>NC_088677.1:20061439-22803650 GCF_950023065.1 Planococcus citri | reverse complement strand
AACAAGAATAGGTATAGAAATTGTACATTTTGATTTTCAATTCTTGGTGCCCTGAAACGCATCTATTCCCAGTGGCTGGATTAATATGCAAACTAGAAGACGAATGGGGATGGAAAAAGGTTAATTACAGAGACATTTTTTTCTGAGATTTTTAATACAGGTAATTGAATTTCGGTTTAGTCTGCTGAGTAGAAAAAGTATATCAGTGGAAAGGAGCTATTGAAACATGTCTGAAAAATAATGAAAATTCATATGAAAAAAATGATGAAGATGGCAGGAGCCACGTGACTTTTTTCTATTGGCTATTGATTTCATTCTTTGTACGTATTATCGCAGGAGGAAAAAGGGACATTTACAAGATATGCTTTTACGCAGCTTGTTGATTGAAAAATTAAAAAGAGGGCAATGCTCAAATCTTTTGACCAATTCATTAGGTACTTGAAAGTAATAATGAATCATTTTTCAATGGAGATGAATAAAATTGGAAAATACAGCAACTGCCCCAAGCTTCTGACTAATGAATTGCCAAAAAAAAAAATGAAAAAAATTGAAAAAATAATTTTGATATTGAAAACTACACTTCTTTTGTTTGTACATTTTATCGCAGGAGGAAAAAGGGAGCAACAAAATTATTTTGGAAAAAAGAGAACAATTGAAAATGTTTGCTTTTACACAGATTGATGATTGAAAAATTGAAAAGAGGGGAAATGCTCAAATCTTTTGACTAATTAATTATTCGAAAGTTGAAAGTAATGATGAATTATTTCAATGAAGAGGGGGAAGAATAAAATGAGAAAAGACAGCAAATGCCTCAAGCTTCTGACTACCCGGGGAAAAAAGTTCAAACTTGGCCATACATGATCATGTATGACGACTTCATACATGATCATACTAAAAAATTGCCCCCCACATGCTCATGTATGGATCATTTGTATGAAATTGCATGTTTTATATCATACATTTTATTCTATAATCTAGAAAAGTGTCTATAATCTGGAAAAATGTTTGAAATTCATTTATCCACATTTGTCTTGCATTCTAGCACATCTTATGTACTTATACCATTCAGCAAATCATCCCATATATTTTATACTGACAATATTTTTATTATAAAAATTCATACATTCTCGAATTTTAAGTATGATCATACATGTTCATGTTAATAAAAATCCCCGCATTTACACATGATCATGGTTACACTAAATCATACTTGATCATACATGATCATATATGACATGTATGATCATGTGGGGGACAATTTTGTAACATGAGCATGTATGGAAACTTCGGTTTATGTATGATCATGTATGCTCGAGTTCATCCACCATACATGATCATGTATGGCCAAGTTTGAACTTTTTTCCCCGGGTAATGAATTGCTAAAAGAAAAATTCCTTCGATACCTATCGAAAACTACACTTTTTTGAAAAAAGTTGATCGAAAGATTTCTCAAATGTCAAGTTTTTGTGAAGATCAACCCACCAGCATTTTTATGTGGGGGGGGGGAGAGGAGTACCAATTGAAAAGTCGCTTGAAAATTTATTTCTGTGAAGATGGCAAAAGCTACAAATAATTTTTCGAGTAACGAATCGAATTGCTTTAAAAAAATGTTCATTTTTATGAAGAAAAAAATGATAACGATCGAAAGATCTTTTGAAAATCTAATTTTATAAAAATGGCAACAGCCATGATATTTTTTTTGCACACATACATAAATTTTTTTGGGAAAAAAGAAAGAACCCCCTAAATTGCAAATATATATTGTTAGTGGAGGAAAAAGAGAAAAACGTCAATGGTCATTGAAAACAGAAAAATTGCAAGTCGAAAAAATAAAGATGGCCAGAGGCCCACTGAAAGTTCAACCAGAGAGTTTTTTTAAAAGCTTTCAGTGAGATTTACGTACACGTACATCTTGTTAGAACGACCCTAAATGCCTAATGAAACGCTTTAGATAAGCAGTGTTAAAAAATGGCCCTGAAAGTGCAATGAAATGAATCCAAAAAAAGTATAATAAGAAAGTTGAGAAATTTCATTAAATTTGTTAAAAAGAAACTTTGGAAAAAAAAGCTTACAATGATAAGTTTATCGCTGAAATTGATTAAAAAAAGAAAAGGATGAGACAGATTCATCCTCGAAAAATTAAACTACAAAAATAGAATTTAAAGAATAAAACAAATTCATCATTGAAAATGAACAAAATCAGGTACAGTACAAGGTTTGTAATTATTCAGTAAAATAACATATTGCATTACAATAAAATAAGATTATATGTTTCGCCCCAACCATAAACAAAGCTCAAGGACAGAGCTTTCACACAGTTGGTATTCATTTGAAAAATGAGTGCTTTTCTCATGGACAGTTATATGTAGCTGCCTCAAGGGTGAAGGATTCGTCTAATTTGTATATTTACAACTCAGATACTAATTCAACAGTAAATGTAATATACCCGGACGTTTTGTAAATAAAATGTTCGTAATTTTTCTTCTTGATATATTTTCATTTCTGCTGATGTAACATTTTTAGATACATTCAAAAGTTCTCTAAATAGTAGTAAATAATTCGTTTCACGGTCCATCAATATGTGTTTATAAAATTGCATCGCTGATAGATTTGAAATGCCATCTTCTTTCTTCAAATTTATTGAGTAGCCATCAGCATTGATTTTAGCGTATAGCAGATAGCCAGATCTATTGTTCTTTTCAGAGACATTTGAATTAGTACATGCATCTGAAATGTAGTCGTCGCTAGCATTCGTGTTTTACCTCGAATGCATCTGAGATGCATCCAAGCACATCCAAACCCTTATAAACATTCTCTTTTTAGTTGTTGTGTGTTGTGGAAGTTAGGTCGGTAACCAATTCGAACAAAACTACTTCATTCTTCACCCTCCCCCAAACCTGTCTCGCCTATCTTACCCTGGCTTTGCCTTTTTTCATTCAACAATTGATAGAAAAGATCGTTTCATTGTGTAACAGTGTGTTTTGTTTAGTAGAAAAAGGAAAGTAGCAGTTAGGCAGCCTTTAGAATGTTTCCTACATATTTCAAATTTATTTTCAATGTACTAAGTTTATGTAAGCAAGTTAAAAAAGTAATCAAAAAGTGAGAGATCATCAATAAGTATAAGTAGGTATTATTAAAATGGAAAATCTTACAAAAAAATTATTCATCAATATTTTTCCAGAATTTTTGAATTTTTTGGGCAGCTAAAAATCGAGTTGATAGGTACTCAACCTACTTAGCGACTTTAATCAACATTAAATTTAAGCCAGTTTCCAGGCAATCCAGGCGGACATCTCCACTGTAGTTTTTGAGCAGAATTTTCGTAAGGGAAATATTTAATTGAAAAATTTGAAGTTTCCGGTAAAAAAATGCGTTTGAAGTTTCCATCAGGAAATCGTCTCAAATGTGGATGAACTCATAAAACATGTTCAGTATCAACTATCAAGTCTATTTTTAACTGACCAAGATAACTATCCACGCCTTCCGAAGAAAATTCAAAACTCTAAAAAAATTGAAATTCATGCTGGAGGCTCCAGAATGGCTTGAAACGGTGAAATTCGGATTTGAGGGAGGTTAACATTTAAGTTTCAGCTTCAGGGCTAATGTTCATCATTTTTGCTGGTTACATACGTAGGTACTTTTTAAAAATTATAAATCACTGAAAATAATCAATTTTATATTCAAACATTTGCAAAAAAATTGAAAACTAAATTTGGGCACTGGGCAGCTAGAATTTTGGTTTTGGGGATTTCAGAGTAGACTCTCTTCAAAAACTGCAATCGGGTTCACATCGAAGATGACACCTCGAGAAATTTTCTTGATAGGCAACTAGGTAGGTAGGTATTGAAACAAAAACCAAGTGTTGAAGTATGAACAAAACACTCGAGCTAAAAAATAAAATATTGCACCCCTCTCCATGCTTTCAGACAACTAAAGTCACTTTGAAAAAAAAAATGGCAAAAAAATAGGTAAATAGTATAAAACAAATATTTTCGGAAGAGAAACAAAACACTCGAGCTACAAATTAAAATTACCTCCCACCTTCCTTCTTTCAGACAAGCTACCTATGTTAATAATTTTGAAAAAATATATTCATTTCAGGCTTTGAAATGTTCATTTTCAAAAATTTGGGTACATTAATTTGATTTCAAACAGAAAGACTTTTCAAATTTTTTCAATTTTTTGCAAAAAGCAGAACTTTTAAGAAAGCGAGATTTTTTCACAGTTATTTTATAAAGAAACAAGATTTTTATGCAGTTCTTGACAAAAAATGAGAATTTTTTCGAAATTTTCCGACAAAAAAAATGACAATTTTCAGAATTTGTTTGGCAAAGTCAACGAAAGGCATTACTTTTTGCGATTTTTGGCGGTAAGAAATATGTACTTACTTTGATGGTAGAATTTTTTTAGGGGTCACCAGACCAAGATAGGTGGGTAATGAAGTGCATTTTCAATTTTTGGCGAATTTTTGATGATCAAATTTGATTAAAAATCGGCAAAAATGAAAATTTAAACTAATTGGCCTGAAAATTTGTGATTTAGTTGACATCTGACACCCCCCCCTAATTTAAAAGAGTTTGAAACCTCCATTTTCTGGACTAGTCTGCATTCACAAAACCTAGAAAAATTACTTTCTCAAAATTACAGCTTACAAGGGAACTTCTTGAGGTGTCAGGTGTCACTCTCCGATTTGAACGGGACCGAGATTTTTGGAAAAAGCATAGTCTAAAACCCCCAAAACCAAATTTTCAGCTGCCCAAGTTCATTTTTCGATTTTTGTCAAACGTTTGAAAATTCAAAATTGACTGTTAATGGCGATTTATGCTTTTTTTTAAAAAAAAAAAGTTCGTACATGATCCGTAAAAATGGGAAAATTAAGTCCAAAAACTAATATTAACTACCCAAATCTAAATTTCACCATTTCCAGCCGTTCTGGAGCTTCCAGCGCGATTTTTCAATTTCTCCAGAATTTTGAATTTGCTCCAGAAGGCGTGAATATGAAGTTGGGCAGCTAAAAATCGAATTGTAAATAGGTAGGTATATTACACTCGACCTGTTTAACGAGTTAATCCACATTAGAGCCGATTTTGAGAGTGACACCTCAAAAGTGTTTTTTTGACCAGCTTTTTTCAAAACTAACCCCCTAAATCAAAATTTTACCATTTCCGGCCGTTCTGGAGCCTCCAGCGCAATTTTTCAATTTCTCCAGAATTTTGAATTTACTTCAGTAGGTGTGAATATGAAATTGGGTAACTAAAAATCGATTCGTGTATTATACTCCACCTGTTCAACGAGTTTATCCACCTCACAAACGGTAAACTTTTGATTATTTTGATTTTTCAATTTTGAAAAAAGCTGGCCAAAAACCCACTTTTGAGGTGTCACTCTCAAAATCGGCTCAAATGTGAATAAAATCGTTTAACAGGTCGAGTGTAATACACAACTCGTCAAGAGGTTCCCTTGTTAATGATTTCGATATGTACTTGCTCAGGACTTTTTTTATGAAAATAGAAAAAATAGCTTCTTGGACAATGTTGTGTCTAGTTGTATTTCACAAAAGATCGAGGGTTTTTTTATTGTGAGCATACTGTCTTTTGTTCTATTTCTTACGTTAGAGATCCGTGTTTGTAACTTGTTTGTGATTCGTATAGCAGGTAGAAAACGGTTGCATTCGTCATTTTAAAAAAAAGCAAAAAAAAAGGTTCAAAATGAGACACCATCTATCAACACTTCGAAGTACTTCTTACTCGTTGAGCTAGTGCTGTCGAATGCATCTCGACTGCAGCGCGGCACTGTGTTCAGATGCATTATAACGTTTCCAAAAAGAACAATAGGACTGGCTATCTGCTATACGCTAAAATCAATGGCCATCAGTACCATAAGGAAACAAAATAGGATATTGTATAGCATCATATGATCGATGTGTTTCTCGTATGCGCTCGAGTCTACCATCCCGGCCTATTTTACACCATGTTACTTTTTTGTCTGCAAAAAAATTTCGCCTGTAGAAGTAAACCCAAACAAGCCGAAATTTACAGATAAAAAATGAATAAAAAAATGCTCAACCCCTTGCGGAAACGGATACAGGCCTTTTTATTGATAGGTACCTACCTCTAGCAGGACCTCCTCCGGATTGGTCACACTTTAAATGTATTGTGCGATTTCGCTTCTTGTTCAGTCGAAAAAATAATCCATCTTCATCAGGATGTCAGTACCCTCCTCGTACACTCTTGACTAAATCTGTTAGGAGAAGAGAAAGTTACATACAAATTAAAAATAAATTGAATAAAATTTAAAAATAATTTTTTTTGCAAACTTAAAAAATTTACTTGGGACGGCAGTAATAGCTCGCCGTGCTATGCAGATCTTACCGGTTTTCTGCATCCGTCCTGCGTGCAGTGAACCTGCCTTCTGTTACCTTCTAGTCTTTGGTTCCCGCGGTATTCGTAGTCCTGGTAATAGTAGTATGTCCGCATCCCGCTGATGGAGACTCGTTCCATGCGAGGTTCCCCCATTGTTCCGGATGTTATCTAGCTCTACTAAATCAGAAAAATTCGGCATTTTGCTGAAGATTATGTCGAATCCTCACTGATCCCGAATAAAAAAACAAAAATTAAATTAATAAATGAAAAAATTAAAATTATATTAATAAATGAAAAAATTAGAGTAGGTTGTATTAAACTTATTAAAACAGGGTGTCTAACAGGTACTGCAGGTACTGCAAGTACTGTAAAAGTACTGCATTGAAATCCTCGGTACTGCAAGTACTGTAAAGTACTGCATTTTGCCTGAAAAGTACTGCATTTTTTCTCAAACTCATTTCATTTTTGGCGAAAATTGTGCTTAAAATGGTTAAAAACCACTATTTTTCAAACAAAATTCCACAAAAATTTTTTTTGCCCTCGCTTTGCTCGGGCAATATTTTGATTTTCTTTTCATATTTCTGAATTTTAAAAAAACTCATAAAAATCACATTATGTTTGGTCAGTTTTCATCTATGTGTATACCTTTCAATTTTTCCAACGGATCACCTACCCAAAGTTGTCAAATTATAAAAAGTCAGCAAATTTGCCCAAATGTGCTGATCGTGTTGGGACTCGTCAATGTCAATAAATTTTGAAAATTTTTAGCCTTAATAAAGAGGTTTAATTACCAACTTTTGTGAGACTTGAATAGCGCATTTTAAGAATTTTTCGCCCTCGCTTCGCTCGGGCTGAATGCAGTTTCTCTTTTTCTGAATTTCTAGGTCTATTGGTTTTTCTTTTACAAAATCAAACTTTCTAAAAATCCATCATTCAAACTCAAAAAGATGTTTAAATCCAAAAATAAACTCCTCACATGAAAAAATTTTTTTTTTATTGCTCGAAATACGAAAATTTTGAGAGCTATGCCCTTACTTCGTTCGGGCTTTTTTGCTTTTCTTTTTTGGAACTGAAATTTATTTTAAAAAATTGTTAAAATTCTGAAATTTTTAAGCCAAAAAATCAATCTCTTCCCATAAAAAACCGTGTTCTTTCATTTATCAAAACAGGAATTTTCAAAAGTTTCTGCCCTCGCTAATACGCTCGGGCTACTTTCTTGTTTACTTTTATGGTTATTATTTTATTTTTTTATTGAAAAATGAAAACGATTTTTTTTCAGTCATGATAGGCTATGAATATATTCCCTAATTGTAATTACAAATTATAAATTCAACTATTCGGATTTCTTCATAATTTTAGCGTTTGAAATTTCAAGTTTTTGCTGCCAACAAGGGAACTACCTGAACCGGCAGAAACGAAAATGAACGAATCAAAGCTCGATCGAAAGGGGACCACCTCAGGACCCCAAATCCAAAATTTCAAGTGCTGAAGTTGATTTCTCGATTTTTGGTGAATTTTTGAAAATTGAAAAATCCAAGAAAATGTCAATTAATACCAAAAATAGAAAATATTGATGAAAATTGAAATTTTCTCGGGAAGTGGTTCAGATGGCATCCCTAACTCATTTACAACTATCGAAATTCGTAAAACCTCAATTCCAGTCATTCTGGAGCCTCCAGCGATTTTTTATCATTTCTCCAGAAACTTGAAATTGCTCTGGAACGGCTAAAAATCAACTTCAGCACAAATCACTTTATTTGGGGCCTATGTGGGTTGCATTTAACCATTTTTTGCGGTTGTCGCGAAAATCGGCTTCTGCCAGTTCAGATGTGTAGGTATTTTTGCACACTGGAAAAAATGCCAAAATTTGAAAATGTTAAATATTCAATCTTTTGCGATGCTACCCATCCGAAATCGAGCTCCATTCTATTTTCGAAGTTTCGAATATGTGAAACCCCCATTTCGAACATTCTGGAGCCTCCAGCGATTTTTTATCATTTCTCCAGAAACTTGAAATTGCTCTGGAACGGCTAAAAATCAACTTCAGCACAAATCACATTATTTGGGGTCTATGTGGGTTGCTCTTTAACCATTTTTTGCGGTTGTCGCGAAAATCGGCGTCTGCCGGTTCAAATGTGTATTTTTGCTCACTGGAAAAAACGCCAAAATTTGAAAATGTTGAATATTCCATCTTTTGCAATGCTACCTATCCGAAATCGAGCTCCGACCTATTTTCGACGTTCCGAATAGGTAAAACTCCCATTTCGGCCATTTTGGAGCCTCCAGCGACTTTCATCATTTCTCCAGAAACTTGAAATTGCTCTGGAACGGCTAATGATCAACTTCAGAACAAATCCCTTTATTTGGGGCCTATGTGGGTTGCCTTTAACCATTTTTTTGCGGTTGTCGCAAAAATCGGCTTCTGCCAGTTCAGATGTGTATTTTTGCCCATTGACTTGTGCAACGAATAAACTGCAAAATTTGAAAATGTTGATATTCCATCTTTTGTGATGCTACCTTGTAGAGGGAGAAAAATCATGCTTTTTATACCACTTAGCTGGGATAAAAAGTATTGCTGTATTACCCAACCTGACGCGAATATCCGCGCCGCGAGCCTTACCATAGAAAGGGGTAATTCCGCGAAATATGACCTAATATCCGGCCAATCACAGCGCACCATCGCGCGCAGCCGCTGCATCCGCAGCTTGTCCCATATTCATATTTTCATCATTGAGCTCTCTCAAGCTAGTTTTTTAAGAACTTCAGTATTCATTCTACTGCCACCTGACCTGGTCAGCTCCAAGACTACGAGCTTGGACTGCCAGGGAAGTGTGAGGACTAGTCCAGTGCATTGATTCTATTGATTCGAATGTACTGAAACTAGCACAGAGATGATGCTCACGAGGGATTATTTTCCTATGGCTCGGATTTTTCCCCATTTATTCTATTTATTTTGAGTCAATAGTAGTGTGTACTATTCCGGAAGTACATACATATACAACACCAAACAGCAATTTTTAATTATCATTCTGGTGTTGGAATGGTATTTATATTGTCTTTCCCAATTCCAAGGTATTTATCATTTATTTTCTTAGTTTTTATAACAAATACTTTCCTTTTCCCCAAATCCACAAGAATAGGCTATGAATGTAGTAATTCTTGTTTTAACTTCAATTATAATTACGTTTCTTGAGATACCAACGAATGTTGATCTTTTCTCTACGTGATGAAGTAATTATAAACAGTTTTGAAGTTCATTTGTGTTTCTATTTCTTTACATACATACGATCCTACACATCTAAATTCGTCCTATGATTATACCTGGGGTGGGTCCCTCACTTAGGTGATAGGTAATGTTGAGTAAATTTATTTACGAAATATTAATTATTATCCTGACTCATACCCGCTCTCGTATATAGGGCTGGACCCCTAAGTGGAATTCTCTGGTTCGAGGGGGTCCTGGTAGTGGAAGGTGAGATTCATAATTAATTAGTCCCCTGATTAGAACCCAGGAATATGGCTAAATTAGTTCCTACTTGAGACTGACGTGAATAACCTTCTCAAGTAGGGTTTACATGCTTTAATCATCACGTGTGCATTAATCTCCCCCTACATTTTGGCATCCTTGGTGGGGAACGATATTTATTTACTGAAATATTAATTCAAGTAAAAAATTCCTATGGCGAACCCAACCCATAGGTGTAGAAATAAGAAGAAATTAATTCTATTAATTCCAATTATTTCTACATACCAAGATATTTCGAAGAGAAATACTCTTGGTTCTCTATGATACAGTATTTCATTGAAGAATTTATTAATTCTCCGGAAGAAGAACTGATTAGTTCATTTGCGCAGATGAATTAAAATTCAGAGAAAACTGCGAGAAGGAAGTAAGTTTCTCATGATTATTGTATCCATGTATTTTTGTTAATCCCGCCAATAGAATTGATTCTATCAAGTCAGCGATTAATTCACGAAACATGCCAAATACAACAGAGATTTACGTAAATATTAATTAATTCAATTCACGAAAATGAAGAATGAGAATTTATCAACTTATTGATTCAATTTACCATGAAATTACCCACTCATGGAATTCATTCTCATTCTCAACGATTAATTATGGTGTTGAAAATTACTCGAGCTCGAATTTAACATCTCACACCATAATATAACACCTCGTAAATATTTATTCATTCGTAAATCTCCGCATTATTTATGTAATCGTATTCGTATGCTGCAGAAAAATTTGTTATTTGTGTGCGTTTTAGCAACCCTTGGACTTCGAACCCCCTGGGGCAATTCTACCACCAAATACATCGTAGTAAATTGATTCAAATTATGTATTACACATAATTATTCACCATTTAGCAGCTTAACGTAAATATATCCACTCGATTACATATTATTTCAAATTCAATTATCAAAAAATTCGTTCATTCCAGCTTCCATTAAGCATAGGATTTTTATCACCTTTTATGAACGAAATTATCAGTCGAATTCATATCTAATTCATGCTATTTATTCTCCATGGTTTTATATTGGATGGTTAGAAGACCAGTTCATCCAATTTCGACATATTAATGGTCATGATAGTTATATTTTTCATTATTTATGAGAGGAGATATTATGGAATATGTATTGTCATTAATTCTATGAAAATATGACACAAGAAATTATAATTCTCATACACGTATTGGGATTTATTCATATGCCCACGAACGACCTTGAACTAGAAATCAAACAAGTCGTAAATGTGACAAAAGTTGCATTGGGTTTTTTCCCATTTCCATATTCTTTCCACTCTATACACGTTTAGATGAAAAATACCTAAAATCGGACCAAAAGCTGGCGCTTAGATTAGATAACGGAATTATTCACGATATAATACAATAGCCGCGAATGCCTACAAGATCGTTATCTCACATTCACGACACATTATACACGATTGTTATCTCATACCTGTCAATTATTGCAATAAGAGTACCTACAGGCCAGTAACTGGGGAAATACGTACGTGTATTTATCAAGATTAAAATAGCAATCTATTGTTTACCCTTCGCGATTACGCGAGAACCGCTAGATAATTGAGCTATTTTTACACATATTGATTCCCTAATCAGCATCCTACGATTGAGTATAATACATTCTTTATCGCATTGAGGAGTGATTGTAGCTACCCATCCGCGAGACGTTGCGAACGGTGTATCGTTATCTACCCCTTAATAAATAACCGCGAACATTACGTACATAATCATTTGGTGCGAAAGAACCTGCAGAATCCCTTATCTATGAGATAACGATATTGGTAAAATTTTATAACGCCACCACCATTGGAAATAACGACTACATTTCGCGATTATCTATCCCTACTCCCGGAAACAAGTGACACACCCCTTCTTTCACGATATGAGTAGTAGGTCGATAGGTCAGCAGCCAGTGGATAGAAGTTTCATTATGTTTTTCATTCTCGACTAGTTAACTTCTAATTTTGCTACTGCTTCTTATTCATTCATTTATCATTAATACTTTGGTATTGGTACAATAATATATCGACCTGTGAAATATAGTACAGTTATTTACGTAATTACTAATTCTATTAACTAACTCAATCAGTTAATAATATACTGCGGAAATACTTGGAGAATTTATTCTCTATTGAGATTTATCATTTTTCCGGAATTAGCAGATTTTACGCTGGTGTGTCAATTATTTACTTCTACATACGTCGCGGTGAGTATTATTGAATTTAATCTTCGTTACCTGTCAACGTCTTCTGAACCTGGTGAATAAATACAAAATTAATTAGTCAATTTATTCGTAATTATTTATGTGGATATTTCTTTGGACTCACTTACGTCTACCCTGCCAGATTGTATTTTTTCTGACAATTGTAATTTCCGGAGTGCTGTACTTATATGAATTGATCGAACGATCCATTGGTTCAATCCTCAATTACGCCGATATTTCTGAAACATTACACGGAGATATTTATTTAATTTTATTCATTCTAATAAAATTCGAATTAATTTGGTATTTTCTTATTCGTAATAATCAGAATAATATTGACGTTTAACTCCGAATCGAAAATATTACTGCATCGGAAATTTACGTAATTACTAATTCTATATTATGAGCAATGGAGACAACGACCGTAATTCCAACGGAAAACAAAGAAAAAAGTCAGCTCCCCCCAAACCATCACAGTTATTATCACGTCCGAGATGGACTCGTGAAACTGCTCGAAGGATTGCAGAATCAGACCATCCAACTCAGAGCACCGAAAAGGGAGCTACATCAAGATTCGTTGAAGAAACCCAACGATTCTACAATGCCAAAAAGAAGACTCCTTCTGAACAATCCGTAATTATCAGTCCCACAACTACTAAGGTCAATGGCAAAAAGAAGGTTCGATATACCCTTCCAGATGGTACCATTTTGGAACCCTCCTCTTCAACTCCACGTAAATCTATTGAACATCAACCCATTCGTGTCAATTTATCAGCCGTTCAAGAGGAAGATGACGATGAAGATGAACGTATTGAATTGGACGCAACATATCATTGGATCGATGAATTTGATGAAGTACCTGAAATTAATTTAGAAGTACCTCCTCCAGCTGTTTTGCGACGAGCACCTCCAGCACAAGATGACCAAGAAGATGAAGTTATTACTCTCGGTAATGACGGACAACCAATAGCTCGTTCCATAGGTGTCAACACTGGAGAAGAAGAAGAAGAGGAACACGGAAGAGTATATAGCTTCGAACCTTTTGATCCCGAAACTCCTTATCCGGAAATCAATGTTGACGATTTCGACATTCCTGAAGATGCAGTTTTATCATTACAACACGCTCGAGGAATTATTGATTGGGTAAAAAGAGAAAATAACGGATGGGCTTCTCGGACGTCTGCAGTTAAGGATCGAATTAAAGGTCTAGAAAGTGGGATTTCTACCACTCGAGGCGATCTTAAGGATGTCTACTTAACGGTTCAAGAACAACGGTCTGCAGATTATAAAAATATGAGTAAATATTTGAACGAAGAATTAGGTAAGACTTCACGTAAATTTAATGTATTTGATAAAATGATTGCTTCTTTGAAAAAGGACGTTGTTCATATTGATCGTAAAACTGATGCGATTGAAGAGGTTACCAATGAACTTACTGATTCAGTAGATGATTTGTTCTATTACAATGCTCATGGTAGGTACAGGACGAAAATTCCCGAGTCGACGTCACGCGGAGACAATATCTCCGATGAAACACGTAATAATGATCGACGTTCCGGTCCCGGTGGTTCGAATAATCGAACTAATCGCAGTCAGCAACCTGACAGTGAGAGCAGCGACGACGACGATGATCAGGACGGAAATATTAATCCTTTCAATGAATCAGGCGTTTTTTCCAATAAGATTAATCGAAAGAAAAATACCAGTTCCCGAACGAAACCACGTCAACGAACTCTTCGATACGATCTTGAATTCCTGGAAGGTAAATTAAAATTAAAAGCTAAGCATTTACAGGATAACGGAATTTATTACGACGATACTAATAAATATGAAGTAATGAGTTTCATTGAGAAGTTTGAACACTTCATGCGCGATCAAAGAGCTAGCGAATCGCAGTATCGACAGTTGTTTTCGCAATTAATTCAAAGTGAAGAAGCTAAGGCTTATAAAGAACATGCTGATCCGAAATTACGTTATCTCGATTTTAGGGATGGATTTGTTCAGAAGGTATGGGATGGTGTTGAGCAAAACAACGCTCGAAATCATTTTATGAAAATGCAATTGAACGCCAAATCATCGAAGAAACTTGCTGGCGAACTATTAAAGTGGTTCAATATTCTAGCCGATTCAGATATTACCGATGCCATGTTATTAGACACGATCTATAAGAAAGTTCCTAAGGACTTGAGGTTCAAATTTTCGGAATGTCAAGAAAATCGTATTCGTTTCAAAAATAAATTACAAGTTATGCGACGTCACGAAGAATACACTAATACGAATTCTGAAAGTAAAGATCAAAGTGTTCCTCCTTTTTACAAATTCTGGATGCCTCCCTATATGTCGACTCCGAATCGTGCTCCAAATAATCGTGCGATAAAAAATTTATTCAATAAAACGAAGAATAAAGGAAATGATACTCAAAAGGAAAATGCTGTCATGCCTGGACCTAGTGGTACATCGAACGCTGCTGCCGGAACACAAACCGAACAAAAAGAACGTTCAAAACACCCCTATCGACAAATGCGTAACTATTTACATTCAGTTGGAATTAATATGAATGAATTAGAAAAAGCATTAGCACATTACGGTGAACAACAAGATGAAGAAAATATAAGTTCCGATTCTGATTCCGAATCTGACGCTGAGGAAATCAATGTTTCAAAAAACTTGAAGAAACCCTCCACGACGAATGTGGAGGGGGACGAACAGTAATTAATTCCATCTCATTTAATCGACCTCCAACTCCACTCGACGACTATGAAATTATTGGTGACAGTCTTGCGTATTATATTAAACACGGTGCTGCATTATTCGATCTCGATCCACAACCTTATTTAAAGGAAATTATTTTATTAAAAGAATTGGCTCATGAAATAGAAAATGCAACATTCACCAAACCACACGTATTGATTTCATTAGGCGACTTCGAGTTAAATAATTCTTCAATAGACATGAAGTACGTTCATACCTATGTAGACAGAATTATGCGATTATTGGTCAATAAACAATTTAAGGACATACTCGTTATATTTCCTCCAGTTCGTCCCAAAGCTGACGATACTGCAACAACTTCGCACAGGCGTTGGCTTGATTTTCTCCACGTTTTCAAGGATGTTTGTCCAGCACGGAACGTTCGTTACTCATTATATCCAGCAATATTTTTTGCAGAAGAAGTAAAACTTGAAAATCTAGGAAGAAAATGTTTAGTTGCTACTGATGCTAACGATAACGTAATTCCAGATAAGAAATTATTTTACCTAGACGAAGATCAGAAAATTTATAGATTGAGAATCCAAAATCGAAATACCATTCTCAAGTTTATCAATGATTTGTGCGAACCAACTGAACGATTGATGGATACACGTGACCCTGTTACGATTCAAGATATCTCAACTAGTGAAGATGAAGGCGCTCAATTTGCGGCTCGACCAGATGGGTCGCTGGAACATTTGACAACCAATTCATTACGATTGATTGAACAAATATTAGGCTCTCCAAATCAAGAAGTAGCTTTAGATGTAATGCAAACCTTGAACACTAGTACTGGTGCGGGTGAATCTCTGGACGATACACTGAATACATCTGATGACTTTAGTCTTGCTATTCATGATACGATTCCACCTGAGTCAACGCATAACGACGATCCCGATAAAACTCCTACAGAATTACGTAATTTTCCAACTTTTTCCGTAGGTATGGTTAATCGCATTTCAGTAAACGAAGAAAACACTGATTCATTCAATCCTTCTAGCTTCAACAAAACTCCAATGAAAGTTTCTGAAATGAACAATAATTTAAGATCGCAGTTACTTCACGTTAGAGACGAAATAATTACTTGCGTAATACCACTACGATTAGGAAATACTAATTACCCAGCTCAACTCGATTCTGGGGCAGTTCCAAACATCATGTCCGAAGAAACAGCTTTACATTTGATCAAAAATCATTCTGATGATTTAGATTTTATTGCACTCGACGAACCGGCCGTATGTGTGCTTGCTGATTCAAAGGAAGCTGAAACTGCGAAATATATTATTGTTCCTACGTTATATTTCGGCTCTCATGCTCTTAAAATACCTTTTTATGTACTCAAAGGCTGCAATCATATTTTTCTCATCGGTACTCAGTCTATGGAATACTTAGGAATTGAGCCTCGTATCAGACAACGTAAAGCTTTGTGTCGACCATCTGCCAAAGTCCATACTGAGGTTATTAATTTTATGTCGCCGTCAGAATACGAGGGTAAGCTATTTGTTTCCGGAGCTAGAATGAAAGAAGAATATAGGTTGGTAATGAACGATATTTTACGAAGAACTAATACTGAAGATAATTATCATCGCCTACCTTACGGTATCATCGACGATGGACCAGAAATCTTTCTTGCCAAATTGGAGTCCGACTTACAAGACGCTGTCGATGATAATCGAATCAATACCGAGCAAGCTAGGAAAGCTTTCAACAAATTGAGCCAATTTCACGATGTATTCTCCAAATTCCCGGGAAAATATGTCGGTGAGAAGATTCCATTGAAGTTCATCATTCCTGAAACAGAAATAAAATATAAAGGAGCTAAGTACAATCCATCGAAAAAGTTAATGAATGATTTACGTAAAGAATTACAAGTAATGATGGCCACGAATGTCATCGAACCATCAGACTCCACGTTCATTAACCCCATCGTAGTTAACGTTAAGAAAAGCGGTGAGATACGAGTGTGCTTAAATCCTGTCGATTTAAACCCCATTTTAGCCATTAATTACAATGAAGCGGGATTATTGGATAGAATCATTACTGAAGATGCCGAATCCAAACTATTCAGCACTCTCGATTTTGTCTCAGGATTTTGGCAACTTGTATTGGATGAGAATTCTCGCCAATATTGTGCTTTTCAGGTTGATGGACGCGTGTATCAATTTATTCGTTTGCCCTATGGCTTGAAAGTATCTTCGGCTCTCTTTGTAAAAATGGTTAATGCCATAATACCTGATAAAGCGGGAATTACTAAATATGTCGATGATATTTTACTCAGATCTGCGACTTTTGAAAATATGTTGGAATTATTGGTCGAAGTACTTACGATATTACGGTTAAATAATCTACGCCTAAATGCAAAAAAGACAACTTTCTTCAAAGGAAAAACTGAACATCTTGGTTTCGATTTAAGTCATGCTAAAATTTCGAAACAATCGTGCAAAATAGATAAATTTAACGATTATATTACGAAGCACACGAAGAAAGGTAAATTTATTCTTAAAGACAAAATTCAAATACTCGAATTTATAGGTCTTACTGGCCTATATCGTAGATTTATTCCTACATACCAGCAGATAATAGCGCCATTATATGAACTAACGTGCGACAACGTACCATTTGAATGGGGACCTCGTCAAGATGCTGCTGTTGAAGAATTGAAGAAAGAATATACCAAAGATTTTGATTTAGTTCCACCGAGAGACGATATTGATCTCTATTTAGATACGTATACTTCAAGTGATGCGATGAACGCAGTATTATATCAGAATTATCAGAATAACGATGAAATAATAATGTTTACGAGTCATAGTTTCAAAAGTCATCAAAAGAAATATACATTGATTGAAAAAGAAATGTATACCCTTGCTAAAAGTATCAAAAAGTTACAGCTATGGCTCCATGGCCGGACAATTCATGTCCGAAGCGACTTATTATCCATCGTACATAAATTTGAAACCATAGCAGAAGTCCACCGTAAAGCCGCCGGATGGATCACTTTATTCAATTGCTACAACTTAATTTACGATTTACGAAAGAGACATAAGAAGTGGTTCGGAATGCAAGCTCCCGAACTCACTATCAACAGTGCCAATTGTTCAAATTTTATCCTCGATGAGTATGATATTTCTACACGTATCAGAGCTCAGCTCTTGAAGTATTTATCACGACTTAGTCATTTCCAAAAGCGAGACTCAAAATGTTTAAATATTATTCGACGTTTAAAAACCCCTGACGAAGAATTAAACTCCAGGGAATTATCGATTAAAAACAACCTCGCTAAACGATATTCCATCGATGTTACCAACGATGAAGAATTATTAATGTTCAATTATCCCGATGAGAGTAGAGTACCAGTTTTACCAGACGAAATATTTAAAGATATTATTATATTTTTACACGAAACTTACGGTCATATCGGTGCTAATAAGCTTGAACTTATTTTCCGTCGAATGTATTACTCATCGAATGCTAAATACTTTATTCGTCACATAACCAGCGAATGTTTAAACTGTAAAGCAAATAAAACTTATTCAGAACGTAAGCCATTAGAATTTGGATATACGCAAGCTCACTCACTTGGAGATGTAATTTCCGTTGATATTCTTGGTCCGATTGCAAACTATTCTAATCAGCCGCGTTATTTACTGGTATCGAAGGACGTTTTATCAGGACGAGTTTGGTTATCACCACTGAAGAATATCGTTCAAGAAACCGTAGCTATTGCCATGGAATCTGTAATCAAACAAATTACATCAGATCAACGTAAAATTCGTAAAATTATCACAGATAATGCAACTCAGTTTACTAATTCTATATGGCGAAAATTGCTGAAGAAATATAAAATTAAAATTGGACACTCCACGGCCTACAACCCCCAATCCAATTTAGTCGAACGTACTATGCGTATAATTGGTGACCGGTTACGAATTAAGATGAATAGTACTGCTGATGGAGCTTACTCGCATCATGGTTGGTCTACTTACATCGAGGATATCGAAGAGGAAATAAATAATACTCCTAACGACGTTAACGTTCCTCCTAACGAAATCTGGAGCATTTCTGAGTTCGATACTGATTTTCCTTCTGAAAGAGTTAAATTTGATGCTAAATATCATTTACGTAAATTCCGAGAAAAAAGAAAACAAGATGAATTACCTTCAATTACTAGTGAAGAGCTCTTAAATTCCAAGCTCGATTTACTGAACAACGTTTATATTTCCAGCGAAGATGTTGTATGGGTTTCAGTTGATGGAGCCTGTGCAAATAACGGTTCAGATAATGCCATCGCTGGCATTGGCATCTGCTGGCATCCTGAAGGCAAACAAAACATCTCAGAAAGAATCAAACTCGAAAATTATACGCCAACGAACAATTTAGCAGAGGCTGTTGCGCTACTTACCGCGATGAAAATAGCCATTCATAATAAAATTCTTCGATTACGAGTTATTTCTGATTCTTTGTATTTGACATCTGCCGTCAATAATACTTTTTCAAAATGGAGCGAAAATGATTGGAAGAACTCTGCAAAGAAGCCAGTTCATCATCAGGAATTGTTCAAAGAGATTATTAATTTGAAATCGCAATTTGAATTATTTGAACTTACCCATGTATATGCTCGTGAAACGGACTTTGGGAATTTTACCGCTGATAGATTAGCTCGTAAAGCTGTCTATACCGTGGATCATGATTTAGCGTTGATTGATTCGCTGACTGAACACCAGGCTCTTATTCGATACATCAAAGAGAAACGCGAAGATATTTTCCAATCTAAAGAACAGAAACATAATAAGCGTTATGGAGATCCTAGGATTTATCAGCCTGGAGAACTTGTTATGATTACTAATCACAAGCAGTCTTCGGCTGATAAAGGAACTACGTATAAATTATATCCTAAGCGTTTTGGGCCATATGTTATTAAATCTCACACTGGGGCAAATTGCTATGAAGTATGCAATATTGCAGACAAAAGTGATAAGCGATTAATAAACGTTAGACAAATTACAACTTACCTGAATTTACGTCATTTAAAGCTGCTAGCAGAAGAACCTAAGCTTCGTTCTAAATGGGATAATCGATCCTTGCAGAAACGAATGAAACAATTTGCTGAGCATCGTGATTTGCTAGAGAAATTTATACAAGAACTTGAATCACAAAAACAAAAGAAAACCACATCAAAAGTCGATGATACGACTGAGGATGAGAAATTGATTCAATTTAACCGATTTCGTCGAAAATTTAGAAAGAAGGTAGATGATTATAAATCTCAGCAATTTAATGCTGTATTATCAAAAGTTATTCCAGATGAAAAATCTCGCGAAGATCTTAAACAACAGGCTAATCAACGATATAATATGCGCAGGCGTATGGAGATAAATTACGACGAAGGAACTGACATACCCGAAGATGAACCTCGAAGGGAGAGGAAAAGGTTCAAACACGTTAATTCTATTATACTCAGTTTGCTTAACCATGATCAACGAATTGCGTTGGTGCATTCGTTATCAGAACTCCCCGATTGGTCGACAGCTTCCTAAATCTCCCTCGATCCCACCTGTTGAATATTTTCTACCTACCTTGAAAAAGTAACTTCAATTTTTGTTCATTCAATATTAATTCTTCTTCAAACGATCATCTCTAACTCGCAAATACCTCTTTACAAATATATTACCTATTTGTTCGTTTTATTTATTCTCGATTAATCCCATTTTAGCAGCATTGTAAATATTATTTCAAATAAGAAGATTTTATTATTTCAGGAAGAGCTTATTAATTCTATTAAATATGTATGCTTTGGACAATAGCTACCCTCTACGTTATGTAAATAAAGCAGAAAACATCGTGAGAATTCGAAGATTTGATGGAGTATATCAAGACGTATTTTTACCTATTACTTGGGAAAACCTTGAAGATAAATTGGTCAACGAAGGATGTGACTATGGACCAATTATGCCTCTAGAATATCAAGAACATTTTATTTACGCTCAACAACATTTTTTCATAAGCCGTTATATTTCTCTCTCACGTTACGATGGTATGCACATTATGAGTGCTTTTCTGAACGGTTGGTGGCTGATTGGCGATGGCATTTCACACGCTATCGTACGTCAAGTGGTAAAAGAAGAAAAAAGGGTTTTGAAACTATGGGATACCTCAAAAGTTTCAGGTACAAATATCTCTGCAAAGAGATTATGCCACAACATCCAGCATCATAAAATTAAAGTACCTAAACGAATTATTCTTTCTATTGGTAGTCACGACATCTTAAAGGAGTCATTTACCAAATGTTGTTACAACACTAAAGAATTGATTGCTTTTCTGCTGGACCAGGGTGTCGAAGACATATTGATTCTTCCCAATATTAATTCCAGAATCCTTCCAGATCAATCATTGCGTGGTAAATTCCGAAATTGGCTCAAAGGAGATCTAATTAAAATTAACCCACAAGTACTTAAGTATGCTCACGCTCTCGAAGAAATTATCGATCGAGCAGACCCTTTCTTTAAAGATGGAGCTGGAAATTACTACGCAAACCCTTTAATTTATGCAGAACTTGCGTACAGAATTGTAAAATTCACACAGTCCCTGGAAGCTTCTAACCAACTTTAATCATTTCTACCGATATTTACGTAATTATCTATTGTCCAACACTTGTACATACTGTATTAATTTTAAGAGAAGAAGTTTGATTTTATTTTTTCTACTTTGTGTTATAATTACGTCTCTACTTATTATATAAATAAAAAAAAAAAAAACTACCTATTAACGTGTACGAATTATTCCATTTTTTCTCCTCTCAACCTTGAACAAAAATTTACCAGATTGATTTCTGTCGCATAAGAAGTTATATTTAGCGATGGAAAGTGATAGCCGTACGAGACGACAGGAGGGGAGGGGAATAAGATAAGGAACCGTCGCCTAAAAATTATACAAAAGGCAGATTCCTTATCGCATTTATTGCTTCTACGAACTGAACCTATACCATCGATGCTGACATACGATTATTCAACGTTTAGCTTTCAATGCGAATGTCTCTCTCGAATTGTGTGTGCTTTTATTTGCGTCGCCATCTTTTTCGGTAAATATTATTTGATTTTTTCTACACCATACTAGCCTAAAGGCATTTCATGAACTTCTTTTCTTAATTGCAGTGGTGTTTTTGTGCGACTAATGCGGTATTATATTTCGATTGGATTAATTTAGATTGATGCAAATTATCCTGCTGTAAGTACCACGTTGTTATTATTTACCATATTTGATTGGAAGCTACTATTGCGATACTCTTTCTATCCATAATATCTACGACCATTTTATATAGCCTATTTGATTGATTCGTGAATATCTTTCAGTTTTGGATATTAATTCAGTGACTTTGGTCAGATTGTGTCGCAGTGGATTCATTCTTATAATAAGCGAATCTTGATTTAATTATAAGTTGGAAGCTGAATAAGGTAAGCAAGCACACGATATACTTATTTGTTCTACTCGAGACAAGGTTTTAATCCGAAAAACTTATTCACTAGCATTGATTCCGATCGGTGTGTGTTTTCTACGGCTATATCTATCTATGCGTGAAAATTGAATTTAAAAGGTAAGAAATCAGCTAGGATATTTATTCCATAATAGGCAAGACTAAATACTCCAGTCGTATAGATATTTGTTGATTAATTGCGTGCAATTCGTTCATTAATTTCAACATTTATTCATTGATTAATCAGAAGTCAACGTGGTATTTTGGCAACAGCCCAGCTGTGTGATTTTATTGGCGATTTACGATATCAGCGAAGAATATTCAACGTTGTTGGTAAGAATTAAGTTCATATTCATTCATTACTTAAATTTCGTCATAATTTAGCAATTTCGATTTGTTTACTAGACGATTATTGGTTCGATTAATTCGGCGAATTGTTGATACGGTTTCTTCAACTTGAATTCAACACGACCAGGTAAAATACCATTTACAATTTGTCACTATTTGTTACCGATTTATTCACAAAGCTATTGAATTTACGTAATTACTGTTCGAATAGGCTAACCGGGAATTATTTCGATACTGTTTAGATCTGACTCTGACGACGCGGATTTCTTTGCCAGGTACCTATTACTCTTTATACGATGAATTTTCACAATCTTATTAAATGGGAAGGAAACCGGTACTATTTTTCGAAGAAAGAGATTGACAATGATGTTCATGATGCTCGTAGAGCTTTATACAAAGAAGACCTATCTCTTTACAAGCCCGAATTAGTTCGAGCATATTTCAACGAACCTAACTCATTCTACCGATCAAAAATTTTCGACCCTGATAGACCAATCACTAAAACGTATGTCGATGACATTATTTGTGCAGAACCTAATAATGATTTCCCAACTGATTTTATCCAATCTATAGACATAGATATATCGGATTCTGACACTAATTCTATTCATTCCTCTAGGGTCATGGAATCGTTCAAAGTGCCTATGTGTGAACGCTGCGGCGACGGTTTCGAGATGCGTCAAGAAGTTGTAAAAAACGAATATTGCCCGCACGTATTCCATCAAACCTGTATTAAAGATGCAACAGAACAACGGACCCCGGCTGGAAATTTTAAGACGGTGAAAAATAAATGTCCAAACAAAAACTGTAACGCGCTCCTTGTACGCCAACGGTACAACTATCTATCCTTCCGTTTTGGTACACCATCATGCGTCTGTACGAATCAATCGCATCGAATTAGTATTGACAACCAGGGAGAAATAATCCGTCGACAATCCGAACGCATTAACCATCTCCAAGAATCTCTCGAAGATGCTGAGGCGGTGTGTGTCGTACGGTTGAATAGAATTTCGGATTTGGAACAACAATTGTATAATATCAGACGTGAAAATGAAGTTAATCATCTCGACGGTAAGTTTTGTTGTTTTAACCATCCTGAATATACACGTACCCATCATCATCGTACCAATTACTTTAATTACGCTGAACAGAAATTGTTTCTACGCGAATTGCATTTTTTCAATTACTTCACCTGTGGAAACGAGAATTTACTACCTATACCTGTTGACATTAATTCTAAAGATGTATTCGTTTCAAAATTTCATAATTTAAGAAAATTTAATAATCCATGTGTTCCCACAGATATTGATGAAGAATTAGTTCAAGAAAACGGTGAATACGTCGAAGATACGATTGATGATGATATTAATGAAGTAGACAATTGCGTAAATACCGATAATAATAACGAAGAGTCGCAAGATACAGTACAAGCTGAAAACACAAGCCCAATTGGACGTAACGACCTGAACGAACCGATTGATCGATTATCGTCGATGTTCGCCGCGAAAGAAGGTATTATTAATCATTCTATTGATTCAATTAACAAGTCAACTGATTCATCTAATTCTAGCATTCTTTCTTTATTTGAAGCTGAAGAGCGTGAGTTCCAACGACAACTAGACCTGCAATTGGATGCGCAAGATGGCTTAATTGCCAAGGTTCCTGATACGTTACCTCCAATCGAAAAAATCGGCGAAGCTGGTCCATCACGCCAATCGACGAATACTGATCAAGTATCAATCTACGGTTCGACTTCATCGTCGGTCATCGTGTCGCCTAAGACTATCGAGGAAAATAAAGAAATTCATTCGAAAACATCAGAAATCAACCTCGATGATGTGAACATGCCACCTGCTCATCCGTCAACTGAACCGCCAGTATTGGCAAATGATGCTGTACCATCGACTTCACGATTTCGCGACACCTTCCGTCCAAGTGGCCGCAACGTATTGGGAAGTTTTTTCAACGCACATAACGTGCTGGTAAACCATATCGTGGCACCGTCTGCGAACGCTACACGCATGTCGCGAGATCCGCGGACCCGTAACGTAATATCGCCACGTGTGGCCACTATCGCCGAAGCTCAAAGACCGTTAATGGACGATGAAGACGCTCCGAATGAAGACTTCCGCAATGAACGTGAAATACGCATTTACGACGGAGGAGTAAACGGCCATTCAATGCAAAGAGCGATCTTTCCTAACCGCCGCAGTAATATTATGGCGATTCTCGAAAGAGCGAACTACCATTATGGCCATCAAATTCAACATCAGCTGAGGCAAGAATTTTCATTTCAAACGCAAGAAATGTATTCATCGGTTTTTACGACTTGGTCTTCGAACGATAACCAGCCATCAACCCATTGTTTCTTCAATGGGTGGTGGGTGGTTGGTGATGGCTTGGCACATTCGTTGGCGAGAGAGCCATTAAGAAGAAACTCCGTTCTGAAGAATCGGTGGGATAGGTCAAGATTTGCAGGGAGCTTCATTAGCGCCAAAAGGCTGATGCATAATATTGACAACCATTTGACAAACGTCCCGCCTTACGTAATTCTCTCTATGGGAACCCACGACAATACGCTTGAAAATGAATTGGCTACTCGATTAAACACCAACCTCGTCCTGAAATGTTTACTTGACCACGGCGTACGGCGAATTCTAGTTCTTCCGACTATCGTAGCTCCTAGACGAGAAGACGCTCAGAGATTGTTAGAATATCGCGACTGGCAGAGAAGTATCATGCCTCAGATGGATACGGAAAGAATTCACTATTTAGAATTCATCGAAGAAACTATCGATCGCGTAGAGCCCTATCATTGCGATATGGGTGGTATCCTATACGTTCATCCGTTCGTGGTATTCGACGTAATCTACAGAATTAGCCATCTTCTCGCCTACAGGCCGTAAAGCAGACATTTACGTAAATATTTATTTTTTAAGGTGACATTTTTCATTTATTTTTTTTACTTTTTCGTTTGTCAAATTGTGAATTTATTTTCGTTGAATTTTTCCTATTTTTAAGTTGTTTATTTGACAAGAATGCGGTAATAAGCTGAACATGGATCGGTATTTGTTCAATTCAAAGCTCGCTGTTTTTCGATCAACATAAGTACCTATGTTAGGACTTATGTTTTGTACCATTACGCATTCTACGAAATTATTTCTATTATAAAAACTAAGCTAATTTGTTCTACGAAGCATTTATTTACGTATATTGTTTATTATGATTAATTTTTCTACTTTTTCTATGATATAATAGGAATTTTCGGAAGTATTTTCTATTTTTACGTGTTTGTGAATTGTATTTCCTTGTTTGATTCTTTTTTCTTGTTATATTTCTTATGCATAATCATTTTTTCGAGTTCGTGTATACGTTGTGTTCACTAGTATGCCAGTATTAATAGGCTATGATTTTTTTTTTATTTTTTTTTTGATAATAAATATTCAAGAGCTGTAAGAAGTATACGCTCTTCTGCATAAATCGCATTATTTATTTGTTCATGATAATAGTGTCAATTATTTCCATTAGAAGGTGATTTGAGGCAATTTATTCACTACTTGGGATTATCGGTATCAAAGTTTCAATTTGGTTAATTTCGCGGCTCAATCAACTTGACATATTACAGAGGGAATCTTGCAATTTGATTGATTTAATATTCGTGATATTTACTGAAAAATCGGTTCTATTTTACCATTTACGAGACCATATTCTACTTAACTCGTCACTTAGTGACCATACTATACTGCAATTAATTCTATTTATGATTCCATCTTCCGTGTACTCAATTCTCATACTAGTAGATGCATGCTTTCACCTGAAATTATTATATGCTGAAATCGTATAAACTCTGATAATTTACAATACGGAAATATTCACAGCCATTTATTCAAGATAAAATATTTTACAGGTACAATTTATCGGAAGAATCCGTCTACTAGAGATAACAAGGTATAAATAGAATTTGCCAGACGAATACTACAATAATCTGTAGGCCTTTGCTACATGGATAATCCCCACCTACTTAAATACAATGATACTTAACAGCCTTATAAAGATAATCCCTTCCATTTACAGCATTTTTTCGATATAATATCCACAAGGAATTTACGCAAATATCTATTAGCCTTCATTAGTATTTTGAATGTTGACGTGATCATTGCTAGTGCTCCATTTCAGTTGACGTACGCGATTTTGTGCTATTTTTTGCTGTTTTCCGTAAAATTCGATATTTTATTTTGTGGAACGAGATTATGGCTGCTGCTAATTTAACGCACTCCGTTGAGCTGAGTATCGCCGTCTGTACCATTTGCGATGATACGCTAGCTGCTCCGCCGGCTGGATCTACAGCACCTCCTGTCTTGGTAACCGGTTCAAATTGCCACCACGTAATGCATCTCAAATGCCTGATGCTAAAAACAAAGGGTATGATGGATAGGAAATTAAATTGCTTATACGATAATTGCGGTGCGTCGATCTCTGTTACTTCAATTCATGAAATCGTAGTTAAAGTATCGCCTATATCAGAGAGCCTACGTTTATTCGTTAATAATTCTACGCGAGCTCAAATAATGTCGCTCAATCAAGAAATGAATAGTACATACGAGCAGAATAATCGACTCAACGGTGAAATCCAACGAACCTTAGATCGTAATGCCGAATTGCAAGCTCGCAAGAGACCGTCTAATCGAAGATTTACGTGCCAAACTCGCATCTCTGAAACTTTCGATCGATTCTATGCAGACGCTTGATTCCGATTCCAAGGAGTCTAAACCTAAACAGAAAATCGATAATCAGTCGTCAATTCCGTCTACCTCTGCATCACCTACATCCAAGGTAACAGTTGAAAATTTACAAGCCGCGCTACGTAATTTCGAAACTGACAACTCACCGCCATCAACTTCCGGCTACCGAGCTCCGATCCCAGCCGATCAATATTCGCCATCGTCCGCTTCGTCGAATAATTCTGCCATGAATTTCGATCAACTTTATCATCCGATTCTCGATGCTGTTGTACCCGAACCTGCTCCAGTACCCGTACCTGAGCCAGCAGCTGCCATCGTACCTGTAATGAGAGAAAATCGTCGCTTACAAGTAAATCGACTTGATATCAGTAATAATTTTCCTATTACATATTACCATCGTCCGACGATCGGTTCGTTCCCAAAGGTGAGAATTCCAGCTAATGGTGTAATAACTACTGCGACTTTTCATATGTTGATTTCCGAACTACCTTTTTACATCGATCGTCAAGTGCCACGAGACGTTGCTAAGTACATAAATGACCACAAGTTCTATTTTTACATCGTATCGGGCAAGCTACGTAGATCTGATGGCGTACGTGAACCAGTCTATTTTATCCAGGGCCATTGGATCATTGGAGATGGCATCCTATGTGGTGCTGTAGATGATGCTGTCGCCGGAAACATTGATTTGGTCGATCAACTTCCCTCGAATCTCTTCGTGAACCGATCTATAACGATAAAAGATATTCAGAGGAACTTACGGAAATATGTGGTAGTACTCCCTAAATACATTATTCTTTCTCTTGGACATCGAGACATAGCCAACGGTACACCGTTGACCGATATCACCGAAGATGCTAAGAAGTTATTGGAGTTTATTCTCAAGACGCATGTTTGTAAAATCGTTATAATCCCTCCAATCTACACTAGCGAGACGGAGCAGACATGTAAGGACTTACGAGCTTGGCTTCGATATACGGCAGTGTTATTAAGTCGTTCCTCCAGAATTGTCTATCTACACGAAGTGGAAACTGTGGTAGATCATCATTTACCAATTGCACACTGGTCAAACATTCCCGCATTAACACAGAGTAGTCATCTTGAAGTTTTACTCGGCTTAATTCCTTATCTTGCAGAGCGAAGACTGTTGAAGCCATTCATGAAACGCGCCAATACAGATGAGCCCGATCACGCTGAAAAAAGACGATAATGATTAACAAAGTACCGATGTATCATATTATATAATATCGCGATCAATAATTACTTCCCGTTTATTCTGCCGATATTTTCGTAATTATTCTTGCGCATAATCTGAAACAAATTAAAAACAAACGCTGTTAATTTTTGTTATCATTACTGATAGATTATCGATACTTGTATTTACTACGTCATCAATTACTGGACCAATTAGAAGTGTGAATTAAATTTGCCAAATTTTCCTATTTTTTTTTTTTTTCTCTTTTTCGAAGACTGAATATTTTTATTTAATTTTATTTAATAATCGATTATTATTTTGCTGGACACTATTGTTTCCTTATTATATTGAGTATATTATTTCTTGAGTTGAATTATTGTTTCATTTATTACATAATGAGTAATTCTATGATCGACGAGAATCTTAATTTCTTGAATGCTGCTAATGAGCAATTATATATCTGGTATTTGAACTCGGTTTCGGCACTATGGAATGCAAGTATACTTCATTCTTCATTTGAAAATTCAAGAATCATGCCTGCTAAAAATTTGGAAATAGGAATTTACGATACTAACTTTGGAAAATTTATTCATTCTCCACCTTACAGTAATTACAAATATGCCTGCGACGGAAAAAACTTACTCGTTCTTAACGATATTAATTCTGACACCTTGAATTCTCAAAAATTAATTGTAACAAATGAAACCAGAATATTAAGTGATTATGACCTATTCTTTTCTTGCAAAAATATTGATCTGAGCAACACATTAATTCCGAAATTTACAATTGTACAAGGTGTACCAGGCTGTGGGAAAACATTGTTTATTCTAAGTAACGTAAATATTCTATCAGATCTTGTATTATTTCCAACCAAAGAAGGAGCTGAGAATTTTCGAAATAAAATGATTTTGAAAAATGAACATACTTTGGATGAATACCATTTAAAACGTAATTACAGAACAATTGATTCTTACCTAATGGGTACAAATAATAGGAATTATACACGATTATTTATAGATGAAGCATTTTTAGTTCATTTAGGTGAAATTATATTTGCTATAGCGAAGTCCAACGTGAAGGAAGTAATACTTGTTGGAGACAAGAATCAAATCCCATATATCAATCGTTCTTTATTACCAACTGTACATTTTTCTACAATATCAGACGACTCCGTTTCGAATTATACCTATTTATCAATTTCTCATAGGTGTACATTAACCACCTCAGCATTATTGTTTCAATACTATCATCACGGTATGTTCTCATCGTCGCAAATACATCATGAGATGAATCTCGTCAAACTGAAAAATATTATTTCCCTACCTCATATAGTCGACGCTCATTACTTATGTTTTACTCAAAATGAAAAACAGATCTTAGCACGTAACGGATTCCCAATTAACACGGTACATGAATACTAGGGTGACCCTTAAAATGCAAAAGTAAATATTTTTTTGGTCTGACCCTCTAAATTTTTTAATTATATCATAAAATTCTCGAATACAAAATTTTAGCCCATTTGGAGGTCATTAACCTGTGCCGACTTGGCCTAGAATGTTTAAATGGGATTTAACATAGGTTTTTAAGTGAAAATTGCATTTAAATTCCTCTTAGGCGCCAAAAAAATAATTCCGAGGGTTTTTTACAAGAAAATGCTACAAAAGCATGTCAAAGACCATATAAAACAATAACAGGTTCATGGGGACCCCCCTACCCTTCCTTCCAGCCCTAAAAATATAGTGGAAAATTCAATATTTCCAGGGTGGGAAGGAAGGGTAGGGGGGTCCCCATGAACCTGTTATTGTTTTATATGGTCTTTGACATGCTTTTGTAGCATTTTCTTGTAAAAAACCCTCGGAATTATTTTTTTGGCGCCTAAGAGGAATTTAAATGCAATTTTCACTTAAAAACCTATGTTAAATCCCATTTAAACATTCTAGGCCAAGTCGGCACGGGTTAATGACCTCCAAATGGGCTAAAATTTTGTATTCGAGAATTTTATGATATAATTAAAAAATTTAGGGGGTCAGACTGAAAAAATATTTACTTTTGCATTTTAAGGGTCACCCTAATGAATACCAAGGGAAACAATCAGCCACAATTATATTAGTTCGTTTAATCAATCAGAACAATTCAATTTTTGATAGTATTCCACATATAATTGTAGCGCTTAGCCGTCATACTACGAAATTAATCTATTACACAGTAAATGATTTAGACCTACTTTCATCATTTATACGACGATCAAGTAATCTTCAACTTTCTGACTTGACTGCTGTATCCGTTTCCAACTGCTACATCTGAAATAAAAAAAAAAACACAAGCTCAATTATTACAGAAGTTATATTATTTTATTGATACATCCAAAGCAAATAGGTACGTATTTACTTTTACACTGTACTACCTTTTGGACAGTTGTCCTACTTGTTAAATCATTACTTTTTTCACATTTTGCTTTTCATTCTCATTTTTCAAATTTCTGTAAATTTTCATTTTCTATAGCATTACGTAATTATCTTATTTTTACGTATTTTTTCTTTTTTCAAACTTACTTTAAGCTGTATTTTCTATATTACGTAGTTTCGTATTGTAACTTCTTTTTGTAATCTTGTGGATGTTTTCCATGTTATTTACTTTTATCTTTCTATACCTCGAATTCTTGAAGATGTTTATTAATTCTATTACTTCCGGTACACACTACACGAGTACACAATAAACTACATAAATCGGGGCAGTGGCGCTGGATATTGGTCATCTACTTATTGATTCTATTGATTCTCCTGCTCTTTTTTGGATTTACGTACCATATTTCGACCTCGCTACATGTGTTACCTAAATCGGGGCATATGTAGAGGGAGAAAAATCATGCTTTTTATACCACTTAGCTGGGATAAAAAGTATTGCTGTATTACCCAACCTGACGCGAATATCCGCGCCGCGAGCCTTACCATAGAAAGGGGTAATTCCGCGAAATATGACCTAATATCCGGCCAATCACAGCGCACCATCGCGCGCAGCCGCTGCATCCGCAGCTTGTCCCATATTCATATTTTCATCATTGAGCTCTCTCAAGCTAGTTTTTTAAGAACTTCAGTATTCATTCTACTGCCACCTGACCTGGTCAGCTCCAAGACTACGAGCTTGGACTGCCAGGGAAGTGTGAGGACTAGTCCAGTGCATTGATTCTATTGATTCGAATGTACTGAAACTAGCACAGAGATGATGCTCACGAGGGATTATTTTCCTATGGCTCGGATTTTTCCCCATTTATTCTATTTATTTTGAGTCAATAGTAGTGTGTACTATTCCGGAAGTACATACATATACAACACCAAACAGCAATTTTTAATTATCATTCTGGTGTTGGAATGGTATTTATATTGTCTTTCCCAATTCCAAGGTATTTATCATTTATTTTCTTAGTTTTTATAACAAATACTTTCCTTTTCCCCAAATCCACAAGAATAGGCTATGAATGTAGTAATTCTTGTTTTAACTTCAATTATAATTACGTTTCTTGAGATACCAACGAATGTTGATCTTTTCTCTACGTGATGAAGTAATTATAAACAGTTTTGAAGTTCATTTGTGTTTCTATTTCTTTACATACATACGATCCTACACATCTAAATTCGTCCTATGATTATACCTGGGGTGGGTCCCTCACTTAGGTGATAGGTAATGTTGAGTAAATTTATTTACGAAATATTAATTATTATCCTGACTCATACCCGCTCTCGTATATAGGGCTGGACCCCTAAGTGGAATTCTCTGGTTCGAGGGGGTCCTGGTAGTGGAAGGTGAGATTCATAATTAATTAGTCCCCTGATTAGAACCCAGGAATATGGCTAAATTAGTTCCTACTTGAGACTGACGTGAATAACCTTCTCAAGTAGGGTTTACATGCTTTAATCATCACGTGTGCATTAATCTCCCCCTACAACCTATCCTGATTCAAGCTCTAACATGTATTTTTTTCCAAAGAAAGTACATAATGCGCCCACTTGGTACTGCACATGTACTCATACAGGTCAATGGGTAAAAATACACATCTGAACCGGCAGACGCCGATTTTCGCGATAACCGCAAAAAATGGTTAAAGGCAACCCACATAGACCCCAAATGAAGTGATTTGTGCTGAAGTTGATTTTTAGCCGTTCCAGAGCAATTTCAAGTTTCTGGAGAAATTATAAAAAATCGCTGGAGGCTCCAGAATGACTGGAATTGAGGTTTTACCTATTCGGATTTTCGAAAATAGGATGGAGCTCGATTTCGGATGAGTAGCATCGCAAAAGATTGAATATTTAACATTTTCAAATTTTGGCATTTTTTCCAGTGTGCAAAAATACACATCTGAACTGGCAGAAACCGATTTTCGCGACAACCGCAAAAAATGGTTAAATGCAACCCACATAGGCCCCAAATGAAGTGATTTGTGCTGAAGTTGATTTTTAGCCGTTCCAGAGCAATTTCAAGTTTCTGGAGAAATGATAAAAAATCGCTGGAGGCTCCAGAATGACTGGAATTGAGGTTTTACGAATTTCGATAGTTGTAAATGAGTTAGGGATGCCATCTGAACCACTTCCCGAGAAAATTTCAATTTTCATCAATATTTTCTATTTTTGGTATTAATTGACATTTTCTTGGATTTTTCAATTTTCAAAAATTCACCAAAAATCGAGAAATCAACTTCAGCACTTGAAATTTTGGATTTGGGGTCCTGAGGTGGTCCCCTTTCGATCGAGCTTTGATTCGTTCATTTTCGTTTCTGCCGGTTCAGGTAGTTCCCTTGCAAGTGGCAAATTGATGTTTGAAAACTCCTGAAAAAATGGAATTCATCTTTTTTAAAAAATTTTTTGAACCTCAAGATATGATAGCTGAAACTGAAAACTGAAAACTGAAAACAAACTGAAATTAACAAGTTTTTCCATGTAAACTAAAAAATTACTGCTTAATTCCAACTGTTTCAAAAAGATTTTTTTTTTTTTGGGGGGGGGGGGTGTAAGCTGGATTAAAACAACAAGGTACTGCAAAAAGTACTGCAAAAAGTACTGCAAAAGTACTGCATTTCTTCCGAAAAATTTTGTTAGACACCCTGTAAAATGATTATACAGGACGTTTAACCCATACAAGCACACATTTACATAGACATTGACTGGGATTACCTTACAAAACGCGAGGCACAAACGAGTAGAGCGTTCTCCACTTCTACACTCCAAAGAGTGTTTTCTGCGGACTCTCCGATGTTGTCACCATCCGGGCTTGCTGTGTCAAGCAAGTTTGTCGGATCAATGTCATCGTATAAGATGTTTGATTCGTCAACCGCATTGGGTTTAGAATCTTGTGGGGAGTCACCCACTGTTCCGGATGTTATCCAGCTCTACTGAATCAGAAAAATTCGGCATTTTGCTGAAGATTATGTCGGATCCTCACTGATCCTGAATAAGAAAACAAAAATTAAATTAATGAATGAAAAAATTAAAGTAGGCTGTATTAAACTTATTAAAATGAATTATTTCGACACCAGGTTGCCTATCTGTACTTTGTAGAAAAAATTCCTTCAAGGTGGAAAATGATGAAATATTTCACTGTCATTTCTTTCATCAAAGTGCATCCATGCTTACAATCAATAGGAAAATTGATATGAATGTGGTCGCATGCTTAAATACGACGTGTTCGAAGTAATGCCAGATGTAGAAAGTAATGACGGGTCGTAATTAGGTTGCGGAAATGGTGCGGGCATCCTGGGATTTGAGCTCGAGCAAACGGAGCTTTGAAGTGGTTGGGGTCTAAAAGTAGACAAATGGGCCCCATGATGGGGATCCATTATGGCATTATAGCGGGCGAAAAGTGCCGCGTATTCACGTTGAAAGTGTTCAGCCTGATTTCTAAGGATCGCATTTTCTCGCACGAAAGTGCTTTCTAAGCGAGTCAAATAATCCTGTTCAGCCGTAATTTGGCTCGAAAGCTGGGAAATGTGTGCATCCACAACGGTTTGCACACGGAATAATCGAGTTCTATGGTTAATTCGATAATAACCATTTGAATTGAGAGGTTGGTGGCAACCTTCTGCCGGGCATTGGAAAATCCTACAGCCGTTATCGTCTATTTGGCGTGAATTAAGATAGTACGTGGATAAACAGGCGTTGTGGAAAAGATGGTGACAAATTGTGATTACAAGAAAATCACCAATGGGAGGTGGATCAATACCTGGCAAAGCCAGAGACCTATCGCAGGCTTCGCACAATATTTCCCTATAATATGAGATAGACAGCATAACGCGAGAACGTGAAAAATGAGCAATTTTGCAGTGTGTTAAGTTACGTATTGTAACAAAAAGCACACCAAAGTTTTCGAAAGTACACAAAATGAGGCAAAATTATATTAATCGCGAAAAATTCAGGTACAAAAGACGTAGAATGCTTACCAGATACCAGATACCTCTGTATGGGAGCTCGTCGTTGCACATAATAAGCTGTGGGTGACGATTGGAATTGCTTCGTCTTAATTTTTACAGACGAAGAAAAATAGAGGATTGAAGAAATGTCCCCACCTTTAGCACATAGGTGGAAAATTATGAAATATTTCACTGTCATTTCTTTCATCGAAGTGCATCCATGCTTACAATCGATAGGAAAATTGATATGAATATCATCAAGTATATTTTTAATTAATTGACTTTCACAGTTTCAAACAAATTTCTCAAATAAAAATTGAATTGCTTGCAAAAACAGGCGCGTCCGCACAAGCCTTTGATATTATTTCTTTCAACTCATCCAGCGACTTTGAAGCGTGTCCACTTGGTGATCAAGTCGAGTTCTCGGCGAGATAGTTCCACCATACTTTGTCTCTCTTGTCTTTCATGAAGCCCTGCTCACAATAAAAATAAAGATTACTTAGAAGAAATCGTGTTAGAAATGAAAACTAGCACAAGAACAACTTCCGAATTAGAAAGTAAATTCGATAGAAGAATACTTGGAAAGTGTGCTAGTAACTGTGAATTTCAAACAATTTATACCAGACTTATGCGAGTTCATTCACCATGAACAGTGCCCAGTAGTCAGAAAAAAATAACATACGAATTACAAAAAAAAAAATTTAATTTGCAAAAATGAGTAAAAATGGACAGAAAAAAATAAAAACATACGAATTAACTTACATTTCGGTGCACGGTCTCCATATATACTTGAATTTTCCTATTTTGTTATCAGAAAACTGGGCTATACAAATCAGAAAACATCATAATTAATTCAATTCAGGTTTACATATTAATTTTCAATAATATTGAAATTTACCTGTAATTGTAGCACTACGCATATTGACGATGGCATCATTAATTTCACCAACGAATTCGATGAAATTGCCAACAGGTATGTAATCAAACTTTACGCAAAACTTTACAATAAATAATCGTAAAACTGATTAAAAATTACTTACTTTGGAACTTGACTAATTTTAGAATATGTCGAAACATATTCAAAAAACCATGCTCATTTCCTTCCAATTTTACGACATCTTCAGAAATAGTGTGTCCAAACCACAAATAGACAATATGATCCTTAAAGAAAAGGAGAACTAAAAGTGAGGAATATCTCTTTATTTTGGTGGCACACCATAATGTTGGGAAGATAATATTATAATGAATAATTGAGGAAGATGATTCAGCAAAAAGAGATGAATGAATAAATTAATCACAAACCTCAGAATTTCAAATATGGTGAAGAGTTTTGCCGAGAAAAAATTGTTGACCATTTCCTTATTCACTAAAACAAAAAAATTTACAAAAACAGTTTGCTAATTAATGTGGCAATGTCTTTTTCTTCGCCAATCGCCACTATGGAGATATCTCTTGAAATCGTTGTTTTCCGATTTGATGAGGGTTGCGTGGCATCCTTCCCAGGAAAGGATAATTTTCTGAACGCAGGGTGGTGCATTCGTCATCCATAAGGGGTTTGACGAGGACAGGAAATTGTCATTTTGTGCAGGCTACTTTGGAGTGTCATCATGTGCTTTTTCCAAGGTTTTTAACATTGGAAACCATTCTGTCTTTAATCCTTGACCTCGGAATTTCAAATAGGTATGGTGAAGAGTTTTGCCGAGAAAAAATTGTTGACCATTTCCTTATTCAATAAAACAAAAAAATTTACTTACTAATTATATAAAACCATCACACTCGAGGTTGAACCTAGCGATACTATTGAAAACGTTAAAGCTAAGATTCAATATAGAGAAGGAATCCCTCCTGATCAGCAACGTCTAATTTTTGCCGGCAAACAACTCGAAGATGGTCGTACGTTATCCGACTACAATATCCAGAAAGAGTCGACCCTTCATTTGGTCCTACGTCTGAGAGGAGGAATGCAAATTTTCGTAAAAATCTTGACCGGAAAGACAATTACTCTCGAAGTTGTCTCCTTGTCCTTACCTTTCTGCTCAAGCCATTATTCAATTTAGATTCCAAAAGTTTTGTAAAGTTTCTAAGCCAAATTTACTTTACTGAATTAAATTTCATAAGTTGGCCAAATGTGACGCGGCCAGCGATACCATACCATATGTCGGAAAACTTTTTTTTGAGATAATCGCGTTTTCATGGAAAAAGTCAGAAAATATCAAAAAAAATTTTTTTGTCGATTCATATACTATGAAGCCTATACTTTGGAATGGGTGTACCCACCGATCTCAAACACGTCGTTTTAGTGGTGAAAAACCGGTTTTACAAAAGTGCTTTTCATAAAAAAATGTCAAAAAAAAAAATAAAATATTATGATGTAAAACCATTAAAAGATGAAGAAAATCAAAAAAAAAAAAAAAAAATTTTAAAAATGTTACAAAATAATAACCCAAACTTTCAAACACGTTTTTCTCAGAATTTTGGTTTTTGAATTTCAAAAAATACGCAACTTTGAAATTTTGAAAATTTGTCAGATTTTAATATTTTGAAAATCTGTTTGCACCATTGAAAAGAGGAAGAAAAACACTACCAGAAACCACAATAAAACGAAAAAATTTTTTGCAGACATATGGTATGGTATCGCTGGCCGCGTCACAAATGTACATTTGAAAGTTCTTTGAAGACAATCTTGTAAAGTGCTTACTGTTCACTCACTTTTTTACTTTTTTGAGAAAAATGTTGGTAAAAGAAAATCAAGAAGAGATTCCTAGCTGATGGCAGAATTTGCTTGATTGTGCCTAAAAACGACTGAGTACGGAAATATTGAAGTTTGCAGGCTTCTACAGTTAGATATAGGTACCTATTTGTAAGTTTTGATTGTTTATGCGTCATTAACCACGCTCTGCTACCAAATGACGTAAATTTAAGAGAGTGGGTGATGCGAAAAAAGAAATAGGTACCTATTTGTAAGTTTTGATTGTTTATGCGTCATTAACCACGCTCTGCTACCAAATGACGTAAATTTAAGAGAGTGGATGCTGCGAAAATATCACGACGAACGAAATGAAATTTATAAAAAAAATGAAATAAGAAACCAAGTGTTTTTATTAAATTTAATTTTTTTTCATATTATAAAATATTCACACTTAATTTTACACAAAATTCTTCTAAAACTAGAGTAATAAAAATTACATTGAGTTCCTTTGAAAACCTCCTGATAGCTGAGCTTCACTGCTTCTACTCAACAGGCTCTGGAAAATTACAATGCCAAAGTTACGAGTTGAAAGTAGATCGGCAGGTGTGGTACAGTGGATACTTGAAACTACTATCTTGGCTAGCTTCAAATTGAACAGTTCTCTCCCTAGGATGTGACCATAAAGTTGAAGGAGGGGGCGGAAGAGCGGATACCTCAGCTTTACTAGAGACAACATGTCTGATATGAGTAGCAGTAGTCAAAATATTTTCAGAAGACTGGCTAAGAGTAGGAACTCCCTCCACAGTGTTGACAGTATTTTCGACTTCAACTTCGATTCTATCAAAAACTGAACTGCTATTTGAATTACACAAAATTTTTATAACACTAATATTGTCATCTTCTGTCTCTTTCTTGTTTCCTCTGCCCAGCCGCCGTTTTACCGGGAAGCTTTAACACAATTTCGTAATGCTGTTGTTCAATTGTTCATACATATACGGAATCCTCCTCGCTTCTAAGTATTACAAATTTAATAAAAATATTATACATACAAATTAAAAATAAATATGAAAAAACTTGGAAATTAAAATTTTTTACACGCTTAAAAATAAATTAAAAAAATTACTTACTTACTTGCCACCCTCTCCTTGAGGAAATTGTTAAATAGTGGTTTTTCAATATAGCACGATTCGTAGAATCAATATTCTGCTCGTGAGTCTTGTAGCTTGTGTCGAACGCTCCAATTGTCAAAATTACATGAGTCGGCATCATGGGAAGATCTTGTAAGTTTTCCTTAAGCATTTTTATGGATATGTTTGACCCATTGATTAACGAAAATTTTTCACACGCTTAAAAATAAATTAAAAAAATTACTTACTTACTTGCCACCCTCTCTTGAGGAAATTGTTAAGGGTATTCTTTACCACGCGTTATCAGTAGGTTCGGTTCGCGAAAAATGCCCAACTTATGCACCTGATTACTCCGTGAATTCTCAACCGATTTTATTGCGATTTGTTTTAAAATGATGTTAATGCCTTTGTCTAGCCGATTACGTAGCGATTTTTTGCAATTATCAATTTATTTTTCTCAAAAAAAGCTTCGAAAGTATGGTAAGTTGCGAATCGCCAAGCAGGCAACTGAAGGGTTATATCAAAAATGTGGCGACGTACTCGGCTAGATCTCTTTTTTTTGAACCATACTGTGAAAAAATTTTTTTAAAAAAGTTGAAACTTGCGGAGTAATCAGGTGTATAAGTTCTGTACTCTGATGGGCGGGAGCGGGTGGCGGGACATGAGACATTCCAAGTAACAGTTCAGCCTAAAAAATATAGAGGGTGTGTGTGGGTGTTGGACGTTATGAAGAAGGGTAGTTTCGTTCTTCACAGATTTTGTGTATTTAAAGCTTAAACCGGTTTTACAGTTTACTTCTTCCGACTTCTTTTGAGGTTACTGGTACTGGGTGTCGATTTAGTTTTCTAATTCAATAGGCAAGGCAAGGCGGCCGCCTAGAGTGGTAAATTTTATGAAGGGAGGGAGGGGGATAAAATTTGAAGAAATTACAAAACTAACAAATTATGGAAAATTTTCTTTTTCAAAAATAAAAAATAGAAAAAAACGTTCCTTAATAATCAACTCAATAGTCAACGTCGAGAAAAGTTGGTGTTTTTTTCCTATTAAATTTTGTTTTACCTACTTCTTGAAGTATGAAATTTCAGAAGCTTGTTCTTGTTCAATTTTTTAAAAATAAGTATCAAATTTTGAAAAATAGACTTTTCTGATCGTCAAAACTGATGTTTTTACTTCTTGAATTATCAATTTTTAAAAGCTTAAGCTTTCAGTTCACGTAAGTATAGGCCTGTTTGGTTTTCTTTTCAACAGTACTCGAGTTTCACCTAGGAAATTTTTTTGATACGTTTGTCATGTATGTACCTATGTAGTGTACTACCTACTTAGTAAAATTTCATTTTTTTTCATCAATAAATTGAAATTATTTGAGTACCTACTTACTAGTTTCTAATATTTAGTATTTTAGTTTAATGACAAATTGGTTAAAATTGATACCAATTTTTCGAGTTTATGAAATTGGCAATAATGATCGAAAAATTGACACAACTGAATTCCAAAGTATTCCACCAGTTTCAGAAATTATATCTTTCGATGTTTTGCCTTAATACAAACTATTTGGGAAGAAACAATTTTCAAAATACTAATTTACACAAAACTAAGCAATTTTAGAATACATTTTTAACCACTCAGTAGAACTCTAAAAGAGGTCTTGGATTTTGAGGACAATGAAGACCTTGATCATTGATCGACGCCACGCAGAATCTCAAGTATACTATCTTTTAGAACTGGGGCAGTTCTTTTTGAAAAGAGGTGGAGGTAGTAGTAGAAGTAAAAAATCACAATGCATATTTTGAAAAATTTCCTCTCTTTGAGGAAAATTGGCACGTCTGAAAAGAACATTCAATTGCAATAAAAGACGAAGCTGGTCGTATAAAAATTACTTACTTATATTAGTTGGGGGACCCGCATAAGGATCAATTGCAGCCCGCAGCCTATCCTCCGGGACAACTTTTTTTAAAGGGGAGTCCTAAGGAACTGACAAAATTTCAAGTGCTTAAATGCCTTTTTCGATTCTTGGTGAATTTTTGAAAATCAAAACACCAAAAATGAGGGGGAAAAATTAAAATCTCGCCAAATTGACCTAGAAAGCTGACATTTGGAATGTACCCTATTTTTGACCTGCCAAATCGATTGGAAACTGTTTCAGACCGTTTAGAGTAGTTCTGGAGCCTCCAGAAGATTTTTAAAACTTGAAATTCCCACAAAATTTCATGAAATGGTGTTGGAAAAACGAAATTCATTCTGCAAACTAAGGTTACAGGTGCCATTGAAAATCACCAAAACTGTCAAAACTGTGCAGTCCTCTGAAAACATTTCGAGAAAAACTTTATTTATTCAAATATGGGGGAAAAAATTAAAATCTTACCAAATAGACCTAGAAAGCTGACATTTGGAATATACCCTATTTTTGACCTGCCAAATCGATTGGAAACTGTTTCAGGCCGTTCAGAGTAGTTCTGGACCCTCCAGAAGATTTTTGAAATGAAATTCCCACAAAATTTCATGAAATGGAGTTGGAAAGACGGAATTCATTCTGCAAACTAAATTCAATACGCTACGAAGTCGACTGCAGGTGGATTTCAAGTCATTTTAGAGTCTCCAGCGACTTTTTGAAAGTTACTGAAGCTTCCAGTAGATTTCTGAAACTTGAAATTTTGTATTTTCACAAAATTTCATTGAATGGAGATGAAAAGCGGAAATTTACTCTGCACTCTAATTTTAGCACTCTCCGAAGACGACTTCAGGTGGGTTCAAGTCATTTTGAAGCCTCTCCTGCGCCTTTTTTGAATTCAATTTTTTTTTAAATGCCACAAAATCTGTCCGAATTAGCTCTAGCTTGTACTGTGCATAATAAATTTCGGTTTTCCAACTCCATTTGATAAAATTTTATTGAAATTTCAAGTTTCAAAAATCTGCTGGAGACTCTAGGAATAGTTTTCAAAAAGTCTCAGGAGGCTCCAAAATGACTTGAACCCACCTGAAGTCGTCTTCGAAGAGTGCTAAAATTAGATTGGAGAGTAAATTTCCGCTTTTCATCTCTATTTGATGAATTTTTGTGAAAATTTCAATACTGGAGGCTCCAGTAACTTTTAAAAAGTCGCTGGAGACTCTAAAATGACTTGAAATCCACCTGCAGTCGACTTCGTAGCGTATTGAATTTAGTTTGCAGAATGAATTTCGTCTTTCCAACTCCACTTCATGAAATTTTGTGGGAATTTCATTTCAAAAATCTTCTGGAGGGTCCAGAACTACTCTAAACGGCCTGAAACAGTTTCCAATCGATTTGGCAGGTCAAAAATAGGGTATATTCCAAATGTCAGCTTCTAGGTCTATTTGGTAAGATTTTAATTTTTTCCCCCATTTTTGAATGAAGTTTTTCTCGAAATGTTTTCAGAGGACTGCACAGTTTTGACAGTTTTGGTGATTTTCAGTGGCACCTGTAACCTGTTGGTTTGAGCTATTTTGGTTTAGCACTGCACTTCCATCAAAAAAGCGACATCTTAGAACACGATCACTGGCAAAAAATTGGCAAACTTTAGTGAAATATTGAAAAATCTCTCTCATCATTCTTAAATTTTATCAACAAAATTCGCAAAAATGCAATAGGTCTTTATTACGCAACTCGAAACAAAATTTGAAAAACATGTGAAGCCCCTTGTCTTCTAAAAAAAAATATTGACCCAAAAATTAAAAAACGTTTTGATCGTGTAGCATTTTTCACCCTCAAAAACGATGAAAAATGGAAAAAAATTTCCATCAGAAAATTGATTTTGCGGAAAATGTTTATGAAGTGGAACTTTCTTATCATTTTTCTCATTCTCGAGATCAGTGTGAAAAGTCCCATCAGAATCACCCTCAAAAATTCCATATTTCGCATGAGTATGTCCTCTCTTCTTTTACTAATTTAGCTTACTGTAGTCTTACTCACTGTAGGTATCTATAACACTTGCGAAGTTGCGAGAAAAAAAAAACAAACTGAGAGAAAAAGTGTAAAAATACACAGCAGGGTGTAGGTATGGGTAGGTAGAGTGTACATATACAGTACAGTAACGTAAAAATCATTCTTGTTAGGTTTTTTTAGGGAAAGAATATCGGAGCCCTGGTAATAGGTATAAAAATACACAGCAGGGTGAAGGTAGGGGTGGTGTACAGAAAAGTCACTCTCGAATGTATCACACTAAAACTAGTATACTGTACAACAAGAAGCTTAGACAGTTTAAAAAACTAGGCACGTGCGGGGAGAAGAGGGTGAGTATTGTTAAGAAAAGGTTGCGTAGTATGCACAAAGATGCACTATTGTCTGAATGTGAATGAATAGAAAGAAGAAATGCACCTCTGCAGTTCGTGATTTTTGGTCGTTCGCGAGGTAAATCACCAAATGTAAACATATATGTTAAGGAAAAACTGGTATGCAACCAGAAACCACACTTAGTGATAACGGTGTAAAGAATACCCTTAAATAGTGGTTTTTCAATATAGCACGATTCGTAGAATCAATATTCTGCTTGTGAGTCTTGTAGCTTGTATTGAACGCTCCAATGGCCAAAATTACATGAGTCGGCATCATGGGAAGATCTTGTAGGTTTTCCTTAAGCATTTTTATGGATATGTTAGATCCATTGATTAACGATGTTTTCAGCTTTCTGACTCTTTATTTGTCTTTGTATATAGTGTCCTTTATTAGGTCGCTTGCTGCGCAGTCTCCAATGACAGCATAACTGTTGATAAAATACCAGTTTTCTGATACATTGGCCATCTCAAAGCACTGCAAAAGAATATACTGTCTTTGGAAATCAAAGAATTTTATTGTTTTCTCTGATAATCCAAAGTTCTGTGGGAGTTTCTCTCTGAAAAAAACTTGGAAATTAAAATTTTTTACAAGCTTGAAAATAAATTTAAAAAATTACTTACTTGCGAACGCTCCAATGGCCAAAATTACGTGTGTCGGCATCATGGGAAGATCTTGCAGGTTTTCCTTGAGCATTTTTATGGATATGTTAGATCCATTGATTAACGATACATTGGCCATCTCAAAGCACTGCAGAGGAATATATTGTCTTTTGAAATCAAAGTATTTTATCGTTTTCTCCGATAATCCAAAGTTCTGTGGGAGTTTCTCTCTGACTATTTTAACGCAATTTTGTAATGATGTTGTTCATACATAAAATATATGGGATCCTCGCTTCTTCACCCTTTGAAGAGCACCGCCGGATGATATGCTCGACTTCGTATGCATAGGTAAAGGACCCATAGAATTCTCTATCTACCCTCTCCTTGAGGAAATTGTTGAATTGTGGTTTTTCAATATAGCACGATTCATAGAATCAATATTCTGCTCGTGAGTTTTGTAGCTTGTATCAAACGCTCCTATGGCCAAAATTACATGAGTCGGCATCATGGGAAGATCTTGTAAGTTTTCCTTAAGCATTTTTATGGATAGGTTCGACCCATTGATTAACGATGTTTTCAGCTTTCTGACTCTTTATTTGTCTTTGTATATTATAGTGTCCTTTATTAGGTCGCTTGCTGCGCAGTCTCCAATGACAGCATAACTGTTGATAAAATACCAGTTTTCTGATACATTGGCCATCTCAAAGCACTGCAAAAGAATATACTGTCTTTGGAAATCAAAGAATTTTATTGTTTTCTCCGATAATCCAAAGTTCTGTTGGAGTTTCTCTCTGAAAAAAACTTGGAAATTAAAATTTTTTACAAGCTTAAAAATAAATTTAAAAAATTACTTACTTGCGAACGCTCCAATGGCCAAAATTACGTGTGTCGGCATCATGGGAAGATCTTGCAGGTTTTCCTTGAGCATTTTTATGGATATGTTAGATCCATTGATTAACGATACATTGGCCATCTCAAAGCACTGCAGAGGAATATATTGTCTTTTGAAATCAAAGTATTTTATCGTTTTCTCCGATAATCCAAAGTTCTGTGGGAGTTTCTCTCTGACTATTTTAACGCAATTTTGTAATGATGTTGTTCATACATAAAATATATGGGATCCTCGCTTCTTCACCCTTTGAAGAGCACCGCCGGATGATATGCTCGACTTCGTATGCATAGGTAAAGGACCCATAGAATTCTCTATCTGCCATCTCCTTGAGGAAATTGTTGAATTGTGGTTTTTCAATATAGCACGATTCATAGAATCAATATTCTGCTCGTGAGTTTTTAGCTTGTATCAAACGCTCCTATGGCCAAAATTACATGAGTCGGCATCATGGGAAGATCTTGTAAGTTTTCCTTAAGCATTTTTATGGATAGGTTCAACCCATTGATTAACGATGTTTTCAGCTTTCTGACTCTTTTATTTGTCTTTGTATATTATAGTGTCCTTTATTAGGATTATTTTCTTTTTGGTTTTTATGAGCTTTTGCTCTTGTGCGAGCTTCGGGAATAAATTGATTACTTATGGCAATGATTATTTCCTCATAGGCTGCTACTTTTAAATATGGGATTCGATTGTTGAGGTGGATTGAATCCAATCTCATTGATTGGAAACAATCTGAAATTCTTGTGACTGGAAAACCCAGTACCGCTTCCCAATCCTGAGCAAGAACTCGAGATATATTGGTAAGGGTTTCTGAATTTCCATTCGGGTGTGGGATTAAAGGAAGGAGGATTAGTTCCTGTACACCTTGATTTTTAAACAATTCGCACAGGTGTGTGAAGTGATTTTCAAATCTTTCAGCGGTAGTACCGGAATGTGCGTCATAGTTTCCTATAGACAACATCAATCTTTTGGGTAGCGTACGTAAAGTTTGTAAGTGCTCGATCAATTCGATAATTAACATATTGGGTGGATATAATTTCGTATCAACAAGTTCGGTATACTTTTTGCCTGACATTAGGGATCGCGCTATGCCGTTCGCATGGCTGTCGCCTAATATTAGTATGTTGTATGCAAAAAATGCTACCGCATATATGTTTTTACTACTTTCATAGGTGGCTGTTAAATATCCTCTCGGGTACGAATTGGTAGGAAAAAATGGTTGAATCTCCGCTGAGCTTGTTCCATAGCGTTTTTGGAAACGACGATGGTACATAGCTTTCTCTATCAATGAACGAGCTTTCTGGGGTGGATTTTTGATTTTTTGTCTTTTTACTACCTGAGATTCACTTTCTTTTTCTACGTCTGTTTCCAGTCTGTTTCCCGTGCAAAAAACGCAGGATTCCAGATCGTAGATTGGTAATTCGGCAAGCTATTCTCATTCATCATCTCGTACGACCTTTTTCCTTCGTTCTTCTGTTCATTTGCATTTACGAGTGAGCTATTCTCCACTACCTGGATCGAATTTACGGGGTATGGAACCGGGGTTGCCGGTGGCTCAGGTCTATGCGATTCGGTTATCATAGGTGTTGGTTTGAACGCACTTGTTTTATGGGTTGGAAAATTAGGAAATTGAGGTGGGTTTTTCATGGTTGGAAGTACTATTTTTGATGGTCGTGGTAATATTGGAACGGGTGTATTAGCAGGAGGGGGAATCCGGTTTTGCATGAGCGGTTGCATCGGATAGAGAGGTATTAACATAGGTTGGGACGGATGGGGAAATCTAGGATTGTAATTATTTGTTATCGGATTTGTGCTTACGTTCCCTATGGCCGAATGGATCGCATTGTTTAGAGTCATGTCATATCTGGCCTGCAAATTGGCGTGCTCACGTCGGAGTCCGTCAATATGTTTCCTCAATATGCGATTTTCTCCCATTAAAGTATTCTCCATCCTAATTGTATAATCCTGCTGAAGTATCAGTTGGTTTGAAATTTTGATTATTCTTTCATCCCTGTTTTTCACTTCGCGGGTAGAGTACTTAATTTCCCTATAGTCTAATGCCTTAATCATTTCGTTGCAGTTTTCCTTCGCACATTTCGCTACTCTCAGATCATCTTCGTTAACCTCTTTTGATTTCATACGTAATGCAAAAATACATCCATAGTGGTATCAGCCAAGGTTCCCATTGAGACGATGAAATTCTTCATAACTATTTGGTAGACAGCTGTATTCTAATGGAAAATGGTAATTGATTATAAATCAAGAATGGGTCACCAAACGTGTGATGAATTAGGAAAAACATAGAAGGCTTAAAAATGCATACATTGATGCAAAATTAATCGTTTGATTAGTAAATTTTTGGAGGACCCACTGGATCGCTTCTGAAAAACGCCAAACAATTACTGCGGATCAAAAAAAACGTATCAATTTGCATATAAATAATCTGATTTTTATAGGTAAAAACTAAACTCAAAGTTGCAAGGATTTGTACGCTAGTAATTGAAAAAATTTACTGTTTCTTCCACCCATTCCCAGTCTTATTATTAAATTAATCAGCTGTGATCTTACCTTAAAATTCTGCTCAGATCTTTGAGCAGGAGCAGGATTTTTGCTTCTGCATTGATTTTTTCATCATCTCTGACATGGCGTTGTTTTTCATCATGGCCTTTAACAGGCTGTATTAGTTGTATGATTTTATGGATTGGTTTATGGGTTCTTGAGAACTACAAAAAGACAACGCGAGTGTATCACTGACAAAGTTTATTTCACGTATTAAAAACTGTATACAAAACTTGATGAACGCTTACTCCTTGTCTTAATTAAATCAGCTGTAATATGTAGAATGAACATTACTTACTAACTAAAGGTTGGACTTGAATCCAGCTTCTTGACGAGGACAGATTGTCATTCTGTTAAGGCGACTTCGGAGTGTCATCATGTGCTTTTTCCAAGGTTTTCAACATTGAAACCATTCTGTATATCAATCCTTGCTTCCTTTTAACCTCGTCTTCAGATTCTTTGAGCTTGCTTTGTCAAGGTTGCACTTGAATCCAGCTTCTTGACGAGGACAGGAAATTGTCATTCTGTTTAGGCGACTTTGGAGTGTCGGCATGTGCTTTTTCCAAGGTTTTCAACATTGAAACCATTCTGTTTATCAATCCTTGCTTCCTTTTAACCTTGTCTTCAGATTCTTTGAGCTTGCTTTGCATTTTGTTAATGCTAGTAACACATATACCATTCTATATATCAATCCTTGCTTCCTTTTAACCTCGTCTTCAGATTCTTTGAGCTTGCTTTGCATTTTGTTAATGCTATGTAGTAACACATATAAAAACAAATTTCTGTCTGTCCGTTCGGGCCTAGGTTTCGCTATGTTACGTAAATATACGTAGAATTGTGCCTAAAAACGACTGAGTATGGAAATATTGAAGTTTGCAGGCTTCTACAGTTAGAGATAGGTACCTATTTGTAAGTTTTGATTGTTTATAACGCTTCTGAGCGTCATTAACCACGCTGTGCTTCCAAATTGGATCATTGTTTTCAACTCTTCAAAATCTTCAGGAATTCGTTCTCCAGCTCTATATCTTCTACTTTTCATGGAGTTCCGCATTGTAGTGTATGGGAGTCTTCGTGATGTATGTAAAGGGATACTGAATAGGTATTTAAAGAAAAAAAAGAACATTCAAGTTTGGAATTTGGATGCCAAAAAGTACTATGCTTTTCGATGAAAGTTCTGAAATTTTACATACTCTTTTATTGCATCATCATATATTTGCTTCTGAGACCCTTTTTTAAGCTCGCCATCAGCCAATAGTGGGTCAGGTGGATGATTTATATGTTGTATTCTTCCTGGACGAATATCACCTGACAAGTCTCCGTTTATTTGTGTTGCAAATATATAATACATACCTATTACTTCACCTGACTCATAAGAAGGTAGGTATCAAAGTAGGCACGATTCATTTGAATAATTTCAAACCACGATAGGTACCTACCCAAGTACAAATTTGGGTAGGTAAAAATATGAAGTATCAACACGATTCACCTATACGAATTTAGGCAGGTATTTTGAGAGAGTATAGCGAACACCCCAGACCAGAGATAGACACAAACGGATATTTGTAATCAAATAAAATTTTAACCCAAGTAAGTAGGTTCCAACTGTGATAAGGATCACAGAGTCGAAAGATTCGCTCGAACGGATGAATCAGTCATCGTTTGCGAAGATTTTCCACAATACCTTTTCGTCATGATAAACAGATTAACGCAAGTAGGGGAGTTTCGCCGGTTCTGAGCCACCCCCCGCAGGAGCACAGGAAGCATTGCTCCTGTGGCTCCTGCGAGGTGTGAATTTCAATGTTAATTTCTGGCTCAGAAATGTTTGCTCCTGCGAGAGCAAGATTTTTTCCTAGTGGCCGAAAATTTTGAAGAGAACGGGTCTCCGTTTTACATTTACCACCGAATTGACTTTCTTAATGGGTCCCCTACCCCTCCCCCCTCTCCCTCGCAATAATTACCGAAATAAAATTACCTAAATTTATCAACATATTCAAAACATTTGTACATAATATATACAATTTCCCCAAAATTTAATATAAAAAAAAATAGCTTAATTTTAAAATTTAAAAATAAAAAATTTTTACAAGCTTACTTAAAATTAAAAAATCAACTTCCCGCGACATTTAATCGCACGCCTTTCTATTAAGGTGCGCCGGATGTTGCCCAATTCCTGCAAATCACTGAAATCTGGCATCATCTGAAAGATCACCTCACACAACCCACTGATCCTGAAAAAAAAACAAAAAACAAAAAATTAATAAATGAAAACAATTAATGTAGGTACCTACATTAAACTTATTAAAAAATACTTACATAACTCAATACCCTTGGCTGGTTTGTGGAGTACCAAATTTCAACCACAACTGACAGAACATATCCGCAAGTGATCGGGATGGGTGCTCGTGTATTCTGCGGACAATCCTCACAAAATTTTAAATTTTGGGGAAATTGTATATATTATGTACAAATGTTTTGAATATGTTAATAAATTTAGGTAATTTTATTTCGATAATTATTGCAAGGGAGAGGGGGGAGGGGTAGGAGACCCATTAAGAAAGTCAATTCGGTGGTAAATGTAAAACGGAGACCCGTTTTCTTTAAAATTTTCGGCCACTAGGAAAAAATCTTGCTCTCGCAGGAGCAAATTGAAAAAAATCAGCTCTCACAGGAGCAAACATTTCTGAGCCAGAAATTAACATTGAAATCCACACCTCGCAGGAGCCACAGGAGCAATGCTTCCTGTGCTCCTGTGGGGGGGGGTGGCTCAGAACCGGCGAAACTCCCCTACTAACGCAATCAATTTATCTTGCAAGGACACAATTTTTTATTAAAATAAAATCTTATAAATAAAATTGACATTGAACAGTAAAAGAAACTTCTTAAAATACAAAAAAAAAATACATTAGAAGGTAATTTTAAAAAAAAACTATTCAGTGCACAATTTATCAAGATACAAGGAACGAATTCGTTCATAAAAGGTCAATTATATGGAAAATAAGTTGAAAAATACCACATAAAGGAAAACTATTACTAATAAAATCATTCTTATAATTAAACAAGTTATTATACTAAAATTTTATTTGAAAAAATGCATCTTATTAGCTAAGACAATTTCAGTTTTCGAAAAAAACTTACTTATAGTAAACAAGCAAAGCTGAGGTAAGATAATTATTATCATTCAGCTATTCGATGAATTTTATGCTTTTAGGAACATAATTCGTTGGATCGAGGTACCTAAAACGTAGATTCAGAATGCAAAATTGCCGTATTTTTATAAAAATTATTCTAAAATTTATTATTTGAAATAAAAACTGATTTCGCCTCGCCACTATCACTATCAGTTATACAGCATTTCATAAAACTGTGCGTTTCAAAGTGAAATAAGTGAGAGATTTGTAAAATAACAATAAACCAAACAATGATCAAAATTTCAAATATTAAATTTGAGAATAATTGAAAAAAAATAATATAGGTAAATAGAATTTAAAGACCAAACTAATATTTATAAAAAAAATTATTTACTGGTTAAAAATCTAATCGAACAGGCAGACAGATGGGATGGCTCGTTGGCAACTACTTGCATTCGCGTTGGGTGCTTGTAAAAATCACCCCAAAAAAACTCTTGAATCGCGATGTTTTTTGAACAAAAAATAAGCAAAAATTGAAAATTTGTCAGTACGTATATTTGAGTACTTTACAACATCGTATGTATAGAGCGGTCGATATACAACTAAGCTCCTTGTCTCCTTTTTCACAGGATACGAGCTAAATCTATGTATTTTTATTGCTTTTTACAAAGACAAGACATTAACCATGTGTGATCATCCGCTACGCATTTTTCGCCTCGTCCGATGGCCACACATGGTTAGGGTAGATCTTTCTTGGCTACAATTCGTTCCAGTTTCTCTCTTTTTTCTCTCGTTTTAAAACCAAACACACTCAATTATGCTTCGATCGCAATAGGTTTGAATACACTTGAATTACTTATCTGAAAACAAAATAATGCGTTAGTACACTTTACATGATTTTATTTTCTGTACTGGAAGTTCCTACTTACGTCTTCATCAATCCACGACCTCCTGCTACTAGGGTGTTTTATTTCTCTGATTTACGGCAACATTTAAATTCAATTCATGAGTTAATCAGAGTGAATCCAGTACTAAAACGTACTGAATAGTTTTATAAATAACGTGTACTTCTAAAGTGATCTTATTGTTTTCCATTATTTCACGATCTGGTATCGTCCAACGAGTTTCACCTGATAACGCAAAATACAAATTCTATCTTACTACAAATACGAAGTAAAGCAGCGTTGGTTTCAAGCTGCTATGAAATCTCTGTAAATCCTTTTCTGATTCCTTCTCGGTTGATCTGCTTCCCTTCCGTTGCTCGAACTTTGTCCCACAAGTTGTTCGAGATGTGAGGGGTACTCTCTGAATTAACAGCTGCGAAATGATGACTAGAGTCGTCCTCGTTTTGGAATATTTGGGGTATTATGTTTTCTTGGTTCACATTCGCGTTAAATTCTTCTTTTCGTGGATAACACATTTTATTTATTTATTTTTTTTGTATTAAAAAAAAAATCAAGTTTGTACAAAATTCACAAATCACCACTGGCGAGCACAACAACAACCACACTGAAGAGTAGATATTGATTGAATTAATCATCAATCGTCAGTTGGTTGGAAAAGAAAATGAAGCGAGTGTACAAAAGATATCGATAAGTGATCACACAGATCACGAAATACAAAATGGACTTGATTATTCATACTCATGCTGTAGCGTGCCTGTAAATTGGTGTGCTCACGGTGGAGTTCGTCAATTTGTTTTTTTAAGAGAGAATTTTCGTTCATTAAAGTGGTCTCCATTCGCGCGGTATAATCGCGCTGGACCATTAATTGATTGGTTATTTCGTCCAGTCTAGCGTTATTCTCTACGTACTGAAACGTATTTGTATCAATTTATAAAAAAATGAAATAAAAAACCAAGTGTTTTTTGATTAAATTTAATTTTTTTCGTATTATAAAATATTCACACATAGGTAATTTTACAATAAATTCTTCCAAAACTCATAACATAGTCGAATTCGTTCATTTCTATTGTTGAATTGCTTTAACATCCGACAGTAGTAGTAGAGTTCATATTTAGTAAGACTATGGAATTGTAGACGTAGTGGTTCAGATAGTTACAGTGCTTTCTTTGGGGCTGGTTTGGTGGATGGCGGATTTGGAAAATTTTCTCTATCGCAATGTTTTGAAATCTCTTGTTGACATAAGCCAATCTCTTGTATATATCTTTCTCACGTGAATAGTCAAAAATCTTCATGATTATCTCTGTTGGTAGTTTGTGGAGACTTAAGAGAAAATAAATCATTAAAATCCATAATTTTCACTTAAAATTATTTAAAACAGAAAATTAAAGATGAAGCGGAGGTGGTGGGAATAACATCGTTCGGGCAATGATGTCGAAGCCTTCTTCTATTTCCATTGGTTTGGTATCTTGTGCGGTAGATGGTGATGGGTAGCGAGCTTGTGATGTGTTTGGTGGTAAAGAAAGGGATTCCATAAATTTGGACACCTCCTCTTTTGGAACCCATTTCGCATCTATTGTGGAGAATCACGTGAAATTCATTCCCTTTAATCAGTTTTCCACATGTGTAATTTTCTTGTTGTCCTCAACACAAGTAGAATCGGTATATATACAATAAATCCTATTGGCTCTTCTCCAGTAAAAGATTTCTATATTGATGATTTCTCGAGTGGTGCTAATTCTGAGATCATCTAACCCTGAGGTATCTCATTTGAACATATTTTTCTATTTCATCAGTGATTTCACTGATTTCATTTCCAGAATCAGGTATTACACCAACTTTCACCATATCAGAAGTAAATAATTAAATGTTGAAGTATACAATCAGCAAGACTACTAAGTCAGTTTCAGTTGGAAACTCATCAGGCTCTTTATGGATATACTTGAATAGATATTTTATAATTTTTACTGTTGAATCTATTTCAACATTAATGTGGCAATCAGAAAGCAATAGCAACGTAGGATTATAAAGCACAACCCATTGATTATCAATTTTTCGCTCCTTTGTTTGAAATGCTTCCAAATTGTCCTTTTTTGTGGACTATATTATTTATTGTTTTCATGACTGCTTCAGAATTATCTGGTTGTTTATAATGTACATATCTGGCTGATCAACATTAGACTGTTTGTCCTACAAATTGAGTTTCATTTCTTGCCAATTAGGATTGCAGGTTATTGGAATGAAAAATGAAGGCTTTTCCAATCTAGCATCAATTGCCATTCCATCTTGGTATTTCAGTTGCATATAACGTGGACCATGTGTATAAGAACTGGGGATGTAAAATTTTCCAGCTTTAGGACCTCCTTCAGCTCCAATGGAGTCATCAATTTCACTTCAAGTGGCCATTCTCAAGAATTTGTACTGATTCAATTTCAAAATAAATTTTGAGCGGTCTAATCTATTGAGCTCTTCAATTTTGGCTCGGAAAAGAGCAAATGTAGATTGCAGGAGGAGTAGGTCCTCCCCATTCAAGAGCCCTTGAACGTCCTTTTGGTACACATTTAGAATGGTGATCTCATTTTGCGTTTTTTTGTCATCCGTCATTCCCTAAAAGAGAAACAAGGAAAAAAATATGGTAATTTGTTGGAAAAAATTCCAAGTAATTTGCTGAAATTATGTAGGTAAATTGCTGCTACATCCTGCCCACTCACCCTGACTTGCGTTTTACTCCTGTAGAGTATGTAGATGCTCTAGATGAAATCATTTACGTAGAGAACTTTATATCTACGTTGAAAAATTCGGACTCATCCAAGGATGGTCGCAATCATTCACTCAATGTGTCACATATGGTGGTAAACAGAACAGTCGGCACCTTTTTCCTATCTAAGTAAAATTTTTAGGGCATTCGACGTGGTAGCAGACCAACAAAGTTTGGCTTTTCGGATCGATAGTGGTCATCTTTCTGGGAACTGCGAAGATACGATTGCTGGAATGGCACTTCTCAATTTAGGTTCGTCCAGTGAATTTTTAAATACACAAATTTTTCAAAATTAAACAATGACAACAATATTGTGAATGAACAAAAAGACATGCACCGGATGAAAATATTTAGCAAATACATATTATAAAAATTCAAAGTAATATTGATGATGATAAAGAAGGATACAATCTTTGAGAAAATCTTTCTGTTATGAAACCTATTATAATTGGACTATTTAAATTAAACATGAATTACAAAAAAAAATTAAAAAAATATTATTAAACAAGCATAATTTCCATTAATTAAAATATAAAATACAGTATATAAAATTCCAATAAAAATTGTTTAAAAAAAAAATATGAAAAGACCAATTCCACCTTTACAATGGTTTAGATGAAGAACTAGCACTCGCGAAATACTTAAAATCAAAGTGAAGAGAATGATTTTAGAGATCAATCAGAAAGCAATAGCAACATAGGAAGGCACAATCCATTGATTATTAATTTTTCGCTCCTTTGTTTGAAATGCTTCCGAATTGTCCTTTTTTGTAGACTATATTATTATTGATTGGTTTTATGACTGCTTCAGAATTATCCGTCGTACTCACAGTCATTGGTGAAAGTACATGATAATAGAGGGTTAGGAAATTGTTTTATACATTTGTAGTTTTCTGTGTATCATCACGGCTCACGCAACCATAAACATGGTTCCGAATGCGGAAGCCATGATGACCAGCAACTGTGTCGCCTCTGGTATGTTGGGGCTCGACCTGAACGTCCTGTCTATACTGAATGTGGTATTGTGCTGTGTTAAGAGGTTGTTGTAAATGAAAACATAATGTAAATTGAATTGAATTCAACTTGGTTTTCAATTTTAGATACTTTCGGTGATCCCGCTTGACTCTGAAACAAAGTTGAACACGAAAAATAAACATAAACTCAAATAATAATTTAGTAGAGGTAATGAAGAATTATTACTTTTCAAATTGTTTGCCCTGCATGTGGGGTCCGACGTGACCACACATTTGACGCCGTACTCGAGAAAGCCATCGATAATTTCTTTAATCGTGTATACTGGTCCATCTGGCTTGATTTTAACCCCATTACACAGGAATGCATCCATTTGGTCCTCCCTGAAAAGAAAAGAAGTTGAATTAGAAATCCATAGGCTAAACGGATAATTTAGATCTAAAACTGAGGCTTGTTTATTCAATTTAAATATATTTTATACTTACACATCCAGCGCCGGACCCAGGATTTCCGGCCCACCGATAAATGAAAGTCTTACCAGCCCTCGGACTTACCTCGGCCCAAAATCATTGATATAGGCAGGGGGGGTGGATTTTGGAGAGATTGGAGGCGCTTAATGGTGTAGTCCAAATTTCATGAATAAAATGAAGAGTTGGAAAGCATAGTGCAATAAGTCCATTTTTCACTTTTTGTGAAAAAATGCAAAAAACTGTTAAGAAGCTGTGGGTCAGCCAAATTTCTCAAACTTGGTCTTCATCGAAAAGGCAGCCTCGTAGTAATTAATCCCCCATATTTTGCACTTCAGAGAAAAGATACTACATACTGATATTAGAGGTATGTATTCAAGTAATATAATCGAGCATTTGTGTTTTTATAACCATTTTTTAAAAAATTTTTTATTCTGTTTTTACACAAATTAATCGGTATTTATAATTATATTTATATCCATTTATAAGCTAAACATTACTTACATTAATTTAGACTTTAATTCAGGGGATACACTCGTAGCTATCTTGTCAATTATACTATCGTTGGCCAAATTGACCAAGGTAGGCTTTTCCACACTCATTGAAATAAAAGCATTTAGCTTTTCTTGGCTGAGACAAGTCCTCAATTTGATTGGACATATTTCAATTATTTTGAAAATGTGGTTTCACAACGAACTTGAGTAAAAGATAAAGTTAAAATAAATTTATATGTTAAGTATCAGTTATGGTATGCTGAAATATGTAGGCGGTATTTATGGAGAACCAGGAAGGCACACGTTATACAATTTTTACAAAGTTGATTTTTCTTTTTTTGGCATTTCTTTTCTTACTTTCGTTGTCATCAGCATCATTTTCTTCATGGCAGTCGTCATCATCGGAGCTTTCTTCACCAGTTTCCAAGACAATTTTTTCGAATAAAATATTCTTCAACTTTAGCCATTTATCTACAAAATCAATGAGCTCAGACTCGATCATCCCTGGGGTTATTTCATGGTCAATTTTATTCAATTTTTTGCTAATCCACGCAAATTTTGAACTCGAACTTGAGCTTTCAACTTTGTTTAAATCTCCGAAATTTCAGGGGTCCAAAAACAAAATATTTGGGTTTCTTGAAGCGGTGGCATAATGATGTTTGGCCTGAATCGGAAATATCCAACGTGCATTTCGACATGATCAAAACGAGTTATCTCCTGATACATTTCATATCCCGGCAGTCTGTACCTTGGTAGCTCATCTAATGTAATCCAAGTCTCTGTGGCAATTATTATTTCAAAACCAGAAACAGAAAAACTGTGATTGAAAAACCAATTCAGAAATTATTTCAACAGAATTATCTACTTACGATACAATCCGATTTTCATCAATTCTATATCTCTTAAACCATCATAAAGATATTTTCGTTCGGCCATCGGCCATCATGTATTCTAGCGAGATCTACTTCGATTTCTAGGCCTATCCTCAGAACGATCGTGGTCTCGTCCTCTGGACTGGCGTTGATTTTGGATGCTCACGGCAGAAATTTGAGCGGTGTGCGCAGTGAGAGCAGCAACTTGGGCAGTCAATTCTTCAATTTTTTTTACTAAGCATTTGTTCAAATGACGAGAGTTGAGGTGGAGCGTTAGGTTGTGGTGAAGGTTTAGGTTGTGGCGTAAGGCTAGCTATCGAACCAACATTAGGTAGCTTAACAGCGTGTAACGAGTCGGCCATAACTGCTAGGCTGTCTAATGGTACCTTATGAATTAAGAGGTGTTCTTGCATACGTGGTGGTAATCGACGTAACCATAGCCTTTTCAATAAATCTTCTTTAGGGCACTGTCCTGCGAGCAAACGCATTTCAGTCAACAATACTGAAGGTTTTTTGGTTCCCAGAGAAACGTTTTTTAGGAGTTTGTCTAATTTTTCTTCATCCGACACGTTGTAAAACAAACCAAAAAAATAAAAAAACACAAATTAAAAAGCAACCACTAGCCACCACTGTCAAATGTCACATCACACAGTCATGCAGTCATATTCCCCAGAATTATCCAAGAACAGCCTCAATTTATCAAAATTTCTAGGTAAAGAGCCTACATTTAAAGATATTCATTGGATGAATTTTCTTACTAAAAGACAAGCGAATGATATCGGCATTGATTTTGAGAACTCATTCTTGCTTACAATACTGTTTTCCCAACATAGGGTAGTTGTGATTGAAAACAGTGAAAAGGTTCGAAATCAGTCTATAGCTTCATCTCCCTTCTTTAACAAATCATTGATAATCGACTGCTATAACTTTCCAATGCTGTGATTCACTCTTTAAGTAGTTTTCACCTATGGTGTGGCTCGAATAACAATGCGTCTGTGTTCTGAAATATTTTTCAACTTCTCTCGCTAAGTGAGTGATATAATTTTCGTAGTGAATGAGAACAAATCACTGGTTTTTTACATCAAAAATATACATACAAAAAAATGGAGAAAGTTTTGAATAACAGATAGGGCATATATGGGTTAATCTATTGGAAACCGATTAATCGAAGAAATTTTACGTTGTAGTGAAAAAAATTGAAAGAATGGAGAAAGTTCGAAAAAAAATTGGGAAATATTATAGATATCGATTAACTGCACATGGTTTTAGTAAGAAGGAGAGCTAAATATTATGAATCATGATGCAGAACATATAAATTGAACTAATTACTTCATAAAAAATCGAGCAATAATCTAAAATTTTAGCTTAACATGAAGAAAAATTGAAAAATTCAAATTCTGACGATACCTTCCATGTCAATGCCGTTTAAAATCGGCGTAGATGTTGGGGAATTCCCATCAAGTCCATGATCTGGTGTACATGATAGTCGAACACACCCATGTTACGTCGAGTGATCCATCAGGGTTTAAGTATTCGATCTTCCGCTGCGTAAATCCAGATCCGTCGGGGTCTTGCCGAGTTTCAAACGTTACTTTCCCTAAGTCGTTTCTCCAATAGTCCGGAAAGGGGATTTGAAGAAAATTCGGCTGAGCAACTTGATCCGGGATGTTTTGTTCCGGTTCTGGTTGATGCTGCTGATTTTGGATCGGAGGTGCCATTTGCCCTTGTTGTTGCGGATCTATAATGTTGGCGTCGTTAATTTCGGCATTGATTTGGGCATCAAGGATCTCGTTGATTTCAGCGTTGATTTCGGCATCGATTATTTCGTTGATTTCTACCTGAAAAGACATCTTTAGCAACTAAAAGATATTTTGGTTCGTTCTTCATGGACGGGAGGGGTCCATAAAGATCAACAGAAATGACGTCACCTAGAGCGTAGGCCTCAATTTGTGCATACTCTATTTGTTTATGTATAGCATAATTCTTGTTAACTTTACACACGATACATACTTTACATACTTTACATATGTCTCGTATGTAGGCTAAAGAATTATTATGATAAAAAATGTGTCGAAAAATCATGTCCAATTTTACAGCACCACAATGACCGTTTAATCAATTGGTCTCCATGTGTCATTCTTTAAATTTTAAATTAAAAAAAAAATTATTTAAATAAATGAATTAATTTATGAATTTAAAGAATTAGATATTGTATTATATTAATATTATAATTCAATTATTAAATAAATTTATTAAAAATACTGAACTTTGGCAGTAATAAATAATGAAACAAAAAGTACAAGGCATGATATGTACAGTAACACAAAATACATTTATTACTGTTTTTATTATAAGAACAACGATTTGTTGTACATCCACTTCTGCAATTACATTGTAGGGTTTTTGACAACAAATAGTTCCTCGCCATATTCGTCTGCTATCCTATTGGCTCTTCTCAGGTAAAATATTTCTATATCGATGATTTCTCAAGTGGTGCTTATTCCGAGATCATCCAACCCTGAGGTATCTCATTTGAACATGATTTTTCTATTTCATCAGTGATTTCATTCCCAGAATCAGGTATTACACAAACTTTTGCCATATCGGCCCCTTTATGGATGTATAAATTTAGCCAAAACAGATATTTTATAATTTTTATTGTTGAAGCTATTTCTACATTCTTGACAAAAAGGTGGGAACTTCTGCAGTTAAAAATGAGAAATTACTTGCGGGATGTAATGTACCACTCTAATTCCAACTTGCAGAGGTGAACCTCTTTCCGTTGTTTCTTATAGTTTGTTCTTTCCTCCGAAAACTCTTGTAGTTTAGCATCAAATTTTCTGGTTTGAGGTTCACGTTTTATTGGCTTCTTTTTGGGGTCTTACAACTTTTCAACAGTAACTGCTAGAGGTTTGAATTAGAAGCCTTGCGATAGAGTATAAAATTCCTAATACATATTTTGGTGTTTTGAAAAACCCATGTGCTACCTACATATGTGCTTATTGGAAATTTTGTATAATTTTGACTAAAATCAAATTGTTACTGCATAGACCATGTTTTTACAACTTTGTACTATCATTAAACAGCAGGTCTTAAGAGCAGAAAATTCGGATTTAAATGTAACACTTAGTAAAAAAAATTCTCTAATTACAATGTTGTAAAATTGTTACTTATTCCACAAAATTCGATAAATCTTATATTAATAGATGTAAAATTTCGCTATATTTAAGCTACGTTCTATTAAATTGAAGAGGAAGTAAAGAAAACGAACAGCATAACATCATTTTTTTAAAAAATATAGTGAACATCATGTTTCTGTTGGAAGTCTTGGCTCACTTGAATTCCTATTTTTCTTTGTCAGTTGCGCATTTTTGTTTCGGAAAAAGCCTTTTCCTATTTCATTATATTTTGTAAGATGAATTTCCTTAGCCGCCAAAACAGTATCTGTGTACAGAAAAAATGAACATTAGATAGTTACGTAATTACAAGAAGTACTGGAATGCATTAGTGATGAATAATTGATGAATTTATTTACCTTTAATTCCTTGCGCAGCCAGCATAGTCGATACACCTTTTTTTGGGTTATTATGGACTCCTACCCACGTGCACTCACTCGCAATAGCATGTTCCTTGTTCAAATACTAAATTAAGTAAGTGGTTAACTTTTTTGGAGAGGTCCATCATACGCTGGCCCAGCTGGGCATACGATATATGGCTGCCATGTAATTTTTCTATTAAAAAATGAATAAAAATAACAGTATGAAATGACATCTGTCACTCTTTGAACATGAAAATTATTAATAATGCCACAGTGATCCAGGATACCCCAAGAAATACTGAAATTAAATCTCATGAAAGTTTTCCAACAATTTGAATGATCTAAACTACATTGACAGATATACTTACAAAACGAGCCAAATAAGAAAAATTAGTTTAATAAAACCTCAATTTAATTTTAATCGAAAACAATTTATAATTTGAAAAATATAAATAGGTATTTTATTTTCTTAATTGAATCGAAAAATAAGCCGAATAAGGTGTTGAGCCTGATCTCATCGTTGATAAATCAAAATTCAGTCAAATCAAATAAAATTAAATCCTGCAAATCTTAAAAATTGATCAATCAAAAACGTCCATTAACTGATATCCCGTTTCAGTAAAACCAACATCCCGTTTCAGTAAAACCAACAACAACTAACCTTCGAGACTTTATATACAACTTCTTTCGTTTTTCATAGGGTATCAAGGAGTTGGCGAACGCACCAAACACCCTGATGTACTTATAGCTGGGTTTACGTAGGTAGATTCCAGCGTTCAAATGGCGTTTGAAAAATCAATTGCACTACTTGGCATCCAATTGATAAGATCAGTCACACCGTAATGGACCAATCGTGTTAGATTTTTTAATTTGCAGCTGACAAGTTGTATAATTTGTCACAATCACATTACAAAAATAGGCTATAAAATGAAAAAACCTTATTTATTACATATGGCTCAAATGCAAAATGTATTTTTTAATGATACACACTTATTTTTTAATTTTTCTGTTACTCGTCACATAAATTTGTAGTAGGTAAGTAGTAGCTGGCTGGGAAACCTGGACTTACATTTCAGTGGTCAATTCAATGGCTTTTTTGGTTTTAGTTGTTCAAGTTGATACCCAAATGATTTCCCAAATGCCACGAATTTGGATTCTGGCGTACTGCAGCTTCTTTAGGTTCAATGTTCTTGATTAATACCATTGGTTTTAGGTTCACGTTTCATTGGCTTCTTTTGGGGTCTTTTTAACCTTCTCTAAATTTGAAACAGTAAAATTTCACTGCTTAGCAGTCACGACATTTTGCTTTTTTAAAAGGAGTAGTTTTTGACTGCAAAACAGTAGAAACCTGATGCTTTTAAAAAAGAGAAATGTGGTGACTGCTAAGCAGTGAAATTTAAGTTTTCAAATTATAGAGAGTAAATGGCGCTGTCTTGAATATTGAGATTGTATTATTTCCTTCAGACCTTCCTTTGCTTTTTTTTCCATATTTCTGCCATATCGCAGAAATAAGCGCAGCCTGCACTGTTATAGATGAATTTTTCTACCTTGTTTTTGCTGCCTGTTGCTCTCATGTGGCATATTTCCTCGGTATTGGATGCTGTAACCATTGATCAGCGAAGGATGAGCCATAAGGCGTTGTCGTCCTGGCAAACCGATTCTGTTTCAATTTCACTTCTATTTTTCACGCGATCCTGCAGCTCTTGCACTTTCAACATCTTTGTCTGCTCGTAATTCTATGGTGATAAATCTGGTTCTTGGGCAGCCCTGCCGTAGTGCTTCCTATCATCTGTTCGTTTTTTGGGTTTGGATTTGCCTTTTTGGCAGTGTAATTGAGCCGTTTTCGGCATTTCTCACAGAGCTGCAGCCGCTTACGCAGATACAACTTTTTAATCCTTTTGGTGACAACATTTGGTGATCGATTTGTCAGCTTTTTATGGAGAGAACGAAATAGTCTGTGTAATGACGAAAAATATTTCCAAGTTTCTTGCTTCTGTTTCATATTTATCGAAAGGTAGAATGCGATATGATGGCGTGGGCGTTATTTTCATCGATCCCCTGAATGCTGAGGTCTAAAGCGACCATTTCCGGTTCGGCAGAAACACTGATAACATAAACTAATACATATTGTACCTATGCAGGAATTAATTTTTTGGAGGTCCTCTAGGTTCTCATGTTCGGCAAACAAATTTCTCTAATGGGTGTAATAAGAGTACCCTGTCCAATTGACCAAATCACAAAAAAGTTGAGCTTTCAAAAAAAAAATCATATTGGAAAATGAAAGTGTTGAAAAAGCTGAAATCCTTCATTCCCAACCAAACAAATGAATATAAATTGGAAATTTTTTTTTCAAAAATGATTCAACAACACGAGTAAAAAACACTGATCAAAAGTACGTTTTGAAAATATTTTCGAAGAATCAATTCTTTTTGAAAAGTGCTTTTGTTCAATGTTTTTAAAACGTGTTTTTGATCCATTATTTTGAAAAAAATTCTGTGTGCATTCAATTTTTTGTTGGGAATGTCACATTTGTGCTTTTTGGAAACTTTTATTTCCAACAAAACCTTTTTTGAAAAGCTCAACTTTTTTTGTCATTTGGCCAATTGAGCAAGGCATCCTATCACACTCATCAAAGCAATTCAATTTGCTAACTGTACAACCTAGAGATCCTCCAAAGAGTCAATTATGTACACCACCATGGTCTTATAATGATATTATACCAAGCTGCTTCGACACGAAGAAACGATGACTAGTGTTTAACTAATGAAATCAACGGGCTGATTCGAACGAGATTCATCGAGTCCTTATCTCTAATTCAAATTTACACTTTTTACTTATTTTAATTTCATTACTTCTTACCTTATTCTAGTTTATTCAGCTGTGATCTATCTAAGGAATTTATGATTTTTGAAGCCCGATTAAAAATTGGCCTTGTATTAGACGTTCATCTAATGAAGCTCCAAATTGACAGGATGAAGGATGGAGCGAGGGAACGGAGCTTAGCTACGTGTAGTTGGAAACGGGCATGTCAATCTCACGAACGCATTGGCCAAAAGCCAAAAGTGCATCTCGTTATTATGTAACTTACAGATTTTCTATTATGTGAGTTCAATACTCATCATACGAAACATCCTTCAGTACCTTTGGCTCGAAATGCTCCGTGGCAATGCGGTCCATACATGGGTCTTCCAAAACTCCGTATCATGCGTGACATTGGGGGTCCACAGAACAAAAAGACAATCGATAACACCAGAAACAGTAAGATCTTCCTCAACCAACTTAATTTTAATAATATTACAGGTCTTAAATGACATCCCAGTGACTTCACGAGACAGACCTATCCTAACATAAAGAGCAACACCTCCATCCAATAATGAAGTAATGGTGGAGCGTGGATCGATCTTGCTGGCTGACAGATAGGTAGTGGGAGATGTGCATTTCGACGTGATCAAAACGACTTATCTCCTGATACATTTCATATCCTGGCAGTCTGTACCTTGGTAGCTCATCTAACATAATCCAAGTCTCTGTGGCAATTATTATTTCAAAACCAGAAACAGAAAAACTGTGATTGAAAAACCAATTCAGAAATTATTTTAACAAAATTATCTACTTACGATACAATGCGATTTTCATCAATTCTATATCTCTTAAACCATCTTAAAGATATTTTCTTTCCGCCATCATGTATTCAAATGTATATTTATTTGCTTTCTTACTCATTTTAATTTTTAAGACTGCCCTAAAACATAAAGAAAACACAAATTAAAAAGCAACCACTAGCCACCACTGTCAAATGTCACATAACACAGTCATGCAGTCATATTCCCCAGAATTATCCAAGAACAGCCTCAGTTTATCAAAATTTCTAGGTAAAGAGCCTACATTTAAAGATATTCATTGGATGAATTTTCTTACTAAAAGACAAGCGAATGATATCGGCATTGATTTTGAGAACTCATTCTTGCTTACAATACTATTCTCCCAACATAGGGTAGTTGTGATTGAAAACAGCGAAAAGGCTCGAAATCAGTGTATAGCTTCATCTCCCTTCTTTAACAAATCATTGATAATTGACTGCTATAACTTTCCAATGCTCTGATTCACTCTTCAAGTAGTTTTCACCTATGCTGTGGCTCGTATAACAATGCGTCTGTGTTCTGAAATATTTTTCAACTTCTCTCGCTAAGTGAGTGAATCTGATATACTATTGCAAATCAATAGGTCTCCATGTGTCATTCTTTAAATTAATAAAAAAAATTATTTAAATAAATGAATAAATCTTACGTGTTGACAAGTTCTGAAGGGTTAGCTCGTGTTGGGATTATATTCTCTTTATCCGTTACATTAACGCTATCAGGCATGTACAGGACGTTCATATAAAGCCTATTAATCGTCGGCGGAGCGGCGATTTGACGTCAGTATCCGGAATCACTGGATGTCGGTGGAGTTGGGGGCAAGTACACAGGACTGGCAAATGACGGACTCGCGAATGACGGACTCCCAAATGATGATGTTGAACTTGACGGTATAGGTGACAATGACAAAAACGATGGACTTCTCAAAGAGGAAGAGGACTCGTCATTGTCAATCAAGGCGATTCTGTAAGTAAGTGTAACACAAAAAAAAATAACACATGGCTGAAAACGTGAAAACACGTTACGTGAATAAAATTACTTAAACTCTTCATTAGAAGAACGATCACGAGGACAACAGTAATGCTTACAAGCGGTTAAACTCCAATTAATACCCATTTTCGTATTAAAATCAAAATACATTTATTACTTTTTATTATACGAACAACGATTTGTTGTACATCCACTTCTGCAATATTACATTGTAGGGTTTTTGACAACAAATAGTTCCTCGCCGTATTCGTCTGCTAATCCTATTGGCTCTTCTAAGGTAAAATAATTCTATATTGATGATTTCTCAAGTGGTGCTTATTCCGAGATCATCCAACCCTGAGGTATCTCATTTGAACATGATTTTTGAATTTCATCAGTGATTTCATTCCCAGAATCAGGTATTACACAAACTTTTGCCATATCGGCCCCTTTATGGATGTATTTAGCCTAAATAGATATTTTATAATTTTATTGTTGAAGCTATTTCTACATTTATGTGGCAATCAAAAAGCAATAGCAATGCAGGAATATAAGTTACAATCCATTGATTATTAATTTTGCAATCCTTTGTTTGAAATGCTTCAGGATTTTCCTTTTTTTCTAGACTGCCTATAGTTATTTATCGTTTTTATGACTGCTTCAGAATTATCTGCTCGTTTATAATGTACATATCTGACAAATCAACATTAGACTGTTTGTCGTACAAATTGAGTTTTATTTCTTGCCAATTAGGATTGCAGGTCATTGTAATGAAAAATGTTGGCTTTTCCAATCTAGCATCAATTGCGCCATTCCATCTTGGTATTTTAGTTGCATGTAGCGTGGACCATGTGTGTAAGAACTGGGGATGTAAACTTTTCCAGCTTTAGGACCTCCTTCAGCTGCAATGGATTCATCAACTTCACGTCAAGTAGCCATTCTCGAGAATTTGGACTGATTATATTGAATAAATAGTCATTTTTCCTCCTCAGCCCTACACCACACAGAAAAAAAAGTATGGATAATTTTTACTATTTCACACGATAACGGGATCCCATTCAAAAATATTGTGATTTTTACTATGGGATTAGTAAATTTTACTATGAGAGAAATAAATTTTACCTAATTCTATTGGTAAAATGTATTTTTTGGCTTAGTAAAAATCACTATTGTTTTTGAATGGGATCCCGTTACTATACTGAAATAGTAATTTTTACCAATTTTTTTTTTCGTGCACATATCAATAAAGTATTCTTACTCATTTTTATCATCCCTTCGGATATTTCTAATGCTGAGAAAGCAAACAAATGAATTGTTTCATGATCCTATCTCCTGGGAATTCAATTCTGCCTGACAATCTGTGCACCGTCACTCTGGAGTACACTCTTTAGACAACGCCATGTCTGTCTCATTTTGAGTAGTGAAACTGAAATATGACAACATTTATTCATATAAGTATGATAGTACATGTAATAATTATTAACACTTACATTTTTAGTAACATTTGTCTTTGACCATCTTAATTTACTCTTACCCTGAGCACCATCTTTCACTTCTTCAGTGGCCTTCTCTGGACAGCTAGGTGCTGCGTGGTCACTCAATTTGTTGCATCCGTAGCACCTAATCAATCCTTTGTTTGGGTCAGAAGGTCAAAAGTCATCACAACAAAAGCATACTCAGTTGGGCCATACCTGTACCTCACATTATGCCCCTTCGGACTTTGGTTCAAAAAAGGGCACTCTTTGAGACAAGTACGGATAAATTTGGAGAGAAGTACAATGTATGGAGGATACCCTCTGCCCCACCGGACTTGATCATGAAGATATGCGATTCCACGGCGACCGTCCCGCGAGCCGTCGGGTCATATCTATTTAATTCGAAGGATTTGAAGGAACATGTCAGTACCTGTATTGAACGAATAGCAGGTGTAAAGAGAAAAAATCTAAGGAAAGCCAACGGAAAGGAACGAGGAAGTGACAGGGAAGATCGCGCTTTTATGCTCGAGGTGCCACCCCCCCGGCCTTGGAACGCTGTCGAGCGTTATGATAATCGATTCATCGAACCGTGATAATCAAAGGCATCCTTGTCCGAGGTGCCCACCCTGGGTACAAGTTAGGATCCCCCTAACCAATAATCATAACTTTTGACAGATTACTCAAATAGAATTGCCAAGTGGACGTAAATTCAAATACGTATACGATAGGGAACTATAACAGGGGGTATGCTGGACCGCCATTTTCTTCCTTCCCAGAACGTAAACAAACGAAACGCCGCACAGTGGGCCAGGAAAGCGAAAAAAGCGCGCATTGGGCAAAAAAAAAAAATTCAGCTGGCAACAAAATGTCTAGCTAATCGTTTTCCAGACACATTTTAGGTGTTAAAACAGAACCCATAGCTTTGATATACCTCGATCCCTAATCTGTAAGCACACCGAATGTCACACTTGTTCGCGTGCCTATTGATAAATTTATTTGTGTTGAAAACAGTGATATTGTTTTATGCTTTTGTTTGGGTTATTTTGGTGATGTTGAAATGAAGTAAATGATCATGTCCGACCAAAAAAGTAACTACTTTTCAAATTTTCAAACCGTTTTTCGCTACGTGTTTCCGTTCAGTATTTATAAGGCTTCAAAGTTGGCCATTTTAATTAAAATTTAATTCGCGATTTTTTCACAAGTTAATGCTTTAGTTTTGATCGCCGGCCTCCGCCGAGAAACTGATGGCATAAACTTGTGAGTCATAATGTATACTAAACAGCGATCGTAAATTTTTCACCACCTTTTACCACCAAACCCAAATATTCGACTTTTTCATGGCTGATGTTTCATTAAATACTTGAAAATCGATCTTTTTCACTAGTCAATGATATTTTAGTCATGTATATGTCACTGAAAATGTCTAGATCGGGGTAAATATCTTTCAATGTGTTTTTGTCACTGTTTGTCAACTTGTATATCGTTCAGAAACGCCGATTCGTAAAGTTGCAACGCTAGCCTAGCGACATCGATAGCGGATTTGCACGCGGAAGGGAGGGAGTTCGATCCCCGCTAGGAGCATCAATTTTTTGTAATTTTTTTTTCATTTTCAAATTATTTTCAAGTTGATTTTATTGATGACGTTATTTATTCTATTTTTTTTTCTCTTTGAAAAGATGAATAATGAATTTTCATGCTGAATTGAATTTTTTTGTAACTGATGCATGGAAAATCATTTTTTAATTTTTTGCAATTGAAAAATGAATTTGAAGGTACTGTTGATCAGTACCTATGTGCGGGGATATTCCGCAGAGCAAACTTTTCTGGAACTGAGAAATTGAAAAATTCTGATTTTATAAACCCTACAAAGGTGGATCAAAACAGCAAGCAAAAATTCATCTTCTGTCAAAATTTCAAGTAGTAAAGTGCCTTTTTCGATTTTTGGTGAATTTTTGAAAATAAAATTATTTATAGGCCAAAAATGAGGGGGAAAATCAAAATTTTACCAAATTGATCTAGAAAGCTGAAATTTGGAATATATCCTATTTTCGACATCCCAAATCGATTGGAAGCTGTTTCAAACCGTTTTGAGTAATTCTGAAGCCTCCAGCAGATTTTTGAACCTTGAAATTTCCACAAAATTTTATCAAATCAAGTTGGAAATCCAAACTTTATTCTGCAAACTAATTTCACTACGCAACAAAGTCGACTGCAGGAGGATTTCAAGTCGCTTTGGAGCCTCCAGCGACTTTTCGAAAATTCCTGGAGTCTCCATCACACTTTTGAAACATTAAAATTTTTACAAAACATCAAGTTTAGATGATTAATATGACAAATCGAAGTTGAAAAAACGTGAAAGCTTCCCAAGTGCAGAAATTCAAAAACAGAAAAACATTCGTGATGAAAATAATGAATGATTCGTTCTACTATTAAAAATTTTTTGAAGAGTTGACAAAAAAAAAGAACGAAACTTCATTTTCGATTCGACTTAAATTTTTTTCATGTTTCTCACAAAATCCAAATCCTTGCATAAAACTAATCACCACTCACAAAAACCACTTTGAGGAGCCAAAGAAAATCCTCAATCTCGAAAAATCTTGTGCAAGTTCCCCCTCGCTCGTATTTCTGCACTTATTATACACATCACAAATCAAATTATTGAAAATTTTGCGCATTTTCTTGTCAATTTTTAAAAAATGAAGTTTTTCAAAATTGGAAACTCAAGAATTTGATTTGTGATATGTATGAATACAGTAGCACGAGCGAGGAGGAACTTGCGCCAGATTTTTCAAGTTTGAGGATTGTCTTTGGCTCTTCAAAATGGTTTTTGTGAATGCGGTGATCAGTTTTACCCCAGGATTCAGATTTTGTGAGAAATATGAAAAAAATTTAAGCCGAATCGAGAATGAAGTAGGTAGCCTATTGCTCTTTTTCTTGTTTTGTAGACTGTTCAAAATTTTTCAATTTTTTCAAGACATTTTTCATTTTTTTCACAATTTAGGGAATTTGTCACAAAAAGTTTTTGAATAGTAGAACGAATCATTCAAATTATTTTCATCACGAATCAAAAAAACTACATTTTGATACCTCTCTCGAGAATTTCCGTTTTTTTTTAAAAATAATAATGTAATACTTCCACCCCAAGGGTCAAAATTGAAAAATGGTTCTATTTTTGAATTTTTCAGCTCAAAAGCCCAAGATTTCAATACCCCACTCGAAAATTTCCGATTTTTTTCAAAGTATCAATGCGCTACCCCTCCCCTGGGGGTCAAAATGAAAAAATGGTTTCATTTTTGGTTTTTTCAGTTCAAAGACCCAAGATTTTGATACCCCACTCGAGAATTTCCGATTTTTTCAAAGTATGAATGCGGTACCCCCTCCCCTGAAGGTCAAAATGAAAAAATGGTAACATTTTTGGTTTTTTCAGCTCAAAAACACAAGATTTCGATACCTCACTCGAAAATTTCCGATTTTTTTCAAATTATGAATGCGGTACCCCCTCCCCTGAGGGTCAAAATGAAAAAATGGTAACATTTTTGGTTTTTTCAGCTCAAAAACACAAGATTTCGATACCCCACTCGAAAATTTCCGATTTTTTTCAAAGTATGAATGCGGTACCCCCTCCCCTGAAGGTCAAAATGAAAAAATGGTAACATTTTTGGTTTTTTCAGCTCAAAAACACAAGATTTTGATACATCACTCGAAATTTTCAGATTTTTTTCAAAATCTCAATGGAGTACCCCCTCCACTGTGTGTCTTGGAAAAAAATTGACCAAAAATTTGAATTCTGCATTGAAAAATACTTCGAAATAGTAATTTTTAGGCTTCAGGAACCTCATTATATCATTAAAACAGGTCATGCGCGCTTTTTTTGCTCCCCTGGCCCACTGTGCGCCGTAAGTACGCATACAATTTTTCGTGTTATAAACGCAATTTTTTCGAATGTTCGCGAGTTCGGTTGAACTTCTATGTGGTTTATGAATACTTCTATTCTGCGGATTTTTGCATACTACATAGTTACGTCATCTTTAAACTAAAAATTATCAAAATTTTCAGTGGACACATGCATGTTTCAAAGTACCAAAATGTTCGGAATTTCATCCTCTTTAAAATGAGCTATTAGCGAAAGCTCTAGATGCAACCGTTCAAAACTTCTGAACGTTTAAAGTTGCGAAAACAAGCTGCGCGCAGTAAGTATTGAACTTTGAACTAAAATTACTCAAAATTTAGAGTGGACACATAGGTATTTTAATACATCAAAATGTTCGTCATTTTATCCTCTTTAAAATGGTTGTTTACCGAAAGCTCTACCTTCAACCGTTCAAAAGTTTTTGAAGATTGAAGATGCGAAAAGTGGTTACTGATCAAAAATAACTGACTGATAACAGTGATTATACGACTTGAACACTTTCCATAACTTTGATCTTCAAAAACTTTTGAACGGTTGAAGGTAGAGCTTTCGGTAAACAACCATTTTAAAGAGCATAAAATGATTGACGAACATTTTGATGTATTAAAATACCTATGTGTCCACTCTAAATTTTGAGTAATTTTAGTTCAAAGTTCAATACTTACCGCGCGCAGCTTATTTTCGCAACTTTAAACGTTCAGAAGTTTTGAACGGTTGCATCTAGAGCTTTCGCTAATAGCTCATTTTAAAGAGGATGAAATTCCGAACATTTTGGTACTTTGAAACATGCATGTGTCCACTGAAAATTTTGAGAATTTTAAAGGCCTTTTTATAATGCTACGTTTTTTTCTACGGCAAAAATTTGAAAAATTTCAAAGTGCTTTTTTTACGGCAAAGTAAAATTAATTTTACTTTGCCGTAGCTTCTTACGATTAATTCTACGGTAAAAAGTACGGCAAAAGTAAAATTAATTTTACTTTTGCCGTAAAAAAGCACTTTGAAATTTTTTACCATTATAAATGCCTCCGTTGTAATACATGAAATTAACTTTTGCCGTAGAAAAAAACGTGAAACGCTACGTTCATTATAAAAAGGGCTTTAGTTTAAAGATGACGTACGTAGTATGCAAAAATCCGCAGAATAGAAGTATTCATAAAATCGTTATTTTTACTCGACATGACAAAAATTTAACATCAATCGATAGGGAATTTCATTGTCTTTAATTTGAAACCACATAGAAGTTTACCCGAACTCGCGAACATTTGAAAAAATTGCGTTTATTACACGAAAAATTGTATGCGTACTTACGGCGTTTCGTTTGTTTTCGTTCTGCGAAGGAAGACAATGGCGGTCCAGCATACCCCCTGTTATAGTTCCCTAATTCAGGCAGGAATTTATGACTTATCAACGTGGCAACATTGTGCGAAGAAAGAAAAGTTTTCATTTTGTTTGTTGACCAAAGTGATTTGATTTTTACTGATAACTTTGTTTTGATTTTGATAAAAATTTCAAAATCTTGAAGTTTTTCTAATTGTGTCGAGTAATAATGAATAATTTAATGGTAAATTCTAATAATTTAAGAACTTTTTACTATAAGGTACTAATGCTAATCGAATGAAATATAAATGTAGGTTCGCTGCGCTATAACAATATAACGAGTTCAACTAGAGTAAACGAGTCATTTTTTTATCTCATACTAATTTGTACCCTAAATTGCATTTTCTAATTCGTAATTCGTTTTGTTTTTCATGTCACTTTAATGAATCAGAAACATACAGTGTTAGAATGAAGGACTGTCCTGGATTATATTGTGGCCGATTCAAGCTTCCTGATGGTAACTTGAGCATATGTGGTGCGTGTCCTAGAGGATCACATACGATAATAGATCACGATATGTGTTTGCCTTGCCAAGATGAACCAACCTTCTACGACTGGTTGTTCTTGATTTTCATGGCAATGATGCCTTTATTCTATCATTGGTATTACATCGAGTGAGTTAAGGTTTTAACAAATTTACTATAAAGGATAACTTTCCAACCATTTATGTAGATTTCATACTTTCAGTTACAAAATAAACAGCACTACGTTATCGAAAAAGCTAATTACCTCAGCTATTTTGGAAGTTACTCTTTCTGCAGTATTTACTGTGCTACTCATGGAACCGATGTGGAGTTTTAAATTATACGCCTGTCCTATAAATTCCATATCCGATTGGTACACGTTTATGTACAATCCATCTCCGCGGTATGAAGATTACATATACTGTACTCAGGAAATTGTTTACCCGTTGTACGTTGAATTGATATTAATTTTGTGACTCGTTGGTTACCTTGAGGAGTAATTTTGTATTTTTTGTTTCTAGTTACACCATGATTTTTGTTTTTTATGGTTTTGGAGTAATTAGTTTATTGGCTATTCGGCCATGGTTCATAGACAGTAAAAATACAGATTATGTCGGAGGATTGGGTACGGTGTATGCAGGATTGTATTTGTATCCTACGTTAGCCCTCTTACATGCAGTAGCGTGTGGATTTATTTGTAAGTTTTTGAATTCAGTTACGCATTATAAATTTATCGATCATTTACTCCATCTCCATTATTAATTCTTTTTTATAAATTGTTTTACAGATTACATGTTTCCTTACTTAGTGATAATCGTATCTGTGATCTCAAATGCTGTACATTTCGCTATGAAGATAAATCAAGTAAGAATAACGATACCAAATTCGATGACATTGAGATATGGTTTTTTAATATTAATGTTTTATTCGTTTTTTCAGTCTATGGGTTACCTTATCAGAAATACTGTTACAAGTAGTCGAAATATGATCATTGTTCTTATCCATTGGCTTTGTCATGCTTTTGGTATTATTGGTATAACAGAATTGAGAGATCCGACGAAGCATTACTTTCTATTGTGTTTGGTTCCAGTTCCAACATTATTTTATATTTTAACTTCAAGATTAACCGATCCTCGGAAAGTTCATTCGGATTGACTTACGTGATGCAACAAAAGGTGTACTTATTAAGCAAAAGCAAATTATTAATCTGTGATTGGTCCTCATCTTGGTATCAGTATTGAATACCTATTGATATTAACTATCTAATTAGAAAATTATTTATTGAAATAACAGTGTGGCTGTTGAAAAAAGTATTGGAAACTAAATACATTTTGTTACCTTACTATTTACGAGGAATATATCGTCGGTTTCCAATACAAGGGTGATATGTCCATTGTTTTTTCTCATGTTTTTAACATTTCGGGTACGGTTATAGTTGTAGGTCTTCAAGTAGGTATTCATCATAAAAACAAAAAAAAGTGGTTCATGACAAACCAACTTTTTGTTTTTTGATGAGTACCTACTCAAAAACCTACTATAACCGTACCTGAAACGTTAAAAACCTCAGAAACGAAAAAAATGGACATAGCACCCTTGTATTGGAAACCGACGATATTGAAATTATGAGAAATTTTCAATCTAATTGGAGAATCGAAATTGGAAGAGGAACTTGATTATTTATTCTGATTCTGAATGACGTTGGCTGTTTTCGAAAAATTGCAGAGATCAGTTGTTATTATAGTGTTTGGTGTCATGATGGTTTCATCTTAACTTTTGTGAAATTGTGATTGTTTTTTGTTTTTCAGTGTACATGTATTCCTACCTACTATCATTTCGTACCTAAAATAAAGCCTATTTATGGGTAGTTCCATTTATGTATCTGGTGGGTTGGATTGGTTTTTTTTTTAATTGATAAGTATTTTATCAAGGATTTTTATCCAGAATAATATCATTGTGTACTCGACACTCGTAGATTGTAAAATGTTAGTAGGTCCTGAAAAAAGTTATCGGATTCTTTGCCTATGAGATCGGGCTAAATGCACTGGAAAAAATATTGATTTGTAAAACTGTTCGACAAAGCGATTTAAGGGTGGGGGGGTGTAACGCCCCTCCAATGTTCAAAATTGTCGGCAAATGGGAAAAAATTTGAAAAACTATAAAAATGATTAAAAATTGTCATTTTGGTGGTAAAATCGTCAATTTGCCGACAAAATCATCCATCTATTCTCAAATTCTTAAAAATGTCAGTTTATGGAAAACTGACTTTTCACATCAAAATTACTTCAAATGTTTGAAAGCTTTAGCCCCTTCTCCCCACTCACAAATTTTTAGAAACCATTACCTAAGTACCTAATAACATTTTTAAAAAGTTGAGATCAGAAAGATCGAATTCTCACATTAAAATTGATGTTGTTTTACTTTTCAAATCACAAGTTTCCCAAAAAATTTTCCCTCGCTTCGCTCGAACGGAATTCTCACATTAAAATTGATGTTGTTTTACATTTCAAATCACAGTAGTTTCCCAAAACGTTTGCTCTCGCTTCACTCGGGCCATTCAACGTGCAAAAATTTGAAATATTAGCGCTCAAAACTTTTAAAGCTCTCTGGAGGCGGATCGAAGCACTCTACGAAAAAATGAGGTCGAGGAAAGTTGTAGAGAATTAAATTTCCTATCGACATAATGTCGTTAGTTTTTCTCTAGGATGCTTAGTTTTCAATATAATTGCAAAATAACGTAAAAATCGAAAAATGTTTTTTTCAATTTTTTCAATTTTTACTTTCTTTTGCAATTATATCGAAAACTAAGCATCCTAGAGAAAAACTAACGACATTATGTCGATTGGAAATTTAATTCTCTACAACTTTCCTCGACTTCATTTTTCCGTAGAGTGCTTCGATCCGCCTCCAGAGAGCTATAAAAGTTTTGAGCGCTCAATATTTCCAAGTAGTGCACTCAAAAAATCGAGCACCACAACCGCCGCAACGAGACAGAGTGGCAACAACCGAAGACATTGTCACAGTAATACTTTTTAAGACGAAACGACAGGCGAGTGACGTCACCAACGGTGGATATTCACAGCTCTTCTCTCAGCTGAAGGCGCATTCACAGTTGTGAAACTTTAAATGCGTTTTTCTCAGAACTTCATTTTCGCACACTAGGTCCCTTTTCTCAGAGCACATCACATATGTATTGTGAAAACTGAACAGAAAAATTCTAGAAATAGGTACTCATACCATACTTATTACTTAATACTCAAAGCACAAGAAAAATGCAAATTTTTCATTTTCTCTGAACAGATTCACGATTCACTACCTTTTCAAATTTTTTTGACACAGCGCGTTTAAATTTTAATTATTGTCGGAAAAATTACAATTTTTTGTCGGCAAAATGACGTAATACACCCCGCTATGCTATGAATATGCTTGCATATTTCATTTCGTTTTTTTTGACGAACATTGTCATTTTTCATTGAACAATATTAGAAGCATACTCATCACGTTCTTGTCATTTTTCATTGAACAATATTAGAAGCGTGCTCATCAAGTTCACGTGCATAACGTAAACGGCGCAATTACTCCTGCAATTCTGTTTCAAATAGGAGAAATTTTTTCAAAAGGTGTTTAACGTTGATGTTTTTAATTAAATAAAAAAAATATCGCTCTTTGCCCTTTCCCTTTGGCTACCGAAGAAGTTAGTCATTGTTCTGCTTATCTGATTCAAAAGTTCCACCACTCCAACTCATCGAATCATCGGTATCGGCCATCATGATTCGGGATACCGGGAGGGGGGATGAATCATCTCGTCCCTCCAGGCCTCCAAGTGATAACATTAAATTCCTTTGAGTATATAATATTACATGATATGGAGGGCTAATAATGTGGCATTCAGCATTACGCAGCTGAGGACCGTATAGAGCGCGCTCGACTTGGTTCAGTAAAAGAACCCAAATCACTTTGGAGACAATTTTGTGAAGTAAAAAATTGTTTGATGTGTACCTGAGGAGTCCTAAGCCTTCACTCGACCATTTAAATACTCAAAATTCAAATAATTGCGTCAATTCATTTAGAATCGCCAACATGGGTTCTTTAGTAAAAGAACCCACGATAGCGATTTTGATAAATGTAAGTGATGAATTGAATTTCAAATGTTTAAAAATGTTCAAGGAAAGGCTTAAAACTCCTTGGGCATTCATTAAACCATTTTTTACTTAACAAAATTGTCTCCAAAGTGATTTGGGTTCTTTTACTGAACCAAGTCGAGCGCGCTCTACAGAATCCTCCACGGAACCTACATTATTAGCCCTCCAGATCATGTAATATTATATACTCAAAGAAAGAAGCCCACATTTTACAAGAACTTGAGAGAGAAATCGTCATTAGGTACATATTCAAGTACTCCGTAGTCGAGCTATTTCTCGTTCCTGGTTCTAGAGGTTCTAGTACATTATTTACAGCCAAAACGTAGGTACATATTGATATAAATTACAAAATTATATTGCAAGTCAAGATAATTTACATACCATCAGCTGCCAAAGTGCAGTATTCTTGCATCGCTCACGAACAGGATTGTTATCAAGGTACAATGGTCCATGCTCCACGAATTTGTCCAACTGATTTGTAAAATTGCTACGATCCGTTACCGAATAAAATTAACACAGCATTTTCTAAGTAAACAATACTGAAAAGAATTAAGTCAGACGGTCAAACCAAAAATCAACTTCAAGAGAGAAAAGACAAGAATTGTCGGATGAAAAATTGGGTTAGATACTCACCACTTTCATCAGCCACTACAACTGATTCTTTCGTAAAATCATTCATCTCTCTAGTCTTCGAGTAGCAAATAAATAAACGCAGACATGAAAGATATCATTGTCACTTTTTGATCAGAAAATATTATAACAGGCAAACTCAGAAATTATGAAAAGGTCAAAACGGTGCAGAATTTAACTTTGAGCATATAATATTACATGATATGGAGGGCTAATAATGTGGCATTCAGCATTACGCAGCTGAGGACCTTATAGAGAGCGCTCGACTTGGTTCAGTAAAAGAACCCAAATCACTTTGGAGACAATTTTGTGAAGTAAAAAATTGTTTGATGTGTACCTGAGGAGTCCTAAGCCTTCACTCGACCATTTAAATACTCAAAATTCAAATAATTGCGTCAATTCATTTAGAATCGCCAACATGGGTTCTTTTACTGAACCAGGTAGGCTGGTTCAGTAAAAGAACCCACAATAGCGATTTTGATAAATGTAAGCGATGAATTGAATTTCAAATGTTTAAAAATGTTCAAGGAAAGGCTTAAAACTCCTTGGGTACTCATTAAACCATTTTTTACTTAACAAAATTGTCTCAAAAGTGATTTGGGTTCTTTTACTGAACCAAGTCGAGCGCGCTCTACAGAATCCTCCACGGAACCTACATTATTAGCCCTCCATATCATGTAATATTATATGCTCAAAGGCTTTTTTTCATGCTGAAGTCGCCGGAAGTTCATTCTCTTCAATGAAATGGTACATTTTCCGTTTCGTGGACTCAAAAATAAATATGATTTCCTGATAAACTTTAATTTCCAACTCTATTCACGATGTCAATCTAATTTTGCCCTGCTGAATTCTAAATTATTATAATCAAAAAATGCATAAATCCTGCGACTAGCACGTTCTGAAAACAGTTCTCTCATCAGCATTGTTCATTTTTTTCATTGACATTTGGTTTCATAAGTGTACTGTGGTAAAACATTTTGATGCAAAAATCATTACCAATGGAGGGAAACTTGATTGACATTTTTTTCACATTTTTTCAGTATTTAATTTTTTTTCTCATGGAACTTTTGTTGCTTTCATTTCTTTTACCTAGTTGTCAATAATCATCGAAGTCCAAAATACATAGAATGCGTAAAGAAATTATGCATTAGAGAATGTTTGTTAAGTACATATATAAATTTATTAAGAATAAATCATTATAGTTTTGATAATTTAAATATGAAAAGTAGAGAAATAATTATTAGTTGGAATAAAAAAATATGGTAGATATAAAACGAAAACATACTTTTTGGGCATATCAATGTAAAATAATTGGACCTGGATTGAGCAGTTATAACCTCTGTTGGTAACGGTAATTGCTTCGTGTTTTACTTATTTTCAATCACTGAACAGGCATTGATTTCGTCGTATTTTCAGTATCGAAAGCTTCCTTCAAGGAAAGCTTCAAATTCATTAAAAACGTAGAATCACGTCCATACTCTGGATTAGCTCTTACCACATACGAATACAATGTCGACGATATTTTTGAAAACCTTCCATTTCTCAAGTCATCGATAATCATTTTTTGAGCTTCCAAGGGGTCAAAATCTAAATTCTCCACTGGTATAGCTGATTTTTCCGCAACTTTTGCCAACAAGTCCTCAAATTGTGATACAATGCTAGTAGCATGGCCTAATATCTCCTCAAACAAGGTTAATTTGACATAGTCTGTTGATGAAACGAAACTCTTACCAGTGAAATTTCTGACAACTAAATCAAGCAAGAGCAGTGTGCCATTTGTGTCAAGTTGCGCTCCATATTGAGAAATTATAGAGTCAGCTGGGGCACCTTGAGTTGTGTCGCCAGTGTAATTGAGGAGACTTTTAGAAGAGTTCTTTAGCCAGGCGATCCAGTCATCAGTCCCCGATAAGCTGTCCTTAATGATGTAATGGCTTAAATTTTCAACATGATGATTGGTCGAATCACTTGCTGCAGGGTCTGTGGTAATAGAATTGGTAGAATCTGTGCTGAGTTCAGCAGGCTCATAATAATATACTGATCTCTTGTTCCTTGCTTCATCAGGGACAAGTACTGTAATATCATCTGCTTCTGTTTTTCCATCAGTGAAAACCTTTATGTTTGGTGTGATTGTTTGGGTGCATTGATTACATCTTGTTTTAGGTTTCAGCTTGGTCGTTGATGGAAATTGTTCTGCGAAGTTGATAGTGGGAATGTTGAATGTAAACATGTAGTAATCCCCTTCTGCAGCTTTGGCTGGCGTTTTTTTAACAATACCCTTTGAGAATTTATCTTTTCTGTTATCAAATGCCGTTACTGCATGTGGTTCAGCACAATTTTCAGATCCCCAGAATTCAAAAGGTGCCTATTTAGCGGTTTCTACCGCTTTTACAATTTCTTGAAACAATTTTGATTGAGTTAATAAAACTTTGCTCAAACTCGTAACATTATTGTTATCTTTTTGTTTAGAATATTCGTTCAAAAAATTTGCCAACACTTGCAGACGTTTATTTTCGTCAAAATCCCTCAAGACTGGTATTTCTCCACATTCTGCTTTAAGGGGATATTCTCAATAAACCAAATTTTCTCATAGCATAACCAAAATGCCTTAATTTTACATTGGTCTTATGGGACGGAATGGCACAAACTTCAATGTTATAATTTAGAGCCGCGGATGCATGGAATGGGCTCAAATTTGAAATACATGTTTTTCAAGACATTTTGAACAATCCTGTGCATGCATTTGTCAATACGTTGAATAGTTTTTCAATAAATACAGTTTCAAGAAATGTTGGATTTTTCTCAAAAAGTCCAACATTCCATTAAATCGTATTTTTTCGAAAACTACTCAACGTATCAACAAATGCATGCACAGGATTGTTCTAGTGGTCTTGAAAAACATGTATTTCAAATTTGACCTGAATTATGTGTTTGAAGTTTGGCAGGTGGACAGATATACTACCATGTATTGAGAATATCCCCTTAATATGATGTTCAAGTTTTTCAACGAGATACTTGGCTAATTTTTTGCTTTCTTTTTTCAATCTTTCATCCGGAGCGCCCCCTCTACTGTGAACGTAACGATCTTTGATATCTTTTTCCAGCTCTGCCTTCTTAATTGCATTATCAAATTTACTATTGAACGCATCCATTTGTTCATTAAATTTTTTTCGCTCACTGCTAAGGGACTGCTTTCCATCTGGTTTGTTATCAACTGCTATTTTACCCAATTTTTTATTATCCACCTCTAACACGTAATCTTTATTTTCGTTGTAGTAATATGACATCATTCCAGGGGAATCTCCACCTGAAAATGCCAAAACTGCTTCATCGTTTGAAACCACCACGGTCACCTTTTTATTTGGGATAATATTTGCTTCCAATTGTTGTCGGATTCTCCCTCCGTATAAACTCTGCATCATTTCCCTATATTTAGCGATGTTATTATTCTTGAAATCGCGCAGCTTCTTGCCATATTCTTTGAGAGTGTCCATCACAAGGTATTCTACTCCGTATTTCAGGTATTTTGTGTCTTTTTTGCCTGCCAGTTTCTCATTACTCGCAAGTTTTATCGGTAATTTTACGTATATCGGCTTGGCCATTGTTTGGTTTTTTGAATTTTTTCAAGGTGGCGAATTAAACTTTTTTTATTTTCTGAAAAAAAAAACAAACAAAAAACAAATAAAAACCGATTTGGTGAGTAGGGTTGCTCAAAAAATTCTGTACAAGGTTAGAACTGGATTGTTCTTGTATGAGTTTCATGTCAAAACTAAATTTACTACATAAAAAAAAAATCTCAAAGGTCGTTTTTTGATTTTTCAAAAATTCTCCAATAAGTAATTAAAAAATGAACTCGAGCATCTAAAATTTTGGTTTTAAGATTTTTTAGAAATTTAAAAAAAAATATAAATTCTCCTACCTACCTAGGTACCAATAAGTAAGTGAAAAGTGAACTGGAAGTACCTAAAATTTTGGTTTTTAGGGTTTAAGAATTTTTTTTCAATCTAGATTGGTTTCATCCAAATTAGAAGAAATCGGAATAATATCAGTTTAAACTGATGAAAAAATTATTTTACCAAAGGAGGAGTCCCTATAAGGCCATTTTTCGGCCCATAACAGTTATCGACTGGACCACTCTTAAAATGTTATAATAAATATCCAAAATATAAATCGGTGGTTGGTTAACCTAAAATGACCATTTTTTGGGCTCCAGGGGTTTCCTAAGTTGTGATTTCAAAAAGAATTTTGGGAACCACTGAGTGTTATTTTCAAAAACTTTTTTAGCATAAAATATCTGTTTGAATTCGATAAACGTTATGCGAGGTGATTTTCCTATTTTCGACCCTCGAGGTGCAGAAATGGGGGGGGGGTTGATTTTTGGAAAATATTGGAACCACCATTTGAAAACCTACCCCTTCGAGCCCTGCTAAAAAGCTTTTTACAGTTTATTAGTATCTGAAAGATCGTCATCCACGAAACCTTAGATCGCACCTATTCTGGTGGAGCCATAAATTGATGAGATTGTATGAATGTGCAATAACGTTCTTTTAACATCTCTACGTGATGATGATAAAATTATGATGTTTTAACTTTTATTTAAAGAAGACGTTTTAAAGAGAAAACTGAGGTATATGGTGATATAGTACGCATAAATGTAGTACGTAGGTATGTGATGTGTCGATTTCCACGATTTAATCGTTTTTCACTTACGTATACCAATACTAACCAATGCGTATTTAGTTGAAAAATGGCGACGTTTTAGAATTCAAAAAAATTAATTGTATGAAAAGTTGTAAGGCTCATTTATAATGGTAATAGAAATTCACAAAAAAAAATAAATGAAAAAGTTGAATCTATGGTTTTTAATAGGAGAATTTCTATTACAATTATAAATGGTTCTATTGAAAACCACAGATTCAACTTTTTCATTTATTTTTTTTGTGTATTTCTATTACCATTATAAATGAGCCTGTACTTGTAAAGATGATAGACGTAACCTTAGGGCCGAATATACTTATTATAAAGCATAATCATTTCTCATTCGTCATTCTCACCGAATTTATAATATGTACTATTGACTTGAGTATTACTCGTCCAAGAGATAGAGGCAGAAGGCAGAGACTGTAGTTCTGTGTACTTTCGTGTTTTATTATAGTTTTTGATGCTATATTTTTTGCAAATTTTCAATGTTTATTGATCACTGAGCTGACACCGTCTCCGACAAATTACAAATTACAAATTACAATTACAATATAGCTCAAAAAGACTTGAGTACTCGTAATCCTGTACTAGCAATTAGCATATTTTCACATCAGTAAGAAATACTCAGTACTTGGATGGATTGACTATGAATATGAAGTATGAAATCCAATTTAGTGAGTAAGTGCTAGGTAGTGAGTAGTGAGTTGAAGATTATTCTTTTTGTTATTTTTACCCTCCTAAAATGAATAGGATAGGTACCTACATTCATAAATACTTGATATGACGACGATATACATAAGTACATAATCACTTGCGTGGGAATGTGAAACGTTTATTCGGCCCTAAGTTTACGTATTTATTATTTAGTTACGACATTTCATACAATTAATTTAAATGTCTCAATTATTCACTAAATAATAGTATACATAAATGCCAAACGTGATTAAATCGTGGAAATCGTTATGTATTACATACCGTACATACGTATCCGCGATCTTTTGCATCACAGAGGTTGAATGATAACATTGTTCGAAGATCGTTCGCGAACCAAAAAGTGCTCCACCAGAATAAGTGCGATCTAAGGTTTCGTCTTTCACCCTACCAAATTTTGAGCTCAATAAAATTTTCCACTGGTACTCAAAAATCCAGTTTTCCATTTTTTCTCAATTTTGAAATTTTGGGAACCCAACTTCACTTTTTAAATTATCAGTTTTCAAAAAACTTCAATAGGAAGACCGGAAGGGTCATGAATGGTTTGAAATTTATCTATAAAAATTTGGTTGAGTGACCTTTAGCCTTGGTTTTTATCAAGAAGCGTTAATTTTTACGAATTCAAAAAATAAATCATTAGTTTTAATTTACTTATTATAAGTAGATAATATGCCGAGCTAAATTTTTTCACTTCTGAAGCTGAGCTATTTAAATAGGCAATGTTAATGAATTATCAAACAATTCAAAACTTACACCAAAATTTTTCTAGTAACGAAATATTATCAGAACACTGTCGAAGTGTCGAGTCAACTGAACGTTATGCTTTGAAATGAAACTCATGTTGAAAAGACAAATGTTGAGACTTTTGTTGAATAGTTATCTTTTACGTTGTGTTGTTAATTAGCCCTACGTATGTATAAAACTCTTGCTTTTTCGCCTTATCATAATTCTCTGTGCCAATGGGTTTTCCAAGAATTTTTCAGATTGAATCGTCGTTAAATACCTACCTAATTAATATTATACTGTTTATCAATACGGGGATTTCCCAGCGTTATTTTTTAGAAAAATATTCTTTACTGGTCTATATTTCTCTTTTCGCACTTCTTCTCCTGTCATGGTGTAGTAAAAACTGCATAGATTTTTCCCTGTGTAATTATTCCTTGCATTTTTATCTAATCAGTTATTCTGTGTAGTGCAAAGGTCAAGAGAAAATAAACTTCGGAAATGAAATTTGAACAAGACAAATTAAAAAAAGAACTACAAACACATTTGTATTTAATCGCAAGTTAATTTTTCGTTATAAAAGAGAAAAAAAGACATTACGTAACAAAAAGAAATTAATGAAAAATCGTTCGAAGATTCTTTATGAATACAAATTACTGTTTCACAAAGCACGACTAGAATAACATTTTTAGAGTATTAATTTACGTTAAGCGCATATGTAAACATATACACGCATACACAACATACAAACATACATAATACTTAAAAATAACGAGGATAAAAAACGTATAACGCAGGAATAAAAAAAATTAAAAATAACAAAATATTTATTCAGTATGCACGAAAAAATATTCTGGTATGAGAGGACAAATATGAGTCTGGTAACTCGAAATAAAAATTACAAGGAATGAGTAGATACGATTGATTGTTTAACATCTCTCGTAATTTAAAGATAGGTACCTATTGAGAATTTTGAAAATTGTGTCGTTCAAAACATAAATTAAAAGGTTAGGTACTAGGTAATGATAAATTATCGTCAAAAATAAACCACCATTTTTTTATTTTTTTTTTGAAATTTGGTAGACAAAAAGGAAAGAAATAATTACTGTTCACAATAAAAATAGAACAAAAGAAAAAAGTAACATCAAAATGGAAACGTTAAACAAACACAGATAAAAAAAAATCGCAATACTTAATGTTTGCTACAAACGGTTTTAACAAAACGAATATTGGAGGGATCGTCAGAAAGTTCGGGGTATTGCTGTACATCGATTGCGTATTCGCCATCATACCCAGACACATAGCCAAGTTTTTGCAATTCCTCTGATTCTTGAGGAGTCCAGTCTTTAGTCGTGGGAAGACCATTCTTCAGTAGTTCTCTTTCGTAATGCCAAGCTCTTCTCATTGCGTTCACTTTTGCATGATGCAGAAGTCTTTGGTTTTCACATTCCACTGTTGTGCCATATCGAACATTTAGCACAGTATCGGTTCGATGTATTCAAAGATCAAAGATCTGTAATCAGATAAAATTATACCAAATTGAATTTGAAGGCGTATTCTTCTTCAGTTTTCTTCAGCCTTCTTTTCTCTCTAGAATAAAAGTCTCAACTAATTGACGGGGGGGGGGGGGGGGAACATTTCATGAATTTTTTGGGTGTCTTGCTCGATAGTGTAGACAGCCTTTTTAGCTAATGAGTCAGCGCTGGGTTGATGAACAAGCTTGGATGGTTTGATATCACGGAGTGACAATCGTTGGAATTGGGGTCTCTACAGGCTCCGGTCTTGGAATTAGTGCAAGATCACAAGAAAGATTTTGTGGTTTTGCGAAAGCGGATTGTGCTGAGTTTTGGAATTGTCGCCACAGTGGTGGGGGGGGGGGATGTAAACTGCGGTACATCGGAGTTTGAAGTCAAAGGTTGTGGCACGACAGTTGCAGTTTGAGAAGTTATACCCGCAAATTCTATGATTGGTGGCTGGTTACCTACGATTCCTGCTCTTCTCATTTCTGGATCTTCTAGTGGCGGGTTTTGATGAGGTAAGTGTTGTATGGGATTATTGTTGTTGTTTGCTAGATTCATCAACAACTGAGCCGCCTGCTCCAAGTTCATCTCAACACCATCATTGATTTCGCCTGAGTTGTCTATTTCTTCTTCTAACTCATTTGCGTCATTATTCGGTTGGAAGTGTGGCGGTGGTAGGTCTAATGGCGGCATATCGGACAGATTTGAAGACACTGTACAGAATTTAATTTCTATACTGCGATTGCAGACTATTTTGAGTTGACAAGAGAGGGGTGAAAGATGGGTGGGGGCAGGAATCAGATTTTTCGACCATTTTTCCAAAAATTCGTTCGAATCTTCAAATATTTTCCTGAATCGTCTTCAAAGTTGCTTGATCTTCTGTGGCTCGTCCCATACTTTTCTTGACAAAGTAAAACATATCTTGTACAGGTCCATGAGGCCCATGAACTACTAAGCTAAATGGTAATAAAAATGATTCGTTGAAGACTGCAACCAATGCGTCTCTATGAATAGGACTCGCTGCTTGAATTGAATTCACTATCACTTTATTGTCAGTAGTTTTTGATAATACAATTCCGTAGTCAAATAATGCTTCAGGATTTGCTGAGGGATAAATATCTTCTTTTTTATTCTCTCTGTTCAAGTATAACTTGCCATATAAAGTCTATTTTATTGGATCATAAGGCTCTGGCACAGTAACGAATGAATTCACTTTTGGTTCAATTACAGTTTTCACCGGTGTAGGACTAATCGTATATTCAAATAATAATAAACACATCGAGAAATAAACGGAAATATATTCGTTATAAAAGTATAAAAATATCATCAATCAAGAATATCATCGAAGTCTCGTCTATAAACTAAATCAACGAGGTAGTAAACAGGAGAGCACCCGGATAAGAAGAACAGCCAGGTAAGTATCGCATCGTAGCTGAGATTACTCCCAGTACTGCCAACGCCAACACACCCCTTTAATCTTAGCGGAGAGGCGGAGATCAATAACGTACATCGTAAACATAGGAACTATCGTCTTCGAATTAATAATGGCCTGAAATACAAAAATTATGTTACATATTGAGCAGACAGCTGCAATGTTCTTGAAATCGACCTGAGGCAAGAGCTTTCGTGAGGGCATCAGCCGGCTGATCTTCCGACTTAACGAATCTCAAAATAATCTTGTTACCCTTGACAAAATCTCTAACTATGTGATAATTGAGTTTAGCTATATGCCTGAGCTTGGGAGCTCCAGTTGTTTTAGCGATAGCGAGAGCAGGCTGACAATCACTATGAATGAGAGCTGGTCCATGTCTATTCTTCGTTAAACGTTCTAATAAATCTACCGTAATGACAGCATCCTTCGAACACATGGATAGAGCGAAATATTCCGCTTCAGCTGAGGAACCCGCTGGTACCGACTGTTTTCTCGTACGCCAAACAACCGGATCACCGTACGCTCGCACAAAATAGCCTGTAATAGAGCAACCTTCTTCTCCAGTCCCTAACGACGCATCGGTGTACGCATCTACAAATACACCTTCTTTCTTAATCACCCCTCTATAAGTTAGCCCTAGCTCTGCCGTTCCTTTCAGATACTGAAGAATTCTCTGAGCACGTTCCCAGTCTTCAGGCTGAGGATTACTTTGATGTTGACATAGCACATTCGTAGCGAACATAATATCTGGTCTAGTACCGTTGGCTAGATGTAATAACGAGCCAGTAATTTCCCTAAACAAAGACTTGCCAGGCGTAGGCTTACCAGGATTCCATTCTGGTGTTTTCTTCTCTGACTTACTTTTCTTTTCACAATTTCGAGTTAAAGCTGGAGTATGAACAGCTAGCAAATTCAACGCGTTAAAGCATTTCAACACACAATTAATAAAACTAGTTTGAGTCAAAGTCAACGTTTGATATTCTTCCGATCTAGCAATTTCCAAACCAAGAAACTTTTTAGGAGAACCTAACTCTTTTACTTGAAATTCCTCTTTTAAACGTCTAATCGTCTCAACAATCTTATCTTTACAATTACCTGTGATTAGGAAATCGTCTACATAAAGTACTAAAATTACCACCAAATGTTTCCTTCGCCAGATATACACGCATGGCTCATTTGGATGATTGGTAAACTGCATTTTCTTGGCTGCTTCATCGAACCTACGAAACCAAGTTAACGGACTAATCTTGAGCCCATACAAAGCACATTTTAAAGCACAAACCAGGCCTTCATCAACTTCCATTCCTTCAGGCGGATGCATATATACCGTAGTTTTCAATCTGCCATTAAGAAAGGCAGTAATAACATCTAATTGAATAATCGACCAACCTTCTTTATTTGCAAGCGCAAGAATTACCCTAACTGTGTGTTTACTAGCCACCGGAGAGTACACATCTCCTATATCGTACACTTCTCTATCTTTGAATCCACGTATAACCAAACGTGCCTTATATCGTATTGAAGAATCATTCTCGTTAGTTTTCCTACAAAATACCCATCTAGAATCTAAGATATTCACCCCTTTGGGCGGTACAACTAAATCCCACGCATCATTTCTTTCTAAAGACGCCATTTCATCTTCCATGGCTTTTATCCAATACTCACGATCAGTACGGTCTAAAGCTTCAGCGTAAGTCATTGGATCCTTTTCATCTTCGAGTAAGCATGCACGTAATGCTGGAACACGATCAAAAGCTAAAAACGTATCGTTAGACGAGTCATCAAAAATCACAGTTTCTTCGACATTCTCAATGTCAAATTCATCAGAGTCATCGTTTTGACCACTAGTACTTGGGACAACATTCAATTCACCAGAAGTCTTGCTGGGTACTTCTACACTTACCTCTTCGTTGGTAGTTTCTCGTTCTACCGTGTCGTGCCAGTTAATATCAGTTTCAGTTTCGTCTGAACTAAAATCGAAAACAACATCTTTACTTTTCAATAAATCTCTATACGTAATATTTTCAATAAACTCAACATCTTTACGTTCTATAATTTTCCTCGAAGGTAACAAAATTCGATAACCACTTCTAGTATTGTTCAAAACTACACCTCTAATACCTCTTTCATCAAATTTCTCATAATCCTCTCTAGTTTTCTTCGGAATGGCCAGACAACCAAACCGGCGTATAAACGATAAATCAGGAGTTTCACCACAAAATACTTCATAAGGTGTCTTAAAACCGTTCGATTTGTGAGGAGTTTGATTGTAGATATAAACAGCCTGAGATATAGCATGGTCCCACAAGGACATTGGGATTCCCGAATCGCTCAGCATCGCTGTTGTCTTTTCGCGCAAAGTCCGATTGATTCTTTCTGCAACACCATTATGAGTTGGGGTATCCGGTTCAGCTACCTCTATCTCAATCTTCTCCTGTTTCAATAACCTTCCCATCTCACCTGAATATTCGGTACCTCCGTCCGTACGTAAGTACCGTACCTTAACATCTTTTCCCAACATTCTACGCATCTCATCTAAGTACTTTCTAAAGCAGTCAGCTGCATCACTTTTATAACACATCACAAATACCATTGCGAACCTCGAGAAATCATCTATAAATGTTATCACATACCTACGTTTACCTGGGAATGATAGAGGTGTTATAGGGCCCATCACGTCAGAATGAACTCGTTGTAAAGCTATCTTACTCCGCTGACGTTTCTTCTTCGAAGGGTTCCTGTGAACCTTAGCTAACACACAAGGTTGACAATCCATAATATCCTTACCAAAAGTTACATTTTTCAAAATCGCCATCTTCGATTTATATAGTTCAAGATAACCTAGCGAAGCGTGCGCCAATCTCGTATGCCATAGAAGACCCAAGTTTTCACGAATCGTCGGAAGCGTTGGACTTGGACCTCCTCCATCAGCATTAGCTAACATAGCCACTTCATTTGGATTACGAACACGCAGATCACTGACCCAGAACGGAGATTGAAACTGAGCTCTAATAATTATGTCACCAGAATTTCCATCTCTGATATAAAAATATAGCGAACTTCCATCAAATGTCGCACCTTGTTGTACCAGCTGCCGTAAACTCAGCAGATTTTCAGAAACTTCTGAAGAATATAAGACATTTGTAAAAGTAATTGGCTTACCTAAAGCAGTGTAAGTATGAAACTCACCTAACTCCTCTATACTCAGAACAGACTCCTGTCCTTTCTTAGCGCAATCTATTACCGCTGGTTTACTCAACTTTCTTACCTTGGAGAGAATTCGCCGCTCATTTGTCAAATGATAACTTGCCCCAGAGTCGATTATAAAATTGACTGACAGTACTGCTGTCATGAAACACTTACCCGCCGAGTTAAGGCAGTCGTCAGGATAATAATACTTCGAATTTAATTCGAAATTTCTATCGCCTCGGACCATCATAGATTTTCCACCGCTATCGCCTTTCCCTTGACCGGACCCAGATTTACCAGACTTTTCATCGGATTTACGCTCGGGGCAGTTCTTCGCAATATAATCGGTTACTTTTCTGCAGCAGTAGCAATAAGACCCATTCGTCTTGCAGTCTTTCATCGCATGACCTCTCATGTTACATTTTCGACACCTTCCATAATGGTTGCCTTCGGATGAGTTACGGTTCTGATAGGAATCTCTCGAGTCGTAATTGCGCTGATAGGAACCACGTCGATTGTCTTCACGTTCACGTCTCTCGCCACGTCGATCGTCGAATTGCTCACGTCTATCGCCACGTCGATCTCGATCATCGTATTGTTCACGTCGCTCGCCACGTCGATCGTTGTTTTGTTCACGTCTATCGCCACGTCGATTGTTTCGTAAATTTCTTCCTCTTCCATTCGAGTTTGAAGAATTGGCAGAGGCAAAATGAACCCCTGTTGAAGCCGCCGTTGAGGTTACTGCCTTGAGCTCCTTCTCAGTCGCCTCTTCGTCACATAGCCATTTTTTGATCATCTGGTAGTTGGTTTTACTCGTTCGGTTGGACATCGATATGTCGCTGCGCGCCTTCTTTATTTTATGTAACAGCATACTCTTTTTGAAATCGTCCGTCCACACCATGCCTGCTTCTTTACTTCGTTCGAATAAATCCTCCAATTGCCTGGTAAACTTCGACGGCTCGTCAATAAACGGTTCAAAACGTAAGTTCGTGATTTTCTGAAAGAGAGCTTCTCGTAAGTTCTCCGATATTGGCAGTTTCTCATTATCCAACCATTTTATGATTTCGGCCGGTTCCCTGATGTTTTCGACTAAACGCTGGTGGTGTTCGTCAAGGCGACCTACTATGAGTAAACGAGTAGTCGCTTTCCGAATGGAGTCATCGAATCTTGTATTCGGTCGCGGAACTGAAGCATCCACAATATCATTAAGTCTGCGTACTCTTAATTCGTCAAACAGCATCTGCCGCCAATTTCGGTAGCTACTTTTCTCCGTCAGCTTATAATCGATATTCGGGAACATAGAATTGAAGGTTAGCGGAGCACATCCAATATTTCCCACCGGTGGTGGCATCGGTACTGCGGAGGCACCCGTTGACATGATAGGTTGCCTTAAAGATGCGGATGTGGTGCTACTCGAAACCACATTTGCAGCAGTGGTATGTAAATTCACCAATTTACGAGCTGTCACATAACGACCAGCAGGTTTACTAAACGTTGTCACCGTAAGTCGCGGCATATCAGATGCGCTGGATGTAATTGATACTGATATCGGAACTGCCAAAGTCACCGGAACAGCAGATGTCACCGGAGGTGGTGGTGGTGGCGGCATGAAAAAGTAGTTTGGCAAATTGCCCACTAACGAAATCGGATTCGCATTCGAAATCGGATTAGAAATCTGATTACTTACTGAGCTGCTCACAGGAACACTGATTGTCGATCGCATAAAACTTTCCAGCTCAGCTTTGATACTATCCACTATAGGATTTATTATAGCCTCCATCTTGTCCGAATGAAGTTTACACAAGTACACAATCACTACCGAAATGTTAAAAAACAAGCAACGAATCGAAACCTACGCTTCTGTCTACCATGTAGGACTAATCGTATATTCAAATAATAATAAACACATCGAGAAATAAACGGAAATATATTCGTTATAAAAGTATAAAAATATCATCAATCAAGAATATCATCGAAGTCGCGTCTATAAACTAAATCAACGAGGTAGTAAACAGGAGAGCACCCGGATAAGAAGAACAGCCAGGTAAGTATCGCATCGTAGCTGAGATTACTCCCAGTACTGCCAACGCCAACAACCGGTGATAACAGAGTTAGGTGATTTGTTTTTAATTTCTCGGCGAAGTGATTGAAGTAACTGGACATGAGGACTAATGGCGTGATTCCTAAGTCATTGTTGTTTTCTGTCATCACAGATGAAGACATACTGGTAGGTAGATTAAGTTGGGGAGCTAAACTGTTCAGATTGTAGCCTAATCTTGAAAACCACACGTTTTCATCTGTAAAATATGCAATGATTAGTGTAATTTGAGAAATCTTTGGAGGCTTTGTTATGATATTTTGATGAATGTTTACTATACCTTTTATGTAGAAATCTTTTTCTTTAACGTTACCGGATTGTTACCATTGAATCGATACAAATGTAGTTGTTTGGGGTTGTATACTCTGCTCAGTAATCTTTCCCAAACTGGTGTCATCCACTGGCCCACCAAAGGATCGTATACTTTTCCATTAGGCATGTGTATTAGGGAAGTTACCTATAAAAAATATGATTTCCAATTATTTATTTATTTATTTTCTCAAATCTATAGTTATCTGCTTGATTTGTAACACATACCTACCTGATCTAGTAGTCCTCCACAGAAATCTATAGGCAAAGATTCGAATCATACACTATGTGTCCAAATGGTGACCTAACTATTTCTCTAACAACTTCTCCATATTGATTGAAAATCATCATCGGTGTACCGCATTGATCCGTAGCGATGTAATATTTATGCCGGAAAAATTCAGTGTTGAGAACCGTTTGGATTTGAATTGGTTGTGACAGTTGTGGTTTTCAGAACCTTTGAAAATAAGTGGTTCTGGTTTCGATTCTCAAAAGGTTCCCAGTTGTGGCTTTGAAACGGTTTTGTTTTGGTTCCAAAAGATACCTTTCACATTGTTCTTCCAAAATGGTTCTCAGTTCTTTTCAAACTCAAATGGTTCTGGTGGTTCCTTTTACTCCTCCTTTGATATTTTGCTGGTGGTGCTGGTTGTTCCACCAATTAAAAAACGGTTCCAAATAGTTCCAGGTGCAAAAAATTGGCAAAAAATTGAAAATTTGTGAAAATTCCTCTTTACATCGCTTATTTTGCATGAAAAACATGAATTCTTATTTCACTTTGGTAAAAAAAACGAAGTTTCAATGATGAGAGAACCAAAAAGAACCGATTCCTGAAAAGGGTTCTGATGGTTCTTCTTATTTGAAACTTGTTCTGGTTCTTCTTCTGGTTGTTCTTTCATTAAGAAACTCAATCGGTTCTAAATGGTTCTAAATTGTTTCAAAATCATTTTATATGGTTGTTCTTTCGGTACTTCTCTTTTCCAAATTTTGAAACGGTTCTGATGGTTCTGGGTCCCGTTTCAATTGGCCTAAAAAAGCGGTTGTGGTGGTTCCAAACGGTTGTGGTTCCAAATGGTTTTCAACACTGTGGAAAATTTGAGCAAAAATTAAATGACTTTGATCATTGTACATTAGTGTCATCAGTCGACCATCACGAGGGTTATAAATGTGTGTTATCTATACAAAAAATAGTACATAATTATTATAAGCAATATATGATTGATTAACGAAGCATTTTTCTGTACAGATGACTTACCAGTGAAGGATTTTCAGGATGAGTGTAAAAGTATTGTGTGACATTTCCATAGTTGTCTTTCCTCGTCACCATTCTGCCCATATGGTTGTAATAATATCGTACATTGAATCTCCCTCGTTTTATAGTTTGAACCTGCAGAAGAAAGAATTAATCATTTTGGAAAATTACTCCCTGCAGGATACAATTGACCATATGGAATTTATATTTACCAATGACCCTTGTGAGAATATAATAGCTCTGGTGCCAGCTATCCTAGGGTAAAACCTAACTACTTCATGAGGGATAAACATGAAATACCACTAAAGTGAAATAACTTACCTGGCTAGCTCAGCAGGGTGGCGGTGTCTAATTATATTCCACAGAATGGATTAAATACACGAAATACATACGCAAACAGTATATTTAATCCAAAAAGATGTCCCTACGGACGATTATTCACAATTAGTAAGCGAGATTAACACAATAAACAAGATTAACAGTCATATTGACTAAGCGAGATTAACATAAGCGAGATTATCCATTTAAGCGAGGTTGTTCTAATAACTAAGACAAGCATGGTTATTCCGGATAGAAGCATCTCCCTGGCCAGACAAAACACAACTACGCCGTTCCACACGCTCGTTCCACACGCTCCTAGCTGTGTCTAGGGTGCAGCTCCAGTAGGACAACGCAGTGTTACCACATGGAGAAACTCCTAATTGTACTGTAGGCAGTGTAGACATAGGCATATATTACACCCTCTCGTGTATTGGAATTTCTCTTCTCTGGCATTCTGTACCACAAATCCTCGGTTACTGTATTTGTAAACTCCCTCGCCGAATTTTTCTACCTTATTTAATACGCTGTTGACCATTTTTATTTCTTTTCCTCTGTAAATGAAGATCACAATGGTTATGAATCATTTTTTTTCAAGAATATTATCGATTAATATTAGTAGGTAGAAAGTATTATTTTGAGTTTGTATTCCTAAATTGCGATTTTTTCGAATACAGCCCGATCCCCCCTTCAAGTGCAATGTACTTAGTTTTTGATGATTTTTGAACCCGGGGGATTCATACTTCATTTTTTTCAAAAATTTTAATGCTCGTGGTCTTTTACAATTATCTATTTTCTCGTAGAAATTATTCCATTAGGATAAATCAGTTGGAACGAATTCATCACAACTCGTTTCAGTCCTCTAATAATTTAATCTTAGGCAACCATTCGTACATGAAAGTACAATATATTGCATTTTCTCAAAAATCAGCAAAATCATAGGTAAATGTAAAAAGTTTAGAATGATAAAAAATAAGTAATGAAGAGACTGGGTAGAAGAAAGGTGCTGCTGTTCAATTCCCAAATTCACACGAGTTGATAAGGACGATTCAACTACTTAAGGAGTAAGAACTGTACCTGTATGTAAGCGAAAGCATATTTCCATCTTGGTCGTACTTGAACTGCCAAGATTCCTGAGCATCAACTGATAATAATTCACCATCGATATCCCACATGTAGTTCTTACTCGTTGTTAATGAATTGACACCAACATTTTGAGTAAAAGATTGAGTAATAACAATTCGACTGGAATTCCATGAATTTATATAATAATTAAGTAAATTATTACACCAAAAAAATTAAATTTCACAAGTGTTGCATCAAAATAACTGCCTACCTATTTAAATCATAACTGAATTCCATTCTAAATACTTCCATGCTGTGAATAACCAGTAAAATAGTCGATAATTGGAAATAATTATTGTAATGGATGGTAAATGTTGCTGTGCCATCAGTGTAAGACCTGGAGTTTTCACGAGCCCATGATACCTAAAATATGTACAAGTAAAATTGTATTTACGCTCAACTAATTTTTTCCTCCTAAAAAGTAGATCTCGATTGTTTACCTTGAATTGTCTGAAATTATTTTTCTTGCCAGTCTCTTTGCTATAATCACATTTAAAGTCTGATATGCTTTGGCCACCAATTCTTCCACTTATAGAAGTGAGTCTGAAGTTTGAATCGTAATCAAATGTGAATTTCGCATTACTTAGTCCGGTTTTGGGTGAAAAGTCGACCCGTTCTTCCAGCAGCAAACCATTGCTATACTGAAGTTCCCAATGATATTCAAAATCTCGATCGTTGAGATCAATCATTAATGGTAATCCGGTGCTTGAAGAATATTTGATTTTTATTATACAATCGCCACATATCACCTGTAAAAGAAAATTAATTTCATTAAAAAATGTACCTATTTGTTTGGTTATAAGTAAAGCGTAATCGTTTTACCCCTGAAAGCTGTCCTGTTTGACGATATCTGTACAAAATTCTTGTGCCATCTGATGGATTGATTTCTTGAAGTAGCGCACCCGTATAGCTGTAATGCTGGATGTATGGTTTCAGTGCCCCAGGAGCCAGATACACATATCTTATGAACCCTAAAGATGTTAGTATGGAAAATGTATGCCTAGAACCAGATGGTAGTTCTGCATAATGTAATCCACCATAATCATCGTATACTAGGGAACTATAACCTGAATGAATATTTTTTTATAGCTCATGATCAGCTCAGTTGAACTTGGTTGAACTTGAATCTTTTGAATGACTTACCCATCGTTTGTATCCATCAGCAGTATAATAAATAATGATAATTGTATATTTTTTTACTAATTATTACTGCAATAGGCATAATATCATTCATTTATTCTTGATACTAGTTGGTCTTTTCGTAGTCTCATTTAGTCATTTTTCTAAAAAAAATTACAGCATATTAGCAGCGATCGCGATCTCATATGTTAATTTTAATTACCTACAGCAGTACAGGGTGCCCAGAAATATCGGGTACCCCTAAGAAAGTTTTTCATTAAAAATATAGATTGGCAACGTGAAATAGATGCATATGATTGGTGGAATGTTATCTCTCCAGTCAAACAACCACTCATGTGCTATCATTATTATCATTCACTGTGACCAACCAAAGTATTTTAGCAGAAAACTTTTGTAGGGGTACCCGATATTTCTGGGCACCCTGTAGCCCTCAGGGAAAGAAATAGTACTTTCTGTTCTGAGTAGTTTTTTTTTAACGGAGTAAAAACTACTACTTTTTAACACCTTCATGGAGAAATATTAGTAGTTTTACATGAAAACTACTACTTTTGTCTAAAAACTAGTTCAAATTACTACTTCGTAAGTAGTAGTTTTGAAGTAGTAATTTTAACTAGTTTTTAGACAAAAGTAGTACATAGTTTTCACGTAAAACTACTAATATTTCTCCATGAAGGTGTTAAAAAGTAGTTTTTACTCCGTTAAAAAACTACTACTCAGAAAGTACTATTTTTTTCCATAAGGGAGTCTGAGGGGGCATCTGTCGAATGTCTCCAATCTTGGAACCTACAACAAATATTTACACGAAGTTTTCCTCCTTTTCAACATTTCAAATTATTTTATAAAAACAATTCATATCATATGTGTATGTGTGAATGAGCAGGTATCCGCAATATATGTACAATTGGTACTATGGTACTCCAGGTAATTTTATTTACCATGTTAACAGGTATACCATTGCTTAGATTGCTAGATCAGCATTTCTGATGTTATGTTTAGGCTACCTACATAATAAGCGACTCCTCTTATTAAATTAATTTTTAATGAAAATATAACACGTCATTTTATAAATGAGCATTTTCACTACCCTGATGTAGATTAAGTACAACGTTTTTTTTTGTATGGAAATTTTAATTTGGTAAAGTGTAAGATGGTAAGTAAGTTATCAGTGTGATATTGAACATCAGTAGAGTTACTAATCCAGTACTTTCTTTAAATGTATTTACCCAAACATATGTACGTAATTTTGTAAATATTATTGACTAACAATTCAAATAGGTACTTAAGGTATATGTAGGTATTAAACTAATGAAGTTGTAACATTTTTCAAATAGGTAAGTATTGTTTTCTCAATGTATACTCGTGCATCTCTCGAATATATTGTTATGATTTGTATCAAGTTACTTTCATTCTAAAAAATTATTGAAAAAACAAATCAACATTAAACTTTAAATTGAAATAACTGCTATAGCAACTATCAGCTTAAAACATGGAAATGAGTAACAAAAAGATAATGTAATGCGATTAGGTGAATATTTGATATAACCGTCTATAAACCGTATAAACATGATTTTGTTTCTATCGTAACAAATTCAAGAATATCGCGTGTTTGTATAAAACGTTTAAAATAAATCACTAATTTTTTGTGAAATAAAACACTTGCTGTTTTACACGCTCAGCATTATCATTTGGTAAATACCTAACCAGAAAAAAAAAAGTATTGAGATGAACCCAGACCTACCAACCTATAAAAATGGGCAAAATTATGATTTTTGCATAATTATCTAGATCGATGTAGGTAGGTATACCATCTTCTTCTAAAAAAACTCTAAATTTTGTTTATAAAAATTCAGCAAATAAAAAATATACTTATCTAGCGAATTATATTACACCTTAACCAGAAAAAAAAAGTATTGAGATGAACCCAGACCTACCAACCTATAAAAATGGGCAAAATTATGATTTTTGCATAATTATCTAGATCGATGTAGGTATACCATCTTCTTCTAAAAAAACTCTAAATTTTGTTTATAAAAATTCAGCAAATAAAAAATATACTTATCTAGCAAATTATATTACACCTTGGGTATTGATCATTTAGATTATTCAAAATGTCCAATTTCCATGGAAAACTTTCCTTACTTTGTGCCTATTTGGAGCATTGCAGATCATCAACTCCGAACCCATTAAACCTTTGCCGCATTTAGACGAACATTGGGAAAGTTTTAAGGTAAATATTGTTTCACTCAGTCAGCTCATTGGTATGAATCTGTAATTGAATTATAAAAAAATACTGATTCACCAGACACGGTTTAACAAAACTTACCATCCAGTTTTGGAGAATAAGAGAAGACAAACATGGGAACAAAATTATCACATGATAAACAAGCATAACGAAGAACATAAACAAGGCTTACATACGTACAAATTGGAATTAAATCATTTGGCAGATTTAGTAAGCATAATAAAATTCTTAACAGCTCCTGTGTGCATATTACGTTAGGCAACTCTTCGTACATAACCAAAAATACAATTACATACCTATGAATTTAATCAAAATTTTAGAGTGAATTTTTCATGCTTGCATTCCAGAACCAAAGACAATAATTATTTGAGAGAAATGGTAAGATTATCGCAATCTAGAAGGAAACCATCGAACAGGGAAATCACAGCTTTACCTCACCATAATTTGACTGCACGATCCCGGAAGAAGTAGGTCTCATACGTGCCTTACTCAATTTGCATTCGTGCAATTGAGTTAATAAGTTTTAAAATAGATATTTTTATACTGGACCTTCCAATTTTATATAATTTTTAACAGACAATTAATTCTAATGATATGTTACCTATTTATAATTCTTTTGTGCATCACTGTGATACTGCCTATCGTGCAACGCATTACATGTGGATATTCATTTACTGCTTTGAAGTTTTTTCTTCACTCATATGATCATTTTAAAATAATGACTTGCGAGAATAATGAAAATGAACGATAAAAAACCGTTTTGACTAAAATAACGAACAAAAGGTGTTTTCATCTTGGGTGACTTGACAAAGTTGATTGGATATTAAAGTTGGTAAAAAATTAATAGGTAGAGGTACCTAATTTTAAATCAATAATAACAATAGATCCGTATGAGATTTTTTTTAAAACCATAACCACAACAACAAATTTTATTTTTCACTAATGGAATAGTATGTAATTAGGTATCACATTAACATATCTAGAAAGAAACCAAATGATCGAATATTTGTTTTCAGATGTTACCCATTTCAATTCTAAATTTATGATTCCAATGCAACGATATATTATTAACAAATAAAAAATGCAATTCATTTACAGCTAGATTGGAGAAAAGAAGGCTTCATTACAGAACCAGAAAATCAAGAAGAATGCGGCTCTTGCTACGCTTTCAGCGTTGCTGGTTGTCTTCAAGGACAATATTTCAAAACTCGAAAAAAATTGTAAATTTCAGGTACGTGCCTAAATATAAAATGTAGGTGCTTGAATTTTCAATAAAGCCGTTTCATTATATGGGGTATCTAGATCTACTTCCCAAGTCCTAGACCTACATTTTCTTGTTATTAATTCACAACGTTTGACAGTTTGACACATGAAATTTCAATGTAAGCTCATACAGGTTGATCGTCGGTAATTCAGTATAGTATTTTAATATTTAAGGGTCATCAATTGTAATAATCGTTTTACAAATCCTCGTCAGTTATTTATAGATATGCTTAAAATATACCTACCTAATTCAAAAAGCTGGATGAAAATTTCATTTATCTGTAACTACCTATTACTATTTTTTATTATCGATTTTTTTTTTAGCGCTCGGCAATTAGTGGACTGCTCATATACGTCAGGAAACCTGGGCTGCGCCGGAGGTTCTTTACATAATACGTTAAAATATGTTCAATCAGTAGGAGGTGTGATGTTAGAAGAAGATTACCCATATACAGCTAAGGTAAATAACAATTCAATTTAATCGCACACCACGTTTTGCGAATGAAACATCATTATTGCAGCTAGGTATAAGCTTATGCATTACTGAGTAACTGATGTACCCATATATTTACTTGTGTATGTACATAAATAAGAAACACAATATAATTTTTCCGAGAGTGAGATACGGCGAAAGAAACATTGATGGTTGAAAATTTTAATGATTCAAGACGAGTTCAATCTCGAAAGTTAAAAAAACATATTTCCATTCAAATGTTGATTGTTTCAATCAAATAATACGTTCGCAATATAGGTACCTACGTACTACTACAGGGTGGCCAGAAATATCGGGTACCCCTAAGAAAGCTTTTCATTAAAAATATAGGTTGGCAACGTGAAATAGATGCATATGATTGGTGGAATGTTATCTCTCCAGTCCAACAACCAATGATGTGTTATCATTATTATCATTCACTGTGACCAACCGAAGTATTTAGTTAGAAAACTTTTTTAGGGGTACCCGATATTTCTGGCCACCCTGTATAATGAAGAGTACTTATTAAAATACCCATTGAAAATTTCAAAGCAAAATTTAACCGGACCAATAGTAGTCTACCTAAGCTTTTTAGGGTTTTTGCTGCTAGCAGCATAAACCCTATTGCAATTGATTATTTTCAATTTAACTTGTAGCCAATCAGTGAGCAGTATTTCGGAGAGACCCATTCTGTGATTTGGATTGGAGAGTGCATAGAGTCTGTGTGACGTCGGGCGCCGCGTATAGGCGACGTTTTAATGAAATGTGAAAATGTGTGATGTTCTTCAATCTTTATTCTTTATCGTTTTGCTTTTTGCTTTTGCTAATTAATTACCCTAATTATCACTGAATGACTGAATGTACATATGATAAATGACAATAGGGATGGAAAGCAGGAAAGCAGAAAGCTAGCTGAAAGCTGAGGAAGTAGGGGGGTTGAAAGCTATTGTTAGCTAAGCAAGTAGCAACTTAAAAGCTAGCGAAAGCCAGAAGCTTTTTATTCAGTTTTCTTTTCTTTATTTTTTTTTTTTGCAAATTCGTTACTCCGTAAATTTCTTCTTGCTTTTGGCTGTGATAAAATTTACGAAAAAAAATAAAAAATAAAAAAAAGCAAAAACCCTTTGCAATCAGTGAATAGCTGATGGCTTGTTTTTTTAAATCTCACTTCATCCATGAACTATTAAATGAAATAATTTCTCCCTGTTTGTAGCCTGACTTTGAACCATTTTCTTCCACAAAACATTATGAATAATGGAAATGATTAATAAAATGTAAAAAATTACTCATTTTTTTGATTTTAGCCTGAACCGAAGGCAAATTCTGCAATTGTTTGAATCATAAGTATCTATCTAAGAAGTAAGAACTCTTTATTCATCTTTATTTAATACTTTAGGCTAAATTCAATTCTATGTACTAATGAACCCACTTAATATTATCAAACATTATAGCGCGAATTACACAAATACATATAGCACAAAAATTTTCGATATTCCTGCCTAGTTAAGCCATAAAATTATTCGAGGAAATTTCATTACTTAGTCAAAATAATAGAGAAATCGATAAAATGTCATTAAAATTGTTATCTTAGTAATGGTAATGATTGGCGAAGATGGTTGTATAGGTAAAAAATGTGGTAATGGTTTCTCTCATAAATATCACCTAAGGGGGGATATTTACACGACTCCTAGCTAGCTCAGATGGGAGTTCTCTTGAGTGATCAAAACAGATTTCTAAGTCATCAAGTACATAAATAATCAACATTTAAATACTATTTATGTACAAAGGATTTATTCTGTCAAGATATTCACTACATACACGTTATTTAAAACATATTGTGATATGTTATTTATTCACAAAATGTGCTCTATCTAGACAAATAGGATAGTACTTAAGGTACTTTCTCTAGCAGATCATGGCAATCGTACTTGGAATTGACACCTTATCAACTAAGCAATTTACAATAGTTATGTATGCGAAATAGGTTCATATATGCGTAAGTGAGGAACTATGCTCCATCCCTTACAACGAATGACTTCATCTATTAATTATGTTAAAGCTATAATTAATACAGTGGAGACACCACCATGTAAGTACCCACTTACCCAACACTGCTGACCTTCACTCCACCTCTTTTCCTTAGCCTACCCCAATAATAGTGGCTGTTGGTGGATGCTTTATGAAGAGACACAGGTATCGCACGCATCATTATTTAGTTTCTGAGGCTCAGGTCATACATAAAAAATGTGCCGGTGGCAAGATGGTGTAACCACTGAGGAAAGAGTACTATCGAAGCGCAATACATCAAAGAGAACAGTGCTCAAAACGTATGACCAACATGGGGTTGTGCCGACGTTACTTGTGTGAAGTATTGAGATAGGTTGTGAACGGATGGCAGACAATTACAAATTTTACATAAATATTATATAGATACAAATTAAAAATACTTAAATATAAAAAAACTTGAAAATAAAAATTTTTTACAAGCTTGAAATTAAAATTTTTTTACAAACTTAAAAATAAATTAAAAAAATTACTTACTTACGGTGGCATGAAATCGATGAAAATCACGTAAAAACGGTTAGAAAAAATTTGAAAAATTGAATTATGCCAAAAAACACGAAAATTTCACGAATTTGACTCATAATGAATATCAAAAAAATTAAAACACGAGGAAATCGAACAAAAACACGCAAAAATCGCTAAAAACACGAATTACGAGTTGAAAACGATAAAAATTACGCGAAAATCGATTGAAAAATACGTTTAAAAAATTAAAATCGAATAAAAACACGCAAAAATCGCTATAAACACGAATTACGAGTTAAAAACGATAAAAATTACGCGAAAATCGAATGAAAAATACGTGAACATAAGTTTAAAAAACGTAAATCGAATAAAATTAGGTGAAACGACTTGAAAAACGAATAAATACACGCGAATTATGTTCAAAGATACCTACCCTTTATGGGATGGTAAACAAGGTGTCATTATCACACAGCCTAATGAAAATTCTAGTATTTTAGAAATCACTCTAAAGGAGGAATCGGCATATGGGAAATATACTTGTAAAGCCCAGCAGTTTTCAAGTGTAGAGGAGGTGATCTTTGATTTAAAAAAACAGGAGCATTTTGTTGCCAGAAAGAATGATAAAGAATCTAAACAAACACCAACGACCCTACCAAACACTACTGTTAACACAACCAAGAGTATAGATAGACACATCTATAAGGGTACCTATAGTACAGGTATAAGATCAACTGTGCTGCCTACAACAAACACCACTACCTTTTTGTCACCACTCACCAGGTTTGAAAGAGATCAAAAGTGAAAACATCTCCATTTTGCTGTCCACTGTAGGCAAAGCAAACACCACTTTACCCCTGAATAATTTGTCACTCAATTCATTTAATCGCGGAGAAACGCTTTTATTATTTTTTATTTTTCTATACATGGTTAAATTCGCATTAGTAATAATTATTTTACTATGCTGTGAAGTAATGCAGGTAGCTAGAGCTTGTACACAGTATACAAAAATTAGCTCTAAAAGCCCAGTAGGTTTGAAACTATCTACCTGTCATGAATGTAGGTACCTAGCCTACCTACCTATTGTAAGTTATTTGTTAAAAAAAACCACACAGATCTATGTTTAAATGCTTTATTACTTGTATTCATTCCTTACCCAAACTTAAACAGCTACTTGTAGTCACTTCACGCCAGAATGGTATAGTTGAAAATGGTTAGAATTCCTTCCTATAGTGGGGAGATTTTTCTTTACAATTTTGTACGTCTCACCGGAGTGCCGGCGTACAAAATAATTATTATACGGCACAACAAAAAACTAGGTATGTATTAAGAATACAATAAAGAAAAAATACTTATGGCATGTACAGTAAGACATAGGTAAAATGCATGATGATTTTAAATTGTACATTCAGTTGTTGTTTGTGCAATGTCCATTGGCTCTTCGGGGGACATCATGTGCGTTTTCTTTATCTCTTGGCAGAATTTGTAATACTCGAAGGTGCTCATCCATTTGTAGCGAGTTACACCGTCAGACGTAATCTTAAAATCAACAGTCATACTTACTTTTTATAATTAGGAATTTTACTTCTGATGGCTGAGGTGGCGCCATTGACGCCGACTGCGGTGCTGAGCAGGAGCCCTGAGGTGCAGACGGTGCTTTGACCACCATTTTTGTTATTGTCTGTAATAGTGAAAGTTCATTTTAGTAAAAATAGTCTGTTAGCCGTTCTATTACTGAAAACAAAAGAAAATACAAAGCATACCGCAATCGGTAGCTTAAGATTAGTCACATGTTGGTTTTATGTCATTTTTGGACATATGATTTTCGAATACGCGAACGTATTGGCCAAGAGATTACATGTTGGTTTATTTATTGTTGATTTTGTTTTCAGGTAGCTGTAGCCGAAAATCTACACTGAAAATAATCGTGGTTTGTGATGAATGTTGAATTTTGAATCGTGATGGGTTTTTGATTGGTTTTACAATTACGAAAGAACATGTATCATATCATATTGCGGAAGTGTATTGTATTTCTAAATTACTATTACTAGTATTAGTAGAAATTTACGCATACCAATTTCCTGAGCTTGAGCCATTCGGGGGTCCATTTCGGTTTCTGTTTTGACTTCGATTCCAACTTTTATCTTTTCTGTAGCAACCACAACATAAATAAAATTCATTATTATTGATCTTATCGTGAGGAAAATGCATATTAAATAGGTGGTAGGGATAATTTTTAACATGGCTCATTGCTTGTTCAAGGTATTGAGGGTGGTCTATTGCCCACAGATAATATTGCAATGAAAATTTGTCAATGGGTATTTCAGGCATAAGTATACAATATGCTATGTGTACTTTATAGAGATTTTCTATATCACTTCTGCATTAATTTTTTCATCATCTCTGACAATGACATGGCGTTGTTTTTTGTCATGGCCTTTAACAGGCTGTATTAGTTGCATGATTTTATGGATTGGTTTATGAGTTCTTGAGAACTACAAAAAGGCAACTACTTTTTTCATACATAGATAGGGTAAATATATTCACATAAATTTTATTAGAAATTCTTATAAAACTTAACGAAAGTAATCTAATCTAAAACATGACCAATTTAATTTGAGATGTGTACATCTTGAAAATATGTACAACTTTTTACATATGAAGTTTCCTTTAAAAAACTTACCTACTTATGGAGGCAAATACTTTGGAATTCTGTTGGCTTGCTAGATTTGTCAACAGGTTCTAAACTTCTTTTCTTAGGTGAATCCACCAATTCTGGTAGCAAACAATTGAAATAAAATCGTTCAATTCTAGCAAACATCTTTTCTTGCCAGAATTTTCGATCACACTTTATGGAATGAATTAAGGTTTCTCCATGTGTCCAAACTACAAGTAGACAAAATTCTTGTTTGGATACTTATCTCAAGCTGGCATTCGATTTGATAATAATATGTAGGAATGAATGATTTTCAACTCCATTTATTATTATCCTACAGTCATTGTTCATTGAAATTTACCTCCTTCGCATACTGTAACAGCCTCATAATATCTTGAATCTATCCATTTCGCCTTGCTTCCTTTGAAGATTGGCTTCTCGTATCTACATGCAATACACTGCCATCTATGTAGAAAACAAGTGTTGTGTGCGTTGCAGTCGCGGTCATCGATAATCGAGAATAGGTACTTACCAGTTACCACAACGAAATCGTAACCAAAAAAAAAATCACCAAACTTATTTTTGAAACACTCGATTTACTTTGCATCTAGATAATAGATAACTAATAATTATTACTTATGAACAAAACAAAGAATTTATAAAAAAAAAGCAATTTAAAATGAAACCATAATTATCAAATGAGACATAAATGAAAACACAAACCTAGAGTAAAACCATAAAAATAGAAGTTAAATTGGAAACTAATGAGATAGACATCATAACGCGAGAACGTGAAAAATGAGCAATTTTGCGGTGTGTTAAGTTACGTATTGTAACAAAAGGCACACCAAAGTTTTCGAAAGTACACAAAATGAAGCAAAATTATACTAATCGCGAAAAATCGGGTACAGAAGACGTAGAATGCTTACCAGATACCAGATACCTCTGTATGGGAGCTCGTAGTTGCACATAATAAGCTGTGGGTGACGATTAAACTAATGTTAAACAAATTAGGAATTAGAATTAGACATTCATATTATTGAGTAGTGAATAATAAATATGTGCAAAGATAGCGTACCGCAGATTCAGCACGCTCGAGTCTTGTCACATCCATTGTTTTACAATTTTAAACCGAAAAATGATGTTAGAACTGAAATAATACACATACCGTAGGAAACATAAATCTAATTAATAAAATAATTGCACTGAATGTATATGTTACTTCATCGCATTGATCATGTTCATTGATGAGGTTTTCGATGTCTTCTGAAAATTTATATCTTCCGGGATAGTTTTCAGTGAAATGAGAAACCAACTCATTCTTCAAACAAGAGGAGCTACGGTCACATGTTTAACGCCTTTATTAAACAACAGTTGAATAAATTCTGCTTCCGCAAACTGTTGTACAACCCCAAGAATTGATAGCTCAAACTTGTAATTAATTTTCAGGGTGATATTATAATCAAGATAAAGGTGATATGTGTTTATTTTTAAGATTGTCAAATGCTCAGGATGAGCATTTTCAAAAAAGGGTGATAGTTGTTACATATGCAAATTGAAACAATATTTAGGTAAATTCCACTAGCAAAAGTACTGTTTATATCTTCTATAACAGAAAATTGTTTCTGAAAAGTATCAATTTTAACCTCCAACTCTTTGGAAAATCTATTTTTAAAATTTTAAACAGTTTTTGTAATGAAAAATATTTAAATTCGTATATGGAAACTGAAACAAATATGAATGAATAATTGAGTAAAATGTAAGTAATGTACCACATTCAGAGCTAATACAGCCGGTTGACAGACGAGAATGCATTAATTTAAATGTAAAACCATGTCAGAAGCCATGACGGAGTCAGGAAATAATTTATTCCGTGTGGACATTGCTATTGACACTGTCTTTGGGTTGGTTTCATTTTAAAAATGACCTTTGTGACAGATTTCCCCAGTTTATTTCTGTTTTTCGAGCAGGCATCTTTCAGACCCATGGTTAAAATTAGATGAAGATCGTAAATCAGATTTAGGTAATACAAATTGATGGAATTTTTCCAAAATTCAGACTTGTTTTCTCCAATGTCACTCAGGATGTCACTGGAGCACAAGTGACAAATAACGTTGAAGTGCAAGAAAAGGATTGTACTAGATTTTTATGGATCAAGGATATTAATAAACCCTTATCCAAAGGCAATTTGCTCAATTTTAGATTTGCCAGAATACTCTTCGGAGTTAATGCTTCACCATTTTTATTGAATATGGTTATTAAAGATTTATTGTCTAGTAAACCTCACCTCAAGGTTCTAATTCAAAATTTGAGAAATTTTTATGTTGATAATTTTATTACAAGTGTGGATGATTTGGCTGAAGCACTTCAAATTTTCGAAATTTTATGCAAGGAATTACGTAGCATTAAAATGAATTTAACCGGCGTTTGGTGGCATAGCAAACCATATTGAATGTGGTACCAACGTGTAGATCTCGCCGAGACGAACACGGCGCGATACCTACAAGCCCCCCCTATCTATTCATGGGAGGGAGCTACGGGCGTCTAAAGTGTACCTAATGAGCAAAAAATGAAAAATTGTCAAAATGTAAAGTACAACCTGGGGAGCTTGTAGAGCATTCTTTTAGCTAAAAATTGCAATTTTCGGCATTGGCCTACCTTCATTTTTGAAGGATTTATGTAACTTTGAAGTTTAAAAACAGATCAATTTGAGTAAAATTTGATGAATTTTTTTTTTTTGAAATTTTACTCAAATTGATATCCTCAAGTTGTACTTCACTATCCGTTTCTTCTGATATACGTGCTGTGAAAAGTCTTTCAGCTGAAATGATACAAAGAATAAGTAGATGAACATTTTATTTTTCAAAATATGTATCTTTCCAAACTTACCCTCATCATGTACTAGAAACCGATCTTCTGCTCCTGCTGTGATTCTTTGATTGTCAACTACTACAAATTTGTACACCATTTTTTCTGTTTTAAATTTTAAAAATTCACTGAAATATCGAACACGCAGCTGAAAGTTTTCACATATTTGAAAATTATCAGTTATCAGCCATGTGTTCGTGTTAGTTCCACAAAAACGTTCGAGCGCTGTGAAATGTGGAACTTCCACAGATTGTGGAGCTCTGGAGGGTCGCCCGAAAAGACTTAATATCTTGAGCTTTCTGGCTTCAGTTTACGATCCGTTGGGATTCTTCTCGCCTTGTCTCCTCGAATTAAAATTATTTCTACGTGAATGCTGGAGAGTTAAGTACCAATGGCACCAACAATTTATCTGACGAAATGGTTGCAATCTGGATAAAATTACGTTCCGAAATTTTACAAATTGAAAATATTCCAATTCCCAGACACATTGGTCTGAAAATTAAACGAACGATGTATTCTATTCATATATTTTGCGATGCTTCTCAAAAGGCATACGCTTGTTGCGCTTATTTAATTTGTACTGACAAAATTACGTCAGCTGTGATTTCGAACTTGATTTTTGCTAAGGTAAGATTAGCTCCGAAAAATGCATTGTCTATTCCCAAATTAGAATTGCTAGGTGTATTGATAGGTAAACGAACTGCTGAATTTTTAATTAATAATTTTAGATACCCGATTGACCAAACTATTGTTTGGATAGGCTCACGAAAGCTCAATATGACATCCCCTAACTGATCAATTTGAGTGTGGCATACCGCACATTTTATTACTTGATAGCAAGAGAAAATTGTTACAGTCGCCGCAGTGCGAACACCCTGATATTGCAAACGGGGCAGATGATTCGTTGCCTCCACCAATGAACAATCCCAGTGTTTGGATCGCTGTGTCGTCTTTGGAAATCTTCAGCGCAAACCACGCAGAACACGCGATGGCCACAGTTCTGGTAGATGTACACCGCATTTCTTCGGCGACAGTCCACGCATTGTTGACCTGCTGCCGGTCTCACCTCTACAGCGCCTTCACAAGTACGTCGGCAGTGAGGACAACGTACCGGATCATTAGGCCAGCCCCAGACGATTTGCAGCCGTTGATTGAAAGGCTGTTGCCTGGTTTCTGGCTTGGTGGTAAATTAACATTATCATATTTTTTAGGGTGAATGTCGCGATGGTCGTTAAACATTAATAAAATTGGAAGGTGGTCACTTACATACATCTTATTAAAAACACTGATTATGGGGGGTTTACTGACGCTGGGATCATTTGTCGTGGTGGTTTACAGTCGTAGTGCCCAGGTACCTTACCTATATTATGTACTTCGTGATAAATAAACTCCGTCTGCGGGAAGTTTTAATTCTGGTAAAATACCTTCTTTTATCTCAGGATTCACTATTTCAATTTCGATTATTGTTTCGCGATGGTTTTAAGCATAATTTTTGAAAAGTGATCCTGAATTTTTTATAATTTGTTATATGTGATAAAATATTTGGAACGTGTTTACGATTTAATTTTGGCGAATGTGCTGATTTTAATCATTTTGACCAGGTTGAACCTTCTGGTAAACTTAATCTTGGTAATTTAACAACCGGTTGTGTATTCCGGTTAATTATAGTTGATTGAGACGAGAGAGACGAATGAGATGAAGGAGACAAAAGAGTGAGGCGAGTTTGAATTACTTGAATTAAAATTTTGTGTATTTTGAATGGACGAGTGAGAACCTGCAAAATTAGAAGAACGGTCCAGTTCAAAATGTAAGCAGGCAGGTGTTTCATCACTAACATGAAATTTTAAGGTAATGTTGTTTTTAGTTAGTTTAAGAATATCATTTTCATATTCAATGGTATCTCGTTGCTGAATGGGTAATTCGTCTACCCCCAGCCAATTTCAATGAATTGGTCTGAGAGCAACGGCAAAACCATTAATCGCTTAACAATTTTTTTTGCCAATGGATTCTCTTTTATTATGAACTGAGTCAGGCCCAAACTTTTAGCTCGTTTTTCCACAGCCTGTGTAATTAACATAAATAATACATACAAATTTACTCACAGGCAAATTGAAATGGAATGCATTGCAAAAAAACATACTTACTTGTGAATAATGAAACCAGCAGCCCTGCTGATGACAATTAGGAAAAACTGCACTAATCGCACTCATTGACACAGTCTCAAAATCTGATATGAAGTACTGTGGATTCCATTGCGGGAAGCGTTCCAGAATGGTCCTCAATACCCACTCATAATTTGCTTTGTCTTTTTTCTGCATTAGGGCATATACAATTGGGATAAACTGAAAATTGAAGTAAAACTCTCATTAGTAACAATCAATTTTTAGATAGGCACCTACATAGCTCAATTATTTATCATTTTTATGAACAATTTCATTTTCAGTGTGCCAAAATACTCCAATTAACATTCAATTTTCACGATTACGTATTTCCAAAATTTATATTTTTTCACAGATAGGTATTCAATTTTTTAATTTGAAAAAATCTGCGAGTACAAAAATCTCATTTTCAAGTATTGAAAAAAATTATCGTGATGAGACTATTCATCAGCGTATTTTGATACATTAATCACCAATTCGGCATTACTTTTTCGATTAATACAATTTTTCCAACAACAAAAAAACATTTGAGCTCACTAATCGCCCAAAAAGTGGTATCAAAAGTGGTTTAGGTGTATTGTAAAATCAAATACCACGTTTCTTAGACCTTATTTCCCGACCTGCTTCCCTCTCTTTTTCGATTTCAAAAAAAAACGTATTTTTTTATTTCGCTACTGAAAATTAAATTTCAATCACCGAAAATTTTTCATTTTAAAAAACAGTTGCTTGAAAAAATCATACTTAAGTAGGTAGGTACAATGGTACATATCTACTCGCATACCTACTTAAATGTAGGTAACGTTGGTACAATTTTTGTAGGAAATTTTTTACATTGTTTTGTCTAAACCGGTGCATTAGTGATGTTATATTACGCTTAATTTCTTCTTTCTCGACCCTTTCAAAATCTTGATCGCTTGTAGAAAAGAAAATAAATGGTGGAATCTTTTTCAAACGGGTCATATTTTCAAACACCTTCTTCGTAGTCATGTAAGGGCCTGCATGGTTGCTGGATCCGGCGTGTTTCACGGCATATTTGTCATCAAATATTAGTTCTTTAATGAGTTGAAATGTATATGAGCCTCCCACTAACCAATAGTGATGTAAAAAATACAGGTTTAAACAGACATCCACAGGCTGTAGGTAATCATCTTTAAACAAATACAAAGAATTATTTTCTTTTAAATCAATAAAATAAAAATAAAATAAAAATATTTGAAAAATACTTACAAAATCGAGTGCTTTTGGGTGATACTTAATTTATTTGAGGCTCAGTATAATATTATGATCTTAGCATGAGCTATAAAACAGAAATCCCAACTTGATTCTTTCAGTTTTGAAACAGGTACATTTGTTTCAAATACACATCCTGTTGAGGATCAAGTGGTAGTTGTCTATGTGGTGTCTTTTGAAATACAAGACGATGCGGAGGACAAGAATTTCACAACCTCCCTGCAGTGAGATGCTGATTCTTCCTTAACCCTGAATTACGTTGAATGAGATATACCATACCTTGGGTATCTTTCACTTTCAGTGTTATGTTTTTGTCGCCTGCTCTTTGTTTTCAAAGGGGAAGAATTTGTTGGAAAAAAAGGACGAATTTCCACCGAGCTCGTTCCGCAACGTTTTTGAAAACGACGATGATATGCGCCTTATTTATTTAATTTTGGATGTAGTTGGAGCATTTGAATGTGAAATCGAAGATGGTGGCGGTACCGGTTGGGGTTGAGAAGTCGATGGTTGAGGGTCATTTGAGTATTGAGGATTTGCTCTTGGGGCGGATATTGGAAAATAAATTTCCAATCTGGTGGTCTAAAACCATATTATATCCAGTCATTAAATTAGCATACTCGCGTTTGTAGTCCTCTACCTGGTTGCAAAGCGATATATTTTCATTCATCATCGTTGTTTCTACACGCGTATGTTTTATACGTTGTCACGATCAGAATTAGCAAATGGTCCTGGCAGAGCCAATGATGATTTGCATTGATCGCAAATTATTTCACAGTAGGACATCTTGGAAATTGAAAATAATTAAGGAAATATTAAAAAAAAAAAATACACGAAATTATTTCGAAAATTGGAATGGTGGTCGAAAAAATGATCTAGAGAATAATCGATTGGAATATCAATAATAATCCACGGGAAAATAAATTGAAAAAAATTACTTACTTGCGGCGGCATTTTATTGCACGCCTCACTCACATACCAGATCTCAAGAACAACTGAGAGAGCATACCCTGTAGTGATGGGGATCTGGGGTTGTTTGCTGTGGGCTGGCGGATTATTGATTCGTGGTCGAATATTGGAGAAGAGGTTATCGATTTGCTGATCGAGTAGCATATTATACCGGGATTGTAAGTTGTTGAAGTTTCGCTGATTTTCTTCTAACTGAGCTCGGAGAGTTGAATTTTCAGAAATTAAGGTGGATTCTACACAGGTTATGTAATCTCGTTGTACGAGGAGTCTGTTTAGGAGAGATTGGATACGTGAGTCGTTCTGGTTGCACTGGAATATCCTCACTGTATGCTCGATTAAATGGAAGTCGCTTCCTGTAATCGGGCGATTACAGTTGGGATGGGTGCATGGTACAACGCGTACCTGACGATCGTTTACAATAGTAGATTCAGAATACATTCGATATAGGCACCCGTACAATTTCATGATAAGTAAAATTCTAGGCAATATATCAATAGGTACGAGTTGAAGATATTTTTTGAGAATTTTTGAAAATAAAACTGAAGGTTTTTTTCAAAATGAATTTTAAAAAAATTTATGCATAAGTAGAGGTTCTTTGTCCAAATTTGTTATTAAAATTATGGCGCATGAAACTGAAAAATTTGGTTTTCAAAAGCTGAAAAATAGCATAGCAAATATAAATTTTGATAGCTTTACTAAAAGAAAAACTGGTAAAGAATCTAAACAAACACCAAGCACCCTTCCAAACACTACTGTTAACACAGCCAAGAGTATAGACAGTAGACACATCTATAAGGGTACCTAGTACAGGTATAAGATCAGCTGTGCTGCCTACAACAAACACCACTACCTTTTTGTCACCAGGTTTGAAAGAGATCAAAAGTGAAAACATCTCCATTTTGCTGTCCACTGTAGGCAAAGCAAACACCACTTTACCCCTGAATAATTTGTCACTCAATTCATTTAATCGCGGAGAAACGCTTTTGTTATTTTTTATTTTTCTATACATGGTTAAATTTGCATTAGTAATTATTTTACTATGCTGTGAAGTAATTCAGGTAGGTAGAGCTTGTACAGAGTAAACAAAAATTAGCTCTAAAAGCCAAGTAGGCTAGAAACTACCTACCTGTCATCTTTTTTGTAAAATGCAGCGTTGGTATCGAACAAGGTGGCTTTGACACTTTTGCAATTGATTTCCAGAAGAGCCCAGGTTCCTTCATTGTCATGAATGTAGGTACCGTGAGTATTACTTCATAGTTGAGGTCAATGAATCTTCGGAATGACAATAAATTCTCACTCATACCAGGAACTGCTAGCACTCCGTCTAATACTCCTTCCTCATTTCCTACTTCACTCTTACCCATAATTACACCTTTCTTTTCCGCTTTCAAAAATGCAGACGGATCTCCATTTACACCTTGAATAATCTGTTCGCTGCTTATAGATGAAGTGAGGGAATCGGGGGAAGTGACGAAATGGGTTGTGGCACCTGAGTCACCTAAGAAAGTGACGAACTTACCAGAATTAGCCACGATTAACGCTGCTATAGTTTTGGTGTCACGTGCCATAAACACCGCTTCTTGTTGTTTTTCCTCGTCATTTTGCGTGTCGACTCCGTCATCTACCGATTCACGTAGCAAATATCGTTCGTGGTGTTCTTCAATTAACGGAAGATTATCTTCGTAGATGGATAGAAGATGATTGTAATCAACAGATGAGAAATCGACTCGAACTCGGCTGACAATGTTTTTGTCATCCATTTCCCATTCAGGTTCCAGTTGAGGGATGATTGGAACCACAGCTACATTTTTCGCAATTTGATCTGGTACTCGAGGAATAAGAATGTTCGGATGATTCATCTTTCCTAATTCGGGTGTCGTTTCGGTCGTTTCTGATGACGATACCGTATCATCTGTTTCCATTTTGGATTCACTTTCCATACCGTAAGAAACATAAATCTAATTAATAAAATAATTGCACTGAATGTATATGTTACTTGATCGCGTTGAATTACATTTCCGATGCATTAACACCCTGATATTGCAAATGGGGCAGAGGATTCGTTGCCTCCACCAATGAACAATCCCAGTGTTGGGATCGCTGTGTCGTCTTTGGAAATGGTCAGCGCAAACCACGCAGAACACGCAACGGCCACAGTCCTGGTAGATGTACACCGCATTTCTTTGGTGACAGTCCACGCATTGTTGACCTGCTGCCAGTCTCACCTCCACAGCGCCTTCACAAGTACCTACGTTGACAGTGAGTACAACGTACCGGATCATTAGGCCAGCCCCAGATGATTTGCAGCCATTGATTGATTTTTTTTTTCAAAACAGAAATCAACAGCTGTAGGTAATCATCCTGAAACAAAAACAAATAATTATTTTTTTAAATCGATAAAATTAAAATAATTGAAAAATACTTACAAAATCGAGTACTTTTGGGTGCTACTTGATTCATTCGAGGCCCAGCATGATCTTAGCATGCGCTATATAACAGAAATCTCAACTTGAATCTTTCAGTTTTGAAACAGGTGAATTTGTTTCAAAGTACATTCTATGTGGTGTCTTTTGAAATACAAGACGACGCGGACAACAAGAGTTGTACGACCTCCCTGCAGTGAGATGCTGATTTTTCCTTAACCCTGAATTACATAGAATGAGATACACCATACTTACATGGCAATAGACCACTTAGAATGCAGATTTTCAACATTAGTATGGATTAATTTGGATTTCTAAAACACTTCAGAAACGTATAAGAATACAAAACACTCAATTTGGTAATGATAAGTTAGAAATTAAGTGTAAAATCTTACCTTCCGAGCTGTAAATCTTTCACTTTGAGTGTTAAGTTTTTGTCACCTGCTCTTTGTTTTCAAAAGAGCAGTTCGTCACTGTAAAATAGAATGGCATATTTAAGTCATGGCAACTTGAAACTATGCTGGATCAATTTTGATTTCATGTTTCAGGTACAGTGGAGTAGTTATCAGATATTTAATGGCATCACATATTACTCCGGGCCTTATATTTTCAAACATGTAATCTGATGCATGTGAAATATGGCATTTTAACTTTAGTTGTATCACTGCCATATCATTGAAATTCCGTGGTTTCACAGGTGGGAATTGTAGGGTTCACTAAAATTCTCGACAGTCCTTTCATTTTGCAGCATTCGATGTTTTGTTCAACTGAAGTCAGTAAAAATATAAAACGAACAATTTGCGAATAAAGAAATTTGTAAAATACACACAATTTGTGTAGATTAATTTAAATAATTGAAAATCACGCACTTTTCATATTAAAATTTAATTAATTAATAAAATTTTAAAATCATTGAAATTATTTCGCACTGAATTACACTAAATTGCACAAAAAAATGAAATTAGGGGAAAATCTACTATTTGTTTTAAAAGAAGGGTCAAGTTGCACGAACTACCAGTATTTACAATGAGTTGGAAAAATGATGATAACCGAAAGACAACAGCTAGCTAATTAACTGTTCTTTTGCATATATACTTAAATCGATAGGTAAAAGCACAGGAGCGAAGCGAGGGTGCTCGTATATCGTCGTTGTCGTGCTGTATGTTATTTAGGGGGTGCACGCGGTCAATGATCGCTTCAATAGCCGACAAATATTCAATGATCGAACCGTAAGGTTCACCGGACAGAGGCATTACTGTGTTTGTCAAAACGAAAGTAGCCGATAGGGGTTTCAAATTCAGTTCCAAAGAAGTTGCAGAAAAGTGGCCTTATTTATATGTTATTTTGAGCCGAACCCCTGAAATCATATACAACTCATTTTGATACTTTGTGTGGTACTTTTTCAATTCTCCCTGGTGTACTTACTTGTTTCATTGCTTCCACTTCAGCGTCATCTTCAGCTTGTTCACGTTCATATTGTTTTTTCAATTCCTCGTTTCTTCGTATTCCGCTGGATCGACATCAATTTCCATTGTTGGTTCATATTCGCCTAACGCTGCTGCTAAACGTTCGTTGATTGTAGATTTGTTCGCAATAATGTTATCATTAGCAGTTTGAGTATTATCGAGTATTGTCAGGTTACTATTAATAACATTGTCAGACATGATTTTGATCGAGGTATTGATTGTTTCAGGTTCAGGAACTGATTCTGACTTCGGTACTGGTGATAGAACCGATGGAGGAATATCCATAACTTCAATTTCGTCAAATTCGTCCGAGCTTTCAGAGAGATCTGATTCGTTTGGGATATTTTGAGCAACAGAAAACCTGGCTACACGTGTTTGTAGTTTTCTGATTTTGCTTTTCATAGGGTCACAATACTTAAGAAATCCGGTTATTTTACATTGTTGCTCATCTATTTGATTTATTTGCTTCTTTACCGTAGCTAGTAGGTAATTGACAGCAACCAAAATGCTTCGACGAAGTCGAAATTTTGATTAATAGCATGGTTTGAGGTTCACGTTTTAATGGCTTCTTTGAGGTCTTTTTTTTGTCAATCCACCAATTCTGGTGGCAAACAATTGAAATAAAATTGTTCAATTCTAGCAAGCATCTCTACTTGCCAGAAGTTTTGATCACTCTTAATGAAAAGAATTAAGGTTTCTCCAAGTGTCCAAACCACAAATAGACAAAATTCTCGATTGATTACTTCAAGCTGGCATTGGATTTAATACCTAATAATAAGTATTGGGAATGAGTGATTTTCAACTCCATATTATTATCCAAACAGTCAATTTTTCAATAATCATTAGCAGGACAAATTGACATTTTTCTAGCTGTGTATGGACACTCCACCTCAACAGTGCAATCATCTCCAATTAATCCATCTGGAAATGCGCCAATGAAAAAATGTTTAGGATGGATAAATAAACCACAATTCTGAATGTTATGTTTCACTTTCTATTGCTTCAATTTTTAAATGGTCTATCACGGTCATCGATTTGGCTTTGCATCTCTGCACGTGTTTTTTCAATGATTCATCCGTGTTTTGCACCATGTGGCAGTTTTCACATGTTAAACCAACATCCCTATCTACCTTTTATAAATTAAAACACTTGATACAAAGTTTTTTTTTTATTGCGATATGCATATGTAAGTATACATAGTAATGATGATAAAATACCAAAATTTGAAAATGTGAATATGAATATAAAAATTACAATATTATAATGGATCGTCCTCAATTTCTTCATCTTCTCCATGAGAGGGTCGGAGTTCCGCTCATTTTGACAATCAATGCTGCTGCATACTTCTGTGCAAGCAATATTATTTTTTTTGCTACTGCATCTCTTTGTGTTGCAACCTTCCTGGCACCTGCATTGATTATATCCATATCGCGAAGTACGTTTAAAATAGACACATATTTACACCGAACAAGCGGGTAATGATTAGGAATTTATCAAAATTGCAAAGATGGATGCTAGATCCATATAGAATGATATGAATATCGTTTTGACGAGAAGATCTACCCTGGCCAGACGTAAAAAATCAAGTGAGAATCGAGTGTAATTCGCATAGAGACGAGCCCTATGCGAATCTGGAAAAGTCCTTGAAACCAACCAAATCTCACACCAAAGTAGAAAAATATAAGAAAGATCGTAGTGTATGGTTTTTCTCATAAAAACCAGTACACCAAAGAGTTACATTAATAACCGCGAGTATAGTGGATATATTAATACCCACCATACACGCTTAGGGCATTCCTGCTCATCACAATGATTTTAGGGTTTCTCATTTCGCTGGACTCTGGTCAAGCCCCAAGGATAGGGACAGATTGCATTCCTTCATAATCTTTGTCCGCAAATTACTCAATTTTTGTGGTTAGCGCGGAAATTAATAGTAGGCGATCCGAATTTGGAATTCGTCGCCGTGCCAGCCAATTCCCACTCTAAATACTGAATAAAGCGTATTAAGGTTCCTTTGATTGTTGCGGCAACGCGCTGTTGTCTTTATGCTGTAAAGATAAAATATGAAATTGTGAATGCAAGTATTCATGAATGCCAACTATAATATCTTTTTAAACCCATTACCTATTAGTACTTACTCTTTATCCATTTCAATAAAATGAGCTTTCAGCTATCGTAATCAAATTCTTACAGAAATGTTTCAACAAGTGATTCGTACACTCAATTTTAGTAACTGGAGTCTTACTCTTATATGAGTCTGCTTCTCTAATTTTATTATGTACTGAAAAATCACCATCTGCAATCAGTACTTTCTGTGGCCATACATTTGTTCACTCAGCTTAAATCCTTGAACCATTCCATCCGCTTCCATGGCCTGAGATGACTTATGTTGTTACCAGTTTTTGAAACAAGCATGATCTTCATCTGTCACATTCTGGTTTCCATGGCCTACTCTAATCTACAGTACTTAACCATCTTTTGCTAGATAATCACCAACTCTGCCTAGAGAGTGGTGTCCGGCATGACTATATGTTCTAGAACACCAGCAGCCATCAGTGATGACAGCAATCCATGGTATTCCATCTTCTGTGACTCGTCCTTCAGCCAATGCTAGTCTCTTTTCTTCTTCTGCCGCTTCTGACATATCCAAGTATGCCACATCTATCATCTTTTGGCATAGATAAGTATGCTGTGAATAATACATGTTAGATGACATGTTAGGAATTTCCAATTTACTAAAAACCTTGTCTAGAACGCGTGGCCCACCTCCAGCCATCACTGTTCCAGCAACCGCAGCCAAATTAAGACTCAATTTATCAGGAAATGATCTAATGGTTGGTATAATCATGTAGACATCACACATGTTGCACCTCATTTGCAATTTGCTTTCTAGTCTTTACCTCATTTCTTTTTCAGTCTCACGATTTTGTGGTCCACATGCAAATAAGCCTACATGTTTGAAGTTTTTCAAAGAATCCAAAAAGAATTTGATATCAGTAAATCCTATTGCCTTGTAATTTGAGTGGTCCATCCCCTTACTTTTGCGAGTAGTGTACAAAGAATACTCGACTTTGTTGGTTGAGGAAATGAAATCGAAGTACAAAGTACTTACAGAGATTGAATCGAATCACCGCCTAGACATAAATTCCTTGACTGCAAAAGCAAAATTCAGCAAACACACTGCATGTTGAAAAAATCAAAGTATTTTGATTAAAAATTATATGTAAATGGAAATTCTTTATACTTACCAAGTAGGTATAAACATTATAATTAAATTAAAATACCTAATTCAAACATTATTATTTAAATAATTAATCAATTATTCATTAGATATTAAATGCATTTTAATACCAGATACCTTCCGCCCTGAGGTCGTTTTTTTATGCAATTTCCAGCTGGCATTGAGAAGAGGTATACAGGGCCAGATTTAACATTAAGCCGCAAAAATTTGCCGCCTCTCCCTCCCCCCATTTTTTTGGTTTGTGTGAAAATCGGGCCTCTGAGGTTTTTTGGATCAATGACTTCTGTAGCGAGTGATAATCGAATCTCATTTAGATGATTTTCCCATGCATTGACTCCGACGTTGATACGGTTTTGATAGAAATTTTTAAATGACACACTAACCAAACTTTGGTGCTGTAATCATTTTCTTCCTGAGTACCTTCACTATTATTATGAGATCGTATCTCCTCTTCAATTTGTGCAATTTTTTGACAATTGAGTTGTAGTTTTTGCTAACATTCCTGTCTTTCTTTTTTTGATCGATGACATCTTGATTCTTCAAGGGAATCATTCGGCGCACGGAGTTTAACTGTATTCTCGATTTAGCGGTAGGCATTTTAGTGCATCCATGGTGTTTGCACTGAAATTTGCCGTCTGCACTTTTCTTCCCTGATGCGATTGCACAAGCTGTATGATATACGTGATGACAGGGAAACGTGCAGATTGTCCCATTAGGGTCTACGGTTGCGTCGACTATCTCGCTTAATGGTAGACGACAAACTTCACACACCATCTGATTACTCTGATCCATGATCTATATAACAAAAGAATACGAACACGTGTGTAATCTCAGATCCATATCAGGGGTTTTCACATGCTCGCCATAGTCTCCTTCAATATGTTTCATCAGGAAATTCAACTTCTTCTTGGAGCCACCTTCCATACTTTTAATTCTTACACATTCTCTTCTGTTTCAGAAATTTTTTCTCTACATTTGTTTTCAGGACATTGGGAGATAATATATCTTTTACATGTTTGAACAATCTGCAATATGGTAAATTGTGATTACAGCTAGTGACAGCACCATATACTCTGGCCTCATATCCTTGCTTTCCTGTACAGTTGACATGTTTCCTAGAAATGAACATAATAATCACATTATTGGCTGATTCAGCAGCATTATTTGTGAAATTATGTAACATATCAAGACTATGTGAGACTACGGACTCAATTTCTCTCAATAACATACGTTATTCTGACAAATGAGGCATGAAGTTTTCACTTTCCTTAATTTTTGCTAGTTTTCAAATCATACTGAGAGTTCCAACAGAATGAGTATGATCTCCAAAACTGTGACATGGTAATATGGTTATACACTTTTGCAAATTTTCAGCATTTGAGATGGGAAACTAAGTTGAATCCCTTGGATACCAGTAATCCTATTGCCTTGTAATTTGAATGGTGATTTGTCTTTTCTTCTCTCAATATGGAGGTCTGGTAGTTGTTATGCCACTTCCTCGGTATTGGTTTTTACCTACCATGTATGTGAAATTGAGTTTTTTTTCCTGTAGAAATGCAGTGAATTGGATGAAAAATGATGGAAAAAATCGTCATTTCAGTTGGAAATCCTACGAATGGAAAACATTAGAATTGAATTTTTTAAAAAAATTAGCGAATACTCACGTTAATGTTTGAGTACATACTCGACTTGTAAAGTAATTATTGTATAAATAAACATTGAAAGTGATGAGTTATAAAATACCTAGTTCAAATATTTATTTTTTAAATAATGAATCAATAAATCATTAGATATTAAATTCAAATACATTTTAATACCAGATACCTTCCGGAAGATGAATTGATGAAATCCCCCTCCCCAAATAATGCAGGGGACTCGAGGAAACTCGAATTGGTGGATCCTTCATCTACATATTAAATTACACAAATATGGCAAATTATGTATTAAAGATCACATTCTAAATAGAGGTAACAGGTAGTTGACTCGACTTACGTCGTTGAAGATTGCCGTTTTTTTTCTCTGAGATTTCTTCTTGTAGAACCTCGCCTTATCTCTCTGACACACATAATATTTCTAAAAACAATTTCTGCCGATTTTTTGGATCCAACGATTGCGTTAACGTATTCTTCTACCTGCTCGTTGTTTTTCCACAAATTGAATCCTTATTTCATGGAAGGAAAATTTAATTCTTGGCAAACTCGCTCTTTTAGCTTATGGTCATTTTTGTTCAAAATTTTTCGGATCGTCTGAAAATTGGAGCGCTGCCCCGCACCGTCGGTCTGCTTCTCCAGAGCTGTCAATTGGTCGTAGTATACCCTGGTTAGTTGTTCGGGGTTGTGTCGATATATCGTTGTTGGTCGTCAAGGTTCGGTCAGTAGAGTCAGTTCGTTGCGTAAAAATGTGTGAGTTCTTCATGGTCTTCCCACGAGTACCGGCGTTTGGGGGGCTGCTTATGGCCAGAGCGCTCGCGTAGCCATAAGCCCCTATATACTGCGGAGGTCGGGAGGTATCCGCAGGGTCCCAATTGACTGCATAACCCATTTCAATGCTAGGAAACTCAATTTCATAATCATCAGGTTCTGCTGAATCACACTAGGCATCATATCATATTTGTGTTCGGCTTGACAATGGGCTTAATCGATATTTTAGACCCTAAAACGAAAAACAGAGTGGGGGTTTTCAATTTGAGTTGTTTTTGTGGTCAGGCGTTTGGCCTACTTCACGAGTTCGTAGCGACATCAGTATTGTATTGCGAAAAAAAATACAGACGTCGCTACGAATTCTTGAAGTAGGGCAAAAACGGTCATTTTCGCAACTTTGACCATTTTCCCGGGCCACAAAAACAACTAAAATTTAAAAAACTCACTTTGTTGTTTGTTTTAGGGTCTAAACGATCGATTATAAGCCCATTTTCAACTCAACAAGCAAAAGTCAAAAAAAGTTGCCTATTGTCATTTTTGTTAAATATGTACTTACAGTTGAATGCTTTCGTTGTGTACTCTGAGCTCTTTGAATGGCTTTAAGAACCGTTATCAGTTACAGTAGCAACAATTTGCTCAGCATCGATATCCTATGATAACTAATTGTAGGTACTTAGTTTGTCAGCGATTCTGTCTCAACTATGCGCACTCCAGGAAATCGTTTACATGCTAGAGCAAAGCTTTTTCTGGAAAAGTCATAATTTAGAATATGGACAGTTACTCCTAAGAAGCTTCTTTTTCCCCCGCTCCATATATCAGCAGTGAGGCACACTGGTTTATTAATCGGTTTTTCAGCTAATGCAGAATTCATTTCAGAATTCGAGGTTTTTCTCATGGAGTAGTTATCGTTCTTCGTCGTAATATATTTTAATCCTCTGGAACAAAATGCTTTTCACAAACCTGAAATTATCAAAATGTTCAATTTTGGTATTTTTTGAATTTTTGGGGTTCGTCGTCTCCTAATGTAACTCCAGAGTATCTTTCGAGATACAATGCTCTTATCAAGGAGCAATTGGAGGCTGGTATTATTGAGGAAGCCCCTGCTGAGTCTTGTCATCCAACGCATTATCTGCCTCATCGCGGTATCCTTCAGAAGGATAAGCTGCGAATCATTTATGATGGCTCGGCAAAGACCAACAAGAATAACCCTAGCATCAACGATCTGATTGAGAGTGATATTGAGAAGGAAGGGAGAGGCAATAATGCCGAATGAGACTGGAGCGAAACGAAGAACAATAAGGTTATCACCTTCAGCAGCAAGGTTGATATCTCTGACCCAAATAAATCGAACAACGTCCCTATCCACAACATTAAGACCAAGCTGGAGAAAAGCTTGCTTAATGTCAGCCGTCAAAGCTGTGGGAAATAAACGGAACAAAAGCATAAGACCAATCAAATCTTCAGTCAGAATCTTGGAACAGAAAACGCAGCTGGAAGAACTCTGCTTTACGGTCGACACCAACGTGGTGGCTAGACCCTGCCGCCTCAAAGTTGTTGCAGGAGTAGCCTTTGGCCGGTTCAAGACGTCTTCCTTCCGCTCGTTGCATGTAGTTGCGTGTGATCACTAAGTCGATCGCGTGTGATCACTAAGTCGATCGCGCCTATCAATTCTTTGAGGGTATAGTCCTTCTTCGCATCAGTGATCACCAAAAATAAGCCAGAAACTGGAGTAGGTATTCTTTACATCAAAAAGCCCAAAAGGAGCGCGAATGGGAGACTTTAAAATTGAAAAAGTATGAAAAAAAAGTCAAAATATTAAAAATTATAATCAAGAATAAGTATGAATATTATAAGCATTATCATTCTTTTCGATTCGTTCAATGTGAACTCTTATTACTAGGAGTCCACACAATGAAGTCTTCCTGAGAAACATTCACAATTCACACATTGCAGCTGGGTTTGAATTTGAAAGTAATAAAATAATCATTATCCTGCAACAGCCCAGTGTGCCCGTGTCAAAAATTGATGTTTTTTTATAGTGAAAAAAAAAATCTGAATGAGTCAACCTACATAAAAACTAAAAATTAATCATAAAATAAAAATCTTTTAAAATTTAAATTTTTGCAAACTAAAAAACATAAATTTAAAACGTTGAAGAAAATTTCTTTCTGAAAAAACAAAAAATATTTTTAGTAAAAGAAATTATCATTTTTTTCTCAGCAATTTCTTCTTGTGGAGCCTCACTTCATTTCCATGAGTGCAGCTTGTATTCGTGGATAGATTCTGCAAAAAGAAATGTTATTAACATGATATGCAGAGACTTACTTCAGCAGAAATTATAGAATACTTCAGAGTTGTGTTTTCTTCGTCCTCGTCAGTGAGCGGAGTGAATTCGACTGGTGATGATGAGTTTGACATAGGTGAATCTACATACCTATGGAATGGTTGTTGCTGTGGAGGGTTCGTTTAATTCTTGTTCATCGGAATGTTTAATGTCGGTGGTTTCACAAATCTCAACAGTTGTTGATGCGCTTATTGAAAATACGAGCCAGCATCTGGGACTGTTTTTTTATAGTGCTAAAAAATCTGAAATAAACAAATACATACCTACTTACCTAGGTAAGTACCCGAAAGAAATTAAGTCGACCTACATAAAAACTAAAAAATTAATCATAAAATAAAAATCTTTAAAAATTTAAATTTTTGCAAACTAAAAAAAAATTTAAAACGTTGAAAAAAATGATAATTTCTTTCTGAAAAAACAAAAAATATTTTTAATAAAAAAAATTATCATTTTTTTCTCAGCAATTTCTTCTTGTGGAACCTCACTTCATCTCTCTGACACACGTAATATTTGTAAAAATACAATTTTTGCTGATTTTTTTGCATCCAATGATTGCGTAAACGTATTCTTCTACATGCTCGTTTTTTTCCACGAATTGAATTATTTCATGGAAGGAAAATTTAATTCTTGGCAAACTCGCCCTTTTAGCTTTTGGTCATTTTTTAGATGTAAAACGTGAAACCAGGGATGGAAACCGAAATGAAAAAAATATCAGTTACGGTTTTAAGGTTTCGGTTTTGAACATAAAAATATGGGTTACATTTTAGCGGTTATTTTTTTTTCTATATTATTAAATAAGGTTACGGTTACGGTTACGGTTAAAGGTTATGACCAAAAAAATAAGGGTTACGGTTTTTTTTTATTTGTCAAAAAATGAAATTTATTTATACCTCAATTTTGAAAAATACACCTGGGGCTGCAGCTGCAACTCGGGCCTAGGTCCCTGGGTTAAAGTATGCGTGGGAAAATTGATTTTAAAAAAGCAAAAAAATTACAAATTCACAGCCAGAAGTTCAATTTTTGTTTTATTGATCTCAAATTCAAAAAAAAAAAAAAAAAATTGAAAATCGTCAATTTTTGCAACAAATTACTCAAAAATTCAAACTGCAATTCGATGAAGTGGAAAATAATATTTTTAAAAATCTTAAAAATTCAAAAAAAAATTGAAAATTGTCAATTTTTGCAATAAATTGAATCACTCAAAACTTTGCTTGAGTTTGCCTATTTTGAAAATTTAATCCAGTCATAAATTCAACTTTCTGAATCGATCACGATTACGAAGGGTGAATTCCAAATCCAAAGTGATGAAATGGAAAATAATGTTTTTATTAATCTCATAATTATTCAAAAAAAAAAAAAAAAATTGAAAATAGTTAATTTTTGCAACGAATTACTCAAAAACTCAAATTGTCAATGTTTGCAACGAATAACTCGAAGTCGAAACTTTGCCTGAGTTTGCCTACTTTGAAGTTTGAAAAATTCAAAATTTAATTTAATCCTATCATTGTCTGCTTTGAATATTTAATCCAGTAATAAATTCGACTTTCTGAAAATCTGAAATCATGAACTTTTGCAACAAATTCCCAGAAGAGTTTTCTCAGCTTTATTCAAATATGCTTAAGATTTCAACAAACAAATCGAACTTAAAAAATAAAATGCTTCAAAAGCAAAATTGAAAGTTTCAACAAACAAATCAGACCTAAAAATTAAAATGCTTCAAAAGCAAAATTTGAAAGTTTCAAGTTCAACAAACAAATCAGACTTGAAAAATAAAACGCTTCAAAAGCAAAATTGAAAATTTCAACAAACAAATTAACCGTACCTAACCGAAATAAAATGAATCGGTTACGGTTATGGTTAAAAAAATTATTACCAATAATTTTGGTTAAAGTTATGGTTAAAAAAAATTTAATCTATAATATTGGTTACGGTAAGTAATGGTTATGGTTACAAATTTTGCCTCATTTTAGCGGTTGAAATTCATTTCGGTTAAAAATTTCGGTTACGGTTTCCATCCTTGTGTAAAACCATTTGAGAATGGCGGTTAAATTTTTATTTAGTCTTTGTGCAAACACGTTAACCTATGTTTTGTTTTGTAAATATGGCACAGTTTCTTGTGTCATATAAACGGAATTTTATTACTTGAGTAATGTACATTACAGTCGTCACAGATGTAAATTCGATTTAGATTTTTTACATTTCATTGTGGCTGATGAATTTTGAATTTTAATTGGTTTCACTCCAACCGCTACATCATTCTTGACAGGAACACATTTTTTCTTATGCTTGCTAAACGTTTGCTTATTCTAATACAAGTTTCTGCACACCTCACATAAACGCGGATAAATTGAGATCTTCAGGTATGAAATTTGGCATCTAAAAAGTGACTTTGTCACGATTTCACTTGCAAGTCACTTTTGTCACTATTTCGGTAAAAATGGCCAAAAACCGCGTTGATGAACATTTTTACTTGTGCTATCAACGGTATTGCTGGCATGTAATCGGTATTGCTGGCTTGTAATGTAGTCGGTCTTTTCCCTTGGTTTTAGCCTCTGAGCTTTCATCAGTTGAGCTTTTATGATGTATAAAGCAGACGTCAATTCGGGTATATTTGGAACTAGTGCCTTGGTGAGCAGTTCCATTTTTTTAATTTGTTGAGTGAGGTGTTCAATCCTGAAGTTGAACTCGATTTTGTCTTATTCGAATGACATTTTGGTTGTGCTTATACCCCACAAACGTGTTTTTAGCGGATAAATTAGCGCGAAAACTCCGTGCCACGTTGACTCACTGTGCGGATGAATTTATGAGCACTAAAATGATGTGATGATTTTTTTTAGAAGTGATTATATTACAGAATACAAATTTGTAATAATTACAATTCAATGTTACAGGATGTGATATTCAATGAAAAGCTTATATTTTCACATTAATTCATTCTCGATAATTTTGACAGTTTTTTAGGATTTTCAGCTAGCATAGCGATTATCTAAAACTAGAGGCTATCTCTGGAGTACGGAGTACACAACATCTGATACCCAACGACTGACTCGTCTGATGTCACTGAGCTGCTTTTCCTATCTCAGCAACCTGTCACGGGACGTAATTTTCTTTCAGTTTATACCATTGATGTAAAAAAAAACTTTTTACTTTGTGTTTTGTGTGATTTTCTTGACAGGTCGCCTTGAAGTTTATCAGCTGTTCTTGGTCCATGTCTCGCAGGCCTCAAGACTCACTCTCGTCTACCCAGCTTGTGCTCAACAGATGATGTGACACTCATTCGTTGCCGAACAAACAACACATTTGGATAACGATTACGTAAGTCTTATATTTCTCATTTAATTAACAACATAATATTGATTGGGTACTTCATAAGTTAACGAATAATTTATGAAAAAAGTATCACAACTTACGCTTGATTGTTTTGTACACATTCTCAACATGATAGCTTTATTCAGATCTCCTCTTTCGCGAATAACGCCACCCTCGGCGAAATAATCTCAGGCATGCCCGGTAAGGCTTCCGGAGGATTGGAATCTCCGGATTGTTTGGGCCCGAGGTACCACCCTCGGGTCCCGATAGTATCGCCCACGGCGATTGACCTAACGGCAGATGAAATTTGTGGTAAACATTGCCGAAAATTAACTCAGGTATGCACGGACACCCGGAAGGTCACCTGGCTACTAACTGAGCACCAGAACCCGAAACTCGCCAAAGTTGCGGAGCTTGCCGCGCGCCCTAAACGGCGCCGAAATTCCACCGGGAAGCCACACCAGAACCCGAAACTGGACAAAGTTGCGGAGCTTGCCGCGCGCTGAACCGAAAACTAGACCACATGCCAGAATGTATGATTTATATAGTATGACTGCCTGCGGAGCTAAACCAGTCCTGTCTGCCTTCGAAGGGTCGTCCTAGGAGGGTACCGATCTTGTTGTGAAGTCTGTCACGAAGATCGGCATAGTGCGAGCACTCCTCCAGGGCGTGTTTCACTTTTGTTAGTGGTCGCCGAGGTGCCACCCTCGGCGAAATAATCTCAGGCATGCCCGGTAAGGCTTCCGGAGGATTAGAATCTCCGGATTGTTTGAGCCCGAGGTACACCACGTCTGATTTTAACACCGACCACGTGGTCCGTACAAAACCGAGGGGGTTGACATCAAATTATTAAAAGAAAAATATTGAAATTCCGAACACATGGTTGCTCAGTACGTATGTAATTTTGAACCATAGGTTACTACACAAAGATACACTGCAAAGAAGCAACAAAAATATCTAGATTCATACTGTTATATTCCCTAATTAAATAAAATTATTCAAAGTTTTGTAAATTTAAAATTTTTGTTTATTACTTACACAAAAATGAAAAATGATTAATTATAAAATTGTTAATTTGTGAAAATAATCGATCTTGTTGAACGCATCTTTAACGGAGGCCCTCCAGCAATTCACGATTTGTCGGAGGCTTTTTACACATTCTAACACTTCTTCGGCTGTTGTTTTCTCTGCAACTTCACCCAAATAATGCTTATCGAGTCGATTTAAAATAAGCGTATACAGCTGTAGTTCTTCGTCTTTACAATTCGTACGCTTATCTAAGTCGTACCCTCGGACTCTAGCTTCTAACTTCAATAATTTTTCCCACGTTTCTAAATTCGTCTTCTTCGTCAAAATCATGCGATTTCCGTCATTCCCCACGTGAATAATTTGACTTCGGTTTGTTGCATTCACAGCATTACTTACAGCTTCGGCAGTTATAATTGGAATAGTTTGAGTCGTTGGTGTGTTTTGGAACGTCGGAGTATTATTATTATTGATTTGCTGTTTGGATGAAGGTACTTGAAACGACGCTTCAGCCAGTGATCGTTGATTCATCGGCATATTATCATTAGCCATAAACATCTGTTGGTTTGTCGGCGTATTGTCATTAGACATAAACGCTTGTTGATTTGTTGGAAAATAATTCGCCGGTTGAATTGTAACAATTCTCCTTGGAGGTTCGGTTTCTTCAGGGATATCTTCGATTTGAACGCTCGGGTTTTCTATCGTTCTTCTTAACCTCGGAACAATTTCTTTGTATTCTTGATCTTCATTGATTATATTGATCCGGTTCACATCACTCGTATCATTTCTTCTTCTAAATAGTATACTCTCGTTCGTGTTGGACGCATTCCCACCGTTTGTAACGGAATTGTTCTCACCAGAGTTCTGAATTACTACATTTGGGCTGATCGGTCTCAGTGGCCCTTGGAGGGTGGCTATCCATAAGGAACTAAATACCAGGTATGGAAATACGCCATCTTTGGATATAGATTTCGTAGTTTTGACGGTGATGTGATTTTTTCATTTCAGTCATATAAAGAAATGAAATCAAAAAAATGGTGGGAAAATGTTTATTTTGTGTATTAAAATGAATATGAAGTAAAAAAATAATGTAAATTGGCGGTATTATTAATAAATTGAGTCCTTAAAATTTTTTTTCTATATCCGAAGATGGCGTATTTCCATACCTGGTATTTAGTTCCTTAGCTATCCACATTCTCGTTCAAAGCTGCTTCGCCATTGTTAACCTGATTTACGTTTTCCCTCGGGGTATTATTAACTTCGGAATTTGCTATTGGATTATTATTATTACTATTATTACTCCCTCCGTTTCTACGGTCGATTACGTAAGGATTGTTTCTCAGAATAAAAACATTTGCTTCGGGATTCAGGTTAGATTGATTCGGATTATTATAATCCCCCAAAAAATTCTCCAAAAAAGAATTAAGACCCCCGCCCTCCGGCCTCCACCCACACGCAAATTCTCGAGCAAAAAAAATCTGTAGGTACTTTTGAACTTTATCATCGTACACATAACTTACAAGTTGTTCAAGAATTTCAGTAATAAAAGTAATGATATAATGCGAAAAAACCGCCCTTTCTTCATTGAACTCTCCATGTTCTTCCTTAAAAGTCAATATCATAAATGGATTTTGAGACAGCTTTCTGATAAAATTCTCAACATGCTGAAAAAAATTGTAAAAAAAATCTTTTGAACTTGATCATTGTACCTATACATAATTTACAGCAGATTGTTCAAGAATTTCGGTAATAAAAGTAATGATATAATGTGGAGAACCGCCCTTTTTCCATTTAATTCTCCGAGTTCTTCCTTATAAAAGTCAATATCATAAATGGATTTTGATATATCTTTCTCATAAAAATTTCAATACACTGAAAAAAATTGTAAAAAAATTCGAGCGGACACAGAGATTTTGAAGAAACTTTGGTCAGGTAATTTAGCATGAACCTTAAATCTATGTCCGCCCAAATTTTTTTACAATTTTTTTCAGTGTATTGAAATTTTTATGAGAAAGATATATAGTCCAGTCATTAAAGACATTTTTACAGGAAAAATTATTATCAAACAGATCTTTCGCAAATATTGTTCACAGAGGTCCCCTCAACAACATACTAAAAGTCCTGGCCCGTACGGGGTCCGGAACCCCCTCAAAGGGGGGTGGAACCTCCCCCAAAATCAGTTTTTCGCCATTTTCTCCCCCGCATTGCATTTTAGCGAAAAATGTGTAATAGATAAAAGAATCTACGTCAAATTTCCGATCTAATGATGTATCAACTTTCCTTGTATGTTCAAGGGGGACGGAACTGCAACCATTTAAATGAGGGGGGTTTTCTGAAAAATAGATAAAGGCTATAGGCGCCTAAGAGGGGTGAAATGGTCCCCGAAAACGTTCGAGTTGATATTAGTATGGAAGGTAGGTACCATTGAGAAACTTCCGCCTAGAAAGTTTCAGATCCACACCCCCTCCTCTTTTTGGGGAACCCCCCTTTTCTGAAACTTCAATAACATTTTTCTCAGCCCCATTTCAACCGATTTTGAAAATTTTTCAGTATGTTATGTATATCCTTAGTAGGTATCCCCACAAAAATTTTCAACCCCCTCCCCTCATATTTACCCCTCAAAATGATGTAAAAATGAGTCTTAGAGAGGGTTGGGGGTGAAATGGGAATATTGGGGAAAATAACTAATTATTAATGAATAGGGTGTCGTTTTCTTATGATTCGATACCGCTGAGCACGAATATGACGTCAGATTTTTTGCTAGACTCATCTAGCCCTCTCCAGGGTATTTGGCCCTCTCAATTTTTTTATTGTTAAAAAGCATAAAATAAGTTGAGAAACACTATTTTGAGGGGTAAATATGAGGGGAGGGGGTTGAAAATTTTTGTGGGGATACCTACTAAGGATATACATAACACACTGAAAAATTTTCAAAATCGGTTGAAATGGGGCTGAGAAAAATGTTATTGAAGTTTCAGAAAAGGGGGGTTCTCCAAAAAGAGGAGGGGATGTGGATCTGAAACTTTCTACGCGGAAGTTTCTCAAGGGTACCTACCTTCCATACTAATATCAACTCGAACGTTTTCGGGGACCATTTCACCCCTCTTAGGCGCCTATAGCCTTTATCTATTTTTCAGAAAACCCCCCTCATTTAAATGGTTGCAGTTCCGCCCCCCTTGAACATACAAGGAAAGTTGATACATCATTAGATCGGAAATTTGACGTAGATTCTTTTATCTATTACACATTTTTCGCTAAAATGCAATACGGGGGAGAAAATGGCGAAAAACTGATTTTGGGGGAGGTTCCACCCCCCTTTTAGGGGGTTCCGGACCCCGTACGGGCCAGGACTTTTAGTATGTTGTTGAGGGGACCTCTGTGAACAATATTTGCGAAAGATCTGTTTGATAATAATTTTTCCCGTAGATGGGACATAATTGGTCTTTAATGACTGGACTAATATCAAAATCCATTTATGATATTGACTTTTATAAGGAAGAACTCGGAGAATTAAATGGAAAAAGGGCGGTTCTCCACATTATATCATTACTTTTATTACCGAAATTCTTGAACAATCTGCTGTAAATTATGTATAGGTACAATGATCAAGTTCAAAAGATTTTTTTTACAATTTTTTTCAGCATGTTGAGAATTTTATCAGAAAGCTGTCTCAAAATCCATTTATGATATTGACTTTTAAGGAAGAACATGGAGAGTTCAATGAAGAAAGGGCGGTTTTTTCGCATTATATCATTACTTTTATTACTGAAATTCTTGAACAACTTGTAAGTTATGTGTACGATGATAAAGTTCAAAAGTACCTACAGATTTTTTTTGCTCGAGAATTTGCGTGTGGGTGGAGGCCGGAGGGCGGGGGTCTTAATTCTTTTTTGGAGAATTTTTTGGGGGATATCAGTGGTTTTTATTACGTAGTATGTTCACAAAACGTTTCAGAAAAATTAAAAATATGAAAATTTTACAGTTCTATTAATAGCTAATATTAACAGTAGAGGTAAGACAAATCACTCAAATGGGATATTTGGAAAAATCCGCCACATTTGTTGTCATGAATTGTAAAGCGCTCTCACGCATAGGTACATTTTGTATGTAGCTTCTTCTTTTTTTATTTTTTATACCTAAATTCAGAAATGTTTCTTGTTATTTTTTGTGGGAAAATAATGCATTTTGGTGAAAATGTAATTACGACATTTTTTGTAGAAAATGAAATCCTCTAATGATTGGTACAAAAAAAAAATTCCATTTTCTTGGAGCAATGAAGATTTTTTTGAGTATTTTCATTCGTGAATTTCTGGTTTAAATGTTGAGAAAAATTTCCCAACGTTATTTGTTGCTAAATTAGGTAAACTATGAATAAAAAACCAAATTAAAGAGAATGAATTCCGAACAGTTTGGTTTTGTAAAACACTCATGTGCTCGCTGAAAATTTTAAATAATTTTGATCTGAATAGGTACCTACTCAATAATACGAGTCGTTATTACTTATTACAGCAAGAAAATGGAAAAAATTTTATACCAATCCCCGATCGATAAAGGATTTCATTATCAATAAAGTAATGTTATCACTAAATCATCAAAACGCAATATTTTCTCACAAAAAATGAAAAGAAACATTTTCACAATTTTCACATAAGAACTCATGAAAAAGCTACAAAACGTACTCGTATGCACGAGCGCGCTCTACAGTCCTGGGAAATTTCCCTATGTTTTGAGTTCTGGCTTCAGTTTTTTTGACGTTTTGGGTTTTTGCTTCAGTTTTCCATAAGCTCACTAAAGTATTTTTAAAATTTTGAAAACTCTTTCAATCTTTTTTTTTGATTGAAAATGAAAATGGATGCCCTTTCAACATTTTCTGTTCTTGAACTTTTTTTAAAATCCACAATGAAAGCATTTTCTGCTTTTAAATACCTACTCGTTGCTGTTGTTTTTTTCATTTTTACTGTCACAACACAATTGTTCAAAATTTCATTTCCCTAGAAGACATAAAAAAAGGAACTGTAGACTGAAAGTTCATGTTTCTTATTTTCATTTCTGAAGTATCAGATTTTTAAGAAAATATTTAAAATGGGAACTGAAAAAATGACATAATTGTAATTTGTACTTTCAATGTGTTCCATTTCCACGTGGATTTAAAAAAAAAACGATCAAAAACAGAAAAGATTGAAAATGCATCTAACTTATTTTCATTTTCAATAAAAAATAATAATATAAGATAAAAACCAGAAACAATTCGAAAAAGTTCAAATCTTTAATATAGTAAGTCACCAGAGTATTTTTAAAGTTTCGAAAACTCTTTCAATTTTTTTTCCGATTGAAAATGAAAATGGATGCCCTTTCAACATTTCCTGTTCTTGATCGTTTTTTGAAATCCACAATGAAAGCATTTTCTGCTTTTAAAATGCAATGGCTACTACGTTCCGAACAAGTGAACAAAATGACTCACTTCTACAGCAGAATGTTCCCACACAAATAGCTGGTCTGTGAATTTTATTATTGCTTCAAAAAAAAAAAAACAATGAAATTTCAGAACGTTTCTTTGGAATACCAAAAACTCACATGACTTCAAAGCAAGAATGACCTCAAATTGGTGTTCTTTATGTGAAAAGAAAAGATATGTACGAGTACGTCTTAAAAACAATATTCGTACCGAGCATATTATTTGGAGAAGAGATAATTATGATTTTTTTTTTAAATTCCCAAAAAATTAGTAAACTTTAAGAGCGTTTTTCTCGAAAAGTACATTTCGGACACGAGGTACCTTTCCACAAATCAGATGATAGCAACAAAATTTTATTTCAAAAATTATTACAAAAAAATTGGTTTAAAAAAATTTGAAAAAAAGTTGCTGCCGGTGGGATTCGAACCGGAGACCTTTCGCATGGTGATCCAACGCATAATGCATGCAGCCATGCGGCTGCTTTGTAGATCAAGCCACGTTGACACGCTACAACTGCGCTAAACGGCAACATCGGCATAGGAATACGTATGTCATTCAAATTTAACGGACCTTCAACGTTGAAAACATTTTTCCAAACTTGACTAAAACTGAAAAACTTTAATCAAAGCTACAGAGCTTATTCCTAAAGGAAATATGTTGAAATTTAGAATATGGTTTCTTCAAACATGAGAAGAATTTCCTTTCCGATTCGTATTTTGAAAGGAGTTGCCGTTTTTTTATTTTTTACATTTGAAAATGGGTGAAATCTCAAAATTAACTCAACTTTGAAAGCTCATGGAACTTTCAGTTGATGTTCAAATTCGCTCAAATGTTGTATATAAGTTCTTTCAAACTCAAAGAATACATTTTTTAAAATAAAATTCAATCGGTTTTGAAAAATGAACGTTATTTCAAACTATTAAAACTTAACTAATACTAGAAAACTTTAATCAAAGCTACAGAGCTTATTTGGAATGCAAATACGTTGAAATTTTGTATATGGGTTCTTCAAACATGAGAAGAATTTCCTTTCCTATTCGTATTTTGAAATTTGTTGCCTTTTTTCTGTATTATACATTTTAAAATAGGCGAAATCTCAAAATTATTGTAATTTTGAAAGCTCACAGAGCTTTAAGTTTGTGTTCAAATTTTCTCAAATTTGGTATATGAGTATTTTTAAACTCAAAAAATACATTTATGAAATAAAATTTGTTTTTTTCAAAATTTTGAGGCCCCAAATGGGGGGGTGAAGGATCAAATTTCAAAATTTTCACAATTTGACTTCACTAGTCCGTAATGGTTGATGAACAGAACCCAATTCCCAAATTTCGCAAAAATCCGATCAGCCGTTTTTTATGTATAGTGTTTGAAGATGGCGAAGAATTTTACAAAAATGATGAAATATGGCCAAATTGTAAGTTCGCGAATTTTCATCGTAGAAACTTCGTTATGGTCTCAAAAGAAAGCGCTTGAAAAATTAGAAAGAATGGTACTTTCAATTTTTCAATTTGACAAACGCTTTCTTAGTAAAATGAGTTGGCGGCATGCGCTTCTTCAAAGGCGAGTTCCTTTCAGAATATCAGTGTCACTCTGCTCGTGTTCGTTTTGCGTTGTGTTCGTCTGTCCGTTTCGTTTTCGTGTTTCTCTTGGTGGGGGAGGGCGGGGTGGGGCACGAGCGTGCCCCTGGATATTGATACCAAGACATATTTCCGCTAGGAGGGCGTTCCTGTATACAATCATAACTGTCATACATCTACTTCGAAAACTTTTCATAATAAGAAAAACAGAGACTGTTTGAAGGCACGTATCCAACACAAATATAACAACAAACTACGGAAAGAACATAATTATGCATGCATTGGAATGTAAATTAACTTCGGATTCTTGCATATTGAAATGGTTGATGTGCTGGTTGCGGAACTAGGCCCGTTCTACGACGAATCGCATCTGCTTGTGCCTGAAGTCTTTCAAGTTCAGCCTGAATTCGCTGCATATCTTCCACGTCTCGTTATCAAAAATGTTCAATTTTGATATTTTTTGAATTTTTGGGGTTCGTTGTCTTCTGAAATATTTTCAGCCAGAACCAAAGTGTAGCTGATCGAGAGGAAAGTTCAAAAATAAGCCAGAAACTGGAGTATTCTTTACATAAAAAGCCCAAAAGGAGCGCGAATGCGAGACTTTAAAATTGAAAAAGTACCAAAAAAATCAAAATATTGAAAATTATAATCAAGAATAGGTACGAATATTATTACAATATACTAAAAATAAATTTAAGAAAAAAAACACACAAAAATAGGTTCTCCCTCCCCCCTAAAATGAATACAATTTACAAAAATTACAATTATGTAATGCCCTCATTGTGCAAATTTTTTGTGCTCGGAGAGTTGTAAGAAGACAGGTAGACAATAATTTTACGTAAAGTTTAGAAAATAGGCAGTCGATATATTTTTCAACATTCATATTTGAAATTCAAGCTATTGTGGGGATTTTAATGTTTTTTCATCTATAGAACAGTGATTGTGAGAGAAGAATGGGAATTCTGAGGCAAAAAGTTGGAAAATCTCAGCCCCCCTTTTCACGTGGAAATCCATTTTTTTCGCACATTTTTCAATCCAACACATTCAGCATGAAATATAATAACGGAATATCCTTGTTGTTTGCAAAAAATAACTTCAACTCTCTCATTAGTTTGGCAAATGCAGAATACAGGATTGTGTTTCATCAACTGAGGCTCATTTTTGTCATGCTGCTTTCTGCTATGAAATCCTCCCAGTTAGTGGAAATTATTTTCCAAACATCATCATGGAATCAACGTTGTATCACGCGACGTACTCGGATTCGATGTGTTATTAACAGTTACTTCAGCGGTTTGGGTTGTTCGTTGTCACTTTTGTGGTATTGGAAGTCCATGGATTGCTTCAGTTTTGTGCATACCATTTGGATTTGCGATTATCTCCAAAAATTTTTTTTGATTTCGGTATCCCAGAGCTAAACGAAGTCCATCATATCGGAGAGCTTTTTCTAGAGTGTACCGGAGATAATGAAGAATCTATTGGCGAGCGTCGTCTTGGAGAATCCATCGTAAAGCTTACCGGAGAACGAGAGGGAGAACGCATTGTCTTTTTTTCGATCGCTGTTTTCGGAGCAACTAAAAATAATTAACATAATATTGATTACTTCATAAGTTGACAAATAATTTATGAAAATAAGTATTACTACTTACGATCACTATTACGCTGTTTAAAATAAATTACCTACGAGTGCATAAAACAAAAACATAAACTTTCTCAAATCAAAAACAAAAAATAAAATGTTCACAAAATTTAAAAAAAAAACAAATGAAATCATCAATAAATTAAAATAATTAAATATTCAGAGGGAATCGTTTTTGCTGGTTTCCAATTCCTTGCGAAGTCTCAACTCAACTAATTCAGCTTCCATCTTTGCTTTTTTTACACGAAATTCCGAGAACGTTTGAGTTAGGGCTTTTCGTACTTTAATTTCTTCTATCAACGCAGCTTCTCGCTGAGTTACACTTGAACAAGTAAATCGCATCAACAGTACCCAACACATTTTATTGAAATTAATTGATACAATCGACGAATTCCAAAAAATAATATTAAAAAAAACACAAAACAAACTACTCAGTGATGTAAAAGTATAAAAAACAATTCTCATTTTTTAAACATAGGATAGACAGACATTGGACATTGCATTTAAGAAATTATAAACGTTATTTGAAGTTCATCGTAGTAGGTAATTATGGATTTCGTGTTGTGTAAATTGCAGAAAACTTTTGAAGACCCTGGCAAATGTTGTTGTAATAGTTAATAAAAATAAGCATGGCTCTGATCACATGGATTTTTTTTTAACCATATTCATTAATTTAGATTAACGAATATTATTTCAATTGACGTTCAACACCGATGTATTTCAATAGAAAATTATTTCAGTCAATTCACTCGTTCCTCGAGTAGGTACCTATTCGCTACCCATTTTCTTTCACATAATATGAAAAATAGTTCGCGATTGTGCTTGGAAAGTTCTAATAAATTATATTTTGTCAATTGTCATACTTTTCATCAATATCCGCTTCATTTTCTTTATTCTGGCGATTTTGATCAATTCTTGCACCATTTCTTCCTTCAATAGGTAGCAACTGGATTTATGGCACAGTTTTTCTGAAGCAATTCTGCCATTTTACTGGTACAAGATAAAATAATTTTTAAATTTGCAATTTGATAACATGGACAAAATGAACAAATACTACTATATTTATTTACTCATAATATTTAAAGATAATTTGGCCACCACCAGTTGAAATTGCTGCTAGTCTTGCTTTTTTAAAGGCTCCCAATTAAGATTTCCATTTTGATCGTTTCTACTGCAGTTCCAGTGATGTTGCAGTAATCAGTGTTTTCTGCAACGAATCTTTCAGCTATTTTTTCCCATAGTACCTTCCTCATTTCATATTGTGGGTCCAATTCTCCATATAACTGTAATAGGAGACATATCATGGGGGTCAGTCCATTTCATTATTGGTACAGGTCCTAGAGGATGAGGTACTTGCGGATGCTGGTGCAACAGGACGTGTATTTTCAATTAGATAGATTCTATCGCCGACATTTAGATTGAAGGTGCCTTCTGGCACTTCCGCTTGTTAGAAGGCTATGTACCTGATCTAAAATAAATAATACTTAATTAAACTACCCTATGATTTTCCCTTTCAATGCAGTAGTTTCAACAGACATATCGGCTAGAAATCTCTTTGGAACATTTTCTCCAAACCTGTGAAAGAACAAATTTTTAAAATCTAAACAAGGGAACCTCTTGAGGTGTCACACTCCTACTCGAACGGGACCGCAATTTTTGGAAAGAGCATAGTCCAAAACCCCCAAAACCAAATTTTCAGCTGCCCAAATTCATTTTTTGATTTTTGGCGAATTTTTGAAAATTCAAAATTGACTGTTTTTGGCGATTTAAGCTCTTTTTTTTAAAAGTACGTACTTGATCAATAAAAATGGTCAAAATAAGTCCCAAAACTAATATTAATTACCCAAATCCAAATTTCACCATTTCCAGCCATGCTGGAGCCTTCAGCGCGATTTTTCAATTTCTCCAGAACTTCGAATTTGCTCCAGAAGGCGTGAATATGAAGTTGGACAGCTGAAATCGAGTTGTATATTACACTCGACCGGCTTAACGAGTTTATCGACATTTGAGACGATTTTGGGAGTGACTCCTCAAAAGTGGCTTTTTGACCAGCTTTTTTCAAAATTAAACGCGAATCGCTGTTTTTGTCTGTAACCAACCTCCCAAATCCAAATTTCACAATTTCCAGCCATTCTGGAGCCTCCAGCGCCATTGAGTATAACACACAAGTCGATTTTTAGCTGCCCAACTGCGTATTCACGCTTTCTGGAGAAAATTCAAAATTCTGGACAACTTGAAAAATCGCGCTGGAAGCTCCAGAATGGCCGGAAATGATGAAATTTGGACTTTGGGGGTTAGCTACGGACAAAATACAGCGATTCGCGCAAATTTCAAAAATTTCCTCACAAACGGTTATCTTTTGATTTTTAATTTTGAAAAAAGCTGTTCAAAAAACCATCTCTTGAGGTGTCACTCCCAAAATCGGCTCAAATGTAGATAAACTCGTTAAACAGATCGAGTATAACACACAAGTTGATTTTTAGCTGCCCAACTGCGTATTCACGCTTTCTGGAGAAAATTCAAAATTCTAGACAAATTGAAAAATCGTGCTGGAGGCTCCAGAATGGCTGGAAATTGTGAAATTTGGATTTGGGAGGTTAGTTAGGTACTTACTGAATCGTCAGTTGGGGATGAAGCACTTGTCTTGAGACTCTCATCAACATAATATAGTTTCAGGAGTACTTGTCTTGAGACTGTCATCTTCAGGTTCGTGGGATGGCGATACAGGTTGCTAAAGTAACAAAGATGACTCGATGATGTCGATGGACGATTCTGAGAACTTTTCTCTTTCATTGATGGCAATGATGGCATCGTCTTTCTTAAGCAATGTTGATGGTGTTCATTGCTTCAACTGCATGTTTTTACGTGTCTGTTTTTTTATAATCTTTCATCTCTGCACCATGTTTATTCTTGTTATTGACATCAGCGTTATTTTCATTTGTTGTCGATGACGACTGTAATTTAAAGAAAGAATTTTCAAGAATTCGCCCCGTTCAAATCGGAGTGTGACACCTCAAGAGGTTCCCTTGTGAGAGTCAAATTTCAAATGGGTGAAAAATTATGCTGACTACTAAGTACATTTTGAAGGGTTTATGACCTTCTTGTGCAAAAATTGGTCCTTTTTTGGAATTTTTATGCAATTTTGTAAAAGTTTGGAAACATTGTGTTTTAATGAGAATAGAAAACAAATCCACTTTTTAATACTTTTTTTTGCAAATATATCAAAAACTAAGCCTCCTTGAGATAATAAACTAACGACACGACATTATGACGATTGGAAATTTAATTCTCTGTAAATCCTAGACTTATTTTTCTGTAAAATGCTTCGTTCCGCCTCCAAAAAGCTTGAAAAGTTCTGAGCGCTCAATATTTTGAAATAGAATTATTTTTAAAGCTGGACTCAGACCAGGCATTATTTCTTAGATTTAGAGTTTTGTGCGTCATCTCATCAGAAATAATCATGTTCTACTCAACTATTTATGTAGCCAAAAAATTAGACCTCGAGAACACATAGTTTCCACAAATTGGAAATTTTTGCTATGTTTTTTCATGATAATCAAAAACTGGTATGACTTGAGAGCAAAAATGACCGCGAATTTGTGTTTCACTCGTACTTGGAAAAATACATTAAAAACACAATGAAAACGTCTTTTATAGCATAATTTCGAGAAGATACGATTTTTTTCTATTTTTAAAAAATCATTATGAAAACTTTGAATCCATTTTTCTGTAAAAAAAAAAATGACTTTTTTAGAATTAGAAGTTCAAAAAATTTCAACTTTTCCACTTAAGTATCAACTGATTTGCAATTTTTTTTAAATGTTCGTCTCGATGTGCAGAACAATATGAGGATAAAAACGAAGTATTTTGACCAATTTATTCGTTTTTCGTCTCCTGAAAAATTCGGAATTTCGAAAACATTTTTGTGAGGTATCAAAATTGTGTTTTTTCTTCGTTCTTAGGTCGGATCAGACTCGTGGTTTTGTCGAAAATTCGTTAGGAACTTCAGGAGGAGGAAGAAGAAAAATCTCAACATTTTCGGGCGGAGCATTTGAAAGTATACTTTTTGACCCCCCCCCTCTCCCCCCACACCCTCATTTAAATATGATGCAGTTTTTGTCAATAACACAAAAGAAAGGGTTCCAAGAAAAGGTGGTAATCGAAAATTTTGGAAATTATTCGTGTGGGGTGCCAAAAAATATGTATTTTAATTTTTAAAAAACCTCATGATTTAGAATCCAAAGCCAGTTTCGTGGAAAATTTGAAAAGTGGGTGGGAGAGGGCGCACGCTCTATTATAACATAACTATGACTGAAATCAAAATGGTTATTGGTGATGTTGGGGTATTTTTCGACGTAGAATTAGATTTTTTGGTTATTTTTTTTCTTTCTCCCCCGGGGGTGGGGGGGGGGTGGCTGGTGCGTCCCTCAAAATTTGAAAAAATTGAACAAAATTGATATGGGTGTCATAATCTTAGTATTTTTCGACGTAGAATTCGATTTTTTGGTCATTTTTTCTCTTGCTCCCCCAAGGGGGCTGGTGCGTCCCTCAAAATTTGAAAAAATTGAACAAAATTGATATGGGTGTCATAATCTTGGTATTTTTCGACGTAGAATTCGATTTTTTGATCATTTTTTCTCTTACTCCCCCAAGGGGGCTGGTGCGTCCCTCAAAATTTGAAAAAATTGAACAAAATTGATATGGGTGTCATAATCTTGGTATTTTTCGACGTAGAATTCGATTTTTTGGTCTTTTTTCTTGTCCCCCCCTCGGGGCGATGCGAAGCATTCTATTGATTCTATCATTCCTATCGTTCAGAGAGATTACCGTATGAAGTTAATTTTTACTACAGAATACTGAACGATCTCTTAGAACCGATGAAAATTCAAAAAAAAATGTACAATACAATACTCAATTACCCAAAACACAACAGCATGTAGGTATTTAACAAAACAATATATTTCATCAACAAAAACACCGTTAAAAATCACAAAATGACTAAAAACTTGGACTAAAATAATACATTGGTCAGATCACATCTCATCTTTCACAATACGTTGAATAATTCTTGAGCAAGAAAAAACACTCAAGTCTTGGATAAATCAAATTGGCAAGTGAATTAAGTAGGATATATGTAGAAAATGAGAAAACGATTTTAGACTACAACGTCTAGAAAAAAAACTCCCATCTTCATTATGGTATACATTGTGGGAGGGTACATATAGGCAAGTCTTGAGTAAATACTGCGAGATTATTAAAAAAAAAAAAAACCATCACATGTACATGATCAAATGGCGGACAAAGTTTTACGTTTATCTTCCGATAGATTTGGATGCCATACGTCGACTATCAAGATCAATCTGGATGACGTACCATTATGCCAGATCTCGTGTTCGAAGCTGTCATCGAACAGAAGCACTTCTCCTTCACGCCAGCTCCTATAGAAATAGAATATTGTCTACAATAATACTTTCTGAAAACGAATTAAGTACAATTTTCGAGCTAAATTAATAACCTGGTTTCTTCGGCAACTCGAATGGTAACATTTTTAGGAACAATTAAACCAAGGTGGGCTCTTAATCTGCAATTGGTTGGACCACAGTGAGGCCAAACGTGAGTGCCTGGTTCCATAATACTGAATTTAACTTGCCCTCTGCGACATCCGGCGGCAGGAACAAATCCTCTGATTAAACCGCAAGTTACAGGGAGCTTTTTACACGTCGATTTTTCTACTCCTAGAAAATGAAACGTTATAAATCTTATTAAAACATGGATGTTATTGAAAATCCAAGATATCAACAGAGGACTTGAAAACAATAGGTAGGATGATTTAAGCTGTACCTACCTCTGGAAAATATCTCGAGCTGCTTCCATTCTCCTTTTTCACGTAATTGTTCGGCTTCATCTTTAAACGTTTTGTGCTTCTCTTTCATCATTATTTTCTTCACTTCATCGCGAATCTTTTCCCAGTTACGTTCCAAACTTCTGTCGAATAATTCAGAAAAGAACGTAATTAAACATAGGTATTATCTTGGAGAAATAATTCGAAGCATAATTAACTCAATTAACGATGTCATCGAATAATCATACTTCGATAATTACTTGAAAAAATCGTTGTATTGTGTATCCGCAGGAACCCACCAAGGTTTAGCTTTCAATCCATTAACGTTATACAACGATCGTTGATACTTAGAACGAAATATTCGTTTATCAGCAGCACTTTGATACAACTGTAATGTGAATAATGGAATTTCAAATTAGTATGTATATTTATTCAAGAAGGTATTTCATGATAATAAAAATCCAAAACACTCTCTACAGTACAAACCTTCAATGCTTCTTCTGTTCTTCCCAATCTTTGTAAAGCTTCTCCCAAATGATAATAAAACTTACTATCATCAGTTCCTTTCACACCGCTCGAGATACCTCTACTCAAAGTATCGACTGCTTTCTCGTATTCACCTTTCATTTTCACAATGAATCCGTAGTTAACCAAACCTAATCCGTTATCAGGATCATTTCTCAGCACTTTTTCAAGAATAGCTTCTGCTTCTGGTAATCTAGTAAATGGGCATATATGTACGAGATTTAGAACAGTAACCAAAGATTAAAATCTATGATGGAAACAAATACTCACTTATTTAATATTAGGTAAGAAATGGCGAGATTAATTTGATAGGAAACTTGCTGAGGATACTTCTCAATCAACATTTTAAGCAACGATACAGATTCATCGTAATTACCTGTAAAAGTAATAGGTAGGTATTAAAATTCGAGTCTTTTTACTCGCGTATTAAATTGTACGAATGAAAAATACGTATAACAACCTATGAATCTCATCCTAATAAGAGTTCTCTCGGCAATTACTTTTGCCAAAGCTTCAGGTATGTCAGGCATATGCAATAGTTTTTGATATAATTCTATCACGTTGGCTAGGTACGAGTTACTTTGAAGACTATCGGCTTTCGAGTCGTAAAATCTAACCATGCCATATTGAGCTCGTACAGATTTCGGTTCTTGTTCAAGAATGGCTGTATACTTAAGAGTTGCGTTCAGAATATCCTACGTTGGTTTTGAAATTGTGATTGGGGGGGATACAGGAGCATAAAATTCGGAGTACACGGAACGAGGTAGAAAAATAAAGGAACCAACACACAAACAAGAAAGAAAAAACAATCGTGTTAGTACAAAAAGAAACACAATATTTACAAGTTAATCGAAGTTAGGTAAATATGACTAGTATCGTATCGACTATCACAAAACACAAAGCTCATTATATAAGTAAATGATTAGTACAGAATAAAACAAGTCAATTGTAAGCGTAAGAAAATACAATAAGGAGAACATGGTAACTATAATTGAAAATCCTGCGAAATGGTCAACATGTTTGAGTTTATTTTGATTATTCTGTACGATTGTGAGGTTGCTGTCAACTTCACACTTACTTCACGATCCCAATCATCGTCAGCCTCATCGAGCTGATGTCTGTACTGCCAATCTGCTCGATTCGTTATATTCATTCGGTCGTAATCACCCTAAAAAAATATTATACATTAGGAAAATGATTCCGTAATTCCGTATACATTATTTCGACCAATTTAATTCAAAAAATGTAGCATACCTTTCCATACTCCGAATCGTCATCAGTTTCACTCTCTGTTTCAGATGCAGTCTGTGATTTTTCAGAATCCATCGGTATGCTTCCGTCTGTTTATTGACAAAATATGCACGTTGAGAATTAAATTACAGTAAGTTCATTCTATCACTATCAGTCTTCATTGAAGACAATTATAACTTTCAACTGGGCAGCTCAAGCTCAAAATTATTGACTTTGAGAAGCATTTGGCAAGTACGACACACAGTAGTACAGTCATTTTAGCAAAATTTTCAGTCGAACCTCGGAAAAATTGGGGGAAAGCTGAATTTCACATTATTTGTTCATATTGGTCTCTAAAACAACCCATCAAAAGTTGCACTCCGCAACTTTACCGCTACCCCCGCAAGAGGTCATTAACCTTTGTCAAACAGGTTTTTCGGCTGTATCGCCTAAATTAAGGACCCAAGAGGAAAAATGTTCAAATAAAAATTGTTCTACCTACGCTAAATTTCTTATCAGCATGACTAGTTCATCTTTTCCCAAAATGGCGATTTCACTCTTATTGAGGAAGAGGTAAAGTTGCCAATTTTATGAAAATTGGAAAAAAATATGAAAATTGACAATGTAAAACGTGACCTTGAGTAGAACCGAAAATATTTTGACCAAAGTTGCACTCTGCTACTTGTCTGCGATCCCTGCAAGAGGTCATTAACCTTTGTCAATCAACGTTTTTTGACTATATCGCCGAAATGAAGGGTCGGAGAGGAAAAAGTGATCGAACTGAAATTATTCTACGCCAAATTTCCTATGAGCATGACCAGTTCAGTTGAAATATATTTTTCAAGTTTTGATGAATTTTTAAAAAATCAAATTTTGGCCAAAAATGAAGAAAAAAATCAAAATTTCATCAAATTGACGTAGATGGATGAAATTTAGGATATATCCTATTTTCGATCTGCCAAATCGATTAGAAACTATTTCAAACCATTTTGAGCAATTCTGGAGCCTCCAGCAGATTTTTGAAACTTGAAATTTCCACAAAATTTCATCAAAAGCAGTTGGAAAGCTGAAATTCATTCTGTAAACTAATTTCAATACGCTTGGGAGTCGACTGCAAGTCGATTTAAAGTCGTCCTGGAGCCTCCAGCGGCTTTTTGGAAATTACTGGAGCCTCCAGCAGATATTTCAATGCTTAATATTTCCGTAAAATTTTACCAAACAGAGACACCCCATTTTTGACGTTATTCTGAGGTGGATCGATCGCAGGCAGTTGTTTTGGAGCTTCCAGCATATTTTTTAGAAACTTCTGTTTTTCTGAAAATGCCAAGGAAACCTATCCGAATTAACTTTCGGCTTTCCAACTCCATTTGATGAAATTTTGTAGAAATTGCAATTTTCAGAAATGTAAAGACGGCTCCAGTAATTTCCAAAAACTCGCTGAAGGTTACAAAACGACTTGAAATCTACTTACAGTCGACTTCATAGTGCATTAATATTAGTTTACAGAATGAATTTCGGCTTTTCTGCTCCATTTGATGAAATTTTATAGAAATTTCAAGTTTCAAAAATCTACTGGAGGCTCCAAGAATTTTCAAAAAGTTGCTGATGGTCACAAAATGGCTCAAACTAGCTCAAACCTACCAGCAGTCGACTTGATAGCGTATCAAGTTGGATTGCAGCGTAATTTCTTCTTCCCAACTTCATTTGATGACATATTGTGGGATATTTCAAGTTTCAAAAATGTGCTGAAGGCTCCAGAACTGCTCAAAACGGTTTGAAATAGTTTCCAATCGATTTGGCTGGTTGAAAATAGGGTATATCCCAAATTTCAGCTTTATAGCTCAATTTGGTACAATTTCGATTTTTTTCTCATTTTTGGCCTAGATTTTCAAAAATTAACCAAAAATTGAAAAATATATTTTAACTGAACTGGTCATACTTATAGGAAATTTAGCGTAGAACAATTTTTGTTCGAAAATTTTTTCTCTAGGGCCCTTCATTTTGGCGATACAGCCGAAAAACCTGTATCGGCAAAGGTTAATGACCTCTTGCGGGGGTAGCGGTCAAGTTGCGGGGTGCAACTTTTGATGGGTTGTTTAGAGACCAACCTGAACAAATAATGTGAAATTCGGCTTTCCCCCAATTTTTCCGAGGTTCGGCTGAAAATTTTGCTAAAATGACTGGACTAACAGTGGGACCTGAGCAAAATTTAGGAGGAAAAAAGTCAAATTGACGGATGCACCTGAAACCACTGATAGGTGAACTTCAATGTTCTAGGAATGTGAAAAATGGTCAAGGTAATGTTGATAAGTGCGTGGTGTTGTACATTTCAAGTTTGCGTGTGTTAAATAGTAGGTAGGAAAATTCTGAAACATGGAAATGAAAGCTGAAGGGATGTAGATTCTATTAATGTACTTAATTTTGAATTTACAATTATTTATAATGTGATTATAAGCTGTTGAAGTTGGAGAAAAAATTTGTAATTTTGAAATTTTCAAAAAAATGGTAAACTTGGCTTTCAAAAATTGGGGTGTAAGTTAAAAAAATTTCAAATGCAAGAAAATGTGACACCAAGTATAGGTTTTTGAAAGAATCGAAATTTTTTTGCAACTGAGCTTTAGTTGGTTTGCAATTTTTGGTTTTACGAGTAGCAGCCAAAAACGTAGAAATATTGCCAAAAAACTGTTATATTTAGTAATTTTTTTTTCTATCTAAAAATTTTTTCAGAAAAATGGTTTTGGGCTCAAAAGACGCGAAATTTCATGCTGTTTCCAAATCACCTCTTGCATACTTGATTTTTTCCATAATAAGTATCCAAAAATCGTTTTTTTCTAGAGATTACATCAAAATTACTTAGTGATTTTTCAAGTACCTGAATTTTCTAATTTCAAATTTTTTAGGGTGAATTCCGGCTGGGGTGTATTGATTTTGGTTTTGTAAGATGCTAAATTTGATACCTTCTCATAATTTGTTTCAACCAATGAGATAAGTTTGCAACTCCCCCCCCCCCCATGGTGGAATCAGAATGAAATGGAGGGGGTAGGAAACCTTTTTCTATGGTAATGCAGCTTTTGAGGGGTACAAATTGTTTTTTTTAGCGCTGAATGCAAATTTCATGTCCGATTTGAAATATCGTACCCCTAAGGTAGTGAACTGCCACCCCCGCCCCTTTATGATCCAAAATCGAAAAAAAAATTATAATACCATGTGACGTATCGTTTGTTATGTTTTTGGGGACGCTGAGTCCGAATATCGACTTTGTTTTTTGATCTGGCTTTCTCTACCCTTTCCACCCCCTCCCCCCACCCTTTATGATCCAAAATTGAAAAAAATAATGCCATGTGACGTATTGTTTGTAATGTTTTTGGGGACGCTGAATCCGAATATGGGCTCAGTTTTTCGATCTGGCCTTCTATACCCTTTCCACCCCCTCCCCCACCCTTTATGATCCAAAATTGAAAAAAATAATGCCATGTGACGTATCGTTTGCAATGTTTTTGGGGACGCTGAATCCGAATATGGGCTTAGTTTTTCGATCTGGCCTTCTCTACCCTTTCCACCCCCTCCCCCACCCTTTATGATCCAACATTGAAAAAAAATAATACCATGTGACGTATCGTTTGTAATGTTTTAGGGGACGCTGAATCCGAATATGGGCTTAGTTTTTCGATCTGAGCTTCTCTATCCGTTCCACCTCCTCCCTTGCCCCTTCTTCAGCCAAAATTCAAAAAAAAAAAAAATCATAATAGCATGGGACATCCGATTACCATGGACAAAACCTAATATCTGATTCGGATTCAGCGCCTCAAAAAACGGATATGAGGATACCCATATTAGTTTTTAAGCCTATTTTCATGGATACCCATATTAGTTTTTAAGCCTATCTTCATGATTTCACCCCTCCCTCCCCCGCCCCCTCCCCCCTGATGACCATAGATAAAAACTACCATCGAATTCGGATTCAGCGCCTCAAAAAACATATATGAGGATACCCATATTGGTTTTTAAGCCTATTTGCATGATTTTACCCCCTCCTCCACCCTTCTAATGCCCATAGTCAAAAATTGATATCATATTCAGATTCAGCGCTATTCCAAAATTACTACATTCAATGGGACTGTTTTCCCCCTAAATTTTGCTCAGGTCCCACTGTGCGACAGTGTGAGAAGATCGAATTATGAACGTTAGAATTACCATTAGCTGGTTCATTCGCTGATTCGTCCTCAGATTGTTCAGTGGCAGAATTTGAAGGCGTTTCTAGATAATCTTGCAGCGTTCTGTTTTCCTAAATATGGCAGGAAAGTAAGATATAAGCTACCTATGAGAAAAACGTTTAAAAATAGCGCAACTTTTTATACCCACAGCTTCGGAAGGTTCGTTATACGAATTAGAATCGTTATTCATGGAATCCAGCAAATTATCAGCAACTACGATAAAAAATATTGTATGAATTTCACGTTTTCCAGCGGTATAATATTGGGATAATTATTTCAATACTTGATTGAGCGATATCTGCCAAGTCACCATAATCTCCGCCAGCGTCAATGAGAACAGCGTCGGCTTCATTTGCAACTCGATCAACTAACAAAAATAAAATTAAAAAATCCATTATATAGTGTCGATGGAAATGAACCCTGATTTTGAAATAAATACTGAACATTAATAACAAAGAATAGGATTACGAGGTTAAAAAATATTCATTCGAGAAACTTGTTAAAATTTTTAAATAATGGAACAACAGTTTTCTGTGACGTCACAAAATCAAAAAAGAAGTATAAAGGGGTTTCAAGCAGCATTCGATTAATTGCTGGACTTATCCACAACACACGTGATTTTAGTTAATAACAAAAAGCGTCAAAAAATTATTAGTAACACGAATTTGCCACATTCACAAACCGTAGTTGTTCCATTTTCTGATAATAACCGAGTACGCGACAAAAATCAACGCAATGCCCACACTTAATTTGGTAACCACTGAAAAAATTCACCAGGTTAAATTCTAATACCGATTGTTATTTGTTAATAGTTTACAAAATGTGAAATGCAAATTGCTAATTAGAATTCAACCTGAAAATACTCACTGTTTCCAGATTGCGGCTCTTCATTAGGTTCTTCTGCCTTGTAAAAAGAAAAAATTACATTGAATTTTCATTTATGCTCTATGAATTACATTCGAACAGAAAAATATCTTACTTCTGGTTCAACTGGCTCCTCGGGAAGCACAACAGGATCATCTGAAAATAAAACAAACACTTGAGAAACAAGTTGTAAAAAAACTAATGTGAAAGTTACACAACGCACTAAAACTAAAAACATGTTTTTGTAAAGCGAAAGGTCACGATGGGTTAGTTGAAAAATCCAACAGAGGTTTAATTTCCACACATTAGCTTACGTTCGACTTCTTCGCTACTGTGAGAATCGTCTTCAGGGATCTTGGTTTCTTCTTCATTCTCATCTTTGGTGTTTTCCTCGCTGTCAATTTTCTCTAGCCCTTCTTCCTCGGCACTTTCATTATGATCATCTTCGCCTTTTATGTATTCGTATTTTTTCACCTCTTCGGATTCTCGATTATGATAATAATTATACCTTTCATCACGACGGTCAATTTGCTCTTTACTTTCTTTAGATGAATCGTCGTCATCTTCTTTGGAATCTTTTTGAAGATCGTCGTCTTCATCGTCGTCCTTTTTCTGAGAATAATAATTGTACGATTTATACTGTTCGAACTTGTTTACTACATCATCGGCTGAGTTCGAAACATCATTTTCATCGGTGTCTTCGTCTTTTTGATTTTCATCATCGGTATCGTTATTATTATCATTTTGATCGTCTTCTTCTTCATCTGTATTTTTTTCATCGTCTGGATTTTCTTCACTTTCGTGATCATCTCGACTGTCATCTTGATCGTTATTATTTTCTAATTCGTCTTCGTTATTAGACTCCTTACTTTCATCTTGGTTACCAGACTCTTTACTGTCATCTTCACGAGAATCTTTATCATTTTCTAATTCTTTAGAAATATCTTCATCTTTTTCTGACTTTTCTGTAGATACCTCCGAAGCTGGTGGTTCGTCATTCTGACCGAAAGGATACAACGACCATAGCAAATCTAAATAACTAGATTCAGCTTCATTATCAACCACCGGTTCTTCGTCGATTGCTTCTTCTATAATTCACACACCAATGGACCAATATAAAATAAACGAATACGTATTAAAAAAATAAATCAACTCACGAGGTAGTTCGTTGTTGGAGAAGAAGTCGAAACTGGGCAACGATGGTAACGAAGGAAGCCAATCAAACGCTTGAGATTCGCTTTGTGTGCCTACAACACATATTAATCGATTAAAAATCACGAATATTTTCTTTCACGACAGGGATGAGGCCTGGCCCAAGACCAGGACCCGAGACCCGAAAAAGCCCCGATTATTTCCATGAAGCCCGAATGTCCAAGCCCCAAAACCTTAAAAACTGTAACCTACAAAGCCGTGGTGGCCCAAAGCCCGAAACCTTTTCCTCTGAAAATCAAGCCCCGAACGTGAGCCCCGAAACCCAAACTGTGATCAGGGCTTTTCGAGGCTTTTCGAGGCTTATGTAAAATAAGATGATTTTCAAAAAAAAAAAATCAGCAAAAAGTTTAATATTTCAAGGGGTTTTTGGTACATTAGGTATTTATAATATTCTGTAGGTAGTTCATTGTTCTTTGAAAAATGATACTTAGAAAATTTGGATAATAATTAAAAACTCCAAAAAAATTTGATTCTGATTTAAAAAAAAAAAAAAAAAACTTCAAATAATTTTGAAAAAAGCAATCGGAATCTGTCCTTAGAATGTGTGTTTTTTTCAACAAAAAATCAAATAAGATTTTACCTTGATATTCTTCATTAAAATTGCAATTAAGAGGCTTCATGGAAAAGGGGCCTTAGTCATTTTTTTTCAGTGATTACTGATTTTTATAAGTTCATCAACTTGAAAATACATACTTTTCTACAAGCTAACATTTTCCAATTTGTTTTTTTTTCATGGAAGAACAGTTCAATATCACTGAATATGGTGAAATTGATAGAAAAAATTTTTAATAAATTCAAAATTGTAAATGAGAAAAAAAAACAAAAAAAATGACTAAGGCCCCTTTTCCATGAAACCCCTCAATTTCAAGCCCTGGACACGGAGCCCTGAAACCCAAACCCAAAATTTCCTAGGCCCCAATCCAAGCCCAAGACCTAATAAATTTTTGATTCACAGTCCAGAACCCGAAAAAAAATCATTCAGGGCCTCATCCCTGTTCCACGACGAATAAACTGGATCATAATGTTACCAGAGTTGTTTCCAAGGAAGACGCAATACGCTACTCCAACGAGAGCACTGGAAATGGCAAAAAATACAGCTACTTTACACCAATTGTCACCGAATTGTACATCTTTCTGAACATGGATCAGCTCATCGGCGCTCGGTTTACTCAAAGGGATCTCACGAACGGTAATTCCTCCCGGATTAATGCTACCGGCACTTCCTACATTATTGCAAAATAAATTAATTTTAGTCGATCAATTGCAAAAATTAAGTATTACATACGTACCTTTTTTCTTTTTGATTGGAACATTTCGTTTACGTGCTCCAGAGTCAGAAGACATCGCGAAAGTTTATAAATACATTCGAGCTAAAAATAATTCTGAGCAGAAGGTGAAAGTCACTGATGTACTACAACGTAGTTCAGTATGTAAATACGTCGATATTTGCACTTCTTCGCCACAAACTTTGGCAATTCAGGAGCATTTCTTGTAACGCAAACTAAATACTACGCAATTTCTTTAATTTTCAAGCCTTCAATGACTTGAAAATTTCATTAAAACACGACCACAAACGTTTAAAACAAAATTTTTCGCGTTCAAATTAGCCAAAATTTGATAATGTTTTTGTTGTTTTTTTTTCTCATTCGTGTATGCAGTGTTGCCATATGCAACGAACCGAACGAACGTAGTTGAAGAAATCGCCGATCATAAAGGGCCGGTTCAAAAAAAAAAAAATGAATCGGATTTAAATGACGCGATTCGCCCAGAAAATTGGATCTGATTCAAAATTAGTGATTCAGTTTTCCAGTGAATCGGATTCAATGCACTCGCGATTCAGAAATTGCATTTATTCATGATTCAATTTTTCTATTTTTGCAAATTTTACTCTATTGCTGCCCTGAACAATTTTTTTATTGAACAATGGGCAGCTAAAAATTGAGTTGTATGTCTGTCATACTCGGCCTGTTTAACGAGTTTATCCACATTTCTCATTTGAGCTGATTTTGGGAGGTACACCTCAAGAGAGTGGTTTTTTTTTGACCAGCTTATTTCATGATAAAAATATCCAAAAAATCAAAAGTTTCCAATTTGCGAGGAAATTTTTGAAATTTGCGCGAATTACTGTACCGATTTTGTCCAGTACTAATCCACTGAGGGCGAATTTCGCCATTTCCAGCCATTCTGGATTTTTTGACCATTTTTTTATTGTGAAAAAAGCTGGTCAAAAAACCGGTTGATTTTGAAAGATCTTGATTTCATGAACTTTGAGATCGAAGAATACAAACAGCACTCGATACTTCCCAAAAAAAATTCAAAGTTCATACTTTTAGAATATATTTTTCGTGAATTTTGACATTTTTGACCGAAAAAAAATCAGTTTGAAAATTTCACAAATAATTGATTTTTCGATCATTCAATTCAAAAAAACTACTTTTTTGGAATTATCAAACATAAGACGTAGGTCTAGGTATGCACTTTTTTGCTTTTTAAAAGGATTTTTCAGTTTTTAATTTCAAATTTTTTCCAATTTTTTTCAACAACCGTTTTTGTTTTTTCATTTTTTTTTTGTTTATTCATTTTCAAAATTTACTTTTGTTTTTTCGTAAAATCTCACGTTTTTTCTTTCATAAAATTTGATAATTCCAGAAAAGTTGTTTTTTTGGAATCGAAGAAAAATCAATATTTTTGGAATTATACTTTTCTATAAAAATATTTAATACTTACATCAAAATTCATTTTTCACTGAAAATTTATGTTTTCAATTTTCAAAACTTCAAAAGGAACAGTGTTCAAAAAATTGACAAGATAACTACGAGTCGGTTTTGTCACTACTTTGGCAAAAATGGCCAAAACTTATTCAAGAGATTTTGTATTTTTGAAAATCAAATTTAGGCCAAAAATCAGGGGGAAAATCAAAATGTTACCAAATTGACCAAGAAAGCTGAAATTTGGGATTTATCCTATTTTCGACACAACCAATACGATTGGAAACTGTTTCAACCCGTTTTGAGCAGTTCTGGAGCCTCCAGCAGATTTTTGAAACTCGAAATTTCCCAAAATTTCATCAAACGGAGATGGAAAGTCGAAATTCAATCTGCAAACTAATTTCAATACGCTACAAAGTTGGCTGCAGGTGAATTTCAAGACGTTTTGGAGCCTCCAGCGACTTTTTGAAAATTACAGGAGTCTCCACCAGATTTTTGAAACTTGAGATTCCCATTAACATTTTATCAACTGGAGTTAGCAAGCTGAAATTTACTTCGCAAACTAATTTAAATAATATATGAAGTCGACTGCATGGCGGTTTCAAATGGTTCTCAAGCTTCCAGCTACTTTTTAGAAATTTTAATTTTCCAAAAAATGCCATATAACCATTCAAGAAGTCGCTGACGGCTACAAAACGACTTTAAACCCACCAGCAGTCGATTTCGTAGCGTATTCAAATTAGTTTGCACAAGTTTCAAAAATCTACTGGAGGCTCCAGTAGTTTTCAAAAAGTCGCTGGAGGCTCCAAAACGACTTGAAATCCCCAGCAGATTCAAACATTTATTTTTCCCCCTTCAGAATGAGCTCAGAAGTGAAAGAGGACAACTCGGAATTTTAGACATTTCAAATCCCCCCCTACCCCTTCAGAATTCGAATCTAGAAGTAGAGCTGGTTTTATCGAAACCTGGAATTGTTGATTCTGAGAAAAGGGGAAGGGGTATAACTTTGAATTTCGGAAACTTTCGTGTGAGGTATCTAAAAGTGTGTTTTTCTACCTGCTGAATTCGAATCTGGAGCTGGTTCTGTTTAGACTCGGACTAGGGCTCTTGATTTTTGAAATCTCATCTGACGTGAGTTTCTCATCAGGATCATCTTCAAAATCTGAATTTTTCAGGTTCCATATTCTAAAGGAAAGAGTGGGGGACAAGAGAGCGAATTTTGTTTGAATTTCTTAAAAAGTTGAAGATAGATTTCAAAAAAATTATTTCCAACTTGGAAATGTCAAAAGACTGTGAAAAAAATTTCGAACACTCAAATTCAAATTTTTCTTCAAGATCAAAATTTTTAAATTGTTTTGGTTTTTTTTTGCTATTTTTTTCTTTTTTAGAGTTAAAAAAGAATAAAAATCTCAGTTTATGTTCCATCTCAGCTCTAAATGGGTTGGGTGGGTTCTATTGATGTTGTTTGATTATTGGTCATTTTTTTTTCAATACTTATTCATTGATAATAAATAACTAAAACGCTAAAGGCAGTGTTTTATTATGAATGTTTGATTGAACAAATATGGCAAATATTTCACTAAAGTCTAAAACTAAACTCACACTTGATAAATCCATTAAAATATCGTAAAATAACTTTGGAAAAATAAATAGATATACTCAATGTAAAAAAATATACATCAACTTGGACTATATAAAAATGAAAGTTATACAGTAATAATAAGTTACGTTGGAATGGAAAGTTATCGATTACATTTTAGAAATTCAAATATTTTATTCTCGCTCCCTGAGACGCAGTGACGACGTAGAAACTAGCTTTTTTCTGGTAATTTTGTTGTACACTCTTGATGACTTCGTCAACTGCTGAAGATTTCAACTGGAACAAAAAAAATGGATCAATTAAATTCAGTATCTTGATATTTATTTTTTCAAAGTACCTAGGTGGGTGAGAAAAATTACCAGAGTAACAGTACATCCTCCGAAACCACCTCCAGTCATTCTAGTCCCATAAACGCCATCTATTTTGCCAACTATATCCACTAATTGGTCCAATTCTGTACAAGACACTTCGTAATCTTTACTAAGTGATTCGTGGCTTTCGTTCATCAATAGTCCAAATTCGTCGAGTGAATTATTTTGCAAAGCTTTCGTCGCTTGAATTACTCTATCGTTTTCTTTGATAACGTGTAAAGCACGTTTATACATTTTTTCAGTCAATACTCCGGTTGAATTCAATTCTGTAAAAAAAAAAAGGTTTCCATTAATATGGAATGATAAAAATTATCGAGTATTTGTAAAGCACGCTTCTTTAGATAAGAGGTACTAATAAGGTTATTTTTGAAGTAAATAAAATGAGCTAATAAATTGATTATGATAAGTATCGCGAGTACTTCAGATAAGAGTATTTTGCCCTTGTGATTACATACAATTTTTAAAAAAATGTATTTACTCTCAAGATCGGTTAAAGTAGCTTCCCTTAAACTTTTCTTTTGCATTTTTTTCGCTACATCTTCACACGTTTGTCGTCGAACGGAATATTCACTGGTGGCCAAGTTGTGATGAACGTTGGAGTTGATTATTAAGAATTTTATGTCACTTTTCGGTATTGGTACGTTGGTTACGTCTTGTGACCTTTTAGTAAGAGATAAATACACGAATGATGAGATGGATTACAAGAAAGTGTACAAATTGTACGGTAAATGATGACGAGAATTACCTGCAATCGATCAAAACTGCAGAGTCTTGTTCGCCATGGATGCTGACAAATTGATCCATGATGCCGCAAGGTGTCGATGCGAATATATGTTCGGCTTTCTGGCATAATAACGCTTTCTCTTTTGTACTACGAGAGTAAAAAAAAATGTAGAAATATTAGTAAAGCGTTCGTAGAATACGAAGGAAAGGTAAGGATATATCATATACTCGGTTTTGGTCGACGTTAAGCCTTCTAAAAATGAATACACGGCTACCTCTAAAGCAGCACTACTCGATAAACCTCCACCAACCGGTACACTGGAGATAATCGCAGCTTGAAAACCAACCCTTGGCCCTAATGAAGCAATTTAGAAGTTAGCTCAGAATACATGCAGAAGTTTCGTAATCAGTTTAGGTACCTTTGAAGCACTGCACAACTCCTTTAACGTAATTGGCCCATTTTGGTTCGCCACATTCCAGTGGATTGGTTTCGTTTGGAACTGGAAACTCGACTGTTTTGTTCGATCCTACGTTTTCGTTGGCGGTAATTATGGTGCATTTGTTCGATCCTGTCTTCTTACCGACTACAATTGTTACCATGGGTAACGCCTTGAAAAAAAATCATAGATGAAGAACATGACTTGAAAATGAGACGATCAGATTGAGCATGATTTTTTACTTACCATGGGAAATACGAATCCTTCATTGTAATCTGTATGTTCTCCTATCAAGTTAACTCTTCCCGGAGCAATTCCAGCTACTTCTGGATTGCAGTCGAAGTGCTGACGGAAAGCTGTTACCGCTTTGGCGAGTAATTCATCAACAGGTACGATTTCGGCTGCCATCATGAAACAGATACGAACGTTGAGTTAATTAGGAGAATGATCTCGTACAATGTCAAGTTGGAAACTAACGAAAAACACCGGCGTTCCTGATACGCATTATTGGTTTAGAGATAAAAGGACTTTGAAAGTTGTTTGATTATCGTATCGACGAACTGATTACACGTATAGAAGGCTGTAAAATATTAGTAATGAACGTTCAGGATGTAGAATACTCACTGAGATGAGATAAACTGGGCATTTTCGAAGGATATTGCTGAATTTGTAGCGGAATCGATGCTTTAATTGGACACTAGTACGTCTTCTTTCTTAATTAATTTCCATCGAGTGGTTTATTATCTTGTTTTTTCAGAGTTTATCAAGCAAACAGCTGTTTTTTTAATGGGATTGTTTATCATTTTGAAATGGGCGCGTTCTTTCTGAGGTGCGTTATAACACACATGTGGGAAGATCGGCGAACGAACTCCGAATCTCGGAAGTGATTCAGTTCGTAGTTCAGTTCTTTTGGTTATTATCACATATCACTTCACCTCTGACCTCATCAGCTGATTGAATTCAGAATGATGCTGACAAATTCTCGATGTTTGCAAACTTTCAGCTTTTATAAACTTTTTATTACAATGAAATTAATACTACACTAGTGTTACTAACTTTTCTTCATCACGTCTCTATCCAAACAGAAGCATTTTCTGCTTCTGAATACTCGTTGTTGTTGTTTTTTTGTTTTCAATTTTTACTGACATGATTGTTCATTAAGTAGGTACCTTACCTACACCTAGGTATTAATTTCATGGCATACAGAAAGAAATTGAAGACTGAAAGTTCGTGTTTCTTGTTTTCATTTTCGGAGTGTATGTATTGTATATTGTTTGAAATTGAAAAAGGAACTTCTGTCTTTTCCCTTGTACATATTTTAGTTTCTCAATGAACACTTAAGAGATTTAAACTCAGAGTATTCTTGAAGATTTAGAAAACTTTTTCGATTTTTTTTTTTCAATTGAAAATGAAAATGGACGCTCCTTCTACCTTTTTTGTTTTTGATCGTTTTTTTAAATCCACAATAGAGGCATTTTTTGCTTCTAAAATTAATACAGTAAGTATGACGGAGTGGAAAGAGCTAGCAAGAAGATGAATGAAGCGGCGTTGAGTAGGGAAAAATAAGGGCTTTCAAAAGCGGTCTTGAAAATTTCAGGCCCATGCACAGGGTGTCCACACATTGTAAAACCGGTTTGGTCAAAAAATTCAAACTGGTTTTTATTGGCCCAATGTATTCTACACACTAAAGCGAGAAAAACGTGATATGAATTTTTTGAAAGCGGTTCATTAGTTTGCAACCAGTTATCAAAAATTACATAAGAATTGGAGATGGAAAAAAATGCTTGAAGCAAAAGTTGTGGGGCATGAAAAATTACACAATTCTGTTCAATCACATTTTGAAACCGGTTCATTAATTTCCATTTATCAGCCATGCAGTTTTTGACAATCACTTACAAATTGTAGATAGAGAAAAAAGCTGGAAACAAAAGTTGTACAGCGTGAAAAATTACACAATTCTGTCTATGTCTAATCACATTTTGAAACCGGTTCATTGGTTCGCATTTAGCAACCAGTTTTTGACAATCACCTGAAAATTGAAAATAGAAAAAAAAGTTTGAAACAAAAGTTGAAGAACGTGAAAAATTCAAACATTTTTTGCTGATTGCATTTTGAAACCGGTTCATTAATTTGCAACCAGTTATCAAAAATTACCTAAAAATTCGGGATGGAAAAAAAAGCTTGAAGCAAAAGTTGTAGGGCATGAAAAATTACACAATTCTGTCTAATCACATTTTGTAACCGGTTCAGTGGTTCGCATTTAGCAACCAGTTTTTGACAATCACCTAAAAATTGAAAATAGAGAAAAAAGCTTGAAACAAAAATTGTTAAGCGTGAAAAATTGAACCATTTTTGCTGATTGGATTTTGAAACATGCTTCATTAATTTGCAACCAGGCAACTTTCGATGGCTTGCTGCGTTTTAATGAACTGGTTTTAAAATACTATCAACAAAAATAGTTCAATTTTTCGCGCTTTACAACTTTCGTTTCTCAAGTTTTTTTCTTTATCTTAAATTTTTAGGTGATTGTCAAAAACTGCATGGTTGCTAAATGCGAACCTGTGAACCGGTTTCAAAATGTGATTGAACAGAATTGTGTAATTTTTCACGCCCTACAACTTTTGTTTCAAGCTTTTTTCTCGATCTCCAATTTTTAGGTAAGTTTTGATAACTGATTGCGAATTGGTGAGCCGGTTTCAAAATCTGATCAGCGAAAATGGTTCAATTTTTCACGCTCTACAATTTTTGTTCCAAGCACTTTTCTCCATCTCCAATTTTTAGTCGATTGTCTAAAACTGGTTGCTAAATGCGAACCAATGAACTGGTTTCAAAATGTGATTAGACAGAATTGTGTAATTTTTCATAAAAACCAGTTTGAATATTTTGACCAATGAATGCGAACCGATTAACCGGTTTCAAAATGTGATTCGACAGAATTGTGTAATTTTTCATAAAAACCAGTTTGAATATTTTGACCAAACCGGTTTTACAATTTGTGGACACCCTGTGCATGGGCCTGAAATTTTCAAGGCCGCTTTTGAGAGCCCTAGCTTATTTTTCCCTACTCAACGCAGATTCAGGGCTGCATGCAAAAAATTACCTTGAGGAAGAAAATTGCTCAAGACAGTTCTTAAGGAAAAAATGGTATGCTAAAAAGTTCCTTATAAATATAAGTAAGGAATAAAATAAGGATTTTTTCAAGGTACCTGTGGAGGTCATTCATCTCGTTAGCTCTTTCCACTTGGAAATGAAAGCCACCTAGCACTACTTTTGTGTCATACTGTATACTTGTTTTTTTCATTTTTACCTACTAACCCGCTTGTTCATTCATAATTCCAATTTTTCATTTTGCTAGAAGACATAAAAATGAAAAAAGAATTGTAGACTGAAAGTACATATTTTTCATTTTCATATTCGAACTTTCGAAGTATTGGATTAGATGCAAAAAATGATTGAAAATTGGAACTGAAAAAATATCATCATTGTAATTTGTAATTGTAGGCTACTTTCAAATTTCAATACAGATTTTAAAAAAACGGCCAAAAACAGAATAGGTTGAAACTTAAATGGGCATCGTACATATTACACATTTCCATTTTCAATTAAAAAAAAATAAAATCTAAAATATATTGAAAGCTTCAATAAATAAAGTTCAAGTGTGTATTGGAAAAGTATATCGAAAATAAATTACCGAAGTCGAAGTCTCTTGTCTTTTTCAATGCAAATTACTACGTTCCGAGTTTAGTTCCGAGCAAGTGAACGAGATTGCTCGCTTTCGCTTCCATAGCAAAATGTTCCGACATGTGTAGGAAACATATTAACGCACGTCAACAACAAATAACAACGTTTATTATAAAAATTAACAAGGAACATTGAAATTACATCTTAACGCTTCGAGAACATAAACGCTAGTCAGGGAATCGAATACACGAGATCGAGAAGGCGCGTGTACGTAAATACCGCGTAATTACGATGACTATTTCCCACAATCGGCCATCCTTTCCGGTGTGTCGTCCTCGACACACGATTTTCCTCGTTGAAATGGACCGCTTTCAGAAACGTTAGAAAGGCAGCCACTCGATTTCTCCTCGGAATTCGAATCGTTGTCAGATGACGAATCACTGGGCGATGAAGGACGATTTAACGATGGTTTGCTTGACTGGAACTCACGAAGACGTCTGGTCCAATCCGCCGCTTTCGAATAATCGTATACACGTAGGAAGTTGGCCATTTCCTCGTTTTTAAAACCAGAACATACCGCATTTTTCGAATCTGTCACTGATGCGCCGACATCTTTAGCTAACCGCAGCTTATCGAAGATGTATTCGATCGGTGACTCGTTTTCGTTTTGGGCTCGGAGGGAAAAACGCTCCCACTTGTCGACTACGTTGGTTTCGCTTCCGATAAACGTCTCGGAAAATTGCTGTCGAAAGTCATACCACGTTTTGATATCGTCTGCGGACAGGAGATACCAGGTTTTGGCCGCTTTTAGCAATAAACGCTTCGCTGCTTCTAATTTCTGTATATTGTTCCACCCGGCAATGGTTGCTTGGTTTTCGATGCTGTTCAGCCACTGTTTCGCTTCCGTCGATGATACTTCGCCGGTAAAGTGTGGAATGTTGGGCAATAGCACAGCGCTGCTAGCCGCTCGAACAATTTCACTCACCGTATCAATTGGAATCGTATTTTTCGATGCCGCCATGCTTTCGAGGGTGATCGAGAACAACACAAGAACTTTCAACACTTCAAAAACGAATGTAACGATAGCGATGTCATACGAGACACAGGTCCGACCACTTCTGAATATGTAGGAAACATATTAACGCACGTCAACAACAAATAACAACGTTTATTATAAAAATTAACAAGGAACATTGAAATTACATCTTAACGCTTCGAGAACATAAACGCTAGTCAGGGAATCGAATACACGAGATCGAGAAGGCGCGTGTACGTAAATACCGCGTAATTACGATGACTATTTCCCACAACATGACTGACATGACTGTGTGTCAACGCACCTCTTTGGGACCAAAATATTGATAAGGTAACAAATAAATAACGAAAAGTGATGAGAAATGAGCGTTGATGAAAAATTTCAGGAACTGTAAGCTTTAATTATTCACGTATGAATTATCTGCTAATTTGAATTTCTCCTTCATCTTTCCCATCGTTCAAATTACTATAGCATATCTTCGCCTGGTAGGAAGTCCTCAAAGCTGTAATAATGGTATGTGTTATTCAGACTATTCAGTGTTTTCTGATTCAATTTCGGGTGTTTCCTTTTTATGTAAATCTTTATTTTTTCCCCATTTGTGAGGGGAGGCTGGTCGTTCGCTCAACTTCTCCTCTTTTCTAAGTACCTAACTACTTTTGCACTTCGTTTAATTAACAACCAAATTCATTTATGTTTATGTTTTACAGATAAGGTTTATTTTGATACAAAATCGTGCCGGAAAGACAAGACTGGCCAAATGGTACATGAATTTTGACGATGACGAAAAACAAAAACTTATAGAAGAAGTGCACGCTGTGGTTACCGTTCGAGATGCTAAACACACGAATTTTGTCGAAGTACGTATGCTTAGAGTTTCCTACAGTATTCTACAGTACTTAGTTGTGAACCCTGCATGAATGATCAAAAGAAGAAGAAAAAAACAGACATTCATTCATTTTATCTGTATACAAACATATTTCCTACAGTTCAATAATGGGCTTTTCTGTTCTGTTTTTAGTTTCGTAATTTTAAAATTATTTATCGTCGTTATGCTGGTTTATATTTCTGCATTTGTGTGGACGTGAACGATAATAACCTTTGCTACCTGGAGGCAATTCATAATTTCGTCGAGGTGTTGAACGAATACTTCCATAATGTTTGCGAATTGGATTTAGTATTTAATTTCTACAAGGTAAAATCTATTATATTATAGTAGTATTTTGCATACTTTTTGTTCCGTACATATTTTTTAATGAATTGTTCGAAAATGTCACCTCGAATTTTCTGTTTCATCGACGCCTTGTTAATTCTACTTCGTGTTTACTTTGTAGGTGTATACAGTCGTTGATGAAATGTTTTTAGCCGGAGAAATCAGAGAAACTAGTCAAACCAAAGTTCTTAAACAATTACTCATGTTGAATTCGTTGGAATGATATCATTCGTACCTATTAATGTATTATTCGCTATGTTATATTGTATTTTTTTATTTTATCGCATTCCTCCTACGATCTATCAGATGGATCCTTCGGTAAATTAATCATTTCCGAAACTATTATTATCCCTTAATAAATCTCCCATGTATGTGTTTGCTATTCAGTATTCTATCCATTTTGTATGATTTATTTATTAATTTATTCATCTTTGTTATCTAAATAGTAAATGAACGTCTGTAATACTCGTACAATTAAAATATATCACGAGTGTTTTAATGTTATAATGTTTCATTTTAAATTTTTATTCGAATTTCGATGCAATTTTTCAAGCTGCAATTTGTTCATTTTAAAATTACCACATTTTACCGGTAATTACGGAAATAAGCGAAAGGTCGTAGAAAGTAAACAAAAACAAACATGTCGTCATCGCGTCTCGTCTCCTCTTTCAGTTCATTGTGTTTTTTGACGATCGATCGTGAATTTCGTGATGAACTGATGAAATTAATTAGATAGTTGAAAAAAACTACGTGTCAGTTGATTTTTATTCGCCTATTCGGTATTTTCATTGCTTTGTGGTTTTCTTCTTCTACGGTTAAACGATGGATTCGTCGAATGATCCACTCACTTGCATGGATGAAATCTCCACCCTGCAAAAACAACAAGTTATGGCTCTGATGTCCTGGTAAAGTAATTGTGCTCACTTGTTTCGAGATATTTCGATCATTATTACATCTGGGTCTTCTTATTTCAGTATTAACGTCGGTAACATAAGCTCGTCTGTGAAACGAGATGATCTCATAGAAGAATTTACCCCTTTTGGTGTCATCGAATCGATCCATATGGCTTGTGATTCGGTGTCGAAGAAACACGCAGGATTTGCCTTTATCGAATACAGTATTCCTGAAGCTGCTCTTTTAGCGATGGAGCAAATGAATGGCGTTCTTTTTCATGGAGAGAAGTTGGAAATTAAACGTTTGCATAATAATGAGGTAAAATTGGGTCAATAGATAAGATTGGAATTACAAGTTTCGTGTAGACCGTACTGATAATAAAAAATATGTTATAGAATGTTTCATCGAGTAACATGCCATTAACCGACTCCATTGTAAAGGAGATTATCCAATCAGCCAAGCAATATAATCGTATTTACATCGCATCTGTAAATCCCCTGCTAACTGAGAGAGATATCAAGTTGTAAGTCGCGTATCATTCTAATGATCATACATCTCGTATTCCTTCCTTGAACTGAGTAATGAATATTATTTGTTGAAATTTAACAGTTTATTTGAGAAAATTGGACACGTAAAAGCTTGCGAATTACCGCCAGGTTATTCTAGTCAACATCGACGTATAAGATACTGTTTCATCGAGTTCGAAAGCAAAGAATCGATTGAAAAAGCTCTATCGATGGATTTTCGTCGTTACGTAGGACCATTGTTACATGTTGGTCGTGTCATCACACCACCTAATTCACTTTTTGCGTCATCGATATTACCGAAAAAAGACGTATATCGTAAACAAGTAGTCGTAGATAGAGACAAAGAAATGAGATTCGCGATACGAGCTTATAGCGAGTATATTAATTTTTTCGCCGTTTGAGGTAAGCAATTTGGTTGAGAATAACGAATTGGCTCGATTGTAGATTTTGATTAGTACCTGTTCAATAATATTTTCTTGTTGGGTTTGATTATTCCTTTGCAGAGTTGCAGTTTTCTTACCATAATAATAACAAGATGAAGTTACCCTGTTACCGTACGTTTGTTTCTATTCCAAATAAGATTGCTGTGTGTGTGTTAAATAATGTAAGTTATGATAAGATGAAAATTTATCTGAAAGCAGCGATGTGCAATGCAGTTCGTGTGGAAATTTGTGTTCGGTTTTACGTTACTTGTGACGTAAGTTTATTGAGATTTTGTTTTCTTTCGAAAGGAATAATAATATTGAAGTTTGTGGAATATTTATTCGACCTAATGTTTCTAAAATGTTTCAGATCGAAGTCGTGAAGTATAAATCGTATTGAATTCGTCGTTTCGTTCGTAGATTGAGCTATTTTGGATAACAGATGATGATTCAGACGTAGGTAGCATAGATGAATAATTTCTCCAAATGAAGTGCATTCGTGTTGCGTAGTTTTACGAATTTGTGGAGATGCTTTGAGATAGAAATAAAATAAAGATTGAAAAACTATAATTTCGAATTTCTATAATTTAATATAGTTCATTCGTGTGATGAAATATGTTTTTCCTCCTCAACTATTGTGGTTGTGGAATATTGTGGATCCTTTTCTTTTTGATGTTACATTTCCTGCCGAAGTGCAGACTGCATTGTAAAATTAAAAACTATAGATTGTTCTAAATTTATTTTTTACATGAATATTTATCGATAAAAAATTCTTATAAAACTTTATAAAAATTAGCTTACGTGAGTATAGGTATAGGCTCTAGAAAAATTAATTTTTATCAATTAATCGATTTTATGAAACACTATCAGACCTAACATTTGGATTTATCTACCTTTAATTTAGGTAGATATTTCAGGCATCTGACCTTTTTGAATATTCAACGCTCATCAATAACTAATTTCGTTGATATTTTATTGAATAATAAAATCGATAATGTGACGTAATCGGAAAGTTGAACTACTATTTTGATTCTATTTATGAATTTCATGGGTTACCTAGGTATTCGTATCCATAATCCATAAAATATTCTATTGGAAAATAATCATAATATTATTTTTCCCCTCAGTCAATTGTAGTCTAGCTGCCCATAGTCTTATAAACTATATGCTCTATTATGAACACCAATAATTTACCTTACTCACTATACGCATATCACAGAATTGCATTCAACTATTACATAATAATTGGTATACATTTTTTAAATATTTTGTACTGATACGTGCGATCCCTTTTGCACCAACATAGGTCGATTATCACCTCTGATATCATATACTGGTCTTCTATGATCCAGGTTTTTACCCCCTTTGCTCCTTAGTGTCGAACGTAACACATCCAACTGAAAAAAAAATATTATTAATAATGAAGCAGACTCATAAGATCTATAAGTGGGTAGAACATTTGAGTGAAATTTCCTCACCTGATTTGACGATATATCGAAACATTGAAAGTACACTAACCACGTCACACTTTCTTTATAAGGCGCACTCGTCAAAGATCCGGGATATGTCATCCATTGTTGATTGTTTAGAACAATTTTGTGTATAAATTTGAATACGTCTTGCCATTTCGTCACGTGTGTTTTGGCAGGAACTATCAAGTGATGAAGGATATCATTGAAATGTATTTCAAGATCATCGTTATCGTCCGATGTGATCTAAACAATGAAATGCACTTGAGTAGAATTAAGATTATATAGGTGCAGGGCGCAGTATTGAAGAAAAATTCAAACCATCAACAACTTACCCTTCCAAATAATGCAAAAATAGCCAATCCATCTTGCTTTTTTCTAGCCATCTCGAACGAACCATATTTCTCTTTGTAGTGAACAACGTGTACTTCCGCAGCATACCTTGATCAAATTGTAAAATTTATATCATTTTATCGGAAAATTGAACGAGATATCTAAAAATATGTATCCCTATCGAATAATTTTTCATCGTAATATAAATTTTTTATTAAGTAGGTAATATCGAACAAATTAAGTCCCGAAGAAAACAGGCCTATCAGGAAATCGATTTTTTTCTCTCCTTAATTTTTTTTAATAATAATGTATTTTTTATCTTCTTACGGTATTCCATTTATTAAATGCTCGCTGCCGGCCGAACGACTTCCCCAGTGCCAATGCATGTTGTCGAAAATATATTTGGCTGGTAATGGACCTCCTTGAATGTACGGAGGATTTGTGCCATTTTTTACCTTACATTCGACTGAAACATCACAATAAATAAATTTGGTTACAACGTGTTGAAAAAGCTACAGCCTTATGTGTGTGTAGATTAGGGTGGCCCTTATTTTTGAAGTTGAGATTTTCTTCCCTCCCAACCTACGAAGTGGAGACCTCTGGTGAAAAAATAATTCCCTATTTTTCATTTTTTTCATTTTCAAAAAACTCGGGCTGCGGTGGGCCCCTCAATTTGCAAAAATTTTATATGAAGTAAGTACAAATTCACTGTAAAATTTTAAAATTTCTCAATTTCAAGTTCTGTTATTTCTAAAAAGTCTCTTTCGAGTATAATAATTTCTCATGACGGTTTTAGCCCCCTCCATTGAAAACCAAGCTGACCCCCTGAAATAGCTGAAATTTATTGTAAAATACGAATTTAAGCTATTCTGGGGGACCGACTTGATTTTCTAAGGATGGGGTTAATATCCTCATGAGAGTTCATTTCACTCACAAGACACTTTTTAAAAGTGTTGAAACTTGAAATTTTTGAATTTTGAAAATTTTGCTTTGAAGTTAGATTTTTTCTAATTTTTGACGACCGCAGCCAGAGTTTTCCAAAAATGGAAAAAATGAAAAATGGGGAATTATTTTTCCACGAGAGGTCACCACTTTGAGGGTTGGGAGCAGAAGAAATAGTAATTTTTTTTGGGTCGCGCGTTTAAGGACCACCCATAACTATACAATATAAATAAAGACGAAACGGTCACTTTATCATAGATCTTTCCGCATGTTGTGAATATTGAGTAATATTGCCAGTCGCGAGTATATGTATTTTTAAGCGAATGCCTCTGGTTTTGACATCTTGAAACTTTCGAATTGGATTTCCTTTTTTTCCCTCTTCCTTTAGTTTTAATCACTATCAACACTTCAGTCATTTCATCCATTGTAAGCTGTGGTACTTCAGCATAAACAGTGAGTTAAGAATTTCGGATTAAAATTAGACTTTCCAACTTCGATTTGTCACGATTTAAGTTTTGCTCTAAATTCCGGTCATTTTTTTGCCTTAATTTTGCCTGATTTTTTTCTTTATTTTAGTAGTTTTTTGCTGATCTTGTGCTTTAAAAAATTTTGAGATTTTTAGTGTGCGTAGCACACTATTGGTTTCGGTCTGAAAGTGGAAAAATTCTTTGGAACGAATGTTCTCTTAGATGGACGGGCCGATTTTTTTGAAATTTCTTTACGTAGATGCGGCGTAACATGAGGCATGGAACGCCGTAATTATAATTGCAATTACTCAATTAGCTTCTTGAGTAATTGCAATTAATTACGAAAATTTGTACCAAAAAAAGAATAAAAAGGGGAAAAGGGCCATATCAAAAGCGAAGCCGACAAAAGCAAAGCCGACCTCAGATAAATTTTGAAATTTATGTAACACCCCAGGGGTTCTAATATCTTTTCTATTGTTCAATTTTCGAATTTATTTTGTTAAAATTGAACAATGGAAAAGATTTTATCAAAAGCGAAGCCGACCCCATGTGGTGTTATATTTATCAAAAGCAACGCCGACACCAGTTTTAAAATGTAACACAGCAGGTGTCCGAAAATATTCTTATCCACAGTGTTATCTTTCCCATTGTTCAATTTCAAACATTTCAAATTTGATTCAAAGTGATTTGCCGCCTATTGTCTCGCTTATACCTAAATGTAACACCACAGGGGGTTATAAAATTTTCTCTATTGTTCAATTTTGAGAAAGGTTTTTAGAACACCTGCACCTGCAGGTGTTTCATTTACACACATTCTGTACCTAGACAATGAAAGCAGGTGGTTACCCTTAGTAGTCAAATCCCACCCGTCATTTGTGCTTTGGCTGTGCTCCAGAGAAGTTCTATCTGTGTCGCATTATACTTTCGAGCTTTCAGTAATGTGCTGTGCATTCGATGTTGCATACTGCTTTCAAGCTTTCGTATTCGCGTAGTGCTTTTTTAATCGCATTGTGTTTTCAAGCTTTTGAACTTTCAGTATCGCATTGTGCTTTTTTTTCAAAATCGTGTTGTGCTTTTTTTTTCAAAATTGCGTTCTTTTTCATGTTTTTTTTTTCATAATCCTGTTGTGCTTTTTTTTCAAAATCGCGGTGTGCTTTTGTTTTTGAAATCGCGTTGTGCTTTTTTTTTCTGAAATCGCGTTGTGCTTTTTTTTTCTGAAATCGCGTGGTGCTTTCTTTTCAAAATTGTGTTGTGGTTTTTTTTTCAAAATCGCGTTTTTTTCATGTTTTTTTTTTCATAATTGTGTTGTGCTTTTTTTTTTCAAAATTGCGGTGTGCTTTTGTTTTCAAAATCGCGTCGTGCTTTTTTTATTGAAATCACGTTGTGCTTTTTTTTCTGAAATCACGTGGTGCTTTTTTTAAAAATCGCGTTGTGCTTTTTTTTCAAAATCGCGTTTTTTTCATGTTTTTCTTTTCAAAATCGCGTTTTTTCGTGTTTTTTTCATAATTGTGTTGTGCTTTTTTTTTCAAAATCGCGGTGTGCTTTTGTTTTCGAAATCGCGTCTTGCTTTTTTAATTGAAATCGCGTTGTGCCTTTTTTCCCGAAATTGCGTGGTGCTTTTTTTTTAAAATCGCGCTGTGCTTTTTTTTGGAAATCACGTCGTGTTTTTTTTTTTAAAAATCCCATTGTGCTTTTTTTTTGAAATCGCGTTGTGCTTTTTTTCAAAATCATGTAGTGCTTTTTTTCAAAATTGTGTAGTGCATTTTTTTCAAAATCGTGTAGTGCTTTTTTCAAAATGGTGTGGTTTTTTTTCAAAATTGCGTTGTGCTTTTTTCGAAATCGCGTTGTGCCTTTTTTCGAAATCGCGTTGTGCTTTTTTTTCAAAATTGCGTTTTCATTTTTGAAATTAAATTGCGCTTTTTTTCAAAATTGTGTAGTGCTTTTTTTCAAAATTGCATTGTGCTTTTTTTTCAAAATTGCGTTTTCATTTTTGCAAATTTGCGTTGTGCTTTTTTTCGATATCGCATTTTGCTTTTTTTGAAATCGCGTTGTGCTTTTTTCAAAATCGTGTGGTGCTTTTTTCAAATTTGCGGGGTGCTTTTTTTTGCAAATTTGCATTGTGCTTCTTTTCAAAATCGCGTTGTGCTGCTTGTTGTGCGTTTTTTCAAAATCGCTTTGTGCTTTTTTTTGAGATTGCGTTTTCATTTTTGAAATTTATTTGCGCTTTTTTTCAAAAGTGTGTAGTGCTTTTTATCAAATTCGCGCAGTGCTTCTTTTTTTACAAATTTGTGTTGTGCTTTTTTTTTTGATATCGCATTGAGATTTATTTGAAATCGCGTTGTGCTTTTTTCAAAATTGCGTGGTGCTTTTTTTCAAATTTGCACGGTGCTTTTTTTTGCAAATTTGCGTTGTGCTTCTTTTCAAAATCGCGTTGTGTTTTTTTTAAAAATTGCGTTGTGCTTTTTTTCTTAAAATCGCGTTGTGCTTTTTTTTGAAAATTCGCGTTGTGCTTTTTTTTGAAGCTCCTGTTGTGCTTTTTTTCGAAATCCGGTTGTCCTTTTTTTAAAGATCGCGTTGTGCTTCTTTTCAAAATCGCGTTGTGCTTTTTTTTCTAAAATTCGCGTTGTGCTTTTTTTTTTGAAAATTTGCGTTGTGCTTTTTTTTGAAGCTCCCGTTGTGCTTTTTTTTCGAAATCGGGTTGTGCTTTTTTCCGAAATTGCGTTGTGCTTTTTTTTACGAAGACGTGTTGTGCTTTTTTCCGTAATTGCGTTGTGCTTTTTTTTTTACGAAGACGTGTTGTGCTTTTTTTAAAAACTGCGTTGTGCTTTTTTTTCAAAATCGCGTCGTGCTTTTTTTTCCAAAATCATGTTCTGTTTTTTTTTTTTGAAATCGCGTTGTGCTTTTTTTCAAAATTGTGTTGTGCTTTTTTTTCGAAAGTTCGCGTTGTGCTTTTTTTTGAAAATCACGTTCTGTTTTTTTTTGAAATCGCGTTGTGCTTTCTTTTTAAAAATTGCGTTGTGCTTTTTTTCTAAAATCACATTCTGCTTTTTTTTTAAATCGCGTTCTGCTTTTTTTTTTAAAATTGCGTTGTGCTTTTCTTTCTGAAATCGCGTTGTGCTTTTTTTTTCAAAATTACGTTGTGCTTTTTTTTAAAAATTGCGTCGTGCTTTTTGTTTGAAGTTTGCGTTGTGCTTTTTTTGAAATCGCGTTGTTTTTTTCCAAAGTTTGCGTTTTGCTTTTTTTCAAAGTTTGCGTTGTGCTTTTTTTCGGAAATCGCGTTGTACTTTTTTTTAAAAAATCGCGTCATGCTTTTTTTTCAAAATCGCGTTGTGCTTTTCTTTCTAAAAACGCGTTGTGCCTTTTTTCAAATTTGCAATGTGCTTTTTTTTAAAATCGTGATTGCGTTCTGCTTTCAAAATCCCAGTCGCTTTTTTTCAAAGTTGCGTTGCGCTTTTTTTTGGAAATCTCCTATTTTTTGAATTTGCGGTGCTTTTTTTGTGATCTTTTTTGAAATCTCGATCTATTTTTAAAATTTGCGGTGCTTTTTTTCAAAATTGTGTTTTTTTTTCAAAATCACATTGTGCTTATTATTTTGAAGTCGCGTTGTGCTTTTTTCGAAGTTGCGTCTTTTTTTGAAATTTTGTTGTGCTTTCCTAACTAAAGAGGCTACGCACACTGTTACAGCTGCGCCAGGCGCAGCTGTCTAGTTTTGTTTACAATTTTTGTGGAATTATGATTTTTCATCTTCCAAAAGTTACGATTTCTTTTAATTTTGAATATTTTTTTCAGGGAGGGAGAAAAGCTTCTTCAAAATTTGATGAGTTTATTTATTTTTGTTTTCATCTTTTGTGGTGGATTTTTTTTCAGAATCTTGATATCTTTCATTCGTTGAGATTCCCCTCTCCTTTCTCTTCAACTCTCAGTTCACTCTCAGTTATGAGGAAGATCCTCGGGATTTCCTCTCTCTTTAAACAATTTTTTTTCTTTCGAATCGTCTTGAGTTTTGATTGAAATTTTTTTTTTCATCCCTTCCATAATTTCATTTTGAATTTTATCGATTCGTTTTTCTGAATAAATTTTTGTTCTTACTTAATTTCGCCGAAACCTTTTTTCTTGAATTTTCGTGATTTTTATGAAATTTCCTCCTAATTTTGCGCTGAATAAGTATAGTATTTTTTTTTCTGTTTAAATTTTTGTGAAAATCTTCTTTTTACTTACAGTTTTTTTTTTTTTTTTTTGATTTTAAGACTTGATTCGTATTTTTTACTTTTTTCTGAGATCCTCGTAATTTTTTTCAACTTGAATTTTAGTAGAATTTCTTTTTTTTCTTCTTTTTAAAACGTGTGTCAATTTTTGCCAGATTTTTTGATGTCTTTTTCTCACGAAATTGAGGATTTTTTTCCTTTCTGAAACACGGTACATTTTTTTGTATTCGAATTTTTGAAATGATTTTCATTTGGATTGCAAGCCCCCCCCCCCCGTTCTTTATCTTTGATTTTAATAAGTTTTCAGTTCTTAAATGATCTTTTTCAATTACGAAATTTTTCACAATTATTGTTCATTCTTTCTCAACGCTCGAATAATTTTTTTCATCAAATCTTCGCTCGTGTCTATATTTTTGCTATTTTACAATTGGTATTTTTGTGTTCAATTTTTGATAATGGTTTCGGATAAGATTAAATTCACTTTCTCCCTATTTCGGTGGACGACTTCCCCCTCTTTCAATTTTGCATTTTTTTTTTTCATTAGTTCGGCACGTTTTTTCGATCATGTTCCCAGAATCCAATATTTTTTTCAAGCTGCTTTGTTGAATTTTTATCTAGTTTACTTTCGAAGTGTTGATACTTTATTACCAGTTTTGAGCTTTCACTAGTTTTTTAAAAATGGTCTTTATTTGAATTTTGAAGATTTTTTTCTGGTTACTTTTTTTTAGCTTTTTTGGTGTTACTGAAGTTACCATTTTTGAGAAAAATTTGAGGACAATCCCTGTTCACATCGAAAATCTCTTTTAAAAAAATTGAACTTTTCCCACCAATTTTGAAAAATGTTGAGATCAGCAAAAATTGAATCCTTTCATTAAAACTGATGTTATTTTACTTTTCGGATTACAAATTTTTCAAAGCTTCTGCCTTCGCTTCGCTCGGGCTATTCAAGATGCTATACTTTCAAAAATTTTAAGAATTCAAAAATTGAATTGAATAGGACAATTTTAGAAATATGTACTCGTAAATACCCAAACCATTTGAAAAGTTCAAATTTCTCATTTTTTTCTGAACAGAACCTCAAAATTTTCAAAATTTATGATGCTGTTGTGCTCCGGTGAAAATGTAAAATATAAAACGTATACAAAATGGTATTTTTTTCGTTTTTTAGACCAATTAGTTCAAAAAATTTTTTTCGTCTTCCTTCGCTTGAGCAGTAAGTAATTTTGCCTTCATTTCGATAAAATAACCATTCAATAGGTATGAAGAGTTTTCGAAAAATTATCTTAAATTTTAGTCGGGGAGCCCGCTTAAGGATCTATTGCACCCCCCCCCCCTCCGGTCGATTCTCCGGCACAACTTTTTTCTTAGAAGGAGAGTCCTAAGGAACATTTCTAGCCCTTGTCCTCAAAAAATGAGTGGCCCTACTTACAAAATGGCGGCTATTTTGATTGACAAGTCAGCCGAAATCGCAGATTTTGCTTTCTAACATAGAACTTGTACGAAATTTTTTAACCCGTACAAAGGTAGATCGAAAGATCAGGCAAAAATTTATCACCTGTCACAATTTCAAGTGCTAAAAGTGCTTTTTTCGATTTTTGGTGAATTTTTAAAAATCAAATTTAGGCCAAAAATGAGGGAAAAAAATAAAATTTTACCAAATTCACCAAGAAAGTTGAAATTTGGAATGTACCCTATTTTCGACATGACAAATCGATTGGAAACTGTTTCAAACCGTTTTGAGCAGTTCTGGAGCCTCCAGCAGATTTTTGAAACTCGAAATTCCCACAAAATTTCATCAAAATGGAATTGGAAAGCCGAAATTCATTTTGCAAACTAATTTCAATACGCTACGAAGTCGACTGCAGGTGAATTTCAAGTCGTTTTGGAGCCTCCAGCGACTTTTTTTTTGGGAGAATTGAAATTTCCAAAAAGTAGCTGGAAGCTTCAAAATCATTTGAAATCACCATCGTATTGAAATTAGTTTGCGAAGTAAATTTCAGCTTGCTAACTCCATTCATAAAATGTTGTGCGAATTTCAATTTTCTAAAATCTGGTGACTCCAGTAATTTTCAAAAAGTTGCTGGAAGCTCTAAAACGGCTTGAAATCTACCTGCAGTCGACTTCGTAGCGTATTGAAATTATGGTTCGCAGAATGAATTTCGGCATCCCATCTCCATTTTGATGAAATTTTGGGAAATTTCGAGTTTCAAAAATCTGCTGGAGGCTCCAGAACTGCTCTAAACGGTTCTAAATCGTTTCCAGTCGATTTGGCGTGTAGAAAATAGAGTAAGTACATATCCCAAATTTCACCTATCCTGGTCAATTTGGCAAAATTTTGATTTTTCCCCTAATTTTTGGCCTTAATTTCATTTTCAAAAGTTCACCAAAAATCGATAATTGCACTTTGGCACTTGAAATTTGGTCAGATCTTTCGATCTACCTTTGTACGGTTTAAAAAATGTCGTGCAAGTCCTATGTTGGAACGCAAGTTGTCCCGGAGGATCAACCGTTAGGGGGGGGGATGCAATAGATCCGTATGCGGGCTCCCGACAAAATTTTTGAAGAAAAGTTTTTTTTAATGTTGAGGGGAGGTAGCAAAGATTATCTATGCCTAAATATGAGGAGAGGCAAAAAAAGCTAGAAATTTGCTTTGGGTTCAGTAGTCACTCTGTAATCGCTTCAATTCCGGATTTCCGGACGTGAAGTAGGGACGTACCTATTTAAATCTATCGCATAAAAAATTAACTGTCTGTTGTCTCCAGAGCCTGGAGCTAAACCTTGACAAGCAAATTGACCGCTACAATGCCTTGAAGATATGCAAATTACGTGCGTAACCTAATTTTGCAAATTTTACCGATGTCAATGTCATGCCATTCAAGATTCTATGATCGAGTCTTACGCGTTCACCACGGGCTATAAGTATACCCAGCGAAAAAATGTGCTAAATGCTTCAAATGGTGAAATATTGAACATGTGAGAAAAAAATCGAGAGTAATTTAAGTATGTATTAATTCGAGTCTTGATACTTATCGAATTAATTTATTCGCACCATCGTAAGATCTAGATGATTACACCGATCGAGCACAAATTGCTTTCTAATTATCTATTCGTTTGAATCTAATTCATTATCATGCGAAATTAATCAATTAATCATTAGTAATCGGAAACTGCTACTATGTAATCCCTCCCTGCAGGAAAATATATTTCTTAGGACTTGTTATCGACGACGGTACAGATAATCTAGGTACCTATAAACCTACAATTTTTCTTTCAAGTTGTTCGTAAATCATCATCCGAAGTAGGTCTCGTCTGTTTCGATGTACTGACTGAATCATCATGCGCCAAAAATATTGACAGATAATTCTACACCTAAATTGGTTTCACCTTTAAATATACTTACCTGCTCTCTCAGTTACTTGGTTAATTAATAATTAGGTATTCGAAGAAAATCAATTTCACGAACAAAATACCTATCTACGTACCTAACTTATAAAATACCCACCCAAAGTCAGGCATATCTTAATGTATAATCAATTCGTAATAATTACTCGTATGTCCAGCATTGAAACAGATGAGTTCCGCAGAGTCGTCGAGTTCTTCGTACGAATGCGTATCCAGAGGAGGCATACTTATTTTGTCAATTCTATCGGTATGAATATTAATAGGAGACTGATATCCAGGAGGTAATCTGACACGTTCCATGTTAAAAGGCCAATAATTAGTATCTGCACGTATGGGGGAAAAGGAGCAAGAACGTAATTTTATCACGTTTAAGTGTCTCGAAATCACATCACAATATATTGTACTATAGGAGCTAAGTAGGTAGGTAGTAGGTACATAGTACACTTGTACTTACGATTGAGTTTTGAATATACAATACGAGTCGTCGGAATTCTTTGTAGGAAACTTTTCGAGATAATCGATATGAAATTTTTGGTTTCTTGGGTTTGAAATCCATCAGTATGAAATTGGCGAGTTTGAGAGTCTGGGAATTCGTCATGATTGTTTCGGCTTATCGGGTGAGTATTGGATTCGTACGCGGAAGCAGATGGGTAAGTATGGGATTCTGAATCATAAAATACCTCGTTATGGGATTCCGACTGGTGAACTCCATCAATACTGTGTGGATCATCTGCTGCATGGTTCGTTTGTACAAATACAACGAATCGTTGACAATATAAAAATAGAAAAAATATTATGTAATTTTGCAAACCGTAATGAAAAACGAATTTCATCGTAACAATTGTAGTATTAACAACGAATAAAACTCGAGTAACTTTCTCGGTACCGAGACACCATCACTATACAATTCCGAAATGTTTTTTTCGTTTCAATTTTTTCTAATATTAACTGGTATATACTTGTAGCGTCACAATTTACGAGTTGAAAAAACTTTTGCACCGTTATAAAAAATATATTATAGATTAGGAATCTCTCGGCCAGTAGCCCGAACACGTACTGTGCTAGAGTAGCGAAGAAATTATTCACGTACCTACCTTAATGAATTCGCGATTAATTAACCCACCAACGAGTAATGAATCTTGGTTCGTGAAACGTTCGTAAGATAGATATAGAGCTTAGATTATTAGTATAGATTGTATAATGTATTACGACGAAGGGCAGAAAAAATGACTTATGCGAACGTAAAACAATTGCTATGCGTATGTAATTCTGTATAGGTAGGCATTAATTCGATAATTTTGATCGCGTATCAGTTATAATAATATTAAAAACGATGTGTTTTTAATGCAGGTATAATGCTCCAGCAGTGGTTTACGTTTCATTGTTTGCTAATATTTGCATATTTCATCCGTAGTAGGTTTTCTCACGGGTTCATTATATTTTAATCTTCTCTAGGCGCTTCTCTCTTTCCTCGTAAGTATATGTAGGTCCTTTGGTGTCGTTCACGTTGTATAAGATGGCAGGTACCTAGGTATAGGTGAGGTGTAGTCATCAGAGGTAGAGGTGTTACTGTGAGCGGAAACTTTTTCATTGTGTGATGTGCGTACTTACTTACTTGTACTTGGACTTATATACCTACTGTGTAAGTTTGACGCGATCCATTTTCGAACATTTTGAGAAAAGCGCAAAATCGTAACCTAAAATGCCGAGGTAATACGTACATACGTCTAATATTTTCGTACCAACATGACGATAGTGACCCATATGTTTGTTGAATACCTACCCTATAAGCATGCCTGAAATTCGGTCACTATTTCACTTGCAAGTCACTTTTTTTCGGCAAAAATGGCCAAAAAAGTGACTTTGATCATTTTTCTAAAAGATTTGTCCTGTAAAAAAGAAATAGTGCAAAATTTTAGGATTTGATCCATATTTTCAGTAAAATCCTTCAGAATCATTATTTAAAAAAAAAATAAAAATCAACTATGTGATTGGATACAGCCGATATTTTCTAAACCGTACAAAGGTAAGTCGAAAGATCAGGCAAAAATTTATCACCTGTCAGAATTTCAAATGCTGAAGTGCCTTTTTCGATTTTTGGTGAATTTTTGAAAATCAAATTCAGTCCAAAAATGATGGAAAAAATCAAAATTTTACCAAATTGAGCAAGAAAGCTGAAATTTGGGATATACCCTATTTTCGACACACCAAATCGATTGGAAACAGTTTTGAGCAGGTCTGGAGCCTCCAGCAGATTTTTGAAACTCGAAAGTTCCCAAAATTTCATCAAATGGAGATGGAAAGCCGAAATTCATTTTGCGAACTATCTAATTTCAATACGCTACGAAGTCGACTGCAGGTAGATTTCAAGTCGTTTTGGAGTTTCCAGCGACTTTTTGGAAATTACTGGAGTCTCCACCAGATTTTTGAAACTTGAGATTCCCACAACATTTTATCAACTGGAGTTAGCAAGCTGAAATTTACTTCGCAAGCTAATTTCAATACGATAGGAAGTTGGCTGCTGGGTGGTTTCAAATGGTTTTGAAGCTTCCAGCTACTTTTTGGAAATTTCAATTTTCCAAAATACGCTTTACAACTTTTCAAAAAGTCACTGGTGGCTCCAAAACGACTTTGAACCCAACAGCAGTCGACTTCGTAGCGTATTGAAATTAGTTTACAGAATGAATTTCGGCTTTCCATCTCCATTTGATGAAATTTTGGGAAATTTGAAGTTTCAAAAATCTGCTGGAGGCCCTAGTAATTTTCAAAAAGTTGCCGGAGGCTCCAAAACGACTTGAAATCTACCTGCAGCCAACTTCGTGGCCATTTGATGAAATTTCCCAGTTTCAAAAATCTACTGGAGGCTCCAGTAATTTTCAAAAGTCGCCGGAGGCTCCAAAACGACTTCGTGACGTATCGAAATTAGTTTGAAGAATAAATTTTGGCTTTCCAACTGCATTTGATGAAATTTTGTGGGAATTTCGAGTTTCAAAAATCTGCTGGAGGCCCAGAACTGCTCAAAACGGGTTGAAATAGTTTCCAATCGATTTGGCGGGTCGAAAATGGGATATATCCCGAGTTTCAGCTTTCTTGGTTAATTTGGTAAAATTTTGATTTTTTCTCTCATTTTTGGCCTGAATTTGATTTTAAAAAATTCACCAAAAATCGAAAAAGGCACTTCAATACTTTAAATTTTGACAGGTGATAAATGTTTGCCTGATCTTTCGATCTAACTTTGTACGGTTTGAAAAATTTCATGCAAGTCCTATGTTGGAACCCAAAATCTGATTTTTTGGCTGACTTGTCAATCAGAATGGGCGCCATTTTGTAAGTAGGGCCACTTTTTTTTTAGGTCAAGGGCTAGACATGTTTCTTAGGACTCTCTCTTTAAGAAAAAGTTTTTCCGTAGGATCAATGGGAGGGGGGATGCAATAGATCTGCGGGCTCCCCGACTAACATAATCTCAGGATTTTGATCATTTTTTCTCAAATTTTTGATCATTGAAGTCACAAAAAAAAATTAATTGGTGGATTTCATGCCTCCCTACGCGTTGCCGTAAGAGTTCCTGAGCGGCTTCAAGTTTGGAGAAGTAAAGTTTTGCCTCCAACCTTACTTCTTTGAATTTTTTTTAGCAATATCGTGCTAAACGTTTAGGAAAGCTTGTAATGTTTGAGAAATAAAAATAATACTGCATTTTTAGACCATTTATTTGGAAATTTATACGAAGTTTTGTCTTTTTTTAAGCAAAAAAATTAATTTTATTGATACAAATTACAAATGAAAAAAACTGCAAAATTTATATTTTTTTGCCAAACTTGAAAAAAAGAAATCATGTTACATATCATCCAAAAGAACCTGAAAAAATTCAGATAAATATAAAAATAATAATCTTAAGGAACAAACATTATACAAATTCACTGAATCTTATTCATATGTACAAATGAAAATAAATCTCAAAAATTACCAGAACAAAACTCACAAATCGACGAGGTTAATCTTTATAATACTTGCAAACGAAAACAAATTACATTGAGAAATTAAAATTTGTTGGTCAAAAGCTTTAAAAAAATTCATATTACCTAATAAAGTTCTTTAATAACAAAAATAAAAAAATTGACTATCTTATCTTATTAATACAAGTGAAAACGAATTAAAAAGCTGACATTTTTGATACAAACTTTAAAGAAAAAAATTATGTTAAAGTTGAAGAACCTGAAAAAATTTCAGATCAATACAAAAATAAAACAACTTGAAGGGAACAAAAAATACAAATTGACTGTAGATAATATCTTTATTATGTACAAGGAAAACAAATTGAAAATCAAATTTTTTGGTTGAACTTACATTTTTACATTTACATACATACATTTATTTATTTCTTTCGTACAGTACAATCTTATTAATAGATACATATTACGACCCCACCAGTACCTTTCGGTGAGCGGGGGATCGGCTCTCTCCTCATTAAACAGACAGAAACAAAAATACAAAAATAAGAAAATGATAAAAATAAATGAAATAAAGAAACAAATAGATAGATAAGTAGATAAATAAATAATTAACCAACACTCAGCCACTAGAAAATAGAAAAACCAGAGAGCGAACAATACCCTACAATTAATAATTTCAAACAACTTGCTGTAATAGCTCGGTACACCACACTAACATTCATTCATCTAGGATGGATGACACATATTCCTCAATCATTCTTTTGAAACCATTTACACTCGCATTTTTACATTCCACTGGCAAACTGTTGTACAGATGGGCAGCAAAGTATCGAAAAACTGACCTAGACATTGACTTTCTCCAGCCAGGAAGCGGAACAACACCTGACGCAGCAGGTCTAGTACATCCCACCCCCACAGCATAGCCAAATGCGTCTCTACACCTGTGCATCAGAGATAACACAGTGATGTAATAAATTTGCCTCACCTTAAAGATACCCAAAGAACAGAAAACTGGCTGAGTGAGAGGGAGCGTCCCAATGAAAGTTCATTGATAACAAAAATTAAAATCATAAATTGCCTGAATCGGCTGAATCAACTAAGATACAATCAACTACGGTGCTTCTTCAATACACTCACTAGTCACCTCTTTATTTACAATACCCATCCAAATTTCTCCATGACTTTCCAAAGTGTTTTTCTAGCAGTTTGATTATATCGTTTCTTTTCTCCGTTGAAATCTTGTTAACACGTTTAATTTCTGATGCTACAATATGTTTCGGATTTTTTTTAATATCAGAGAGACCAAACTGAAACTTCTCATTCAATTTTTGGGAAGTTATAGTCTGGTCGAATTACCTCATCCGTTCGCTCAGAATGTTAAAAGCGATCTGATGACTGATTCTTAATCCAGGCCAAAAAATTATCTCGGGTGCCTTTTTTTTAGCCACTCCCCTTCCTATGGCCCACCCCCTTATAAGTAGATCAGTAGGTATCTAATTCACAATAAAGTCACCATACTGTATATTTTGTCATCTGGAGCTGCAGTATCCATCTTTAATTATTAATGTGTTTTCACAATTTACACAAGTAGGTATACACAAATCCGTGCAGTCCAAGCCATTTTTTGCGCAGCTGCACCTCTCTGAGCATTTTTTTTACCGGCAAAATTTAATTGGCTGTAAAATCGCTGTAGGCGCCGATTCTTTCAGGCACATAATCGGTTCGATCATTCCATCAGCTTTGATTTCCCATCCATACTTTTCGATTGCTAAAGGAATTACTTCATTTAGTGTGGATTGAGCCCACATATGGGCTACAAATTGTGACCTTAGTCCTTAACACATGTGGCCTCAAAGAGTACATATGCTCACCCTAACCTACCCAACACGAACAAAGGTTTTCTACCACAACACCCTCCCCTTCACATTTTCCCACACAAAATATCATTTTTTTAAACTAAAAAACTACAGTTTTAATTAAATTAAATTTTTTTCATATTAAGTATATTAAATATGTTCACATAAAATTTTACGAAGCATTCTTCTAAAACCTAATAAAAATTACTTACTTGATGACTTGACAAATTTTAGAATATGTTGAAACATTCTCAAAAAACCATACTCATTTCCTCCCAATTTTACGACATGTTCAGAAATAATTCTTGATGTCAAGGCATGAATTTTCATCGGGTCTTTGAAAATCCGCCTGGCTTATCAGAAACTTATTTTTGTACATTTTGTGGTAAACTACACATCCTGCTGTAATTTTCTAATTGTAAATAAGGAAGTTTTTGGAAAATTCAAAGATATTTTTGAGAATTCTAGAATTATTTCAACAGTATACTGTACACAAATACAAGTGATATTGTTGGTTGAGCTTGAAAATGATAAAATCTGTGAATAAAATATGAAAAACGAATAAACTATAGGAATAAAAACATCCTACTCTAAAAATACATGTTTAAAAGAACACAATTGAATTTACAAGTACCTAAAAACAATCAAAACTCATAGGTAAGTACATTAATCGAAAATTTATCAACTGGCGTGTGTAATGGAAGTAAATTGAATTAAAATTAAAAATTACCTACTTGCGCGTTAACACTAATTTTTCGTTATATTGAACAACTCCCTCTTGATCATAATTTTGGATTTTGGACATTCCAATGAATTATAATAATGTTCAAAGAAGGTAATAAAAATAGACTCCACTTCTTTCGATATAGTACCTTCCTTTAGGACTAAGTTGAGAAGTTTATCCGATATTTCCTTTTTTTTTGATCTGCGCTTTTTTTGTATAGGTCTTTTAGATCTTCAAACAAAGCTGAATCGAAACTGGTGGCTGCATAAAACAATCATAATTAATATTTAATAGGTAATCTAGAATACATTTTTTCTTTCCGAAAAACTAATATACCTACTCTTTGCTTTTCCTATTGGAGAGAGAGAGAGAGAGAGAGAGAGAGAGAGAGGAATGAGATGAAGATGTAGTGGATGGTGCATTGAAAAGCGCGGTTGGTGTTTGTACCGACGGTTTCTTTTGCGGGCTAAAAGCAACCGCTCTATATTTGCCCTCTTTGTACATGTAATTATTATACGTAGAATTGATATAGGTACTTATAATATAATAAATAATCGAGTGTTATAATATATATTTATTTAAAATGTAAATTACCATTTTAATGCCGCTTGATCGTCCAGGATTTCGATCTCTGAGAGAGTGTCAAAAAAAGCACTTCGATCTTTGGTGATAGGAAACGAATCGCCGGTTCGAATTTCAGTTTAAAATGCACTAACCTGACTAACCTACATTAACGAATATACATATGAAACGAGCTAAATAAGAAAAATTGGTTTAATAAATTCTCAATTCAATTTTAATATTGAAAACAATAATAATTTGAAAAATATTAGGTATTGGTATTATATTTTCTTAATTGAATCGTAAAATAAGATGAATAAGCTTTTGAGCCTGATCTCATCGTTGATAAATTTCTGCTGATAACATATTAGGGCTATTTTTCGATTTAATGTTCTGAAATAATAATCGCTCGAACGAAAATTCAGGTGGAATAAGCAAAATGCATATGAATAAAAATAGACTATAGGTATTATCGCGTTAACGTAGCGCTGCGGCCTGCATACGCGGCATATCACTGTAACATACAATCAAAGTTGATACGGATTTACGGCGGACAGATTAGGCAATTATATGTACTCGTTGCTTATTTTGTACTACCAAAATTCAGTCGAATTGAATCAAATTAATTAATCATGCAAATTTTTAAAATTGATCGAACAAAAATTACAACAAAATACATGCATAAAAATATTAATATTTTTTTAAATGTTGAAAGGAATATTCATTATTCACTATTCAGTTATTCTGCTTGGTGAATAAATTGCAATTATTAGTGGAGCAATTTTTTTCTCTTGACTCTTCGCTCATCCAGGGTGTCTACCAGGTAGTGAAAGTAGTGAAAAAGTACTTGATGATTTTGAAAATTGGTAGTAGGTAAACGTAGTAAAAAAAAAATGAAAAAGTGTTCTTGTAAAGGGAGGGGGGGGGTAAATATATTTTGAAAGGTAGTGGAAAACTGGAAAAGGTAGTGAATTTTCAGCCAAAAAATTCCGGTAAAAACCCTGTCATCAGAAGAAAAATCAAGATCAAAAATTAATAACTATGAAAAAAAAGATGTTGGGCGTTAGTACCTTTAATTTGATTCCATATTCACAATCAATGTAACGTAACAAACAGAACGTTCTAATTGTAGATGATTTTTTTCAGAGATCTCTTCCAAACCCTTTAAGATTTGAACCAGCATACGCAGCTAAAACCCAACCTGATCCTAAGTTACCGGACGGTCCTTCGCATAAATTATCAGGCAATTATTATTACCTTCGAGACGCTCGTAGAAAAGTTGAAACACCTTTGCAACTCGTTGCATCCGAAGAGTTGAAGAAATTGGGCGAACCTACGTTAGTATTTTATATTTGTGTTGTATGAGTAATAGGTGTGTACAGAGAGTGAGCTAGTTGGATGAGTCAGAATTCGAGGAATAGGTTGAGGAGTGAGAGAATGAAAAGTAGGACACTCAAACATGACGATTCTATATCGTTTATTAATTTAGTACATAGCCAGCTAGACCATAAGTATGTACCGAGACGGTTTAACAGTTCAATATTGTGCATTATACTGAATACATCGTTTTGGATAGAACCTGCCTATTATTTCATACGACAGAATTGGCACCCAACAAGGAAGAACCAAGGTAGATACTCCGAGAACAATGGTAAATAATTCGTTGAATTAATTAATTATTGAGTGTTCTTATTATATTCGCACCATTCGCGTAATTATTATTTTAATCATAAGTGAAGAAAAAGCACCAAAAGTGAATTTTCAAGAAATCAACCAAGGACATTTCTGAAATTTTGAGCAAAAATCCAGGACCAGTAAACCTCAAGTTTTTTATAAAAATGATAGGAGATACACCAACTACAACCAAAACACTCATTTTCCATCCAGGTTCATTTTCTGGCCTGAAAAATACTGCAGATGAATTTATTCAAAAATTTGAACTATATGCCAGTATAAATGATTGGGATGATGTGAAAAAATTCAAATACTTTCCTGCCTATTTAACAGATTTGGCATTAAATGTTTACTATAACATGGACAAAAATGAAGTGAAAGACTGGAAAAATTTAAAAGCACAATTTTTATCAGAATTTAATGGCAGTGCAAATAAAGATTTGGCTGAAATGAAATTAATGAAGAGAAGCCAAGAAGAAAATGAAAGTATTTTGGAATATTTGACAGATGTGATTCAATTGTGCAAAATTTGTGACGAAAAAATGGAAGAAAGAAGAATTTGTAGGTTTATTCTAAAAGGCCTAAAACCTGAGGTAATTTCTGCAATTGGAATGAGAGAAAATGGAACTTTGAAACAATTGAGGGAAAATATCCAAAAATATGAAGCCAACTTGCTACTAATAGGAGAAAAAAAGGAAACTGAAGACAAAATTGAAAAACTGGTACATGAAATCAAAACAATAAAATCAAAAATCCTGGAAAATGAAAAGAAAAGTGATACTCCAGTAGAAAAAATAATTCATCAAACTGTGAATAAAATCAAACAAACAACAAATTACGAAAATGAAGAAACTAGTTTGGAAAAAATAATTGAAATGACCATAAACAAAGTGAATGAAAGAAGAGGCTACAATTACATGGGAAATCAAAACAGAAAATACCAAAACAAGACATACAGAAACCAAAATTACAGAAATCAAAATAGACAGGATGATCAAAATTCAGATGATGAAAGAAATGACCAAAGAAAAGATGTACCATATTGTAGATACTGCAATCGCAGGGGACATGTGGAGAAAAATTGCAGAAATAAATTATATTGTGAAATTTGTGATCGCCTCGGACATGATACAGATAACTGTAAAAATGAGTAAAAAAACTAGATAAGAAAAGGCATCCAGTTCCTACCAAAACTCCAGTATTCTACCTACACAATGAAAAATCAACTGAACATTTTACAAAAATTGAACACTTCAACAGATTCACCTTATTGAGGTATTTTTCCAAAGATGAACATGAACAAATTAAAAATACCATAGAACAGAACAAGGAAAAAATTATCCACAAAAAACCAGAAAATTCTGGAGTAAAAATTCACCACATTGAAAAAGCAAACACAATTTCTGTACCAAATTTGGAAATACCTATCTACATTGATAATAGAAAATACAAAGCAGTGGTAGATACTGGCAGTAACCTGACATTGATAAATGAAAAGTTAGTAGGTGACCATGAAAAATTAAACAGTTCAAATACACAGCTACAGTGTGCAAATGACTCATCTATGGTGGTAACAGGCATGATTAGGAAAACATTTGCATTAAATAGAAAGAAATACTCGGCAAAAATGAATGTTACGAGAGGTTTAAGCTCAGACATTATACTAGGTGTAGATTTTCTACTCAAACATGCCGCTATAGTTGATTTTTCCAAGAAGATTATACAAATAGGAACTGGAAGGAATGCCATTCATATACCGATGGACGAGAGGTGGATTAATTTTTTCAATAGACCACTGATAAATATGGTCAGCAATAAAATTATATCAACAGACGATATAATCATCTGACCAAACAAACGTAAAGTATTTAATCTAGATATGAATGCTGAGCTGGCAGAAAATGAATCAATTTTAATTTTGCCAACTCAGACATTCCATAACATAGCTGGAATAAGACTAATTACCAACAAAGAAGAGACAGGGGAGTGGAAACTTGAACTACACAACTACACCAACATACCTCAACGAATTTATGCAACACAGCAAATAGGCCAAGTTCATATTATTAAGCAGGCATATGAAATGAAAACTGACGTGATTAAAACAGCACCAAATGAAAAGGAATTTTCAACAAATGATGAAGTGAGAGATAATGAAGGAAATATTATCAATATTTCCAAAAATCTAAAGACAGAAGATAGGTTGAAAGTAATCAAACTAGTTGAAAAATACAAACACCTATTCACTATGAACTCACTGGAGGTTAGCAAAGCTAATGTGGACGAATATGAATTGAAAGTGAGAGATGATGAGCCAGTAGCCTCAAGATCATACAAATTAGCTCCTATTGAGAGGAGAGAAATTTGGAGGCAAATAAATGCTATGGTAAAAGCAGGTATTTTGAGAAGATCAAAATCAAACTACTGTGCTCCAGCCTTCTTAGTGAAGAAAAATGGGAAATTCAGATTTATCAGCAATTTTCAAGAGCTGAATAAAAAATTGATCCCAGATAGAAATTCTGTTCCCAGAATGGGAAATATTTTCATGGCACTTGAAGGAGCCAGAAAATTTTGTATTTTAGATTGTAATTCAGGTTTTCACCAAATACCTATCAAAGAAGGATCCAGATATTTGACAGCTATCATTGTAGATAACCAGATTTTTGAATATTGTAGACTACCTCAAGGGCTTATGAATTCACCAGCAGCCTTTAGTAAAATCATAAGCACAGAGTTTGCTGACTTATTGTATAATGGAGTAGTGGCTTACATGGATGATATCTGCTCATATGGAAAAACCTTTGAGGAGGCTTTAAAAAATCTTGAGCTGACACTCCAAAGACTTGATAAATTGAATCTTAAACTCAAAACTTCCAAGTGTAAGTTTTTCTATGATGAAATCGAATTATTAGGCTACAAGGTAAATGGAGAAAAAATCAAGCCTATTGAGAAAAATACTAGAGCAATTCGGAATTTTCCCAGACCAATCACAGTGAGAAATGTAATGTCATTTGTGAGAATGTGCTCTCATTACAGAAAGTTTATCAAAAATTTTGCAAAAATTTCAAGTTGCCTATCTGAACTCACCAAAGGTGATGTGAAACCTACCACAAAGGTCAAATGGAAAGAAGAACATGAAGAAGCATTCCAAAAATTGAAAACTTTGCTAACAAGTGAACCAGTTTTGGCAATTTATAAAGAAGAGAGAGAAACAATTGTAGAATTGGATGCTTCAAGCACAGCTATAGGAGGGGTACTTTCACAAATTAATGAAAAAACTGGAGAAAAGCACCCAGTTGCTTACTTCAGTAAAAAGCTCCAACCTAGGCAGAAAACATACTGTGCTTATGACCTTGAACTTACAGCACTGACAGAGACAATTCAACATTTTCGAGAGTATTTGTTTGGAATTCATTTTACAGTATTTACTGACCATGCAGCTTTAATTTATTACACAAAGGCCAAAGAACCAAATGCTAGAATGGCTAGAATGATTCTCAAATTATCAGAATTTGATTTTGATATCAAACATAAACCAGGAAAAACGAATGTGGTCCCAGATATACTAAGTAGGGTAGAAATACCTGAAAAAGAAGAAGAAATTCCCACTGAAAATGTCATACAGGAAGTAAAAAATGAAGAAAAGCAAGAAAAAATTGATTTTAAAACAGAGCAGGAAAATGATGAATTTTGTAAAAATGTAATAGAAGCCAAATTAGGAAAATTGAAAACCTCAAATCCAGATTACAAAAAATTAGTGATGGGATATTATCGATATTTCGGAATATCGATATCGTCAAAATATCGGAGGTCTGATATCGATAATATCGATATATATCGGATGTTTTTGATGTTCATAAAAAGACCATAAAACAGCTGATTTTTGATGAAAAGAGAAACTGAATCATCTCTAAGCTGTTTATATTCCTTATTTTTTTGCTTTTTCAGTGTCTAGCTACCTATTTGGCGCTTTTTAAAATAATGATGACATTGATGACGTAATTGTCAACATTTCATCATTCTACAGATGTGGCCCATGGCTACCATTAATAGCCGACTATAGCCGTGATAATCACTATTTTACTCTAAAAGAGTCTGAAAATGCTCAAAAAGATCAAAAAAATACCTCGCACAATTTATTTGAGGGATTTTTGCATAATTTTTAAAAATTTTCCGATAATCGATTATCGGCTTCAAAATATTGATATATATCGACGGCGGCAAATATCGATATATATTGATAAATATCGATAATATCCCACCACTACAAAAAATACATGAGAGCCAGTAGAAGATATGACATAAATGAAGATGGAATTTTGGTATTTCACCAAAAAACACCATATGGCATAATTAAATCAATTGTTATTCCGAGAAAATTAATTCCAAAAATACTAGAAGCTCTCCATGATAACCCATTTGGAGGAGGTCATTATGGAATGAATAAAACTGTTGAAAAAATTCAGAAAAGGTACTACTGGACAGGAATGATATCAGATGTAAAAAATTACATCAAAAGCTGCCATTCCTGCCAGCTAAGGAAAAAAGATACTGGGAAAAAACCAGGATTATTGAAACCAATTGAAGTGAAAAATTGTGAAATTTTTGGACACCTGGAGTTGGACTTTGTTGGCCCACTCACAAAAAGCTCAGGTCATGAATACATCTTAGTAGGTACTTGCCAGGCTACAAAATTTGCAATTGCAAAGCCAGTGTGCAGTGCTTCAGCTGATAGTGTGATTAAATTTTTATATGAGCTTATAAGTATCTATGGATGCCCGGAAAAAATATCCTGTGATAATGGAACTCATTTCAAAAATTCAAAATTTCAAGAAGTGTGCAAAAAATTAGGAATTGAGTTAATTTATAGCTCTAGCTATTCAGCTCAGAGCCAAGGATCAGTAGAAAGGAAAAATGGCACACTTTGTAGCTCCCTTTCACATTACGTAAATGAAAATAGGACAAATTGGAGTGAATTTATAAAATTTGTAGTATTTTCCTACAATACCACTCCAGTAGCTAGATTTAATGGATTGAGTCCATATTACATTTTGTATGGACAACAGCCCAATTTACCAATTGATAACAAGCTTGGATTGAATACAAAAGATAAAAAAGACAGACAAGCCCAGATAGATGAAATCCAAAAAATCAGAAAAGAAATTCCGGAACTGATTTTGAAAAATCAGAATGAATACAAAAAGAGTTACGACCAAAAACACAGGGAGGTTTTATACAACCCTGGTGATCTCGTACTCTTGGAAAAACCATGGAAACACTTGGGAAAATTGAAAACAAAATATACAGGACCTCATAAAGTACTGAAGAGAATAACTCCATTAAACTACCAAATTGAGGTAGATGGAAAAGAAGATACAGTACATGTACGAAGATTGAAAAAATATATTCAGAGAAATCCAAATCAAAACTGCTGAGAAAATAGGATAAGAAATGAATAGGATTACAAATAGGTCAAGAATTTTAATTGTATATTATAATAAGGCTCCACATAATGCGCAGTGTGGATAGAATAAGTAGACTAGAATTATAATAGGAATAGAATTTTAAAATTATAAAAAATTAGAATAAGAAAAATCAGCAGAAATGTAGGCCTACAGAAATAAAGAGAGAAATTAGAGAGAAATAAGAGAAAAATAAAGAGAGAAATAAGAGAAAAATTAGAGAGAAAAAGCTACCCACCTTCTATAGGTGAAAAAAGCAAAAAGACAAAAGAAAAGGACAAAGAGAGAAAAATTAGACTACCTACCTATTAGAAACTTTAGTATACCTACTATAAGTTTGTGTAGAAATTTACTCAAATATGACAAAATACCTACCTATCAAGAAACCTTAGGGACATGGTATGGACCATCTGAGGCCCTACCATGACAGAATGAACTAGAGGGGAGGTACTAGGGGAAAAGTAGAGTACCCTATTACCACAATCCCTGAAGGTCATCTGATCAGAAATCAGATTGTAAGTTGTAAATATGCCTATATGGTTACTAAGTAATATTTTTTAGTACCTATCCATTGTACATAGTTATTTCTTTGAGAAAAAAAAACTGGTCACATTTTATAAATTGGTAAATTATAATATGTAGCATGAGAAATTATTCAACGTATAATTTTTAGTTCAGAACCAAACTTGATCAATATTCATTTATTTACTCATTATTTGTAAACAATAATGTTCAAAAACTGACCAGAAAAACACTGTTTCATTTTAAATAGTACTGTTTTCATTTTATAAGCATTTTTTTTTACCCATAAGCATCAAAAAATGTAAACTGTTTGTAAAAACTTGACATAAGATGTTTAGAATTTTACAATAATAGACTAAGTATTGATAAGTGAGGTCACTTATTTTTTAAAGGAAGAGGTAGATGTTGTATGAGTAATAGGTGTGTACAGAGAGTGAGCTAGTTGGATGAGTCAGAATTCGAGGAATAGGTTGAGGAGTGAGAGAATGAAAAGTAGGACACTCAAACATGACGATTCTATATCGTTTATTAATTTAGTACATAGCCAGCTAGACCATAAGTATGTACTGAGACGGTTTAACAGTTCAATATTGTGCATTATACTGAATACATCGTTTTGGATAGAACCTGCCTATTATTTCATACGACAATTTGCAAATCTAATTTCGTCAAGTATTATACTTTTTGATGTAGTATTAATTGATTCGATGTTGATTTGCAGGAATAAAGATAATTGGCTGATCGCTACCGTGAGTGGCGTTAAACCATCAGGCACAATTTATAACCCTGAACAAATTAAAAAAGATGTTATCAACAGAGCTCGTGGTAATTCGTGAAATTTTTGATAAGTTTTGTTGATACATACAACTTTTTCAGTGTTTTTCATCGAATTTTTACAAATTTTTCACCATTTGTAGTGCGATTTGTGTAATTTTAATGTTGAAATGTGCCATAGATGTAATTATTAATCGTTCGCAATCATGTTCATCATCGATTTGGCGATGTTAACTTCAGTGATTAAATCTAGAGAAAGGTGAGAAGTGAGTCATTTTGCTCCTAAAATGAGGTAACGTTGAGTCCAGAGATTATTAAATTTGGAATCAACGACCAACGTTAGTGATATTGATTCCATCAAAGATAATTTTTTTGAAACAATAAAATAAATTATGTACAAAATAAAAAATGAAAAAGTCAAGTGCTGCAAATTTTTTATTTGAAATACTGAACGAACGTAACACCCAAGGTACGAGTATGTACGATTTTCTAACAAGGACTGACGAAGTGACGACACTCAACTTCAATATTATTTTTCCTCTAAAAGAACGTTATTTTATCGAAAAATAGTTTTATTCCTACGTTTGTCTAAAAACATACATACATATTTTTTTCCCAATTGAAATCGTTAAAAATGCTCAAAAATATTCTAAAATTCATTCTAAACGATCTCGAATTAACCAAAAGTCAAAATTGACCATTTGAGCGATAACTCGGCTTTTAAAAATATGAAAAAATGAAATTTAATATTGCGCCTGTTGAAAATCTAAATAGGCAACTCATTCGATTGCGTATTGACGAGCGTAATGAGAGCGTATTTGTCCGGATTTCGGCACGAAAAAGTACTATTTGCATTAGGAGAATATAACATACTGAGAGGTCTCTTCTTACTCCTAATACTGCATCTTTTTAGTTTTTTTCCACCGCTTTCTTGAAGGTAGAAAATTAAATGAGGTGTCGTTTGACATATTTTCGACCCCGCAGAATCCATTTCTGAAATTATTTTCACCTTAGGGATCATAGTTTTTGAGATCGAGAGCCATAGTTTGTTTTTCCTTTCTGCAATTGAAAAATTTCAGGCAGACTTGAAGGAGAAATCATTAAAACTCGCCGTTTCATTCGAAAAATTGGGTTGTTTCCCAAATGTCGTTCAATGTAATTTTTATTTGCCCAATTTCATTACATTAGCAAGAACCTTTAACGTGAAAATAAAATCAAAAATTGAAATGATAAATTATATTTTCGACATCAGTTTGTTTGAAAAAAATTTTGGGGTGTTTGAAGACATTGGAAAAGCAAAAATTCTAATGTATAATTTTGCCCCCCTCCCAGCTCCCTTTTCTTATAAAATCTCTAGTGTTTAAAAAATGCCCTGCTTAAGTCCTGATTTTTTATTCTGAAATTTTGTTAGACACCTTGCCTTATAACGTCTGTATCTATGTAATGAGCTCATTTGTAGGTAGGTATCGCGTTTTTTTAAAAAATAATTTTGATTAAAATTTAAAAATACTTTGTATGCAAAATTTTCTTCTAATTTCATTTTTTTTAAAAATTTCCCTGTAAAAAATTTGACTTTGTTAATTTTTTTTGTGGATGTGGCGGGGGGGGGGAGGTTGTCGATTTGATAGCATTTTGAAAATTTGGTTGAAAAAAGTAGTGATTTTTTCAACGCCGCAAAGTGTGTCGAGCTCTTGAGTAAGACTACTAAATAGGATTCCATGAGAAATTTCCTTTTTTCAAGTTGCCATATCATTGCGGTATGGCTATCAAGTTTGGCAAAAGTGAGATTTGATTCCAAGGTGGGGTAATTTTACTTTCTTTTGCAAATATATCGAAAAATAAGCCTCCTAGAAGTGGAAATTTAATTCTCTACAATTTTCTTCGACTACCTACATTTTTTTGTAGAGTATTTTGTTCTGCCTCCAGAGAGCTTTAAAAGTTTTGAGCGCTCAATACTTCCAGTTTTTTAGCTCCTCAGTTGCATAACTTCCAAATTCAAAACGGCTATTTTTGCTATCAAAACTTTACTAAATTAACGTAGAAAGCTGAAATTTGGGATATACCCTATTTTTGACCTGCTAAATCGATTGAAAACTGTTTCAAAACGTTTTGAGCAGTTCTGGCGCCTTCAGCAGATTTTTAAAACTCGAAATTTCCACAAAATTTCATGAAATGGAGTTAGAAAGCAGAGATTCATTCTGAAAACTAATTTTAATTCATTACGAACTCGACTGCAGGTGAATTGGGAGTCTCCAGCGATTTTTTGAAAATTATTGGAGCCTCCAGTAGAATTTTGAAACTTGAAATTTCCCCAAAATTTCATCAAATGGAGATGGAAAGCTAAAATTAACTCTGCATTCCAATTTTAACACCCTCTGAAGACTACTTCACGTAGGTTCAAGACATTCTGGAGCCTCCCAGTGACTTTTTGAAAGGTTTTATGGCGTGTTTAGAAAAATTGCAATTTCCAAAAAGTAGCTGGAAGCTTCAAAACCACTTGAAACCACTGTGCAGTCGACTTTTTCCATTTTAACGTATTGAAATTAGTTTGCAGAATAAATTTCAGCTTGCTAATCCCATTTGATGAAATGTTGTGAAAATTTCAAGTTTAAAAATTCTGGTGGAGGCTCCAGTAATTTTCAAAAAGTCGCCGCAGGCTCCAAAATGACTTGAACTCAGCGGAAATCATCTTCAGAGGGTGTTAAAATTGAAGTGCAGAGTTAATTTTAACTTTCCATCTCTATTTGATGAAATTTTATGGAAATTTCGATTTTTTAAAATCTGCTAGAGGCTCCAGAACTGTTCAAAACGTTGGAAATGTGGTAAGATATATCCCACATTTCGGCTTTCTTGGTCAATTTGATAAAATTTTGATTTTTCCTTCATTTTTGGCCTTTTGATTTTCAAAAATTCACCAAAAATCAAAGAAGGCACTTTAGCACTTGAAATTTTGACATGTGATAAATGTTTGCCCGATCTTTCGGTCTAAGTTTGTACGGTTTAAAAAATGTCGTGCAAGTGCTATGTTGGAGAGTTGTAAAATTGAAAAATCGACAAGAAATCCGGTTAAATCATCATCTTTGAAAATAATTAAGTATGAGGAACGCTTTGATTCTTGAAAATCACGAAAAGGTAATAAGTAATTCTAATTCCATTATTGAGAGATGAATAAAAAATAAACAAAGTATCAGTAAGCTATTGCCAGTTTTACAAATTTTGCGAGGAAAAAATAAAAATAGCCATGATATATGATATGATGCGCAAAAATTTTAAATTGAGCAAAACATTCCCTAAAAACTGCTAAAAATGTAAAAAATGCTCTAAAAAATGCAAAATACCTACTTCTTCTCTAAAAAATGTCGAAGTATGTTTTTATATGCTTTTAAGGCGAAACATGCCAAAATATGCTCTATAACGAATTAGGCTCATTTTACCTGATTGAATCGATGATTTATTTCTTTAAACAGTGAATTCGATTACATTAGGTACAACATATCATTAGTAGGTACCTACTTAATAATCACATTAACCAAAGTGTGAAATTAATAGAATTTAATCAATCGAGATTTTCAAATTTGTTACTACTTATAATAATCATAGGTTACTTAGTACCTACCATTAGTTGATGGAAATGATAACCGATTGAACCTTTTTTTTTTTTTTCAACTTGGCGGTTTTTAAGCTATATAAAGCATTTTTTAGGGGGATATTTTCTTGAATAATTTCAACTTGAAAATATAAAAAAGCCTTTATTGAGCCTTTTGAGCGTCTCCCATCATTCATCGTAACAATCTGATGCAATGATCGAGATGAGTTACCGAAGCACGCGAACATTTAGGTAATGTTTGTGTATTCCTCATTTACACCTCCCTCCATGCGAAGCAGAGTGGCGCAGTGGAAGCGTGCTGGGCCCATAACCCAGAGGTCCGAGGATCGAAACCTCGCTCTGCTAACTCAATTTTTTTCTGCTGAATTATCTTGAATTTCGATTTCCATGGATGGCATTTTTTGAAACTTGGAAATCAGTTCGTAACTAACTCGAAAGTGTCGCCAATCGATTCAAAAGGTAGTAAATTCGGTTTAAACAAATTTTAGTTTTATACCTATCTCAGTTCGAGAAAAGTCAACGATTTAAAAATTTATCTCCAAAAATTAAAAAAATAAAATTCAACTGCTAAAATGTTATCTGGTGGAGTACTTACCTTCGAAGGTGTTTTCAATTTCTCTTTATTCATAGTCTAGAAATTTTCTTTCGTTGATGTTTGTTGTTTCAGATTTTTGTTGGAGAGATAACTAGTTATGTTATTCGATTCGAGCAACTGTATCTCATCATTTTTCTAATAATTTCTCAATCACGTTCTCCGAAAAATTTGAAGTAGCTCTAACTGAAACTGTTAAATCATTTGAACATCAACATCTGACTGACTTCAACACTGTCTGAGCATCAAATTGATCCTCAACATCATCGAGTTCAAGAAATGAGTCAACAAATTACCTACCCAGGTAAGTTCATATGAGTAGGTACAAAATTGAAAAAAATAGGTATAATTTCCGTACGCAGCTATGAAATAAAACTTCGGTATGCTTTTCAAATTGAGTAATTGAAACAATTATTTTAAAAATTGAAATTAATAAGCTACATTTAAATCTACCTATAGGTGCTTTATTTACTCAACGATCAAAAAACTTGGAACATATCGTACAACCCCTCCTCTCTTTCTTCACTTTCAATCGCAAAGCAAACCGAGATACGATTATAAGGCGAAAAATACGCAATACTGGCAAGCTCAGACTTCAAATCAATTTTTATGCCTATAAATCTGATATTTTTACCTTTGGTCAACTTGACATCCGTATGATAATTGAAAGCTTGTCTGAGAGCTTTTCTAATACCACGTTCGTACTTGACAGCAATTACAATCACTTCTTCTGTCTCACATATAACGATATAATAAGCTGTATCTTGCCTTAGCACCCTAACATCGGTAAAAACATCTTTGAAATACGAGGCGATCGAGTGATAGATTATAGCGTAGTAATGCAGTTCCTTGCAATCGTCGAATTTGAATTCAGATTTAACTAGTGCTCCTAGAAGACGTTTCAACTTGGGTACTTCGTCGTCGATGTTTATAAACTTTGCTAAATTTTTGAACGTTTCGGTCAACGGTGCTGTAATATTAGGTAGAAGGGAATCGTAATATCTGAACAGTACTGTGGTAAATTCTATGTGTATTTCTTTATTAGGTAGGACCAAATATGGCTGCTGCGATGAATCCATTTTAGTGACGATATATCCGTTTTCTTTACAGTACCAAAGAAAAGCGTCGATGTCAGCTGGTGTTAAATTAGTCGAGTTGTTTCTCAACTTGAGCCCTAGTTTCAGTATTCGTGCTTCGTCAACGTACGATTTGACTTGAAGATTTACATCTTTCTGCAACAGTATTTGTAACCAGAACAGGTACAGTTTGGGATTTTTTATCGCCTGCTGCATGAAATCCAAGTCACCCGGATCGATCCACGATGAAGGATACGTTATGTTATTCTTTTTAAACGAACCCATATAATTCAGAACGCTATTCGCGTTGTACATCCTGATATTTTTAACGCTGGTGAAGTAACCGTTGTAGTATTCGATAATTCTGTGCTTTTCAGTTTCCTGTATTCTGCGCCGAACCATCGTGTCTGTTACTTCGTTTTCGGTGAATCCGAAAAACGTACGCATTGTTGTATCGCTTAGCCAACCATGGTGCTGAAAATTATTTACTTCGAACGAATTAAACGTCGAAGACGATCCTAAGGCTGTACCTGTAATCATGATGTATTTTATATGTTGCAGGGGTTCGCCGAATAATTTCTCAACCATGGTGCGTACAACAGACCTGATTTTAGTAAGATCATACGCCTTTCGTCGATGAGAATACCTTAAACTGTAATCTATGGCTACGTCGTAATCGTCGATGAACACGAACAATTCTCGACGAAAATAATTCAATAATACTTTAGCCAACAAGCACAAGCTTTTCGTGGTAATATCGAGATTCATCGTTCCATAAATCGCCTTCTTCAAGAATCGAACTTGTTGACCAATAGCGGATTCATTCGTTCTATGATACTCTTCGTGCAGAATTCCAATCATCCATTCGTAAGGTTCGCACGCTTTTCGAACACGTTCTCGGATACTCTTCAACGTTTCGTTGACTGTATCTCGCATGACTCCTTTGAACTCGATATGGATGACAGGGTATTTGCCTAAATGCTCGTCCATTATTGGTGTAAAGTGAGAAATCTGTAAATTCAAAGTTCGATTAGTGAATAATCGATAAGCTGATGTTTCATTTTGCTTCTTGATTCGTCCGTATTGGTCGACTTCCAGTTGTACGAAACGTTTCAGCATATCCATGTTTGTGGTTTTACCGAATTTTCTAGGTCGAGTGAAAATATGATGATTGATCCACCTGTACTCGAAGAAAGCTCTGATGAAATGCGTCTTGTCAACGAATGCGTAACAGTTGGCGATTTCTTCGAAATTCGTCGAATCTGGTAAGAATACAGGTCGACGTTTCGGTGTCTGGGTCACGGTACCGGAAACTAGACGTACGAGTACCGGAAATAATGTCAGTATGGTCCATAATGCGATGATTGTCATGTTTGCAAACAAGATGAAGATTGGTTGTCCATTTCATTATCCAAATATGGGCATATTTAATTGTTTTTCAGGGTTGTCTGTGTTTAGGACAACGATAATCTACATGGGTGAAGCTTACTTGAAATGGATAGTCACATTGTTTGGAAAACTGGTATGCAAAATTTAGGATGAGATTGTTTTAAAGTAACTTGCTCTATTAAAGTAACTTTTTTTGATGTTACAACTCTAGTTTCAATCAACGAAATGTTATTGGAATGTAATTGATAAAATACCTACTGTATAAGTTACGAATAGGTATAATTTCCGGGTTAGATAGGTATGACGAGCGGATCGGGACCACTATCTGGCCATCAATGAAAACGCTTCAAACCAAACTATCTAGATCTACCAATTAAGCTTCCTTTATAGTGGCAATGGAATTTTTCTACAGAAAAGTCAAATGTGTAGATTCAAATGGAAGCATTTACATATAAGGGTAGAGGCAGCGTTGTGAAAACGAAATGATTTCGTTTTCGTTTTTTCGTTTTCGTTTTCAATTTTGCAAAAATTACGTTTTCGTTATATAACGTTTTGTTTGGTTATTTAAAAAAACGTTTTTTTTCGTTAATAACGTTTTTTTCGTTATTTTTTTTATGCACTAGTTCCAATCATCTAAACATTAATTTTGGCCAAAAAAAAGTGCAGAAAAATGAAAAAATCAAAGATTCAAAATTTATATTCACCAACTTGGATTAGAGCATTTGATTTCTTATACGAAAAATGACAATGAGAGTAAAAAAAGCACTGCATAAGTGCATACCTATAATACTAGTACCATAGTACCTACTGACAAATACATGTTCACACTTTTCAACTTGAAAAAACTATGATAAGTAGGTACAGGAAAAGGGGAGGGTGTCGCAGAGGACAATAATGTTGCTATTTTGTGGCCGAGGCAAAGGCAGGGAACCTGTTGAAGTCGCGCTTCCTTTTCTATTGTAAATTTGTAATTGTATTGGCCCTTAAGGCAATATTAGCTAAGGGATGAAGTCACCACCAGACAGGAGATTGCAGCTAGGTATATGATGATATGCTTTCATTGGAAACATATACCAGCAACCAGTTAGCACTGGGGATGCGCGACGAGGTGGAACATAGAACGTGCCTTTTTGCATCATTTTAGAATTAAAAAGAATGCATTATTTCATCATACTGGCCAGTTTTTTTTACACATATACCCCGTGAAATCTACCTCTCATGGCTCTCAAGTCTCATTCCAACCTACTTTTTGTTCCTTTTTTCGACATTATCATTGCTGCGCAGCCACATGAAAAAAAAAGTGAAAACGAAAAATTTATTTCGTTTAACGTTAAATATCGTTATAAAAAACGAATCGTTTTCGTTTAACGTTATGTTGCTTTTAACTACAAAAATTTCGTTTTTTTTCGTTTTTCGTTTTCGATAAAATAACGTTTTCACAACGCTGGGTAGAGGCACCAAATATGGACCACTTTTTTTTTGGAGGATTGCCACTTGAAAACTATAGGGGTTAGAAACCTCCACAAAGGCCAATCCTTCCACTAACACTGTATAAAACTTCAGGGGTGAAGGTCAACTCTAAGTATGGTTTTTTTATTGATGAGTGATGAGTGTCAAAATGACAGTTTGAAATTTTGGACGCCTAATATGGACCACCTATAAAAATTTTAAAATAAACATGCTTTCACATTTTTCAAAACGTCATATTTATTTGAAGAGTGATTATAGACACTGTACCTGTGCCCTCCGGGTAAGACATCCAACTGCAGGCAACGGGGAAAAGGGACGGTAGTAAAATCTTGTGTCATGCTAATTTCTCCCGCTGGGTGCTTTTGGCTGCGCTATACGTCAGTTTGCAGACAACGGGGGAAAGGGAGGGTTGTGTAGTCTGGAAGGAACTCATGGCTGCGCGCGCAGTCAGGAGTACCTCTCGGACTACACAACCCTCCATTTTCCCTGTTGCCTGCAAAATTGAAGTACAGCGCAGCCAAAAGCACCCAGCGGGATAAATTGGCATGACACACGTAATTCAGCCAATATGGCCGCTAGTTGGATGTCTTCCCGCAGGTCCAGTGTCTATAAGAGTGATATTCCAAAACTTGCTTTGTCCATTTTCACAACTTTTCAGGAAAGAGGAAAAACAGTTTCCCTTTAAACGGGTAAATTGGCTTTTTAGGCGAGTTTAGCACTTTATTTGGGTGGATTTATGATGTAGGAGTGTAGGTATACACTTCATCCACTAAATACTGCTGAAAAAATTTTCAATAAAAATGAACATAGCGCGTTTTGGAACATTATTTTTTTTTAAATTTTTAGTGAATTGGCTGTTTAGGTGAGTTTTACACCTCATTTTGGTAGGTTGATGATGTAGGAATGTGAGTTAATACTTCATCTACCAGGTACTGCTGAAACCCCAACTTCTTTAAAAATGGACAAAGCGAGTTTTGGAATATCACTCTTCATTTGTAGAAATGAACAAAAAACCGCATTCTAAGCAGTGCAGGTTAATTTTGAATATTTTTTTTTAAATTGTTGAATGATATGTGTCAAAATGGCAGTTCAAAATTTTGGACGCCTAATATGGACCACCTAAAGAATTTCAAAATAAGGGTAAGGGCGCCCAATATGGACCACATTTTTGTTTTTGAACGCTGTGACCACTGTAATTTGAGCTGAAATTTTTGTTGATAGCTTAAAATGTCCCTACATCTGTCTACTATCATATACCAAATACGTACAAGTTTTCAGAAATTTTAAGTGGGTCAAAAAAATTGTTTTCTGAAAAGTGTCAAAAATCGAAAATTAAATTTTGGGTTCTTAATATGGACCACTTTGAAAATTTATTTTAAAAAAGACTACAATGTTGTAAAAATACGTTCAATTGCTTAAATTCCATTAGAATATGTTTAATTAAGACAATAAGAGTAAATTCCAAGTGGCTCGAAATAATTTCTTTCCTGAAAAGAGTCAAAATTTGAAAAGTAAATTTCGGTTCCCTAATATGGACTGCTTTAACTTGAAATTGTCAAATCCATAGCAAATCTACAGGTAGTCCATATTAGGCTGCCCTATAACTTTTAACTTTAAAAAATCATAACTATAAGTACCTTGAATAATTACTAGAATGTCTCGATCGATTCAACAAACTGTAGCACTTTTCTGTATTAAAAATAAATGACATCATAACGTTTCCCCGGAAAATTTTTCACAGGGCTTCAAACCCGAACGTTTTCGGGTACGGGTATCAGGTACGGGTACAGATTTATTTCTCAGAGAATCGGGTACGGGTATCGGGTACGGGTATGAAAATTTTAAACGTTCGGGTACAGGTACGGGTTCGGGTATTTTAGGTGAAATACCCGAACTGTACCCGATCTATCGGGTATTTTCGGGTATTTGGGTTCAAAATAGTTGAAAAATAGCCTCTATTGGGTACGGGTTACAGGTTCGGGTATTCCTCATTTCATTTTTCGGGTACGGGTACGGGTTCGGGTACAGAAATTGTTGGATTTTCGTTCGGGTATTCGGGTACGGGTACGGGTACGGGTTTGAAGCCCTGATTTTTCAAGAATACAGATTTTCGTGAAACGTGAAAAAAATTTTGACCCCTATCAATTTCGTTTTTTCCCTTTCAGTTCGCGAATTTTGACTTTAGGGCTTTGATTTTGGTCTCATTGTGTTTTTCTGTGAAAAATACACTAGATATAGCTTGTTCTGGCTAGGTAGTGCTCATAGCCAACGAAATCGGCTGGTGGTCCATATTGGGCTACCTTACCCGCCTTAAACATATTTTTACGTTTCAAAACGTCATATTTATCTGTAGAAATGAACAAAAAAAGTATTTCAAGCATTTCCTTGTTCAGCAGCTGTAAGAAATGATGAAAATGAGTAAAAAAAATCAATATCACGGGTGGTCCATATTAGCACACCCCATTTTAAAAAAAAACTTTGCACCAAAAATTTCTGTTCATACCCTCATTTTTAGCAAAAACTGATCACTCCAGCAGAAACTACGTCCTTTTTTGATATTATAAACATCAATAACATTTAGAAAATTACACCACATATATATTTTAATAAACGTTGAAAAACACACTAAATAATTTTTTTAGTGACTCAAAACAGTTTTTTGTAAATTTCTCAGCGAGTTTTGACTTTACAGTTGTAATTTTTGTCTCATTCGTTTTTTTGGTGAAAAATACATTGGAAAACATTTTTTCCTGACAGATTGCACCAATTACCGACTAGAACAGGCGCTGGTCCATATTGCGGACTGGTCCATAATTGGTGCCCTTATACCCTTACTAAAGCAGCTACATTTGTAGCTGCTCTACCCTTGGCTGTGGAATTTCATCTCTTTTCTATGGAAAAGTCAAAATTTTCAACTTTGAATGAGATGAAGATTGAAAAGTTTTTATCAAAGTGAATAATCATCAAAATTTATAAGAAATGTTATTATTTTACAAGTTTAGAGGTTCAAAAGTGCATAAAATTGAGTTTGAAAAAATTCCACGATTTTCTGTAGAAATTTTCTATTACCAGATTATTGCCACTATCATGGTCCATTCACTCTTATCATCAGGTATGTCAGACGTCAGACGGTCATTTTGTTCCTGGTTTGACTAGGTTTGACGAACTTAGCATTGCAGTAAGCAGTATATGGGAATTCGGCAAACTTTAACCGCGTATATCTTCAAAACCGTGCACTTTTACAACTTTTTCATAATAACATCTTTGAAAGAGAATTGAACGAGCTTTCCAATGGTATGCTACATGTATCAATTGAAATACATTTAATTGTTTTGAATTTTAGTCATTTTTCAGCACTTCATTTTTGGGTTAAAAATAGTTTGAAATTGTGTGAAATACACAGCATGTGCTCTAATTCAATGATTACTTTCATTCTATGCCAGAAATTCCGTCATAAAAACCTTGAATCGAAAAATAACTATTTTTTTCGTGAGGAACAAAATGGGAGTCTGACATACCCGGGTTACAGTACCTTAATCACTCATGCGAATTATTAATATTGAAGTTTTTTTTTTTATTATTATTTCAAAAATGTTGAAAAATGAAACCTTATTTTTTTTTCAATTATAAAATTAAAAAGTTCTGAAAATTTTTTATTTGAACTTTGAACATAGGACAATAATTGAACTTTTTATTCGAACATACAACAATAATTAAACATTACATTATTCAGACGTGGAACGATTAAACTTGATAATAGGTAGGTAATATTACATTATGGATTACCTACCAAGAACAGTGATCATTTTCTTTTCCAAAATTTTGGTTTATAACTTGTAAAAGTTAAAAAGGCTCTCGGCTCTCGCTTACTGTCTGGAACATAAAACATTCAATGTAAATCATTTTTATTTTTTTATGAACGTGACTTCGTATGATTTAGCAGCATCCTGTTCTCCTAATTGGTGTATACATTCGATTTTATACCCCAAATGTCTTTCCATTATGCCTATGCCTTCGACGAGTTCGACTTGCCTGTCACACGCCATGTTTTTGAAAATAAATGTTTTAAAGTGTAACAAACTTCATTTATTTTTGTAAAAATTGACAAATTCTCATTATCATTATGAACACAAAGGTAGGTATGTATATAATTGTGCAAATTGCACTAATACGTTTCAACGATGCTATGTAGTTTGCTCTGTGAAAGAAATGCGCCTTTATGGGATGAAATTTAAACTAATGGATCGGTTACAGTATCAGTAAGAGGGTCGGTGATATCTGATAATGAATGGATTTCTGGTTCGAATTGGACTTTGGTAACAGTATTGGTAAGAGGGTCCCTGACAGTGACATCTGACAAGGAATGAATTCCTTGTTCGAATAGGACTTCGGTAACACTATCGCTGAGAGGATCCGTGATATCTGACAACGAATGACTTTCTGGTTCGAATTGGACTTCAGATTCTAACTCATTAGTAATCATCACACATTCTGGCTCAAAATGTTTATTCCTGACAACATCTTCAGCTGTGCAAGTAGCGTTTGCGTTTACTTCTGGAAACAAAATCAAAAATACTCAATGAGGAAAAACGAAATCATATTTTCAATTTCAGGTTATAATTCTGCAGTAGATAATCCATCGCAGATTCGCAGAAAAATACTAGTGTTGTACACTACACATAAATGGTAAAACCTAAACCGTTTTTAAATTGGCAAGTAAATACAACGAATGATTACAAAATGAATAAATATACATAGGACATAGATCTATGTCCTATATTGTATTTATAGAGCTTCTCAGAAGCCTAATCTAATCTTGAATAATTACATTTACTTCATTGAATTATTAAATGAATTCAACGAAATAATTTAGGACATGCATTCATGGATACTTATATGTACCTAGTACTTCTCGAAAGCTTTTATTATCACAAATAGGTAATTATTTCATTGAATTAGGTATAAAGTGAATTCAATGAAACAATTACAAACACTGGTTCACTACTAGTCTGAAACTTAGAATAAAGTTGCAGCACAAAGCATCCATGCCATGAGTTAATTTAATCATAAAGTGATTTAGAATGATATGAAGTTACAATACGTACCATTTATTAGTAAACAAGTCAAATTCTTTGATGGAACCGCATTTTTACGTAATCTATTGAAAAGAAATTAGTATCAAAGGATGGAAATGAATACCAAAATACTGATCTAGAGTGAATTACCCTTTTGATTTCAGTTCTGGATTAATGTAATCATTTCTTTCAAAATGATCTTCGCATATTCTCACACAAGGTATTTTTGTTTTTATTCCTTTGTCATCTGTAAATGTGGACCGGAGATGTTCGTTATTCAAGTAATCCAGCCATTTCTGACATCTAAAACGAAACGATTGATATCTTATAGATGAAACTTGCTTTTACCTTTTATATATATAGGAATTTTCAAATACCCAGTTTTATAATAATGCATTAAGAGTAGTTTTCTTTTTCAAGATATACTTACTGGATTTTATTTGATGGAAAGCGATGGAACACTTTTTTATCTTTTTGGTTTTTATAATTCATACATGAACTGATGATACATTTCGATCCTGAACGACCATATTTTAAGTAATCCATCGTATACATTGTTAAAAAAAAACTTCACGAGTACGTCATTAAATAGATAAATAAAAATAACCCCAATTCGGTGTAAAACTGAAATTTAAGTGAAATCAAAATCTGTAAAAATTTATAATCATGAACAAGGTTCAGGAATAAATGATAACAGCAAAAAAATGATAAGATGCATCACAATACCGCGAAATTCAAACCAACCAATCAGAATGCTCTGATAAGATTTAGTTTCAATTTCAATCCAGGCTGTTGAGCGGATTGAACATGATTTTTCTATTGCTGCAGCTTCTGCAGCTATTGAAAAAAATATTCTTGTATTGTTGTATATACTCGTGAAATTAACTCTTTCGCTGCCGACAGCAAAATAAATATTAAAACATTCCCTCAGCCCAACCACTTTTTTTTACGTTTTTAGCCAGGTAAGTTGGGGGTACACAAACATGTTACAATAGGTCAAACACTCAAAACAATACTCCACCCCCCTTTTTAACCCCCGTCACAGCATATGTGTCATCAGTCTTCAAGCACCCACAAGGCCACAAATGTGTCACATAAGTCGTGACGTTGGGCTATGAATGAATAGTTGAATACTCACTTGAATAATGCTGAAAAATACGTTGTAAATTTATATTTTTTCATTCAAAAAATCTAAACATGGAAATTTTTTCAAAAAAATTACATAAAAGTTTTGAAAAGTTGAAATTTTTCGGTAAAAATTACAAAAATGTTTTAAAAAGTTCAATTCTGTTGATGAAAATTACAAAAATGTCCTGAAAATAAAACAAAACACAAATAAAAATTACAAAATCACAAAAACATGCAATAAATTTTACATTTTTTGGTAAAAATCATGAAAAATCCCTTAAAAATAAAACAAAACGCAATTGCAAATTGCAAAACTACGAAAACATGCAATAAAATTGAAATTTTTTGGTAAAAATCACGAAAAACGACCTAAAAATAAAAGGAAACACGAATACAAATTTTAAAATTATAAAAACATGCAAAAAGTTTCAAATTTTTTGATAATAATTACGAAAAACGACCTAAAAATAAAATAAAACTTGAATAAAAATTTCAAAATTAAAAAAATATTCAAAAAATTTGAAATTTTTTGATAAAAATTATGAAAAACGACCCAAAAATAAAATAAAACTTGAATAAAAATTTCAAAGTCATAAAAACGTATTCAAAAAATTTGAAATTTTTTAATAAAAATAACGAAAAACGACCTTAAAATAAAAGAAAACTTGAATAAAAATTTCAAAATTATAAAAATATCCAAAAAAAATCACGAGAACCAGTCTACAGTCGTAAAACGAAAATAGGAACAATCATCGCAGAATTTCCTACAGGTTTTGGTACAATTCCTCTTCGTGAAATTTTCTGAAGCAATGTTTGTTGGTGTCCAAACAAAATCCAAGTAGTTTTCCATCCTGTTTGCATCCAGAACAACAAAACCACGTCGCAGATCGAGTTGATTCAAGGGAGCAATACCTACATCGAATACGTTTGCTCAGTTTTACTGGCATATGATCAGTTGAAAGGACAGGAGGAACGGGGGGTGGCGCAGACGTAATTGAACCTAAGCAACTTTCAATGACAGAATCGCGAAATTCTAAATAAGACAGCTTATTTTTTTTTTGGCTTATCAAAGTTGAAAAGATAAAGGGCGTTCCAAAGAGACAGGTCCATAAGATGGAAAAAGACCTTGAGCTGCCACTTCATGGTCTTCCGAGGACTACTATAATAAGACGTAAGTTGGTCCGCCTTACCAACCCCACCCATGAATCGATTGTACTCGGCTACAACTTTCGGCTTGAGATTGGTTTTTCCAAACTTGGCTGGAACCTCTGTAAATTTGCCGTCATGGCGACTCGAAATCATGAATATTTCTTTTTTATCGATCCACTTTTGGATCAGGAGATGACGTTTTCTCGCGAAAATTGACTCACCCCTATGGAGTTTCTGGTAGTCCTTTTGTTTTCTTTTTCTTCGTTGCATCTTTTCCTTTTTGGTCTCTTTGTCATTTTTTTTGGGGGGTTGAGTTTTCAAAAAATCTGGAATGCCCTTTCGATTGGACCTAAGTGTGCCGACCAGCTGGGTACCATGCTTGAACAAATCATCCGCCAGTGTAATTGATGTGTAGTAATTATCTAAATAAACAGCATGGCCTTTTTTTTCGTACCCCTTCAACAGCTTCATTACAATTCCATATGCGTGTCCTTTCTCCTTTTGAGAGTCTTCATCTACAGTACCCTTGCCTGTATATAAAACGATGTTGAGCACATAACCATTCGATGCACACAGTTCATACAGCTTTATTCCGAATCGGCTGCGTTTTAGTGGTATATATTGCTTGTATGAAAGCCTGCCTTTGAATCCGAGTAATACTTCATCAATTGATAACTGCTTGGCTGGGGAATAAAACTGATTGAATTTTTCATTCATATACTGTAGAACATACGAAATTTTCTCTTTTTTTTCTACACGTTCTGAAACGTCATAGAATCGCAAGGCTCTCAGAATTGTCTCGAAACGATTTTTGGACATAACGTTTCCAAATAATGGATGCTCGTAAAGTTTACTTTTGATTCGCCAGTAGTGCTTCGTTGATGGCATACATACGTTTCCCATTAGCATAGTCAGACCAAGAAATTTCAATAAGTCGTCTCTTGAAATGGTTTGAAGTTTCTCAATGGCGATCTTCTATTCAGGGGTTTGAAACGTGTCAGCAGTCGGACTTCTTCATTAGAGAATCCAATAATTTTGTCTAAAAAAACATTGTCAAAAAATAGGCGAAAGAATTCAACAGGAGTGGTCGGCTGTGTTGATAAATTGTCCAGAAGTACTTTTTCTTCTCCTCTAAATTTCAGCAGGGTGGGTTTCAGGATTAGAGTATGCCAATCATCCAAATTTATCGGAGGGTCTGAGTTGTTTTTTCCAGTAGCGTTAGGGTCATTTCCAGCAGTGTTCGAATTATCATTAGAGGCAGAAGTTCCAGCTACACTCGAATCATTTTGAGCTACGAAAAAAATTTGGAGTAAATTTCATTTCAAAAAAAAAAAAAAATGAAATGAAAAAAAAATGTTTTTGGTTACCATTCGTGATTGGAATATTTGAAACATTTGCTTGAGAATTGCTTCGATCACCATCCTCTAAATCATCGTCAGTTTCACTTTCACTAGAAGATTCGGAAATTTCGAATGGCACTGTCCAATTTTCATCATCAATATCATCGCCACTCGATACTAAAATGATACCAAAAATGAATGAATTATGAAAAATTGAAATTTGAACGTGTAGGTATTTGAAAATAGCTACATACCGTCACTATCATTAAATTCTTCATCTTCGATCTCATCATCTCCTGATGATAGAAAGCCATCGTCGAGTAATTGTTGAATTTCTTTATCGTATAACGCACCTTTCTTGGCTTTTTTTGACATTTTTCAGAATTTAATTCACATAATTATTTCGTAAAAGGTCTAAAACCATGTTGTTTTATTTACACCTGTTGATTTTTATCACTTGAAACGAATTGAAACTTGAAACAGTGTAACTACAACGCATTGGAGCGAAAATTCTGTATCGTTTCTAAACCGTTCGAACAGAACGCCTCTGATAAAACCAACATAAATGGCCAAGTAGTGACGCTGGTCTGATTACTAACCCCGAGTGCGTCACATGTCACATATGCTGTGTTGTCGGGAACGAAAGGGTTAAAACAAATGATCGACCTTTGCATCAATATCAAAACCTTTGTATTACTAAAACGTCGTGAAACATTCACATCACAAATAAAGAAATAACATTAAATAGTAAAAATAATTCGGTAAATTGAAAACACCAGATGCTTTTATCACAGTATTTTACCCCTGCATAAAAATGCTGCAACCTGAATAACAAAAACGTATTTGGAATTGTCGTATTCGAGATTAAAACTTAAAAGGAAGTAGGTAAAATGTAATTCAAAACAACCGCTGTTTTTATACTTTAATTGTACAAGAAGGTAGGTCCTAGGTACTATTTTTTTTTCAATTTTCAGAAATTTTGTCAAAAAAAGAGCGAAAATTCATCGAATAGTACAAAAAACATATTTGATTCTGATTCAAGCATTTTAAACCATAAGAAAGTTGCAGCATCTTTGAGCAGGTGTCATACTACAATAACTAAAACACCGTATAAAAATCTTACAAAACAACCTTCAAATTATTAATATTAAAAACACGATCGAAATCAAGTCTATAAAAAAATTTCATTTCTATAATGTTCATTATTCTTTCCAAAATCAACTATCTTTGTCTTTCACTTCGGAAAAATCAGTAATAATGATAAATATGTACTTATACTTTTGAATGCAAACAATTATGGCGTGTTTTTTGTTGAGTGATGTTTTAACAGTCATGAATTAAGAAAAAAAAAGAAAAAAAGAAAACATTCAAACGCACGAATGACTGATTAAGTAATTATAAAAAGAATAATATCACATGTTAAATGCTATAACAATCAATAATGGTAAATAATGAAAAAAATGAGCCTATCGTTAACATAAATTAAAGTAAAATGAATCACAGATATTTCGTTTAAAATTGATAAAATATACCACGTGCCTGACGTGCCACAGATTTTGTGGAAACTTGTGAAAAATCTAGCTGGCAACTTGTTGGTTCACAATTTGATAGAAATACGAGTTTTCATTTTTTAGTAATTCTTCGGGCGATTCGAATTCCAGAACTTCGCCATGACTCATCACCAAAACCCTGTAATAGAAATTCAATGAGAGTTAAGTTCGATGATAATTATATTTTTCTAAAATATCAATTTGCAGAGTGGCCTGAATTTAAAATTAGTGAACCTTTGAAAAAATGTTTTCCTTCCTTTCAACTAAATTATTATCACCCTTCGCAAAAAAAATTTTCAACGCCCCCCCCCCCCCCCCCCTGTACGGATACTACGTAGGTTACATTTTTTGTTTTTTACGAAATATTCTACGTTTAAAATATTATAGAACTTTAGAATATTAAAATAGATTTTTTTGAGAGACATTATTTTGTAATAAAATTTTGGAAACCATTTTTAATTGAAAACATTGAAAACTAAAACAAGTTTTCATTACTGGTAGAAAAATCGAACTCTGGATACATTTTTAATTTCAAATTAGAATTGAACGTTATTGTTCTATTTTTTTTTTTTTTTTTTTTTTTTTTTAGGGAAATGGGAACATTTTGAGAAGTTTTCCAAAGCTTGTTTTCGATAAAAATGACCAGTTAAAAAATGAAAAATATTTCAACTTTTAAACGAAAATTTTTTCAATTGACGTTCTTAAATTTTAGGAGCTAAAAATCGTTTTTGGATTTTTATCGAACTTTTGAAAATGTTGAGTATCACGAAAATCTGTTTTTACTGTCATTTTTCAACTTTCCCAAGTTTTTGAACCAGTTTCAGGGTATTCTAGATCTAGCCAAATAAATGAAATTGATTGATTAGTTTTCCAAATTTCTCTGGAAGAGACTTTGATGCTGTGTGAGTTTATTTTGATATTTTAATCAGAAGGATAATAAAATGGCCACTCCAATCGTTTAGTTTTATAAATGACAATATTTACCTGTCACATTCCATCACAGATTGAATTCGATGAGCAATGATGAAAACTGTACTACTTTGAAATAAATTACGAATAGCTTTTTGAATTTTTTTATCAGTTTCTTGATCCACATTCGCTGTAGCTTCATCGATACAAACCACCTTGATAAAACATTCAATGGTAATTTTTATGTAAGCTTACAAAAAAAAATTCATTAAGAAAAAAAGTGAAAATGATAACGAGCTCGTACTTTGGTATTTCGAAGAGCAGCTCTGACCAAACACAGAAGTTGTCTTTCTCCGACAGAAATATTAATACCGCCACTTTTCAGGCGAGCGTTTAAACCGCCTAATTTTTGAACTAAATCAAAAAGATCGCATTTATGCAGAGCGTCCCAAATTTGAATTTCTTCTCGTTCATTCAGAGGATCAATGTTCTCCCGTAGGGTACCAGAAAAAATGAACGGATCTTGCGGAATGATTGTAATTTTAGATCTGTCAAATTATATTCCATAATTAATCGGATGAAAAGGAACATTGATGGAGAAGGGTGAAGAGGAGGAATACGTACCTGAGCTTATGTAAAGGAACATTGGATATATTGATGGTATCGATACAAATTACACCGCTGGTTACGTCGGTTAATCTGAATAAAGTTACGAATAAGGAACTTTTACCGGCTCCTGTACGTCCAACGATGCCGATTTTCTCACCACCGTGTGTTTCGAAATTTACATTTTTCAACGCGAATGGAATATCTTCTCTGAAATTACAAAACAATACGTATTTTCTCCATCGAATGATTTTATTTTCAGCGAATTAATAAATCTCATACCTGTATCTAAGGCACACGTTGATGAACGAAACGACTCCTTGGCATGGCCATGCAAATGGTAAATCGATGTCTACTTTACAGTTTCTCAATTCTGATTTTGGTTTGTAGATATATTCGTCTATTCTTTCTACAGCAACCATTTGTTGTTCTGTTTCAGTGAAAATATTTACGATTCCTCCTAAGCTTACGGTTAAAGTCAGGGCGTACGATAACGCTAAACCAACGTATCCTGCGCGTGGAAGAAGACATTAGCGAGTTGTAAGTTTATTGAATTATTTGATTTTCAGAATCAATATCTCACCAGAATGAGCAACATCGATATGACGTTGGACCACAGCAATAATACAGACACCTCCGATCACAATGACACCGATGGTTTGTAATCTGACGTTGAGCCAGACAGAAGCTGCGAGGCTGGAAAAGGTGCACTTTTGCATCGTATCTACTTTATCTTCATTTTCACGGACAAATCTGCGGGTTAAATGACATTCGTTGAAATTCAGATTACAAAAATCTCTCCTCGAAACATTATTTAAATCAGCAACCAATAAATTAAAATAGAAGGCCGAAGATTCTAATTGAATTTAAAGAATAATGAGCTCACCTGCGTGATTCTTTGAAAGCACGAATTGTCATAATTCCGTTTATCGTTTCGCTAACATGGCTGTAGAGAGGAGACAGCGTTAAACTACCCAATCGTTTCAATTCTCTGGAAGTTAACCGATAACGACTCTGGATTCTTTGGTAAATTGGCAATAACGGAGCTAATATCAGGCATAGCCACGGTATTCCGTACACCGTCATCAATACGATACCTATAAAATTAAGTTTTAAGAAAAATAAAATAGGTACCTACCTACTTGAAGTGAAAGGTATAGTACAACACATTCGATAGCTTACCAATGAGCGAGGAGAATTGAGCTAATAGAATATTGATCACGAATGGTAAACTATCATCGACTGTATTCGTATCGGAAGAAAACCTGTTCAGAATTCTTCCTAGAGGTGAAACATCGAAGAACTCCACATGAGCCTGAAATTAATTAATCTTTAGGTTAATACAAAGATATTCGAGAGGTCGTGCTGAGTTGCTGCACCGAATGTATTGGTTGAGGATTCCTTCCGTCCCCCCCCCCCCGGGAGTGACATGGAGCTGGATCTGAACGTTGAGTAAAAACTCCAGAATAGATTATTTTTTTCAGATGGGTGAAATTCAAAATTCAAGTTTCAAATGAAAAAAAAATGCAAAAAAGATTTCAGAGTGTCTATTTTTTTTTTGGGGGGGGGGGGGGGGTTTCAATGAATTTTCTGGAATTTCCATTTTGTTTGCTCTTCAAATTTTGACGAAGTTTCTTCAGTTTTTATATCACTATCGACGCTTCAATCATTTCATCCACTATGAACTATGGTACTTCAGCATGAACAGTCGATTTAGAATTTCGGATTAAAATTATACTTTTTAACTACGAATTTTCACGATTTTAGTTTTGCTCTAAATTACGGTCATTTTTTTGCCTTAATTTTGACAGATTTTTTTTATATTGTAGTAGTTTTTTTTTCTGGTCTCGTGCTTTAAAAAACTAGTGATTTTTTTGTTAACATTTTTGTGGAATTGTGATTTTTCTAAATTTTGATTACCTATTTTTTTTTAGGGAGGGAGGAGAGCTTCTACAAGATTTGATGAGTTTGTTTTTTTCATTTTAATCTTTTGTGGTGGATTTTTTTCTTCAGAATCTTGATATCTTTCATTTTGAATTTTAAGGATTCGTTTTTCTGAATAAATTTTTGTTCTTGATTTCGGCGAAATCTTTTTTTCGAATTTTCGTGATTTTCATGAAATTTTCTCTTAATTTTGCGCCACATTTTAGTAATTTTTTTCTGCTTAAATTTTTATAGAATTCTCTTTTTTACAGTTTTTTTTGAGTTTTTGATTTTTTTTTCTTTTTTTTTAGATTTCAAGACTTGATGTTTTCATTTCGTATTTTCTACTTTTTTCGGAGATAAATTTTTGTAGAATTATCCTTTTTACAGTTTTTTTTGGATTTCAAGACTTGATGCTTTCATTTCGTATTTTCTACTTTTTTTGGAGATCGTCGTACTTTTTTTTAAAATTTTAAATTTTAGCAGAATTTCTTTTTTATTCTTCTTTTTGAAACGTGTGTCAATTTTTGGCTGGTTTTGTAAGTCTTTTTCTGCAAGATTGAAGATATTTTTTCTCCTTTTTGAAACCAGGGTACATTTTTTCGTATTCGAATTTTCAAAAATGATTTTTACAAATCACTATATTCTCAAATTTGAATTACAAGGTCCCCTCCCCCGTTCCTTACCTTTGATTTTAGAGTTTTCTGTTCAAAAATGATTTTTCTTATTTACGGAATTTTTTAAAAATTATTGTTTATTCTTTCTCAACACTCGAATAATTTTTTTCATCAATTGCTCGCTCGTGTCAAAATTTCTGTAATTTTAAAATATTGCTATTTTTTTTGTTTAATTTTTTGAAATGATTTCGGATAAGATTGAATTTAGTTTCTCTCTATTTCGATGCACGACTCCCCCTCCCCCTCTTCTTTCAACTTTGCAATTTTTTTCATTAGTTGAGCACGTTTTTTTTCAATTATGTTTCAAAAATCCAATATTTTTTTCAAGCTGTTTTGTTGCATCTTTATCTAGTTTACTTTCGAAGTATTGATAAATTATCTATTTTGAGCTTTTACCAATTTTTGAAAAAAATTGTTTTTATTTGAATTTTGATTATTTTTTTCTGGTTACTTTTTCTACCTTTTTTGGTAACTAAAGTTACTTTTTTTGAGAAAAATTTGAGTACAATTCCTGTTCACATCGAAAATCTCTGAAAAAATTGAAGTTATACCACCATACCACCAATTTTGAAAAATGTTTAGATCAGAAAAATTGAGTCCTTTCATTAAAATTTATGTTATTCTACTATTCGAATTACAAATTTTCCAAAGCTTTTGTCTTCGCTCCGCTCGGGCGATCCAAGATGCTATTTTCGAGAATTTTAAGAATTCAAAAATTAAATAGGAAAGTTCCAGAAATACTCGGAATACCCAAACCATTTGAAAAGTGCGAATTTCCCATTTTTTTCTGAACAGAACCACTAACTTTTCAACATTTTTGATGCTATTGTGCTCCGGTATTTTCACCTTCGTTTTGATAAAATAATCATTCATTATGAAGGGGTTTCAAAAAATTGCCTAAAACGTCGATTTTTCATTTTTTTAAATCTGGTTTTGCTCCCCCCCTCCCCTCATCTGAAATAATAATATAACCTCCTTCTGTGATTTCATCCTGTAAACGTCACTGATGTTCAGCATGTTTTAATATTATGTAATTTTGATTTTTTTGAAATAAATGGCATGTTGAATCTCCCTCCCACCCCAAATAACACGACTTCGATCCATAAATTTTCGAGAAAAAAAATTTTTTGTGGGGGGGGATGGTAGCAAAGATCATCTATACGTAAATATGAGGAGGGGTACGAGATTTCATGTTTGAAAGCAAGAAAAAAGCACGAAAAAAAGCAAGAAATTTGCTTTTATGGGTTCAATAGTCACTCTGATTATTTTTTTCAGATGGATGAAATTCAAAATGCAAGTTTCAAATGAAAAAAAAAACGCAAACGAAATTTTAAAAACGAGTAAGTAAACAAAATACCTAATGGGAAATCTTTTCTACTTTTGTTGAAATAAAAAATTATTCGAAAAAAATAAGTCGAATTCCCAACCTGTTTCGGGAAAAATGGCTCAATTCTAAAAGATAGCATTCGAGATTTTTTTGGAGGGGGGGAGGGTGAATTTCCAATAAAAAAAATTGGAAAGTTCAAATAACGATCCTAATTGAATGTCTTTTATGTATGTAGATTGACTCTCATTTACTTCCTTTTCAAGAACACGTATACATTTCAGACCTCGCTGCAGCTATTGATGTTGCCTATCTAGTACTTTTTCAGGCGCATCATTTATACAACGAAAAATATTATAGTTCGTATTTCAATAAGAAAATCTATCGGAACTGTTTTTCTCTAAAAATAATCATCAACTCTCTCTCTTGACGATGACTGGAAAATTAAGGGTGATTTGGGCTAGAGAAAATTCCTTTCTGTCTGGATTTTTTTTTTAAATCGAGTTCTACAATACACACGTTTTTGAAATTAATATCAATACCGAAGGTTCCACGTATAAATTTTTTTTAGTTAAGTTAAAAAATAAAAAAATTTTGCTAGCAGAGCGTGGTTTCGATCCACGGACCTCTGGGTTATGGGCCCAGCACGCTTCCACTGCGCCACTCTGCTGTGCTTGCAAAGGAGCAGTTTTAAAGTACATTCAATTGTCAATTCGGGTGCTTTTGCAATCATCTCGGTTATTGCATCAGATTTTAACAACAGCGAATAGCTACGAAGTACGAATGGTTACGAGACTGGGCTTTGATGACGTAGTTTTGGTAGTTCGAATGACAAAATAATGATGAATGGAGAAGATACCCAAATTTTTTAAAATAATTATGGAGCAGGAAAATTAAGGAGGGGGTCAGGAGGGGGGGGGGGTTGAAAATTTCGAGGTTTTCGCGATTTTTTTTTTCTGTTTAGTTCTAACTTAATGAACCTATTCGTTTCTACGAGTTAAAAATATAGACAATTTTTGATTCTGAGATAGGTATGGAAAATGAAGAGATGTGACAGTAAATCAAATTTCAGCTATATACCCCAATTCGCTCAAAATTTTGATTTTCTTCCTAAGAAATTAACTCCAATTTAGATTTAATTTTCAGCAAAAACAGAAAAATTGTATTCAATATTGAAATTTAACCTAACCATCCTACTTGTGAATTCCCTTTCACCTCAAATAAAACGAAATACTCAACCAATACACTCCACATTTACATGAAAAAAATTCATACTTGAACTATCGACGACAGTAACGATTTATGAATTTGACTCGCTGCTTGAATCCCTCCATAAGCGAACAGAAAGGCTCTGATCATTACGATGATAGAATTAGCTACGCCTATAGCGATGTACACTGATAGAAAGTAATAAACGTCCGATGTTCGATCACGAACCATGTCTGAAATTCATTAAATACATCGAAAAATTATAGCACATATTCACAATAAAATTATTAGAAGGAGTAAAATTGAAAAAAAAATCCTCACTATATTCGAAATCGTATAAGAAATAAAAATCGGTGGAATTCGATCGAGTTTCTTTATTCGCCGAAACCCAAATTGTCAACCACCAGTCGACTGCACGTCTGGAAACCTGAAATTTGAAAAAATCATCGCACGTCAGCAAACCGAATATTAAAAAAATGATAGAAGGAGGAAAGAGAAGGGATATGAATTGGATAATTTGGTATTTTGGAAGAGCACGAACCTGCATAGCGAGCACTGATAGTATAATTAGCAACGCTAAAACATGCCCAACAGCTTTCCAATATGAGTAATACACTCTGAAAGATACAATTCCTTTTTCTCGTCCTTCGGCTTCGATTTCATCTCCGTTAGATTCACATTTGATGGCGTTTTCTTCGCAAAGAATACTTTCAGATGATTTATAAGATTTTGTAGATAAATCAGGATCGGATAAAACTTCGGTTGGAAGTCCTACAAAAAATGTAATAAGTAATTGTGAGTTGAGTGAACTTCAAAACACAACGTGTAGGTATTTTGATAATTCTAGAAAGAAAACAAGGCATGACTAACCTTGTTTAACGATTTCACCGTTATTTAACTTAACAACCCAATCGGCGGTGTTCAACAGCTGAGTAAAATGTGTCACTAGAATTCTCGTTTTACCTTGGAGTAATTTTTTAATGCATTCGTTATATATGTGAACTGCTACTTGAGTATCGACAGCAGACAACACGTCATCCATTATGTAAACCAATTTGTTCTGCGGTAAAGAATGATTCAATTATGTAAGTTTACTTTTCCACTCGAATTGAAAATTGAGATATCGAGCTGAATAATAACGAACTTGATAAACAGCACGCGCTAGAGCGATTCTAGCTTTTTGGCCACCGCTCAAAGTACATCCTCCTTCACCGACTACTTCTGAGTCACCGTTTGGCCAGCAGTTGAAATCTTCCAGTAGAGCGCAAGCTTCGACCACTTTTCTGGAAATTCGAGTTAATAATTTATACAGGGTTAGGAAGCTTCATTCGCGAATCAGGTATAATTAACGAGAAAAATAATGCGTAGGTACCTGTATTTAGTCAATTCGTAGGTGCTACCGAATATGATGTTATCTCGAACCGAGCATTGTTGAATCCATGGATTTTGTGAGACGTAGCCGATACCTTGAGAAAATATATTTTTTTTAAAATAATATTTTCGTAAAAGTCTGAGTAATTTTCGTGTTTCAATATGTTACCATCTTCGACACCATCCACCGAGACGAATCCTCGAATACCTTGAATTTCCGCCAATAAAGCTGCCAACAATGAAGATTTACCACTACCCACCGGTCCGATAATTCCAACTAACTGTCCCTGTAATCCAAAATAAAAGCATTTGTCAATGAAAAAAGCACGCTATGAGAAATATCAGTATTTTATGGTATTCGACGTACTTTTTCAATCGATAAATTGATATTGGATAAATGCATCGTGTCCAAGTTCCAACTGAACGTTCCATTATTCACTATCACAGATTTCGTGTCGTCTTTTTTGGGAGTATAATATGTCGAAACGTTTATTTCATCGTACTGCAGTCAAACGAAGAGAAATAGGTATATTTTTGGGCTGTAATACATCTTATTATATCGAACATTTTTCAATAATTTATTTTTAATTACTTGTAAATAGGAGCTGACTCGTTTTACCGAAACCCACGCTTCAATAACTCCATTTAATACCCACGGTATTGCGTTTACAGGAACGATCAGCATGTTGAGAAGAGATAAACTAGTAAATACCTGCGAAATTGAGTATTTTTCATTAGTTGGAAAATAACAATACAGGTAGTGGGACAAAAATCCTTCCAGGTGAAATAATTTTTTACTAAATGAAGATTCAGAGTAATTTTTTACATCGAAAGTTTTTTTTCATCGACTTCGTTTTCAACAAAGATCAAATCAATTTTGACATGGTACGTTGGAAAAATATTCCACCAGAAAAGAAATTCTACGATACTTGATTTTGTAATACTAACGATGGCGGCATTCAGCTCTCTGCCCATGTAAACGTGAACGGTGAACGTTAAAATTGCTATTATGACCGGCGTGGTAGCCCAAAAATACACGCACAAAGCATCTAGATATTTACGACTCTTCAAGTACTTCATTTCCTTGACACGAATACCCAAGACTTTCGAAACGAAATACTCTTCCCAGACGTGTAATTTTATCACTCTGATCCCTTTGATTAATTCGTTCATCATTTCCACTCGTTTGTCTTTTTCAGACATCATACGAACGCTTAAATTTCCTAAAAATAAAAAATAAAGTCGCACGAATCAATAAGCAACGCTCCAATTCAATATTATTAGTCGTACGTAAAAATTTAAATATTCAATTACCTATTTTTACCGCTATTACTTTATTGATTGGAATTAGAACGATGGAAAATGCGACACCAGCGATGGCAGCGATGCCTACTTGAGTGTAGAGCAGGTAAAGTGATACGATTAACTGGAAAAACAAAACAAAAAATTATTAATTTGCGAATTATCGCGTAAAAAATTAGTATTCTCAGAATATTCGTACGTTCGACTTGGAACATTTCTTTTTAAAATATTATTGTTCTCAATATTATTTTTCTTTCATACCTGCAAAGGAATACTCCACACAGAATGAAAACTTATGCAAGAATTCGATATTCTATTCATATCTGTATTAATATGGTTGACAATCTCGCCAACGCTGAAATAAATCATATAACGAATTACCAATGAGTCAAATCTCGTCTCGCGATAATGTTCGAGGACTACTTCAACTCACCTTATTTCTTTGAACACAGATGGGTTGAGTAACAGAATTTTTCGATATATTCTAGCGATCAAGGCGCTTTGTAATTTCAAACTAATCGTACCGATAAAAAAATCAAAATGTATCGAGCAAAATGAACCTACGAAAAAAAATTACGATTACCTACAATTTTCCTGTATGCATTCATAATTGTGACCGAACATTTTGCAACGTATTCAACTCACCTATCAAAGAAGCGAAAAAAATGCCAGCAGCGTAAAAATAACCATACGGTACAGGTATTCGTTCATCGTCGATAAACGTTAAAAGCTCGTGGAGTAATAAAGGACTGGCAAAGCTAGCCAAATCAGCAATCAGTCTGAGAATACCAACGCCGTAGAATTGTTTAGCGAAACACTTATGAAGACCTCTGAGCAGAGTAATACGAGATACGTCTTCTCCAGATAACGGAGTATCCATAGCTAACGTCAATTTATCGTTCAAAATAGAGCACGTTAATTCTTCCGGTAAATCGAAAACATCTTCCGGAGTATCTAATTGTTTGTCAGCGCCTTTATCGATGAGTCTATTAGACCATAAGAAAAATAACTTGGATATAGGACCACTTCCTTCCATAGCAGTTCCGATGTAATGCGGATCAAAATCTTCTCGAAAACGATAGTATTGACTAAGTACCGAAGAGAACATAACATCGTCCTGGAAGAAACAATCGAGTGATTACTACATACGTAAAATCGTTATCGTGGGATATTTCAGCGCGAACTAATGATATTATTAATATTTACTCGATCCATAGCGTCCAGTGTTTGTCTCCGGGAAGGAGTATCTTCCGAAGGTATCAACGTCAATCCGTACAAAATTTGAGTGAAAAGCGTAATAAACGAGAATAGAAGATAAACCCAAGCTTCCGAAGGAACATCTTCGACAAAATTAACGTACAATGATTTCGCTCTTATGACGCAGATGACGAAGAAAAACATGTAAAGCGATATCAGCACAACACGTCCTCGTAAACTGGACCCTAATCGATTCTTCAACGCTGCTACGTAGCTTAAATGAACAAACCACGTGAACGATTCCAATATCATGAAGAAATAATTCACAGCGCGTAACGATTTCGGATCTTGAGTGACCAGCACGATAATTCTGACGGCTGGCAGTAAAGCTAGTACTAGAACGATGATCATTCTTATCTTGATGATGGTTTTTTCTCTCGATGTTCTTATGAGCCAATTGTCGTATTTGCCAGCGTAATACGCCGATATAACAGCTATCAGAAATAACGCCGGGATTTGTAAACACAGTGTTTGAAAACACTGCGATAGGTCTGAATGAGTACCAGCCCAAACGGTGAAATTCTCCGTTCCGCAGAATTCTTCCCAGCTCCATTTCATTCTGGGTAGATGAGTCATTTTTCTGCAACGTATACGAAATAATTTTCATGGTAATGTACTCTTAGGCTACGTAATGTATGTTGAATTTACCAACTATCTACTTACAGAGATTATTACAGTCAGTGTTTGTGAAACGTCACGAAAATATGTGCATCTCAATACGTTTAACTTATAATACCATTGGAATTGGAAATCCGGTAGTTGAGCATTGCTCGTTTGTACGAAAATGGAGCATTCTTACAAAGTCAGAAACCGAACTTCATGCAGACAGTGACACCTGAAACTTTGGAGTACCAAATGGTGTTAACTTGAGAACAAAATCTCTTCTACTGTAATGTTGAAAGAACTAATTACTTACCTGCAGTAAATGTCACTTCTCGCTTCTGATATACAATTAAATATCTAGATGATAGCTGAATAATCTAAAATAGATTATTATTCAGTAATTCTGCGGGTGTTTTATGAGTTTTATCAGTTTATTTACATGAGAATGATGAATGAACGAGATCATACACGAATTCATTTCAACCCTGCCTGCCCGGCCCGAAACGCTACCTCGTTTTATTCTTTGAGAACATTAGCACTTCAAGCAACATTTTGCCGAACTACGGAATACAACAACCAGCGAACCAGCCACCAGGCTTACATCATTCAATAGGGTACGTTCTCCAAAATCCAAAACATAAACAAGCCAGCTGAAAATTAACCAATCCCGAGTCCGTATTTTTCATCTCGTCATCTGATTGGCTACCTTCTTCGTGAAAAGTAAATAACGAAAAAAACGAATTTTGTTTTGTCGCCTTTTGTCTCAGTTGGTTTGTTTCTTCATTACTTGACGAATTTGTGATATTAGATTCTCGTTAATTAATAATTTTAAAGTGAAGTTTAATTAATTTCACGTAAATAATGTAAAGTGTTAATCTTCGAACAACGTAGTCACATTTTTTACATAATTATGTCATAGATTTCAACTCTAGAATAGACACTTTTACAATCATGATCTCCGCACTAATTTCAAGACTTGTAATGTAAGTACATGAAACTCTGTAATGGTTAATTGCGTAGTTATTAAAAGCTTTAATTAAAAATTCTAATTGAGGTTTTCTTCGAAAACCGAATCGATTTAGAGACGATTTCGAATCATTTTTTTTCGTTTCTAAAAATTATTACTGTACAGAATAGTGTTTGCAATTTGCAATATTTGCATTAACACACACATAGAGCATGTATTATCGTGAAAATAGACCTTTTATTATATTTTCTAATATTTCGTTTTGATATATTTTCAGTGTAGTTTTTGGTACCCTATATCCAGTCTATTGTTCTTATAAAGCAGTCAAGACAAAGGATATTAAATTATACGTAAGTTATTTCACATTACATCGCAAAATAATTTGCATAATACTCGTTCTTACGAATAATTCATCATTCGTTACGTCGTATTCCAGGTAAAATGGATGATGTACTGGATCGTCTTCGGATTATTCATATCGGTCGAAACATTCACAGATATATTCGTGAGCTTTTGGTGAGTATTACCATCTTCTTCGAAGTTTAATGTACTAATCGCTTCGAATCTAATTCCACTTTCCAGCCACTTAAGACGTAACCGTATAAGTTTTACTCACAGGCAACACTAACCCAAACCTCTATTTACCTAATTCGTTGTCGATGACAGCGGTAAAAAGAGCATTGAGTCAGTTCAAGGCGATAATGAAGGCTGCATTGATATTCTTGTTCCGTTCGTACGTATCCATTTAAGGAAGGAATGAGCTAAAAACAGTAATCGTTTAACGGTTCGGTTCGGTTACCTATACGATGGAAAGTTCAAATCCAACTGGCCAGGTTCATTGGCTCGGCTCGTAGTAGTCGTAGGTGATAAACTGCATATTCCCCTACGCAATTTCAATGTTAACTTTCGATAATGGTGCTGAAGAAGCGTATAATGCCATATATTGCAAAACTGACCGGTGACCAGTTCGACGTGTGTGACCAATACGCTTTCGAGTGGTTCTCAGTGTGTTTTGCAACGTGTTTTTCTCACTTACGTAATACTCTTGTGTACATTTTCTTCGTTCAATGTCAACGTGAAAACAATTAGTTTTCGTATAGTTCCATAATCTACGTAGATTGCGGTTTGGATTGAAAAAGGTGTATCGATTTCGATGCATTTCATCGTATCGTTCGATGAATTCCACAACATTCGCTTTCAGTTTAGTCTGATCTGGAGAAACGACGGTCTTACAATTTGGCATAAAACTAGACCAGACTATCCTCCGATTCTTTTCCTATTTATCGACTTTTATTTATAGATTTTTATTTTAAACATTAGCTACATACAAGAAACTAAAAACGGGGGCAAATAGACCGTAACGTGTTTTATTTGCACGCATATCTGACGAACGATGTAGCGAATTGTCTCGAGGTTTTTTTCCCCTCTTCAACTTCGTTGTTATAATAATTGTAGGTGTTTAAATGCTTAATCATTTATCGCTTGTGTCAAACCAAGACATTGTTTAGCTTCGTCCATATTCTAATTACGGTACACGCTTCGACGAGCTACGGTTACGGTTTCGTTATCTATTTTAACCACAGCCGCAGTTGTTGTGGTGATTTTTTTCTGCCATAAAAAGACGAATTATATAGCGCGAGGCGAGTTACAATTACGATAATTTTAGAAACTGGAAAGTAAAACACGACGGATTAGCGGACTGAGTATTCTAATCATCGTCCGGGTTACGTTTTCAATTGCTACCTCGTCATCGCCCAGTTTGACTCGAGTCCAAAAAACAGAAATAAGGATAAAAATGAAAGCCAGAGAGACGACGAAATTAATTATAATTCGCCTAGAATATTATTCTCTCACCGGTACGGTTCACGCACGATACAATACGTTGTTGTGTTTACGTGTACCTACTGGTAAGTTGTGTTCGTGATTATGTGTGGAGTTCATGATCATATTGTTGAATTTCACCTTTCATTCAACCAGGATATGTTGTGAATTACCTTACGTGACCTCTCTCTCTTGGGCTATGTGATGAAGCTGTATTTGTTTTGGGATATACATAGTTTGGGGATCCCTGATTTGAAAGAATTATTGTTGTATCAAATTCAAGGCGTATTCAATTGACTGTCCGAATATATTATACGCCTTATTAATCATACTAAAAGTAGACTACGTGTGACGATAATAGTTGACAGGGACAGGGGCAGATTTCGTAATAATAATGGTTTGTTTCTGTTTGAAATTTTTTTTTAATAGGCGAGAATATCGCACGTGCTGACAAATAATACGAATACCTACGTTTTATTGTATTAAGATTGAGTCGTGTTTGTTGAATTTAATTCGTAAGTATAGGACTAACGAAAGTATTTTTTTTTCTGTTCCAGGTGCCCGTTTTATTACGAGTTTAAAATATTCTTTGTACTATGGCTGTTACTTCCAATCTTCAAAGGTTCCAATTATATGTATAGGAAAGTCATTCATCCTTTCTTCACGCAAAAGGAACAGGTATTGAGTGAATTTTAACTTTTTAGGAGTTATTTTATCAACGTTTTGTTGATTACTGGAGGGTTTTTTTTTGTGCAAAATTCAAACCATTACGTATTATCAAAGATTTTATTTTTTTCAAAATGCACAGCCTTTTCAGCATTTTGAAATTGCTTGAAAAATCTCATTCTTTGATAAAATTTGTCGCTTTTTTGCAAAAAAAATTCAAAAGTAGGTATCGCGTTTTTGACAAGAATTTTGATAAAAAATTCCAAAAAGTGTAGTTTTTTTTCAAAATTATTGTCATAAATTCATCACGCTTTTCTTTATCGAAATTGTGAAAAAATAATTATATCTATTATTTTTTTTGCAATGATTACCACAAAGTATTACTTTTTCCTAAAATTATTGATGTCTTTTTTTTGATAATTTCTGACAAAAAGCCAGACTTTTGGACAATTCTTCTAAAAAAGGATATCTTTTTGGAATTTTTGGAAAAAAAGTGATTTTTTTTAGCAATCTGGCTAAAAAACGAAAGTTTTTATCAATTTTTGGCAAAAAGCATGTACTTTGTGGATTATCTACTTTTTCAAAAATTTTGTCAAAAAACAAGAATATAAGACAAATTTGGAAAAAGATGAGAATTTTGGCATTTTTTGCAATAAAAAAAAATACAATTCATAGTCATTTTTTTGAAAAGCGAAAATTTTTGAAAAAACGAAATTTTTCAACAACTTTTGTCAATGAAATGCAAGATTTTGACAATTTTTGCAAAAAGGAACACTTTTTGGACATTTTTGGTTAAATTATCATACTTGTAGGGCAATTTTGGAAAAAAGTGAGACTTTAGAATTTTTTGCATAAAAACGACAATTTTCGGTCATTTTTTTGAAAAGCGAAAATTTGTGTAAATTTATAAAAAAAAAAAAAAACGAGATTTCTTAACACATTTTGACAATTTTAACAAAAAAGAAGACTTTTTGGAAATTTTTGGATAATCATACTTGTAGGATAATTTTGGGGAAAAGGGAGAATGGAATTTTTTGAAAAAAAAACACAATTTTCATTCATTTTTTTGTAAAACAAAATTTTTTGTAAATTTATTTAAAAAACGAGATTTTTTAGCACGTTTTGACAAAAAATGCAAGATTTTGAAAATTTTAACATAAAGCAGGACTTTTTGGAAATTTTTGGTTGAATAATGATACTTTTTCAAAATTTTAATTAAGAAAACGAGAAGTTTCGACGTTGAAAAAGAATAAAACAGTGCAGGAGCATTTTGAAAAAAAAATTTTAATGATGATGGTTTGTGTAAATTTTTTTTAAAAAAAAGGATCTCCAGTAATGGAAATATTAAAAGAGTAATTTGTTTTTTCCAAAATTTCTGGATTTTGAAAAATTCAAAAAAATTTCGCTTTTTGAAAAAATATGCTCAAAGGTTGTCGATTTTGGCAAAAAGTTTCACATTTTTCCAAAAATTGTCCACGAGTCTACAGTTTTAGCCTTTTTGTCGGAAATTGCTAAAAAGGCCTTCCTTTTACTGCTAAAATTGTAAAAGCCTTGCTTTTTGCCAACAATTGTTAAAATTTCTCGCCTTGTAGCAAAATGGTTAAAAATTGTTATTTTTTTGAAAATTGCCCAAAATTCTGCCTTTCTGTTGCCAGAAACAGTCAGAAATGCGTCAAAGTCTCCCTTTGTACCAAAAATCATGAAATTTCTGAATTATTGTTGCCAAAAATTGCCGAAAAGTCTCCACAAATGTCAAGAGAGTTGTGTGACATATCGTTTGTTTGGGTTTTTAGGACGCTGAGTCCGAATATGTCCTTAGTTTTTTGATTTTACCCTCCCTAACACCTACCACAACCAGAACCACCCCTATTCAGTCTAAAGGTGAAGAAAAATCAGAATGTTGTGTGACATATCGTTTGTTTGGGTTTTTGGGGCGTTGAGTCCGAATATGTCCTTAGTTTTTTGATTTTACCCTCCCAACCCCCACCACAAGCACCCCCTATTCAGTTTAGAAGTGAAGAAAAATCGGAATGTTGTGTGACATATCGTTTGCTTTGGTTTTTAGGACGCTAAGATCGAATATCTGCTTAGTTTTTTGATTTCTCCCTCCCAACCCCTACCACAAGCACTCCTATTCAGCTCGAAGATGAACAAAAATCGGAATACCGTGTGACATATCGTTTGTTTTAGTTTTTGGGGCGCTGAGTCCGAATATGTCTTTAGTTGTTTGATTTTACCTTTCCAACCCCCACTACAACGTCCACAACCACCCCTATTCAGTTTGAAAGTGCAGAAAAATCAGAATGTTCTGTGACATATCGTTTGTTAGGTATTTTCGGGTGCTAAGCTCGAATATCTACTTGGTTTTTTAATTTCTCCCTCCCAATCCTCAACCCCTATCACAGGCACCTCTATTGAGCTCGAAGATGAACAAAAATCAGAATGCCGTGTGACATATCTTTTGTTTGAGTTTCGTGAGCGATGATAGAATATCTGCTTAGTTTTTTTTTTTACCCTCCTACCCCCTCCCCTCCCCTCCCCTCCCCAAACCACCCCTATTCAGTTTGAAAGTGAAGAAAAATCAGAATGTTGTCCGTTGTGTGACGTATCATTTGTTTGGAGTTTTAGAACGCTAAGACCGAATATGCGCTTAGATTTTCGATTTCTTCCTTCCAGTCCCTCCCACAGGCACCCCTATTCAGCTTGAAAATGAACAAAAATCAGAATACCGTGTGACATATCGTTTGTTTGAGTTATTGGGGAGCTCAGTCCGAATATCTACTTAGTTTTTTGATTTTACTTTTCCAACCCCCACCATAACGTCCACAACCACCCCTATTCAGTTTGAAAGTGAAGAAAAATCAGAATGTTGTGTGACATATCGTTTGTTTGGTTTTTTAGGACGTTAAGATCGAATATCTGCTTGGTTTTTTGATTTCTCCCTCCCAACCGCTACCACAGACACCCCTATTCAGCTCGAAGATGAACAAAAATCAGAATACCGTGTGACATATCGTTTGTTTGAGTTTTTGGGGCGCTGCGTCCGAATATGTCCTTGGTTTTTCGATTTTACCCTCCCAACCCCCACCTACGTTTCTCAGTCCACGGTTTAGATGAAAAAAATTCAAAATTCCGTGTGACATATCGTTTGTAAGGTTTTTTGGGGCGCTGAGTTCGAATACGTTCTCAGTTTTATGATTTAACCCTCCCTATTTTTGATACAGGCCTCCATTTTTAGCCTATGGGCGTCTAATTAGAATTCCAACTACTTTTTCACTCCTCAATGAAGAGAAGATGGGCGATGTTTTTTGGGGTCTATGAAAATATTTTTATAAGAGTTCACTGGTGGTTTGAAGAATGAGAGGGGTGGTGACCATTCGGATCCTCTCCCTTTCCTCATTTTGCAAAAAAATCTTGGAAAAATGAAAGTGCTGACTGCTTAGGTCGAAAATTTTGCCTGAAAGAAATTCGATTCTGAAAATTTCGATAAATGGTTTTTTAAATTAGTATTTAATAATCAGAATTGTTCATATTTTCAACTCAAAAAAACGTTAGGCTCCAAAAATTGAAAATTTCTTACACTTAATTTTATTTTCATTCGATTTATTTGTACCTATTTTATGTAATTTTATATTTTTATTTTCAGGATATCGACGAAATGATAGCAAAAGCAAAAGAACAGGGTTGCAGTGTACTAATGGATATTGGCAGCAAAGGTGTAACGTTGGCCACAAACGTGATCATGAACACAGCAGTCAAGGTAGGTTATGATTCAAAGATTCAGATTTTGATAAACCTCGTTTGTCGTTTGTTTAGTGTGCGAATCGTAATTAAAACACCGAATTTCTCACATAACGATTCCTTTAATTAATCTCTCTCTATCTGTAAATTAACCACACACGGTGTTAGACTAAACGCAGTCTCCGAGAGGAAAGTAAACATGTAATGTACTTAGATCTCTATAAGTCGATTCACATTCCTCTCGGAAGCCATTACTATTTAAACCATAACACAATATTAAAACACGCATGCTCACATTGTGCTTTACTCACTGCTAATTATTTGGTATATTTGACTTGTTGCTGTGTGAAGAACACCGCATCTGTAGGCCTAACATCAGCACAGCCGTCGTTAAAACAGAAAGTAAAATCTGAGGAAGCTGCAGATGAGGCAGATGCGATCATGGTCACCGATACCGAAGACGTTGCTTCTGTTGTCGAAGATGACGAATTCCGTTCGCCTCGTAAACGTGTTCGTAGAACAAGCAAAAGGGCCGGATCTACTTCTCGTTCTCGTTCTCGTGTCACTAGATCGAGGAAAAAAGTTAACACCGGCGATGATCCGGATTGGGAATGTTGAAAATTTTGTTTTAAAAATTCTTTTTTAAAAAAAGATCTCTGTAGTCTTCCTTTCATTTTAATTGCGCAGGGTCTTATATTATTATATGTAGTGATCGATGAGATATTAGTTAGTCGTATTGTGGATAGAATTTTCCTTTCAGTCGAACTGAGTTTTTAAGGCTGTAAGTTTAATGTTTATGTGTGTTTTTTTTCTTCCTTTTTTAATATCTCTAACGAACAGTCAACTGTGTTATTTTATTGTGATTATTTTCGTAAAATAGATTTTGTGTAATTTTGTAATAAAATAATTTTTATCGTGATTTTACAACAAAGGTGTGATGGTTTTTCTTATTTGGACTTTGATGTGTCGCATGAGTTTGGTTCTGTGTAACTTTTGTTGTGTTGAACAGAGATATTCGTTATGATTTTTATGCACGATATTTTTGTATTTTATTTCATTTCACTGGTAAAATACTCTGGTAGATACGGATATCCACAATATTTCAGGTACCTATCTACCTAATCGTTTATTACGCTCCTTAATTGCTGTTTTCTTCACGAAATAACAATCTAACTACGTAACAATTACTTATCAACGCCAACTCAAATTATGCTATTTTTCATGCTCTGATACCGAACACGATTAATTTGAGAGTTTCACTGCGGTAATTTTTACATCTGCGAAAAAAAATCATATTTTCTTGTAATAACGACGTTGGTAGAATATGAAGGATTTTTGCTTTTTTATCCCAAGCACAGGAAGATAAAAGATATGGTCGAATAAAAAAATTGACGCTCTGATTTCAACATTTAACTTTTCCTTTTTTTTTTTTACTGAATTTAGTCAATTTTCAAACGTTTTTTAAAATATTGGGACAATATCTCAAAACTGAGGCAAAATTTCATCTAAATCATTAGGGAATTTCATAAATCAATTTTTCTGATTTTTTGAAAAAGTTTTATTGAGGTCATTAAAATTAGGTATAAAATTGGCTAGTTTTTGTGGTCACATTTTAAATTCTACTTTATTTTTTAAAAATTTCACTCGAGTTGTAACATTTTTTAATATTAAACAAAATGTAACTAATCAATTTGTGAAAATTTGACAAATTTTTAGAAAGTGATTGAGGAGGGGAGTACCACCTTCCTGCAACCCATTGGAATTTTCACCTTTGCCTACCAAATTTTTATATCTGATCAAAATTCAGATCTTTGAAAATTTGTTTGATCTGATCAAATATAATCAAAAATTTGATCAATGAAATCTAATCAAAAATTTGATCTGATTAAATTAAATGTAATCAAAATTTCAAAAAATTTGTTCGTTGAAATCTAATAAAAATTTTGATCTGATCAAATGTAATAAAAGATTTCATCTGATTAAATCTGATCAATCTAATCAACAATTTCTTCTGATAAAATATAATCAAAAATGTGACCTAATCAAATCTGATCCTAAATTTGATCTGATCAATCAAAGCAAAAATGTTGTCTGATGAAATATGTGTAGTCAAAAATTTGATCTGGTCACATCTAATAGAAAATTTGTTCTGATTAAATCTAATCAAAATATTTGGTTGATGAAATTCAATTAAAAATTTGATCTGATCAAATCCAACCAAAAAATTTGATCGATAAAATCTAATGAAAAATTTGTTTTGATCAAATATAGGTAATCAAAAATGTTATCTGGTAAAAATCTAATATAAAATGTGATCTGATCAAATCTGATTCAAAATGTTATCTAATCAGAAATTTGTTTTGATTACATGTGATCAAAATATTTAGGTAGTTGATGAAATCTAATTAAAAATTTCATAATATGATCAAATATAGATCAAATCCAATCAAGAATTTGATCTTATCAAATCAAATGAAAACATCTGATCTATGAAATCTATTAATCTAATAAAACATTTGATCTGATCAATCTAATCAAAAATTTAATATGGTCAAAATCTAATAAAAAAATGAATCTGATCAAATCTGGTTCAAAATTTGATCTGATCAAAAAAAATTATGATTATCTAATCAAAAACTTGCTGTGATTGAATCGAATAAAAGATTTTGTTTGATCAAATCTGATTCTGAATTAGATCTAATCAGAATTTCTTCTGATGAAATCTAATCAAAAAATTTGATTGATGAAAATCCAAGCATTAAAAATTTGATCGAATCCAATCAAAAAATTTGACCTAATCAATTCTGATTCAAAATGTGATCTAATCAAAAATTTGTTCTGATTTCATCTAATCATGGAATTCAATTGAAAATTTGATGTGATCAAATCCAATCAAAAATTGTGATCGATAAATCTAATACTTGGAAAAATTTGTTTTGATCAAATCTCTAATCAAAAACTTGATCAGATCAAATCAAATGACAACATCTGATCCATGAAGTTGAAGTTGAAGTCTAATCAAAAATATGTTCTGATGAAATATAATCAGAAATTCAATCTGCTCAACATCATTCTAATAAAAAATTTGATCTAATTAGATCTGATTCAAAATAAACTCTGATTAAAAATTTGTTCTGATTACATCTAATCAAAAATTTGATGTGATCAAATCGAATAAAAGATTTTGTTTAATCAAATCTGATCTTGAATTTGATCTACTTGATTAAAATTTCTTTAGATGAAATCTAATCAAAAATGAAAAATTGAATGGATGAAGTCCAATTATCTGATCAAAATAATAAAAAATGTGACCTGATCAAATCTGATACTAAATTAGATCTAAGTAATTAATCAATCAAAGCGAAAATTTTGTCTGATGAAATATAATCAAAAATTTGATTTGATCTGGTCAAATCTAATCTAATGTAATAAAAAATATGATCTGATCAAATTTGATTCAAAAATAGGCCCTAATGTCATCTGATCATAAATTTGCTCTGATTAAATCTAATCAAAATATTTGATCAATTTGATGTGATCAAATGTAATAAAAGATTTCATTTGATCAAATCTGATCCTGAATTTGATCTAATCAAAATTTCTTCTGGCGAAATCTAATTAAAAAATTTGATCTATGAAGTCTAATCAAAAATTTGATCTGATTAAATATAATAAAAAATGTGACCTGATCAAATTTGATCTGATCTACTTCAATGCAAAAATTTCTTCTGATGAAATATAATACATACAAAAGTTGAAAAATTTGATCTGGTCAAATCATTCTAATCTAATAAAAAATGTGATCTGATATCTGATCTAATTTGGTTCAGAAAATTATAATGTCATGTGATCAAATCTGATCAAAAATTTGCTCTGATCAAATCCTATTGAAAAAAGTTCGATGAAATCTAATAAACAATCAATTTGATGTGATCAGACCACGCCAAATCGAATTTGATCCAGACTCCAGAGAACGTCTGAATCTGATCTGATCAAATGAAATCCTATCAAAAATTTGGTCTTATCAGGTCTGATTGGATCTGTTTAAATTAAATTCGAATTGGATTCAGGAATTTCTGGATCTCTAAGCTGATTAAATAGGTACTTAGCTCTTTTATCATAATAATTTGATCTGATCAGATCAGGTCGAACCAAATTGGATCCACTTCCAGAAAAAATCGTGATCTGATCTGAAATCAAAATTTCAGAATTTGGTGATTTTTTTCAGTTTTCAAAAGTCTGAAATCTTTTTTTCCAGGTTGTTAAAAGTGGAACAGAATATTGTGAAATAAAATTTCTTTATTTTTAGAACAAATTAAAACTAGAGAATGTGTAGATGTGGTCTGACTGAATGGGTCTCCACGGTATCTGATCTGATCAGGTCTGATTAGATGTGGTTGAATCAAATCAAATTACCTACCTATTTAGATCTGATCTGATTAAATAGACTGCTTATCTGATCTGATCTGATCTGATCAAATCTTGTCATCAAATATGATCATCCGATCAAAACTGATTAGATCTGGTCCAATCAAATTATATCCAAAGGATACCTGAAGCTGATCTGATTAAGCAGGATTGCTATCAAATTTAATCAAAATATATCTCGTTGTATCAAATTTGAATCTAGGTAATGCCCAGATCTGATCTGATCAATCCTGATCAAATTCAATCATTTTGCACTGAGTGAAATAGCACCTGGTAGCAACCTATCACTTCAAGTATCAGATACCTACCATTGCCATCATAATATTAATTACCCAATATTTTACTCGAATAATTAAATTTTCTTTGTTTCAAGGGAGGATCTGGGATACTTTTCCAATTGAAGAAAAGTTATAGCTTGAATGACCTCGTAACTGACGCTGATATGACTGATACTACCGTAGACAAAAGAAAAAATACCAAGAGGAAAGAAGACTGCAGAAACAACTTTCAAAGTGAGTTCGTGCTTTGAAATCCGATTCAGATAATCTTTCAATAGTATTACGAAGATCTTTTATCACTTGTTCCTAAATTCATATTTCTTAATGCATTATTCGTTCCAAATTTTCTATGATAATTATTATGTTTTATTCACCTATTTAAATAGATGTTGAAATGAACGAAACGAAGATGATAAGCGCTGGAAGAGAAACAAATCTTCGAATGATGGAGGAAGACTCAAATATACACATGTAAGTTATCTACGAGAAACAATAGTAGATACCTATCCATACTTTATATGATCTTCAAAATATTTACACAATATTTATATTGTTAATTCACTTTAAAAAAATTAATCCTTAGCCACGATTCAATTTCGAGATCGAGGAAATTATCGTCGGAGAGTATGGCTCTAGAAGAAGACTGTAAAAATGTGAGCTCGAATCTGAGACCTAGAAGAAGTAATCGTCAGGTAGGTAATCATTTATATAGTTTCAACGAATATGGATCATGATTCCATTTGTATTAGTTTTTCGAAACACGTTGAATAATTGGAAATTATCTAATCTATTATAATTGAATGAGAACTTTGAATTTGATGTGATTAGATTAGTTCGAATCAAATTGGATAAATCTAAAAAATATCCTCATCTGATCTGATCTAGAACATAATAGTAGGCCTAGATACTCAAATTTTTCATTGTTTTATACCCACAAAGGCTTCAGAAAACTTGGAACTGATCTCAACCAATCCATCTTATTCTTATTACCCTTTCCTGTCACCGCAAAACCATCCCTATCCATCCTATCTCTACTACTCGTCAATGTCAAAAACAAATTACCTAATGCCTCCTCCTACACCTGCATTATTTAACTTCAACGAATCCAATATCTGCGATAATTTCCTCAACATGAAGATCTCCAACGACTCCTCATCTCCAGCTGACATAAAGAAATCCAATTCTTCGCCAAATATCTCGAATCTCGAACCAGCCAGTAACTGGTCTTTCATCAATACAAATTCCTCGTCGACTCAATCACCTACTGCGCCAAAAAAAAGACCTCGTCGTAAAAGGAATAACGCACCGAAACCTCCCAACATACCGTCGATTTCTGTAAACTCTTCGTCCGCTGCGGATGTCGATTATTTGGCACCTTATAATCTCAGGTCGAGGAAACATCATCTTCAGCAGAAATCGAAAATACATCAATTTTTATCGAAAAGTAGAGAATTACTAACTCCTTGGAAACACGATAACGATGATACGTATTCTGTACGATCGGAAACGATTGATGGATCGTCGGATGATAGCATGTCGACTACTTCTTCGTATAATACGGTGAACTGAGATCGATCTACTGTAGCTGTTTTGAGCTTTGTGAAGTTCATGTTACGATACATATTCGATGATGACCGGAAATCGGTAATTTTCCCTATGAAATCTGTGTGCAGCTTTCTGCCATTTATAATAACCCGTCCATCTTTGGAATTATAGCCTTTGTTTGTGATTCTCTAATACGGTTGTATGTTTCAACATTTCCTAGCCAAAATGTTTAATTACCTATCAATTGTCGTAATTCGTTTATTTTAATGCAGCTTATGTGTGTTCGCCTTTGTGCTGAATTTTACTTCCTATCATATGCGTTGAAATCGTGAGCGTTATTTCAACTCGAGTACCTACGAGTAACTTGAAATTTCGGTGTAAGAATTCTTAAGGATTAACAAAATAATAAGACTGAAGTGTATCAAGATATCTAATTGAAAACTTCAAAGTGTTTCTCTCCCTCTTCCTACTTACAAACTTTATGTTATCATAATCAATTAAAAATAAGCCGAAGGTATTCGATCCATCTGGTTTGATTTAACATTATTATTTATCACCCATAACCCTACCTAGCTCATATGGATACAGAGTACTACGAAGTACATACATACATTATCCTCGAACTATTTTGAGTAAAATTATTATTTTTTTCAGGTTCTAGCTCCGCTTGGAAATAGTGCAACTATACCAAGGAAACGTCAACCGAAAAAACGAACTCTCTGATTACTTCAAAATATTTTTAAATCGAATGTTCCTTATTTTGCAATCCAATTGCGATACGTATAAGTATGTGAAATGTAAACGAGAGTGACAGAACATTGTGCAGCCTAAGTCAAGTACGATTGTTTTAATTTTAAATTAGGTAATAACTTTTTTTTAAAAATTTGATCGAGTTGATGAAATTGATTTTCAGTGTTTTTTTTTTTTTTTTTTTTTTTATTATTATATCGTAAGTTGAGTATGAATTTCATTTTTTCATTTTGATGCTACGAATTATACGTCAGTATTGTAGAAGTTTTCAATATAATTTGATTGAAAATGAAATTAGATTTGTAGGTACATATGTATATTAAATATTGAACTTGAAGTGCCTATCTAGAAAGTATTTATTTTTAATTTCGTAGCAATAATTATATTTTTCTTCAGCGATGGAATATTTTTTTATTATTGTGGATTGTAATATTGTAGACAAATTTGATTCAGAAGTCATTTTTTTGTGTTATTATTTTATACTGTAAACAAAAATAAAAAAAATATAAAATAATGTTTGAATTTCTTCATCTCGATATTGATTTGATCATTTTGATCATTTTGATCTCTCAACTATATAAAGATCTTTGAACTGACCATCAAGTTGGTGTAATTTTTACATCAATGCCGGAATAAGAAAATTTTTATTTTCTGCAACGTGATGTAAAAAGGTGCATCATGAAAAATTAATGAGTTGATTGATGTGATTTTTTTACATCGTCATGTTGTGGAAAAATGTTTATTTCCGCTGCGCCCCGTCGAGATGGAAAATGACATAAAGAGCCTTTCCGGGTAAGATAGTGAAATCGGCACTCTCACCGATTTGGTTGAAACTCACCCAAAATGTTAGTTTGGATGTAAAACCATCCCAAAAAAATTTTTGAGCCGGCCCCCCCACCCCCGCCTGAGAAATGTGCTCATACGTGCGCAAAATTCAAAATTCCCGTTCTCCGGAGGGGGTGGTCCAAAAATTTTGAAACTTTCACATAAGATAGTCACTAGGTAGGTGCGTGTGTGGAATTTTTTTCGAAAAAAAAATTTCATATTTGGGGGGTTTTTGGGGGGGTTCAAAATTTCAAAAATTCGTAGAAAAAAAACGGGGAGGGTACACTTCGCGAAATTTTTTCAGAAATTCAGTTACACCTTTAGGTATAACATATAATTTTCCCAAGGCCCCAAAAGGGGTGCAACGTGGTCAAAAAAAAGAAAGTTTGAAAAAAAATCTGTTTTTTCAGTACTACCGCGCGTTTTGTCAACACTGTTCCACGGCACCGCCGTGAGAAAACTTCGCCTATCGCGCGCTCTCAAACTTGGATTTTTTTTGAGAACCCTGAAATACCATAATTGCCATCAAAGGCATTTTTGGTGAATATTTTCTATGGTGGTGTGGTGAACAACAAGAGGTATACCTACAAGAATCTTCAACCCCCTCCCTTCATATTTATCCCTCAAAATTGTGTTTTTCAGCTTATTTTATGCTTTTTACTAACAATAAAAATAATTTCGAGGTACAATGTGTCGTTTCCGCATGATTCGATACCGCTGAGGCACTGAGCACGAATATGACGTCAGGGTTTCAGGTTCTCTGCTAATCTAGCCCCTCCACACCCTTCAGCCCCCATCACAATTTTTACTACAAATGTTTGAAATTAGGATACTTTGATTATGTTTGTGTCGTTTTTATATGGTTCAAACCTCCCGAGCACAAACATTGCGTCTGATTTTGTTTTACACTCACCCGTCCCCTCCATAGCCTCAGCCCCCTCCTCAATTTCCACTATTTTTGAAATGGAGCTACTTTCACGAAATTGGTGTCATTTCCAATAGACCCAAACGCAAATACAGACATCTGATTCCGTTTTGCTCATACCCAGCCTCTCCGTAGGGGGCTGACGTTTTGGAGGGCACGGATAAGCGTAACACAAATAATTATCATCAAAGTAACTTTATATTAAAAAAATATGTATGTAGTATAAATTGTGGTGGGGGGCTCAAGGCTCTGGAGGGGTTAGATTAGTGTTGCAGAAAATCTGACGTCATATTCGTACTCAGCGGTATCGAATCATGCGGAAACGACACCACATTCATTAATATTTGATTCTCCCAAAATTTTCATTTTACCTCCGCTATGGCACCTTTTTTCATTTCTTCACCATGACACCCCAAAACAAAAATTACGAAAAAAAAATATGATACCTAGTGGTCAAAAATACATCCAAAAAACGTGTTTGAAATATTGTACTGCGCAATTTTTATTGTTAGTAAAAAGCATAAAATAAGCTGAAAAACACAATTTTGAGGGATAAATATGAAGGGAGGGGGTTGAAGATTCTTGTAGGTATACCTCTTGTTGTTCACCACACCACCATAGAAAATATTCACCAAAAATGCCTTTGATGGCAATTATGGTATTTCAGGGTTCTCAAAAAAAATCCAAGTTTGAGAGCGCGCGATAGGCGAAGTTTTCTCACGGCGGTGCCGTGGAACAGTGTTGACAAAACGCGCGGTAGTACTGAAAAAACAGATTTTTTTTCAAACTTTCTTTTTTTTGACCACGTTGCACCCCTTTTGGGGCCTTGGGAAAATTATATGTTATACCTAAAGGTGTAACTGAATTTCTGAAAAAATTTCGCGAAGTGTACCCTCCCCGTTTTTTTTCTACGAATTTTTGAAATTTTGAACCCCCCCAAAAACCCCCCAAATATGAAATTTTTTTTTCGAAAAAAATTCCACACACGCACCTACCTAGTGACTATCTTATGTGAAAGTTTCAAAATTTTTGGACCACCCCCTCCGGAGAACGGGAATTTTGAATTTTGCGCACGTATGAGCACATTTCTCAGGCGGGGGTGGGGGGGCCGGCTCAAAAATTTTTTTGGGATGGTTTTACATCCAAACTAACATTTTGGGTGAGTTTCAACCAAATCGGTGAAAGTGCCGATTTCACTATCTTACCCGGAAAGGCTCTTTGTCGTTATGAAATTGAGGAAAAAGATCCGTCGAATATTATTACAAAAACATTCATTCGTGATCAGATCACCCCCCCCTTCCTCCCCATCCCCAAAAAGAAATATATTAAAAATATTTTAATCTGAAAATGACTAAAACAACAAATTGAAAATGTTCTGGATTCGAAGAGTTGGACCAACTTTGGCAACAAAGGGAAATTTTTGAAATTTCTGCCAAAAAAACAAACAATTTTTGGCAAAAAGCAAGACATTGGAAATCTTAGCGAAAATCATGGACAGTTTAGGAATTGGGAAAAAAGTGATACTTTTTAGCAGTTCTGTTTCTGACCAAGAAAAAAAAACAATGCAAGTGAAAGTTTTTGTATTATAAAATGTAAATACCCAGAGTCTTCTTTCAGTTCTTTCTGACTAAGAAAAATTTAAATCACGAATGTTTTTTGCTCAGGAAATTTTAGAAATTGGTGTTTTTTTTTCAAAGTTTTCAAAAGTCTTGTTAGGTACAGGGTCTCCAAATCGTTCAAAATAGCTAGACTTGAACAGTTTTTGAAAAAAAATGTGAGACTAAACTTTTGGATTTTTTCCCAAAAAATTAGTTTTTTTTTGGCTAGAAAGTAAACATTTTTGTCATTTTTAAAAAAAAATGAACTTTCATTAATTGTTGGCAAAAAGCAATAGATACCTAAGACTAACAATATTCGCAGTTCTTGTCAAAAAAAACACTCCTAAATAATTTTTGGAAAATAAAAAAACTTACTGGAATTTTCTGCAAAACGTTGGCAATTTATAACAATTTTGCTGAAAATCAAAAATTTTTTGTCATTTTTATTGAAATTTTTTTACAAACAACAAAACTTCTTCAATTTTAGCAAAAAAAGGCTTTTTTGGCTGTTTTCGGCAAGAAAGCAAAATTGGACAACTTTAATAAAAAATAAAGACTTTAACATTTTCATTTTCAGAGAATATAAATTTTTTTAGCAACTTTGCTAGAAAGCGAAAGTTTTTTCCAATTTTTGGCAAATAGCAAATAGCGAGAAGCAGAATTTTATGGCATTTATTGGAAAAAAAGTATAATTTTTCGCAATTTTGGTAAAAAGAGGCGAGAATTTTGGACAATTTCGATAAAAAAGTAGAACTTTTTGGAATTTTTTGCAAAAACATGGGACAATTCTTGGCCATTTTTTTGAAAAAGTAACAATATTTGTCAATGAAAAAGCGAGAATTTTTGATACTTTCTGGCAAAAGCGATACTCAACTCAAGGTAATTTTAGGAAAAAAATTTAGAGAATTCAATTAAGCGAAATGATGATACTGCTGAGAAAAAAACTAATAAGCAAGTCCAACGAAGATACTCCGAACGAATCCGAAGGTGGCCGAAAAAATGCACATTGCACTCGTTCCTCTTAAAACGTACTGCTATGATAATGATTATAATTCAAAAACTGAAAAATTTTATTCAGCTTCAGACTCAGTTAAGCTTCAGCTTTAAATTTTGTTTCTAATTGATCTCTATGTACTTCAAGTAAATACTTAATCATGACAAATTTTGATGCCGAACTTGCTGATCCGAACAAATGGACAGTGGAAGATGAAGTACATCTTCTGTACAGTACTCTTGACAATAAACCAGTTGGTAAGTATTGCAATTTTATTCGTCAGCTGGAAATTATGAAATGAACTATATAAAGCTCAATTTTCATTTCAGGAGTCGATAAACATTTTCAAATGTCCATAATCTGGGATAAGTTCACTTCATCTTCGAAGAAATCCGTTAATTCAGACGTCATATGGAGGAAGTTGAATTCTTGGTATAATTTGAAAAGCTTGGTAAGATGATTTTTATTTTATTCTCAAATGAATAATAAAATTATTATCCCGAATACCTACGTATTTGAATGATCAATATTACAGGACGATAATGAACTGCTTCCGTTCAAGAACGGCGAAGAAGAATTCAAACTACCAGTCGAACTAATACCGGAATCATACGTGAAAAGTTTAACCGACGACGAGAAGAAAAGCGTAGATGTTTCTGGATTGTATAGAAAATATATCAGCTGTATTGACGAAACCGACGACGAAGATTCAGATTCTAAACCACCGTTTAAATTGAAAGGTAACGAGAAACTGAAATGGTTCGAGAACCCGCAGTACAAAAGCGTCGATCGTGCAAGAATTGATACCAAACAGAGGCCAGATAATGGTGATTTGAACGAAAGTATTGTACGAAAATACGGCGACGATACGGAAAATAAGAAAGTTATCAGACAATATGGCAAAGCCGGTGAAGTTTCATCAGGTAAAATAAATATATTTATTCGTAATTAAGTAAATCCTGTGCGTTATAAATTTATTCTAATGAAATTCTCGCGATATTTTCAGGCACCATTGTTACCCTTAATTTCCCATCATCGGATAACGACGACAATTTCGATAGTGCGAATGATGCTGCAAAAGAAGATACACCCGAAGTGAGGAATCCTCCACCGCAGCCTAGTGAACTGAAGAATGTCAGTAATAGTGATCAAGTTGTCAAGATCAAAAGAACCAGAAGTAATAAATTCGCGAAAGCCGAGCCGGTCGTTAGTTCCGATGCAGAAAACTCGAATACTGGAAAAGCTTCGCCAAAAATAACACCTGCAGCCAGCGAACTTACGCCTTCTACTGCTACTCGTTCTCGAAAAGCGTCTATAGTATCTCAAGAAACACCTACGACTACGAATACTGAAGCTGAGAAAGTGAAATCACCTACGAGATCATCGGGTGATGAAAAATCCGCGGTGAAGAGAAGATTTTCTCAAAGGTGTTCGTCTACTTCGGAAAGCAAGCCTGATTCGTCTGTGAATGTGAAACCTGATTCTAGTAAAATTGAAACTATAAAACGAAAAAGCGTCGCTAGACGGTAATCAGTTCCTACGTGATGATTTGTCTTTATTTAAAATTATTATTCGATGTGTCTCTATGTAGCATAAATATCAGTAATTGTTTTTTTATTATTGTTATTTAATTCAGTGTATAGATTAACTATTATTATTATTCTTGTGATTTGTTCTAAAGTTGAATACATATTTTGATATTTTCGAAATGGTGATGGTTTTTTTCCATAATGTAACACGAACGACTGATTAGTACAACTGAAGAGCTTTGATAAATTCTCATTATTTTTTATTTTGAATGAGATCATTATTCTCTGAAACTTTCCGGAAAGACATTCGGGGATCAATTTTCATAATTGAAAAAAATGCGTGAAAGTACCTAGTGTATTTTGAATTTTCAATAGTTCGTCAAAAGTCAGTAAATCCAATTGAACGACTGAAATTTTGGTTATAGGAGTTATGGAAAGGAAAATCGCGACCTCGTTCAAATTGGAATCTAGCATCTCGAAAGCTTGCCGTATTTAAAGACGAATAATTTCAATTTGAACTTTTCATCTCGCTCAACAACATGGGTTCAAACCAAATTGCAGTCTGTTATGTACATTTTTTTTGAATTCATATTTTTTAAAATAAGAAATGAGCCAAATTTGGATTTTTAAAAATTCTCAAAAAAATCAAAAAATGAATTTCAGAATTTTAAATTTTTGCTGCTCGTGTATTTTGGGATACTATTTACCAACTTAGGGGTTTTCTAATTTCGACAGGTATTATTTTTGAATTTCTCGATGGTTTTAGAAGAAATTTGGAGAAAGAGGTTGTGACCACTGAAGCACCGAAGTTAGTTGAAAATCGAATTTATCGACTTCGTTCGTCATTCATACAGTTTCATCGGTCACATGTAAATCCTCAGATTTTATCACTTCGTCAGAATTTCATTTTCGTTTCCATCTCTTCATTACACAGCTTTGAACTTTTCTTAAATCGAATAAAGTAGAAATTAGAAAAGCTCTGAAGTTAATATGAACGAATCTATTCAAAGAACTCGAACATAGCCGAAGGCTAACCTAACGGAGTTGCACGAACGCTAACCTAACCTAACGGAATTGCCCGAAGGCTAACCTAACGGAAATACACGAAGTCTAACCTAACGTGAGGTTTGTTCGTTCGCTTTTGCTATAGTTAGGTTAGGTTAGGTTAGGTTAGCTAACCTAACCTAACTATAGCAAAATCCGATCGATTTTCTGCTAACCTAACCTAACTGCAGCAAAATTCGATCGATTGCTGCGATCTCTAAATTTCGTGATTTCTTTTACCAATTTTTGCGATGTTTTTTCTTACATTTTAGTGCTTTTTACTTTAATTTTTTCTATTTTTAATCGAAATTTTATTCGCGAATCCTCGTGATTTTTTTCAACTTTTTAAATGTCGACAAAACTCTGTTTTTTGTTTCATTTTGAATTTCGCTCTTGAGTTTTATTCTTAGGGTTAGGGACTTATGAGTTATGATTTTGATTTAATAACAGAAGATCATAAAGTGGTTTTTCAACATTATTTTTTGACTATTTTTTTTGTCTCCGGATCTTGATCTTTGCTCTGCTTCCTGTTTTGGTCATTTTCTCTCAATTTTCAATAATTTTGTCATCTTTTTTCCTTTTTTTTTTTTTGAATCATGTCAATTTTTGACAATTTTGATGGAGGATTTCTTTTCTTTTTGAAGCATAGTACATTTTTTAATATTCAAATTTTTAAAATGATTTTCAAAAATTACTTTTTTCCAAATTTGGATTGCAATCTTCCTCTCCTTAGTCGGGGAGCCCACTTAAGGATAAATTGCACTCCCCACCGTCGATCCACCGAGGCAACTTTTTTCTTAAAGGGGGAGTCCTAAGGAACATTTCTAGCCCTTGTACTCAAAAAAAAGTGGCACTACTTTCAAAATGGCGGCCATTTTGATTGACAGGTCAGCCGAAATCGCAGATTTTGCGTTCCAACATAGGACTTGCACAAAATATTTCAAACTGTACAAAGGTCAAAGGTAGATCGAAAGATCAAGCAAAAATTCATCACCTGTCAAAATTTCAAGTGCTAAAGAGCGTTTTTCGATTTTTGGCGAATTTTTTTAAATCAAATTTAGACCAAAAATGAGGGAAAAAATCAAAATTTTACCAAATTGTCCAAGAAAGTTGAAATTTGAGATACACCTTATTTTCGACATGCCAAATCGATTGGAAACCGTTTCAAACTGTTTTGAGCAGTTCTGGAGCTTCCAGCAGATCTTTGAAACTCGAAATTCTCACAAAATTTTACCAAAATGGAGTTGGAAAGCTGAAATTTATTCTGTAAACTAATTTCAATGCGCTACGAAATACTGTAGGTGAATTTCAAGTCGCTTTGTAGCCTCCGGCGACTTTTTAATAATTCCTGGAGCCTCCATCATATTTTTGAAGTTTTAAATTTTCACAACATTTCATCAAATGGCGGTGGAAAGCTGAAGTTTACTGTACACTCCAATTTTAACATTCTCTAAAGACGACTTCATGTGGGTTCAAATCATTTTGGAGCCTCCAGCGACTTTTCGAAAATTACTGGAGCCTCCAGTAGATTTTTGAAACTTGAAATTCCCGCAACATTTTACCAAATGGAGTTGGCAAGCTGACATTTACTTCGGAAACTAATTTCAATACGATATGAACTCGACTACATGGTGGTTTCAAATGGTTTTAAATGATTTTGAAGCTCCCAGCTAATTTTTGGAAATTTCAATTTTTTCAAAAAAGACCACATGACCTCTCAAAAAGTCGCTGGAGGCTCCAAAACGACTTGAAATCCCCCTGCAGTCGATTTCGCAGCGTATTGAAATTAGTTTTGCAGAATAAATTTCCACTTTCCATCTCTTGTTTGATGAAATTTTGGGGAATTACATTTTTTCATGTCAGATGGGAACCGTTGAGAGTTGGTCATTCAAAAATCTATCTCTCAAAAAAAAGTGTAAGTAAAGTTCATCAGAAAACTCGATTTTTTTCATTGAAAAAATTTGGGATGTATCCCAAATTTCAGCTTTCTCGGTCAATTTGGTAAAATTTTGATTTTTCCCCTCATTTTTGGTCTAAATTTGATTTTAAAAAATTCGCCAAAAATCGAAAAACGCACTTTAGCACTTGAAATTTTGACAGGTGATAAATTTTTGCTTGATCTTTCGATCTACCTTTGTACAGTTTGAAAAATTTTGTGCAAGTCCTATGTTGGGACTTAAAATCTGCAATTTCGGCTGACCTGTCAATCAGAATGGCCGCCATTCTGTAATTAGGGCTAATTTTTTTTTAGTACAAGGGCTAGAAATGTTCCTTAGGACTCCCCCTTTAAGAAAAAAGTTGCCTCGGAGGATCGAAGGGGGTGCAATTTGTCCTTAAGTGGGCTCCCCGACTCAACTACCTCCCCCGGCGCCCTTTTTTTGTTGATTTTAATGAGTTTACCGTTCTAAAATAATTCTTTTTATTTATGAAATTTTTTTACAAAATATTGTTCATTATTTCTCAACACTCGAATAATTTTTGTCTTAATCAAATCTTCGCTCACGTCAACATTTCTGCTATTTTACAATTGGTATTTCTGTGTTTGATTTTTGGAAATGATTTTGAATAAAAGATTAAATTTCATTCCTCCCTGTTTCGGTAGACTTCCCCATCTTCTTTGAATTTCGCAATTTTTTCAGTAAGTAGTTTAACACATTTTTCGATTAGGTATGTTTCCGCGGAATCCTATATTTTTTTCAATGCTTTTTTCTTGCATTTTGATCTACGAGTAGTTTTCTTTCGAAATGTTGATAATTATCATCTGTTTTGAGCTGAGGTTCTAGTTTCTTTTGTCAAAAATGGTTATTATTCGAATAATTTGATGTTTTTTTGTTTTTTTGAAAAAATTTCTATCGGAATTTTTGTTATGATTTGTTTTGTTTTTTTTTGTGTAATCTAAAATAAAATGTACTTACCAAATGCTTTGTATGCATTGAAGTTTTTTGGTTGCCACTTTTTTTTAACAGCATTTTTTTGAGTTATGTTTTCCGGCTTTCTTGGTTACCAAAGTTCCATTTTTTGAGAAAAATTTGAGTATAATCCCTGTACTTTCAATACCGTCGAATACCGAGTACGGATTTTGAAAAACGGTCAAAAACAGAAAAGGTTGAAACTTGAAAAGGCATCGTACGTATTTTTCATTTTCAATTTAAAAAAAAATAAATGAAAAAGTTCTTGAAGCTTTACCAAAATTTATCGTGTTCATTAGTTCATTAGATGTTTGTGTTCTTTTTACACGGATTTTTGGCATTTTTGGCAGATTTTCGAGAATCTGGATTTTGGCAGATTTAAATCCACAAGAATCTGCTTGGGTAGCTTAGCAGCATTTTGAATTTTTTGAAAAAGAAAGAACTGAAAGAAGGCTCGAGGTTTTGAGAAATTGGTGAATGTAATCTAAAGTGATATCACTTGTCTTTAATGTAATCTCAAAAGTGTTGAAAAGAGATTTTAAAAAATGTTCAAAATCCAGATTCTCGAAAATCTGTCAAAATCCGTGTAAAAAGATAAAAAGAACACCTCTATGATCTATTATTGAAAAATAAAATAAAAATTTCGCTTTTTAACCTACGTTCCAGGGATTTCCAGCCAGCCAATAGCTAAAAGCCAAAAGCCAATAGCTGATGCAAGCTAATGGTATTTAAGCCAATAGCCAAAAGCTGGCTTAATGAAAAATTGCCAGCCAATAGCTAATAGCCAAAAGCTAATGAACTTGGGAGTGATTTTAAAATTTTTCAATTTTTTAAAATTTTTTTCTCATATTTTATTTTTTTTTGACTCGTGACTCACGTCTTTCACTCACTGACACCACAGAAATGAAAATTGTCCTTTTAATAACCATCTACACGTCATAACGAGTATTTTGAGGGGTCACATGTATTTTTGTTTTCGTAAGCCAAAAGCCAGCCAATCGCCAGCCAATGAAATTTTGCCAGCCAATAGCCAGCTTTATTTAAGCTAATGAAAATCAAGCTAAAAGCTGATAGCCAAAAGCTAATCGATGATTGGCTGGAAATCCCTGCTACGTTCCGAACAAGTGAACGAGATTGCTCGCTTCTAGAGTAAAATGTTCCGCACCTCACTTGAGTGAAGTGAAGTGATCAAGTGAAATATCCGTGAGTCTGTGAGATTTTGTGTATGTGTGTTTTAATGTAATGATGTATTGTGTATAATAATTAATTAACAAGTACGAGTAAGATTAAGAATGCGGGATAAATTCTGCGTTATATTATCTAGTTTTAGCGTTCGTTTTTTCGAGTAATATTTGAAAACGGTTCGCAGAATACCATTTACGTTTGAACCAGATTAGTGCAACATTCACCTATGAACGGGGGTGTTTCTCCGTGTTCAGCTATAGTCTTGTTGAGATTACCTAATCTCGAGGAAATGCGTACCAACGGCGAATATTCGTTTATATGTATCGCTCCCTGACTGATTTTCTTCGATAAATAATTTCGCACAGAGATACGATGGAGTAGTTTCGCAGTGTTGATCACCAAGTTCGCAGCTCATCCGTACCATTCATCATGTAAACAAGAGAGAGTTACTCGTAGATCAGCTTCGTTTGTTTTCGTTTTCCTGTACTCGTTCAAGTTCAGTCTGACGATTTCATCGGTTATCAATAATGCAAGAAATGTAAGTTTTTACCGAAGAAGTGAGACGACATCTCGTCCGATATTTCACTCTGTAATCTATTTTCTATTTGACAAACCTTACAAACCAACTGCGATCAAGTTGACCTATTTTTAATGTTTGAATATTTCGTTGGACGACTGTATCATCGTAGTCGCTGGCGGAAGTCAAATTCCATATAGACTTGTAAAACACTGATCTTTGTGTTGCAGCGATGAAACTGAAATTAAAGCGAATTTCAACGAATTGTGCCGGCTGTGCGCGTCAATCGACAATGTGAAAATCGGACTATTCAGCGATGAAGCGATAAAACGACAATTACGCAAGAAAATTCAAACTTGTCTTCCTTTTAAGGTTAGCTATTTGGCGAAATTTCTATTATTTTTGCGTTTGTTCGCATCGTTGAATCTCACAGATAGATACTAATCCGTTTGTATGATCTTGTATCGTTTAAAGGTTGAAGAAAATGACGGCTTACCGAAATCTTTGTGCTTTAAATGCATATATAATTTGGAGACGACTTACGAATTCAGGTGTAAATGCGTGCAAGTCAATAGAAGTTTGGAAAAACATCTCTACCAATTGGTAAGTTGGATCGATATTCGGATAGATGAGTATTATTATGTCTTTTACGACGTTTGTCGAATCGAATTTATCTATAGTATTACTCGCCTACGTGGATACGAGATTACGAGTAATTTATGTTTTTTTTTATCTGCTGCAGGAAAGAGAAAAGCAGACGAAAAATGTGATAGCAGGCAGATCTTATAAAATCCATCCCGAAGTAAGCACCAGCGCCCATCGAATTGTCCAATCGACAATATAAAACACTATTCACGCTAACCTATATGTTCGTTTGTTAATACAGGTTTCCATCTTCGCGATATCTACCGACTCGAGCAGAGAAAAACAAAATGAGATCAAAAGTAGCACACCAGTAGAATGCGAAGAAGAACCACCAAATCCGCTGGATTTTCTCGAGGTACGGCTCCGATCGAGTAATTATTCGTGGCGATGATTTCGCACGATGATACAAGTAAATATACGACATTTGGACAGCACTAATGCTCGTGAACTTGATTTTTTTCCCTTTAGGTCGGCGTCAACTCCGAAGAAAGCTCGAGCATCCGTCCAAAGTGAGTATTTTTGTACCTTTGCTCATCTATTGATTCGAATCGAACGTAAAAATACGTATTATGTTATCGCTCGTGTATCGATTCGTTTGCAGATCGAATTCTCAAGATGGTAAAAAATCGCAGTTTTGGAAGACCGATCGAAGATGGTTATCTGTCGAACATAAGCCGCTGCATAACGACTCGACAGTGAGTATCGCATCGGAGAGATTGGCGAATGAAGGGTGGGAACATTGCGACGATCTAATGGCGATTCGTTCGTTTGTTTGTTTTAGTTTCAAAACGATACGACCAAGATGAATATGAAATACTTCGATACGTCGACGCCGGACGATAGCGGAAGTCGACGAAAAAGCTGTAAACCGCGAAAAATTGCTCGAGAAAGCGACGATAACGTCGATTGCGGCGGTGGCGGTGGATCTGCGATACCGGCTGCAATTGTACCAACGTCGGCTGTAGTAAATCGAATCGCTGGAAAGAGTAGAGACGGCTGCGAAGAAAACGAAAACGAGAATGACATTGCGGAGGAGGACGAATCGTCGCGTCAGCAAGAAAGATTCACGTGCCTGCTGTGCGAAAAAAATTTCAATTTACGTTCGTCGTTGAACAAGCATTTCTCGACGACGCACGGTATCGAGCCTTACGAAGTGCTGTCGTCGGAGATGCCGCAAACGCGACCGCTGCTCTCGCAATCGTTCATGTCGCAGCTGTCGGCGGAAACGACGCCCCATTCGGAAGGAGCGAAAAACGACGACGACTTGGAAAACATGATGGAACAAGAGACGGTGATATTTTGCGAAGTGTGTCGTCGCGAGTTCCAGGATCGCGCCAGTCTGTGGCTGCACATGGTGCACGCGCATCGCGAAGAGGCGAGCGTATCGTGCGGCATTTGTTTGAAAATCTGCTGCGACAACATCACGTTGATCGAGCACGTGAACACGGCGCATTCAGGCGACAAGGCGGTGGTGCAGCGACGTTACTCGTGCCAGGTGTGCGGTCGGCAGCACGATTCGCGCCAGAAATTGCTTAAACACGCTACGTTGCACACGCTGATCGACAATCAGGGCCAGACCATTCAGCCGGAGGAGATGGTATCGCTGAATAACGCGTTCGCTCCGCGCGAATGCACAGTTTGCCGCAAACGGTTCTTTAACGAGGATAAACTCAACCATCATACGCGTAATTTTCATAACGACGCGAACGACGCCGCGACGTTGTCGCCGTCCGCCGTGTACAAGTGCGAGCTGTGCGCTTCGGCTCACGCCACTCGTATCGATCGCTGGTGGCATATGTATTATTCGCATTTGGGCGACTCGCGCGTCACCTGCCAGCGCGACAACTGCCGCAAGATCTTCGTGTCGGTCGCGCTCAAGGAGGAGCACGCGAAAACGCATCACGAATCGCAGGGCGATTTCACCAACACGTGCGAAATATGCGGCAAACTGTGGGAGTCGCGAACCGTCTTTTACAAGCATATGATGAACGTGCATCCCAAGTGCTTGCCGACCATCTGCGGCATCTGCATGAAGATCTTCAGCAACGTGCCGGAACTGCGTCAGCACGTGCAGGCTGATCATCCGCCGCTCGAGGAGATGGGCGGAATATGCTGCGACGTGTGTGGACGGCCGTACGCCGAACGCTCTAAAATGCTGCGTCATCGGCGCGTGCACAACGTAACGGACGGCGTTCCTACCGCCACCAGCACGGCCAAGAAGAAAGACGATCTGGTATGCAGCTTCTGTCCGGACGTCAGCTTCGAACAGTACGACGATATCGCCCAGCATCGTCGCACCGTCCATCAGCTGTTCGTCTGCGATCTGTGCCCCAAGTTCTACAACGGCAACAACCATCTGTGGAAGCACGTCAGCAAGCAGCACAAAGGCGATCCGAACGTCACCTGTAACCTGTGCTTGCGCACGTCCGCCAGTCGAGCTCATCTCGAACGTCATAAAATCAAATACCATTCGGATCCGGTCGATAAGCTGCTGAGTAAACAGCACCAACTGCAGCTGCAGCAACAACAGCAACTGCAACAGCAAGCGGCCGCAGCAGCAGCCGCCGGTGCCGGTTCTATTATACCCGTCGCCGCAATACCACCGCAGCCACAGCAGCCTCACAAATGCAGCCTATGCGGTAAACTATTCCGCATTCGTAGCTTACTGAAGAAACATCTCAAGTCGTGTAAAGGAGTGAAAGCGCTAGGTGCGTCGGCTGCGGCTGCTGCCAGTCTGACTGCCAAAGTGCTGCCGGTAAACGGAGTATTTCCATGCTCCAAATGCACCAAAGTGTTCCAGTTGCAAAGCGTGCTCTCGAAACACGTGAAAAACTCGCACGCTCAGCACGCCTGCGAAGTATGCCAAACGGAGGGCGAAATTAGCGCGTTCGACACGAAAAAAGGGCTGCTGCAGCATATACGCGAACGCCACGCCGATAACTACGAGCTCGTGTGCGACGTGGTCGGCTGCGGCAAAGTGTTACGCTTGAAGGCGGACTTGAAAAAGCACAAACTAGAGCACCAGCGCGGATATTTCACATACATTTGCGAAATCTGCGGCGATATGTTCTCAAATCGCAAGAAACTACGCAAACATCTGGTTACCTATCACAAAGCGGACGTCAAGTACCTGTGCGCCATTTGCGCCTCCATTCACCAGTCTGTCGACCAACTCGTCGAGCACGTGCACGGCGCTCATTCTTTCGTGCTACATCGGCCGTGTACGTGCCAGATATGCGGCAAAAACTGGACCGTCAGTAGCAAAGTAGTAGACCACATTGTCAAGGTGCACGGTCCCGAATACAAGCCGTGTAAAATCTGTTGGAAAGTGTTCACTGACGAACAAGCTTTCCAGGAGCATACCGATAATCATCCCGCCATTGAAGACAAACCGTCCGCCAACGCTGCCGCTGCCGCTAATGCGTCCAGCTCCGTCAACGCGGACGCAGACGCAGATGATGAAACGCTGGCTGAGGGGCCGCATTCGCCTTCGCCGCCTGCAATCGCCTCGTTATCGCGTTCGTCTTCTTGCGGTTCGATCGCCACAGCAGCAGCAGACGCCAAGTCCGAGGGTGATGTTGACGCTGCTGGATCCAAGACAGTCGCCGGTGTAAAAAGATCGCTGCAATCGAACGAAGAGGACACCTCTCTGTACGGCGATGGCGACGGCGACAATGACGAAAGCGCCAGCAAACGCCTCCGACGCAAATACAAATGCATTTGGTGTAAGGAAACGTTCCGCGCCATGGACGAACTCAAACAACATAAACTGATTCATCACTCCAATAGCCGCTATGGCGGCGAATCGCAGCACCAGCAACAACAAATTAACGTCGATAACAGTGACGCAGAACCGAAGACGGAGATAGAAGCGGTTCCGGTATCGGCGGCCGATACCGCCGGACACCAGCAGCAGCACCAGCAAGCGCCGCGTTTCGATACCAGTCGATCTGAGCGATGGACCGATATCCGTCCTATCGCTTGCGACTGCTGCGATAAGATCTGGAATTCGAAGAAACAATTATGGCAGCATTTGATTCGTTCGCACGCGTACGAATCGCAGCACACGTGCGGTATCTGTTTGCAGGTATGCCGCGACTACTTCGATCTGTTCTACCATCTAGACTCGCAGCATTCCGACCTGGTCAACGACACGGTGGCTAATCGATTCTCGTGCTTTATCTGCGGCCATTATCATAATTCGCAGAGCAAACTGGATAAGCACTTTTTGCTGCATAAAAACGCGCCGTCTCGATGCGAATACACGTGCCAGTATTGCCGCAAAGTGTACAAATCGGTGGCTTTCTATCGAGATCACTTGCGCGTTCACGAAGCCGAGCAGCCTGCCGAAAGCAAAGCCAAACCGATCAGCGAGTTTAGCGGATTCAGCATTAATCACATTTTGGCGACGAAAAACGACCGATCTCGCAGCCTAACCAATCTCGTCGTACCTGCAGCTGCGGTCGCGATATCCGTACCCGTGCCCGTATCTGCTCCCGCTCCGGCTCTGATTAAAATCGAAACGAGCGAAACCGAACCGTCCGTTTCTTTCCACCGGAACGATTACGATTCCAAAATGAACGACGACAACGACGACGATGACGACCTAGTCGAAGAGATGGATGACGACGACGACGAAGACAACAGCGATCGAGAGCAAATGGACGTGGAAGAAGAAAGTCCGCGACACGATGACGATTCTTCAAACGCCGCCATCATCGATGTTCGAGTGCCATTTTCGCGACTCGCTAGATCGAGCGAAAAACCAACAACGACCGACTCGCTTTCCGAAAGCTATTCCAACGTTTCAGCCAGCGACGAAGAAGCCGAAGATTGTACCGTGAAAAGCGACAATGGCGCCGCTGCCGATGACGCTGCGGATGTTATGCTGAACGGCGGCGGTGGCGTCACCGTTACCAATAACGATTTCACCGTGTTCGCTATGAATAATAATCAAAAACAACGCTCGTCCAAATTTCAGAACGACAAAACCAATTTTCACAACTCAACAGGCGACGATTATTTACGAAGAGTGACTGACAACCTTTAGTACCTGCCGCAAACTCGACTGTCGTCGTCGTAAGCGCGTCAACATTTTTTGTTTTTTTCTTTTTTGTACCTACCCGCCCTATCTTCTTCTCTGTCTTTAAAGTATGTTACTTTTCTTTTCGATACTACCACCGCATATTCCGCGCGATATTGGACGTACCTAAATACGAGTAACTCGGTCCGTACTCGGATGATCGCTTACCCATCTTTATAACGAATTTTTGTGTACTCGTTGGTGCGAAACGCTTCCACCGTACTCTGATTCTTGCTTGAGTTTTATTCGTCTTCTGTCAATAACGCTGCTGTTTGCCATGTAATGAGTAATGTAGGCGCTAGGCATACGAATATGATATTACTCTTCGTACATTGTTGCATACGGTTAGAACTCGGAACTTTTTTTCTCTCTCTTGAGAACAGAGAACTCTCAAATCTGAATTTTTGGTTTTTAGCTAGCTGCGCTCGCTTATTTCGTCGATTTAGTGTGTTTTTGTTTTGTTTATTTGTTTGTTTTTGTTTTTTGTTTTGTTTTGTATGTTTATTTGTTTTTTTTCACTATTTGACGCTAAAAAGCTCTGTTTTGAAATACGTTTTGATTTTGTTGTAAAAGTGAAATGTCAAAACATTATTTGAAATTGACGAGAAAATGACCATTCGGCATCTTAAATTGCATCTATTCAATTTCAAGATAATTGAAAGTGCGAAACTGCAAAAGACTCGGTTTAAAATTGCATTTATCTCTCCTTCCCTAAGTGAACAATAAATAAACGAGTCGTTTTTGTTAAACAGAATATCGATAAGGCGCTGATGATATTGAGTAGGTGAACTCGTTTTTTGAATTTCGATACTCGCGATGTGATGTACTATTTCCGTCCAAATTATCTACAGTTTTTGCTCCATTTTTCGAGGTACGCACACAATTATATATTAAATGTTTTCTACCGATTGAAAAAAATTGAAATCATACGAAATTTGATGAATTATCAGAGTGTCTACAGGCAAGAAAATAGCAAGAAAGCAAGAAAACTGCGAGAAATTGACATGGGTGGCACGAAAGCGAGAAAATAGTATAGAAATTCCTTCGAAAAGCAAGAAAATTTCCAAAGAATTCACATCAGGGATTGCACAGTGGGCTGTGAGCACCCTCTAAACGCCTGTAATTCAAAAACTCACTATGAATCCTAAAACAATGGTACAATAATATCCTCGCTTATGTTTTTGGGGTCGGAGAATACGAATTTGACAATATTTTTTTGTAAGGGTGAGGGAGTGAAGGGGGTGAAAAATTCAAAATTTGACAATAATGAAGTGTGATATGTCGAAATGTATGTTTTTGAGGTCGCAAAATACGAATTTGACATTATTTTTTTCGTAGGGGCGAATAGTGGGGGATGAAGGGGGTGAAAAATTCAAAATTTGACCATAATTATGTGTGATATGTCAAAATGTACGTTTTCGAAGGTGACGGAAGGGTGAAGGGTGGGGGATGAAGAATTTCATGTTGGGGAGCCGTAAAAGTCCCAGTAAGAAAAAATTTGTAACATTTTAACAAAATTTACTATGATTTTTCACTACAATTGACTGTGGTGGTTGTTGGGTCACTTTCGGTCAAAAACGGGAATTGACATCTTGAAATACACTATCTCAAGTATTACCAGCCACCGGAATTTCCCGTGCATCTACGTGCGAAATTTTTTTTTATTCCAATTTATGCCGCCAAGTAGGCAAAAAATGGAGTTTTAAAGTGAATTTCATATCTATAATCACTTTATAAAAACTAAAATCCAGTAAATTGATGAAAAGAACTTACTTTCAGTTGAATTATTCATACTTGGTACATTACGACATATCACACATCATTGTAGTCAAATTTTAAATTTTCACCGTTTTTACCCCCTTCATCCCCCACCATTCACCCCCACGAAAAAAATATTGTCAGATTCGTGATCTACACCCTCAAAAACATACATTTCGACATATCACACTTCATTATTATCAAATTTTGAATTTTTCACCCCCTTCACCCCCTCACCCCTCACTCCTACAAAAAAATATTGTCAAATTCGTATTCTGCGACCCCAGATATTATTGTACCATTGTTTTAGGATTCATTGTAAGTTTTTGAATTACAGGCGTGTATGAATTCTTTTTTTGGGGGGGTTTTTCAACGATTTTTCTGGAATTTCCATTTTTTTTCCTTTTCAAATTTTGGCAAAGTTTCTTCAGTTTTGATATTACTATCAACACTGTCATTTCATCCACTGTAAACTGTGGTACTTCAGCATAAACAGTGGATTTAGAATTTCGGATTAAAATTAGACTTTTTAACTACGAATTTTCACGATTTTAGTTTTGCTCTAAATTCGGCCATTTCTTTGCCTTAATTTTGACTGATTTTTTTTCGTAATTTTTTTCTGCTTAAATTTGTGTGGAATTCTCCTTTTTAGAGTTTTTGAGTGTTTTTTTTTTTTTGGATTTCAAGACTTGATGTTTATATTTTGATTTGGGGGGGGGGGGCTTTTTTGATTTTTTTCACGTTTCTCTCAATTTCAGTAATTTTGTTGAATTTCTTCATCTTTTTTTTTTTTTGAAACGTGTCAGTGTCAATTTTTGCCAGGTTTTTTTATGTTTATTTCTCTCGAAATTTTTTCCTTTCTGAAACTCGGTACATTGTTTCGTATTTGAATTTTTAAAATGAATTTCAAAAAAATCACCAATTTTTCAAATTTGGATTACAAGCTCCCCTCTCTCGTTCCTTGCCTTTGATTGTAATAAGTTTTCTGTTCTAAAATGATTTTTCTTACTTTTACGGATTTTTTTTACAATGATTGTTTATTTTTTCTCAACACTCGAATAATTTTTTTCAACGATTGCTCGCCTGTGTGGAAATGTCTGCAATTTTACAATTTAAAATTTTTGAAATGATTTCGGATACGATTGAATTTAGTTCCTCGCTATTTCGGTGGACGACTCCCCCCTCCCCTCTTCTTTCAAATTTGCAATTTTTCTCATTAGTTCGGCACGTTTTTTCGATTATGTTTCCAGAATGCAATATTTTTTTCAAGCTGCTTTGTTGCATTTTTATCTAGTTTATTTTCGAAGTTTTGATAAATTATCTGTTTTGAGCTTTTACTAGTTTTTGAAAAAATGGTTTTTATTTGAATTTTGATGGTTTTTTTCTGGTTACTTTTTCTAGCTTTTTTGGTTACTAAAGTTACTTTTTTTGAGAAAAATTCGAGTACAATCCCTGTTCACAACGAAAATCTCTGAAAAAATATTGAAGTTATCCCACCAATTTTGAAGAATGTTGAGATCAGAAAAATTGAATCTTTTCATAAAAATTGGTGTTATACTACTTTTCGAATTATTTACAAATTTTCCAGACCATTAAAGCAAGAAATTTGCCATTTTGGGTTCAGTAGTCACTCTGATTATCTCGTTAAATTATTTCGCTATCTCGTACTAAACGGAAAAACTACTCGTACTCTCGCCAAAATTTCGATACACCGACGAATTTTCTCGAAGCACGAATCAAAATCGGTGCGAAGAAGATATTTTCTCATTTTCGAAATCTTTTTCTCTTCTCAGAGTTCTGGCACCTACAAATATATTTCAAACGTGATTTAAAATGTTTAGCATTATTCTTTGTAGATCAACTTTTGGTTTCTTAATTTTTCGTTCCTTCGTGTATTTTTAGTGTGGTACATACTTGTACATAGAGGGGTTCTACGTTATCTTTCCCATATTGAGCTTTCTTCGACCAAAACGTATTTAATTATAATCGTAATATTATCTCGCGTATTGAATTACGTGTCTAATTTTTTTTATCGCAGTTTGTATGTGTTTCAGAGTTCATTTTATTAGGGTACCGATGTCTCGTAATACTCGTACGATCTGTAATGTTGAGGCGAAATCGATCCAAAAAAAATAACCCTACGCCCTACGAAACGAAATAAACAAATCAAAAAAAAATTACAAGTTGCCGAATTCGTTTTTCTGCGAGTCATATTTTTGAAAACAAATCTACGATCTTGCAGTTTGTCCGGGTAATTTTCAGTTTTTTTTTGATTATTTAATGGCAGAGCGTTACAAATGCGTGTCCAAGAAATACTTACTCGTAACGATCAAAGTAAAATGTGGAAATTGGCAAATGCGATCGATTTGCCAAATTGTTCGAATAAAACCTTGTATTTACACTCATCGAACATCCCTATCAAAGCCATCGAATAGGAACTACCTACCTATTTCACTGTAGCCTGAGGCTGATATTTTCATTTTTTTTTCGCGTCCCAAAGAAATGGAAATGGAAGATGAACCGGGTAGTCGAAAATACTTACTTAGGTACCTACTACTCGTATTTACCGAGAAGTACCTACCTAATAATACTCGTAATAAGCATAATATACATATATGCGATATGCTGTGTGCTGTACCTGTACAAAAAATGTACATAACGATACCTTTACCTATTACCTATGTCCTATATGTTTTGTGTACCTATTTGTATGTTGTTCGTAGATGTACGACTCGTAACCCCGCGCGTATTTTTACTCATTTTAGTTACGGAAATACTCGTATTGATTTAAGGAATAATACATTATACTTACTCGTGTATGGTAATGTACTCGTAAAACGTAACACTCGGTGTGCATTGTGTGAATAAAAATAATAATTACCTAGATTTATATACATTTTTAATATTAATTGATATTATTGATATTACGTAAACGTAAGTAGGAAAGGATAGATTTACGTTTGTATTCGTATTCGTATTTTTTTGTTTGTATAGGTCGCAGATAGAGAGGAGGCGATTTCTATGGATAAGGATAAGTTCGCGCCGAGTCGCGTTGTACCATTTCGGATATCGTTATCTAGTCAATGTTTTTTTCTTCTTCATTTTTTTCTATCTCTCTTTCTGTCCCTCTCTCTTCTTTAATAAAACTGCGCATGCCTTTACAAAGTCTTATCTATGTAATATGGTAACTAAGTAATTACTATTTACTAATTACCCATTATCGATAGCCCCCCCCCCCATCAACAAGGCTTCAGAATTTATACCGTAAAATGTTTTCATTTTTATTCATATTCCGATGAGTTAATTATACTATACATACATACATACATACATACTCGCAATTAGTGGCGATTCCCCACACTAATCTTTTCAAAACGTAAAAAATTTGTCTTTCTGCAGCATTGTAGTTGTTGGTACGAGTACCTACCTGTCCCGATGCACAGTGGACCAGATGGCTAAAAAAAAAAGGTGCGCACACTGTATTATAACTTATAAGTAACGTAACTATGACTGAAATCAAAATGTTATTGGTGATGTTGGAGTATACTCCTATTTTGACGTAGAATTCAATTTTTAAGTTATTTTTTTCTTGTTCCCCCAGGGGTGGCTGCTGGCTGATACACCCCATCGACCTTTTACTAAAAGGTCTCAAAATTTGAAAAAAAATTGTCATATGTACTCAAGTTGAGAATTACTGTGTAGCATCAGGTTTGCAACTCGACAACGCAAAAATATACAATTTCATATTATGCTATGTGAAATGGAATTGTCACCAAAGCTGTTGTCACTTGAAAGATTTTCTCAAGAAGTATGAAGTGTGGTTGCAATGAGGAATGTACAGTAAGTCCCGCTTATTAGAATCGATTTGGGACCACGTATGACATATGTTTGATTCTGTAAACCCGAGTATTCCATAAAGTGGAAGGATAAAAAACGCATAATTCCAAATTTTGTTGAGATTATATCAATTTTTGATGTTTTATGAAGTTAATTTCAATGATTTTTTGGGTTTTTAGTTACCAGGGTGTTTACAGGCCGAAAAAAAAAGTATGAATTTGCAAAAAAGGTACGAAATTGGAAAATGACCCAAAAAAGTACGAAAAAACGTATGAAATTTTGAAAGGATTCAAATGTATCCTCAAAATTTTTAATTTTACAACAACTTTTGCCCTCGCATCGCTCGGGCTAAATAAGTTTTCTATATTTTCTCAAATTATTCATTGTGTTTGGAAAGTAAGTTAGTCTTAAACAAACTTCAATTATTGTATTCATTTCTACTAGTCAATTAATGCATAAAATGTCAAAACATTACACATATTTTGATATTTTTGATGATTTAAATTTTAAATTTTTTATATTTGGTTTTTGGTTAAGTGGTTTTGATCAAATATTTTTTATTTTTGGTTTTGAGTTTTGCACAAAACAGATTTATATTTGGGTTTTCCTTCATTTTTGGTTTTGGGGTTTTTAACAGTTTCAACCCCTGTCGCTTAGCTTAGCCAGGCTTGTAGGACTGCTCAGGTTATGAGGTTGCTCCAAAATCAAGGTCCTAGTTTGGAGCTTTCAAACAGTCCGGTCTGGTCATTTGGTTCTGCATTTTTTGTCTTTGTAGGTCAGTTCAGTCTGGTCCGGTCCTGACCAGAAATTTTCATGTGGTCATGGGTCAGCCCAGGTCCAAAAAATGGTCTTCATTTTTCAGAAATAAAAAAGCTTCCTAACCTAACACATAGATGAGTTGAAAAATGGGATTTTTACTTTCAAAACATTGAAACTTTAAAAGAAATTGAATCACAATGGAAATTTATTCGAAATTGGCATCTCAAATGGCATTATAAATTTGAAAAATTGGACACAACTGAGGTTCAAACCGCAGTTATTGGTCCGATTTTTTAGAAAGGTCTTTGGTCTTGGTCTGTCCCTGTTATTTTTTCTGAAAAGGGTCATCTGTTTGGTTAATATTTACATAAATTTTTTCAGAGGTTCAAGGTCCGGTCTGGTCCACTCGGTCTTGGGAGAATTTTTGGGTCCAGTTGCGGTCATCAGTCTGGTTTTTTGGTCCGGTCCAACAAGCGTGCGCTTAGCTTTGGATTGTTTTTCTTTTCTTTTTCAAAATTGAAATTATTTTTTAAAAAATTGTCAACAAAGTATTCAATTTTTAAAGTTTCAAAGAAAAAAAATGAAATTCTCACTTACCTACTTCTCGAAATACAAGTTTTCAATAGTTTTCTCCTTCACATGGACCTGTTCTCTGACTTTTTTCTTATCAAAACCAACATTCTAAAAACATCTTTCCGATTCTAAAATTTTATAAACCCAAAAACGAACTCCTTGCATTAAAAACATTGTTTTTTTTATATTTCTCTCAAAATACAAATTTTCCAAAAATTTTGCCCTCGTCTCGCTCGGGTCTTTCCTCTTTTTTTTTCAAAGTCTCAATTTCAAGTCTTTTGAAATCAAATTTTCAAAAACTGTCGCCCTTGCTTAGCTGGGGGCAATTTTTTTCTTTTTTTTAAATTACAGAAAAATCACTTTTGGGCCCCCAAAAATTCAAAACAGAAAATGAACATTTTTGTAAGTCTTATTAAATTAAATATATCAATCAGCAAAATGGGCAGATTTTCCTTAGTTCTGTTGACAAATTTTCAGTCAAACGCCCTCCTCCCTCTCAAAACACCTCTATGGGCCAAATTATATGCATTTGTTCAGGGCTCGCGTCGGCTCTCAACGTCTTGATGACCCAGACCACACTGCTCAGCGTGTTAAAATTTTGATTTTAGTAGCCAAAATGACATGATACATCCCCTCCCTCCAATGCACCTACAAAGTATAACTATTAAAAAATATAGTGTAGGAAAAAAGGTACGAAATTTTGTTTTTTGGATTTAGTAGACACCCTGGTTCTGTATAATCTTTTAATATATTTTAAACACTTTTTTCGATGATTGAATTTTACAAAATCATCATCATCTTTTGCCGATTTTCATCAACTTGAAATTTTTATGTATTTTGTGTTTTTATGCCATTTTAATATGTTTTCAACACTTCTTCATTCAATTTTTGTTAAATTTTGCCAAAAATTTGTGATTTTTTTCAACTTTTGAAGATTAGTTAATGTCAGCAATTCTATATTAACTGAATGAAATGAGTTTTTCTATTCTAATAAGAGGAAAAATTTGCATGTTAGAAGCAGGGATGTTAACCAGTTTTTAACCTTAACCTTAATTTGGGAAATAACTGGATAAAATGGTAAAAAATCACAACCTTAACTGAAAAAAATTCCCGTATTTAAATCTGAGTAACCTTAACCAATAACCTTGACCATAACCTTAATCTCAAAAATTTCGGTTAAAAACCGGTTATAATTTATAATTTTTTCCAGTTTTTTTTTCACCTACTGGTTTTTGTAGAGCAGTTAGTAGTGTTTTGTTTTTGTTTAAAATTTTATTCATTTTCACAAATTTCAACAGTTCTGACTTTTGAGCAAAGATATGATCAATTTTACTTGAATTTTGTAACTTTGAAGTAATCATTGGCGATTTTCGCACCAATTTCGATATTTTTTTGTACATTTTGTGCAGTTTTGCAAAATTTTTAGATTAATTTGCAACAATGATCAATGATCTGGTTTTTTTTTTTAATGTTTCGAGATATTTCATCAGATTTTGGTTGTTTCAATTTCATTTCAACAGAGCAATTTTTCAAAGTTTTTCTCAATTTTGTCCAATTACTGGCAAGAAAAAAGATTTTTTTCACATTTTTTATCCAAAAAGTGAGATGATTTTGCAGCTTTATGGCAATAAATCAAGACTTTTTTGGAAATTTTGACATCAGAGTGAGAATGTTTAGTGATTACTGGCAGAAAAGCGAGATTTCAACAATTTATAAATTTAAGCATAACACAGAGCTCATTTGAAAATTTTTGAAAAAAATTGAAATTTTTAAATATTTTTTTGGGGAAAATTGAAACATTGTGTAAAAGAGCAACATTTTTGACTTAATTTTTAGCCAAAAAGTGAAACTTTTTAGAAATTTTTAACAGAAAAGTGAGACTTTTTGGTGATTTTTTATATATTAGCCTTGAAAATTCCAAGTTTTGAAAATTTGACTCCATAAAAAAACCGTAACTATAACCCAAATTAACCGAAAAAATTCCATCAAAAATCTGTAACCGTAACCGTAACCTTTAACCGTAACCAAAATTTTTTTCAACAAGGTTATCATCCCTGGTTAGAAGGTAATAAATGTTCTGTCCCAGCACATTTCATTCCATTAACTGAATTATTCTATTATCCGCGATTCTAATAAGCGGGACTTACTGTAATTCTATTTCAATTTTGTTCAATTTTTTCAAATTTAAATGGGTGTACCACGCCCTGGGGGGAGGACAAGAAAAAAATTCATATCAATTTTGGTAGGTACATACATACATATGATGACATTTGGTTCTGCAAAATGCTCATTCACAAAGTTTTCAAAGAAATATCCATAACTTGAATCAGTTAAATCTGAAAACAATATCCTCACTAATTAGGTATTCAAAAAGTGCAGAGTTCTCCCTAAAAAGTTGAATAAGGTCATATTCACCACTCATTACCCGTACCCTATGATCAATGATGTATCGCAGTCAATAGCTTGATTACTGTGTTGATTAGATTACCTGAACTTAACCCATATTGGGTTACGTGGAAATGATTTCAAATTGATAAAAAACTATTCAAGTTCACAGGTTCGCACTCATATTGCTCTTGAACGAGTACCAGACCTCTGGGGGGGGGGAGACACAAAAAAATGACCAAAAATTTGAATTCTTTGTCAAAAAATACCTAGATTATGACTTATGACACCCATATCAATTTTGTTCAATTTTTTCAAATTTTGATTGGGGTACCAGCCACTCCTGGGGGGACAAGATAAAAATGACCAAAAAATTGAATCCTGCGGCGTGCCTTTTTTTAGACATCTGGTCCATTGTGCAATGCCCGATAAATGTTAGGCAGGTCTGTCACTCAAATCATGATATGATGCTACACTACCTAGACCTAGACATCTCTCAGTATGCATAAAATATATTCCTGCTTGTTGACATTTTTCCTTTTGTTTTTGTATGATCGCGTTTTCGCACAATACCTAATCCAAATGTATTCTCTACGCTATAGGTACCTACTACCTACCTGATCGAGGTTACTGTAGAAAAATAAAGAAATTTGTTCAAAAATGTTACATCTTCCTTTTTTCCTATTCGTAATACCAAAATTGTTGTTTTATTTTTATTTTCAACCCCGTTGTAGGTAGGTGGAATACAGGTATCTTTTTTCCAACTATTTTTTTTTTAATTGAATAATTTTGCGTTACCCGGAGTCTTTTTATCGTCAAGTCGCGATTATTTAGTGACCAGTTGACCACGCATTACTTAATATTTATGTAGGTAGGAAATGTCAACGTATACCTACGTTACACGCTTTTTTTCTTATTTTGGATTTTGGTTTTTTTGGTTCATTAACTTAATTGTTGTGTTCTCATTTTTTTGTTTTCGTTTGTTTTTTCCTCTTAATTTGCTTGTTGTCATTATTTATTACGATTATTATTATTATTATTATTATTGATGCTGTTTTCGTTATTATTACCTATACTGTAATTGTTGTTATTGTTGTTGTTATTTTTGATGTTAATTTTTTTTCGACTTATTTATTTTATTTTATTATTTCGTGTAACAATCGAATTATTTGAAGTACATTACGTTTTTCGAAATACGCGATCATCAAATGAGTTTCTTACCTTACTCGTGTCTTTATAATATATGTACGAGTACAATTTTGTACGTATTTCTTTTTACTATCTATTTGTTCAATTTTCGTGTAGATATTATTTCGATGTGAACGGAGAAATACTCGAATTCATCATAATTTATTATGTCATGTCTAACTACTGTATGGCTAAGTCTTGGATTTAATTTCGTAACTCTGTTCCGTTTTCATTTTCGAACCACCCTAATTTGTTCGCTACTGCCTTCTTTATCGCGCTCCTCATCATCTTTCTTATTTATTCATGAATTTTTTTTTCTTTCTTTTTTTTTGTTTTCGTGTAATATATGTGTATTTCTGAAATTTAGTAGCAGTTTTATTCGTAAGTTTTGTAATATTTTTATTATAAGACGAATTAATAATAAAATTTAATTCACGATAGACGCTTACACTTTTGAGTATGATGAAGTGATCGAATTTATAAGCAATTGCTTTGTACTTTATTATAATATCATAAAACGAGTTCAGCAAAGGTTAAGTAAGAGATTTCAAGATATTTTTTTAAGCAACTGATGATTGGGTGCTTACGCATGACTTGGCTTCCACCAATGTTATTATTGCCTTTCAATTATTCTCATTTTAAAAAAAATTATTTTCATTTTTTGGGTAATTTTTACATTTTTTTCATTCTATTTTTTTTTCTTATTTTTCAAAATAACAAATATCTTCTTCTAATTAAAGTACGCCCTAAAAAAAATGGTATGGAGCAAGCCTATAGAAAATTCAGTACAAAAAAACAAAATGTTGACCCTATAGTCTAAAACACTGCTTTTCGAACTTTTCGATTTATTTTTTGAACAATTTTCTTGATGAAAAATGAAACATTCAAGTTGAAAATAAATACAAAATTTGATCTTATCTTCAAAGATCTAATCGTTCCTAATAATAAAAAATATTGCGGTGTTGATCAAAAAAATTGCATGTCACGAAAAACTGCTCAAAAAAATATTTTTAATGATGACCCAAAAGCAATGCATCAATCAAGTGGCTGGTTTAAAAAATTTCAATTTCAAATGTTAAAATTTACAAAAGGAAAAGTTCACTTCTGTTTTTGAAAAACAATGGGGGAAAAATATCGGTGAAACCACTTTTTCAAAAAAATCGATTTTCTTCAATTTTTTTTAAATTTCAAAAAACACATTTTAGGTGATTAAAAAACACTAAAAACAACCATAAACAACGTTTTTTTTGTTAATAGTAAAAAATTTCTAGGTAAAAAGGTTTATTTTTTCAAATAACAAAAATATTATTTCAATTTCCCACATTCTTGGATTCATTTTCAGCTGTCGATCCCAATTTTAATTCATCATTTCATTTTCAAATTTTGAGTGATTTCATTTCAGAGTTTTTGGTTTCTTTTTATTTTCATTTCATCCAATTTTCAGAATTTTCAATTTTTGATACCTAATATTAGGTACACGATTTGGTTTTTGATTTACTTTAGTTAATTTTCAGTTTTCCATTTGCATTTTAACTCAATTATTTTACATTTAAAGTTTCATTTTCAAATTTTTCAATTTCATTCAGATAGTTTTTAAGTTTTTATTTTCGGTTTTTGATTTTATATTTTCATTTTTTAAATTTTATTTTCAAAACTTCAAATTTCATAATTATCAAGTTCTTTTTTTTCGGATTTTTCAGTTTCAGTTTCTGGTCTCATTAGAATCATAGGTATGTATAATTTCAAGGTTTTAATTTTTTCAGAATTTTTAGTTTAGTTTCAGTTTTTGATCCAACTATCCGAATTTTCTATTTCATTTTTGATTTTTAATTTTATTTTCAGCTTAGGTACGATCTAATTTCAGAGTTTTATTTCATTTTCAGTTTCTATACCTATTCTTAGAATTTTCAATTTCATTATTAATTTCGTTTTCGAAGTTTTAGGTTTAATGTAGGTAGGTACCTACTCTTTTCAATTTTATTCTCAATTTTGGATTTTACTTTAATTTTTTCATTTTATTTTTCAATTTTCAATAATTATCATAATTTTTTTATTTCATTTTCATTTTCATTTTTGATCCTAATTTTAATTTCATTTTTAGTCTTTAGTGTTCCCAACCTATTTTTAAAATTTTCAGGGCTTTTGCTTTATTCTTCCCATGCCCATGAAACTGAAAATAAAATTGGAAAATGAAAATGAAATTGAAAGCTCTGAAATTAAAACCGCTTGATGAAAATGAACTCTTTGTCCAGCATTTTACAAAAGCTAAAAATGCTAAAATATTGAAAACTACCACTATTTCATCACTTTTTTTTTAATAGAGGACAATTTTTCATTATTAAAATTTCTTTTCAAGTTTACACACCCATTTAAAATAATCAGCAGGAGAAATAAATTATCCAAGCAGCATTGTTTTAGGATTGAGAGAGCTCAGAAAGCTGCTCAGCATCATGTATTGCTTAAAGTTAGGCAATGGCTAAGTAATGGTTTTAGATGATAATTAATGAATTGGAGCAAGTAACACCCACCCTAAGGCTAATCAAAACGTGTAACTCTTTTTTCAAATTTTTCAGACAATTTTTGCATTTTCGTTTTTACTGAAAAAAAAAATTTTAAGCGGTAAAATAGAGAATTTTCATTGTTTTTATTTTGAACAAACAACACAGTTTTATTCGTTTAAAATAATATAAAGACAATGAGAATTCTTTATTTTATTCCTTTGAGCTTTTTAGGAAGTTACCAATGTCAGTATCAGACTATCTGTAACTATGATGAAAGAAAAAACTCACAAGCATGAACACCCGTCTACCAGGCAGTGAAAGTAAGTAGTGAAAAAGTAGTGATTTTCAGCAATTTTGCTTAAAAGGTAGTAAAAAATGAGAATAAGCGGAAAATCCGATTTTTCCCACAAGAAAAATTTTGTAAAAAAATGGCTCATTTGTTGACTTTTTTAGAACTTGAATTACATATTTTTGAAAGCTTCTGCCCTCGCTTCGCTCGGGCTATTTGCTCTTTTTTTCAATTTAAGCAGCCTATTGTTCACATTCAAGAAATGTTCGAAATTTTAATCAAAAAATTACTCCCTTACCTCCATAAAAAAAACTTTTTTTTTTACTTCTTGAAACATGCATTTTTGAACGTTTTCTTGGTCTCGCTTCACTCGGGCTCGTTTGCTTTTTTTTCAAGTTGGAATTTTTTTAAAAAAAATAATCATGCAAGTTTTAAAATTTTGAAGCAAAAATAATAAACTTCTTCATTCACCCCCCAAGAACACAAGGTTTTTGTACCCTTCAAAATACTAATTTTCGATAGCTTTTTCGAAAAATTGGTATATTTTTTCCAAATGTTGTTCAAATTTTCCATTAATTTTTTTTAAATTTTTTATTTTGAAAAAAGTTCTTTATTCGCCCAATTTTATTACACTAACAAAGGCCTTAAAGGTGAAAATAAAATCAAAAATTGAAACGACAAAATTATATTCTCGACATCTGCTTGCTTGAAAAAAATCTTGGGATGTTTGAAGACATCAGAAAAGCGAAAAATTTTAATGTAATGTAAGATTTTGCCACGTCCACCCCCTCCCCCTCTTGAAAAATCCCAAGTGTTTGAAAAATGTCATGCTAAAGTCCTGCTTTTTTATTTTGAAATTTTGTTGGACTAGACACCCTGAAAAATCACTGCTAAAATTTTTAAAAAAATCCTTCATCTTTCATAAATGTACCTATTTGAAAGAAATTTATTCTCGAAATAGTTGAATAAGTTGATTCGTGATTTTTCGAGTTCGCTCATTTTGTACCTATTATTTTTAAACATGTACACATGAGAAATTTGTAACAAGTAACAACTAGAATAAAAATGTAGCAATGATTATAAAATCATTGAATTGATTTCGAACTGATGAAAACGTGTTGTTAGCTTCAATGTAATAAATTAGTCCAACCGAAAAAAAGAAGAAAAATCGTTCTTGTAGGGTGGTTAGAGGGGGGGGGGAGGTTGAAAATATTTTGGAAGTTGGAACTTGAGTTGCAAGGCACAAGGGCAAGGCAGTGATTTTTTTTGAAAGGTAGTGAAGTAAAAAAGTTAAAAGGTAGTGAATAGTGATTCTCCTTCTCGGCCAAAAAATTCCGGGAGACACCCTGACCCTGATAAATAATTATTTTGAGTTGCAAATTTGATTTTTCATTTTTCAAATTTCGATCTTTGCGTTCAATTCAATCAAAATCAAAACGAATCGCGTTCTGGCAAAAAAAAAAAGAATGCGTTTCGCGTTCCGTTATCCGTTTGCGTTCGCGATTCGCGAACTTGCCGTTCCTCGTTCGCGAACGTGAGTGCAATCGAAACGAACTGAACGTTTTTGTCTGTGATTGTAAATTTCTGGAAAGAGGAAAAGCTTTGAAGTTTGAAGAATGAAGAGTGTGTGAAAGATCAAAAGATGAAAGAGTGATAATTTTAAATATTTTAATAATTAACAAGTTCCATTCCATCGTAGTATAGTATAGTAAAATTATAATTAATTGAATTCTTGCAGGTAATCATTTTATTTTTTTCCCAAGTATTTCTGTTTCTTAATGTCGACAATAACTGTATGTTTTTTCTCGAATATTAGGAAAATGATGAATTAAGAAGCAAGGCACATGCTATGAAGTGTCTTTGATAACACGAACCTGATGCTGAAAACCGAATGAAACCGTTTTCTCGGGTGAGTTGATGATTTTGGAATCAAGTAGACCAAAGTTATTGTAATTATTGTATTCGTATCCAAATCGTTGGTCAATAAGTATTCTGTTTCGATGCGGATTCGAGTAATTGTTAGGAAATGCTGTTACCGGTTGTTGTGAGACACATAAAAGTTAACCTGCATTTGGTAACCATTCGGGAAAAAGTGCACCGATCTCGATAATCTACACGAGTAGTGTGAACTCATCATGGTGTAAAGCGTTGTTACTTCTAGTCTATCCACTCGCTCTCCTTTATCGTTTTGCTTATCAATAAAAAAGAATAATAAAACGTTGTAGTTTCTAGTTAGTTACGATATGTCGATTTTTAGCGTTAAATGTTCAATATCTCGGTAATAACTCGATATTATTGCTTGATTACAGAAATGAAGTTATACGTTAGCTGAGAAACGGGTGAAAAAATCGATAACAATGGCGATGAACGGCGGCGCGACTTCGAACACCTTATCCAAAACTACACTCGAGATGCCGGCGAAAAGAAAAAACGTGAAACCGGAAGTTTTAAAGAAACTACTGAAGCAAGTGTACGATAGTGTTTTCAATCCTAACGCCATCGGCGCATTGTACGCGTTGTTCGAAAAAGACAGTTTTCTCATCACCGTTACGGATTTGAAGAACGCGTTCAAAGCTACGTTGTACATCGATGGTATGGAATTCGAGAGTATCGCTAGTCAGAAAAAGAAAGCTCGCAATGACGTTGCGACGAAAGCTTTGAAGCACTTGTTTTTCGGCGTTGTAGAAACAGCTCCTGAAAAGTCGCCGAAAAATGAAATTCCAGCCACTCCAATGATAGTTGCTGATGATTCGAACGTCGTAGAAACTAAAACTTCGACGGTTCATCGCCACAACGACGATAAAGTTTCCGAGTCGTCGCCGTCGCACGATACGACCTTACAAGCGATTGCGAAATGCGCAAAACTTCATCTGAATCATTCGAGTAACGGAAACGTGCCGAAGAAAATGAAGAGAGATTGCGGAATCCACGTCGATCCTCATCTGTTACCACCCAAGAGAAAGGAAATCAAACATACCATTTTGGAGCGCGTTGTCAAGCAGGCTTTAGGCATAGAAGAGTGCCAAAATCCGAATACCATTACCGCGTTGTACACGCTGTACGAAAGAGATTCTTTCTATTTCGAAGTGGTGCCGATCGACGACAACGATCACAAATTTTTAGCTCATTTATTCATCAACGGTAGAGTGTACTCGGAGAGCTCGTCCAGCATTAAGAAAGCTAAAACCAACGCCACGCTGAAAGCGTTGAGAGATTTGTTTCCTAAAATTGCCTACGGAGACGACGGTGCGCCCGAAAGTCCGATTTCAGAACAAGACGAGTACTCTCAATCATCTTCATCTACGGAAGATTACGATTGCGTTAAGCTTACACGCACCATTAAAGACGAATTCAACGCTACGCCGCGATGTTCGCCTCAAGACTGCTCTCCGAAAAACTCTCAATGTTACAACTTTTGCGATATTATTGCGTCTCTTGTACAGAACAAATACAATGCTGTGGTACAATCATATCCCGAACATTTGCAAAGGTACAGTGTGCTATCTGGCATTGTAATGATTCAAAATAATGATATGTCAAATGCTACCGTCATTTGCGTTTGTACTGGTAAATTTCACTGATATTTATTTTCCATTTTTTTTTTTTTTTTTTTTTTTTTGCTAATTAATAATAGTGGTATTTTAACAGCTCTCGTAATACGAGTTAGATTTATTTTACGTTTATTTTTAGCGTACTAATATCCGTCCTCATTTTGTAGCAAATGTGTGCGTCGTAAGCGAAAGGAAACGGCTGGACGAGTAATTTTGGCATTCACAGGGATTGTACTCGGTTACTTTTTAAAAATGTGGTTACTAAAAGTTACTTTTTTTTTTACAAATTTCCTTTTTTTTCAAAATTTTATCCGAAATTCTTCAAAGAAAAACATTGCTTTTATTTGAATGGCATCGCTGCTTTTTCAGCGTTACGAATTTTATTTTTTCAGTTTTTGTTGGTTTTTTCTTTTAAAATGTACTTAAGGGTTTTCTAATTTCGACAGGTATTTATTTATGAATTTCTCGATGGATTTTAGTGGATTTTCCCCTGTTTGATTGATTTTTACATCTTGAATTTTGGTGGTGATTTTTTTCCAAAATAATTTTTCCATTATTTTGCTCTGAATTTTGATGTTTTTTTTCGACTGAATTTTTGCCCAATTTTATCACCTCGAATTCTCGTGATTTTTTCGTAAAAATTTTCTCTCGAGCTTGTGTGATTTTATTGCTCAAATAGTGGGGATTTCTCCTTATTTCGGTTCGATGGCCTTTTTTGAATTTTGTGAATTTTTTTCTTCGCCGATTTGGTGAGCTTTTTTTTTAAATTTTTGTAGATTTTTCCCTATTCTGATGGGTGTGATTTTTCTGAATTTTCGCGAGTTCTCTTTTTTCAAGTTTTTCGATGATTTTCTCGGAATTTCCATTTTTTTTCTTTTTTTAAATTTTGGCAAAGTTTTTCCAGTTTTGACAGACTTTATCAACTTTGAATTTTCACAATTCTATAGTTTTGTCCTAAATTGTGGTCATTTTTTGACCAAATTTTTTTTATTTCAACAGTTTTTTTTGTGTTTTGTGCTTTAAAAAATCAAGTGATTTTTTTGCTCACATTTTTGTAGAATTTTGATATTTTTTTTCGTTAAGAGAGGGAAGCTTCTTCAAGATTTGATGACTTTGTTTTTTTTTTTTTCACCTTTTGTGGTGGATTTTTCTGCACCTTGATATCTTTCGTTCCTTGATACCTCTCTCTCTTTTCCTCTTCCCTTCCAGTTCTGAGGGAAGTTCCTCCGGATTTCCTCTTTCTTTGAGTAATTTTTTTTTCAAGTTCGAATTATTTTTCTCTGTTGAATCTTCTTGGGTTTTGCTAAAAAATTTTCGATGATTTTTTTCAAAAAATTGTTGATCTTATTCCCGTATTTATATCAACTTTTAATTCTCGTGACTTCTCTGTTCAGAATTCTTAATGACTTTTGTAGAACTGAATTTTCGAGAGTTTTCCATTTTCATCATTTCGATAATAATTTTGTTTCGAATTTTATTGATTCGCTTTTCTGCCTGAATTTTTGTTTCTAATTTCGTCAATACCTTTTTTTCCCTTGAATTTTCGAGATTTCTTAAAAAATTTTCTTCTAATTTAGCACCAGATTTTAGTAATTTTTTTCTGCTAAAATTTTTGAAAAATTACCCTGTTTACAGATTTTTTTTCAAGTTTTTGAGAGTTTTTTTGAACTTTGAGTCTTGATGGTTTTATCTGGAATTCTTTTGAGGATTTTTAGATTTTTTTTCTAGTTTTAATCTTTGAATTTTCTTAGTTTTTATTTTCCAGTTTTTCGACGATTTTGTGAATTTTTCGCAATTTTATCGTTGAATTTCGTGAGTTTTTTTTTCAATTCTTGCGATATATTTTCTTAAATTTTAGTGCTTTTTACCCTAATTTTTTCGGTGGGAGTTTTTCTACTTCAAATCGAATTTTTATTCTGGAATCCTCGTGATTTTTTTCAACTTCTTAAATTTTGACAAAATTCTGTTTGTTGGTTCATTTTGAATTTTGCTCTTGAGTGTTATTCTTACGGACTTATGGATTTTTATTTATTAAAAGATGATCACGAAGAGGTTTTTCAAAATTATATTTTGACTACTTTTTTTCCCCTCCAGATTTTGATTTTTGCTCTGCTTCTTGTTTTCGTCATTATCACTCAATTTCAATATAGTAGGGGTGGGCTGCTTGAGGATCACTTGCACCCCCCTGCCGATCCTCCGAGACAACTTTTTTCTTAAAGGGAGAGCCCTAAGAAACATTTCTAGCCCTTTTCCTAAAAAAAAGTGGCCCTACTTACAAAATGGCGGCCATTTTGATTGACAGGTCTGCCGAAATGGGACTAGCACTGAATTTTTTAAACTGTACAAAGGTAGATCGAAAGAGCAGGCAAAAATTCATCACCTGTTAAAATTTCAAGTGCTAAAGTGCCTTTTTCGATTTTTGTTGAATTTTTGAAAATCGAATTTAGGCCAAAAATGAGGGGGAAAATCAAAATTCTACCAAATTGAGCTAGAAAGCTGAAATTTGGGATGTACCCTATTTTTGACCTGCCAAATCGATTGGAAATGGTTTCAAACTGTGTTGACCAGTTCTGGAGCCTCCAGTAGATTTTTGAAACTCAAAATTCTCACAAAATTTCATCAAATGGAGTTGGAAAGCCGGAAGTAATTCTGCAAACTAATTTCAATACGCTCTGAAGTCAATTGCAAGTAAATTTCAAGTCGTTTGAGAGCCTCCAGCAGATTTTTTGAAAATTACTGGAGCCTCCAGCAGATTTTTGAAACTTTAAATTTCCCCAAAATTTCATCAAATGGGGTTAACAATCCAAAATTTACTCTGCAAACTAATGGTGGTTTCAAGTGGTTTTGAAGCTTCCAGCTACTTTTTGGAAATTTCATTTCTCCTAAAAACGCCATGAAACCTTTCAAAAAGTCACTAGGGCTCCAAAATTACTTGAACCCACCTGAAGTCGTCTTCAGAGGGTGTTAAAATTGGGGTGCATAGTTAATTTCAGCTTTCCATCTCCATTTAGATGAAATTTTTCAAGTTTCAAAAATTTACTGGAGGCTCCAGTAATTTTCAAAAAAATTGCTGGAGGCTCCAAAACGACTTGAAATTTATCTGCAGTCGACTTCTCGGCGTATTGAAGTCAGTTTGCAGAATTAATTTCGGCTTTCCAACTCCATTTGATGACATTTTGTGAGAATTTCGAGTTTTAAAAGTCTGCTGGAGGCTCCAGAACTGGTCAAAACGGGTTGAAACAGTTTCTAATCAATTTGGCAGGTCGAAAATAGGGTATATCTCAAATTTCAGCTTTCTTGGTCAATTTGGTAAAATTTTGATTTTTTCCCTCATTTTTGGTCTAAATTTGATTTTTAAAAATTCGCCAAAAATCGAAAAACGCACTTTAGCCCTTGAAATTTTGACAAGTGATGAATTTTTGCCTGCTCTTTCGATCTACCATTGTACGGTTTAAAAAATTGTATGCTAGTCCTGTGTTGGAACGCAAAATCTGAGATTTCGGCTGACCTGTCAATCAAAAATTTTGTGACTTTTTTCCCATTTTTTTTGAGTCATGTCAATTTTTGACAGTTTTGATGGAGGATTGTTTTTCTTTTTGAAGCAATAAGGTACATTTTTTTGTATTAGAAAATTTAAAATCATTTTCACAAATCATTTTTTTCCAAATTTGAGTTTCAATTCCTCCCCCCCCTCCCCACCGCCCTTTCTTATTGATTTTTAATAAGTTTCCCGTTCTAAAATAATTCTTCTTATTTATGGAATTTTTTTTTACAAATCATTGTTTATTATTTCTCAACACCACTAAAATATTTTTTTTTCATCAAATCCTCGCTCATGTCAACATTTCTGCTATTTTACAAATTGGAATTTTTGTGTTTGATTTTTTAAACTGATTTTGAATAAATGATTAAATTTCGTTCCTTCCTGTTTCGGTAGACTTCCCCCTCTTCTTTCAATTTTGCAATTTTTTCAGTAGTTTAACACATTTTTCGATTATGTTTCCGGAATCCAATATTTTTTTCTTGTTTTCTTTTTGCATTTTGATCTACTAGTACTTAGGTTACTTTCGAAATGTTGATAATTATTCGTTTTGAGCTTTTGCTAGTTTTTTTTTCAAAAATGGTTTTTATTCGAATTTTGATATTTTTTCTGTGTTTTTTGAAAAAATTGCTGTTGAAATTTGTCGTTACGTTTTGTTTTGTTTGTTTTTTTTGTAATCTAAAGTGAAATGTAAGGTTTTGCTTGCATTGAAGCTTTTTGGTTGCCACTTTTTTTTACATTAAAATTTTTTTGGTTACTTTTTTCAGCGTTTTTGGTTACTAAAGTTACTTTTTTTGAGAAAAATTTGAGTACAATCCCTTCATTCGTTTCAACGAATATGTACTTAATTACTTACGTATGCGTAGACAATAGACATAGTATGTAGTTTTAAAAATACGAGTATCTCAGCTTGCTTATAAATTTTCGCCAATAACGCCGACTGTTCGTTTGTTTTCAGGAAATAAATGTCTTCGCGGAGATCACGTATCGAAAGATGGCAGCGTTCTGTTCGATTGCCACGCTGAAATATTAAGCAGACGATGTTTGATGTTGTACTTGTATTCCCAGCTCAATCTTTCTCTGAGCCGCAGCAACGACACTATTCTTGAGTTACTCGACAATGGATATTACCGGGTGAAAGACGGAGTGAAATTCTACCTGTACGTAAGCTCGGCTCCGTGCGGAGACGGCCGTGTATTTAGTTTTTCGGCGGCCAAAAATCCAGACAGGCCGAAGCTGGTGGAAAAGCGAGGAGTGCTGAGAGTGAAATTGGAATCGGGAATGGGAGGCATACCGGTTACCGAGTATATCGATATCAGTCCTACGTTCGAAGATTATATGAAAGGTCAACAGATGGTTCTTATGTGCTGCTCGGCCAAATTAATGCGTTCCAACGTGTTAGGCGCTCAAGGGGCACTTTTGTCGCACTTCTTGCTGCCGGTGTATTTCGATGGCATACTTATCGGCGACATTTTTCATAAAGGTAACTAACGTCGAATTATTCGGATGCAATTTAACGTGTCGTTATCGCTATATCTGTGTAAATTCGCCTTTTTGTATTTTGCCCTATAGGTAATTTAGAGAGAGCTCTGTACGAAAGAGTCCAGAGTGACGAGCTGAAAAATTTGCCGTCTTCGTACAAACTGAACAAACCAGCCATCGAAGGTATTACCAGTAGCAGAATAGTTATAAACGTTAAGCCCGGCAAATCGTGCATGAATTGGATAGAGTGCGATCCGACGGTGGAATTCATCAAAACCAAAACTGGTCTAACTTCGCTAGATTCTGTATCGCGTTTATCTAAGCTGCATTTATTCAAACAGTTCCTAGATATATATGTAGTTATTTTTAAGAATACCGAGTTAGCCAAAGCAGTCTCGATCTCTTATCTCGTTTACAAAGAGAAAGCGTTGGAATATCAACTCGCTAAAAACGTATTTTTTCAAGCTTTAAAAACCAGACAGAAGGGCCAATGGTTGAGAAAATCCAAGGAATCGGATTCATTTCTTCTTGAAAAATTCGATAATTTTGGTTATTGAATTAGCCCTTCGGTGTTTATTTCGCGGTCATTCTCATTGATTTACTGATTCTCATTTTTTTATGCGTGTATTTTTTTCCTCTCATTTTTGTTTCCTCAAAGAGCTGCAAAAAGGTTTAAATTTTAGTTTTATTATTGCGTGATATTCGTTTTAAGGAAATACCATTTAATAACATTCGTTTTTCTTTTTTTCTTATTTTTAATCGGCGATACTCTCATGTTTTGTATTATTATTTTAGATGTAATAGTTTTTTTCATCATTTTGTTCGTTCTTGTTTTCTTTTTTTTTTTACTTCGATCATTTTTTTCGAGTTTGTTTTCGAGTATTAAAAAATTTGGTGATTAACGATGTGTAATTTTTTTGATCGTGCGTTACTGCGTCATTTCGTATGTAAAAAGTAAAATACGTTCCTTGGCAATTTCTTGTGTAAGTGGAGAGAGCTAGCGAGGTGAATGAAACGGTGTTGAGTAGGGAAAAATAAGGGCTTTCAAAAGCAACCTTGGATATTTCAGGCCCATGCTCAGGGTGTCCACAAATTGAAAAACCGATTTGTTCAAAAAATTCAAACCCGGTTTTACTGGCGCAATTTACTCTACACACCAAGGCGACAAAAACGTGATATTAATTTTTTGAAACCGGTTCATTAATTTACAACCAGTCAACAAGAAATACCCAAAAATTGTAGTTTGAGAAAAAAGCTTGAAACAAAAGTTGTAGAACGTGAAAAATTACACAATTCTGTCTAATCACATTTTGAAACCGGTTCATTAGTTCGCATTTAGCAACCAGTTTTTGAAAATCGCCTAAAAATTGGAGACGGATAAAAAAAACTTGAAACAAAAGTTGTAGAGTGTAAAAAATTGAACCATTTTCGCTGATTGGACTTTGAAACCGGTTCATTAATTTGCAACCAGTTATCAAAAATTACCTAAAAATTGGAGATCGAGAAGAAAGCTTGAAAAATACACAATTCTGTTCAGCCACATTTTTAAACCGGTTCCTTGGTTCGCATTTAGCCACCAGTTTTTGATAATCGCCTAAAAATTGAAGATAGAGAAAAAAACTTGGAACAGAAGTTGTAGAGCGTGAAAAATTGAACCATTTTTGCTGATCAGATTTTGAAACCGGTTCATCAATTTGCAACCAGTTATCAAAAATTACCCCAAAATTGTAGATATTGAAAAAAGCTTGAAACAAAAGTTGTAGGGTGTGAAAAATTACACAATTCTGTCTAATCACATTTTGAAACCGGTTCATTGGTTCGCATTTAGCAACCAGTTCTTGACAATCACCTAAAATTGTAGGTAGAGAAAAAAACTTGAAACTGAAAGAAGAGTTGTACAGTGCGACGAATTAAACCATTTTTGCTGATCGGGTTTTGAAAATGGCTAGTTAATTTGTAGGGCTAGGATTTTTAAGCGCTATAAAAAAATCCTAGCATGTTATGTATCAAAATGAAGGTATTTTCAAACTCAGCAAGATACCTCCCTTAAATAGTTATAAGTACAACTTGAACCAAAATGAACGAAAAGAAGAAAATGAAAAAAAAAAGGAAAAAACTGAAACTAAAAATTTAAAAAAATAAAAAATAAAAATTGACAAATGAAATTTGAATCTGTTAATTTCTGTGTTTTTCCTCCCTTTGTTTTTTGAACTGATCTTTTTTCAACAATTATTATTTATTTTCAAAAATGTGCAAAAAGTTGATAATTTTTTGTAGGTATTTTTGGAACTAATTTCTTCAATTTTATCATTTTTTTTACCAAAAAAAAAGCGCTAATGACGATAAAAAAAAGCCCCAAAAAAGCAACATTTCCGCCTTTTAGGACCAAAATAAGCATTTTAAAGCATTTACACCAAAAAAAAGCGAAAAAGCACTATCAACTTTCACCATTCGTCTCAGAATGGAATAAAATAGGGTGTTGCTACAAAAAAAGCATTACCTATCATTGTAGCGAGTAGGATTGCGTCCAACCTGTTTCCTTATGAGACAAGTTGAACTTCGCGCTCTTCAAAGTTCGTGCGCGCGCAGCTAGGTCCATTAGGACCGAGATGTGGCCAGAGCTGAGAACGTTGAGCTACGTAAATCAATGTATTTGTAGCTGCAGCTGAGATATGTTCCACGTTTAGCTGAGACTTTCGTGCTGAGGTATTTATATGTTGATGCATTTCTTGTGGTCGGGAGTGCTTTGACGTATAATTGTATTTACCTTTAATGAACTTAGACCGTTATTCTGTCATTTTGTGTGTATCTCTTTATTTAATTTGTGAACTTTCTTAAGCTGAATTATAACTCTTTGCCACGGTAATTGTGTTATGATTTACGCGTTTCGTTTGGCTTATGCTATCTTTTTGCAGTCGTAACCCACTGACAGCCAGTGTTACGTACATGCTATTTTCCATTGAACAAGTGCTAGACTTTTCTTACATAGAATAAAGGTATCTTTGTTTAATACATTGGCGCCCGGATTACGTTCGTGTGTGCTTTATTTTTCTTTTGCATTCGTGTAATTTTTAACGTAAAAAATTCGCGATTTTGTGTCTGCTGAAAGTTGAGTCTGAAGCAGCAGCTGAGTTTGCAACGTTCCTGAAACAAAGCAGATCAGTAAACCACGTAAATTCCAGCTCAAGAAGAATAAACCGAGCAGCCTTCTATGCTGATTAATCCGGTGCAAAACAGCTGAAATTCCGGAAAAAAGTTGATGAAAGTTGCGACGTGCCACACGAGAACCTTTGTTCGAGCTGAGCACTCTTCAACTTGAACGAGAAAAAACCGTTAGGTCGAGCGTGAACCTGCTTCACCTATAAAATTACGACACTTTGTAAGTAATCGTGACTTTATTTATTGGATTATTTTTATTCTACCGATTTACGTAACATTTCCCGATGTCGTCGAAAACAAATCCCAAATATGAACCGTATGGAGAGGAATCCGATTCCGGCTCCAGAAAATCTTCACGAAGTGCGGCTAGAGATGCGAATGAAAAAATTCACCAACAGTCAACTAGTAACAGGTCTAAGCGTTCACCGAAAAAAATTCCGAAGCCAGAAGGAAATGTCGATGATGAAATGTATTATGACGACAGTGAGAAAAAACTGTTCGAGGATATATTCAAAGACGTAGGTGAAAAGTCATTCAATGAGGAAGAATCTCCTCTAGCTCAGTGCCCGAATATCCAAATGGATCCCCACGTGTTGGAACGACTGAAGCAAAATCATCTACAACTGAATCCACACTCCCAGGATGCGAATGAATCCCAGGAATACGTATACGATTTTTCGCCTACCCATTTTGGCGAATGCATAAGCATAAGTGGGGGTGCTCTGATAGAACATGTACCTCAGGATGTCATGGTGGAAGAACAATGGCTAGCTCGTACGCGAAAGATTAACGACTGTATTTCAAATGGTTTGTCCAACGCTGAGAATGCGAAGTCAGCGATAAAGGAAGTTGAGTCAGCTCTAAACAAGACGAAAGAAGATCTTCAGCAAATCGTGCAAGACAATGACGAAGAACTAAACATGGCAGTTGATGACCTAAGGAAGTCGATAAAAGAAAGCTCAACCAAAGCTGAGAAAAAGTGCAAAGAAAAGCACGATAAATTAGAGCCTAGGTTGAAGCAAGTTGAAGCCAGAAGTATCAAGGCGTTACAGGCCACTGCTGCCAACTACAAACGAACAGTAGCTCAACAGAAACGGAATAGATGGTTCGAGAAAAAGATCGCTGAACTCGAGAGAGAAATTGAGCAGTTGAAACGTGTGGGTCCACGCAAGTCACTCCAACGCCCCTCTAGGCCTAGATCTAGAGAGGAGAGAAGTAGGAGAGATTCGGCTTCTACTGGCAGCAGACACCATTCTGACCGCGAAGAGCACCAAGATGAGCTGTACGCGGATGGAGAACAACAGGAGTCGAAATTTGGCACGAGTAAGAGACATATAAAAATTTCGAATTTCACAGATCAAAACATTGTGTATGACGAAAAGAACAGATATGAGCCATATGATTTCATCGAGGCCTTTGAAGCAAAGATGACTCAATACGATGCTATAGAGTTGAGCTGGTCCTCAACGTTTTTGGCGCTAGTCAAAGATGAATATGCAAAACCATGGCTATCAGACGGACGTAAGTGCAAAACCTACAAAGAGTTGATCGAGAGCTTCCTTGAGCACACCTGGAGTGAGGCAAAACAGGATGAGGCGAAAACCGTGTTTGAGGCCGTCCAATTTGACACGTCATCTTCGGTTAACACTGTCAGACAGCTGAGAGCTTGGTTCGAGATTTTGAGGAGAACTTCGATGACTTCCTTCCAGACTATAAACCTGATATACGCAAAGCTGCCTAACATCCTAAAAGGAAAAGTAGATAGGGCTGAAAGGACAGACAAAGACCTTTTCGCAAAAAAGCTGAAGCTGTTAGGTGAATTCGAAGAATACCAACCGAGGAAGAAAGGTAGTCCTAAAAGAAATAAACCTCCCTCCCAAGAGGAAGCCAAGCAGTTTTCGGAAGATTATATAAGGAAGTTCAGAGAACAAAAGAAGAGGGACGAAGCTGAGCGCAATCGCGGTGGAACGGGTACTAAGAAAGATCCGATTGTGATAAATAAGGTATCAAAACCTGAGGAGGACGCTGAGAAGAATTCTGACAATGATCAGGATTCGGGAAACGACAACTCGACGTCTGCGACTCCGCAGTAAAGCCGGAAACGGCAAAACCTTTTCCCTATGATGACTTTGATTTGGTAGGTGATGGGCTTGCCTGTTACCTATCTCGTACGATACCTGACCATAAAAAGACAGATTGCACGTATCTACGACCCCAGATCACCCTCACGGATTTGTATCATTCTCTCGAACATGTAACCTTTGACAAGAAAAAAGTCATCCTCTCAATGGCGCAATATGAGCTGAATCACGCAAGCATTGATCACGAAAAGCTGAAAAAATTATTGCTGAGTGTTATCAATCGTATACTCGAAAAAAGCGTCGAAAGAATCATCGTATTGTTCCCAGTTGTAAAACCACCTAAACCTGGAGCCCACCAAGTTGTCATGGATCGCTACCACGCATACCACAGAGCTTTTGAAGCAGCCTGTAGTGACCCTAAGGTCACGCTGTGGTGGTCACCGGCGGCGGTTTTCCTACAGCTGAGAAACGATAAAAAACAAGAAGGAAAATTGAACATTGCGCATGACGAGAAATTCAACGTCATTCCTATTGTCGAAAAATTCAAGAAAGATGAGAAGGGAAATTACTATCCACATTTCCAGCGAAAACGTGAAGTATTCAAAGAGATGAGTGTTATTTACAACAAATACGAATCCAAGAACGTCAAACCACCAAAATTAGTTCAAGATGTTCAGATTGCACATGAAAAAACCTACGAAAAAGTGAAAGGTCCGGATGGCAGAGAATACTATGTCGAAAAAGAAGTAACTGCCAAAGTCACCACACTTCCGGTTATGAGCGTCAAAGAAGTAGTATGCGAAATGATGAAAAATGATGATTTCGAAGGTGTAAAAGCGACCCTCGCAGATGAGTCAAAAGCATACAACCTCACCCCAGATTGGAGACTTAAGATGAAGCAAAAAGCTGAGGAAGCGATCGTAGACGCGAAAAAGAAGATTGTGATTGAACCGGGGCAAGATGACGCAACGAAAGAAAATGCTGAGCTAGCGATGAACGCGAAGAGCACCAAGATGAGCTGTACGCGGATGGAGAACAACAGGAGTCGAAATTTGGCACGAGTAAGAGACATATAAAAATTTCGAATTTCACAGATCAAAACATTGTGTATGACGAAAAGAACAGATATGAGCCATATGATTTCATCGAGGCCTTTGAAGCAAAGATGACTCAATACGATGCTATAGAGTTGAGCTGGTCCTCAACGTTTTTGGCGCTAGTCAAAGATGAATATGCAAAACCATGGCTATCAGACGGACGTAAGTGCAAAACCTACAAAGAGTTGATCGAGAGCTTCCTTGAGCACACCTGGAGTGAGGCAAAACAGGATGAGGCGAAAACCGTGTTTGAGGCCGTCCAATTTGACACGTCATCTTCGGTTAACACTGTCAGACAGCTGAGAGCTTGGTTCGAGATTTTGAGGAGAACTTCGATGACTTCCTTCCAGACTATAAACCTGATATACGCAAAGCTGCCTAACATCCTAAAAGGAAAAGTAGATAGGGCTGAAAGGACAGACAAAGACCTTTTCGCAAAAAAGCTGAAGCTGTTAGGTGAATTCGAAGAATACCAACCGAGGAAGAAAGGTAGTCCTAAAAGAAATAAACCTCCCTCCCAAGAGGAAGCCAAGCAGTTTTCGGAAGATTATATAAGGAAGTTCAGAGAACAAAAGAAGAGGGACGAAGCTGAGCGCAATCGCGGTGGAACGGGTACTAAGAAAGATCCGATTGTGATAAATAAGGTATCAAAACCTGAGGAGGACGCTGAGAAGAATTCTGACAATGATCAGGATTCGGGAAACGACAACTCGACGTCTGCGACTCCGCAGTAAAGCCGGAAACGGCAAAACCTTTTCCCTATGATGACTTTGATTTGGTAGGTGATGGGCTTGCCTGTTACCTATCTCGTACGATACCTGACCATAAAAAGACAGATTGCACGTATCTACGACCCCAGATCACCCTCACGGATTTGTATCATTCTCTCGAACATGTAACCTTTGACAAGAAAAAAGTCATCCTCTCAATGGCGCAATATGAGCTGAATCACGCAAGCATTGATCACGAAAAGCTGAAAAAATTATTGCTGAGTGTTATCAATCGTATACTCGAAAAAAGCGTCGAAAGAATCATCGTATTGTTCCCAGTTGTAAAACCACCTAAACCTGGAGCCCACCAAGTTGTCATGGATCGCTACCACGCATACCACAGAGCTTTTGAAGCAGCCTGTAGTGACCCTAAGGTCACGCTGTGGTGGTCACCGGCGGCGGTTTTCCTACAGCTGAGAAACGATAAAAAACAAGAAGGAAAATTGAACATTGCGCATGACGAGAAATTCAACGTCATTCCTATTGTCGAAAAATTCAAGAAAGATGAGAAGGGAAATTACTATCCACATTTCCAGCGAAAACGTGAAGTATTCAAAGAGATGAGTGTTATTTACAACAAATACGAATCCAAGAACGTCAAACCACCAAAATTAGTTCAAGATGTTCAGATTGCACATGAAAAAACCTACGAAAAAGTGAAAGGTCCGGATGGCAGAGAATACTATGTCGAAAAAGAAGTAACTGCCAAAGTCACCACACTTCCGGTTATGAGCGTCAAAGAAGTAGTATGCGAAATGATGAAAAATGATGATTTCGAAGGTGTAAAAGCGACCCTCGCAGATGAGTCAAAAGCATACAACCTCACCCCAGATTGGAGACTTAAGATGAAGCAAAAAGCTGAGGAAGCGATCGTAGACGCGAAAAAGAAGATTGTGATTGAACCGGGGCAAGATGACGCAACGAAAGAAAATGCTGAGCTAGCGATGAATGCGGTAAAAATAGTTGAGTCAACTGGCGAGGTGCCAAAAAGCGTTGAGTCAACCGGCAGTAAGCTGAGCCCGCTGAAAGTCAACTTCATAAAATTTGCTGACAAACAGAATGTCGTCACAATGGAACAGGCTGACCCTAAAATCACCGGTCAAATGAATGACGATGAAGAAGAGAAAACAGTGGCGTGTGTTATTCCTACGCGAATAAATGACGTAGAATACCCAGTCCAAGTTGACACTGGCGCAGTGCCTAATGTGATGTCACGTGAGATGGCTCGCGAGATAGACGACATACATAAAGACCATGTCCAGTGGATAAAATTGGATCGCCCATTGGTAGTTTTGGTGGCCGATGGAAATCGCGCGCGTACTCTCTCACACGTCATAGTTCCAACGATGCAATTTGGGTCACATGAGCTGAAAATACCGTTCTACGTACTCGAAGAGTGTAACCAAACTTTCATCATTGGTACACGTACGATGAAGAAATTAGGCATTTTTCCAGACATGGAAAAAGACAAAGTTGATTGCCAACCCCCTGGTGAAAAAGTAAGGGAAGAAATACCATTCATGAAACGCGAGGAATACGAGGAAAGGCTGACGTTGAATAAAATCATCATAGATGAGGATTATGCAGAGGAAGCTGAGCTCATCATAAATCGCGCTAATATTGCTAGGCAATATCGTGGCTTAAGACCAGGAGATGAAGACAATGCTGGTCCAATTTACAAGGAAAACCTCAAAAAATGGCTCGACGAATTGCTCAAAGATGGCTCAATCTCTGAAGAGCAGCATGATCGGGGGCATAGGGAGCTGAAAGATTTCGATGACGTATTCAGCAGGTACCCTGGCCAAGCAAAAAACACTACAGTGAAATTGGTGTTTAAAGATCCAGATAACATACCAAAGCGCAGAGGGCCTAAATACAACCCTTCAAACAAGCTGATGGCTGAAGTTCGACACGCAATTGAAATTATGCTCGCAATCGGGGTCATTGAACCTTCGGATTCAACTTTCATCAATCCACTCGTGATAAACATCAAGAAAAATGGCGAGTATAGACTGTGCCTAAACCCAGTGGATTTAAATCCGCTGCTTGAAGAAAACTACACGGAAGCGGGCCTACTCGATAGAATCGTAACGGATGATGGTGAGGCTAAATTCTTCTCGTCCTTGGACTTCGTGAGTGGTTTCTGGCAGCTTTTGCTGCATAAGGATTCCAGAAAATATTGCGCATTCCAGGTAGATGGTAGAGTTTACCAATTCAAGCGCTTGCCATACGGGCTCAAAATATCATCAGCTGAGTTCGTGAAAATGATCAACCGTGTAATTACAGACAAAGAAGGGGTGTCCAAGTATGTAGACGATATTCTGCTGAGATCGCAAACTTTTGACGAAATGTTAGAACTGCTGAAATGGACTCTCGGTAAATTACGCGAAAATGGATTAAAGCTGAATGTCCATAAAACAAAATTTTTCCAAAAATCAACTGATCATCTTGGGTTTGAACTATCGCATCGTAAAATCAGCAAGCAAGATAAGAAACGCGAAAAGTTCGCTGTGTACAAGATGGCGCACCTCGTCGATGGAAAGCTGAAACTCAAGAATGTTAAACAAGTTCAAGAGCTGATAGGTATGACGCAGCTGTATAAGCGATTCATCGCAAATTATGCTGAGATCATTGAACCTTTGCTTCAGCTGACCAGAGACGCGGTACCATGGGAATGGGGCGCAGAGCAGGAAGAGGCGGTACTGAAGTTAGAAGAAGAATACCTCAAAGATTTCTCCCTCCTACCCCCCCTACCGGGGCATGACCTATATCTCGATACATGCCCAACAGAAAATGCCATGAACGCCTGCCTGTTTCAACATGTCGATGGAAAAGACCAAGTCGTCATGTTTGTTTCCCACCAATTTAAACCACATCAAAAACCGTACACAATAGTTGAGAAAGAGATGTATACGCTCGTGAACGCTATACAGAAACTCCAGCTATGGATACACGGATCCAGACTCCATGTGAGAAAAGATTTGCTGCCTATAGTAAAGAAATTCGATGCTATGGCTCAAATTCACCGAAAAGCTGGAGGATGGATATGTGAATTGTGTACGTACAACCCAATTTATGACTTAAAAAAGAATCGCTCGAAATGGTATAAGGATGAAATACCTGAACTTACGCTGAATAGCATCACCTGGACCAACATGATCCAACGAGAAGAAGAAGATGAGTTTAAAGACATCGTAACAAAACAACTCGTAGATCAGCTGCAACGCATTGATATTTTTCAACAGAAAGATCCAATGGCGTCCAAAATGATGCGTAAGCTGGAGCAATTTGAACCTGATTTGAATAAACGCCAAAAACGAGCAAAAAGGCAATCCGAGAAAAAGTATGAGATTCGTACGGTAGATGGTAAAAAGATGCTGTATCGGAAATACGACGATGGTGGTGCTGTACCAGTGTTGCCAGATGCTCTATTCCGTGATACGATTAGACACCTACATGAACAATATGGACACGTTGGCGCAACTAAGGTTGCAGCTATCTGCTCCAGGTATTATTACGTGCCGAATCCTATTCAAGAAATCAGATTGATTACGAGCCAGTGCATGGTGTGCAAAGGCAATAAATCGTTTGGTGAGAAAAAAAGACTCGAATTTGGAAGAATTGAAGCACACACCATGGCTGATGTGCTGAGTGCTGATATTTGGGGCTCAGTTGCAAATAGTGAAGATTCTCCCCACTACCTACTTGTCGTAAAAGATGTGTTCACCGGACGCGTATGGCTGAAAGCTCTCAAGGAAATACCTAAAGAAATGGTGGTCCAAGCCATGGAAGAGGTACTAGCTGAGATTGAAGGAGAAGGATTTAAGGTCAGAAAGGTCATCACAGACAATGGTACACAGTTTACCAGTGGTGACTGGAACGATTTGCTGACGAGACATAACATCAAAGTCTCACACACGACTACCTACAATCCGCAGTCAAGCCTGGTGGAACGCACAATGCGCACAATTGGTGAAAGAATGCGTGTAAAGTTGAATTACTCGTCACGAGGAGCTGAGACACACGTAGCCTGGCACCAATATGTGCAGCAAATACAAGATGAAATAAATAGTACCCCAACAGACCTAGGTATTACTCCGAATGCTGTATGGGGCAAGAACGATGACTTAGCACAGGCGCTACCTACCACCAAAGTGAAGATAGACCCTAAAGCTGAACTCACGAAACTACGCGAAAGAATTGTTGCTGAGCAAGTTGACTCAATCGACAGTGCACAACTAGATGCGGCGGGAATGTCCCCTGAGGAATTCATTGAAGACCCCCAGGGATTTACATGGGTCGCCGTTGATGGGGCATGCGCTGGAAATGGCTCGGATGATGCGATTGCAGGCATAGGGGTGTGTTGGCACACAGAAGGCCTAAAAAACATCTCCGAGCGAGTACAGCATCCGCAATATCGCAACACCAACAACTTAGCTGAAATCATCGCGCTGAGAACTGCGATGAAATATGCAATTAAATATCAACGCAAAAAGCTGAAGGTTTTCTCGGATTCGAACTACCTAATTAACGCAATTACCCACGAAGTGAAACGTTGGCAGCTGAATGACTGGAAGAATGCGGCGAAAAAACCAGTTCACCACAAAGAAATCTTTCAAGAAATACTGGAATTGGAAAAACAGTTTGAGATCATCGAGTATAGACACGTCTATGCACGCAAAGATGACCATAACAACATCATGGCTGATAAATTGGCACGTAAAGCTGTCTACACTCAAGAAGTGCACCTTCAACGTATTGAAGACATGGATGAGCATCAAGCTATGATAAATCTCATACGTGAAAAAAGACAGCAAAAGGCTATAGATGACGAAATTGCCTATAATCGCCTACATCCGGATATACGTGTATTTGAAGTTGATGATATGATTATGCTGACGTCACACAGACAATCAAAATATGAAGACAGATTGTCACTCAAACTGTTACCAAAAAGAACTGGCCCTTTTCGTATAGTTCAGAGAACTGGAAAAAACTGCTACATGATTCGCAACATAGCCAACGCTAACGACGAAAAAATAGTAAATACTCGGCAGATCATCACCTATCTCAGCAAAGACCAGCAGCAAGAAATTCGCAAGAATGCCAGGTTGAAATCATCAATCGACTGAAGAACGCTGAAACAGCAAATACTGGAATTTGCTGAGCCACAATCGGAAGTGGAGGAGGAGCTGGAAGTGATTCCTGAACCTCGCCCACGTGGACCACCGAGAGATAGGAATGCTGACACAAGCGATCCAGTGCATATTCGAGCTGCTGAGCAACTTGCAAGAGAAGCTGAGATAGAAGAGAGCAAGGCTGAACCTATCATACGCGACTCAGATGAAGTTGAGTTTATCCAAGTTAAAAAACGTCTCAGACGTAAGTTGGACAAAAAAGAAAGTGAAAAACTCGAAGCTTGCCTGAAAAAGACGATTAAAATCCCAAAAATCTTCGAACAGTTCAAAAAAGATGCTGAAGAAACGAAGAAAAAACGCGGTAGACCGAGAAAAAATCCTTTACCGGAAGCTGAAAAACCACCTGAAAAGAAAAAAGCTAAGTTGAGAGAAAAATCGGTGAATTATATCATGTTAGAAAAACTCAACTGGAATCAGCGTGTCAATTTCATTGGAATCTATCGCGAGTACAAGGAAGCTGAGAATAACTGTGAAAATCAAAACTCATCTCACGATACAACTGGAGATTTCAAACCCAATACCTAAGAAAAATAGAACATCGCTAGCTGATTGACGCTGAAAAAAGAAAATTCCCCGTGTAAAAAATCCCAAGTCCAAATTATATCTAGTTTTATCGAAAGGTGGTGCAAGAGATGCTCCTGCGAAGTGAATGGGTAGACAACCTATCAGGCAACGCAAAATTCCAAGAAATGCGACGAAGCTATCGAACGTACCAACGCGTTATCGGAAAAGATAAGCCTATTGTGCTCCGATCCAACAACGAACTCGTTGCAAGCGGAAAGAATGCGAACGCTTCATTAGTATGGTAACATTGTGCAAGTGACGATCGAAGTTTGCTTTGTTTGAAATTTGAATTTTGTTTGGTGCGAATTTTTTCACGGTGAAATTTTGTTGAAATGGAAGCCGAAAGTGATGTAATTAAAGATGTAGTGAGCGAGATCGTGGACAACGCGGTTCGTGAGCTGAATACGAGTGAATTTCGAGCGACAAACGAAGAATCAACGGAATCAAGAATGTCGGACGAGGAATTACAAGGTGGAAACGGCGTCCAAGATGGCGGTAATAATTTAGCTGAGAATATGGATATCGTTGAGTCACCGGAAATCGATAGTGAAAGGTAAGATGAGTGTTGAATACTTTATTGAGATTCTGTGGTGTACACGAGCTGAGCGCTGAAAGCTGTTTCGAGGTTGAAAAAACGCAAAGATTGGGGACTCTGGCTAAAACCGGGTGTTTATTGTGTTTGTTTACAGTGAAGAGATGGAGCGGTCAATTCGGACATTTGCGGTGTGCCCAAAGTGCCACCACTCGATTACGGACGACGGCTGTGTAGCGAACGATGCCACAGCGTGCATTTCGTGGTGTAATCACGTGTATCATCGCTCGTGCTTTGATGCACTCACACACGTCATGGTTCTAGGCCGGCCCGATGCTCCGAAACCACGCTGCTGCCGGAACGAGGGTTGCGATACCGTACTTGCTCCGGACCAATGTTCAGACGTAGTGTTCGAGTCCGAACGCCTAAATGATCAGTACGACGTGATAGCAGCCGAAAATCGCAGATTGAGGCGTGAAATAGCGGAGGTAAGGGAGCAGTGCGATACCTTCGAAGAAGTTGCTGAGAGACATAGAAAAACCGCGACGGAACTCATCGCAACTATCGCAGCGATGAAGAAAGCAACGAGGTCGGTCTCCTGCGAGACGTTCTCCGGCGCGACGCTCTCCGGCGAGAAGATCGCCACCACCTTCGGTTCGAAGATGTGAACAGTCGCGGCGACGACGTAGCAATTCGGAAGAGCGACAAGACCGACGCCAACGTGATCAATCGAACGGTTCCGCTGAGAGACACAGACCGGACTGCCCGCGAGCACGCAACCAACCAGGTCGTAGTGCTCTGTTACGCGACCAACAGCAGGAAAGAGATCAACCCGGCCGCAGCGCGCTTTTGCGAGCCGAACAGAGTCACCTGAACTTCCGCTACCGTGAGAACACGTCAGAGTTCTCGCGAGACAAGTATAACAACAGAATGGTTGATGGTTTGGAGTATGAAAACGACAGGGACGTCCGGGTGTCAACGAGCGATTTCGGAGTAGTATGGGCTGATTTTCCAATCAACCGATTTAATATCAGTAACATCATCGTAAGAGATGGGTACTACGCGAATTGGCCTATCGAACATGAAGTCCATACACCAAATTATGAGATTTTTCACGTAGCTGGTATAATCCATCTGGCCTGGTACAGAGGTGACCAGATTTTGGCGTTCTGTAATGAACACCTATTAATCGGTGATGGTGTCGTTTATGGTGTGGTCAGGGATTACGCCAGAATGACCGATGGCTTGCTGAGACAGCTGGATAGGTACTGCTGGACGTTGAGGTACGGGATCAAGATAGAAGATCTGATTGAAAATTTAAAAACAATCGACCCAGCTGAGTTCCCGAAGAAGATCATACTCGCGGCCGGAAATCTCGATGTACAAAGAAGCGGCGACGTGGCGACAAGGGCCTGGATAAAAAAGCTGTTATTATTCCTACGCGATCGCGGTGTAACGGCAATACACGCGATGCCCATGGCAACCTGGACAGACTGCTCGGAGGATAGAGCCAACTTGGCAAACTTCTGGGAGGAAAGTGCACGAGATCATTTCCCCAGACTGTTCGCTATTCAACGAGCTGCGAATCATGTCATAAGCCGGTGCCCTCCTCAACACGTTAACGGACAGGGAATACCCTTCCTCCGTGAGGAGCAGCACCTCGAGATCTCGTTGTTTTGGTTGAATCCGCCTCCTCAAAATCAAAATCAACCGGCTGACCAGTATGATGAGAATCAAGATGAGCACCGAGTTCGAGAGCAAGATCACGATGCTGAGCGCGATAGAAATGAGAGGCGCTGAGAAAATCAACGTTCGAATAGCTGAGTCGGTTCCTTGAGCTGAAATCTATTATTTTGTTATTGTTCGTATTATTTTTGTAAATATTTGGTTGACTCGTTCCTAAATTTCTATTTCGTTGTGTTTTTATTTTTTTTTTTTTTCGTACCAATTAGTATGTGCCGAAATTTCAAAAATGCTCGAAGGTAATGAGCTGATGTATTTTTCGATTTGTTTTTTTTTTTATTTTATTATTTTTTCCAAAAAACTTACGTGTATTTTGTTTGACCGCTCGAAGGCAATGAGCTGATAAAAGTTATTCTATTTTTTTTTTGAATCAACGAAGCTGAGTTGAATAAAAGTTCCTGTTATATGTTCGACTGTCAAACCTGTTTGTATTTTTTTTTATTTTTTATTTATTTTACGTCAAAAAAGAAAATTACCTGAAGAAATGCTGAAAATCCGGTGTGCAGAGATTGAGATGAGATTTTCAACTTCGAGACCAGTCTCCAGCAACCTGAAAAGACACGAAACACAAAGTATACGACGTTTTCAATTGCAAGTATTATACGTTAAAAAATACTTCCCGTGCCAATTTCCTCGCCGAGTTTCGTACTTGTCAATGGTAGTCCATTACTAGCTTGTTTTGTACGTAGTCAATTCCATGGCGAGATAGCACGTTGCTGTCGTATTGGCATTCCATCTGCCAACTGTCAAATCTCCATACGGTTCATCTCCAGGTACCTGAAACATAGAACAGAAAAATCGTTATCACTGGTCTACTCATCAATCTCAAAGCAGCCGGTGAAGAAGCATCGTTAAGCGGTAATATTAGGTTGTAATTACTCTGTGTAGATATTTTTCCTTCTTTGTTGCATTGTAGTTGTCTGTCTGTTGCCGAGTAGTTGAGACGTTGCATCATTTTTTTTTTTTTCTTAGTATTAAGCTGTTGTTTTTTTTTTTGTTTTGTGAACTCAGACCACATAAATTAAGTTACCATATGTTTAGAATTAGTGGCCTTTTCCGCAAAAATCTTTCATTTTTCTAAATTTTCAAAATTTTTCTAATTACTTTACGCTGAGTTCAACGTTGCTGAGCCACAGAGCCACGAAGTGGGGCAAGGGGCCTTTCCTATCGCTACCAAGGCTGATTACCATCAAAGCTGAGTTCAAGATATCCTTCGTGACTCTTCCTCTACGTGAAAGCTCCAAGAAGTGGGGCAATGTAGCGAGTAGGATTGCGTCCAACCTGTTTCCTTATGAGACAAGTTGAACTTCGCGCTCTTCAAAGTTCGTGCGCGCGCAGCTAGGTCCATTAGGACCGAGATGTGGCCAGAGCTGAGAACGTTGAGCTACGTAAATCAATGTATTTGTAGCTGCAGCTGAGATATGTTCCACGTTTAGCTGAGACTTTCGTGCTGAGGTATTTATATGTTGATGTATTTCTTGTGGTCGGGAGTGCTTTGACGTATAATTGTATTTACCTTTAATGAACTTAGACCGTTATTCTGTCATTTTGTGTGTATCTCTTTATTTAATTTGTGAACTTTCTTAAGCTGAATTATAACTCTTTGCCACGGTAATTGTGTTATGATTTACGCGTTTCGTTTGGCTTATGCTATCTTTTTGCAGTCGTAACCCACTGACAGCCAGTGTTACGTACATGCTATTTTCCATTGAACAAGTGCCAGACTTTTCTTACATAGAATAAAGGTATCTTTGTTTAATACATCATAAAAATCCTAGCCCTATTAATTTGCAACCCAGTAGGTATCTTTTCAATGGCTTGCTGCGAATTAATGAACTGGTTTCAAAATGTAATTTAGGTACAAAAATAGTTCAATTTTTCCCACTCTACAACTTATGTTTCAAACTTTTTTCTCTATCATGTTCAAATTTTCATCTCTGTCTCCAATTTTTAGGTGATTGTCAAAACATGGTTACCGAATGCGAACTGATGAACCGGTTTCAAAATGTGATTAGACAGAATTGTGTAATTTTTCACGTTCTACAACTTTTGTTTTAAGCTTATTTTTTCTCAATCTCCAATTTTTAGGTAATTTTTGTTAACTGGTTGCAAATTAATGAGCCGGTTTCAAAATCCGATCAGCGAAAATGGTTCAATTTTTCACGCTCTACAACTTTTGTTTTAAGTTTTTTTCTCTATCTCCAATTTTTTAGGTGATTGTTAAAAACTGGTTGCTAAATGGGAACCAGCAATGAACCGGTTTCAAAATGTGATTAGACAGAATTGTGTAATTTTTCACGTTCTACAACTTTTGTTTCAAGTTTTGTTCTCAATCTCCAATTTTTAGGTAATTTTTGTTAACTGGTTGCAAATTGATGAACCAGTTTCAAAATCCGATCAGTGAAAATGGTTCAATTTTTCAACGCTCTACAACTTTTGTTTCAAGTTTTTTTTCTATGTTCAATTTTTAGGTGATTTTCAAAAACTGGTTGCTAAATGCAAACTGATGAACCGGTTTCAAAATGTGATTAGACAGAATTGTGTAATTTTTCACGTTCTACAACTTTTGTTTCAAGCTTTTTTCTCCACCTACAATTTTTGGGTAATTTTTGATAACTGGTTGCGAATCAATGAACCGGTTTCAAAATCTGATGCGAACTAATGAACCGGTTTCAAAATGTGTTCAGGCAGAATTGTGTAATTTCTCATGCTCTACAACTCTTGTTTGAAGCTTTTTTCTCTATCTACAATTTTTGGGTAATTTAAGACTATTTTTTGATAACTGGTTACGAATTGATGAACCGGTTTCAAAATCTGTTCAGCAAAAAGCAAAAACAGTTTAATTTTTCACGCTCTACACCTCATGTTTCAAGTTTTTTTCTCTATCTCCAATTTTTAGGCAATTGTCAAAAACTGGTTGCTAATTGCGAACTAATGAACCGGTTTCAAAATGTGATAAGACAGAATTGTGTAAATTTCCACGCTCTACAACTTTTGTTTGAAGCTTTTTTCTCTATCTACAATTTTTGGGTATTTTTTGTCAACTGGTTGCAAATTGATGAACTGGTTTTAAAAAATTGATATCACCTTTGTGTGTAGAATACATTGGACCAATAAAAACCAGTTTGAATTTTTTGACCGAACCAGTTTTTCAATTTGTGGACACCCTGTGCATGGGCCTGAAATTTTTTTCAAAGTCGCATTTGAAAACCGGAAAGCCCTTATTTTTCTCTAATGAAAGCCATCAGGCACTACTTTTGTGTCACTGTATACATATAATTTCAAATTTTACCGTAAAAGAAATTAAGAATAACAAAAAAATTAGAAAATTGATATTGAATGAATCTATCTTATTGGAAATAAAAACAACAAAAGAATTTGAATAATTACATATTAAAATTCAATTCAATTTCATACGAATAGCGATTTACAAAAAGGAAAACGTTCTTAATTTTTTTTTTTTTACAAAAAATAATTTTGCAATATTTTAATTTAACTCACAAAACTACACAAAAGGTAGCGTTGCAATCGTCAGCTTCCTTTCTTTAAACTTTTGCGTTGTTTTGATTCAAGTTCGTTTTGGGCTCCTCCTACTTTGGAAGTTCGTGTTTATAATTTTGATAACGGAAGTGCTGTAATCAGTATTCAGTATTCAGTTGTTAACAGAAAGTACTACAAATCGTTTGCAATTTCATTTCTGTACGATGTAATGAAAAATTACGTCTTTCGAATAAAACTTTCATTTGCAAAAAAAAGTATTTATGCTTTCGAATAATTTGGTATTTTAAATCATTTCAACTCTAAACGCTGTCAACAAATCGCAAACATGTCCAAAGACATGCTCACTGATAATAATCTGGTGCAACCTCTTCTAACAGGTGAGTTTCATTGATTAATTCATGCTTAAATTTTGCAAATTGCATAATACAGACGTGTTGATATTATTCGAAAATACATCCAAGACAATGTAAACTCCATCGTCGTTTCCATTCCCCATTCCCAATTCCCATGGACAAACCTCAAACACGTATCGATTTGCAAATTCCGACAGGTTTTGCTTGCGAGCAACGTGAACATTATTGTCAACAATCAACGTGTTTTTTTGCGAAATAATTTTCATAATTTGTTTTTCGTTCCAGATTTGTACCAGATTAATATGGCATACGCGTATTGGAAAGCTGGCAAGACCGATGATCACGCTGTATTCGATTTATTTTTCCGGAAGAATCCATTTCAAGGAGAATTCACCATTTTTGCTGGATTAGAGCAGTGTATAAAATTCCTGGATAATTTTCAGTATACTGAAAGCGGTATGTTCTTCGTAAGATTTAGATTAGGTTTGCAAAGTACGATGTTATTCTTCTAGTACGCAGCACAATGTTCTTCAATTCGAAAAAATGAAAATAGATTTGTGAAAATCATGATTTTGGAAAAAAAGAGTACTCTGCCCTTTAATAATTAGTAAAACGTTGATTTTGATTCCAGATATCGAATACTTGAAGCAAACTCTACCATCATCCATAGACGATGAATTTTTTCTATTTTTAAGTCAGCTGAACACCAAAGGTATCATTTTGTATGCCATCGACGAAGGCTCGGTTGTGTTCCCAAGGTACATTATAAAACCTTATCATCGATTATTGTTCGTGTTTAAAATTCCATTACCGTATAGAATTCTTAAAACTCGGATTAATTCATTTTCAGAGTTCCTATGATTCGTGTAGAAGGTCCTTTAGTGGTAGTTCAGTTAATCGAGACGACATTCCTGACATTGGTGAACTTCGCGAGGTATTATACTTGTCATTATAATATATATTAAAAATACCTTCGGTGAATTATTCGTCAAACTAATGGTTAATTTTTCGCCCTATCAATGGCATATGTTTTGTAGTTTGATGACTACGAATGCAGCCAGGTATAGGATGGCAGCGGGTGATAACGTTTCATTGTTGGAGTTCGGTCTACGTCGAGCTCAAGGTCCGGATGGAGGATTATCCGCGTCCAAATACGCTTACATGGGTAAGAAAATAAAAGTCATAGATATTTTTAAGTAATTCGAGTGAGAAAATTTACCTTATTGCCAAGCGTCAAATTAAATGGTACCTTGTATCGGGTGTCACGATATGTAGCATTTTTACAAATCGATCAGGGCACCCGGTACCAAGACTTCCGTTGGTACGTAGTACGTACATTTCACACGACCGCTTAATCGCGGCAGCGTGAAATGTACGTTTTGAAATCATGTCGACTGAGCGAGGTTACACCGAAAAAGTTTTCACCTCGACCTTCGCATTGAACGAGTGAAGTTTTACAAACCGACAATATTGTGAGTCTCAATTTAGGTATATTTTGTCCTCTCAAAAGCGATCTGGCTGAATGGATTTGAATTTTGATATGTCTTTATCTTGACGAGTGATAAAATTGACGTTGATTGTGTTGCTACTTGTACTCGTATATATGTTCTTGAATTTTTTTTGCATCTCATAAAATGAAATGGTTAATAAGATAACTGAGAGCAAATTGGTTTTCTTTGCTGTTCTACTCGTGTCATTTTGCATTTTATTGGGTCGAGTGATGAATTGAGTAATTCTTACTTTCGTGATTTTTTTTTTGTACAGTTTTTATGCATGAAATATCCTCATTTTATTTCATCCTCGAATAAAAAACTGCCGAAATATTAATTTGATAAATTTATAGCATGTCATGTCATGAGAAAATCAGTTTAAAAGTCAATTTTTTCACATTTTTAGTTCAACTTGATGTATTATTAAACGACAGTGTAAATCGTATATCGTTTGAGGACATTTTAATGCCTTATGATTGTGGTTCTATTTTTAACATTGAACACTCAATTTGGAGAGTATTGTGTTATAATTTTACTACAAAATGCTCGATCTCTATTGTATATGTAAATATGTACAATAATTTGAAACCGTTTGAAGTAAATGATTTTTTTATCAGGTTCTCGAGTACCTAACACGAATACTTTTTCCGAGTTTTTTCACAAATTTCCTGTTTTTTTTTTCAAAATTTTATCCAAAATTCTGCGAAAAAAAAACATTGCTTTTATTCAAATGGCATCACTGCTTTTTCAGCATTACAAATTTCATTTTTTCAGTTCTGATGATTTTTCTTTTGAAATGTACTTAGAGGTTTTCTAATTTCGACAGGTATTACTATTTTTGAATTTCTCGATGGTTTTTATTAGTAGATTTACTCCTGTTTTGATTGATTTTTACATCTTGAATTTTGGTGATGATTTTTTTCCAAAATAATTTTGCTCGGAATTTTGATGATGTTCTTCGTCTGAATTTTTTCCCAATTTTATCGCGTTCAATTCTCGTGATTTTTTCAGAAAAATTTTCCCTCGAGCTTGTGTGATTTTATTGCTTAAATAGTCGGGATTTCTCCTTATTTCGGTTCGATGGCTTTTTTTGAATTTTGTGAATTTTTTTCTTCGCCGATTTGGTGAGTTTTCTTTTGAATTTTTGTAGATTTTCCCCTATTCTGATGGGTATGTTTTTTCTGAATTTTCTCGAGTTCCCTTTTCTCAAGTTTTTCGATGATTTTCTCGAAATTTCTATTTTTTTTTCTTTCAAATTTTGGAAAAGTTTCTCCAGTTTTGACAGACTTTTTTAACTTTGAATTTTCACAATTCTACAGTTTTGTTCTAAATTGTGGTCATTTTTTGCCTAAATTTTGATTTTTGATTGCATTTTTTTTTATTTTAACAGTTTTTTTCATTGAGTTTCGTGCTTTAAAAAAATTGGGAATTTTTTTGCTCACATTTTTGTAGAATTATGGATTTCCTTCAAATTTTGATCTTTTTTTTCGAGAAGGGAGTGAAGCTTCTTCCATATTTGATGACATGTGTTTTTTTTTTATTTTCACCTTTTGTGGTGGATTTTTCTGCATCTTGATATCTTTCATTTATTGATCCCTCTCTCTCTTTTCCAGTTTCCTCTTCCCTTTCAGTTATGAGGGAAAGTCCTCCGGTTTTCCTCTCTGTTGGAATAATTTTGTTTTTCAAGTTCAAATTATTTTTCTCTGTTGAATCCTCTTCAGTTTTGCTAGAAATTTTTCGATGAGTTTTCACAAAAATTTATCGATTCATTTACGAATTTACTCGTAATCCTAATTTCAATTCCTCGCGAGTTCTCTGTTCTGAATTCTTAATGATTTTTACTGAACTGAATTTTAGAGAGTTTTCTATTTTCATAATTTCCATAATTTTGTTTCAAATTTCAAATACATACATATAATAATTTTTCATTAAACCCTTTTTTCTTGAATTTTCGAAATTTTTTATAAAATTTTCTCCCAATTTAGTCCCATATATTAGTAATTTTTTCTGCTCAATTTTTTGCAGAATTCCCATGTTTACAAATTTTTTCGAGTTTTTAAGCGTTTTTTTTTTTTTTACTTTGGGGCTTGGTGGTTTTATTTTGAATTTTTTTGAAGATTTCTCGATTTTTTTCAAGTTTTATTCTTTTGAATTCTCATAGATTATATTTTACAACTGTAAAGTCTTTGCCTCAACAGGAATCAAGCTTCGGCTTGCGAAATAAATAGTCAGGAAGGTGAGTGAATAACGTTTATTTGACAAAGATACAAAGTAACATGGTAATTGCGCGCGAGATAAATACAACTGAATTGATGAACAATGGCTATGGCCTGTAGCTCAAAGTCAATAACACCTTGTACTTAGAGATGTGCGGTGTGAAAAGTGAAAAGTGAAAAGTACTTTTCTTTCAATGAAAAGTTGAAAAGAAAAGTTCCTACTTTTCATTTCACTTTTCAGTTTTTACTAAAAAAAAAAAGCGAGTGACCAATCAATTTACTCATCAGAGATCACTGACCTCATTGATGAAGTCAAATATCAAGTTTCACTCTCTCCACTCCTCCCCTTCGCAGTCCACATCCATTTTTGATATTTTTCTCAACATTTTTTTCAAAACTGAAAAACCCAAAAATGTTAGAGGCTCTTGAAAGGCTCAAAACTACCACTATTCGATTAAGTAGGTGAAAAAATGATTTTGTTTTTTTGTGTGTTTTAAATAGGCATAAAATACATCAATTTGAAGCTCTTACAGAGAGCTTTAAAATGAGACTCACACGATTTACTTTTCACACTTTTCACAACTTTTCACACTTTTCAATGAACTTTTCACTTTTCATTTCACTAAAATTACTTTTCTGAAAAGTGCACATCTCTACAGTTGTACTGGTTTGCTGCATGGACAGATGCGCTTGAAAGCTAGGCAGTCGCTTACAGAGTGACTCGGACAGGTCGCCTCATATCAAGCGACACAAATGTTGCTTAATTCGCGTGACGCCACGGTACTCCCCCCTAGCAGGGAAGCTGGGATACAAATACAGAAAAAACATAAAATTTACAAATATGCAAGAAATAATATACAGTAAAAATATACACAACTACACAAGATACATAATATGCTAAAAAGTAAAAACATATTACAAAAAATGTGAAAAAAGTAAAAAAGAAATGATACACTAATGAGAAAAATTAGTAGGTATGAAAAATGACTAAAATTACATGTTGAAATACATAAAAATGAAAAATAAAAATGATAAAATCATTACAACGCATAAAATTTTATTAAAAAATGAGCGAATAAGAAAAGAAAAAAAGGTACTATTTCAAGTAGGTTCCTTGGAATCAGATCTTCTGCTTTGGTATGGTCTTATTTGGAGGTTCTGTCCATGGCTCTGGAACAATTTTTGGCTGTGGAACTTTGTTTGACACATCAGTAAGTAGGTAGGCTGGTTTCAGACGATCTAGAAAAACTACTATTGTACATCCATCTGCCTCAACCTCAGCAGTCTTGTCCATGCGTCGACTGACGTTATGAGGTCCAGTCAGGGTGGCTCTAATGCTTGACACTGGGTCTCGACATGTAGGAAAACATGAGAGCAGTCTTTGAGAGCATCTGGCTGTCTAGTATGTAGATTGCACAGTGTTTGCATGTACATGTCATCCCCATCATACTGCAAAAGTGCAAATTGCCTCTCAAATACCACCAGTGATGGCAGCATTCGCAAAAATTTTGAATGTGTTCGCGTTCATTTAAAACGAACGCCTTTGCAAACGCCGTTGGAAAACAAATGTGTTTTTTAAACCTTTTTTTTTAATACTAGACCATTTTTTTCAAATTCTTCTGGTAAATGGCAATTTATGTTGTTTTAAAATGTAAACATCGCGTTTTTGCATATATTACCTTTGCGTTCCAAATTTGATTTTTCAAGCTTCAAAATGTGTGTTCAATCAAAACGAACGTCGTTCGCGTTCTTTTCAAAGAACGCGTTCTGTTCGCGTTTGCGAACTTGTCATTCACAAACGTGAACACTGCCATCACTGAATACCACAAATGACTTCTGGCTCATCCAGTTGAACTTCAGATGGCATCAAAAATTGCCTAGTAATCTGAGCTCTGTACCAAATGTGAGCTGAGCTGGGGACACACCTTGGTCGCTGCAGAGCGCTGATTCAGATTGTAAGCCAAGGAGATCATGGGTAATGCATTGAACCACTTGAGTGTTTGATGAGCCACAATTGCTGCTTTCAGTGTTTGGTGCCATCTTTTGGTGTGGCCATTTTGACTGTGGATGGTTAGGCTATGGTGCGATTTGGTTGAGCACCAAAATGTGCAGCCAGTTTCTGGAACAAGGTCGACTCGAATTGACGACTTGAAGTTTTTTGGTTGCCACTTTTTTAGTTTTTTTTTACATCAACATTTTTTTTTTGGTTACTTTTTCCGGTTTTTTTGGTTACTAAAGTTACTTTTTTTGAAAAAAAATTTGAGTACAATCCCTGTAAAATAGAAAATAGATAACTATGCGATGGAAATTCTTTTGTTGTAGGTGGTTTTGACGGCACCAGTAATGTTTTGGCTGGCAAAATGTTCAATATACCTGTCAAAGGTACTCACGCTCATGCATTCATTAATTCTTTCACCGATTTTGCTGAACTGAAGACAAAGGTGGGTATATTTTTATTCTTTTTCTTTCTTAGTATCGATAATAATTATGTATTTCAAACAATATTCAAATTACCGAAATCTTCAAATCAGCGAGTTGTACTAGATTCCAACTTCGAAATTATTCACTATCACCGCTTTTGGCGAATCATTATTATTTTTAGACCATTTACTTCTATGGTCTATGTTATTATTTCTTTAAAATGATTATCGTTAGGTAATCGTTTATGTACAATGTACATGTACCTACTTATTGAAAAAAACAGCTGTGGATTGTTGTTTTACTTTTCTTCTTATATCTGTCTTATGGTTATGGTTTTAATTATTTACATTTTCCAATTCATATCGTTGTGGTACGTTATTTTGCCATTGCCTGTGGTGTACCTACTTCTCGCTGTGATAAGTTTATGATTTTACTCGAACATTTGAAAATTTTTATTCAACGTTTTTGCCTAAATAAACCGATCGAAAGTATCTACCTAGGTATAATCGATAAATTGAAAGCATTATCGAACTACACACTTCAATTTTTCATTTTTAAACCCTTTATAAAAAAATTCTACAAATTACGTACGAATGCACTTCGCTTATTTTTTTAAAATTTATTTTCGTTTTAAAAAACTAGGTACTTTTTTACTTTTACAATACCGTAGGTACTTGGCTAATATTACCTATGCAAATTTTATAGCTTTGTTTTTTATGTTGTTTTTTTTTACTCCTTGATTTTCTTTACCTTTTTTTCATGCTCTTGTGTTGTAGATTAATATACTTTTTTTTCTTTGGTTTTGATTTTTAACATTGTTTTGAAATTAGATTGGCAGTGGAGTTGTTTTAGACGCCCAAGATATATTCCTTGGAAGTCAGGTACGAGGGTAATTTCTAATTTTAAGCTCGTACTTGCGCATTACTTCATCACCATTAGATTTTTTTCTCGTAGATTTTCATCCTATATAAATTATTCTCCTGGGGATATCGTACTTGTTGTACCTTTACGCACATACGCTTTTCTTTGTCATTTACTTATTATAATATCTAGCAATTTAATGTACTTGCCTACATGTGTTATCATATTTTCTTTTCCTATTGAAATGGGTAAGGAAGAAGTTCAATGCGCAGTGCAGCTGTAAAATGGCGAAATTTCATCTTTTTTTGGGCGTTTTAATATCGTATGAGCTTGGGTGGTATTGGACATTGGTGTGTGCTTTTTTCGTCTGTGGCTGTGCTTTTTATGGGTGCATGTTGTTGGGCAGGTCAAGCATATTCATAAGTATTTTTTATTGTGTAGGTAATCGAATAATAATTTTGATGGATATTTTGGGTACCTCAAAGTACCTACCTACTTATGATTATTCTTATATGTTCCTTGATTGTTTGCTATTGCTTTTAATATTTACAGTATTATGCTGCGGTAAGTAGTTCTCACTTAAGCCTTCATAAATATACTCACGCGAGTGGACAATTATCAATTATCACTTGCCTTGCTGAAAGGCAGCTCAATTCTTCAGGTTTTTTAGACGCTCACTGCGTTATAATTTATTAGAAATATTGTGGCATTCGATCATTTGAAGGGAGCCCATTTTACTAATGCTAGTTGAGAGTTATATTAGTTGAATTAATATGTAATATGTATTGTATACATTAAAAGTAAATAGGTACATAGGTAATTAGTTACCTATAGACTAACACAGGGAATTACGTACCTACGAGTGATATTAGAAGTGTGATGTAATTATTTCATCAAAGAGTTTTTTGCACCTTTTTTTTTAGAATTTGTTAAATCTTAACACGGGCGAATCCGAGGATTTGTTGGAAAGAAGCATCGAATGGAGAAAGAAAGTCGCCCCACTTCTGCATTGTAATCCTGAACAAGCTTCGGATGGCGAATTGACTGCTTTGATCTCTTTTGCGGTTGCATTTCCTTATAATTTTGTCGCTCTGATTGATACGTACGATGTGAGCAGGTACCTTCGACTTTCATATCTAATTTTTCTATTTTGCTTCCTATACCGTTGAACTTGATAGGTAAAGGTAATTCACTAATGCGGTATGTAATACATTTCTATTACAGGAGCGGTTTATTAAATTTTTCAGCTGTTGCGCTGGCTTTGAATGATCTCGGGTATCAAGCTATTGGAATTCGTATCGATAGCGGAGATTTGGCTTATTTGTCGTCAGTTTCGAGGAATCTCTTTATCACTATTGCTAAACAGTAAGATGTTTATTATTACTTGTATTTGGGTATGGAAACCAAGTATGGAATTTATCTCTACAGTCAATGAAGTGTGATAGGTTTACGTGGAAATTCTTTATTCGAGATGGTTTTAAAAGAAGAACTAATTTAAGATAAATATCACTAAAATGACAAAACTAGCTGAAAATTGCTCGAATCATAATTTTGCAAGATTTGTAAAAAGAAATGAGTAACAATGAAATTGGCATTATGCAGGGATAGTACTCAAAATCTCAAAAAAAAGTGGCAACCAAAATGTAACCAAAACAAATGTTGATGTAAAAAAAAAATTAAAAATTGGCAACCAAAAAACTCAATGCATACAAAACATTACATTTCATTCTAGATTACAAAAGAAAACAAATCGTAACAAAAATTTCCATAGCAGTTTTTTCAAAAAACACAGAAAAAAAATCAAAATTCGAATAAAAACCATTTTTGAAAAAAAAACCAGCAACAGCTCAGAACAGATAATTATCAACATTTCGAAAGTAAACTACTCGTACTTAGATCAAAATGCAAAAAGAAAGCATGAAAAAAACATTGGATTCCGGAAACATAATCGAAAAATGTGATAAACGGCTGAAAAAATTACAAAATTGAAAGAAGAGGGGGAAGTCTATCGAAACAGGGAGGAACTAAATTCAATCTTTTACTCGTATTCAAAATCATTTCAAAAAATCAAACACAAAAATACCAATTGTAAAATAGCTTAAATATTGACACGAGCGATGATTTGATGAAAAAAAACCATACTTTAATAAGAAGAATTATTTTAGAACGGGAAACTTATTGAAATCAACAGGAAAGGGCGGTGGGGGAGGGGGAAGATTGCAATCCAAATTAGGAAAAAAAGTGATTTGTGAAAATCATTTGAAGAGTGATATTCCAAAACTCGCTTTGTCCATTTTCACAACTTTTCAGGAGAGAGGAAAAACAGTTTCCCTTTAAACGGGTAAATTGGCTTTTTAGGCGAGTTTAGCACTTTATTTGGGTGGGTTTATGATGTAGAAGTGTAGGTATACATTTCATCCACTAAATACTGCTGAAAAAAATTTCAATAAAAATGGACAAAGCGCGTTTTGGAACATTATTTTTTAAAAAATTTTCAGTGAATTGGCTATTCAGGTGAGTTTAACACCTCATTTTGGTAGGTTGATGATGTAGGAATGTGAGTTAATACTTCATCTACCAGGTACCACTGAAAACCCAACTTTGATAAAAATGGACAAAGCGAGTTTTGGAATATCACTCTTCATTTTTAAAAATTCGAATACAAAAAAATGTACCTACCTACCTTGCTTCAAAAAAAAAAGTCCTCCATCAAAATTGTCAAAAATTGGCACAATTTTTTAAAAAAATGGAAAAAGGTGACAAAATTATTAAAATTCAGAGAAAATGGTCAAAACAGGAAGCAGAGCAAAAATAAAGATATGGAGAGAAAAAAAATAATCAAAAAATAATGTTGAAAAACCTCTTCGTGAACTTCTTTTAATAAATCAAAATCATAAGTCCGTAAGTATAAAACTCAAGAGCGAAATTCAAAATGAACCAAAAAACAGAGTTTTGTCAAAATTTAACAAGTTGAATAAAATCACAGGGATTTCAGAATAAAAATTCAATTAAAAGTAGAAAAACTCCACCGAAAAAATTAAGGTAAAAAGCACTGGAATTCAAGAAAAAACAACGCAAGAATTGAAAAAAAAATCACGAAATTACGCAATAAAATTGCGAAAACTTTACTAAAAGTTAGACACAAAAAAAATCACGAAAATCTGGAGAAAATGGTCGAAAAGTTGGAAAATAAAATCTATAAGAACTCAAAAGAATAAAACTTGGAAAAAAATCAAGAAATCCTCAAAAAAAAATTCTAAATTTTGTAAAACTATCAAGATCTCAAAGTCCAAAAAAACTCGAAAAAACTCGAAAAAATTTTTAAACAGGGGAATTCCACAAAAATTTATGCAGAAAAAATTAATAAAATTTGGGGCTAACTTGGGAGAAAATTTTATAAAAAATTTCAAAAATTCAAGAAAAAAGATTTCGCCGAAATTAAGAACAAAAATAAAGGAAGAAAAACGAATCAGTAAAATTCAAAACAAAATTATGGAAATTATGAAAATAGAAAACTCTCAAAAAATCAGCTCAGCAAAAATCATTAAGAATTCCGAACAGAAAACTCACGAGAATTACAATTAGGTATAAATTCGGAAATAAATCAATAAATTTTTGAGAAAAAATCATCGAAAAATTTTCTAGGAAAACTGAAGGGGATTTAATAGAGAAAAATAATTCGAATTTGGAAAAAAATTGTTCAAAGAGTGAGGAAAACCGGAGGAATTTTCCTCATAACTGGAAGGGTAGAGGAAAAGAGAGAGAAGGATCAACGAATGAAAGATATCAAGATGCAGAAAAATCCGCCACAAAAGGTGAAAATAAAAAAAAAACAAACAAAGTCATCAAATCGTGAAGAGAAGCTTCCCTCCCTTCTTGAAAAAAAATATCAAAATTTAAAGAAAATCATGATTTTTGGAAGAAGAAAAATCATAATTCCACAAAAATGTAAGCAAAAAAATCACTTGTGTTTTTCAAAGCAGGACACTCAAAAAAAAAGTGTTGAAATAAAAAAAAATTTAGGCAAAAAAATGACCGCAATTTAGAACAAAACTATAGAATCGTAAACATTCAAATTTGAAAAAGTCTGTCAAAACTGGAGAAACTTTGCCAATATTTTAAAAAAGAAAAAATGGAAATTCCGAGAATATCATTGTAAAACGTGAAAAAAGAGAACTCGCGAAAATTCAGAAAAATCATACCCGTCAGAATAGGAAAAAATCTACAAAAATATAAAAGAAAACTCACCAAATCGGTGAAGAAAAAAATTCACAAAATTCAAAAAAACCATCGAACCGAAATAAGGAGAATCTCGACTATTTGAGCAATAAAATCACACAAGCTTGAGGGAAAATTTTTATGAAAAAATCACGAGAATTCAATGTGATGAAATTGGGCAAAAATTCAGGCAAAAAACGTCATCGAAATTCAGAGAGAAATCATGGAAAAATTATTTTGGAAAAAAATCACCACCAAAATTCAAGATGTAAAAATCAATCAAAAGAGGAGAAAATCCACTAAAAACCATCGAGAAATTCAAAAATAATAATACCTGTCGAAATTAGAAAACCCCTAAGACATTTCAAAAAAAAAGTCATCAAAACTGAAGAAATAAAATTCCTAACGATGAAAAAGCAGTGATGCCATTTAAATAAAAGTAATGTTTTTTTTTCGTAGAATTTCGGATAAAATTTTGAAGAAGAAATAAAAGGTGGTTGATTGAAATCACTGAAATTTACCATAAAATTGATGGGAAATGAAATTTACAAAATTTAGAACAATTTTTTGAATTGAAAACGTTTGAAAGTTAGGATGCAAAATACCAGGTTATTTGAATTGTGTAAAAAAATCACAAAACTACTTTGCGAGTAATAATTCTCGAAAATCACATTACCTATGAGTCTTGATTTTTTCCAGCTAACGCTGTTTTTCAAAAAATATTGCCAAATAAAAATGTCTACTTGAAAAACCACATAGCAAGTCACTATATTCTTCACCTATTGTGTTGCTATGTTCATTGTTCATTTATGAAGATTAGGTATTTATTTGTTGAAATTATTTTGCATTTTTAAAATTGTCATTTTCTTACTCAGGTTCAACTTACCATGGTTCGCAAATCTACAGATCGTCGCTTCGAACGATATCAATGAAGAAACAATTTGGAGTCTGAACGATCAAAACCATAAAATCGATTGCTTCGGTATTGGAACGAATTTAGGTATGGATTGAGTCACTCATTAATATGGCTAATTTTATTTTTTGATATAATATGTACATATTTAATGCTTTAATCACCTTTATTTGGGTTTTTAATTTTTCAGTCACGTGCCAAAAACAGCCAGCGCTCGGGTGTGTTTATAAATTAGTCGAATTAAACGGTATCCCGCGCATAAAACTAAGCCAAGATGCTCACAAGATCACGATGCCTGGTAAAAAGGACGTTTATCGGCTGTATGGAAGTGATGGTAAGAGTTTTTCTCAGAATACTTAATAATGCTTTAAATGATACAAATTTTAAATCGAGAAATATTTTCGCAGGATACGCTTTATGTGATCTTCTGCAACGTTCAAACGAAGATGCGCCGAAAGTTGGCGAAAAAGTACTATGTCGACATCCTGTTAATCAACAGAAAAGAGCTTTTGCCACACCATCTGGAGTAGAACCTCTGCTCAAGGTAAAACTACTCGTACATTTCTATCCTTATCTCTCGACTTTGAATTCGTATCGTGAGTCTTTTCTTCAACTCATTTATACTCTGAGGTACCTATTTTAATGTTCAGGAGTATTGGAAAAATGGAGAACTTTGTCGTAAACCTTTGCCATCGCTGAGTGAAATTCGACAACGTGTCAGAAATTCCCTCAAAACTTTGAGACAAGATCACAAACGTTATCTGAATCCTACACCGTATAAAGTAAATTATTTTAATAAATTATTCCCCAGCTGTGATCGATTCACTGGATTAATCATTTTTTAAAAAAAATTAACGCAGGTATCAGTCAGCGATAATTTATACCATTTCATCAACGAAATGTGGTTGCAGAATGCCCCTATTGGCGACTTATCGTAGGTAATAATTCGACTGCTTATTCGTATTTCACTTTCATTCATGATTCAGCAGCAGAATTCGCTGTCAATGTTTGTTTGGTCAAACAGTTTGGTTGGATTTAGTGGAAAGTACATTTACAAGATGTACAGCTGCAGAAAGGGTCGGTTAATTAGAGTTTAGATATTTAGTCACCAGGCAGAAAGGGAATGGTTTAGAAAGAGAATGATTTGAAGTTACCTATGTAATAATTTTTTTTTTGGAAAGAATTTTCGAAACTGGATCGAAATTCTGCCATATTTTGTCATACGTAAACTTTATTTTATTTTTTTCAAACGCTGTTACCATTTTATTATTAATGTTACAATTTTTCAGTCATTTAATCACCTTGAAAGTTTGAAATTGATGAAAGTTTCGTACTTATTTTTTTTCTCGTTGGAGTAAACATATCGCATTTCAACTGAATTGTATTCACTATTCAGTGATCGAAGTACTTAAGTGATGTGATTTATTTTTATGAATATAATAACTAAGGTTAAAATTTCATTATCCCTTTCGATGAGTTGAAATTTAATAATTTGTTGAGCTTTTATTATTTCTTAGATTTTTTTTTCTTGTCGTAGTTTTTATAGATTTTTTAAAGTAAAATGTTGAATCGTGCGATTTTTCTACCATGACCGTAGAACAAGTTTGTGATTTTTTGAATTTTTTATCATGTGGTTTGTTTTTTTCTTCTGAGTTTAAATACCTATCTACGGTTTGAAAAGTACCTACTTATTTTACTCGTGCATTTTATCATTGAATTTTACTTAATAAACAAATTCTTACGCACAATCGATTTTGTTAGGATAAGAACTAATATGATTCGAATCTAACGATGAAGTACAATCAATAAACAAACCCCACACCTTGAAAACCCCGAAATCATCGTAACTTCAAATCATAACTACCATAATCTTCATCATCGGCATTTAATTCAGATTCGTAGTATTCTTCGATAGGCCTAGTCGGAGGTCTAGTCGGTTTCGGAGTCCTTGCAGTGGGAGGTTCCGGATAAAATTCTCCAACAAGTTCGTGCAAAGTTGTATTGCATACTTGAGGATGATTTTGGAAACTCATCTTGACCACTCGATCGACGTAATTTATAACTATATACATATAGCCCGGATCGGGAGCCAGAGGTGGCCACTTGCATCGAAAAGGAAACGGATTGGTTAAATTAACATCGCCTTCGCCTTGAACAGCAAATCTCCATTCGTCGTGGGTACGAGAAATGGTTATGTTTCGAGCTATAACTCTCAGACATTCGGTGAAATTGAACGGTTCGGCTTTGAAATCGAAATTTGAGTCTTGATTGAGCAGAACTCGATGTGGCATTCTGATTGTCGTGTGTACGGCTACGTGAACGTGGAGTGGTTTCGAGCAATTGTTGTAAATAAAACAAGGACGCCATTGCCAAAATACAGGTGATAGGAGACGTTCGGCTTTTGTATATTTTAAGCCTCTTATAGCCGGTGTTTTTTTCTTAGTCGACGATAGTTCAGAGTTTAACCATACAATTGTTAATAATACGTACAAGTTCATTGGCAAACGAGCATTTGACAAAGGTTTTCATTTAAATTAACTCATTTTATGTATAAGTATACTTATAACGAATGCATGTTTAGGATAGATTAGGTACCTACTACAGAGAATTAGGAACTTGCATATTTAAGCAAAATATTCCGACAGATTTATGTACATACGTACTATCAATGAGAGATAATTTTGAATATTAATTCCCGAGAAACTCTCAAGTTATCGTACGATAAAGTTCAAATCAGAAATCGAAATCGTAATGTGAATCAAATGAAAATTGTATCTGTTATCTTTATAGAAGCTGAATAAGTGAATAGGTACCTAGACCTACTACCTACCTATTTTGCGAGAATTAGCCGAAATATCAGGTCATCATTTTGTTGCAGTCTTTTGGGATTTTTTTCTCGAAAAAGTAGGCTGGTAGTCTTGAAAGCAGGCTTGTTTAGAGAGGGGAAGGGAGGTTTCCCCCTCCAATCATGAGTTTATTGAAGATCCCCAGTGCTGAAAAAAATTGCTCGAAAGGTCCGAAGTACGATACAACCAAATTTCAGCTTTCTAGATCAATTTGTTGAAATTTTGATTTTTTCCTCCCATTTTTGGCGTAAACGTGAATTTTTAACCAAAAATCAGCAAATGAATTTCAACAATTTAAATGTTGGCTGACGGTGTATTTTGGGGTTCTTTATCATTTCTCCTTTGACCGGTTCAAGAAAAGTTGTGCCTGTTGGGGTGCGCAGATTGGTTACTTTTTAAAAATGTTGGTCACTATAAAAGTTACTTTTTCCAAGTTTTTTCACAAATTTCCTTTTTTTTCAAAATTTTGTCCAAAATTTTACGAAAAAAAACGTTGCTTTTATTTAAATGGCATAACTGCTTTTTCACAGTTACGAATTTTATTTCTTCAGTTTTGATGATTTTTCTTTTGAAATGTACTTAAGGGTTTTCTAATTTCGACAGGTATTATTATTTTTGAATTTCTCGATGGTTTTTTAGTGGATTTTCTCCTGTTTTGATTGATTTTTACATCTTGAATTTTGGTAGTGATTTTTTTCCAAAATAATTTTTCCATGATTTTGCTCTGAATTTTGATGATGTTTTTCGCCTGAGTTTTTGACCAATTTTATCACCTTGAATTCTCGTGATTTTTTTCACAAAAATTTTCCCTCGAGCTTGTGTGATTTTATTGCTTAAATAGTCGAGATTCTCCTTATTTCGGTTCGATGGCTTTTTTTGAATTTTGTGAATTTTTTTCTTCACCGATTTGGTGAGTTTTCTTTTGAATTTTTGTAGATTTTTTTCTATTCTGACGGGTATGATTTTTTTGAATTTTCGCGAGTTCTCTTTTTTCAAGTTTTTCGATGATTTTCTCGGAATTTCCAATTTTTTTCTTTTTTCAAATTTTGGCAAAGTTTTTCCAGTTTTGACAGACTTTTTCAACTTTGAATTTTCACGATTCTATAGTTTTGTTCCAAATTGTGGTCATTCTTTTGCCTAAATTTTGACTGTATCTTTTTATTTTAACAGGTTTTTTTGAGTTTTGTGCTTCAAAAAACAAGTGATTTTTTTGCTCTCATTTTTGTGGAATTGTGATATTTCTTCTTCCAAAAATCATGATTTCCTTTAAACTTTGACCTTTTTTTTAAAGAAGGGAGGAAGCTTCTTCAAGATTTGATGACTTGTTTTTTTTATTTTCACCTTTTGTGGTGGATTTTTCTGCATCTGGATATCTTTCATTCGTTGATCCCTCTCTCTCTCTCTTTTTCATTTCCCTTCCAGTTATGAGGGAAGGTCCTCCGGATTTACTCTCTCTTTGAACAATTTTTTTTCCAAGTTCGATATATTTTTCTGTATTGAATCCTCTTCAGTTTTGCTAGAAATTTTTCGATTTTTCTCAAAAATTTATCGATTTATTTCCGAATTTATGGTACCTAATTTTAATTCTCGTGAGTTCTCTGTTCTGAATTCTTAATGATTTTTGCTGAACTGAATTTTCGGGAGTTTTCTATTTTCATAATTTCCATAATCCTGTCCTGAATTTTATTGATTCGTTTTTCTGCCTAAATTTTTGTTTTTAATTTCGGCAAAACCTTTTTTCTTGAATTTTCGAGATTTTTAAGAAAGTTTTCTCCTAATTTATCCCCAAATTTTAGTAATTTTTTCTGCTTAAATTTTTGCAAAATTCCCCCGTTTAGAGATTTTTTTCAAGTTTTTGAAAGTTTTTTTAAACTTTGAGACTTGATGGTTTTATTTTGAATTTTTTGAGGAATTCTTGATTTTTTTTTCAAGTTTTATGTTTTATTCTTTTGAATTCCCATAGATTTTATTTTACAACTTTTTGACGATTTTCCACAAATTCTCGTGTTTTTTTTGGTGTCTTTGCAATTTTATTGTCAAATTTTGTGAGTTACTTTTTTTTAATTCTTGCGATGGTTTTTCTTAAATTTCAGTGCTTTTCATCTTGGTTTTTTCGGTGGAGTTTTTCTACTTTTAATCGAATTTTTATTCTGAAATCCCAGTGATTTTATTCAACTTGTTGAATTTTGACAAAACTCATCATTTTTTGACTATTTTTTAGTTCCCTCCAGCTTTCTCTGTCCTCAGCCTTTCTCGTGCATTCTCCCAGTGACATTTTGGCAGTTTTCTTGGTCAAGTCCGTGTATCGGGTGGGTGATCTTCCCCTTCCTCTCTTGCCTTCTATGTGGCCTTGGACTGTCAATTTTTTCCAAGTTGTCCTGTCTCATGACGTGTCCGAAGTAGTGCAGTATTCGTCTCCTAATGACTGTGCTTAGCCTTTCGCCTTTCCTTTACTCCCAGTTGTTGAAGTATTGACACATTTGTTCTTTTCTGGACCCATGAGATCCTTAGCATGCGTCTGTAGCAGTACATTTCGAATGCGTCAATTTTATCTTGGTCTGTCTTGCTTATTGTCCAGCACTCTGATGCATACAGGAAGATGGAGAAGTCTAGCGTTGTAGCGTTTTTACTATTCTCAGCTTTGTGACCTTTGTAATGTTGTGGCTTTTACATATCCGGTTGAGCTTTCCCATTGCTGTCTTCTTCGATTTTCCTGAGCATTTCCTTCATCTCATCTGGTGTCTCTGCGAGCAGGGTTGTGTCATCGGCATATCTTAAGTTTGACAATGTCTTTCCTCCAATTCTGACTCCCTTTTCCTAATCCTCTAGGGCAGTTCTCATTATCCATTCTCCATATGCATTGAAGAGAATTGGGCTTAGTATGCATCCCTGTCTTACTCCCTTTGCTGTATGGAAATGATTGGTAACTTGGTAAGCTCTCCTTCAACTCTCATCTGTGCCACATTGTCCTCATACAGACTCTCCATAAGACTGACAAGGTGCCCTGGTACTCCAAGCTTTTTGAGGTTTTCCCAGAGGATCTTCCACTTGCAACTCGAGTAGAGGAACAAAAAACTAAGGATAATGCCCTACAAAACACGTTATTATGAAAAGTTGTCTATCTTGTTAAATGAAGGTGCTACATGCTCCGCAAAACTGGAAATTTACCAATTTTGAAAAATTCATCAAAAATAAGAAGATGTTTGAATCATTTAAAGGATGCCCTTAACCTATAGTACTCTAGTGGACGAACAGACATGTTATTATGACCAATTGCCTATCTTCAAAGTTGAAGGGGCAAACCTGATTCCAAATTTTCAAATTTTGAAATTGTGCCTGCCCCTTCAATTTTGAAGATAGGCAATTGGTCATAATAACTTTTCTTGTTCGTCCACTCGAGTACTATGGGTCAAGGGCATCCTTTAAATGATTCAAACATCTTCTTATTTTTGATGAATTTTTCAAAATTGGTAAATTTTAGTCAAAAAATGGGATAATTTCTTCAATACGCAGACGGTAAGAAAATGTCTGAATCATTCAAAGGATGCCCTTAACCCATAGTACTCGAGTGGACGAACAGGAAAAGTTATTATGATCAATTGCCAATCTTCAAAATTGAAGGGGCAAGCACAATTTCAAAATTCAAATTATGGGCACTTGAAATTTGGAAATTTTGAATCAGGTTTGTCCCTTCAATTTTGAAGATAGACAATTGGTAATAATAACATGTCTGTTCATCCACTCGAGTACTTATGGGTTAGGGGCATCACTTAAATGATTCAAACATTTTCTTATTTTTGATGAATTTTTCAAAATTATTGGTAAATTTCCAATTTTGCGGAGCACGTAGCGCCTTCATTTACAAGATAGGCAACTTTTCATGAAAACGTTTTTTTGTTCGTCTACTCGAGTTGCATCTATTGTGAAATTATTGCCCACTCTTTATTAAACGCCCTGTATTATTAATCAGGAAAAGAAGCAAATTTCAGAGAAATACTTCGATATTTTCAATTTTTAATACCATAGACTCGTCACAGTCGTCAGTGTCTCGTCAAAGAATTCGTAAGTTAATGACTGACCTACGTATTACTTAAAGACTCATACAATAATCTCCCCACATCTTGACAGGTTTCAACTACCAATGGCATGGCAGTAAAATTGGAAAAGAATAAGCCAACCACATTTTTTTTTTGCTTTATTATGTATCATTTTGTTCTAGTGAGCTCAAAACAACAAGTCGTTACAAAATGTGGGCAATTACAATGCTCGGGAATTCACTGACAATACCTAGACAGCGAATTCTTTGATATCATGCCTCTGAGGAAACATCCACAACAAGATCATCAATGCATTCCTTAGACTTGGGTAATTTTACAATAAACATATTTTTCTCGACATTTACTCTCGCTTTGATATAAGTTTTATCTTCTTGAGTAATATTACAAATGAAATTCGGGGTATTCGTGTAATTAATACCTTTGTACATGAATCCCACTTCCCAAGTATCGTACGAGTTGACAGGAGTCCCAAATCGATGCTGAAGAGTAACGTTACGAGTTTGATTGAACGCTTGCACGTATTCCAAATCGTAATACATACTCGAATCCAATAAAAGTCGCTTTGTGTACAACGAATGCTTCAATACGTACACGAAAATCTTATCGGGGTTGTCGTTATGCAAAGAACAGAATATAAATTGAGACTTGGAAGGGATTTCTTTATTCCGGGCGAGCTTCTGTTCCATCCAAAGCATGAAGTTCTTTTTGATGGCGTAACAACACGTCACAAATAATAAGAGCGAAATCGGTAGAGATAATTTCATAATCACTGATTCAAATCAAGTATTAACCGCTTCGAAAATATATTCTTTGATCAATAAGGCATTTTAATTGCACCATCTATCACTAAAAGTTGGTCACATGAGGGTAAATAATCACTAGGAATCGTCACTAACGTCTTCCTTACAAACGTAAATAGGTAACTTGTAACTTCCATAATAATGTAGAGACTTGAAGCGAACAAGCCTAGTGAATATTTGTTTTACTTAATCCCATTTCAACGGCTTAGTTAATTAGATTTTGAGATCATAACGTGTGATAATAATCATGAAGATTGAGAAACAGAGCTGATGATTTCCCAAACGAAAACCGCGCGTATCTACAACATATTTTATTAGGAGAACCAAAGGAGATGATAACAAAGATTTTTCAAAGACTAGAAAAATTGAACAAAATTCTTACCTAATAAATTACAGCACAAGAATATTTACAAAACAATAAAATCAGACCAGAACTCTTACCTCCTATTAAATTTCAAATATCTCATAATTTCGTATGTACCTATACAAACGATCTGCGAATCACCTTCCGTCCTACTAAATCGCTTTCAGTGGTACTTTACGCGATTCGGAGGCTGCTGGACTTATAATAAAAACTTCTCTCATTAAATCAACGGTAAATGTTACAGGGTCATTTTTATCTTCATATAAGAAATAACAGCTCAACGGTTCAGTATTCTGATACGTCCGATCTCTAGATTCAGAAAACACTTTTATATTCCACGACTGACTAGCGCGACCATATGGAAAAGTTGATATGATAAAGTCCATCTTTTCAGAATCCGTGAACGATTTAATTGTCGGCAAATTCTTCCATGTTGCTTGATGTAAAACACTGTTTTCAAACGATTCCGTGTAGTTTAATTCGACAACATTAATAGAATCGAAATTTTTATTAAAAATTTCCCAAACCATGTCGTGTTCTTCGGCTAATATTTTTCTGAATACACAAGTCAGCACGATGAGGATTTGCAATGAAAACAAAGAGCACGTTGAAAGAGACATGATACGAAGATTTTCAGTTGAACAACACAGCACTTCACAGTTGAGCCATGAATACTGCAATGTTTGATAAAGGAATTGGAATTTTTTTCGATTGATTTGAGACTTCGATAAAAGTTTATCTACAAAGCACTGTATGTAGGTAGAGGTACCCAACTATACGTATAAAATTTCAATACTCTACGCATAAAATTTCAATACTCTACGCATGTTGAATAGGGTATAGGATGGGTATAGACTCCTCCATGTGGTCTTCAACAGGTGTCGCGAATAATTTGTCTGATAATACATTCCGCATAACTCAAGAGCAGACAATTTGTTTCGCTAACACAAAAATTGAGTTCATTTTTTAAATATTGTTTATTATTCTGAGCGGTCGAGTCGTTAGATAGGTATTGCAGACGGGTCATTCCACACCAAATCGGCGGATTTTTGCACCAGGGTTCTTCGATTTTTTTCAAAATCAGCCAAATCAGGCCATGTTTAGAGGTCATTAAAGGATGAAGAATGATGCAAACCGGACATCTTTTCTATTTTTTTGGCGGAGTTGTGGGGCTTTAAAGTTCTCTAAAATGGCCAAATGTTGACACTTTCAAAAATCTAAAAAAATCGATTTGAAAGCTTATAATTTAGGTAAATATAACCACGACATCTGCGAGTAAAAATTCTGAAAAAAAATTCTCAGTTAATTATAGTACTTTTCATGTAGAATAACTTATCAAAAAATTGGACTGGCATTTTTTTTCATTTTAGAGAAAAAAATTACAAGTTTGGCACTTATTGCAAAAATATGTACCATCAGGAACCTAAAAAATGAAAATTTTTGCATTTTTGAGATATTTTACCGATGTAGGTATAAACGAAAATTTAAAAAAAATTTCCTTCCCCTAGAACTTTGTCTACAAATTGACAAGAAATACCATTTTTTGTGCTATAATTTTAAGAGTGAAACCCTTACTGAAAAAATTGCATCCCTGTTTTAAACAAAAGTAGAAACCTAAAAAAAGAATAAAATATGTACTATCAGGTGCTACCATACCAGAAGATTTCCATACAGCAATTGAAGCATATGTTTCCATAAAGCACTAAGTCCAAAAAAATATTGATAAGAAATTCATTATACAGGGTGCCCAGAAATATCGAGTATCTCAAAGAAAGTTTTTCATTAAAGATATAGGTTGGCAATGTGAAATAGATGCATATGATTGGTGGAATGTTACCTCTCCAGTCCAACAACCAATCATGTGCTATCATTATTATCATTCACTGTGACCAACCAAAGTATTTTAGTAGAAAACTTTTTTTGGGGTACTCGATATTTCTGGGCACCAACGTAGAAATGGCTCAAGTTGGCTGACTTTTTGATATGTTGTAGCCAAGACCCTTGGGCACAACATATCAAAAAACCAGCCATTTTGAGCAGCAACTTTATGCTAGATGGCCTTGCAACCTCAGAATCTTTGAAAATGGACTTAGTGCGTTTTGGAAACCTATGCTTCAATTGTAATATGTACATAGGTACCCATTTTCAAAAAAGAAAGACCAAAATGACCCAGGAAACTACCGTGGAATAAGCCTACTAAATGCTGCTTACAAAATGCAAAGATGCTAGCAAGAAGAATCAAGAGCCATGTGGAGCCATTAATATTGGAATGCCAAAATGGATTTTGAAAGGGAAGATCATGCATTGATGGAGTATACCTAATAAGCAATGAAGATGCTGATGGAGAAGAGACGAGAGTATAACCTACATAGAAACACACATGTGCTTCATTGATCTGGAGAAGGCGTACACTTGAGTACATGGAAGAAGCTGTTCAAAATCCTGAGGAAAATCAAAGTGAATCAACAAATAGTACTGACGCTTAATTGAAGAATTATACACAGACACAGATAATGTAATAAGAGTAAAATCTGGAAATCTGTTGGAAACAAAGAAGATGGGAAGAGGAGTAAGACAGGGATGCGCAATGTCGAGTAGCCTGTTCAACATCTAAGTACTTTGATGACATGGATTAAAGAATGGCTGAAAACCAGCCAAAAGGGCTAGACATCAATGACACCCATGTCAATACCCTGTTATTTTGCTGATTATCAGGTGGTCTTTGCTGACAACAAAGATGACTTGCAGAGAGCATGTACAACCTTTAGAAAGTAGAAAGTAGCAGATAAATACGGAATGAGAATCTTGTCATCAAAAACCAGGCTTGTCAGACCGGGCCAAAAACCTGGACTGATGACCACAACCAGACCCAAAAATGCACACAAGACCAAGTGGACCGGACCTGACCTTAGACCTCTAAAAAAAGTTTATGTAAATATTAACCAAACAGATGACCCTTTTCAGAAAAAATGACGGGGACAGACTGAGACCGAAGACCTTTCTAAAACAATCGGACCAATGACCCCAGTTTGGACCTCAGTTATGCCCAATTTTTCAAATTTATAATGCCATTTTAGATGCCTATTTCGAATAAATTTCCATTGTGATTTAATTTCTTTCGAAGTTTCAGTGTTTTGAAAGTAAAAATCCCATTTTTCAACTCATCTTATGTGTTAGGAAGCTTTTTTATTTCTGAAAAATGAAGACTGTTTTTTGGACCTGGGCTGACCTGTGACTACGATGAAAATTTCTGGTCAGGACCGGCCCGGATCGACCTACAATGACAAAAAATGCAGAACCAAATGACCAGACCAGACCGTTTGAAAGCTCTAAATTATGACCTTGATTTTGGAGCAACTGGAAAACCTGAGCGGTCCTACAAGCTTGTCAAAAACAATGCATGGTGATGGCCTTTGAGGGGAAAGAGCCAATACACAGCAAAATTATTGTAAAGGGACTGCCAGTGGAACAAGTTAGAAGCTTTAAATACGTATCCAGGGTGCAAGCTATCTTACAAAAGGAGAGGTTGATGCACAACTTAAGATCAACAAATTCCTGAGAGTAAGCATTAGGGCAATAAACCGAGCCATCCCTCCAAGAAAAATCAAGAGCCGAAACTCGAATAAGAATCTATAATACCCTGGCAAGACAAATGCTGCTGTACAGAAGCGAAACATGGGTGATGAGAAAAGAATGAAAATATATAAAAAGCAGAGTAACTGCAGCAGAAATGATATTCATGCGAGCCACAGCAGTATATATGAGACACAATAGGAAAAGGAATGAAGACATCCTGAAGTCTGAAGGAGCTAGGAGCAGAGCCAATCACTAGATGTGTGAAGGAATACAGAAAGAAATAGCAAAGACACATTGATAGAATGCCTGACAAACTGTCCCCTTGAAAAGTCAAAGAATGCACTCCAACTGGCAGGAGGAGCAGAGGAAGACTGAAGAAAAAACTTGATGATATCTACATCAGCGAGCAATTCTTCTACCATTTCCCAGACGGGCTGAACAGCTCACCAGGCCAAAGTTCAATGATGAAATAGTTCATCAATATAATACACAGATATGTGAAAAATCCTCCTTCCCCCTAATTTATCGGTAAATTTACGAGAAATATAATTTTTCTGGCTGTGATTTTGCAAGTGATACGTACATGTTGGAAAAATTTTGCCACTGTTTTAAACAAATGAAAAGAACACCATTTTCATAAAACTTTTTACTAAGGGTGAAACCAGGTCGAGTGGAACGATTTTTATTTAACTGAAAATTTTGACTAGGTACCTATTTCAACTTTGAGACCCGGTAAATATTTTGTTATGTAGTCCCATCCTTTGGCTACAAAAAGACTCCTCATTTTTCAAATTTGGTTCATAAACTTGAGCTCCAGGATTTTTTTTCTCAACCAACTATTCTCGTTTCACTTGACCCGATGATGTGTTCAAGTGGAACAGACGGGTGAGTCAAGTGGAACGAAGAGTTTCCCATAAGAAAATAATAGAAAATTAACGGTGAAAAATTATGTAGACAGGAAGATCCGAAATTAGCATTTTGAGGCAATTTTTGAAATCACATATGTTTGTGTCAAGAGAAAATTATTGAATCGATATGAGTACAATCTTGTAAAGTGATGTAAATTAGCGTGTTATTTCAAAATATAATGTCATTTTTCAAAAAAATAACTTTTGACATCCATTTTTTTAATTTGAAAATTTATTCCCCCCTTAAAACCTCCCTAAAATAAAATTTTTTCGTTGTACGATAGAAAAGAGTCATTTACATCATAATTGCTATTATACTGTGCCAAATCTCAAGCAAATTGGTTCATTTGGAGAGGCTGTAGCCTTGTCAACGGAAATTTCAGCATGAAAATTCATCGTCAATTCGTTGACAAATTGCGAAGGAGGGAATTTTTTTCAAATGTTTGTCTACACATTGGTAAAATATCTCAAAAATGCAAAAATTTTCATTTTTTAGGTTCCTGGTGGTATTTTTGCAATAAGTGCCAAACTTGTAATTTTTTTTCTCTATAATGAAAAAAAATATCAGTCCAATTTTTTGATAAGTTATTCTACATGAAAAGTACTATAACTGAGAATTTTTTTAGAATTTTTACTCGCAGATGTCGTGGTTATATTTAAATTATAAGTTTTTAAATCGATTTTTTTTAGATTTTTGAAAGTGTCAACACTGATTCTGACACCATTTGTCAATTACCCTCTCAAAGTACTACAATTTGAAAACAAGTTCAAATGTCCGGTTTGCGTCATTTGTCATCGTGTTTGATGACCTCTAAACATGATTTGATTTTGAAAAAAATCGAAGACCCCTCGGGCAAAAATCCGCCAATTTGGTGTGGAATGACCCAGATAAGTTTAATAATAAAGCCATAATTAGTTGATATTTCCAAGGTAAGGTGCACTAGCACCTTTACACTTGGACATAGGCTCAATCAATCCTACTCCCATCAATTGCAAAGATAAACTGAAATCGAAGAAAACGGTCCCTGTTCTCATTTCAGAGTTCTCCACATGGATTAATCATGTTTAACCTATGCCTACCTATCTGTAATTCACGTAATCTGATTGCATAATCCATAATCTTAAGGCTATTTACGTAAGAATAGACTTCAATAAAACGACCAAAATTAAAATATTGCACAAACATGATTTAGAAACTCATTCGATGCCAACTCATTAACATAGGTAGGCCTCGCGGTTGATGAAAGCTCCTTTATCAGTACGCTTCGAACTTTCTTAACGTTCAGTTTTTTAATCTCTCGCGTATTATTAAAAACTACTAAGTCAATGCATTAAATTAAGAACCAAGTTTTAAAATTTCGTGCTAAGTATGTTCCGAGTATTAGATTATATTTTTGTACTGATTGTGATCGCTCATCCGGTGGTATTCGGTAAAAAACAAAAATCCATCTATCAGAACATAACGTACTTTGAAATGGTAAATGATAAACCTGGCCTATGGCACACCTACGAAGTAATTTTACAAGAAGTATACAACGATAGTACAGTATTACGCGAAGCTTTTTGGTACAATATACCGCCTATGAAACCATACGATTTATATAAATCGAAAAGATTCCAAATGACGAATATCGGTAATAAGTTAATGAGTCAAAGATGGGCTGTTGTGTATGGACTTGAAAATAGCATCTATATAAGCAAAGATTTCGCCGTAACTAAATTATGTCCCGAAGATACCCTGGCTCAGTTGGATATGATGTTTGATCAAAAACGACTGAGATTCACAGTGCGACCAACTGTGTCCAAGATGGGCAGAGCTGAGATGATGAAGAAAAGCGGCATTATCGATACGACTACCATAGTCAGTCGAGTGAAACAATTGATCGACTTGAAAAAAGAACTGAAACTCGAGTTTTTACCTACGTTTAGAAATGTATCTGGTAATACTATTTTTGGCAAGAAGTGATTGAGATAACGAACTGATTTGAAATTTGTACGATTCAAGTTACAGATCGTAACTCTTGAGTAACTGCAGAGTACGAATTTCATAACTACTACGTTGCGTAAATGAGCGAAGATCATGATGATGGAGATGATTTTTTTGTAACTATTCGGATTAATTTTTGTTATCTTTACCTATCAGAACTCCATACAGTTTAAATAACTTCACCGGGTACCTACCTAGTTGAAACAGATATGGTTATAATATTTCGAGTATACTCATATAAAATGATCGAAGCTTGACCACCAACAGCGAAGCACTGACCGAATTAAAATCATAGTATGTAGTAAGATTAATTTTCGGAGGACGTTTTCAACAGTGATTTTTTGATCAAAATAATATACATCAAGTCCAGAGAAGAATTGAAGAAACTAATGGATTCAAAATGTTGGACATACGTAGGTAGGTACCTACCTCTCAAAATGAAAAAAAATGTTGACAGGAAAACGACGTCAATAAATTTAAGGAATAATAACGAATCCTCAAAATCCTATGTTTATACTGTGGTATCAGTGCGTTCCGAAAACGATTCTCCAAAAATGTAAATAATGTTTTATAAAAATAAACCAACGGTTTTTGTACATTTTCATACAGATTAATTTGTTCCGGTAATTGAGAATATGTAGGTACATTCAGGGCAGGTGTGCGATAGAGGCATATCGGTGACGAGCGATTCTTCGTTGATCAATGGGGGGGGGGAGAGATTTTTTTCAATTACTTATATTTTCTTGCTGTTGTAAAAAGAAAAATGCGGTTTCAGAACTTTTACTTGAAATTATTGGATTTATTTGATACTTGTGTCAAAAATGTATACGACCCGTCCTAATCAGAACTAACCCCGCTCCCCACTCATCGAAACCAACTTTTAAAATAACAATAACTTATAAGTCTTCAGCAGCGGCTTAGCAAAGGTGGATCGAAATCTCAAACAGAGAATAGAGCGACTGCATTCCCAGTTCCCTTGCGGTTAAAAATTGAGAATAAAACACGCAAAAATAGTGTATTAAGACCCAAGTATAAGGACCTGTGATTGAGACAGACACCATTTAAATTAGTGGGTGTTTTCAGACCCACGTCCCACGTATTGGCCTTTGGTTGAAACACACTCTACTTAAATCAGTGGGTGTTTTCAGACTCAAGTAAAAACCAGTGGTAGAGACAGACACCACTTAAAATCAGTGGTATAGACAGATACCATTTTAATCAGTTGGTGTGATCAAACCCAAGTAAACCCAAATAGTAGAGACAGACAACATTTAAATCAGTGGGTGTGCTCAAACCCAATTGAAAACCAGTGGTAGAGACATATACCATTTAAATCAGTTGGTGTGATCAAACCCAAGTAAACCCAAGTGGTAGAGACAGACACCATTTAAATCAGTGGGTGTGTTCAAACCCAATTGAAAATCAGTGGTAGAGACAGATACCATTTAAATCAGTGAGTGTGATCAAACCCAATCAATAACCTGTGGTAGAGACAGACACCCTCCAAATTAGTGGGTATGTTCAAAACCGAGTGAAAACCCTTTTTAAACATTGTCTGTCACAAACACTGCTTTCAAACAGTGTCTGTCACTACCACTGGTTTTAAACAGTGACTGTCACAAACACAGGTTTTAAACAGTGTCTGTCACAAACACTGATTTTGAACAGTATCTGTCACTACCACAGGTTTTAAACAGTGTCTTTCACTACCACTGGTTTTAAACAGTGTCTGTCACAATCACTATCACTGGTTTTAAACAGTATCTGTCACTACCACTGGTTTAAAACAATGTCTGCCACTATTACTGGTTTTAAACAGTGTCTGTCACTACCATTGGTTTCAAACAGTGTCTGTTACAAACACTAGCTTTAAACAATGTCTGTAACTACCAGTGGTTTTAATCAGTGTCTGTCACTACCACTGGTTTCAAACAGTGTCTGTTACAAACACTAGCTTTGAACAGTGTCTGTCACTACCACTGGCTTTGAACAGTGTCTGTCACTACCACTGGTGTTGAACAGTGTCTGTTACCAACACTGGTTCTAAGCAATGACTGTCACAAACACAGGTTTTACACAGTGTCTGTCACAAACACAGGTTTTAAACAGTGTCTGTAACAACTACTGGTTATAAACAGTATCTGTCACTACCACTGGTTTTAAATAGTGTCTGTCACAATCACTGGTTTTAAACAGTGTCTGTCGCAAACACTGATTTTGAACAGTGTTTGTCGCTACCACAGGTTTTAAACAGTGTCTGTCACAAACACTGGTTTTAAACGGTGTCTGTTACAAACACTTGCTTTAAACAATGTCTGTAACTACCACTGGTTTTAATCAGTGTCTGTCACTACCACTGGTTTCAAACAGTGTCTGTTATAAACATTGGCTTTGAACAGTGTCTGCAGTGCTGTGAGAACGAACGAAAGCGGGAACGGGAACGCATACAGAACGCCCATTTTAAAATTTCCTTCAAAGAACGGAGAACAGGAATGTAAATATTTAAAGAACGGGAACGAAAACGGGAACGCTCTTGTGAAAATTCTTGAGAAGGGGAATGGGAATGGGAATGGAGTGCTAAATTGGCGTTCTCAGATGTTCTTTCAGAGTTCTCAAATTACCTCTCAAAACTCCGATAAATAGGGGAAAATGCACTTTTTCTACAAACTTTTAGTAGTTTTTGGGTACAATTGATGAAAATGACAAAATTTCCACCAAAAATTGCTTCGCTTGTACCACAGAACGCAATTTGGAACGGGAATGGGAACACAGGAACCTAAATTTTGGTAATCTGATTGAGAACGAGAATGGGAACGGGAACGCTTCTGCAATTCTGCATATGGAGCACAAGAAATAGGAACAGGAACGAGGTGTTGGATTTGGGAGCAATAAGGAACAAAGAACGGCGTTCTTTATTGTGAGAATTAGAGCCCTGCGCCGCCGCGCCGCGCCGCCGCCGCCACCAAATTTTCACACATTTTTTGAGCCACCGCCGCCGCTTTAAAAATTTTTGAAGCCGCCTTGCTCGGCTGAGCCGATTTAAATCACTCAAATGGCAAATTTTAGGGAAATTTTCCCCATATTTTGGATTTTTTCAAGTGGCTAAATTTTTCAATTTTGCCACGCACTACCTAGAATGATTTCTCATGCTAAATGCTTATTTGAGAAGCTGAATAATTTTCGCAAAAAATTTTTATTTTGAGGTAATTTTATGATTTACGGAAAATTACCTCAAAATTTCAACCTTTGTAGCCGGCTGAGCCGCAGCCGAGTAAAATTTTTGCCGCCGCCGAAAACGTCGGCTGGAATTGGCTACGCCGCCAGCCACAACGCTGCGCTCACCATAGCCGCCGCCGATCATTTCGTCGTCGGCGCAGGGCTCTAGTGAGAATGAAGAACGGGAACGGGAACGAGCACTTCAGTGTTCTCACAGCACTAAGTGTCTGTCACTACCACTGGCTTTAAACAGTGTCTGTCACTACCACTGGTGTTAAACAGTGTCTGTTACCAACACTGGTTCTAAGCAATGACTGTCACAAACACCGGTTTTAAACCGTGTCTGTCACAAACACTGGATTTAAACAGTGTCTGTAACAACTACTGGTTATAAACAGTGTCTGTCACTACCACTGGTTTTAAATAGTGTCTGTCAGTTCTGTCACAATCACTGGTTTTAAACAGTGTCTGTCACAAACACTGATTTTGAACAGTGTCTGTCACTACCACAGGTTTTAAACAGTGTCTGTCACAAACACTGGTTTTAAAGAGTGTGTGTTACAAACACTAGCTTTAAACAATGTCTGTAACTACCACTGGTTTCAAACAGTGTCTGTTACAAACATTGGCTTTGAACAGTGTCTGTCACTACCACTGGTGTTAAACAGTGTCTGTCACAAACACTGGATTTAAACAGTGTCTGTACCAACTACTGGTTATAAACAGAGTCTGTCACTACCACTGGTTTTAAATAGTGTCTGTCTGTCTTCTGTCTCTGTCACAAACACTGATTTTGAACAGTGTCTGTCACAATCACTGGTTTTAATCTGTGTCTGTCACTACCACTGGTTTCAAACAGTGTATGTTATAAACATTGGCTTTGAACAGTGTCTGTCATAATCACTGGTTTAAAACAATGTCTGCCACTATTACTGGTTTTAAGCAGTGTCTGTCACTACCATTTGGTTTCAAACAGTGTCTGTCACTACCACTGGCTTTAAACAGTGTCTGTCACTACCACTGGTGTTAAACAGTGTCTGTTACCAACACTGGTTCTAAGCAATGACTGTCACAAACACCGGTTTTAAACCGTGTCTGTCACAAACACTGGATTTAAACAGTGTCTGTAACAACTACTGGTTATAAACAGTGTCTGTCACTACCACTGGTTTTAAATAGTGTCTGTCAGTTCTGTCACAATCACTGGTTTTAAACAGTGTCTGTCACAAACACTGATTTTGAACAGTGTCTGTCACTACCACAGGTTTTAAACAGTGTCTGTCACAAACACTGGTTTTAAAGAGTGTGTGTTACAAACACTAGCTTTAAACAATGTCTGTAACTACCACTGGTTTCAAACAGTGTCTGTTACAAACATTGGCTTTGAACAGTGTCTGTCACTACCACTGGTGTTAAACAGTGTCTGTTACCAACACTGGTTCTAAGCAAGGACTGTCACAAACACAGGTTTTAAACAGTGTCTGTCACAAACACTGGATTTAAACAGTGTCTGTACCAACTACTGGTTATAAACAGAGTCTGTCACTACCACTGGTTTTAAATAGTGTCTGTCTGTCTTCTGTCTCTGTCACAAACACTGATTTTGAACAGTGTCTGTCACAATCACTGGTTTTAATCTGTGTCTGTCACTACCACTGGTTTCAAACAGTGTATGTTATAAACATTGGCTTTGAACAGTGTCTGTCATAATCACTGGTTTAAAACAATGTCTGCCACTATTACTGGTTTTAAGCAGTGTCTGTCACTACCATTTGGTTTCAAACAGTGTCTGTCACTACCACTGGCTTTAAACAGTGTCTGTCACTACCACTGGTGTTAAACAGTGTCTGTTACCAACACTTTTTCTAAGCAATGACTGTCACAAACACTGGTGTTAAACAGTGTCTGTCACAAACACTGATGTTAAACAGTGTCTGTCACAAACACTGGATTTAAACAGTGTCTGTCACAAACACTGATGTTAAACAGTGTCTGTCACAAACACTGGATTTAAACAGTGTCTGTAACAACAACTGGTTATAAACAGTGTCTGTCACTACCACTGGTTTTAAATAGTGTCTGTCACAACCACTGGTTTTAAACAGTGTCTGTCACGAACACAGGTTTTACACAGTGTCTGTCACAATCACTGGTTTTAAACAGTGTCTGTCACAAACACTGATTTTGAACAGTGTCTGTCACTACCACAGGTTTTAAACAGTGTCTTTCACAAACACTGGTTTTAAACAGTGTCTGTCACTACCACAGGTTTTTAACAGTGTCTCTCACTACCACTAGTTAAAACAATGTCTGCCACTATTACTGGTTTTAAACAGTGTCTGTCTCTGTCTCTTCTGTCACTACCATTGGTTTCAAACAGTGTCTGTTACAAACACTGGCTTTAAACAATGTCTGTAACTACCACTGGTTAATGAGTGTCTGTCACTACCACTGGTTTCATACAGTGTCTGTTACAAACACTGGCTTTGAACAGTGTCTGTCACTACCACTGGTGTTAAACAGTGTCTGTCACAAACACTGGATTCAAACAGTGTCTGTAACAAACACTGGATTTAAACAGTGTCTGTAACAACTACTGGTTATAAACAGTGTCTGTCACTACCATTGGTTTGAAAAACTGTCTGTCACAATCACTGGTTTTAAACAGTGTCTGTCACAAACACTGATTTTGAACAGTGTCTGTCACAAACACTTATTTTGAACAGTGTCTGTCACTGCCCCAGGTTTTAAACAGTGTCTGTCACAAACACTGGTTTCCACTGGTTTCAAACAGTGTCTGTCACTACAACTACTGTTTTTAATTGAGTAATACACCATTTTAATCAGTTGGGTGGATCAAACTCAAACCCATGTGAAAACCAGTGGTAGAGACAGACACTATTTAAATCAGTGGTTGTGATCAAACCCAAGTAAAAACCAGTGGTAGGGACAGACACCATTTATAATCAGTTGATGAAATAGGCACCATTCAAATCAGTGGTTGTGTGTTTAAACACAAGTGAAAACCAGTGGTAGAGATGAACGCCATTTAAATCAGTGGGCGTGTTCAAACCCAAGTAAACATGTGTGGTAGAGACAGACACCATTTAAATCAGTGGGTATGTTCAAAATCAAGTAAAAACCAGTGGTAGAGACAAACACCATCAAAGAACCAGTGGTTGGGACTGACACAATTTAAATCAGCAGGTGCGTTCGAACCCAAGTAACAACCAGTGGTTGAGACAGACACCATTTAAATCAGTCAGTGAGTTCAAATCCAAGTAAAAACTAGTGGTAAAGACAGACGCCATTTAAATCATTGGGTGTTTTCAGACCTTAGTAAGGACCTGTGGTTGAGACAGACACTATTCAAACCAGTGAATGTGTTCAGACCCCTAGTTAAGACCTGTGGTTGAAACAGACACCATTTAAATCATTGGGTGATTTCATATCCAAGTAAGCACCTGTGGTTGAAACAGACACTATGTACTTAAATCAGTGGGTGTTTTCAGATCCAGGTAAGGACCCGTGGTTGAGCCAGACACCATAGGCGTCTTCTGGGCGCCTCAATTTTTTTTTTAATTAAAAATTTCAGGGAAATAAAAATCCATTGTTTCTCACTCAAGTCGAGTGTGGTTTTCAAGAAGATTGGCAGAGATTTCCAGAATAGTAGCGACCCCAAAATTACGTGACCAGAAATGTATGCTTCTGAAATAATATTCAAGTCTTTTTATTTTCCCGCCAATTTATGCAATTTTTGGACTACTTTGAAAATGTTCAAAACTATGTAGGGCACTCGATTTTTTCTGTAGGTAACTGACATTTTTTGAGAAGTGTCTCTCAAATTCGCCTATTCTAGTAAAAAAAAAGTGACAAAATTCGGAAATTAAGTGACAGAGAACTCTTCGTAGGTAACATCATTGTTCTTGCACAAATGAATGAAGAAAAAATGCAAAAAATCTCCAATAAATAGGATGAGATTAGACGGTGGCTAATCTGAAAGGAGAGAATTTAGTATAATCTCGGCATTTAATCACATATCGAAACGATGCGAAACGTATCCGTAAAATTAACCACTAAACTGACCATCAGATATTCCCCGATGCTTTATTACATTGTGGTTTGAAATTATGTAGGTACCTTGCTCTCGAGTGTTAATCTTCATTCAGGAAGAAGCCTCATTGATGTTAAAATATTGTAATGTGACAACCGAATTTCCCAAACTAAATATTATTTGAAAATGAAAATAGATAAAAATCTTATCGAAATATAGGTAAACCATAAGAACACATTTTGATTGGTGACTTAGATACCTACCGGGGTCTGTATTTCGTACAGTTTCGTGAAGATGCCGAAGTAATGAAGTCGCGATAGTATTCCATTTTTTACGCGAGTGTGACCCAGGATGAAAATTTATATTTTCTGCACTACCACCATATTGCTGTCGACAGTCACATGTCGAAGAAGATGGACTACCAGATCAACAACAAAGAGCACTATTCCTCCGGCCGTATTTGAAAGTAATTTAACAAATTTCGACCCCGAAAATGTTTGGGACCCGTTTGCAGACGACTACGATAGGTATGATCTCGATTTAGCCTACTACGATAACGTCACAGAACCGACAACCACTTCAAAACCGCCCACAACGAAAAACATGTATTACAACGACACCATCGATTACAAAGGTGTCATCAGGTTTTTCCGAATATACAACAAAACGCCTTACGATCTAAGAGTTCACGAAGTAACCTACGCAGAGTACTTAAACGAGACGAAAATACATGGAAGATATTGGCGCCATTTACCAGTGATCGAAGCTTATCATGATTCCAAAAAGCAAACTTTTACAATGAAGAATTTCACCAATCCTCAAATCGAACAGAGGTGGACTTGCGTTGTTACTTACAACAATAAGACTTATACGACCATAAGACCCAGTGTAGTGCATCTGATTCCGGGAGATTGCGTTTATGTTACCTATTTAGTGGTAGACGAACTGAAAGAAAAGTTTGTTGTGATTCCTCCTAAATCGGGCCAGTCGAAAGCGTATCTTCATCCTATTGAGGGAAATCTAACGTACTCGAATCCGCAAGAATTGGAGACTGAATTGGACAAAATTAAGCAAGAAGTGCTTCGTATCTATCCTCCGGAAGATGATTATATCGGATTGTTTTAGTTTATAGATTTCGTCGCTGAGTAATTGATCGAATTCGCTGTTAATTGAGAATTTTACATTAACGAGTCCAATTGTAAATAGTATTTTCACCGCCTATTGCAAAATTATTTATACTAAATAGGATGTGCTTTGATTTGAAGATTCTCAACTTGTTTTGTGATTTCATCGAGGATACGTGTGGAACGGTTTTGATTATTTTACTAGATTTGAAGTTTATAATAAAAATTTCACTCGAACTTTCTACTTTCACCTTTGAGACGCATGGGCGAGGTGCTCCAATTGATGCGGAAATTTTGGACCGAGACAACAAAAAAATGAAAGAATAAGGTACATACATTATTCCATCATCTGAAATTTTAAACGTTGATCTTCATTTTTTAGATTTTGGAAATTTTTGAAAACCAAAGAGCAGTGAAAATATAAAATTGCATTCAATTGAAGCGAAAATTTGCAGCTCATCAATCGTAAGAGCATATCACCTGTTTAGTGAAGTGTTAACAGGTATATATTTCGAAATATTTTATTAAAGGATGGTCTGCAGCAGCTCTCTGTATGGGCCCTTTCTTTCTTACGCAGATGAAAAAAAATACGCATTTATTGTTAATTGAGGAGCCCGCATAAGGATCTATGGCACACCCCCCCCCCTCCATCGATCCTCCGGGACAACTTTTTTCTTACAGGGGAAGTCCAAAGGAACATTTCTAGCCTTAATCCTAAAAAAACATGGTACAATTCACAAAATGGCGGCCATTTGACAGGTCAGCCGAAATCGCAAATTTTGCCTTCCAACATAGGACTTGCACGAAATTTTTTAAACCTTACAAAGGTATGTAGATCGAAACAGAAGGCACAAATTCATCATCTGGCAACATTTCAAGTGCGAAAGTGCCTTTTTCGATTTTTGGCGAATTTTTGAAAATCAAATTTACGCCAAAAATGAGGGAAAAAATCAAAATTTCACCGAATTGACCAAGAAAGGTGAGGTTTGGGATAGGTATACCCTATTTTCGACATGTCAAATTGATTGGAAACTGTTTCAAACCGTTTTGAGCAGTTCTAGAGCCTCCAGCAGATTTTTGAAACTCGAAATTCTCGCAAAATTTCATAAAATGGAGTTGGTAAGCCGAAATTAATTCTGCAAACTAATTTCAATACGCCGCGAAGTCGACTGCAGATAAATTTCAAGTCGTTTTGGAGCCTCCAGCAATTTTTTGGAAATTACTGGAGCCTCCAGTAAATTTTTGAAACTTGAAAAATTTCATCTAAATGGAGATGGAAAGCTGAAATTGACTATGCACCCCAATTTTAACACCCTCTGAAGACGACTTCAGGCGGGTTCAAGTCATTTTGGAGTCTCCATCGACTTTTTCAAAGTTACTGGAGCCTCCAGTAGATTTTTGAAACTGGAAATTCCCACAAAATTTCATCAAATGGAGTTGAAAAGCCGAAATTCATTCTACATACATACAAACTAATAATTTCAATACGCTACGAAGTTGACTGCTGGTGGATTTCAAGTCGTTTTGGAGCCTCCAGCGACTTTTTGAAAGGTTAAATGGCGTTTTTGGAAAATTGAAATTTCCAAAAAGTAGCTGGAAGCTTCAAAACCATTTGAAACCATCATGCAGCCAACTTCCTATCGTATTGAAATTAGTTTGCGAAGTAAATTTCAGCTTGCTAGCTCCATTTGATAAAATGTTGGGGGAATTTCAAGTTTAAAAAATCTGGTGGGGACTCCAGTAATTTTCAAAAAGTCGCTGGAGGCTCCAAAATGACTTTAACCCACCTGAAGTCGTCTTCGGAGGGTGTTGAAATTGGAGTGCAGAGTGAATTTCGATTTTCCAAGTCGATTTCATGAAATTTGGTGGGAATTTCAAGTTTTAAAAATCTACTGGAAGCTCCAGTAATTTTCAAAAAGTTGCTGGAGGCTTCAAAAGACATAATTTGCAGAGTAAATTTCAGCTTTCCAACTCAATTTGATGAAACTTAATTTTGTGGAAATTTTGAGTTTCAAAGTTTGAAACCTGTACTTTAAGTTTTTTTGGAACCGATAGTGTTTTTTTGAAAGCACCTTATTCTCCGCGCAACTTTGACAATTACCTTTTTTTATTTTTAGATTTTTACCCCAAAAAAATTGTTTTAAAATTGAATCACGGAAAACATGTTCATAAAAACCCAGCAAGTCGTATAATTTGGGATGAATAAAAATTTAGAGGAACGATCTCAACTCAAATTGGATGCAGAAGAGGATGGCAATAACGGTGCAAATTTTATTGCGCGCTCATTCGAAGTCCTTTCAAATGATTGAATTCTCAAAGATTCGGAATTCAAAATCGTCTGTCAAAATTTCAAGTGCTGAAGTGCGTTTTTCGATTTTCGGTGAATTTTTGAAAATCAAATTCAGGTCAAAAAGGAGGGAAAAAATCAAAATTTTACCAAATTGACCTAGAAAGCTGAAATTTGGGATATACCCTATTTTCGACATGCCAAATCGATTGGAAACTGTTTCAAACCGTTTTGAGCAGTTCTGGAGCCTCCAGCAGATTTTTAGAACTCGAAATTCCCACAAAATTTCATCAAATGGAGTTGGATAACTGAAATTTACTCTGCAAACTAATTTCAATACGCTACGAAGTCAACTGCAGAAGGAATTCAAGTCGTTTTGGAGCCTCCAGCAATTTTTTAAAAATTACTGGAGCTTCCAAAATTTCATCAAACGGAGATGGAAAGTCGAAATTCATTCTGCAAACTAATTTCAATACGCTACGAAGTCGACTCCAGGTAGATTTCATGTCATTTTGAAGCCTACAGCGACTTTTTGAAAATTACTGGAGCCTCCAGTCGATTTCTGAAACTTGAAATTTCCCAAAATTTCATCAAATGAAGATGGGAAGTCGAAATTCATTCTGCAAACTAATTTCAATACGCTACGAAGTCGACTGCTGGTGGATTTCAAGTCGTTTCGGAGCCTCCAGCGACTGGAAAATTGAAATTTCCAAAATTAGATGAAAGCTTCAAAATCATTTGAAACCACCATGTAGTCGGAAGGAAATTTCAGCTTGCCAACTCCATTTTGGTAAAATGTTGCGGGAATTTAAAGTATCAAAAATCTATACTAGAGGCTCCAGTAATTTTCAAAAAGTCGCTGGAGGCTCCAAAATGACTTGAGCCAACCTGAAAGTCGTCTCAGAGGGTGTTAAAATTGGAGTGTAGAGTAAATTTCAGCTTTCCTTCTCTATTGGATGAAATTTTTAAAAAATTCAAAGTTTCAAAAATCTGCTGGAGGCTCCAGTAATTTCCAAAAAATCGCAGGAGGCTCCAAAACGACTTGAGATCCCTCTGCAGTTGACTTCGTAGCGTATTGAAATTAGTTTGCAGAGTAAATTTCAGTTATCCAACTCCATTTGATGAAATTTTGTGGGAATTGCGAGTACTAAAAATCTGCTGGAGGCTCCAGAACTGCTCAAAACGGTTTGAAACAGTTTCCAATCGATTTGGCATGTCGAAAATACGGTATATTTCAAATTTCAGCTTTCTTGGTCAATTTGGTAAAATTTTGATTTTTTCCCCTCATTTTTGGCCTTAATTTGATTTTCAAAAATTCACCAAAAATCGAAAAAAGGCAATTCATCACTTGAAATTTTGCCAGATGATGAATTTGTGCCTGCTGTTTCGATCTACCTCTGTAGGGTTTAAAAAATTTCGTGCAAGTCCTATGTTGGAACGCTAAATCTGCGATTTTGGCTGACCTGTCAATCAAAATTGCCGCAATTTTATAAGTAGGGCCACTTTTTTTTTAGGACAAGGGCTAGAAATGTTCCTTAGGACCCTCCCTTAAGACAAAAAATTGTTCTGGGAGGATCAACCGGGGGGGGGGGTCTGCAATGGATCCTTATGCGGGCTCCCAAAGTTTTTTTTTTAAATCTGAATATGGTAATTTTTTGAGTGGGAAAGTAGGTAGGTACATATTAAGTAGGTACGCATGATACCTTCAACTCGAACATTTTTTTTTTAAAGTTTGAGTTTATTTATTAAATGACTATTTTCAACGACTCACAGTGGGCCACAGACCCCCCAAAAACGGCGATAATTCGGATTCAACCCTCATCGATGTGCAATATGTCGATTAATATGTTTTCGACATCGTAGAATTCGAATCTGCACTTATTTTTTTTGTAGGAGTGGGGGGTGAGGCGTGGGGAGAGGGAAAATTTCAAATTTTGCATATATTATCATGTGATATATCGATTAATATGTTTTCAAGGTCGTAGAATTCGAATCTGGAGTTATTTTTTTGGTAAGGGTGGGTGGTGAGGCATGGGGAGGGGGGAATTTCAAATTTGGGGTATATTATTGTGTAATATGTCGATTGATATGTTTTCGAGGTTGTAGAGTTCGAATCTGCAGTTAGTTTCTTTGTAGAGGTGGAAGGTGAGGCGTGGGCAGGTGAAAAATTCCAAATTTACTTTTTGATGTTTTGTTATACCATTGATTTTCAAAGTTTACAGTTTTTTTTATAAAATCAGAACACATTTTGGAACAAAATTCACATAATCGGGCAATATCGTGTGTTCTCTTATGCATAGTGATGTGTATTTGGGAGTGGTGTATGCTATGTTTTGGCGATTTTTTGCACATAATTGCACATTTTCTCTGCAGGTTCATTTTTCTATTAAAAATACATCAATTTCTTTCTCAATTGCCGAAATATTGCAATTTTAAGATCAAAACATGATATACTCGATTCAATTTCGATTGAAATACATTATTTGAGACATAAAATGAATTTTTCAAATCAACGGTATTAAGAACCTCAAAAACATTACAATCGACATATTAAACGATAATATAAGCAAAATTCGGAAGTTTTTACCTCTCCACGCCTCAGTTTCAACTCCTACTAAAAAAATAACTCCGGATTCGAACTCTACGACCCCGAAAACATATTAATCGATATATCACACAATAATATAAGCAAAATTTGAAATTTTCTCGCTCCTCACGCCTCACCCCCCACCCCTACAAAAAAAATAAGTGCAGATTCGAATTCTACGGCCTCGAAAACATATCAATCGACATATTACACAATAATAATAATAATATACCCCAAATTTGAAATTCCCCCCTCCCCACGCCTCACCCCCACCCCTACAAAAAAAATAAGTGCAGATTCGAACTCTACGACCTTGAAAACATATTAATCGATATATTACACGATAATATATGCAGAATTTAAAATTTTCCCACTCCCCACGCCTCACCCCCCACTCCTACAAAAAAAATAAGTGCAGATTCGAATTCTACGATGTCGAAAACATATTAATCGACATATTGCACATCGATGAGGGTTAAATCCGAATTATCGCCGTTTTTGGGGGGTCTGTGGCCCACTGTGCGACTTTTATTTCAAGTTCGTTCGCCGAAGGAATACGGGCGTTGAGAATTCTTATTCGCCTGCGAATGTATGAATAGGCAAATCATTTTACGTGAAGCTGTTGAGTGCTTGCTGCCTGAGATTTTTTTGCGGCTGTGCTTTTATTCCTCGCCTTATTGCTCTTCTCGATAAAAATTATTGAAATTTTATTACCTACTTAAGACTGCTTAGTTAGTAGGTATTCCAAATTTCGTATCATCACTCACACCATTGATTTGAAATCATTCTCGAACATTTTTTGATATTATTTTACGAATGAAGTGCGGCTGACTTTACAAAAATTCACTCCAAGTTACCTACTCGTAGATACATCCGTTCAACATCGAAAAATTGAACTGAACTCAGTTTGTGAGCCAAATTCTTATCACAGTCCAAAACTAAACACGCGAGCTTAACATCGTCTATAAAAGCTACAGATAGATTAAATGTACCTACCTATCTCTTATCAGAATATGCGGAACGCGAGCCGTATTCTCGAAAAACTTCCATATTGAGTTCAATGTTTCAAGTTAGATTTACTTTCTCGCCAGTAATTATGTTCGTACTGCTTTGTTTCGTTGCTTCGATCCCAACAATATTCGGATTCGGCGAAGAAATAAACACAACGGACGCGTACGGAAATGTGCTGGAACATTTCAGAATTCAGAATCCTAATCAATCTCCTCTGATCATTCTCGAATTCGGTCTCTCCGAATATATGAACGATTACTTGTTGCAAGAACGATACTGGTACGATATTCCTACCATTGCTCCAATGGACGAAACCTTAATGATTCCGTTTTTCTTTAAGGATATCGGCAACCAGGATGTCATTCAAAAATGGACCTGCATTTTAGAATTCGAAAATAACACTTATATAACGAGAGAACCCGCTGTAACCAGGTATTCGGTGGATGATCAAGGACATTTATCCAGGATTGTTTTTAATTTGGTCAGAGATACCATGCAAGTGAAACCTCCGATTGCGAAATACGCCAGAGTTGAGATGAAAATGAAGAAAGGTCAATTGAACGTTACTAATACAGATGCACTCATGAACGATATCGCCAATTTGAAAGAGTTACTTAGGCAGTTTGTTTATTACGATTGAAAATTATTTTATTTTTCGAGTTTTTCGTATTGAGGGAGTCTACCAATTGTATTTTGTTCTTCGTCATTTGAATATTAATCGTGAGAAGTATTTTTTTACGTGATGGGTTCGTTTAAATGTAAAATTTTAAACTTAAGAGGCTTTAAGAATGACGGTCATTTCCGCTCTGTGGCTGCTTAATATTCTGAAAATCAATTTGTACGTGTTTTTATTTTTTTCAATATAAGTACCTAATTCGCCAAATTTCTGTTATTTTGCTTAGATCACTAATTGAAAGTCTGAATCATCCTTACGGGTAACGAAATTGATGCATGTTGTAGACCAATAAGAAATGAAATTGACACGGATAAAAAATTGGACTAATTTTTTCTAGATGAAATTTTCTAAGATTTTTAAAATGACCAAAAAGAAACTCATTGTCAGATTCTGATGAGTTTGGTTTTTTTATTTTTGACAAATTTTTAATTAGCTGAAGTCTTTATACGAGAGACTGTTCTAAACTACCTCATCATTCGGGAAATCGAAAACAATTCAAATTCCGGCTTTATACTCGAATTTGACACGATTTTGAATTTCTGCTCGAGGAATTTATAAAATTTAAATTTTAAAAAAGTCTTCAAAAATCAAAAATTGAAATTTAGACTCGGCAATTTTGCTTGGTTCGTGCATTTCAAAATTAAGATCCTCAAATATCTGCAAAAATCTGTGTAAAAAAACACATCAAATAAAATTTTTTTTCATGTTAAAAAAAAAAATTATTATTTTAATTTCTGAGTTTTGAAATTTTAAACACCAGAACAAAACTGGTAGTTTTAGTCAGAGTCTCAAAATTTTACTCACTCCTGCAAGGTCTGCCAACAACTTTGTTCTCAAATTTCCCTATTTTCAAAAAAAAAAGAAAATTGTTTTAATACCTTAATTTCTCAGCAGCAATGGGGTTACAAAAATTAAAATGAAAAAGAAAAACTTTTTTTTGCTACACGATTAGTTTTATTTATTCAAAACTTATGTTCAAAATTGGAAAAAAGTAAGTATTACGTATAAAAATTGACAAAAATTAATTCTATCAAAAAAAAGATAGGTACCCTACAAAAAAAATATATAAAAACAATTTCAAACGTAACAAAAACAGATTTTTCTGTCTTGATGTTATATTACATAATTTTACAACGAATAAAAACGTGATCACAGAACTAGAAATGAATAGATAAGTACGTACCTAATAATAAAAATATAACGAACCATACTCGAACTTAACATATGAACGTTTTACACTACACAATAATATGACCACCAAATATGAAAGATGTGAGATGAAACAAAATGTTCACTATCTAAAAGTAACGACTAAATTTTTAAAAATAAAAATATAAAATAGGTAGGTAGGTATTTTAAACGCGATTTTCAAAGTCTATGATGATAATATTTTAATCAGTCCAACACTCACATAGGTAAGCTGCAAAATGCGAAGGTATGTATAAAAGTTGCCAATAATTTAAAAATGGATCTTGAAGAAGAAGAAAAAAAGTGAACTGAAATAAATTTAAATGCAATGTAGTAAGTACAGATTTTCAGTCTTAATGTTATGCTAGGTAAGTACTTAAGTAGATATGTTTTTTTCACAAATAAAAAGTCGATCACAAAACTAGAAATAAGTAGACATCAAATACTGCCTTTGTAGGTAGAGGTATATACTTACATAAATAAAAATAAAATGCACCGTGCACTGAAACTTATCAGGAAGTTTTAAGCGATAAACATGGCAATTACATAATTATCAATGATATAGGAAAAAGTAAAACATAGAACTTATTATCTAACAATAACAATGATAAAAATAAGCAATTCTTTAAAAAAAAAAAAAAAAAATATAGGTAAGCATTTAAAATGCAAACACAGGGATTGTACTCGAATTTTTCTCAAGAAATGTAACTTTAGTAACCAAAAAAAGCTGGGAAAAGTAAAAAAAAAAAAAAATGGTAAAAAAAAGTGGCGACCAAAAAACTTCAATGCATACAAAACATTACATTTTATTTCAGATTACGAAAGAAAACCAATCGTAACAAAAATTCCGATAGCAGTTTTTTCAAAAAAAACAAACATCAAAATTCGAATAAAAACCATTTTTGAAAAAAGCTAGCAACAGCTCAAAGCAGATAATTATCAACATTTTGAAAGTAAACTACTTGTACTGTAGATCAAAAACGCAAATTGAAATCATGAAAAAAATATTGGATTCCGGAAACATAATCGAAAAATGTGTTAAACTACTGAAAAAATTGCAAAATTGTAAGAACAGGGGGAAGTCTACCGAAACAGGGAGGAACAAAATTTAATCTTTTATTCAAAATCATTTCAAAAAATCAAACACAAAAATACCAATTGTAAAACAGCAAAAAAGTTGACACGAGCGAGGATTTTATGAAAAAAAAATTATTCGAGTGTTGAGAAATAATAAATGATAATTAGTAAAAAAAATTCATAAGTAAGAAGAATTTACTTTAGAACGGAAAACGTATTAAAATCAACAGGAAAGAGCGGCAGGGGAGACGGGGGAGATTGCAATCCAAATTTGAAAAAAAGAGTGGTGATTTGTGAAAATCATTTTAAAAAATCGAAATCAAAAAAGGTACCTTGCTTCAAAAAGAAAAAAAATCCTGCATCAAAACTGTCAAAAATTGACACGATTCAAAAAAAAAATGGAAAAAGTTGACAAAATCATTGAAATTGAGAGAAAATGACCAAAACAGGAAGCAGAGCAAAAATCAAGATCTGGAGAGAAAAAAATAGTCAAAAAATACTGCTGAAAAAGCTCCTCGTGATCTTCTCTTAATAGATCAAAATTATAAGTCCCTAAGAATAAAACTCGAGAGCGAAATTCAAAATGAACAAAAAAACAGAGTTTTGTCAAAATTTAAAAAGTTGAAAAAATCACGAGGATTCCAGAATACAAATTCGATTAAAAGAAGAAAAATTCCACCGAAAAAATTAAGGTAAAAAGCACTACAATTTGAAAAAAAAAACATAGCAAGAATTGAAAAAAAACGCACGAAAATTAACGATAAAATTGCAAAAACTTGACAAAAATTCAGACACAAAAAAAACCACGAGAATTCGGGAAAAGTCGTTGAAAAGTTGGAAAATAAAATCTATGAGAATTAAAAAGAATAAAACTTGAAAAAAATCTAGAAATCCTCAAAAAAAATTCTAAATAAAACCATCAAGTCTCAAAGTTCAAAAAAACTCTCAAAAACTTGAAAAAAATCTGCAAACAAAGGAATTTTGCAAAAATTTAAGCATGAAAAAAATTACCAAAATTTGGGGCTAAATTAGGAGAAAATTTTATTAAAAATCTCGAAAATTCATTAAGAATTCAGAACAGAGAACTCCCGAAAATTGAAATAAGGTATAAATTCGGAAATAAATCGATAAATTTTTGAGAAAAATCAACAAATTTCTAGCAAAACTGAAGAGGATTCAACCGAGAAAAAAGATTGTTCAAAGAGAGAGGACATCCGGAGGGCTTTTCCTCGTAACTGGAAGGGAAGAGGAAAAGGAAGAGAGGAATCAACGAATAACAGATATCAAGATGCAGAAAAATCCACCACAAAAGGTGCAAATGAAAAAAACAAACTCATCAAATCTTCAAGAAGCTTCCCTCCCTTCTCGAAAAAAAGATCAAAATTTAAAGGAAATTATGATTTTTGGCAGAAAAGAAATCATAATTCCACAAAAATGAGAGCAAAAAAATCACTTGTTTTTTTAAAGCCGAAAACTCAAAAAAACTGATAGAATGAAAAAATACAGTCAAAATTTAGGCAAAAAAATGACCACAGTTTAGAACGAAACTATAGAATCGTGAAAATTCAAAGTTGAAAAAGTCTGTCAAACCTGGAGAAACTTTGCCAAAATTTGAAAAAAGAAAACAAATGGAAATTCCGAGAAAATAATCGAAAAACTCAAAAAAAGAGAACTTGCAAAAATTCAGAAAATCATACCCGTCAGAATAGGAAAAAATCTACAAAAATTCAAAAGAAAACTCACCAAATCAGCGAAGAAAAAAATTCACAAAATTCAAAAAATGCCATCGAACTGAAATAAGGAGAAATCCAGACCATTTGAGCAATAAAATCACACAAGCTCGAGGGAAAATTCTTATCAAAAAATCACGAGAATTCAAGGTGATAAAATTGGGCAAAAATTCAGGCGAAAAACATCATCAAAATTCAGAGCAAAATCATGAAAAAATTATTTTGGAAAACAATCACCACCAAAATTCAAGATGTAACACTGAAAAAGCAGTGATGCCATTTAAATAAAAACAGTGATTTTTTTACATAGAATTTCGAATAAAATTTTGAAAAAAAAGAAATTGTGATCTGTCTCGAGAAAACCAGCTTAGTGTCCAAAAAACCAATATCTTTTTTATGGTGGATATTAGTAGTACTTAGGGTGCTGAATCCGACCGTGGGGGTTGAAACGTTCGCGAACGATTCTCTTGACCCTAAATCTGAGGTCAAAAAAATAGAGCACAGTAAACATCGAAATTTTTTTTTTGATTTTCTTGAAAGGTATGTTCTGGGGAGCCAAAATGCAAATTTTTGCAACAATCGACCCACATTTGGAGGATTTGTGCCATATTTTGACATTTGAGTAAGGCTTGAGCTGGAAAAATCAACTCTTTTCACCTTGAACAAATTTGTTAAGAAACGTGATAAATTTAATAATAATAACTTATTCTTCATTAATAATTCATACTCGGGTAGTTTTTGCAACATTTTTGGCGAAAAATTCAAAAAAAATCGAAAAAATTGATTTTGGGAAATTTCGATTATTGGACTTGGCAACCTTGAATGCGATGATTCTGAAAAAAAAATATCGGGTTATGTTGGCACTCATGGGGGCCAAAAGTGGTGCAAGTTTCATGGACCTACAAATTTTAGATCGCCTGATACATAGACTCAAAACTTCAAATGCCCTTCCTGTAAAATTTACATTTTGGACACTAGGTTGGTTTTCTCGTGAAAGATCACAATTTATGAAAAAAAATCGGAAAAAGTAACTTTCAGTGACCAACATTTTAAAAAAGTAGGTATAACATAGTACAACCCCTGCAAACACGAAAGCCCATTCTGTTCTCAATATTCTTTAAATCAAAATCAAGGCACTACATCGACATTACACATTGTCTGAACTCTGAACTCTTCCGTCGCTTTTCAATCAACGCCTTCGAACTAGGCGACGTTTCCGTCTTATAATTTTGACCATTGGCGTCTTTCGTAGAGTATTTATTTCCAGCACGAAGCATCATTTCCTCCAGAGCTCGTTCTCCAGTCGGTTTATCGCGATTACGTTTTCTCATCCATGTAACATAGGCAATCAGAAATATCAAGAAGAGCATTACCGAAGCCGCCACAATATGGAAGTAATCTGCCCAATCGTACTCAGATCCATCATCACAATTTCTAGTTTCATCGCAAAAACTCAAATTCGAGACACATTTGCCATTCGTAACGCACAAAAACAGGTTCTCAGAACAGCATTTTTCATCCGAACCATCAAAACAGTCCCATCTACCGTCGCAAACTTCACTCTGATCTACGCACTGTCTATTCAAACATCTGAATTTATGCTCGGTACACATCCAACAGTTCTCTTCATCGGTACCATTTTCACAATCGAGTATTCCATCGCAGCGTTTAAAATTTGGTATTTTTTGTTCACTTTTTACACCGCATCTGAAGTCGGTCTCGTTTCCTGGTACCATAGTGGGGTGACTTGAGCAAGAAATCGCGTCATCGTTCAATTCGAAATTTGGTAGGCAAGAACAACGCATTTTATCAGGAAACTCTGGTACAGGTATGCAAAAGTGCGAGCATTTGGTACGATTTATATTACCACAAGGGTGACTTGAGAGATCACTGAGGCTTAATGATTTCACACTGATCAAGTCGGTAACCTGGGCAGTCAATACGGTTACATGGCTTGAATTATGACTAGGAACTTTCTCAATTTTTTCTATAGTTGAAGGCATTTCCTTGTAATCGGCTCCATAATAAATAAACGAGTCGAGAATAGCTAAAGTTGTAATTTTTGAACTGGTTGTTCGCATAATTAAAGTCTTTTTATCACCGGACAAATCACTGGAGAATATCATTTGATTATAGGAATAAAAGAGCAAATTCGATTGGGTATCAACTGCGATAGCGTCCACGATTCTATTATCAGTATCGATACGTTCGATATACCGGTCCCCTAATTGGGTACGTCCGATGCTCGGTACAGATCCATCGTCAGTCCAAAAAATTAAAGCTTTCTCGGCATGAATGGCGATTTTGCGAGGTTTTCTATCCACACCGGTAAAAACAGGTCCCAGGTGAGAGATTTCTTCATCCAGACGAACAGCGTTGATCGAATTAGTCGACGAACAACTCCAAAACAATAATCGATTATACGGATCTAAGGCAAGATCGTGAAAATTGAATAGTCCATCATCACCTTGATCACTCCTGAAGACTACCTCGATTTGGGCCACTGGTCTGGTCATGTGACTCCTTTTGATAGCTTTATCGTTGCCATCGATCCAGTAAACGTATTCGGTGATCGGATCGTATTCGATGGCGAGGGTTTCTTTCATACCAGCAACTGGCATTAATACATCTGGATCTTCGTTATCGTTGATGAATCGGTGAAGAGTATTTTTGCTGGATGAAATAAGTAAGAAATTTTCTGGCGGATGACAACTGCCATTTTTCAACTCAAAATGTGTAGGACAAGCGCAGGAATGATCTATCTTATTATTTTTATGGTCTGGTTTAATAAGACAGAGATGATTACACTCCTTGCAATTCGGATATTCTTCGTTTTCATCGGTGAAATTACCATCAACCAAACTGAAATCAATAATTTCTTTCTCTTGAGTATAAAATAGAGTAGGGTTATTACCGTTCGATTTATTAGCACGAATAATCGATTGATTGCTGCGATTAATCCAGAATAGATCATTTTGATGGATTGTTAAAGATGTAGGTTTCAATAACGTACCAGAGACGATTACTTTGATATGTTTTCCAATCATATCATACATATGTATGCTAGAAAGATCAGCTTGTGATTGCGACCAATACAACGAATGTTGGCCTGAGTCAATTGCTAATCCATCGATCTGTTTCACTTCCACATCAATTCTCAGTTTTGAAGAACCATCCATAGCTGCTTCGAAGATAGCACCGGTTTGACCATCCCATTCAGACCAGTACATGAGACCTGCCTTATGATATAGGATTAAATTTCTCGGATCGTTTAAATTTTTCCAGAATAGTACTTTTCTATATTTACCATTCAGCGAACAAACTTCAATTCTTTTGCTGATCGCATCAATCCAATATAAATTCGATCCAATTCGATCGACTTGAATTGAAACCGGTGAGTGTAGATCAAAGTCGATGAAGGTTTCAGTTTCCAACCCATTCAAAGAAGTTTGATTAATCACGTTGAATCGATTATCCGCCGAATAAACTGTAGTCTGCAAATAGGTGACATCGGCATCGAAAGCACTCACAGAATTTACATCAAAGGTCGACACAATTTGAGTACTTGAACTATTTCGAACGCTTATTTTACGTAGTTCGTCTGCACTTTGAATGATAACGAAAGCGTTTGAAATAACGCAACCTTTACCATCTGGTTTCAATTCGTAGTCGATTTCACAGTCACATAGGACATTTCCATCGGGCTGATAGAAACAAAACTGATCACAGTCGCCATTACTTACGTAACATGGATTGGTGAACTGCAATTTAGACGACATGTTGATCGCTTTGACGGCCATGGCATCGGGTAAATTTGGCACGATTGAAGTTCTATCTTGGCCAGTCAGTTTATCGATTTGTTGCAACTTTTTCATGTTCCAATTGATCTGGAATAAGTACTCGCCTAGGTTGGTGATACCCCAAATGATAGGCCATTGATCCTCTTGAGCAATGGTGCGGCGATTTTGGCCATTCAGCATGTTTGCTACTTCGATGGTGCGTAAATCGGTGTCAGCCCAGAACAGCTCCGAAGTGGTGAGGTCTAAGGTTATACTGCTGGCGCAAGATATCTGGTCTTTGACTAGAATCAATCTGTAACAGTTTCATATTAATATTAAAACTGCAGAATTGTATATTTTAATCATTTGGAGGTTCTCCAAGTAGTTCCCATGTTGGGGAAACAAATTGTTTTGAGGAGTGTAAACATTACACTCAAATTTTTATTGATTACATTGATAGTCGGGGTGCCCGCACAAGGATCTAATGCACCCCCCCCCCCGATCCTCCAAGACAACTTTTTTCTTAAAGGGGGAGTCCTAAGGAACATTTCTAGCCCTTGTACTCAAAAAAAAAGGTTAGATTTTGCGTTCCAACATAGGACTTGCACAGAATTTTTCAAACCGTACAAAGGTAGATTGAAAGATCACGCAAAAATTTATCACCTGTCAAAATTTCAAGCGCTGAAGTGCGTTTTTCGATTTTTGGTGAATTTTTGAAAATCAAATTCAGGTCAAAAATGAGGGGAAAAATCAAAATTTTATCAAATTGACCAAGAAAGCTGAAATTTGGGATATACCCTACTTTCGACATGCTAAATCGATTGGAAACTGTTTCAAACCGTTTCGAGCAGTTCTGGAGCCTCCAGCAGATTTTTATAACTCAAAATTCCCACCAAAATTTCATCAAATGGAGTTGGATAACTGAAATTTACTCTGCAAACTAATTTCAATACGCTACGAAGTCAACTGCAGAGGGATTTCAAGTCGTTTTGGAGCCTCCAGCGATTTTTTAAAAATTACTGGAGCCTCCAGCAGATTTTTGAAACTTTGAATTTTAAAAAATTTCATCCAATGGAGAAGGAAAGCAGAAATTTACTCTATACTCCAATTTTAACACCCTCTGAGGCGACTTCAGGTTGGTTCAAGTCATTTTGGAGCCTCCAGCGACTTTTTAAAAATTACTGGAGCCTCTAGTACAGATTTTTGAAACTTTAAATTCCCGCAACATTTTACCAAATGGAGTTGGCAAGCAGAAAGGAGGAGTCCCGATAAGGCCACTTTTTGGGCCCCGCACAGTTATCGACTCGACCACTCTTAAAATGTTGTAATAAATGTCCAAAATAGGAATCTGTGGTTAGTTAACCCAAAATGACCATTTTTTGGGCTCCAGGGGTTCCCAAAGTTGTGAATAAAAAAAGAATTTTAGGAACCACTAAGAATTATTTTCAAAAACTTTTTCAGCGTAAAATATCTGTTTGAACCCGATATTCGTTATACGAGGTGATTTTTCCATTCTCGACCCTCGAGGGCACAAATTGGGGGGGGTTTTGATTTTTGGAAAATTTTGGAACCACAATTTTGAACCTACCCCATTGAACCCCGCTAAAAAGCTTTTCACAGTTCATTAGTATCTGAAAGACCTCCATCCTACCAAATTTTGAGCTCAATAAAATTTTGCGCTGGTACTCAAAAATCCAATTTTCCAATTTTTTGTAATTTCGATATTTTGGGAACCCCTGAAAAAATGGAAACCTGCGATTTGCGCCAAACGTAACGTTTTGAGGTATATATTCAATTATCTAGATGAAAAAGTTCAATAAAGCTCCCTGTATATTTGTAATTTTGAACCCTTTTTTTGGAGCCTCCCACTTTAGGCACCCCTAAAAAAGGCATTTACACATATTTTTTCAAATAATTTGAAGAATTTACATTTAAAACACCCTAGCAAGTGTTCGATAATTTTTCATTTCATTTATCCTGTAACTTTCAAAAATGAGGTTTTTTGGGTCAAACTCTGAGATTTTACTTCGTTGAAATCGTGAAAACGTGATTTTAACGTTTTTTCGAGGAGTAAAATCTTATAATTTGACCCAAAATAGCCCAATTTTGAAAGTTACGGTAAAACTCATATGAAAAATTATCGAGCACTTGCTGGTGTGTTTCAAATGTAAATTCTTCAATTCATTTGAAAAAATATGCTTCAACGCCTTTTTCAGGGGTGCCTAAAGTGGGGGGTTCCAAAAAAAGGGTTCAAAATTACGAATATACAGAGAGCTTTATTCAACTTTTTCATCTAGATTATTGAATATACACTTCAAAACGTTACGTTTGGCGCAAATTGCAGGTTTCTAATTTTCCAGGGGTTCCCAAAACATCGAAATTACGAAAAATTGGAAAATTGGATTTTTGAGTACCAGCGCAAAATTTTATTGCGCTCAAAATTGGTAGGATGGAGGTCTTTCAGATACTAATGAACTGTGAAAAGCTTTTTAGCGGGGTTTAATGGGGTAGGTTCAAAATTGTGGTTCCAAAATTTTCCAAAAATCAAAACCCCCCCAATTTCTGCCCTAGAGGGTCGAGAATGGAAAAATCACCTCGTATATCGTTTATCGAGTTCAAACAGATATTTTACGCTGAAAAAGTTTTTGAAAATAATACTCAGTGGTTCCTAAAATTCTTTTTTTATTCACAACTTTGGGAACCCCTGGAGCCCAAAAAATGGTCATTTTGGGTTAACCAACCGCGGATTCGTATTTGGGACATTTATTACAACATTTCAAGAGTGGTCGAGTCGATAACTGTGCGGGGCCCAAAAAGTGGCCTTATCGGGACTCCTCCTTTCCTTCAGACTACATGGTGGTTTCAAATGATTTTGAAGCTTCCATTTACTTTTTGGAAATTTCAATTTTCCAGTCGCTGGAGTCTCCGAAACGACTTGAAATCCACCAGCAGTCGACTTCGTAGCTTATTGAAATTAGTTTGCAGAATAAATTTTGACTTTCCATCTTCATTTGATGAAATTTTGGGAAATTTCAAGTTTCAGAAATCGACTGGAGGCTCCAGTAATTTTCAAAAAGTCGCTGTAGGCTTCAAAATGACTTGAAATCTACCTGGAGTCGACTTCGTAGCGTATTGAAATAAGTTTGCAGAATGAATTTCGACTTTCCATCTCCGTTTGATGAAATTTTGGAGAAATTCATAGTTTCAAAAATCTGCTGGAGGCTCCAGTAATTTTAAAAAAATCGCTGGAGGCTCCAAAATTACTTGAAATCCCTCTGCAGTTGACTTCGTAGCGTATTGAAATTAAGTTTGCAGAGTAAATTTCAGTTATCCAACTCCATTTGATGAAATTTTGTGGGAATTTCGAGTTCTAAAAATCTGCTGGAGGCTCCAGAACTGCTCAAAACGGTTTGAAACAGTTTCCAATCGATTTGGCATGTCGAAAGTAGGGTATATCCCAAATTTCAGCTTTCTTGGTCAATTTGGTAAAATTTTGATTTTTTCCCTCATTTTTGACCTGAATTTGATTTTCAAAAATTCACCAAAAATCGAAAAACGCGCTTCAGCACTTGAAATTTTGACAGACGATTTTGAATTCCGAATCTTTGAGAATTCAATTTTTTGAAAGGACTTTGAATGAGCGCGCAATAAAATTTGCACCATTATTGCCATCCTCTTCTGCATCCAATTTGAGTTGAGATCGTTCCTCTAAATTTTTTTTCATCCCAAATTTTACGACTTGCTGGGTTTTTATGAACAAGTTTTCCGTGATTCAATTTTAAAACAATTTTTTTGGGGTAAAAATCTAAAAATAAAAAAAGGTAATTGTCAAAGTTGGAGAATAAGGTGCTTTCAAAAAAACACTATCGGTTCCAAAAAAACTTTGCAAAAAATTTCAAAAAGCTTCACTTTTTGAAAAATTGCTCAAACGTCTCATTTTTTGCTCATAATTGGCAAAATGTTTTGCTTTTTGCTAAAATTGTTAGAAATTCTCACGTTTAACAAAATTTTTGAAAAAGTCTTGAGTTTATTTTTACTTAAAAGTACTACAGTCTCATTTTTTTGCCAGAAATCGCCAACAGTTGCCAAAAAGATTAGTTTTTTCGTCATAAAGTTGCAAAGAAGTACCACTTTTTCCCACAGAAATTGTGAAAAAAATAGGTATAACTTTTAACCCATAATTGCCAAAAACCGTTGCTTTTTGCTAAAATTGTCTAAAATTCTCGCTCCCTCTCCCCTTCAATTTTTTTTATCAAAACTTGTCAAAAGGTCTCATTTATTTCTTCAGTTTTTCAGTTTCAACTTTTTGTCCAAAATTAGTGAAATGTCTTGCCTTTTCCTAAAATTGTCAAAGTTTCGCTTCCTGCCAAAAATAGCAAGAAACCTCCTTTTTGAAAAAAATTCCTTAAAGTGTCACTTTTTTCCAAAAATTTTCAAAGTCTCAATTTTTTTGACGAAAATTGCGCAAATGCATTACTAATTTTTTGCTGATAATTGACACAAAATTCAGTTTTTTGCCAAAATTATGAATATCTCGATCGAGGTTTATTATCAGGTAATACATAGGTAGGTCTAGGTACGTTAGATTTTAATTGGAGTAGGTACCTAATGTTTTGTTTTGCAACTTTTTTTGAATTTTTTACAAAATTCTCTAATTTTTAGGTGATTTGTTTTCTGCATTAAAATGTATTTGCCTGCGTTTTTCGACTTTTTTCACTTCTTCAAATTTTTTTGGCTACTAAAGTTACTTTTTTTTTGGAAAAAATTGAGTACCTACAATGCCTGATTGGACTGTCTTTTGGTGTATCAAAAAAAAAAAAAAAAAAAAAAAGGAAAAAACAGAATCTGAAAATGAAAAAAACATGCATTTTGATACCTCATTCGATAACATCGAAAAAATCAGGCGTTTTGGTCCCATTAATGACCAGTTTGGGGATACATTAAGCGTCGAAGAAGAGTGAAATTTCGAAAAATGTCGTCATAGAATCCAAACTAAAATACTTACCTACCAAAAAAAAAACAAAAACTTTTAGTTTTTTTGAGCCATGACTGTATTACTTTGAATGTGCATTTTAAAATTTTTTTGGGAGTTTTCGATAAGTATTATTAAGAAATTTAGCCAAAAAATTATAAAAGATATGTCCGACTAGAATTCGCTGGAATTGTAGATCTGCAAATTGGGCCTCTTGTGCTCTCAAAATGAATACTAAATTTTTAGTTGCTCATACCAATTTCGACGTCTTGGAAAAATTTTGAAAGTAAGAAAAACTTTATATTCTATGCACTTGAAACTTTACGTAAATCGCCTGGAAAATCATGAATTTAATTTTTGCCTTCGGCTTTAACAGATGATTCGCATATTTGACTTTTTAAACGTCATCATTTTATTTTTTTCGAGTTTGAAATGTGATCAAAAAATCATAATCGAGGTTTCTTGCTGAGATTTGCTCGTATGAATCGGAGGAAATCTGGGCTAGGTACCTACTTCTAAAACGATGGAAACCAAATTTTCTTCTGCCTTTGTCAATTTTCACTTCTTTGGTAGAATTAAACAAATGAATACAAAACTTTCATTTTCCAACATGATTTTTCTTCGAAATCTCAACTTTTTTGTGATTCGGACAATGGAGCAGGGTACTCTATCACACTCTTCAAAGCAATTTGTTTCCCCAACATGGGAACCTAGAGACCCTCCAATAAAGGGTTAGAAATTAGAATATTTACCTATTTGATCCGTCCAAATTAACACGTTCAATTTTTGGAAACGATTCGTCACAGTCAGTCCACCAGAAAAATGCATGCTGAGGTGACACAGCCACAGCCTTCGGATATTCAATTCCATCGACGATCACGGATTTTCTATATTTTGCGTTCAATTTTCGCACTTCGATTCTTCTTCTAGCGGAATTGGCGAAATAAATATTCTTCGATAGCCAGTCGACAGCGATACCTTCGCATTGTACATCTACGACAAGATTTTCTTGACTATCGCCGTTCAAGTCTGCTCTTTGGATTGTATTATGTGTTCTGTCCGTCCAATAAATCTGTTTCTCGACCATATCGTAATCGATATTCGTGGCATTCTTGATCCCCTCGAGTGGTATCTGGTAAGTGTAAAAATCTGACGAATCCAAAGAAATGGTGCTGATTTTCGTACGCTGAACTATCAGAATCACCGATTGAATGGAATCGGCGCACGTCGTCGTATTAATGACTTCGAAGCCATCTGGACAAGCGCAAGAGTACCCTTGTGATTCGGATGAAAGTAGACATAAATGGGAACATCCTCCGTTATTTAGATCGCAAGGCGTTGCTTTGGCGGGTTGTATGGATGGGTCGAAAATTCTCAAGCTGACAGGTGTGGCAGAATACTGCGTGTAGTTCATCACAAGTGTTGGGTTACCACCGGCAGTCGTATTATAAGAATAAATGCCATTAGTTTGCCGATCCGTCCAGTACAGAATATCCATACTTTGAGTGACCGAATACGGTTGTTGTATACCTTCACTCAACAGTACATTTCGGTTTTCACCGTTGTAATCGGCCACTTCGATTTTCAGTAAGTTTTCGTCCATCCAGTATATCTGTTTTTTAATCACATCCAGCCATAATCCACTCGGTGAGATAATATCCCTCCACACGATTACTTCTCTCGTAGACGAATCGCCATCCATAGAGCAACGTTCAATTTTTCCACTATCGCCACCATCTGACCAGAATAAAAGTCCGCTGAGTGGATCCACAGCGATATCGCGAATTCTGTCAATACTTCTACGTATCAAGATTTTTCTGTATCTGGTTTTTAAAGAAATTACTTCGATTCTATTGGCAGTATGGTCTGTCCAGTATAATTTACTAGTAAGCCAATCGCACGCTAGTTTTACCAAGTTATACGTATCGCCAGTTTTAACGTAGTTACTTATGTTGCTCGAATTAAGCGCGGTGTTTGTCGTAGTAGTAGTAGTAGTCGAAGAAACACAATTAATTTCTCTGACATTTGCTTCACCCCAACAAATTAACGATTCATTAAAGCAGTAGTCTGTACCGAGTACAACTGATTGCGAATTAGGCACATGTACGATGACTTCGTGTTCGTTGGGCTGGGCTGGATTTTTCAAAATACGAATATCGCGAGTAGTACTGAATAATAAGGATTGCTGAGCCAATGCCGAAGGAGTGCTCAATATTGACACTTGAATAATAATCCATAATACGATATTCATCGTCGTGTGATTTCGATCTTATGCCTGGTTAAGCAATCTGGAATTTGAAAAAAAAATCAATAATATTGCGATGGAACTAATAAAGAATTGCATGAAGTGTTTCGAAAAAAATTAAATACCTGATGAAAAGCATATACAACATTCTCTAAATTTCTCTGTAGGTACTCATTAAGCGTATCATCATCTTCGGTGAACCTGAAAAAAGAAAAAAAAGTTAAATAATTTGAACTTCGACAAAAAAAATGAACTTGACTTGATAATAAAGGTACGAGCAATTTCTCAAATTGTATCAGAATAGAATATTTTGGAGTTTTACTTACCCATTGAAGTACTCGAATAGAACTGAAATTGAATAAGTACCTATGAGTAATACAACACAACAAGAAAATTTCGATAACACAGAAATTATCTCAGATACAAATACATAACTGTTTGTAGAAACGCCTAATTAAGTTTTTTCTTCGAAGTTATTTTACTTATTGTAAAATACTGATAACAAAATTACAAATGAGCCGGCAAACTAATCAGTAAGTAAGTAAGGAGCAACCGGTATGCAACGGTGGGCGTGGTGGGCGCGCACAGTAGACCTTATTTTGTCATCTTGCAGGTGGATGAGGTGCAATTGTGAAATAAGTGTTTTTGCTTTTGAATTCATGTAGGTAGGTCTTGGTACCTATTTGTATTTTTTTCAATTCTTCATAATTCATAGTTCTAAACTTCGAAAAAAATTATTCATTTTCGTTTTTTTCTTTTCAAATATTATTTGACTATTCGGAATTCGGACCGTTCCTTCCGTCCTTCGTTGATAAATGTCACATTCAAATGTCAATTTTGAATTAATTTATGAATTTTTTCAATTTTCGAAGCTTCAAACGTTGATGTTGATTGTTGATATTGATAAGTCATGCCATTAGTGCCAAATGTCAATTTTGAAACTTACCGAATTTTTTCAATCTTCAAAGTTTCAGACATCAAACTTTAATTTTTTATTCTCAAAAAAAAATCTAATTGATTTATGATTCCGGAATGGTGGAGGGGGGGCTACTCACAAAATCAGTTTCGAAACCGCAAGCAAGAGTCCATCTCCATTTTCATTGTTTTTTTGCATGTCTGATTTTTTTAAATTTTTTATTAATTTTATTTATTTATAGGTACATTAGGTAGGTAGATCTTAGCCGAAAGGATTTCAACGAAATTCGTTCAAATTTTGACAATTTGGTACAATAGGCTTGGTTTGACGTTAATTTGAAGGGGTTTGAGTGGTGGTTGCTGGTTGGTGGTAACCTTGACTCGAAATTCGTTGACATCCAAATTTTTTGAGGGGCCGGAAAGAAGTGAAAAAGTCAAACTAAGAACCAGTTAATAATTCATTTTTTTTTATTTTAAAAAATAAAATTCATTCTATCTAATAGTTACCATATTTGCCCAAACTCCAAAGTTTAACTTGGAACGAAATGAGGGGTTTGTTTAGAAAACCTCCCATGTCAAAATCAAAATGTCAAAAACATCAAATTTTATAGGAGCTCAAAGTGACATGCATCAATTAAATTTTGATGGTGAAATGAATTGATCGTCGAATCAAATTTGGTCAACGTTCAGAAAATGCGAAACCAAAAATCGATTTTTTCCCATTTTTTTCAGTAAATGGTGATTTTTTAAACGAATCAAGTTGAAATACATTCTTTTAAAATTTAAGAAAATTAACGAAAATGTAATTTTTTTAAAAAGCGGTTTCATTATTGTTTTACTCGTCACTTCTTTTCAGAAATGGTAAAAAAAATTGAATTTTGACGTTGATGGTTTTGTAAACAAATCCCTCAAATGTTTGATTTTTTTATGTTATTTTTTTTGTTTAAACCCTGGGGAGTTTTTGTACTTTTACCCAAATCTTTATATTTTTCATTTGTTTCTAGCAAAAAAGCAGAACGGATTTTTGATGTTGAAATTTGGAAGCGTTATGCTTTGAACGGATTTTTAATTTTTTCCCAAATTCCTGGAATTTTGAATGAATCCTTTAGCCTTCTTTCATGGCTTCGTCACAAAAGCATCACATTTTCGATTTCGATTTCCATGAAAATTAAAGGGAGAATTCTGTACTCTCAAAGCCCCCAGCAAACGGGTAGGATGCCCTTTTTTTTTCGATTTAAACGTATTGAAATTATAGTTTGCAGAATGAATTTCGCCTTCCCAAAATTTCATCAAATGAAGTTGGAAAGCCGAAATTCAATCCGCAAATGTTAATTTCAATACGCTACGAAATCGATTGCTGGTGCATTTCAAGTCGTTTTGGAGCCTCCAGCAACTTTTTGAAACGTTGTATGGCGTTTCTTAGAAAATTTAAATTTCCAAAAAGTAGCTGGAAGCTTCAAAACTATTTGAAACCACCATATATTGTATTGAAATTAGTTTGCGAAGTAGGTAATTTTCAGCTTTCTAATTCCATTTGATAAAATGTTGTGGGAATTTCAAGTTTCAAAAATCTACTTGAGGCTCCAGTAATTTTCAAAAAGTTGCTAGAGGCTCCAAAACACATTAGTTGCACAGTAAATTTTGGCTTTTCAACTCATATTGATGAAATTTTGTGAGAATTTTGAGTTTCAAAAATCTACTGGAGGCTCCAGTAATTTTCAAAAAGATGCTGAGGGCTCCAGTAATTTTCAAAAAGTTGCTGGAGGCTTCAAAAGACATTAGTTGCAGAGTAAATTTCGGCTTTCCAATTCAATTTGATGAAAATTTGTGAGAATTTCGAGTTTCAAAAATCTACTGGAGGCTCCAGTAATTTTCAAAAAGTTGCTAGAGGCTCCAACACACATTAGTTGCACAGTACATTTCGGCTTTCCAACTCAATTTGATGAAATTTTGTGGGGATTCCAAATTTAAAAAATCTACTGGAGGCTCCAGTAATTTTCAAAAAGTTGCTGGAGGCTCCAAAATACATTAGTTGCAGAGTAAATTTCGGCTTTTCATCTTATATTGATGAAATTTTGTGAGAATTTTGAGTTTCAAAAATCTACTGGAGGCTCCAGTAATTTTTAAAAAAATGCTGAGGGCTCCAGTAATTTTCAAAAAGTTGCTGGAGGCTTCAAAAGACATTAGTTGCAGAGTAAATTTCGGCTTTCCAACTCAATTTGATGAAAATTTGTGAGAATTTCGAGTTTCAAAAATCTACTGGAGGCTCCAGTAATTTTCAAAAAGTTGCTGGAGGCTCCAAAATACATTAGTTGCAGAGTAAATTTCGGCTTTCCAACTCAATTTGATGAAATTTTGTGGGGATTCCAAATTTCAAAAATCTACTGGAGGCTCCAGTAATTTTCAAAAAGTTGCTGGAGGCTCTAAAAGGCAATAGTTGCAGAATGGATTTCGGCTTCCCAACTCCATTTGATGAAATTTTGTAGGAATTTCGAGTTTCAAAAATCTGCTGGAGGCTCCAGAACTATTCAAAACGGGTTGAAACTGTTTCCAATCGATTTGGCATGTCGAAAATAGGCTATAATTATCTGAAATTTCAGCTTTCTTGGTCAATTTGGTAAAATTTTGATTTTTCCCCTCATGTTTGACCTAAATTTGATTTTCAAAAATTCACCAAAAATCGAAAAATTCACTTTAGCGCTTGAAATTTTGACAAGTGATAAATTTTTTCCTGATCTCATTTTGGAAAATTTCAAGTTTCAAAAATCTATTGGAGGCTCTCGTAATTTTCAAAAAATCGCTGGCGGAGGCTCCAACACGACTTGAAAGTCTTGAAATTTACTTGCAGTCGACTTCGTAACGTATTGAATGAAATTAGTGTGCAGAATGTATGTATTTCGGCTTTCCAACTTCATTTGATGAAATTGTGTGGGAATATCGAGTCGAGTTTCAAAAATCTGCTGGAGGTTCCAGTAACTTTTAAAACGGTTTGAAACAGTTTCCAATCGATTTGGCTTGTCAAAAATAGGAAAAATCCCAAATTTCACCTTTCTTAGCTTTCTTGGTCAAGTTGGTAAAATTTTAATTTTTTCCCTCATTTTTGGCCTCAATTTTATTTTTAAAAATTCACCATAAATCAAAAAAGGCACTTCGGCACTTGAAACTTTGACAAGTGATAAATTTTTGCCTGATCTTTCGATCTACCTAGATCTACCTTTGTACGGTTTAAAAAATTTCGAGCAAGTCCTATGTCCTATGTTGGATCACAGTATCTGCGATTTTGGCTGAGCTGTCAATCAAAATGGTCGCCATTTTGTGAGTAGGGCAACTTTTATTTTGACGACAAGGGCTAGAAATTTTCCTTAGGACCTTTAAGAAAAAATTGTTCCGGATGATCGACCGGGGGGGGGGGGGTGCAATATGCAAAAAAAATCCTGTACTGTGGTATAGCAGATGAGCCGTCTATGTTAATTATCTAAACGGTCTAAGGCAGGCAGATATGCGCGCGCACAACATTCCACATGGTTACCGCTATGTTACCTACCGCGAAAGTGGTACTGTAGTAAGTAATAGTTGGTGGCCTCTCTTCGTAGTGCTTCGTTCCATTTTGTTGTTTACTTATCGCAGAGAAAGTGTACGAGTTCGTCTATCTTTTCTAAAAAGTGAAAATTATTGTGTTTAAAATCGTCTTTAAATGAATACTAGATAACGTCCGTAGTAATTTGTGAAATACACTGTGAAAATTTGCAATATGTTGATCCATATTCTCAGTAAAATCAAATATATTTTACTCTACTATGTTTTGGGTGCGAAAGGCATACTGCACGATTTCCTTTACAGTAAATACAATCACGTGGGTGAGTAAACTTTCCTGATAGTTGATGTTTAACTTTATGAATGAACTTGTGCATGACGTGTTTCTAATACCTATATACGTGGTGTTTTCTGAATCGTTGATTTGTCGAAATTTAATATCACGAATCGAGATGTAATTTACAATATTACTCTCTCGTCACTACGATGTATGATTATTGATTAGGTTATCGTTTTATTATTATTATTATTTAAGTGCCATATTTTTAAAATTGGTAGTAATATGGGTATTAGATCAGACTGTACTTACCTACTTTGTGGGTACCGGTTGAAAAACATACAAGAAACAAGAACGAGTGTCGAATGTCGAAATATTGTTTTATCGATTAAAATCTAAGTACTATTACTTACATTGTTTATTTTATTCCTTAATTTGAGAATCACTGTCATTTAAATTTTAAACCCTTCACATCCACTTAATCTACCATTCCTTATAAAGCTACCCCTAAGTCATAATGTATCTAAAAAGGGTCGATTTGATTCGGAGCATATATCAAGTAGGTAGTTGGTACCTAGACTTACCTGTTCATTTTCATTTTTATTATTCGAGTACCTTATGATTGGTTACGCGCCTTATCAACTTTCTTACTATTGGTCTAAATGATTGTCTACTTGAAAATATGTAGATAATCTGATTCTGAATCAATTAGGTAGGTATACTAAGTTGATCAAATTTTTGTGTTCCAAAATTATTAGTATGTTCGATGAAATTCCAGTAGAAATGATACTAATCTAAAGTGATATTAATTTTCAATTTCACCACCATCGAATTGATACAACCGTTCGAACGACCCTAGTGTCATGTGATTTGGCAATGAAGCATAAATAATAATTCCAATGAAAGTCTAATAGGTATTAGGTACATATCAACAACAAAAATAATACCGTTAAACTCAGGTAGGTACTTACATTGTGTTTGAGATATTCGAATATGGGTACAGAATACAGATAAAACCGGTCTGCAATGTTGACCTGTTGCATAGCTGCCTCTCAAGTCCATGAACTAGTCCTAGTCGAAATCTTTCTAGTTTGGTTGCATCATCGGATGCTGCATCGAACGATCAATATTCTTATATATAGAAAAAAAAAATGTTTCAACTTTCGATTCTGTAAACTCACCATCACCTAGACACTAGACAGAACCGATGCGATTAGTCATCTGTTCGGTCAATCTGTCTCCTCGAACCTTCACCGATTCCTGAGTTTGATAACATGGTTCATCTAAGATCATGGATTCAGAGAAGCTATGCATTATAATGTAGATGGTTCGCTTACGGAATCCGTTAAATTATTACTTATTATTCTGATATTTTAAACTTTGCTTAGAGATACACTTGACACAACTTGTGGTTTTTTATGTAATAAGATCGAGTATTGAACGATGATTTATCAGTACGAAATCCAAGTTCGGCGGTGGAACGATTACAGTGACATTGAACTTGTACGTTTATTTCGAATTGAATGAGTGAAGTAATTAAAAAATTAACGTGTTCGTTTTATTTATGAACATCGTTTCGACGTGAACGAATGATTCGAGCTGATAATTCTGCGATGAGATATTATTTACTGGGGAAATATTTAAAAAATACGTAACTTGAAACATTTTTTAAAAAACTGGTGAATAATTTTTTAATTCCAAAAAGGTATACCTATCCACCAATAGGTATTGTAAAAAAAAAAAGAAAATAAATCAAACAAAACTCTGATTACTCAGGACAAAGCGTTAGTTTTAGAGACAAACCCTGCGTGAGTTTCTTTTTTTTTTTTTTTTAGTGAAAATTTTCCAAGTCCACGAATACGTCAATGACTGACGTACACTATTATTAACGTACATGTACGTTTTTGTGCGTGTTTATAATGTGGAGATGACTAGAAATTTTCCACGAAAAATTGGAAAGTTTCTGAAAATTAATGGAAAAAATTTCTTGAAACTTTTGAATCCATAAATGTCCATAAAAGTTCATGAAATAATTTGTTGGACAGAAAATTGTTTAATTTCTTCAAAATATTGATAGTCGGGGAGCCGCACAAGAATCTATTGCAACCCTCCCCCTGGTCGATCCTCCGGGACAACTTTTTTCTTGAAGGAGGAGTCCTAAGAACCATTTCTAGCTCTTGTTCTCAAAAAAAAGTGGCCCTATTTACAAAATGGCGGCCATTCTGATTGACAGGTCAGCCGAAATCGCAGATTTTGCGTTCCAACATAGGACTTGCACGACATTTTTTAAACTGTACAAAAGTAGATCGAAAGATCAGGCAAAAGTTTATCACCTGTCAAAATTTCAAGTGCTAAAGCGTAAAGTGCTTTTTTCGATTTTTGGTGAATTTTCAAAAATTAAATATTGGCCAAAATATGAGAGATAATCTAAATTTTGCCAAATTGACCAAGATAGCTGAAATTTGGGATATACCCTATTTTCGACCTGCCAAATCGATTGGAAACTGTTTCAAACCATTCTGAGCGGTTCTGGAGCCTCCAGCATATTTTTGAAATTCGAAATTCTCACCAAGTTTCATCAAATTGAGTTGGACAGACTGCAACTAATGTCTTTTGGAGCCTCCAGCAACTTTTTGAAAATTACTGGAGCTTCCAGTGAGTAAATTTTTGGAACTTGAAATTCCCACAAAATTTCATCAAATTGAGTTGGAAAACTGAAATTTACTCTGCACTCCAATTTTAACAACCTCTGAAAAGACGACTTCAGGTAGGTTCAAGTCATTTTGGAGCCTCTAGCGACTTTTTGAAAATTACTGGAGTCTCCACCAGATTTTTGAAACTTAAAATTCCCGCAACATTTTATCAAATGGAGTTAGCAAGCTGAAAATTACTTCGCAAACTAATTTCAATACGATATGGTGGTTTCAAATGGTTTTGAAGCGTCCAGCTACTGATTGGAAATTTCAATTTTCCAAAAAACGCCATACAACGTTTCAAAAAGTCGCTGGAGGCTCCAAAACGACTTGAAATCCACCAGCAGTCGACTTCTTAGCGTATTGAAATTGGTTTGCAGAATAAATTTCGGCTTTCCATCTTCATTTGATGAAATTTTTGGAAATTTCAAGTTTCAAAAATCGACTGGAGGCTCCAGTAATTTTCAAAAAGTGGCTGAAGGCTCCAAAATGACCTTGAACCCACCTGAAGTCGTCTTCAGAGGGTGTTAAAATTGGATTGCAGAGAAAATTTCGGCTTTCCATCTCCGTTTGATGAAATTTTGGGGAAATTTCAAGTTTCAAAAATCTGCTGGAGGCTCTAGTGATTTTCAAAAATCTGCTAGAGGCTCCCGAACTGCTTAAAACGGCTTGAAACAGTTTCCAACCGATTTGGCATTACGAAAATAGGGTATATCCCAAATTTCAGCGTTCTTGGTCAATTTGGTAAAATTTTGATTTTTTCCATCATTTTTGCCCTAAATTTGATTTTTAAAAATTCACCAAAAATCGAAAAAGGCACTTCGCAAACTAATTTTAATGCGATATGGTGGTTTCAAATGGTTTTTAAGCTTTCAGCTTCTTTTTGGCAATTTCAATTTTCCAAAAAACGCCATACAACTTTTCGAAAAGTCGGAGGAGGCTCCAAAACGACTTGAAATTCACCACCAGTCGACTTCGTAGAAGTATTGAAATTGGTTTGCAGAATGAATTTCGCTTTCCAACTCCATTTTGATAAAATTTTGTGGGAATTTCGAGTTTCAATAATCTGCTGGAGGCTCCAGAACTGCTCAAAACGGCTTGAAACAGTTTCCAACCGATTTGGCATGTCGAAAATAGAGTATCCCACGTAGAAAAAGTACACTGGTGTCTATTGGAAAATCAGCAGTGTTTCTTAGTAAGGAATTGCCACTAGTGATTTACTTCTCCTACTCAAAATTATGAGTGATGTATTACTGCTGATTTCTCAGTAGAGTAGCACTACTGATCCACATACGCAAATCAGTGGTATTTCACTACTGTCTAGTATGTGTGTAGTAAATCACCACTGGCAATTCCTTACTAGGAAACACTACTCATTTCCAAGTGTGTGTCAGAAGTGTTTCACTACATGCTATCAGTATCAGTGGGGTGCAATAATTTTCAAAAATCAAAAAAATAGGGTTGGGGAATTTTATTTTGAATTTCCCTACCATCATTGTAATACTCACGTCATGTATGATTTTTCCTGCCTATAACATTTTTAGAAAATTCCTACGCCTATACCTCGCGGGGATTCGAACCAGGGACCTACGGATGTCTGACTACACGACCCTAACCACCTGACTACTAGTGCACTACAGTAGATAGGGCATTTAAAGAATATATTTGTTTGCAAACACTCAATATCAACAGTTCGTGAATTTGAATGTTGAAACTTGAAACTATGAATAATTGGTGAAGTTCTCAAGAGTGTCGATTTCATTTTTGAAAACTATTTGATCCCAAACCCAAAATGAGCTCTAAAGAGGGGGGGGGGGGGTGCACATAATTGCAAATTTTTCAAAGAAGTGCGCTGTTGATGTCAAAATTTGAAATTTCAATGGCGCTGAATCAATTTTTGAAGACCATTTAACCCCAAACCCCAAAATGGGCTCCAGAAGGGGAGGTATACAGAAGTACAAAATCAAAAATTATCAAAAAAATATATATGGGTATTAAAATCTCAAATTTATGGGTTCAGAATTCATTTTTTAAGACAATTTCACCTCAAACCCCAAAATGGGCACCAATGGGGGAGGTACAAAATTGTAAACTTTTTAAAGAAGTACATTATTGATATCAAACTTTGAGTTTTTAATGGCACAAAATCCATTTTTGAAGACCATTCCACCCCAAATCCCAAAATGGGCTTCAAAAGGGGAGGTATAAAACCAAAATTTAAAAAAAAATTTGAAAAAGTACGTTATTGATATCAAAATTTGAGTTTTCAATGGCTCAGAATCAATTTTTGAAGACCATTCAATCCCAAACCCAAAAATGGGCTCCAAAGCTGGGGAGGTACAAAAATGAAAATTTTCCAAAAAAAAGTGCAATATTGGTGTGAATTGAAAATTTGGATTTTCAATGGTGTAGATCAGACTTAATTTTTGAAAATCATTTGATCGTAAACCCCAAAACGATATCCATAGCAGAGATTCAAAACCAAAAATTAAATTTTCTTATATATTGGACACAGAATTCATTTTTGAGAACAATTTGATCCTAACTTTCCAAAATGGACTTCAAAGGGGAGGTACAAAGTCGAAAATTTTCCAAAAAGATACAAAAATAGTACAATATTGGTATCAAAATCCGGATTTTCAATGCCCAGAAATAATGTTTGAAGATCATGTGACCCCAAAACCCAAAATGAGCCTCAAAAAGGTGTAAAATTGCAAATTTTCTCAAAAAAAAAAGTACAATAAGTATCAGTATCCAAATCTAGATTTTCAATGGCACAGAATTTTTTGTTGAAGATCATTAGACCCTAAATTTGAATCTGCAGTCCTTCATGTTCAAAATCGTAGGTATACTTAGATAATCTGATATCTGCGTAGCATTCTTCAAAACTTTTGAATTTTTTCCCTCTCCTCCCACCCTAATTGGGGGATTTTTAGTTAACAGGGCAATATGGTTGATGACATTACTAGTAAGGTGTACATTTACTAGTAAGTATAACTATTAGACCATTACTGTTCAGTAGGCAAATATGACTGCGGAGTGGTGCATTGTGTGGTAAATAATTATTGATGTGTAGTAAAAAACTACAACACATCTACTGAGTTGTAGTAAGTAACTACTGAGCCATACTACTCTGTAGGTGAACACCATTGTTGAGTGGTGCATTGAATGGTGAAATATTACTAATGTGTAGTTGAAAACTACTAATCTACCACTGAGCTGTAGTAAATAACTACTGAACCACTACTACTGAATAGGTAAACACCACTGTTGAGTGGTGTATTGAATGGTGAAGTATTATTGAGTAGTAGTTGGAAACTACTACTCTACTACTAAGCTATAGTAAATTACTGCAGAAGTCATACTGCCCTGCAGTGCAACACTACTGTCCAGTAATGAATCAAATACTGAAAGCACTACTGATGTGGTGTGAATTACTACTTAGCACTACTGTTAAGTAGTGAATTACCACTGCCCCCTGTAAGTTTTTTCTACGTGGGATATCCCAAATTTCAGCTATCTTGGTCAAATTGGTAAAATTTTGATTTTCTCTCATATTATTTTGGCCAAAATTTGATTTTTGAAAATTCACCAAAAATCGAAAAAGGCACTTTAGCGCTTGAAATTTTGACATGTGATAAATGTTTGCCTGATCTTTCGATCTATCCCTGTACGGTTTAAAATAATTTCGTGCAAGTCCTATGTTGAAACGCAAAATCTGCGATTTCGGCTGACCTATCATTCAAAATAGCCGCCATTTTGTAAGTAGGGACACTTTTTTTTGAGGACAAGGGCTCCCTTTAAGAAAAAATTTGTCCCGGAGGATCGACGGGGGAGGCGGTGCAATAGATCCTTATGCGGCTCCCCGACTAGAAAATTGATGTACTTTTTAAAATATTGTAATAACGTAAAAAATGTTGTGTTAAAAAAATTGAAAACTTTTATTCTACTCGTGTAGGTACGTGCTTGGTTCGCGACATCATTAACGTGTTCGTAGACTTGAAAAATTTATAGGTTCAAAAAAAAAAAAAAAAAAAATTGGCAGGTTTTAAAAACTAATGTCTTGTTAGCTTAGGATGCGAAGGCATTCCTGGATGAATTATAAAATATTGGAACTGATATGATATGAGATTAGGTAATAAGCTAGAAGCTACCTTACGTAGGCTACTAATCTAGTATTAGTAATCTAGTAATCTACATACTTAACACATAAAATATAAAGAAGATGACAGAAGGTTGGAACGTTCTAAGCTTACTGACCTTGTGCTGAGTGTACTCAGATGAGATAAGATTCTGCCATCTAATACTCATAACGAATTGTCGATCATTATTGTGAATGTCTTGTACATTATATTGCAATTATTCATAGGTAGTAAAAAAAAATAATAATAACAAAAATAAAGTGAAGGTTAGAATGACACGCAGAAAAGTATTAGGCTTGAAAATTATTCTTGAATAAGAATGTCTAACTTCATTTTGTATTTTTGTATACCTAGTTTTTTTTTTGTACTGTATGGAAGAAAAAATTTGCTTCATAAAAACGAATTATGAAGCAAGTACATAAAAATACAATAATACATCCACCCACAGTAGGTATTGGGAAGAATTTTTGTTTGCGCATATTTTTCTGGAATCTCGACACAACATTTTTCAACCGACGTCCAGGTGTGCGATGATCGCTTCATCGTAATTTGATGAATTTCATTTAAATGATATCTACTTACATATAAGTTTTTCTTCTTATTTTTTTATTACCTATTCAATTAGGTACTTAAATCAATAAAATTCGATTTTCTTCAAAAGTTATATGTACATTAAATTTTGAAAACAAAAATATTGATATCCAGTTCTATTCAGTGGGTACTAATCTGTTGTTTTTTTTATGATAAAATTCATTTTTATTTACAATTAAATATTATTTTTATTAAAATTGTTGTTTAATCGAGTTTATTATCCTGAATGAAATTTTTTTTTCAAAATTCAGAAACTAAGAAACTGATAGGTATTAACTAAACAAAAATTGATAATTGAATTTCTATACCTAATAATTTTTTTCAAAACTCAAAAATGAAAAATAATTTCGAATTTTAGCGAATAAAACAAGATAACTGACTAAATTTGTGCAGACTTCATATTTTATTCACGAATTAAATATTTTTATAACTAGTTTACGTAACTTAATTCTAAAAAATATTTATTCATTTGTTACCTATTTCATGTGTCATTATAACTTCACGCTTTTTAATTCGAGCTTAACGGATAGAAAAAAGGATAAGCCAATGTGCCAGTGAACCTGGATATTGTCTGTATTCTGTTTCTTTACTGTACCACTACCTGGTACCTAACCTACCTAATATTTAGCTACCTAATTATTAATGTGACGAATTACAAGTATGGGCCCTGCCTGTCTTTAGTCCTGTTGTTGTTTGACATGATATATCTAATTACTTTGACCACGTTTGCTAATTAAATTAACATTCTGGTGAATTTATGGTATCACATTTAGAGGCACATTCGAATAATTATGACCTACATGTCTTATTCTACTATGAACATGTCTGTGTTGACAGTCAAAACTATTACTTTGCATCAACTGCTGACACCTATTTAAATATAACGTTTTGTTGTTTATATGTACGTCATATTTTTTAAAACAAAACAATAAAATAGACGAATGTTTTCAATTTTGATAGTCAACTCAAAACGATTGTACCTAGGTGATCTAAACTACGTATATGGAATTATTCACTCCGAATGTATAATTACTTTTTCATGGCAATCTTTTCAAGATGTAATTTTTGCATTTGAATAGATGTTGATACCTGCACAATCTACATATTGTGTTTTCATCTCATATTATCATGATTCGTGCGTTGATGTTTTAGTAATTTGTTTTTCTTATTTTTTTGTTCCAGAATTGAAAGATAAGTCTAATTATGTGGCCGTGGTTACAGGAGGTGCCAGAGGAATTGGCAAAGAAATTGTTAGAAAATTGATGCAATGTAATATGCATGTTGTGATAGGTATGTATAAAAATTACTATTGGTTATGCAATAGATCTAATTAGTCGCTTGTATGCTATGAGTGGGGGGTTTTTGGATGCTTAAGTACAGTTTTTTTTAGGTAATCTGGATAAATTCGAGAACCAATTTTCATCTGGGTCACTCCATGCCAAAACGACGAATTTTTGCACGAGGGGTCTTCGATTTTTTTAAAAATCAGATCATGTTTAGAGGTCATCAAACGATGACGAATGACGCAAGCAGGATATTTTTTCCATTTTTTTTTGGATGAGCTACGGGGCTTCAATTCAAAGTTCTCCAAAATGGTCGAAAATGGAAAATTTCAGTTGCAAATTTCTCCGGTTGTATACGTGGTATACAATTTTGAACTTTTTTTCAAATTGTAGTACTTTGAGAGGGTAATTGACGAATGATGTCAAAATCAGTGTTATACCACTTTCAAAAACCTAAAAAAAATTGATTTAAAAGCTCATCACCATCATTGAACTTTGACCTGGTGAGCTGTTCAGCCCATCTGGGAAACTGTAGAAGAATTGCTCACTGATGTATCATCAAGTTTTTTCTTTGGTCTTCCTCTGCTCCTCCTGCCAGTTGGAGTGTATTCTTTAACTTTTCGAGGGGACCGTTCATCAGGAATCAGTGTGGGCTTTTTTGCCTGCTGCCCAGCAGGGTTCCCTGATTTTCCAGCCGGTTTCTTTTTATTTTTGTTTTCTCAAGAAATTGGTTTTTTTTCGCTTCTATGGGTTTCTAGCCCAAGGAAGTATAGCTTGATGAGGGCTGCCCTCTGCGCCGTCAAGCCGACTTTCCTAAAGTTCGGTTATAGCGCCGAATTCTCACTTTTGTACAGGATTTGTGCCTAGCACTAGCAGTACATATTTTAGACTCTTGAGTATCGGGGTTCACAAGCTTCGCTGCTCTTCCTGATGCTGCTTCAGGGATATTTTCTGATTGTTTTCTCCTCTCCCCTACTTCATGAGATGGCTTGATGTTGTAGCCCATTCAGGTTGCAGCTTTGACGCTGGACACACGCCAAGGTGTTAGGTTTGTCTTAGTCTCATCCTCAACTTCCAGCCTGTCAAAGATGAGTTACTGGCCTCTGCGACATGGATGCTCCAAACCTCTCTTAAGGTTTGTCTTCTCTACTCCTGAGATTGGCAGTTGTAGCATAGATTGTACTTACCCTAAGTTGGCCCAAGAGGTGATGACATCGACAATTTAAAAGCTTATGATTTAAATATAACCACGATGTCCTCGAGTAAAAATTCTGAAAAAATTCTCAGTTTTAGTCCTTTTGAAATATAACATTTCAAAAAATTGGACTGGCATTTTTTTCATTTTCAAAAGAAAAAAATTACAAGTTTTGCACTTATTGCAATACTATACCATCAGAAATCTAAAAAATGAATTTTTTTGCATTTTTGAGATATTTTACCAAAGTGTAGAGAAACATTTGAAAAAAATTTCCCTCCCCTACAGTTTTGTCAAGGAATTGACGATGAATTATCATGCTGAAATTTTTGTTGATGAGGCCACAGCCATCTCCTAATGAACCAATTTGCTTAAGATTTTGCACAGTGATAGCAATTATGATGTAAATGACCCTTTTCTATGGTACAATGAAAAATTTCTATTGGGGGAGGGGGCGTTAAGGGTAAAAGAAATTTTCAAATTGAGAAAAAGGAGGTCAAAAATGATTTTTTTCCTAAAAATGCAGGGCTTGCAAACTGAAACCAAAACCAAAACCCCCAAAAACTGATTAAAATTGCTCAAAACAGAAACCAGGGGCGTTATTTTCCCACAACTGAAGCCAAAACCAAAACTCGGAGCGTTATTTTCTCAAACTCAAATTCAAAACCAAAACCGAGAATGTAACCGATTGAAAGCTGAATTTGTTTTGGAATTTTCCAGTTAATTAACCTAAGTAATTAATACTGCATTTTTGGTAAAAATAAAGTAAAAACTGATGCTAAAGGTGAAAACTTAGAAAGTTGACAAAATTGTCACTGCCAAAGTGCCACTTTCTGTAGTCACATACACAAAGTATTTGAAAAAGTGATCACTTTCTTGGCCTTCTTCCCTCTAAAAAATGGATAAAAAAGGAAAAAACCAAAACCAACACCAAAACAAAACCGATTCCTTTGAAATCAAAATCTTTCACCAAAACTGGAACGAGAGAGATGATATTTTAGAAAACCAAAACCTTTACTTTTTCAAAAAACATAAAACCGAAACCAAAGCTGAGAGTGATGTCTATCCGGGTTTCAAGCCCTGCTCTGGTTGAGGCGAAGAACATATTAAAAATTCAGAATCATACGTTAATTTTCTATTATTTTCTTATGGGAAACTCTTCGTTCCACTTGAGCCACCCGTCTGTTCCACTTGAACACATCATCGGGCCAAGTGGAACAAAAAAAGTTGGTTCAGAAAAAAAATTCTGGAGCCCAAGTTTCTGGACCAAATTTGAAAAATGAGGAGTCATTTTGTAGCCATGAATTCACTGACAAATTAGGGGGAGGGGAGATTTTTCACATGTCTGCCTACATATTGGTGAAATATTTCAAAAATGCAAACTTGTTCATTTTTTAGGTTCAGCAGTGAAATTTTTTCAATATGTTTCACTCTTAAAATTGTTATAGCACGAAAAATGGCATTTCTCGTCAATTGCGGGGGGGGGGGGGGGGGAAATTTTTTTCAAATGTTCGTCTACACATTGGCAAGATATCTCAAAAATGCAAAAATTTTCATTTTTTAGGTTTTTGATGGTATTTTTGCAATAAGTCCCAAATTTGTAATTTTTTTTTCTCGAAAATGAAATAAAACGCCAGTCCAATTTTTTGATGTGTTATTCTACATGAAAAGGACTAAAACTGAGATTTTTTTCCAGAATTTTTACTCGCGAACATTGTGGTTATATTTAAATATGTATTATAAGTTTTTAAATCGATTTTTTTAGGTTTTTGAAAGTGGCAACATTGATTTTGACACCATGCTTTCGAAGCATATACCCTCTCAAAGTACTACAATTTGAAAAAAAATTCAAAATTCTATACCACATACAACCGGAGCAATTTGAAACTGAAATTTTCCATTTTCGGCCATCCACAGCTCCGCCAAAAAAAAATCTAAAAAATGTCCTGCTTGCGTCATTCGTCATCGTTTGATGACCTCTAAACATGATCTGATTTTTTAAAAAATTGAAGACCCCTCGTGCAATTTGGCGTGGAGTGACCCAGAAACGAAACCGAATAAAAAATCAACCCAAACTCAAACTCGTCTGAAATAAAATCTTTGGAAAAATGGTGACAATCTAACCATTTTATTCTCCTTTCTGTATTCTTCGCATCGACGATTTCTTATTCAATTGTCACGCTTGTTTCTTATACTACTCGTATTATCAAAACATAGATATAATTACGATTTAGTGTAGCGATAGCTTCGGTATTTCTCCTCAATCAGCCCAGGTAGTAACCCATTCACGATCATTTTCTCAGGTTGTCGAGACGTAAAAAAGGGCGAATCGGTTATACAAGAGCTTCGCGACGCAGGCGTCCGTACAGGTGAAGCATCCGTCATCGAGTTAGACCTTAAATCGTTAAAATCCGTGAAAAAATTCGCCGATACATTTTTGCAACGTCACAAATACCTGAATTTATTGGTGAATAATGGTAAGTACCTACACCTAATGTCACGTCGTTATATATGTAGCTATAAAATGAAAATAAAAAACCCTCGGGAGTAATTTTCAACATCTTGCGTACGCTCACGCAGTTAGCGGACGTGAGAAAAAAAAGAAGAGAAGATGACGATTAATTACGCAATAATTTTGAGATGAAACGTTCGCGTAATGAATTTTTCTTTTTTATTTTACAGCCGGTATAATGTTTGTACCTTATGAAGAAACTGAAGATGGAGTAGAATCTCATTTGGCTGTTAATTATTTGGGTCATTTTTTACTAAGTCATTTACTGTTACCGGCGTTGACAAAGGCGGATAGGCAGTTTAGCGAAAATGCCAGGATAATTAACGTGTCTTCTTGCGCTCACGAAGTATCACCTCGTATCAACTTCGACGATATATATATGAAGTACGTACCTAACTAAACACATATATACAACATAAATGTTTGTTAAATATCTAGTGAAAGTACCTATCTTACGTACGAGTATATGACTTTCACGTAGGTAAGTAAGTAGGTATAAGTACGAGTATACATTAAAGATGCATGTACCATGTACCAATGAGTGTAAATCGCTGTAAATTCCTACGCAGCGGTCGGTGTAGGTAAATTTGTTAATATGTATTATTGCACCTGCGCACAGTGGGACAGATTCATTTTTTAGGGTATCAAAAATCGAAAAAATGAGGTCGTCAGAATTAAATAAAAAGTATGGTAAAATATCACCCATAGTACCACTACTAAATATACAAAAAATCAGAGATGTAGGCGAAATCGTTTTTGCCATAGTGACGCGACAAGATGTCACTATGCGCATGGCTCATACACTGGTTGCTCGTATGTGTTTTTTCAATGTGAGATATCGCGTGTTAATTTCAATCAATTTTGGTGTTCCAATACATCGTTTGAAAGGTTATTGAGTCCTCTTTTCATATACGATATTGTTATTAATTTTTCATTCGTTGGATTTCCCAAAAATGATAGAAAAGCATGTCAATTTTTTTACATTACCTAACATAATTTAGCAGCTTTGATCTTTTCCATGCCAAACCATGCCAAATTGAGTACATTTGCAATAAGTCTCTTATAGTATGAAGTTTCATGGTACATGAATACTTTTTCCCGAAACGTCCCGATTCTCCCCTAATTGGACTTGGAAAAAACACAGATTTTCAACAAAATTACAAAAAATTCCATTTTTTTCACCAAATCTGCCCCTTTCCACCCCCCATCTGGAGCTGCATTCGGGATTCGAGCTAAAATAACATCAAAAATGAATTCTGGAGCCCAAAAAACATACACATCGATACCCCACTCGACTTTTTCAAAAATATGCCCCCTGGCACCCCCCTTCTGGGGCCCCATTTGGGTTTCGAACCAAATTAACGTCAAAAATGAATTCTGGAGCCCAAGAAACCTACATATCGATACCTCACTCGACTTTTTCAAAAATTTACCCCTTTGCACCCCCCCTCCTGGGGCTCCATTTGGGGTTCGGACCAAAATAATGTCAAAAATGAATTCAGCGCCTCCAAATACCCCTATATCGAAAAGATTTACGTCAAAATTTGCATTCATTTCTGAAATACGATTTTTGATACCTTAAAAAACGAATCTGTCCCACTGTGCTGCGTTGTAAAAATGATAATTAGATGCACACGGAACTACATACTTGGCAAAATTTAACCAATTGACGAATTTTTTCGCTCTTTTCGTTTGCGAAATTAACCTTGTAATATTGATCGTAGCTATACTATTGCTGGAGATGAACATTGGCTCAGTCGTGGGTTTTTAGGTACCTATTTTTACATAACGTAACCGGTTTTAGGACACTTAGTTTGGATTATCATTTTTCTTTTCGTCTTCGCAGCGAAAATTGCGAAAGTATTGAATTTAAATAAAATGTAGGTCATTGAGAACGAATTTTTTAAAAACCGTTTGAAGAGATACGGATAATCCTACAAGTGTGACGTCTTACGGTGACATTCTTGGATTTTTCTGAAAATAATTTGACATTGAAAGGGTTTTTCGTGTCTAAATTTCGTGATGAACGATTTGCGTGTACCTATCTAGAAAAAATGAACGTAAATTAAGGGGGATCGGATCGTGAAAAATAAAATATGTGCGTGTTTGGAGATTAGGTAATAGGCCTACGATAAAACTTCTAATGAAAATTACAGCTGCGATTGTGCAAGAAGTGCTAAGTTCTTAGTTAGTAGCTCTAGCTACCTGTCATGGCGCAATGAGGCTATATTTTGTAGTGTGTTTTTTTTAAATTTTTAATCGTGTTGAAAACATCTTGAAGATAATTTTTCTCTAGTGAAAAAAAAAGTTCAAATGAATTTTGATACCCGCGGTTCGAGGTATTTTCCAAAACATCAATTTTTTCAAGTTTGTTTTGCTTGGAATCCGTCACTGTTTAGGAAGGTAGACAAAGTATTCCAACTTTGAATTTTTTTGGCTGTAGGTACAAAAGACAAGAAAGAGAGCACCTTTTGATACACCACCCGAGCAGATTTTAGGAGCTGAGTGAAATTTATCAATGTTTAATGAATTTTTAAAAATTTAAACTTGGTTTATTTGAGGTCAGAGCTGTGGGACTGAAACGATTTTGGGATTGGATTTCGGGATTGGATTCGTTTTGGGATTCGTTCTTTTAAATTTTCATTTCAGTTTCGGGATTTGTTTTGGGATTGAAAACATTGTTTTGGTTCTGGGTTGAATCGGTTTCGGTTTCGGAATTTCCATTTCAACCAATTTTAAGCCCAAATTGGCCAATGGACCCGGCAAAGAGTCTGAAAAATGGGATGTTTTGACATGGGGAATCCGATGGTATAATTAGTTTTAACGTTTTAAATGCATATGTGACCGTCCGCGATATCGAAAAAGAAAATTCGCGAATTTTTGTCTCCTAAAACATTTAGGGGCCAAAAATAGGAGAAAAAACATTTTTTGATTTTTGCGACCAATGCTCGGTTTTAACGAAGATGGTCACATATTTTGCTTATTTGTCTAGTATTTTTTTTATAATCTGAATGAATGATAATAAATGATGTAAAATGACCACTTATTAAAATAAAAACGCTGGGGGGAAAATGCAGAAATTGAAATCCCAATACCAAAAGGAATTTGTTCAAGTTTCTGGATCGTTTTGGTCCCACAGCTCTGTTTGAGGTCATCAATGCCATCAAGTATTTGAAAAAGAACAAAGCTCCACGACCAGATAAGTAACACCTGAGGTCTTCAAAGCTAGTAGTGAAGAAGTCACTCCCTGAATCCACAACATTTGCAACTCAATATGGCTGAGCAGTGAGCGGTGAATGGCCAGTGGATGGCGGAGGACTGGAGACAGTCAACATATGTCACTCTGTAGTCTGTACAAAAAAGGATTTCCTGAGAATTGCGAGAACTACAGAACAATATCTTGGATAAGTCACCCAAGCAAAGTACTATTGAAGATCATGTACAACAGGTGATACTCATTCATACCCAGTCAAATCCATCCACAACAAGCAGAATTTGTGAGACGAAGAGGAACTAGGGAGCAGATCCTCAACCTCAGACTCCTGATTGAGAACTGAGAAGGCATGTGAATACAATGTTCGCACTGTGCTATGTTAAGTAGATTACAAGAAAGTGTATTTCACACAATTTTCAACTTGAACATTAGGCTTGTAGGACTGCTCAGGTTTTGCGGTTTCTCCAAAATCAAGGTCCTACTTTGGAGCTTTCAAACGGTTCTGTTCGGTCATTCGGTTCTGCATTCTTTATCTTTGTAGGTCGATCTGGTCTGGTCTGGTCCTGACCAGAAATTTTCATCGTGGTCATGGGTCAGCCCAGGTCCAAATCAGAAAGGAAAAAGCTTCCTAACACATCATAAGATGAGTTGAAAAATGGGATTTTTACTTTCAAAATATTAAAACTTTGAAAGGAATTGAATCACACTGGAAATTTATTCGCAATAGGCATCTAAAATGGCATTACAAATTTGAAAAATAGACCCGTTCGCGTACGAGTGTTGTGTGAATATAGTGGGTGTCTAAGCATTGTTTTTCTATGCAAAAGTTGTCCCGGTGAACCCGGTGAACCCTCACACAACGAAAGAAAAAACGCTTCGACTACGAAATATTAGTTAAATTCACGCTGTACCCGTACGCTTATTAAAACCGAATATCTCACCATGAACCTGTCTATTGGACATAACTGAGGTCCAAACCGCGGCCATTGGTCCAATTTTTTATAAAGGTCTTCGGTCTCAGTCTGGGGGTTGCTGATAAATAAAGTGAAGATGAAGATCATGATTGTGAATTGGCATGAGAACAACTCACCTGAAATCCAGGAAATTGAGGGAATCGAAGCGGTGAATCAATTTTGTGTACCTGGGATCCAGTGGCTGCCAGCTGGCATTGTTGATATTGAAGGAGGCAGTGAAGCTCACCCAATGAAGATATGGTCAAATGCAGGCTTATGCTGCAGTGAGCAAGACTCTGAAGATAAGGCTTGTAAATGCTCTGGTTTTCTCAGTTTTTCTCTATGAGTCAGAAACCTGGACAGTATGTGAGGGAGACAGAAGAAAAATTGATGCACTTGAGATGTGGTGCTGGAGGAGGATGCCTCAGATCTCATGGACAGAGAAGAAGACTAATGTAGGTATATGTCCTGGGAGTAATTAGAGTCCCCATGGCTAAAGCAGAATTCTCCAGTTGGTGGATCAACGGGGAGGAGTGGCAAGTCGTAGGCCAAGCCTTTACATAAATACAGATTACAAACAAGAATGCATAAGAGCTGCAGAACACCAACAACTCACTCGTTCTAGCCCCAGGGAAGCACAAGAGTTTCAGAGTGAGTAGGCAAATACCAGCGCCTAAGAACTGGCAAATTTGGCTAAGGGAGTAAACCCCAACAGAAAATCATGGTGGAAGGCAACAGGAAACCAACACTATTATATTTCCCTAGAATTATATTATATGGACATCAATTTAGCAACGGCCCTAAGTCTCCGTCAGGCTGATCCTCATCCGCCAAGGCAGCCGGATAGGGTGCTAAGAATACACGGAGTCAAAACAAGCCAGCACAACATCAACGTCGCAACCTGGAATGTACGAACTTTGTATAAAATCGGACAACTTGCTAATGTAATTAAAGAAGCCAGGAGGTTGCAAATCGACGTGTTAGGAATAAGTGAGACCCAATGGACTGGAAACGGTAGAAACTGGGTAGATAAAGAATATGAAATGATCTAAAGTATATAGCTCATAAAATACGAGAAAATGGTATTTTCATGCTAGCGGTACAGGGGAAAATCCAAGGAAGATCGACTAGAGGGAGGAAACGATCGGAGCTGTTAACAACAAACTCACCTGCCAACTGTCCTGCAAGACCCTGAAAGAAACGATCAGATACGCTTGATACCGGCTAATATAGTATAGATGGACATATACGCTATCTCCTGTAAAGGAGCGCGACTACGACAACGACGACAGAAGAGGTTGTTGGCAGTGGTACTCAGCCGAATCCTTGGCATGTCACAAGATGACAAGAGCAGATGCGATGGAGTTCCTATTCATTCAAGGCAAGGTAGAGGGAACAAGAGGGCGGACGACGACGCTCTCCCACAAGATAGACAGACTCCATCCGGAAGGCCATTGGACTCCGCTTCCCAGCATGCGCCAGGAGCGCCCTAAACAGAGACAGTTGGAGGGAGCTGGTGTATCACGTCACTGAAACAGTGGCTGTTGCATCATGTTCACAATACCCCCTTAGGAGTGAAATGGCACCAAGAAGAAGATTTTCTACAAACAAATATAATTTGTTTGGTCAAACTGAGGTAGAAAGCTGAAATTTGGTTTGTTCCCTATATTTGACCTCTCAAATCGATTGGCGGTGTTTTTGAGCCGTTCTGACCCTTCTAGTGGCTTCCTGAAATTTTTCAAGTTTGGAAAAGTCGTTGTAAAAGGAACCAAATTGAAAATTTAGCATCGAGGAACTTTCGATTAATCGCGTTTGTGTCTCTTTTGATTTATTTGGGTCCAAATTTTCAAAATTCACTTCTGTCGGTTCGAATCTAAAATAAAAATTTAAAATTTAAAAACAAATTGAAAAATGAACGGTTTGTTGGTGTGTTAACGTTACAAACGAGTCAGGGTAAAAAGCTGAAATTATATCACTATCATATTTCCGACAACTCAAACTGATTTTAAGTGGTATGAAGCTTTCAGTAAATTTTTGGATTTTTTAACTGTATAAAAAATTGAAAATTTGAAAAAAAATTGTCAAGTATCTGAATTTCAGAAAATTAAAAGCAATTTTTTGGATAAAAACTATTTTAAAAAATTGAAAATTCTGGGAAGAAATATAAATTTTTTAATATCAAAATTCAGTGAAAAACTGAATTCAAGAATCGTGTAAACTTTTAACTTTGAATAAAGTGTACCTATCCACATAAGCAGTATTTGGTTGGTACGTGGAAGAATTAAATGGAAAATAACTAGGTACTTAGACTTCATTCAAATTTTTCTGAAATATCGAAATAAACGATGAAAAATTGATCAAAATATTCGAAATTCATGATGAATTGCAGTGAAGGTACCCCAAAAAAAAATTTATGAAAATGTCCAGGCACAAGAAATATTTTTACGCTGCTTTCTTTCAAAGTACGAACTCGAAACGCGAAGTTGACATGAAATTTATGCAAATGTCTTGAAATTCGCCGGTAAAGAATACAAATCGATGAAATTTATACGGCTTGTTTTATTGAATTATAATTTGCCTCGGTCAATTAACCTTTTGAGTAACCTCATTGCATGAAATAATCAAACACTTATGCCGAAAGTGTTCGATGATTGATTTTTAATCATTTTGGCTACGAGGAAATGCATCTTAATCGTAATTAGCCATAGCCAAATTGCAATTTGACATTTGACAACTGTTTTTTTTTTTTTTAAACTGATCGAACTTTTTTTATGACACAGGAAAAATTACATCGAGCAAGCTGCGTATTCTCAATCGAAAATGTGCCAGTTGATGTTCACGAAATACTTCAACAAGTATTTGAGGAAGTTAGACACTGGAATACAAGTAATCGCTGTGCATCCTGGAGTCGTCGATACGGAAATATTCAACGGAACTTTGGTGAAAATGACGGCCCCGTGGGCTTTACACTTGTTTTGCAAGGTATGCAAGGTAACCTTTAATACAATGTAGAAAAAGTTATCAATTTTTAACGACAAGTTCTTAACCAATAATCGTGTCAATTTTCACAGACCCCTGATCAAGGAGCCACCGGAGTCATCTACTGTTGCATCGAAGATGAATTGGAGAAAGCCGGAGGAAAATATTATTCGAATTGCACCTTGCAAAATTGCATATCTTACGTAGACGAGGTCGAAGAACAAGAACGATTGTACGAAATTTCCAAAAAAATAGTCAAAGATTTTCTACCAAAATTGGAATAAAGCGAATGCGGATAATTTGAATCTTACGTCTGAATGAAAATTTTTCAATTAAATTCTTATTCCCGTTTGTACGAAATTGAAACTTCGAGGCTGTGTTCGATGATATTTTGAAATTTGTCGACATTTTTTTTATATATCTATTTTTTTTACCACATTCCTATACGTATAACATTTCGAATAAAATACCTAAATTAAAAATTAATTAATACTCGGAATAAAAATTCGCGACGAACTTACCTTTTCCTTTTTGAGCTTCAACGTGCTTTCAAACTCACCGTATCGGTTACCCTAATTAACTAAAGCACTCGATTGATTTTTTTTTCACAAAAAAGGGGTGTACCTAGTACCTCTACCTACCAGTACCTTGAGAAAATACTTCGGTCATCGCATCGGATATCCTGTTATCTTTTAATACCGTAGTTAATCCCACGAATATAAACAATGGAAGCGTGATTCGACGATCGCGTTCGATGGTCACCCGCAAAGTGCTTCATCAGCACAAGTGTCTCAATCGTGCTTAATTACCCAAATATGGTGAAATATTTATTGTGATTTAAAATCATGTATTTGTCGACTGATTTTCATTTCTTTTCTTTTTTTTTTCTCTATCGATTTACTTAATTTATTGTATAATTATGTACCTACATGTGTATTTTGCGTTAATTTTTTGAAAAAAAGAAACATTTTTTTACTTGATTGATTTTTTTTTTTCAATTCTTACAATGGTCAATGAGTACCTACGTAGGTATTGTATGAAATGTCTTTCATCAATAATGAAAATGACCCAGTATCGCCACTATTCCTCCTTTATTATTATTATTATTATTATCTTCAGTTCTACAGCTTCATTCTTTCTTTCCTTCTTTCTTTCCATAAACTGTGCCATATCTTCGAAGGTTGTACGCATTGGCGTGATTTTATAATTCGTTGATTCGGCTACATAAAAAACAAAACAAAGGAAATGTCGCTAGGGCTCAGCTAATTATGTACTCCTAATTATGTAATTACATTGTACAACACTAAAACATTTACTAGGTACATACATACTTATCATTATAAAGTACTCATGTAGTACCTATCTATCATCGTAGTTTTTATGGTAGACAAATGAGCGTTCATGTGTATGACCATTAAAATCAAGTTGAATTAATTTGGGAAGCTTACGTACCTACCTATCCATTCTTATTATTTTGGATATTTCAACTGATTTTTCAATTGTTAATGGATATTGGATCCTTTAATTAACCGGTTATGCAATTTTTCAATACATACATATAAGTTTTCGTGGTTGCCTATTCTGAATGTTTTCTAATTGAAGTACAAAGTGAATCTAATGCTCCCTATTTATGCATAAAGGGATTGTACTCGGTTACTTTTCAAGTAACCAAGTTACTAAAGTTACCAATAGTAACTTTAAATCCTACGAAAAAAATTGCTTTTATTTAAATGGCATCACTGCTTTTTGAGCGTTAACTTAGAGGGTTTCTAATTTCGACAGATATTATTATTTTTGAATTTCTCGACAGTTTTTAGTGGTTTTTCTCCTGTTTTGACAGATTTTTACATCTTGAATTTTGGTGGTGATTTTTTTCCAAAAAAATTTCTCCATGATTTTGCTCTGAATTTTGATAATGTTTTTTGCCAGAATTTTTGCCCAATTTTATCACCTTCAATTCTCGTGATTTTTTCAAAAAATTTTCTCTCGAGCTTGTGTGATTTTTATTGCTCAAATAGTCAGGATTCCTACTTATTTCGGTTCGATGGCTTTTTTTTGAATTTTGTGAATTTTATTCTTCGCCAATTTGGTGAGTTTTCTTTTGAATTTTTGTTGATTTTTCCCCATTCTGAGGGATAGGTATGATTTTTCTAAATTTTCGCAAGTTCTCTTTTTTCAAGTTTTTCGATGATTTTCTCGGAATTTCCATTTTTTTTCTTTTTTCAAATTTTGGCAAATTTTCTCCGGTTTTGACAGACTTTTTCAACTATGAATTTTCACGATTCTACAGTTTTGTTCTAAATTGTGGTCATTTTTTCGCCTAAATTTTGACTGCATTTTTTTTATTTCAACAGTTTTTTCTGAGTTTTGTGCTTTGCAATTGCGCTGAACCGAATAATAAAAGCTATCTATCTATCAAAAAAAACAAGTGATTTTTTGCTCACATTTTTGTGGAATTGTGATTTTTCTTCTTCCAAAAATCGTGATTTCCTTTAAATTTTGATCTTTTTTTTGAGAAGGGAGGGAAGCTTTTTCAAGATTTGATGACTTTGCTTTTTTTTTTATTTTCAACTTTTGTGTTGGATTTTTCTGCAGCTTGATATCTTTCATTCGTTGATCCCTCTCTCTCTCTTTTTCACTTCCCTTCCAGTTATGAGGGAAGGTCCTCCGGATTTACTCTCTCTTTGAACAATTTTTTTTTCCAAGTTCGATATATTTTTCTGTATTGAATCCTCTTCAGTTTTGCTAGAAATTTTTCGATGATTTTTCTCAAAAATTTATCGATTTATTTCCGAATTTGTGGTACCTAATTCTAATTCTCGTGAGTTCTCTGTTCTGAATTCTTAATGATTTTTGCTGAACTGAATTTCATTTCAAGAGTTTTCTATTTTCATAATTTCCATAATTTTGTTTGGAATTTTATTGATTCGTTTTTCTACCTAAATTTTTGTTCTCAATTTCGGCGAAACCGTTTTTCTTGAATTTTCGAGATTTTTTATAAAATTTTCTCCTAATTTAGCCCGAAATTTTATAAATTTTTTCTGCTTAAATTTTTGCTGAATTCCCTCGTTTGCAGATTTTTTTGGGTTTCTGAGAGTTTTTTTGGACTTTGATATTTGATGGTTTTATTTTGAATTTTCTGAGGATTTCTTGATTTTTTTTCAAGTTTTATTTCTCATAGATTTTATTTTCCAACTTTTCGACGATTTTCCCCAAATTTTCGTGTTTCTTTTGTGTCTACGGTTTTGTGATGTTTTCTCAATTTTATCGTTAAATTTCGAGAGTTTTTTTTCAATTCTTGGAATCCTCGTGATTTTTTTTAACTTTTTAAATTTTGACAAAACTCTGTTTTTCTGTTCGTTTTGAATTTTGCTCTTAAGTTTTATTCTTAAGGACATGATTTTGATTTATTAAAAGAAGATCACTAAGAGGTTTTTCAACATTTTTTTTGACAATCTGTTTCTCTCCAGATCTTGATTTTTACTCTGCTTTCTGTTTTGGTCATTTTGTCTCAATTTCAATCATTTTGTCACATTTTCAGTTTTTTGCATTTTTTTTTTAATCATGTCAATTTTTTACAGTTTTGATGGAGATTTTTTTTCTTTTTGAAGCAACGTATATTTTTTTGTATTCGAATTTTTAAAATGATTTTCACAAAATCATTCTTTTCCAAATTTGGATTGCAATCTCCCCCCTCCCCCGTCGTATTTTCCTGTTGATTTTGATACGTTTTTCGTTCTAAAATAATAATTCTTATTTATGGAATTTTTTTTACAAATTATTGTTTATCATTTCTCAACATTGGAATAATTTTTTTTTTCATAAAATCCTCGCTCATGTCAACATTTCTGCTATTTTACAATATTGGTATTTTTGTACTTACTTGATTTTTTGAAATGATTTTGAATAAAAGATTTAATTTCGTTCCTCCCTGTTTCGGTAGACTTCCCCCTCTTCTTTCAATTTTGCAATTTTTTCAGTAAAATAGTTCAACACATTTTTCGATTATGTTTCCGGGATCCAATATTTTTTTCATGATTTCTTTTTGAATTTCGATCTACAAGTGGTTTACTTTCGAAATGTTGATAATTTATCTGTTTTGAGCTGTTGCTAGTTTTTTTCTTCAAAAATGGTTTTTATTCGAATTTTGATGTTTTTTTTTTTGAAAAAACTTCTATCAAAATTTTTGTTACGATTTGTTTTCTTTTGAAACCTAAAATAAAATGTAATGTTTTGTATGCATTGAAGTTTTTTTTACGAGGCTCATGGGTCCTAAATCTGTGGAGATTTCTATGATTCTCAAAAATTTGGGCGCTATAGTCTCAAAAAAAAACATTTGTAGGTATGTATATTTAGGGCTTCCAAGTTCCATTTTTTCGTTAGCCAATTACGTAAGAAGCAGAAGCAGAAAGCAGAACTCAGAAGGCGTTTGGATAAGGACTAAGGTAAGGTAAGGTAAAGTAAAGTACCTACTACCTACCTGATTGATCAGTTGTTATTTCACTAGCATTTCTGTATTATCATTATCAATAATAAAAAAAACATATCCATGGCATAAAGGAATTCAATTCTTTTCAGGCTATCACCCTCATTGGCCCAAAGCTCGCAAAAAACGATTAGCACAATATGGGGCATTGGGGCTCGGTCGAATTTCAAAGCTCCCCCCTTCCACATTTTGAGTAAAAAAAAAATGAACTGTCAGGTCTGTCAGTCAGTCTGTCACTGTCCAACTCCAAAGTGACCTCCGCGGTTTGTCAAAATGGGTTAAAATCAGCCGAGAAGAAGAAATTTTCAACGAAAAAATCAAAAAAATGTTTTTTTGAGCATTTTTGAAAAAAAAATTTCAGGCTCAAAAATCAAAATTAAATTGGGTCATGCAACACTCCTGGCGGATAAAAGTTGAATGAATTCAATAAGCGTATTTTTGTGACGTCACGAAGTGATAAGAATGAGAAGATAAAATAATTATGTACATAAAAAATATTTTGTAAAATATTTCGAAGAAACTGCAAATTATTTCATTATTTTCTGCTAGAAATTAACAATTAAATTCAAGAATTCAAAGAAGAAACCTCTTCGGTGTTTCTAACAGCGAGGGATTGAAAAACCAACCTGCTGAAACGACATTTCGGTAAGAAATTCCGAAACAACATTTTACATTTTTCTTGTCGATCAAAAAAAAGATCTCCAACGCCTACGTTTGCGTGGTTAAAAATCCTATTATTTACGAATTTTCAATAAATTTACAATCGATCATCTTGCATAACGATTTTTACAGGTATCTCCGTTCGTTGCGAACACACGAATCGTTCATGTATTTGAAAAACGATGTAGATACGGCGTACAGATAAACGAGAAATCCAGAATTAGGAATTACCCGGTAAAGAAGTTCATTAATGGTTAAAATTAAATGGATCGATGGATTCCGCACCACGTAACATTACCAAGATGGTCGCGAAAATGTTACATGTGTATTATATTCACCACCATATTCCTAATCGTTTTCGGGCCTTCTTATTTCCGATGGATGTTCTACCATGAGCCGGAAATCAAAGGTGAATGAAAATTTTCTACTCTTGGCGCTGAATTTCAATACGCTAACTGCGGATGTAATGGTTAATTTACAGATAATTCTTGCGAACCGGGTGCTATATTTTTAAATTTACGTAAAGAAGCCGACAAAGCTAACGCTAGAGTGGATCATTATCCGGCCTATACCAAAGAAAGATACGCTTTGTTTATCGGTAACGGGTATTTCGGAATCCCATTAAATGGTGATTTTTCGTTATACGTGAAATCCGGTCGTACTTTATCGCTGCATATACCGTACTATCCGGATGTCAAAGTACAAATTCCTGTTCAGTATGTGGAAGAAACTGGCGTACATTATACCAATGGAATCGCCTATATTGATAAATGCTACGATAATAAGATTCGAGCAACTTATACGTACTATGCTCATCGTACAATGCCGTCAATTTTCGTACAAGAAATATCCGTTAAGAATTCGTACAGAGATAAATTCGTATTCGATTTAGCTCGAAAGGGCCATTCTACTTGGAGTGGTTCAGTTACTAAAGAAATCACGTAGGTTATTCTACTTTGTCATTTTACTCAACGTGTTACTTCATCTTTTAGTAACGAAAATATATTTTACAGGCTTTACAACGAAGATAAAAAAGAAAAAGAAACGTTTGTCGTTATTACCGGAAAAGTTTTGGATACTTTTACGGATAAGATCTTAATCGTATCTGTCGTAACGAGTAAAATTTCCTCGCATTTAGAAGTGAGTTGTGTAATTTGAAGTTTCCTTCGCCCTTATTTTCTTCTAATCGTGTTCTTTTGCTGCTACAATAGATTCCTTCGGTGGAAATAGTTAAACTGAAGATATTAACCAGTATCTTCTATACCAGAGTAACCAAAGATCAATATAGTCTAAGAGTGGCAGAAAATGAAAGAAAGGCCATCGATGTACGTTCATTCATCATATCTGAACATGTATTATAGCCATTTCTTCGTACTAATTCGATTGGTTTCCTTGCAGTATATGAAAACAGCTCTAAGCAAGCCATATTTTGATCTCAAACAAGACCATATAAATGTTTGGAATATGTTATGGAATACCGGTTTCTCCATTAGCTATTCTAAAGTCTCCGGTGTGCTGAATGGAGACCAGATCAACGCTACTATTTATAACGTATTGTCTTCGGTACCTGCTTTATACCACGAAGAAACCAGTTCAGCGGAATTAAAATCTTTCGTTACCAATAGCTTATCGTATGTTGAAGGTTGTTACGCTAGCAATCATCACACATTGTAAGTATTGTGATTTCTAAAAACAACGCTCAAATAAATTACTATTTTCAATACTGATTCGTTTCAGGGAAGCTGATAAGTTATGGAGTAGTATGGAAACAATTGATGAAATAAACAGCGTTGTTTCCTTGTGGTTATTGACTTTAGAACAAAAAGTAAGCAGGATTTCCTCATTATTAATGGAAGGAAAATTGATAACAAAGTGAGAATTTCAACGTTGGAATTTTTTTCAGGGCTGTTACAATTTGGTGAAAGCCGGAGCTGACGGTGTTATTCAAGCGATGGTCTTGAGTTTTGGTAGTTTTCGGTTTAGTAAGCAGCATTTAGAGTTCAACATGCATCCTAGTTTTCTACATCGAACTTACCATTTTAGGTAGGTATTCGAGTGTGAAGGATGAATCATAAGCGATATTATTATCGCTACGTTGATTACAAGTCAATATGTTTTCGAGGTTTTTTTTTTCACCGATAAAAAGAAATGACATTCATTTCGAACGTTTCGAAATCCGTTCTTTCATTTTTTATTTTTCATAGGAAGAGGGGAGAGAGGGAGGGGGTTATGGAGGTTATTGGTTATTTAAAAATCCAAACTAAATCTAGGGCAAATTGTTTCCTCGACGTGTTATCCTACCATTACCATTCGAATGAATTTTGGGTTGATAAGTTTTCAGGGGTTTCCAAACTAGCTCAAACTGATGCATAAAAATTACACGGTGTTTTGCTAGTTCAGGGATGAGGGATTGTACTCGGTTACTTTTTAAGTAACCAAGTTACTCAAGTTACTAATAGTAACTTTTGGTTACTTTTTAAAAATGTTATTCACTAAAACTTACTTTTTCCGAGTTTTTTCACAAATTTCTTTTTTTTTCAAAATTTTATCCAAAATTATACGAAAAAAAACATTGCTTTTATTTAAATGGCATCACTGATTTTTTAGCGGTATTAATTTTATTTTTTCAGTAGATTTTTTTTTTGAAATGTACTTAGGGGTTTTCTAATGTCGACAGGTATTATTATTTTTGAATTTCTCGATGGTTTTTAGTGGATTTTCTCCTGTTTTGATTGATTTTTACATCTTGAATTTTGGTGGTTATTTTTTTCCAAAATAATTTTTCCATCACTTTGCTTTGAATTTTGATGATGTTTTTCGCCTGAATTTTTAGCCAAATTTATTACCTCGAATTTTCGTGATTTTTTCATAAAAATTTTCCATCGAGCTTGTGTGATTTTATTGCTCAAATAGTCGGGATTTCTCCTTATTTCGGTTGGATGTTTTTTTTTTGCATTTTGTGAATTTTTTTCTTTGCCGATTTGGTGAGTTTTCTTTTTTGAATTTCTGTAGATTTTCCCCTATTCTGAAGGGTATGATTTTTCTGAATTTTTGTGAATTCCCTTTTTTCAAGTTTTTCGACGATTTTCTCGGAATTTCCATTTTTATTCTTTTTTCAAAGTTTGGCAAAGTTTCTTCAGTTTTGATAGACTTTTTCAACTTTGAATTTTCACGATTCTATAATTTTGTTCTAAATTGTGGTGATTTTTTTGCCTAAATTTTGATTGCATTTTTTCTATTTTAACCGTTTTTTTTTTGAGTTTTGTGCTTTAAAAAAACAAGTGATTATTTTGCTCACATTTTTGTGGAATTGTGATTTTTCTTCTCCCAAAAATCGTGATTTTCTTTAAATTTTGATCTTTTTTTCGAGAAGGGAGGAAAGCTTCTTCAAGATTTGATGACTTAGTTTTTTTTTATTTTCACTTCACCTTTTGTGGTGGATTTTTTTGCATCTTGATATTTTTTGTTCGTTGATCCCTATCTCTCGCTTTTCCTCTTCCCCTCCAGTTATGAGGAAAGGTCCTCCGGATTTCCTCTATCTTTTGAACAATTTTTTTTTCAAGTTCGCATTATTTTTCTCAGTTGAATCCTCTTCAGTTCTGCTAGAAATTTTTCGATGATTTTTCTCAAAAATTTATCGATTCATTTCCGAATTTATACCTAATTTTAATTCTCGTGAGTTCTCTGTACTGAATTTTCGAGAGTTTTCCATTTTCATCATTTCCAAAATTTTTATATTCGGAGCAGCCTTTGAAATTGGCAGTGTAATAATTTTGTTTTGAATTTTATTGATTCGTTTTTCTGTCTAAATTTTTGTTCTTAATTTCGACGAAATTTTCTTGATTTTTCGAGATTTTTAATAAAATTTTCTCCTAATTTAGCCCCAAATTTTAGTAATTTTTTTTGCTCAAATTTTTGCGGAATTCCACCGTTTACTGATTTTTTCAAGTTTTTGAGTTTTTTTGGACTTTGCGACTTGATGGTTTCATTTTGAATTTTTTTGAGGATTTCTCAATTTTCGTTTACAGATTTTTTGAGTTTTTGAGTTTTTTTGGACTTTGAGACTTGATGGTTTCATTTTGAATTTTTTTGAGGATTTCTCAATTTTTGTTCACAGATTTTTTCGAGTTTTTGAGTTTTTTTGGACTTTGACACTTGATGGTTTCATTTTGAATTTTTTTGAGGATTTCTCAATTTTTTTTCAAGTTTTATTCTTTTGAATTCCTATAGATTTTATTTTCCAACTTTTCGACGATTTACCACGAATTCTTGTGGTTTTTTTTGATTCTATATTTTAACGAAGTTTTCGCAATTTTATCGTTAAATTTTGTGAGTTTTTTTTTTCAATTCTTGCGATGTTTTTCATAAATTTTACTGCTTTTTACCTGAATTTTTTCGGTGGAGTTTTTCTACTTTTAATCGAATTTTTATTCTGGAATCCTCGTGATTTTTTTCAACTTTTTAAATTTTGACAAAACTCTTGTTTTTTTTTTCATTTTGAATTTTGCTCTGCTTCCTGTGTTGGTCATTTTCTCTCTATTTCAATAATTTTGTCACCTGTTTCCAATTTTTTTTTTTGAATTGTGTCAATTTTTGACAATTTTGATGGAGGATTTTTTTCTTTTTGAAGCAAGGTACATTTTTTTGTATTCGAATTTTTAAAATGATTGTCATAAATTACTTTTTTCCGAATTTGGATGGCAATCTCCCCCCTCCCCCGTCGTCTTTTCCTGTTCATTTTAGTAAGTTTTTCGTTCTAAAATAATTCTTCTTATTTATGGAATTTTTTTTACAAATTATTCTTTATTATTTCTCAACATTCGAATAATTTTTTTTTTTCATCAAATCCTCGCTCATGTCAACATTTCTGCTATTTTACAATATTGGTATTTTTGTGTTTGATTTTTTGAAATGATTTTGAATAAAAGATTAAATTTCGTTCCTCCCTGTTTCGGTAGACCTTCCCCCTCTTCTTTCAATTTTGCAATTTTTTCAATAGTTCAACACATTTTCCGATTATGTTTCCGGAATCCAATATTCTTTTCATGCTTTCTTTTCGAATTTTGATCTACGAGTAGTTTACTTTCAAAATGTTGATAATTATCTGTTTTGAGCTGTTGCTAGTTTTTTTTCAAAAATAGTTTTTATTCGAATTTTGATTTTTTTCTATTTTTTGAAAAAACTGCTATCGAAATTTTTGTTACGATTGGTTTTCTGTCGCAATCTGAAATAAAATGTAATGTTTTGTATGCATTGAAGTTTTTTGATTGCCCCTTTTTTAGTTTTTTTTTTTTACATTAACATTTTTTTTTGGTTACTTTTTCCGCCTTTTTTGGTTACTAAAGTTATCATTTATGAGAAAAATTTGAGTACAATTTCTGTACATGGTGTTTTGCTAATTGAAATATGTATTCTGCTTTTGATTTTAGGAGAATAAACTACGGTAATCAAACCCACGTCAATGTGACTGTCGAAGTAGATGAAAACGACAAAGCTATAATTTACGTAGCTTTAGATCGTAGCGACAAAACGTATTACGCTTGTGATGGCGGTTGCCTCGACAGTCCGGTGCCTTTGGGGTAATTTTTCACAATAAAATATACACCCAGCAAACCTCTGCACAGTATTTAACGTTATTTCATCATTTTGTTTAGACAAGAACTTTTACAATTACCTGTAAAATTGACCAAACCATTTACTGCCATTTTATATATTACGTCTGATAAAAAACACATGGAAGAATTACGACAAACACTCCACGTCAAAGAAGTCGCCGAAGGTAGACATTTTCCCATCAAATTACGAACCAAGTTGAGAGCATTTCATTCATCAATTGTTTCATTTTTGTTTACAGCTCCTGCTCAAGAACGTTCGTTAATTATAATGCATAAACACGGACACCATCTAGGTGGTCTACCTACCTTCTTTTGGGTCTCGATTTTCACCTTGATCGTCATATTTCATTTGTTCCTAATTAAATTGATTTATAACGAATACTGGAATCAAGATAAATATAAACAAAAGTTAGTCAAAAACGTGCATATTTTGAGTGAACTAAAACTGCAAGTTTGAGAGTTCTGATGTTTCTGTTTCTTCATTTCAGACAACAAGAAGGTCAATCAAGAAGTGGCGTGAAATACAGATTTTTACATTAATCAAAACGCCAGCAAACCTGTGATCTTTTTTTTCCCCCACAAAAACGTCGTGTCTGATCGATTTTCAATGAGCTAGTCCATGTTCGAGATGTTACTACGTTTTATGTTATGTTGTAGTTCGCGTAATAGCAATATTTTTTTCCTTTTTTTCCACTTCTTTACTTTTTACGGTCTTTGATGAAAAAAACTGCTTTGATTGGTTTATTATTATGAAACATAGTTTTTTATTTGTTTAATTAGTGCTTAGTGATATTTAACATAAAATGAGCACTGCATTTTTTTCTGTCTTTTTTTTTCCTTCTTCGTTATTGTTAAGGGATGATATGTATACTTATGTTGAAGAATTGTTGTGTAGATTGAATACATTTCTTTTTCCATTTTTAATATTCATCAGTTTTGTTATTTTCATTTAGTCAAATTAGATCCAACTAGGCAATTAAAGCACATCGAATGGACTCGTATGTCGATGTTGGTCAATTATTAGTAACCCTACAAGGTAGATAGGTAATGAATTCCAATTTTGACTAAAAAAAAAACTGAAAGCAATGTATTTAAATTACACGTTTATTTTTCTACAAAAAGAAATAAGGAAGAAAGTACACATCTGAAAGCTGCCAAACATTTCGAATTATCCGATATTAAAATCACACTTGAGTAAAATATGACACATAAAACGACTAGTAACTAAATAACAATAGCTGCGCGTATAAAATTCACACATTGTACATAGAAAAATCTCATTGAAAATGTTTTTAAAAAATTAATGAAAAATAATAAAAGGCACATTAAAAAAATATAAATACATAAAATAAAAACTTGAAAAAGGTATAAAACTGTAATAAATTTTCAATAAATAAACAAGCTATCAAAAAACATTTAAAAATTTGTCGGGCAGTTGTGAAGTCATGATATTTAACTTTAATCAATATGAAAGCATCATAATTCCTCCAGCAAAAAAAAGGAAAAGCATAAATATTAACAGACTAGAAAATGAAAGTAGTTAACATAAAATTGAACAAATTTTTCATCTAGAAACATAATCATGGATATTAAAATCAGAAAATGAAAATTCCTTTCACTCAAGTACACAAAGATAGGTATAGGCCATGAAATACTGGCAGAAAGTGGACAAAAATCGCTTTAAAAATCATCTGTCAGCTTCAACAAAAACTACAACTTTCTGCCAACATTCCTTAGCCAGTTGGCCATTATTCTACAAGACATCGAATCATCTGATTAAAAAAAGTTTACATATTCTGTAACATACCATTCTGTCTTAATACATCTAATCTTATAATATCTAGGGTTTGGTAAATGACGCGGAAATTAGGCCTGGAAGCAGGCTTCTTATTCCAGCATGATTTCATGAGATCGTACACATTTTTTGGAGTATTGTCAGGACACTGCAGGACATTACCATCCTTGATGAACTTGACAACTTCCTGATGAGTCATCCCATAATAGGGTTGCAGAGCAAATGAGAATACTTCCCAAAGGCAGACTCCGAATGCCCAAACATCCGACTCTATGGTGTACTTATTGTATAGAATGCTTTCCAAAGGCATCCATCGAATAGGTATGGCGTCTTGTTCGCCACCTTTGTAGTAATTTTGCAGATACATCTTTTGCGATAAACCAAAATCAGCGATTTTGACGACCATAGCGTCGTTTATGAGGCAATTCCTAGTAGCTAAATCTCGATGAACGAATTTCCTGTCAGAAAGATACACCATTCCGGCGGCTATTTGTTGGGCGATGTTTAATAAATCCAGACTTGTCAGCTGGATGTCCTGAAAAATTAAATATAACGAGTTAAAATTGAAGAAATATTCCGATGAAATAGTGAAATTTTATGAAAAATCTTGCATACTTGGAAAATATTGCCATTTTCGATCGATCTGAGGATATAGTTACTGGGTGAGCAAGACCGCAAGAATTCGCTGACGTCGCCCCGACCCATGTATTCGAATAACAGGCACATTGGTTGACCGACAGCGCAAACACCCAATAACTTTACGATATTAGGATGATCGAATTCGCTCAATAGGCAAGCCTCTCTTTCGAAATCAGATCTCAGATCATCGGTGGCTTCGTTTTTCAGCATCTTCACCGCAACTATGGTGAATTCTTCGCCTTTCAATAAGCCGGGAGCTTTAGCCTGCAAAAATCCGCACATGTTTAGTCATCTAGGTCGTTCTTTGATCATACAAAAAAGCCAACTCTTAAGGACAATCCGATCAGCCCTCCCCTCCATTTTGGGGAAATATTTCGCCGATATTGAATACCAGAATGTGGTGTAGGATAATTGATAGGCCCATGGACCAGGAAGTTGTATCCAACAATCTGGGACACACCTACTGCTTGATCTTCACAAACCACATATACACCAATTCGATGAAATATCTAGAGCTCAGAGCCATAAAGGAGAGATTCTACAAGGGTGGATCAATAAGTAAGTTTCCCTCACCCATAGATTGGGAACCACTGGGCCAAAATGACTGAAACTTTGATATGTTGTGCCCAATGGTCTTGGCTACAACATATCAAAAAATCAGCCAATTTGGTTTATTAGAAGTGTGTTTTAAGCGTGGTGAACATGTCCGTCACATTATTTCATTGCACCAAATTGGAGCAGTGCATGATGATTGCACAAAGCCATTCATCCATGATGCACCCTTGTACCACCTAGTAGGGCCAGCTTCTGTGTCTTCCCTGCTTCCATACAGGGAGTACCTAAGCATCAGTGAACTGCACCCCGAAAAACTGACCCCCCCCCCTTAGGTGAAGTGAAGAGTATACTTGAACGTATTGAAGAAAAATGCGAGATACAGATCCAGAGGAACAACTGGGGACATATATCAGTCAGATCAAATGGAGTATTTACAATAGAAGAACTTGAAGACAACCTAATGCGGCAAATCTCCGAGTACGCCTTGGTGCATTGTGTTAGGCAAGACACGAGCCTTCCGCAATGTTGACACTCTAAAGTCAAGGGGTGCCAAAGTGGGAGATGTGGTGGAGATATACAGCAAAGTAAACTACGTTTTATATGCAGTAAGTAACCAAAGAAAGATGCAAGGATAAGCCGACGATAGAAGGCTTTGTACAAACAATGAAAGCTCTGGCAGCTAGTGTTGGCCTGAGAATATTCTCAATACGCATAATCTGAGAATATTCCCGCATATTCGCGAATATTCTCAAATGCTAGGAGAATATTCTCTCAAAAAAATAAAAATCATAACTTTTTTCAAAAAATTTGAAGTTTTTTTTACAATTTTCCCACAATTTACAAGTTTTACAACTACTTTTCTTCATAAATTTCCAATTTTTCATAATAATTTGAAAGTTACCAAAACCTTTTCATGGAAAGTTTCCTATCATCTCCAAACAGTAAACTAAGCAATAATGTTCTAATTTTTTGAAAAGAATATGAGGAATATGTGCACAAAATGCACATATTCTTACGCATGCGCAATCAAAAAAAGAATATTTGCAAATTTACCCAACACTACTGGCACTACTGGCAGCCAAATGTCTGGAGCTGAACATCACAAAAATCGCAGTACCGAGATTAGGGTGTGGTTTGGATTTGGACCAACTCAATTGGAAACTAGTTAAGAAAGCGCTCCTATAGTCTGTTCCACGTAAGAAGCACAACGCTCTAACTGAAAAGTTTCTGTTTTGTAGCCAAATAATTTCATATTTATTTGTCCACATAGGGTGCATGCATCAATACTGGAGATGAAAATTTGAAACAATTTTTTGATCTATTTACGTTCATTTAGACAAAAACCTTTCATAATCTTGCATATTGCTTCATTTTTTCCTTTCTCCTACACTTCCCAATCCATCTAATGGCTTTAAAAATGAAAAATGATTTAAAAATCTGTTTTACATTTATTCACAAGTGGTGAAGCACCTTAAGTTTTCAATAAAAACCAGAATTATTTGGCTACAAAATAGAAACTTTTCAGTTAGAGCGTTGTGCTTCTTACGTGGAACAGACTATAGAGTGCTTCAAGGGCCTTAAGGTGACAGAGAGTTTGCACCCCCCTACCATGTTAGCATGATTACCCAAACAAGACATCAAAAGCCGTTATAGCCGTTATAGTCAAATTGTAAATAAAAACCTTTTTATTTTTTTATTTTTTCCTATCTACTTTTGTAAGGGCTAGCAGGGTGTCTACTAAATCCAAAAAACAAAATTTCGTACCTTTTTCGTACTTTTATTGTATTTTTTTCATGCACTATATTTTTAATAGTTATAATTTGTAGGTACATTGGAGAGAGGGGGTGTATCATGTCATTTCGGCTACAAAAATCAAAATTTTAATGTTCTGAGCAGTGTGGTCTGGGTTGTCTAGAGCCGATACGAGCCCAGAACGAATACATATAGTTTGACCCATAGAGGTTTTTTGAGAGGGGGGAGGGGGTTTGATTGAAAATTTGTCAACTGAACTAGGGAAAAACTGCCCATAATATCGTTTTTAATAAGACTTACAAAAATGTTCATTTTCTGTTTTGAATTTTTGGGGGCCCAAAAATTATTTTTCTCCAATTTTAAAAGAAGAAAAAAATTGGCCCGAGCGAAAAAAGGACGCGAGTTTTTGAGAATTTGATTTCAAAAGGCTTGAAAACAAGACTTTGAAAAAAAAAGAGGAAAGGCCCAAGCGAGGCGAAGGCCAAAACCTTGGAAAAGTCGTATTTTGAGAGAACTATAAAAAAAACAATGTTTTTTAATGCAAGGAGTTTGTTTTTTGGTTTATAAAATTTTAGAATTGGAAAGATGTTTTTAGGATATTACTTTTGATAAGAAAAAAGCCAGAGAACAGGTCCAAGTGAAGGCGAAAACTATTGAAAAATTGTACTATTTCGGGAAGTAGGTATGCGAGAATTTCATTTTTTACTTTGAAACTTTAAAAATTGAATACTTTGTTGACGATTTTTTTAGAAGAATTTCAATTTTTGAAAAAGAAAAGAAAACAATCCCAAGCTAAGCGAGGGCAAAAGCTTTAGAAAATTGTAGTTCTAAAAGCAGAACAATATCAATTTTAATGTAAGAAATTCTGTTTTTCTTATCTCAATTTTTTTCAAGTTTATCAATGGTTTTTTGAAATTGTAAGCGGGAAAAAAGCACCAAATTGACCCGAGCGAAGAGAGGGCAGACGCTTTTCTAAATTTGTAGTTTCAAGAAGCGAAACAGTAGTAATTTTAATGTGAAGAATCCAGTTTTTCCACCAACGACATTTTAAAAAGTTTGTTTAAAACTAACTACTTTCCAAACACAATGAATAATTTGAGAAAATATAGAAAACAATAATTGAATCGGTGGGAACGGAAAGGTATAACAAGTCACATTTTTGGAAAAAAATTTTTTCACGGATATAGGGGTTTCAAAGTACGGCGGATCTACTGGTGATGTCAGATTTCCGCAAAACTGCCGGGAAAGTGGTATTTGGGCGCAGAAAAAGGGCGGATCCGCATTTATGACTTTTTTGTAAAATTTTTTTGATTCCTTGAAAAATAACTAACATTTTTGAGAAGACCATTTTTTGAAATTCAAGTTAATCTCTGAACTGAAAAATGATGAAAAAATTAACAACTTCGGCAAAAAGTCTTAGAACTCAAGGGGTTTTTGGTCAATTTAAACGAGATAGCAATCTAAATGATGTAATTAGATGTAGAATCAAGCCCCATTCGTGCCCGAGCAATTTCAAAAGAAATTTTGTCGATTGGGTGCAGAAAGGGTCTAAGTCCCATTTGTTTAGGCAGCAACAGCGCCGCCGCACGTGAATATTTTTTTTTTCTAAACAGAGCTAAAAATTGTGTCTTGGGGTCCTCTTTCAATGACCTTAAGCATGTTTACCAAAAATGTTTGATTTTCAAATCAATCAGTTTTTTGTTATTCCTGAAAAGTGCGAAAATGGACTTAGCCCCTTTCTGTTCCCACCGATTCAATTTAGCCCGAGCGAAGCGAGGGCAAAAGGTGTTGAAAAAAATAAAAATTTTGAGGATACATTATGGTAATTTTGTCGGCAAATTAACATTAAAATTCTTTCAAAATTTCGTAATTTTTTGACGATTTTTCGTACTTTTTTGGGCCATTTTCCAATTTTGTACCTTTTTCGTAAATTTGTACTTTTTTTGGCCTGTAGACAGTCTAGACACCCTGTAAAGTGTAAACTTATAATATAGAAAACAATCTTTTCTTGTGTGCAGTTGGTGAGAAGCCCTAAGCTAGTGCACTGACTGCCCCACAAAAGTCCAAATAAACCTCGTGGCACAGTGGCAGTAACTAGAAAACCTACTTGTTGGAATCACCCCTAGGCAAAATCACTCCCACTTCAAACTTCACCCTGAGAAGGTGATCAGAACAGGTATGTGTGGAAACAAAACCTGGGAAGTGACAACTGGGCCTTAGGCAACCGCCCAGGGGGTTGGATCGCGGTGGATAATCCGTCTCACCTCCCTCCTCACTGCTTACACTTGGGGTGAAGCTATAATTATATTTAGACACATACGAGTATGTTTATTCTAGTAACCCTTAGTCTCCCCCACCGCCTGGTGCGAATTGGGGAAAATTGAAAAAAAAAGTTTAGGCGTCAAAAGTTGAAATTTTAATGCTTGAAAAAATTTAATATTTACCTGGAACACTCGTCCAAAAGCACCTTGACCTAAATCGCGAATATAGATTATATCATTTCTAGGAAATTCCAACTTTTCTAATTTTGGATTTAGGCAAGCGCTCGATTTGTGATAGGATTTGTTATCGGGTAATTTTTGCAGGTCTATGTTTGTATCCTGAAACATAAACGTGTTCAATCAATGACAACGATCTTAACTTGAAGAGTAATATGAAGCATGAAGCAGAATCACTGATTCGTGCTTCTCTATCATGTGCAATTTTCTAAAATAAACCTACTTGAGTAGGTGTAGGACGATAGACAACCAGTTTCTTCCGGCACATTCGATGGCAGATTATCAGCAATGGAAACAAGACAAATATAATCAATATGCCCGAGGCAATTATTGTAATCAAATATGGATATCTGTAGAAAAGTTGCACAGCAATATCCAAGGTATTGGCGACTTTTTCTTGAGTTACGGAGACAGATCCGTCTGAGAAAAAAAACATATCAATAAAATGCCCAATTTTTAATCGCATTCACAACCTAGATTCATAGTTAAATATTGCATGAACTCACTGCAAGCTGGAATATCACACTGTTGCCAACGTATATCTGGATTAGAAGTATAACACCAAGGAGTAGCCACCTCGCCGCCGGCATTTCGACAATAATTCTCAGAATTTTGTATCTCTGGGAATACTTTGGGAGGTCTTTCAAAATCATGAGGTGATTTAGAATCCCAACGCTGACAAGGTATTCCTGTTCTGGTAACGTTTTTGGTACCTTGATAGTATCGACCATTTCCTTGAACACAGTCGTCTAGAAAAATAATTAAATTCAGCGACAAGTTTGTAAAAATTGAACGGAAACTCGAAAAACACGTACAAGTAATTTCATCTTTTTTCATTTCTGTTAATTTGGCATAGGAACATGAGGGTGACACGTGATCGAAATTATATCTGGGCAGCTTGTCGCAATTCGGAAGGGTAAAATGACCTCTGGAGTTGAAAGTAATACCCTTATCTCTGTTGGCTAAAATTAGAGCCCAATCGTTGTAACAGAATAGATCCCTAACAGCCACACAATCTTCGTAGCATAAAGGTAATCCGATCTGATAACCGTTTTCTGAACCGCATTCTGGGAAAGCGTAAGTACATAGGAGTTTCTGTGCCGAAAAAAGAGTAAATTAATGAAAGGGAAATAACTCCCAGATAAGAAGGTACGTGGTGTTTGAATTATTACCTCAGCTGCCCGACGACAAGGTTCTTTGAACCCTTCGATCATTTCTTTCCATAATCCGGTGACAATTTTCTCGTTGTCATTTCCTTTCGTGTTATTAAACCATACACGAACCGATTCGTTCAAATATCCTTTACATATCTGACCGTGGTAAAAGCTACAAATGCCTTGAGGAGGTGACATCGCTTCACCTTTAAAAAAAATGTTACACATTATGATTATTATACATATACAAATATGTTAATCGTTATTACTTACGTTAAAAAACTACACAACTTACCATAATAATGAGTTGAGCTGTGAAACACAACCAAAATAGAGGTTGCAATCGTAATCAACGATATCATTTGGATATTTTTTTATGCATCTTTTCTTTATTATTTCAGAAATCTGCAAATTATCAAAACAAATAATACGGTTAATATTACGATTTCTCGTACGTGCAATAACAAGCGAGTAAAAAACAAACAACGAACATGCAAATTTTTCACATTTTTTTCTCTTTTGTGAGATAATTTGCCAGAAGCCAGATTCATGAGATTGATAACATCTCGTGACGAATTAACACCTTGATAAAGCAATACAATTAATCTAAACGTTGAAAGGTTATCGTTTTGTATGATCAGAGTTTGAGCGAAGTGTACACAAATTTGAGAATAAATTTTCAAAATTTCTTTTCGTCTTAGTCTTCATTCAAAAGTGTTGCTTGGAATATATGAATCGAATTATGTGTTTGGAAGATTCGTACACTAAATTTGTGTTTATTATTGATGGTCTCTTCGATCGAATTGGTATTCAAGAAGGTACGAATAATTACGACGATGTTTTTTCGTGGACCTGAATTTGAAATATAGATGAGAGAAAACGTAATCTAGGAGTACAGTAATAATTATAACACAATTATTTTACCAATTTTTCGTTTGTTTGACTGCGATTTGAAGGAGCGAACACTTCAGGAAGCGCCGGTGAATTCATAAACACACACCCATCGAATACGAATTGAATTTATGGCAACACTCAACGAAAGTTCAAAGAAAGCTCAACTCCATTATTTCAAAAGTTGAAGTAGAGATTTTGATACACAATGAATTTGAAATAGCTTTTGATACCAAAATTCGCATTTCTCTGACTCATTTCCAGATTTCGGAGTTTGGATTTGGAATTTTTTATGTTTACATTTTGCACTATTTTTTGGTAGGGATGGATGTTGTGGCGAAAAGAGGAAAAGAGGGTGACGGATGCATAAACTTTTGAGCACCCTGTTAAACGAAGCCAGTTTTTCGAAATTTCAATTTTCGGTGTATTTTTATTTTTTAAAATGAAAATTTTATTTAAAAACTGTTACAATATATGTGAGTTTTTATCTAAAAATGCGAAATTTCCAAATAATCGAAATTTCACACTGCTTCGAGTTGTTTAAAATTGTGAACGTCCTTTAACCAAATAAAAGTTGCGAAAAGTGGGGTGGTAACACTGCGTTAACATACTATCCTACAGTGTTACCCAGTGAATTTGAAAAATTCCCATCCCACATTCTAATTCAACATGTGTTTTAAAATAAATGATAACGATTATGAAAGAAATATAAATCATGACGAAATTTTTCGTTTTAAGTAGTGATATTTTTGAAGAATTGTGGAGATTTTGAAGAAAAGAATAAACCATCGTCTGATCGTTGTATCAGAAGTCAAAGTAATGTATACCTACACAATATTAATAATCATAAGTACAAGTCGACCAGTTGCGGATAATTCCGCAACAAATTCTACATAAAATGTAGATACATGACGTCATTGTGAAAATAATGAATTTCGTGTCAATCAATTCTCCATTATTTCATATTTGTTAGAAGTTAATTTCATAATTTCAATAATTCAAACAAAATACTCTTGAACTTGGCTATATGCAGGACTGCAGGAGAATGGGAAAAAAATTTCCAAGTGGAGAATTGAAGAAGTTTGATTCTTTTTACTCAAAATCCTTCTATAGAGTACCTGGACCCCATAATTTTTTTATACCATTCCATAAGTAATAAGAAAATTTTATCAAAAAAAAAATCTGAAGCACTAAGCAGAACCCTTAACCTAAGCCTATAAATGGGTCAGTTGTCATTGTCATTTGACAATTCTTTCCAGCTGTCAGCTGTCCAGTTATAGAAAAAGTTGATGTTTTTCACTGTTTTTGTAAATCACCATCATTTCTATCAAATTTGAGTATTTGAGATGAATTGATGAATATAATTATGATCATTCGCATTCCCTAGTAAAAAAAACCAATGGTTTCAAATGAAAATATCATGGGGTATTTTGAAACCACTAATATTTTTTTTAATCAGGGGTTTCTCTTATGAATTCGTTGGTGTTTTTTTAAAAATTTTTAAATCAATTGCCTAAATGAAAAAAAATGCACGAAAAAAATTACGAATTTTTTATTTTTTGTAAGCTAATCCAGGGATGTGAACTGCGAACAAAAAAAAAATAGGTCAATTTATTTGCTCACTATATATGTATACTCACATATTTATTCTCGAAAAGAACTAAGAAGTTCAAAAAAGTCGTACAGACAGTGAGCTGAGCTCAACTGCTCAAGTCAAAGGTCATGTAAAAAATCTTACTTAGTTATAGTTTTATTTAAATCTGCAAAATGATGCTTCTGGACAAAGCACTGCCTCTTTACACATAATTATATGTATTTTAGTTGTTTTCTGTTGAAAAATGTGCATATTTTCATGATTTGTTAAATATCAATATATTAACATCTACGCCGATTTTCGGAATGTAGGTATTCATTTTCATTTTTTGTTCAACATCTTTTCTGCATTATTTTCGAGAAATGATGTATTGAATTGATGTATGACAAATTGACGATGATTTGAAAAATTTAATTAGATTTAATATTGATAGAAGTCTCATTACTCTCATTCAACAAAGTCTCTTCAACTTTTTCAGTTTTCAATTTTCATTTATCATCATCTTTTCAAAAACGAAAAAAATGTCTTCGTATGACGTCACACAACCTAGCCCAAGGTTTGAAGGTTTCATTGATGTTAATTGTTTCCAAGGTTTCGAAATGATGGAGGTACTGCGGATCTATTTTCGTGATCGAAAACCAAAACATTCTCCTGATTCCAAAATCCAACCATTTTTTAATTACAATTTTTTTGGAAAAATGTAAATTTTCAAAAAGATTCGAAGGCATTCGCTCAGGTAAGGAGGTTTCTAAACGTCAAAATTAATTCGCAAAAACCAAAAACGGCCGTACAATCGGCGCAAAAGGTACCAAATGGCTCCAAGTTTTGTGTATTAATAGTTAGATTACCTATACTAAATACTTCGCAAACACACGAGTAGGTAAGCCTCAATGAGCTGACTAATTTTCACTTTGTTGCATTTTTTCTGTTCACAGGATGAGTAGAGAATACATCTGTGAATACTGTGGTCACTCGATCACCAAATGCGAAGAAGGCGATGACATATGCGTAACAACTTGTCACCACCTATATCACTACAACTGCCTCCAGGCCCGTAGCCCGAATGGAGACCACCTCATGTGTTAGAATGGACAAGTATTAGAATGGTCAAGTGGTAGAAAAAGAGGGAAAAAAAGGGAAAAATATTTTTGTTGCCAACCCACTTTGTTTGGAGAAGAAAATTTTGTAAATTAAAATGAAAAGTAAAGCCCAAGTATTAGAATGGTCAAGTTGTAGAATAGTCAAGTATTAGAATGGACAAGTGTTAGAAAATACAAATCAGGATAGACTCGGAGAATGTGAGAATTAGGCGAGGCGAAGCCGAGCCGTTTAAAATTTGTATTTCATTCGATGAGCATTACTCCCCTTGGTGAGTTCAGACGGAGGCTGGACATTACCGTGTATGTAGACAGTACCTGCGGTAGTTTCTAAAAAACTGTACTCACCGAGGCCGAAGGCCGAGGGAAGTTAACAGACATAGTATGAACAACAAAGCGACCCGCGCAACCGAGGCGAAGCCGAGGTGAGCGGACACAACACCCCCCCAACCCTGAAAACGGCTACCCTTGTACCCTATTATCCAAAAAAGTAGTAAGTCTAAGTACCACTTCCTCATCCTCTTATAACAGATTGCTCTTTTCCCCCTATTTTTCAAATACTTGACCATTCTAATACTTGACTATTCTACTACTTGACTATTCTACAACTTGACCATTCTAATACTTGGGCTTTACTTTTCATTTTAAATTTTAATTATTTTACGAAATTTTCTTCTCCAAACAAAGTGGGTTGGCAACAAAAATATTTTTCCCTTTTTTTCCCTCTTTTTCTACAACTTGACCATTCTAATACTTGGCCATTCTAACACAAGAGGTGGTACCGCCAGAATGACATGGGTGACAAGGCTAGTGAAATTTCACACAAGGCAGACCTTTTTGTAATGTTCTCGCATTTGAATAAAAATATTGTTTTAACCCCCCCCCCCCGCCTTAGAAGATTGCAGCCCTCCCAATGTTTCCAATAGAATAATTATTTTCCGATGCAATGAAGGATAGGGTTGAAGAAAATAATACCTGAAGTGATATTTGATTAAAAAACGAAAAGAAAAACATCATTCAAGCATTTTAGAAATTTGGAGCTAATTTTTATTGCAATTAGATGAAGCATGATGAGGAAATTTGTGTATTTGAATACAGTATGGTGTATCAAGGATTTTTCCAAAGAAGTCGCAACCTGGACTTTGGCATGAAAAATCGAAACTTGAGGTAATTTTCTGGAAACTCTTCATAATGTATGATCGTATGAGAAAGAAGAAAAAATTACTGCTCGAGCAAAGCGAGAGCAAAAATTTTCAAAGTGATTATTTAAAAAAAATTAAAAACGTCAATTTTGTATGTTTTTTCATTTTCAATAAGGGGCGACACCACTGAAATGTTAGCTACCAGTTTTGAGTTCAACCACCACAGTAAAATTTTGAATTTGAAAATTTTCAAAAATTGAGACCTCGACTTTTAGGAAAATTCAATTCGCGCTGTTTGCTGTTTTGATATTTTTTTTTCTCAAAATTTTCGGATTTTTGTAGGACTAGGCCAGTGGACTTGTCAGACAAGGCGCCGCCTTGTCTGCCTTGTCGCTGGCTACAGGCCTGACTGCCTCTACCCAATGATCAACTCTCCGATGGAAAAAGTAAACGGCAAAGGGGTAACGAAGTGCAAGAGATGTAACGCGATTATTGGTCCTCACGATTACCAAAAAATTGAGCCGCGTATAAGGAATGTTCAGCCTGGCATGAATGATCCTCATGTATTGCCAAAGTTCAGTGAACAGCAGCTGAGAACAGCATTGGTGAGTTCTATGACAGAGATCACCAGCTTACGAAACAAAATTATGGAGCTCCAAATACAACTACATACGTTTCGCCAGCAGCAAACATCATGGTTCCTCTCGGAAATCACCGCGACTCCATTAGTCCCACCACCAATTCAACCACCGCCGCCACCAGCGCCGCTACAACAGCAACCAACGTCACTGGTAGGTGAACATCCGTTGGCTGCTCGTTCAATGATTTCCCAATCAGTCTTTTACCCAAATACCAAACCGCCAATGTCATCCTACCAACCACCTGTAACATCTTTGCCAGCTAGTACCCTGCCAACCCCAATGCCAGTTCAACCACCACCTGCAGGAGCGTTTATGCAAATACCAGTACGTCATACGTTTCACATCAATAATCAGCAAAATAATGACGAAGCAAGAAGAATTATTGAGCAGCAACGAGCTGTTACTTCAACAACTCCGCAAATGTATCCGCCGCCTCCAACCAATGGTACCAAAAGACCATCTCCGACTGGCGAACCTTCTCAAGATCAACCACAATTGGCCCATAAACGCCTATGTGTTATTCCTGGTAGCCGTGGGGCAAATGGAGAAGCTGTGAAGCCAGGAACGCGAGGCCCACCACCACATCCAACACGTCCAGGTAGACAACCGCCGCCACCACAGAAAAGGGGCACACCAAAGGAAAAGGGGAGCAATCTGCGACGATATCGTCTACGATTCCTCTCTGATCCTGAAGAATTGCGACCTTTCTACCCTCTCAATAGTTTTCCATTTGATTTTATGGCTGGTGGATTTGAAATTGACGAAGACCACCATTATATCGTCTTCTTCGCGCACAATATCTTGCTAATTGGCGATGGACACGTTACATCAATGGTTAAATCATTAGCGATTGGAAAGCCATACCGAAGAAAGCTTCATCCATCATTGTACCGCCGAGATTTGACAATAAAGGGGCTCGTACGTCATATTGAAAGTTATACGAGATTCCCTCCTCGAGTAATGCTGTCAATCGGGAATTTTGACATCCAGCGAGAAACGAACTACTCAGATTTCAACGAGAGCATGAAACAACTAATTGCAGCGTTGAAACGTCTTAAAGTTCGTGAAATTATCTTTGTTCCACTCCTACCAAATACGCGCCAACGTGTTGCATTCTCAGCAGTCAACCAGAGTTTAAATTATAACTGGAACAAAACGCTGCAAGGAGATATCACGCGTATCGATGCACTTTTCCATGATTTACATCAAATTCCGCCAATCACCGACGAACATGGGCCGTATTATACGTATGAGATTTACACCGGCGACATTTTGAACAGAATTGCTCAACAATTTGTACCACCAATTCCGAGAGATTTACCGGCCAATAATGATGAAGAGGATGAAGATAGCCAAGATGTTCCTGGAAACACCCACCAAGGAGTCGAAAACGAAAATATGGCCATTCAAAATTATCAACAGCCCCCAGCAGTTCCTGAACAAGTCATTGTTGATGACCCATTGAATATATGTGAGATTATAGATTAATAACGTTTGAACTGTAAAAATTCTTTCAATTCATTTTACTTTTCCTTGGCACAAATTACAATTTATAAATTGAAACTTTGTGATCCTAATTCGTTTCTTGAATTGTGATTTCGATTTTGAAATATTCAAGTTTCATGCAAGAGGTAATTTTCAATTTTTCAAGCCTATGTTTGTGGATTTTGGAAGTTGAAATTTGTTTTCATAGGTAGGTAAGTAAATTTTATTTTACCATTTATTCTAATAGCAGTTTTATAATAGCCGAGTGCTAAGTGGGCTGCTCCCATAAAAAATGGGAGCCCAGCGTGGTAAAATAAAATGTGCTCGGTTTTAAAACTCTACGAAACTTTTCATCGTCGAAAACCAAAATGATTTCATTTAACATTAAAAAATTAGTAAAATAAACACCAAAATGAAGCATTTATTGAGATAAAAATTGACCCCAAACAAAAATAAATACTTGAAAATTAAGTACACGAAGGTAATTTTAATAATACTGTCAAATGTCGAAATAATAAATTACAACCACAAACAATCTTCGAAGTTCAAATTCAAACACAAAAAATGTGAAATCTTACGTCATAAAATACTTAGTGCGGTAATATGAAAAAAAATCTTTATAAGATAAAAAAAATGTGAAAACATAAAAATGATAAAATATATGCATTTAACGTACTACAATAATAGTTCGTCTTGAAATTTATAATTTCGAGTAGGTATTCGTAATTAAAAATAATAAAACAAACCAGGAAAATGGACGGTTTCGTAAAACACTTGGTATTAAAAAAAATATGATGTAATAGTCAAATTCACTCACTCGCATTTACATAATAAAATATATTTCAAAATATTATCCTCGTCTATACCAGAGACCGAACAACACACGAGGCATTTAAATAATCATCGTTCAAGAAAAAAAAATCTCCACACTGCTAAAATGCCTAACTAAATGCATTAAGAAGAAGTATGCAAACGAATACTTCGATAAACAAAAATACTGGAAGAACTGTAACATCACAATAGAGGGTAGTGAATCGAATAATATTTATAAAAAGGAATGTTGGAAACTTATCACAAATACAGTTAAAAAAATGTAAAATGCACGAAGAAGAAAGAAAAACAATAAAAATGTAGGAAAAAGCCATACGAACAAATGGCACAACGATAAAATAATAGAAAAAAGGAGCGTTCGATTTTTTATACATAATAATATTCAATATTCGAACACGAAAATCAATACATTGCTACTTCATCAAGATAGGGTTATTTCGAAGGAAGACTAAAGTTCGATTTTTTTTATATTAAATATAAATAATAACGAACGCGTTACAATTGCATTGAAAAAAAATCTCCGTATTTCAAAATACAGAATACGAATTTTTCGAAGAATAGTACCTTCTAATCGGGGCCAGTCCATAATTAAATCCTGACTATTCAGGATGAGACCGATCAGTGGTACTTATAACTATCCTAACATTTAAAGCTCCTTCTTGCGCACGATCAAAATTACTCAGTCATATAATGCTATTCAATTTTTGCAACATGAAAAATCACAGTAGGTATATTATCGGAAATAAAACTCCAATTGAAAAACAGCACGTCGCTACCCTTCCTCCCCTCCACAACACAATCGATTCGACAGAACCGAACAGAACAGATGACAGACGTAGAAGAAACTCGCTTAAATAAATTAAATAGTAATACTGATTGATGAACGATATAGGAGAAATGAATTATGAAGACGATAATTTCATAACAAAACGCAGCATCTTGTCGTACGAGGATCTCCGACCAATTGATCGCCTGTATTGCCAGCGAACCTTTTCACAGCCGGTGTATCGGGATCTACGGCTCCATTTTCTATAGCAGGAACTACTGGATGAAAATTAGGATACATGGATATATCCGGACTAGAATTCCGATGCTGAGCTCGTTGCTTCTTCAGCTCGGCCAATGTACTCGCGTTTATGGTGACGGACACGTGTATGTTTATTTTACCGTTGTCTTCGGTACTGTACATGGTTTCGGTTGGTAGATCTATCGCGGAGAAATGTGAAAAATAGACGTATGAAAATATATTCGTCGAAAACATTGGTCATTTTTAAAATTCTAGATAGGGGTCTGAAGTCGATATTACAATTGATATGTTTTTCGAGCGTTTTTGAAGAATTTAAGCTCGAAATGGGGGGAGGGCGGGGGTCATGATTCTTGGGATTTTTGAAAAAGTGTCACGCGACCTGTCAAAATGGTTTAAAATTTTGCGAAAAATTCGAATATTTCGACGAAAATGAGCATTTTTGAAAGATTTTGAGCCCAAACTTGAGTCATGATTTTCGAGATTTTTGAAAAAGGTGTCAACGTAACCCATTGAAATGAGTTAGAATTTCGGTAGAAAATCCAAAAATTTCATCAAAACTCTCTTTGAGAACTTCTACAAAATTTCAAGCCAAAACTTTCAAAGTGTAATTTTTCAAAAATGCGCTAATTTCTTTTGATAGAAATTCATGATTTTTTTCAGAAATTGTAGACCGCCATTTTGATAAGTTAAATTGCACTTATTTGAAAATCAGGGATGGAAAGCTGAAAAATTAAACTTTTGGCTTCAGCTTTTAGCTTTCAAAAATCCCAAACTTCCTCAGCTTTCAGCTGTTAGCTGTTAGCTTTCAGCTTTTCAAATTTTTTTCAATGAGGCGAATAGAAAGGAAAATGAAAACTCACAACCACAACGAAAAAAAAAACCACGAGAAAACTGAAACTTGAGAAAAGTAAAATGTGAAAATCAAAAAAGAATTCAAACAGAAACTGAACCGAATGAATTTGTAAAAAAAGCTGAAAGAAATCTAAATGAATAAAGATTTTGGCTGGAGCTTTTAGCTTTCAAAAATCCCAAACTTCCTCAGCTTTTAGCTTTCAGCTAGCTTTCCATTCCTATCAAAAATCCACAAAATCAGAACGGAAGATTCGAGCTCAAAATTCTTGAAAAGTGCTTAAAAGGAGTTTTAATAGAAATTCTTGATTTGTGACGGAAATTTAGAACAATTGTGATTCGTCGCACGACAATTTTTTTTAAATCCCCAAAAATCATACCTCAATTTTGAGCTCAACATTCTTCAAAAGTGCTCAAAAAAAGTGTTGATGGGGATTATCGGTTTTTTTAGAAATTCCGAAAATCATGGTCTAATCCTGAGCTCGAAATTCTTCAGAAGTGGAAAAACAGAATATTGATGAAAATTTTCGATTCACTGCCAAAATTTTAGCGTATTTTGATAGGTCAAATGACCCACTTATTCCACAATTCCAAAGATCCTCAGTCAATTTTTAGCTCAAAATTTTTCAAAAATAATCAAAAAACATTTTTATTGAATTTCTTGTTGTAGAAAAAAAATGATCCATTTTGATAGTTCGCACGACGCTTTTTCAAAAACTCCAAAAATCATGAAAAATTGCACAAGAAACATTTTCATGGGAATATTTGAATTTCTCCTAGAATTTTAACCCATTCTGATAGGTCACATGGATTATTTTGAAAAATACCAAAAATCATGACCCAATTTTGACCATAAAATTCTTAAAAAATACTCAAAAGAAGTATTGATAAGAGTTTAATGGTTTACTTCCAAACTTCTATCTTACGTACGAATTTTGATAGTCGCATGACACCTTTAAAAATCTCGAAAACCATGGCCCAACTTTTGGCCCAAACTTCTTCAAAATTCCTAAAAAAAAACATTTTTGTTTTAATATTAGAATTTTTCGCAAAAATTCAACTCATTTAGTCGGGGAGCCCGCATTAGGATTTATTGCACCCCACCCTTACCGGTCGATCCTCCGAGAAAACTTTTTTCTTAAAGGGGGAGTCCTAAGAAATATTCCTAGCCCTTGTCCTCAAAATAAAAAGTGGCCCTACTTACAAAATGGCGGCCATTTTGATTTAAAGGTCAGCTGAAATCGAAGATTTTGCGTTCAAACACAGGACTTGCACGACATTTTTTAAACCGTACAAAGGTAGATCGAAAGATCAGATCAAAATTTATCACCTGTCAAAATTTCAAGTGCTAAAGTGACTTTTACGATTTTTGGTGAATTTTTGAAAATCAAATTAAGCCAAAAATAAGGAAAAAATCAAAATTTTACTAAATTGACCAAGAAAGCTGAAATTTAGAATATGCCCTATTTTCGACATGCCAAATCGATTGGAAACTGTTTCAAAACGTTTTGAGCAGCTCTGGAGCCTCCAACAGATTTTTGAAACTTGAAATTTCCACAAAATTTCATCAAATGGAGTTGAAAAGCAGAAATTTACTCTGCAATTGATGTCTTTTGGAGCCTCCAGCAACTTTTTGAAAATCACTGGAGCCTCCAGTAGAATTTTGAAAAATAGAGATGGAAAACCGAAATATACTCTGGTCTCCAATTTTAACACTCTCTGGATACGACTTCAGGTCGGTTCGAGTCATTTTGGAGCCTCCAGCGAATTTTTGAAAATTACTGGAGCCTCCAGTAGATTTTTGAAAGTTTAAATTTCCCAAAATTTTAACAAATGGAGGGGTTCAAAGTCGTTTTGGAGCATCCAGCAACTTTTTAAAAGGTTGTATGGCGTTTTTAGGAAAATTGAAATTTCCATAAAGTAGCTGGAAGCTTCAAAACCATTTTAAACAACCATGCACTATGCAGTCGAATTCATATCGTATTGAAATTAGTTTGCGAAGTAAATTTCAGCTTGCTAACTCCATTTGATAAAATGTTGTGGGAATTTCAAGTTTCAAAAATCAACTGGAGGCTCCAAAAGACATGAGTTGTAGAGTAAATTTCGGCTTTTCAACTCCATTTGATAAAATGTTGTGGGAATTTCAAGTTTCAAAAATCTGGTGGAGACTCCAGTAATTTTCAAAAAGTCGCTGGAGGCTCCAAAACGACTTAAAATCCACCTGCTGTCGACTTCGTAGCGTATTGAAATTGGTTTGCAAAATACATTTTGGCTTTCCATCTCAATTTGAGGAAATTTTGGTAAATATCGAGTTTTAAAAATCTGCTGGAGGCTCCAGAACTGCTCAAAACGGTTTGAAATAGTTTCCAATCGATTTGGCATGTCGAAAATAGGGTATATCCCAAATTTCAGCTTTCTTGGCCAATTTGGTAAAATTTTGATTTTTTCTCTCATTTTTGGCTCAAATTTGATTTTCAAAAATTCACCAAAAATCGAAAAAGGCACTTTAGCACTTGAAATTTTGACAGGTGATAAATTTTGTTCTGATCTTTTGATCTACCTTTGTAGGGTTTAAAAAATTTCGTGCAAGTCCTATCTTGGAACGCAAAATCTGCGATTCCGGCTGACCTAACAATCAAAATGGCCGCCATTTTGTAAGTAGGGCAACTTTTTATTTTGAGGACAAGGGCTAAAAATATTTCTTAGGACTTCCCCTTTAAGAAAAAAGTTGTCCCGGAGGATCTACCCCGGGGGGGGGGGGGTGCAATAGATCGTTATGTGGGATCCCCGACTAATTATGATAGTTTGCCTGACACCTTTTCAAAAAACTAGGAAATCATGACCATTTTTTGGAATCTCAATCGTTCAAAAAATGCTCAAAAAAAAATTTGTTGGAATATTCGAATTCTTTGTAAAATTTCAACCCATTTTGACAGGTTGCACGACACGTTTCCGAAATTCTCAAAAATCACAACCTAAGCTTGGACACAAAATTCTTTCCAGAAACATTTTTGTGAAAATATTTGTATTTTTCACGAAATTTCAATTTAATTTCGACCAGCCGCAAGACACTTTTTCAAAAATCCCAAAAATCTGGACCTTTTTTTGGGCTCACAGTTTTTCAAAATTGCTCAAAAAACATTTTCATCAAAATATTCGAATTTCTCGTACAATTTTAACCTATTCTGATAGGTCGCATGGATTTTTTAAAAAAATACCAAATATGGCCCAATTTTGGGCACAACATTTTTCACATTACCTAGGGCCATAACCCGAAAAATAAAAATTTTGGGTCCGAGCCTATTTGAAAATTTGGGGTTGTAGGTTTCATTTCTCCGGGGAATATCCTTGAGTCCTCCAACCCCCTTCTTAAAAAATTTCCATCTCTGTACCTATGGCCTCTATTTAAAATTTTTCCAAACACAAATTCTGCATTGAAACCTCCCCAAATATTCAATCATTGCAGGAATTTCGATCGGAGCCCTTCCTTCGCTTCCCTCCAGTTTCGAAAATCTGATATCTACGCAAAAAGCTCTTAGATTCGGTTTTTTGCCATTTTCATCAAAAATCCCTAAAATCAAACCTCATTTGAAGGAATAAAGCTCGTTCAGGATCAAAAAAAAAAATCACGCCAGTACATAATAATATTTACCTAATGGCACCATTTTATTGGGATCGGTGTTCAACGAATTAACCGTGTTGATCGAATCGTTATCCTTTCCTTCGGGCTCTCTTCTGGCCACCGTCAACGTCTCGTTAACCGTTCTTTCGATCTTGTTGCAATCTTTATTACGTTGCACGTCGTATTCTAAAGAAAAATCCAGCTCCGACTCGGAATTTTTACCATCGATTATATCGACCTACGTATAAACGAAACAGCATAAGAATACGATTATCATTTTTACAGTTGAGATTATCATCTACTCGTATATTTTTTCCTAACGTACATCGTGAGCTTGCAGCCTAAGTTTAGCCTCCTCCATAGCTTCTTTTTTAGATGTAAGTGATTTCTCACGAATCGAAGTCCGCCGAACAGATTGAGCACGGGTGTTATTCGATTGTGTTCTTTTGACACGACGTTTCTGAGCTTCTTGCAACCGTTTACTTTCCTGTTCGCATTTCAATTGCATGATTCGTTCGCGTAATTCCGGATCTTCGCAAATATCTGTACAAAAATAATTCATAAATGTCATCAACCTTATTCGATTTTTTTTCAACATTCCATCGCTGAAATGTACCTGCTGGAGTTTCATCGTGTTTAGTACGTGCATTCAAGTCAGCTCCATTTTGTACCAATAACTCCAGTACTTCCAGCTGTAAATCAAACTGAATTTTAATTTCAAACCTATTGACGGTTCAATCAACGAGTGCGCTATAAAATGACGCCAAAGCGCGTCTTCTATTGTCCCCAGCATCGCGAAATTATCGTCCCCAATTTGGAAATTTTTTCCTCTTTGTAAAAACTCGTCGTCGTATGTTAGCAGCGAATGAATTAAGAATTTATACAAACATTCTCGTCTCGTTAATGTTTTCAAAGAGATTATCGCGTGTGTTACGGTTTACCAACGACGACGGTACAAACGCTTGAAAATTAAGTAAACATAGATAAACCTGAATGATACCTGATTAATTGATATTTAAAAAGCACAATTTAATTATTTTTGCCGTAATGAAATAAACAGCAGCATTGTTCTTTTGCAGCAGTATCAGACTTACTATGTTATTCTATCTGATGCATGAAAGTTCACGTAAAGATAAAAAAGAAAATGTATACAAAATACAATTCCCCATTGAATAAATCGATGCTCTTGTACTAAGTATGGATACTTGTAAATATAAATAGGCGATGATTCAAAAAAAACAGAAATTTCATCAGGATGGAGAAAAATATTGTTAGCTTCTCATCGCAATTTTTCGTAATTTCTCTTCTCAAAAATCATCGGACGAAATTGCCAAGCTTTGCATCCTTTTGCTGGACTTTTAGCGAGACATTTTTTCAAACATTCGATTCTATGGAAAAGAGAGGGGGAGAGGGAAATAACATTTATCAGATTTTTTCATCATTCAAAAAAAATGTTTGGCAAACTTGATTTTTTTTTAAATTAAAAATTCAAATTTTACATTTTTTTTCTCCAATTAATCATCACCTTTAAAAAGTTTGGAGAGGGGATGTTCTCTAACAGTCCCCCACCCCCAACAGAAAAAATGAGATAATAATAGGTAGGAATTTTCATTTTTTTAAAATGTAAGATAGAAACATTTTGTGAAATTTCAATTTTTTTTCGGATGGAGAGATGATAGGGATTTCTTCCAAATTTTTCTTTCAAATTCTACAGTATGACACAAAAGTAGTGCTCGATGGCTTTTATTTCTAAGGGGAAAGAGCTAGAGAGATGAATGAAGCGGCGTTGAGTAGGAAACAATAAGGGCTTTCAAAAGCGACCTTGAAAAATTCCGGCCCATCACAGGGTGTCCACAAATTAAAAAACTGGTCTGGTCAACAAATTCAAACTGGTTATTATTGGCGCAATGTGTTCTACACACTAAGGCGACAAAAACGTGGTATGAATTTTTGAAACCGGTTCATTAAATTGCAACTAGTTCACAAAAAATACACAAAAATTGTAGATAGAGTGAAAGCTTGAAAAAAAGTGGTAGAGCTAGAAAAATTACACAATTCTGTCTAATACCATTTTGAAACCGGTTCATTGGTTCGCATTTAGCAACCAGTGTTTGACAATCACCTAAAAATTGGAGATGAAGAAGAAAGTTTGAAACAGGTTGTAGACTGCGAAAAATTACACAATTCTGCCTAATCACATTTTGAAACCGGTTCATTGGTTCGCATTTGGCAACCAGTTTTTGACAATTACCTAAAAATTGGAGATGAAGAAGAAAGTTTGAAACAGGTTGTAGAGTGTGAAAAATTACACAATTCTGCCTAATCACATTTTGAAACCGGTTCATTGGTTCGCATTTGGCAACCAGTTTTTGACAATTACCTAAAAATTGGAGATAGAGAAAAAAGATTGGAACAAAAGTTGTAGGGTGTGAAAAGTTACACAATTCTGTTCAATCACATTTTGAAACCGGTTCATTAATTTGCAACCAGTTGACAAAAATTCCTCAAAAATTGTAGATATGGAAAAAAGCTTGACACAAAAGTTGTATAGTGTGAAAAATTACACAATTCTGCCAAATCACATTTTGAAACTGGTTCATTGGTTCGCATTTAGCAACCAGTTTTTGACAATCACATAAAAATTGGATATGGAGAAAAAAGCTTAAAACAAAAGTTGTAGAGCGTGAAAAATTGAACCATATTCACTGATCGGATTTTGAAACCGGTTCATCAATTTGCATCCAGTTGACCATAATTCTCCAAAAATTGTAGATAGAGAAAAAAGCTTGAAACAAAAGTTGTGGTGTCTGAAAAATTACACAATTCTGTTCAACCAAATTTTGAAACCATTTCATTGGTTTGCATTTAGCAACCAGTTTTTGACAATCACATAAAAATTGGATATGGAGAAAAAAGCTTAAAACAAAAGTTGTAGAGCGTGAAAAATTGAACCATATTCGCAGATCGGATTTTGAAAATGGCTAATTAATTTGCAACCTGATAACTTTTGATGGTTTGATGCGAATTAATTGACCGATTTCAAAATCTGATTAGAGAAAATAGTTCAATTTTTTACACTCTACAACATGTTTCAAACTGTTTTCTTCATCCACAATTTTTAGCCGATGGTCACAGGCATGGTTGCTAAAGGAGAACCAATAAACTGGTTTCAAAATTTGGTTGAACAGAATTGTGTAATTTTTCAGACACTACAACTTTTGTTTCAAGCATTTTCTTGAGTTGCAAATTAATGAACCGGTTTCAAAATCCGACCGGCAAAAATGGTTCAATTCATCACGCTCAACAACTTTTGTTTCAAGCTTTTTTCTCTATCTCCAATTTTCAGGTAATTGTCAAAAACTGGTTGCTAAATGCGAACCAAAAACCGGTTTCAAAATGTGATTAGGCAGAATTGTGTAATTTTTCATGTTCTACAACTTTGTTTCTAGCTTTTTTTCCTATCTACAATTTTTGAGGAATTTTGGTGAACTGGTTGCAAATTTATGAACCGGTTTCAAAAATGTGATTACACAGAATTCTGTAATTTTTCACGCTCTTCAACTTCTGTTTCAAGCTTTTTTCTCTATCTACAATTTTTAGGTAATTTCTGATAACTGGTTTTAAAATTCGATCAACGAAAATGGTTCAATTTTTCACGCTCTACAACTTTTGTTTCAAGTTTTTTGCCCCATCTTCAATTTTTAGATGATTGTAATAAACTGGTTGCTAATGCGATCCAATGAACCAGTTTATAAATGAAATCAGACAGAATTGTGTAAGTTTTCTCGCTCTACAACTTTTGTTTCAAGCTTTTTTCCCTATCTACAATTTTTGGGTATTTCTTGTTAACTGGTTGCAAATTAATGAACCGGTTTCAAAAAATTCATATCACGATTCTGTCGCCTTAGTGTGCAGAATACATCGCGCCCAGTAAAAACCGGTTTGAATTTTTTGACCAAACCAGATTTTCAATTTGTGGACACCCTGTGCATGGGCCTGAAATTTTCAAGGTCGCTTTTCAAAGCCCTTATTCTTTCTCACTCAACGCCGCTTCATTCATCTCGCTAGCTCTTTCCACTTAGAAATAAAAGCCACCGGGCACTACTTTATTGAAAAATGATAGAAAGTGGCAGCGTTTGGTGATTTTGAGAGAAAAAGTTTTGGGTTTGGCTTATGGTTGAAGAAAAGGAGAGGGAGGCCCTCCCTTCTCAATCGCAGCATTTCAAATTCAAAATATTTAAAAAATTAAAAAATTCACACGTACATGTCCCCAACAGGCGGCAGCATGAACCGGTTGCCAATCGTCTAAATCTTTCGCATCAACTGAAACATGCTGATCGAGCAGAAATTCCACCACTCTCAAGTAGCCGTTCGCAGCAGCGATATGCAACTGTAAAAAAATCTCGATATTACCCCATTCACGCAGATAATTATCTTCACTAAAAGCTCTCAAACAACGAAGATCTTACCGGTGTAGCATTTTGCTCATCCACACCCTCCAAATCTTGACCTTGCATGGCGGATACTTGAAGGTCTCGTAACATACGCATCTCGGTGCTGGCACGAGTCTCATCGATGAGTTCTTGAGTAACGCCTCTTCGAGCCATCTCATTTTCTATATAATCCAAAGCTTCCTCATCTTCGCAAATATCATAGGGCATGTTGCCATCCGCATTCACAGCTAGTAAATTAGCGCCGCTGTAAATTCGCAAAAAAGTACGCGTTAATCGGGGCTCTGAATTCTCGAATTAATTAGACATCTGCTCCGCGAACCTGTTAATCAGGTACCGGACAAGGTGCAAATGGCCGCAAGTAGCCGCAGCATGTAGGGGGGTCCATTTTTCGCTATCTTCGGCATTCACATCGGCGCCGAATTCTATCAAAAGTTTCATCATTTCTTCATTATCGTCGATGCAACACTGAAACAAAAAGTATCAAAGTTGAAACAAAACTTGACCTTTGCCTTGACCTTAGATAATTCAAAATCACTTAAAAATTCAACCGGTCGACTTTGATGAAAATTTTTTGCCAATGAATGGCGAGCAACCGTGACAGAGTAAATTAGCACGTATTAAGACCTTTTGAACTTGGCAATTTATCATTACTACCAGATAGGGTTCGTTAGCTTTCGGTTAATTTGAAAAAATTTATTTAATCGAAATTATCGAAAGCGAACGTCGATTCGTAGATGAATTCATCACACTCGATAACAAATACGCTAAAGAAATCCCCCTTGGAAAAATATTACTCAATAATTTTTCAATACACGTGCAAATAAAAACGTACTACAGATTTTTTTTTAAAAAACGCACCGAAGAGTTCGAGTGCTCGACCATGTTAAAGGATATGATACGAACACTGTTCCGAGAAATTGCCTTACACATTTTTCGAACCCGATCGTACGATAATTTACACACATAATTAGCACATCTGACAGATAAATTTCAAAAGTATTCTCAGGTTATAAATAAGCGAAATTTTTCGTACGTAATTTTATCTTGGAATAATTCTCATTAAAAATGACTAGCTTCGAAACAAAAACATTGAACGTGTTCCATCAAATTACTCTCAGATAAAGTATCTTTTTAATTCATAACATATTCCATAATGTCTATTTTTATTAATTTCTTCTTTCTCGAGAAGGGGTCACGATGGAATTCGAAGATAAAATCAACTAGCAGGGTTAATAGGTCACGTCATGTCATTTCGAGTAAGAAAAACGATCTTTGAACTGCTGGCTTTCGGTTTAATTCTGATTTATTCCCAAGGTCTAATTACTGAGCCACCGAATGCATTTCAAAAGGGCATGTAGAAGAGCATCTGAAAAATATTCTGATCGGTGTACCTGGTGCAATGCTGTCAGGCCATCTTCGTTGGTAGCACTGGGACTTACTCCTTTGAGCAATAAACGTCGAACTGTAATAAAAAAATTAAAATCAAGATAAGCACACTTGACAGGTTATTAGACGAATAGCTTTATTTTAAGTGCAAAGTGTATACGAATATCGTTGCTTAAAGATACTATTTGTTTCTGAACTCGAAAAAATATTATCGCTATTTCGAGTGGAATTTTATTACTTTTTCAAAGCTTAAAACCTGAAACTTCGTCAAGTTTTTCATTTGTGTATTTTTTAATGTTCTGCCCTTGAAGTCAACGTGAATTGAGTAATAAAAAACGTTCAAAAAATCCACCATCGTTTCAACCAAGTTTTTCTTTCGAAACTAAATGGTAAATTCTGAAGCTAAATATTGATAAAATTTTCCATCTAAAGGGGTATAAATATTGCAAAATTATCTAAAACGTACTCGTATTTACTCATCCGGCGAGTGGGTTTATAAAAAGAGTAATATTCCTTCGATTAAAAAAAAAAACTATTGTCAAATACCGCGAAAAGATAACGTTATCGAGAATAACTTTTAGCTCAATTCTTCCTACATACTATTGCTTCGACGATGAATAGAAATTTCGTCGTAATAAAATGAATGGATTCAATTTGCAAAATTCCCATCGAGTAATAATCGATGTAAAAACATAATTATACCTTCGTCGATATCATTTCTCGATGCAGCTTCCAAAAGCATAACGTTATCACTGAAAGTAATATTCCTTTTTCTTCGATTTTTCTCCAGCGTTTTAGTAGAATTCCTTTGCTGCCTAATCCATTCCTTCTCCCTCTGCGACCATACTTTCAGCTGCTGTATACGTCTCCGTCTAGCCAGCAAGAGTCGTTCTTGAGTGCTCATATGCTCAATATGAGCCATTTCAGAGATCAAATCTGCGTGCTCCATTCTGTAACGAGAAGGGAAAGGGAACGTGTAATTAATTAGCGGTTAAATTCACCGTGTAATACGGCCAAAGTGATAATTATTATACGATGAGGTATAAAAATGGCATTAGCATTGTGGCGAAAGATATCTTGAAAATGTTAATACTCGTGTTCGAATTACAAGATACGTTATCTGAATTTTTAGAACAAATAGTTCATTGTTTGAGAGATAAGAATTCGGTATTAAATACATGTAAACGATACCCAGCGAATTAGTTATTCGTGTAGCTAACAGTCGAGTAACATCTGCGTTGACAACGGAGCCGGAGCAGCTGTTAGATACATCGCCAATTCACCAGTAAGTGTTATTTGATCATTTTATTCATACAATTTTTGACTTAGTGTTGGTGATTAACGTAATGTGGGTGAGAGACTGGAGTTTTAGTAAAATAATAAAATGTGATGCTTAATTAATCGATGACTAAAACAAAAAACGAGTAGATAATATAATTCTAATATACGTTACCTGAACACTTCTTCACCTCAACTTCGATCAAAATTCCAATAGAAATAGATCCATTAATTCGATCACCACTTGTTACTTAACGACCTGAATTTAAAAACACATCGATAAGAATCAAATCACTTGAGAATATTTCATCGTGACAGAAGCATGTTTCATATCACACGATGAATTACATTTTTTAAATTTATAGTTTAGTTCAAAAAGATGCATGATAAGTTTTTAGTCCGAGAAAAAGGAAGTACAAAACTTACTCGAGTAGAGATCCATTGACACATATTTTGAACAATACGCGAATAATTTCATCACAGCTGGTCGGTTTCTTGACATCGGTAGATTCGTAGTTGAACGTGAAACATCTTAAACTTAATAAACTCGAAAAATTATAAATAATAATTAAATAAAACTAATCTAAAATAAATTGATGATGTGCTAAATTTTCAAAAAATTTTCTCCATGAAAAAAAAACAACTGCGGATACTGGCAATTTTATTGAGTTTCCGGTACAGAAACAGGTGCAGAATTACGTAGCGCTATCTACAAAAATTAAATTGTACAGCGATGGAGGATTGTGATTGGTTGAGTTTTGCTGAATCAGCCAATCAAATCGTTTGTTTTGATTTTGTCTTTTCGGGTCAAGTGCAAGGTTACCTGTTTGGTTTTGCGAATCAGCTGATCGAGCAGAAAAACACCTTTAAACTTAAAGGAATTTTACGCTGGAATGGTATCTAAATTCGAAATTAATTTTTAAATGAATAAAATGCAAAATAGAATCGGTAAAAAAAATTGAGTTTTTACTACACGATGTAGTGAAAAGAAAACTGAAAAGAACCATTTTAATTACCTAAATATAAATAGGTACGTTCTGAATGTCGATCAGATCAGCAGGCAAGAAGGTAACAGCTAGAATTTCTACACGTTGAGATCTATTTAAAGGAATACTGCATGTAATTTGCATTGATGATGTGAAAGCAATTTTATTCTATTCAACGGAAATGCATTTCCTTTCATTAAAATACATAGTAAGGTAGGTATATTTAAGAAGAATGTAAAGATAAAGAACATGGCGGAAAAAACATTTTCCTACCTTGTTCATGACGAAATTGCATCATCAAGGTACCTATAATCATTGATTTTTTACTTCAATGCCTGTCTTTAAAATAAATTGAGGCTCAGGTACCTTTTAGGAGGAAAAATCAAATTTCATTTCAATCGATAATGGTCATCAGCCTTTGAACATTCGTATTATTTTTTAAAAACCAGATAGTGTTATAATTTTGTTCTGCAGTTAGGGACATCAATGGGTTTATATGTAACTTAAATAGCCTCGAACTTGAACCATATACTCAATTATGTGTTCTACCACCACTCAAAATAGTCTATAGAAAAAGCATACAACTCTTCACAGTATGGTGACAAGAATAATTAGTATCACGGTCAATATCTCATCATCATTCGTCATCACTAACAGTTCGCTCTACGCGTTTGCAATCTGCTGACCTATTTTGTGAAAAGTAACGTAGCTATATTTTCCATCAGATTGAGATACGTATTTTCTTCACACTTTTAGTTTTTATTTTCAATAGTGTTTGTGGTTGGTGATTCACTTCGAAAAATCAAAACAATTGGTGAGTAGTTCATCTGCTACCAACTATAGCAACTTTTATAATAAAACGAAATGAACAATTTTTTTGGAAACATAAATCAATAACTTTTAAATAGGTACCTACTTGGAAAAATAAAAAAATAGAAAACAGTTTTAAAAATGAGAATGTGTAATTGGATTTATACAACACATACTCGTATTTGTAGGTTTTCAATTCGAGTGTTTGGTGATGAATATTAATACTATTACACAACTTTATGCTCTAAATATTTTTTCACCTAAATAATTACTATGCTTTGATTATTTATACATAGTCAAACTTATCATGATGATCTGCTTCCAGAAAATGACTTCATTGTTACATGATGTTGACATACCTACCAAACAAGCTACGTTTGCTATGGCTTGTTTCTGGTCTCCAGATTGCATTTTTGGTGTTCAAAACGGCGTCATAAGAACACGAGTGGGTTATAGTGGTGGCACAGCACAAAATCCAACATACCGGAAACTGTAAGATAAATAATTTAAAATTCACAAATTCGAATAAATAGGCAATATAAAAATTATAATACCATGGATGTTGACAGAGGAGACCATACCGAGTCAATCCTGATCGATTACAATCCCAATGCAATTCAATACGAAGAATTACTCGATATTTTCTGGAAGAATCACGACCCAACTTCTAAGATGAAGAGACAAGTATGTATTCATCACCACATGACGAAATGATTGGATTTTTTCCACCATCAGTACCATTTACACAATGTTTCTTTTTTTTCAATGCTAGTACACTTCGTTGATTTTTTACCACGACGAAGAACAGAAACAAATCGCTGAAAAATCATTCAAAGAAAAAGAAAATGAAGTTGGTCAACCTCTAGTGACTGAAATCTTACCAGCCAGCACATTCTACGATGCTGAAGAGTAAGATTACATTGCTTTTAGTTAATTAAGTGGGGATATTTTAATGTAGATGGGTACCTATTTCATTTGGTTTTTTTTTTTTGAATTTCAGTTATCATCAAAAATACAGATTGCAACAGCATCCTTGGCTTTGCAAGGCAGTAGGCTTGCAATCTGGAACTGATTTTAAACGATCTCATTTAGCTGCTAGATTGAATGGTTATGTTTATGGACAAGGCAACCTCAAAGGTTTCAACGAAGAAGTTGAGAATCTCGGTTTAAATGAAAGTGTGGCTGATTTTGTTCGGACATTGATAATCAAGAACGAGGGACAAGGATTGACTTGTTAAATAGTTTCATATATTTCGCATCACATTTTTACATCATTCATCGTCGTGTCTCCATATTTAAATAAATATTTTGTAATTTTAAGCATTTTTTCAGTTGTTAGGCATATGACTTTGTTCCTATTTTCTTTCTAAAAAGAGATCATTTCAAGAAAATGTTTTTTAAAAAAATACAAAATGAAAAAAATATACTAATAAGGGAACATTTACAACTCTTCACCTCCAATCAAGCTGAAATTTGACTCAATGGAAGAGCATGTCACCCAGATCTAAGAACCAAATTTTCAGCAGCTAAAGTAAAATTTTAAAATTTTAAAATTTTGGTGATATTTTTTGAAATAGCCGAATGGGATATTTTTTGCAAAAAGAGCAAACATGAGATGAAAATCTGAAACTTCTATGCACTACTCTTTTTGTAGATACTAGTAGACTATTTTTGTAATTTTTAAAAATTCACCAGAAATTGAAAAATTCACTTCACCAGCTAAAAATTTGGTTTTGAGGTCTGGATTACAGACACTTTCAACGAGCCAAATTTCGGCTCGATGGGAATTGACGAGTTGTAAAGGTTTTCTTCATCTCGTCCTGTAACAGGGCTTGTACTCAAATTTTTCTCAAAAAAAGTAACTTTAGTAACCAAAAAAGCTGGAAAAAGTAACCAAAAAGTAACCAAAAAAAGTGACCAAAAAAATTTTCAATGCAAAAAATAGAGGTGAGGTGACCGAAAAACTCTAATCCATACAAAACTTTAAACTACTACATTTTATTTTCAGAGGTCTGATGAAGCGATGTGTTGGAGGGGGGGGGGGGGGAGACTGAAATTCGCCCAACTTTTCACGCTAAATTTTCCCAACGTTTACTCTACCCCCTCCCCCCAACATGATTTTCCAAATAATTGGTCAGATATTGATTACATTATGTTTTTGGAATTTGTCGAGTTCATTTTTCCATTTTAGGAAATGTTTGAAAATTGTAATAGTAGAATTTATATCTGCCCGAGCGAAGCGAGGGCGAAAGCTGCGAAAAATTTATGATTCGAAACATAAAACAACCTCATTTTTCAAGCAAGAAGTTGATTTTCGTGGCTTCAAAATTTTTAATTTTTCAGGAGATTATTACGTATATTCATAGAAATATGAATAAAAGCCCGAGCGAAGCGAGGGCAAAAGCTTTTGAAAATTCACAATTCCTGAGAGGTAAAACAGCATCATTTTTGATGAAAAGAAAAAGAGTTCTGGGTAAAATTTTGAAGAAAAAAAAAGGAAATTTGTGAAAAAAACTCGGAAAAAGTAACTTTTAGTAACCAAAATTTTTAAAAAGTAACCAAAAGTTACTATTAGTAACTTTAGTAACTTGGTTACTTAAAAAGTAACCGAGTACAAGCCCTGCCTGTAAGGAAAACATACCTTGGTCAAGATGAGACAAAAAGCTCGACTTTGATCAAATTAATCATACGGAGAAGTAACAGTAATAACTTCGTAATCAGAATCCGAATCTTCACTCAAATTTCCTCCACGGGGTAATTTTTTTCGGCGACTTGAATCTTCACTTAGCTTTCTTTTACATGGTAATTCTAATTTGTTTCGAAGACTTCGTACTTTTTTATGAAGATTATGAATCAAACGACGTTTTTTAGTTATGTGTTGCGTCGCTATCGTATAAAATAATTTGGCCAATCTGGGATCATCCATATCTTCTTCTTTGAATTCTCCGACGTAACGACGTGGCCATCGTCTACATTTTTGTTCAGGAATGTTCTCTGGAACTGGAATCAGGTAAACGATCACATATTTTAGAAATACAATATGTTTCCGATGCTAAATTTGAATCGAAAATTCAGCCCACAAAAAATCAAAATAAGTAATTTGAAGCAAAACGAGGTATAAAGGTACCATACCTGATATAACATCATTAGCGACGACGACTTCACAAGGCACATTTTCAGTACATTTTTGTTCAGGAATTTTCTCTGGAACTGAAATCAGGTTAACGAACATATATTTTAAAAACATACGTTTCCAATGCTACATTTAAATCGAAAATTCACACTACAAAAATTAAATAATTTAGGGCAAAACTAGGTATAAAGGTACCATACCTGATATAACATCATTAGCGACGACGACTTCACAAGGCTTATTTTCAGTACATTTTTGTTCAGGAATTTTCTCTGGAACTGAAATCAGGTTAACGAACATATATTTTAAAAACACATGTTTCCAATGCTAAATTTAAATCGAAAATTCACACCACAAAAATGAAATAATTCAGGGCAAAACTAGGTATAAAGGTACCATACCTGATATACTATCACTAGCGTCCACATCACAAGGCACATTTTCAATAGAATTATGTAATTTCGTAACATTCGAGTTATTGTTAGGTTCACAATCAACTCGAATGGTAGGTAACTCTGGCTTTGGAGAATCAAACTGTGAAATGTTTTTTTCTTGATTACTTTCATCCATTGGGTCCTCAGGTGAATACAAATTAGAATAATCGTGATCGAGAACGACCATCTCATTAACACGAATAGGCACCACATCACGTCTCAAAACGTATCGTTTTCTTTCAGAATTTTTATGAGGAATATCTTCGGGTCTGAAGTGACGACTGCATATTAAATCACCTGGGAAGACACGGTCCGGATCAATGTTACAAGCAGATGTCCATAATGAAAACATTTTTGCATTCGATGGAAACCTTTACATGTATAACAAAAATTACATTTCGTTTAGTAAGCATGTTTGAGAGAAAAAAAAAATCAAAAATGAGTACGTCCTTTTCAACGTTTTGAATATTGTTTACTTACGAAAAAAATCGAACGTCATCGCCGCCGGAATTCTGGCAAACGTAACAAATTCTATTTCTGCCATAGTATTCAGTTTTAGTATTATTTGATTCATCGTTTGAATGCTCTTGAGCTTTCTATTGATATCGAAACATCGCAGAATTAATATTCAAGAACATACAGGTGGAAGGAATAAGAAACTACAAAATGTATACCACTGGTTCCACCGGTAATTTCTTTGGGTTGATAGAAGCATCGTCTGAAGATTCTGAATCACTGGATGACTGAAGTATTGTTTCAACTATCGCAGATGGAATTGGTTCCAAGCATTCAGCTGGCGAGGCTTTCATCTCAGCAGACTTCCGAACAATAAAAATTTAGTGAGTATCGTTTCACAGAAGGATTACATTTTGAATTACTGTTCGTTGACTTACTGTACGATGTTTTTTTAGGATATTTTGATTAAAAATGGTCGATATGGCGTTTTCTTTCAAAATCTGTATTCCTTGATCGCTTCGAGTGAACTGAGAGGCTTCAAAGTGTACCTAAATCAAGCTCTCTTCAATTATTTGGCATAATACTAAAAATATTGATGCGAATGAACAAGTTTATCTGATACAGAACCGAATTACTCGTAGGTGACCAATTTTCTCTTCGACAATTTAAGACCCATTTTGAATACAAATCTTCATACAATGAAATTAATTCGAAATTCCGGCTTGTAATTTTTCATTTTCTACAGAAAACCGTCGCAAAACTGCCGAAAACTTCTGGTTTCCGTTGCGTGTTTACATTTTATCATCTGACCTGATAACTCTTATCAGTAAGTAATCTGAAGAAAATTTGTTCGTTTTTTCGATTTTTGAAAATAATTGATCAAGCTTTAAATTCATTATGAAGCTTTTAAACGCTTTTTTGTCAGGATTTCTCGCCTCATGTGGAAGCGTTTTTGCTAAATCCTCATCGAGTTTCGAATCCGAAGAATCTAGTTTTGTAAGTAATGTAGTATCAAGTTTGTTCCTAAAATAGATCATCTTTTGTACCTGCTAAGTATTTTTATTTCTTTTGCAATTACACTCAGCGCATTATTCTTGTTCTTTTTCCATTACAGGCGAGTTGGAATATATTTATCTACGTTTCATTCATGACGTGTGATGATACTCTGTAATTCGACCGGTCTATTTTTCTTCACAAAATCTTTACACGATGTAGACAACACAGTTGTGGCTACTTTAGCCAGCACTGTTAGCAATTACATTAATTCGGTGAGTTTAATTACTTGTGATTATTCTATTCAAAAGTCATTTAGTTACGGTAATAATACAAATCTTGTTTCACAGGGTGTCATGGGAATATTGTTTTTCAACGAAACGTTATCGTGGTACTGGTTCACCGGATGCTCTTTGGCTGTAATTGGTATTCTGTTTACTGCATCGGAAGAAACTCAACAAGTTGAAGATAAAAGTAAGTGAAGAGTAGTTTGCAATGCTTATGAATGATCGATCATCGATCAGTCGAGTTCAAATACTGAACGAAGAAGACGTAATCGTTTGAAAGAGACGATTATCTCACAATGTTTCATATTTGTAATTATTATTATTGGGTTCATCTTGCTGTGAGTTCGATGTGATGCTCAAAATTATGATTATTTTATTTTGATAAATCATGAATGAAGTTTGTGAGAGTAATGCAACACGTGAGAAAGGAAGGTTACTTTGTATTGAGGAATGAGGATTGGAATATATTTGTAATTAATATTTAATCTGTACGAAATCTGGAAGTCGTTTGAATACTTTCGTCAAGTTCAACATTTCACAAAAATCGTTCAAATTTTTCAGTATATTTTTTTGGAAATTTGTTATGTTGTAAAAAGTTTTTTTTGTTGCCCAATTTAATTACCTACATTTAGCAAAAAAACCTTAATAAAGGTAAAAATAAAATGAAAAATTGAAATAAGTAATAAAATTATATTTTCGACATCTGTTTGCTTGAAAAAAATCTGTGGACGTTTAAAGACATTAGAAAAGCGAAAGATTTGAATGCAAAATTTTGCCTCGCCCACCCCCTCTCCCTCTTAAAAAATTCCAAAAATTAAAAAAAAAGTCCTGACATAAGTCCTGCTTTAAGTTTTTATTTTTTTTATTTTGAAGTTTTGTTGTAGACACGCTGAAAAAAAAGAAGAAAAAATCGATCTGGGGTTAAAAATATTTTGGAGGGTGATAATTTTTTTTTTTTTTTTGAAAATGTAGTGAAAAGGTAGTGATTTTCAGTCAACAAATTCCTGTAGACACCAGCATAATAATGCCCCATGGGTTGGTTCAGTTACTGCTTACTGCAGACTGGTTCTCGCCCATACGAAAGGAGAGTCGCCGATCTTTTTCTGGCGGTTCGCGGTTCAACAATTCAGAGTGTAATGTGCATTTGAACGAATCGGTTTAACGTCTGTTTATCATACGACTTCCCAAATCGTAGTTCGTAAAATGAACGGAAACTTCTTTTAATTTTTAACCATCTATAGATCAGATTCGTGTTCATTTTTATACTTCTTAAATCAGGGCAAAAAAAGTTCCATTACTTCCTTCATTTTATAAATTACCTAATATTGCAGTTGTTCTTTCAATTTCGCGAGTGGATTAGATACAAGTGATGTGTACTTATTGTGAGTGAAAAATTTAAATTATAATCATTCTGCGGAGATTTTTTGCTGAGAAATGAACAAACGTGCATGTTTTTCCGGAAAACAATTCTATCAGATGGATTTTTAATTATCGACAGGTACCTATTTGAGTTGTTTTGAAAATTATTATTATTCTAGAATAATCTGTAGTCACAATCAATCAATCTATCATACTTTTAGGTACCTACTTTTTATGATGCACTTGTACAGGGTGGCCAGAAATATCGGGTACCCCTAAAAAAGTTTTCTAACTAAATACTTGGGTTGGTCACAGTGAATGATAATAATGATAACACATGATTGGTTGTTGGACTGGAGAGATAACATTCCACCAATCATATGCATCTATTTCACGTTGCCAACCTATATTTTTAATGAAAAACTTTCTTAGGGGTACCCGATATTTCTGGCCACCCTGTACCTACTCATAGTTAGGAAGGTACAACAATGCTAAATAATACTGTTCTAGACAATTTTCTCGGTCATTTTACTCTCTATGGTGCTCCTCTCTGATCTAATAATAAGAATCAGGGATCTGAAGGGAGAAAAGGCAGGTTTCTCCAGCTACATACAACTTGTCGATTTTTCATTTTTGGTTGAAATGTTCACAGCTTTGGCTTCAACGAAGCTTGAAAAGTGCCCCCCCCCCCCTAGAATTATGAAAAATTTCTTCTACTTTAGTCAAGTTGATTATCAGTCATTATTTCTAAAAAAAAATTGAGTTTATCTCTCTCTGAAAATTTGGAAATCGTGTTTATAATGCGGGTTGGGCAAACAGCTTTTTGTCCAATTCAATTCAGAGTTAACTCTGATGAGTCAACTCATTGCTTGTTTTTTTTTTCAAAAATGAATCGAAAAGACTGTCGAATCGACGATATTTTTTCAAAGAATTTAGTCAAGTTCTCTTCAACTTCTTTCAACTCATTTTCCATAAATTCATATTTTTAAATATTTTATCATTGCTAAGTACTCAGACCCTCAACAACGCTTCCGAGTAATTCAATGAATAGATTTCAGAAATTTTCAAGACAGAAGTAAAAATCTGGAAAAATTAGGTTGTGATATTTTGAAAAATCAAAATTGAGTTCAAATTATCAGAAACTTTGAAAATTAAGAATTCCTTCACTCTCCTAAAAAAGATTAAATACTTACTCGTATCTGTGATGATTTTCAAAACCAAAGATGCAGACGGAAGCAGTAAGTAGGTACCTAGGTCAAGTTGATGGAAAATCGGCGTAAAATTTCATCACCTGAGAATTTTTTCAATGTCCTCCTTGTAAAGCTCACAAAGGAAAAATTTTAAGGTGACATTTCATATTTTATTTTGGAGTTTTAAAATTCAAAAAAAAACAGGAATTTTTGCAAAAAAACAACATTTTTGAGGGGTTCTTGAATTTGATACATTTTATTTTAGAATTGAAAAATTCAAAAAAAATTTCGTTAAAATTAGAAATAAGTACCTATTTGAAAAATTTTGTTGTGTAAAAATTAAAAAATGATGGACCACTATTAAATTTTTAAAATCAAATTTGATGCTGCAAAGCTGCATAGAAATACTACTTGAGTAGTATACGTTTTTGAGATAGGTGGGTACCCATGCCTACTTCAAAAAAAAAAATTCAAAAAGAAAATGTTTCAAAATTGAAAATCTTTAATTTGAATGAAACTTGGACTGGTGGAATTAGGACCTCATTAAAACTCCATCCACCAATTTTCAGCCGTTGGAGTTGATTTCAATTTTTGGCAAGCATTTGAAATTTTGTGTATTGCACAGGTAAAGCTGTTAAAATCAGAAAAAAGGGAAAAATTACAAATATCCAGCTATCACTGGTATCAACTTCCAAAGCTAAAATTTTGGCCAAAGACAGTCTTCAACAGCATGGCACAAAAGTAGTGCCCGGTATCTTTTATTTTAAAGTGGAAGAGCTAGCGAGATGAATGGAGCGGCGTCGAGTAAGGAAAAATAAGGGCTTTCAAAAGTGACCCTGAAAATGTCAGGCCCTTGCACAGGGTGTCCACAAATTGAAAAACGGGTTTGGTCAATCAATTCAAACTGGTTTTTATTGGCGCAATGTATTCTGCACACTAAGACGACAAAAACGCGATACGAATTTTTTGAAACCGGTTCCATTAATTTGCAACCAGTTGACAAAAATTCCCCAAAAATTGCAGATAGGGAAGAAAGCTTGAAACAAAAGTTGTAGAACGTGAAAAATTACACAATTCTGTCTAATCACATTTTGAAACCGGTTCATTGGTTTTCATTTAGCAACCAGTTTTTGACCATTACCTAAAAATTGAAGATAAAGAAAACAGCTTGAATCAAAAGGTGTAGAGCGTGAAAAATTGAACGATTTTTGGTGATCGGATTTTGAAAATAGCCAAGTTATGCAACCCGGTAACTTTCGATGGCTTGCTGTGAATTAATGAACCGGTTTCAAAATCTGATTAGCGAAAACGGTTCTATTTTTCACGCTACACAACTTTTGTTTCAAGTTTTTTTCTCCATCTCCAAAATTTTTAGGTAATTGTCAAAAACTGGTTGCTAAATGAAAACCAATGAACCGGTTTCAAAATGTGATTAGGCAGAATTGAGTAATTTTTCACGTTCTACAACTTTTGTTCCAAGTTTTTTCCCCCATCTACAATTTTTGGGGAATTTTGGTCAACTGGTTGCAAATTGATGAACCGGTTTCAAAATCCAATCAGCGAAAATGGTTCAATTCTTTACGCTCTACAACTTTTGTTTAAGCTTTTTTTCTATATATCTCTAATTTTTAGGTGATTGTCAAAAACTGGTTGCTAAAAGGGGAACTGAACCGGTTTCAAAATGTGATTAGACAGAATTGTGTAATTTTTCACGTTCTACAACTTTTGTTTCAAGCTTTTCTCTCTATCTACAATTTTTGGGTATTTTTTGTTAACTGGTTGCAAATCAATGAACCGGTTTCAAAAAATTTATATCACGTTTTCGTCGCTTGTAGAATACATTGCGTCAATAAAAACCAGTTTGAATTTTTTGACCAAACCGGTTTTTCAATTTGTGGACACCCTGTGCATGGGCCTGACATTTTCAGGGTCACTTTTGAAAGCCCTTATTTTTCCTTACTCAACGCCGCTCCATTCATCTCGCTAGCTCTTCCACTTAGAAATAAAAGCCACCGGGCACTACTTTTGTGTCATACTGTACTATACCTGATTGATACATGCCATCATTGGCTGGATCCGGCATGCAGTCCGTTCAGAAAACAGGATTTTTTTACGGTTTTTTCTCAAGTTTTGTGTGAATTTGAAAAATAGTAGTTTCTCCCTACCACATCAACTTCAGCAGCTGAAATTTTGGCCGAAGGGGCTATGCCTGATACCTAATCGACTAATAGCACCGCCGGCCGGATCTGGAATTATCATCAGAAATTGAATTTTTTGTCCATCTGGTGGTTTATAAATGCCATTGAAAAATGAGTAAATTCAGCTCATCTAATGAACTTCAGGGGCTCAAATTTTGGTCACACTGGAGGTATAACGTCAATGCTATTCAGCAATGACAACGCAACGTCGCAAATCTTTGGGTATTTGGTTTCCTTGCTTAATACTGAAGTGAAGATAGGAAACTGGTTATATTCGGTTAGTGTGTCCCTGAATGCGACAGCCTGGTCTTGGTCGAAGAATTTCTGGAATTGTCCGGATTAGCATCGGATTCACCCTTTCTATTTTTTTCATTTTAATAAGTCACGATTTCGAAGAGGTTATATCGATAATAGGCTTTGTATGCGATGACAATGGTTGATATGGTCGCGCCGATCCTCAAGTTCCGTCATTGTGGTGTTTTGTTTTTCAAAGTAGGTATCGCGATAGTCTTTATTTCCATACAGACAAAAACACAACCGCCTTTTTTCTTTACATATTTATGGAAATTGGTATCTTCGAGTCATCGGCGGTGGCGGCGGGTTCTATTCGTTTAGGAGGTACCTAGAGTTAGAGTTAGCAACTCTCTGAGATTATTACTCATCGTGTATTCTCATAGGGCAACACCTGTCCAGGCGCGGTTGTGGTCAGCTGATTAGCATTTTGATTATTTGTACCTAGGTGTACTTAGGTACGTTTGTGTATAATGAAGTCGGCGTCGTTGGTATTGTTTTCCCTGCTTATTAGTGTGGCGGGTTTAATTGATATTCGTTCCAGAAGGGAAAAACCTTCACCTTGGCAGGGAATGACGGTCTCGTGTAAATCTTTTAAAAGTCAAAGCGTCGGTTGCTTTTTCCCGTCGTACTTTGCGATGTTGTATAGGGATAATAACCTCGTAAAGTTAATAGTGCATATAGGGAGACTTTGGTGAACGTATTGTATACATTAAGAATGAATTATCAAAGATCCGTTTCCGCCGCTGTCTTTTTATACTCACGAGTGTATGTAGTACAGTAACAGGAAGTATTTTCCATAAATGTGTATAACAACAACATCGAGCAGCCGTAGCTGTAAAAGGATTTATTTATCGTTAAATGTTCCGGTGCGTGGAGTAAGCGTCGTGGGGTGTTGGAAAGAGCCTAAGACGTTGTGGGATCATTAGCAAGAATCTTGGAGATCTTGGCTCATCATTGATTTCATCGTGGATTTCTCACAGAGCTGATCGTCAATTTCACGTTATATTCTGCATGAATTTTGTTTTCTGGGTTTCATCGTATTTCGGTCTTCACCGGACAACATTTTAACGCAACAGAGAGGAATTTCCAGCTCAGACAGGACCGTATTTATGGGAAGGCAACATATTATGCACGTGCCTGGGGCCACTCGTAATTACCGAAAATTCTTCTTTTTTAGTTAACAGTTTTTAATACAATTGTTGAAGTTTCGTTTTTGGCCGAAAATTGCTCCCCTCCCCCCAGAAATTGCAATCATTCTGCCAAAAAGTCTTGCGGAGGGGGCGACAAATTTCTGACTGCCTATAGGGGCGCGAAAATGTTGAATCCGGCCCTGAGCGCGGGAGTCCAAAAAAGTCATTCTCTGCAACCATCGACATTCGACAATGAATTCCAAGAAGATCGGTTTCACACCAAGCAATGCCACTTCAAGTCTTCTGCAAGATCTGCCAATTATTTGCACGATTTTGAATTAGATATCCATTGCACATTGTGAAGAATTTGCTGATGTTGGTGGGAGCCATAGATACAGCATGCGAACCACTGCGAACTCGATGGCATATTACAAGCAACGAATTGGCAACTGTGGGGCATGGTATGGCCCCGAACGCATCGCATTGATTCAATTGCTTGCGTATAGTGGCATTTGTTTCTTTCTTCAGCTGTGTTGTGGAATGCGGCGCGGTACCGTTCTCTCCGTGCTGTGGTCGTATGTCGTATTTCTCAGAAAGTTGATCCAACTGGCTGGCTGGCTGGCTGGCTTTGTCTTTCTCTGGCTCGCTTCGTAATGGTGCGCCAGCATCACAAGATGAGTAATCTAGAAAGAGATGCTGCGAGACCAAGAAGAAAGGTAATACTCACACGATGACACGAAGATCTATGAAGCATGTGTATAGGTGGTGGAGGCGTTTATACACGCGGTGTTAAACGGTCTAGTCCCCAGCCATTCATGTTATTGCTCTCCTTGTTCCCCCCGGCACTCTTCGTAACCATCGGTGAACGCTGTGGAATGCGACTTGTGCACTTTTTAGAGACCTTTTTCTGTTATTTACTGTTTGTATGTCTTTCTTCTTTTTCTCTTCACCGAGATGTTTTAATGGATTGCAGTTGTATTGTTGTATGTGTGTTTGTAGATGTCATGATTTTTCTCTACTGCCGATGATGTACCTCGACTCGTTGTCCGTCCTTAAGTGTGTAGTGTAGTCTCTGGTATGTGTTGCACTGTTGCAGTGTACTAGGCTTCGCCTACCACTAGAGTAATCACGTAACAGTATTTTTTTTCTTCGAGCTGCATAGCGTAAATACATCATTCGTTATTCATTCATTTACCATATTCTCAAACGGAATGATGAATGAGTGAACAGTACGAGTAGGAATGATCAATGATGATTGCCAAGATCAAGACCAGGGTGTCCACCAGCCTGGAAAATTCAGGGAATTTTGGAATTTACAGCATTTCTTACTCAAAACTCAGAGAATTTCGTGAAAACTTACTTCAAACAGATTTTTTCGCAGATGGCTTTTGTCAAAAATTGTCAAATTCCCAAAAATTCTTGCTTTTGCAAAAATTATTGAAGTTTTGCATTTTATCAATTTATGAGTTATGAGTATCATTTAAAAATCTGGCGTTTTTTCAAATTTACTATCAAGGAAAAAGTCTCGCTTTTAGCCTAAATTGTCATGAATTTTCTTTTTTACTTCCAGCAGTTTATGAGTTATGAGTATCATTTAAAAATCTGGCTTTTTTTCAAATTTACTATCAAGGAAAAAGTCTCGCTTTTAGCCTAAATTGTCATGAATTTTCTTTTTTACTTCCGAAAACTCCAACTCTTTTCCAATAATATGTACCTAGTTCTAATAGTAATAATTGCTTAAAAAAAGAAGTTTTCTTTTACTCAAATCTCAATGCTTGGCCCAAAATTGCCATAAAAAAATCGTTTTTTTTTTTCAATCAGAAAAGCTGCAAAATATTTGTACATAGTTTAACTCTTTTGGCAAATATTGGAAAACGGACTGTTTTGGCAGTACCTAAATGCCAAAATGTTTGCTTTTTGCTGAAATTAAACAAGTTTCTATCGAATTAAATTTTTAGGTTTTGATTAAAAACAAGAAGTTCTGTTTTTTTTGATGATTTTTTTCTGCATTAAGATATTGCCCACGTTTTGCCACTTTTTTGAGTTTTTACTTAGGTTACTAAAGTCACTTTTTTTTGAAAAAAAAATGAGTACGAGCCCTGGTATTTCAAAAAAATGATTGATTAAATTTGAAAAAAAAAATGTTGACATTAAAAATACTTATACATATGTATAATATTTCTTTACTAAGTCGTTCTATTTTTCGAATTATGAATTTTTCAAAGCTTTTGCCCTCGTTTCGCTCCCTCATGAAGTGGCACCAAACTAAGATGAGGGTCCCACTAAAAAACAGTGATGGCAAAACTTTTACATTTCAGTTCAAGTTTTTAGTTTTTAGTTTCAGTTTTATTTTTTTCAGTTCAAGTTTTCAGTTTTTAGTTTTAGTTTTATTTTTTTCAGTTCAAGTTTTCTATTTTTAGTTTCAGTTTTACTTTTTTCAATTCAAGTTTTCAGTTTTCAACTTTTCGTAATTTCTTGAGATTCAAAACAAAATGAAAAAAATATTTTTCTTTTCTTTCATGAATTTTCATACACTATTCTAATTATTTACTACTTGGCTACAAAAACTTCAAATTTCAAATTCAAACAGCTCAAACTCAAAAATTATGAATAAATATGCAGGGCTGTGCAGAGAAAATCCGGGCCTTGGGGAGGGGGGCGAAGAAAAGACAAGTTATGCTACTTGGGACTTGGGAGGAGGATTGCATCGTCACAAAAAATTGTTATTTTGCCACAATAATCAAAATTTTAATTAACGTGCTGAGCACTGTAGTATCAAAAAACTTTGAAAATCCATAAAAATCCAGTAGTTCTCAGTGATGGAAAACTGAAACAGAAACTAAAACTGAAACCGGTAAAAAACTTGAACTGAAATGGAGAAACTGAAACTAAAACTGAAATGAAAAAAACTGAAACTGAAAACTTGAACTAAAAAAAGTAAAACTGAAACTAAAAACTGAAAACTTGAACTGAAAAAAATAAAACTGAAACTAAAAACTGAAAACTTGAACTGAAATGTAAAATTTTTGCCATTACTGCAATTATGCCCATATTTCTTCATAATTTCTTGAAGTTTTTGTTGCCAAGTACGGCAAGTAGCAAGCAAAGTAGAGCCTGAAAAATTCACGAACAAAAAGAAAAATTCATTTTTTCCCATTTCTTTTTGAACCTCAAGAAATGATGAAAACTGAAACTGAAACTAAAAACCAGTGATGGCTTTTGTTGCCAAGTACGGCAAGTAGCAAGCAAAGTAGTGTCTGAAAAATTCACGAACAAAAAGAAAAATTCATTTTTTCCCATTTCTTTTTGAACCTCAAGAAATGATGAAAACTGAAACTGAAATGGGAAACTGAAAACTGAAACTAAAAACCAGTGATGGCAAAACTTTTTCATTTCAGTTCAAGTTTTTAGTTTTTAGTTTCAGTTTTATTTTTTTCAGTTCAAGTTTTCAGTTTTTAGTTTCAGTTTTAATTTTTTCAGTTCAAGTTTTTAGTTTCAGTTTTCAGTTTTGGGTTTTTCAGTTCAAGTTTTTAGTTTCAGTTTTCAGTTTTGGTTTTTTCAGTTCAAGTTTTTAGTTTCAGTTTTGCATTTCAGTTTCAGTTTTCCTCATTTGAGGTATTGAGGTTCAAAACGAAATGGAAAAAAAATTTCTTTTCTTTCATGCATTTTTTCATGCATTAATCTTTTCGCGACAACCGCAAAAAATGGTTAAAGACAACCCACATAGGCTCCAATTAAAGTGATTTGTGCTGAAGTTGATTTTTAGCTTTAGCCGTTCCACAGCAATTTCAATTTTCTGGAGAAATGATAAAAAGTTGCTGGAGGCTCCAGAATGACTGGAATTGAGGTTTTGTTTTACGAATTTCGATAGTTGTAAATGAGTTCGAGATGCCATCTGAACCACTTCCCGAGAAAATTTCAATTTTCATCAATATTTTCTATTTTTGGTATTAATTGATAATTTTTTGGATTTTTCAATTTTCAAAAATTCACCAAAAATCAATAAATCAACTTCAGCACTTGAAATTTAGGATTTGGGGTCCTGAGGTGGTCCCCTTTCGATCTAGCTAGCTTTGATTCGTTCATTTTTGTTTCTGCTGGTTCAGGTAGTTCCCTTGTGAGAAGAGAATCAAATTGATAATTGACCCAGGCTGGCAAAGTGAGGGCAAAAGATTGGATAATTTGTTGTTCAAAAAGTAGAACAATATCAATTTTAATGTGAGAAAGAAAATTTGCCATTCGGTTTTTCTGAATTCAACTTTTTCTGAATTTCATCAATGGTTTTTTCAAACTCTGACTCAGCGGAAAGAAGGGATTTAAATTCAAATTGGCCCGAGCGAAGCGAGGGCAAAAGCTTTTGAAAAAAAAGAAAATTTTGAGAATAGATTGATGATTTTGTCTTTGTCGACAAAATTCAGTGAGTGGCAAAACTTTTACATTTCAGTTCAAGTTTTTAGTTTTTAGTTTCAGTTTTATTTTTTTCAGTTCAAGTTTTTAATTTTCAGTTTCAGTTTTATTTTTTTCAGTTCAAGTTTTCAGTTTAAGTATTTCTCATTTCAGTTCTAGTTTCAGTTTTAGTTTCAGTTTCTCCATTTCAGTTCAAGTTTTCAACCAGTTTCAGTTTCAGTTTTCCATCACTGCTAAAAACTTGAACTGAAATTGGAAAAACTGAAACTGAAAACTGAAACTTGAACTAAAAAAAATAAAACTGAAACAAAAACTGAAAACTTGAACTGAAAAAAATAAAATTGAAATGTAAAAGTTTTGCCATCACTGGTAGTTCTGCTCTGTTCAGAAAAAGTGAAAAATTTGCATTTTTTTTGTATACTTACGTCTTACAAGTAGCATCTAGGTCTAGCATTTTGAATGGCCACACGCCACAGCGAAGCAAGTGCAAAAGTTTTCAGTTTTGGAAAATTTGTGATTTAAAAAGTAGAAAAAGTCTGAACAACATCAATTTTTAATTTTTAATGAAAAAATTAGGTTTTTCTGAACTCAACATTTTTCAAATTCAAGTTCAATAGGTTTCTTTTCTTGAAATTGTAACTCTGATAACTGAGAAGAGAATTAAATTGACCCAGGCAAAGCGAGGGCAAAAGATTGGATAATTTGTAGTTCAAAAAGTAGAACAATATCAATTTTAATGAGAGAATTCGCCATTCGGTTTTTCTGATTTCAACTTTTTTTTTCTAAATTTTATCAATGGTTTTTTTAAACTCTGACTCTAAGTCTAAGCGGTAAGAAGGGACTCAAATTGGCCCGAGCGAAGCGAGGGCAAAAGCTTTTGAAAAAAATAAAAATTTTGAGAATGAATAGATTGATGATTTTGTTGACAAAATTCGGTGAATGGCAAAACTTTTACATTTCAGTTCAAGTTTTTAGTTTTTAGTTTCATTTCAGTACAGTTTTATTTTTTTTAGGTCAAGTTTTCATTTTTCAACCAGTTTCAGTTTTCCATCACTGCTAAAAAAAAACAAAATTCAAATTCAAATTCAAATATTTATTGCAGGTCACAGCTTTCGCTGCATTTACAATGTCATATAAAATATAGGTACTAATACAGATAGGTATCAATAACATATAGCATACAGGCCATTTTTTCAATGTTACATACATTTATAGAAGGGTTTAAAATGATAAAAATTATTGAAAATGGAATTAAAAAAGAAAAGAAATACCTACATAAATGAAATAAAATAATGAAAATAAATGAATAAAAAAAGCAAAAAGAAAACAAAGAAAACAAGTAAACTTATGCGTTTAGCTGCAGCATTATTCTTCAACATCATAGAACGCATATCTCTGTAGCCAATTTTTTAGTTTCTTTTTAAAAAGGTTTTTGGATTGTATATTTTTTAGTTCTTGTGGTATTTTATTATAGATTTTTGAGGCCATGAAATCAACGTTATTTTGCATAAATTTTGTTCTTAAATTTTCACCTATTGCCAAATGTTTGAATCTTGTTTCATATGTGTGAGAAGGTACCTTGAGATTTATTATTCCATTCTTTATCATAATACACAGTTGAAGTATGTACTCACACGGAGCTGGCAGTATGTTGTTTTCAATAAAGACTGGTTTACAGGATTCTCTTGGATGTTTTCGAAACATTATTCTTACAGCTCTTTTTTGTATTAGTAGTACACGTTGGAGTAGACTGGGATTACCACCCCAAAGTGCTATTTCATAGCTCAGATTAGAATGAAATAGGCCAAAATATGCAAGTTTTAAAGTGTGAGAGTGTGTTATTTCATCGGAGCTGTCGTATTAAGTAGGTATAAGTGGAAAGTTTTTTGATTAAATGGTCCACTTGGTTATTCCATTTCAAGTCAGAGTCTATTAGAACTCCTAGAAATTTAGTTGAATCTATTATTCTGTAACTTTCTGTTATAGAAGAAGGTACCTTACCAAATCCCAGGAAATGCGTTTCATTTAAATTTAGTATCATTTTGTTTGCCGAAAACCAAGCTATCAACCTATTCATAATGCCCTGAACATGATTGCTATCAACACCTTCATCTATTTCTAGAAGAGCTGTTGTATCATCCGCAAATTCTGTGAGGCTGTATCCAAAATAAGGTGATAAATCATTGATATAAATAATAAAGAATAGTGGACCTAAGATGGATCCTTGAAGTACCCCTTGCTTAATAGGTTCCACATCAGAAAATGTGCTATTGTTGATTTTTACAATTTGGGCTCTATCAGATAAGTAGCTCTTAACCCAATCTAATAGTATACCTCTAACACCATATCTCTCCAATTTTTCTAGCAGAATGTTGTGGTCAACCCTATCAAAAGCCTTAGACAGGTCACAAAGAACTGCTAATAGATTTTTTTTTCTGTTGGAGACCATTCAATACCTCATGAACAAATTTATAGATTGCAGAAGTGGTATTCATGTTTTTCCGAAAGCCAAACTGGGATGGGTGGAGTAATTTATATTTTTCAAAGAAATCTGCTAATCTTTTGTGGAATATTTTTTCAAACACTTTAGAGAAAACTGGGAACTGGGGTGATTGATATTGGTCTGTAATTATTCAGTTTATCTCTCTCTCCATTTTTAAAGACAGGTGTTACTACACTAGTTTTCATTTCATGTGGATAAACACCCTTTTCAATGGATTCATTGAAGAGTATGGCGAGGGGGTAAGCAACAAAAGGGGCAGAGAGTTTCAGTGTGTTAACATCAATACCAAGATGATCTTTTGATGTGGAATTTTTGAGGGAATTTATTATGCTGAGTACTTCATACATGTTGGTAGGTTCACAAAAAAAAGAGGGGAGTGTGTGATTTACTAGTGAGAGAGGGTCAAGGCCATGTGACATTTGGGGGTGATCTGGTAATTTTGTGAAGAATGAGTTGAATAGTTGAGCAATTTCGTAGGGTTCTTTTGTTGAGGTGTTGCTGTTTGCAATAATTTCAATTGAATGATGATTTGGTCTATGGTTTATAATTTCCCATGCTGTCTTATTATAGTTACATGAGGCCAAGATTTTACTATCAATTGCATGTTTTTTAGCTGAGGCCACTAAACGTTTGTACTCAGTTTTTTTAACTTTATATTTTTCTTTCAAATATGGTGATTGGATTAGTTGACCAAATTCTCGAATATCTTCTAGCTCCTGTTTTAATTTTTTCAGTTCAACTTTGAAGTGGGGTGCAAATTTTGTGTTCACTTGTTTTGATGGGTAGTTTTTAGTCACTGTAGGGAAGGATTGTTGGAAATATTTTACATATGTATTTTGAAAATTACTAAACTTCAACTGAAAGTCATTACCCTGAAGCATGCTTTCCCAGTCTACTGTTTCCAGAGAGTTAACAAACAACTCTTTATTATGATTACTAAAATTACGAGTTTTAAAGCTAAATGATTTTGTTTCAGTTGATCTAGACTCCAGTGATATTGCTAAAATTATCCCATCATGGTCAGAGATATGCGTCCTACAAACATTTACTTTGAAAAACATACTTTTATCACATAAAAAATTATCCAGACAATTATTCAGCCTAGTTGGCTCTTTGCAGCATAGGAGTAGGTTGTATGATATGACCATATCGAAAAGTTTTTGAGAGGTACTGGAATTAACTAAAGTGTTTATATTCAAATCCCTTCCAATTACCAGTTTTTTCCCCAAATTTTGGGAGTGAGATATTGCCTCTTCTATTTTATTAAAGAAGACATCCAAATCACCAGTAGGAGGCCTATATACAGAGAGTATATTGATGCCACTCTTGGTAAGATTTACCCCACTGATTTCGATATCTCCCTCCACTGAGAGTTGACATATTTCATCTAGATTTTTATAGGCAGTATCAAGACACAAAAAAATTGTTCCCACCAAGTACAACTATGAAATAAGGGCCATTCTATTAAGTATTTCTATTTAGCACACAGTCATGTTTGAAAAAAAAAATGCACAATTTTAGAGACCCATGACCCATTAACGACATATTATTTTGTCGCTCATGATGTTCGAAAAAATTTGACACGTGACACCCCCTACCCAGCTACTTTTGAAGGGTCTGGAAAATTAGAGAAATTGGTCCGGACTCCGGAAAGCCTGAAAAAGTCATGGAAAATCATTTCCATACAAGGGTGAACACCCAGAACACCCTGATTAATCTTGAATCCTGAATAATGATTCTTGTTCATGGCTCAAGCGTTCTTCATGCTCTAAAAAAATTCAAGGTCAAGGACAGAAAAAAAAGAAAAGAAAAACTGAAAAACTTTTAAAAGTTTAACAACAGTTTGATAATTTGGCAAAGCTGCGCGCGCATTCTTTTCAAAGAATTCCACTAGCGCCACCGTCAACTGTCAAGGACAAGGACCAAGGCAAAGAGCAAAGGAGAGCGAGAGAAAAAAACGGAAGAAGTTAGGCATTCATTCATCCAAATTCCAAGTATTTAGTTTAGTACACGTACACGTGTTGGAGTAGTTCGTTAAAAATCTTCGCGTTAGCAGCTTTGTTAAAAACTTTTTTGCTTTTATTTCGCTCGAATCAGTACAAATTTTTGCCCTAATTTTATGAACTGTTGTGATCTCATGCTGTGTTTTTATCTTAAGACAGGGTGAGTTGAGAGTTTTCACTTTTCACTTTTCAGTCATTTAGTGAGTACAATGTTTTGTTCATTGTGGTTCGCATGTTTGAAGAGGACAATTTCATATCACATTATTTTTGTTCGAGTTCGAGAGAACAATGTATCTTTTACTTATACTTCATTAGTTCATTACGTTTGAAAATAACAGCGTTGCTACTATACATTGTGTAGTTTTAAAATAATAATACAATATTGTATACGCCGGTAACGATGACAACAGACAACGGTATGTCTAGACTGAAATAAGAACCGGTTGATTCGGCGCGGCGAAAAAAAAATATGTAAGAATTGCCTAAGAATTGCCCTGTCGTAAAATTTCGCCAGCCAGCGATATACGTATAGTTTTGTGATAATGGTGCTCGGTAGTTGGTATATCGTGCCAGTTGTATGCTTGTCGACGATGCTTGTGAAATTACACGATTGATAATTTTTTTATCTACAGTAACGAGTAAAATCGTCAAGTTACTGCTGCAGTGTAATTTCTAAAGGTAAATAAATTTTTCGTTTTTGTTCCTACAGATGACTCCATTACCAAATAATTCGGCGGAGGGCTTTTATCACAGCTCTCAAATGGATGAAGATTTGACATCGGAGTGCTCTTCGGGTTACAGCAGTCAGAGGAGTCAGGACGGTTCGGTGAATTTGTTAGATGAAATCGACCGTCTAAAAACGATGACCGACTGGTCGACTCCTTTCGCCGATAAACGTTCCTTAGCAGCGGCCGGCTTTTTCTATATCCATTACGAAAACACCGGCGATCTAATCAAGTGTCCTTTTTGTCATATCGAGGTGACCAGATCGAATTGGGAACAAGGTGCTGATCCTTTCGAACTTCATAGTCGAGTTTCGCCCATATGCTCTTATATGAATCGAATGAAATCGAGAACTACCACCGATTGCTTGTTGCCGTCTCGTAATACGTCGAGTATGTGTTTATTTTCTTCTTACTAAACTCTGATGCATGTATAGTTGTACATATCATGTTCAGAAAATGGTCAGAAATGTTCATTCATTACCGGTTAAATATGATTTTAAATTAATGTTTGATTTTTGTCTTTCGTAGACCTGAATAATGTTGTTGAAAATAGAAGACCGTCGATACCTTCGAATAGTGAACGACAATCGCTGTTCCCAATTAACACTAGTTCTACGCCTGTATTTCGTGATTACGTTACCTTCGATAATAGAATAAAGTCATACGAATTCTCGAAATGGCCGAGTAATTTCAAATCGCAGCCGGATACGCTGAGTAAAGCTGGATTTTTCTATTTAGGTAAATTATATTATTAATTGTTCATCTCGAGGTGAAAAGAACTTACTGTGGGTGCAGTTCGATTAATTAATATTTTTCTTATCATCTCAGGTCTAGGAGGAACGAAATCAGCGTGTTTCCAATGCGGCGGTGCGATTATGTTTCAAGAAAATGATGACGCGTTCGTAGAGCACAGGCACTTTTTCCCCACATGTATGTTCGTCGTGAAACACGAGATTCTCGAAGCTGCCAACAAACTAGAAGAGAAAATAGCGATGATTACTTCATGTACGCCGAGTCGACCAGAACCGAATCTACGTTTACGTACAGCAAATTTGGACCTATCGCTAGAGTCGGATCGACTGAAGACGTTCCACGATTGGCATTACTCGTTTATCGATAAGAACGAGCTGGCCGAAGCCGGATTTTACTACACCGGTAAAGGCGACCAAGTCACGTGTTACGAGTGCGATACTGAGATCGGTGAGTGGGAACCAGGCGATTATCCGGCAGCCGAACATTTAAAACATTGGCCCGATTGTGCGTTGGCACCGCTGTTAAGGGAGTTACTCAAAAAGAAAACCGGCTGTTCTGAGCCTATGCAGACTCCTGCTTCGTTGTCAAATGGTGAGTTTGTTGCTTCGAGTGTTGAAATATGTATTTGCGTAATCGTGGAGTATTGGTATTGATTTTCTGTGTGTAATTTGTGCAGCTTTTGATACTTGTGGTCTTCACGATGTTCCGAATCAGCAGCCAACCAAATATCCCAAGTATTCGATGCTCGAACATCGTATCAGTTCATTTAGAAATTGGCCACAACAATATAGAATTCAACCAAAGACGTTATGGGAAGCTGGTTTCTTTTATGCTGGTAAACTATGTCTTTTAGAACTGGTTGTATTTTGTTTTCTGTGACACTATTTAGAAAATTATGATGGATTATTGTTGGGTACTTCCAAAAAAATATTTTTGAGCGGAATTTCCGCCCCCCCCGGCCTCCCTAGGACAAGCTAGAATAATTCTGTATCCATGAGTAGTGGGGAGAAAATTCTGGTACTACGCGGAATGTATAGGTAAAGCCTGGGCCATTCGACACGATTTTTTTCAAAATTTTTCATCACAGTGGTGGGGTAAAATTGACAAAAGAAAACTTCGAACCTCCACAACTCCCTAGCTTTTGTCGAAATTGTCAAATAAGCACTTGGCCATAATTTTCAAAAAATACATTTTCTTCTGAGGTTATCAAATAAGTCTTAATACTTTTTGTAAAAATGAACAAAAAACTCTGTTGTTGGTCAAAATTTCAGAAATTCTCATTTTTGCCAAAATTATCAAAAAATATTTACTTTTTGTGAAAATTTCCAAAAAAGCCCCTGTTTTTTGCCAAAATGTTCAAAAAATCTTATCGACAGAATAATTGTTTAAAAAAGTCCCATTTTTGTTAAAATTACACAGAATTTTCTTTTTGAAAAAAAGTATTAAAAATACCAACTTTAGTCAAAATTTCTAAAAAAAAGTTTTGTTTTTTGCCAAAATTGACGAAAAATACATTTTTTTTTGACGTTATTAAAACGTCCTAATATTTTTTGTAAAAATTAACAAAAAACCCTGTTGTTGGTCAAAATTTTAAAAATTCCCATTTTTGCCAAAATTATAAAAAAATATTTACTGTTTGTAAAAATTTCCAAAAAAACCACTGTTTTTTGCTAAAATGTTCAAAAAATCTTATCGCTATAATAATTGTTTAAAAAGTCCCGTTTTCGTTAAAACTACACAGAATTTTCTTTTTAAAAAAAATTATCAAAAATTCCAACTTTTGTCAAAATTGCCAAAAAAAAGTCATGTTTTTTGCCAAAATTGTTGAAAAATACACTTTTTGACGTTAGTATCAAAAAAGTCCTAATATTTTTTGCAAAAATAACCAACAAACTTTGTAAGTAGTAAAAATTTTGGAAATTCCTGCCTACTTTTGCCCAATTATCATAACAAGTCCTCGTTATGTTTTCTGACAGAACAGAATTGCCTAAAAGTTCGGTTTTTGCATAAATTGTCGAAATTGTAAAGAAGTTCATTTTTTGTCAAAATTATAAAAAACTCCTAACTTTTGTAAAAATTGCCAAAGAACTCATACTTTTTGCCAAAATGTTCAAAAAATACGGTCGTCAAAATTGGAAAAAAATTATTGCTTTTGCCAAAATTATCGTTAAAAGTCCTGTTTGTTGTCAAATCATTGTCAAAATTATTTTTTTTTGCAAAAATTCCATTCTATGCCAAAATGGTCAATAAAATCTTGTTGTTAACCGAAATAGCCTGAAAGTACAGCTTCTGCAAAAATTGACAAAAAGTCCTAACGTTTGTCAGAATTTGTCTAAAAAGTGCTGCTTTTTCCATTTTTAGAATCAATCTTCGTAATTTTAAATTTTCCCTCACGATTTCCTCTTCTATTCATTTTTCTAGGTCTCTTTAAAAATAAAATAATTCTGACCCGAAAAAAATGTGCAATTACACTTACTAATATTTTTTTAGAATATTTAAAATGTTGAAGAACCAACAAAAATGCTAAAAAATTGATTTTTTTAACGATTTGTCCCTGTTGATAGGTCAATTTTGGTCAACATTTTTCCGGCCTCTCATTGTCAAGCCAAAAATTCGTCAATTATTTAATGGTTTGTTTTCCATTGAAAAATATCAATTGTGTAATTTATCATATGTATTAGACTATTTTTGGAATCACTTTTTCTCATTCACGTTCACGAGACGTTTACCTGATTTTTCTATAATCGCGTTAATTACTTACCTTTTGATTTTGGGACAATAATCTGATTTTGAACCAATCCATGATCTAGAACGAATTTTAGATGACTTTTTAGTACAATTTTGTTTTTTTTTCAAAGATTTTGAATTTTGGTGAGATTTGTTGAACACGTGTTTATGATACTTTTTGGATTTGAAAAAAATGTTGTTAAAATTGTTGAAAACTGAAATTGAAATCGAAATCTGTATTTTCGGCAATTACTAATTTTGAGTTAGACTTCTGAACAATTTTTAGGTAATTTGCCCTTTCTTGGTAACTTTTTGTAAGTTTGACTTGCGATATTTTCATTTTGAAGAATTTTTTTCACCATACCAAGCATTATTGCGCTGACCTGAATTTGAATTTTTTTGGTGTTTTTTTATTCACAGAGCTCATAAAATCCTTGCGAATTTGACAACCTTTCGAGCACGTTTTTTAGGGTGAAATTTGACGCTCGGCATTTTTTGTTCTATACATTTTTTGCATAATTTTGCAAAAAAAATATAATCTTTTTGCAGACCAAATTTTAATTTTATGAATTCATAGAAAGAAAGTACTTGTGAAAAAACAAATTTTGGCGAAAACAGTTTTTGTAATCAACCCTTAAATCCGGAACTGTGACGGCTCAAAGTTTTCTTTGGTCAATTTTACCCCCTCCACTATGATGAAAAATTTTGAAAAAAATCGTGTTGAAAGGCCCAAGCTTCCCTTACGCATTCCGCGTGGTATCAGAATTTTCTCACCACTACTGATGCAGACAGAATTTTTTTTCGTAAAAACACATTTTTTGGCTATATACTGTCCAGAAAAGGTGAGTTAGGGGGCGTTAATTCCCCTCGACAATTTTTTTGAAGGTATCCAACAATAATCCATCATAATTTTCCAATAATCTTGGAACAGGGCCATTTCGCCCATTTTACCTGGGAAATACCCTTATAACACTATTTTTGTAAATTTGATATCAGGTATCAACGACCATTGCATATGCTACCAATGCGGTACCGGTCTGAAAGATTGGAAAGAACAGGATGACCCGTGGACAGAGCACGCTTTGTGGCATCCGGAATGCGATCACCTTGTTTCGGTCAAAGGTAGTGCCTTTGTGAATGACGTTCGGCCCAACATACGCGATACATCGGTTTTATCGGAAGAGGTACGTCGATGTATTAAATGCGTTGGCGTGTTTAGGAGATGGATTGAAAATATCCTTGCTCGTGTACGATCGTTGAGAATTAGTTCATGTTTTAAGTAGTAAATCAATACAAAGTACACTACTTATAGTCGCTTTCTCCATCGAAATTCTATTAAAATTTCGTTATTTATGTGCATTGTGCACCCTCATTTATTGATGTTCACCCTTGCCCAAGCTCCAATCTGTGGAGAGCCAAGTTAGGTAGGTAAATGAGCCCATTTTATTTTCTACTATTTTTTTCGCTTATTCTGGCATCGACAATATTATAACATGTCTCTGCTCTCGCTTCTACGAGTAATATGGATTCCATCGTCATTTTCCGTATTATTTTGGAATGAAATAACGCCATAGCGAGCGAAGAGGAATCCATTTCGTCTGAAACGCGCCTTCGCTTGTTTACTAATTGAATAATTCCTACTCGAAATAATCCAATTCGATGACTAATCGATTTTTTTCTTACTTTTCGCAGGAAATCAGAGACGCTCTCGTTACGTTGCAAAATTTACTTGGAGCGTTGAATCTACCAGAGTCTAATAATATGTAAGTTGCAAATCTATCGTAATAAAACTCTTTCGTTCGGACGTATACGGGCCGAAGTAAAAATATAAAAAAAACAACATCACCAAAATCATCATTATCACAGCGATGAAAATGACCGAATTTTTTTGTTTTGTGTTTGTTTGACAAAGAGGTAATGTTAACGAAAACCAAAGCTGTGATATTAAAAACGACGCTGTTGCCTCGTCGAACCGGGGCGCATCAGTCAGTATAGCAGATGAAGATTCGGACAATAATGAGAACAACGACGAGAAACACAAATTATTGTGTAAAATCTGTTTCGTAAACAACTGGAGCAAATTGTTGTACCCTTGCGGACACGTGGCGTGCGGCAGTTGCGCCAAGAATATTGTAAATTGCGGTTTTTGTCGTAGGCCTATTTTGGATCGGGTTCAAATGTACGTTGAGTAGATCCGCGCTGATCGTACCGTTCGACTGACTCTGAGTGAGTTTTCATTTTCATTCTAAGAACTAAGTGATCATGTTTTTTTTTCTTCGTTAAATACATGTGAAAGTTGTTTTGTATTATTGTCTTGATTTTATTCGTTGATTACTATATATATATTTTTTTTTCCAAATCATTTGTACCTAATTCACGATATTTGGTTCCATCGAATTTTTTCCACTAAGGATTCAATCTATTTCACGGAGGTTGATATTGACTTTTATAATGAGTTTGTTTGTTTTTCTCTCCAAAGAGTGGTTTTTAAATTTTAAGAATTTGTTTACTGGGCGGTTGCGTCGATTCAGAGATACCGGAATTCTGAACATGGAGTACGATTTCAAACCTAGGGTCATTCCATGTCATTTCCACCAAAAAAATGCGATTTTTAAAGTCATGTCTTTCAATTTTGCTGAAATTTTTTTTACAATGTCCACCCACCCAATGGCTTTTTTCACCGACTGGTGAAAAATAAAAAACAATTTCTTATTGTTTTTGTCCCAAATTTCAGAATTTGAATGATGAGTTCAGAGTTTTTAAAAATAAAAAGAAGCGAGGGCAGTTTGAGAAGTTGAGTTTCTTCTGATGAAATGTGCGTTTCTCAGCTTAAACTTTCTTAAAACTTGAATGATATATTTTTTTAAAAGTTGAATTTGAAAAAAAAAAACAAAACACAGGGACCCAAACGAAGCGAAGGCAAAAGGTGTAAAAAATTCGTATTTTGAAGAAATAAAAAATGTTTTTTATTGACGAGCCAATTTTTTGACTCTACAACCACAATTTTGGAATTTGAATATTGGATTCCTGTTAGATATTCATTCGTAGTAAAAAGATAATGATTACGCGTGTGACAAATTAACGATGGCGATAGAGAATATGACATTGAATATTCCGGCGTCTTTGGCATTTCGAATACTTTAACTAGGTTGTGGTGTTTTAATACTCGAAACTATGTTAATGTTGGGTAGAGATTATAAAAGTCTCATAATACATATTTGATATTGCATTGAAGTACCTACCTAGTTCCACGAGGAAGTGTCAAAATACTCGAATTAGGCATGGTTATCACTTTTACTTTTCTATGTCATGTTGCTGTTTAGTAATAATAATCAACGGATATTCTGTGCGACGAGAAATATCTATAAAAACAAATTAAAACACTAACAGTCGAGCAACGTTGTTGTTGTTGTCGCTGTGGCTTGGTACTTGGTACCTAGAGTAGAGCTAGAGATACTCACACTTTGGTCACTGATACCGTATGATACTTTCTCTGATGCATTTGATTGAGACTAAGGAACTACCTTTCTCGGTAACAGTCTGGTAAATTGAGAATTCCAAATGCGGTTTAAAATCAAGGTTAATTTCATTTTGAAATAATTTCCTTGTATCACTTTAGGTTTTTCGCGTAATAATAATTATCAAGTTTTTGCGGGTGTCGGGCTAAATCTAATTATGGTGATAATGAAAGTTGTTTTGGAAAATAGATTCGGTGGTCATCCTGAACGTCTGTATAGGAAGTAAACAGTGTTTTTAACCCGTGTGGTTATTTTGTTAGCAATTTATTGTAAAGACAAATAGCATAAAGGAAACTTCATCAGGTGGTTATAACTGTTCATGCCTGTTAAAAAACTAAATTGTTTCATCATCTGAGGTTACGTAGATTACAAGAATGCTATTCAACGAATGAAAGAGTAAAATTAATAAATCAACCGTGAACTTGATTTTTAGGTTTATGTAATTTTCAGTCCAGTAGTTACATAGTGAAGAGGCATAGCCTATGAGGACTTGGGGGTCATTCCACCTCAATTCGACCAACGTTTTTGAGTCAAGTCCTTCGATTTCGCTCAAATTCTTCTTACAATGTCTACCCACCCAATAAGTAAGAAACCTGCAATCAGTTTGGTCCCAACCCCTCGGTGGGCAGGTGGGGGAGGGGCTTCAATTATTTTTACATTGTCTCGAGGCACTCAACTTCAGCACAGCATATCTCCAAAGCTATGATACTTTGATCAAAACTGATTTCACAGTTCAAAAAGACATTGCATTTTGAACTTTTTAAGTATTTTGAAATTTTCAAAAGTCGAAAGTTGAACATTCCAATTGAGAGTTCAAATTTCAAAATGGCGCTGTAAGTGGGAACTACTATTTAAAATTCTGAAAAAATTTCCATACATGTACTTTTTGATGCTTTTTCAAAATATTCAATTTTTGGAGATGGGATTTTCAATGGACGGGAAGCATCCCCACCCCAAATTTGGGCAAACCTTTGAAAAAAAATATCAGGGGCATGTGATATATCGAATTGTATGTTTTTTGGTGACGCTGAACACAAATGTGACATCAGATTTTTGATTGGGCCCCATCCACGCCCTCCCAACACGCATGAAACAAATTTTTAGCCATTGGGGGAGGTTTTGAGAGCCGTGGGTGAGGTGAATTTGAAAAACAAAGGCTATATTCGTGTTCAGCGATATCAAAAACATACTATTTCATATGTCACTTGAATGAAACCATTTTTTTACTTTTACCCCCTTTGGGGAGGTGCTGAGAGCCGTGGATAAGGTCTAATCAAAAATCTGACGTCATATTCGTGTTCAGCGTTCCCACAAACATGCTATTTCATGTGTCGCACAAACAGAACACTTTTTTGAACTTTTTCCTCATTTAGGAAGTTGCTGGGGGCCGTGGATGGGGTCCAATATTAGAAATCTGACGTCATATTCGTGTTCAGCGTCACCAAAAACATACATTTCGATATATCACATGCCCAAGAATTTTTTTTTGAAGTTTTGCCCAAATTTGTGGGTGGGGATGCTGCTCCCCATCAACAGTATGACACAAAAGTAGTGCTCGGTGGCTTCTATTTCTGAGTGGAAAGAGCTAGCGAAATGAATGAAGCGGCGCGCGTTGAGTAGGAAAAAATAAAGGAGGGGCTATACTGAATTTAACCGTAAACTTAAACTTAACCCTAGAAGTAAACAAAGGCAAATTTTAGGTTAATGGACATTAAATTCAGTATAAACCAAGCTAAAGTATAAGTTAAGGGAATAAGTATACCCTTAAATTCAGTATAGCCCATCCTTAAGGGCTTTCAAAAGCGACCTTGAAATTTCAGGTCCATGCACAGGCGATGTCCAAAAATTGAAAAACCAGTTTGGTCAAAAAATTCAAACTGGTTTTTAGTGGCGCAATGTATTCTACGCACTAAGGCGAGAAAAACGTGATACGAATTTTTTGAAACCGGTTCATTAATTTGCAACCAGTTGACAAAAAATACCCAAAAACTGCAGATAGAGAAAAAAGCGTGAAACAAAAATTGTAGAGCGTGAAAAATTACACAATTCTGTCTAATCACATTTTGAAACCGGTTCATTGGTTTGCATTTAGCAACCAGTTTTTGATAATCACCTAAAAATTGGAGATGGAGAAAAAAGCTTGAAACATAAGTTGTATAGGGTGAAAAATTGAACCATTTTTGCTGATCAGATTTTGAAACCGGTTCATTAAATCGCAGCAAGCCATCAAAATTTACCTGGTTGCAAATTAATAAGCCATTTTCAAAATCCTATCACGGAAAATGGTTCAATTTTTCATTTTCCAAAACTTTTATTTCAAGCTTTTTTCTCTATCTTCAATTTTCAGGTGATTGTCAAAAACTGGTTGCTAAATACGACCCAATGAACTGGTTTTGAAGCGGTGATTAAACAGGATTGTGTAATTTTTCACGCCCTACATTGTTTCAAGCTTATTTCTCGATCTCCAATTTTGAGGAAATTTTTGATAACTGGTTGAAAATTAATGAACCGGTTTCAAAATCCGATCAGCGAAAATGGTTCAATTTTTCACGCTCTACAATTTTTGTTCCAAGCTTTTTTCTCGATCTCTAACTTTTAGGTGATTGTCAAAAACTGGTTGCTAAATGCAAACCAATGAACCGGTTTCAAAATGTGATTAGACAGAATTGTGTAATTATTCACGCTTCACAACTTTTCTTTCAAGCTTTTTTCAGTTTTTTCTCTATCTGCAATTTTTGGGTATTTTTTGTCAACTGGTTGCAAATTAGTGAACCGGTTTCAAAAATGTATATCACGTTTTTGTCGCCTTAGTGTGTAGAATACATCGCGCCAGTAAAAACCAGTTTGAATTGTTCGACCAAACCGGGTTTACAATTTGTGGACACCCTGTGCATGGGCCTGAAATTTTCAAGGTCGCTTTTGAAAGCCCTTATTTTTTCCTACTCAACGTCGCTTCATTCATCTCGCTAGCTCTTTCCACTTGAAAATAAAAGCCACCGAGCATTACTTTTGTGTCATACTGTATTAAAAGATCCCATTTCGAAAAAGCATCAAAAAGTGCATCTATGGAAATTTCTTTAAAATTTTAAATGGTAGCTCCCTCTTTTAACGCCATTTTGAAATTTGAAATTTGAACTTTGAATTTTTTGAAATTTTCAAAAGTTCAAGTTCAAATTTCAAAATGGCGCTGTAAGTGGGAGCTAGGTACCTACCATTTAAAATTCTGAAAAAGTTCCAAAAGAATTCTAATCAAAAGAACAGTGAATAGAAAATGATTTTAAAAAACGAAAACAAAATTTATTATGTACAAAAATATCACAATTAAATTCGTGTCGACAGAAAAGCTAATTCCTGGGGAATCGAATTACCTATTGGAAGTAACCATCTCTCGCCAACGGATCATACGAATAATGACTTTAAAGATTGCACTTGATCGTAATTAGTCGTAGATGGGGTCCTAGTCGTATCGTATATTACAGGAAATTCCTCTCCTTGGGAATATAAATTCACGTTCTGATACAGCTGAGCTTTCTTTGCCTCGGCAGCAGGGGAGTAGTCTTTGTCATAAGGTCTCGGTTTGACTTTAGGTATATCGTAGTAATCTTGTTCGGCTGTAATTTGCGGAGATTCAGTTTCCGAGTACTTTTTCTTCTGTCGAATATCTTCGTACTTGGGTTTATTTGGCTTGCTGTTGTAGTACTTTTTACGTTCCTTTTGCTCGGTTTTATGAGTTTCGGAGACTTGGAGCGGGGTACGAGAGTCGACAGATCGCGATGGAGTCGAAGCGTACGCTATTGTCTTTTCGTCTTGTGTTTGCGATGGCTAAAAAGAAAGATCGTATGTATATAAAACCGTATGTTTAAATTGTACATTGCGTAATTATTACGATTACGAATGTAACTGAGTACGATTTATATGGATCATTTTTCGGTATGGACTTACATCAAATATCTCTTCGTTACTGGAACCTTCTTCCTGAAATGTTACACGGGGATTTTTATTTATTTATTATTATCAGGTACCTACTTATTCTTATTTAAACGATGTGTATTATATTATTACGAAAGAATACACTTACGTGAGCATCTCCTCCGTGATTGTAGTCCCAGTAATGTTCGCCGTAGCCTCCGTGTTTATCGCCCCATCGAGTCTGTAAATGATAATTTTTTCAAATTCGAATCAATAATGAGGTTTTGAAAATTTGTTTAGGTAGGTCTAGGTACTAATTGATCGAAGGAGTTGATACATAGATGATTCACCGAAACAATTTGAACAAAATTTGAGATACAACTTGATTTTTGGGTATAGTCATCTCCTAGCCAGGACTTATGAGAAGGGAGGGGGGAGGGCCAAAGAAAACAATATTCTGTGAACTTCGATTTATTGGAGGCCTCAAATAATTGGCGAGGAGTTATCAAATTATTGAGGAAATAATGAATTTTGCCAAATTCAATACATCCTTTTCTTCGTTCAATTCTGTGAATTTTTCAAGTTCATTCTTCTAAGAGCATGGTAAAAAAAATACTCTGTTTCTTTTTCTGCCCATATTCTGATTTTTCTTGCACTTTGAGACCTCTTTTTGAAAAAAAATACTTGGGCTAGAATAGTGCTGAAATCCTTTTTTTGTGAGCGAGGGTATCCTACGTAGAAAATTTTTCGAACGAATACCTATTTGAAATTTTTTAATGTGGACAAACCCATATTATATGTAGACTATGTAGTTTCCCTCCTTCATGTCAATTTGTTTCGGTGAAAAACTATTTTCAACTACCTATTCGTTTACTGACATAAAACTAAAGCAACAAAATGAAGCTTTTTTTAAGCATTATGAAGCCAAGCAGACTTTTAAACTTGGGGTAAATAACATCTAATTCTTTTAATGAAAATGAATGTAGGAAAAAGTTTACTTGTGTTTTGAAGTGCCCTTTATGGGGTGCAGCCTTTTCATGATGTTGTCTAAAATGATGCTCGTTTCCTCGTTTATAAGCAAATTCATAATGATCTGGTTGAGGAACATGCTGATACCTGGCCACCACAAGCAAATATTAATTTTGGTAAATTTACAATCAAATTCGTTGAGTTTTTTTTTTGAACGCATTTATCTTTTGATGAATGAATATTTATGCAGTTTCAGCTGTTTCGAAGCAAATAGCAAATAAAAAGCTTTTTTAAAAAAATTAATTCCGAAAGCTTCAAGCAATATAATCTTTCCCTCGTATTATCAGACCTTTCCTTGAAAACGTTTATTTTCGTCATCTTTTTTCTCATATCGTTGCTCCCATTTATCAGGGTCTTCGAAAACATGCCCAAATTCTACTTGTTTAGGACCTGTTTGAACGGAATACACGTCCCTGACAAAACACTCGTCGTAGTTTATTAAAATATGTCATACTGCTTCGAGGATAATAATATAAAAGTAATAAAATGTTGAAGGTTATACTTACATAAAATAATTGCCTCCATCTTGTGTTCCTCCAAACGGTTCCGATTCGCCGAATAATGTAGCTTCGGAATTCTGATCTGGGTTTTTTGTATCTGCATGAAAATCGCAGGGTTCAGTAAAATTGATTTGTCTGGGAGAGAGTAAGTACGTACATTTGTACGACGAGAGAAATTAACTAGGTACCTATATAAGAAACCGTTGAAAGAAAGCGCAGTAGATAATTTCGAAAAATCAATCGAATTCAAATTCAAATTGTATAGATAATTGGCGCGATCGAACGAATAAAGTGGTCGATAAATTTACGTAGGTACGAATAAGATTTGTACGAGTTATTTATTCTTATTCCATAGACGATGGGTATAATATTCCGCAACTAATACTGTGTACTTAAGTACCTACAATTGGTAACCGTTACGGATGACATGATAAAGGTGATTGAATCAAGTATACCTACTGCTATGTGCTGTTAATTGGTATTTCCATACCTAAATAAAATAGAAATTTGTTTGTAATTTTTTTTTTTTTTGGTTTTTACAAATGATACGATAATGAGACTTGTGAAATGAAAATTATTCCAAGTACATAAATATTAAAATTTCAGTTTTAGGAATCGTGGTATCTTTCAATGTATTTGGCATCATTAATGCGAAATATTTGCAAAGAATCCCACTGAACACGAATCCACTTGCATTTTATTGAAGAAAGGACGTTGAAATTTCCAAAAGGAAGATTGAGTGAAAAACTCATTTTAAAAATTGTCTTGTTTTTTTTTAAAATGCTTACAAATTCTTCATCTTTATCTTAAACGTATTGATGATGATGATGATGATTCATAATCTATCAATCAATTGAATAGAATATAGAATTAGGTACTTACTTTCTACACTCGCGAAGTTGGAGTCAGATGCATATCTGGTTAGTTGATCGATATTTTCACCAATCGCGAAATGGAGAATTAGGGCAATGATCACCTAATATACACAAAGTGATATGCACTTAATTGATTGATAAATTGTGTTTTAAATGTGTTTTATTTGAAAATGGGTGCACATGACCGAGTATTCATAAAAGCAAACGAAAAAAAAAACAAGAAGAAACCGAATAAGAAATTGAATCGTTTACCAAACGTTATGCGTGCGATAAATTAAGTAATTTTAAAAATTTAACATGATGCAAGCATTTCGAAAATTTGAGGAAAAAACATTTCATACTTTATCAAATATTATCTAATAAACTACCAATGGGAATAGTTTTATGTAAAATACATATTTATACTCTTACCGAAAAATCAAATAACGTATGCGACATGTTGTCCACGAACAGACAAGTCAAGTGTTTCGTCAACTGGTCGATATTATATTAGGTATGTTAGCATAATATATTAGGTATACCTATAGATGTCCGTTAAAATGAAATTTAATCATTAATATAATAACCGAAATGAAACTGCCATACCTAGACCGCACGCCAAACGCATTTTACGGATCCGTTATATAGAAATAAAAAAAATTATCAGTGGAAAATAACTTATGTAGGCCTAATTGATACCAATACTTACCTACCTATTTGGCCTATTTGAGGTAGGTAGCTAATAGCTACCTATCATTGTGATGTCAACTCTCGGTTCGAATTTATTTAACTGATTATGGAAGTAAACGGGAAATAAAAGTGTGATTAGATCACTATTTGGTTTCGAATGTCATGGTCTAATTAAAATCAGTCATTGGTAATTAAACGATAGACACTTCCGCGAGGTGATTTGTGGAATATCCAGGAGACGCAGCCCTGGTGACTGAGGCCGGAGGGAAGACGAATATTCGAGGAACTGTAACTAGTGTGTACAACTACAAGGCTTGAGGCATGGGTCATTTTATGCTGTTAAATTAATGAAAGGAGGTTGGATTTTTGCCTTTTTGGAGAAAGAAGAGTAAGACTGAAGGGTTATGAGTAGAGCTCGGATTTTTATGATTTGTCATATTTTCATTCATCGCAGAACATCACGCATATCCTATGGATTTTTGTGAATCATACAATTCTGAGTAAAATGAGCCCAACTTGTTAGCGCATACTTTGCATATTTTGGGCACAAATGCATAAAAATGCATATTTTACACATTTTAAGCGCATATTGACATAGTGTAGGTGGCCCGCATCGTTATAAGTGGTCATTCTATTAAGGACCACTTAAAGGGATGCTTATTTTAGCTACCCCTTATACCGATAGGTATCGGAAACGTGTAGGTATCTTTTAAATAGAAAGAAATGTACAAATACCAGTGTATTTGTACATTTGACGTCACGAACGGCTGGATCCCCTTTACAAAGTAAAGACTATATCAAGTACAGGGTTGACAGCCGCGATGACATTTACACCCCGAGATAGGAAAACAAGGCGATTAATTAAATAAATTTATTAGTAAGAATGCTCGCTTATTGACAGATAGCGGCATTTCTTTGATAATTAGCGCCTTAAGCCTTTTCCACACCTCTTTTTGAACATATTTCCTCGGGGGAGGGACCAGAAATTACCCTGTTTCTTACATATACTGAGATTAAAAGTATTCGGTATGAGAATAGGCATCGGATAGTGCACAATCTCGGTTCCTCGTCTCGAAAATAAGTGTTACGCGTTTTTACTTTAATATCATAGAAATTTGTGGTGGTTTGGGAGGTCTTTACTTTGAGGGAGACCTCCGCAAGACCAGCGTGCATATAGTAAGCCCAGGGAACCTAAAACTTGCCCGATATCCTTGCGAAAGATATCAAATTGCAGTGATGTTGAGACACCTCATAAATGATCATAAGACCGCTAAATGTTCGTAATGTTTTATTCACTTCTCTGGTATAACACACGCGAAGAATTATAATAAAACACACTACACATTATTGAATAAAATACACTTGTAGTATCGACTACAAGCGGAAGCTCTGAACTTGCTACCTTACGCTAGCACCAGTGAAAATATACCTAACGAGCTTTCAAAGCTCGAAGCTCGGAGTGGCGCATCTCGAACTACTTCGACAGAGTGCACTACTCGTAAGCAGTGCTGCCACTCCGACAGGAACACAACTTCCCTCTAGGTGGAAGCTGCGGGCGCATCCCCTACCGGTACATATGCCCCGCTTCCATTGAACAGCGTGGACATCGGAGATGCTGGATCATTGAAGCCAAAACTTGGCCAATCGGACAACGGACGGTAGGGCCCCTCTGCCCCGCTTCTATGAACCCGCAGCTTCCAAGATGTTGAATAGCTAGGTTCTTCGGCATCCATCCATGACTTCCGCTAAGTCAAATTTCCAATTTTGAAACATCTCTGCTGAACTTTCACGGCACTAGCGACTTAAAATTACCTTAGGTGCAAACAATTTGTCATCTAAGTACTAAAACAGGTTAAAACTTAGTCGCTAAGGTGCTACAAAATTCACAAACACAAAATATTTACATAAACAGCAGAGAAATGTGTACAAATAAAAAAAAAACGTTGAGGTGTGTGTCAACTGGTTCGACATGAGGCCAAAATTTTGCGCAACTCGTGCCAACAGCTTGTTTACCAACACGAGGTCAATGAACTCTTCTTCTGGAGCAATTAACAGGTACTTTTTAATTAATTACGCGTTCCATATCGTATTTGTAGATGTTAAGCTAATGACGATACTCTTCTTTTCCAGCAGCAACTTTCCCGGATTCGATCGGCGTCGAAATGAGTTCACTGGAACCGGACGGAGATGACTGTTTTTGGCTCAGCTCAACCCCAAGGTAAGTTTCTAACCTCTCTGCTGAATTTTCCAAAATTCTCGTATGTTGTATGTTACTCTGTTTATCTCCGTTCCAGATATTTCAACGATATTTTCTCAGTCACAGGCACAGACAGCGATTCTTCACCAGCCACAGCAGCTATCTCAGCTTGGTGAGTTTCCACGTTGATTCTTTTTCGGCTTCGTCGTCGGAAGAGATGACCACCGGTGCAGTTATTTCTAGGTTCTCGGAACCTTTTTCGATCACCAAACCGGCCATTTTCTCCTCTATGGCATGTACCGGTGCCAGGATGCTAAATTTGGTCCACTCTTTCGAATGGAGTTGGTGGAAGCAACCTTCGGTCATACATATCGGGATCACGCCGCTCTTTTCCACCGTCGTCGTCATCGAAACGAAACACTCTCGATGATACAGGTGCTCACAGCTTAAAGTTCTGGCGAGCGGTTCACCATAAGTCATCTCTTTGGTACATACCGGACAAATCTTTACCATCTCTGTTGAAAAATAAATTCAAACGACGAACACGAGGTGAGTACCTATTCTCACGTCTAATCTGCTTAATTATACTGTAATTTTAATTTACAAACTTACTCATATTCTGCTTCTTAATTTCAGAAAACTTACGACGAAAAAATTACGAAAAATTCTACAGTTACTCACGAAAAAATTACACGAAAGTTTTTCAACTTCTCTGCTGCTAAAGAACGACGAACAAATAGCGCACTGCACAGTACAGCATCAATACAACGAATGATTACCAGGCTCATAACGGTTGTGCATCGAAAGTTCCGTAACAATAGGTGAGTTCTTACAAAATGGCAAATTATCTAGATTAAATGTACCTAAATTATCTCAATTGTAATCTTATCAAAAAAAATGTTGCACTCGGAGATAGAAATATCCTAAATTACATATATGCTAAAAGTAGTTGGCCTTGAACGCAACAAAAGCTCATTTCTCACTTAATTTGGCCTTGGATGAATACCTTGTGAAAGCTTTCACAAAATATGCACGTTCAAAACTTTCCAACATCTCTAAGTGAATAAAATTCACGGTCTTTTTTCGCTTCTTTTTGTTACGAGGATTATCATGGCCGTCTGGTGCATTTTTATCTCGTAAGCTCGAGCTTTCAGCGTTGGTAGGTACCTGCTTCGTTCTCGAACGCGTTTCATATCTCTCCCGCGCCGCTTCCCTCTTCTCTTTGTACTCATCTTCGTCCGGAAACGTTTGTTTGAGACAATCTTCGAGCTTTTTCTCTAGGAGGGGGGGGAGCTTTTTTCGTAATCTCTTTTTTATTTCGCGGAACTCTGCATCGTGTTTTGTAACATCTCTTTTAGGTCTCTCTGCTTGGCAATTTTGGCGAATTTTTTCCAGGGTTTTTTCAGGCTGTTTTCGCGAACCTCTTGGTAAATATTCTGGATCTCTGGGGTCATCGACCTCCTCCTCATCAGTATCTTCTTCTTCCATTTCAGCATTCTGATTTGTGGTTTTTTTCTTCGAAAAATCTCTAATTTCTTCCACCAAATCTCTGTTGTCGAATTTTGATCTCTGCTTTAGGTCATTTTTGAGCTCTTCCAACTGGTTTTTATTGAGGTATGACGTCATTTGGCGCGTGTTAACAATCTGCTCGTCGGTAGGGTCAGCTACATTTTTGACCATGTAACAATTGCTACCTACATGCTGTTCGACTGTATATGGACCATAGCGTTTTTGAAATAGCTTTTTTGAAAGTCCTTTTTCATATGATGACAGACGATGAGAAGTTAACATGACCAATTCACCATTTTCAAAAATGGTAGGGGGCCCATGTAATTTATTGAAAGCGACCTCATTATTTATTCTCTGCTGCATTCTTTTTTCGCGAATGAAATTCACTAAAGCCTGCTGCTGGGTCATATTTTCAATATTCTCATCAACCACTTCTTGGGTATATACAGCCTTTCTGGCCAATTTGTCAGCTACGAAATTATTATGATCGTATTTTCTCGCCCTTACATGTCTCAACTCGAACTCCTTGAATTTTTTAGAGAGTTCAATGACCTGCTGGAATGCTGCTTTGTGATGAACTGGTTTTTTGTTGGTGTTTTTCCAGTTATTTTCTACCCATCTCTTTGAATTGTGATTTACTGCAGTGACCAAGTAGTTAGAATCCGAAAATACTTTGAGCTTCTCTATCTGGTTTTTTAGGGCAATTTCCATCGCTTTTATCAACGCAATGATTTCTGCCAAATTATTCGAATTTTTGTATTCTGGGTGCACAACTCTTTCCGAAACGTTGAAGTCTCCACTAGGTGTCCAACTGATTCCGATACCCGCTATTGCTTCATCTGTGCCATTTTGGGAACAAGCTCCATCTACAGCTACCCAGACAAATCCTTTTTTATCAACAATGAGCTTTTTTTGATCCATTTTGAGTTTTAGAGCTTCTTCTGACGTTATAGATGGAACATTATTGGCACGTTGCTCTTCTCGTAATTTACTCAATTCGAATTTGGCATTTATTCCAGTATTAGGCACTGGCAAATCTTGAGCCAAGTTATCAGGAATTCCCCAAACTTCATTTGGCTTCACTCCGAATTCAGTAGGTGTATTATTTATTTCATTTTCCACCTGCTTGGCATATTTGTGCCAACCATGATGAGTATAATCGAAGTCCTCTGCTGATTGGTTGATTTTTACTCTCAGCCGATCGCCAATTATTCTCATTGTTCTTTCCACTAAGCTTGATTGTGGATTATACTTGGTAGTGTGGCCAATTTTCACACCGTAGGACCTGAGTAAATCGTTCCAAGTATCACTTACAAATTGAGTACCATTATCAGTGATCACTTTGCGCACCTTGTGCCCCAGTTTCTTTATCTCTTCGAGTATCTCTTTCATCGCTTTTGAGACCTCTTCTTTAGTAGCCACAATCAGGGTTTTGAGCCACACTTTGGCAGTGAATACACACTTTACTACTAGCATGTATTTTGGGTCCTTGGCCTTGTTGGCGATTTGGCCAATTAAATCAGCTGACAAGACATCTGCTATGCCATAAGACTCAATTTGAGCATACTCTAGCTTCTTTTTCTGCCCAAAGTTCTTATTGTGCTTGCAATCGAGGCATTCGCTTGTGGCCAATTTTGCAGATTTTGGCACATTTGGCGAATAATACATGCGTCAAAATATCGAGTCAATTTTGGCAGCTCCCACATGACCATATTCTTCATGTAAGTACATTATGGTATCTTTGTACAATTCATCAGGCATGCATGGCACTTTAGATCCATCTTCTCTGATTCGATACAGTATTTTGACACCTTCTTCTTCTTCCAAAATGACATATTTTTTCTCGAGCTGTTTCTTCGCTTTTCTCTGCTTGGAAGTCATGTCAATCTCGTCTGCTTGAAGTCTCCGAATGACTTTTGACCAATTTTCATCTCTGTTTTGGTACAAGTCCAGCCTCTTAAGACAATCAATCAACTGCTCCTTGACCAAATCTTTGTAAACAACGCCAAGTGGCACCATATGAGTCCAATTCGTGCTGTATAGGGTCAATTCAGGTGCTTGTCTATCCCACCATTTTCCAACTCTTTTTGGCAGGTCATAAACAAGGTCGTGGCAGTTAAAATGCGTTATCCACGCCGCTGCTTTGCGATGTATTTGAGCCAATGTGTTAAATCGGTGCACAACTGACATTATGTCCTTTCTGACATGCACAGTATATCCATGAAGCCACATTTCGAGTTTTTTTAATGCATTCGCGAGTGAGTACATCTCTTTCTCTATTATTGTGTACTTCTTTTGGTGCTCTTTAAATGTGTTGCTCACAAACAGTACAACGTGATCTACGCCATCTTTGTCTTTCTGGTATGCCACCGCATTCATGGCATCTTGGGTGAAACTCGTTTCTAGGTAGAAATCTGCACCATCAATGGGAGTGGCTAATTTGAATTCTTTACGATACTCGTTTTCCAACATCTCTAATGCATTTTGCTGCTCTTCACCCCACTTGAAGTTTTCTTTTCGAGTCACTTCATAAAGTGGCACTGCTAGCTGCTGATAATCTGCGATGAAGCGCTTGTAGAATCCAACAATTCCCAAAAATGCCATAACTTCTTTTTCATTTTTGAGTTTGAATTCGCCTTTCTTGTTGGTGTGCTTCTTTTTGAATTCATCAAGCTTTTGGAGCTTTTTATTTTGCTTCAAAATTGCCCCAGGCTGGAGTTGAAAACCAAGATGGTTGATACTTTTCTTGAAAAACTTTGATTTTCTTGGATTGAGCCTAAGTCCATTGTCTCTGATTATTTTCAGTGTATCAACTAGTAATTCCATCATCTCTTCGAAAGTCATTGCCTTGAGTAGCACATCGTCTACGTACTTCGTTCTGCCTTTTTTTGCTTTCATGATAGTATTTATCATTTTCACAAATAACGCAGATGACACTTTCAATCCATATGGCACCCTTATAAACTGGTGGACTTCTCCATCTACTATGAAAGCACAATACTTCCTATATGCTTCATGTAGTACCATCTGCCAAAATCCTGCCACAAAATCGAGGCAACAGTACATTTTGGCACGTCCGTCTGTTGTTATAATTCTATCAAGCAATGGAGCTTCATTGTAGTCATTTTCGAGTATAGGGTTCAATTCCATAGGATTCAAGCATAATCTCACCTCGCCATTTTTCTTGATATTTGCTACCAGCGCATTGATGTAAGGTGAGGCCGAAGGTTCAACGATCTTTTTGGCTATCATCACTCTGAGAGCTTCTCTCACGAGTGGCATCTGTTTGTTAGATGGAGTATACTTCGGACCATGGAATCTTTTGATATTCTTGGGATCCTTGAATCTCAATTTCATCGGCGGTCCTGTCCATTTTCCCGGATACTTGCTGAACACACAGGCAAATTCTTTGAGTATGTCAAATGCTTTTTTAGCCTGTTTCTTCGTAATGGTTTCTTCATTTACAGCTTGCTCCAAATCCGATCTCAGTGTTTCCAAAAATACTTCTGGACCATCGTCCACATCTTCAGGCTCCATTTCCTGGTACTTATCAGCTGTGTTTGCTCTTTTGGATATGTGATCAATTTGCTCAACGCTCTTTTTCTTTACTCTGATTCGTCTGAGTGTAATCTTCTTTTTGTACTCCTCCTCAGTCATAAAGTTGAGTGTTTCAATCTTCTCTTGGCCTGGAGGGCAGCATGTGGCTCTTTTATTTTCCACATCAGTCTTAATTCCAAGTACCTTCATGGTTTTAGTACCAATTATAAAAGTCTGGTTACACCCTTTCATAATGTAGAATGGAATTTTAAGCTCGCATTCTCCAAATTTGAGTTTTGGCACAATCACATATCTGTATGTCTCTACCTTTGAATCGTCAGCCAAACAGCACACAATAGGTTTTTTCAGCATGATATACTGAACGCTGTCATAGTGATCTCTGAGCAGGATGTTCGCAGTTTCTTCTGATATTACATTAGGGGTTGCCCCGGTATCGAGCTGCGCTGGGTAGGTGGTGCCATCCATCGTAAGTGGCACTACACACGTGTCAAATTTATCTTTTTCTCTGAGGATTTGCTCTCTAACTCGAGCCTCAATTTCCTCTCTGCGTAGCGGTGGTTTAGGTGTAAGAGGTTGCTGGATTGAATTCATTGAAGTTCCTGCTGTCGGTTGTGCACTCTGAGTTGTGTCTTGAGGCACATGTGTTGAATTTTGAGATATACATGTTGTGTTGGGGGGCTTAGGCGTTGCCCCAGTCACGTGATTGACTGTTATTTTTAACTTCTCTGATGCCCCAGCGGATTTAACAGGTGTTTGCAACGTCTCTGATAAGTTTCGTTCCTCCTCATGGGGGGAGGGGATTCCTATCTTGTTGAGTAGCTTTTGGAGCGCTTGAGGTTTCATGAACTTTTTTAACTTCTCTATTTTCTTTACAGCATCAGCGACTTCCTTTTCGATGTTTTTAGGAATGTCTGAGTTTTTCTTTTCGATCAGGGTTTTCTTCTTTACTATTTCATATTGCAAGCCATCTTCCTCAGTTATAACTTCTCTACTCTCTTCAGTCTGAGTGCCATGTTGCTCAGTGCCATTCTCAGGAGGTTTCTTCTGATGCCAATCGTAATTGTACATTTTATCCATCTCTTGGAACAACTCTGTTTTGCGTGCAAATCTTGGATAATATCTGCCATTTTTTCTGCTCAAATGGAATTTATGCATCACTGGCATCATGTTGTAATCTTTATCAACTCGAAATTGACGTTTAGACTGATCTTGTGAGTCTCTTTTCAAGTCCAAAAATAAGGCAGCAGGAGACCACCAAAATGACACAACATCATCTTCCAGTGACTCTAGCGCTCTTCTGTATGCAAAGTACTTGTCCATTGATACTGGATTACTTGCAGAAGTTTTTGGCTTTACCAGTGGGAACAGCAAAACAATTTTTTCAAATCCTTTCTGCTTTAAATTCTCCACAATTTGCTTTGCATAATTTTTCACAACACTCGAAGCCATGTCTGAGTAGTTCAGTTCATATTGAGCCAGTGATAGAATGGCTTTTTTCTTCGTAAAGGTGGCTGCTCTGATGGCTGTTTTCAGATCGCTGATGTTGATCTGTTCTTTGAGATAAGGCTGAGTGATTTCAGGCCTTCGTCGTGGTATTATATTTGCTAAAAATACAGCGAGTGAATCTCCAATGAGTTCAAACTCTTCTTGTGGTAGCTCATGGAATTGCTCCACTTGTGCTAATTTGCACGCGTCAGCTACTCGTTTCCCGACGGCAATCCTGCTGAATCAATTGATCCCTCAGGTGAGGTAGGGGGGGACTGTTGCTCCTCTGAGCTTTCATTCTCTGATGGTGTTTCTTCCTTGTTTATTTGATTAACACCATGTGTCTTTTCCTTCGGTTTTTTATACTTAGACTCATCTTTTCTGTCTTTTTGGTAAGTTTTGGCAGTCTCTGATTTGGTCTGACTTTTGTTTTTATCGTAGCTATGCTTTTTATACTTGTCAGTTGTGCGCTCGCCTTTGTTTTCATTGATATTATTCCGCACTGTTTGTGAATTGGAACGCCTATCAGTGCCGCCAAAACTGGATCGGCGATTCTCTGACCTTTGTTGCACATTTCGAGTCTGAGTAGCAGGCCTTTCTGGTTCAGGTGGTCTCTGAGCAAACTCTTCAACACGAGTCATTCCATTCAGTCTTTTCTCGAAAATGTTGATATCTTGCAATTCAATCTCAGTAAAACGTGGTCTGAGACTGGGTGTCATTTTGTAGTATATCATCATAATGATATCCTCGAATGGTGAATTCGTTGTTTTGAGCACTTTCAGCCATATCATCAATTCTGAGCATTGTGTGGTCGAAGATGTTTTGCACACTGGCATATTTCTGAAGTGATTTCTAGCCTCATTTTGTCTCTGAGGACCCCAAGCACAATCGATGAAATCTTTTCTCAATTGGTAATAATCAGTATTATTTTCTTGCAAATCTTTCCAAGGTGCCATATGAATCAGCTTATCATCAATCAGGACCATTAGGGCATCGCAATACTGGCTTTGGGATACTTGGTATGGCTGCATACGTCTTTCAAATCGGTGCAAGAAGTTGTAAACTTGGTACTTATTATCTTCCGAATATCTTACCCCAAATTCACGCAATCTGTCTGGTCTTATGTTGAAATTTGAATTCCCAAATCTGATTCTATAATTCAGTTTACGTTCTGGGGGGTTGTTTTGCTGCTCACGTTCAGCCTGAATCCATCTAGGATCAATCTGCACTTCTTGATCGTCGTCGTTTCCGTGTTGATCATTCGCTCGATCATCGCGTCGATCATCTCGTCGATCATCTCTGTTGTCGCGATTATAGTTACTGCTATTACTGCTGCCGTCGAAGCTGTTACGATTGTTGTTGTTATAATCACTGCTTCGATCGCTATTTCGATCATCTCTGTTATCTCGATCATTTCTGCTGTCTCGTCGATCACGGCTGCCTCGATCGTTGTTTCTATTATCTCTGTTATCTCGATCGTTGTTTCGGTAATCTCTGCTATCTCGATCATTTCGATGGTCTCGATCGTTGTTTCTATCATCTCTGTTTGATCGTGATTCTCTTGACGATGATCTATCGCGATTAGGTCTGTTATCATGCGTTCGATAGCTATTGTTACTGCTACCATTGTTGCCACATCTCTCGTTACTGCGGCTGTCGTTATCGGTGTTGCCCCTGTAGGGGGCGGGGGACCTTGATCGATCTCTAGATCCTCTCCTTCCTCGGAAAAGATCTGCGCCTTTGCCTGGATTTACACTGCTGCGACTGGCAGTGTTATCGGCATTGCTACTGTTTACGTTGTGCACAACTGTCGGCACAACAGGGGGCTGGTAGGGTGGTTCTTCTGGATCATGAAGCTCTGCTATGAAACCGTCAACGTGATCTTTCCATGATAAATACTCGGCTCTTTCGATCTGCATATTTTCTTGATCTTCTAAGTACTGCATTTGAATCTGATGCATTAAATTACTCATGTACATATTTCTCTCTTTCATTTTGTTTATAATGAGCACGTGAGAGGTGAGTACTCGATCAGTAGTTTCCCTGTAGGCTCTGAAGGTTGTTCTCATCTCTGATCTTAGGTCATTGATCCTCTTCTCGTGATCTTTTTTGAGATCTGATTTCATTCTGGCCATTTGAGCACGTAGCTCTAGATATAAGTGACCTACATCCTCTCTGGTTCTTGAAATCGCCTTTTCAGAATCAACTACTCAACTACTAATGGTGTCTTCATTTTTATCGTGATTATCAGATGCAGCATAGGCCCATTTTCGAAAAATTAACTCGTCCTGAGATAATGGTGCTGGATATTGCTCATCAGGCTTTTTCTCAATTTTCAAATCAATTTTCTTCTCAAAATTCACAGGATCAAAACTGCAAATTTGGGCCATTTTGGATTCAGCAATATTTTTTAAACATCTCTCTGATCGGTTTATTTCATCTTCGAGTTCATACTCCAGTTCAATTTGGTTTATCGATGCATCAGGATTTTCAAATCCTGACATCAGTGCACTGCTTCCAGCTATAGCTTCGTCGGCACCATTCGCATCTATTTCGTCTAAGTCAGTTTTTAAAAAATCCAAATCACCATCTTCGAGTGCTTCCTGATATTCCTGGGAATCGATCCGAATTTCAGCACTCCGCCATTCCCTTCTCTGATCCAAAATGTTCTCGTGCAAGCTGCGCAATAATTTTCGATCTCTAATTTTAGGTGGCTTCGATTTGGGTGTTTTTTGAATTCCTAATTGTTCACGGCGTCGAAAATCAGCATCTTTCGCAGCATTTCTGGTCGAACGTCTCAGCTGCTTTTTTCCGTTATTCTGATTTTCATTTAAACATCTCTGATTTTCATTTACACATCTCTGATTTACGCCGTCACTGTCGTATTCTCTGATTCCAGGTCGCAATTGTGTCACACGTGTATCCAGATTAATCGATGGAAAACTGGATCGTCGCGAATTGTCAATTCCAGGATTTGGAGAATTATTTTCAGCCGTCATCTCATATAATCGTCGCATCCGTTCAGGTAATAATTCAAGAAATTCATCCGATAAATATTCCAAATTATTCGTAGCCATTATCGAACTTTGTAACTTCTCTGTTTCAGGTACGTGGTACAAGCTTTTACAACGTTCGGCGCTTGACCTTGAGCTTTCGTGTCAAGCTTGTTCAACTGTGCTCGGTTTTTCCAAACCAAAGCTTGTCGAACTTGGTATGAAAGCTCTATTTCTAACGCGATTTTCGACACTTTTTCGCGATTTTTTCGAGAATAAAAACTCACGTACCTGTTCAGATGAACGTTGCGGTCGCCAAGTTGACCGTTGGTTGATTGTTGCAGTCGCCTGGTTGACTGGTTGGTCGCCTCGTTGACCAAATTGGACCGAAATTTTTCCGAATAAACAATAAAAAAAAAATTCGCGATTTCTTCGAATCGTCTCTGTGAGGTGAAACCTCAAATGGAAAACAAGTTTCCGATGCAATAAATTGCAATTTGCGTCTTACGAGCGCAATTGTAGGCTAGGCCTGAGAACACGCGGTGTGCCTCGTTTTCGACTAAAACGTCTCTGCTTGCGCCTAAATATTGCAATAAATGCAATTTTGAAAAGCCCTGGGTTAGAGAACCACGCTTGGGCGCCAAATATGTGGTGGTTTGGGAGGTCTTTACTTTGAGGGAGACCTCCGCAAGACCAGCGTGCATATAGTAAGCCCAGGGAACCTAAAACTTGCCCGATATCCTTGCGAAAGATATCAAATTGCAGTGATGTTGAGACACCTCATAAATGATCATAAGACCGCTAAATGTTCGTAATGTTTTATTCACTTCTCTGGTATAACACACGCGAAGAATTATAATAAAACACACTACACATTATTGAATAAAATACACTTGTAGTATCGACTACAAGCGGAAGCTCTGAACTTGCTACCTTACGCTAGCACCAGTGAAAATATACCTAACGAGCTTTCAAAGCTCGAAGCTCGGAGTGGCGCATCTCGAACTACTTCGACAGAGTGCACTACTCGTAAGCAGTGCTGCCACTCCGACAGGAACACAACTTCCCTCTAGGTGGAAGCTGCGGGCGCATCCCCTACCGGTACAAATTCTTATCATGGGATGAAGGAATAAAACTATGAGAACGAGTTCGCGTTCGAAGGTTTTTGCTTTTTCCCATCCCTTGATGGCTAATACTACTGTGATTTCCGCGATCTTCAGTCCGTTGATCTGCACCCCAATCAATAATGTGTACCTTTTTGGGTGGTTTGCCATTGTGCCGGTAATGAGCAAATCAAGCCAAGTCAAAGTGATACCTCGTTTAGTTAAGTGTCATCATTGCCTACAGTATTGGACAGGCCCAGACAAGCGATGACAAACGTGTACAGTTTTGGTGAGTAAGTTTGAATTAACTTACTTCAGCTGGCGACTTTAACTACAGCTACTCGCCAGTGGAGATAGAATAATTTGTAATCTTGAGGGATTTAGGGTTATTCTAATTTATTTATTTATTTCATGGCAATGGAGTGTAGACAAAATTACATCTTGTTTCTTTCGATTAATGTAAATGTATCTTTTCTAATCGTAGCTATATTTTGATATTTGTAGATACGATTATAACAAGTGTTTAATTTATTGTAACATGACGTGAAAATGTATATTCTCTTCCTTGAGGGGGCTCATAGGGAAATATTGATGTTTGTATAAGGATCATGTATTTTTCTATGTAAATTACCCATCAATAAAATGTTTTTAATTTGTACTGAGAGTCTGAATAAGTTCTTTCCTCACTACATAATGATTGATCATAGTACTTCTGCATAACTATTAAAATCTCCGAATGAGCTAGCCCAGGCAACTAACAACTACCATCACTTTCTCCCCTTAGAGAAAGTGAATAAAATTCTAATCGTCATAGGGAGTAGTGATTAACTATACCCATACTGACAGTTATGCCAGAAATGACTATGTCAATATTAGTCATATTTTGGCCGTTTTTTCCATTTTTCAGTCATATTTTCAAAATTTTGACCAAAAAATCCTTTTTTAGCAAAATTTTCATTAAAAATAGAAAAACTGGGAAAAAAATTGAAAAAACGATTTTTGAAATTTTTTTCACCACGCTTGAGGCGATTTGTATGTTAACTTAAAATTGATTATTTAAAGTAAAATTGAAGACTTAAATCTCTTTTTTTGAATTTCTTAATTTTCTAGCCTTCCCTGTACCTTTAAAATGAAAAATCCTTTCTGTAGATACCCATATTGATATTGCATAAAAGTGCATATTCTGATGGATAAGGGCATATTTTGTCATAATTTGATCACAATAAATGCATATGTTATGCGCATAAAATGATTTTTTAAGTGCATAAAAATCCGAGCTCTAGTTATGAGCTATTTCAGGTAGACTTTTAGGGAGGTTGAGTGAGTTTCTTAAATTGAATGGTGCTATTCAAGAAGGTCCTATCGCCAAAAAACAGGTTTTGAGAAAAACACATTTTTATATTTCTGTGTTTTGATATTTTGGTTTACAATGGTATAGCGAGCTCCGTTTTTTTTTTTTTTTTTTTTTGTTGAGAAGCATCTTTCCACTATTTGAAGAGTGATATTCCAAAACTCGCTTTGTCCATTTTCACAACTTTTCAGGAGAGAGGAAAAACAGTTTCCCTTTAAACGGGTAAATTGGCTTTTTAGGCGAGTTTAGCACTTTATTTGAGTGGATTTATGATGTAGGAGTGTAGGTATACATTTCATCCACTAAATACTGCTGAAAAAAATTTCAATAAAAATGGACAAAGCGCGTTTTGGAACATTATTTTTTTAAAATTTTTTATTGAATTGGCTATTTAGGTGAGTTTAACACCTCATTTTGGTAGGTTGATGATGTAGGAATGTGAGTTAATACTTCATCTACCAGGTACCACTGAAAACCCAACTTTGATAAAAATGGACAAAGCGAGTTTTGGAATATCACTCTTCATTTATTTCCTGCGTAGTAATTTTTTTTCCACCACCAATATTTCCATGGGAGCGCTTTACAAAAGAGACCTTGATAGGACCTTCTTGCGGTTATTCCACCTAAAAATCGATTTCATTCCTTCTCAAACCCACCAAAAATATGAAATAGTTCAGACAACTTGTTAGGTACGTAATTTACAAGTTTAAAACACCAACTCTTGAGGAAAAAATTAAATTTAGAATCACTTGATTTTTTTTATTTTTACTAAATTTGATTTCCGTCGCACCCCACTCCCCCTCCCCCGAGGGGTCAGGCAAAAAAAAGGACATCGGATTCGAATTCCTCGTTGAAAATTACTACGAAATCACTACTTACTTCTAACTCTTGAGTTTTGTTGTAGAACGCCATGCACGCCTTTTTTTGCCATCCAAGTCACTGTGGTGGGCCGGCCTCACCAACTTCATATTATGGTTGCTGTTTGCGAAAACACCACATAGTGCGCTGCGGTTTGCACCATTGTGTGCAGAAAATGTCAGAGATTCAAATTTCATGAACTCCTCAAAAAGGGCCTATCGGTCGATAGGACCTTCTTGAATAGCACCATTCAATTGGTATAATCTTGACAGGTGAGTAAGATGTGGGACTGTGGGAGATAGTGAGTTGGACTTCGCATGTACTTGGAGCATATTGGAGGGGCTTCTTTTTTGAACAGATGAGAGTGGGTGAGGAGGGAGGGTATGGCCTGCTTCCTGGGTAAATCTTGAAAGTTGGTGGTGTGGCTTTGGCTGGGAATTAACTGTGAACATATGGCTTCCATCACATCAGACACTGGAACAGGTGTTTCTGGTAAAGGTGAAATCCTTAGTGACCCCTTTGCTGCCAAGTCTGCTGTTTCATTTCCCAAAATTCCTGAGTGGGCTGGAATCCAGGCTATGGTAACATCCACGTATCCATGTCACGCTCAAGAGATGAGATTTCTGAGGCAATAGGATGTTGCTTAGATTTAGATCTTAGTTGAGAGATGGAATTTAGTTATAATGTTCTGGATTTACGTAAATGCGAATAAACTGGATTCACCAACAAACGTTGTATTTTACATTTCATTTAAAATACATACTTCGATTAATTGAAATAAATAAAACATAATCGTCAATAACGTGTTCATAATACAGGAACGTTAATTCGAAAAACTCGCAGTGTTACCAACGTTAAAACACTACAATCTTCCCCCTTTTTTAATTGAGTTCACGACATAATCATTAAGCTTCTTCGGAGGATTAATTTGTCTCCGAGGTCTAGCTGAAACTATGGCAGGTTCCGGTGATCGTGTTGTACCGGCGATTGCTTTGGCAGAAAGGGAAACGCGTTCTGGTGTCTGAGAAACGCCGACGCTTCTGGGATCGTTTGGTATCGGTTCATCCTCCTCGGTTGGCTGATGAAATTCTCGTAGATGTGCGCTATTTCGAACATATAATCTTCCATCTTTCTCAACAGTCACTTTACTACCCTGTGACTCTTTGACTGTGCCTGGATTAGGGTCGAAGGTTGACGTCAGCTTACCGGTGTCTGTACTTTTAACCAGTACTTTGGTGCCTTCGATGAACGGCTCTCTACACTCTGCACCTCGATGAGAATCAGCATATAGTTTTCCTTTGAACTTATTCAAATTATCGCGATCTCTAACATCCGAATCTAGCATCAGCTTCTGACGAATACTAGGTATTTTATCTCTGGGAGAGTATTTGAACAACATATCTGCCGGAGATATACCCGTTGTCGCATTAGGAGTTGTACGTTGCATTAACAGAAATTTATACAGTTCTTCTCGCCAGTCCCGTTGCTCTATTTGTGCCGTTTTGAGTATTTTCACCAGTGATCTGTTCTGTCGTTCGATTTCACCATTACTCTGTGGCCAAAATGGAATGCTGAAGTGAGGTTGAACACCATGAAGTGAGTAGAATTCCAAAAGTTCATCTGATTTATTTTGAGGTGCGTTATCGCTGATTATTATTAATGGTATTCCATAGCGAGCGAAAATTTCTTGGAAACTAGCGATGATAAATTTAGAGTTAATACTCTTCGTGATTTTTATTCCGTAGAACCGAGAATAATTATCGATAACGGCGAATATATAATCTCCGGAGGGAAGAGGACCGAGAAAATCGTATGAAAGTTGCTCCCATGGAGCTTCCGGCAACGTTCTACGTGTCATTGGTTCGGGTGGGAGGGTAGAAGATACTGCTTGGCATGCGACACAGAGTTTTACAGCTGATTCGGCATCTTTGTGCATGTTTGGCCACCAAACCTTTGTACGTAATCTTTCCTTGGTTTTAACGATTCCCGGATGTCCTTCGTGAGCCAATTTAACTACATCTTTTCGCAATGTTGTTGGAATAACCAAGCGATCGCCTCGTAACACCATACCATTCCATACTGCCAACTCATTTGCAACAGCTCGATATGCCACAGGAAGACTGTCCGTAGCTCCTGCTTGAATACATGCAATGACCAATTTTAACTCCTCATCCACGATCGATTCGTCTATAATTTCTGTAATGGTATGGCTTTAGGTGCGTTGATTTTAGCGATGTGTAAGATTTGAGACTCTACTCGATCAGTTGATGATGGTGGCGTGTTGATAATTAATCGAGATAATGGATCGGCGATGTTGTTTTTTCCACTTTTGTGTACAAGCTCGTAATCGAATGTCTGTAGTCTTAAACTCCATCGTTGAATTCGTGAGTTTTGTTGAAATTTACCAGGCGCGAACAGAAATTTGACTGGCTGGTTGTCTGTGATTAATTTAAAACGTTTTCCGAGAAGATAAAACTGAAATTGTTCCACACCCCATACCAGGGCATATGCTTCTTTCTCCAATTGAGAATAACGTTTTTCAACCTTCGTTAGGCTCTTGCTGGCAAATTCGATAGGTCGTGGTTCTCCGTTGGATATTTGAACTAATACTGCACCAAGAGCATTAGGTCCGGCATCACAATAAAGGTGCGTTTCAAGATCCGTGTTGAAATGGTGCAAACACGTAATATTTACCAACGCTTCTTTTAGGGTATTGAATGCTCGAATCTGGTCTTTTCCCCATTCAAACTTTGCGTTTTTTCTCAGAAGTTTTCGGAGTGGTTCGGTTTTCTCACTGTACATAGGTATGAATTTAGCAACGAAGTTAATAAGTCCGAGGAAACTATGTAATTCGTCTTTCGTTACTGGAGCTCTGAAATTTTCGATTTTTAAGATTTTATCAGGTTGTATTAAAATACCTTGACATGTGATTCGATATCCAATAAAATCAATCTCTGTGGCGAAAAAAACACATTTTTTATAGTTCAGAGTAAGACCATTTGACTCGAGCAGATCCAGTACTTCGATGAGAAGTGCTCGGAGTTCTTCTGGATTAGTAGCAAACAGGAAAATATCGTCTAGAAAATTAACCGCACGTTTCCTCCTGAGAATTCGTTCGAGCACACTTTGAAATTCGTTTGGAGCTGACGTAATGCCGAAAAATAGTCGAGTGTATCGGAATAAACCCCTATGGGTGATAAACGTAGAAATGTGTCGAAACTTCTTCTTCATCACGAATTGGTTATATGCGCAATTCATGTCTAGTTTAGCGAACACTTTAGCTTTACGGATCTTTGGCCGGATATCATCCATGGTTGGGAACGGATAATGTTGTGTTTCAATGGCTTCATTCGCATCACGCATATCAACGCAAATGCGTGTTTTATCACCACGTAAAGAAATAACAATATTTGAAACCCAAGTTGATGGTTCGTTGACAGGTTTGATAATGTCGTTTTTTAGCAGGTTGTCTAGTTCAGCATCAACTTTATGTTGTAAATTCACCGGAATTGGTCGAAGTTTTTGTCGTTTGGGTTGCACTGCATCGTTGATTTTCAGCTCCACCTCGTAGTTCTTTAATTTGCCAATACCTTGGAATACTGGACGAGTTTCACTGATAACGTTATCACTCTGAATAAAATTGACTGGTGCCATGAGCTTTATTACCTTGAGTTGCATGAGTGTGTCTCTACCGAGCAGAGCTGTTGCACCTTCATTTTCAATAACAACAAATTTGGCATTGCACGAACTATTTCCATATGAAATTTTAGCAACGAATGTACCCGCGATCTTGAGTGGTGAAGTCTGAGCGTAAGCGATAAGTTTCTTATCAGTTTCGGATGCCGGTGTTTGTGAAATTACTTTTATGTGTTTCGATTTTAAAATATCCCAGTCTTCTTTCGGAATTAAATTATCATCCGCACCGGAGTCAATGATAAATCCTTGCACCACTCCTCCTACATCACAGTGGAATTCATTTTTTCTCACTTTTGAGGTAACCGTGAACACGTAGTTATCATCATCTGAGGATTCGTTCTCGTTGTCTTTTTGTTCAACTAAATTAACTGATTTTGATTTATTGATCGCGGAACCGCTTGTTCTTTTACTTGCGTTATAACTCCTTTTACGACACGCCGACTTGAAATGACCAATTTTATGACAATAGTTGCACTCTTTGTCCTTGGCTGGACATTTTTCATCTTGAGCTGTATGGGTGGTAGCTCCACATCGATAACAAGCATTCTGACTAGCGTTTGTGTTCTGACTAGCATATTGATGATTTGATGTACGAACCCTAGGAGTGTGTATTCGATTAATCGTGCTTGTCGAACTCGCTTCTTCGGCTACAGCTTGAGCTTGGGGTTGAGGTGGATTATATGCTGACATCTGTGACGTGACTGCTTCTCGACTTTTAGCTTTCTTTAGAATATACGAAACTGTAAGAACGTCTTGACTTAAATATTTCTCACGTAAGTTTGGGTCAGCGCAACCATCTATAACTTGTTCACATATTGCTGCGTCTACGTTATCAAATTCACATTTTGCGGCTTGTCGACGTAGTCTGTTGATAAACATTTCGGTACTTTCGCCTGGCTGTTGCTTACATTGACGTAAAACGTGTCGTTCATAGTTACTGTTGAATTTTGGCACGAAGAATTTGTCGAGCAGGTCAATGGTATGGCTATATTTTGTTTTACCTTGAGGTACGACATCGTGATTCGGAATTGCGTAGAATATGTCTTGCAGGTCCATACCGCCTAAACTGAGAATTGTAGCTTGTTTCTGATCGGCGGATGTAATATTCTTAGCTATCAGGTAAAGATCTACTGCTCGCTTCCATCGGAGCCACTCTGATGAAGCTGAAGTCGAATGTACGTCGAATGCTCGCACTGGGGCGTTATCTGCCGACTGCGCCATTATAATGTTCTGGATTTACGTAAATGCGAATAAACTGGATTCACCAACAAACGTTGTATTTTACATTTCATTTAAAATACATACTTCGATTAATTAAAATAAATAAAACATAATCGTCGATAACGTGTTCATAATACAGGAACGTTAATTCGAAAAACTCGCAGTGTTACCAACGTTAAAACACTACATTAGTGAATCGGTGAAGATCACAACTTTGTCGAGTCTGCTCTCAATTGCCATGTTTAAAGATGTGAGGATAGCATATAGTTCACACAGGCCTGAACCCACCCACCGAGTTACCGAGAAAATCTCAGTGGGCCAAGACGTATTTGGGCCGATGAGGTAAGAACTGGGCTGCTTAAAAAATTTCTGAATGAATTTTCATGCTCAGTGTCCTGCACTTTAAAAAAGGGGAGAAAAAAATTTGGCTGATTAATTGAGGAGCCCAAAATCAGGGGGCTAAAATGGAATATCTTGGTAGACCAAGTGTTCTATGGGTCCGGCCCTGAGTTCACATGAAAGAATACCAGGGCTTCAAACCCGTACCCGAATACCCGAACGAAAATCCAACAATTTCTGTACCCAAACCCATACCCATACCCGTATCCATACCCATACCCGTACCTGAAAAATGAAATGAGGAATACCCGAACCTGTACCCGTACCCGATAGAGACTATTTTGAACACAAATACCCGATAGATCGGGTACAGTTTGGGTATTTCACCTAAAATACCCGAACCCGTACCTGTACCCGAACGTTTAAAATTTTTATACCCGTACCCGATACCCGTACTCGATTCTCTGAGAAATAAATCTGTACCCGTACCCGATACCCGTACCCAAAAACGTTTGGCTTTGAAGCCCTGAAGAATACTGAACAAGCATGGAAGTGGAAATTGCGAAACCTCACAATCACAAATGACTGAACAACCACAGGGATCCCCAGATTTTGACCCATTGGTGTAAAACGAAATGAAATCAACTGAGCAATGAAGTTATTGATGATTTGAGTTTGTGTATTTAGTTGAGTGTGTTCAAGTAATGATGTATCAAATGAGAGAATATTATTCTTGGTTTTTGTAGGATTTTCTGGATAGAATGGTGGAAGAGGGTATAGCAGAATGGAGTTTAGAATGGAAGAGGTTTTATGGAGATATGAGTCATAAGCATATGGGAGATCAGGATCAATTTTGAGTCTATGGTGAGAGGGAGACTGTCAACAGTTTTAAGGTGAATGAACAATTTTGAAAGGATGAGTTTTGGTTGTATAGAGGGGAGGATTTCAGATGCTTCCTGATATAATAAGTATGTGTATAAGTAGGAGTAGTTCTGAGAGCTCCAGTTGCCAATCCAAGAGCCTGTGTTGTGAATAGTGTTCAGTAGCATAAACTGACTTTTGGGCACCGCTGTATGTACAGGTTCATCAAAATAGGAAAATGTTGAGATCTCATTCGTTACAAAGAATGTAAAAAAGAGTTTTCATTATGATTTTTCAAAACGATTTTAAATTTATTTCAATGTTATTTACTTGAATGAATTGAATCAGTCATTTCGAAAACCCCATTCTGAACTTTTTAAAATTTTTCAGGAAATGAAAAAAACTGTTTGTGCGCTTTATTTTCATGGTATAAAAGTAAACTTGTGCAGTAATCGATAGGTCTTATGATTACAAATATTTCTGTACCTTTACCAGAACTTGAAGTTTTGTAGGCTGCGAGCAATTTCATTGTGAAATATGTGGAGTTATGGGGTTTTCAAAATGACTTTTTTTTAAAACCTGAAAAGTGACACGTAATCCTAGAAAATCCAGTACCTAACTACAATACCCAAAATGATTGAGTATGGATTTTCATTAATTTATTGAAGTTATACCTGCAATCTACGACTCAATTAATTTAATGTAATAAAGAAGCAACAAAAATGTTATCCATTTCACGGCATAAATTAAAAAATTGAATTACGTTAATGTTCGTGAAATTAATGTTCTTCGTTTGTCTTATAAAAAAATGATTTCAAAAACCCTGTAAATGCAGGAGTTATGGGGTTTTCGAAATGACAAACGCTGAAATATGCACTTTTGGGCTACCTTCCAACTTTATCCGATAGAGCTCGCAAAGCACCATCAGAATCAGTGAAAAACATAAAAACCCCTTAAATGGTGATTTATGGGGTTTTCGAAATGACTGATTCAATTTGTCACTACTAAAAACGCCGTTTTTTTTTTCATTTTTAAAAATGTATTTCTAAACAAAAATATGAAGGTAGGTACCTACCTATTCCAAATTTCGGATAATTCAGATCTTGTATCAACGACGCCCAATTCACTGTCCACTGAAATGTTACTTCGATTCCAAACGAAATGAGCCGGAGTAATGACATCTTCGAGACCACCAAACATATGCAACGCCCCTCAGCACTGAAAACTGCTATCCAAAAAACTGCTCTGTTTCCCCTATTTTTCTAATACGTATGTACCTACTTGTCCATTCTAATACTTGGGAGTTACTTTTCTTTTCATTATTTAAAAGTTTTCTTCTCCAAACAAAGTGGGTTGGCAACAAAAATATTTTTCCCTTTACCCCCCCTCTTTTTCTAAAACTTGTCCATTCTAATCTAGCACATGAGGTGATATACTTACCTACATTAAGAGCTTTTGACGGTAAGATGGTGAAATCCGCTAAATGTTTTTGATGATCCGAAAATATAGTCATATAGACATTACATCCTTGGTATCAATAGGGTACGTTTTCACGTAAAAATGAATTTCGTAAATCATTTGCTTGTAGGTAGGTAAGTATAGGTATGCGTTATTACGGCAAAAATGAATATATATAATTTACACGACACCAAACCAATATTGAACATTGTCATATTCAATGTTACAATACGTTACCTACGAATAAGTAACGGTAACATTATTTTGACAATGATTTTAATTTATATCCAAACATCACGAAGATATACCTACAATATTACACGGTTTCGTTTTCGATTCGAGTAAGGAAGAAAAAAAACATCACGCCGGATGGTTTAATCACGTGAAGAAAGTACCTACCAAGATTTTCTTTCATATCACAATGTCATTGACTGGCCAATACCTACGCGACGAATGACCATTGTCCAAATGAAATATTTTTCAAGACTAATGCATGCTGTGGTCTCGTGATCTACGCGGTATTGAGAAGAACGAGGATATTATAAAGAAGCATAGTGATAGTGAAATTATAAGTAACGAGGAATTATTTAACTCCATGAGATGACACTTTTCCTATCCATTTGTTGTTACGTATTTCGTAATCATACTGGTGACGAATTTTTCCTCCGAACTCTGATTCAGTTTCAAATCATTGTGTCGCTAATCAAGATTTTTGTTGTAGTTATGCAAGATTAATTCCTCATGTAATCGTTAACTAATAGGTAAATAGGTGCATAAGTAAATATGCGCTCAACTTGCGGAATCCAATTTAATTCTAGCTTGGCCCATTTACCTAAGCAACACTGTGGACGTGATTTTTTGGGAACTAAAATATGTACATTGAAATGAGACACAGTAAAGGTTACCTACTTATCGTTTCAATACACATAGCTGCACCACCTACATGCATCGGGTGAAATAAATTGATATCTGGTCAATTCTATTCAAACAAAGGTAGCAGTACCTGTACATAGGAAAACTCCCAACAATTAACCAATCTCAGAGTGTATATTTTGAGTTTGATTAGATATGCGCAATAATCGATAAACCAAATTTGAAGCCATTTGGTAGTCTAGAAATATAATATTTATTGAGTGTCTTGAGAAGTGAATGCAGATGTTTTTATACATATTGTTTTTCGACAAGTAGAAATTCAACAAATTCATTACTTTTCATAAATAAGTATATTCAACGTAAAAAATTAGAGGATTTGAGCGCTCATGACATACTTAAAATGGAACTGTAAACATTTTTTTACGTTTTCTGTAATTATAACTTGCTGGAGAGCGCTTGAACACCCCTATTAACATTTAACAAGATGTACCTATATAAAATACCACAAATATTGAATGCTTAAATTAATTTGAAATCTTGCAATTGAGGAAATTTAATAGTTTGTTATTTTAATCAAAAATACAAATAGGTACAGGTAGGTACATTCTGCTCACGCCTCTGTGTGTAATAGAAGTCTTTGAAAAATCAACAAAAACATTAATTTAAAAAAAATGGAAATGCACTACCAAATAACATAGGTAATTCAATGTTTTCATATAGAGCTCAAAAGTATGCTTATTTTTTTAATTTACATATTTGTTTTTCTATCAATGACATGAAATGCTCACAAAAAGATACAGACTAGAATTCCTCTTATAATTACCAACTAATGGATTCTATCATCCAAACTACTTGGTAGGTAGGTACCTTCGATTCTCATATTTTTGTTACTAAATAAGTATGTATATAGGTAGGTAGTTAATTTGCCTAAATATCTAACAAGTGTGTTTCTCTTTGCATGTTACAAAGAACAGACAACAAATTATACAATATAGGACGTAGGTCTAGGTATATAAAATAGCATCGTAACATCAACTTGTACATTCAGATTAAAATCCATGTCCGACGTTGTGTTTCACACCCCACGAGAAATGCGCATGATGGTTGGTTTTCGCGTACGTCCTTACAGGTCCGGCTGCGCCCTCGTGATGTTCTCTTCGAGATACTCTTGGCACATGTGGTAAGTTATTATAATTAGAAGTTTTGGCTGGTTGCATTCCACCTGAAATTTAAATAATGTTTCACAAAATTAGAAGCTATAGTAAAGTACCTAGCTAGATAGATTGTTCTCACTATCATCCGTAAAAATTACTGGGGTCATTCCATGCCAAATCGGCGGATTTTTGCACGAGGGTCGAGGGGTCTTCGATATTTTTCGAAATCAAATCATGTTTAGGTGTTTAGGAGGTCATCAAACGATGACGAATGGCGCAAACTGGACATTTTTTCGATTTTTTTTTGGCGGAGCTGTGGGGCTTCAAAGTTTTCCAAAATGGGTGAAAATGGAAAATTTCAGTTGCAAATTGTTTGAACTTTTTTTCAAATTGAAGGGCGGTTTTCCAAAAGTGGATAAGTCAACTTTTTTGAAAATTGAGTTTTTCACGCCATTGTGATCTATAGGTCGTATCTCACCTATTTAATGCCTAACCTACCCACAATACCTATTTATCTACGCACAATCCAGCTTTTCTGTAAGTTGCGGATTGCAATCGTTTTTCCAAAACGTGATAAGTCATAATTACTTCGTTTTCGTTACTTTTATAGCCAAAATAGAGCTGCCAATATGGTTTTTTTAATAGGTAGTACTGTAATATGTACTATATTTTCGTTTTTATTTTATTGCCAAAATGCAGATGAATTTTTTTAAAATGATAGTGCTGTAGATAAATACTTAATTTTTGTCAATTTTATCGCCAAAATGGAGGTAAACATTTTTTTTTCAATCAAAAATTTGTTTTTCGTAAATTTATTGCCAAAATAGTGGTAAGATTTTTTTAAAATCAAAAATCTTTTTTTTCAATTTATAGTGTTGTAATAGGTAGTCTACTTAATTTTTGTTTAAAATACAGGTAAAATTTTTTGTAATCAATTTTTTTGGTCATATACTTTTGTATTGTGAATTAGAGTTGACTTACATTGATTTGCAACACTGGTTCTATCATATAAATGAAAACATGAAAAATCGTTTTTCCAAAAAGCGATAAGTCAGTTTACTTTTTCTGCCGCAGAAGCGCTGCAAACTTGAGTTACACCACAAAACCAACACGTACGTGTTGAGGTAGATCCAATACAACATGCAGGATAGGTGGCATACTCCAAGTGCATCGCGCCTTGGAATGGGCACTAAAAACATCATTTATCTCGAAATCATAATTTTTGACTTATCGCTTTTTGGAAAACCGCCCTTCAATTGTAGTACTTCGAGAGGGTAATCGACGAATGTGACGAATGATGTCAAAATCAGTGTTGCCACTTTCAAAATCCTAAAAAATCTATTTAAAAACTAATAATTTAAATACAGTATGATACAAAAGTGGGCAGGTGGCTTTTATTTCTATGGAGAAAGAGCTAGGTAGAGAGATGAATAAAGCGACGTTGAGTAGGGAAAAATAAGAGCTTTCAAAAGCGACCTTGAAAATTTCCGGCCCATGCACAGGGTGCCCACAAATTAAGAAACCGCTTTGGTCAAAAATCCAAACCAGTTTTTATTACTAAGGCGGCAAAAACGTGCCATGAATTTTTTGAAACCGGGTCATTAATTTGCAACCAGTTAACAAAAAATACCCAAAAATTTTAGATAAAGAAAAAAGCTTGAAACAAAAGTTGTAGAGCCAGAGCGTGAAAGATTACACAATTCTGTCTACCTACTCACATTTTGAAACTGGTTTATTGGTTCGCATTTAGCAACCAGTTTTTGACAATCACCTAGAAGTTGAAGGTAGAGAAATAAGCTTGAAACAAAAGTTGTGGGGCGTGAAAAATTACACAATTCTCTTCAATCACATTTTGAAATCGGTTCATTTCATTGGTTTGCATTTAGCAACCAGTTTTTGACAATCACATAAAAATTAAAGATAGACAAAAAAGCTTGAAACAAAAGTTGTAGATAGTGAAAAAAGTTTGAAACAAAAATTATGGGGCATGAAAAATTACAAAATTCTGTTCAATCACAATTTGAAACCGGTTCATTGGTGTGCATTTAGAACCCGTTAATGACAATCACATAAAAATTGAAAATAGAGAAAAAAGCTTGAGACAAAAGTTGTAGATAGTGAAAAATGTTTGAAACAAAAGTTGTGGGGCATGAAAAATTACAAAATTCTGTCCAATCACATTTTGAAACCAGTTCATTGGTTTGCATTTAGCAACCAGTTTTTGACAATCACATAAAAATTGAAGATAGACAAAAAAGCTTGAACAAAAGTTGTAGGTAGTGAAAAAAGTTTGAAATCAAAGTTGTGGGGCATAAAAAATTACAAAATTCTGTTCAATCACATTTTGAAACCGGTTCATTAGTTTGCATTTAGCAACCAGTTTTTGACAATAACCTAAAAATTGAAGGTAGAGAAAAAAGCTTGAAACAAAAGTCGTAGAGTGTAAAAAATTGAACCATTTTTGCTGATCATATTTTGAAACCGGTCCATCAAAGGTTACCTGGTTGCAAGTTGATAAGCCATTTTCAAAATCCAATCTGCAAAAATGGTTTAATTTTTCACGTTCTACAGTCTAAAACGTTTGTTTCAAGCTTTTATCTTCATCTTCAATGTGCAGGTGATTTTCAGAAACTGGTTGCTAACTGGGAACCAATGAACCGGTTTCAAAATGTGATTGAACAGAATTGTGTAATTTTTTTTCATGCCCCAGTACTTTTGTTTCAAGCTTTTTATCTCCAAATTTTAGGTACCCAATTTTTGATAACTGGTTGCAAATTAATAAACCGGTTTCAAAATCTGATCTGCAAAAATGGTTCAATTTTTCACGCTCTACAACTTTTGTTTCAAGATTATTTCTCTACCTCCAACTTTTAGGTGATTGTCAAAAACTGGTTGCTAAATGCGAAACAATAAACCGGTTTCAAAATGTGAGTAGGTAGACAGAATTGTGTAATTTTTCACGCTCTGGCTCTACAACTTTTTTTGTTTCAAGCTTTTTTCTCTATCTACAATTTTTGGGTATTTTTTGTTAACTGGTTGCAAAATAATGAACCGGTTTCAAAAAATTCATATCACGTTTTTGTCGCCTTAATGTCATTTTTAGAAAAAAATCATTTTTGTCGTCCTTTTTCTCAGTTATAAAATTTCTTTCCCCCTCAACCCCCCCCCCAAATGTTCGTCTCTCTACACATTGGCAAATACTATCAACTAACAATACTGGCAACTCCATTTAAAATACATTGGGCGTTTTTGTCGCAACAAGGGCGCTATCTGAGCGACTTGGCAAGTAACAGTAATTAATAGGCATTTATGTCAAGGGCTGTGATTGGTCGATTTAAATCTCGCGGATATCAGTAGTACCACACAACACACACAACAAACTAAAAAAACGAACTGATAAAACATCATTATCCCGCAAAATTCAATTCAACCAATCAGAATGCTTCTAATAGGATTTAGTTACTTGCCTGGCCGCTAGGAGGATTAAACATCATTTTTCAACAGAGTTGCCAGTATTGTTAGTTGATAGTATTTGACATTGGTAAAATATCTAAAAAATGCAAAAATTTTCATTTTTTAGGTTTCTCATGGTATTTTTGCAATAAATGCCAAACTTGTAATTTTTTTTCTCGAAAATGAAAAAAAATGCCAGTCCATTTTTTTGAAATGTTATCTTACATGAAAAGGACTAAAATTGAGAATTTTTTCAGAATTTTTACTCGCAGACATCGTGGTTATATTTAAATTATAAGTTCTTAAATAGATTTTTTTAGGTTTTTGAAAGTGGCAGCACTGATTTCGACATCACTCGTCGATTAAAGCTCTTTAATACAAGTATGGAAATAGATTATGCTCTCAAGAAAGTCTTAGCATTTTACGTATGTATTACGTACTGCGCATGGCAGGTTGGTGTCGTCACGCGGTGTAGGTGGGTGGAGCAACCAATGGGGTGCAACGTTGTACGTGAACAGCTGATTTGATGCTTGCTCGCGCACTGCGCAGTACGTAAAACTTACGTAAAATCCTATGACTTTCTTAAGAGTATAATCTATTTCCATACTTGTATTAAAGAGCTTTAGTCGATTACCCTCTCAAAGTACTTCAAAATTCTATACCCCGTACAACCGGAACAATTTGCAACTGGAATTTTCCATTTTCGGCCATTTTGGAAAAATTTGAAGCCCCACAGCTCGGCCAAAAAAATCGAAAAAATGTCCGGTTTGCGTCATTTGTCATCGTTTGATGACCTTTACACATGATCTGATTTCGAAAAAAAAAAATCGAAGACCCCTCGTGCAAAAATCCGCCGATTTGGCGTGGAATGACTCAATTTTAATTCAAATTTTTCGTAATTTTTATCTTATTGACTATTATAGATTTAGTGAATGTGGTGTGCTGTTGAAGGATTCAAAATTCCTCCAAATACTCTAATCATGACCTACCATTATACTATTTTGGTAAAGTACAATATCTCATGCAAATAAATGTGAAGTATATTAGGTACCGTTGACTAAAATATTTACTCTACGTATAGGTAGGTAATGATAATCTGAATCGAGAACACAAAATCGTACCTGTTATCTCCTCGATAGATGTTGTCTTACCGACCATTTGAAATGACCATTTTTGTCAGTTTTGACGAATGAATACTGCACAGGTCCGGTTTTGAATTTGCTTTTTGATTCGTATAACGGTTCTTCAACTTCTTCCTCGTGTTCCTCTTCTTGGTCGACTTGCCTTTTGCTTTGGAAATGCCTAACGTTTTCGTTGGCGGGAAAAAACGAGTGATCTGAGACGGTTCCTTGCGGTAGAAAGGAATCAAATTGCGAAGTGAGCGGAGTATCCAATGCATAATTCTGGTTATTTACGTTGTTACCAGGGAATTGGTAAATTTGATCGCTGTTTAGCTGGGTGCTGGGAAACTGCTGTAAATTTTGCCCATTATTAAATCCATTTTGTTGATAATTGATCGTATTTTGGTGGTTATTGTTATTAGGTGGTATGGTCGGTAGGAAAGGCGCCGAAGTTGTCGGTATAAAGTTATTGACTTGTTTTTGAGTTCCCCAAATTACATCAGTTTGATCGCTATTGGAAGAAATTTGACTTTGCACTGAGATTTGATTATTGGATGCTGGTAAAGGATTTTGTTGCGTGAATTGTACTACGTTCGAAGGGACAAATTGGTTGTTTGCAGTAGGCTGTGGGGAATTAAACTGATTGAAATTGTTTTGCTGCGGAGATGTGAATTGATTAGGCAAGAATTGGCTATTCGATTGGAACTGATTGTTTGGCTGATCGAATTGATTCGGCTGAATAAATTGATCGGTGTTTGAACTGAATTGGGTACTCGGAGGTGATAACGTATCACTAGGGGTTAAAAAGTTACTATTAGGTGGAGAAAAGTTACTCGGAGGTGAAACGGTATTCGGTGATTCGAGATTATTCGATGACGATGGGACAAGATTCACTTTTTTAAACCTATTTCCGTTTATCGTATCGTATTCGTTTCGTGCTGTTTCAGCATGCGGAGGAGCTAAAATATCATTCGCATCGAAACCAACATCCCATTTACCTTGGCTGGCTTGATCAGAACTAATGGGATCGCTTTTAACGAAATTGCTACTGCTTTTGAATTGATTGGTGGGATTTTTGAACTGAGTAACGCTGTTTAATTCCCTGCTCAATGAACTTGATTCTTTGTTTTGAATAAATTGGTTTATACTCGACGTTTGTGTTGGACTAGAAATCGAAAGACTAGGAGCATTTTGAAAAGTTAAACTTTGCACCGAATCAGCGCCGATATTTGGGGCAGGGATGTTTATATGGTTTGAGAAACTGCTCGTCCCCGGTGATGAAGGGAATTGATTTTGTATCGGTTGGAATGAATTTACGGTGTCAGATGACGATGTTGCAGTCACGTCGAAAAAATTATCGATGTTTTGCAAATTTGCAGAAGGGTCTTGGAAATTCAACGAAGTGAACTGCGCGTTCGGATTTGGCGGCAGTAGATAATCTACCAATGTGTCTGAACTGGAAAAATCCAAGTTATTTGGTCGGAATTGTTGATCGCTGCTGGATTGAGTAGGTCCAACGATCGGTGTGAATACGCCGGTGTCTTGAGTCACAAGCTTGGCTATTGTGGCTGCTGGATGCGATTGTCGTCGTAATCTTGAATATGGTGTGACTGAAAAAGAAGATAACCAACACCTTACAACTATCTACGTGATTTATAGTTCCGATTTATGGGAACTTTTTCACCTCCAGTAGGTAGGTATATGTATGCTAAACTCCACTTGTATGTGGGTTTGTTTTCTAACGTGCTTTAACTCTCTAAATGTGTGGGTTTCTGATTTTAAAAATTTATAATGGCGTCTGAAAATAGTCTAAGGGGTAGGTTATCAGTGTAATAAGTTAATCAAATTCATTTTCTTCCTTCTTAGAAAAATTTGGACCTTGATGCTTCGAAATTGGGCGCTTCGACACTTCAGGTTTATACGAATACTTTTTCCTGAAACGTCCCCATCCTCCCCTAACTGCACTTGGAAAAATCACCAATTTTCAATGAAATTACGAAAAATACTATTTTTTAGCAAATTTTCCCCTTTGCATCCCCCTCCTGGGCCCCATTCGGGTTTCGAACCAAAATGAATTCTGGAACCCAAAAAACGTACATATCGATACCCCACTTGACTTTTTCAAAAATTTGTCTCTTTGCACCCCCCTCCTAAGGCTCCATTCGGGTTTCGAACCAAAATAACCACAAAAATGAATTCTGGAACACAAAAAACGTGCATATCGATACCCCACTTGACTTTTTCAAAAAATTTCCTGTTTGCACCCTCCTCCCCCCTCAACCTCTCCGGGGGTCCCATTCGGGTTTCGAACCAAATTAACGTGAAAAATGAATTCTGGAGCCCAAAAAACGTACATATCAATACCCCACTTTACCCCACTCGACTTTTTAAAAAAATTACCCCTTTGCACCTCCCCCTCTCCCCTCTCCCATGGCCCCATTTGGAGTCCGAACCTAAATAACATCAAAAATGAATTTATCGCCTCAAAATACCCCTGTATCAAAATGATTGACGTCAGAATTTGCATTCATTTCTGAAATATGATTTTTGATACCCTAAAAAATGAATTTATCCCACTGTGGAGCGATCATTCGCGAACGAATCGATTCATTTACTCAATTTCTGATGAATCATTCACGAACGAATTGATTTGTATAAGTGACTCGTTCACGAATGAATCGATTTATTCACTTAATTTCTGATGAATCATTCGCGAACGAAGTGATTCGTAAAAGTGACTCGTTCGCGAACGAATCGATTCATTTACTCAATTTCTGATGAATCATTCGCGAACAAATTGATCTGTATAAGTGACTCGTTCGCAAACGAATCGATTCATTCTCTCAATTTTCGATGAATCATTCCCGAACGAAACGAAACGAATTGATCTGTATAAGTGACTCGTTCGCGAATGAATCGTTTTATTTCACTCAATTTCTGATGAATCATTCGCGAACGAACTGATTCGTATAAGTGACTCGTTCGCGAATGAATCGATTCATTTACGCAATTTCTGACGAATCATTCGCGAACGAATCGGTTCATTTACTCAATTTCTAATAAATCATTTGCGAACGAATTGATTCGTATAAGTGACTCGTTCGCGAACAAATCAATTCATTTACTCAATTTTTGATGAATCATTCGCGAACGAATTGATTCGTATAAGTGACTCGTTCGCGAGTGAATCGATTCATTTACTCAATTTCTGATGAATTGATTCGTATAAATGACTCGTTCGCGAACGAATCGATTCATTTACTCAATTTTTGATGAATCATTCGCGAACGAAACGAAACGAATTGATCTGTATAAGTGACTCGTTCGTGAATGAATCGTTTCATTCACTCAATTTCTGATGAATCATTCACGAACGAACTGATTCGTATAAGTGGCTCGTTCGCGAACGAATCGATTCATTTACTCAATTTCTAATGAATCATTCGCAAACGAATCGATTCGTTTACTCAATTTTTGATGAATCATTCGTGAACGAAACGAAATGAATTGATTTGTATAAGTGACTCGTTCGCGAATGAATCGATTCATTCACTCAATTTCTGATGAATCATTCGCGAACGAACTGATTCGTATAAGCGACTCGTTCGCGAACGAATCGATTCATTCACTCAATGTCTGATGAATCATGTTAAAAAACGAAACTTTTCGGCAATTATTCGCAAAAATTCATATTTTATGGTACAAAAACGAGACTTTGTTGTAATTCATGAAAATATGAGTTTTTTTACGTTTGTCAAAAAAGCGAAAACTTTGCATAATTTCTGGAAGAAATGGGATTTTTTGGAATTTTTTACCAAAAAAGGCAATTTGTTAGTCATTTAAATAAATAAGCATAGCATAACTTTCTGTAAATTTTTGAATTTCTTGCGTAGGGTGTGTTGATTTATTAGCAATTGACAAAAAAAATATACTTATTTCGCAAATTTTGCTGAAAAAGTGTGATTTTTAGTCAATTTTTCTTATAAAGTGAGACTTTGGAATTTTTTTTTTTTTTTCAACTACAAATTGTAGCCATTTCAAAACAGCGTGAATTCTTCAATTTTTAGCAAAACGCGCTTGTACCTACTTTGACAATTTTAGCAAGAGAAAGGCTTTTTGGAAATTTTGGTAAAAAAAGGCGAGACTGTTGCAATTTTTGGCAACGAAGCAAGAATTTTTTGATTCCTGGTAACAAAAAAAAAAAAAAAAAAAAAAGCAATTTACGACAAAAAAGATACATAGACGATTTTGGCAAAAGAAAAGGATTTTTCGCAATTTTGTAAAAGGGTGAGACTTTTGATTAATTTTTGGGAAAATGAGATTTTTTGGATTTCTTTTTTACAAAAAAAAAAAAACAAAAAAAAATTGTTAGCCGTGTTGCTAAAAAGCAGAAGATTTTACTTAATCTGTGAAAAAATTTCAGTTTACACACAATTTTTGACATTACTTCCAAGATGGAATGCAGGCAGTTTTAATCAGTTTTATTATTGGAACCTCAAGAGGCTTTTTAGAAACTTCTGTTTTTCAAAAAATGTCACAAAATCTGTGCGAAATATTTTATGATTTTATTTGTCAAATTTTCATTTCGGGTCATCAGTAAGTATGTAGATGAAAAATAGCAACATTGAATCGCGAGTCCATTTGAGAACTGAATCGCTGATTTTGAATCGGATTCAACTTTTTGGTCGAATCGCCCAATCTCTGCTCAGGAGAGATTTTCATTACATAACGTTTAAAGTTTCCTTGTATGTACGATTTTCCGACGCCATTGATCCGAGAATGGGTGTTTATAGGAAAACTTACCTTTATTGATGGCATTTTCTTCCAAAATATAGAGTTTTGCGCAATTGCCTCGATCGAATATCGCTGTAGCTGCGACAATCACAACAAAGATCTAGAACAAAGGGAGATAATTATACGTAGGTAAGTTCAGATGATACTCGATAGAAGAAATATAGATACTTCGTGTTTCTAATTTTATACTTAACAATCTATAAAAGCGAACTTGTTTACATAAATTAATTTTTTATACAACAATGTAAGTAGGTACCTAACTATACTCATTCGGTGAAATTTTTTACCGACCTGTTTTGGTCAAAAGAATCGCCAAACTCGTTAAAACACGTTTAGATATGTTCCATTTCTCTAGTTCTTTTTATTTATCGATAATTATTTTCCTATAGGTACCTATCCGAACTCCGAAGTAACAATATTGGATGCATTGGTTAATGACCTTGCGACTTTTTTTTTCTAACGTGGAAGCGTACGACTTACGAGTTTGAGTATGATAATTATATAGGTTAGGGGGAAATCACCATCCACCTACGTTATGAATTCTTACAGGTATTAATTAATACGCGACGATTTAAAAATTGAATAATCGTTTGTCATTTTATGGAAAATACGCTCGAAATGGGACGTATTACTTATGAAAAAGAATAATTCTTATATACTTTCACTGAATTATCTTCCGCTAAATATGTCTACGGCTTGTTTTTTTTTCAATCATATTAACATATATTTGGGTTTTTAATATTTTAATAACAAAAAAAGTGCCTGATGAAGAAGTTATGCAAATTTATATATGTGTCGCCTTAATAACGAATAATGAGTTATGTAAGGTAGTAGGAGTGTAATAACAGGTAATTTGGGAATTTTAGGATTAGCTATATAGGAATGTCATCGACGTTAATTTAATGAAGTTAAATTTCAATATCGTAAAAAATGGTTAACATCTTAATTCTATTTTGTCATTATGTTGATTATGAAAATTTTATATAGGTTTTAATGATAAGAATTTCGTAATAATGAGAACTGCTTCGAGTCAGTTGGTGTATTTTTCAATCACTTGATGTACCTATTTGGGCCAAGATTCAAGATGTTATGATATTTTTCTAATGACAAGTGTTCTTCATGCTGTGCTTCGTTGATTTTATTTTAAAATTCTCATAAATTGATTATTAACTGCCCGATTATTTTTTATTAATTCCGAGAAAGTGGAAGAATTTATTTATAAGTAGGTACCTATTTTAAAATGAGTCATGAGCATAATTTTGTTCAATTTTCAATTTCGAAGTACAAAAATATCTATTTATTGGGTTACGTTATGAAGGAGTCCTGCCTATGATTTAAAGATATGATAGATTGAAACTTCAAAGTCAAAAAAATTTGGTCAGAAATTTGGAAAAAAATGAGGGTGCAGGTTTTTTTATAGACTTATTTCTGAAAATAATTGTTGAACTTTCGTATTATCGAGTAAGTACGTATCTAATTTCGTTTCTTTCAAATTAATTATTTGCTTTCATGGCCCCAGGGCCGTAGAGAGCCATTGAGAGCCTGGGGCAAAAAAATTAAGGGCCCAATGAAAAATTTTCACCTCACCCCCCCCCATCCAGTAGTTTTAAAAAAATGATTTTTATTTGTATAAAATGATGACAAGTAATGTGATTTTGATCTTGAAGAGTGTTTTGAAATTTAAAAACTGGGACATGAAGAGAAGCTGAAAATATTGCCAGAGCGGAGCGAGGGCGAAATTTTCTCGGGGAATTTACGTTTAAAAAATTGTGGTTTTTAACCATTTCAGACACGATTCACACAGAGTTGTCAGTTCATCACTAAACATTCTAAATTACCAATTGCCAACTTCTTAAGCTTTCTCAAAAAATTAGGGCCCTTTGGAAAACGAGGGCCCGGGGCAAATTGCCCCATTTGCCCCCCTTCTCTACGGCCCTGCATGGCCCCAGTTTGATTTTTTTAGAGTTTATTGAACGGTGCCTTTAAGCTTATTATTACAGTTAGATTTAGTCGGGGGCCCTCAAAAAGATAAATTGAAGCCCCCCCGATCATCCGAGTCCACTTTTTTCTTAAAGGGGAAGTCTAAGGAACATTTCTAGCCCTTGTCTTCAAAAAAAAGTGGCCCTACTTACAAAATGGCGGTCATTTTGATTGACAGGTCAGTCGAAATCGCAGATTTTGCGTTCCAACATACCTAAGACTTGCACGAAATTTTTTAAACCGTACAAAGGTAGATCGAAAGAGCAGGCAAAAATTCATCACTTGTCAAAATTTCAAGTGCAAAAGTGCCTTTTTCGATTTTTGGTGAATTTTTAAAAATCTAATTTAAGCCAAAAATAAGGGGAAAAATTAAAATTTTACCAAATTGACCCAGAAAGCTGAAATTTGGAATATACCCTATTTTCGACCTGCCAAATCGATTGGAAACTATTTCAGACCGTTTAGAGTACCTAGTTCTAGAGCCTCCAGCAGATTTTTGAAACTTGAAATGCCCACAAAATTTCATCAAATGGGGTTGGAAAGACGAAATTACCTCTGCACTCCAATTTTAACACCCTCTCAAGACAACTTCAGCTGGATTCAAGTCATTCTAGAGCCTCCAGTGACTTTTTGAAAGATTTCATGGCGTTTTTAGGAAAATTGAAATTTCCAAAAAGTAGCTGAAAGCTTCAACAACTCGAAACCAAAATACAGTCGACTTAATATTGTATGTATAATTGTATATTGAACTTAGTTTGCAGAGTAAATTTCGGCTTGCTAAATGCTAACCCCATTTGATAAACTGTTGTGAAAATTTCAAGTTTCAAAAATCTGGTGGAGACTCCAGTAATTTTCAAAAAGTCGCTGGAGGCTCCAAAATGACTTGAACCCACCTGAAATCGTCTTCAGAGGGTGTTAAAATTGCAGTGCAGAGTTTATTTCAGCACTCCATCTTCATCTGATGAAATTTTTGGGAAATTCAAGTTTCAAAAATCAACATGGAGGCTCCAGTAATTTTCAAAAACTCGCTGGAGGCTCCAAAACGACTTGAAATTCACCAGCAGTCGACTTCGTAGTGTATTGAAATTAGTTTACATGATAAATTTTGGCTTTCCAACTCCATTTGATGAAATTTTGTGGGAATTTTGAGTTTCAAAAATCTGCTGGATGCTCCAGAACTGCTCAAAACGGTTTGAAACAGTTGCCAATCGATTTGGCAGGTCAAAAATAGGGTATATTTCAAATTTCAGCTTTCTGGGTCAATTTAGTAAGATTTTGATTTTTTCCCTCATTTTTAGCCTGAATTTTATTTTCAAAAATTCACTAAAAATCGAAAAAGGCACTTTAGCTCTTGAAATTTTGACAAGTGATGAATTTTTACCTGCTCTTTTGATCTATCTTTGTACGGTTTGAAAAATTTCGTGCAAGTCCTATGTTGGAACGCATAATCTGCGATTTCTGCTGATCTGTGAATCAAAATGACCGCCATTTTGTAAGTAGGGCCACTTTTTTTTGAGGACAAGGGCTAGTAGAAATGTTCCTTAGGACTCCTCCTTTAAGAAAAAAGTTGTCTCGGAGGATCGCGGGGAGGCTGCAATTGATCCTTATGCCCCCCTTTCACTAATTAACATATTTTTACTGAAAAATTTCGAATTGTGATTTTACAAGATTGGTATGGGATAATATCTACTGCTTGCATTTTTGATTGATAAATTACATTATATTTAAAATGAAATGTTATTTCAAAAATTTAACGATTTTCAATTTTAATCATAGATTTTGGCCTCCTCCTTTTTGTGTAAAAGGATTTTAGGTATAATTTTGTTTAAAAATTTGGTATGCAATAAATTTTGAATCAGTTCCATTATTTTTCTCATAAAGAAATCTATCTCTAGCTTAGGTTGAAAAAAAAAAAAAAAAAATAGTAAGTAGGAACCTGGTTGACTTTTAAATTCAAATTTTTGCAAAAATGTATAGATTGACAGAGTGTAGGTGGCCCGCATCGTTATAAGTGGTCATTCTATTAAGGACCACTTAAAGGGATGCTTATTTTAGCTACCCCTTATACCGATAGGTATCGGAAACGTGTAGGTATCTTTTAAATAGAAAGAAATGTACAAATACCAGTGTATTTGTACATTTGACGTCACGAACGGCTGGATCCCCTTTACGAAGTAAAGACTATATCAATTACAGGGTTGACAGCCGCGATGACATTTACACCCCGAGATAGGAAAACAAGGCGATTAATTAACCAAATTTATTAGTAAGAATGCTCGCTTATTGACAGATAGCGGCATTTCTTTCATAATTAGCGCCTTAAGCCTTTTCCACACCTCTTTTTGAACATATTTCCTCGGGGGAGGGACCAGAAATTACCCTGTTTCTTACATATACTGAGATTCAAAGTATTCAGTATGAGAATAGGCATCGGATAGTGCACAATCTCGGTTCCTCGTCTCGAAAATAAGTGTTACGCGTTTTTACTTTAATATCATAGAAATTCTTATCATGGGATGAAGGAATAAAACTATGAGAACGAGTTCGCGTTCGAAGGTTTTTGCTTTTTCCCATCCTTTGATGGCTAATACTACTGTGATTTCCGCGATCTTCAGTCCGTTGATCTGCACCCCAATCAATAATATGTACCTTTTTGGGTGGTTTGCCATTGTACCGGTAATGAGCAAATCAAGCCAAGTCAAAGTGATACCTCGTTTAGTTAAGTGTCATCATTGCCTACAGTATTGGACAGGCCCAGACAAGCGATGACAAACGTGTACAGTTTTGGTGAGTAAGTTTGAATTAACTTACTTCAGCTGGCGACTTTAACTACAGCTACTCGCCAGTGGTGATAGAATAATTTGTAATCTTGAGGGATTTTGGGTTATTCTAATTTATTTATTTATTTCACGGCAATGGAGTGTAGACTAAATTACATCTTGTTCCTTTCGATTAATGTAAATGTATCTTTTCTAATCGTAGCTATATTTTGATATTTATAGATACGATTACAACAAGTGTTTAATTTATTGTAACATGACGTGAAAATGTATATACTCTTCCTTGAGGGGGCTCATAGGGAAATATTGATGTTTGTCTAAGGATCATGTATTTTTCTATGTAAATTACCCATCAATAAAATGTTTTTAATTTGTACTGAGAGTCTGAATAAGTTCTTTCCTCACTACATAATTATTGTACCTAGTATTTCTGCATAACTAATAAAAGCCTCTGAATGAGCTAGCCCAGGCAACTAACAACAACCAAGTCACATTCTCCCCCTTGAGAATGTGAAGAAAATTCTAATCGTCATAGGGAGTAGTGATTAACTATACCCATATTGACAGTTATGCCAGAAATGACTATGTCAAGATACCTACTTGATTGTTTTTTTAAAAACATTTAAGCATTTTTTAAAAATTTTATCATTACTTTCATATTTTATGATGTGTACCTACACTTATCATTTCTTTAAATTTTGTATTCCATCTTTAGTAAATTTTTCGTCTCAATTTTACAGCACAATGCACAAAAACTACTGTTTGGGTGATGAATTTTATGAAAATAAATTCCAAATTCTTAATAAAACACAAGGCACTTGATAAATACCGAATAAAAATACATTATTTCAACAGTATAAAAAGTAGGTACATACCCAGAATATTTTATTGCTGTATTTCATGATGAATAAAATTCGAAACTAATCAAATAAAAAATTATACACAAAAAAAATACGCGAAAAACAAACAAAAAATTTGCACTGGAATTAATATTCAAATAAATACAACACGTTGGTCGTAAAAAAAAACAAAAGTACACGTAAAACTCGTCAATTAGTTCACCTCGATTGTTGACAGTATGATTGTGAATGCGTTAATGATTAAAGTTACCTATCACTGTTATCCCAGCGACGACGAGAACTGCTTCATTCCTCAAACTGATTCATCCGATAATTGCTGTGAAAGGAACTGAAATTACTTTTTAATTTTATTTTCTCATTATGACCGCAGATTCTACTTTTGGTGGTATATGTTTAACGTGTAGGTGGGTATTTCGGGCGACAATAAATTTTACCACCTTCATTCGTGCTGGATACTTCCGTTTTTATTTTGTCGTATAAATGCTCTCGCGTTGAGATGCTCACATAACCTCGATGTCACGCACCGCTGCAAAAATATTGTGTAATAAACCGATGCGTCGATTTTCTATCAATTAGTAATTTTTTTTCACCAATTAATCCACGTAGATTCGGTTTCTACTGTACATTGGAAAGACCACACTTGAGAACTTGAAATGTAAGATGGAATATCACATACTGGGTACTTATTGCTTGTCTTATGCACTTTAATTATTTAAAAAGAGGGAATTCATCGCGCTCAATGGCCAGTGCTGAGAAAATCGGCTATTAAAAGATGTATTAATTTACATATAAGTATGCATAACAAAGCGTAGCTAAGTACTAAATTAAGAAAGAGAATGTGTACGAATGACTAACTGAATAAATCATCCGGATTTGCTTAAGTTTGAGGAAATGGATAAAATTGTGTGTAATTGTAACGAAGAGCGAATAAAATGTAAACAATACGTATTTCGGTAGATATCCTACTAAAAGATCATCATTCATCCGCGTAATTCTTTGAAATATTAGAGTCTTATGTAATCATGGTACATAATTTCGCTAATGTAGGTATCCATTTCGGTGCAATTATGTACATTCCCATTCTTTTGAGTAGGTATAGGTATATTTGCTAATAAAATAGTGCGCCAAAAATGTTTCCCTTCGTTATGGAAATGCAAACCAGAAACGATTGACAGTTTTATCATTTAATCGGCTCTATTCTATACTTAATGTTGTCTTAATATTTAGATTAACGTAGGCACCTAGTAAATTTCATGAGAAATTTTGACTGAATGATATAGATACAATAATGTAGCCTGGAACGTTATCTATGGGTTTTATCGTTGTAATCGTAAGTGTCGTTTCCTCATTTTAATAATTTTTTACCATGTTTTTAAACACGTTTTCACAATGCCTGGTAAAAATAATAATGAATCGTAAGTCAATCTTATAAAAAGTTACCAAAAAATTGTTCAGAATCTACCTCAAAATTAATAAGTAATTGCAGAAGATATCAATTTCATATTTACAAGTATAATTGCCCATTTTTTTCGGGTCAGAATTTTTCTAATAAAAAAAAAAAAAATGAATAGAAAAAGAATGAAGAAAAAATGTATAAAATTACGAAGATTGATTTTAAAAATGGAAAAAGCAGCACTTTTTAGACAAATTCTGACAAACGTTAGGATTTTTTGACAATTTTTGCAAAAGCTGTACTTGCAGAAGTTTTTTTTACAATACTAATCATTTTGACAAAAAATAGTTTTTTTTTAAATTACGAAAAAAATTAATTTTGACAATGATTCGGCGAAAAACAGGACTTTTTAGGATAATTTTGGCAAAAGCGAGAATTTTTGTAAATTTTGCCAACGGGATTTTTTGAACATTTTGGCAAAAAGCAGTAGTTTTTATAATCTTGACAAAAAAGGAACTTCTTTACAATTTTGAAATAAACGAGATTTTTTTGGCAATTTGGGCAAAAACAGAACTTTATTGCAGACTATTCTGGCAAAAAACATAACAAAGTACTTCTTAGGATAATTTTGGCAATAGCAGGAATTTTGTAATAATTTTTTCAAAAAAAAAAAACATCTGTACACTTTTGGCAAAAATGAGACTTTTTCGACAATTATTCTGGCGATAAGAAATTTTGAACATTTTGGCAATTTTTACAGACATTAAAAATTTTGCCGAAAATATAGGAATTTTTAAAATTTTGGCCAAGAGTATGTTTTTTTGTTCATTTTCATAAAAAATCAGGACTTTTTGATTACCTACGTCAGTAGAAAATGCATTTTTTGACAATTATTATGGCCAAAAACAGTGCTTTCAAAGGCGTATAATTTTGAAACCAAGCGTCCCACGAAAATTTCATGTAAACGAAATTATAGAGAATTTTATTTCTCTTTCAGATCACTGGTTCAGCTGGCATCTCTGAGTCCCCGCCCCCCTTAAAAATGAAACGATAAGTTCTTACTCGTACATGAGTTTTCAATTTCTGTAGTACGCGTAGAACTTCTTTGTGCAATTCTAACAGGGAAAAATTACTCGTAAACCTACAATTTCAGCAAAAGTTGGCGAATTTCAGTGGAAATTTCATAGAATTGTTTTCCAAATGTTGAATGCAAATTTTGGTAAGATTCCAGTAGATTTTCGTAATTTTACAGAAATGTTAATTCTTTTTTAAACGTGTTACACCATTTTTAGAATGTTGTCACTTGTCACGTTGTTTTATAAAAAGATAATTTTTTTTGTAATTTGTAAGTTTTTCGATACTTACCCACCTATTTTTCACTTTTTTCTTTGGTTGATATTTTGCCTGAATTTTGCAACGTAGCATTGATTTTTAGACCTTTCCAAATGTTGCATCTGTTTAAAACCAGTGGTAGTTACATACACTGTTTTAAAAACCAGTGGTAGTGACAGACATCGTTTAAAAGCAGTGTATGTGACAGACAACTTTTAAAACCAGTGGTAGTGACAGACACTGTTTGAAACCAGTGGTAGTGACAGACACTGTTTATAACCAGTGGTAGTGACAGGCATCGTTTAAAAGCAGTTCATGTGACAGACACTTTTTAAAGCCAGTGATAGTGAAAGACACTGATTGAAACCAGTAGTAGTGACAGACACTTTTAAAAACCAGTGGTAGTGACAACCACTGTTTATAATCAGTGGTGGTGACATACACTGATTAAAACCAGTGGTAGTGACAGACACTCTTTTTAACCAGTGATAGTACGAGACACTTTTTAAAACCAGTGGTAGTGACAGACACTGATTGGAACCAGTGGTAGTCACAGACACTGTTGAAAACCAGTGTTTGTGACAGACACTGTTTATAACCAGTGATAGTGACGGACATCGTTTAAAAGCAGTTCATGTGATAGCCACTGTTTATAACCAGTGTTTGTGACAGACACTTTTTAAAACGAGTGGTAGTGACAGACACTGTTTAAAATCTGTGTTTATGACAGACACTGATTGAAACCAGTGGTAGTGACAGACACTGATTGAAACCAGAGTCCTGCACGGTATAGTTGATTCAAGTTTCAACTAGTTATCTGTGGGAGTATTCGAATAATCTAAACTATGAGTTGTCAACTAGATAACTATTGACAGCGCGCGCATCAAATAGTTACCAACTACTCCCAACTCCAGTTACTTTGTACGGTATGGTTAACTAGCTAGTTGATCCAACTATTTCTCGTTGTGTTAGGAGTACATAGGCAAGGGGTGACGAGCATACCTATTTCCGATAAGATTTCGGATAAATATGCTATAGGTGGTGATAATTCAACTAGTTGGAATAGTTATTCCAACTAGTTGAATAGTTATCTGAATAACCATCCGACGATTAAGTTAGTTATCTCCGCGTCAACTATAACAACGCATCCACAGGTTGACTATTGCCTGTGATGAGTCACCTCTATAGTTAACCGGAGTTAGCGTTGCCAACCAACTAGTTATAACTATTAACTATACCGTGCAGGACTCTGATTGAAACCAGTGGTAGTGACAGACACTCGTTTTAACCAGTGGTAGTACCAGAAACTTTTTAAAACCAGTGTTTGTGACAGACACTGATTGAAACCAGTGGTAGTGACAGACACTTTCAAAAACCAGTGGTAGTGACAGCCACTGTTTATAATCAGTGGTAGTGACATACACTGATTAAAACCAGTGGTAGTGACAGACACTCTTTTTAACCAGTGATAGTACGAGACACTTTTTAAAACCAGTGGTAGTGACAGACACTGATTGGAACCAGTGGTAGTCACAGACACTGTTGAAAACCAGTGTTTGTGACAGACACTGTTTATAACTAGTGATAGTGACGGACATCGTTTAAAAGCAGTTCATGTGACAGCCACTGTTTATAACCAGTGTTTGTGACAGACACTTTTTAAAACGAGTGGTAGTGACAGACACTGTTTAAAATCTGTGTTTATGACAGACACTGATTGAAACCAGTGGTAGTGACAGACACTGTTTAAAACCAGGGTTTGTGACAGACACTGATTGAAACCAGTGGTAGTGACAGACACTGATTGAAACCAATGGACAATGGTAGTGACAGACACTCGTTTTAACCAGTGGTAGTATCAGAAACTTTTTAAAACCAGTGTTTGTGACAGACACTGATTGAAACCAGTGGTAGTGACAGACACTTTTGAAAACCAGTGGTAGTGACAGACACTGATTGAAACCTGTGGTAGTGACAGACACTCATTTTAACCAGCCGTAGTACCAGACACTTTTTAAAACCAGTGGTAGTGACAGACATTGTTAAAAACCAGTGTTTGTGACAGACACTGTTTAAAATCTGTGTTTATGACAGACACTGATTGAAACCAGTGGTAGTGACAGACACTGATTGAGACCAGTGGTAGTGACAGATACTGTTTAAAATCAGTGTTGGTGACAGACACTGATTGACACCAGCGGTAGTGACAGACACTTTTTAAAACCAGTGGTAGTAACAGACATTGTTGAAAACCAGTGTTTGTGACAGACACTGTTTAAAATCAGTGTTTAACACTAACTGAAACCGGTGGTAGTGACAGACACTGTTTAAAATCAATGTTTGAGACAGACACTGATCGAAACCAGTGGTAGTGACAGACACTGTTGAAAACCAGTGGTAGTGACAGACACTGATTGGAACCAGTGGTAGTTACAGACACTGTTTATAACCAGTGTTTGTGACAGACACTGCTTAAAACCAGCGGTAGTGACAGACACTATTGTAACCAGTGCTTGTGACAGACACTGATTGAAACCAGTGTTTGTGACAGACACTCTTTCTAACCAATGGTAGTACCAGACACTTTTTAAAACCAGTGGTAGTGACAGACATGTTGTCATGACCTTTTAATATTTTATAGTGAAATTCTGCTCAATTTTCTTTATTTTTTATCAATCAATGTTGACGATTGAATGTGGCTCTCAGCAATTTTTAATAATTTTGAGTGATTTTCATAGGTAGGTACCGAATTCACAGTTTTTTTTTCATGATACATATCAAGACGTAATTTTTATGAAATTTGATCTCAATTTAAATTCTAATGGTACTTCATAAATGTTTCGTGACTTCTGACCATTTTTTTTTTTTTTTTTGAGATTTCCTGTTTATTTTACAATTGTGTCATTTTTAATTATTTTCATGAATTTTCAACTCGAGCCCAAATTGAGCTGTATTTTCATCAATTTTGAAAAATGTTCTGCCTGTAAGTTCAGTTTTAATTCAATGTTTTGAGGCGCTTGATTCCCCCTCCCCCTAGAATTGGCATCTACGAAAGTGAAATTCTTCGATGTTCAACATGGGTTTTCCAGTCCCCCCCCCCCCCCCGGGGGGAGGATAATCATGATTTCAACTTTTTTTTCAGCCAAAACGAGTAATCGTTTCATACTTCCATTTTGGCTGAAAATTACTCGAAATAAATACATCAACCATCGAGGATCGAGTTTGCGCGCTAAAATTACGAATCGCAATTCAGTTTACATAATTTTTGTAAAAATCACAACACTAATGAAAACAACAAAAAATGAAAACATTTAATACAAAAGTGAGATAGAGAGAAAGAGTAAAATGAAAAAAAAAGTCGATAAGACGAATAAATAAATATTTTTCTACATGAAAAAAAAAAATAAATACGTAAAACAACGTTCGAAGATTAAAAACATAAATCAACTAAAAGTGGAAATCGTAATTTGGATCGAGCTTACAACCGAAAACAGGAGCTTGCTCCATAAATAAATACTAAAATTAATACAAAATAAATACTCCGAAGACAGCAGGAACAGATCCGACTAACCTGCCACAGCTACCGAAAATGTGATGCTGACAAGAGACGAGACTAACTCGAGTACTTCACACAATCCTAAAGCATCATCTTCCTCACATGACGAAATTATCGCTGTATTCGCCTCCTTCGTCATCGTTATTGATGTTACTGCTGCTGGTATCGATATCATTATGATTCATGTTACCGTCTTCGTTATCGTCGTCGTCTTCGTCTTCGTTATCGACATCGTCGTCTATATCGTCTTCGTCGTCATCTTCATCATCGTCGTCGTCGTCGTCTTCGTCGTCATCGTCATCGTCGTCGTTATCGTTATTGATATCGTTGCTATTGCTCAGTACGATGTTTTCTTTGCTGACTACGTCGTTTTCGTGGGTACTGGTTTTATTGGTACTTTCTTCTTGTTCGATAGCTGTGGTTATTTTTGCGTATAGATCTCTAATAGGAACATTAGCGCTGCGAATATAAAAAATTACGCCTTCGTTATTATTTCATCTCTTCTCGAATAGCTTTGTTAGTGCACAGCGTAGCATGTACAAGCTTTAGAAACAATTATGGCAAAATAAAGCGAAACGTTGACAATTTCGACAAAAAAAATGGTTCTTTGGCAATTTTGGGTTGAAAAGCGAGAATTAAGTACTCACAATTTTGGGGAAAAAGCGAGATTTTGAGAATTTAAAATTTTTTCGAAAATATTGAAAAAAAAGATATCAACTTATTGGAAATTTTTGGGGAAAAAAAGAGGTTTTTGGATACTTACCAAAAAAAAGTAAACATTTTCAGTAATTGCAAGATAATTTAGTAAATTTTTTTGAAAAAAGAGACTTTTATGCACTTTATAAGTATAGAACGACGCTTTTATTCAACTTTTGGCGATTTTATAGGTGAAAAGGAACCGCAAAAAATTAGGAATTATTTTTAGCAAAAAGCCAGACTTTTGGAATATTTTTGGGAAAAAGTTCAACTTTTTGAATATCATACAAGAAACCGAGAATTTTTGAAAATTTTTGGCAAAAGCAAAATTGACAATTTTATAACAGAAAGTAGACCTGTTTGGCAATTTTGGAAAAAAGGAAGGATTTTGGATAGCTTTTTAAAGAGGGGGGGGGAGTAAAAATCGTTAATAATTGCAAGAATTTTTCAAAATGTAAAAATTTGACTATTTTAGCGAAAATTAGCAATGAAATTAGTTGTATTTGGCATTTTTTTCACTAATTTTAGACGAAGAAATTTTTTTCGAATTTTTAAAATTTTGCAAGACTTTGATAATTTTATCAAAAGCAACATTTTTTGGTAATAATTGACAAAAAAATTATACTTCGATTTCTGGCAAAAAAGAGGCTTTTATTTTTTTTTAAAAAAGTGAAATTTTTTAGCAATTGCAAGAAAAATTGGCAATTTTGAAAGACTGAAAATTTTATCAAAACGCAACATTTTTTGGCAATTATTGACAAAAAAATAATACTTCGATTTCTGGCAAAAAAAAATGTTTTTGGATACCTTTTTTTTTTCTAAGTGAAAATTTTTAGCAACAATCGCAAGAAAAATTAGCTATTTGTTTTTAAAAAGTAGAACGACACTTTTACCTAATTTTTGGTGAATTTAGTTAAAAAAGAATGACTAAAAATTAGGAATTTTTGGAAAACAGCGAGATTTTTGAATAAGTTTTGGGGAAAAGTATATGACTAACAAAATGCAGACCTTTTTGGCGATCTTGAAAAAAAACCAGGTTTTTGGATACCTTTTGAGAGGGAATGAAAATCGTTAATAATTGCAAGAATTTTTAAAAACCAAAAATTTGACAATTTTAGCGAAAACTAGCAATGAAATTAGTTTTTTTTTGCAGCCAGAATTTTTGACTTTTTTTTCAAATAAGAAACGAAGCTATTTTGCAATTTTACAAAAAAGTGAAATTTTATACTATTTTTGGCAGAAAGCGAGGCTTATACAATTTTAACGACGGCTGGGTCACTTATTGATAAAATTTGCATTGGGGGGGGGCTTCATGGAAAAGGGGCTTTTGCCTTAAGTCATTCTTTTTACTGATTTTTAGACGTTCAAATAGACTTGAAATTTTTTTCTAAGAGCAAATAATTATTTTCCAATTCGTTTTTTTTCATGGAAGAAGACTTCAATAACACTGAATATGGCGGAATTGATAAAAAAAATTTTAAAAAGTAAAAATAAAAAAAATGAATGACTAAGCCCCCTTTTCCATGAAACCCCTCATTACTTTTCCTTCAAGATGCATGAAAAAAATCACATAAATAATCGATCACTGACCTTCTCAAAGACTGCAACCATTCTTGGAATCTGTAAGGTCCATCCGCGGATACGGAAAACGCTTTGTGAGCCAACTGGGCCATATTGATAAATTCGTCTTCTTCGTACTGCGCCATATTATATAATTTATTATGCAAATACTGGAAAAACCTATTACAAAGAAACAAACATATCAAAATTATTCGCCCAAAGTGATACGGAAATATATAAAAATATATTTCCCAATACAACAGTGAGGAAAGAGAAACGTACATTGTTTCACATTTACTAATCAGGTTTCCAGCTACCGTACAAATATAGTAATGTAACATGGAAGGATTACAACGAGCGAAGTAGACAGCCGCACCGCAGGCCACTTCGTACAATAAAAATGGATTGACTAGAGTATTTTCAACTACTATACAAAAATGGTGTACCCATTTATCACCTGAAATCATCGCACAATATCTCGTTAATAAGAAAATCAATTAAAAATCATTACGAAGTAGGTACTCTACGAAACGATCGACCAATTTACCTAATAATTTAGCTATTTGCATCGTTCTATTGATATCAGCGGTATAATTTGGTAGGCAGTGGAATCTATAGTGGGCTTTCTCTTCGTTAATTTCGTTCACCAGGTTTTGGAAAGCCATCATCGATAAACGATACGATGTCAATAAATAATGCGTTCTTTTCTGCAATATTTAAACATCATTTTGTTATGAAAATTATTCTCTAATTAGAATATGGACCTATGGGGCGATTCGCAACCCAGTCCGGTAATCTTACCATTAAATTAGCGGGGGATTTCGACTGGCCAGATAGAGCCGAAATTGAACAGTTCACTGTTAAATAGGATACCGAGGGTAAAGGACATTTGGACGGATTTGCAGCAGCTGCTTTGGCGTTATCGTTATCTTCCAGCTCTTCCGGTTCATCCTGCCACATAAACGAATACGTTAGGTAGGTATAGGCAATTTTGTCAAAAAGGTTGTAAAATCATAACGGAATGTAATCTCTTACCTTGACATAAACGTTATACCATAATTTTGATATGTAAAATAGCACGTCTGCTTGAAGACTGTGCGTCTTGGCGACATGTTCGACCTCGCAACAAGCTTTTTCTTGCATTTCGGGTCCCAAAGTCTGGCACTAGGGTACGAAAAACACGAATTAGGTTAATTTAGCAACGACAATAGAACGATCACCACGATTTCGGGGACACTCTAATTCACCTGATTAATAGCTTGAATTATTTCGTGCGAGTTCAATTTATCAGCGTGAGATAAACAACTGAGAGCTAATTTTGCAGCCAAGTTCACCACCACAGGATTATCTGATCTGGATCCTCGATCAGCTAAGCTGTTAGCTTCGGAGGGTGTCAAATGACCGGGCCAGTTCTCTATGATAAACATTATGGCCGGAGCTCCGATATCTATTGCTAAACCTACGAGATGAAACCAAAGGTTTGGGTAAGATTATGAATTCGATTTTTAACCTAGAAATCGAGGCCGAGCTTGCGAATTAAATCTTACTCGTGAGCATGGCAACGTGCGGAGAGTAGGATCGGGATTCCCACGAAGACGAAGCGTTATTAGAGATACCCAATCCGTACATGGCTAACTGCAGAGCGCACATGTGCAGCACGTGATTGGGTGTTTTTACGTTGCCACTTTCGGATTCTCGAACAAACACAGAAGAGGCGAGATGACCACCACTGCGGAACAATACGCTTTTTGCGAGTTCGGTCACAGAATGAGCTAATGCTTCGGTTGAACGATTCCTATACACAATGCTGACCGGTCGTTTGCAGCCAGTTTTTCCGCTTTAAACAAAATTACACATTTATTAGAAAAAAAATAGTAATATAGTATGTACTCTTAGTAGGCCATAAAGTGTTGACGAAATATGTACCATTTATTCTTATTAGACTTCGAAGTGATCAACGCTGGTCTGGAGCTGCTATTTTTCATATTATGTTGCACAAGTCTACCTCCGCTTCCTTTAACAACGTACGATCCTTGAGGAGGAAGTGGAGGTCCTCCAGGTACCTGCACCGGTGCAGGAAACATACCGTTGATAGAGTGCTGAGATTGGGGCTGCATCACACCATACGGCGGAGGAATGCCAGTAGGTTGCATCATTTGGGGCATTCGTAAAGGGGGCACATTCGATCCGGGACCCATAGGCATTTCAGTTGGAGCCGGCCTAATTGGCCTAACTGGCATACCGCCGAAAGGTAAAGTTGAAGGAGATGGCATTGTTCTGACGTTATGCCCACCTGGCATAATACCACCGAATGGATGAACATTCATCTGGTTTGGTGGACCGGTCACAGCTGGAGGCACACCAGGAACTAGAGCAACTTGAGGAGGTGGGAGGACACCGCTGGTACGACGGTGAGCTGATGCTGAAGGTTTGGCGGGTTGAGCGGCTGAAGAAGCTACTGCAAAATGGGGTTGTTTGTGATATGGCCGGACATCTTGAAGGACGTGAACTTTAGATGGCTTGCGTTTGCGAGTTTGTTTTTCAGTGATCACTTTCAGATGTTCCTCTGCAAAAAAATAATGAAGAAGTTGAAATTTTTTGGCAATAATTAGGAAAAAATTGCAGGTAAGAAATGATGAAAAAAATTGTCTAAATTTTGATAAACTGTGCGAATTTTGAAAAAAAAATAAGGTGCAGAAATTGAAAAATTAACATTGAGCAAGTTTTAAAAACCACATAAAATTTTTAAAAAGGGTGTCAAGTTTGGATCATGATGCTATTTATTTCTTATAGAATGTGTAAAATTTGCCCGCCGAGGGATCAGGTTGTTGTCGCTAGAGGTAGTATGTTGTGCGGGGTGATAACATGTTGCTGTTCTATTGATTAATTGATAAACATGGCTAAAGCAGAATTTTCCAGTTGGTGGAATAGTGGAGAGGAATGGCAAGCCGAGGGTCAAGCCTTTATAAATACCGCTCACAAGTAATCATACACAAGAACTGTAGAACACCAACAACTCACTCACTCCAGCCTTAGGGAAGCAAATGCTTCAGAGTGAGACGGTGAATACCAGCGGGACCAGCACCTAAGCTGGCAACTTTGGCTAAGGGAGTAAACCTGTTCAGAAAATCATGGTGGAAGGCAGTAGGAAACTACCACCATTATATTCCCTAGAATTACATGTGATGGAAGTTAATATATCAATGGCCCTGAGTCTCCATCAGTCAGGCTGATCCTGATCTGCCCAGTCAGCCAAATACATATGTGACCCGCTCTGACAAAACCGACCATTTCGACGAAATTTCAAAAAATGTTTTTTTCTCAAAAATCTGATCTTTCAACCCTTAAAACTCATTTTAAACATCATTATTTTGGGCACTTTTTTTCGTCAAAACGGTCGGTTTTGTCAGAGCGGGTCACATATGGTGTGAAGAATATGGGGAATCAAAATAAGGTGGAACAAGATCAATGTCACAACCTGGAATGTAAGAAGCCTGTTCATCAATCACCATGCCAATTTTGATGTAAATGTCAATCCATCCATATCTGTCATCTGTCACTTTTGGATACCACATGTCTATGTGAATTTCAACCCAATTGTCGACCAATATTCATCGACAATTATTGGTCCGATATAGGGTCAAAATTTGCATTGATATGTGGGATCCAATTGTGACGGATGTGGATGGATAAGGGCAGATGGAAAGTCTGTACAAAATAAGAAGTTGAACATGAAAATTTGGTCGAGGTTGGTTTTGAAGTAATAGTGGACCATCAACTTTCACATTGACATATCATCGACAACTCCAAACTATAAAAAAATGAATAATTTTGTAAATGCCATCAAAAATTTGTTCTTCTCTTCAAACAAGATATTTTGAAATGTTTACTAAACTTTTTAACGCTAAAACAAAATTTCAATTCTGAAAAATTGGTCAACATAGTTGTGGACATGAGTTTCGAGCGTCAAATTTCACATCAACATGTTGACATCGCATGTCGAGGTATCAGAAATAATGAGAAAAGTTCAAAAATATTCACTAACCTGGCTCATTTACAGATAGGAAATTCCTACTAAATAACTAATTGATCACTTTTCTATCATTATATTGGAAAAAAACAAGGTAGATGCAAATGTCGACGTTGACAATTGTTGTGTGGGAGGCTGTATCAGATCAGATAGGAAAACTTGCAAATGTTTCAGAAGCCAGGAAACTACAGATCAACATATTAGGAATAAGAGAGACCCAATGGACTGGAAATGGCAGAATTTGGGTAGATTGTCAACCATATATAAATGGACAAATAATTCAACGTTGAAAAATTGGCAAAAGGTAACTGCTACATTTTGGATGGAGAATCCAGGAAACCTTGAGCGCATGGGTTAAATTTAATGTGTACAGCGTGCTAATTGATCAGGTTCTGATGCTGGTGGAGAGAGCAATGGTTCAGCGTTACAACACTGTTAACATCACTTGTAAAACAGCCAACCACTTTGCTAACACCGGTAAACAGGCACATGTGCAGAATGTTTCCTGGATTCATTTCTGCATCCAAGATGTGGCCATCAAAAACTTTGATCTGAATTATTCATCCATTTATATATGGTCAATGGGGCAGATAAAAGGTTTGTTTTTTTTACATGGATTCTCAAAAATCTGGTTTTTGGATGTTTTTTAAATCTTTTTTTCAAACACTTTTTAGATCCCCACCACAAACTTTCAAAACATCAGAAGTCTTCTCTCTTCGGGTAAAATCCAAAACCCATTTTCAAAAGCTACTATCCTAGCAGATTCTCATGGATTTTAAATCTGCCAAAATCCAGATTCTCAAAAATCTGCCAAAATCCGTGAAAAAAAACCTAATGATTACAAAGTGATTTTCGCTGGAAAGGACAAACTGTTGTGATTCAAACACATGCACCAACAGAAGAAAGTAGTACAGAGGAAATTAACGAGTTCTACACAGACCGTGAAGAGCTAAGGTAATAAGATGCTCAAAAAACAGCAATGTTGTATTTGTGATGGGAGATTTCAACTCCAAAGTCTGTAACAATCATGGTAGCCAAATAGAAGGGAGTTACGCACTTGGAGAGCAGGACAAGAGAGGTGAAATGCTCATAGATTTTGCTGAAAATCATGACCTAATGATAATGCTAATAGGGAAATAATGGAAAGGCATTTCATCACATCATGTTAACCATGAGAGGATGTTGAAGATCCTAAAGAAGTACAGCATCGATGACAAAGTCCCATTGACTTTTCAGTTATGTACTGCTAGCGGCCCATAAGCCTAATGTACAACCATTGTCTTGAACATAGCAAGTTGAGGGTTGCAATCTGTGCATGTGCTAGCTCTGATATGATGTTATACCTCCATGGTATGGTTTGATGGACAAAGGAAGGTATAACGTCACTCTGCACATTTTGCAGATTCAGGCATGCGTAGAAGCCAAACCTTAACCAACTAATGAACTATGTTCAAGACCATTGGCTTATGCATCTCTAGCAGTCCATAGCTGAAAAGTCAACGCAAAGACCTGCTAATAATAAGAAATCTGTACTGGGAACAGAGTGCAAACATCAAAATTGGAAATGTATAAGGTGCACCGGGTAAGTCTGAATGCCTGCTCTAGTGCCTAGAGGTTTGCACATTCCGAACTGCTACTCAGCAGTGACTTGTGGGTACTACCCCTTCTTCACCAGATATACAATTTTTTGGAATTCAGTTCCATTTCACATGTTTTTGGTTTAATTGTATTTTGTTGTTTTGAATTTGTTTTCAAATACAGATTTTCTATAGGTATTTTAGTTTTTCGCATATATGTACCAGACAAACCGTACATCCTAGTGAAAATCTGATGAAAAAGATCTCAAAGGGAATTAAATTCTCTACAGTTTTGTTGACATGAAATTTTTGTAGGACGCTTTGTTTTTGAACCACAAGTCCGCAAAGTTCAGCCTGTTCTGACTTGGTCCGAACACTTTATATTTTATTCCACTGAGCGAAAGCTACTGCGTCAATCGCGCTTGAATTTTTACCATAAGTAAAGAACCCTTATGGGAACCTACAATATAATAAATTTGAGCCATTTTGATTCATTTGTAGGAGAGTAACATCCAGTCAAAGTTGAAATTGTGAAAAACCCATTTAACTTACCCCAGCGCACCTTACTCGGAGAATGGATGTGCTATAAAAAAAGGTGTGAGGCAGGGATGCTCGCTATCACCCAGGCTGTTCAACTTATATGCAGAGGAAATTATGAGAGAAGCAAGAATTGAGAGAATGGGACTCAAGAATCAAGATCAATAGCAAGAGAATCAAAAAAATAAGTTACACAGATGACAAAGTGATTCTTGCTGGAACTGAAGCGCAAATGCAGGTAATGATCAAGATCAACTGAATAAACAGCACTGGATTAAAATATGGAATGAAGATAAATGCAAGAGAGACCAAGGTTATGAAATTCATCAACAAAGAAGATAAAGAGGTGAAAATCAACATCAAAACACAAGAAATTGAAAGCATAAATCAGTTTAGATAACTTGGAGCAGAGCTGTGGGACTGATACGATTTTGGGATTGGATTTTGGTTTTGGGATCTAAATTAAATCATTTTGGGGTGAGACTTTTAGGATGTTGAATAGGACCCCTTCCACAACAGTATCCCGCAAAAAAACCTTTTGTAAGAATTAGTCCGAATAAATCCTCTCATTTCATCTACAATTTCAATTTTCAGCACTGAATTGATATTGTGAAAAACTTACCTTGTTTGATTTTATCCTGATAATACCACAAGTGTAATGGTTTCTTCATGTTTGGATCGATTTCTTGATCAATGATTACGTCCATAATTTTGAATACTTTCTTCGGCTCGTCTTTGTACAAATCTAGCATTCTTAAAGCTAAATCACATCTGCGAAAATAAAATTTCAGACATGAAGAACCAACTTTTCAAGTACACAGCACTAATCCGTAAAACAACTCTAATTACCTCTGTCGTCTCAATCCTTCGATCAGCAACGAATGTTCATACTCGCAAACGTCAGGTTTCAAACTCAACGACACAAGAGCAGCTTCAAAACATAACGATTCGCTGATCTCTTTCGATAAACTTTTGCTTTTGCCATCGGGTCCATTGATCATAGTAACATCCAAAATATAACTAGTCAGCGCATTCGGCAGCAGTTTATGACCGCGAGCTTTATACGTTCCAGCTTTTAATTTCTCCAATCGAACTCGTAATATTTTGAATTGTTCTTCCGTTAGTGGGATTTTTCTAAGGATATCAGCGATATCGTTCTCCAAATGAAACAGTTTCACCTTGGAAAAAAAAAACAAATAGTGATAATTATTTCGATAATTCTCTCAAAATGTCTCGATGTCGTCAACGCATCATACCTCTAAGGGTTTAATGGAAGCAGGAGCTCGAGGTAGTTCTAATCCGAGTAATCCGATTCTGAAGGCGATATCGTAATGCTCCGGACAACTCGATAGTAAATTCAATAAAAATCTATACAATTCCATTTTTTCAACAGCCATAAAAGTGAGCCTATGAGCTACAGGATTGATGACCGCTTGACCCTAGAACATATCGAGAAATTTGTAAACAACTTTTTTTTTACATTTCACAAATGAAAAATTATTATCACTGTGTACTAACTCGTCTACGTTTTGGTTTGACAAAAGCTCCGCTACACATAACCTTCTGATCTGGCGGATCACTTATGATATCTTCGGCAATAAGCCGAGCAATATAGCACGCTTCCTTGACATGCCCAAAAGCCCACAATCCTTCAGCTCTGGCGATTAAACTCTGCATAACATTATCCATCTCGGAAAACGACTCGAAAATCGCATTATGAGGTCCGATAGTATGTGCTGGAAGATGTCTGGTGTCGAAAAATGCCGGAATATTTCTTTGATTGTGACTGGAACCGTATTCCAAGCTGTATTCTTCCATCAAAGTATCGTAAACTTCCCATTCGAGCTGTGCACTGGGTAAACAGTCGTCAATGTTGAAGGTATCGTAGTTCTGATTGCTGTCATCAATCAGGTTCGCTGCACAGATCGAACTGTTTGCCATTTTACGACGTATATAATAGTTCACATTACGTTCGTGGGTAATTTTCTCCTTCGTGTGAGGAGATATATTGGAAGAGTTTGCTGAACTTGGTATTTCGCCGCCTGAAAATTTGTTTCACGATTTGACAAAATGATAAAAAATCCAAATCATCTCTCGAGCTTCCGTACTTACCATATTTTAAAGAGTAAAGATGTTTTTCCGAGTTCGACGATGCCGATTGGTCTAATGAATTCATATTCGAGTAACTTTCTCCGTCGTCTGTCTCGTCATTGACCCAAGTATCAGCCATGGTAATTAAATGAGTTACAAAATGATGAACTTCGTCTCTGAAATTCAAAATTCAAAATTTAATCGAGTATTTAAGAATGTAAGTTTTGAAAAAAAAATAACTAATAATATAGAAATGGTTTACCTCGTAGAAGAGAAATGTTCTTTTAAATACTTGATGGTTCTGCCATCAGGTAAGTCACTAGGAACTGGAGATTTGCTGATGATTTTAGAGACGACATTGCGAATCCGTTCAACATGAATGAAACAAGATTGCAGAGCATTAAGTAACTAAAAAAAAAAAAAAAAGGGAAAATGAGTATTATTGCAAACAATTTTTTAAAGAAATGAAAGGATGAAAGAGATCTTACCGATTCCGTAGGATATTTGATATACTTCAAGTATTTGATATCTATACCAAAAGTGAATGGGTGCGATTCGTACATCCACAGATTGCCTTTCTTGGTACCACATCCGATACGATAAGTGATACCTGGAATATAATTTAATAAAATATACTCCAATTTACTTCAAAATTTCAAAGCAAGCAGCACTGCCATTTGAAAACAAACCTGGCAGAGGGAAATTAACCCATGTTAATTTGCAAGCTTCCACACAAGGTTTGAATCCAGGAAAATTATGCAAGTCGAAAGCCGACGGTGTATGCTTCCAGTTATTCCAAATCTGTCAGTGAAAAATCAATACGAATTAATTTACCAGGAATTATTTTCAAATCGATTAAACGAACGAAAGTTACCAAATCGATTATCTTGAAATGCCAGTCTTTGAATTTCCAACACAATGAAGCACGTTCCTTAGGAGATATCGCAGGATTCAAAGCTGCCAGTCTCCAAAGAGATACGATTTCATCGCATAAACGAGCCGCAGAAGCTTGATAAATATACGAATTACTGTTACCGTTGTAATAATATTTTATTTGATAACCGCAATCCCCGTTCAATCCTGATTTGTTAGCAAACCACCACAAAACCACCTGAATAAAAAATAAATTTAAAAAAACATAAGCATAATTTCATATTTTATTCTCACTTTATTTGGAAAATGAACATCAGTACATACTTGAACGCAATTGGCCATCTCATCTGTGATGATTTCCAGTAACGGAAGCGCATTCCGGTCATTTTTACAAAACATATCTCGAACGATCGATAATAAATTCCATATCGAATCCGGTTCTCCAATTTTCATAGGACGTAACATACTATTATACTCGTTTATGATCGCAGGAATGTTATTTGTTAACATATTTACATCACTAAACAAACAACACTGGTCAGTGAACTCGAACACTCGATAATATCATTTTAAAAATAATTAAATTTACCTGAATACCATCGGAGGAACATTGCCAAATCTATTAATTTGTTTTTTAACATTCAAGTGCAGCTGATGGTCATCCAAGCACCACATAGCATGCTCGAAAACAGAAGCACCAGCTGTCGTATCTGGAGCTCCGCTCACCTAAACCATATTTCAAAACGAAATCAACATCAATTCGAAAATAATAATCACACGCTGCATTTAAATAAACGGGCAAACGTACGGTATTAATTGGCAGTGGTTGGCCAGAGTTCAGATCGTCCAATAAACGTTGGGCAGTTTGTAAATATTGCTCGGGTAAACTACTGACTAAATACTGAGAAAACTTTTGCAGCTGATCGCGATTCAGTTGCGTTAAACTTTCACTAATTGGAGGTCGCAATTGTACCTTTTCTGGCTGAAAATATCATAAGAATCGCAATTATTCATATACATATAAAATTGAGTACACGAAAACAGTCAAGAATGCACTCACATTGTAAATACGTAGTAAACAAACAGCTACAATATGACAACACCATAGAGGAACTGCTTTACAGGTACAAATACAAGATGTGATGCGACGACGATCGAAGCTAATCGATACACTGAACTTATCACCAGTACTTATTCGTACTGTAGCATTCAAATGAAAACCTATATTCGTAACATAATTCAAATTAAATTCGCTTCAGTCTATATTCTAACTCAACGAAGAGTGTTTCAAATTCAAAATCATCAACTAACCAATTTGAATGACATCGAAGACATTCTCATTCTCGAATAATATCTCTCCTCGAAGGAACTCGTCATCGTTAGAATTAGCTAAACAAGTATACAAACAAATATCATCATCCCACTCGGGGAAACTCCAAAAAGTAATCCTTTGTTGCAACTCTTCAGGAACTGGAGGTTGGAATTTTTCCACCATTTCAAATGGTATATGCATAGCTACACATCTAGCAGCTAGTTCGCTTAATCTAAGAACACTTCCGCCTAATTAATGCAGAAAACAAAATTTTCAGAGACCGTTTGGTGAAAGTAAACAAAGGCTAAGATGCTTCGACTTACTTCTTTTGAACTCGATGCAACGGAATCCACGACGTAACTTTGGATGCTCTGAGCGTTTCCATCCTTTCCAATTTATATTTACCGTTTCGACGTCCGGGTTCCATTTTTCAAACGCCGTTTCTTCTTCCGAATTCAAAGATTCTTCGGGGTCCATTTCTTCACTAGAACGATTCCTTTGCAGTGATCGATTATCCATTAACCGGCTGAAATTAGTAGGACTCAGATTATCCATAATCGAACAAAGCGCAAAGGATCGAATATTAGGCCGAAATTAACGCAAAAGAGGCATCGTGATTAATTTTACCACCGCGAAAGGGTGTAAAAAGGATTACTTTCGAATCCATTTTCATTTTTGGTGATTGGCGAAGAAAGAGTTTGATAAATAAAAACGCAACGATCATATTCGAGTTTACTGGATGTAAAGTTCTAGATTAGGGAAGTATACGCATACGCCATTTTGGTTCGACACAACGGATGTAAACAACATTAGAACGTATGTACGCATACAATCTTACGTGTAAAAAATGCAATTTTTTCGATTGTTCGCGGGTTCGGGTGAATTTTTAAGTAGTTTCCAGCTAAAGACAATGAAATTTCCTATCGATTGATGTTAAATTTTTGTTATTTCGCGCAAAATTGACGATTTTCTGAATACTTATATTATCCGATTTTTTCATACTATATGTGTCAACTTTAAACTAAAAATACTCGAAATCTTCAGTGAACACACAGGTATTTTAATATAGCAAAATGTTCGTAATTTCTTCGTCTTTAAAATGAGTGTTTATCGAAAGCTCTACATGCAACCGTTCAAAAGTTGTAGAAGTTTAAAGTTGCGAAAACAATGCAAAAACCAACCGCGGATGGTAACTATGGTAAGTATTGAACTTTGAACTAGAATTACTCAAAATTTTCAACGAACACATAGGTATATTAATACAGCAAAACGTTCGTTATTTTATCCTTTTTAAAATGGGTCTTTACCGAAAGCTCTACCTTCTACCGTTCAAAAATTCTTGAAGATCAAAGTTGCGGAAAATGTTCTACAATCAACACTAAGTGACTGATAACAGTGATAACACAATTTGAACACTTTCCGCAACTTTGATCTTCAAGAATTTTTGAACGGTAGAAGGTAGAGCTTTCGGTAAAGATCCATTTTAAAAAGGATAAAATAACGAACGTTTTGCTGTATTAATATACCTATGTGTTCGTTGAAAATTTTGAGTAATTCTAGTTCAAAGTTCAATACTTACCATAGTTACCATCCGCGGTTGGTTTTTGCATTGTTTTCGCAACTTTAAACTTCTACAACTTTTGAACGGTTGCATGTAGAGCTTTCGATAAACACTCATTTTAAAGACGAAGAAATTACGAACATTTTGCTATATTAAAATACCTGTGTGTTCACTGAAGATTTCGAGTATTTTTAGTTTGAAGTTGACACATATAGTATGAAAAAATCGGATAATATAAGTATTCAGAAAATCGTCAATTTTGCGCGAAATAACAAAAATTTAACATCAATCGATAGGAAATTTCATTGTCTTTAGCTGGAAACTACTTAAAAATTCACCCGAACCCGCGAACAATCGAAAAAATTGCATTTTTTACACGTAAGATTGTATGCGTACATACGTTCTAATGTTGTTTACATCCGTTGTGTCGAACCAAAATGGCGTATGCGTATACTTCCCTAATCTAGAACTTTAACTGGATGAAGGCGATTTAGCAAGTTCGGTGGACTGGTGAGCATTTTTTGAACTAGAAAATTTTTTTTTAATTAAAAATTTAAGATTGTCGTTGCCACTTGCTGGAAATTCGAATCGTTGAAAATTGAAGGCAGTAAGGTACAAGGTATCACATTTGACATTTTCATATTGTATTGGTGATGTAGAGATATAGAGAAGGAGACAAAACAAAAGTGAAAATGTTTGTCCAACAGCAAACAATAAAATGGAATGAGGAGGTTTTGTTTCTTTTGTCTGGAAATTTGTGTTCAACTTGATATTTTTGTAGCAACGTTGAGCTCAAATGAGCTGGCTATTTCTCTGTTATACTCTACACTGGAATCAATGTAAATCTAAATTCGTTGATATCATTTGGATCCGCATTTTGGCAGATTTTCTTTCTCACAAACGCTGATAAAAATGCGGATAAAAAACGAATATTATTTTGAGTTTTTGAGAATTTGTTGAATAATTAGACTGATCGAATAAATACCTACAAAATAATTAGATATAATTCATTGTCGCTGTCGAAAATTCAAATGGTTGAATATTGAAGGTAGCAAGGTAGGTACTAGGTAGGTACCACATTTCATTCATCTTCTCTTCTGTTGGTGTTCCTATGGAACATTTTCATTTTCCGAACAGACGTTCTCATTACTTTTGGGTCAAAGGGCTCTGAATTATAGTTTAGCCCTTTCATATGCAAAAACAAACTCTTCTAATTCCAATAGAAATATGGAAAAATATCAAGAATTTAAATTGCGAGGAACGCAAAACTTATCAGGGTTAGAAAAACTTGCGTAAAAACACATTTATTTTTGAAAAAGGAAAACATACCATCGTTTTTGCATTAGTTAAAAGACTAGATTTTACATTAAAAATAATCGCTGATTAGTAACTATCCAGCTGATAAGTATTTCGAGCAGAATATCGAATGAACAAAAAAAAAACAAACAAATTAAAGCAATTTACAAAACTGAGTATAAAATTATTAGGTAGGTATCGCATTACGTTTTCTAACATGATTTCATTTTCATCGATCTCTTTGATCCTAGAACTTCATCATTCATTGGACAAAATTTCAACCTAAGACACGAAAAGAGGATTTTTTGGTTAGTTGATGAATTCTGTTTGAAAGATAGGTAAGTTACGTGTAAAATGGATAATTTAATTCGACGTACTTTTGATTATCAGCAAAAGTTTCGACGGTAAGAGATCCAATGTGAATGACCGGATCTATTCTCCAAGTTAGAACATTTACGGTGGTGCGATGTTCCCAGTATAAGGTCGCTGAAGTTATTTTACCTACATAGCTGCCTCCGATAACATGACGATATGTGGTACCAGGTGCATAATAACGCTCCCTAAAATCGACCGAGATTTATGATACAGATGCATTATAGATATACACTACAATATACATACATGTAGAAGTAAGGAGAAGGACAAGGATGTAAGCCTCCTGAATACAAAAATGTACTAAATATACGAACTTGAATACTTCGAGAGAAGCAGTTGTCCCATTTGTACCGTTTATCGTGACGAAAAATATTCCTATTTCGCCTCTATGAGCGATACTTTCTGTGGAATTTGATATGTTCAAAGTCACCCTGTATAAACTAGCTATAATAACAAAGTTTGGAGTAAGCATTGGGTGTGTATGAAAAAAATAGTCGAATAAAGAACTAATTAAATTCTTGTTCTAGTTACCGCAAAATGGTATTTTGCCTTCAGTAATGGTGAACAATTTGATAGGTTTGTATTCTCTTCGTAATTTAAGAAAGTTTGAAGCTTTCCAGTCTTCTATCGAAGGTTTACCCATATGTGCGCAAAAAGCTCCATTAGGATGCTGCGTGTGAACATATCATCGTGATTTGTATTGGAAAATTAATTTAATAACTTCTTGGGGCTGTGAGCCGTTGTGGTTTCAAACAAATAGCTACTTACATACCTTTCGTGATTTGCAAGGAAAACAGTCACCATCTAAGAAACTCTCCCAAGACGTGCACTCGACGCTGAGAAATTTGCATTTTGACGATTCGAACGATTCGAGCATAAATTGGTGACTTCTGACGTGATCGCATGAAAAAAAATCTCGTACTCCTGTTAAATTAAGCTCATCAGGCACGTTTTCAAAGTGTCTGGTTTATAGGTTGATTTGATTTTCGCATGTTCAAGAAAACTGATTCCAAACTTGCTTACCGCGAATCACGCTTTGATTTTGTTGTTTAATGAATTTCATCATTCCTTCTCCGCATCCTGGTTGTCGATCTCCACTATTCGGGTAGAAATCCAGGTGTCCTATAGCTTCATCCATTCCTAAACCTATTGCAAAAATTTAGATGGTAAATGTTCTCTTCGAAAAACGAATAATATGTGATAAATTGATAAACTAGGTACCTATCAACTTACCTCCAGTTATGAAAGGTTTCGCATTTGAGTGAATAATATCGACAAAGGTGGCATCTGTATTGTCTAATCTGACTACTGGATTCGTTTGACTGAAATGAGGTTCAGCAGGATCCATTCCTATAATAATAAGGCTTATTTTTAATTTTTTTTTTCATAAATTCCAAATCGTTCTCGAGGGACTTAAAATCAAATCAACCTTAGAACGTATTAAGTTGATCGCTGATTTTTTTTCTGTTCATATTAATTGAACTCACAATCAGTTTATATTCTTATACCTGTTATTCTACCAATAGTCAAATTGAAAAATTCTTTGACGGTATTTCCGATGTATCCGGCCATATGCGCTCCTAAACTGTGCCCGATGAGGTGTGTGTTTTCCGTCATCAAAGTCGCATTACCAAGAGTCTAAAGGATCAAAAATATATTATCCATTCGTGTTGATTATCTAGTTGCAAAAATATTTGATTTCAGATAGATCAAAAATTTGGCTAGGCAAGAATGAGGTGTATGAAGGATTATACAGGGTGTCCCAACTTCGATTGGAAAGCTGGTGTGGGGCGAAAAATCGCTACTGCGCTGCGAACTAGCCAAAATACCTGCTTCTGCCAAAATTATCGAAAAAGTCTCGTATTGGTCAAAATTATACATAAGTACCTAAAAAAATCCTAACTCTAGTCGAAATTTCCAAAAAAGCACTGTTTTTTGGACATAATTGTCGAAAAATACATTTTTTTCTGACGTTACCAAAAAAGTCCTCGTATTTTTTGTGAAAATAAACAAACAACCTTGTTGTTGGCCAAAATTATCAAAAAATCTTAACTTTTTGTAAAAATTGCTAAGAAAGCACATGTTTTTGTCAAAATGTTCAACAGAAGTTTCTTTTTCTTTTAATATTTAAAAATACCTACCAACTTTTATCAAAAATGCCAAAAAAGTACTGTTTTAGTGTTTTTTGCCAAAATTATCAAAAAATACATTTTTTTCACGTTATTAACAAAGTCCTAATATTTATTGCAGAAATGACCAACAAACTTTAATACCTAGTAGCCAAAATTTCGAAAATTCCTGCTTTTGCCAAAATTATTGAAAGAAGTCCTTGTTTATTTTTTTTTTTTGCAGAATTGTCTGCAAAGATCTGTTTTTGCCTTGATTGTCAAAAAAATCTCGTTCATGTCAAAACTGCAGAGAATGTTCCTTTTTTTGTCAAAATTATAAAAAACTCTTAACTCTGGTAAAAATTGCCAAAAAAACTCCTGCTTTTTGCCAAAATGTTCAAAAAATTCTATTACCAAAATTGGCAGAACTTCCATTGTAAAAAAAACTCCTGCTTTTTGTCAAAATTGTCAGCAAGTTCTACTTTTCTGACAAAATATTGTAAGCAAAAACCTTTTTTTGACAAGTTATCCAAAAAATTCTGTTTTATGACGAAATGGTCAATAAAAAATCTTGTTGTTAGCGAAAATAGTTTGGACTCTGAAAGTACAGCTTTTGCAAGAATTGTTAAAAAAATCTTAACGTTTGTCAGAATTTGTCTAAAAAGTGATGTTTTTTCCATTTTTAAAATTATTCTTTGTTATTTTACATTTTTCCTCTCGATTTCCTTTTCTATTCATTTTTTCTAGTGAGTATTATTGTAGTCATTTCAATGATGCAGAGGCATGACTTTTTTCTTACTATCTATGAATTGAAAAAGTTACCATTTTTAGGAAAAAATTCACCAATTTTGAAAAATTTGACAAAAATGAGAAAATTTATGGATCATTTAGGTCCCTTCACCACAAATTCACCACCATCATTAAAGCTATGCTCAGTAATAGGATGTTCTATGTTCTATATGTTACCCATAGGGGAAAGTCCAGCCTCCAGCAGATGGAGATGGCAAAAAAATGGGCTGCCACAGGGGAGTGTCCTTGCCCTCATTCTGTTCAACATATAGGGCAGATTGTACGACTCTTTTTCAAATCTGAACTAAGTTTAACTCATTGTTTTTGACGAGTTAAACTGAGTTCAACTCTTGAACGTGAGTTGTATGAGAGTTGTACAAGTGGCCCATACAGTACACGAATGACCAACCTATTGGAGATCAGACCAGTCACTTCCTAAATGCAGATGATTTGGCAGCAACCACACAGGGGGATACACACATAGAAGTTCAAGAAATGTTGCAGGAAACCCTGAATAAACTGGAGACCTACTATGTTGACAATGCCCTCAGACCAAATCCTTCCAAAACTCAGGTGTGCTTGGTATTGTGCTCGACCAAACACTCACATATAAGAGGCACTGTGAGGACACAAAAATGAAGGCAGAAGATGTAGACCCTGTGGAGGGGAGAGAGATTAGATGGTCAGACCTTGACGGGGCCATATGGCAAATGGACACGCATTGCCAATAATTGCCATATGTGACCCCCTCTGACAAACTCGGCCATTTCGACAAAAAAGTTTCCGAAATAATGATGTTTAAAATGAATTTTAAGGGTTGAAAGATCAGATTTTTGGAAAAACCCATGCTTTTGAAATTTAGTCAAAATGGTCAATTTTGTCAGAGTGGGTCACAATATGCGGAGTGGCTCACACTAAACAGGATCCGACTTGGATGCGCCAGGATGGCTGAAACCTTACCAGATGGGGCATCCAGGAGGATGTGAAATGTCCTGACCATGGATAGACACAAAATGATGACCACACCTCTTAGTATGTGACACTAGCACTGCATACACTAGAGAGGAGCTTTGGGGAGAAGTGAATAGTCGCACTGAAGAACTGGTGCACAGATGGAAGAGAAGAGTATGATGAAGTCCAAATGTCCCAGACGCAATAAGAAGATGAAGAAGAGTAACCAGGGCCGGACCCTAGAACACCAAAATGAAAAATTTAGTGGCCCACTGAGATATTCCATTTTATCGACCCTGATTCTGGGCTCCTCAATTAACCAGCCAAGTTTTTTTATCCCATTTTCAAAAGTGCAGGACACTGAGCATAAAAATGCATTCAGAAATTTTTTAAGCAGCCCAGTTCTCATCAGCCTAAATACGTTGCAGCCCACCGAGATTTTCTTGGTAATTCGGTGGTAGAGTCCGGACCTGATGAGTAACCCATAGTATTTGAGTGAACAAACAAAAAAAGTCATTATGACAAATTGCTTATCTTTAAAATTGAACGTGCAAACGCAGTTTGAAAATTCAAAATTATCAAAATCTAGGGCATGAAAAATTCGGAAATTTTGAATCAAGTTTGCCCCTTCAATTTTGAAGATGGGAAATTTGTCATAATAATCACATTTTTTATTCGTCCACTGTGTACTCAAGTACTGTGGGTTTTGGACATCATTTTTGAATGATTCAAACATTGTGAATCATGTAGCTCCTTCAATTCACAAGATAGACTACCAATAGTACGAGATTTTGTTTGTCTCGCCAAGTCGCTTTCCAATCAAAGTTGGGACACCCTGAATACATCAAGAGCACATAGTACGTCTTATCGAGACCATTAATGCCAGTTTACCAGTAATAAAAATAATCATAAATGAAATAGTTTCCGACCTGCTGGCCCGAATTGATTTTTAAATCGATATCATAACATTGTTTGAAAGATTACCGTCATCGCGTGGATTAAAAACGCGCTCATTCTTCCAACCAATCGAATATTGGCCGCTGCCTGAGTATAAGGTGGTGATGAGCCTTTACCCCAGTCTATTAAGATCACATTGCAATCTTCAAGGTTTAATAAACTAGCGGCCATGGCCTGTAAACAGGATGAAAATTATCATTTTTTTGAAATTACCTACGTCTCGTTGTATAATTTATTGGAGCTGGGCTATCCTGTAGGTACATACTTTCATCCATGGTCGATCACCCGATTCTATAAATCCGTGCATAACGAAATAAGTCTTCTTAAATAATACGAAATTCGACGAAATAATGCTCGTTAAATTCGTATGATCCAAATATTGACATTCTATTGGATTGAGTTGAGTATGTAGACAGAATCTCGGATCTAATTTTGATGGATGCTCTGGGAAATTGCTCACTGGTCTAGAGGTATCTTTCCAAGGGGCGATGATCGAAAAACACCCGTATATACCGTAACACTTGATCGTCGCATCTGGGAATGTATTTAAGTAGGTAGAATTTTCACACGATTGAGTCAAAAAATGTGTACCTAGATAGGTAGGTACTTACTTTCCATGTAGGATTCCGGTGTCAAATAGTCCAGTGAAGTGATTTCACGTGAAGTGGTATTGAGTAAAGGGAATGTGATATTAACGTTGAACAAATCTGGTGGTTTAGTTTGAAACAAGCACATTAAAGTTTGGAAAATGACAGTCAGATTAGCATTCATTTTTATAGTAGGTAATTAAAATATGTATTAAAAATCACTGTATCACGTTTTACACTTGAAAATGAATTCGATCATGAGATAAATATACTCAGGTACCACTACAAAGTATTTGTATATTTTGTCTAAATTACCAACACAAATCGAACGTGTGTACCTATGTGTAATACCGAACCTGTTGAACTTTAAACTTACATGATAGAAAAGGTAATTCTCTATCGGTTATTTTTCACGTTGAAATTTTACCGTTATCAATTTTTATTGTTGAAAAGACGCGAACAAGCGAGAAAACATACCCCGAACTAGACGTTATAATTACGTCTATAATAATTTTCAATCTGTATGTACAGAAAATGTTTCGAAGATGAATAATTCATTTGTGAATTGTGCGATTGGGTTAATTGATTCCAAGTTTTTAAATTGTTTTTTTTTTTCGTCATCAATTCAAATTCAACTGTTCGTTATTTGTGTCTACATTGATCTGAAAATATTTCTCGGAATTTCTGACTGATGTTACCTACATATTACGAGTATAAACAATAATGACGTGTGCGTGCATAAATTTATTGTGCATCATAACAAAATAATTACCTATCAATAAATTTCGCGTAGACGCAAATGCATCTATCGGTTTTTTGGCCTTGTTTGCTTAGTTTTAAGTGAGGGGTTCAAGAGAGGTAATACCTATCCATTTTTGAGCCGTTCGGAGATTATCATTTCGATTTTTGGTGAATCTTTAAAAGTCAAGTTTGGGCCAAAAATGAGAAAAAATCAACATTTTACCAAAATGGACCTTGAAAGCTGATTGAAAACGGTTTCGAACCGTAGATTTGGATAAAACTGGGTTCGAGTAAAAAAACACTCACGCTAAAACACTCACGCATTTAGCGTGAGAAGACCCACTTTTCTTCAAATGCAAATCTTTTACGAACAAATTTATTCACTTATTTTGAAACATTTGTACAGCAATTGATCTATTTACAATCGAATCGAATCATTTCATTTACGAACGATTCGTGATTAAATAAATTGATTGATTTCTTGGTACAGGAATTGATCTGTTTTCAAGCGAAATGAATCGAATCGAATCATTCACAACCGATTGGCAAATTGGCGATTGAACAAATTGATTGATTTCTAGATGAATCACTCGCGAATAAATTGTTCAACAGTTACTGAATCATTCGCGAACGAATTGAATAATTTTTGGTGAATCATTCGCGATCGAATTGAAGAATTTTTGGTGAATCATTCGAGAACGAATTGATTTGTTTTGTATAAAAGACTCGTTCGCGAACGAATCGATTCGTATAGGTGACTCGTTCGCGAACGAATCGATTCGTATAGGTGACTCGTTTGCGAACGAATCAATTCGTATAAGTGACTCGTTCGCGAACGAATCGATTCGTAGAAGTGATTCGTTCACAAACGAGGAACGAATCGATTCATTTGCTTAATTTTTGATGAATCATTCACGAAAGAATTGATTATTTTGTATAAGTGACTCGTTCGCGAACGAATCAATTCATTTACTCAATTTCGGATGAATCATTCACGAACGATTGAATTGATTTGTAAAAGTTACTCCTTCGCGAACGAATTGATTAATTTTTGGTGAATCATTCGCGAACGAATTGATTAACAAATTAAAGAATTGATCAATTCGTTGGCGAATGATTCGCCAAAAATGAATCTATTTGTTCGCGAATGGTTCTTCCAAAAAATGTATCAATTCGTTTATGAATGATTCACCAAAAATTGAGGGTCTTATTAGTACCTACTTTGTAGGAATCGTGGAGGCCTAGTGAGATTGTGAGTTTCATCGAAATCGGTTCAGCCGTTTTCTAGGCAATGAAATGACTAATCAGTTTTTAAAAATGTCAAAAAAAATGTGGCTAAGCGTGAAGTATTTTTGGGAAGTGGAGGTACAAACTTTAGATTTGGATAAAACCAGGTTCGATTTAAAAAAAGTAAGTTAAACAAGTTGCCTATTTGTAAAATTGAAGGGGCAAAATTCGTTTTCAAAATCCAAGAGCCAAAACACAATTTTGACCATGGAGGTCGGTAGTACTTTGAAAAATGAACAAAATTACCCATTGTGACTTTTTTTCGCACAACTAGGAAATTGAAGGGACTACAAATGATTTTTAATTTCAACAAATCGCGATGAAAAAAAAATATGTTTTTGAAGCTCAACAATTTTCGATTTGCGAAACATTTTACTAATTTTACAATTTTTGAGCTTCGAAAACTTTTTAAATTTTAGAGTAAGAAAAAAAATGATCGTAACAGAATTTGTTTATTTTTTGACGGTTCAATTTGCAACTTAGGCAAAAAGTCATAATCATAATAGGTAATTTTGTTCATTTTTCAAAGTATTAGCGACCACCATGGTCAAAATTGGATTTTATCTCTTGGATTTTGAAAACGTATTTTGCCCCTTCAATTTTCAAAAATAGGCAACTTGTTTATCTTACGTTTTTTTCACTCGTACTCATTAGATCCAAATCTGAAGTTTGCACCGCCACTCCCCGGACGCCAAACACCCTATATAGCCTAAGAAAATTAGCAAAAAAAACTTTTTGGATGACTCTGAAAATTTGACGATTTTTACTATGAATTTAACAACGGTTTCTAATTATATTAATTTTTGCAATTCACTTTGAGAGAAATTACTGTCTATATTTTATAGAAAAAAATCAAAAAAACCTACTCGTATATTTCGATACGTGGTCACCTTTGGAACAATAATTTTTCATTTGAACCCCCCCCCCCTCCTCCCATACTCACAATCTCTTTATGTGATTGGGCAACTTTTCAAGTCACATTTTAACCACCAACGTGTGCTGAGGCCATCTTTCCATATAAGTGAGAAAAAGTGTTTTTTTCCACATGGTCCAAAAAAGTGTATTTTTTGATATTTAAAACACGTTTAGAAAAATTTTGTTCTTTAAGTCGGTACGTACCTATAAAATATTACTTTTCACATTCCTTCATGCTAAAATTGGAACTTTTGAGTTTTAATGTTATTTAAATTCAAAATGTGTGACTATAGAGTTTTCTCGTATAGTTGGTCATTTAATGTTTTAATCAGTGTCAATTTGTAGGAAAGGAACATTAAAACTCCATTGGGCCCTTAATTTACTGTTCAGGTCACCGACTCCCTGATGGGTTCCCACACTTTGGTACGTAAGTAAAAAGTTTGAAAATTGGTGTCTGAATGACCGAGAGGTTTTCTTGTTGGTTTCATTTCATTCATCTAAAATGATGAAGAAAAAAAATGAAATGAATGTAAAATGAAAAGCATCAAGTTACCTACCTGGTAGTCTGATACCTACTCGTTTGAGGAAGATGTTTTTGAGCGCGGGAGGGGGGTTGTGGTACTCGTTTGTTTCAAAATTTGCATGATCACACACTACCTACCTACCTACCAAACAACATTTGTTTGAAAAAGTCTTTTTTCATGAAGGATGATAGGGTAAGGGAGGGGGAAACCTTCATGAAAGGGAGACTTATGAAGGAAAATGAATGGAACCCCAGCTTCGTCGTGTTTACCTATTTTCCCCAATACAGTCATGTTTTTTTACCATATCTATGTATCATTTATGGTGGGTAATTGGGTACGGGTAATGCCAAGATTGGCCTATCATTGAATATTTTAAATCAATTTTTACATATCTTTCAATTCTTCTCATTAAAACTAGTCATAAAGTTCATAAACATCGAATGCATAGTGCCATAATGGCACCATTTACTTTGTATACCTCAATAACGAGCCATTAACATGTTCTGGCCCGTTGGTCTAGGGGTATGATTCCTGCTTTGGGTGCAGGAGGTCCCGGGTTCAAATCCCGGACGGGCCCAAATTTTTTGCATTTTATTTCGTTTTCATAGCTTAGAGAAACTCATTTTATAACCATCTTACCCCCTTCATTCTTTTTTTCACCCTTCTACGTCTCAAAAATTAATGAAAATATGATCTGACGCATGCAAAGCCAGCTTTGAAAACAAGCACAAGCCCATACATATACGATTTTAGCTCGTTTACTATACTCGAATCAACACTATGAACAATATTTTGCAGGTATTTCTACGTAGGAAATTAAAAATAAACAGAATGCCTATAAAAGGCTTAGCAATGAGACGTTTACATCGAGCATAATCCAAATCCATTTCTATGCTAATATCAATCGTCGTATTCGTATTTTCCAATTCGTTCTCTCTACCTGCGTGGAATAAAAACAGAAAGAACATTCGACGATGTATACGTGTAAAATAGCCTACATTGTAGTTCAGTTTTGGCGGCTAACGCAATCTCTTGGTGAAAGCAATGATAACAAACATGGACGGTTATTTGGAGAACAAATTATGCAATTTGGTAAGCACCACTTGTTGAATGTTTACCTACCTGCACCTACTAATGTGTTTCTACTTGTTTTGGAATGCATTTGAAATACTTATTTAGAGCAAATGTAGGTTAGGGTGGATCCCCCCCACAAATTAAAGTCAGCAGAAACCTTCAAAGTCACTTAGAAAACATTTTAGCTCCGAAGGTGCTCTTGGAGGGAGAAATGGATTTCCGAAAAGAGGATATTTTTTTTTAAATCGTGTTTTTTTTTCTTTCTTGTAGCTTTTCAACCTGATTATTCGTTTCAAAAATTTTTCTTCCAGAATATTTTCAAAACATCGAAAGGTATCTACCATTTCTGAAACTGGAGAAATATCTTGTAACGGAGCAGTGCCAATTTTTGGATCATTATTGCCAATTTCCAAAATTGAAGAAAAATATCCAAAAACCTTTTTTCCATTTCTTAAAATTATTAATAATGACTAAAAAATTGGCCCCATTGCGTTCCAAAATATTTCCTCAGTTTCAGCCTTCAGGATAATATATTTCGATGTTTTGGTTATGACTTGATTAATTCGAAATATTGTAGAGGAATAAAATATCTCACTTATGTATTCATTTAAAACAACAAATTAAAAAAATCAATACACGAATTTTATTTTAAAAAAACAAAATTAAAATCTTAATACAAAAAGGAAAAAAATTAATATTTTTAATACCTAATTTATTTACAATCTAATTTCTATAAATTTTACTTTAAATTAATTGATATAATTTATAAATTTAATTCTATCTTATCATTTTTTTTTTTTTTTTGCTATATCCTACTTAATTTACTTGCCAATTAATTTATCGAAGACTTGAGTGTTTTTTGCTCAAGAATTTATTCAACGTATAGGTATTAGTGAAAGATGAGATGAGATCTGACCAATGTACATATTATTTTAGTCCAAGTTTTTAGCCATTATGTGATTTATAACGGTGTTTTTGTTGAATTATATTGTTTTGTTAAATAGGTACCCACGCCGTTGTGTTTTGGGTAATTGAGTAGTTATTGTAGTGTAGAATCGTCCAGCATTTTGTTGTAAAAATTATTAATTACCTACCTAGGTACGTAAATCTCTCTGAATGATAGAATGCAATTGCCCAATTGGTATCCCTATTTGATTTGTGAGATCAAGTTTAGACTATGAGTAATTGAGTAATGAGTTTTCTACGTATGTTTATACTTTTTTTTTAATCTCTAGAAAAGATTGAAACAATTCGATGTGTTTGCAAGTCGAACTGAAATCTACTCCTTCGTTCTTTTGAGAATGTATTGTTCAGTTATTCTATTTAGAACATAGATTAGATTCGTCGATTTTTTTTTTTTTCATCGGTGAGTCCGGTAAGAGATAACTAGTAATAGTAAAAGAAAAATGCTGAACTTGCATATTATGCTAGGCTATTAAGTTTATGTATCTTTTGGAAAGGCTTTTGAGTTTGAGTTGAGTGTCCTGTTGCTGTTGATAACTTGGTATTGGTTAGAATTTTTTTCTATCAATCAAACTGAAGGTTTAATGATTTCATGCATTCTTTTTTCCATCAAATAGAATCAGCATGATGAAGAATAAAGACCGAAGAGTGATGAAAATTTTTGAAAACTTTCTCCACAGTCCACAGTCTACTTGATGGTAATTTTCAATACCTCGCCATGGCAACAGTGCAGTCGTTATGACGTAGAATGTTTGTATTTTATTTGTCATGAACATGAACTTTTACGTTGAGGTTTTCCTGCTTCGTCGATAAGAAAACTGAACTTGGAGTTATCAGTCATTGTTTCAAAATTACGTGTAGTTGGAATAGTGTTTATGTGTTAATTAATTCGTATTATTGGCCTGTATATTGTGTAAATATTTAAATTTCCTAAAATGTTCAGAGTATTGAATATCGTTAGCAAATTGCAGAACAAATGTATCGTTTGTAATCCTAATTTTGAAACACAATTAAGGTGAGTATCTCTAAGATAACTTCTAGTTCTAACTCAGTGTGTTACTCTAAAAATGTCACAAACGTGTTTCAGACTGATAACAAACTCAGCCATAAGATTAGCAGATAAGAAAGAAGCTAAATTAGAGAAAGCTGCGCCCAAAGAATCCAAATCATTCGCTTTGAACCTATTCAAAGGAACGTTACAAGGTTCCCAAGTATTCCCTTATCCCGAAGTATTAAACGAAGAGCAAACTGAAACTATTAAAGCTCTATTGGATCCTTTGTCCAGATTCTTCAACGTAAGTGTTTGTATATATTCGTAATAAAAGACAGCAGGCTGCATGTGTTCGTTTCAGTCACGTAGATCAATACGATTGTTTACGTAAACACCGCTGCTCGCGTTACGTAGATCGTCCTTGACATAGGAATTTTCTTTACGTAGATTGAAAACACGTATACTAAAATTAGGCCTTTTTTTCTCATCTAGGAAGTAAACAACCCAGCCAAAAATGAAGAACTCGAAGCTGTCGAGCCCGCCACGTTGGAGCAAATGTGGGAAATGGGTTTGTTCGCTTTGCAAGTGCCAACTGAACTCGGTGGCCTCGGCTTGAATAATACACAATACGCAAGACTCGTAGAACTCGTCGGGTCAGATCTTGGCGTTGCTATTACATTGGGAGCACATCAGTCTATAGGATTCAAGGTACTATACACACAAATTTAGACTCGAATTATTTTGTCATTTCTGTACACGAACATACGTGTCGTTGACGATGCCAATACCATAGGCTATTTTTATTTACAATCATTTCTAATTTGATGAGTAATTAAAACAAACGTAAGTAATCATTGTCAGCTGGGCAAAGGTTACATAACACATTGATCACGTTAACAAAATTCCTATCGTGTTACTCGTCGATCGACTTTATCATCAACTTACGGTTCATTTTACAGGGTATCCTATTGTTTGGAACTCCAGAACAAAAGGCTAAATATCTACCTAGAGTTTCCACCGGAAAAGAATTCGCTGCTTTTTGTCTAACCGAACCATCGTCGGGAAGTGATGCTGGTTCTATCAAGTAAGTTACCTACTCTATTCTGTTGAAAAATTCGGTGAAATTTTACTGTATTTTTCGAAGAATTGATAAAGCCTTATCGTAGGTTTAAAGTTGAATGGGTCATTGTGTATTTGGTTTTACTAGGTGAACCCACGTTGTGAAATTTTCCAACTCTGGGAGTTTCTTCCTGTCGTTAGCTATACCTATACGTCAATTTTTTCCATTTATTGCTCTGATTAGATCAAATTTGTGAATTTTTAAAGCTAATTTTTACAGTCGAAGGTCGAATGTTAACTGCTTGTCGTTACGTTTACACTTGTTGAAGTTGAAGTTTTTATCGATGATAATTTTATTGAATAGTCTGTTCATTTACCTCGCCAGATATCTCGATAACGATACGTTTAATCACCTATAAGAGTGTTAACGAAAAATATTGCATTAAAATATACATACTTACTCGCAATTAAAAAATTCAAATTAGATACCTACTTACAAAATTTTGAATATTCATGAACTTGAATTGGGTTTTTAATATAGCTTATTATTTTGTCTCATTATTATTATTTTTCTTATTTTTACAGAACCCGAGCTGTTTTATCGCCGGACGGTAAACACTTCATATTAAACGGTAGTAAAATCTGGATTAGTAATGGAGGACTGGCCGAAGTAATGACAGTATTCGCTCAAACTCCAGTCAAAGATGAAAATGGTAACGATCATCGTTCATATTTTGCAATCTTCATGCGTTGCTACTCGTATAATTTTTTTAAAAAAGTTAATTATGTTTTTTTTTTATTTCAATTTAGGAAATGAAAAAGATAAAGTTACAGCATTCATAGTTGAACGTAAATTCGGAGGCGTGACCAATGGACCTCCTGAGAAAAAAATGGGTATCAAAGCCTCCAATACGACCGAAGTATATTACGAAGATGTCAAAGTACCCGTTGAAAATGTTCTTGGTGGAGTAGGACAGGGTTTCAAAGTACGGAGAATTGTTTATTTTTATCGATTTTGATTTTGTGCTTGAAACGATTTTGTAATCCCATCGTCTTTTTGGTCAAATCTGTCATGATTTGGGTTCAGGTCCTCTAATTTTGCTGATTTTTTTTTATAAGTTCCTTATGCTGGGAAATTAATATTATAGGGCTCTTACTCGGTTTGAATGGATAGAGAAAAAATACATTGGAACCTCGATAACTCGAAACTCAAAAATTTACCAAAAAGCGTCGCTTTTTGCTATAACTGTCGAAGTATTACTTTTTACCAATATCCCCCCCCCCCTCCCCAAAAAATTGGAAAGTTTCAAAAAAGTCTCATCTTTCCTCGACAAACATTGCAAAAAAAATGTCACCATTTTCCCAGAAATTGCCATAAGTTGAGAAATCTCACTTGTTAAATTTTTTACTAAAAATTGCCAAAAGTTTTGCTTTTTTCCCAAAAATTACTGAAAATTGTGGCTTTTTTGACAAATATTCTAAGAATTGCTCAATAGTCTCACTTTTTTGCCAAAAAATGCCAAGAAAGCTTTGCCTTTTTTATTAAAATTATCAACATCATACTTCTTTGCCTGAAGGCTGAAATTATCAGAAATTGTCATTGTTTTGTTTAAAATTGTTGAAAAGTTGTGCCTTTTTATCAAAGAACTACTCTGTCAAAAATTTGGAAAATGTATCAATTTTTGCCAGTAACAGCCAAAAAGTGAAAATTTTATTTTTTTTTATTTTATTTTTTTTTTAAATTGAAATGCCCTGGTTTTTTAGTGATTTTATTTCCACGTTATTTGCTCAATTCTCACGTTTTGTAAGTTTTTGGTTACTAAAGTTACTTCATTTTGAAAAAAATAAGTACGGGTACTGTCATTGGATCCCAACTTCATTTAGAGTGGGTGGGAGAAGGGGTTGTTTTGTTTTCGGTTATTTTGAAGTCTAATTGCTCGATATTACTGTATTTTGCGGAAAATCTGCTTGCAACCTTTCGAGAATAACTTCAAAATTATTTCCCAAAAATTTAAAATTTCAAAGTCGAGCTGTTTTTGAAAGCTCAATTTTAAAAAGCTCTGCCAAATTTCGCAGCTGTAATGAAAATTTTTTTAAAAATCAAAAAAGTCTACATTTTTATAATATTTATAATTGTGTGCTTTTCGTGATAGGAATCTTAAAACATGGAGATGGCGAGGAGGGGGGGCTACAATGCCCCGAAATTTTAGTCAAAATGGAAAAATATATAAAAATATTGTGTGACATATCGTTTCATACATTTTCGAGAGTGCTGAATACGAATATAAACTTATTTTTTTGATTCGACCACCCTAATGCCCTCTTTGCCCCCCCCCCCTCAACCTAAAAATTGAAAAAATCTCATGTCATAGGATTTATTAGGTTTTTAAGTGAACTGATCATGTTGAAAACGCATTTTTTATGATCTGTTTTTTTCTTCAAAAAATTTAATTTTCAAAGGAGTATGAAGAAGGGGAGGTTTTGTGGTCATACCTGAAATTTCAGCGGAATTGGTTTAAAAGAATACGTTCTACAGTGATTTTTCTAATTTTTAGCGTAGAAAATTCAACTCTTTTTAGTCTGAAGAGGGTTATTTGGGTCGAATCTGGCTCATTTTTAACATGCGAGTAGGTATGTTGGAACTTCACGAACAAATATTCCAAAAATGAGCCGGATCTGGCCCATACAACAATCTATAGAGCGAAAAAAGTTGTATTTTCGGTGGTAAAAAAAAATCACAGAAAATTCCACTCAAACAATTTCGAATTGAAGGAAGAGTTGGATTATTGAAAATTAATTCTTTCAACGTGATCACTACATCTGAAAACCTCAGAAACCATGTGACTTGAGATCTTTTTTGATTTTCAGGTAATTTTGGTGGGGGAGGCATTGGAGGGGGCGAATCAAAAAAAATGAGCTGATATTCGTATTCAGCGCACTCAAGAACGTAATAAACCATATGTCGCACGATTTTTTTGATTTTCAAGAAATTTTGGATGTGAAGGGGGGGGGGGGGGTTTGGAGGAGTCGAATCAAAAAAATAAGCGGATATTCGTATTCAGCGCTCTCGAGAACCTAATAAACTATATGTCACATGATTTTTTTGATTTTCTGGAAATTCGAAGAGGGGTGAGGGAAGGGGGCGTTGAAGGGGGCGAATCTAAAAAATGAGCTGATATTCGTATTCAGCGCACTCGAGAACCTAATAAACCATATGTCACACGATTTTTTGATTTTCAGGAAATTCGGTTAGGGTGGAAGGGGGTGGAAGGGGTTGAATTTGCAGAAATGAGTTGATATTCGTATTCAGCGCTTTCACGAAAACCTAATCAATCATAATTTTCAGGAAATTTTGGGGGTTTGACATTTTGACGAGATATTTCAACTACCGAAAAAGCAACCCCCCTCCCCCAATGCCCAAAGTTGAGTTATAGGGCCAATGATGACGATTTTCCCTCTTCCCTAATTATAAGGAATCTGCAAAAAAAAAATTGTCAACAAAATCAGGGGCTTCGAACTCTCAAAATGTTACTGATTTGTTATGGAATAATACTTAATTGAAATTTTATTTTTTTATTTTAGGTCGCTATGAACATCTTGAACAACGGTAGATTCGGTATGGCTGCCGGATTATCGGGTACGATGAGAGTGGTAACGAAAAAAGCTGTCGAACACGCCAATACGAGAAAACAGTTCGGTAAAATAATCAACGAATTCGGTGCCATTCAAGAAAAATTAGCCCGAATGGCGATGGTACATTACGTCACGGAAAGTTTAGCTTTCATGGTCAGCGGTAACATGGATGCCGGATCGAGCGATTACCATATCGAAGCTGCTATATCAAAAGTAAATAGCTTCGGTCATTCTATGTCAATTCGATCTAGATTTCGTTGAATTTGATGACCAGCATCTAAACTATTTTCTAATACGTTTTTCTTCACTCGCAGGTATTCGCCTCCGAAGCCGCCTGGTTCGTAACTGACGAAGGTATCCAAATCTTGGGCGGTATGGGTTTCATGAAAGACTGCGGTTTGGAGAAAATCATGCGTGATTTGAGAATATTCCGAATCTTCGAAGGCACAAACGATATTTTAAGACTGTTCATCGCCTTGACCGGTATTCAATACGCTGGCGGCCATTTGAAAGAGTTGCAAAGAGCTTTCAAAAACCCAGCCGCTAATTTAAGCTTGATACTCGGCGAAGTGAGCAAACGAGCTGTACGAACCGTTGGTTTAGATTCCGGCCCTCAAACCGCCCATCTCGTGCATAGCAAACTGAGCCCCGAAGCTGCTTTATTATCTAAAGTAACGTTTAGCCTTCTCTAAAATTATTTCTATGTATATTTTTTGATCTATCTAACCAACGTTGTACTTTACAGATGATCGTAGATTTCGGTCAAACTGTCGAAAAAGTATTAATAAAATATGGCAAATCCATCATCGACGAACAATTCATCTTGAATAGAATCGCCAACGCTACCATTGACACGTATACAACTGCAGTGGTGCTTTCTCGAGTTAGCAAATCTCTTAAACAAAATTTACCCTCCGCTGACCACGAATTACTGATCGCCCAATTATGGACTTACGAGGTATTATACAGTTTAAAATTACCTACATTTTAGATTATTTTAGTCTCGTGAAATGATTTTAGGTAATTAATGATTTCATTTTTTTTAGGCTGCTCAAAGAGTAAAGCAAAACTTGGCCGATGCATTGAGTTCCGAGAAGAAGGATAGTTTCAAGAAGCTCGGTCTTCTGTCCAAAAATGTTACCCAGAATGAAGGTATCGTGCAACTTAACCCGTTGAATTACTAAATAAAAATGTAAACAAAGTGATATTTTTCTACCTACCTATGTTTCAATTCATCTTCCATTATTTAATTGAGTTTTTATTTATCTAGTGTAATTATCGTTATTTTAAGTAGTGGTTTTTTTCTCTCTTTCTCTCTCTCTGTTCAAAAAACTGTCTCATTGTGTAATATGGTGTTCTATAAGTAAGGATGTAAAGTATTCCTGAATAGATTTTGTTGTATTTTGTATTTTTTTTTGTGTAACAATTTTTATAGTTTTTGAAGAAACACCAATTTTTGAACGATTTTTGTGAAAATTGATTATTTGTTCAATTTTGAACATTTGTTGAGCTTGAATTTTGAAACAAACTTTGCATATTTATATTTTATAATAACTTCATCAATCCTCATACTCATTCTTTGAAAAAATTTAGAATTTGTATTTGAACTTATCAAATTTACAATTTCAAAAATTATTGAATTTCAAATTTTTTTCAACCTTGTGAAATTTTGATTACTTGACTCATCTAATTTAGCTTTCTGAACGAGGATGGTGTCGATGTCAATTTATACGTTGGGTCTAAAACTAGAAATTTTAGATTCAAAAAATTGAAATTTTTTGGTGCTTTTTCTCCATTTAGACAAAAATTATTTCGTAACCTGTTACAATGTATTGAAATTTTGCATTGGAATTGAAAAATTACTACGATTTTTACTTTGACCTCAAAACAAAAATTTTTGATTTTAATCTGTTGAATTCAAAGTACATGAAAATTTCTCGCTGACTTCGAAAAATTGAAATTGTTTATGTTCGTTTTATACTTACTAGATTTTCGTTTGATTGAATTTTTGAGTTGTCTGATTTGAATTTTAGAACTGAAATAGAAATCGTGCTTATATTCTGCGTTTCATTCCACCCCCCACCCATTTGAACCACATTTCGAGAAAAACAAGTCGCATAACAGAGCACAGTCAAATTTTGAAATCATGTCCCTCTCCAATTTTAAGCAAAAAATGAATTGTTTCAGAATTATTCAAAAGTGACCTTGCGACCTATCAAAATAGATTAAAATTTCGCAAGAAATTCAAATAATTCAACAAAAATTATTTTTGGTCAATTTTTGAGCCGAAAACTGACTTACCTATAATTTTCGAAATGTTTTGAAAAATGTCATGCAACTTATCAGATTAATAGGTTAAAATTTTGCGAAAAAAATCAGAAAATTATATCAGAAGTTCAGAATTTTTTGAATTTTTTTTTTTAACGAATTGAAGGGAGCTGATTTTTAGAATTATCATAACTACACAGAAAATTCATCTAAATTCAGGGTTAAAAATCCTTGGAAAGTGCTAAAAAAAAAAAATGCTAAAATTTTTTTTATTTCAAAATTTTAGCCCATTTCGATATTTTAGATGAAACGTTTCAAAATACTGAAAATCACGACCCAATTTTTGGACTTTTTGAATTTCTTGCAATATCATAATTTTATTTTGATAAGTCACGTGTGTCACATTTTTCAAAATTTCTATAAATGATGACCTAATTTCGAAGCTTAGAAATTCTTCAACAATGTTGAAAATGCATATTCGTCGAAACATTTGAATTTCTCGCAAAATGTGTACCTATACTTACTCATTTTGACGAGTCACATGATTGTGTCGCCTTTTTTTTTTAATTTCGAAAATCGTGATTCATGAGCCAATTTTGAGGCTTAAAAATTCCTCAAAAATTATTTTTCATCAAAATATTCGAATTTCTAGTAAAATTTTAAACCCTTTTTGACAAATCAAATGTCATATACTTTTCAAATTTATCCTATAAAATCATGATGCAATTTTGGATTCAAAAATTTTCGAAAGGGCTCAAAAACAATTTTTGTTAAATTACTTGGAATTCCTTTTGAAATGTTAACCCATCCAATTTTGAGCTTAAGATTCTTCAAAAGTGCTCAACAAATGTTCATCAATGATCAGATTAAATCAGATCTCAACATTTTCCGGATTCGATAAAATTCGATCTCTGGTCAGGTTTGCTCAAATCGAATAATATTTACCTGAGACGACCGAATAAAATCTCATTCATAGAATCAAATATCATCTCTGAGAGCAAATCGTACATATATTTAATAAAATTAACAGACATTAATAAACAAAAGGTTAAAAACAATTAAACGATAGCGATTTTTTTTTTCAATGACAACGCTGAATTAGGACTGTTTTCCATCACATATTGTAAGTACCTATATTTATGTACTATCTGATTACTATACATCTAATTGACGTCGACAATTATATCGTTTAATTTTACACAAATACAAACCTATTGTTTAGCCTATTATGAATTGATCGAATCATTAGGTCGTCATTTTTTTAAGTACATACTTTTTTTCAAGTTCCAAATTTGGCAGTGATGTTAAAAAAATTATTTCGTCGAACCGTAATGGTGTGAGCAATTTATCAGCGCGTTTTAAGTACTTTGATCGCCCTTATAATACGTTCGTTTACTTGAAATAGGTAGTCTTCCGGTCTCCAAGTGATATTTTTTTTGAGATCATAACTGTGCGAAAAATTCGATACTTTCTCAGCTAATTCATTCGTCTTTTTACATATTATAAAGCGAGAATATACATAAACAAAAAAAAAAAAAAAAGAATAAGTAGGTAAATATGCATACTTAGTAGAAATTATGTACCAATTTCTCAACACGAATAATACATACTCGTAAATTAATTACATAAACGATAGACTGGGGGACTCATTTTCAAAAGAAAAACAAAAAATGTGCAACCTTTTTTTTTTTGTCTTTGTAAAATTTCTCCACAAAATATATTATATCAAATATCACCTTTTGAAAATCTAAACAACACAATAACATTGATATTGATAAAATAATCAGAAATCGTTTCATCGCCCGGATTATAAAATTAACTTGATCACAATAAACTGGATAAAACATGTTAAGATATTAAGCTCGTTAATTTTTCTAATTGTACTTTCGTTGTTCGTTCATATTTCATCACAGAAACACCTCGTACAATAAAACCGAACGATGGCGGTTTGCTTTCGATAACCACAGTCGGGTTTGGAATCAGTTATTAGTGGAAAATACACGTCTGTGCGAGCGTGGATTTAAAAAGAATAAAATCCCAAGTAACATCTGCAGAAGAAAAATATGAAATATTAATTACAAGCGACGAAAAAAAAAATCTTCGGAGGAAGACACTGAAATAATATAAAAAGAAAAAAAACCCAACACTGATAAAATACAGTATGACACAAAAGTAGTGCTCGGTGGCTTTCATTTCTAAGTGGAAAGAGCTAGCGAAATGAATGAAGCGGCGTTGAGTAGGGAAAAATAAGGACTTTCAAAACCGACCTTGAAAATTTCAGGCCCATGCACAGGGTGTCCATAAATTGAAAAACCGGTTTGGTGAAAAAATTCAAACTGGTTATTATTGGCGCAAAGTATTCTAAACACTAAGGCGACAAAAACGTGATATGAATTTTTTGAAACCGGTTCATTAATTTGCAACCATTTAACAAAAAGTACCCAAAAATTGTAGATACAGAAAAAAGCTTGAAACAAAAGTTATAGAGCGTGAAAAATTACACAATTCTGTTCAATCACATTTTGAAACCGGTTCGTTGGTTCGGATTTAGCAACCAGTTTTTGACAGTCACCTGAAAATTGAAGATGGAGAGAAAAGCTTGGAACAAATTTGTAGAGCGTGAAAAATTGAACCATTTTCGCTGATCAGATTTTAAAACCAGTTTAATAATTTTCAACCAGTTATCAAACAAAAATTACATAAAAATTGGACATCGAGAAAAAAACTTGAAACAAAAGTTGTAGGGCGTGGAAAATTACACAATTCTGTTCAATCACATTTTGAAACCGGTTCATTGGTTCGCATTTAGCAACCAGTTTTTGACAATCAACTAAAAAGTTGGAAATAGAGAAAAAAGCTTGAAACAAAAATTGTAGAGCGTGAAGAATTGAACCATTTTCGCTGATCAGATTTTGAAACCGGTTCATTAATTTGCAACCAGTTATCAAAAATGACCTAAAACTTGGATATCGAGAAAAAAGCTTGAAACAAAAGTTGCAGGGCATGAAAAATTACACAATTCTGTTCAATCACACTTTGAAACCGGTTCATTGGTTCGCATTTAGAAACCAGTTCTGGACAATCAACTAAAAAGTTGGAGATAGAAAAAAAAGCTTGAATCAAAAGTTGTAGAGCGTAAAAAATTGAACTATTTTTGTTGATCAGATTTTGTAAATGGCTAATTAATTTGCAACCAGGTATCTTTCGAAGGCTTTCCGCAAATTAATGAACTAATTTTAAAATCTGATCAGCAAAAATTAGTTCAATTTTTCACACTGCACGTTCTACAACTTATGTTTCAAACTTTTTTCGCTATCTTCATTCTTTTGGTAATTTTTGATAATTGGTATAACTGGTTGCAAATTGATGAACCGGTTTCAAAAAATTCATATCACGTTTTTGTCGCCTTAGTGTGTAGAACACATTGGCCTAATAAAAACCAGTTAGAATTTTTTGACCAAACCGGGTTTTCAATTTGTGGACACCCTGTGCATGGGCATAGAAATAAAAGCCACCGAGCATTACTTTTGTGCCATACTGTACATATAAGGCGAATTAAAAAAATGCTAAAAATACAATTGGGAGATTTACATACGTTAAAGCCTACATGCATACAAATTACAAATACACTCGACTCGGACCAAAGCCTAAACATGATTTCTTTTTAAACCCACTGATCGTAACTAAGCATAAAAGATCTGTTATAATAAATTTGAAGGAGACGAAATAGAATAAAAATAATACACTTATGTACAACCTAAACGAGAAACGGAGTCGTCACAGTATGCAGCGGATGCAATCCTGAACACATGATCGGTTCGAGACGATAAAAAATATCATTTAAAATACTGTACATAATGTAGAATAGACGAGACAATGGTATCGAATACGATTTGTAAACATACAGAACCGAATAAAATACAACGATACGAGAAATACACGGTACAAATTATAACACCAGGTCATTTACGTTTTCCTACAGAGTACATCATGTTATCAGGGTAATCGTTAAAGAAGGGCATTCCGGCCATAGGCGGATTATACGAGAACGGGGCCCGATGGAATCCATTAGGATTAATCGAATGAGGTTGCTGAGGTTGATACGAAGGGTACATCGAATACGACGATGAAGGTGTACTCAAAACGTGCGAATATGTAAATCTAGCTGACGGTGGCGGAGGTACAACCAAAGTTGGCTGGTACAAGCTGACGTTGGAGTTATTGTACATATACGACGAAGGCACATGATGATGCTGATGATGCTGAGACGGATACGAATACGAAGAACGTTGTATGGGAATTACGGTAGAATCGTTAGTGTAGCTTGGATACACGCAGGGGCTTTTTTCGTAGCCCCTGAGTAGTTGCTAGCAATTATTGGATGTTTTCATATTCGCAACGTAGTCTTGATAACTAACGCTGACTTTCTCACTCCGGTACCTAGTTAGTTTTATATTTCTTCTTATATCCGGAGTGACTGGACCTTTGAAACCGCCTTTTCTCAGTAAAGAATCGATCGTTTGTACTTGGTCCCAACCTATAGAAATCGAATTCATAGTGTGAGATGTGGACTACATAATAATGATACGCTCGGTATGTTCGATAGGATAGGTTACCTTGCTCGGACGCGACTTCGGGTAAATAAGTGGCAGTACGTTTGTGGCCTTTTTCGTTATGGAATTCGATTCTTATACCATGTACACCGACTTCCCAATCGCGATAGTCAGCTCCATCTTCGAAATGTCTCAAAATTGATACAGATACGTGCAGTTTTGATAATTCATCCGTAGTTATCGGACTGAATCGAGTATCGTTACAAGCGCTGTGAACAAAAAAACAAGTCGAATTTTAGATACTACCATTCCATCGATCGCAATAAATAAAAAGGATACAGGATTTCACCTCGTAACAGCGTATTCCCTCAACCCATTATGCAGGTTGATCGCACCAAACGTGCCAATACATCCTCGTAGACGTTTGTCTTTGCCAATTTTCCAGGTCACGAACAAAGGACTGTTGAAAATACGTCGTACTATATTGAAAAATTACACGATATTCGTAACAAAAACAACACATCTGTTATGTAACAGAAAGTTCTCTGGCCTAAGAGAGCTAGCCTAGATTGGAAACAAGTTTAAATCCATTACTTACTAAGGATCGTTACTGAAGTCGGGATTTTTCGGTGGTTCTAAGCTATGTAGATGAGAATAAAGAACATCGAAGCAGAAAAAACACATTTCATGGCTGGCCACTGTATCATTGCCATTTTCTTTGTTGTTCAAAATACTGTGGCATAAAACACTCGTAGTGTTGTTGAGCTTCTGCTTTTTAGTTCCACAGCAAGGTGAACTCATGATGGACACTTTTACTACGAAATTTAACCAACTTTGAACAAATTTAATGCTCCGGACGATTTCTTTCTTCGAAACTAGTTCTTTATTCTCAAAATTCCAAGTTTTTCCTTATCAAACTGGCAAATTATGACGTCACAGACTCTTTGTCAGCCGTTAGGTGACCTCGCATAGATATACTCATTCGCCATCTTGTTCCTGGACTTTCCTTATTCATTTCAAGTTGTTGAGTACTCTGTCCTCACTCTGACTGAAATAATCTAAAAAGTTCAAACTTGAACTTGAGACGTTAAGAGTGATGGGAAAGTGTTCAGCTAGTGCAAAAAATAATAAATAAAATATTAAAACAATCTGTTTGATTTTTCTATAATTGAAATGAAAATTTATCACAATTTTTTAATTTTTACCTACAGTTATGAAATGAAAAGTCACAGGAATATACAATACTGTAGAGTATCAATCTCAAAAGTTCGGAGAAAATCTCAAAAAAGTAATGAATACCAAAAAAGATCAACTCATTGAGTTTTTAATTTACTCATTTTACTGATACTGAAGAATGATTGAAGGAAATGAGGACAATTGATCTCAATTCTTGACTAATCTTTTCAATATTGCAGTTTGTGTAAGAACTAAGAAATATACAGTACTTTTGGATCATTTTAATTTTTATCTTTCTTTAACCATCTACAATCATGTTTGCGATTCCGAATCCGATTTGCGATCTACTCCAGCAATTAAATGTAAAATTTTCAGTACACTGTCAAGTCGTTGATTTCTTTTTTTCAGCATTTCATTTTCTCGCTTCAATCGATCAATATTTTTCATCGCTTCTTTCTGGAAATTCTGACATGCTTGGTTATCTTTCTGTAAAATCGAAACATATTTTAATGTCACATTCAGGTTTTATACCCTCTGATGTTCTTATTTTCTCAAATTTGGACTGGCTTCGACCTACATGATACATGGAAATGGATTCTCGAATAATAACGTCTTCAGTTAATTTACTGTTGTCAGTGTTGTCTGGATCATTTCTTGAAGCTTTCATCGTATGGACTGGCATAATAATTAAACGAAAGATATAATATTATTTTAATGAACTTCACTCCACCAGTATATTATGTAGAATTATTTACGAAATTATTTGAAATTCTAACTCAAATTTAGCAGTGAAAAGTGTTGATAAAACAAAACTCAGATAACATTATCAACAGGAACAAGATGGCGGATGAGTATACCCATGTTGTATATTGCCTTAATAAGATCGTATAGAGCATTTACAAAATTGCTGCATACCCTAGCGCCTGTGCCACGGGATGACAACTTGGCCGGCACTACTATAGACGCATACGATTTCTCATGTAAAAAATGCAATTTTTTCGATTGTACGCGGGTTCTGGTGAACTTCCATGTAGTCTCAAATTAAAGGCAATAAAATTCTGTATCGATTGATCTTAAATTTTCATCATTTCGCGTAAAAATAACGATTTTATGAATACTTCTATTTTACTGATTTTTGAATAGTACGTACGTCATCTTTAAACTATAAACTACTCGAAATTTTCAATGAGCACATATGTGTTTTGAATGATTAAAATGTTCAGAATTTTATCCTCTTTAAAATGAGTTTTTCCCGAAAGCTCTACCTTTTACCGTTAAAAAGTTCTCGAAGCTTTAAGTTGCAAAAACCAGCTGCAGGCAGTAATCATTGAACTTTGAACTAAAATTAATCGAAATATTCAGTGAACACATAGGTATTTTAATGCAGAAAATTGTTTGTAATTTTATTTTCTTTAAAATGGGGGTTTCCCGAAAGCTCTGCCTTTTACCGTTCATAAGTTCTCGAAGCTTGAAGTTGCAAAAACAAGGCGAAAACCAGCTGCGAGCAGTATAAGTATTGAACTTTGAACTGAAATTAACCGAAATTTTCAGCGAACACATAGGTATTTTAATACAAACAACAAAACGTTCGTAATTTTATCCTACTTATTTGTACCAAAAGCTCTATCTTTTACCATTCAAAAACTCTGGAAGATCAAAGTTGCCGAAAGTGGTCAAATTGTATCATCACTGAGTAAGTACCTACCTATAATACCTATCAGTTCACTTTGGTATTGATCAGTGACAACTTTTGGCAACTTTGATCTTCAAGAACTTTTGAACGGTAAAAGGCAGAGCTTTCGGGAAACCCCCATTTTAAAGAAAATAAAATTACAAACAATTTTCTGCATTAAAATACCTATGTGTTCACTGAATATTTCGATTAATTTTAGTTCAAAGTTCAATAATTACTGCCTGCAGCTGGTTTTTGCAACTTAAAGCTTCGAGAACTTTTTAACGGTAAAAGGTAGAGCTTTCGGGAAAAACTCATTTTAAAGAGGATAAAATTCTGAACATTTTAATCATTCAAAACACATATGTGCTCATTGAAAATTTCGAGTAGTTTATTGTTTAAAGATGACGTACGTAGTATTCGAAAATCAGTAAAATAGAAGTATTCATAAAATCGTTATTTTTACGCGAAATGATGAAAATTTAAGATCAATCGATACAGAATTTTATTGTCTTTAATTTGAGACTACATGAAAGTTCACCCGAACTCGCATACAATCGAAAAAATTGCATTTTTTACATGAGAAATCGTATGCGTCTATAGTAGTGCCGGCCAAGTTGTCATCCCTTGGCACAGGCGCTAGGGTAAACTATCCCGCATTGCGCCATATGACAATGCTCTATGTGGAAGTTGCTCGCCATTAGCACTGATAATTTTTAGAGGGAAAACTACATTCATAAAAAAATCACGAAGCATGTAAAATATTGCAAATAAATTTGGTGATAACTGCGAACGATGAAGTGTTTAAATTCACGTCTCGTTACGTTCAAAAAATGTGTTTTACGTGTTGCCATAGTTATCATTGAATGCTAACGAAGTCATTAGCTTAGTTCATTCATCGTACGTATGCATTCAGCTGGGCTGATTATTCGTCAACGAACTCCAAAATGGAACTATACCTGGGTACCTACGTTTCTTGTATTAAAATCGGTAATTCTCCGATCATTCCACCCTTGGTAAGTAATCGTACGATAAGTCGATGTGTTTGTTCTTACCTCGATCATAAATTATTAATTCATATCACCTATTTGCAGTTGGACGAGTGTCGACGAGAAGAAATGCGATATTATCGTCAGCTAGCTGTTTCATTACAGAACCGTTTCAAATCACAAGATACCAGCAGTGATACCGGAGTCACCAGTTCGTCTGAAAGTCTACCTACGGAAAAAGAACTTGTATCGAGAATGGATCCGTTGGATGATATGAAAACCGACGATCTAGACGGTGTAGAATTAGAACATCTCGATCTCGACGGTTCTGATAGTGATGATGCTTCGCACGAACCTAGTGATTCGTTCACCTTTGCTGAAACTAACGTATCGAATACTTTCGACGAACGTGGTGATTCGTTCACTTTGGCTGAAAATAACTTATCGAGTACTCGAGAGAGGAGTAATTCGTACACTCTGGAGACTCCCAGTCCGGTACTGTTGGCTTTCATTCGATCTCTGCAGGAAAAACAACAAGATAACGATCAATCGCAGGATATTTTCACCGATACCGAGCTCGGTACACCAACTATGGCCGAACAGGCATCCGGAACCGAATGTTTGAAAGAGAAAACTCGTCGAAGCTTATGGGCTGTTCATCTACCTTCGAGTAAACCCGGAGAAACATTAACCCAATCGACTTCTTTGCCAAATAGCAACTACGTCAGTCCATCGAGAATGGTCAAACGTTCGTCGTCGCAATCAGAAGACGACGGTTCAGTCTATCACGATACTTATGTATCGAACGATGAAGATACCGAATACGTCGATAAAATCGAACAACAGTTGACTGAAAACGATATCACTCCTACTAAAAGCCCGGTTCCATTCAACGCTAACGATAGTTTCGCCAAAGATTTCAACTTACTCGATATCAGCTTCCGGTCACGAGATACGGATATCGGTCGTGAAAGCGTCGGTACATTTTCAAACTGTAGCAGCGTCAGTTTGGGGAAATTCATGCCATCGGTGGATAATAAAAAGTCAATCGAGTGCGGCGGCGAAGCTGAACAAGAAGCTTTTACGTACTTTCACGAACAACTTAAACTGAAACACAGGCAACAGTTAGCCCAACTTTTGCAAGTACAGCAACGAGAGCACGACATGTTGAAGGAACAATTCTTGAAAATTTCTCGACCTTCGAGTTGCGTCAACGTGTCTCCTCCTTCGACCCCGTTGGCGGTCTATTCTCACCACAAATCACCTAATAAAAGCATCGTTTTAGACGAATCGATCTCCACTCAGTTACTACCTATTCCTAATTCGTCGTCATCGCCTAAGAAACGATCCACTTCCGGTCAATCTCCGATTCACAGAAGGCATCAAGCTGCCAGTAAAATACAAGCTGGTGTTCGTGGCTATTTCACTAGACGGCTTTTTAAAACGAGCAAGGTCGTTTTACTCGTACAAACCATTAAAGATTGTTTAGTTACGGCTGTATCTCTTCAAAATGAAACCAATCTTGGATTATCTGAGTTGGATTTACAGAACAGGCTGTTACAACAGGTAAATGATCGGTTTTTCGTTTTTCTTCTCATTAACGTGATATTTTGTACTGATTGGGTTATATGGTTTGGTTTCAGTTGACGACTGCTTGTAACGAACTGAACGATATTTTCTCACTTCCGGTCAAAGAGAGATTGGCCATTATAGCCGAAGATAGGGAGAAGAAAAAAAGAGAATCTAGACGTACGAATACACCTCTTCCATTATCAGAAGCTACTAGACGATCTTTGCAACGAAAATTGTAACGTTTCAAGTTTTAATGCTCAAATATCTACAATATAATTTGTTTACTGAAAAAGCTAAAACGTCTGTTCGGTTTCAGAACCAGTTCACTTCCACCCGATGATCGAAAAAGATCCAGAAAACGTTGCAAATCAGCATCTTCCGTCCGTTCGGGTAAAATATCCATTCAAAAATGATCCGAGCTCTTTCTTCGTAGATTCGAATTTTTTCTTTGAACTAATGTTGAATCATTTCTCTTAGATTCGTCCAACAATACACTACCTAGTCAAAGAAGACCACTTACAGCTACAATGTCATTTTCGCACAAATACTCGATGCCGCGTTCGAATCGTAAACCTTGGAGATGATTTATCCTGTCTAAAGATCTCAGCCCAACGATTATCATAATTTTATACGTTTATTTTATAGTTTTTATTCATTTTTTTTCAGCTATTTTTATACTCCAGAAGTTTAGTTTATTAGAAAAAAAAGAAAGCAATCGTGTGATTTTTACCTGTGATCGTGAACAAGTTTATTATTACCTATTTTAAGTTTCTAATAATGAGCTTATTATAATTGTCAATTTTTGAAGTGATTTTAGCACCATTTTTTTTCCAATTTTTTATATTAATAAATTATTATTTTTTTAATTGTCTCGTGCATTAGAAATGGTTTTGTTGATTGATTTACAGAAGAAGTCAAATTTTATATCGCTCCCCCCCCCTCCCCCAATGAAAATTGAGTAAAAATGAATCGTACAATTTCTAAAATTGACCTCGCGACCAATCAAAATGAGTTAGAAATTTATGACAAGATTCAAATATTTCGACAAAAACATTTTTTGAGCAATCTCGTTTCAAAATTCTATCCAGAGATCTAATTTAAAATTAAATTAAAACTTGTTAAAATTTATTACGCAAATAAAATAATTGTGTAACTCTACTTGATTCATCTCACAACATAAATCACAATGCGAGATTTTCAACACATGAATAAACAATACGGTTTCTAAAAAAGCCTAACTCTTGCCAATAAAAATAAAATGATGAAAAAAAGTCAAAAAACAAAGGAATGAAATAAGGGAACACTGACTACAAAAAAAAATCAACAGGAAGAGAAGTAGTAGATATTAGTAACGAAATCATAAAAACGTATTTAATTAATCATCGCATCAAAGATAAAAATAACGGAAGCTCGAACAAAAAACCAAAACGAATGCGCAGAAGAATAAATAAAATTCTTTCAAACCAGTGTAAGAGAAAATGAGTTCCAAAAACTTTGGAAAAAATCGAATCACTGGAGAAAAGTAACGAGGAAAAATAATCAACGCTAAGATCCAACGTAATAAAACAAAAGAAATTAACACACATGAAAGGTGAAGAAACTCAATACAATGAATGAGTATTATTTTCCAAGATTGATCACGAACCAATCCGTAGGTTAGCAATCCAGGGCTCGTTGAAATTCGCGTTCGTTTAGATCGTACTCTTCTTGATGCAAAATTTATTCGTTCGTTCTAAAGTCACAGCCATAAAGGTCCAGTTTTTGGCATTTTTACAGCTCCCGTAAATCGTAATCCTAAAACAAACTCGAGTTAAGTACGAAGAATTTCTGAAAACTAAGATAATATTCATGATATAGGATGTTTTCAAGCTCACTTTTGGTCTCGCGACGTATCTGACTCGCTAATTGCAACGCTTCCGCAGTTTCATTTTCATTTGCATTTTTATTCGTCATTTGGGAGAGGGGGAGGGGGAATCTTGAAAATTACCTTTATTTGACTGGGCAATCCCTTCTAGCACAAAGACATTCAGGTACATATAAGGGGAGCAGAATACTAAATAACATTTAAAATGTTCCGATTTCAATAATTATTATATTTTAATAATTAAACATGTTGAAAAATTCAGTGTCCGAGAGCGCTGTACGCAGTAATTTACCATATTCAGACAGAAAACAAATAGATTTAAACCTAGGCTAGCTTTCAGGATGGTTTGTTTTTTCCTTATTGTTATTCAACGTTGTCACTTTCATCTTATTCGTCGGATTTATCTGGATTAGGGCTGGTTTCGTTGATAATTCCTTATTGTTATTCAACGTTGTCACTTTCATCATATTCATCGGCATTATCTGTCTTAGGGCTGGTTTCGTTAATGATTCTTTATTGTTATTCAACGTTGTCACTTTCATCATAGTCATCGGATTTATCTGGATTAGGGCTGGTGTCTTTGATAATACCTTGTTGTTATTCAACGTTGTCACTTTCATCATATTCATCGGATTTATCTGGATTAGGGCTGGTTTCGTTGATAATTCCTTGTTGTTATTCAACGTTGTCACTTTCATCATATTCATCGGATTCATCTGGATTAGGGCTGGTTTCGTTAATGATTCCTTATTGTTATTCAACGTTGTCACTTTCATCATAGTCATCGGATTTATCTGGCTTAGGACTGGTATCGTTGATGATTCCTTATTGTTATTCAACGTTGTCACTTTCGTCGTATTCGTCGTATTTGTCTGGGTTAGGGCTTGTATCGTTGATAATTTATGTTTAAGAGCTTTATTTTCATCTTCGAGCTGCTTTATTCTGCTAAGGTGTTCTTTATTCGACCGGATAAGCTCATTAATGTATTCCTGTAATAAAAGCGAAATGTAACCGCTGCGTTTGGAGTAAAAATAACACAAGATGAAATGCATACTAACCTGTGTGACATATTTGATGACTACTTTTTGACCAACACTGATATTAGCATCATTCGGAGGAACAACAGTCATAGAAGACTGACCATTTTTATCACCTTTGGCTGGAAGGAAGCATTGAACGACTTGCACTGGATTGGTATCCTCAGAACGAACATCCGGAGAAACATTCGCAGAAGATTGGCCATTTTTACCACCTTTCGCTGGCAGGTGGCTATGAATGAGTTTTGCTGGATCGATAACTTTACAACGACCAGCATAAGTATTTTTGTATGAAGGAGGAATAGTCACAGAGACCGCAATATTTTTACTGCCTTTCGGTGGCATGTGGCAATGAACGAGTTGTGCTGGGTCGATAATTTTACGACGACCGGAGTTAGTGTTTTTTTTCGAAGGAACCTTGATCACAGAATGTTGAGCAATTTTGTCACTACTCGGGATGACATGTCTGATATTATGTGTAGGAATGGCGTTATAACGTAATTTCGTCCTGCTGTCAGGATCGACGCTTTTTACGATGTCTTCTTCTTTGAAATGTTTCTCGCACAGCTTTCTCGTAGTGGTTATTTCGGGCATGCGGCAGATATCCATCCACTGCTTTCTGCGTTCTTCGTTTTGTGGGAAGCTGCAAAAACAACACATTGAAAGTACAAACTCGAAACAATAATACGTATTTTAAATATACTGCGAGTTCTGGAATCAATCTGCACGATCATCATCAAGAATTCAATCACTTACCTGAAGTAACTTATTGCTTTGTCGACGTTTCCGCATAATGCACATATTTGTCTTCTCCGAAGCATTTTACCCTTAAATTTATCACACGAAAGACTTCGATTTCTCGGAGGATTCAACGATGGTACGGCATTTCTAAGCAATCTGGCTCGTTTGGCGTTTTCTTTGAAGTACTTATCTTCGAAATGAATCGAGCACAAACGCACATTCACAAGCTGGTTCTTTATTCCGCAAAAGTCCAGCCAAAGTTTTCGAACGTCTTCAACTTGTGGACACCTAATAAACGTAAACCAAATATAAAACGTGATACGTTGAACAATAATGAGCGAGTGTTTGATAGTAGAACTTACCTGAACACTTTGGGTTTGCGACCACAAACGAAGCACTTCATTATGACGGCAGAACGGTGATTCCGAAGTTCACAATTTCAACGGTAACATAAATCCTGCACAGAAAACAGTCAAGTGATGAAGATTATAGTAAAACGATACCATTTTATGAGTTGAAACAGATCAGCCAAGCGATGGAAGAGATGAGTATAAGAAAAACACTTCGACAACTTTGTAATTTACTGACAGATGACTGTTGAGGAGAAATTGAGGTTGGTTGATCTTCGTTTACAGTAGCTATTTCGTTATAATATTCTAGCAACTCTTTCGCTTATTTCAATCATGAGCTGATTTTCTTTTTCCGGCGATTTTAACGTAGGTGTTGTATACTGTTGAAAGAAAACGACGACTTACTTGTAGATTAATAAGCAGATGAGAAAATCACAGCAGCTCGACTGTACAATTGACTGACGAATAGTATGGGCAAATTAGGATTAGTTGAATGTCTTCAAGAGCAAGCACGTTGTTCGGAGATTTTTGTAACCCTTGTTTCTTTTTTTTTTCGTAAAACATTCCTTTTAAAATCGAAAACGAAATAATTATCAATTTATCACTCTACAAAATGTTCTATTATTTATTTTTGTTTTGAAACGATTTTTTGCAGTGTTACCAGTTATGATATTCTTGAAAGCTTTTTCAGGCCTTCAAGCGAGCTTTACTTCAAGCAACTTCCAGACTTCCACATGCGATTGCTACACACCATTTTTATGCGCGCTGATTGGCCCGTGTTGCTCTCCTCGGTCCTCTTTCCATTCATGATTCAGTGCTTCTCAGTTGTCTGGTGAATTCAAATTTTAATTTTTAATCCGCCACCAAATTCCCGATCGGCGATCACATATTAAATCCACGAAACGAAAATTAATTATTATTTATTTTGCCCCTTCTATTTTGAAGATAGGCTACAAAAATCGATAGATTCCAATTGCCAATTCCAAACAAAAATGACCCAAAAATTCACATTTATTTTCAAAATCGGTGGTTTTGAGCAAAAAGTTTGAAATTTGAATTTTTCCATTGATTTGGTCAGGTATGCATCTAAAATATTGATTTTTTCATCTCGGAAAATCGGCGATGGAAAACTGAAACCTGAAACTAAAACTAGAACTGAAATGAGAAAAACTGAATCTGAAAACTGAAAATTTGAACTGAAAAAAATAAAACTGAAACTAAAAACTGAAAACTTGAACTGAAATGTAAAAGTTTTGCCATCACTGCAATTAAGATTCCCATATTTCTTCGTAATTTTTGAGTTTGAATTTGAAATTTGAACTAATTTTGAAGTTTTTGTCGCCAAGTAGCAAATTAGTGTATGAAAATTGAAAATTCATGAAAGCAAAGAAAAATTCATCTTTTTCCATTTATTTTCTTTTTGAACCTCAAGAAATGACGAAAACTGAAACTGAAATGGAAAACTGAAAGTGTGAAAAGTGTGAAAACTTGAACTGAAAAAAGCAAAACTGAAAACTTAAACTAAAAAAAAATAAAGCTGAAACTAAAAACTGAAAACATAAAATGAAAAAAATGAAAAAAAAACTGAAACTGAAAATTGAAAACTTGAACTGAAATGTGAAAGTTTTACCATCACTGCGGAAAATTTATACTTCTAAAAACAAAATAACAACATTGTTTTCCATAAGAAGTTGATTTTTCTGACTGTAAATTTTTTAAAATTTAAACAATGTTGTGTGTTAGTTGACCTCAGTTTTTGAAAATTTATCATCCAGTGTGCAAATCAACATTCTATTTTTGATAGTACATAGAAATAGAAAATAATATTTCTAACCTTTTTTGTGGGGAGGGGAGGATTTTAGGAAGCCAAAAATATAATGTTCGATGGTAAAAAATTATATTTCAGACCTTGACATTTTTCAAATTTACCATAGGTAGGTAGTAGGTACCTACAGTTTTTTTTTTTTTTTTTTTTTTTTTTAATAATTGCTCATTTTGAAAAAGAAAATTCACCAAGTTCGAGCGAAGCGAGGGCGAAAACTTTCAAAAATTTATCAATATGAAAAGCTAAATAAAATCAGTTTAATTATGGTAGAAAATTATACTTCTGATTTTTCAAACTTGAACATCTGCCATTTTTAGGAATTCCAAATTTCAAAAAATGATAATCCGAAAAGTAAAACAACATTATTCTTTAAGTATGTGAAAAGTTTATTTTCGTGGCTCTGTTGATATTTTCTCATAACGATACCTACTTGAGGAATTTTCTAGAAATCTCAATGTCTTCAAAAATTTGAATAGTTATACAAAATACGACTGTGGTTTTTTTATTTCTATGTATTTTCTTGATTGTGGTATTTTGAATACCTATTTGTTTATTTTTCATCCAAGAAGTGGAAGTACCTACGTAATAAATATAAAAAGGAAAATTTTGGAATTTCATTTATTGTTGACAATTTTTTTATTTATAATAATGTCAACATCATCGGTAGTCGGTAGCTTGTAAGATGAAATTTCAGCGAAAAAAATAGAATAATTTTTCTCAGTTCACAGTTTCAAACTGGTCACCTATCAAAGTTTTAGGTAGGCAACTCAAACGCTTGTATGCATCATTTGTTGCTTTTACTTTCTGTGAATAAGTAAGCAGCCGCAAGATCAATGATTAATTTTCCCCATGAATCATGATTGTACCTTCCTATCTAATACCTATGCAATTAATTTCACATCAATACCTTTCATTTTGAAAAACGTATCTATTTTAAGTTCATCCCACTACACAAATGAAAACGCTACCCATAAAATTAAAAATTTTCAAATTAATTGTGTTCTGTGAAGCACGATTTTTCAAAAAAATTAAATACGTATCTACAAAATGAAAAGCTGATAATTTTCTTTCAATCACATTGATTTTGATGGATTGATAAAAAAATTTTTAAAAAAATGAAAGAAATTCACTCGTCATCATTTCTGCAGATGAGCAACATTAATCAACATCTGAAAAGTATAATATAAATGAAAGCAAAGTTGGAAACTTGGAAAGCCAGCTAAAAGCCAAAAATCGAAAGCTGATGATTTTTGCGGATTCGTGTAAGCTGAAATTCAGCTCAGCTTTCTCCTTTTAGTCTGCCTGAAAGCTATTCAAAAGATTTAATTTTTTCGACTGTCCTATTAGTTTTTTAAAAATTTTAATTCTGCGTGTTTTAAAAAAATATATGAAAATCCCCCCCCCCACTAAATCTTAAGGTGAAAGAAAACTTGGAAAAGAAAGTTTGAACGTTGAAAACGTGAAAACTGATTTAAATTGTTTCAATTTTTCATAGAAAAAAATGAGTTTTAAATTGCTGAGCAGGCAATCCGTGCTTGCCCGCAAGCTAGCCAAGAGCCAGTAGAGCCAGTAGTATCAGCAATATCAGTTTTGAAAGCAAACTAGAGCAGCAGATACAAGGTATTTGAAATTCCATTTCAAGAAGTCGAAAGTACCTATCAGGATGAACATGAACTGCAAATGCCTAAAAATAACAAGAAATGAACTTTTGACACGACTGTATCTTTCATCTGATCACAACTGTGATGTGAGTGACCTCGCATATAATCCGGCTTCATTATAAAGTTTGCCTAAACCAGTTGTAATTAACTAAGCTCAGTATGGTTTCGACGTAATTACAATATTTTCACGATATAGGTACTTAGGTACCTTAGCAGACAAGAATACCTACATATAATAATTAAAAATGGCACATTGCATCACTGTTGTCGTGTTTAAAACAATGCTAGGTACCTATACAAATTCTCTATATGTACAAAAAACATAATAGATCGATAGTTAGTGTTAAATAAGTACAATATAATGTAGGTAGTTGGTAGGTACCTGATCTATTTTTGAAAAGATGTACTGAAAACTTCAAATTTTAGGTTAGGTACCTTTGAAAAACGGATGTGCTAAATTAATTATACCTACGTGAATTTGATTTTTATAGGTACGTTCATTTATTCGTAGGATAAGATATACATATATATCTAACAAGAAATTGTGCAAAAAAGCCATAAAGCGCCTATATTTTCAAATATGGAAAATTGTGTAACATCTAGAAATACTTATGTGTCGTTTGAATATAAACTTGCATCGCAGAATGCAGCACCGATGCTTATGGTTAAAACCAAAGCATTACATAAGAACTTGTCCAGATACCATGACCGTAATCTTTGTGATAATTTTATTGTATAAGCTGCAGGTACCTAATTGAGATTTATACTTTTGCTTCTGCTTACTGAGGGAGGTGTGACGCGATATTAATTGTTTAACACTTGTCATTTCCTCGTTATGTAGATACCTACGTCGCTGTTTATGTACCTATTTGAAATTGACGTCCAATGATCAAATACAAAATTTTGATCCCAAGTCTTCACCAATTAAACAATTTTTCCATAAAATATCTATGGGGATGGGGAAGAAGTGGATGAAAGAATGACATTCACTTTAGGATCTTTTTGGTTTACTATGGCATTTTCAGCATTGAAAGTATTTCCTCTAAATTTTTAACTGTACCTAAAATTTCAATAAAAAAATTGGATTATAATCCTCAGACGATATATAGTGAAAAAATGTTTTAAATTGTAGTTTTATACCTAAGATTTTGAATTTAACCTCAAGAATCTACGTATAGAGTCATTAATGGCGCCAAAAAATTACCAGGTGAAATGTTGTTTGGAATTCGCTGGTATTCTTTTCTCAACACTTTGTACATTATTGACTATGAGTGAATACGCGAGTAATTAATTACCGATGTTAATTTTTCTTCGCTGATGCTGGTGTAACTCTTAATAAGCGTCGACATCATCAATTTTCATTGATTACTTCTTATAAGTAACTTATTAGTGTAACAGCATCGACTATTGTAATTATATTTCATTTCAGTGTAAAGCAATGATAATTAATTATTCGCATTTTGCTGTCGAGAAGCTGTTTCTAAACAATATTACAATATTCATTGAAATGAGTCTACTCTACAACCTTTGCGAAAAAAAAAATAAAATACAATTACATTTGTTTTCTGTATAGTTTTGTTTTATGTAGTCTTTCATTCGGTGAACAATTGCTGCCGCCTTTTTAATCCGGCCAGATAGTTTACCTGTGGAAAGTTCACTGCCACTGACTGTGAGGTGAACGCTTTATATATGTATAGTAGCTTTATATGTAGTAGGTAAGGTAGGCATATAATATTGTTTTGAACTGATGTAGAATGTGTTTTTGATGTTTATGATTTTTGATCTTCCTTTAAGCTGATTATGTTTTATTCGTTACCATGTACATTTTTTTTTTTTTTTTTTCTTACATGGCTTAGTCGATTTTTATACCTAGGTACATCGTGAACTGAACTTGTTCCAATTTTTTTATTTTTTTATATGTATGTAGAATAAGTTTGGATTTTCGTTTGAATTAATTTTGTTACCTACATATTAAACGTCTTTCCTAAATGTTTCGATTTTTAGTTTTTTTTTAACTCGTGTATTTTTTTTTTTTTTTTTTTTTTTTTATTGAAAAATTATATCAAAATTATCAAAAGAATTGTTTTGTTGGAGAGGATTATTTTTCCTGCGTTTTTCATGCAAGATTATTCCTCAATTTTCTTTATTACTTTAAAACATGCTTTCAAATACCTACTTTCTTACTCGTGTGTCTGGGTTGAGTTTCATCTAACAAAGTTTAAATTGTTTTGGGAGGGTTTTATTTTTAATTTTTTTTAAAAATTAGGTAAAATAAATGTTTTGGGTTTTGGTGGTGAGTTATTTCGCTATCGCTTTACAACTTGTCTAGTAGTCTAGCTAAAATTGTAAAAGGATCATTGCTCGTAACCAATACCAATTTGTGTATGTTGTGAAATAAATTACAGCAAATTTCGGATTCCTTCGCGAACGGTTATATTAGCTCTAAAATATATCAATTACGAAATAATCCGCAGTATTAAAATTACATATTAAACTTACCTACGTACGTTAGGTACCTACATATTGTCGAAAACGACGTTTAAAATACGACGAAAATTGTATTAATTATGCGAGCAAGTCATGAGAAAATATTGTCACACACTGAGCAACATCAACCTTACTCGTACTTTTACTTTCTTTATTAAAAATAAACAAAATATGATTTTACTTATTATATTAAGGTAAATAACATATGAAAATAAAACAACGCGACCGTTATATTTGTGTAAAACTGCGCGTTAATATTAATAAAGGGAAAATGCTTGAATTTTGGAGAATAAAAATTGTAGGTATGTATTAATAAGCCATAACATTTTAATCGGAAATAAAAAACAATCAGGAAGAAGAGAGAGTATTTTGAGTATTTTATAGTTAAACCTCGTGAATTAATATTGAAAATACGGTATCTGTCGATTCGATGAACTTCGTTGCATTACCTACCAGCTGATCTTTCGCGGTTCATTACGTTCTTTCGGGTGAGGTGAGATGTAATTACCTATCTTTATAAAGACGCGAAGTGTTCGGATCTTTCAGTTGGTTTCTTCCATTATGAAGCTTGTCATTAAGGAAAAACATAAAATTGCTGGCAGTAGGCTTCTCATGCCGCTATGTTATATTTTTAGCGATTAAGAAATCAGCTAGGCCGCAGGCAGAAGAATCTAATTTCATTTTTGTAACAGTTCCAGAAGTATTCATATATGTACTTTATTGGTAGGTATGTAATTGCAAGTTATGTACTTACCGATATTCCACGATCAAAATGCAAATTTCATTTCACGAGAGAATTTAAAATCGTGGTAAAAAAGGGAGTTTTGAAAAAGAACACGTGAGTCGAGAGGCCTCATTTCAAAATATCTCCTCCCCAAAAAATATCCATATAATTTAAAAAAAAATTATAAACAGTATTCCAAAACAACGCGAGGATATTTAATTTTTGTTTGGATAGCTGAATTTTGTTTGCGAGGTAGCTGCAATGTGAGCTTCAAAATAAGAAAAAAGAAATTGTGTACTTTTCATGAAAATATAATTCAAAATCACAAAAATAGCCAAAAGAGTATTACCAGGTGAATTAGGCGAAATGGCCCTGTTCCCAGATTTAGAAAATTATGAGGGATTATTGTTGAGTACCTCCAAAAAAAATGTTGGAGCGGAATTTGCACCCCTCAACGCGCAGCTCTTGGACAGTACAGCCAAAAAAAAGTGTTTTAGCGGGAAAAATCAATATCCATGAGTAGTGGGGAGAAAATTCTGGTACCAAGTGGAATGTGTAGGGGAAGCATAGGTAGGCCTTTCAACAGGTTATTTTCAAAAATTTTCATCATAGTGGTGGGAGTAAAATTGACAAAAGAGAACTTTGAACCGCCACAGCTCAGGATTGATGGGTTGGGCGGTTGGGCACAGAAGTTGTTTTCACCAAAATATGTCTTTTTTGTCGTAAAAATTAAAATACATTTTCCTCCGAAGTTATCAAAAAAATCCTAATATTTTTTTATAAAATTGAACCAAAACAAAAACTCTGTGTTAGCCAAAATTTTAAAATTTCTATTTTTGCCAAAATTATCAAAAAATGTTAACTTTTGTGAAAATTTCCAAAAAAAACACCTGTTTATTGCCAAAATATTCAAAAAAATCTTATCACCTGAAAAATTGTCAAAAAAAATTAAAAACCATCTTCCTGACATACTATACAATCTTCTGGCTCACTGTCTAATGGTAAGTGATAGAAAATTCAGAGTCAATAATACAACGATGCTTTCTCTGACTAGTGACTTCAGAACAATTCGAGCAGGAGTACCTCAAGGAAGCGTATTGAGCTGGGCCCAATATTATATCTTCTCTACATGGATGACATCCCTCTGACAAGCAAGGTCACAATGGCGACATTTGGGCTGATGACACTGCAATTACCACACAAGATTTTGATCCAGATGTTGTAATGGACAAATTACAAATTGTGAAATTACAAAACAACTTAAACGCAATAAACGAATGGTGTTAAACAATGTCAAACGTGGAGAATCAAAATCAATAGCGAAAAATCAAGCTACGTCCTTTTTACCAGAAGAAAAGTTGAAACAACTTGCTCACTAATGTTTAATAACGATGAAATACTTCCAAAAAATGTCCTCAAATATCTGGGATTACACCTTGATAACCATCTCACATGGAGAGATCATATTCTGAAGAAGAGAACTCAACTCAACAATAAACTCAAATCACTTTATTGGCTTCTTACTTCTTAGTTCTTGGAACTAATATGCTGAACTGACAAAACAAGAGCTTAATATACAAATGTTTATTCAAACCAATTTGGTCCTATGCAGGCCCAGACCACCAGACCCTACCACTGAGTTACTGAGAAAATCTTGATGGGCTGCAACGTATTTGGGCTGGTGAGGTAAAAACTGGGCAGCTTAAAAAATTTCTGAATGAATTTTTACACTCAGTGTCTTGCACTTTAAAGAATGGAAGAAAACAATTTGGCAAATTAATTGAGGATGACTTGAGGAGGCCAGAATCAGGGCTGCTAAAATGCGATACCTCGGTGGGCCGCTAAATTTTCTGTGCTCTAGGGTCCAGCCCTGGTCCTATGGTATTGAACTATGGGGTTCAGCTAGTGAATCCAATATCCTGATTATTGAAAGATTCCAGAACAAAATTCTAAGAAAACTTATAAACGCGCCATGGTATGTGAAGAACACAGGGATGAGGCCCCGAACAATTTTTTTTTGGGTTCTGGGTTTCAGGGCTTGGGCTTTCAATTAGAAATTTATTAGGTCTTGGGCTTGGATTGGGACCTAGGAAATTTTGGGTTTGGGTTTCAGGGCTCAGTGTCCAGTGTCCAGGGCTTGAATGAAGTGTTTAGGGCTTTCCAGGGCTTTTCAGGGCTTGAAATTGAGGGTTCCATGGAAAAGGGGCCTTACGGCCTTAGTCATTTTTTTTTCATGTAGGTACAATTAATTTTGAATGTATTAAATTTTTTTTTATCAATTTCACCTATAGACACTGTACCTGGGGGAAGACAACGAACTAGCGGCCATATTGGCTGAATTATGTGTGTCATGCCAATTTATCCCGCTGGGTGCTTTTGGCTGCGCTGGTGTCAAATTCTTGAACAAAGTACCATGCGAAGTACAGCGCGCGCATCCAACTACTATCAATACCATCCCTCTTCCCCGCTGCTTGCAAACTGACGTATACCGCAGCCAAAAGCACCCAGCGGGAGAAATTGGCATGACACAAGATTTTACTACCGTCCCTTTTCCCCGTTGCCTGTAGTTCAGTGTCTTACCCGGAGGGCACAGGTAGGTACAGTGTCTATAATTTCACCATATTATTCAGTGGTATTGAACTGTTCTTCCATGAAAAAAAAAATTGGAAAATGTTAGCTTGTAGAAAAGTTTTATAAGTTCATTTTTGAACTTATAAAAATCAGTAATCACTAAAAAAAAAAAACTGAGGTCCCTTTTCCATGAAGCCCTTCAATTGCAATTTTAATGAAGAATAAAGTAAAATCTTATTTGATTTTCTGTTGGAAAAAAAACACATTCTAAGGACAGATGACAGATTCCGATTGCTTTTTTCAAAATTATTAGAACATTTTTTTTTTTTTTTTTTTTTAAATCAGAATTGAATTTTTTGGAGTTTTTAATTATTGTCCAAAGTTTTTAAGAATCATTTTTCAAAGAACAATAAACTACCTACAGAATATTATAAATAATGTACCAAAAACCTCTTGAAATATTAAATTTTTTGCTGAAGTTATAATGTTCGGGCGTGAGACCTGTTTGAAAATGCCAAGTCGATAGAAGTTGCGTCCAACTAGTGAGACTGTGGTTTTCACCGAGTGTGTCATTCCAATACTTCTCTTCTCCTAGATCTTGTTTCATTGGTCCAAAAGGTGATAATCGCTTGGAGAGATGTTGGGACTATGGGGTGGATGGTTAAAAACTTCCCCTTTAACAATTTCAGTAAATTTCTCGTCTGTTTCACGGATTGAGGGGGTTATGTTCATCACTCAGCTGATGAGGCACCCATCGCACGAATAATTTTCAAAATTTTAGTCTTTTGGCCAAAAATTTTATCAACACTACCATAAGAGATATCTAATATTTCACTTATTTCCTTTACTTCTGATACCACAATTCTCTGAAATCAATTTTTCGATGTCACTCGCGGATTTGTCCGTTATGAGCCCTGATCACAGTTTGGGTTTCGGGGCTCACGGCTCACGTTCGGGGCTTGGTTTTCAGAGGAAAAGGTTTTGGGCTTCGGGCCAGGGCTTTGTAGTAGGTTACAGTTTTTAAGGTTTTGGGGCTTGGCCATTCGGGCATCAAGGAAATAATCGGGGCTTTTTCGGGTTTCGGGTCCTGGTCCTGGGCCAGACCTCATCCCTGGAAGAACAGCACAATTCTTGAAGATTTGGAAATACCTAGTGTGATATCACGATATCCATTAGAGGTAAGTACGAGGGTGATTCAATATATAAGTTCACTTTTTTCTGAGAAGGACTTAAAATGCACCAAATTCAAAATGCTTTTAACCACGTGATTTTGGTGAGTTTCCCTCTCTCTAGCCGCAAACGCAGCCTCGTTCGTTCACATGAACTGGATTTAGTGTCTATTGAAAGTTGCGCCAGCTTATATGAGCCGTCCAAAATCGAAGTGCGTTGTATGATCCGATTTCATAACTTGAAACGGACGAAACCAAAAAAAATTAATAACAAAGTGTCTTCAGTGTATTGGCAAGTGATTTCCTACTCGATAGTCGCGCGTTGGTTCCGTAAATTTGAGCGAGGATCATCCAAAGTAAAAGATGTGAAGACAGCTGATAGACCCCGCAGTTCCATAACGGACAAATCCGCGAGTGACATCGAAAAATTGATTTCAGAGAATTGTGGTATCAGAAGTAAAGGAAATAAGTGAAATATTAGATATCTCTTATGGTAGTGTTGATAAAATTTTTGGCCAAAAGACTAAAATTTTGAAAATTATTCGTGCGATGGGTGCCTCATCAGCTGAGTGATGAACATAACCCCCTCAATCCGTGAAACAGACGAGAAATTTACTGAAATTGTTAAAGGGGAAGTTTTTAACCATCCACCCCATAGTCCCAACATCTCTCCAAGCGATTATCACCTTTTGGACCAATGAAACAAGATCTAGGAGAAGAGAAGTATTGGAATGACACACTCGGTGAAAACCACAGTCTCACTAGTTGGACGCAACTTCTATCGACTTGGCATTTTCAAACAGGTCTCACGCCCGAACAAATGCCCCGATTTACTTGGTAATTACGTCAAAAAATAGGAAATCCACTCTAGTTTTAGAATATGTGTAACTTTTTTCAAATACATTTCTTTAAGACCCTCTCAGAAAAAAGTGAACTTATATATTGAATCACCCTTAACATCTATCAAGAAAGAATTTCTAACCACAACAATGTATTAGTCAAAAATCTTCTGAATCATGATGAAGAAAATATACTTACTATCTGCATAGATGTCATGTATTGGACGGTTAGACCTACCAGTGAGATTTCAATCTTTGAGTGCAAGCTAAATGTTACTATTTTGTAACAGATTGCTTTTTGTTCCTTCAAATAATAATTAAAAAATCTCATTTTTGCCAAAATGGTACAAAAGTTTCTTTTTCACAAAAATTATTAAAAAATCCAACTTTTGTTAAAATTGCTAAAAAAAGTTATGTTTTTTGCCAAAATTGTTGAAAAATTCCTTTTTTTAACCAAAAAACTTTGTTAGTAGCCAAAATTTTGAAAATTCCTGCTCCTGCCAAAATTATCCTATAAGCAGTCCTTGTTTGCCAGAATTGTCTGCAATGTTCTGTTTTTGCTTAAATTGTCAAAAAATCTTGTTCATGGCAATAGGTATTGTAATGAAGTTCCTTTTTTGTCAAAATTATAAAAAACCCTTTTAACTTTTGTAAAAATTGCCAAAAAAAACTTTTGTTTTTTGCCAAAATGTTCAAAAAATCCTGTTGCCAAAATTAGCAAAAATTCTCGCTTTTGGCAAAATTATCCTAAAAAGTCCTGTTTTTAGGCAAATCATTTGTCAAAAGTATTTTTTTCGTAGTTATCAAAAAAAAACACTGTTTTTTGCCAAAATAAATAAATTATTGTAAAAAAAACTTCTAAAATTTTCAAAACTCCTGCTTTTTGTCAAAATTATCAACAAGTTCTACTTTTTTGACGAAATATTTTATAGGCAAAGACCTTTTTTTGACAAGTTATCCAAAAAATTCTGTTTTATGCCAAAATGGTCAATAAAATCTTGTTGTTAGCCGAAATAGTCTAAAAGTACAGCTTTTGCAACAATTGTCAAAAAGTCCTAACGTTTGTCAGAATTTGTCTGAAAAGTGCTGCTTTTCCCATTTCTAAAATCAAGCTTCGTAATTTTATACCTATTTTTCCTGTTGATTTACTTTTCTATTCATTTCTTCTAGTTCTCTTTAAAAATAGAAAAATTCTGACCTGAAAAAAAATGTGCAATTATACTTGTAAATAAAATGATACCTATATATTTATCACATCTATAGATAAGATACATAACGTATATTTTTTCAGAATATTTAGTATGGGTTAGGGTAAAGTACCTTCAAAAAATGCTAAAAATAAATTGCGTTTTCAAATGATTTGTTCCTCTTGATGGGTCAATTTAGGTCGAAAATTTTTTTCCTCTCACTGTCAAGCCTTTGCAAATCACGTTTAATTGATCTAAATATTTTTATAAATTTCAGGAATATTTGTTTTTTGATCACCATTAAAAAAAAAACATATTCTTATCACGTGACAAAAATGTAAAAAATTGAGACACGTGTGCTAAAAGGTCCTCTCAGACAAGAATTCTGAAACATGCTTAGGTATTTCAGACAACGGTGTTAATTTTTTCTCTTCAAAGTCATACAAATAAAGCACTAGTCTTACGTGAGAAATGAGAATACCTACCTCGGAGGTCTCCTTAAATGATTTTTTTTCATGTTATAAAATTGAAATAAAAAAATTACTAAAATCAAATGACCAAGTCGAAATTAACTTTTAATCGCTGAAACCGAACTAAAATTCATTCAAAATTATTTTTTAGTACTGAGTAGGTACTTGGCGTTGGTTAGGGTCATCGTGCTAATCAATTTGAAAAATGAGTTTACCTACCTATGTAGGTACCTATATTCGTACGTATGTACGACGCAACTCCATTCATTAGCTACAAAGTTGACGTACTTTACAGCTTTTACCCTTCAAATTAATTTTAACTCGCTGATTAGCATTATAACGTTAGTGAGGTATTGTCAAATACCCCTCTTTGCCCCTTTTCCCCATCCAAAATCCTCATCATAAGTACACATACGTGGGTACAGGCAATGTTAAAAATTAAAATATAGTGTTCTGTTCTTTCTGCGCGACATCGTGGCTAATTAATGGAAATAATTTTTAAAAATCCACCAAGGAAAGGTATGAATCACCAAAAGTAATAGTTCTTTGGTTTTTTTTTAATAGCGAAATTCTCCATAAAAAACGCGCTTATTCCTCAAACAATGACGTCATATTCGCGAACATCGAAGGAAAAGATGTCATAACGCCGAAAGCGAGATACCTAAGACCCGTAGGTAAAGTATACAGCGAGGTAGAAGATCTGATTCAAGATTATAATGCCCATAGGTGGGGGCTCGGCAACTTATCTGGTACCAGGTTAAATGTAATGCCAGTTGTCAGCGAAATGAACTCATGTGCGGCGAATGTTCTGGCTTGTTTGCGACGATAACGGACGTCGAACCGTTTACGCGTTGGTGCCGCTTAAAATAGTATTTTACCATTTTTGATAATTCGAAATAAAACAGTTTTTTGTTTTTGTTTTGTGTTTTTGCGGAATGGTGTTTGGTTATAAGTGAATAGTTCAGTGTTTTTGAAATCGGTGTTTTTAAGGTATTGTGACGGTTTTGTTTTATTTGTTTCTGTGCAACTAGTTGTTGGGAAATCCATTGAGAAATGGTGAGTCTTATGTACCTATCTATAGTTTTCATATTATTAGCATTGGTAGCTTAAGTGGTGCACCTAATGAAGTCCATGTTGAGGTATGAATGATTTAGAATGCAGATCCATGCACATACAATAAGTCATCCCTGATCCAATAAGTACATATGTATTAGTACAATACTATGAAGAGCTTTGCCTACTTAGTAAAGTTTCATAATTTTGTATCTAAATGCAGATGGCAAAAAGTGCAGCACTGGTGTTTTTGAGTTTTGAGATGGTTTTGGTGGCCAAACTATCTACACTAGTGTTCAGTTTTATTTTGATTTACTTCTTGAATGCAGAAATCAAGATTCAGAAAATCTTGAGGGTTATCTCTAACAATTTGAAAATGATGGAGCTCCTATAGGATATCCTTAAATTCATTCTATGAACATGGTTGCATGTTAGAGGCCCGAGGAATGGAATATTTGTAGTACCTATAGGAAAATTGAACCCAATTTTGATTTTTTTCCCCCAAAATAAGTTGTCGCCAACATTTTGAAAAATTACTTCTTCAGGGTGTCTAACAGTCATAAAAGTCACGAAAAAGTCATGAACTTTGCTCGAACCGCATTTGAAAATTTCTTTAAAAACCCATAAAATAGAAAAAAAATGAAAAACTTGTTTTAAAAAAATCAGAAAAATGAAAAACTGAAATACTCGTATCTATTTTTGATCCTGTAAAAAATGGCAACCTTGCTCGACAAGTAAATAAAGGGTGGGGGAGCTTCCCCCCCTCGGCATCGAGGAAATGGAAAAAGTTGGCAAATTGGCGATTCTCACTTGTCAGTTGGCAAAAAGGTCCTAATTACAGGGTGTCCACACTTCTAGAAAACCTGGAAAAGTCGGGGAATTTTTTGAAAGTGTTCATCTGTAATTTTTTAATAATTCTAGTAGGTAGTTTTATTGTATTTATCCTGGAAAAAATTTTCCTCAGGTAATTTCGTTTAGTTCGTGTACAATTTTCCTTGTTCATCTACTAATTTTGTTCCTCATTTTTGATCTTGTGAAAATTACAAAATACCTATTTTTTTTTTACTGTTGCAGGAGAACAAAAGTGTAAATAATTTACTTGATTAATTCCCTTTTAATTACGATGAATTAATGTCAGATTATTCATCCATTTTCCTCCTTAGAACCAAATGTATTGAAAAACGTGTTTTTTTTTAATGCAAGGATATAATCATTTTAAAAATACCGTTTTTTGAAAAAAAAAAAAAAAAAAAAAAAGGTCTGAAAACCTTGAAAAAGTCAGGGAAAATCATTTCCAGAAATGAATGGCACTCTTTATTGCAAAAATTGAACATTTTGAAAATTTTGAAAATTTCTACTTGAATTCCGACAAAAATAGAGTTGCCAACTGAATTTTGAAATTTTTCATCAAAAAGTCCTGATTTTTTTTTCAATCAAAACTTCAAAATATTCTCAAATTAATTTCTCCTTTTTCCTTTTTCCGTGGGTAATTTTGAAAAAAAAATTCGAAGAAAAGGGCTCACATGTCGACTTTTTTAGAACTTGAATTTTGAATTAACACATTTAGAAGTGCTTTTGCCCTCCCTTTTGTCGGTCTATTGGCTCCTCTTCTTTCAAATAATAAACTTATTGTCCAAATTCAAGAAGAGTTAAAAGTTTTTGAATCAGAAAAATAAACTTTTCTCTGCGTAAAGAAACTTTTTTTTTACTTCTCAAAACATGACTGAATTTTTGAAAGTTTTTGGTTTTCTTTCACTCGACCTCGTTTGCTCTTCTTTTTCAAGTTTGAACTTTAAAAAAAAAAGTTGCTGCAAAAATAATAAAATCCTTCATGTATTACACAAAAAAAACATCGTTTTTTAAACCTCTTGCAATACTGATTTTTTATTAGAGCTTTTGCTCTCGCTTTGCTTGGGCCCATTTGCTCTCCTTTTTCATTTTTGGATTTTTCAAAAAAAAATCCATCGTTTGAATTTTGAAATTTTGAAGCAAAAAAATAAATTTCTGATGAGTAACTCATCACACAAAAAACATCGTTTTTATACCTACCTCTTGAAATACTGATTTTTTAGAGCTTTTACCATCGCTTCGCTCAGGTCTGTTTTTGATTATTAATTTCAATTTTGAATTTTTCAAAAAAAAAAAATCAATCGAATTTTAAAACAAACTTTTTACAAGTGACTCATCACAAAAAACATGGTTTTTTTATACCTAGTTTTGTTTGCCTGCCTGTTTCATTCTTCAAGAATTTTGAGTTGAAAATTTGAAGGCGAAAAATTCACGAGTTGGTATTTTTATGTTACCTCCCTCCCTCTTCTCTCCCCTTGGAAAAACGAAGTTTGCGTCAATGAAATAAAAATGTTTTCTGGCATTTTAATTTTTTTTAAATTTCGTCACAGTTTCAAAATACTTCATTTTTTGTTGGGGGGGGGGGGGGGGGGGTATTTTCATGCGGATTTTCCCCTTCCCCCTTAAGAATCTTTCTCGTTCTGTTTTTACCCAGGTTTGGATACTTGAACGCAAGTTGTGCGATTGATTTTGTTTTTGTCTTTTTATTCAATATTTATTAATAGCAAAAAATGAGATTTTTTGAGGAGTGGGGGGGGGGTGGACGAAAAATTTGCCATAAGAAAAAAATACCAATTTTACCGAATAAGTAAAATCTAAAATGACAAATTTTTAAAGTGAAATAAAAGATGAAATGACAATTTTGTCAATTGAATATAATTCGCATTTGGGCTTATGAAAAATTCTTATTTTCCTTTTTGAATTTATGGAAGATTCAAAAATGGATTTTTTTTTGGTTTAGAGAAGATATGAAAATTGTCCCAACGAGCAAAGCGACGAGGGCAAAAGCTTTTAAAAATTCGTATTTCGAGAGGCAAGAAAACGATGTTTTTGAAAAATTTGTTCACTTTTTTAGCTCAAAATTTTAGGACTTGAATGAGTGTTTTTTAAGAGTCTCTCATAGGCCAGTCTACCACTGTTTTTTTTGTGTTAAAATTTTGTTAGACACCCTGTTCTTTTACTTACAAAGTTATTTGGAGAGAAAACCTTTATTATTATTCATGTACCTATTTTACACAAAATGATGATAATCTCGAATCCACGAAAAATGTTCAATGGCACATTTTAGAAATGAACAATTCAGATTCCTACATACAATGCGGACAGATAACGAATGTTTCCATACTGCTTCGAGGACTTGAAGAGAAAATTTATTGAATTTTCGAAGAATTTGTTTCCCTGCGCTATTAATTCAATTTTGAGTAAAAATATTAAGTAGTACAAGATTGAAAAAAAATCCAGGTTCCGTAGAAAAATTCAAGTTGAAATGTGCAATGCAGATATAGGTATTCCCCGAATAAATTATCAAGTTTTTTTTTCATCACGTAGGTATACCTAGAAAATGAAATGATATCATTCATTTAAGCACATTTGATACCTTTTAGTGCTATTACTTATTGCTAAAAGGTGAGATTAAAATGCAGAGCCAGAAATTATCTAATTATCTTTCTTCAAGGTCATGATCAGTTGATTTTTGGCACCTTCTTCTCACTGTACCGTGTCCGTAGATTATAGCTGCCAAAAAAGACTCCTCCTGCATTCAATGTACGAGTACTAATAAAAGAATCACTGCCAATATGCTAAACATGCATTCGATAATTTGAATACATCGAAGCATATTGTTATTCTAGATTTTAGCGGTGGGGTGAAATATTGTAATTTGCAATGTAAAATTTTTAAAATTTTTCATATCGTTGCGAAAAAGAAACTCTCTAAAGCTGTTTGAAAACGCCCAACATGTTCAATTGTCCATTTCTTTAATCATCCCTGTTTATTTGTTTTCCCAAAGCGTGCTTAAAATTACTCTGAGTCAGAACCCTACTCTGCTTTGTTTCCATGGAATAGTGTAAATGCTCAGAGATCAAATACCCACCTATTTGGATATCCAATACATCTATTCTATAAGCGACCCAAACGATCAAATGAATATAATCGTATTGTACCATGTACCTATTGTTAAACTTACTTATAGGTAATCATTAGCCATGATTTTATGAATGGCTTCTTCGCAATAATGCTCACTACTCGCCGTAGATCAGTTCTTACCACCTACCGAGAAACTTTAAAATTTTATTACATCTGGAAATACGTACTAAAAATAATTATACCTACTTACTAAATTCGGCACCTATCAAATTACACTGCATGGGCTAGTTAAACATGTGAAACGTACAATTACGCACCTCTCCTTCTCCAAGAATATAACCAAACCACTAATAAGCATACAGGAAATTCCTGCAATCTGCCTATAATAGTTGATTTTCAAATGACTCATTGGTAATCGATGATACCTGCTTAGAAAATTTATTCTTCATAATAATTTTTAAGAATTCGCGATGAATTGGCGTATGAAAAATTTATATTTTAAAATTCACCATTAACAAAAATACAAAAAAATAGGTACCTATAATGAATAATCAACTAGGAATAGGAACGTTGACGTTGGAATATTTTCAAGCAACGGACGAGAACCAGAAATTATAAAAAAAAATGATTATTTTTTCATCAATTATGGTAGTACTGTACACGTTGGAAGATTTTTTTCTGTTTTGCTTGGCGACTGCTGCAGCTTTTGGAGAGCGTAGACCGCACAATTGTTCAATCGCCTCTGTAAAAACGATTGTCTCGTTTAAAATAACCAATTTTATTTCTCTACGAAGTAAATTATCCGTGAAAAAAAAATCATTTCATAGAACCGGTTTTTTGCTTTATAATTGCGAATAAAATGCATAATTTTCTTATGTAATTTAGATGTCTGTCTCTGTCACTGTGTAATAAACGATGCAAGTTCGTTCTACGAGTAGGTAATATACCTACACAAGATACTCGCTAATTAGAAAAAGAAAATGCGAGAAATGTTTCGTTTTAGATGAAAATCTCCGTGAGTTCATTTTCGGACACGGAAAAAAATAATGTCTCGTTGCGTCTCAATTTATAATATTATTGTAAGACGACCGTTATTAAGAAATATATTTATCTGGTTGAGATATAAATTGACGTCTGATTATCAGGATGTAACTAGGTATCGAATATAATTGATAGGATTCCTTGGAATGAGTTGGTTTTTTATGCATGTAAGCGTAGTCTATATCTTATAAGGTATCCTGTGAAGGTTAATTGTGATGTAAAATGGTTGCATAATATGTTTGGATAGTGTCACAATGAGTTACTTACGTTGCATGTCATTTTAATCGGTCGTCGTTACTGGATGGACAGTAAATGAAATTAATTTTTTGAAGTATGTTATTCTTCTTACCGATTGATAATGAATTAGTACCAAAGAAATTTATTAAAGTTGAATGAGCAGTGCAACTGGTTTTCAATAGGTAGTCCATTTTTTAAATTTTTTTATACTAATTTTGATATAAACAAAAAAACCCATTTACTTGTTGAAAATTCACCGCAAGTGGAATGTAGATACAGCTACTTATTCTATTCCTTGGACCACTAGTGATAGTTTTTCCAATGATTCTTTTTAATCCGGATCAGGTTTGAAAATTTTCCACGTTTATTCTGTGATCGAACCTATAAGCTTCGTAATTATGATTAGAACGTCTACAATAGGTATGTAATCGTTTTTCAAACACACTAAAGTGATCCTTACAAGGTGTCTAACAGATCCTATTTTATCCAAAAGTCCTGTTTTTTTTTCAATGTGATTTTTTCAAATCTTCAATTTTTCCCCTTTTTCTGGAAATTTGAACGAAACTCATTAGTCGTCTTTTTATATTTTGAATTACACATTTTTGATAGCAAATAGAAAACTTTGTTGTTCAAATTCAAGAAATGTTCAGAGTTTGAATCAGAAAAATAAACTCCTCCCTCCATAAGGAAACCTTTTGTTTTTACTTGTTAAAACATCATTGAATTTTTGAAAGATTTTGGCCTCGCTTCACTCAGGCTTGCTTGCTTTTCTTTTTTAAGTTTGGATTTTTAAAAAAATAATCATCATTCGAATTTTAAAATTTTGAAACAAAAATACCTAATGAACTTCTTCATGTATCACATATAAGAAAACATCATTTTCATACCCCTTGAAATACTAATTTTCGGAAGTTTTTGCCCTTGCTTTGCTCGGGTCCATTTGTTTTTCTATTTTTCAATTTTAAATTTTCCAAAAAAAAATTATCATTCAAATTTTAAAATCTTGAAGCAAAATAATGAACTAGGTATGAGGTACCTATTCAAATTTTTTCATCATAAACAATTTTCAAGTTGAACTTTCAAAAATTTTGCTCAAAATGTCTCAAAAGTAAACCAGTGTGAAAAAACAAGAATTTTGTTTCTATTGACAGCTAAGACCTTTAGGGTTTTCCAAAAATTAATCGAATGAAGAAGCAAAATTGTAATGAGAGGTGAAAGTAATGCCAGGGTGTCCACTCTCCTAGAAAACCATGGAAAATTCAGGAAATTTGGTCGGTCTGGAAAAGTCAGGGAATTTTGTAATTTCCACACAAGATCATTGGAATTTAGAAAAAACGATCAATTGCAAATTTCATTTGCCTGGCTTCGCTCGGGCCGATTTGTTTCTGAACTTAAAAATCAAACTTACACAAATTTCACATTTGAGGTCTCCAAAAATCAAAAAAAGGAAAGAAAAATTGTCATAAGTCATATGAATATTGTATCACTAATTGACAAAGTTGATTTTTTTCTACCACTTACCACATCAATTCACAAATTTTCATTCCACATCACCCTCACATCTTCTCTCAAAAACCTAAAAATAGCTTCTACTTTGGAAATGGCGCCCAACATGATATCTGCCTGCCTCGCGATACCGCATCAGCTCTGCTATTTTTTTGTGATTTTCATATACTACCTGACAGTCAACAATGACCATGCTAATTTTTATGTAAATGTCAATCCATCCACATCCATCACTTTTGGATATATACCACATGTTGATGTGAATTTCAACCCTATTTCGACCCAATTGTCAACGTAATTGTCGACCAATGTTGATGGACATTCATGTCAAATACTATCAACTGACAATACTGGCAACTCCATTTAAAATATAGTGGTGTCAAAAAATATCGATAGTATCGATAATATTGATACTTGGCTGTATTCGATACTTATCGATACTTTTTGAGCGAGTATCGAATACAAAATTTCGTTAAAATTTAGCAAAAATGGTGCAAAATATGGTTAAAACTTTCTCAAAATGTGAGTAAAAGCATGAAAAAAATAAAAATACCAAAAACTGTTCAAATTTTTGTGAAATTCCAGCTGTTGTCAAATTGTTACTGTATTTTTCGTTTTTTCCTCTGGGCCATGGCCCATGGTAAAAAAAAACACCGGCAAAAATGTGAAAAATTGGGAGTATCGATAGTATCGATACTTATCAATACTTTTGGAGAATCATTTGATACTAATCGATACCTTTTTTCGACGATACTTAACACCACTATTAAAATACATTGAGCGTTTTTGTCGCAGTAATAGCGCGATCTGAACAGCCTGGGTAAAAACTAACTCTTATCAAAAATGCTTTGATTGGTTGGTTGGTTTATAACTGGTTTGAATCTCGCGCATCCGCGAAATTCAAATAAGCAAATCAGATGCTTGGGGTAGTTGTGGTAAGATTTAGTTTCACCCTAGGCCGCTAGGAGGCTAAAACACCATTTTTCAATTGAGTTGCCAGTATTGTCAGTTGATAGTATTTGTTCATGTCGACAATTGGTCCGACATAGGGTCGAAATTTGCATCAACATGTGGGATCCAAATGTGACGGATGTGGATAGATTGACATTTGCAGTTATAAAATTAATCACAAAAATTGAAATTTTATAGTTATTGAAAAGGTGCAATACTTTATCTAAGAGTACTGAGCTAATACATTTTCATGTTGACAACATGTCGATGTTACTGTCATTGTGAATTTGACATCAACAAATGTGACGCGACCAGCGATACCATACCATAAGTCGGAAAACTTTTTTTTGAGATAATCGCGTTTTCATGGAAAAAGTCAGAAAATATCAAAAAAAATTTTTTTGCCGATTCATATACTATGAAGCCTATACTTTGGAATGGGTGTACCCACCGATCTCAAACACGTCGTTTTAGTGGTGAAAACCCGGTTTTACAAAAGTGCTTTTCATAAAAAAATGTCAAAAAAAATATATATATATTATGATGTAAAACCATTACTTAAAAGATGAAGAAAATCAAAAAAAAAAAAAAAATACTGTTCACTTTTTTTTAAAAATGTTACAAAAATAACCCAAACTTTCAAAAACGTTTTTCTCAGAATTTTGGTTTTTGAATTTCAAAAAATACGCAACTTTGAAATTTTGCAAATTTGTCAGATTTTAATATTTTGAAAATCTGTTTGCACCATTGAAAAGAGGAAGAAAAACACTACCAGAAACCACAATAAAACGAAAAAAATTTTTGCCGACATATGGTAGGTATGGTATCGCTGGTCGCGTCACAAATACATAGGTTGTACATCCACAATATCAACGTCATTTTCAGAATTTGAGAAATCTTTGAAAATTTGGTCGAGGTTGGTGCTTCTGCTTGGTGTTGATGTATTTGTGGACCATCAACTTTCATGTCGACATATCATCGACAAATCCAAACTATGAAAAAATGAATAATTTTGTAAATGCCATCAAAACTTTGTTCTTCTCTTCAAACAAGATGATATTTTAAAATGTTCACTAAACTTTTAAACAGTACCTAAAACAAAATTTTAATTCTGAAAAATTGGTCAACATAGTTGTGGATGTGAATTTTGAGCATCAGATTTTACATCACATGTCGAGGTATCAGAAATAATGAGAAAATTTCAAAAATGTTTACTAACCTGGCTTATTTACAGACAGAAAATTATTACAAAATAACTAATTGATCACTTTTCTCTCATTATACCTATTGGAAAAAAACATGGTCAATGCAATGTCGACGTCGACAATTGTTGACGTGTTGTGCCGGTTGAATAAGTATGTACATTATAAATAAAAGTGTATTGTACCTACTTATTCTTTATAGTTCTGTCAGTCAAAATTATTCTCCATTTTTGGTTTTTCATTCGGCAATTTTGTACTCAATTCAACCCCTACAGGCCCACACCCTTGCTCAGAAAATTTGGAGTGAAACGTCACTGCTTGCATGCCAATTTTTTTAAATTAGAAAATTGATAATCAAGTTCAGCTGGTTTTTAAATTTGAAGAAGTATCCAGTTAGAAGAGAAACTTATGAAAAAAACTACTCCTCCCCTCCCCAAAACTTCTTCTTTAATCAAAAATTGGAAAAAATGATCTGGAAAACCTGAAAAGGTCAGGGGAAATGACTTGCCAAAAATAGTGAAGAGGGAATTATTTTACAAAAAAGTGAAAAATATTCTAAAAGTTTAGGTAACCTTATACTTAGATCAATCCACATCACTAATTTTCACAAAATGCTGCGAATTAAATTTTTTATTCTTAATGATTTCGTAAGTTAAGTAGATAAGTAGAGTTTGTAATCCAGAACCCAAAAATATGTTCAGTGGTCAAAGTTCATAAAAAAAAAAAAACATTGTGGCTTTTGTGTTTGTGTTTCCAGTAAGTATAGACATGAAAAAGGAAACATTTAGACATTTTCTTTTCGGTTAGTAAAAAAATAAATAGGTATACCCACGCTTCAAGAAACCACAAATGGGTTAACGTTTTTTTTCTTACGTAGACCTATTAAAAAACAGCATAGAAATTTAGAAAATCAGAATTAAGCCAGCATCATCTAGTTCAATTTAAATTTATAAAATTGTTAGCTCTGCTTCTGGTTTTACTCGAATTAGCGCTTTATTCTCAATTTTTCCATCACATTTGCCACAATATACCTACCAGAAAATCAATTCTCATGTATTTATGCATCTTGCATGAGTCTACGTTGAATCATCCTCTACTTGCTCTTCTTCTTCACTTCCCTTAGGAGGTTATAATCTGAATACAGGCTACATAAAGTACACATATCTATGCACATATTACGCGTAGGTCGATGACTAATGATAAACATTCCAGTAATTTTGCGTAGGTCTACATACACAGGTAGAGGTAGGTAGGTACTAGGTACCTTTTGAAGTAACTAATATTTTGCGAGCAAGAGCAATAGCATCAATAGACGTTCGTCTTTAAAAATCAGTATAGGTACACAAAAGCTAGAACTCTTTTTTTACGCACGAACGCCATAATATTCGGCAATCTTCTTCAAGGTTGAATATTTTTCAAAAACGAGATCATGTTAATAAAATCCATTGTGTGATGTAATTTTATAATGTCACACATCTTCGACACCGTGAATTCTTTCAAACAGTCGATATACCTATATAGTTAATTTTCTACAATGCTTATGTTGTACCTATATAGCTCTATGACTAAATCACAAATGAATATTTACCGAACTATTGTACGAGTAGGTACCTATATATATAAACATTAATCCGCAAATTGGGAAATACATACCTGAACCTATTTGGATATATTACGTAGGTATTTTTATTTTTTCAAAAGTGAACTAAATTATTTACAACTTTACTTTGTTGTTATGACACTCGTCGTCGAGTTAAATAACCTGAGGAAAAATCATTCGTTCCCATCAATTAAGTCGTTATCGTTCGATTGAGTCTTGAGTGCAGCATAACGCGCCATTAACAATGAATTGCTCATTACAACTAGTTGTTTACAAAACTGTATAAACATTTGACAAATTTTTCAGTTTTGTACTTTAATGACTCGGTCGAGCCATTCAAATGTATTTTTACGAGGGTAGAAAATATAGATATATCCATATGGTTGTTGTGAGGTTTTGATAGATGAATGGACTACAAATATCAACTTGTAAGGTAGGTACCTACCTACTTCGAGAGTGAATGAGAACATGCAACAAACTAGTATACCTATATTTGAAAACTGTAGGCAGGTCTAATAATGTTGTGCTCACGCGCAGATTGAGAAGGAATGAAAAAACTTAAATAAGCTTAAGTTACTATAATTCTATTAAATTGTAAAATTCGTTTCAAAATAATACGCCGCAGGTATGTATTAATGTTAAGGATGAAAACAATGAGACAGCTGTGAAGGATATACCGACGAATACGGGTTTGCATTAGTATACGTAGGTTGATGGGATGGTGCAATTGTGATAGATAAAAACCATGTTTTTGCCAGCATGTCAGTTCACTTTTTCACTTTCCAAAGCACGAGTACCTAATAAAGATGTTAAAAAATATTATGTTCGTGGTATTTTGAGATTTTGATAAGATTACAAAGTTTTTTGTTTTTCTTTCTTATAAAACTATAAACGAATTTGAGGAAAGAGGACTGGAAGAAATATTTACAAAACTTTGAAAATTAGGATCACTCTAATTATGAGTTAGAATGTGTTCGAAAAACGATTATTGTAGACGTTCTAATCATAATTACGAAGCTTACAAATACAAACCCTTCTTAATTTCATGGTAGTATAGACAAAAATCAGACTTATTTTGAACAATATTGCTGTCGAATAAAAACTGCTGGAATAACTAAACCGAACCAGATTGTGATTAACTGATTACACGCTCATCGCGTTTTAATTAATTTAGTTTTCAGCGAGGTATTATGTTGAAAATCAGTACCTAAATATCATTTGTATCATCGTTTACCTACGAGTACGTATAGCCGACAAACGTATTTGATAAATACTCCACACAACATACGGAAGTGGATAATAGAACGTCCTTGTAAAGTATGTTACGCCTGAAGAACTCTTACAATAAAATAAAAAAAAAAAGCAGAAGATAATAACAAAAGGTAACATACAATCAAGTGCTTATAGTAGCTACCTATATGAAACGGTTAGGAGACCAGTAGTCAGAATGTCAGATGAATGGACAAAAGAGAAAGGAAGGACAAAACGTACTACACTTTGAAGGATTTAGTTTAAAGCACCCATTTGAATATGAAAACTAATCAACGAGTTTTACTACTACGAGTCTACGACTCGGTAATGTGTAGTATATTTTCTATCGAAGTTAATTGATTAACGTAGGTACTGTCTTATAGGTATACCTAGTTAGTTAAAGCTGTAATTATCTAATGAAATTGATGCAACTCTATAAGTACCTATCTTTAAGTACGTAATGAGACTGTACTTCCCATTTTGTTTATTTGTTGCTTTAAAAACTTTTGCATATACTTACAGAGTTGTGAAATATTGTAGAAAGTGTCATCAGTCATTCAGTAGCAATATTCCAAGGTTAAAAATGTATGTGACTGAAAAATTTTTGTAGGTAAATTCAAATTTAATATTCTCTTCGAGAAACAAGAATTGCTTTAGTAGTAGGTACCTCCCTAATTTTGGAAAGAATTTTGATTACTTACCGAAATGAATCGAATTATATGGCAGGCTAATAGAATAATCAAATGGCTTTTTGATCCTCATTAGAGTGGGATGGAGACCAAATTTTTGATATCATTAAAGGGCATCTTACAGACCTAGGTACCTATACTTACACCTTATGCACCTATAATCCTATGCTTATAAGGCGCCTTAAGCATCGCTGCGATGCTCAAACGGTGTAACTATAATATTAGGGCAACTGCACTGGAAATGGAACTTTCTCTCTTTTACATTTTGTGTAAAACGAATACATATTAAATAACATTTGTGATGCAAATTATTCGGCGAATTCGTGTACCGTGTATAAAATAACAGGTTATTTTGCGCGTGGCTTGTGCCGCCATGAAGCTTTCTTATCACTCGCCTACACGATGTATACATAAACCTCGATTATAACAGTTTTTACAGTGTTTTTACCAATGATATGGGTACTTTTTAATGAGTAGATAGAATATTGGTTCAGTAAAATTGATTATTTTCTTATTAGTTTTTTGGTAGGTCAACTGCGCATAGGTATATAATCCTGGGGTGCTGATTCAGTCTTCAGATATGTCAGTAAAAGTGCAGTCAAACTGAGGAAACCTCAGAATTTCAATATTCCCAGGGGTTTCCTCGGTGAAGTCAGTAACGTGCAGGTTTCCTTCAGGTGTCAGCACTTCAGAGATTTTGATATTTAGTTATTCAGTGGCTTATATGCAAGTTGGTGCTTCTGTAATGTTTTTTTTGTGTGTCTGAAGACATGTAGGTAACCCACAATGATAGAAACTGGTCTGGCTCTAAAATCCTTGATTTTAGTCATCAAACATTTGCAATTTTTTGTAAAAAATTATCCACAACACCATGTACCTCTATACCTACTAGGTAATTGAGTGGCCTATTGCTATCATTTTAAAGACGGGACTGGGTGTGACGAGAATTGTCTCATGTCTGTATAATATGTAGGTAATAAGTATAGATAGGTACTCGTACCTGTCGATAACCATAGAGGTATTTCTCTATAATTGTACCATTATTCATTTCACTGGTGACATGTTGAAGTGCAGGGTACTACAAGAGTACAAGATGGACCAGAAACGAACGTTCGTTCTCTTAATGGGACAATTCATTAATTGCTTGAATAACTTAGAATTTTTAGACCGAATGATGAAGAAAAATTCATTGTGTGCGTGTTTAAAAGAATTTATGTCGGCGAGTATTTTAAATGGCACCTATAGATATAGGTTTTTACTGACTCGCTGTCATTGATAGCTCTCTTTTGTCAACTAGCTAGGTTATTAATGAAATATTGAACTGATTTCGAATACTTTTACAAGTCGTCTCGTTTCGGATACCTGCCTATTCTTTTTGAAGTTGGGATGCTTATTAGTCGTTGGGGCGTTTGCTGGATTTACTGCATGCATAACGCACGGGTATATGTATAATGAAGAAAATTGACTTTCACGTCTCAGAGAATTAAAATCAAGTTAAGAATGAAATGAAATTTTTCAGAAACAATTTCCAGCCTATATTCATTTTGTAAGGTTGTCCATTTCCATCCACTTAGCTTTCTGCTTTCCTCCTCTCCTTATTTTCTGCCCTAAAAATCAAAATGTCGTCTTATATGGCCACCTGTTGTCCGGCATCCTGCCCACATGTCCCACCTCCCACCTACTTCCATTTGATTCTTCTGAAGTTCTGAAGTTCTGATGTTCTGACGCAATTGGCAAGTTTGATATCACCAGGAGCGCTACTGTCGCGTGTTGATTATGGGATAGGAGGTTATCACACACCTTTGTTGATTATGGTGGATTTTTTTTAGATTAATTATTAAATTGTAATATTGTTTTGCCGAATATGGATGATTGTAATGTGAAAGGCATATGATGCCATATATTACAAAGTATACATTATTCTCGAAAATCATTTTCATGAGAAATGATACTATTACTGGGGAGTGGGGTGTCCAAAAGTTGTTTACGCTATCAAAATTAACATTTATCTCCAGAACGGAGCCTCTTAGCAAAAAAACTGATGACATTGACCTAAAAGTGATTTTAATTCTCTGCAATTTTGTTCATAACACTTTTTAATCTTAGGATGTACCATTTGCTCAGAAATTCAACGTTCCCAGTTGGGTGAAAATCTGCCCTTCTGCCAATAAATACGCGGTAAAGAGCAGTTTAATTGGCGTTTCATACTTCAACGCGACTTTAAATTGCTGCTATGCAGCAGATTTTACAGTTTTCAAAATCGCGCTTCAATTCATGGGCATAATTTGAAGCGACTTTTCAGGTTGTCACATTTTCTGCACAGCAGAAACAAATTTCTGCTGATAAACACGCCACAAGAATATTTCATAGCGTATTTTTATTGCGTAAAGCCGCTACCCTTCTAAATTATGTGGCGTATTTTTGTACGTTGAAAAAACCAGCCACAAAAATACGCTACGCAAATATTTCGTAGCGTATTTATTCGCATAGGTATTTGCTGAAAAATGCCCGTAAATGTGGTATTTTGAGTGTGTGTTTCAGCTTAGTATATAAATCTTTAGTCACTTCTACCAAGTGCTCTAGTGGCGTAGGTAGCAAGGATTCCGCTCACAGATCCGGGGACTCGAGTTCGATCCCCACTGGTGCCAAAAAATTTTCAAGTATATTGATCAATGGCAGATTTTTACGCGTAAATAAAATACGCGCAAATAAAATACGCGCCGATTAATGGGCAGAAAAAGCATTGGCGTAAAGTGTTGAATCTCCTGCCTGTGTTTTTATGTCGCGTAAGAGCAGATTTTCACCCAACTGGGTTAGTGCATAAGCATACACATTCCAAAAAAAGGAAAAATTGTTTACGTGTGTGAACATCCTGGGGAAAGTTAATGACACTCGACTAGAAGAAAATTTCAGCTTCTACAATTTTGTTCATAACTATTTTTATCCTGGCATGTACTGTTCATCCAGAAAATCAACTTTGATGACAAAAAGCATGAATTCAACATGGTTATTTTTTGGTTAAATTCATGTTTTTTGACATAAAAGTTGACTTTCCTGACAAACGGTGTATCCCAGGCGAAAAATGGTTAAGAACAAAATTGTAGAGGATAAAGCTTCCTTTATAGTGGCGATAAGCTGGCAATAGAAAATTTCTACAGAAAATCGTGGAATTTTTTCAAACTCAATTTTAAGCACTTTTGAACCTCTAAACTTGTAAAATAATAACATTTCTTATAAATTCTGATGATTATTCACTTTAATAAAAAGTTTTCAATCTTCATCTCATTCATCACTTTTCTATGGAAAAGTTGAAAAATTTTGACTTTTCCATAGAAAATTGATAAAATTCCACAGCCAGTATAAATGCTTCCATTTGAATGTACACATTTGACTTTTCTGTAGAAAAATTCCACGGCCACTATAAAGGAAGCTTAAAATTCTCTTTCAGATTAAGGTCATCAGTTTGTTGATAGGAGGCTACGTTTTCGAGATGTATGCCAACTTTTACAATAAACCCATTGTTATCCTAATGTTTATTGTAAATCATCCCATAACCAACAGCCTGCATCCAAGACCTGTAGAGCGCGTACTTTGGTATCAAACTCGCCAATGTTTGAAGTTTAAATTATTTTTTTATCAGCTTTTCTAAAATTTAGCATGGATCTTTCTAATGAGTTTTGGGTTGTTTCAATTTTGTTCATAATTTTTCTTGTTAGAGTCCATGTTTGGGATCCATAAACTAAATTTGGAAGTATGCACGCATTGAGAATCTAACTCTTGAGGTGATCCTGAAAAGGTCAGTGAAACCTCCTTTCCTGCTATTTTGCTCAATTCTTCAATCATTTGTTCCAATTCTTTTATGTTATTTGCAAAAAGCACCACAAAATTCCTTCATCATTGCAATTTGTTGACCCAAAAATCTTTTCTAGCCCACAGTTGAAAAGAACTGGTGAGAGGGAGGTCCCCTTGCTTTACACCTCACTGTATGTTAATTGAAATATTCTCCTGTTTTGTATAATCATTTTTACCTTTAGGTTCCTATATTACATTTTCTTGATTAATTTTACAGTAGAGTTTGGAACACCCCATTCCAGGAGAGCCTTTAGCAGAAAATCGTGTTGTAGTGATAGTCAAAAACTTTGGCAAAATCTACGAAGGCTAAGTGCACGTCGAGCTAGTATTCGTTTTTTGTTTTTTTTTCTGTTTTCTATGGCTTTGCCGCTTTTGAGAAAATTTTTGATGCTGTCGTAATCAAGGAAATTGACCTGTAATTATTTGCATACCTACCTAGTGCTTGTTTCCTTTTTTGTGCAGAAGAGTAGGTAATACCTATCTGAAAAGTCTACTGGTATGTTGTGTTTCCAAAATAGTGTTAAAGTAGATAATCTGTAACTCATTAGCCAGAAGTTTTCCCCCTTTGAAGGTTTGAAATTTGATCATGTACCTACCTTACCTACCTATGTATGTTTGCATGCATGTAATTGTATGTTGTTTTTTGCATAAGCTCGCTAGAACTTACTCTATTTGACAAATCGCTGGTGTAATCATTGATCCTAATAAGGATAGTCAATATCTGCTTGAATTTTGCGTCATTTCTACGTAAAGAGAGAGAGAGATTTATCACAAAACATTACATCATTACCTATATTATTTTCTACAATATTTATCATTGTCGAGGTTTTAAATGCGTCGATCTTCCCGTTCGTAATGACTTAAGATTCCAGAATACATACATAGGTACCTATACGTAAATACAAATGAGTAAATATTAAATAATACGAGTATATCCACATTCGCGCGTCTTCCTGAAGTAGGTAGAGGTACTATGTAAATCGTATGCAATGGCACACCATTTACTTATTCAAAACTATAAAATTAAATTTGCCCAATTTTATCTCAGCAGATTTTTCTTCCAAGCGGGAATCTTGGCAAGGTCATCGACAAATCCGTTTTTTGTAGTAACGGTTTCTCTGCCATTATTACTCTTACGCCTACAACAAATGGAAACTAAAATATATTCATGCGATGCTCGATGCGATGACTTGAAGGTTAAAAATCGTTGCATTATGACCCCCCCCCCCCTCCTCTCTTTTACCTACATAATGATCATAAGATTGCCATTGCCAGTTAGTTAGGTACCATCATGTACTACAAGTTACGAGTATATTAGCATCGTATTTCTAGTATGTAAGTATAACGGTTCCTCGTACAATTTTAATTGATTTTGGATTTCGGTTGATAATTTATCACCGATCTATAAGTATAGGTACGTCCCTCGTTCATAGTGCAGACATTCGCCTTTATTAATGCCTTCTTGTATATGGATGAAAATATATTCTGATTAATCCGCTGGTCTTGATATGGTTAACTGCTGGAAAGGCGATCAATACGTCTTTGGTAATATGATGCGGCACGAAAATGAAAATTTTATTTTCAAATCATCACGGCGCTGCCTCGGTCATGGAGCAAGCGGTCAAAGTTGAATAGCAATGTGAACTGGCCGTTTGATGGCTCGAGATGAGGTTATGATGTAATCGAATCGAAGTCAGTGCGGAGAGATTGATGGTAGACGATGCGGTTCTTTTTTAAACCGTCAATCGCACGTACCATGTGTAGGTATTACGAAACATGAATCTGGCATATTCAACCAGTTTCGACCCGCCGGGAGTTGTCTTATGTGAGGAGAAAAAAAAACACGCTATATTACCTGTGTGTATACTAATCCAGACCTACCTATGTCCTATATGCGCTCCTAATATGGAAATGCGCAACATCAACAATTCGTATTCTACCCTTCTCTTTATTCAAATTCGTATTTCTCGTAGGAGTAGTAAGCAGGCGAATAACTCCGGCTATTTATTTACCAATCTCGATATCACTAATGGTTCAACTGTTTATTAAATCTGGTTGAATTTTTGCGCAGAGTTCGATGACATCTAGCGCCCAGCTCTCTATGAGTCGGCGAGTCAGTATACAGGGTGTCCCATTAAACGTAGGTCAAACTTTGGGTGGGTTTAATGGTGTCACAAAATGGGCGTAAATGTCTCCCTTCGGAGGAAAGCTTGTTTTTTTGCTTGAAACTTGGTTATGAAATATTATTGGTGGAAAGTGGAAACTCTACATGATTTTTCCAAGTTTTCGAAAGCTTGACAAAATGTCAGAAAGAAATTTTTGAGAGTTTGACATAATACTTTGGCAATTCATTGATGTTTTTTCCAAATTTTCGAAAGGCAGACTTGAAAATCTGAAGTACATAAGTACACATAAGTTCACAAAAAGAAATCAAAATGATCCGAACTGCGCAATTTATTTATTAGGTATAGAAATTGAATACAACAACGTGAAAACATTTTCTCTATCAATTTTAATACTTTTTTTTTTGTTTATTTATTCTAGAAATTGTCAAATTCTTGAAAGTTGAAAAATTTCCAGATTATTTTCAATAAAGGACCATTCCACGTCAATTCGATCAAGAAGTGATAAGGAGGGTCGGCGATTTTTTTGAAATTTTTCCTGTGGAAAGACCTTTTGAAGGGATGACCAGTGGCGCAAATTGCAGCTCTCTATAGCGCCATTTTAAAGGCTGCTAGGGGGTGTCAAAGTTTTCAGTGAACTTGAAATATCATCCATTTCAGCAGTGGATTACTCGATAACCGCGATGCCTACCAAAATGGAACTTTTTCCAATAGTTAGAGGTTTTGAAAGGATTTTTGGCGATATCATAAAAATTAGTGTTGCCACTTTTTTTTGTACGAAAAATTAGCTTAAAAAGTTTCAAAACGTAGTTTTCATATCGTTCCGAGTCTCAAAAATTCTGAAAAAAATATACTGGACAACTTTTTATGCTCAACAACATAATATTAAAAAAATTGGGATGGAAATATTTCGTAAAGTCGATTTTAAAAAATTGAAAGTTAGCGAAAAAATGCGATTTTTTTAATTTGAAACATGAAAAAAAGTTTTGATTGGTGAAGTTGATCCATTTGACCGCTTGAAAAACCCCTTTCCACTCGATGAAATGAACATGAAATCACAAAAAAAATCAAAATCTGAGTGAATTGGAAAAAATAAACGAATTTTATAATTTATTTACTATATTATGAGTGTAATTCATCATCAACTTTTTCATGAACTACGTCAGAAAAAGGTCAAAATAAGACAACTGAATGAATTTAAACTTTTTTTGATGTTTGGAATTGAAAATTGAATTTTTTCGTATTTTGATTTTTTTATGGTGAGTTAATTTCATCGAGTAGGTAAAAAAGTTTTTTCGACTTTTTTTGCACAATTTTTCCAAAATGTTCAAAATTAGCTCAATTGTTCCGAAATGTTCAAAATTTGCTCAATTTTTTTAAAAATTTTTAATAGCATCACTTTTTAAACTTGAGACATTTTTGAAAATTTTGTTTGCTTTTCAGAATATTACTCAATATTAAAATTTTCAATTTCTACACTTTTTCAAGATAAATTTGCACATTTTTTCAAAATTAATTTTTTAGCCAAATTTTTGTAAAAAATGGGGCTATTTGCAGTAGGCCAGTCATTTTATTTATTTATATACATATCAGATTCAGTCCAATGGTGATTTTCACGTTTTATGACCTGCTGGAACCTGTTCTAATCGATCAAATGGAGTCAAACTTGGGGAATGGGGTTCTCTTGGGAGCTAGAATTGACCCCTGCAGTTTGAAGGTTCAAAGTTGAAAATTACAGAAAGGTTATTTTTTTGGAGAAGCACAATTTGACCCCAAATTGATGAAAATGGCCCAAATTCATATCATTGGTGAATATTGCCATTGTAAACAACATATCCAAATTTCAGCTTCCTAGGTCATCCCCACCCCATGTAAGGTGGAAAAAACCACATTTGACCTCTATTTTTGACCCCATCACCCCTAAAATTACCCTAGGGGTTCCATATTTTCAGCATACAATGAAAGGGTGCCTTTTGAGTGCTTTTTGCAGGATTCAACCTTCCAACTTCATTTGACCTCTCTCCAGAGTCAAAAAAGTGGATTTTAGCGTGTTTTTTGACATTTAGCCAAACCTACAGTCCCTCCAAATTGACCATACTTGAGTGATCAGAGAATCTATGATAAAAACTTATAATTAATTAGTAAATGTATTTCACCACTTACTAGACACTACATAATCTTTTCCATCTCTTTCAGTGCCCTCCCCCCTTCCTAATACTAAGGGTGTCAATGCCCAGGGCCAGACCCAAGAGCACATGGCCCACTGAGGTATCCCATTTTAGCGGCCCTGATTTTGGGCTCCTCAATTAATCGGCCAAGTTTCATTTTTTTCCTCCCATTTTTAAAGTGCAGGACACGGAGCATAAAAATTCATTCAGAAATTTTTTAAGTGGCCCACCCACTGATTTGCCGTTTAAGCCGAAACGCCGGTTGATTTTTGTAAATTTGCCATTAAATAGGCGCGCATAAATGACAGTAAATTTGCCGTAGAAAAAATGCCGGTTAGAAACAATTACTTTTTATAAAAACAGCCATTTAAACAGCCTTTTTTGACCAGCGAATGGCAGAATTTTTTATTTGCCGAACTGCTGCCCGATTGGGTAAAATTTCGCTTATAGACGCTGATAAATTCGACGGCGACAATTTGGGACTAAACGCTGAATATTTCGCTCATAACTGCGCGAATAATTTCGCGTACAATATCGCACCTGCGCGAACGCCCATCGGATTATCAGCGTTTGCGCAGGTGCGATATTACACGCGAAATTATCCGCGCAGTAATTAGCGAAATATTCAGCGTTTAGTCCCAAATTGTCGCCGGCGAATTTATCGGCGTTTGGTGAGCGAATTTTGCTGCACGTTTTGTATAAAATAACGGTTATGTTTTAAAATTTTTGAATTTCAAAAATCAAAAATGAAGGGAAGATAGGCATATTTCTAATTCATTTCTTCACGTATGGTTTCCCCATATTTTTCTGATTTTTTTCTACCTATCACACGTAACTAAAATTCCTACACCTATATGGGGATCGAACCTGGGACCTCCTGAACTTAAAACCCTACGCCTAACCCTACGTCTACCATGCCTCGTGGAGGAATGGGCATAAAATGGATTGATATAATTTTCTTGCAAGTGCGTGAATGTAAACTGTTCTAATTTGGGCTGCGGCATGTTTTGATTGCAGAAATCATCCGAGTCAAAAAATTTACACATTTCTTTATCATAAAAAATTCATTTAAAATTATTTTGTTTTTAAATTTTAGTAAAACCCAAACATTATCAAGCGAAATTCAGGAATTTTTCATTTTATTTAAAAAAATATTATAGAACTAAAAATGAAAAAATCATTTCAACTGAAATTTATTTTTCTAAATTGATTGAATGAATTTGCAAATTCATTTTTTTAAAATTATTTTATAAAATGAAGAAAAATTTCTGAATTCAGCATTACCATTTTTGGTTTACTGGGACTTGAAAAAAATTTATTCAAAATTTATTTAGATACTTATTGTTCAACAATTATTTTTTTCTTCATATTTTTGATCCATTAAAATTTTTATTTCATTTTTATTTATTTATAATGCTCATTCATGATGCTTAAAATTATTTTGTATTATTTTTTTTTCAAATTTCATTGAAAATATATTTTAAAAATAGATACCCCCAGTAATTGGTAAAAAGAAGAGAGAAAAATAAGAAAAACAGGCCACTCGCTACTGATGCAATTTTCGTTTTCAAACGATATTAAAATTTTTTTGAACAAAAAAAATGTAGATAATGTTTAAATTAAAAAAAAAAAAATTAAATTAAGTGATACGTTTTTTAATGGTTATTTGCTTACTTTTTTTTAATTTTTTAAATGAAATTTTGAAACATTTTTAGAGACACTTAAGTGTAGGCTTACCTAATTTTTTTTAAATCTAATAAAAAATTGAAATTTGTAAAAATTTTGCAATTGACTTTTTTGTTTTTTATCGCGAGGATAACTTTCAAACTTATTTACTTCATTTTGTATAGAATTCAACGTTGACAATTTTCCTCATCTCAAACACCTATTCCTCACTCAGAATTTCGAGTAAATTTATTTATTTACAAAAAACTAAGAAAATACTAATTTTTTAAAGAGTTTTACAACTTTGAGCTTTTATAACTGTTTTCTATCACGCAGATAACTTTCAAAGTTACTCCATCTCAAACATCTATGTCCTTACCCAAAATTTCGATTTTTTAAACAAATTTTATTCAAAATTTTGAAAACAGAAAAAATGATTTTTTTTCAAGAGTTTTACAACTTTGAGGTTTTATAACTTGTTTTTTATCGCGCGGATAACTTTCCAACTTACTCCATTTTGTAAATAATTCAACATTGACCATTTTCCTCATCTCAAACACTTATTCCTTACTCAAAATTTCGAGTAAATTTAATTTAGTTGCAAAAAAGGAACTATAAAGAATCCTCAAGATAAAGAACTGTCTGTAAACTTTTTAAAAATTTACAGGCAGGTAATTTTGCGGATTGACTGTAAATTTTACAGTCTGTAAATTTACATTCTGTAAAAATTTAGTACATATCTGCAAGTGAATTTAAAAATGTAAAAATTAGTTTATATTCCCTGAATTTAGCTTTTTTCATTGAACAGCACATCAATCCTTAAAATACCTATTCTGAAAAAAAATTTAATGAGAAAAAATTTTACCCTGGGTGGGGATCGAACCTGGGACCTAACAGAATACGTAGTGCGGATGCGTGCGCATCCCGCAAGTTCCCCTTCCACAAAATGCATGAAACGAATTTATCAGCGAAATTTCTTTTTCAAAATTTTTGCTAATAACTTCGCTGCTTTGTTCATTGATGCGCCAACATGATTGACGAATTTTTGAGCGACCAAAAACCTCGCCATCGCCCAAGACATTTTTATGATTGGCGTTAGCGTATTTATAGGCGAATTCGTAGCACGCTGCAGCCACTCCATGGGCGTCAGCAAATTTATAAGCGAATTTTCGCAAGTGACTTCCCTGAGCGGACTTTTGGGCGATATAATTGCGTTTTACGCCTATTATGGGCGATTTTTGCAGCGATAAGCGAACTTTTACCTGATTGGGTGGTTCTCGCAAGTGAAAAGTCACTGGGCTACTTTATTAAAAACAGTTGTTTTAATCAGCTGTTTTTTATTCACCGATTATAGTGCACATGCGCAATGGGTATTCGCAACTTCTTTTTAAAAAATTGAATAAAAGTACGAAGTGGGGTACATGTATACCGCTTGAAAACAAAAATATTCATCTTGCAATGATAGCTGTGTGGTTAGGGAATTGGATCGGCAAGCGGGAGTTCTGGGTTCGATCCCCTCTCAGGCTAGAGATTTTTTGTAGATTTCAGGTTTTTATTCGGCGATTTAATGCATTAGGTATTTAAACAACCAGCCGATTTTTCCCTGGCGTTTTTTCAACGGCAAATTTACTGTCATTTTTGAGCTGGCCTTTTCACTGCCTTTTTTTTTATCGGCGAATCTATTGTCAAGTGGGCAGTTTTTACCTCATCGGCCCAAATACGTCGCGGCCCACCGAGATTTTCTTAGTAACTCAGTGGGTGGGTCTGGGCCTGGATGCCTCGATGGCTAGGTTAAACTAAAATATCAATGCCCTAGCTATACCAAAAAGATACTAGGTATTAATCGATCATAGGCTCAATTAATATGAAAAAATTGAATTAACCATGCGCGAGATGGTGTTAAATAGAAAAATAGGCAAAGACTATGCCATGGTCTCCCCAAAAAGGCACCCCCAGTCCCCCATGGCATTATTTATATCAACATGTGACGAGGAACCAACTATCACAAATTGCCAAAACCAAGTGAAGAATGGCGTGAAAATCCCTTCATTATAAATAGATGTGAGATCTTCTTCTTCTATGTAATGACCCTATAGTCCTTTGGTGTGAGCCGCCGTATTTGGCGGGATCTTTTAATGACCTGACACCCTGACATCATTCTATTTATAGATTCACACTTAACCAAATATTTTCAATATAGGGGTTCATAATATAAGCACCACCATAAGCGGTAGAGGCATACTGCACTATGTCAATTTTTTTTAATTTTTTCATATTTTTTTGTTTTTATACACTTACCCACCTATTTGGGGGGGGGGATCTTTACACCACATTTGCTTAGTCTTTCAAAATTTTGTACTCTTTCCTCAACTGTAAACAATTTTTTGAAAATTTGCATAATAATTCTTGAAATCTAGCACAACCACTTTTTCACAGAGAATTACAACATTTTTTCATTTCGCATACCTAACTTTTCTTGTACTTTTTGTCCAATTTTTAAAACTTTGGACCTTTTTTTTATCATCAACACTTTGTTAAGAACCACTTGGGCTAGATTCAGAAAAATTGCGCAAAATTTCTATAAAATGAACATTTGAAAAAATTTTAACACCTGTAGGAAAGATTCTAAAAATTATTTTAAAAAGTTAAATCCTCTCCTATCATCTAAAATAATTTCAGTACCTACTAAAAAGGAGCTCTTTCTTTTTGCATCTGATGCGTGGTTACTGGTTATTAAAAAATCCAAAGTGTAGGTAACAATTGGAAATTTAATCGGACACCTTGTAGGTACCCATATAAATCCCCAATAATTAATTTCTCTCACTATGTAGTTTACATAGCTGTATTTTCTGCAAGCTAGCACAAACCGTGTACCAGGTAGACATGCAAATTACCACAATCGAAATAATCTATACGCTACATTATTTGTAACCTAACCTATCAAATCCTGAGGCAATTTTTTTCATGACTCTGGTACTCATAGCAGCAGTGTAGAGATACGAGTATTTACGAGATGATATATGATTTAATAACAAATGTTTGGTAAATCTATCGTCTTATTGTTAACCTGTAATTTGAATCGTGTCGAAATCCCTGTGTATAGTACCTATACCTAATACGTAGGTACCTATATCTTGTAGCATCTAGCATCTTATTCTGGTACTTATTGTTATTTTTTTGGTAGATTTTAATTTCTATATTATAATGTTTTCAATTCATTATTCTTTGTTTCAGATTCGCGCTGGCGCGTGAAATTCTAAATTAGATGGCATGTCAGAAACACGGCGCTAAGGTAAAGACACATTAAAATATTCAATACCGTTAGATTTTTTAACGTTATATAGCGAAGATTGTATAGTTTAAAAAACGCTAATTCGTGGTGGTATGTGCTGATTGAAAGATCGTGATCGAGACTTACTATATTATAACAGTGCTCGGCGGCTCGGCCAATCGACGATTCGTTATACACGGTTTTTTTTTGCCGCATTTCACGAAAAATTTGCCCACGTTTCGTCTTCTCTCTGGACGAATTTATTCGTAGGTTGAAATGTCGAATGTAGGTAACCTTATTATAATGCGTTTTACGCGACGATATTCAACTTTAAGGTTTGGCATACGTAAGGGAAAATTTTCCACAATTTTCAAATATTCGTCATATTTTGTTTAGTTCGAACGTTTAAATTATATTATTCGTTTATTATGCAATCGAAATATCGCCATTTTTAGTCATTAATTATTACATTTTTCTGGTAGGAATATCAAACGTGTATAGAAATAAATCGGCGATTTCAATAAGAGAATTCGACGGTGTAGATATAAAAATCAACGATTTATCTCCATTTTCACACGATATCGTCGCTGATTTATAATCGTTTAGGTATTTTGTGCGGTTGAAAAATTGCCTACGCCGCGTCGATTGACTTCATTCTCTTTTTTTTTTTACCGAGAAAACATTTCATAGGTCGAGTTTTTATTCCAAAGGGTTGAAAAAAAAGATGCATCTGATGACTTTATTTACTCTTTATTGATTTAGATGCAAGTACGTCAGTAGGTATTCCAACTGTTTGATGACGGAATGTGGTTGTTCGCTGTTCGGTGATTAAAAAGCGAAACAAATGACGTTCATTCATTATCGACGATCATCGTATAACGAGAATATCTCCATAGTCGATATGTTTTTTTCTCTTTCTTGCAACCGAAATCAATCTCAAGTGTGGTAAACCTTCCATGTTCCATTTATGGATATCCTCCTCTTCGTTGTATATACTTTTTTCAGATATTAAGCTAAGCGTATACTTATGTAATAAGTTCTGCGCTAAAAACATTAAAAACCTGGCAACATTGCTTGCTAATTGACCTTCCACCATTCTTCCGCCATGGATGGCCATTAACTTGTGGATTTGCCACGAGTAGGTATTGTTCGACTTAAAATTATGTTTTTTTGGCGAAGCTGGATCACAGGCAGGGGTAGCTGCCACCCCCTTACACGACGATCCGTGAAAAATTCTGTCCTAAATTTCTTACGTACTCGTACGTTTGAAAAAATGACCAAAAATTGACTCAATTTGACCTCCTGTCTGTTCCCAATCTGTAAACTCCTGAAACGAGATGTGTGGCAGTACTTTAGGTGTTAATGGCATCTGTTTTCGCCCTGATGTTTATACATCACTGTACAACACGTTGTCAACATATTAGAACCTCGCTACATAACACTTGTCATTTGTCATTACCGCTATATGAAACCTTGTTTACATTCAGGACAGGTACTTGTTCAAAAATATTATTGTAGTAAAAAAAATATCAAGCTATTATTTACCTATACTCGCGATGCATAAAACCAAGAAACAAGAAAATTAAATTGAAATTAACGAAAACAATAATGAAGATATACGTAAGTGGCTCTTGAACGATAGGTACCTAGCTACCTGTATACCTACTTAGACGAGCAAAAATTTCAAACAAGAACATAAATTTGACAATTTATTGCCATAAAAAGTAATTTTATTTGAGTGCTTTTGACATTGGTGAAGGGTAGTTGTACGTATATGAGAAACTATTAGTCTGGTATCCTTCTGAATCCATCTTGTAAATTTTTATATGCATTATGCACAACAGATAGTTACCAGCTACCAGACGTTGTTTGGACACAAAAAATCGATCCGTGAGGATATTTTACTAACCAGATATAGGTACGTGATATGCATCTACTTAACGATTTGAAATATCAACTCGATTAGGTAATTATGTGTTTGAAAATGCTCGAATTTCAACCGAATAATTTGCATTATTTTAAGAACTGGAAAATTTTGGCAAGCATGGTGACGAAAACAAGATAGGATTTGCATTTAGATGGTATAGGTATAGAGTAAGTTAGCAATCAAAAAACTGAAATGATATTGAAACGTTTCTCTAGTTAATGAAAGTAAAATCCTTAGTAAGTATAAGTACGAGTAGGAATATCTAGGTATACCTAGTTTTAGGTTTTTTTTTCATCTACAACCCACAAATTGAAAAACTCTAACGTGAAATGCAAAAATACGAGTGTCTCGATGATAATGTTTGATAACCTGTAACCACCGCATTTTCCACCACGACCGTGATCATTAACACCTTGTCTCATGGAACACAATATCGATGCCTTTTTTTTTTTAACTATACGCGATACGCCTATGGAACATAATCAACTGTAATTTAATGGTTGATCGGATAAAACAGAGGTACGTAGGTATAAATTACACGGAAATTGAATGTAACAAGAAGCAGGAAACACGGTTAGATTTTCGTCTAGTGACTTTTTATATGTACCTTTTTTTTTAAAAAAAAACGCTGTAATAGGTACCTAACTATTCTTATGACAAAGTATTTGTCGTCTTGTATTTTTATTTAGTCTTTTGTTGGGAGACTTCCAATCGTACGAGTGTTCATGCGCATGGTAGGTATGTAGAAGAGTAGGTATAGCGAAGACAGAGAGTAACTTAGATTAATTTTGAGGAGGAGGTTTGTAAATGTAATTTTTCAAATCAAAAGATACTTAATTGTGTATTCTATAGACTCAGATCATACGTATTGAGTGAAAGAATAATAATAACTGCTGATAACTTTCTTATCTACTAATAAATTGTCAAAATTTTAATTTCAACAAAACCTCGTAGACAATTCCATAGCGGTATAATTCATTTCTTTTTCTCATTCTCAAGGTATACTTACTGAAAACATGTCCGAAAAAATTTTGAAAATTCTTTCGAATGATCAATAGGTGGGAAACATTTATTTTGAAGATCTATCTAGTGAGGAAGAATTTGACCCAGAGGCCAGAGGACTCCATCCCAATTTCCAGGAGAAGTTTTCTTAGAGACAAAGATAAGCAAGATTTCAGTCACTCAAAATAAAAATTAGAGATCCTACAAAGTTTAGAATTTTCCAAAAATATGCCGTTGAAATATCCAGATCTGATCAATTTAATCAGATCCAATCATGCTGAATTCATGCGCTGATTTTTGGACTATTTTGAAAAATTCAGAACCCCATACTTAATGGAATTTTCAATTTTTCATTATGACAGCTGAATTTTTTTGAACGCTGTCTTTATTAGTCCTTAATACTCCCTTCCAAAATTGATGACTAATGATCAAGAGATTTTCTTAATTGTAGGCTCTGATTATAAGTAGTACTTCAGTGCTATTAAAACCAGTGGTAGTGACAGACACGGTTTATGATCACTGTTTGTGACAGACATTGTTTTAAACCAGTGGTAGTGACAGACACTGTTTAAAACCAGTGGTACTTAGTGACAGACACTGTTTAAATCCAGTGTTTGAGACATACACTCTTTAAAACCAGTGTTTGTGACAGACACTGTTTGAAACCAGTGGTAGTTACACTGTTTAAAAACCAGTGTTTGAAACAGACACTGTTCAAAACCAGTAGTAGTGACAGACACTTTTTAAAAACCAGTGTTTGAAACAGACACTGTTTAGAACCAGTGGTAGTGACAGACACTTTTTAAATTAAGTGTTTGTGACAGACACTGTTTAAAATCAGTGTTTGTTACAGACACTGTTTAAAACCACTGTTTGTGACAGACTCTAGTTTATAACCAGTGTTTGTGACAGACACTGTTTAAAACCAGAGTTAGTGACAGACACTTTTTAAAAACCAGTGGTAGTGACAGGCACTGTTCAAAGCCAGTGGTAGTGAAAGACACTGATTTAAACCAGTGGTAGTGACAGACACTTTTTAAATTGAGTGTTTGTGACATACCTGTTTAATACATGTGGTAGTGACAGGCACTGTTCAAAGCCAGTGGTAGTGACAGACACTGTTTTAAACCAGTGGTAGTGACAGACACTTTTTAAATTAAGTGTTTGTGACAGACACTGTTTAAAACCAGTGTTTGTGACAGACACTGATTGAAACCAGTGGTAGTGACAGACACTTTCTAAAACCAATGGTAGTGACAGTCACTGATGAAAACCAGTGTTTGTGACAGACACTTTTTAAAACCAGTGGTAGTGACAGACACTTCTTAAATTAAGTGTTTGTTACAGACACTGTTTAAAACCAGTGTTAGTGACAGACACTTTTTAAAAACCAGTGTTCGAAACAGACACTGATTAAAACCAGTGGTAGCGACAGACACTGTTTTAAACCAGTGGTAGTGACAGACACTTTTTAAATTGAGTGTTTGTGACAGACACTGTTTAAAACCAGTGGTAATGACAGACACTTTTTAAATTGAGTGTTTGTGACAGACACTGTTTAAAACCAGTGGTATTGACAGACACTTTTTAAACCCAGTGGTGGTGACAGACACTGTTTAAAACCAGGGTTTGTGACAGACACTGTTTAAAACTGGTGTTTGTGACAGACACTGCTTAAAACCGGTGGTAGTGACAGACACTGTTCAAGTTTGCCAGGTATAACATCAAGGATTGTACATATGTACGACTGTACGAGTAAGAATAGGTATTTGGGCAGTCATGACAGAAGTTATCCAAAATAGTTCCTGAATCTTTTCATTAGGAAGCTGACAACTCTCTTCAGCTTTACAGTTTTCTACAAGTCCTGCAACAAAATCAGAAAATATAACAAAAAAGTAAGCCCTGTGCATAATTACGTGTGGAAGATGATAACTTTCAAATCTGATTATATGCAGGATAAGGTAAGGTGCACTGGGGCAAGTCAGAATGATTTTTCGCAATTTCAACTTTGACCAGCTGTTACTCCCCTTCTAATGAACCAATATGGATCAAATTTATTATGTAGGTTCCCATAAGGGTTCTTAACCTATGGTGAAAATTTGAGCGCGATTGACACAGTAGCTTTCGCTCAGTGGAATAAAATATAAACTGTTCTGACTTTCCCCAATTGGGGGAAGTCAGAACAGGCTAAACTTTGCAGAGGCGTAGATCAGAAACGGAGCGTCCTAGAAAAATTGCATATAAACAAAATTGTGGAGAATTTAATTCTCTTTGAGATTACTCTCATCAGATTTTCACTAGGACGCACGGTTCGTCCGCTATATGCGAAAAACTAAGAAATAGAAAGTCTGTATTTTAGACCAAATTCAAAATAAGTTCAAAACAACAACAAAATACAATTGAACCAAAGACATCTAAAATGAAACTGAATCGCGAAAATTTTTATGCCGTGATGAAGTAGGGGTACTACCCTCAAGTCACCTTTAGTGGCACTTCGCCAGATATAAACCTCTAGGTGCTAGAGCAAGTTTTCTAACTCTAACTTACCCCGAATTCCAACTTCCCCTAGTGCACCTTAAGAGACGAGTTTGCGCAATGCGCAGAGGCATTCTTTAAAAGCTTGATTTGGAAGGTTTGCATCAAAATGTCCCATTGGAATAGCGGTCTAGATAAGGAGAATAAAAGGTTGATGTCAAAACCACAACATGATATCAAAAGCACTACGAGATATCAAAAGCACTGTGATATTAAAAGCACTACGCAAACCTGAAAACTTGACAGCACAACATGATATCAAAAGCACTATGTGAAACCGACAGCTCAAAATCACTACCATACACACAAATAGACAGCACTATGCAAAACTGAAAGCTTGAAAGCACAATGTGATATCAAAAGCACTATGCTAATCTGAAAACTTGAGAGCACAATGTGATATCAAAAGCACTATGCTAATCTGAAAACTTGACAGCACAACATGAGATCAAGAGCACTATGGGAAACCAACAGCTCAAAATCACTACCATACACACGAATAGACAGCACTATGCAAAACTGAAAGCTCAAAAGCACAATGTGAAATCAAAAGCACTATGTGATATTGAAAGCAAACGTGATGGCAAACAAACCTCATCACATGTCACAGAAAAATCATAAATGACTTAGGAAAGCTGGAACATCTTAGGGTAAACCATTATGCCCTCACCACACAACCCCCAATTTCATGGCCTGTCGTGTTTGCTTATCTGCCTCTTTTATAAATAAATATTTCAAAATTGAATAATGGGTCAGGTTTTTTTACCTCCCATAGTGTTTGGTAAAATTCAAAATTTATTTTCTAAAGGTTGTAAATCAATAAAAATGACATCAGCTTCGCTTTTGATATGGTCTTTTCCCCCTTTTTATTCTTTTTTTTGGTACAAATTTTTGTAATTAATTACAATTACTCCTGAAGCTACTTGAGTAATAGCAATTATAATTATGTTGTCCCATGCTTCACATTAAACCACATCTACGTATGGAAATTTCAAAAAAATCAGTCCATTCATCCCAGAGAACATTCGAGCCAAAGAATTTTTCAACTTTCAGATCAAAACTAAATACATACCTACTAATAATGTGCTACGCACACTAAAAAGTTTGAATATAATTTTTATGGCAAAATAATACAGGCCATCCTTTGAAAAATATGCATTTTTAATTTTTTGAAGCTTTCAAAATTTGAATTTTTCAGGCCGTTGTTAAGGCAAAAAAAATCGAATGTATTTCGAAGAATTTTTAAGCTTCGAGTGTTCTCACAAACTTTAATCGCCAAGTTGAACAAGTTTTTCAAAAAAAAAATCCTTCTCTCGACTGTTTCAGAATTAATATCCAACGTCGAAAATAAAATTTTTTAACGACCTGTTTTCCTTTTTATCGAGCTTCATAAACCGTACCTACCAACTCGTTTATTACAACGCTGCCCAATTTACACTCAAGTATGTTGAGATTGAGAGTGAAAATATTTACTAAAATTGTGTTGAAATTAGTCATAATGCCGAGTTCACGTCGATAAAAGTTTCCTCGTATGCTTGTTTTAGGTAGGTATGGTATTGTAACATAGGTATTCAAAATTATATAACCGCGCCAGAGTAGAAAACCACAAAGGTGTAGGTTTCATCTTACACCAAAGTTACCTATATGTGCTATTTTTAGATATCTAAGCTACATAATGTAGGTATTTTATTTCAGAAAAAATTTAATTAAATACTATCATCATCAATTAATAGTATAATGTAATGTAAGCCTAGATATCATAAAAATGAATCAATGAAATAAGTACTCGTGTAGGTACTTAGAATAATACTTACAAGTTGAATGCAATGATTTACTTACTTACTTACTTACTTACTTACTTACTTGAGATTGAATAGAAATATTTTCTCATAGTTTGCTACGTCGCGTCGTAAGATGCTACATGAAAAGTATTACGTGGGTTTGTAATACAAATAATGTGAACAAAGTAATCAAAGGCGTTATAAAAACTGCTATAGGATAAGTGGGTTTCAAATTACATTCGAAAATCCTATATACCGTTATTTAGCACATGTAAAGCTGCAGGTAAAATAATCCTAGTGATAATTTTCTTAGTCCATGAATTGCAGCTTCTCTACGATGGAATAGGTATAGTTTCGCCATAAAATCAGGTAGGTAATTCTTTAATGTGAAGATTACCGAACACTTTGAAGAAAAATTGAGTGTGCGTGTGGAAAAGAAACAGTTCGAGAGGAAATGGTTTAGAATTTTATTTTATATCGTGAAATGTTCCTAATTTTAGAGAAAAAAAAAATTGTATTCAACGGTGAGAAGAACGAAAATTTTTCAAGGACATATCCATAAATGTAGATATCTTCTATGCCTTGCCCATTTTATGGAATACAGCGAGTATTTTTTTTGCTCTACCTATATTATACGGACCAATGTGTAAATATTCGCAATTTCTTTTCGTGTATTTTTAGCTGTAGGAATATTTTTGAAAACAGAAATCATTGGACTAAACACAAACAGTGAAAGGTACCCATAAAATAGGTAGTAACATCTTAGATCACTAAGTTCTGTATTTTTTTCTCTCTCGCTAAGGATGACTAACCAAGCGTTGCTGGCTTTATTATTCTGTCATTTACTCATTTTATCTTTACTGTTACTAAATGCAACACTTCAGCATTGGATTTTATGTGTTGAAATGTATTATTCACATGAACTATAGGCAGGTGTACCTAGTTGCCTAGGTACGTCCAACACGCAGATAAGTACAATCCAAATGGTACATCACGTTTTGAAAACGAAATTTTTAATTTTCTTGCTAGTTTTTTTCTCTACTTATTGAGTAAGTAGGTATTTAAAACGTATTTCACTTATATGTAAATATAAATTTCATGCAGAAGTTTGTGAAAAATCGAAAATTGTTTTGTTTCATGGTAGGACGACGTAATTGCAAATCTATGACAGGAAGTGATTTTGATACCATTAGAAATTGAGTACCTACCTAACCTCTGGAATGGATTTATGCATCGCTAAATACTCGAGAATATTTACTTTTACTTAGTCATTTTTTTTCATTTTCCGAAAGAACGTTTCTGTTAATTAGTTAATCGTCTAGCGTGTTGGCTTATCTGTTTATTTTAAACCTCTACGCCATCGAAGCGTTGTTGGCTAAGGTGCGTGCGTGGTGTAATTATTTTTTACGTTTTAATTTTATGAATGAACGTTGACTGCTTTCTTTTGGGTGGCAAATGTCGGGTTATTTACTTAGAAATTCTACATCAATACATATGTAGCAAGACTAGCAAACTCACTTGTGTGAATAATTGATGAAATCACTGAAACCCCTTCCTTCCCTCCCTCCCTCACCTCCAAAAATCGAATTTTTTTCAACGTTTTCCTGGTCTGATTGCTTTTAATAAATATTTTTCAAAACATTTAGTCACATAATCCAACCTAACAACCTGTTGATTTTTTGTTGGTGGAGGGAGGAAGGGCAAAATGGCATTTTCTCAGGGCTCGTTTTAGTTCTCGATGGCTGCTGCGCCTCTGCCTTCAATTCAGAAATAGAAAATGCTCGAATAAAAATCCATACTTATACTCGTATGTCTGGCTATTGCTCAAGTTTGCTTCGAATAACCTAATCATCTCAAGCAACATACATACCTAGTTCAAAGATCACTCGAGTATATAGGTAACATGCATTCAACATCCCTATTCGAATATTAACGTACCTAGCTGAAAGCCCTTCACCTACGCAATTGGCAACTTGAAAAAGAAAAGCATATCGTGAAATTGCTTCAAGGTACTTCTACCATTCGGATGATTACAATGACGAGTATAATTTCGGCACGACTAAGTTCATTATAACGCGGTTTACACGCGTAATTCTGTTCCAAGTCGATGGTACATTATGTAATACAATAAGAGTAATGATAAAACGTGGACACGTTTATCATAAGTAAATATAAAAATCCGCGTACTGGTGTCAGATGTGCTAAAGAGATGTATGTAGTATGCAACATTGATGCTAATGTATTGGCAAACACCTCGCCAGTTTTGCAAATCAATATTGCATTTCTTTGTTGCTTTTTAATCTCGTATATTTATGGATATCCATTAAAAACTGTATCTTTTTCCCGCCAATAAATTACATCACGTTTTTTAAAAATTATTTCACACACAAAAATACTCGTAAAACTTTTATTTTTTGTAAGAGAAAAAAAAGAGTAAAAGAGAAGAGAAGAAGCCGCTTGTATTACTCGAACGTCCTCCGTATCCCTCCGCAACAGGTACATAAAGAAATTCCATAGCTGACAATAGCAGACAGAATGCATCTCTTAATCCTGTTTCAAAACGATCGACTTAAAGACATAAATCAAGGTTTACGGTTCAACGTCAACTTTTCTCGTATATTTAGACTGCCTGTGTAGTTTTTTCGCCGAATCGCCGACTATGATTTTTTTTTAACGTGATCTTCATCCGTACCATACGATGCATAGTGGTTTTTTCTCCTTCTGGTAGATAATTCTTCGCGTCTTAGGTTATAGCTGCGAGTTATTATGACAAAGCAAAGTCTGCATAAATCTTGGCTTTTTACTGTACGAAAATCGTAATTTATTTTTCATTTGGTTAATTTACGTAGCAGGTGGATTTTAACTCTTGCATGAACGAGCATTCCATTTTAAAGTTTCGTGATTTTAAAAATATTTATAGTTAGTCTCGTCGCTTGAGCTACATGAAACTAAAGGTACCTACCTACCTACCTACCTGCGTTGTTTATATCATTCTTAAAAGGCGGTAAAATGTTGGTACAGAATTAAAGCCTAACTTATGATGAATGTAAGCCGAATAATTGGTATACTCCTGTATATATAGCTAACAATTTTAACGATTTTCAAAGGATTTTCCTTTAGTTGCTAGGAACTTATCAGAAGCACGTTATTTTATGTCGAGATTTTTTCTTACATTGAGGAAAGATGAGAATTATTATTCTGAAGTCACAGTGGTGGACTGGCCTATGATGCTGACTGGCGATCGCCAGGAGCCCCGAAACATCAAGGGGGGCCCCATTTTAAAACCAAAAATATACTATTTTCACACTCTCTAAACATGAATTTTTGCAAACTTTTACTCTCACTTCGCTCTGGTCTGTTTGCTTTTCTTTCATTTCATAATTGAAATTTTTAATTACTCAATATTCAAGTTTTAAAATTATGGAGTCAAAAAATAGGTAGACTCATCGTAAAAAAAAACATTTTTTCTTATCTCTCAAAATATTAATTTTGGAAAGCTTTTGCCCTCACTCCGTTTGGACTACTGTGTTTATTCAAATTTTTAAAGAAATGTTAACCCAAAAAACGCACTTTTCACTTGAAAACCCCCTATAAGTACTTCTCGAATCAAGCTTTTGCCCTCGCTCAAGGTTCGTACTTGGTTGCCTTTTTAAGTACCTACCTACCTAAGTTACTAAATTTGGTACTTTTTTAAAAAATTTCAAAAATTCAATTTTTGCATGCATCTTGAAGAGAAAAAATGCTAATAAGTAATGTCAGTAAGTGAATAATTTGCAAAAGTGTCGAGCTACTTGTACACTTTTGTAATATATATTTCAACTATGGCTACAATGTAAAATAGTCAAAGTCTATCTTTCTGCCAAAAATATCTAAAAATCTTACCATTTGTCAAAATTTCCAAATAGCCTCGTTTCTTGCCAAAAAATTTTCACTTTTTTGCAAAAAAAAATTCATAAAGTATCTATTTCCCTTCCTAAAAATTACCTAAAAATCCCGCTTTTTTGCCCCAAAAAAAGTCAATGACCAACAAATTCTCATCATTTTCAACGAAGGTTGCAAAAAAATATAATTTTATGTTATGGCCAATATATTGCCAAAAATTTGTGATTTTCCCCAAAAAATACTCAGTTTTGCTTAAAATTGTCTAAATTCTCATTTTTTGCAACAAATTCTAAAAAGTTGTATTTTTTTCAAAAATTGTCCAAAAGACTTCTCTATTCCTGAAAATTCTAGCTTTTTCGCAGTTGAAAAGTCTCGATTTTTTACAGGAAATTGCCATAAGTTACAAAGTGGAAATCTCACTTTTCGAAAGAAAAAACTTCTGAAAAAATGACAAATGTAGGTACCTACCTACTTAATTTCTTATTTTCAAAAATTGCTGGTTTTTACCAAATTTATAAAATTTTTGCTTGAAAAATTTTTTTCCTCAAATTTTTGCCAGTAATTTTTACAAAGTTCTTCTTTTTGCTAAAATTGTAAAAAACCGACCGTTTGCCAAAAATGTTGAAAAAAATCCTCGCTTTTTAACAACATTTCTATAGAAATAGTTGTTTTATTAGAAAATTTTGAATTTTTACTTTTAAAAAAAAATTGTCCAAACGTTTTGCTTTTTTGCCAGAAACTGTCAGAAAAGCATTCCTTTTATTGTTGAAATTGTTGGTCTCGTTTTATTTTTCCAAGTTTGAAAATTCATCATTCAATTTCTTAACTTTTGGATCAAAAGAAAATAAAGAAAGAAATGAACAATTTTTTTCAAATATTGTTTTTCTTCTCAAAACTCAAATTTTTGAAAGCTTTTTGCCCTTGCTTTGCTCGGCCCAATTCTTATCTCTAAACTAGAAGAAAATCCCAGTTTGAAGCTTCCATCATCATCATTGAACTTTGACCTAGTGAGCTGTTCAGCCCATCTGGGAAACTGTAGAAGAATAGTGTACCGATGCACCATCAAGTTTTTTCTTCGGTGTTCCTCTGCTCCTCTCCTGTGAGTTGGAGTGTATTCTTTGACTTTTCAAGGGGACCATTCATCAAGCATTCTATCAGCAACGTGTTTTCACCATTTCTTTCTGTAATCTTTCACTCGTCTAATGATTGGCTCTGCTCCTAGCTCCTTCAGGATGTCTTTGTTCCTTTCCTATCTCGTCTTGTATATCCTGCCATGACTCGCAGAATCTCATTTCCGCTGTGGTTACTCTGATTTTTATATACTTTCTCATTGTCCATGTTTCACTTCCATACAGCAGCATTGGTCTTGCCAGCATATTGTAGATTCTTATTCAAGTTTCGGCTCTGACTTTTCTTGGAGGAATGGCTCGGTTTATCGCTCCACTTACTCACAGGAATTTATTGATCTTAAGTTGTGCATCGACTTCTCCTTCATATGATAGCTCACATCCGAGGTATTTAAAGCTTTTAACTTGTTCCACTGGCAGTCCATTTACAACAATTTACTCTGTATTGGCTCTTTCCCCTTGAAGGCCATCACTTTTGTTTTTGATGACGAGATTTTCATTCTGTATTTATCAGCTATTTTCTGTAGGTTGTACATCACTCTCTGCAAGTCATCTTTGTTGTCAGCATAGTCCACCTGATCATCAGCAAATAGCAGAATATTGACATGACATGGGTGTCATTGATGTCTAGCCCTTTTGGCTTGGTTTTCAGCAATTCTTTAATCATGTCGTCAAAGTAGATGAAGAGTGATATTCCAAAACTCGCTTTGTCCATTTTTATCAAAGTTGGGTTTTCAGCAGTACCTGGTAGATGAAGTATTAACTCACATTCCTACATCATCAACCTACCAAAATGAGGTGTTAAACTCACCTAAATAGTTAATTCACTAAAAACTAAAAAAAAAATAATGTTCCAAATCGCGCTTTGTCCATTTTTATTGACATTTTTTTCAGCAGTATTTAGTGGATGAAGTGTATACCTACACTCCTACATCATAAATCCACCCAAATAAAGTGCTAAACTCGCCTAAAAAGCCAATTTACCCGTTTAAAGGGAAACTGTTTTTCCACTTTCCTGAAAAGTTGTGAAAATGGACAACGCGAGTTTTGGAATATCACTCTTCAGATGTTGAACAGACTACATGACATTGGGCATCCCTGTCTTACTCCTCTTCCTATCTTCCTTGCCTCTGACATGTTTCCAGATCTTCCTCTTATTACATTATCCGTGTATATTTCTTCAATTAAGCGTACTATTTGTTCATTCACTTTGATTTTCCTCAGGATTTCAAACAACTTCTTCCTTCACACTTGATCGTATGCCTTCTCCAGATCAACAAAACACATGTAAGTAGGCTTCTAGGTTATATTCTCGTCTCTTCTCCATCAGCAGCTTTGTTGCATACACCCCCATCTATGCATGATCTTCCCTTTTGAAATCCATTTTGGCATTCCAACATTATTGGCTCCATGTGGCTCTTAATTCTTCTCACTAGCATCTTAGCAAGTATTTTGTAAGCAGCATTTAGTAGGCCAATTTCTATGGTAATTTCCTGGGTCATTTTGGTCTCCTTTTTTGAAAATGGGTATTACAATTGCAGTATGGAAGTCTTCGGGTATAGTAGCACCTGATAGTATTTTATTGTAGAAAGCTATAGCAGTCTCCTCTTAATGGTTATTGTGTTGTTCTTGAATAAGTCTGTTGGTAACTTATCACTGCCTGGGGCTTTTCTATTTCTGGAGCTTTTCAAGGCTCCATTTAGCTCTTCCCGAGAGAATAAATTTAAAAATGAAAATAACAACTTTTAATGAACCTAACTTAATGTGCGAGTATTACTTATACTTATAAATTGAAAAAATTTGTCATTTTTCTACTTTTATTTGTATTTTATCCCTCCCCCCTCCCCTGGAAAAACTTCAGTTTTTTTCTTGTCAAATTGACTTTTTTTCACAAAAGTGAATGAAATTTTTTTTTAAAAAACAATAAAATTGTACACATTCAAGTATCCGAACATGAGAAAAAAAATCATAGGAGAAAGATTCGGTGGGGGGGGGGGGTTTGAGGGTCCTATTAGATTAGGAGCATCCGCCAGGGGCCTCCAACCGACCCAGTCCGTGCCTGTCTGAAGAAATATTGTTTGTGGGTAAGTTTTGTCTTTATATGCTTTTGAATGAAAGAAAAACAATGCTGTTGTGAAACAAAAAAAAGTTGGTTTCATTTTTGGCAAAAAGACAGAAATAAAAATTGCAATACCTTATTAAAAAATTATGTTCATGGTTTCTAGTATATGGTCATTCGTCCCTATCATTGCACTTAATTGAATGAATATTCGTAGGTAGATAACACGAATACATTGGAGAAATTTTTCACCATGCTCTGATAACTGACTCATCGCATTGTTAATTTCAAAGAAAGTTCCACCTCCTACCTATTTATTAGTTTTATTTTACCGAGGAAAGTACGTTCAATTTTTTTCTTGCGTAGGCTCATTAGAACTAAAATTGCTTATAAGTTGATTACCAAAAATTGGGAATCGGTGAATATTTTTTTCAGTCGATTTGTACATAATTTATTGGAAATTATGGACTATCATCACATATACATAGAATGCGTGGCTGGTGCATCTTGTATGCATTTCTATTTGTATACTATAATAACCGGAAGGCACAAGGTATTACTCGATATTAACGTTTAGATCTCATTTGTGTGTTAGTTGCATAAGAAAGAATGTACGTGTAATTCAAATGTCACATATAAATTACTCGCCGCAGGAATTAAATTTCAGTACTTGTGTATCTCTAAATTTAAAGCGTGAGTTTCAAAGAAATATACGTAGGTATATTTTTCAAAAACCAAGTTGCATATATTATTATCTAGTATACCTAGGTAGGTAGTAGGTATAAGGTATACTGTCTAGCTCGACGCGAGTTATAATAAATAAATCCTTACTCGTTCATGTGTAATATATTCGTGACCCAAAGAAATGTTATTAACCTTGATATTTATGTACCTACGTTGTTTTTTTTTTAAAACTTTACCGAAATCTTACACTACTCATACTCGGGTTGTTCAACACTATTTCGGTTGACTTATGTAGGTGTGGCTAGTTCGTAAAATAGCAAGAAAGTACCTACAAACTATTGTCTTTTTTTTTTGCACTTTAATCAGTCGTCGCTTCCTGGGTCATGTAGATACACAGCTGACTTGTGAGAAAGAGTCAATGGATGATTGATCGTTTCATTGTTGTTGGTTCAACATAATCGAAAACTCTTGTTCACTGTTTGAAGGTGATTTTCGAGTTTTCGTCGGTGGAATTTTGCGAATCTTTTGTTGCAAAAAAAAAAATTGAAATAAAAAGTGATTTTAGAATAGGTAATGTTGTTTTGTCCCATGTTGCAAGGTAGATATAGACGTGATGAAAACTATATGTAAGTACTATGTTCAATGTTCACGCTGCTGGCGAAAAAAATCATACGGAGGAATTATATTATTATTGTGATTTCTGAAATTAGTAGAGCATAAAAATTCTGTTTATATGGTGCTCAGACATAACAATAATTTACCTATTTATCACGCAAACTTGAGATTTGTTTAATTCGATGTAGGTAGCTGCGGTATCGCTGTCTAGGTATTTTTACCCACGTGTATGTACCTCGCAGAATACAAATGTATTGTCCTGTATGACTGTAATAAATAATTGATAAGTAGGCAGAACTTGAGATATTGGTATTTAAACAATCATACCTAGTAAAAATTGGAAAAAATGAAGCAAAGGTTGCAGCCTTTTCTTAAGCATTGTGGTAACGATTCTTCGTGCAAGGTGTCTGTTAATAACTACCTCCTTATTTTTGATGGCTCATAAATATTTATACCTACTATCTTGCTGCAATGTAATATAATTCAGTATAAGGGTGTTTTTTTTAAATTTTAGACGACCCTTAACGAGATAATAATTTATTATAATGAATTGCAAAACGAATTAGCCAATTAGCCAACATATTATTAGTACAAACGCTGCGTTCATTTAATAGAAAAAAATATTTAAAAACATAATTTTAATAAATTAACAACCTCTTGTATCATAGGTTCGTCGAACCATCGATTGCCAAGATAATCATCTTCGCTAAAAATCGATTAATATGATTTGTTTTAAAAGAGATTTTATGTCTCGAAGCCATTAAGGATTAGATGCGGTAATAATCCACCTATAGCTTTGTTAGAAAAAAAGAAAAGAAAAGAAAAACATTTGCTAATGAAAAAAAAACAAGAGTTGGTTGAATAAAACCACCACGATTGTGCCTTCCATTGTTTCATCTCTCCCAATTAACTTTTACTTGCACGTTTTCCGCGCGAACATACATACCAACAGGTAGTAAACATCGAGGATCGCAAGCGAATTACAGGTCCATAAATTTCAAACGCATTGCGCTTAATTTTTTCTAACTGAACATTTGAACAAGATTATTCAAAATGTTAGTTCCATTAGGTATAAGGCTAAGATTGAAAACAAAAGTTTACTCGAAAGTATATCGATTAAGTCGAGTCGTAACCTATTGGAGGAGGGAGGAATTTACTTTTATTTTCTTTAAATTTTTTGCAGCATATTTTGCTCTTTATTTTACCATTTGCGCAATAAATATGATTTAAAATGAAAATATCATAATGGAAAATTATGAAAAACTTAAAAATGGCGTTCGTAGGTTTTATTTGAATTGTGTTTTTTCAAGGTTCCTATTCACACCTATTTCTATTACCTATAAGGTTATGATTTTCTATAGTTGTGTTTACGCATCGTGATCTTTGCTGGTGAGAAACGTGTTGAATGAACCATTTCTATCAGACTGTCGATTGCAAAACCTATAGCTAGGTTCACGATATAAACGATTATGAGCATTTCGATAAGTCGACCACGCTTCGGAAATAACAGTATTCGGACCTATAAATTAATATGTACTTGCGCAGACATTCTATACCTACTACTATACTATAACAAAGATCAAGTGTTAAGCTTCGCGTACTCGTTAAAGTGAAAGTGAATATTGGCCTTGTAAGCTGTAACAGACTGCGAAAAAAAAATCTCAAATTGTAATGCAAAGTTTTAAGTAGGTATAATCTAGTCTCTTCCCAAGTGCTGCTGCGAAACGCTTCGGTGATAATCGACTGGCGGCCGTCCAACCAATTTATCAGTTATTGATATTTTGGACGGATACGGATGGTAAATTGAAATTTATTCTACATTTTGTCATTATTTTTCAAATTTGATTACATCATTTATAGGTATCTATCTAGGCGTGTGCAAATTCAACCAAAGATGACGATGATTAATATTGGCAAAATAGGTTGTAAAAAAAAAGTGAATTGGTGCTCATGTTTCTAAGAATAGTCAAGTAGATGATACTGTATGCTGTTACAGTATTTGCACTTTTTATTTGCAGAGATTGTTCTTTTTTTGTCTGTCTGAGTACTGGACCAAGATAGACCTTGAAAATCATTCTCAGCTTACAAAGTGTGAATAGAAACTTCTGCTATACTCACTGATTTCTTTTACTACAATCCACCTTTACCCCTGTAAAAAGATTAATTGTCAGGATAAGGGAATCATTTGCACTCTTGTAGTTGTACTTACTTGTTTCAGTTCTTGGGATGATGGAAGAAAAGAATAAATAAATTGAAAATTCAATGCAAGATTCCAAAATTAAATTCAGATATGCTGAAGTATCGTTTCAAAAAATCAAAATTTAGGTACAAATGGGAATAGGTTTAGGTATTCACTTCACTTCAAATCTCCATTTCAAAAACAACCCCATCGGCCATTTCTTTACATTATTTTGTAAGTTCAAATACCAGTTTTGGTATTGGTCCTTCTAATTTGAGAAGTTTTTTATGCTTAATAAACTGTTTTACAATGCTGTTTTCAGCTAAAATAAAACCTAAGTGTTCTGCATCACAGTGTCTGCATGTTTCTTAAAGAAGACAGGTGTTTTGTTTGGATTTAGTTTCAATCCATTTTTCTGAATTAATTTGAAAACATGTAGAGTAGTCCCTGCTTAATGGAATTGGTTTGGACCAAGGTACCTACACCTACTTCTAATTCTATTAACCTGGATATTCTAATAAGCAGTCCAATAAAAAAACGTCGAAAAAATTTCGAAGTATGTATCCTATATCTTTGCTTGTAGCATTATAACCTCATACTACGAAAATCCTACTTGTATGTGGGCTTTCCCCTCGTCATATAAATAAGCTTGGACTTCCTTCAGAATAATTTACATCATTTTCACAATTAAATTTTCAATTTCTACTCGTACTTATTTATTAGAATTTAGTTGGGACCTGGTATGTTTCAAGTTTCATTCTATAAACCAGCGAAAGCTAAAGGATAAAAATAATACACAAAATTCCAAATTCTGTTGAAATTTAATCACTTTTTGATGTTTTTAGGAGTTGATTTCAGTACTTTTTTGGTTGTTTAGTTAGGTACATTTAGTCTTTTAATATGTTTGAACTTTTTTTTGGACAATATTTTGATAAAATTTTACAAAAATTTGAAATTTCATCTTTTTTGTCAATTTTTACTCATTACAAAATAACCTTCATTTTGTGTTTTTATGCCATTTTAACATGTTTAAAAAAACACGTCTTTTTCATCCACTTTTTGTTAAATTTTGTCAAATTTCCATGAGTTTCTCCAACTTTCTAAGTTTAATCAATTCTGTTAACCAAACTCAATGCTCTTTTTCACTACAATAAGCGATAAAATTGACATGTAAGAAGATGCAAGTGTTCCATCCCAACCCATTTCGATTCCATTATCCGAATTGGGTATTCTACATATTAACCTCGACTACAGGGTGCCCAGAAATATTGTGAACCCGTAACAAAGTTTTCTGCTAAATATTTTGGTTGGTCACAGATGTCACAGTGAATGATAATAATGATACCACATGATTGGTTGCTGGACTTAAAGCTCTTTAATACAAGTATGGAAATAGATTATGCTCTTAACCCGCCACCCTCAACATGAAAAAATGCCATCGACTAATTAATTTTCCTGTGCCAGAACAAAATATGGTATGGCATTCAGGCATTGTGGTATCTAGAGGGGGTGCGTAAAGGTTGCACCATTAATTTCTTATGTTGGGCATTTTGCCTACTTTTTTATTTTAAGGGGCAAACATTTTTGAAAAAAAATCGTATTTTCCACATTTACTGATATTTTATTTTTTTCAAGTTAAAGTTAGGTGGAATCATTTTGACTCCTCACTGACAATTGTGTGTCCATGTCCAACTTGCTTGTGCACAGCAATTTGCCTATCCTTTCAATTTAAGGGGCAAAAAATTTCGAGCTTCTGGTCTGTACAAAAATTGTTCAAAAATTTCTGCCCCTTAAAATAAAAAAGTAGGCAACCTTCTGAACACGGCAAATGAACGGCAGAACATACACGCATATGTACCAGGAGTCGTTACTACCCTATCACTCGTTCCTGCGGAGCGAACGCATGGAGAAACCGGTTTGTGACAATTGTCACCATGTTGAGGGCGGCGGGTTAAGAAAGTCGTAGCATTTTACGTAAGTTTTACATACTGCGCATGCGTTAAATCAGCTGTTCACGTACAACGTTGCACCTCATTGGTTGCTCCACTGCGTGACTACACCAACCTGCCATGCGCAGTACGTAACACATACATAAAATGCTATGACTTTCTTGAGAGCATAATCTATTTCCATACTTGTATTAAAGAGCTTTAGTTGGACTGTGATGATAACATTCCACCAATCATATGCATCTATTTCACATTGCCAGCCTATATTTTTTATAAAAAAACTTTCTTTGGGGTTCATGATATTTCTGGGTACCCTGTACATTAAGCGGGACTGTACTGTACTTGGTAACTGCTGTAGGGTTTCTTTGAAAATTACTGCTGGAGACTTATTTACATCATTGACAAATTTTGATTCGCCTTCTTGATCCAGTATCACTTGATTCATCATTATATCATATGTGACCCACTCTGACAAAATCTACCATTTTGACGAAAAAAAAGTGTCCAAAGTAATGTTTAAAATGAATTTTAAGGGTTGAAAGATCAGATTTTTGACCAAAAAAAACATTTTTTGAAATTTTGTCGAAATGGTCGATTTTGTCAGAGTGGGTCACATATGGACAAACTCTCCTAATGAGTAAGGTACTGTAACCCGGGTATGTCAGACTCCCATTTTGTTCCTCACGAAAAAAAATTGTTGTTTTTCGATTCAAGGTTTTTATGACGGAATTTCTGGCATAGAATGAAAGTAATCATTGAATTAGAGCACATGCTGTGAATTTCACACAATTTCAAACTACAGTAAACTTCGCTTATTATTATAACGGTTAATGTTATAAATTGCTTTATGTTATTAAAATCGACTGGTCCCGATCTTTTATATCCCATTACATTTCAATCGGTTTATGTTATAAGTCGCTTAATGTTATTAAAATGGGCTGGGACAAACGTTATAACATTAAGCGAAGTTTACTGTATTTTTAACCCAAAAATGAAGTGCTGAAAAATGACTGAAATTCAAAACAATTAAATGTATTTCAATTGATACATGTAGCATACCATTGGAAAGCTCGTTCAATTCTCTTTCAAAGATGTTATTATGAAAAAGTTGTAAAAGTGCACGGTTTTGAAGATATACGCAGTTAAAGTTTGCCGAATTCCCATATACTGCAATGCTAAGTTCGTCAAACCAGGAACAAAATGGCCGTCTGACATACCTGGGTTATAGTTCCCTACTAATGAGATCTTTAATCCATATGGGAAGTCTACAGAATTCATATAGGTACCTACCTACTTGGCCATTGATGATAAAAGCTGTGTATTTACATGATTCTTCGTCTGATACCAGCTGCCAAAAGCCAGATGTAAAATCCAACCGCCAAAGTGCAAAAGAAATTATCTTTTGAGTGGTTGAAAATTACACAATCAATTGTCACCAGTTCTGTTTTGAGGTTTTCCAGATATTTATTTAATTCATCTGTGGAGAGAGGGAGAGACATATTTGTAAATCACCAGATCTTTTGATTCTAACAGCTAACATATTAATCTGAACTAATTTGGATGGTCTAACAATATTTGCTGCAATGAGCTTACATAGATTCATCGTTGAAGCTGGATTGAGCTTTTTAGATGGTCTATAAATGTATGTATTTCTTGCCAATAAATGGCTTTAGGTGTCCATTTCCGGGTATGAAATTAAATTACACTGGAGGATCTTTATACTCACCTGGATTGAGTTCGAAAATATCTTTGTATTCGAAGATTTCTTTTTTACCTTGTTCAGCTTGTTCTTCGGTAATTCTGCCTTCTTGAGCAGCTTCATTCATGTCGTTGTACAATTCGTCTTTAGAATTTCGAGAGTTTTAAAACGAAAACATCATCAGAAGTTATAGATCCTAATTTCATTTTTGACCCTTCCACAACAAAATTTCGAAATTTGTGGGAAAAAATGGTAATTTTTTTGAGGCTCTAAAATAGCTGAAACACGATTGTTATTTATTTTCGTGAAGGGGGAGAGGGTAATAATGAGATAATTATTGTTCATATTTGGTTTGCTTGCCTGTAGATAAAAAAAAAAGGCTTTTCAATTGACTTCTCCTTTCCATCTTCCTTTTCTGTTTTATTGAACTATAAGAATGTTTATTTATTATAAGTACGCCTACTTACTTATTTTAATTTTTTTGATTTACAGAAAATTTTAGGAAAGTTCTAAGCAATCTTGACAATTTTTATTTTAGAAATTGGAATAAAAATATGTTTAATCAATTCAATTAAAATATAGGTATTGAAATTCTACAATTTATTTCGAGTAAGTAGGTAGGTAAGTGTAAAACCTTCCAAATTTGAAAAAATTATTTTAGTTTCATGATATTTCAACATAAATATTAACGAGGCAATGGAGGAATAAATCAATTTTTATAACGACATTTTTAACCCCTAATTACTTTCCATGATTGCTCTGGTCGTTTTTGTGCCAACTACAGACCTCTAATTTTTGCTTCCCATCACCTCTTTCTACATACATTGGATACCTTTAGTATTTTCTTACAAAGTAACTTTTTATTAATTTGCTTTTGATCGAATATCGTAATAAAGTTATTTAATGATCGAGTTGATATTATGTCGTAAATTAAAACTCCAAGGTTCAATATCACAATTATGAGAAATCATAAATGCAAGAGCAGGTATAGGTACCTACTTCGTACAAATTGGATAACTTGAAACGAATTGATTACGAGAGATAAATAAACGTTCGCTATCTTTTAATGCTTTCGTTCGTTTCCTCTTTGAACTTGAAATTTCGAATCATTGATCATATTTCATATGAACTCATCAAAAACGATGAGCAAATGGATTGTAGGCATGCCCAAGTATGTATATTATGGGAGATGGGAGAGAGAAGTAATATTTTACGATTGGCCATTCAACCAAGTCGATAAATTATTTATCGTTTGTTTTATGTAGGTAAGGTATATCTTCTTATAGTATCTTCATCATATAATGATTACGTTCATAAAGGTATTTACTCGCCACTTTTGTAATAATGAACTTTTTTTTTACTTTACCTACTCTTGTGTATAATTTATTCGCATGTTGGTAAAAAAAAAAAATGAGAAAAATTTTATATCTTAATAGGTTTGATAGTTCGCAGAATCGATACGTAAAGTTACAACTACATCAGATGAGTCAGACTTGGTGAGGAAAGTTGACGGAAATTTTCACGTGGTTAAAAATAACCGAAGTCCAGTTGTACGTGTGTTTCCAAAGTTGAATATTCCGTTTAAAAATACGATAATCCGACTGGTTTGGGTTAATCGCGAGAATTTAATGACTTCACGAAATTTCGTTCGCGTTGCTTCGGAATAAATTATCGACACTCGAAACGTCGACTTGTTATGTAAAATGTAAAACTGCGAGAAAAAGAAATGAATCACGAATTGAATTCCAGGCAAATCATTGCTCACAAGGTAGGCGACTTGTTTGTATATACATGAACTGCTTCGGCTTCGACTCTATACCAGCGTTCAAGTCACTCGAACGTTGGCGATACACTCGTACAAATAGTACTTTTAACGTAGGTAAGCCATAAATGGACTAGCGATTATGTAAAGACCGCTAAGCAAACGTTTCGGTACACCCACGTATTTTTGTACTTTGGAAAAATTTTTGCATCTTTGTGCGAATTTGTGTTTGTATATCCAGTGGGTAATTGATTAGTTGGTGAAATATCCGTTCGAGTCATCTTGATACTCTGACCACGTTTTAACGTCGAAAAACTTTGGTGAATCGTATTCGTATTTCGTACCCTGTGCACCTGTTAGGTAGGTAAGGTAGTACGTGTCGAACACAGAATTTAATAACAATTTCATACGATGTTTTTTTCCCTTCTTAACACACACACAGTGATCAGATACCCAAGTGTGCGATGCTTACATTGCAACACATTGTGCATCTTAATGTCTTTGGATGATTAAGATCTATAGTAAGTTTTTTTTTCTCCGCCTCGTCTTGTTATAGTGACATGTCAACGATCAAAAGATTTTTACACGCTTGTGAAATACGTCATAGGGTGTACCTATGAAAGGTTTATCGAAATGTATGAATAATACGTACGCGTGTATAGATTTATATTATGGATAAAAATATTTCGATAACTACGAGTATATGTCTCGAGGTGCTAATAGGCTCCTTCTTGAAGCATGACACACCTTAACAGTGTGTTAAAATGTAAGTGCATGGTCAGTTTGATGGAATAATTCAAGGTTTCGCCAGTTCTTTGCTATACATATTAATTTTGTTAGAGGAAGTGAATCACCCAATCTAGTAATTTGTTTATTCTTCTTTTGAAAATTTGTCATATCAATTAGTCAGCGAGAGGGTGTTTACCAGAGGAATTTCCGTTTCAAAATATTTCTATTTCTTGTGTTCGTTTTTGTCCTCTTCTGATTTCAAGTTGAAAAATTCCAGCCAATTTCTTGCATTGAAAAAAATTTATTTCATTCCCAAAGCTTCAAAAATGAACTTCACCTCTTGAAATTTTGAGCTATGAAGTACATACTCTCATCTCTTGATCTTTTGATCTAGTTAATGTTGGTTGTGGTCCCAACAGAGTTTCAAGTTCAAAATTATCTGTCTACATAACTACCTACTTGTTGGAATCCCATCTTCTCCACTTAATAATAAAACTTTCGACCAAAGTTTAGGACCCCTAGACAGATTTAAATCAGCATACAGATTTTCCCATTGTTGAACTTGGAGCACTTGAAATTCCATCAGTTGAGATAATGTCGAAATAGCATTATTGAATTCACCGATGAGAATCGTCCTTGTGCCTATTTAAGCAAAAATAAAACATTTCGACGCCTTCAATTTCCGTAGGTACTTTACCGCTACAAGAGTAATAATTACAGATCGCATTTTTAAAACGTCTGGAACGTGTTATCCGCATTAAATATGCATATGAATGTAGTAGGTCTAGGTACGCGAGTAGGTAGTACAACGACATATACGATTATTGGCATACGAGTTTATCGAGAATGAGAGAAACTGTTATCACAGAGTTATTATCTGGATTAGCGAACAGGGAAGCGAATCACAACGACAGGAGAAGATACCTACTTTTCTGTACGCATATTGAAAATTCAGTGTGTGATCGTATCATCATCAAAGCATTATATAAAGAATGCAGAAATCTTAAAATACACGAACGATTATAATTAATCTCGCGTATCCTGCATTTCTGCGATATGTACCCGATAATGTTTTTCATCTACCCCTCGCTTTTGGCTCGCGGTAATTATAATAAGGCCTTCGACGGAAATTAAAATATACTTCGTTAAACAATAAAATACTTACTGTTTTTCTCTGTTTTTTTTTTTTTTTTTTCGAAATGGATATACGAGTATGTCGTATATACTTAGGTAGTATAGGTGTATGTATGCAGAACAGTAAGCGGTGTAACTGGCTTTTGTTATAAAAATATCGTAGGAGCGCAAAACTGGATTAAATAACAAGTTTCAAGGAGAACCGCCATTAAATTTATTATATCGATGCTTGCTTTAGCCTTAAATGTCTTTTTCACGAAATTAATTTTCAGTCGTGAAGATTTAACGTTGCAATATAGGTACATTACTTACTTGCATCAAAACTTCTTACGTACATGTTGGCACAACGAAAAACGTACCTGTATGTGTGTTTTACAAAATGCATTCAGATGTTTCGTACCATACTACCTACGTTTTTAGCAAGAGACTACTCATTTCGTTGATATGCGTTAATGATGGAAAAAATTGCTCATTTTAGAGGCAAAATTAGCGAACTTCTTATAAATGGGCATTTTGCACCTGATTGTGAAGATAGAGCATGCTCTGCCTTCTTTAAGTCATAGGTACTAAATACAATCCTGATGAAATATAGAATATTGTATTTCTCTTCGAAAATTGGCAAAACTTTCAAAAATTGATGAAAAAAATGGGGGAGGGGGGAGTTAGATTAAAATTGAGGAAAAAATTTGGTTTTTTGAAGTGTCTTTCCATTTCCTCCATCCTTCTTTTCTTCTCATGGCATCGTTTCTTTTTTTGTCTCTCCTACGACTCTATCCAATATTCAGAATACTACACTTACCTACCTACCTACTTTACCTACAATCGATGATTAGGTATACATTTTAATTCCTTACAGAATATCAGGGATGAAAAACCTTAAATGAAACTTCAGCTTTTGGCTTTTAGCTTGAAATTTCAAAATTAAAACTTTTGGCTTTAGCTTTCAGCTATCTTGATTTTTACGGCTTGCTTTGGCCAAACTTTCGGCTTCCAATGGTTTAGCCTTATATTTTCAATTGAACAGCTTTTAGTTATATTTCATTAAGCTTTTAGCTTTAAACTTTTGGTATCAAGCTTTTGCCTTCAAACTTTTAGCTGATACACCATCAATTTACAAATAAGTAAAGGAAATTAAAAATTAGATCAGGTGCATTGATTTCATAATTAGTGATGGTGGAGAACATGCATTGCTAAAATCAATTTCTTTTTTTTTCATGAATTTTAAATTTTGTGATTAATTCTCATAAAACTGATGCAGTTTTATATTATAACTATTTTTAATTGATTTGCCCAATAATTTACTTTGAAAAATAGTTTTTCTAAGACATGATTTAACTTGAGAAATTAGTCACTCATAAAATCTGCCCTGCCAAGGTAAGGAGCATATTCTGGCAATAGTTTCCATTTGATATTCTTAGTTTTACAATAGTTGAACACATTCTCACAGAGCTGTGTCATCCAAAACAATTTTGGGATTCGGTTTTGGTTTCAGGATCAAAGTTTATTCATTTCGGGATTGGATTTTGTTTTATTTCTGTTCTTCTAGAAATTTTTATTTTGGTTTCAGGATGGGTTTCAGATTTTAAAATTTTTTTATGGTTCTGGTTTCAGGATTTTCATTTCAACCAATTTTAAGCCCAAATCAGGCCAAAAAACTGGTCTGATGACCGCTGCCGGACCCAAAAATGCCCACAAGACTGCCCACATATCTCAAAGTGATGTCAAAGTTGATGGAATAAATAAAGATGAGATCTCTAATCCATCACTTGTCGACACAACATTTTGTCAACACCAATGTCGATACCTGATGAGCGAGAAGTTGATATCAAAATATACTGTCATCTCCCTTCATTTTTTGTCTCGACAAAGTCTCGACATTGGTGCAGGGCTGTAAGGTAATTTATGTTGGTAAATTACGGCGGTATTTTACTGTATTTTATGGTATTTTACCAAAAAGCCAAATTAACACTTCTTTTCCATCTTTCCTTCATTAAATTCCAAATTTCCATGGAAATTTATGATTTGAAAGTTACCAAAAATTTTCCCCATAAATTTCCAAAAAATGTCCATGGAAAATTTTCTATAATCTTTATTAATAAGTAACACCTAAAACAGATGAAAATTTACTTCAGAGGCAGGTCAGAAGTTCAGAACTTTGAAGTCAAACTACAAAAAATAATTCTTCGTATCCAAATTAGTAAAATACCATAAATACCGTAAAATACCGTCTGTATTTTACCAGCGAATAAATTATGGCAATTCAACAGCCCTGCATTGGTGTCATTTTTTCGAATGTAAAGAAGCAAATTTTGATTGAAAATGTGCAAAATGTGCCCAAAACTCTTTTTTTGATTTAAGTAAAATTATTCTCAAAAATATTTCACCCTAAAAAAAATGTTTGAAAGAAAAAAATTTGCTCTGGATTACACTGTTGAGTATAGTGAGGTTTTAAAAGAATAAGGTCAGTCCATTTTATTCTGGACTTGGAAAATTTTCTAAATGTGTTGTCAACTCAGACATTGACAAATGAGTCAGCAACACCTCAAAATTTCTAAAAATATTTTATAGATCCTGTAATCAACATCAATTATTTCCTCATCAATATTAACCAGATGGTTGATGTCCATTACTTACAAGATCTACAGAAGTATCTGCTTGATGACGACATTTTGTAGATAGGTACCTACTAGAGCTGAAAACGGTTACGCTACCTGCTAACCGGTATCTGGTTATAATTCCAGCTAAACCCGCTAGTGGTTGTATCGGGTTGATTTGGATATAGATAGTAGCATATGTGACGTGACGGGACAAAATCGACCTTCGGACCTAAAAATTATTTTTCACTTTTTGACGGATTTTTGGTACTCTGACATTCAAAAATCATTTAAAACCACCCGGAAGTCCCTATGATTTGCATAGCTCCATATACATGGTAATCCAGTCAGAAGTGTGCTCATTTTTTTGATTTTTTCCAATTTTTTTTTTGATTTTTTCATTATTTTAACTTTTAAATCGACCTGGAGGCGAAACAAAGCGTTCTACGAGAAAAATACATCGAGCAAAGTTGTAGAGAATTAAATTTCCAAAAACCTATGAGAGGTTTATTTTTCTCCTAAATGCATAGTTTTTCCGTTTTTCTCAAAAAACAAAAACCTCATGTTGATTACCATAAAATTTCTGTTTTTTGAGAAAAATGGAAAAACTATGCATTTAGGAGAAAAATAAACCTCTCATAGGTTTTTGGAAATTTAATTCTCTACAACTTTGCTCGGTGTATTTTTCTCGTAGAACGCTTTGTTTCGCCTCCAGATCGATTTCAAAATTGAAATAATGAAAAAATAAAATAAAAAATTGAAAAAATGAGCGCAATCACGACTGAGCCCCCTGTATCAATGTAAATAACCATTTTACCCCGTGATATTCACACAAGACAGGCAAGAAACGTTATCCAAGACTAGGTTTAGCTCAGTTTAGCCAGAGAACTTGATTAGAACGCAAGCGCTTCCGCTAAACGAGCAGAACTGGACTGAAAACTTTAACCCCCCATAACTCAAAAACTTATTTTCGGCTCGAAGGTCGATTTTGTCGCGTCGCGTCACATATAGTGAGTACAACCCGAATGTTTTTGCACTTGGTCTGCGCACGCATCCCAAAATTTGATAATGTGTAAGTGGGAGGAGTTACACTTCGACACCTGTCATTTGTATGTGTGATTGACGTTTGACATGATTGATGATAATGATAATGCCATGCCGGTACACCGGCTACACATTCAATGTGCTACTAGTTATATCGTGAACCGGTGCAACATTTTTTCAACTCGCTACCCGCTACTAGCGAGTAGCGAGAATTTATGATACGGATACAATAGTTACCTGCTGTCAGAGATTACCGTTTTCAGCTCTAGTGAGTACAGTCTTTTGTAGACCCAATAATTATAGTTGACATCAACTTCGTATCAACGAGACAACCTGAATTTCAATATTGATCATAAGGTCTACAAAGGTATCTAAGTACAATATATCGAAATCTTGCACATGATTGTAAGATACAAATGTAGACAGCAATGACAACCATCAGCATTTCCATCATAGTTTTTGAAAATAGTGTCAATTTTTAATCTATCAAGATTACCCCTTAGTGGATAATGTTCCGACTTTTTTCAATCAACAATCATGTAAAATCATGTCCATACTTTTGTTGAGGCAACTGATGATCTCGTCAGTGCTATGTCTCGTCAGTGCTACGTGGATGAGTGGACTGGACTAGACCTGACCCCTCTGAAACATAATTTACATTAATATTAACCAAACAGATGACCCTCTTCAGAAAAAATACCAGGAACAGACCTAGACCAAAGACCTCTCTAAAAAATCGGACCAATGACTGCAGTTTGGAACTTTGGACCCAAGTCACATCCATTTTTCCAAATTTTTAATGCCAGTTTACATGCCTATTTTCAAAAAATTTCTGTTACCTATGATTCAATTTCTTTTGAAGTTTTAATAATATTCTGAAATCAAAAATCCCATTTTTCAACTCATCTAATATGTTAGAAGTTTTTTTTCTTTCTGAAAAATATACCTAGACCGTTTTTGGACCTCTGCTGACCCATGACCAGGAATACCAGGATGAAAATTTCTGGTCAGGACCAGACCAGACCGACCTACAAAGACAAAGGTCTTTGTTTGAAAGCTCCAAACAAAGCCCTTGATTTTGGAGCAACCAAGTAGTTGTCACTAGTAATAATGCAGGTTCAAAATCAGGTTCGACGAATTTTGGAAATTTTTCCACCTTGGGCCACTCCTTTTCATCCATTACCAACCATTTTGGACCATTCCACTAAAGTGAGGACAAATCTTGCACTTTGCAACTACGATTTGCAATATCAGCAGTATTGTCATTGAATCATCAAAATCACGTCAGTGGGTTCATTTCTGCAGGAAGAGATCCAAAGGAAATGAAATTATTCTTTCCCCAAAAGAAGTTTCAAAATGGAATGGGAATTGTGGACGAACATTTTACATCACAAAGGATTACAATCCCAATTGAAAAGCAGTGGACTACTTGAATTTTAATGAATCCAAGAAAATCCTATCAGCCAGATTTGTGTTTCTATTGAGGTGTTTTAGTTGAAATTGAATCGTTTACTGGAAATTATGAAAAATAATCAAACTCTTGTGAAAAATGATCAACTCACCTACTTGCACCGTTTACCATAGAATTTCAAAAAAAAAAAAAAAAAAATGAGCCGTGGAGACTTTTACATCATTTACCCACCGTAATGAAATTGATTACTAAAAAAATATTCATCACACGTGAGGTCGATGCGGAAGACATTAAAGAGACCTACGGACCTACCATTACAACATTTCGGTGCAATGTCGAACCCTTTGTACATGTAAAACGAAAATAAGTGCGTTATATTTGAAGGGTTGATAGACAGCGACTATCATTAACGCCGGAATAACTTTTATCCACACTCAACAGGTTATTACGAAATTACATTAAGAATTACCTACCTATGCGAATTGTGTTCTTTTTAAGTAGCACGTCTCGTTCGTTCATTCATTTTTTACTTGAATTTCATCCAAAACGTAATAATGCATCAAAGGTAAAACGTCAAGTTTGATTATGTGTGATAGCGGTACCATGACTAATCAAGAGATGAGTGCGTGCATCAGAATGCTCGAATAAAATATATCTACTATTAAAAGCGTAGGTACGTACTACGTACTACGTAGTAGATCTAGAGGAGTCTGAGTAGGTACAAGCTGCATTACTAATTGTCTAACCATAACCTTATAAGTGAGAACAGTGCTCAAAAAGACCGTCATTATTAGTAACGATAATTACGAATAAAATGGTATAAAGCAAAAGGTGCTGCGATGGAATTATTGGCGTATACTATAACGCATTTTGTTTCTACACAGTTGGGTACCTACTCCTTACGCAGTGAAATTATTAATCTAATAGTTTTATTACTTCGTGATGCGTGAAACGTTTTTTTTTCCATTGCTTATATTATCTCTGTGGACTGTAGTCTGCGCATATATCGCATAAATTCGAGAAAAAAAACTTCAGTGGTCAATGGTCATGTTTGCCAAATTTATTCAAAATAAACGTTACGGGTAATTTGTTTTTATTCCTGGGAGATTGATCGAAGTTCTCGACAAGCCGATGAGCTGATTAAGTATAAGGTTCTAAATTCTAATTTCGGTGGTTGAAATTTAATTTGGTTTAATCCTACTTGTTTCATTTCCCAAGATAAGTAGGTACCCGTTGATAAAAAAAAAAAAAAAAGATTTTTAGTTAATATAAGCCAAAGACCAATAGTGGATGAGAAAATGGAAACATCTACGTGTATACAGGTACCTGAGTGATTACTCTCAGCACAGTCGATTAAGTAGGTAGGTCTAGGTACCTATTTTGTTCTCACCCTTGTTTGAAAATTGCATAACGCTGGAACTACGAAATTTCGGTGAATAGGAAAACTCATCTTAGTTCCGAATAAGATTAAGTACGCCATAAGAATGAGTACCTAAGCCTACCACAGTTTATTCTGCGATAGCCTAAATCGTAAGTAGGCCCTGCGAAAATATACAAATATGTATTAAATATGTCGGAAGTTTAAATTGTATTTAATGTCCAGTATACCTTACTGAGACGAGTCCAGTGAGAAAAAACAAACAAACACGTATAGCTCTTATATGGTGCGATAATGTAGTATAATTATTCTCAACGTTATAGCGCAATCATACTGTTCTTTACCTTTCCGGTGTTTATGTACCTACCTACGTCAATGACATGTTATGTAAAGCTACCTATGGCTTTTTTTATCGAGTCTTAAATTGAGATATTTTTTTTTACATCGACGACGCTAGTGACGACTCAAACTCTATCCGAGCTAATAAAATAATTACGATGTGTTTTCCAATATTTATTTGAAAATGTCCAGTTTTTGAAAACATAGAGCGAGCACTATAAGTTTGTGTTTTTCTTTTCTTCTTGCAGATGTGGTGCCAAATTATTTCAATCGGATTTTTAATCGGTGCTGCGGTTTCGCAGTCCAATTACGATAATCAAGCCAATAGCATCGAATACACCGGAGATGGTTTACCAGAATCCACCATCTTGGATGGAAAAATTACAAAGCTAGATGACATAGCTCCGATTATTTTCCTTAACCGAACGAAAGCTGCGTTGAATTGCGCTGCTGGATACATGCAGGTAATGTAACCAGATCACTTAGTTGTTCTATATTTTAATAATTATTTTCTAATGAGTACATTTGAATGCTCACATATTAAGTATATTGTTATGGAATGCTTTCGTTTTATTCTATCGTATCATAACCAAATGAAAAAATTACTATAAACATACTACATACTTACCTATCTAAGAGAGCACCTACATTGGTAGGCCTAATGATAATAATTATAAAGAGAAATTCTACAAATACAATATAAATTGTGTTTAAAAACGTATGAAAATCTGCAGGTATCATTTTCGCAAATTATTCACATACACATTCATTCGATGTGTTGTTTTTTGTTTCTCCAAAGGTATAATATCTTTTTATAAGAGTATGTAATACCTACTTTGGTTGATATATTAAACGAGCTATGTATTTATCATTGAAAGAGCTAAAAAAAAATAGAATTTTTCGAATTCTCAGCAAAACTATAACTACGTACTACGTAGTAACGTACATTAAAGAATTTACAAGTTGAAGCAAAAGTTGAAAAACAAAATATACGAATATTGTTGAGTAAAAGCGACGATATTCATTAAAATTCTATTTTATTTAATACTTAGATATTTTGTAAAGATAATGCTTATAATTTTACGATCAATTTTATTTTGTCTATGTACTTCTATTATAGTTTTTAATGCTTGATAAATGGTAAATAAATGAAAAATTGGGCGGTACAAATTAGGGAAAATTTTTTTCTTCAGGCTTATGAGAAGTGTGAAAAAATTCAGTTTTGTCTTTATTAGTTGTAATTTTTTTTGCACAAATATCTCCATTTTACTGGGAATTTTAACGAATGAAGACATGTTTAAACATCATTTGAAAAAAAAAGAATAAATGTAGGTAAATAAACGAAATGAGATTATTTTTTAAAAAAAATGAAAAACTTGATAAGCAAGAAGATAAAAAATTGAATCAGAAAAAAATCATTGCAATTGAAATAATAGCTTAATAAAAATAAAAAGGGATTGAATCAGAAAAAAATCATTGCAATTGAAATAATAGTTTAATAAAAACAAAAAGGAATTGTTCAAATGGAATAATTCCTCAGGTTGACCTACCTAACATTTCAAGATCAATTTTCTAGAAAGCTGTTTTTATTCAAAAGTCAACAGGGTCTTGAAATTTTCATCGCCGTGTGCAATATGCATCACCTGATAATTTTTCTCTCATGCAAATACTTCGTTAAAATTTACAAGCAACCTGTTTTGTAAATTTATTTGAGGCGTTTGAAATAAATATTCGAATATTTATTTTCGATTTGAAAAAAAAACAACTGGGCCACCGAATGTTTAAAATATTTTATTGTCCTGCGTTTGTTGGTGCGTTAAAATAAAGCAACGTTTGCATTTAGGTAATGAAATTTATTACAAAATTGATTTGCCAATTTTGCATTTGCGAATCATTTCCATAGTTAGGTAAACGTACGTCTACGTACCTACATCTCTTGAGAGAAACCAATGCACTAATTACTATTTAGATATAAATTTTTGGTTGCAAACGTTCCACATTTCCTTTATTACATTACATAGTTGGTAAAAATTGCGAACCAGGATTCTGAGTATGCAAATTTATTTACTTGGATCGTTAAGGTTACAGGATTTCGCATTGCGTGACTAATGTATGCAGTTTGGTTGGTTTAATCATTTGTAATTTTTTTTTTTTTTTTTTTTTTTTTCGTTTAAAATTTTTCATGTGTTGAAAAAATTACTTACCTGCTTCAAAAAATAAAAAATACAATGCTTATCAACTTTTCGTAGAAGCTTTCTCAAAATCACGAGTTATATGCCAAATAAAATCAGGGGCAGTGAATAGGCAACTTATTCAACAAAGAAGTTACAGCAAATGCATACCCATAATACTACGTATAATGACCAAGAAAAATACTTTAGTAGCAACGGCAACAAAGGCTAAATAAGACTGACGAAGCTTAATTCAGTTACCTATATTTCTTTTTTCCAGATTGATTTGAAATTCGAGCATCCATTCTATGGAATCGTATATGCAGATTTTGACAGATCTAGCTCATGTATTATTAGTGGAAATGGAACCAGAACAGCCAGGATAGATTTACCTTTGAAAGGATGTGGAACCATACAGGTGAATATATTTTTGCAGCGAATTCTCACCCTTTGAAAAAATAATTACATATTGTTTCAAATTTACAAACTACTTGAGTCGTACAAGTTTTAAAAAAAATAGCTAGGAAGTAGGTTACATTTCAAGCAAAGAGACTCGAATCATTTCCGAACGGATTTATTCATTTTTCAAGTTTTTGTGAATCATTCCAGAACGAATTGATTCATTCATTAAGCTTTAGTGAATAATTCCAGAACGAATTGATTCATCAAATTGAAAATTGATTTTCAATTTTTTAGTGAATCATTCACGAACGAATTGATCAAATTTTTTGGTGAATCATTCGCAAACGAATTGACCAATTTATTGGTGAATCATTCGCGAACGAATTGATTCATCTAATGATCTAGTATTGATTTTTTTTTAGCGAATCATTCACGAACGAAACGTAACAACGAATTGAATAATTCTTACCTTTTGGAGAATCATTCGCGAACGAATTGAATCGTTATCGTATTAGCATTTTTTTGGTGGATCGTTCACGAACGAATTGATTCATTTGCTCATTTTTAGTGAATCATTCACGAACGAATTGAATAATTTTTGGTGAATCATTCGCGAACGAATTGATTCATCTAATGATCTAATATTGATTTTTAGCGAATCAATCATTTCATTCCGAAACAACGAATTTGAATAATTCTTGCCTTTTGGAGAATCATTCGCGAACGAATTGATTACCTAATTTTTGGTGAATCATTCACGAACGAATTGATCAAATTTTTTGGTGAATCATTCGCAAACGAATTGACCAATTATTGGTGAATCATTCGCCTGATTCGCGAACTAATTGAATCATCTAATGGTCTAATTGATTTGAATTTTACTTGGCGAATCATTCACGAACGAAACGACGAATTGAATAATTCTTGCTTTTTGGAGAATCATTCGCAAATAAATTGAATCGTATTATTTAGCAGCTCCTTCGCTAATGGATTGATTTATTTACCTAATTGTTTTTAAAATCATTCTCGAACGAATGGATTGATTAATTTTTTGGTGGATCATTCACGAACGAATTGATTCATTTACTTATTTTTAGTGAATCATTCACGATCACGAACGAATTGATTAATTTTTGCTTTGGTGAATCATTCACGAACGAATTAAATTAACTCATAAATTGATGAAAAAATGATGAAATGATGAACATAATCAATTCGTTCATGAATGATTCCCTGAAATGAATTGATCACCGTACCTACAAGTACAACTGTACAAGGAAGGGTAGAATGTGGAAATTAATTTAAATTTTATCAAGGTATGTCAGTGTGTGATGTAAGTTGCCTATCTCTGATTTTATGATCAGATCAGACTGTTTTTATTCTTGTTGTTTTTGAAAGAGATGAATTAAAATTACAATTATTTTATCGCCGTACGTGTCCCTTGATAATGAACCAATCAGTATTTTTTCGTAATTTCATCCACTCTCGTCACCTATTAGGCTATTGATGTAATGACAATGACATATTACCTATATGTATGCATAGTATACCAATTATTGTTATTTTTATTTATTAATTTTTTTTTGTTTTTTGCAGAATCCTACCCGCGTTTTTACCAACAACATCGTTGTGAGATTTCATTCGAGTTTGGAGATGGATGGCGACGAAGTAATCACAATCGTTTGTAGGTATCCACCTCCTATTGCTCCACCACCACCATTCCCAATACCACTGTAAGTATAATTTCACCAAAACCTACATAAGTTTATAGAGAAACTGTAGCTCGAAGAGTCAACAGTTGAATGAAAAATCAAAATGTCATAATTTCTACTTTTACCATTTATAAATATTGAAACAATTGATTGTTAAAATCGAATAAATTGAAGTTTTAGGCAAAATTCTATAGTATTATTGAGGTTTATTGTCTATTATGCAGTCATTGTCTGTTAAATCTTTGGAAAAGAGAACAAAAGTTTTTTTTTAGATAAATACAAAATTGTAATGTAGGTAGGTGCCTAGGCTGCCTACTTATTGATGTACAGGGTGGACAGAAATATCGGGTACCCCTAAACAAGTTTTCTACTAAAATACTTCGGTTGGTCACAGTGAATGATAATAATGATAACACATGATTGGTTGCTGGACCGGAGAGATAACATTCCACCAATCATACGCATCTATTTCACGTTGCCAACCCATATTTTTAATGAAAAACTTTCTTAGGGGTACCCGATATTTCTGGCCACCCTGTAGACAGGAAATCAATTTTTATTTAGGGATTTTGAGCAGAGATGGAACGATTACCGATTATAATCGATTATAGCCGATTATAATCGGCCGATTAAAATAATCGGACAGCATCGATTAATCGGTCGATTAATCGAATCTTGGCGCTACCTATATTGTACTAATATTTCAGGCTTTTTCATTGGTCAATGGTTAAGTTGCAATGGGCCAAGGTACCGATCGTTCCGCATGACGTCATGTTTTGCTGTGTTTGGCCGTCGATTTAATCGACCGATTAATCGCCGTCGATTAATCGATTATTTCCGATTATTTTGAAGAAAATCATCGATGTAGCATCGATTATAATCGATTCCATCTCTGATTTTGAGTCACCCCATAACTGCATTTATTTTATTTTTTTAAATTATTGTTTCAACTGTGTATTTTCAAATTATTCGCAACCTACTTACCTACTTATTATTGTGTTTATTTTCAGACAAACGTACCCCGAAACTTCAACCCCGGCACCTTTGAAAGGTTTTCAAATACTATTGATAATTTGCGGAATTCTATTCTTATCTCTGGTACTGCTCGGATTAGCCGGATCATATTACTGCCTTCGTAATCGACGAATTCAAGTGATCCGCAGACATCCTGTACCAGCGACTGGTTCCGAAATCACCAAAATATCGGATTCCAGTTTAGGAATGTATGATGGGTTGAAGATCCCCAGAGCCCATACATTCATGACAACCACTGCCAGCATTAGCGAATCCGAAGTTGCCATTATTAGCGGAGCCGATACACTGCCCAGTGATTACCCATCGGAATCGCCCAGTACCACGCATTCCGAGGTAGAAGAAATGGACGGTCGAAGTTTACGCAGATCGTTGAGCTCGAGCGGTTCTTACGAGAACAAAGCTTACGTGCAAGAGAGCTCGTACTTCTCCGAACAATACGGCCACTTGAGTGAAATGGAGATTAACACCGGTTCGGCAATCAAACACAGACCACCACCTCCGGAGCCCAAGTTCAACGTTGAAATGAGGATCAAGAAAGCTCCTCTACCTCCACCCACGCCTAGTCCTCCTTCATCCGATTCCGAGGGTAGTTTGATCATGCAAGAGCGTAATTTGAGCACTATTCACGAACGAGACGAAACAGTCGAATTAACCGAACGATCCAGAACGTTTATGTACAAGCCAGAAATCCACACACCACCCAAGGCCAAATCGCCTCCTATATATTCGGAAGTTATTCGCAAACACGATAAAGTCGACAAGAGCGAATATATCGAAGAAACTTTCGACAGATCTGCCATGGAAGAAAGCGATTTCCACCGTACCGAGCTGCACACCGAAGTAAAAGAACCTCCTTTGGTTGTCCAACGTCGTCCCGAGATCACCTCTCATTTTGTCGACGATGTATTCTTACGTACCATTACCGAGAAGAAAACCATCGAAGATATCGAACGTCATCGTCGCCAAGTTACCGAATACCACGCCAAACCACCACCTCCTCCACCCACCAAATGGGACGTGGAAATTCGAAACTACCCGAATCCCAATGCTCCTTCACCCAGTGGTGACGAAACCGCCACCGATTGGGAAAGCCATTCGGAAAACTCGTCCATTTACGGTATACCAGCGGTTAGCAGATCTGACGAACGTTATAGAACGCAAATGGACCTCGAACAGCAGTATCGTTCAACTTTAGATATACCAGTGCCAAATCCACCGCCTCAAAATTGGGATTCGTTGATCAAAGTGTTAGAATATTCTCCGGCTGAAACATCAGAAACGAAAGAATACCGTACCGAGCAAACTCTCTCGTTGGAAGATAAGAAAAAATGGCGTAAAATCATCACGACCGAATCCACATTGCGTACGATGCTGACTGAAGCTTCATCCAGAGAAGATTACGAACGTATACGTAAAGATCAAAGATACGAGAAATTATTCGAACCCCCGAAATGGGACGTCATCATACGAGTTCTAACACCACCCGATCGATTATTCGATCAACGAGCTCCCGGTGGATCGAATCGCTACCGTAGAAAATCCGAATGGGATACTCGTAGCAGAAGAAGTTCTTTACCAACGTTATACGAATACGATTCGGATGCATCGTCTATCCGTCTAGCTGAAGTTTTTGCTCATCCTTACACGTCCGATCCGTTAGCACGTTCAAGGAGAACATCCAGGTCTAGTTTGAGATCCGATATGGATGTTAGATCGATGAGCGAAATCATGGTCGATTTTGCCCGACAAGATGTGCCGGATAACATGAGCGATGGCAGTTCCTATTACAGACCTAGAAGGTATTTCGACGAAGACGACGAAGAAACTGGTAGTCTGGTTAGATCTCTTAGTCAGCCATCGTTAGCCAGATCAGCTTCCGAGTTCACCGAAAGCTGGGGTATTAGAAGAGGTAATTGGGATATCGATAGTCCCGAGCATTCTCCCAGATCATCTGCCAGATTTGGCAGAAATGAACAAAGCTCATCCTCGACAGCGTACAATGTACAACAATCTTCGTACTCTCAACAAAAACGATGGTTCAGAGAAGGTGATAATTGAACGATGTGATTTCTACTAAACTTATAATTTGAAATTTTGCTCATATTCAGCTCACCATAGTGATGCTTTATCGGAAACAAATGTTTAAAAAAAAAAAAACCACTTTCTTCTTGTGGATGAATTTTGAAGATACCTACCTACGTATTTCTTTAATGGAAAAAGAAAACTTTTCAAAAACTACTTTCAACTTAAATTACTTAATATTCAAACTACAAACAATCATACTAAATCTTTTTGATTTTTGCGAAAATTTCTCTTAACATATTTCAATATATGAAAAAAATGCATACAAGATAAAAGTTACCCCAATGAATATAATGTTCATAGGTACCTACCTAATTAGGTACATACAAAGCTGTTGCGGTATAAAACAAGCTGTTTTAAACAACATGATTACAAATGTTACGCTCCAATAAAAAAGACTTATTTATTTTTTAATTTCGAAAATTGCTACAAAAATGTAGTTTTTTATGCAGCAATGGGTTGAAAAAAATAAAAGGTAAAAAAACTGTGTTGTAATTTTGAAATTGAAAGATTCGTGGAAGTTGATAACGACGCTAAAGCTATTGATTGATGACCGGTCCCATTTTATTATTCAAATTTGTTCATTCATTACTTCATAAAGAGCTGATAGGGCTTTTTTGATGTCTTTCACTTGATTTTATATGTATTACTATTATCAATTTACCAAGTTGGCCTACATAAAATGTAGAAATGAAATATTAAAAGGATACCTGCCAATTAAGCTATAATTTAGCTGTTCATTTTCCATAGAAATTGTGATTTCGAAAAAAAAATTAAGTTCAACATAATGTGATAGGTACCTTTCTTTATATACTCAAGCTATTGTATGCTTTGAAGATTGCATAATAAAAGCGTATGGATGACAAAAAAGAACGTGTATTTTTTCTTTTTAAAAAAAAAGTACTGTTCGAAAGATATTTTTAAATTATTTTGCGCTACCGCTCAGTCATAAATCTTATCGTATAGTTCGATTGATAGGCATGTTTGATTGTGTGATTATTTGGCATTTGTTAGTACTTTACTTACCTAATACCTATCTTAGTACAATACGATACGAAATATCTACTTAACGGAAATTCTTATTGCCATCATTGTTCGATACTTCTTATGTTGATACCTACATTAAAATTGACGTATATTTGCAATCTTCTCACTCTCATTGCGAGTAAAGATCAAATTTTAATTAAAATTCTTAATGTATTTAACATATTTTTATTTATATTTTTTTGATTGACTGCTGCATAGTTACGATTAACTGATTTTTTTTCTTTTAGAAAAGAGTTAACCATATTAAGTTAATAAGTACCTGTATTTAATATTGACGAATTTTATATCTATACTAATTATTTTTATTACACGTTTTTAATTTTTTTTCTGTAATTTAATTTAATTAAGGACGAGTTGACGAACGTGTGGATATCGTGTACGTGTGTAATTTGTATTAGTGTGTGTTATTTTCTACAATTATTATTTTTTTTCTCTTTTTTTCTTGAATAAATCGATCTCTAAATTAAATTTTAACATTATTAATTTAATGATATTTTATTAAGTATTCTATATATGTGCTGAAGGAACATGCGTATATATTGAGCATGTGTGCTCATTTTAAAAATAATTTTCTTCTTGTCATTTTAATAATATTATTGGTTTTCCTTATTTTTCTCATGTTTTGTTTTTCTAATTAATTATCTAATTATTTTTGTAGAATGTTCAACTTACATTTGAAAAATTTGAAGAAGTGCCAAAATATTTAATTATATAAGTGAATAAGTAGGATATATTTATTTGCTCAAGATATTTTCGCATTAATTTTTGTTTATTCTACGAGTAGGTAGAAAAAACTTTTATTGAATCGATTTTAGGTATAAATTTAAGAAATTCGAATTGCCGTGAAAATATTTTTTGCTTAATCAATTTTTCATTGCTCACTTGCTTTTATAAAATAATTAAAGTGAGACTGAAAAATTGATTGAAAACAAATTTCGTTATAGCTTAAAAATATTAATTTCTTTTTTGTACGAATAATCAAATAAAAGTTCTAACAACAATTGTATATTTTTTATTATCAATTTATAATGAAATTTAAATTTTAAAAAATAGGCAATAATGGTTTATAAAATCGTAGCGTATGCGGCGTAATTAGCAATCGCGCATGCATTCTGTCCTCGTTTTAATAACATGTAACCATCTTCGCCCCATTCTTCTGTCCACCAATTTTTCAAAATCCATGCCTTTTTTGTGTAACCTACCAGCAGCATGGCGTGATTTACGGAATCAGATTTGCACTCGCGGTCGTAATAAACTCCTTTCCTGTTGAAAAGATGAGAAAATTCTGGTTTTGAAAAGTCTTATTGCTATGTAGATGTGCGGTTATCTTTACCTACTTAATTACATAAATATTTTCAACTTACGCGTAGAGCTGGAATGTGGTGGGACTAGCGTTAACTGACACAGCAATTGGACCAATTGTGACTAATGCGTTTCTCAAAGCAATTTCGTCTCTTGGAGGTAATATACCCCAGGTTTTTATTTTGATGGCTGCCTTACTTCTTTTGAAATTGCATGTGGATTGCTAAAATAATTTCAAAACACAAAATAGGTACCTATTTGAATATACTTCAAAATGGGGCACATAAAATTCCAGCGTTGTAGGTCAATTCGTTAAAATTTTGATTTTTTGCCCTTTGATTTTCAAAAATACACCCAAAACTGCAAATTGAGAAATATTTAAAGTTTCAGTTCCAAATTAAACTTCATAATCCAGTTAAAAGCACAATAAATAAAATAAAATTGCTATTTACTTTAGCGGTATATGGGTAATCTTCTTCTACCATCAAACCTCCTACTGATTGAACATATTTCAGCGTATTACGTAAAGAACCTCCGGCACAGCCTAGGTTTCCTGCAGTATAAGAGCAGTCCACTAATTGCTGAGCGCTAAAAAAAAAAAAAAAAATGAAAAAAATGAATAGATTACAGATAAATGAAATTTTCATCCAGCTTATTGTTAAATGGCTCTATTGAAAATCCAAGCACATTTAATATTATTTATGCACGTACCTGAAATTTATGATTTTTTTTCGACTTTTGAAATATTGTCCTTGTAGACAACCAGCAACGCTGAAAGCGTAGCAAGAGCCGCATTCTTCTTGGTTTTCTGGTTCTGTAATGAAGCCTTCTTTTCTCCAGTCTAGCTGTGAATTTAAGAACAGACATTTTTCATATGTGGGTATGTATCGTTACATTGGAATCATATGAATTATATTATGAAACCTACTTCTTCCGGGATCGCAGTCAAATTATGGTGAGGTAAACCTGTGATTTCTCTGCTCGATGGTTTCTTTTTAGATTGCGATAATCTTACCATTTCTCTCAAGTATTGTCTTTGGTTCTGGAATACAAACGTGAAAAATTTACCTACTCCAATATTTTGATTAAAGAGCTTTGAAATTTGAGGCACTCCTCCTCCTCGGATCATGAAAGTAATGATGTTTCCGGAGAACGAAAATTTGGAATTTTGAACACGTACGAGAAAATTTCTCGAGTTGGAGTGAGTGAGGGGAGGGGGGGAGGGGTCGACTCAAAAAAATGTTGAGATGGTTTTACATAAAAACTAACATTTTGGGTGACTTTCGTCAAAATTGAAGAAAGTGTCGATTCCACTATCTTATCGTGAAAGGATCTTTTTATTGTATTTTTGATGATGTACGAAGAGTTGCCTAACGTATATGCACACAGGCGCTGTTAAGAATATAATTATGCTTACCAAGTCCGCCAAATGATTTATTTCCAATTCGTACGTATGCAAGCCTTGTTTATGTTCTTCGTTATGCTTGTTTATCATGTGATAATTTTTCTCCCATATTTGTCTTCTTTTATTCTCCGAAACTGGATGGTAAGTTTTGTTAAACCGCGTCTGAAAAGTTACCCAAAGGCCAAATTCGAGCAAAAATGACGGATCAGTAATTTTTTGTGATTCAATTACCTACGTTGGAACAGTATTTACCTTAAAACTTTCCCAATGTTCGTCTAAATGTGGCGAAGATTTAATAGGTTCTGAGTTGATGATCTGCAGTACTCCAAATAGGCCCAAAGCGAGGAAAGTTTTCCATGCAAAATGTGCATTTTGAATAATCTAAATGATCGATACACAAAGATGTAATATTATATTTTGCAAGCTGAGTAATTGAGTATATTCCTTATTTGCAGGATTTTTACAAACAAAATTAAGCGTTTTTTTTTTCTTAAAAGAAGAAAGAGGTAGGTCAATTTAGGTATGCAAAAATCATAATTTTGCTTATTCGAGAGATCTACGAAATGGACGAAAAATGTTACAACATCGTTAGTAAATATATATCTTATTTGAATTGTTAGTCAAAGACATTCACAAAATTACGTATGTTAAGGTAAATACATTAAATAATACAGGATTAGTAACCCTAACTGATGTTCAATATCACAGTGATAACTTACCATCTTACTTTACCGGATGAAGTTTTCATGCAAAAAAACGTTGTACTTAATCTTCATCGTGGTAATGATACTATACTCATTTACTTATAAAATGACGTGTTATATTTTCATTAAAAATTAATTTCGTGAAAGGAGTCGCTGATTATGTAGCATAAACATAATATGAGAAATGCTGATTTAGCTATCTAAAGCAATGGTATGGTACCGGTTAGATTGACGTGGTAAGTAAAATTACCTGGCTTAATTGTGTATGTACTCGTATACTGTGGATACCTGATTATTTACACAACATGAATTGTTTTTATAAACAATTTGAAATTTTTTAAAAGAGGGAAACCCTCGTGCAGGTACTAGTTCAGGTCAAAGAAAGATTGAAGACACTCCACAGATGCCTATTCAGCCTACTACCTACCTAGGTATACCTAATTGAAATTAAACCACGACGAAATAAACTCATGTGACTAAAAAAGGGGTCAAAATTTTGAAAAATCGTGAAAAGTCGAGTGATATATCGAATGGTACGTTATCGAGGACACTGAACCCGAATATGAACTTTTTTTCAGTTTATACGTTTCCTCAAAACCCTCTTATGCCCTCCTAAATAGGATGAAATTTTGAAAAGTCGCCAAAAATCGTGTAATATATCGAATAGTACGTTTTCAAGATCGTTGAATACGAATTTTTAGAATCCGTAGTATTGTATACCTATTCATTCCAATTTTGATTCCAAAAAATTGATTATTTACACAGGTTAGAATTTTTCAATAATTTTCAGCTGGCTGCAAAAGCGGAACCATTTGTGATAGAAGATTGATGTACAAAATGAACAATCCATAATGATGCTGTTTGTTTTACATTGAACATGAAATTGACCTCGCTTAGTGAAACAGAACTTTATAATCTCACTTCGTAGGGTATGTCAGAATCACTTTATGGAGTCTGACTTCAAGAAGAATAACAAATCGGGGTCTCTCATCAAAACTGCCATTCCTCCACGTTATTCTGGTAATTATTTTGCTGTTCATAAAAAATATTCGTTAGCCTAGATGAAAGTAGGTAGGGTAGGTAACTCAAGTCTTCCCCTGAATGATATTTTATGTTTATTCTTCCTTCTCCTTCCCATCCCAAATAATTTGTTCAATTCCAATTACTATATTCACCCACAAAATAATTCGATTGATACTTCTTCTCCAAACCCATGTTCCGTAAAGGTAAATGTCTTTTCGAGGGCAACAAATTACGTACCCAGTACCCACGGAGCAATAACCCCGAGTAATTGCAACAAGAACATCAATTCAGTATGCATTTCACGAAGAAAAATCAAAGAATTCGGTGTTTCAAGGCACTCGTCGATGTCGATTCTCACAGCTCCATCACGAAATTGCAAAAATTATTCAACTATTACACACTAATTCAAAAATTATTTGCGAAGACGAGACGACAAATTCAAATTTTAGCTCAATTTTCAATTTTGGTCAAATTTGGTCAAAATGCAAATTGAACGAATCATCCCATACTTACCGTTACCACCTAGCAGATTTGTCAGATTGAATTTACGTAATTACCGTGTATTTACTTTATCAAGTTCTTATCAGTTGATCCTTCGTAAACATCATCACATCAATTTCTTCAATTTCTTCAATTTTCAATAAATTGAATTAAAGTATAATTAATTAATCACGTAATACCGAAATACAGCGCAATCGGATTCATTTTTCCAATTATTACATTGAATATTCAAGCATGAATAATTAAGGTAGTCAGATTAGGTACTCATGGTGCATTGGAACAGTATGTAACTAGGTACCTCAACTTTTTTCTTTCATTGATCACAGGTAACAGCTTTTCACATTATATTCGTCACTGTTTCTCATTTTCTACTAGTTTAACAATATGTACGTACATATTTCAAGTCACTTTACAAAGGGTACTTATAGGTTTTGACGTTTTTTGTCCCCACAGTGAACCAGTTTTGGTGTATCCGGCATTGTCATCTGTGTACGTGCACATTTGCCGAATGAAGTAATAGAGTAGCAACGATAGTGACAACGACGAAGATGGCACCGAGTGAATTCGACGAGAATTCGCGTACCAAAGAAGATAAGGGCGCTCTGTTTCACAGCGAACGATTGCAGAAGATATTGCTTATGAAATTAGGAAAGAATAACGTGAGTATCATAGCGAAGATCCCAGTCCGGATATGGTACTCTTACAACAATACAACATTAAAAATATATAGCTTTTTTTATTGAGCCAAGTTGAAAATGAAACTTGAGTCCGGATATTTCGCGAATGATACAAAAACACCTGTATGATTCGCGAGTAGTACAATTTCGCACTCAGAACATAGCAAGTGCTACTTGAGACGATTCTCGTTGTTGATTTAATGATTTTGATGTTATTTAGAAAACCTTAGAAGCCTTTCACGAATTGTCGACAATTTCCAATGAAAATTCGTTGAATTTTCGTCGTACACTCAGGAGTAAAATAGAAAGAAGAGGAATACATATAATCAAGGTAGGTGTTATCGCATCGCATTCTTGGCTGATTCTGCACATTTAATATTTTACCTACTTATTTGTGTCAGGATTTTTTGAAACATTCCGAAGGAATCAAAAAAGCTTTAGACCAAGTTCACGAAAATGCCGTCAACATTGACGAGGCGGTAAACGAGTCCATCGACAAATTGCGACTTACGAAAAATAAAACTTTTCATCTTCAAGATCACGCTTCAAAATTCATAAAAGAAAGGTAAGTCTTACCGGTATTAAATTTTGCAATAATATTGTCAATTGTGGGTTTTTACTACATATGTGTATACCCATTCGTAATTTGGTCAACAGCGAACGATTACGTATGGAAGAAACGATATTGTCGTCGTATCTGCAGCAGTTCCAACTTTCCAAAAAGGAGACGGAAATTTTAAAGCAGGCCGATATCAATACAGAATTTTTCGGCGTATTGGATAAATCGCAATATATATACAATTCGTGTCAAATATTACTAAACTGCGGTCATACCACTTCGGCTGTCAGCATAATGGAAGAATTAAGTTTACTTCAGGTAACATACTAGCTTTATTACGTACATTGATAGCTTAAATACAAAGTTATTTTTCAGAAATGATAGCATATGTGATTTAATGGTTTCAGGAAACAGCTTTGGAGTTTCTGTACCGTTGGACTCAGATTCACTGTAAAGACATCGAGTCGGCAAAAATAGCTTTTCTGTTAACCAAGGCTATGAAACATTTTCAAAACAGAGCTGTGTCGTTTTCGTGAGTATTTTTAGTGTGCGTAGCACACTATTGGTTTCGCTTTGAGAAATGAAATTTTATTGGAACTGAATGTTCTCTTAAGCTATCCAACCGTTTTTTGTACCTATTGGACACCATTTGAGAATCATTAAGGCGGAGGGAATAGATTAATTTTCATTCAATTCGGATGGGTAATTGCTGAGTAATTGCAATTTTAGTTCATTATTTTAATGCATTAAATCCTAAAAAAGGAGAAAGGGGACTTGTAAACCACCTGCCGCTCATTGTACCCTGCTATACCCCCAGCCTTATCCTTTCATCATTTTATAAACAGCTGCGTTGCATTGTACCCTGTTACACCCCCAGTCTGCCAGCTGTGTATTTCAAGTGGGAGAGGCTTGGTGGGGTGTTTACCAAACAAATATATTATTTTAATGCCGTAACCCTCGTAGTGATGTGGTGGCTGAGTGGATAGGGCATGTAGGTAGGAATAGGAAATTTAGGGACCCAGGTTCGAATCCCCGTGAGGTAAGTAGGTAGGTGACAGATTTTTCATAGGAAAATCGGATAGGTAAATGCTTTGGAGTTTACTACCTACGTAGTACATGATAATGGGGCAAAAATAATGCTGAAATTGAGTTATGAATTATGATATCATTTGCTAACTAAAAATTCATTTCATTAATTTTCTATCTACCTATAGCCATAAGTATAGTAAGAATTACCTTGACATGAATAATTTTTAACTTTTTACTTATAATTTAAAAATTACTTCAAAATGAGTAATTAAACTAATTTTTGTACAATTGAAACATGAAATTTTTATTATCATGATTTAGTAAAAATTATTAAAACAAAATGATTTTTACTATTGGTAGGTACCTATAGCAAAATTTATTAAAATGATAATTTTTACTAAATGATTACAGTAAAAATTATTAAATGGGATCTGGTACTTAATTGTGCTAAATACCAGTATTTAGTTAAATTTTTTTGTAAAAATTACCCATATTTTTTTTTGTGTAATTTAGAGGCAATTCAAATTCTTAACATATTTTATAAGATTTAATTCTTAAAAGAATTACCTTGACATGAATAATTTTTAACTTTTTACTTATAATTTAAAAATTACTTCAAAATGAGTAATTAAACTAATTTTTGTACAATTGAAACATGAAATTTTTATTATCATGATTTAGTAAAAATTATTAAAACAAAATGATTTTTACTATTGGTAGGTACCTATAGCAAAATTTATTAAAATGATAATTTTTACTAAATGATTACAGTAAAAATTATTAAATGGGATCTGGTACTTAATTGTGCTAAATACCAGTATTTAGTTAAATTTTTTTGTAAAAATTACCCATATTTTTTTTTGTGTAATTTAGAGGCAATTCAAATTCTTAACATATTTTATAAGATTTAATTCTTAAAAGAATTACCTTGACATGAATAATTTTTAACTTTTTACTTATAATTTAAAAATTACTTCAAAATGAGTAATTAAACTAATTTTTGTACAATTGAAACATGAAATTTTTATTATCATGATTTAGTAAAAATTATTAAAACAAAATGATTTTTACTATTGGTAGGTACCTATAGCAAAATTTATTAAAATGATAATTTTTACTAAATGATTACAGTAAAAATTATTAAATGGGATCTGGTACTTAATTGTGCTAAATACCAGTATTTAGTTAAATTTTTTTGTAAAAATTACCCATATTTTTTTTTGTGTAATTTAGAGGCAATTCAAATTCTTAACATATTTTATAAGATTTAATTCTTAAAAGAATTACCTTGACATGAATAATTTTTAACTTTTTACTTATAATTTAAAAATTACTTCAAAATGAGTAATTAAACTAATTTTTGTACAATTGAAACATGAAATTTTTATTATCATGATTTAGTAAAAATTATTAAAACAAAATGATTTTTACTATTGGTAGGTACCTATAGCAAAATTTATTAACATGATAATTTTTACTAAATGATTACAGTAAAAATTATTAAATGGGATCTGGTACTTGATTGTGCTAAATACCAGTATTTAGTTAAATTTTTTTGTAAAAATTACCCATATTTTTTTTTGTGTAATTTAGAGGCAATTCAAATTCTTAACATATTTTATAAGATTTAATTCTTAATTTAGAATAAAAAGCAAGTTCTGAAAATTGGTTTGAAAATTTATAAATTTGAAGACAATGGAAATTCTAAAAAAAATAGTATGAAAATTTGTATTTAGAGACGCTGAGAATTCCAAAAATTGATTAAAAGTTCTGTAAGTTGCAGATAATGTGAACTTGAAAATTATATAAAATAAGTATTGTAATATTTATGAACAAGATGAGAATTCTGAAAAATTGGAGGCAATGTAAATTCCAAAAATTGAGTAAACGTTTTACAATTTGTGAACAATATGAACTTGAAAATTGAATTTGAAATTTTTTAATTTAAAGACAATAAGAATTCTGAAAAATTATTCAAAATTTGACTATTTAGAGGCAATGTGAATTCTAAAAATTGATTGCAAATTTCCTAACTCAGCAGCAATGCAAAATTCTGAAAATTTATTGAAAACTTTATGAAATTGTAGCGATGGGGAATTCGGGAAATCGATTTGAAATTTTGTAAATTTTAAAACAATGCAAACTATGAAAAACAACTAGAAATTTCTTAATTTAGAAGCAATACAAGCTTATAAATTATTCTGAAATACCTATTGTAATTTGGAAAATATGAAAACACTGAAAAACAATTATTATTTTGAAGCAGTGAGAGTTTCAAAAATTCTCATCACTGTGACATGGTTGATTCACTTATGCACTACCTAGATGTAATAACGGTTATAGCTGTAGAAAAGGCAGCTAGCTACGCACACTTTGCAGCTAAGCTTTGCTTAGCTGTCTAGTTTTTTTTTTTTTCTGTCGTTTTGAGGTAATAATTGCGTACTGTGTTTGCAGTAATTTAATGGACGAGTACAGCGCTGCCAGACGAGCGGTAATGGTCCGTTTATTCATCGACGCGTTGACCAAAGGCGGAGCAAATGGTTTTCCCAAACCTATCGAAACCTATGTGCATGATAAAAAACGATACGTTGGCGATATGTTAGCCTGGCTGCGACAGTATATTCCCACCGAGAAAGAGTATTTCTCGCTGTTTTTGAAGGAGTGCAATCTTAATAGGCAAGGTAAGTCGTTCAAAAAAAAATACATACATACAAACATATGTACCTACCTTACTTTTTACTTACCTACTTACCTAGTACCATGTGCCATCATCATTATTTTACCTTGTCGCAGATATTCAAAACGAAATACGCAAGGGCATGTCGAATATAACGGAAGGCGTTTGCAACATTCTGGTCGTTCGCATCGAGTATTTAATTTCGTCGTCGTCGTCTCCTTTTGAATTGTACGATTCGGCCAGCTTACTACGTTATTATTCGAAAATCATTTCGGACGTAAGTACGCCATTCCACGACTCTTTCGGCGCCTGCACCTACCAATCTGTATTGGACCTGCCTACCTACGAGTTGGCTATGCCAAGAGAATTAGACATAAAATAAGCCAAAGATCGGAAAAATTCTGATTAACTCTCTCTAAACATTAATTTTCGCAAACTTTGGCCCTCACGCTTTTCTTTTGTATCATAATTGAACTTTTCAACTAGCCAATATTCAAATTCTAAAATTGTAATTATTACCTAAAAATCCCTTCATTTGGCAAAAAAAAGCCAATGGCCAAAAAATTTCTACTAAATATTTTTCAACAAAGATTGCAAAAAAGTACCATTTTTTGGCCAAAAATTGTCAAAAATTCGTGCTTTTTCCCATTAAATAGTCAGTATTACTTTTTGCTAAAAATTGTCAAAGTTCTCGGTTTCTTGAATTTTTGTACGTAAAATTGCCATAAGTTGCAAAGTGAAAAACCTCGCTTTTCGAAAAAAATGTATCTACTTAATTTCTTATTTTCAAAAATTTTTGATTTTCAATTTTTTTACTAAAATTATCAAATTTTTGCTTTAAAATTTTTCTTCTTCAAAATTATCCAAAAGTCTGGCTTACAAGAGAACCTCTTGAGGTGTCACACTCCGATTTGAATGGGACCGCGATTTTTGGAAAGATCATAGTCTAAAACCCTCAAAACCAAATTTTTAGCTGTCCAAGTTCATTTTTCGATTTTTGGCGAATTTTAAAAAATTAAAAATTGTCTGTTTTTGGCGATTTATGCTTTTTTTTAAAAAGTACGTACTTGATCAATAAAAATGGTCAAAATAAGTCCCAAAACAAATTTCACCATTTTCAGCCATTCTGGAGCCTCCATCGCGATTTTTCAATTTCTCCAGAATTTTGAATTTGCTCCAAAAGGCGTGAATTTTGAAGTTGGGCAGCTAAAAATTGAGTTGTATATTACACTCGACCCGTTTAACGAGTTTATCCACATTTGAGCCAATTTTGAGAGTGACACCTCAAAAGTGGTTTTTTGAAGTGTCACTCTCGCTCCAAAACGGCTGGAAATTGTAGAATTTCCGCTCCGGGGTTTAGTTCTTGAAGAAATACAGCGATTCGCGCAAATTTCAAAAATTTCCTCACAAACGGTCATCTTTTGATTTTTTGGATTTTTTAATTTTGAAAAAAGCTGGTCAAAAAACCACTCTTGAAGTGTCCCTCTCAAAATCGGCTCAAATGTAGATAAACTCGTTACACAAGCGAGTATAATACACAACTCGATTTTTAGCTGCTCAACTGCATATTCACGCCTTCTGGAGCAAATTCAAAATTCTGGAGAAATTGAAAACTCGCGCTGGAGACTCCAGAATGGCCGAAAATTGTGAAATTTTGATTTGGGAGGTTGGTTACTGACAAAATACAGCGATTCGCGTGAATTTCAAAAATTTCCACACAAACGGGAAACTTTTGATTTTTTTGATTTTTTAATTTTGAAAAAAGCTGGTCAAAAAGCCACTTTTGAGGTTTCACTCTCAATATCGGCTCAAATATGGATAAACTCGTTAAACAGGTCGAGTGTAACATACAACTCGATTTTTAGCTGCCCAACTTCATATTCACGCCTTCTGGAGCAAATTCAAAATTCTGGAGAAATTGAAAAATCGCGCTGGAGGCTCCAGAATGGCTGGAAATGGTGAAATTTGGATTCGGATAATTGATATCAGTTCTGGGATTTATTTTGACCATTTTTACTGGTCAAGTACGTACTTTTTTTAAAAAAGCATAAATCGCCAGAAACAGTCAATTTTGAATTTTCAAAAATTCGCCAAAAATCGAAAAGTGAACTTGGGCAGCTGAAAATTTGGTTTTAGGGGTTTTAGACTATGCTCTTTCCAAAAATCACGGTCCCGTTCAAATCGGAGTGTGACACCTCACCTCAAGAGGTTCCCTTGTTAGGTATTTGCCAAAAATTGCCAAAGTATGTCTTTGTATGTAGAATTGTAGATAATCCTTACAAAATTCTTCTTTTTGTTAAAATTGCCAAAATCCTGCCTGTTGCCAAAAATTCTAAAATGAAAATTTCTAAAAATAGTATTTTTTTCAAAAAATGTCAAATTTATACCTTTTTTTAAAAAATTGTCCTAATTTCTCGTTTTTTTTTTACCAGAAAGAAACTGACAGAAAACCATTTCTTTTTGTTAAAATTGTCAGTCTCGTTTTATTTTTACAAGGGTAGCCTTTTTTGTCAGAAATTACCGAAATCTTTACGAAAGAGTTCAACTTTTTAAAATTAAACACATTTCAATTCGTAATACTTATTCTGGTTTTTTTTGCCACCTTTCAGGAATTGAACGACGATAGCGCGCTGAGTAGCACGCTCAATGAACTTGGCGAGATTACGGAATGCGCTTTTTTGAATTCCATCCAGAATTTGGTCAGACACAATGTGTTGGAAAAAGTAGAAGCTCCTTGCGCCGATTTGTCGCCGTCGCCGGGTGTTAATTATCTGCTGAATTTCATGAGCGAAATCTTATCTATGGTCGGACTGAACGTCGACAGGAAAGAATTCACGCTCAAGGTGAGTTGACTACATTCCAAAAAAAAAAAAAAAAAAAAAAAAGTTACATTACATCTTATCATGTTACGTTCCATTACAGGTGATTAGCTGCGTTGTAGAACCTCTACTGCAAGCGATCAATTTGAGCGCATCTAAACTAACGAGCGTCGATATGGCGGTGTATCTTTTGAATTGCTCGACGGAAATTCTAAATACGATTTCATTTTATGAATTTGTCGACGAATGGCTAGAACGTTTACAAGTAAGTACAGCCGCAGATATCGAGTAACCAATCACCTAGGTACCTATATGTAGCTCGTACATTACCGAATTAATTCTTTTTCTTTTGGCGACAGGCGCAAATAGACGCTCAAATGGATACATTAACGTCGGAGCAGGCTAGTTTTTTGATAAATAATTTGAATTTAGGATTGATGTATCCTATTTTACAAGATACGTCGAAAGCGCCTCTATCCCAAGTGCCTGGAATGGATGCTGCCAGTTTGAAATGTTTCATGGTACGTAATTTATTCGTTTGTAAATTACCTCTCTCTCTCCTTTTCTTGCTCCCTCATTCTCAGCTGTATCAAACGTCACCATATTTATGTTCATGTTTTTGTTTATTTGGCGACTAATTTATTTTGTCTTTGCTTTTGGTTCTTGTTACAGGAAAAACTGGAAAATTTCACGCATTCGCCGAGTTCGATCATGCTGCCACAAATCACGTTTATCGCCAATAACGCGCAACGAGAGAAAATTTTGAAACGGTCTTACGAAGTGATCGTAGCTGTTTACAAGCAACTGTACGATTGCGTCTATGAGCCGACAAATTTGTACCGAGATCCGAAAACTTTGATGCCACATTCTCCGCAGTACATACAAGAGGTTTTAATGTCATCCGAATCGCGTTACGAACTCTGAACAAATGATCGCAAACCTTCTCTGAATTTCCATCTGCATAGACCGAAGACATACTACCTATGTAGGTAAAGGTATGTACGTTGATAAAATAAATTTTGTTTTATTTGTTTGTTTATTCATTCATTCATTTATTATTTTTTTCTTTTTCTTCGGAGAAGAATTTTTAATTTTTATCAAATCAAAGTGAGTTGAATTTCTCGATTTCAAAAAAATAAAAAAAGAGAAGTGTGTCTTTGAAATGAGTACATCTCACTTTAGTTACTTTTCGGACGAAATGAAATCAATTGGCTTCAATAAAAACAGACTTTACTTAAGTAATGCATTCCAAAGTTAATAGAAACCTTTAATTAAGTACATATTACACAATGCAATGACATACAATACAATATAATACAATGCAATAAAATACAATACAATCAACTTGGAGCTTGACAGTGTTATGATCCTGATGAATTAGGCCCATAAAGTACATTACCTAGATATTCTATCATAATAAATTACTATCCATTCTCCTTCTAGGGTGTACCTTATTTCGCCAAGTTGGAATTTTCCACCTCCCCCCCCCCAAATTGTTACCTCGAGTGAGAAAATAATTCCCTATTTTTTATTTTTCCCCATCTGTAAAAAAAAAGTGCTGCCAGTAGCTCCCAAGCTGGAAAAAAAATGAAAAAAAAGTTCTATTCATGGAAAATTCTTTGTTCCAGCATCAGAATTTTTTTAAATAATCCCTTTTTCAAGAAAAAACTTTCCCCGGCCCTTTAAATAATATATTCCACCTCCCTAAGAAAGAGCCCCACAAAGTGGAAAAAAATCACAAAAAATGAGAATAAATCAAAATTGGGGAAAATTTGTTGAAAATATCTCATTTTCACATTAGAATGGTTCTACATACATAACCCTGTTTTCAAGAAAAAACCTTTGATGGTCCCCATAATTATGTTAGTTCTTTTGTATAGAGCCCCCCCCCCCCAAAAAAAATGGGAAAAATATAAAAATATAAAAAATTGATTTCTGTAGAATTTTTTTGAAAATGTTTCATTCATGCGCAGAATCTTTCTGAATAAACACTTTTTCAAGAAACCCCCTCCACCCCCCGTCTCCCAAATCATGTTGGTTTCTTATAAAGCCCTCAAAGTCGAAAAAAATAAATATGGAAAATTCATATCTGTATAAATTTTTTGAAAATGTTTCACTTCTGAGCAGAGTAGGTACTTTTAGATGACCACTTTTTCAAGAAAAACATCCTCTGGTCCTCCAAATGATGTTGGTCCCTTTTTATGAAACCCTCAAAATTGAAAAACATCGAAAAAGATGAAATTGAAAATTGATGTCTATAGATTGTAAATACAAATGATTTGAAAATTTTTCATCTCTAAGCAGAATATTTCTAGCTATTTTTTTTTATTTTATTTTTTTTCAAGAAAAACCTCTCCTCAGTCCCCCCTCCCCTCCCAAACAATGTTAGCCTCCTACATAGAGACTTCCAGAGTTGAAAAAAAAACAATTCTTAATTGAGGTAAAGTCTCCTCTGAGAGGAAAGTTTCAAGTCATGAATAATAATATGTTTTCTGTCTTATAATTACCTACAGGATGTCAGAACGTCAATAAGTCTTCTGTGATTTTAAATAATTTTATTACAAGCTCTCTTGAAAGTCGGACTTGAGATCTAAACGTCCATTTAATGTTACTCAAAGTCAAATTGTCAGAAATTGGTAATTTTTTCACAAGTTTTTAAGAGGCTGATATGATGTCATGAATTTTTCGAAATTTGTGCCAAGTTCTTGAAAGTCAGACAAAACAATGTAAAATTTTTAAAATAATATTTTTTGGCGATGTATTTTTTTTTCAAAATTTTTGAAAGTCGGACACGTGCTTGTCTGATGAAGATCGGCCAAATGTAAGGATTAAGGTGGCCGATTACAAATTGAACGCCATCACTTGCCTCTTCTGAGATCATCCATTGCCGTATGATAATAGTCTGCGATATTTTGATGACGATTGTGACTATGGCTGCTAAAGCTGCTTGCGACAGGAGCTTGACCGGAACCTACCATGTTTCTGTACAAAGCCAGCAACGTATCGTGGGTACTCTTGCTGGCAGAGGCCGAAGAAGACGCGAAGGAAGTACCAGGTACTACAGATATTGTTTGATGCGGCTTTGTTGATGACCATGCTGTAGGCAGGATTTGATGATACGGCGGCGGTAGATTACGTGTTGATGTTGGTACAGAGTGTAACAGATGATGTGGATGCGAATACGGATATGTTGATTGTACGACGCCTTCGTCAAGCATAATTTCGTTTTCGTAGCCGTCGCTGTCATCATCAACGTCGTCGTCGTCATCATCATCGCCGTCGGTGTGGACCAGGTGGTGGTCTCCATCGCCATCGATCGACAATGAATTACGATGATGAAAATCGTCTCTCGCTAAGCCCGTTACAGTGTCGTCGAGAAGATTATCAGCGCCACTTGCCGCTGTTCCGCTGGCTGTGGCAGTAGCGCCAGCGCCGACACCGACGCCGCTAATTGGATAAACACCCATGTGAGCGGGTGCAGTCTCGATACTTTCCTTGTAACGAGGACGAAAGACGGGTATTTCTTTGACGATGGTTTTCTCTCTGTGGTGAACTTCGTTCTTTATTTTTGGCACGTGTACGCGAATATGAACGCTGAAAACATATACAGGTGTCCATCAACTAGGTAGGTAGTATACGATAAGTACAACTCCAAATACCCTACCCCTGCAATAGGTACCTATACTTGACAACTTTTTTTTCAGCGTAATTTACAAAATTTACTCCTATCTCCCTCCCAACCTGCCAAGGACGTGAGCAAGGAGACTTACCCTTAATACATTACATAGGCCTACGTAAAAATGAAACAATGAAAATAGGTTGATAGCGACAAAAAAATACGTAACAATGTGCAGAAAACCCATGTGTGACAATTAATTCATGTTTGGGCCCATTTTTGGTCTCGTATTTTGACCCAGTTACCGATCGAATGATGCAGAGAGTTTGGAGAAAAACCAACAACGCCGGAAATGAACTCGTCACCTCGAAAACTCCTCGAACTCAAACTTTCAGCTCGTTGGGGTGACATTTTCTTCAGCTATTTTTCAGATCCCTCTGACCTGTGTCCAATTCAATCGCAGGTCCTTACTTTGACCTGAAAACACTCTGATTAAAAACGGTGTCTCATTCAACCACAGGTCCTTACTTGGGTCTGAAAACACCCACTGATTGAACCTGGTGTCTGATTTAAATCCAGGATTTTAATAGGGCCTGAAAACACCCACTGATTGAAAACAGTGAAAACTGCCACTGATTGAAAACCGTGTCTGCTTCAAACCCAGGACTTTAACATAGTCTGAAAACACACACTGGTTGAAAACAGCGTCTGCTTCAAACCCAGGTTTTTTACAGGATCTGAAAACATCCACTGATTGAAAACGGTGTCTGATTCGAACCCAGGGCCTTAATGGTGTCTGAAAACACCCATTGATTGAAAATGGTGTTTGCTTCAGACCCAAGTCCTTAATAGGGTCTGAAAATACCCACTAATTGAAAATGGTGTCTGAATTCAACCCAGGTCTTTAATAGGGTCTGAGAACCCAGTGTTTGAAACAGACACTGTTTTTGAACCAGTTAGTGGGTTCAAACCCAGGTTAGCACCGGTGTTTGAAACAGACACCATTTTCAAACCCATGTTTTAAAACAGACACATCTTGCAAGCCAGTGTTTGAAACACACACTGTTTTCGAAATTCAAACCAGTCTTTGAAACATGTTTTCTAACCAGTGTTTGTAACAGACACTGTTTTTGAACCAGTGGATGAGTTCAAACCCAGGTTAGCACCAGTGTTTGAAACAGACACAATTTTCAAACTAGTGTTTGAAACAGCCACTGTTCTTAGGCCAGTACCAGTGTTTGATACAGACACTGCTTTTAAGTCAGTGTTTGAAACAGACACTGTTTTCAAACCCGTGTTTGAAACAGACACTGCTTATGAACCTGTGTTAGAAACAGACACTGTTCTTAAGCCAGTACCAGTGTTTGATACAGACACTGCTTTCAAGCCAGTGTTTGAAACAGACACTGCTTTCAAACCAGTGTTTGAAACAGACACTGCTTTCAAACCAGTGTTTGAAACAGACACTGCTTTCAAACCAGTCTTTGAAACAGACACTGCTTTCAAACCAGTGTTTGAAACAGACACTGCTTTCAAACCAGTGTTTGAAACAGACACTGCTTTCAAACCAGTCTTTGAAACAGACACTGCTTTCAAACCAGTCTTTGAAACAGACACTGCTTTCAAACCAGTGTTTGAAACAGACACTGTTTATGAACCCGTGTTAGAAACAGACACTGTTTTCAAACCAGTATCTGAAACAGAAACTGTTTTTAAACCAATGTTTGAAACAGACATTGTTTTTGAACCAGTGTTTGAAACAGACACTGTTTTCAAACCAGTGCTAGTGTTTGAAACAGACACTGTTTTTGAACCTGTGTTTGAAACAGACACTGTTTTTGAACCAGTGTTTGAAACAGACACTGTTTTCAAACCAGTGTTTGAAACAGACACTGTTTTCAAACCAGTGTTTGAAACAGACACTGTTTTCAAACCAGTTGGTGGGTTCAAACCCAGGTTAGCACCGGTGTTTGAAACAGACACCATTTTCAAACCCATGTTTTAAAACAGACACATTTTGCAAGCCAGTGTTAGAAACACACACTGTTTTCGAAATTCAAACCAGTCTTTGAAACATGTTTTCTAGCCAGTGTTTGTAACAGACACTGTTTTTGAACCAGTGGATGAGTTCAAACCCAGGTTAGCACCAGTGTTTGAAACAGACACAATTTTCAAACTAGTGTTTGAAACAGCCACTGTTCTTAAGCCAGTACCAGTGTTTGATACAGACACTGCTTTCAAGTCAGTGTTTGAAACAGACACTGTTTTCAAGTCAGTGTTTGAAACAGACACTGTTTTCGAACCAGTCGGTGTGTTCAAACCCAGGTTAGCACCGGTGTTTGAAACAGGCACAATTTTCAAACCCATGTTTTAAAACAGACACATTTATTTTGCAAGTAGTGGAGGCAAATTAGCATCATATTTGAAAGAAAAAAACATTTTTGGATACCCAAGCTTTTATGATGAAAAATTGTCAGGGGTGGTCCCCTGAATAATTCCTTAGAACTACCACCCCACAGACCCCCTGCTTTTTTTTATGGGGGGTTGAACCCCCCCCCCAAATGGGTTTTTTGCAGTTTTATCCTCAGGGGTTGATTTTACGTCAAAAGTAGCTTTAGTTTTGTGTTCTACGTCAAATTTCCTATCTATTGATATATCAATTGCCTTTCTACCCCTAAGGGGGGTGGGGCTAGAACCATTCAAATGTAAGGGGTTTTCTAAAAAACACAAAAAAGCTATGGGCGCATAAGAGGGGTGAAATGGCCGCCGAGAGCGTTCGGGTTGATAATAGCATGGAAGGTGGGTACCATCGAGAAACTACCGCGTGAAAAATTTCAGATCCACACCACCTCCCCTTTTTGGGGAACCCGCCTTTTCTGAAATTTCAATAACACTTTTCTCAGCCCCATTTCAACCGATTTTGAAAATTTTCCTGGAAGTTATGTATATCCTTAGTAGGTATCCCCACAAAAATTTTCAACCCCCTCCCCTCATATTTACCCCTCAAAATAGCGTTTTTCAACTTATCTTATGTTTTTTAACAATAGTAAAAATTGAGGGGTCCAAGTGCTCTGGAAAGGGCTAGATGAGTGTAGCAAAAAAACCGACGTCATATTCGTGCTCAGCAGTATCGAATCATAAGAAAACGACACCCTACACTCATTAATACCTAGTTATTTTCCCCAAAATTCCCATTTTACCCCCAACCCTCGCTAAGACACATTTTACACCGTTTGGAGGGGTAAATATCAGGGGAGAGGGTTGAAAATTTTTGTGGGAATACCTACTAAGGGTATACATAACTTCCAGAAAAATTTTCAAAATCGGTGTTTTCAATCCAGTGTTTGAAACAGACACCATCTTCAAACCAGTGAGTGTGTTCAGACCCAGGTTAGCACCAGTGTTTGAAATAGGCACTAGTGTTTAAAATTAAAACATACACAGTCTTGAACCCAGGTCTTTAGTAGGGTCTGGAAACACCCACTGATTGAATGTGGTGTTTGATTCAACCACAGGTCATTAATTGTGTGTGAAAATGTCCCTTGATTAAGGACTGTGTCTGTACCCAACCACAAGTACCTACTTGCTTAGTCTCATTGGACCCACATCTGAACTGAACTGATTCAACCATAGGTCCTTACTTGGGTACGAACACATCCCTTGATTAATGACTACATGTATGGCTGACTCATCCACGAGTATCTTCTTGGGTCTCACCATACCCACAGAATCAAATATGTGCCTGACTCACCCACAGGTACATGTTAACAATTTCAATTGTTTGATTTTGGCCAACAAGTGGAGCAGATTTCCTAGTTCGGATTTTGCCTTTTTGGCGATATTTAGAAAAAAAGAATTTGAAACAGTGTCTCACATAACCTAGGTTTTACGCCATGAAAAAACTACATGTACTTATTATTTTTCAAAGTTCAAAGTTATAGGGTAGCCTAATATGGACTGGTGTACATTTGTCATGGGTTTAGTTAATTTCACGTTAAAGTAGGTGGTCCATATTAGGGACCCAAAATTGACTTTTCAAATTTTGACTACTTTCAGGAAAAAAATAATTTGGCCCACTTGGAATTCATTTTTATTGTCTTAATTAAACATTTATTTTAACCGTGTTTCAGCAATTGAACGTATTTTTGCGGCATTTTAGCGCTTTTTTTTTTTTTTTTTTTTTTTGATTTTTCGAAACAGTCCATATTAGGGACCCAAAATTCAATTTTTGATTTTTGACACTTTTCAGAAAGTGATATTTTTGATACACTTGGAATTTCTCAAAAATGTCGAGGCTTTGGACTATGAAACTAGATAGATGTAGGTACATTTTGAGCTATCAACCAAATTTTAGCTCAATTACAGCGGCCACGGTATTCAAAAACAAAAAACCAGTCCATATTAAGCTACCTTACCCTTAAGTATATTATGCCTGCCATAATATGTTATCAGTGTTCAGTTAAAAGTGAATATGCTTACTGTTCGTGGAAAGTTGCCTCTGTCGGCGTCGGTAGGGTGCAGATCGTAAACGATGTCCAAGTGAAAAGCATCTAAACGAGAATAAAAAAAAATGTAAGCACATCGTATGTATCGTATGTATCTATCTATTCGACGTAAGTATACGGTTATTGCTTCTGGATGCTTACACAGATGAGGGTGTTCAGAAAGATCGTGTACCCCTAGAAAAGTTTTATGCTAAATATTTCGGTTGGTCACATGTGAATAGTAATAATGATTGCTCATGATTGGTTGTTGGATCGAATGAATAACATCCCATCAATCATATGCATCTATTTCATGTTGTCAACCTATTATTCTTAATGAAAAACTTTCTTTGGGGTTCACGATATTTCTGCACACCCTGTCCTAATACATAGGTATGTACATAGACGTACTTACCAAGTGATAGGCTGCAAGACCGAATAACGATAGCCATCGCATCCGCATTCGCATCCCCATCCCCAATATAACCTACGCCTTAAGGGTAGTAAGATGACCTCCGCGAACCGCGAAACACAGCACAACACTTTTGAAAACACGAATACTTACGAGATGAGCGAGCGAACGAGCGAGCGCAACAAGTCGTCTTAACTTAACTGCGTAAGCGAATCGGAGAAAATACATTTGGATCGGATGTGATCGAATAATTAGCTGCGAGATGTTGACGTGCCCCAAAAGTGATTAACCATATTACATATGTATAGAAAGTGAAGGTACCTTCATAAACATACTACACTTACTCGTCTTCGTTGTCGCCTGTCGGTAACACTTACGTCTTACGGCGCGGTGCCTACTCGTGTCTCGTACACTCGTAGATAAATGTCGGTCTACCTACCTAAAGTTGGGGCAAGGCAAAGGCCAAGTTCGAGGTGGAGTTGGAGAATCTATATTATGGTTGGTTTTTTTGATTATTGGCCACCAAGTGTAGGTTCATACTTACCTCTATCTTGGAGTGAGAGACGATCGCGACAAGAGGCAAAAAATGGCAAAATCCAGGGCCAGGTGGCCAGGTGGCCAGGGGGTGAACATTTTTCCGCGTAATCTGATGGTTATAGGCATCAATACCTCGTACTTACAAGTAGATGGTATATTTCGAATTTTCCAAGCATACGCGTGCGTGTGCGTACACATTCGTAATCGCTTTCACATGTTAACAACTGCCAATTAATCGTGCCTCTCGTTTACGCGAGTATTATTTTTCCAACGAGTAAAAAGTGAATCTCGTACGCTGGCACTGGCGCTGGGACCGAGCTTTCGATTAATGAGGATTCGTCGCGTCAATTTATTACAAAATCAACAACGGTAAGTAAGTACGTACCTACCTATAACGGTAGCTACCACCTACTGTACAATGTTACCAGACGCATCAATTGTCCAAAGTAGGTGCAAAAGTTGAGAGTTGGCGAAATGGTTTTTCGGATTTTGGATCAAGTCGTTTTGGAGCATCCAGTAACTTTTTGGAAAATACTGAAGCCTCCAGCCGATTCTCAATGCTCGAAATTTTTCCATAAAATTTTACTAAACAGAGCTGGAAATACCCTGTCAAGTCCACTGCAGATGGGTTCAAGTCATTTTGGGGCCTTGAGGTTTTTGAAACTTGAAATTTCCACAAAATTTCATCATATGGCGTTAGAAAGCCGAAATTTACTCTGCAAACTATTTCAATACGCTATCAAGTCGACTACGAGTGTACTTATTCAAGTCGTTTTGAAGCGCCAGCTACTTTTTGGACCTTTATTGTCCACAGAGAGGTAGACCGTCGCCCCAGGAGTTCATCCTGACCGGGATCGGAGCACCTTATCGATGACGTCATAACACTATTTCTCGGTGTTTTTTTCCTGTTTTACTAATTACTTTTCGCTTCATCACTTGTATGGGAGAAAATGAAAATCGTTTTTCGACTGGAATAAGTGAATTTAAGTAAATTTTGATGAGGACTTTTCTCAATTGAAATGAAATTTCTCGTCGAATGGTTTATTTTTGTGCAGAAGCAGCGACCTTGATGTGGGACTTACTTTCAAGTATCACACTAACATTGTGATAGCAAGGGCAAGGAGGATGGTCTATTTTGTTGTCAGAAATTCTGTGCACTTCAAGAGAATAAGTACACTTAAAGTCCTATACTTCTCCTTCATAAGGTCAATTCTGGAGTTTGGTGTACTAGTTTGGTTCCCTCATACTAAAAAATTTATAAAAGAGCTTGAAAAAATTCAAACTAGATTTTTGAAGTACCTATATTTGAAGACTTTTGAATATTATCCTTATGACTTATCCCAAAAAGAACTTTTGGAAGGGTTTGAAGTGGATCCATTAGAAAAAAGAAGAGAAACAATTGCATTGATGTTTCTGTATGATCTTATCCACTGCAACATAAATGACAGTAACCTATTGGGAAAAATCAATTTCTGGGCCCCAAAAATCCACTCCAGGCAGAAAAAAATATTCTCCTTAAACAACTACGTGACACATTTAGGATGAAGGTATCTCCTATGAACAACATCATGGGTATCTCTGACGACTTCCTCTGTAGGTGTGCAGATGCTGATATTTTTAGTATGGGTAGGTCTGCTTTCAGGCGTGTGGTGGGGATGGCATGGGAGTAGGAGTGGGGGTGCAGTGGGGGCCGTTTGTGAGCCATTTCATATTCTGTATCTTATTTTTCTTTAGTTCTCTATGTTTTCTTTTTCTTTTCTTTTTTATAAGTATTTCTGGTGTTATACTTCTTTGCTTACTTCTTACATTCTCTTTAGATAGAAACTAGAAAGAACTACTTTTATAGATATTACTTTTTTCTTTTTTGTTTTGTTTTTTTTTTTGTTTTTGTTTTTTTTCTCTCCTTTTTGCCTGCTTTTGTATTTTTGTACTTCTCAAGCTTGTTTCTCTGGAGTAAATCTTAGTCATATCTCTTTAATTATAAATGGTCTCTCCTGTAATTGGCTTTAGCTGTTGGAGAGACCTAAATTGTAAAATAAAATAAATAAAATAAATAAAATCTCGAAATTTTTACTGAACACATACCAAGGTGATACCAAAATGTTCGAAATTTTATTCTGTCCTGCAAAATTGGTATTTTTTTCTCATGTCAGTCATCAAATTTTTGGTCGACCCTCCACCCCCTACCCCCCCCCCCCCACCCGAGACAATGTCTTGTTTTGTCCCTGATGGCTGATAAGGGTATCTATCTACCTAGTACCTACTCGTTATTTTTTTCAAAATCGATGAATTCCACTCTGAAAGAAATTTTTGTCCATCGCTTTCATACTTCGCTAAAAATTTCAAAAATTATCCTTCCGGCCTTCCGCCTCCAATTGAGGTACCTATGTAGAGAAATGAAATGTATCCGTGGAATTCAAACTTCAAAGGGGCCTAAGTGCCAAAAAGTAGTTATAACTTAAAATAGAGTTCGAGTTATTCGCGTTTAAAGTTCTGATAAGTGAATAGCAAATAGCAATAGATGAGAGTCAAATTCCCAGTAAGTGAAAAATTATGCTGAAAACTGAAAAGTGAAAACTAAAGTAAATTTTGAAGTGTTGACGAGTGACGACTTCTTGTGCAAGGACCTTTTTTGGAATTTTTATGCAATTTTGTGGAAGTTTAAAAACATTGTATTTTGATGAAAATTGAAAAAGAAAAAAATGCATTTTTTTACTTTTCTTTTGCAAAATATTGAAAACTTAGCTTCCTAGTAACGACATTATGTTATGATGTTATGGAACTTTAATCTTTAATGTTATGATATGATGACGATTGGAAATTTGGGAATTAAATTCAATTCTCTACATACAATAATTTTCCAGTTTCCTCGACTTCATTTTTTTCTGTAAAACTAAAATGCTTCGTTCCGTCTACCGGTCTACAGAAAGCTTTAAAAGTTTAAAAGTTTTGAGCTCTCAAAATTTTTGAATTTTTAACAGACACAGACACTTAGGAGGAGTTAGGTTTAGGTTAGGAGTAGTTAGGACCTTTTGCATTATTTATTTTCATTTTCATCAAAATTCAAAATTTCAATTTCAATAAAATTTTTATTATTTTTTATTACATTTTTTAAGTTTTTACGTTTTAGTTTTTCAAAGTTGGACTTTGAAGAGGCGACATCTTTAGAGCACGTTTGGAATTAGGTACTTGAAAGTTCTCGTTCGTCTCGTTCATTTCGTTCAATTCGTTCCTTCTGTTTTGTTTTCATCTGTGAACTTTCAATAAACAGAAATTTGAATATTTTTTTGATGCAATCATTTTATAACGAATAGTGCTATTTTCGGTCCATCTTTCAGCGATTATTAATTGAATTTCGTTTAATTTTACAGCATCAACCGCCCAAAAAATATAACACAGTTTAAAGCAGACTATTTCGCAGCAGTGACGGTGAGTTTATCACGATTAATTCATCATTTTCCAATGTGTTTCACAAACACACCGAAAACAGGTTTCAGTCAACATTGAAACGGTGTTTTCGTTTATAAAATCTTCTAAATATATTCTAAATTCATCTTTGTTGCAGTTGTATTATACCTCCATTACTTATCGTTCACTCTCACGAAGAATAATATTGAGAGAATCCTATTTAATGACCTACATATTGAATGTGCCACTTACACTATATTCTATTCATTATTCAATTCAGTAAATTTAAACAGAATATCTTCGAAATACGTTTATCAAACGCCCTCACAAATCTACATTTTCGAACTTTGATCTAATATACCTTCATTGTTAACACTGAAATCTGTTTTGTAATGTACTCAACAGTTACCTGAGTCGTATTCTAATATTTACGTGATTTCTAGAAGCCCGATGGCTGAATTGCAGAACAGGCCACCTTTTCGGGCGAATTATATGTCCCGAATCGCCGTCCCAGATAAAAGTAAGTGTTGAATTGATTTACTACGTACAATATTCCATCAAAGAGTAAGATCACAAATTATAACGTTCGTGTTATTGCAGGATATATCAACTCCGCTGCTCCAGGAATGGGAGACGTGAATGTAATGGTGAAACCTAGTAGTTTAAAGGATAAAACACCGATGTGTTTGGTGAATGAATTAGCCAGATATAACAGGGTCAGTAACCATTTAATAATTCAAACGTTTTAAATTTATCAGCGTATTAATTTATGCTGCGTTATCAATTCTAAATTCTAATCCAATCACCACTTTCACCAGTATCGTGAACGTAACACAATTGTGTTTTTTATGCTCTCGCAGCATTTTCATTCGAAGATCAAATTATTCCTTATCTTTTTAAAATCGAGATACGAAAGATTTTATAATTGGTGATTTAATCGTGTTTCAGATACAACACTTATACAGATTAACCAAAGAAGAAGGTCCGCCCCATCGTAAAAAATTCACAGTAACTTTGAAACTCGGTGACACAGAATTCGAAGCCCAAGGAACCAGTATTAAAAAAGCTCAGCACGAAGCTGCAGCTATTGCTTTGAGAAAAACAAAGTACAAACATCCTCCTCCTAAATTATTACCGAATACCAGAGGTTTGATTTTAATTCGATTTTTTATTTCGATCCTTGATCGTTGCTTTATGTTAATTGGCTTATTTTTTCTCTCGTAGTAAATACAACGCCGACGGTAGAACTTAATGCATTGGCTATGAAACGAGGTGAACCAACTATGTATACCGTATTAAGCCAACCTTCAGCCAATTTTTATCAACCACCATATCCAATAAATTATTATTCCAGAAGCATTTATCAGGTAATGTTACGCTTTCGTGGTTACCTAATGTGTAAATAGGTACCCTTTACACGAGTAACTTCGTACTTAATGATCCACAATATTATGCTGGTACTGGTCTATTTTTTTATCCAAATATTTATGGTGTTTGAAATTTGAGGTTTATTTTTACCATAACTCTTGAGGATTTCAATTTTAGTTTATCGACAAAATATTAAACCCTGTAGAAACTACAGGACGTTCGAAAAATTCAATTTTTTTCCAAGAATTTGTACGTTGCTCCGCTTGGTGAATTTTAATTAGCAAACTAATCACGAATTTATGATTTTAGACGTCAGGTACGATGTATAACGATTATGGTTTCAACGAATACGCAGCTGCGGCCGTAATGAACGGCTACTCATATCCGAGAAACCAATTTGGCAACGTTGTAAGTACATTTTAACACCGCGATATGTTTCTCGTTGTTACGTTGTGTTGCTGAAAAATGAATGAAATTTTTTCACAGAGGTTCAAAGGCCCAGCACCGTACAAGATCTGTTTAAAAGTCGGTAATCGAGAGTACATAGGTGAAGGTCACTCAGCCCAGATGGCTCGTCACAACGCCGCCAAAAAAGCCCTCGAAGATTTGAAAGGCTGCGTAGATTCGACAGCCGGAAAACCCACCGCTGGTAAAATATCTCCCGCCCAAATTGAACGTCACATTTTTACAATATTTTACTCATTTGAGAATTTTTCAAGGTTTCACCACTCCTACATCTCAAAATAACGAACATTCCGCCGACGAAGCCAAATCGCCTATTTCAGCAGTACACGAGAAAGCTTTCCGGCATAATTTACAAGCAACTTTCGAAGTAGTTGATGAAAAAGGACCTCCTCATATGAGAACCTTTGTCACCGAATGTAGAGTTGGCGATAAATTCAAAACTGTCGGCGAAGGGAATGGTAAAAAGGTGAGTTGAGATTTGAGAATTAACTCTCTGTTCGGTTACCTTGGCACAAATCTATATTTCCGTTCGTTTTTTCCCCTCTCCGCAGATCTCAAAAAGAAGAGCAGCCGAAAAAATGATAGAATTATTGGAATCCTTACCCTGTCCTCAGAAACCTTACATGAATATCGATAAGAAAAAATTACGGAAGAGAATAACCTTAAATAAAAAGAAAACTAGAATCATTAGAGAAGGAGTAAAACCTAACGAGACGGTAAGTTGAAGAAATTCGTACAGATTTCCAACATATTGCAGCGATTAATTTCCCATTCTGTAACAGGACGAGTCAGATAAACGTTCAGAATCAAATCCTACCACAAGATTACTAGAATACCAAAAGAAGAAACACGGTAAAGAGCCAGTTTACATTTTAGTCGAAGAAAAAGGTCGTGGCAGAAAGAAACAGTTTTCAATTGAGGTACTCGAATGGTCTTTAGATTGCACGTGCTTGAAATACTCGTATTTACGAGCCAGCTTCAATAAGTAACGTTCTTTTCAAGCGTAAGAAAGACGTTACTTATCGAAACTGCTTCCTAATAGATGCTAACAATGTTGCAACAGGTTCAAATAGATGATTTTAAATGCACTGGCAACGGTAGCAACAAGAAAGACGCTAAACGACAAGCATCGGAGAAAATGCTGCAGTTACTTGGACTGGAGGCAACTCCTAAAGAGAAACCTTCTCCTAAACCTGCGGAAAATGTGAGTCATTCTCGCGGTTTTTTTTTGGAAATAATAATTTATTTGCTTCGAATTAATGCACGATGAATATTAATTGGGGTATTTAATCGCTTTGCAGACGAACGATAACGATAATCAATCTTCAACGGCAAACTCAACCCCTAAACATATGGTAAACGGTAAACAAATAGCTCCTGGGTTGTTGCTTGTGCCTAATGCTAATCTATCCAATAAACAAAATTCCAAAAAGAGCCCTTCGTCGAATGGTGAGTATCGATATTGACCCGCCGATGATAAATTTAAAATCCTGTTACAAAAATGAACGAATTTTTATTTATTTTTTCTCGAAAAATCAATTGAATATAATTCTTTCAAACGTCCTGTCATCGAATGAAAAATATTCTTGGAAAAATTCTATAACCAGTATATTTTTTTTGCTACAGCGACCGATACCAAGCTGACGAACGGAAATGCTGCATCGTACGATCAATCCTCGCCGTCAACACCTAAATACCCGGCTGGCAACAATAAACATAAATTCTTCGCCAATATGAATATACAAAAAAATATCGCCAAAGAACAATTAAACCGTCTAGCAGATACTTTCGGATACGAAGTGGAATTTTCCGATTTTCCTAAAGTAAGTGACTTCGTTTCACTGCCACGATTATTGATTGAATTTCGATTAATCTAACTCGTATTTCGATGCAGGGTCGACATCATCGCGAGTACTTAAGTTTGGTTACGTTGAACACGAATCCTCCGCAGACTTGTTACGGATCTGGTGATTCGACTGAATCGGCTCAAAATGAAGTAAATATACAGAACCTATCGATACGAATTTCATTCGCCACTCTTCACCGTTCACCCCTCGAATTGATCATTTTTCTCTGTGTGTATTTTTTCGTAGGCTGCGTTTAACGCGTTATCGATGATAACAGATATGGGCATCGAGAACATATTCACGAAGAAATGTTCTTCGGGGTCGTCGTCTTCGTCATTCATTCCAGATAATGAAATCAAGACTTAAAGTGATGATAATACTTAACTAATTTATTATTTTCTTCCTCTTTATTATGTTTAATTTCGCGCTGGACGCGTAACAAGTTTTGTATTTGTTATTTCGAGTAAATGTTTTTTTTGTGAGGTTTTATTATAACTCGATGTTGGTTTTGTTTCGGTTCCAGTTTACATCTTTTCGGAAAGAAACTCCGGGATTCGTGTGGTTTTACTCGACGCATTATCAAAATAGTAATTTTTTGCTTTTGGCATCGATTATAATCGGTCTATAGAGTATTCGTCAGGAACTTCCAGCTCTGAAAATGAAGGTATTTCGGTTCTGAAATGATCAATAACGTCGAATAATAGGTAATTTAAATTACGAATCTGGCTGCTAATCACATGAGGAGCTCATTGCAAAAGTAGCCCTTGTCACATGAACTTTTAGACACGTTTTACTCGATTGCACCTATTGCCAACTGCGGAGATCATGTTGTAATGATGAAATGACCGTCAAGTTAGTCTACCCTGAGTAGCCCTGAGAGGAATTGCTTTATAGAGTTTACATTCATGATACTGGGTACGCTCAAGGAAGAGCTTTGGAGATTGCATAGGTTCATGTGACAAGGGCTACTTTTGCAATGAGCTCCTCACATCAGCTCAATTGAAATTTGGTTCTTAGTCTTACCATTTTTTTGGGCCTTTTACGAAGATCCAAACCCATTCTAAAAGAATTGCCATCGCAGTACCTAGGTCCAAAATTGAAAAAATTTTCAGGCAGAATTTGTACATTCAAACCCTGCAAACATTTTTACTTTATAGAAAAATTTCGATTTGATACCTCTCTTCCTCCAATTTTAAAAATTAAGGAGGCAACAAGTTTTCGGATTCAGTGCTTTGTGATTTTCTTCCCCCTCTAATTGCAAAAATTAGGTACGAAAAATTTTTTCAGATCTTGGTTTTGAGATTTTTTATCAAAAATGCCCAAAACCCAAATTGGGGCAATCGAATTCAAAGTCCTTCACATAATTCAAGTAAAAATTGATTGTTGCAAAATAATTCAAAAATTACCTCTATACCTATCAAAAATCTGTTGGGATTTCGCGAGATTTCCACGAGAATTTTTTTTGAGAATTCTTGAAGAGTTCTGACAATTGAGGTGTCACACTCCGATTTGAACGGGACCGCGATTTTTGGAAAGAGCATAGTCTCAAACCCCCAAAACCAAATTTTCAGCTGCCCACGTTCATTTTTCGATTTTTGACGAACGTTTGAAAATTCAAAATTGAGGGTTTTTGGCGATTTATGCATTTTCTTTAAAAAGTACGTTCTTGATCAGTAAAAATGGTCAAAATAAATCCCAAAACTTATATCAATTAGGTACCCAAAACCAAATTTCACCATTTCCAGCCATTCTGGAGCCTCCAGCGCGATTTTCAATTTCTCCAGAATTTTGAATTTGCTCTTTTGCTCCAGAAGGTGTGAATATGCAGTTGGGCAGCTACAAATCGAGTTGTGTATTATATTCGACCTGTTTAACGAGTTTATCCACATTTGAGCCGATTTTGGGAGTGATACCTCAAAGAATTGTTTTTTGACCAGCTTTTTTCAAAATTGAAAAATCTAAAAAATCAAAAGTTTCCCGTTTGCGTGGAAGTTTTCGAAATTCGCGCGAATCGCTGTATTTTGTCCATATCTAACCCCCCCCCCCATCCCAATTTCATCGTTTCCAGCCATTCTGGAGCCTCCAGCGCGATTTTCAATTTCTCCAGAATTTTGAATTTGCTCCAGAAGGCGTGAATATGAAGTTGGGCAGCTAAAAATCGAGTTGTGTATTATACTCGACGTGTTCAACGATTTTATCCACTTTTGAGCCAATTTTGGGAGTTCACTTGATTTTTTGGATTTTTTAATTTGGAAAAAAGCTGGTCAAAAAACCACTTTTGAGTTGTCACTCTCAATATCGGCTCAAATGTGGATCGAATATAATACACAACTCGATTTGTAGCTGCCCAACTGCATATTCACACCTTCTGGAGCAAATTCAAAATTCTGGAGAAATTGAAAATCGCGCTGGAGGCTCCAGAATGGCTGGAAATGGTGAAATTTGGTTTTGGGTACCTAATTGATATAAGTTTTGGGATTTATTTTGACCATTTTTACTGATCAAGAACGTACTTTTTAAAGAAAATGCATAAATCGCCAAAAACCCTCAATTTTGAATTTTCAAACGTTCGTCAAAAATCGAAAAATGAACATGGGCAGCTGAAAATTTGGTTTTGGGGGTTTGAGACTATGCTCTTTCCAAAAATCGCGGTCCCGTTCAAATCGGAATGTGACACCTCAAGAGGTTCCCTTGAGAGCCCAAACTTGGGTTATGATTTGTATTTATGACCCAATTTTTTGTAACTTCAAAATTCTATAAAAATGATCAAAAAAAAATTTTTTTCAAACCAGTGATGGGGTGATTCACAAAAAAGATGAATGGTCCAAAAAGTAGCTGAAAGCTTCAAACCGTATTGAAATTGATTTGCGGAGTGAATTTCAACTCTCTAATCTCCATTTTGATGACATTTTGTGGAAATTTCAAATTTCTAAAATCTACTGGAGGTTGTAGGAATTTTTCAAAAAGTCGCTGGAGGCTCCAAAATGACTTGAACCCACTTGCGGTGACTTGATAACTCTAAAATTGGAGTGCAGAGTGAATTTTGAATTTCCAACTCTGTTTGGTAAAATTTTATGGAAATTTCGAGTACTGAAAAATATTCTGGAGGCTCCAGTAATTTCCAAAAAGTCGCTGGAGGCTCCAAAACGACAGCGTGTCGTCATCAATGTGTGTGTTTTTTTTTTGCAAAATACAGTTCAACAGTGATATAATTTCAATTAGATAAATTACACGCGCTGATTCAGTATTGATTTTGAATTTTCAAATGTTAATTCAAGGGAAATGATTTCATGTTTATTATTTACGTTAACTACCTATACACAGCATAGCCTTGAGAAATTTCAAATAGCCTACTAATACAGTTGCCTAATTAAACTTTCGTTTTTCTTCCATCGTTGGAAAATTCTTCTTATCAGATTTAATTTATATTGGAAGTAGGATAAAAGGGTCACCAAACATAATTTTATTGATATCTTCATACCGGGATAAAAGTTCAATTACCTTGGACATTTTTGATGCTCGTATTCGCATTAAAATATTGAACCCAATAGGTATCTCGGTCAAATGCATTTTTTTAAAACGAAATTGTTGCAAATAGTTGTTTACTATATGCAGCAGATTTATGGCATTCGTGAACTTTATAAACAAAAATTTTCCGTCCTGCTTAATCAAGCATTACGGCACAATTAACTTTCGGTTTGGAAAAAGTGTCGAAACTTTTCAGTTGTGATTTTATTGTATTCAATGAAACATTTTACAAAAGTGGCCGATGATTTGGTTTTTCGTTGGTACTACTTTAAATTATATGCATATCTGTTCGCGATAAAATGGAACTGCGGAGAAAGTCATCAAGTACAGGTAATACTCCAACTTTGTATTTATTTATTCGAGTTTTTAAATCGAGACTAAATAATTTAGTAGAATTACACCGGAAGGTTTGAAAAATTTTAATAAAATTTAATGTGATCGGAATATTTGGAATAAAATGACGTCTAATTTCGTATTTAATTATACCAGGTACACGAATACTACTCATCTTCCAATTGCTAGCTCTACTTTTGCAAATAACTTACTGCAAAGGAAGCACTTACAACGATATTATGGTAAGCAGTGTTTCACCTATCACTTTTAATTTTTTATACACACTTTTTTTCGTTTTTGAAACAAATAGGCAACTTGTTGGGTACTATAGTTTAACCCTTTGAAGGGTTCTCGTTGCCATGTTCGGAAAACAAATTGTTTTGAAGAGTGTAATGGGGGTTTACCTTGCTCAATTAGCCAAATCACAAAAAAATTGAGCTTTCAAAGAAACAAGTTTTGAAAAAGCTCAAAATTTTCATTTACAACAAAACAAATGAATATAAATTGGATTTTTTTTTTCCAAAAATAATTCAAACAACACGAGTAAAAACATTAGTCAAAAGCACGTTTTGAAAACATTTTTCAAAAAATGAATAAGAAACAAATCGTGATAATAGCGACAGTAAAAAAGTCATCTGGAATTTTCCAAGTTTGCCCAAAATGTACCTCAAAAATTAGAAGAAAAAAAATCGTTAAAAATCTCACTTCACATTTATTTTTAAAAAAACAGCGAATTCTCTTTTTTTTTCTTCATGTTTCCCTTTCAATTTTACCATTTTACTTGAGTAGGTAGTAGGTACCTACCTACTTTGTTTTCTTGTACCTTTTAGAAACTGCCAAAACCAAATTAATAACATTATTTATTTTTCACAGGATTACCCTCAAAAGTGTGAATTCACCAAATTAATGTGCAATGAATCGCGTTTATTACAAGAAGACAAAATTATCATCTTGAATATTGCCAACGAAATGCGTAACCGCGTAGCAGAAGGAAGTTTTCAATACTTGAATTTACGACATGATCCTGTATCGAATATGAACAAATTGGTAGATCATTTTTTTTAAATTTCACCGCTGTGTTTGGTTTAAATTATTCTGTAACGTTGTTATTGTATTCTTTTTTCATCTTGAAGTCTTGGAGCAAAGAATTGGAAAAGAAATCTGCATCGATTGTCAGTTCATGCCCATATAACAGCCATTCTTTCATAAGTCTACAAACTACTATTTTACCTGGAATGGATGGTCTAGATTACATTAAAATCAAGAGAGCGATAAATACTTCAACTCTGGAAGAAAGTAAGGAAAGCCATTGGTAAATTATTATTGGGTAGCTATTTTAATGACGTATAATCAGCTCTATCATCAGAAATTTCAAAAACATCATAATTACAACACTTTCAAACTTTTTTTTTTCAATTCAACTTTTCATTCTTGAGATCTTAAAATTTTATCTAAAATTTCATCATTAATTTTTTTTAAAAATGATAACGGATCGAATTGTGAAAACTCGAAAAAATTTGATTTTTAGCAGAACCTGTTGATGAAGTACCTGGCTTACCTGGCTGCGAAGTATCAACCATCTCATACCATGAAAAATTAACTCTATGTGCTCCTCAAAAAATCAAAGAACGTCTGATTGGTTATTTGACTGAAGGAGGTCTTAGTGCAGAAGCAAGAAAATACGATTTGAGAGATTTTTGGATAGTGAATCGATTTGGGTAATGATCTGTTTCAAAACTGCAAAGCCATTTATGCGACATTTTTCACTTTTCTTCTTGAAAATTTCACAGCGAACCACGATTGACTTTTCGACGACCAGAATCTACACAGATTGGTTGCAGTTACCATATTAGAATTGGTAAAACTCACTACTATTCATTCTTAACCTGCATTCATTGTGCCTACAATGCCACACTACCACTGATAGGTCACCCAGGAGAAGATTGTGATAAGCTAAGTCAGCATTTTGATGAAAAATATGAAAATCTGTGTACAGGTGAGGTCCCTTACTTATTTACCTACATATTATAAGTAGTTACCTACCTATCTATTAGAAGTGAATTAACGCAGCCTAATAAAAATATTCTAACATATCTATTTGTGTCTGTGTGGCGCTCACAATGCAGATTTGAGAAATGAATACGAAAACATCACGAAAGATGAAAAGTCGGTTATTTGTAAAACATCTCCAGAACGTTACATGGTCTCTGATGAATCAACCTCCGTTTCTCCCGATCATGAAATGAAATCAACTGGCTTGTTGGGTAGCAAAAGACCAACGCAAATGGATAAAAACAAAAGGAAAAAAATCGATAAAAACAAAAGAAAAAAAACCAAGGCACCTCGCACCAAAATTACATCATCGCAACCACCAATGAAGGACTCCACCACAAATACATTTTGTGACACGAGACAGTTCAAAACATCAGCATCAGCCCACATTAGGGCAGGTTCCATGGATCATCAAAGTTCACCTGCATCGACAATACATACACTAGAAAGATCACCAGGCAGTTCTACAATTTCAGAATTCCGTAAATCGACATATAGGAAAACAATTCCAACTAAAAGAATGAAACTTTCTAATCTTACCACAATACTTATGCCTGCCACAATTGAGAATGAGTTCGCAAGTACCAGAGGAATGAACTCTACAACACCACCAATTCACTCGACAAATCAAAATACCAGTGCATTAAAATTGAATGCTACCATTTCCACACCTACATTTGCAACAATGGGAACAACAACCAATGTCAACAGAGTCTTGACAGAATTTGACACAACGCTTCGTCCAGATACTACCACATGTAGAAAGACAACCAGATTTTTGAATACCTCACATCCTGGGTCCGCTATCACATCTCCCACTATTTCTCTCACAGAAATTAGTACCATGGTATCACCTTCAACTGAAGTCAACACAACGATTCGCCAAGTTACAACCACCTGCAGGAAAACAACTAAACATTCAAACACCACCAATCCTGAATCTACGATCATACCTATTCAGTCAATGACCCAAACACCTACTTCCTCAGAAGACACCACTACAGTTCCATCCAAATTGAAAGAGCGTATAGCAATTTCTCTAGTTACAACCACATGCAGAAAGACAACAAAAGTTTTCAACACCACATATTCTGCACCTGCAATTGCTTCTCAATCAACACCCACCTCCACCAAAAGTGTCAGCGTTGTACCATTGACTGCAGAAGTCACCACAACAGCTGGCCCAGTTACAACCAAATGCAGGAAGACAACAAGACTGGAAAATGCCAAGCAATCTGCATCTACAGCAGCATCATCTCATTCAACCACCGAAGCACTTGCAATGGAACCATTGAGTACAACATCAATTACATCTACATCAACAGCTACATTTTCTGCAATGGCTCAATCACAAAATCATACTGCGCTTGCAACAATTTCTATAGAAGACCGTTTATCAAAAGACAACACAACCCTTCACTCAGTTACATCAACATGCAGAAAGACGACAAAATCTATGAATACCACACATCCTGCATCTTCTATCACATCATTTCTCCCAATAACCTACACACCTACCTCCACAAAAAACAAGAGTATTGTATCATCCACAACAAAACTCTCCACAAAACCTCATCCAGTTAAAACCACATGCAGAAAGACAACAAAAATTCTGAACATCACACATTCTGCATCAACAGTCCCTCTGTCTCTTTCAACAACTCGGACACCCTATTCCTCAAAAGAGAAGAGTTTTATATCATTCACAACAGAACTTGCCACAACAGCTCGTCCGCTTAAAACCACATGCAGAAAAACCACCAAACTTCTCAACATCACATATTCTGCATTGACAGTCCCTCCATCTCTTTCAACAACTCGGACTCTATCTTCTTCAAAAGACAAGAGTTTTGTACCATCAGCAACAGAACTTGCCACAACAGCTCGTCCACTTAAAACCACCTGCAGAAAAATGACCAAACTTCTCAACATCACACATTCTGCATCAACAGTCCATCCATCTCTTTCAACAACTCGGACACTCTCTTCCTCAGAAGACAAGAGTTTTGTACCATCCACAACAGATCTTGTCACAACAGCTCGTCCACTTAAAACCACATGCAGAAAAACGACCAAACTTCTCAACATCACACATTCTGCATCAACAGTCCCTCCATCTCTTTCAACAACTCAGACACCCTCTTCCACAGAAGACAAGAGTACTGTACCATTCACAACACCTCGTCCACTTGAAACCACACACAGAAAAACAACCAAACTTTTTAACACCACACATTCTGCATCAACCATCATATTTTATACAACAACCCTAACACCCGCCACACTACAACTAAATAGGAGCACAACTACACCTGTACCTACCACTATACTCGCTGCAATAACCAAATTAACAACTCAGTCATCCACCACAAAGATGTACAATACAACTGTAGCCATGCCTACTAATACTACACCATCTGCATTCAAACTCCCATCATTAAATGCAACAACAGAACAACCCAGTACGGAGCAATCAAACACCACTATTTTTGAAAAAGAAGTTACAACGATGATATCACCTATGATAACATTCAACACAACAATTCATCGACAAAAAAGTACATGTAGGAAAACCATTAGGACTACAACACCAACATATTCAACAACCCAAACATCTGCGAAAAAGAAATTGAATACAACCACAACTCTCATGCCCACTACCATGAGAACTGCATTCAATGCAACTCCTGCCACTTACAGAAAGAAAGTTACTTCTGTCAGCACCACATCTTCAACATCTATCAATAGAGTAAACTTGACTAACTTGACTAAACCACAAAATTTCACTGATCCTTCATCAACATCTTCTGTGGCTGAGCAACCTACAACTACTTTGGCAGCAAAACTTAAAACTAAATTATCTACAATGAAATTCAGCACAACTAGATATTATCCACCAACAACCACCAGTAGAAAAGAAACAACTCTACCTTCAAGTACTGCAGTCTTTTCTCCCACAGTCAAGAACATTAGCTTGACTTCATGCAATATAACGTTTCTTCCAATTACAACTCGTAGAAAGACAGCTAAGACTCCACACAGCACATCTATGACAAAACAAATCACAGTTCATTCCATAACTTCTTTGAAAACTTCCAGCTTGTATGTTCCTACTGTATCTGCCTCGGAAAAGGCTACTGTGAATTTAACCACCCCACAACCAGTGACAACCACGGAAATTTCATCTATCACTACACAGCACACTACATCAACCCCTTCCACTATGTCTATAAAAACTGCTTCACCCAGCACAACAATTAGCACTATTGGACTTTCTACCACAAAATGGACTACTGCTCAATCAAAGACAACCAAAGAAATTTCATCACCCATCTCACCCATGGTTACAACTGAGAGTTCACCTGAGACAAAGGCTATAACTATTGGATTTTCTACAACTACTTCACCCAATAGGATTTCTACCACTAGAAGTTCTACAACCACTCCAGCAGAAACAAAACCTCACACCTTCAGGGTTTCTGCAACCACTTCACCCAAAACAACAGTCAGTACTACCACAGTTAATGCAACTGAACTAACCACCCCACAACCTAAGACATCCAAGAAAACACCATCTACCATTTCATCCACAATTGCTACAAAGATGATTCTCACAACTCTGGCCAAACCAAAAAATATTACATTCGTTTCTACTTTTGGTGATATTTTGACAATCTCTGGCATAGATCTGAAAATTACGTCACCAAAGACTGAGGCTAGTACCATTGGATTTTCTACCAATAAATCAACAGCAGTAACAACATTCGCCCCTACAACAACAACTAGTCTTTCAAAAATAACTGCTGATACAACAACATTTTCTGCTAGATCTTCTAAACCAACAATTACACCTAGTCGGACCATTCTAGATAAAACCAAAGCTCCAATTACCAACATTACACATACAGCACCTCAATCAACAAAATTCTGCATGACTACAAATGGCACTGGCACATCTGCAGCAAAAAGTACAACAACGATTTCGTATTCAACCAAGTCTCGTGCAACAACACCACAGCCTGCAACATTACAATCAATTCGGGAAGAAACCAAAACGACAACTGCCATTTCCAGCTCTAAAACGAAATCAACCTATAGTACTGTATTCACCAAAATACAGACGCCTACTACCACTACATACAAACCTACTCCATCATCCATTCTGATGCAGTCTAAACTCCCAACGAGAAAGGCAATTCCTTTGATCACTACAAAAACCAAACTACCTTTTTCACCAACATATAAATCACCAAAGACGTCATCGTCAACATTTTTCACCACATCTCTCATCAAACACACCGATTTCACCTCAAAACCAGAACCTACACAACGTACAACTAAGTCAATTTCAACTCCAGTTAGCACAACACTCAGTAATCCTCCTACCTTCACTACATTTTGGAAGTCTATAAAAACAGAATCAATAAAACCTTCGAAAATCACTCAACATTTCAAAAGCACAGTGCAACCAAAATGTCACAATGGCACAGCAAGCAAACCAATGACTGAGAATCTCACCAACTCAACATTACAATTGATATTCACAAATCCCACAACTATAACAACTTTGGCTGCTTGCTTCCGGAAATCAACTCAGCCTAAAATTAGTGATGAGACTACCTCTTCTACACCATTGTGTGACCCTTGTAAATACAGAGATAAAGAGAATGCAGTGTCCAAGAAATTCGAAGTTGAAATACCAGAAACCCAGTCTACATCTAGTTCATTGTCGATTCTACCTACTTCAACATCATCTGTGTTCACATTGATCTCTTCTCAAACAAAAACAAAAGAAATTAGTTCTGAATCAGAAAGTACAAGTACAATTTCAAACTTCACTTATCCTGATCATAGACAACGACCGTGCATTTGTATCAGCTGGTTTGTCATGGCCTTAATTTTCAGCGTAGCGTTTCTGTTTGCATGGTGTTTACTGTGTTGGCAACGTGTGCTGCTATTTTAATTTGTAACAATTGTTTAATTTTTTAATGAAAATATTTTCAACATTAATGAACTTTTAACAATTCAATTTTTTTACTGTGACGATTGGGTTTCCTTGTTCTATTTTTAAGGCTATTAAAAAACTAGGTTGTTATTTTTAAAATTTTTTGTACCTAATCGTGATTTTCTAATAAATTATTTTAAATTTGTAAAAAATAATTATAATTAGCTAAAGGTATTCCAAAAAATTCAAAATTTAGCACTGATGCATACTGCATTGATCATGGAAAAATTCACCAGGAAATTCACATTCAAGTAAGTATCTTATAAATATTTTCAATGTTTGAATTATTTTATATAATTTTTAACTAGTCATTTGTTTTTAATAAAGTGTTTGAAATATTACGAGTCTTGTTTTCTCATTTTTATAGGTAAGTAGGTACCTATTGAAATTTTGAATGAACGAGTTGAGAGTGCCCCTGAAACGATGTGCTTAGGCAACTTATTCTGCAGCGTGGAAGATTGTAAGAAATATGTAAGTAATAGCCAGGTATGTTCGAACTTATTATTTTTAAATCAGCAGAAAATAAATAGAATTAGATTCAGAAAACAATCTGAAAATTACGTCCCAGAGTAGTTGAATTGAAAAATGAAGAATTATTTTCAAAATCATCCAGGATTTTAATCAGATTCTGAAAATCCGCTGTACAAACTCAGAAAATTATCTTCTTTTGAAAATTAGACTTAATCTCGATCAAAATAGCTCAAAAATGAATAAAAATTATATACAGCGAGGATACATTTTATTAAAAATTAAAATCAATAACAAAGTCGAAAGGTATAAAAAATAAAGAATATTGGGGCGGAAAAAACATCACAGTGCAATGACTAGAAAATAATATTACAAAACGACGTGAAAAAAAAGGTGTGTAAAACAACAAAACACGAATAGGACGAATTAACACAGAAAATCGAGGTGAAAATCAAGATGAAGTTTTTACAAAGGTAATAGATCATCATCCAACTCATCATCGCCGAATTCCACATCTTCTTTGGTTTGTAAATGGAGGGTCAATTTATTCGAGGCCGACGTCCTAGGACGATCATTATTCAAAGGACCGACTGGATCAGTAAATGATATATCATAGGTTCTTTTATCGTTATTCCCAGAGGCAGCTCTATCATTACCAATCGACGTACTAGCTCTGCTGCTTGATCCACTGGAGCCTCCATTTTTACGCCTCATATTGGCCGAATTCTGTTGAGCAATGGATTTCTCGATCTTTTTCAATCTATCCACATACTCGTTGGTTTCTTTCAGGCCTAATTCACGACCAATTTTAATGAGTAGTTTTAAGCAATCGGTGTTGTTGGGGAACTGTTGCATTACTTTTTTATAAATACGTAGCGCTTGCTGATAATTTCCAGCTTGTCGGTGACACGAGCCGACTAACAGTTTCCATTTGGGTTCTTCGGGTTGAACTAAAGATGCTTTTTCGAAATACGTTGCTGCTTTTTCCGATAATCTTAATTCGACGAAGTATTCTCCGAGCCAGTCCAAGACAGTAAGACTGGATGGGCAATATCGGTACGCTTCGAAGTAATAATGGAACGCTTGCTGTTTATCGTTTTCGTTATCGAAGATATCGGCTAATTTTAACAAAGTGCCAATATCCGAGGGTATAATTCCGAGTAATTGTAAATACCATTCTATGGCTTGATCAGTTTCGCCGGAAAGTTCGTAAAGGTGAGCGATTTGGTACAAAACATCCGGATGATTGTTAACCATTTTACGTAACTTGTTAAAGCAATCTAACGCTTCTTCTATGTGACCGGTTCTTTTATACCCCAGACCAAGATTGTATAATGCTTCGATACACGACGAATCATTTTCCAGAGCTAGATTATAATACTCTTTAGCCTTATCTAGAGCATCTTTGGCGAAGAAACAATTACCCAAGTTGACGTTGGCTACGGCGCTGTACATGTCACATTCGCGTCCTTGCGACGCTTGACTCTCAGCCGATTCGTAATTCTCTAGAAGGTAATAAATAAACGATAGATTCGTGTAAGCTACGCTGGCAATACGATTTTCTCGTTTATCGAACGATTTCAAAGCATCGATGGCCGATTCTGGTGTCTTATTATTTCGCAGATACGCGATAGCTTTGGTTATTTCAAGATCACCGGAAAGCGAAGAGTAATGGTCTGAGTTTTTGATAGTTTCGAGACACCAGTTGTACCCTGATGCGTAATTATCGTCGATGTATTGTGAAATCAGGTTGGCAGAACAGATTATATTTTTTTCCGCTTCTCTGTTGGATTTTTGGATGATTTGCGATAACGCGTCGCGTTTGAGAACTTCGGTTTGAACGTCGACGTCGTCGTGGATGACGAATTTATTCTGCATTTCGGTGATTTCCGGTGGAATATTGAGTAAAGCTTGGAATGATTTTTTCATCGATGATACATTACGTAATAAATAATGGCAAACGACTGCGTGAAATCCGGCGCTCATTACTGGTCTTTCTTGCAAAATGTACTCGAAATTCGAACAAGCGTCGTCGAATTTACCCATTTTTACGAAAATGATACCGATATTGTGTAGAATTTTGATTCGGAACTCCTTATTGGTGTTCGGTACTCGATCTAGGACCCAGCGGTAGGTTTTCAAAGCTTCGTGGTATTTGCCCAGCTTGGCGTAGATATTACCGATGTTAATTTTAAATATGCATTTGTTGACTTCTTTCGGAAACACGCCGTTTTTTATTATAGCCTTATACATGTTTAAAGCTTCGGTGTACATGTTATTGGTAACGTATTGGTGGGCTATGGTAAACAAGACCGAATTAGTGAGATCGAAATTATGCGAATCTGCGTGCCCAGTTTGTTCTAGTAATTGTATCAGCGCGTGTTCTTTAGAAGATGCATCTTTAGCTTTCTGTAACGCTAATTTGAAATTACCATCGTGTTCAGCCTTACAAGATTCGTCGATAGCTTGCATAACCTGATGCTCCAAGTTACGTATACGATCCTCTAGAGTTACTTCTTTAGGGGTATCTGTAGGTGTAGATTTCATTTGACTGACCAGGTTCAAAGGATCGAACATGTTGTTGGACGAACGTGACGTGAAGCCTACCCCATGAACGGCTGTAATGGGACGCCGGACCAAATCTTCGGCTTCATTTTGCATCAGCTGAAGTATTGTATCTTTACCCGATGCCGTGGATTTCCATTTGTAAGATGATTTCAACGGATCTCGAAGGAAATCTTCGGGTTGGATGCCTGCTTCGCTTAACTGTATCAAATTTGGATCGTAATCGTTGTAAAGATCGTATTCGTCGTATGGATTCAACTTGAGCTGTTGTATTTCGGTCATTTTTAACGGATTTTCTGATTTTTCCAGTTAATTAACACATTATTTTAAAAGGAAAATTAATTTTCTTGCATTTTCAATAATATTATTGTTGTCTATTTTGGTTGCCATGGTTTCCTTATCAGAATTTTTTGTAGTGATAAAGAAAAAATGTATTGGAATTATACACCTTAAGGTGCACAATTTTCGAGTAAAATAAGGTATAATTATGCTGATCGTAAAAACACTGAATTCAGTGTATAAAAATAATACCCATCGACAGCTGCACGATTTTATTACTTTATGGGTTGAAAAAAACCTTTAATCGCATAAACTATTTATTTAATGTAAATTTCATGTCATTATTCAATTATTTTCGCATTAATAAGTAATTAAATCGCGTAATAATTGAATAAAATGCCTTTAGAATGTGTCATTCGACACTACCTACCATTCCGAAAACTATTTTTCGATTCAACGTCGCGTACCTGAAATATTGGCAACACTGCGCGTGAACTAATCTCTGAAAAAAAAAGTCACTGTTATAAAAAGTTCATAAGATTTCAGCAATTGGTTCACTCGTAGTTGGATTAATTTCAGGTAAATCGACGTAATTAATTAATTTCGATAATTTTGCACCTTGTATTATGCACGTGCTTCAAGTTCCACTCGTAGTTTGAGCTTACGCTTCGCGAAATCAATCAATTAAACGACTCCTATACTCGATTCCTTCAGTGCTTAGGTAATGTTATTGGTTGTTTATTGCCAAGGTTTTCAATACTCTTTATTATTATTCTACTTATGGTTTGTTCTCAATACGGCTCGCTAATGTGTATGTAAAACGTGTAAAAGCTGTCGATTAACAATACTACGTTAATATGTTAAGTTACTCTGGAAGGTGAGTGCTCGCAATGCTAAGTAGTTCATCTTTTGTTCATCCTGGCATGTGAAAAGTTTCCTATTTCTTCACACATGTAAAGATTGATGTAATTTCGTATATTGAGTAATTCGCATTGTTTCTGTCGAATTTTCCTCATTCCTGCAAAGTTCTCAGGTCATCTGTCGGGGTTTTTCGATCGGAGGTGCTTTGATTCGGAATTTTGAGAAGTTTTATGCTTTATCTATTGAACATCCAATGATAACATTACCTATGATTTGTTGTGCTGCTTTTCCTGTCTCGGTTTTGTTTGGTATAGCTTCGTTATTATTTACTTTTGTTTACATATATTTTGATTCTCAAATCAGCACAAATTGCCAATTTTTTGAAATCAATCTCACCTTTGCCAATACTGCATACCTACTTATATCGTAAATGTATGGCTCGATTTGAATTAATACATTTTATTTTGTTTCAGATTGCGGAAACGATGTTTAGGTAATAGCTGCTCATATCCAAATATGAATATATGTGATACTTCGTCCGCACTTTCGTGACATGATTCGATTATAATATGCATATAGCTGTTAGTTCAAATACCGTTGTTGGCCAGTCGAATACAACAGTGTTGCAGAAGTTACACGATACTTGGCTCATCGAAACGAATAGTGATTAAGTGAACAGAACAAAATCCACGCGTGTTTGACTTGGAAGTTCGTGCGCACCGTTATTCGACTCATTTTCCGGTATGAGCTTAGATTCGGAAGCGAATAAGTGGACTTGCGAGTACTGTACATACGAAAATTTCCCCTCCGCTGCAAAATGTACCATGTGCAAAGGCGCCAAACCTCTGATAACCGAAGATATCTACAAGCTTGGAAACGATACCCAGAGTCACAATAGTTCAACGTTAAATACCGTACCTTCTTCGCCGTTGAAACAAAGTGATAAATGTAATACATGGCGTTGTGATATATGCAAACATGTTAATTCGATCGGATCGAAAGAATGTGTCGCTTGTAATACGTCCAGATACAACGAAGCATCTGTGCAAGAACAACTAAGCTCATTGACAATCGGCGAAAACGAACTGGTCCCAGCCGCCGTCAACGATCAACAACGTGGTCAGCCGAATCAAAAATGGTCGTGTCCGGTTTGCACGTACGAGAACTGGCCCAAAGCTATGAAATGTATTATGTGCTTATCCATTAGAAATAGAATATCACCCGTTTCTTCCACCAATTGCATCAACTCGCCGGAACGAGAGCTTTTCGTCAACTCTCGAACGACCGAAGATAATTTAAATAGATCTAGAAAGTAAGTCGAATCGCAAATATCGAGATTAGTATCGCCAAAGTTCACCGAACTATGGTTAAAAATAGTACATAAAATGCACATTTTCCTATTCAATTTAATCGCTCGAGCTTGGCAATGTAGTATTTCTTATTGCGATGACCTTTAAAGATAATTAGGCAGACGTTGATAGTAATAAATGAACGGTTAACGAAAAGGTCATTCGAATTATTTTGTAAATATTAAAATTACCCGACGAATTAATTCCGCTATGAATTATCAGCGATGAAAAAATCATCTCGAAAATAAAAGTAACGAATTATGTAAATCGAGAATTAATTTCTTTGTAAAAGTTTCCCCTTCATTGTCGCCAGTCTTTGGAGACTAATTTGAGTAGAAAACAGAATTTAGGTACGGTTTCAAACGTTCCAATTTCGTACTTGGGCCGATGTAGGTGAATAAAAAATTTAAAAACTTTTTCGACTGTCGAACAACTTTATTTATTCGTGGAAATTTACCGAGTCATTTGTTGCAAATTTTACTCGAATATGAAAAAAGGTTCGGGTCTTTGAATTGCTTTTCAAAGGTTTCCTCCTCGAATACCTACCAGTATTTTTCCAAAGTTGAAATGACCCTACGATGGCTTGTAGAATAAAAAGCATACTTCTGTGAAACAGAAATCTGATAAGTTGGAGGTAAAAATATTCGAATAAGTGAAATTTTTTTCATTTCGTTGGGTTTGTTTATGTTTACAGAAATATTTTGGTACGTTTCAATGTAAATGGTTGTTGATTTTTTTTGTTGGAAAAATTTGGACATTTTTTAAAGAAAAAAAAGTTGGAGATACTAAAAATCGAGATTTCTAGATACTTTTTTATATTTTTTTTTCAACCCTCGAATTGTTTCAAATTACCCATCGCCATATTTGTGTAGATATATTATTTTTTTCACCTACGTAATATTATTTACTTAAAAGTATTTTGTGGATCAATAATTGGTCCCTGAGGTTATCAATATTTAATCCTTCCCCCTTCGATGCGAATTCTATTCATTTATAATGTACCATGTATTTTTACTCCGACGAAAAGATGAAAAATTCAATAGCATCGTTACGGTGTCATGTTTTTCTCGTCATTTGATGAAGAAAAAAAATTGAATACGATACGAAAAATAAGAGAAATACGAGGAGAAAAAGGAGTACGAATGTACTCGAACGGCGTTTGGGAATAATGGAAAAAAATTGGATTAAACGTACCTATATATTCTTTGGAAATTTTTCTTTTTCTGTATTATTAACCTGCGTCGATTCGGTAAAAATATTCCAAGGCAGTAAACTATCGACTGAATGAGTTCGCAGGTGCGAAAGAGATGCATATAAAATTTTACTACCTCGACTTCTTGCCAGTTCATTTTACATCGTTTGCATATTTTATACCGTCGAATGGTTATTAATTTTTAATATAACTCGTCGTCGTAGTCGTAGTCGTATTAGATATTCCGAAAGAGATTTTTTTTGTTGTCTCACGCAATTATTACGTTACCTGTACTATACATATACGAATATAGTCGACGCTACGAGTAACTTGATCTATAATATCATCTTATTTATTGGAGAATTTTTTCTTTTGTTTTTTTCAGAGCGAATATCCGCAGAATGGACGATTCGCGATGTACCTCGCCTAGCAATAACATCGAAACGGAGAAAAAATTGAAACAACAGCGAAAATTGCAAAGGAATATCGATCGGCCTTGGCTGAACGCGTGTATGGGTGTTTTGAACGGTGATCCGGCTCCGGTATTGGCATACATGGCCGCCGGCGGTAACCCGAGCAGACAGCTTACTCAGAATGAGGTGACCGCTTTGGGTCGGCCGTCGGCCTTTGATGTTGGCTATACTCTGGTTCATTTGGCTATTAGGTATGTTTATTTATTTTTTTTCCAAGTGTGTATACGAGGTGGAAAAAAAAGGACTTATGCGTCGGCGTAGCTGTTTTGATTTGTTTGTAATGAGTTCAGGTGTGATGATTTTTTTTCGTACGAGAGGTGAGCGAACTTTTCAACTATTCTTATCAGTTTTCTAAAAAAGATTATCATTGTTGACTCGAGCGAATGGAGCGTGAAAATACGAGGGGGTAATGTTTTGACGTTGTTGAAATGATTGTTTTTTTTTACTCGTCCGTACCAACAGAATTATAAGAGCAGCATGAATTTGAAAAGAAAAAATGAAATTGTGATTGAAATGTACTTATTTGAATTATCATGCGGTACTCCTAGAGTCGCCAAGAGGTGAAAGAAGTCCTTAGCGAACATCTGTCAAGCCCCCCCCCCCCGCATTTCACCATTGAAAAATGAACTCGTGAAGAATTATTCAATCATAAAACGCGAGCTGGATGTATCTTTACAAAATATTAAAATTTAAATTGATTTTTGGAAATTAAACTCCTGAATTTGGTACCTCTACCTACCTACCACGAGTATTAGGGTTGATCGGAAAAAATCCATAGACTTCGATGTCGCTGAAATTATTGAAGTATGTTGGAGATTTTGAGTTGAAGTGACCCCTGAAAAATTTTCCAGTGCCCCAAGTGTCTCTGCTGTGAAACGGTGACTCCCCAAAGTAGGATCATTTTGGGGGGAAAAACTGTTTTTTGAATTTAAATTCACTAGTCCCCACTTTTTCTAAAAACGAGTAGCACTCGAAAGGTGCGATTTGATATGACAAATCAAAATGGTGTAACTGGGTTTTTTATTTGACCCTCGCGACCCCCCCTTCCCACCACCAGCGCTTGAAAAGTCGCGAATCTGCGTGTTTTTAATTTCTTGTTTTTTTTGCTATTCTAATTGAAACTATGGTCGATTTAGACGTCTAACGCGATTTTATGAATGATTATTACTTTTCACATTGAAACCAGTAATAGTAAATTTAGCTCGTATTTCAATCTCTGCCCCTCTGTCTTTCCCGAGCCCCCCCCCCCCCAAATCAGGGTGTCCAACTGTCCAACCCTTCTGTTTATCCTATATATCCTACAAAAGTCCTTTTTTTGGTTTTGACACCTTTTTGTCCTTATAGTGTCCTATTTTTCAACAATTTTACTTTAAAACTGGCTGTTTTATTTCTAAAAATTGGTGCTTTTTACATTTTTCCCAAATTTCTTATTTTGAAAAATGTTTTTTCCTCGCCAAATTTCATTACATTGGCAAGAACCTAAATATGGACATCAAAAATTGTAATGCTAAAATTAGTACCTTTTCGACGTACGCTTGCTTGAAAATAATCTTGGAATGTTTGAAGACATTTGGATAAGCGAAAAATTTGAATGTGAAGTTTTGCCTCGCCCACTCTGTCCCTCTCTTTAAAAAAATCCAAGTGTTCAAAAACTGTCCCTTTGGCTAAAAAGTAAGAACTTGAATGTAAATTTTGACACCCCCCCCCCCCCACCCACATTACAAAATTCCATAGTGGTGCTGGAAAAATTACCTGCTCTAAAAGTCCTATAATCCATTTTTTTCATTTTGAAATTATTTTATTAGACACCCTGAAAATTTAAAACTCCCCCACCGCCTTAAATATTGTTCCTTCAAGAAAAATCATGAAATGAAAATTGTTCTACATTTAGGATCTTTCAAAAATGTCTTTTGGTGCTACCCATGAGCCACAAATTCTCAGAAACCATTTCCAGGGTGTCTAACACTCCTATTTATCCTACAAAAGTCCTTTTTTTTGCCTATGACACCTTTTTGTCTTTTTAGTATCCTTTTTTTCAACAATTTTATCCAAAAGTCCTTTTTTTCCAAAATGACTTTTTCAAATTTCAATTTTTTCCCCTTTTTCCGGAATTTTGAACTTGTAGAAAAGGGCTCATTTGTCGACTTTTTTAGAACTTGAATCACATATTTTTGTGTGACTTACGTATTGTTCAAATTCAAGAAATGTTCAAAGTTTGAATCAGGAAAATAAACTCCTCCTTCATTACAGATTTTTTTTTGCTTCTCAGCAAAACATGAAATTTTGAAAACTTTTAGCCTTGCTTCACTAGGGTTTGTTTGCTTTTCTTTTTCAAGTTTGAATTTTTTTGTTTTCTTTTTTTTTTTTTTTTTGAATTTACACAAAAAAACATCGTTTTCATACCTCTCAAAATAATGAATTTCTAAAGCTATTGCCCTCACTTCGCTCGGGCTCGTTGGCTTTTCTTTTTCCAGTTTTAAGTTTTCAAAAAAAAATCACAATTCAAATTTTAAAGTTTTGAAGCAAAATATAAATAATTCATCACACAAACAATTTTTGATTTTGTACCTCTCGAAATGCTGATTTCCAAAAGCTTTTGCCATCACATTGCTCGTGCCCGTTTACTTTTCTTTTTTATTTTGAATATCATTCGAGTACCATCGTTTTTATACCTCTCGGAACATCAATTTCCAAAAGCTTTTGCCATCACATTGCTCGTGCCCGTTTGCTTTTCTTTTTTCATTTTCAATTTTTCAAAAAAATCATTATTCGAATTTCAAAATTTCGAAGCAAAATAATATACTTGTACAGTAACTCATCACACAAGATCTCCCAAAATAAATACATTCTAATTTTTGAGAGCTTTCGCCCTCGCTTCGCCAGGGCCCAGTTTGTTTCTCTTTTCGTCAATTTATAATAAATTCCGAACTTGAAGGAGAAATCTCGCCCACTCCCTTCCCCTCTTAAAAAATCCCAAATGTTCTAAAACTGTCCTGTTAAAAGTCCTGCTAAAATTCCTTTGGCTAAAAACTTGAATGAAAATTTTGAACCTCTCACCTTGAAAAAAAAATTTGGACTTCCCCCCCCCCCCTCCCTCACCTCAAATAGTTCCATAAGTGATCGAAAAATGACCTGCTGAAAGTCCTACTAAAAGTCCTTTTGAAGTCCTTTTTTTTCATTTTGAAATTTTGTTAGACACCCTGATTTCCAAAAAAAAATCAAAATCACGTTTTTGATGTTTTTACAAAAAATTTGTAGCCAGGAAACGTAAATGACTTTTTTTTTGAAATTAATTGAAGCTGGAAAAGACAGGATGTCTATCGGTCGTGAGAAAGTCGCAAAATGGACCAAAAATTCGTCTTTGAATTATGAATTTTTAAAAGCTTTTGCCCTCACTTCGCTTGGGCCACTTTGCTTTGCTTTTTCAAAATTGAATTTTTTAGAGAACTATAACTTAAATTCAAAAAATTTCAATCTGCAGTTTTTTTTGAAAAAATAGAAAAGCTTTAAAAAGCTGTGGTTCTACTTTTAGGAAGAGAGCGAAGGATAGGAAAATGAATTTCTTGTACCTACATGGAGAAACATAAATCTTTCAAAAATTCGCATCGGTACCCTACGTGGAATAATTTCAAAAATCTGTTGAAACCCTGAAGACTTGATTTTATTTAGAGAAGTAGACTATGGGTATGGTACGAAATTTCTTGAAAATCCAAAAGAAAACACCTAAAAAGTAGGTGCGAATTTTTGAATAGTACCCCATACCGAAAAAAATTTTAAGTGCCAAAAAGTACTTTTTTCGAAAATGACCAGCAAACAATAATTGGAAATATCGCGTAAAAAAACTTTGAGATTAGGTACATTTTTTTCATGTCAGATGGGAACTGTTGAGAGTTGGTCATTTCAAAAATCCGCCCAAAAAATGTTGGACACTTGGGTACCTCCGAAACAGGGTGTCTAGCTGTCTACTGGGTAGTGAAAGTAGTGAAAAAGTAGTGATTTTCAGAAATTTTGCTTGAAAGGTAGGTAAGTAGTAAAAAATGAAAAAAAAGTTCCACACATGAAAACTTTTTTTTCACTTCTCAAAACATGATTTTTTGAAAGCTTTTGGCCTCTCTTCACTCGGGCTCGTTTGCTTTTCTTTTTCAAGTTTGAATTTTTTTTCAAATCATTAACCTTATTTTATATCTTGAAATTTTGAAGCAAAAATAATAAACTTCTTCATTTATTACACAAGAAAACATAGGTTTTATACCACTTGAAACACTAATTTTCAAGAGCTTTTGCCCTCGTTCGGGCTCGTTTGCTTTTTTTTTCAATTTCAAATTTTTCAAAATGAAAATCATCATTTGAATTTAAAAATTCTGAAGCAAAATAATGAACTTCTTTCAAGTTACTGTAACTCGTCCCACAAAAAAATATAAGTTTTATGCATCTCGAACTACAGATTTTCGAGAGCTTATTTCTCTTTTCCATATTTGAAAAATTCCAGACTTATAGGAGAAATCAAAGTTTTTATGCATTTGGTACCCATAAATGAATATTGGGCAGAATTATACCATTCGAATGACAAAATTGTTATTTTACGTATCTGTTACTTATATTTTACTTTGAAACTCGCCGTTTTATTTCGAAAAATTGGAATTTTCTTCAACACAAGAATCGTTTAAATTAATTTACATTAAATTTTTTGTACATAAATTTGAAAAAAATTTGTTATGTTGTTGTAAAAAGTTTTTTATTTCGTCCAATTTCATTATCATTACATTTAGCTAAGAACCTTGAAAGTAAAAATTAAATAAAAATTGAAATAACAGAATTTTATATTTTCGACATCCGTTTGCTTGAAAAAAATCTTGGCATGTTTAAAGACGATTAGAAAAGCGAAAAATTTGAATGTAAAGTTTTGCCTCACCCACCTCCTCTCTCTCTCTTGAAAAATTCCAAAAATTTTATAAACGTCCTGCTATATGTACTGCTTCAAGTCTTGATTTTTTTTATTTTGAAATTTTGTTGTGGATACCCTGGAAAAAAAAGAAAACCCCGATCTTGGAGGGGGGTGAAAATATTTTGGAAGGTGATGATTTTTTTTATTTTTTTTTGAAAGGTAGTGATTTTTTGTCAACAAAATTCCTGTAAACACCCTGCGAAAACAAATTTCTGGATAAAATTTCACCCCCCCCCCTTTCACCACTCCCTCGACCAAACCTTGTTTTTGACAGGAAAAAATACAGATGTAGAAGAAAAGTGGACCTTTCGATATGATTTTTCCGATTTTTTTTTTTTAGTGATAGTGAATGAGGCAGGAAGGGAGGAGGGGTGGGAATTTGACTGAAGAAAACTTTGAAGTGCTTTTGCTCCAAACTGAAACTGAAGGTGCTGCTCGAAAAATTGTTCCGTCGAAATGTGTATTTTTGAGGAGTACTTTTTCCCATCGTGTAATTTTTCAAAAACATTTTGTCTTCTTCAAGTTTTAAAAATTTTTGAAAATGGGATTTTTGCTAGATTTGTTTGAAATTCCACCAATCCAACCATATAGTCAATACATGAAGTATATTTAAATTCCCTCGAACCCCTCCCCCCTTTTTTTCGTCTAATTCAAGTGTACTTTTTGTATGCTATTTTTTCATTCTTATAATGTTGACTTTTTTTGGTGAAATTGAAAATTAAAAAAATCTCAGGATGTCTAACGGTCAGGAAAGTCATGAATTCTGCTCAAAACACATTTGAAATTTTTTTTAAGTCCATAAAATGAAAAAAAAATTTAAAAATGAAATTTTTTTGAAAAAATCAGAAAGTAGAAAAAACTGAAATATGTACCGACAAATTGAAAAAAATTCTTCGCAGTTCCAAGTTATTCAATGGGGGGGGGGGGGATTCTCATGCGGTAAAAATGTGAAAAATAGGTCATGAAAAAGTCACGATTTTTTTTATCTGGGGACACCCTGAATCTCATTGTTTATTACATACAATATTTTTCATCAACAAATTTGTAAACCACGTAGCATACTTAATATTGAAACCGTCCCTGTATAAACTGCTCGTTAAGTAATTATCGCTTTTCTGCTATTTGTCGAAAGGTTTAACCGTGAAGACATGCTGGCGACGTTACTATCGCATATCGAAGGCAGCAGCAGTGGTATCAAAAGGGTACCATCGTACGTAGCTCCTGATCTGGCGGCCGACATCAGAAGGTTTTTCGAGTCCGATGTACGCCAAAGAAAATCGAATTTCGCTTGCCCTTTTGTCAACGAACAGACAACCTTTTTTTTACCAGCTGGTGAGTGTAATAAATTTATATCTCGTACGAATATATGTAGTACATAATATACGTATAAGACGCGGTAGCGGGTTTTTAATATCGTCCCATAATATGGGGTTGGGCAAAAGGTTAGATGGCACAGAGCAGGGCTGGGCGGGGATCGATTGACCGTGAGATTGATGCGTTGCAGTGGCGGTGCGGCGGCGGTGGCCTTCAAGGTACGCATCGCATCGAGTAGGCTGCAATTGAAAAAAAATTACGTGCACGCGAACTATGTACCTATACTTATGCTAAAAAACTTACTTGTGTCTCTGATGTATTAAAATTGAACAAAACATGCAAAAAAAAAAAGATGAAAGGAAACGTCCGGAAACGAGGTTGAAACATTCGGTATTTGGTAGAAGACAAATGACGATATTGGTTGACGATTCAAATGTACCTCATATTTTCTTGATTATTCATTTTAATAGACCTCATTTCCTGCAGTCTACGAACTTCTGATTCTATTTCGCTTATTGTAGATCCACCAGCTGACCCTTTGAACAGCCCTTAGTTGCTTTTTCAACCTTGGAAAACAGTTCACAAACGAATGAAACAAACCACGAGCTCTTTGCTCATGTTATTCTGTAACAAATCAAGTAAATTGAGAAAATTCTCACGTGGGTTCACAATATATGTATTGTTCATCATAGTACCCATGATTCGTAATTTTTGTGTGTGTGTGTGGGGGGGGGGGAATTTATTTTAAATGGCATCAACGTGATTCGTGCATCGCGTGACTGGTGGAATAAAATTTGAAAATTTTTCATTCGTAAAATTACCCTAAATTTAATTATTGATTTTTACACTCGAGCGAACTTCTGTAGTACCCAAGACGACAATATTGGCAGACGAAAACAAGCAGATTTTCTCCCCCCTTGGTTTCCCTTCTGGTGTTCACACTGTTAACTATTCGCCAAGCATGTGTATTTGGTCGCGGGTGCTATACACGAGTAATTTGATTAACGAACGAAAGAATGTTTTAATTTCGAATCTAATCGATATGTGCTTCTACGACGAGTAGGTACGAACTAAGATATTTCAGGGTTCGATTCAATTATACCCTTCGAAAAGGGTTGATACGTACTCTTGTATCTGCAGTTATGGTTTTTCTTCTCGATGTCGCGAATTGTTTACGTTTTTAACGAAGGTCAGAAACATGGAGGGAGATGAATGCCCTTCGTTTCTCAATTTTGATCTAGATGTTTACTGTTTTTTGAATTCAGAGATTCGAAGCACTTGATATTTATATTTTTTGAAACGATTTTCTATTATACTCGTTTGTTCGAGAGTGTAGAAAGGGAAAGAGCCTTTCAGAATAAGATGGTGAAAGCTGCACTTTTTCCAACTCTGATGAAACTCACCCAAAATGTTAGCTTTGATGTAAAACCATCCCCAAAAATAATTTGTGTCGAACCCCCAACCCAAACCGAAAGATGTGCCCAAACGTGCTCAAAATTCAAAATTCTTGGTCCGGGGGGGGGGGGATAGTGCAAAAATGTTGAAACATTCACAGAAAATAGTCACTGGGTAGGTGGCTAGGTGCGTATGGAAATTTTTTTTTCAAAAAATTTCATAAGGTTTTTTAAGGGGGGGGGCCTACAATTTCAAAAATTCCTAGATAAAAACTAGGGGTTATCATCTGAGAGATTTTTTCTGAAATTTAGTTATAGGTACCCTAGGGTAGAACATGAGCAAAATTTGTAAATTTATAATAAGCGAAACAAATTATTATGTTTCTAAAGCATACAATTTACTCCTATCAATCAGACATGTGAGTTTGGAATTCTTAGTATCAACTATAGCTGACCTTATTTTATCATCCGAGCTAACATTTACATTAATCACTTTTTCAACTTTTCACTCACCTGTAGGGCAAAATTTTTTATCACTTTTGATTAATACCATACCCATCTGCTACATTATTTCTTTTGTTTTACACTTATGTTACATTTGCAAAGACTAGTTATGTGGTGATATTTCCAAGCATTCCAAAACTGATCAATAATATTATTAGATTTTTCTCATTTTCACAATTGGTTTTGGGATCAAAATTTATTCATTTCAGGATTGAATTTGTTTTAGTTTTGTTCTTTTAAAGGCTCGTTTGTAATGGTAATTGAAAAACATGAAATAAAATACCTAACTGAAAAGTTCATCTGTCATTTTGAAATTTCTCTGATTTCTCATTGAAAAATTTCAATATTGCAACTTTTCAATTACTTTTGCTAGTTTTTTAATCGTCATTATAAAGGAGCCTTATATTTTCATTTCAGTTTTGGGATTGAAAAAATTGTTTTGGTTCGGGGATTTTCATTTCAATCAATTTCAAGTCCAAATTGACTAATAAACCCTGCAAGGGGTCTAAACAATGGGAGGTTCTGACATAGGGAATCTGATGGTGTAGTTAGTTTAATGTTTTGAATGCATATTTTGCTTAATTCCTCGAGTAATTTCTATTACATATATTCAGAATGAATGATGATAAATCAGGGCTGTAAGGTAATTTATGTTGGTAAATTACGGCGATATTTTACCATATTTTACAGTACAGTAGTCCCTGCTTAATGAAGTCACGGTTAATAGAATAATTCAGATAATGGAATTGAAATGGGTTGGGACGGAACACTTGCATCTTCTTACATGTAAATTATTGCTTATTGCAGTGAAAAAGAGCATTGAGTTTGGTTAATAGTGATTAATCTTTGAAAGTTGGAGAATCGACAAAATTCGACTGAAAGTAGATGAAAAAGACGTGTTTTAAACATGTTAAAATGGCATAAAAATACAAAATAAAGATTATTTCGTAATGAGTGAAAATTGGCAAGAAATATGATGGAATTTTTGTAAAATTTTTTTAAAAATTTCCAAAAAAGTCTTCAAAAAATATTAAAAGACTAAATGTACGAGGGTGGTTCAAATATAACCCAGAAGTTTCCCACAGACATGTGAGAAATTGAGTTTGGAAAAAGTTGCTGCACTGGATGATAGACTGGAGTGTTATGAAACGTAAAGAACAGCTGGAACCGTGAAGCATCACTTTTTAGTGTATTTTTAGCCATGCGCAAGAATGAAGTTCTAGTGCCCCTTGCTCAACGCATCATTTTTTGTTTTTTGGTCAAAAATCATGTAAAATCAGCGGAAAGTTATCAAAAATTACTCGAATAGTTCGTGGATGAGTGCCTTTATGAGAACCAAGCATATGAATGGTGTTCCATTTTCGGAAATAGCGGAAAAGTGACTATGAAGGGAGCGCCAATTGAAGCAATGGTCAGGGCGTCAGTTGGGAAGGTGGTGTATACAGTGTGTTGGGACATAAGGGGGTAATCTAATGTGATTTTCTGCCTTAAAAACCAACTATGAACTCACTGTAACATAGTAGCCTTCCAAGAAGCACAATAAAATCCTCCCATTCTGATCAAAACGACGAGAAATCACAATTCTTTGTGTGAAATTGCTGCAAAACAGTGCCAGGGCGCATACAGCTTGGCTTATGACTAAAAAATCGAACGAATTGGGATGAGAAACACCAGAACACCTTCCTTATAGTCTAGATTCGACACCTTGTTGATAATTATTAAATTGGACCATCGATAGAGGCACTGACAAGGGAACCCTCCCACATGATAATCTCCGATTTGAATGAAACTTGGACTGGTGGAAAGAGGACCTCAAAAAACCCCCATCCCCCAATTTTCAGCTGCTGAAGTTGATTTTTCGATTTTTGACGAGCGTTTGAAGTTTTGTGTACACAGGTAAAGTTGTTCTGTAAATTCGAAAAATGGCCGTTTCTCCCCACCGCATGAACTTCAGCAGCTGAAATTTTGGTCAAAGGGTCTATGCTTGATACCTAATCGATAAGTACTACCGTCGGTCAAATCTGGAATTATCATCAGAAATCGAATTTTTTGACACATAACATGAGAAAAAGTATTAAAAATACACAAAACTTCACACGCTTGCCAAAAAAAGAAAAATCAACTTCAGCAGCTGAAAATTTAGGGATGGGGGTTTTTTGAGGTCCTCTGTCCACCTGTCCAAGTTTCATTCAAATCGGAGATTATCATGTGGGAGGGTTCCCTTGTGAGTAAACATTACTTCAAAGGCAATAATTGAGAAAAATCATTTTTGCGCAAATGGCCACTTGAAACGCCGCAAACTTTTTGCAAAAAAAAAATTATAAAGCTCCCAAAGAGGTGGCAAATGCACACAGCATATGAGAGAGACTACCAAGAATAACTGTACAAAATTGTAGCTCTGTAGGTGGATAGCAAAATTTTTTATGAAAAAATTCCTGGTTATATTTGAACCACCCTCGTACCTAACTAAACAACCAAAAAAGTACTGAAATCGACTTCTAAAAACATCAAAAAGTGACAAAATTTCAACAGAATTTGGGATTTTGTGTGTTTTTATCCTTCAGCTTTCTCTGGTTTATTGAATGAGACATTCCCAGTCCCAACTCGATTCAAATAAATAAGTACGAGTAGAAATTGGAAATTTGTTTGTGAAAATGATGGAAATTATGCTGAAGGAAGTCCAAGCTTATTTATGACCAGGGGAAAGCCCAAATAAGAGTAGGATTTTCGTAGTACGAGGTTATAATGCTATAAGCAAAGATACAGGATGCATAATTTATATTTTGAAATTTTTTCTGTGTTTTTTTATTGGACCACTTATTAGAATATCCCCATTTATAGAATTAAAAGTACCTCGGCCCAAATCGATTCCATTAAGCGGGGACTACTGTATTTTACCAAAAGTTTATTATCGTATTTTATCATAATTTACTAAAAAGCAAAATTGAACACTTATTTTCAACTTTCCTTTATACGAGTAAATTTCCAAATTTCCACAAAAATTTATGATTTGAAAGTCGAAGTTACCACAAACTTTCCCTATAAATTTCCAAGAAATTTCCATGGAAAATTTCTTATAATCTCTAACAACACCAAACTGATGAAAATTCACTTCTGGGGCAGGTCAGAAGTTCAGAACTTTGAAGTCAAACTACAAATAATTCTTCATATCCAAATTGGTAAAATACCGTAAAATATTTGTACCATAATTTACTGTATTTTCAGCTAATAAATTTTGTATGGTAGTTCAACAGCCCTGTGATAAAGGATATAAAATGACAATCAATCAAAATAAAATCAGGGAAAAATCGAAGATTGAAATACCTAAACTGAGACGATTTTGTTCAAGTTCCAGGATTGTATTGAGTTCAAAATTATATTGGTTTTGGAATCAAGAAAAATAACAATTTTGGTTTTGCGTTTCGTTCCGGAACAGAGTGCTCTGATTTCTAAAAAATAACATAATTTTGTAAAATGATTCCATTGGCGACGGGCTACAGAGTAATACGAGTAGCACAGTCTGAGATCAAAAAGAGAATTTAAACTTGTATCGTATTTCAAATTATAAATCATACTACTCGTAGTTTCAAAGGTAAAGGTGAATTACGTATTACCATCCTTTTTTATGGGAGAATTTTTCTATTTTAAGACTTCCGATCGTAAAAACGAACGTATTCTATCTCTTTTGAGATTTGTTAAATTAAAGAGAACTAATTTACCTACGTAGCTTTGGGAATCAATACGTATTTGTAACGTATTTCGATGGATGATATTAACTGGAAAATTCCAGTCAATTTATTCCTATCTCATGATCCTTTTTTTTTCCTGTTGTAGAAATCGAAGACTTACCATCCATCATTCAAGAACAATTATTCGAAGAAATTTTAGATAAAGATGTACAACAACAGCTCGAAGCTCATCCTCCTGTAATCAACTGGTCGTTAGAAGTCACGTCGCATCTAGGATCTCGCCTGTACGCCTTATGGAACCGATCTGCCGGCGATTGCTTGCTCGATTCTGTGATGCAAGCCACTTGGGGAGTGTTCGATCGCGAAAGTATCCTCAGAAAAGCAATGTTCGACGCTTTGTCTCATCCTCACAGCGGTCATATGTAAGTAACGCTATGTGCATTGTGCATTGTGGTCTAAAGTCTCGTCTTATGAATTATTGTGTTTGTTGACCTATTCAAATTAGTTAATGGCCAGAACAAGGCGTAGGTACTCGAATTACAAAAGGGTGAAAAAGGTTTCGTCATCGATTTCGTTCATGCATAAGTTATAAAAATATGTACAATGTGCTTGGTATATTGTCGAGCGGTATGTTCTCTACAATGACCGAAGAAAGAAAGAAAGAAAGAAATGCGAATGATCGTATTATTTTCTCGATATTTTTCAAATTCTGTTCTCTTATTAAAGGATTCGTGTGTGATCGATTGCTTCTTCGTCTTCTTGTCCTGTATAGTACTTTTTGTGAGCAAAATAAGTAAATAAGTTTGTTGTGGAATTACGTACCTACGTTTCGAATGACATTTCAAAATTGCTTTAAAAAAAAAAAAAGTCGAAAATGAACCACGTCAAGTGAGACTTTTGATTTCCTCCAGGAATAAAGTACTCGTAATTTTTACTTAGAGAGGTTATGAAAATTTTATTTCTCGATACAAAGTACCTATATACGAACTACGTATGTAGTAATTTGTTTGTTTGACTTGGACGCCTACGTTCGTGTGAGCAAATTTATTGATCATCGATATTAAATTTTCTAAAAATCGATTCAAATTGAATTAAAGAGAATTTATTGTGAAACGAGGGAAATGAGAATAATTATGAAAATCGACTAACGTTATTTTCCATTTCGTTCGTTTTAAAATATTCATTTTGATCACTCGACGGCCTTTTTTTTCGATAAAAAATAATATTCGAGTCGAAGTGAATTATTTACTAAGGATAAACACGGGTTTAAAAGAGTGCTGGTTTGTTATTTGCGATTCATTGACACCATTGTGTACCTTTTTATAAGCTTAGGTTTTTGTTACCCTGTTGATGTGTAATGTTTATTGATTTTAATTGAAAGAATGTGGCGAAAGGGATAATGAGCTTTGGCGAGTGTTTTTTATGTCGAGTAGTCGAAGAAAATTTAATTCTTGAGAAATACATATTGTAATTGCGTAATCTAATCGAGTTGAAGTGTAAGCTTATTGTAATCTTTTTCCTTTTCGAGCTGTCTACAAGGTGGTGAAAGTTGTGGAAAAATTGAAATTTTGAAATTCGATTGCAACGATGGTGATTTTTACGAAAGGAGAAAAAAAAGAATATAGATAATTGTATTTGAGCCTTACTTAAACATTTAAAAAATATCAAAAAATAACGTTCGAATTGAAAATATAAAATAATCTGTTGAAAAATTTTCGAATAAAACTTTTCAATTTTATCTGTCGTGTTGTAAAACGAGAAAAAAAATGTTGCCAGTTGCTTAAAACTTCGATTTAAAAAATGAATACAACTAAAAATAACGACCTCTCGACGATAAGATAAGCTCGAGTCAATTCAGGAAAACAATTGCATTTACCAAAAATGATTCGAGAAGAAAATTCTGACGTGGGTTAAATTCCTGTAGGTAATTATGTATTTCAACGTATAGGGAAAGAAAGAGGTAGCTTACTCTTAAATTAAACGTACTCGTAGTAATGTTTGTGTATCTTGCGAATTAACAAAACGATGATTTATTTGGGCGTAGGTTTTACTCGAGATGGCGCGAATACGAAACCATTCAAGCGATGATGATGCATTTTTCATTGGAAGAAACCCAGTGGCAAAACGATTGGTCAGCATTAGTAGCGTTGGCTAATCAACCCGGATCTAGTCTCGAACAGTTGCATGTATTCGTATTAGCGCATATACTTCGACGTCCTATTATCATTTACGGTGTTAAATATGTTAAAAGTTTCCGAGGCGAGAATATCGGATACGCGAAATTCGAAGGTACTGGTATTGTGTATTATCTGCCCCCCCCCCTCAACTGCTGCTCGTTTACTCCTCTAAAACTGTGTACTATACTACAATGTATTATGTACATACATGAAGTGTACGTATTATAATGGTATGTTTGTTCGCAGGTGTCTATTTACCTTTATTATGGGAGCCGAATTTTTGTATTAAATCGCCTCTAGCGTTAGGATACACGAGAGGTCATTTCTCGGCGTTAGTTCCAATGGAGCCGGAAGCAGCTACTTCGATGAATACGCATATTAAATCCGAGTCCGATCTATACGTTACGTTTTTACCATTAATGGATCATAATCATATTATACTGCCTGTTCATTTCATAAGTCAGACTGAAGTGAGCTTTTTTTTGGTCAATTTTTTACGTGTATTAGGATGAGGGAAGATCGTGTTTCTGTATGTGTAATTTTTTTTTGTCATTTTTCATTCTTTCTTAGATGGGTCGAGAAGAACGTTTACTCAGACAATGGCTGGACGTTTGCGTTACTGATTCGGGTTTGTTAATCGCCCAGCAAAAGTTACAACAGAGACCGCTCCTAGTTGCTCAAATGGTCGAAGAATGGTTGAATTATTATCGTAGATTAGCGTTAGTATTTGATTTTTGATCGTATAATATTATTTCGGTTGGTACTCGTAGTTCCAGGGACGTTTTCAATATTAGTAGATTTCCTCAAAGTTAACGAATGAGGACAGCTAAACTTGAAGTGATTTATAAAGGGGGCAAATAGCGATTTTAAAAAAGAGAAAATTGGCACGAGAATTTTTTCTTCGGGGATGTCCGACCCTTCTACCCCTGGAGCTAATTTTTGTAGGGGGCTAAAAAATCCGCCAATATTAAGTATGCTTACGAGAATAACTTATGTGACTGAAAATGTTCCCCTTCAAATTCTCGATGATTTGATACCACGTTCGATACTCATCTCTCAAGGCGGGGGTGAGGGGGGTCTGAAAAAAACGGTGGAAAGGGTAGGAGTTTCAAGAAAAATGTCAGCCCAATAAATTAATCAAAGTTACCACCTAATACCTATCATTCGTTTTCGCTCAAATTTTTTTACAAGGTCTACTCACCCAACTACCCTTGATCGGTCTTCAACCATCCCCGGGGAGGGGAGGGGGGTGCTTGATTATTTCAAGTAACATACAACTTGATTATATGTATTTGAAAATCAAATTTGGACGTGCTTTCGAGGTCGCTGAATAAGAATATGCACTTATTTTCTGGGTCGAACCCCTCAAAGACCCTGTGTGCCCCAAAAAAGGGGCAAAAATTTTGAAAAATTGTGAAAAGTTGAGTAATATATCGAATGGTATGTTTTCAAGGTCGCTGAGTACGAATATGAACTCATTTTTTGGGTCAAACCCCTCAAAGCCCCACTGGCCTCTGTGCCCCAAAAAGGGGGCCAACATTTTGAAAATTTTGAAAAGTTGAGTAATATATCGGATGGTATATTTTCAAGGTCGCTAAGTATGAATATGAACTTATTTTTTAGGTCCAATCCCTTAATGTCCCTCTGGCCTCTGTGCCTCAAAAAGGGGGCCAAAATATTTAAAATTTCTGAAAAGTTGAGTAATATATCAAATGGTATGTTTTCGAGGTCGCTGAGTACGAAAATTAACTTATTTTTTGTGTGCTATGCCTCAAAGCCCCTCTGGTGTCTGTGCCCCAAAAAGGGGGCTAAAAAGATAAAATTTTGAAAAATCGTGAAAAGTCGAGTGATGTATCGAATGATATGTTTTCGAGGTCGTTGAGTATGAATATGAACCAATTTTCTCGGTCAAACTCCTCACAGCCCCTCTGGCCTCTGTGCCTCAAAAAGGGGGCCAAAATATTGAAAATTTCTGAAAAGTTGAGTAATATATCGAATGGTATGTTTTCAAGGTCGCTGAGTACGAATATGAACTTATTTTTTGGGTCCAATCCCTCAAAGCCTCTCTGGTGTCCGTGCCCCAAAAAGGGGGCTGAAAAGATGAAATTTTGAAAAATCGTGAAAAGTCGAGTGATGTATTAAATCTTATGTTTTCGAGGTCGTTGATTATGAATATGAACTTATTTTTTGTATCCAATCCCTCAAAGCCCCTCTGGTGTCTGTGCCCCAGAAAAGAGGGCCAAAATTTTGAAAGATTGTGAAAAGTTGAGTGATATATCGCATTGTATGTTTTCGAGGTCGCTGAGTACGAAAATGAACTAATTTTTTGGGTCCAACTCCTCAAAGCCCCTCAGGTCTCTGTCCCCCTAAAAGGAGGCCAACATTTTGAAAAATTGTAAAACGTCTTGTGATATATCAAATGGTATGTTTTCGAAGTCGCTGTGTTCGAATATGAACTTTTTTTTGTGCATTGGTTTCCAAAAATTTGTATTTTTAGTCGTATAAGTTTTTCTCGTAAGTATATTATTTGACGTGAATCAGAACCGGTTTTAGCCTCCTAAAAAAATTAGCTCAAGAGGTAGGAGGGTCGGTTTTTTCAGGTAGTTCTGAGGGTCCATTGAATACATTCCCGAAGAAAAAATTTATGCGTCAATTTTTTCCTTTTCGCCACTGATTTTTTATCGTTTATTTTCCGCTCTAAAAAGTTTATTTTAGAAAAAAATTGATCATTTCTTTTTAATTTTTTATGATATTTTTTTTTTGGTGATTTTTATTTTCAAATTTTGATCTTTTTTATCAATTCCGAAATATTTTCAATCGCAGTAAAATATTTTCTTGTCAGGTGTTGCTACTTCTTTTTTTTTCAATTTCTTTAGTTTGGTGGAAAAAACATTCAGGTTTCATTCATTTTTTTAACGAGACTGAAAATTGAATTTTGTCCAATTTTTTGACCATTTTTAACCTACAGAGTAGAAATTTTGGCCCAACAGTGTTGTATGTAGAAGCTAATTTTTAAAACCGAGTTACAACTAATGATGTTTTGAATTTCTTATTTTACAGTCATATGTCAATTGCACCATTTCATCGACCTATTCCAGTCCAAGATTATTCCAGCGAAGGCGAAACAGACGACGAGTAATTTACCCAAACAGCCGCGCTCATCCCCTCGCTCGATTTTTTGATACTTTATTTTCTGTCAGCGCACGTAGAGGTGAATGTTTCCTCGCTTTTTACCTATATGTATATTTCTTCTTTTTGTTTTCGGTTTCGTATACCTACATTATTAATTTTTGAACCGCTCAAGTGAGAATAACCGTTTACGATCGAAGCTGATTTTATCGAATGAATTAAGCGTATTTTGCTGCATAGCTTTTTGGATCCCCCCCCCCCTCCGGTTGAACGTGTGGTGATGAAAATTAATCGTATGCGTAAAAATTATCGGTTTTTGTCCCCCCTCCCCCCACCCTTCACAAACATCCATTCCTTTATCCCAAAGTTGTCGTTTTTATCGCTCGAATCTAACGCGCGATATAATATCTACTTATGTGATGCTAAAGAAAAAAATAATGCTCGTCGATCGATCGTGATTGAGGATGATTTTTTTTCTTTTTAATGTCAACATAAATGAATAAACTAGTCAACAACGCAACAGGGTAGGATGGTATGTTGTACTTTGTGTTTAAAACTGTGGCAAAATATCGATTTAAGATTTAATTTTCCTCGATTTTTATTTTTATATCGTTTTAATCACGAATTTCAAAGCACGTCTTGTGCAGCGTGTGTAATGGTGTATTAAGTTTTACTCTCTTTTTTTTTTTGTTTAACGTTTATTAGATGTTAGGTGTGACTTTCCGGTGTTCAGAATAGCCTTTTATGTTTACTTCGAATGCTAAATGTGTGATTTTCGAGTGTCCGGTGATCAAGTGTGTGCGGGGGGGGGGGGGGTTGAAGACGATGGTTTTGTGTTTTGAGAATTTGGGGAGGGGGGCTGCTGAGACATTGTTGCGTGAAGTTATGATTTAATCTGAACAATTGTATCGATTTCAAGCCATTTTATCAATCAAATTGAATTCACTAGATTTCGTCTGTGTGAAATTATTCGGCGAAAAAGTTGTATTACTGCATTTAAAAGCTGTTTTTCTCTTTGTTCTATCTTTTAAATTGGCTTATCTACGTTAGAGAAAAAAAATTGTGAGCTGGGGGAGACTGTGGTTCGTGGTAGCGAATTTCGAACCCCTTAGATACGGTTTATCAAATTCGAACTACGCGATGAGAAAGTAATCGCGTTCGCAAGCTGATTTTTTCCCCTCTGTTGGCAATTTTTTTTTACAATGAGAGTAAGACGTGATTACGTCAGGTTTTTGTTACTGCTTTTTTGTTCGGTCGCTTTAAAAAAGCTGCCTCGCGAATAAAGCCAGGCTATAAAAATAACCGAATATTCGTAATTAAGCTGCAAAGAATTTTCAATACTAATTCCAAAGTTGAATATTGTGTTTCTGTTTCCAGGATTATTGTGATTATGTGTGTGAGCTCTCGCGTGTACTCTGCAAAATGCTTATGCTATACAAACGTTGGACAGGAGGGGTTATCCCGGTGTTCACTTTTTACTTCTTCTTACAATTATATGTATTTTTTCCCTCATCGTGACAATATTTTTACGCAAAAAATTGATCATTTTAACGAGTATCACTATTTACCTTATTTAATATTCTATGTATTTTACATGTACGCAATAAATGCAAAGAGAATGGCGATTTACCAAAATTATTCGTAATTCAGGGTGTCTAACAGGTACTGCAGGTACTGCAAGTACTGTAAAAGTACTGCATTGAAATCCTCGGTACTGCAAGTACTGCAAAGTACTGCATTTTGCCTGAAAAGTACTGTATTTTTTCTCAGAATCATTGATTTAAAATTTTTTAAAAACCTCAAAATGAATTTATTGGTGAAAATGAAAAAAAAATGTTCATTTTGTACCTCAAAAGATGGCAACACTTGTTAAATTAATACTTGTAAAAATTTTCCAACCGGTTCAAAAATATTTTTTTCTGGTGGGGGGGGGGGGGTCAGTGTAATCTAGATAAAAAAAAAATAAGGTAATGCAAAAGGTACTGTAAAAGTACTGCATTTCTTCGGAGTAATTTTGTTAGACACCCTGGTAATTGGAGATTATTAAAGAATTACATTTACGTGTGTGTACCTTTGATACCAAAAAAATACTCTTTCGCAGCATTTTTCTGTTTACGAAATCGTTGACTTGAGAAAAAAAAAGAAAGGTACCCGAGTTGTGCCTTGTAAAATTTTAACCTTTTATTAGCGAAAAAAAAACGTACTGTTGAAAATGATTCGTATTAAGAAAGATGCTTATAAGTAAATTGTTTATTGATATAATTTTTAATACGTTGGTTGAAGTAATTTTATTATGTGTTTTGTAGTTAAGGTATAGGATGTGTTTTTTTTTCTCTTCCTCTTTTTTCCCCCCTTCTTTCTTTATTTCTTTGAGAAGTGTTTCGTTAAATATCTACATTTCGTACGGTAGATGTAGAAAATATTGAAAGTTACTATATAGGTTTAATGTATAGTTTATCTATGTTCAATAAAAATTGACATTTTTTCATTAACGTTGTTAACATACTGAAGTACGGGTAATGTACAAATAAATAAGTTAGTACCCACGTTATGTATTTGGGAATGTTGCAATAAAAATTGTTACTTGTTGCACTGTTAATTTATTTTTACATTTTTATCGAAATGTAACGACGATGAACGAATGATGATGATGATGTGGGTTTTGACGTTTTTTTAAGAATAGGAAATGAAGAGCTGATGGGTTTTATGTGATCGGAGATTTATTTATGGTTCGTGGTTGAAACAACAATAAAAAATCACTTCCAATTTTTTATGGGAAATATTTTTTTAGCGAGTTGGTGTGGATTTTTTCTCATTTCAAGTTTTTTTTTTTTTTTTTAACACGATAATGTTATTAAGGTGTTGAGAGCCAGAACAGACCTTGGGCCAATATCTTTATCCATTCATTCCCACTCGTAGAAAAATTATAAAATTACGATTTTTACAGGTGAAAAAACAATATATTTTTTTAATTCGCGTGATTAATTCATTATTTTCATATCGAGCCCCCCATTTTTAAAACGCTTCTAAAAATTTTTTAGTTTCAGGTGAATCCAAGGAGTCTAACGGTCCTGCAAGTCCTGCAAAAGTCCTGTTTTTTTTTTCACTTTTAATCAAAAAGTGCTGATTTTTTTCAATCTGACTTCAAACTATCAAATTAATTTCTCCTTTTCTGAAATTTTGAAAAGTTTTGTAGATGAGATCTCATTTGTGGACTTTTTTTGAATTTGAATTACTCGTACATTTTTTTGAGAGCTTTTGCCCTTGCTTTTCTCGGGCTATTTGCTCTTTCCGAATGAAAAACTTTTTGTTCAAATTTAATAAGTGTTCAATGTTTGAAACAGAAAAATGAACCAGGGATTGTACTCTGTTACTTTTTAGGTACCTAATTAAGTTACTGAAGTTACTATTAGTAGCTTTTGGTTACTTTATAAAAATTTTGGTTACTAAAAGTTACTTTTTCCAATTTTTTCACAAATTTCCTTTTTTTTCTTCAGAATTATGTATAACCAGAATTTTTGAAGAAAAAAAAATGTTCTTATTTAAATGGCCTTACTGCTTTTTTTCCTGATTTGATGTTTTTTTTTTCGAATTTTTTTCAGGTTTTTCCTAATTTTAACAAGTAAGTATTTCTCATTATTTTTGAATTTTTCGATAGTTTTTTACTGGATTTGGTCCCGTTTTGATAAATTTTTACATCTTGAGTTGTAACGATGTTTTTTCCAAAATAATTTTTCCATGATTTAAATTTTGATTTTTTTTGCCTGAATTTTTGCTGAATTTTATTGTCTCGAGTTCTCGTGATTTCTTCATGAAAATTGCTTCTTTTGAATTTTTATGAATTCTTTTTTTTTGGTTTCTTAATGATTTTTCCGGAATTCCCATTTTTTTCCTCTTCAAATTTTGGCAAAGTTTCTCCAGTTTTGATAGACTTTTTTAACTTGGAATTTTCACGATTTTATAGTTTTACTTGTTTTAAATTACGGTCATTTTTTTGCTCGATTTTAACTGGTTTCTTTCTAGTCTTGTGCTTTAAAAACATTAGTGATTTTTTTATTTACATTTTTGTGGAATTGTGAGTTTTCTTCTTCCAAAAATTATGATTTCTTTTAAATTTTGATTATTTTTTTAGGGGGGGGGGGAGCTTCTTGAAGATTTGATGAGTTTGTTTTTTTCATTTTTTGTGGTGGATTTTTTTTCAGAATCTTGTGTATCTTTCATTCGTTGATCCCTTTCTCCTTTCTCTTTTCCTCCCAGTTATGAGGAAGGTCCTCAGGATTTCATCTCTCTTTGAACAATTTTTTTTCAAGTTCAAATTATTATTTTTCTTTCGAATCGTCTCGAGTTTTTCTTGAAATTTTTCGATGATTTTTCTCAAAATGTTTTTGATTTTTTATCTGAATTCATACTTTTAGTTTTAATTCTCGCTAGTTCTCTGTTTTGAATTTTCAGTGATTTTTCCTGAACTGAATTTTCGAGAGTTTTCCATTTTCATCCCTTCCATCATTTTATTTTGAATTTTATCGATTCGTTTTTCTGACTAAATTTTTGTTCCTAATTTCGGCGAAACTCTTTTTTCGTGAATTTTCGTGATTTTCATGAAATTTCCTCCTAATTTTGCGCCAAATAATTTTTTGCTGCTTAAATTTTTGTAGAATTCTCCTTTTTACAGTTTTTTTGAGTTTTTTTTTTTTTTTTGGATTTCAAGACTTGATGTTTTTATTTCGAATTTTTTGGGGGCTTTCTTGATTTTTTTCCAACTTTTTCTTAATTTTAATAATTTTGTTGTATTTTTTTTTTTTTTTTTTTTTTTTTGAAACTTGTGTAAATTTTTGCCAGGTTTTTTTATGTTTTTTTCTCGCGAAATTGAGGTTTTTTTCCTTTCTGAAACTCGGTACATTTTTTCATATTCGAATTTTTAAAATGATTTTCACAAATCACTATTTTCCCAAATTTGGATTATAAGCTCCCCTCCACCGTTCCTTACCTTTGACTTTAATAAGTTTTCTGTTCTAAAATGATTCTTCTCATTACTCGAATAATTTTTTTCATCAATTGCTCGCTCGTGTCGAAATTTTTGCAATTTTACATTTGGTATTTTTGTGTTTATTTTTTTGAATAATGATTTCGGATAAGATTAAATTTAGTTCCTCCCTATCTCAGTGAACGACTCCCCCCTCTCTTCTTTCAATTTTGCATATTAGTTCGGCACGTTTTTTCGATTGTTTCCACAATCCAATATTTTTTTCAAGCTTCTTTTTTGCATTTTTATCTAGTTCACTTTCGAAGTGTTAATAATTATCTGTTTTGAGGTTTTGCTAGTTTTTTTTTTTTTTTTAATAGTTTTTATTTGAATTTTGATGAATTTTTTCTGGTTACTTTTTTTTTAGCTTTTTTGATTACTAAAGTTATTTTTTTTGAGAAAAAATTGAGTTATATAAAACATGAATTTTTTATAGCTTTTGGTCTTGCTTCACTTCGTCTCGTTTGTTATTCTTTTACAAGTTTGTTTGTTTTTTTTTTAAATCATTATTTAAAATTTAAAATTTTGGAGCAAAAATAATGAACTTATGGAAATTCATGCAATAGAGAATTTATTTCAATGCTGCGTCACGTAAGTAATTTGAAGTAGGTAAGTACTAAGTACGTCTACAGTACGTAGGTACAGGAATCGATAAAATGGGTCCTTTATTCTGACTTCTGAGAGCATTTTCTCAAGATTTTTTTCAGTCTTTTCAACATCGTAAGTGTAAGTATCACAATTTAAATAAGTATTGTAAACATTTTCCACAGCTTCTATTATTTTTTGAAATAATCCGAAAACAGTAAAATAATAATAAACTGAACCTGTACCTCATCCACCTGAGGCAGACAAAACAGCCTCTGGTGGAAGGCACCGCTTCCCCCTTGTTTACGAATTCCTTGTTATCTATGTATATGGTCAGTTTCATTTTCAAAATTTTAAATCGTTTGAGGGGCAAATGTTGAGCTCTGTTTTCTGTTCGAGTTAATTATTATAACAACTAATTCTGTTATTATTTTCATTCCATTTTGTGCGTTTCATGTAGGCAGGTAATACTACCGTATGATTGAGTTATGTAGCCCACCATAAACTCCTCGCGATCCTTTGTGTACACTATTAGTAAATCGTTGTTATGGATCGAGGTAAAACCGGCACCGGTCGTGGAAGTAAGAGTAAAACACCTCAATTTCCCAGCGATCTGTACGTTCTCGGACCAAAAGGAGCTCGAAATGAAACCGGTGAATCCAAAAGACCACTACCAATACCGACCAAAGCCGGTCCAAGTGTTTCTCTAGCAGGTAAACTGGCGCATTTTCGATCACGTATCGTTATTCTGGAAAGATGCACAATCCTAACGATTAATTTTTTTATCTGAAACCGTAGATAGAAAACGATTGGTCGGTACTGCTGCGGCTTGTAAACCATCGATATCAGCCACCGTTCAGCCGGCAAAGAAACCGAAACTTGGTGGTGCTATTCTATCTAGACCGGAATCTATTCCTTCGGCTACGTCGACAGATACGGTTAAATCGTGGGAGTTGCTTGGTGTAGATATCGAAGCTATTAATTTAGTTCCTACGATCGAAGCTGCTAAAGAGAAAGAAGAGTACGATAAAATTGTAAGAACTGTCTTTATTACTCGTATTATTACATCAATATTATTCTTCTTCGAAGACTACTTATCTTCGTTCGTTGTTCGGTTTCAGACTGCGATACTTTGCGGAGCGCTTAAACTACTGAAAGCTGCTAAATTCAAACCAGATCCGGTGCTGACTTCTGGGTTACTTTACTTGGCTAAAAAATGGCCTTCTTTGTTCATCAAGAAAACTGTATTCAACGCTTTATGTTCGTTGCTGAAGAAGGAATCGTTGACGTTGTGTAAAACGAAGATCACCGTTACTAATGTCGTTCTGTTGAGCAATATTCTGTATTTAACGTATCGAGATGCCGAACACTGGCCTGAAATATTCTTCAGGGTAAATTTCGCGTTTATTATTCTCAATTTTGAAATTCCCATCTAAGATTGGTGTTATTTTCTCGCAGCTTTATACTGACGATGCTGTCGGTCAACGTATTTGGGTCGATAACGAACAATGCAAGTGTTTCGTTGATAACATCATCGCTAGTGCTAAAACAATCGCATCTCCTGTACTGGATTTGGATTCTGGTACCGTTCTTGATTCGGATGACGAAGTGATTGATATCACTGGACAAAATGAATACGTTGTTTTTCCTCGGTAAGTATATAGACTCGAGTTGAACGTACGTTGTAGAAACTAAACCGAACTAAAAGTGATTACTTTACAGATACGAAGAAACCGAGATAATAAATATGGTGAATAAAACGATCAAAGATCAACAAGGAATGAGTCCGAATTTCCTTAAATTTCTCAGTTCCATGTCCGGTATTCTGAAAGTAATATTATAATCATTCTTTTGTGTTTTTATTCGTTCAATCATTCGTTATGTTTATTAATACGAACGAAATTACAGATCAGAGCCGAAGCAGCGCCGAAATTGGAAAGTTGTTTTATTAATCTGAAGCTGAAAAGATCTGCTCAAGAACTTCTCATGTCCGTTTGTGTCAACTGTATCTCGAATACTCAAGAAGATATCGATATAATTGCTCAAATAGTCAAGATACGTTTGAAAACCAAAGACTTGAGTGGATTTTATTTAGAATGCATCAAGTAAGAAATATGTATTCTAAATAGTCTCGAAACGTTCGATTATTTTTTCTGATTTGTAAATCAAATTGCGATTTTATGATTAAGGAAACTGATACGAGCTCATAGAAAGAATCTCTCAACGATACTTAAGCAAATCGTCAGTAACGAATTATTCGCTGTGAGGAATCCGAACAACATGCCGATGATGTTATTACTATTTCAAGCCGAACCGAGCCAATTCGCTAGTATTTTAGCTAAAATATATTTGGTGAGCGATTTCTCGAAAAAATTCTCGATTCTATCTAAAGGATAGTAACGCTGACTTGAATTTTGTTTCCGAATAGGAATATTTAATCACTCGTGAAGAAAGCTTGAGATCGTTACGTTGTTTACTTCGTGAAATAACGAAATCGTTGAAAGTGGAATCCGCTGCCAGAAAAGATAAATGGGAGTTCAGTTTGCACACGTTCGCTAATGGTTTAATGAAGAGGAGTAAAATTGAACCGAAGGATTCGCAATGCAAAGAACGAGTTTTCAACGCTGTCGCTGACTTGATCACGTTGTGTATGTTTCTGGTTGTTTTACCGTTGGTTAGATTGGAAAAGAAAGATCCAGATCAGGTAAGAATGATTTTTTTGTGATGAAGGGGGGGTCTGAGTCGATGATTTTTTGGGGCTTTTTCTTCGATCATTAAAATTGATATTATTTTTTCAGGTTGTCAAGATCCAAACAACTGTTGCTAGTATTCAGAGTGACGCTGTTCAGTGGTTCTTTAAAAATGCATACAACGATTATAAACCTCCGACGATTGATTTTGTTCACGCTTTGCACAAGGTACATATTTATTGTTGGTAATTTTATCGTAGAAAAATCAGTGTGAAAAAATGTATACTTACTCATCGTGATTGTTTAGGTTGTATTCATGGAACCTGCCGAACAATATTATAAAGTTGACAACTGGCCGGAGCAAGATCGAGCTTCGTTTATTCGATACGTTACAGAAGTACCTTTGTATCAAGATACCGTATTGACGATCTTGGCCATGGGCTTATCCAAAGATTATCCTCTGACTTACGCCGATGCTTTAGAATTAGTGGAGCAGCTTGTAAAAAGAGCCTCGGCTTTGACGTTCACTTCGAGTATTGCGGTTCTACCTGGTAATGTATTTCTTAACGTAATTTTCACTGCTTTAGAAATATGATTCTTTATCAACCCTTCGGCCATAGTAAGCTACATACGTAATCATTTTGCTAGAAATTAAATTATTCTTACGAAATTATTTTTTGAGGAATTTCAAGCTCAGAATTGGGTAATGATTTTTGAGATTTTTGAAAAAGTACATATGATTCGACTGATCAAAGTAGGTTGGAATTTTGCGACAAAATCTTGATATTATTTCTGCGAAAATGTTTTTTGAGCGTTTTCGAAGAATTCTGAGTCCAAAATTCATCAACTTTGTTTTAAATATTGATAATACTTAAAACCTTTTTAAGCATTTTTGAAAAAAAAAAATTATTTAAAAAAACTCAAACAACATGCTTACGGAAACATTTGTTTTTCTCGCAAAGTTGGGAGTGTCGTGAACGAGGCATTGCAGGGCCACCGTGATCGAGCTCGCCGTAGATACAGCTCGTATGTAAACAGATGATGACGAAATATATGATATGAAGTTGATGAATTTATTTCTCATTTATTAATTATCGATTACGCGATTAATTAAGTGTTCTTGGGCTCCGATTAACCCAAGAAATAACCTAGTATGTTGATTGGTCGAATTACATTTTTGCAAAAATTCCAAAGATCACCGCTCCCCCCCCCCTCCCCCCGATTTCGTGCTCAGAATTCGTTCAAAGTGCTCGAAACACATTGTCCCGGAAATATTTGAAATTCTCGTGAAATTGTAACCTATTTTGATATGTAGGTCGAATTACACTTTTTCAGAAATCCCAAAATCATGACGACCCCCCCCCCCCCCCACCAGATGCTAAAAAAAATTATTTCGAAAATGCTCGAAAAAATAATTTTGTGGGAATATTTGAATTTCTTGCGAAATTTTGTCATGAAATCGTGCTCAGTGTGGCTCGCTAACCCAACACCCTTTCACTTTCCTTCTCATTCTCCTCCCTCTACGAGACCAATACGCAATCCACCCTCTCCCCCGTGGTTGGTATGAAAGGGGTATTTGAAAAATTGCGAAAAAAAAGTACAAAGAACAAACACTGCACTAAAATAATATTAAGAAACTGAGATTTGGTCAAGATGTGCTGTATTTTTACATTACCTATAATTATTATTTTCTACGCTAAAAGACGTTTACATCTTGAAATTAAAATTTACAATAATGCTTATTTGAAAAAAATTATTTTTAAAACTTAATGCTGCTAAATTAACAAAATTCTCATTTTTAAAATTTAATACTATGTACCTTAAAATATTGAAAAAATTAATGTGCGTTTCTCTTTTTCAATAAAAATGTATCGTCAAAAATTAAAATAAATAATAAACTTAAGAAAAATACTTACAAAATCGAGTACCCGGGGTAATACTGGAGATATTCTAAAAACTTTAGTCTTTTTGGCGTTTCTGGCCATTTTTCTAATTTGGCTTTTTTATTGGCCCTGGAGAAGATAGGAGCGAGTGTTAAATTCAGGAATTTTTCGATTGCGCTGAAAAAAAAAATTAGTATAAAACTAAGTAAGGGTAAACTTCCAAAGTTTGAAATTTAATACTCACAACATTAAAAATAGGTGACTGCTATTCCATGGGGATTCGGGTCCATTTTCTTGTATTTTTCCCCAAGATTGTGGGAGGGTTGAGTATGTAAAGTTATTTTTGAAGTCAATGAAGCTCTGAAACAGATAAATAAACGAAAGAAAATTAATCACAAGAGATAAAATCAATCGAAATAGTGTGAAAATTCTCAAAAATGAAAAATAAAATGACAAATGCCCAAACAATTAAAATAGGTAGCCGAAAATTATGGAAATAGTAAAATTAATTTACGCAATAAACGATGAAAAAAAAGAAAAAAATGTTCGAAAATTGGCAAAAAAAATGTGTTAAAATTACCCAAAAATAAATAAAAATACATAAATAAAATTAAATCACTCTAAAAAAAAATTAAGAAAAATAAAATTACGCAAGTAGGTACGTGAAAATTTCCAAAAAATCACTCGAAATCCACTGAAATTTTTTTATGCAAATATTCGAGAAAAAATGATGAAAACCCAAAAACAAAAATTAAAGATATTCGAAAAAAAAATTAAATCATGCAAAAACGACGAAAAAAAAATAGAAAATGAATAAAAATTGATGAAAACATGTATAAAAAATTGAAAAATAATAATATGTACGTAATATAATTTACCTGCTTCGTAGTTTTCCATTTTCAGGTTCTGGAGTAATTGAATAAATAATTTCAAAACATACTTTCAAAAATTCAAATTTTAAAGAAATGCAGAAAATAATTCAAATTTAAAAAAAAAATCTAAAAATTCAAATTTTTTAAAAAATCTGAAAATTCAATAATTCAAAAAAATACCTTTAAAAATTTTAATTTACTTAGAACATTTTTTGAAAATTGAAACTTGAAAAATCACGTAAGAAAAGTAGGTACTATGAACACTTACTCAGAAATGATAATGCACTTAGCACAATCAACAGACAGACTGAGATTTAGTCAAGATGTTCTTTCGTATAATTTTTAGAAATCTTAACAAAAATTCGTTGAAATTCAAGAGGGTGGGAGAGGGTTACGTAAGTTGATTATTTTCTTTCTAACGGCTGACTTGGCGACTTGACATTATTTTTTAAAGTCATAAAACAGGGAACTTAATGGACCATGCTAGATCTAAACAATCGAATCAATGCATTCGTCACGCTCATCCTATTATCAATTCACCTACTGGAGACATCCATCCCGCCGTCTAGACAAAAAGTTGCAAGCCTTATGAAGGAAGGCAATCAGATTTGATAAAGATCTAGGCAGGTTTGTTCTTTTCAACTAGGTAGATAGAACAGACCATAGCCAGTTGAAAAGAAAGCAGGGTTACAGTTAGGTATAAAATATATTTATTTTGAAGTCCTTAACAAAACCTATATACTCTTCACCAAGAAATATTTTTTCCATTGTACATGTATCTCACATAGTCTACTTTTTTTTCATCGCGATAAAAATCGTGTGTGAATTGCTACAAATTCAAAATACGTATATTTCAGGTTCTCAAGAGCACTTTTCAATTTTTGATGAATTTTTAAAAATCAAATTAGGGCTAAAAAATGAAAAAAAATTAAATTAGGGCCAAGATTTTGAAAAAAATTTGAAATTTTGGAAAATTGAACCCTTTCTTCGACTCATCAAATCGATTAAGAACGGCTTCCGGTCGTTTTGAGCAGTTCTGGAGCCTCCAGAAGATGGTTGAAAATTGAAATTTCTACTAAATTTCATCCAATGAAGTCGGAAGACTAAAATTTATCGTATACTTTAATTTCAATTCGCTGAGAGTCGATTGAAGGTAGTTTCAAGCCGTTCTGGAGCCTCCAGCCATATTTTGAAAAGCCTGGATTTTCAAAAAAGGATCATAGAAGTTGTCCAAATCAACTTTAGCACGTATAAACGCAATTGGTGCTTGATAGTTACCTATTTAATAGATTACTCAGCATTTTTCCAGAATCGGCGTCTTCCGACTTGGAAACGTGTGTTTCCTCCAGCGATTTCCTGATCAAAAATTAACTCATTTTGGAAAATTAATGTGAAATTGGTCAAGAGGGTCACTATCACACTCTGAACGAGTTCTTGAAACGTGAAGCTCATTTCGATAAATTTCATGTCATTTTTTGAGGGCACTGGAATTTCCAGAAATTTCCTGGAGGCTCCATAACTGCTTGAAAGTACCTTAAATTCACTCATAATGTTAGAATTATACCATATTTTAAGTAAATTTTAACTTTTCAACTTCATTACGTTGAATTTTTCGGAAATTTCAACTTTCAAAAATCTCCTGGAGGCTCCATAATTAATCAAAACAGTGCGAAACCGGTTCAAATCGATTCAAGCGATCAAAAATAGGGCACGTGCTAAATTTACTCTTTTTCAGTCAAATCGGTAACATTTTGTTTTTTCCAAATTTTTGGCCTGTGATTTTCAAAAATTCATTGTTTTTTTGGTGGGAATCTCTCTGCGAAGGGGGGGGGGAGGGTGAACTTCAAGACGTGACTTATTTTATTTTATTTTCTTTCTTGGTGCCATTTCACTCCTTGGGGGGGGGGTATCCGGGTATCTTGATTATAATGCAATGGCTACTGTTTCCGTGACACAATACACCAGAGCTCCCTCCACTCCCTCCAGCTGACTCTATTTAGGGCGCTCCAGAGTCCTGACTCACACTGGAAAGCTGTGTCCAATGGCTTTCCGAATGTAGTCTGTCCATCTTGTTGGAGAGCATCTACACCCTCTTGTTCCCTCTACCTTGCCTTGGATGAACAAGGACTCCATCACATCTGCCCTTGTGACTTGCCCAGAGTATTTGAGCCTTGAGGATTTGGCTGAGTAGTTGAGTACCTCTGCCGACAACCTTTTTTGGACACAGATTTCCCCTAGGATGGACACATTGGTCCTTTTCTCCATCCATGGGATCCGAAGCATTCTCCTCCAGCACCACATCTTGAGCGCATCAATTTTTCCTCTGTATCCCTCGCGTACTGTCCAGGTTTCTGACGTGTACAGAAACACTGAGAAAACCACAGCGTTTACCAGCCGTATCTTCTGAGTCTTACTCATTGCTGCATCTGACCATATCTTCTTTAGATGAGACATGGCACTTCTTGTGATTTGCACTCTGCGTCTTATCTTGGCCTCACTACCTCCCTTGTTATCTACTATTATCATCTATAATGGATACCAGGTATACATAAACTGACTTACAACTTAGATGCCCTCAATTTCCTGGATTAATGGATTTCAGGCATCGACCTTTTATTCTCCTCATCTGGACTGCTATTCCAATGGTACATTTTGGATGATGCAAACCTTCCAAATTGAGCTTGTAAAGAATGGTTCTGCGCATTGCAGGAACTCGTCTCTTACCTTACACCCACTTACCACTGGTATATGATCAATGACCATAATCACATGTGGAAGGTGATAACTTTCACATCTGATCATACATGTGGTAACTGGTAAGTGGGGTAAGCTAAGAGACAAGTTTGCACAATGCACAGAAGCAGGGCTTCAAACCCAAACGTTTTCGGGTACGGGTATCGGGTACGGGTACAGATTTATTTCTCAGAGAATCGGGTACGGGTATCGGTAAGGGTATGAAAATTTTAAACGTTCGGGTACAGGTACGGGTTCGGGTATTTTAGGTGATATACCCGAACTGTACCCGATCTATCGGGTATTTTCGGGTATTTGGGTTCAAACTTCAAAATACAGTGGAGTCTCGATAACTCAAACTCCGTTAACTCGAAAACTCCGATAACTCGAAGCAAAGTCTGTTTCCCTTCAACTCTCCATAAGACTCAATGTAAAATTCACTTCTTTACCTCGAAGTAAAAAGTCCAAAAACTCCGATAACTCGAAGTAAAATTTTTGAAAAAGACAAGAAAAACCTCTGCAAGTCGAACGTTGCCAACGTTTTGCCTCTATAACTCGAATTTCTAGTTGAAAACACTTGTAAATTTGAATCTCATTGATACAAAATACTTTCACATTCACATATCGGTTATCTTCAATGGTACCTATTGTACAATCTCATTCCATACTCCATACTTAATCGTTTCAACCAGGTATAATACGTGTTTCCATTTCATTCTAGCAAAAAAAAAACACTCATCTAATTCAAAACTTCGCTAACTCAAAATATACCAAAATTAACCTCCCTAACTCGAACTCCGATAACTCGAAAACTCCGATAACTCGAAGTCAACTCCTTCTCCCTTCAGCTTCGAGTTATCGAGACTCCACTGTAGTCTCTATTGGGTACGGGTACAGGTTCGGGTATTCCTCATTTCATTTTTCGGGTACGGGTACGGGTACGGGTACGGGTACGGGTACGGGTACGGGTTTGGGTACAGAAATTGTTGGATTTTCGTTCGGGTATTCGGGTATTCGGGTACGGGTACGGGTATGAAGCCCTGCACAGAAGCATTCTTTACAAGCTCAATTTGGGAGGTTTACATCAAATATTTGCTTGATTTCCGATTGGAATAGCTGTCCAGATGAGGAGAATAAATGGGTGATGATTTTAGGTGAGTTGTTCTCAGGCAGGTTCACTATCATGATCTTTGTCTTTGCTTTATTTATCAGCAAGCCATATTTTGCACTAACCTCTTCCAGACATTTCAGAAAACTGACCATATTAGTAGTTTTGACACTTGAGGTGATGAGGGCTGAGTCGTCACTTCGTCAGCGTAGCGAAAGTTTGACATTTGTACACCTCCAATTGATACTCTTCCCTGCCACTTGCCTGAGCCTTCATTATTGGTGCTTTCTGAATTTCTGATACAAATAAACTGCAGCGTCTCACAAATTATATATTCTCCATAAGTCCTTACAGATTAAACAGGAGTGGGGATAGAATGCAGCCCTATCATACTCCTCTCTGTGGGTGGAATTTCTCTAACATTGTTTCTCTGTTAATTTAGACATTTGCCATGCTCCCCTCATATAATTGTTTTATCAGCCACACCAGATGTATGGGGCACCCATCTTGAGTAGAATTCTCCACAGGTTTTTGCCATTGTACGCAGTCAAACGCTTTCTTGTAATCTACAAAACACAGCACAGTACTCGCATTGTAATCGCATGCTTCCTCAATCAGCAGCCTGAAGTTGAGGATCTGCTCCCTAGTTCCTCTTCCTCTCACGAATCCTGCTTGCTCTGGAGGGATTTGACTGTGCATGAGTTTAAACAACTTTTATTCTCTTGAAAAAGGTTCGAGTTTGTGCAATTTTGATGAAAATTACAAAAAACTGAATCTGAAGACTTTTTGTTCCTTATTTTTGAAATTGGAGGGCAGGGAGGGCTTGAATCAAAATTTCAATAATTGCAAATTTTTCAAATAGAAGCCTTCATTACAGAATTTTGACCAGAGTTCTCCCTCCTCTTCATCTTCAAAAGTTCAAAACTTAGCTGCTCAATTTTTTCGATGTTTTTCACCAAAACTACTCAAAATGGAATATAATTCGAGAGAATAAACGTTGTTCAATCAAAAAAGACCCCGAGTTCATCCCCCCCACCTCCCCAAATCTAAAAATCTGAAAAATAGATTATTTTTTGAAGATTTCCTAGATCAAAATTCAGTCATAAAATCCATTTTAGTCTCCTCATCGCGCGTATTCTCTTTCTATTACTTTCACAACATTCTAATTTATTTTTTATCACTTCACAGCTGATAAACTCGAACTGGTCGACATGCTGTTCAACTTGAGCGCCTACAAGCACCCTCAAAACATCGAACTACCCGCCGATTACGATCCGCCCAACTTGGCAGTGAGCAATTTATACTGGAAATCGTGGATAATACTTCTGATATATTGTGCCCATGTACCGAACGTATTTGGCACCTTGGCTTGGGACAAATATCCAACTTTACGAGTTCTGATCGAAATGTGCATCACTAATCACTTCGTTTTCCCTCAAGCCAACGACGACTTGCAATTCTCAGCTTTAGAGAAGCAGAAAATCCTGGAATTCGAGAATCATCTCGCATCTTCAACCATCACCGAGTCTACGAGTTTGCTGTTGAGTCAGTTGATTACGATGGATCCGATGGGCGCACCTAGAAAACCTCCTAGTTCAGTTTTGGATCAACTTCAGCTGCTGAACGCTAGTCATAAAATAGGTCATTTGTTATGTCGGTCTAGAGATCCTGATTTCCTATTGGATATTATTAAAAAACAAGGATCTTCGCAGTCTTTGCCCTGGTTGGCTGATTTGGTGCATAATTCCGAAGGATCTCTCAGGTCGAATTGATTTTTACGAGTCTTTTTCAGTCTAGAATATTGGTTGACGAATTTTTTATACATTTTATTTTCAATTTATAGTCATCTTCCGGTCCAATGCCTTTGCGAATTCATGCTCAGTTCGAACGAGAAATCGCAAGGGAAATATCAACAACTGTTGGAACATTTGCAAACCGTAATGCTCGATGAAAATGGCGATCCGAAGATGGTTTGCGAAATTTTAGACTATTTTCTGCGTCGCTTAGGAGCTCGAGCGAATAAACAACACGCTGTCTTGGTAACTGGTTGTTTTCATTTTTGTGGATTTAGACTCGAACCTGGGTTTTATCGAGATCATTTTGACTTTATTTATTGCAGGGGTTGAAGCTTTTATTGAGCAAATTCAGCGAAGATGAAATGGAAGTAGATCGTTTGCAAGCTCATCGCGAGCAAATCTTGTGGATTTTGAGTAAATTACCCAAAATACCGCATTTTCCAGCGGCTAAACCTCAAGTAAATCTTTATTTCTCACTCGACCCTTCTCCCTCCCCTCCTCGCTGATCTCTAATTACGATAATTTTATCGTCGCTTGTTTCAGATAATCTTCATTTTACGAGAAGCCTGCCTGGTAGAAAACGATCCCGAACTGATCACTTGCTTCTTGACATTCCTAGCCCAACACGCTGCCTCTAGTAGCTCAGATTTAGAAGAACTGACAGCTCTGGTCTTAGATATGGCGCAATTGATCGTCGAACGTAGTATAATTATGCCAGCAGTTCTACGTTCCGACGACGAAACGGATCCTTTCAGAGACGCAGCTTTGAAATCTCTGCTGAAAATCTTCCATACTTATTTGAATAAGGTTCGAGAATCACGCGAAGATCCAATTCCGGTATCCGAAGAAAACGCCGATCAGATATTATTGATTAGTTGGCCTTCGGGTGAAGAAGCAACGTTGTATAATTTGGTCATATACGCGATTATCATTTTATTGACGTATGGAAAACAGAACTTGGGCAGTTCGGAACGTTATTATGATACATTGATCAACTTGTGGTTCCCGGATTCGGAATCTGCGCCGAAGGCTTATGTAGATCTGGAGTCGAAGAAGCAGAAAAATGATGTGGCTTTTATTCCGGATTGGTTGAAAATCAGGATGATTAGTTCGGGTATTACGAGATTAGTTGATAGAGCTCTGATTGACATGGAACCTGGGCAGCTGTTCTTGTTCAGTCAGTATTTCGGTATACCGAAGAAAGCTAAAAGGTGAGCGGATCAAAATACGTATCTCGAGTTTTGAGGATTGTTCAACACATAATTAAATTTCTATTGTAGTTCAGGAAAATTAGCATTCCATTGGGAAAAGTGAGGTAGAAAGCTGAATTTGAGTATAGTGGTCTATTTTTATGGGCTAAACACGAATCTGAAGTACATTTTCTCATTACTTGAAAATGTGGGAACTTTTTTCCAAATGTTAGCTGGAAAATCGTGACCTTTTTAAAATTTCTGATGAAAGTGACTCATTCAATTCATTAGAAATTCATGAATTTCTCGCTTCGAAATCAAATTGGAATTTTTTTTGAATTTTTGATCAAACTTTGATAAAAATTAGATTGTTTTAAATTTTTGAAAAAAATCAAGTCGATTTAAGAATTGAGAATTCGAGACTTTTTAAAAATTTCTACCAAAAAAAATGAGAATTTTTCTCCAATTCTGGCTAAAAAATCTGGACATTTTCAAATTTCTGACAAAAATTATAATTACTTTAAAATCCCGAAAAAAATCAAAACTTTTTGAATTTCTGACAAAAAACCCCAGAACTTTTTAAAATCTCTCGCTTAAAACCCATATTTTCTCAAACTGGCAAGCATTGCAACTTTTTTTGAACTTTTGAGAGAAAAAAATCAGAATTTTTTTCAAACTTTGATAAAAATTAGACTAGTACCCTATTTTTTTTAATTTCTGAAAAAAATCAGGTCGATTTCAGAATTGAGACTTTTTTGAATTTCTGTAAAAAAAATGCAGACTTTTCTTCAATTCTGGCTAAAAAATCTGAACGTTTTCAAATTTCTGACAAAAGCCCGGAACTTTTTAAAATTTTTGGCAAAAACTCAAGACTTTTTACGATTTCTCGCTTTAAAAGCAAAATTTTCTCAAATTGGCAAATATTGGAATTTTTTTGAATTTTTGGGAAAAATCAAAATTTTTGTCAAAGTTTGATAAAAATTAGACTACATTACATACCTATATTTTTAAATTTCGAAAAAAAATCAGGTGGATTTCGGAATTGAGACTTTTTATGAATTTCTGTAAAAACATGCGGACTTCTTCCAATTCTGGCTAAAAAAACAGTACTTACATTTTCAAATTTCTAACAAAAATCATAATTTCTTTGAAATCTAAAAAAAAAATTAGACCTTTTTGGAATTTCTGAAAACAACAATTTGGCCGATTTCAAAATCGAGACTTTTTTTGAATTTCTGTAAAAAAAATTTCTTCAATTGTGGATAAAAAATCTGAACATTTTCAAATTTCTGATAAAAATCATAATTTCTTTAAAATCCTGAAAAAAATCAGAACTTTTTTGAATTTCTGACAAAAGCCCGTTACATTTCAAAATTTTTGGCAAAAAATCAAGACTTTTTTTTACAATTTTTTGCTTTAAAATCAAAATTTTTTCAAACTGGCAAATATTATTGGAATTTTTTTGAATTTTTGGGGAAAAAATTTTGTCAAACTCTGATAAAATTTTCAATTTCTGAAAAAATCAGGGGAATTGCAAAATTGAGACTTTTTTTGTATTTCTGTAAAAAAAATGAGGACTTTTCTCCAATTTATTCTGGCTAAAAAAATCAGTACTATTTCAAATTTCTAACAAAAATCATAAATTTTTTGAAACCCAGAAAAAAATCAGAATTTCTTTGAATTTCTGACTGAAACCACGAACTTGAATATTTCTGAAAATAAAAATGAAAACCATTTCAATATCGAGACTTTTTTTGAATTTCTGTAAAAAAAATGAAGACTTTTCTCCAATTCTAGCAAAAAAATCGGAGATCATGATTACCTACTTTGAACTGGCAAAAAAATCAAAACTTTTTAGAATCTCTCGCTTACAAAACAAGATTTTCTCCAACTGGCAAACATTGAAACTTTTTTGAATTTTTGGAAAAAGTCAAAATTTTTTTTGAACTAATTACCCTATTTCTTTAAATTTCTGAAAAAAAATCAGTCGGATTTCAGAATTGGGACTTTTTTTGAATTTCGATTTTAAAAAATGAGATCTCTTCAATTCTGGCTAAAAAAATCATGACATTTTCAAATTTCTGACAAAAATCATAATTTCTTTAAAATCCAGAAAAAAATCAAAACTTTTTCAAATTTCTGACAAGAGTTAAAACTTTTTAAAATGTTGGCAAAAAATCAAGACTTTTTAGAATTTTTCGCTTAAAAAGCAAGATTTTCTCAAATTCCTGGCAAAAATAGGAATTTTAAAAAAAAGATAATATAATAATATAGATTTTCTCGACCAAAATCAGAACTTTCATCAATTTCTGGCAAAAATCAGGACTTTTTTCGAACTAGGACTGAAAAATCGAGAGTTTTTCTTCCTGACAAAAATCATGACTCTTTTGAAATTCTGAAAAACATTGAAATTCTGAAAAACAATCAGGACTTTCTTAAATTTCTCACAAAAAATCATGACCTTTTTGGAAAACTCGACTAAAATCAGGACTTTTTTCAATTTCTGGCAAAAAATCAGGATTAAGTATTAAAAATCTCTTGTTAAAAAATGGAATTTTTTTCGAATTTCTGGCAAAAAATCAGGATTATTAAAAATCTCTTGTTAAAAAATGGAATTTTTTTCGAATTTCTGGCAAAAATCTGGACTTCTTTAAAATTCTAAAAAAATCAAAATTTTCTTAAATTTTGCAAAAACCAAAACTTTTTTTGAAATTTTTCAAAAATCGTGATTTTAGGCAAAAAATCAGGATATGTTTGCAATTTTGACGAGAAAGTGGCTTTCTACTTCACTTTCCCCAAATGACTCTTTTTTTCGGTCAATTTCCTCGAACTATTGTTCATACTGGACGTTTGTTTTTCAGAAAACTTTTGAAAGCTTTGGACGACACGATAGCGAAGAAAAAAGTCACTTTATCTGATTTTTCTGTCGATGAAACTTACATGACTCAATTTGTCATTCAACGTAAAAGAGAGATCAGTGGCAAAGATGTGCTGGCTAAGACGATCAAAACCTTCGATCTTGATATATCGATTCCAAAATCGCCTCCGGTCAACATCGATCTCACAGATACTGGTAATTATGAATAATTTCATCCGAGAATTTTCGCAATTCGGTGTTCTGATTTTTGAATTTGTTTTTTTTTTTAAGATGTCGAATTCGTCGATGATCCGGTAACTCGACTCTCTGACGATGAAATTGAACAAATTGTTGAAAATTTGCACGTTAATTTGAGGGCGACGTTTTTATCCGGCAGTATGAAGGAGAATAGGCAGAAATTACTTCGAGTAAGTTCGCTAGATGGATTTTTTCGAGTATCAGAATAGCTTAATAATCTAATCTGTGTAATTTTTCCTCAGGTTTTGAGCACAGAATCAGCCGATTGTTCGAAGTCGTTGGCGATCGTCATCAAAACGCTGCAAAATTTTGTTCTCGATGAGGTTTACGTCAATGGACTCGTGAATAATTTCCATTATCCTAGTCACGTTTTCAGACTGTTGACGACTTCGTGTAGTGAAGCGAATGCGAAATCTTTGGGTGAAATATGCAGGACAATTTTAGCCTGCGAAACAGCCTCGAAAAAGCCTAAAAATCCCTTGGTCGTGATACTTAAAACGTTTTTAAATAAACATAGGTCTTCGAAGACGTCTTCAAGCAGCTCTCAAATTCACGAGAAAGATACTTTGAAAGGTAAAAATGAGTTTGGAAAAAAAATTAACAGTAGAAGTTGGTATTGGTTTTATGTATTAATTTGTTTCGATGATCTTAGCTTTCGAGAACTGCAACGTCGATCAATTGGAACGTTTTGGTAAAAAATTGGTGGATTCTGAGATGAAGCATATTCACGGAGACAGAACTGTGGTGGAAACGGTGACTAGTCTGATTACTCGAACTGATCGTAAATATGAAAACAGCACTGGACTGTTTATCGATTGGCTGGTCCAAGTGGAACCTGAAATTATCGGATCTTCGTTAGAATTACAGGTTTGTCGAACAGATCCCCGGAAATTAATGACGATTGTGAGTAAATTTTACCCAGAATGGTGATTTTCAGTTGGAAATGCTGTTTTCTCAAAAATCCGATACCTGGTGGAGATCAACTCAGACCTGTCGTCCTTATTTGTTGACTTTATTGACCCATCATGCGAACTGGATTACTCTCGAGCAAGCTTTATCATCTCTGCTCACCATTGAAGCTACTAAAAAGTACGTTAATTATTTTTTTTTGTCGATTTTGTATAGTATTTTTTAAATCTAATGGTGTGTTTTCGTATTATAGATACGATGCCACAGCTGTATTGGAATTTCTGTGGGCATTAGCTCGTAATCCTCGTTTATGGCAAGGTCGAGAGAAACGTACACCGAAACATCAGGAATCGGTGGATGTTTTATCATTGACTGATGAACAAGTACGTAAACGATGGAAATTATTTAAATCAAAATTTACTCGCGTTGAAATGTATCGTTTTTAATGTTACTTTTTTTTATTTTCTTTAGTTGATTTGCGTGATTGAATATATTGTCTTGGAAGTGGAATCTTACGGTTTCAACGAGATCGGTTTGAGTAAAATGAGCAACAGATTATCGCAGCTGGTTCAATGTGCCATCAAATCTAACGATTCGAAGATTTTAATGTCGATTATTAATCATTTGAACGAAGTATCTAAATATTCCGAGTGAGTTTTTAGTACTTTATTATTGTATACGTGTGATTAATTTATTATGCGATCGTATTTTTAATAATATTTGTATTTTGTTTACCGTAGAATTCGTCAGAAAATTTGTCGTAACGTGATCGCTCATTTATACCTGAGGATACCTCGAATCATCACTTTGCTCGGCGAAATGCAACTCGCCATCGAATTCGATGAAATTTCCAAAGCAGGTGTGTGGTACTTTCATAATGATGAATATCGTGCTTAATTTTACTCGGTTTTGATTGTGAAAATGTGTAATAATCGTCTTGTTTTTTTTTTAGATCGAGATAGTAGTATATTCGACGTCATGTCTCATTCTGTACTGACTTCGTTTACGACTAATACTCAAACTAGAGATTGGCCCGATCGTGTTCAAGATTTGGAGATCATTATTAGAAAAATGGCTGCAACTCATCCTAGATTATTGCTTAGGTAAAGAAGAATCCTGGACGATGCTTTGGTGTATTTCTGAAAAAATTCAAGTTCGAAATTTTCTCGAAATTTTGCTTGAAAAATAATTTCAAACTTTTGAATTTGAGTTACGAATGGGGAATGAAAATTCATAATGAATCGACAGTCGATTTTCTTGATAAAAAAAATGAATTGGGTGCCCCTTGGTGACTGAAATTAATTTCAATTCATTGTCGAAATAATATTTTACTAAATCAGAATATTTTTAACAAACAAAAAAAAATTGTTAAGGTTGAGTAGTTGGAAATACCGCGACATTTTTTTTTAAATGTTCTAAAAATGGTTTCAAATGGTACAGTAATTGTCGAAATTTTATGCTGATTGCTCCACCAAAGTGAAATTAACGAACTCAAATTTTGATCAAATTAAGACTGAAAATTTAAATTGAGTCGAGCCACAACTTTTTCTCAGCCTCTCAAATTGATTGACGGTGGTAACGAATTTTTCTCGAGTCTTCAGCAAATTTTTGAATTTCCAATTTTGGATAAATTGCTATTAAAAAAAGTCAAATTGAAATTTAGCTCAAATCAAGTGCGAGCTTTCAGGTCAATTTAATTATAAATTTTCAAAAAATTTTCCCTCTGATTCAATATCAAAATTTTTTTCAGCGATTGTTTGAAAAAAGAGGGAAATTCTGATTTTTGAAAAATTCTGAAAAATATCCCAACCAGCAGAAAAATTGTTGGAATTATACTCAAACTAAAAAAAAAAATTGAAAGAGCGTCCGAGAATACGCGACCAACTCGAGTTTTGGATATTTTTTTAAAATTCATAGGTTTATTTTACCCGAAAAATCATAAATTTGATCAAATTGGGGTGCAAAGTTGAAATTTGATTTACGCCCCATTTTCCTCCTCGAGTAAGAATATTCTTGACGATGCTGTGGGGTATTTCTGAAGAAATCGAAATTGGGAATTTTTTTTTGAAAAAATGAATAATTTCTACCTTTTAAATCTGAGCTACGAGCGCCCAATGAAAATTCAAAATGAATCGACACTCGGTTTTCTTGATGAAAAAATGAATTGGTTTGGATACTTAATTTCATTTTTCAATATTTAGAGAATTTTTAAAAATCCAAATTTGGCTTATCCCCCCACCCTCCCCTCAAAAAATTGATCAAATTGTGGTACAACGTTGAAATTTGATTTACGCCCTATTTTCGTCTTCAGAAATCGATTGATGCTGGTTTTGAAACGTTTTGAAGCTTCCAGCAAATTTTTTGATTTTCCAGCTTTAGAAGAATTTTCATATGACCGAATTCAGCTTTTGTGATGTTTTCAATCGTATCTCTGCTAGTTCAAAATCAATAATTTTCTCCAGCGATTACTTTTGAATGAGGTGAAAAATTCCTAGTTCACGAACGCGGAAACATTAAAAGCTGAAATGTACTTTTTACCTGATTTTTGACCTCTAGAATGAAGTAGTGGTCTTTTTGAGATATTTTGGAGGTTCCGGTGGATTTTTGAATTTCTCAATAAGCTGAAATTCGAATTATACCCTTGAAAAAAAATATTAAAATTGGCCCAAATATTTTTTTTTAATTTGATGAGAAACCAGGAATAGTATTTTTCTAAAATTTGATGTTCTTTTTTTTATTTTTTCAAATTTGATTTTTCTTTTAAAAAAGTGATAAAAAAACAGCTATAAAGCTAATATTGATTCTTCCGAAGTGAATTCTACATTTTCCAGCCATTCTGGATCCTCCAGCGTGAGTAGGTAATCGAAAATTACTGTTCAAAAAACCACTCGCGGTATTCACCTAGAAATTGGCTCAATTTTAATTAATAAACGGGGAAAACAAGCCTATAATGAGGCAGAATTTAATTTTTAGGTGCCTAAATTAATTTCCTCGAGTTTTGCAAAAATTCCAAAAAAATCTGGAAAAAATCAAAAATTAAACTGGAGGCTCCAGGAAACCTCGAAATCGATCGATGGCTCTGGAACGGCTCGAAATCATTACCAATCAATTTAACAGGTCCACAATAGGATACAAAATAAATTTCAGTTTTCTGCTACATTTAGATCAAATTTCAAGTTTTTCCTCGAAAATGGTCTTTTTAATTTTCAAATATTTCTCAAAAATTTATTCATGAATTTTAACACTTCAAGGTTGACCTGATACTGCATTTGTGAATGGTTGATCGATCAAGTTGAGAAATCTGGCTAAAATAATGATTTAAGATTCAGAAATTGTCTCAAGATCCTTCATCATAATTTTTCTATTTAAATGGAAAATGTGTTTTTTTTTGAAGAAGGGTTGTAGAAGATTTTATGTTTATTTTAATCTTAATCTTATTTCGTTTTCAGACAAATACGAATTTTGGAAACGTCGTTAAGAGGACGAGTTCATCTAGAATGGCCAGTTTTCTGCTCGAGGAATCATCTATTACTATTCCAACAAATCATCGGTGTCTTGGAACTACTGCAGCCTCATTTATTCTCGCCCGAATTTTTCGAACCTCTGCAATCGATTTTTGATTGCTATTTGAATTTGTTCAAGGTAAATAAAAGAAACTCAAATTGTAATTTTTAATTTCCCATATGTTGTTATAATTATCGTATTCGTTTCGAAACTAATATTTTTCAAATTCTTCAATCACAGAACCACGGAGGTAAAAATGACGTCGCCGCTGTAATGAATAGATTCGTGATCATTTTACAAAATTTCATCAGAAATGACGCGAAAAATGCGAAGATATTTTTACAAGATCGTTCGGTACTTTTAAGGTGAATTATCGTTGTTTTTCTCAGGAATAGTCATTTTAAACTCTTATTTTAATGATGGATTTTTCATTACAGGGATTTAGAAGTAGATTATCCTTGTATAGGTAATTTATGCATAATGATATCCACTCTAAAAGATTCGTCAGAAGATAAGGATATTATAGTTGCATCTTCAGCACCTCATGAAATCGATCCGTCTCAATGGAGCACGATTATAAACTCATTTAAGCGAAATGGTAACTTACAGTCTTTTTTTTTTATTGCAATTTTACGTAGTAATACAATTGAAATTTCATTTTCAAACTTGAAATCCCATTCTTGTTACAGATCCAGCATCAGTGTTACACGAATTAGATTACGCATCGAGTCGCAAACCAGCTATTGTTGAGCCTATTTTGGAACGTTTATGTGATTTTCTACACGATCCTTCGTCCTATAATCGCACAAAAGCTCATAAGTTATTGGTTCGGTGCGTCGAGCACAATCCAAACACTGCTCATAGGATCGTACCTGCTGTTTTCCGTTGCCTGCATTCCGAAAATGCGAGTATCATCGAAGCTGCGTGTAAACGGTTACCAGAGCTGATTGTTTGTTCTCAAGGTTTGTTGTACGAATTATTAATTTATTAATTTTATTAACAAGAGAACCTCTTGTGGTGTCACTCTGAAAATCGGCTCAAGTGTGGATAAACTCGTTAAACAGGTCGAGTGTAATATACAACTCGATTTTCAGCTGCCCAATTTCATATTCACGCCTTCTGGAGCAGATTCAAAATTCTGGAGAAATTGAAAATCGCGCTGGAGGCTCCAGAATGGCGGGAAATTGTGAAATTTGGATTTGGGGGGTTAGTTACGGACAAAATACAGTGATTCGCGCAAATTTCAAAAATTTCCTCACAAACGATTATCTTTTGATTTTTTGGATTTTTTAATTTTGAAAAAAGCTAGTCAAAAAACCACTCTTGAGGTGTCACTCTCAAAATCGGCTCAAATATGGTTAAACTCGTTAAACAGGTCGAGTGTAATATACAACTCGATTTTCAGCTGCCCAACTTTATATTCACGCCTTCTGGAGCAAATTCAAAATTCTGGAGAAATTGAAAATCGCGCTGGAGGCTCCAGAATGGCTGGAAATGGTAAAATTTGGATTTGGGTAATTAATATTAGTTTTTGGGACTTATTTTGACCATTTTTACTGATCAAGTACGTACTTTAAAAAAAAAGAAGCATAAATTGCCAAAAACAGTCAATTTTGAATTTTCAAAAATACGCCAAAAATCGAAAAATGAACTTGGGCAGCTGAAAATTTGGTTTTGGGGGTTTTAGACTATGCTCTTTCCAAAAATCGCGGTCCTGTTCAAACCGGAGTGTGACACCTCAAGAGGTTCCCTTGTAAGTATTCAAATAAATAAGCAAGTAGAGAGTTTGTTCATTAATTTTTTTTCGAAATTTTACAGAATACGCGTTACCTATTTTACGTCGCTTGTTCTCATTGGTCGTTCGAGACGGTATCGATACAGTTTCATGTATCAAGAAAACCATCGGTTTACTTAATCTGCAGTCGAGTTGTTGAGTTTGAGATTATTTTACTTAATAAGTGAAATCATCGTTGATATTTTTCTGAAAACCTAGTGTTTATTACATAATTGTAGATGTGTGATAAAAAATGGTGTATTACCTGTAATATTTCAATGTGTTTAATGATCTGTAATCTATGTACCTATGGTTCTTTCTCAGTTCCTTTTATAATTGTGTGTATGTTTTTTTTTTTATAATGATGATTTATTTATTTCATGTGTTAGTGTAATTAGTGTATCAAGTATGTAAGCAATACAATTTATGTACCGAATGGTCGTTTACTTTTGGCTCCACGTGGGGTCATATGAGCTTATTTCAGTTGAAGTCTCGGAAAAAAAGAAAAATAAAACTTCCAAATCATCCAAAAACCTGAAAATGATTATTCGACTCCTCAATTCTTTTACGATCTGGGATAGCTAAGAAAATCATTACTTATTATAGGGGAATCGAAAAAGTAGCCTACACCATGAGATTTCAGGTGCTGAAATTCATTTTTCGATTTTAGGCGAATTTTTAAAAATTCAATTCAAATTTCAAAGGTCCAAAAATGATGAAAAAGTTAAAATCTCATAAAATTGAGATAGAAAGCTGAAACTTGGTTTGTACTCTATTTTTGGCTTGAAGAGTCAATTGATGAAGGTTTCAAACAGTTCTGCGATCTTGAGTGTTTTTTTTCAATATTTATAATCTGTGGGAAAAATGGATTTGAACCGGTCCAACCAAATTCAGAAAAATATGTCCCTGAATCGATCGAATGGGTCACACGATGGTAATTTCAAATTTGGTAAATCTAAGTTGATAGGTAAGGTACTGGATTTCATTTCAATTCTAATAATTGGACAATTGGAGTGGTTTTTTTTTTTTTGAAAACTGCAGGTTCCAGAACTGTTTGAAATCATCATCAATTGACTTGGTAGTTTGAAAATGGAGTAAAAATCAAATTTCAGCGTTCTATGTCAGTTTGGCAAAATTTTGTGTTTTTTTTACCATTTTTGGCCAATTGAATTTTTGAAAATTCTTTAAAAATCTAGAAATGAATTTCAACATGCTGAAATATTGACAAGTGGTTGTATATTTGGAGGAGTTCTTCATCGATTTCCGTTTGTTCGGTTCAAAAATTGGGGGCTGGTTGGAAATAAATAAGCGAATATGTACTTGATATTGATATTCTCATTAAAGCATTTAATTAAACTAGATCGTATAAACAAAAAAATAAATAATTATTCTACACTAGAGCTTCCGCGGCTAGCAGAACCTCGCCTGCTGCTACTACCGGAGGAACGAGCGCTACTGGAGCTGGATTTCGATTTACCCCAACACTTCCATCTAAAAGGGTAATATATTTTTGAAATACCTACTGGTACTTTTAAAACTTAACACAATAGTGTTTTCATACAGTCATCATGCATACATACAATTTACACCACGCGTTGGTCATCTTGGTGCATATAGCTTTGATACGTTTCATGTTATCAATTTCAGGATCACTTGGAAACGTTGGTAGTTTTCTCGGGTCGATTTTAATAACTTCGCACGGATCAGGATCACTGGTATACTGTGGGCCTTCCTTGACTTCCCGCTGAAATGGTCAATATTCGTAAGTGTTTCGTTCAAATTATACAAAAGATAAGGAATGTAGGTAACAATATTTTTTAATACCCCCAAGAATACATGAAGCCAATTGGCTCCATTAGGTGCTTTTCCTTTACTATAGTTCGCTTCTATATAATAATAATACGTTGTGGCACCGTCGACGTAGGAGTACGTGGATACGCCGTCATCAGGATCTTCGACTTTCGTAAATTTTAACCCTTCAAGAAGTCGTTGGCCGATAACGTCTAAGATGAACAGGCTATCATTCTGGTGCTGTTCATTCTCTGGCAATCCCATCGTTTGAAAGACTAATTCCGGCGCGTTTTCTAAGAATAATTCATCATTTAGAATTTAGATTAGTTTAAAAAAAAGCGCATGTTATTAAGGTGTAGAATGAAACTTACGAATAGCCTCGATTTCTTGACCTTCCCACAGGATTCGAGAGACTGCTTCACCGATTAAGTTATTGCAAGGAGGCAACATGTTGAAACTGAAATGATTTTCAAAGATGTTGTCGTCGTGAAGTAATGCTAAGTAGCGATGCAGTCATCTCTGTTTTTCACCAACAAAAAATAGGTACATTAAAAGAGTTGTAAAAAAATAAAAAACTCTTCAGTAATACAGAGTACCTATTCGTACATTGGCCTAGGAATTATCTGTTCGTAAGATAAAACAAAATAGCATACCATAGGGACTAGAGACCGTCATGATACGTTGTACAACGTGCGTTGATCGTGAACCGCGCTGCTCGCTATCAACGTTGCACAAAAGAATTTCAAGAGTAGGTACCTAGCTAATTTTTACTGAGGGAAGTTTAAATAAATCAGATACGTATTTTATAACATCGATGAACTCTGCCTATCGACTTCTAATCAATAAAAGTAGATACTGTATTTTGGGCAAAATACCACAAAAAGAAAAAATTTAAAAGTGACAAGTAGGTATTCCTCAAATTCAACTTTCAATAAGGCTGCTAAATACGTATTTGAGGTCTATCTCACTGAAAATGTAAACCAAGCACCCTTATCATGACGTTTGCCTCAAAATTAACCTCTAAGCCTCTACTAAAACAGATTTTTTTGAAACAATGGGGTATAAAAATACCTACATGTTGATAGTGTATTGATGAATTTGTTTTCGTACAGTAAATATGTGAATTTCAGCTTATTCTGATTACATTACAATTACAAAGCCAGAAATTGATTTTTTAAATAGTTTCAAGATCATTTTTAGATTGCGAATCAATGTCCAGTACAACTAATACACTGTAGGTAGGTACCTACTTGGATACCTTCTTGCTTACGCGAAAAACTCATCGACATGACAATATGGGTATCGTTTTCATATGAATCGAACATGCTGACCACGAATATGAAGTTAGATTTGCAGTTGGACCCTCCTAAGGGTCACATTTGGGGGGGGGGGTTGCCCAAAAACTAGACATTTCGTGAAATATGCTTCAGTATAGCCATTGACGGTATTGAGGGCCCATATCTTCCTTTTAGGATACCTTACAAGTCAAAATGACGATTTCTCCTAAATTTTGTAAAAAAAACCACCTTTTTTTTTGAAACATGTTTTCACGAAAAATCGAATTTTTGGGCAACCCCCTCCCCCAATGTGACCCTTAGGAGGGTCCAACTGCAAATCTAACTTCATTATTCGTGTTCAGCAAGTTCGATTCATATGAAAACGATACCCATATTGTCGATCTTCTCTCGTCCCAAAATTGGGGGAGGGGGTGCCTATGGCCCCAAAATAAAGTTTTCAAGAAGTTGGTTGGTTTTACATATATTGTTTTTATAGGTCCGCATGTAAAATTTCAGAATTATATCACTAGCAATATCGCTTTTTTTGGTGGTTCCGTGACACAAAAAATACATTTTTGAGTGTTTTTCGAATTTTTGAAGATGACCCATCTAGCGAAAAAATTTGAAAAAAATACCAATTATAGTACTCATGCAGAAATTTTTTTGAAAGAAAAAAAAATTTGTGTGCTAGAATTAGGTTCGGAGATACGGCGGTTTCAAACTTTCTTTTGTCAATATCTCCCCCCCCCCCCGGCGGGCCGAAAAATGTCGAAAAAATTCGTGTGGATAGACCCATGTTTCCTCTACATATTTTGGGTGAATTCAAAATTTTTTGTTCAAAACTCGTTGAAGTATGATTTTTTTCCCGAAAAAAGCGTTTTTTGGGCCTAGGGGGCAAGGGAGATGGAGTGAAGGAAATTTTTTTGGCTCCAACATTTTTTTAAAAGGCACTCAACAATGCTTCATCAGGGGTTCCCAAAGTTGCGAATAAAAAATGATTTTAGGAACCACTGCCACTGAGTATAAATTTCAAAAACTTTTTTAGCGTAAAATATATCTGTTTGAAGCCGATAAACTTTATTCGAAGAGGTTTTTTCATTTTCGATCCTCGGGGGCAGAAATTCGGGGATTTGATTTTTGGAAAATTCTGGAACCACCATTTTGAACCTAGCCCTTTGAGCCCCGCTAAAAAGCTTTTTACAGTTCATTAGTATCTGAAAGACCTCCATCTTACCAAATTTTCAGCTCAATAATAATTTTCGCTGGTACTCAAAAAATTCAATTTTCCAATTTTTCGTGATTACGATATTTTGGGAACCCCTGGAAAACTAGGAACCTGCAATTTGCGCCAAACATAACGTTTTGATGCATATATTCGACTATCTAGACGAAAAAGTTGAATTAAGCTCCTTGTATTTATTCGTAATTTTGAACCCTTTTTTTAGAGCCCTCCATTTTAGGCATCCCTAAAAAAGGTGTTTGTGTATAGTTTTTCAAATGAATCGAAGAATTTACATTTGAAACACACTAGCAAGTGCTCGATAATTTTTCATATGATTTTTCCGGTAACTTTCAAAATTGAGCTATCTTAGGTCAAATTCTGAAATTCAACTCTTCGAAAAGACCTTAAAATCACGTTTTCATGATTTCTTCAAGAATTTGACCCAAAATAGCTCAATTTTGAAAGTTACAGGAAAAATCATATGAAAAGTTAATCAAAATCTTGCCGAATTGAGATAAAAAGCTAGAATTTGGTTTGTAGTAAGTACTCTATTTTCGGCTTGAAGAGTCAATTGGTGATGATTTCAAACTGTTCTGCAGCTTTGACGAGCGATTTTTGATTTTTTTTCAATATCTACTCAATCTGTGGGGAAAATGGATTTGAACCGGTCCAACCAGATATGTTTCTGAATCGATCGAATGAGTCACAAAGATGGTAATTTCAAATTTGGCAAATCCAAGGTTTACATTAAGTATAGGTATTGAATTTCATTTCAATTCTAATATAATTGCAGCGTTTTTTTTTTCGAAAACTGGCGGTTCCAGAACTGTTTGAAATCATCATCAATGGACTTGGAAGGTCAAAAATGGTAGTAAAAACTAAATTTCAGCTTTCTCTGTCAATTTGGCAAAATTTTGACTTTTTTTTACCATTTTTGGTCTACTGAGAATTTTGGAAAATTCTTCAAAAATCGAGAAATGAATTTCAGGTGCTGAAATATTGACAAGTGGTTGTATTTTGGAGCTCTTCATCGATTTCCCTTCGTCCGGTTGAAGAATTGGGGGCTGGTTTGAAATTTGTTTTTTTTTAGGAGATTTGGTAGGTAGGTACAAGTAATTAAATTCAAAAATAATCTCAAAATTTTGTTGAAATTATTTTGAATGTTCGTATTTGTTTACGTGATCGAATAGAAAATATTTAAGAATAACCTGAGTAGGTAGATTGAAAATAATGGTGCTTTGCCTACTATGATGATTATAGCTATATTTTTTGCAGGGTTTTATTCATCTACGTAGACTAGATCATTTGATTATTCACGTGATTGATACATATAAACGAAATTGGATGATCCAGTTGAGAATATGGGAACAATACTTACAGATAATATTTCAATCTTCGACCATATGCTTTTATGAACGAAAATTTTAATTTCAATCTGAAAGCTCAGACTCAAAGGGTTGTAAGTTCAAAGTTGTAAGTAAGTCTTTGTCTCTCTAATACTCCAAAGTCCAAATAAGGAAAAAAACAACGCATTGCCGATCAGATTGCTGCATTTGTAGCTGCCCAGTCGCTAGAATCAGAATTTTTAATTTCAGAAAAAATTTGGGCACAAAAAATTCAAAAAAGTGCTCGTAGTTGAAATTGAAATGAACGGGCAGGAGCATGAAAACTTGAAAAGAAAAGAACGAAGCAATAATCACCGTACACGACGCAGAGCCGAAACAACATAATGGCGGTGTAGTATATCCATTGTTTGCATTTTAAATCGAATTCCGCGTTAATTTTCAATTAATTATTACTTTTTTATTCAAACTAATAACGATTAAAATACTTTAAAATTATTTAATCGCCGATTATTTGAAAAAAAAGTGAAAAAAATTCAACACGAGTTAGATGAATTGACTCATCTTCGTTGCGAATTGAAAAGCCCAAAACTGAAATTTTGTTTACGAAAATCCGCCTCGTGTCGTGAATGAAAAACTTTCATCGGGAAAATTTCGATTTCGTAGTGAAATAAGTTCACTAAATTCAGAAAAATGGTGAGTAATTTATTAAAATTTAATCGAATAATTTGTAATAGTTCGTCTATAATACTTTAACATGTATCTTACGTATAATACGATTAAAATTGTCATGTATTTCGCTTCTAATCTGACGACGTGTGTTTGTTCTAGGGTATCGACGTAAAACACCGAAACAAGAAGAAAACTCCGAGGGATTATCCTCTCTCTCAGGATGTTTACCGTTTGTTGTTAGTAAAAGTGAGTTAAATGTTGTTCACATTTGTTAAATCATATTCCATCATTCGTACTTGTCCTTATTTTTGTGTTTATTTCTACAGCTGTACCGATTCCTCGTCAGGCGAACGGAATCCAAATTTAATAGAATAATCCTGAAGAGATTATTCATGACGAAAGTGAACAGACCGCCTGTATCTCTTTCTAAAATCGCTAAAATGATGTCGCATAAAGGTCGTGAATCGCGTATTGCTGTAATCGTTGGTACCGTTGTCGATGATCCTCGTCTCTTCAAGCTCCCTAATTTGAAGGTAAGATAAAGATAACCTCTATTATCAATATTTTCATTTCGTTTTGAATATGGAACTAACGTTGAATTATCATTACGATTATAGATTTGCTGTCTCCGTATAACTTCAAAAGCCAGAGCTCGCGTTTTGAAAGCCGGTGGTGAAATTTTGACATTCGATCAGCTCGCTTTGAAAGCCCCAACTGGTAAAAACACCGTACTAATGCAAGGTATGATATATCTATATGTTTTTTTCACTACGTTAAGCTAGTTGTACGATGATTTACCAATGAGAATTTTTTGTATTCAGGAAAACGTTGCGATAGAGAAGCCTGCAAACACTTCGGAAAAGCTCCAGGTGTACCGCATTCGCACACTAAACCGTATGTCCGTTCTAAGGGCAGGAAATTCGAACGTGCCAGAGGTCGTAGACGTGGTTGCGGTTATAAGAAATAAGACAAACGTACCGTTAATATCCAATTTTCTGTTTTATATATTTTGAGAAAAATATGTCGTCTTAAGATCATTATTTCGAAGGATATCAATAAAGTCCCTTTGAATTTTGTTACGTTGATGTTTTATTCATGTTGGAGGATCGTGAGTTTGAGAAATGACTAACACCAGATGGTAGTTTTTCATTATGAAAGATGGAATATGATAATGATATGTCGATATCTGTATCCAAGGGCTTGTCTATTACGTTGAATTGATCAGACATCGGTGTTAGCTGCGTTTAGGTTTGATTGATTCAACGTAATGAAATCGATGTGAACTTCTGGATTTTTTTTTTTTTTTTTTGTAAAAATTGATTCAAAAGCGTAAGGAAGACAACTTGAGATATGACGGAATATTCGAAAAATCAGATCCAGACTTAACATCTATCATATACTTGATAATATACATTGCTTTTAATCATAAAATAGTTTAGTATTTCGACATTTAGTAAGAGAACCAGATTCGGAATCCACATCGAAAGCTGAAACGAGTATCAGTGGCTATTTTCACCTCGTAGTTCCAAGTCCAGCCAATGTGTCAACGGTCAACTTTCCAGAAGCTCGAAGAAATCCTACGAATGGAATCGAGAAATTTTCGCTGACAATTCGTTGAAATTTCCGAAGCAGGTGAGCAGTGGTTTTTTACAATTATTATATTTCGTTATTTTCTAAATGGAATTTGAATTGATTGTTGAATTTTTCAGATCGAGATCGTACGTATATGAAATATGAAATATCATGTTTCATGCCACCGATATTGACTTCGTTTTCATCAAATACTCGAAGGAAAGACTACACCCAGCAAACGTGTTCAACATTTGGAGCTTGTCGTGAGAAAAAAGGCTGCAACTCATCCTTCTGACTATTGCTTAGGTAATGATCATATTCATCAGGCGTCTCAAATGTCTATACCATTTTCTAAAATTATGCTTTTTATTTTTTGAGAAAAAAAATCGCCGAATCAACCAAATTTTTTCCCATGATGCCCGAATGCATCTAATACGCATAAATCCTCTCAAGAGGGCTACAAGAAGTCCAAATTATATTTTTCAAGTTTTTATTTGTTTTGTTTTGTTTTTTTTTTTTTGAAAAAATCTGATGTGAGTGAGATGCCGAAATGTTCAAAAATTACCCCCCCCCCCCAAAAAAAACATATTTTCGAACCTTATAAATGGTCGTTGAAATTCACCATTAATGCCTTTGGAAAGAATTTCACCCTTCCCCTCTCCCTCACTCTTCCATTATTCTGCGTACAAGAGGCATTTGAAAGTTCTGGAAAATTGATTAAATTACTTAGTTGAATCATTCTGCGTTAAAAAAAATTGTCAAAGTTTCAATGAGTCAGAAGTCTTCTTGAATAAGTAAAAAAAATTAGAAGAAGAAAATTTATTACTGATTTTTTTAATGTTTCAGTTGGAAGAGATTCAAGTTGGAATAAAAATGGAAAATATGAAAACAAAAATTGAAATTCTGGAAAAAGAATAAAATGGAAGAAAAATTTCAAATGTGTATAAAAAACTATTTTCGCCAAAAAGTAGTACTTTTACACGATTTTTTTTCGAATGATTCAAGTATTAATTTACGTTAGTTCAGAGTGTATTTTGTATTATGAAATAGAGTTAAATAGTACAAAAAAATGTCATCCTTTCCCCCCCCCCCCCAGTGAAAAATCATCAAAAAAATGAATATTGCAGGACATGTTGAAAAACTTTTCAATTTTTGCGAAAATTCCAACTCCCTTTCTGAAAACAAAAACAGTCCCCCCTAAAAATTCTGGTTTCTGTATATAGAAAAGCCCCACCATCTCACCCCTCATTCCCCTTGGAGTTGAAAACAATTCGAAAAATGAAATTACAATTTTAAAAAAAATTCTGGATTCTAGAGTTAGAACTTCCCTTTTGTGCGGATCCTTCGAGGCTCAAAGAATTGAAATAAGGAAATTTTTTCTAAAAAAATTGGAGAGGTTTTTTTCTAGCTCAAGATGAGCTATTTTTCATTTCCAATTCCAAATAAAAATGAACCAATTATTCAAAATCGACCGACTTATCAGAATGGGTTAAAATTTCGCAAGAATTTCAAATATTTTGATGAACCTTTTTTTGAGCATTTCTGAAAAATGTTGAGCTCAAAATATCGAGATGTGACTTTTGAAATTTTTGAAAAACTGCCATCTGACCTATTATCAAAATGAGTTTAAATTTTGCGAAAATTTCATACATTTCGATGAAATTATTTTTTGAGCTCAAAATTGAGTTGTAATTTTTGTGATTTTTGAAGTACGATACATATTGTGCAACTTATTCAAATGGGTAAAAATTTCACGAGGATTTCAAACATACTTGGGCATAAATACTGTTTAGTTAGCATTTCTGAAGAATTTTGATTTTAAAATTAAGACAAGATTTTCGTAATTTTTTGAAACAATGTAATGTAACTGATCAAAATTGATAATAAAAAGGTTTAAAGTTTTGTGCAAATTGCAAATACGTAACTATTGCAAAAATGTTTTTTTGGGTATTTTAGAAAAATTTTTAGTTTTTTTATGGGTTGAAATTTTGCCAAAATTTTAAATGTTTCGTTGATTTTTTTTTGACAATTCCTACAAAATTTTGATTTTTAAAGCGTTATTTTAAAAATTTTTTGAACGAGTTGGGAATTTTGTGAGAATTTTAAATATTACTATGAAAATGTTTTTTGAGCATTTTGAGATGAATTTTTAGTTGAAAATCAGGTCATGATCATGATGTTTGGGGTTTTTTTGGGAAAAGTACCTTGTGACAGTTGTGACCTATCAAAATAGCTTAAAATTTCGCGAAAATTTATAATATTACAATATAAATCTTTTTCGAGCAATTCTGAGGAATTTTGAGCTGGAAGTTGGGTCAGGATTTTTGGATGTTTGAAAGTGTAGCGAGTAAATGGGTTAAAATTTTGTTTAGTAATTTTTGAAAAATTTTCAGCCCAAAATTGAGTCATGATTCTTAGGATTTTCGAATAAGTGTAATAAGATCTATCAAAATAGATTGAAATTCAGAAATTTCTGTTGAATGTTTTTTTAAATAACTTTTTTATGGATTTTTCGTTCAAAATTAGGTAAATATTTGGGACTTGGAGTAACCGTAACAATTTTTCCATGAGTTGTAATTGTAACGTTGCTAAAATTCTTTCAAAAATGTCTAAAATCATTTAGGTACCTATCGAAATGAGTTGAAATTTTGCAAAACATTAAAAGGTTTTGACGATTTTTTTTTTCAAGTGTCGAAAATTTTTGCATAAAATTAACAATTTTCCATCAAAGCTTTTTTTGAACATTTTGAGATTTTTGTAAAAATTGTCATGTAACCTATCAAAAAGTCATGGAATTTCGGTAAAAAACATCAACATTTTTAGAAATGCTCGGTAGAACATTTTCGTTTAAATCTTTGAATTTCTCGAAATTTCAACTGCTTTTGATTGGTTACATGGCAGTTTGAAAAAAATCCCAAAAATTATGACCCAATTTTGGGCTCGAAATTCTTCTAAAATGTTCAAAAAACATTTTCATCGAAACATTGGAAATTCCTGTAAAATTCTAGCTCTTTTTGATTGATTGCAGGACGATAATTCAAAAATCACGACAACTAATTTTAAGCTCAAAATTCATCAGAAAAGCTCAAAAAACATTTTCATCGAAATATTTGAAATTCTAGCCAAATTTTAATCCATTTTGACAGTTCGTACGACACTTTTTCAAAAATCTTGAGAATCACAACTCAGTTGTAAACTCAAAATTCTCTGAAAAAAAATCAAAAAATTATTTTCGTCGAAAAATTTAAAATTTAAAATTCTAGCAAAATTTTAACCCATTTTTATTATTTATGTTGCACTTTTTCAATGCTCTAAAAAATCATGACTCAATTTTCAATTCAAAATAATTATTTTAAAATAAAAGATTTTGTTGTTCTGAAGAATTTTTTACTCTGGAAAAAAATCACTACCTTGGATCTTGCTCGTGTTAAAACCACTCGATTTGATGTCGATTTTGTCGAATCATAGGTATTACTGTGGCATGGCGAGACTGGGCGGAGGGTATGTAGACATATGTAGACAAGTAAGGGATGAATAGAATACAATGTGCATTGTTGTTTAGTGGTTGAGGGACGTGAAGGGAAAAAGAGAAAGCGGTTTTGGTAGGTATGAAATGTATCATTCTTTAGAATTCGAATGTGATGTGAGATTTGCAGTTAGAAAATATCCTTGTTCCTGTTCTGTGTCGTGTATTAGATGAAAGAAACGAGGTGTGCATCGTGCACGTTTTCATCAATTTCCTGAATCCTGATCCTTAAAATTAACCTTAAACACTATGCTCGGTCGCGCAATTAGCCATAGTAAGATACTTTCTCGCAAAAAGAAAAGTAGTTTTTGTGATTTTTTCAAACGTTTTCGTAAACCCAATAATTATTCAGAAACCTGGAGTAGAATAACTTACGATGGTACCGAAGTTGACTTTCAACTGGCTATTGACAGATACGTCAATTATCTGAACAGGAACAAGTGTAATATTTCATTCAATATATGTAAAAGGTTACAGCATTCGATAAATATCTGGTTTGTAGGCCAATTCCAACTTTGAAAATTATCATTTTCCATTTTCATCAGTTTTTATAAGATTTTTTTGTACGTAATCGTTATCGATCAATTTTCAGGACAGATGTTACGAGGTTGGAAAATTACACCCTGCCAGCTTTGGAACCAACAGTTGACCAGGAGACGGACAGCTCGAGTTCAAGCAGCGGACTTGTTTGCGATTCTTCAACTATTAGTAATGGTCAAAACTTGAACCGGTTTATTAAAAATTTCGAAAAGTTATTGAGATTTTTACTGTTACCCGATCATCACGTAAATGGAATACCTCCTATCGGAGCTCGCGATAGGAAACATGCTATGCAACTTTGTATTTCGGCGTGCGATGTTCCAATACCTATCGCTAACGAATGGTTTCAACCCGTTTTCAAATGTCCTAGACCTCCCAAACGTAGGAAAAAATCGAAAACCATCGGATTGAATTGATCGGTGAGATGAAAATTCATTCTTGTATTATTTTGTTGATATTTTCATTTAAAAAAATATATATTTATTGTAATGAATATTAATTGGAAGATTTTAACATCGATTATTAATTTATTTATGCACGAAATCCAAATAGGTACTTATTATAGGAATAAGTTTTGTGCTTGGTTAATTATCTGTAATTAAATTCTTGCATTTTGTTTGTCATAGAATACGTCAAAAAATCGTGAGGTGATCACTCTTCTGTACCTGAGAATACCTTGGACTATCACCTTACTCAACAAAATGCAACATTTCATCGAATTTCGAAGAAAAAATAATAATTAAAATATGCATAAGGTATGATAGTTTGTAGTGCGTTATTTTGTTGCTATTTTTCTCAATCCTATTTGTGCATAGTAATGTTAATAATCGTATTTTTCAACGTCAGATTCAGATAATATTTCAAATAATGCTCAATCAGCGGTTATTCCGAATGTGTTCCAAGATTTTGAGATCGTCATTAAAAGAATAATAATTGTTGAAATCCATCGTGAGATAACGCTCAGCTCAGGTAAAAACTAAAAATAATTCATGTTTTGATTGAGGCAGATGAAGGAATAGATCAAAATTTGGTTACTTTGTACTTTACGTATCATAAGTTTCCGTTGCTAAATTTCTCTCCTTTTTTTTTTTTTTTTTTTTTTTTACAAATTTTCAAAAATGTTGATTATTTCTGAAAAGCAAAGTCCTGCTTTCTGTGAAATTGTCAGTCTTTTTTTTTTCACCAAAAAATTGTCAAAAATTCTCATGTTTACTAAAAATGACAAAAATTCTCGTTTTTTTAATTGTCCAAAAATTGTGCTTTTTGCAAAAAAATTTAGCTATTGAAGTCTCGTTTATTACCCAATATTGCAAAAAATCATCAAAGAGTGTCGTTTTGTAGCCTCTCTTTTTTGCCAAAAAATGTAAAAAGTTCTCGTTTTTTAACAAAACTGCCAAAAATTGTCGTTTTTTGCCAAAAAAAATCCAAAATAAAATTCTTACTCAATTTCAAAAGTAGTCTAAATAAAGTTTTGCTTTTCAACAAATTTGCTAATAATTGTGTTTTTTTTTGCTGAAAATTTCAAGTTTCACTTTCATTTTTAAAAAATCATTTAAAAGTTTCGGTTTTTTTGACGAAAATTATTTCCAAGAAAAAGTGCTACTTTTGTTAAAACGTTGTCAACGTTTCAATTCATGAATTGCAAAAATTCCCACTTTGTTCCCAAAAATTGTCTTGAAAGTATCAGTTTATCTTTATTGTTAATTATCGCCAAAAGTTCTGTTTAAATCATCGAGGTCAAGTTTAATTATTGAATTTTGAATTTTAATTGAGAAGAAGATATTTGAAAATTTTTTGAGTGATATTTTTTGGTACAATTTCAATATTTATCTGTAGTTTTGTGTTACCTATTTTCTAAGCATTAAAATTGCTGAAAATTACCTAAAAATGAGGAAAAGTTGGCAAATTTTATGTTGAAAAAGTCTTTAAATAACTGAAAAATTAATCTGAAAAAAAAATTTAAAATTGATTTTCCAAGATTTTGATTTTTTTATTGCAAATTGAAATCTTTTTAAAAGCTGAACTTTTCAAGTTTTCAAACGAATTTTTTCAATTTTAAAAATTGATTTGAGATGTTTTTTTCAATAAATTATTTAGATTGATTTTATACTCTGTGGAAATTACTGTATAAATGTATTAAATGATGTTGGTAAAATTAAATTTGGATGAAAAATTGTTTTAAAAAAGTATATAAATACCAAAGGTCTGAAACTATCGATAAGTAAGTGACAAAATTTGAGTAAAATATTGTGAAAATTGCATGAAGAATTATTTTTTTAAATGTTGGAAATCATACAAAAACTCTAAAATAGAAAATAAAATAAAATCAACGAAAAAAATTGTTTTAAAAAGTGTTGAAATGATATTAAAAAAAATTTAAATCAATGAAAATCGTTGAAATGCTGAAATGTCGCGAAAACCAAACTAAAAATATAAAATAATGAATGCTATCGTAGAAAATGTCAATAAAATTTGCTAAAAATTGGATAAAAAATAGTTTGAAAAGTGTTGAAAATTTGAGATGATGTGAAAAATCTGAAAAAGTAATAAAATGTACGAAAATTGTCAGCAAGTTACAAAATTTCAATAAAATTTGCCAAAAGTAGTGTTTTAAAAAAAAAGTGTTGCAATGATATGAAAACTTGAAAAATATCAATAAAAAGTGGCAAAATTCTGTCAAGTTTGCCAAAAATTGCTTGAAAAATTATGTTTGAAATGATGTAAAAAAATTTTTTTAAAAATCAATAAAAATGCTTCGAAGGGGTCAAAATGATGTTGATTTGAACTATCAAAAATTTTCTTATTAATAGAAAAACGTTATCGTTGAATCAAATCTATGAAAAACTAATAAATTATTTCAATAAAAAAATTAATGTTGATTAATAAACAAACAGGAAATTAATCTTAACATGATTATTGATTATACATTTATAATTTAAAAAAAAAAAATCGATTAAATTCATTTTAAAAGAAATTGCCGATTAATACAGCTTTATATTTTTTGTTCGCAGATACTTAAATCCAGAACCAATTCTTCGATGCAGATTTTTCATCCAATGTGAAGCTTTCACAAAAACTGATATCCAGAATATGGTCTTCAACAAAGTAATTAGAAATGTTCAAAAAGTACTCAAGTGCTCGCTCCAGAATAATTTCACGATTTCATCTGATGAGACGAAGAATTTACATAAGCAGTATAAAAATATCCGAATTGAAATCTCCTAGTTTTGGTATCCTTTTTTGTACGCTTATCTGAATTTCTAAATCTGTCTTGCCCCACTTTCGATGTGTTGTATGTATTTTATTTATTTTGTTTTATTTTTTAAAATTGAATCGTTTGGCATATTTAGGTATATGTATGGTATTGAATGAATGATTTTGTAATAAGGTTTGTGATAGTTTAAACTAATCATCAATTATTCGTTAAATAAACACAATGATATTAACTTCCAACTTTTTTATTACATATAAATTTCAACAATGTTTCATCAAAAATGAAAAATTAAAGAGAAACGGACAAAAACAAAACTTAAACCTAATCAGTCAACTTGAATATTGATTTATGTACCAAAAAAAAAAAAAAAAAAATGAAAAACAAAGATGCTCATATACCTAAAGTAGGTAGTTGAAACAACACTGAAATGAACAGTCGACAGATAAATAATAATAAAATATAAATAAAAATTTACACGAAACGAAATTGACGAAATGATTATTATAAAAATGATTAACAATAAAATACAGCCTTTGAAACTAGACAATTCGAACAGAATTCATCTAAGGAACCTCAACAACATAAAAATAGATAAATTGTCACAAGTTCAAAATACATACAACTAGAAATAATTGAATTCGATTCGGTTATTCAATATTTTAACATAAAAAATTTGTAAACTTATAAAAGTTAGTTAGTCTGTAGCTAATGAAGGTAAGTCTTAGACTCTTTCGCAACTTTTTGGTAAGAAAGTTGAGACAGATTTGAAAAAAGATACATTTATTTTCTTCCCCTCAATCTGGCCCCAGAACCTCAAACATCGCTTTTTCAATTCAATTTTTCAACAGAAATATTCTTTGAAGAGTCCATTTTTTAAAAATGTTATGAAGTATCAAGAGAATTTGACATTTTATGTTGAATTACACAAATTCTTAAATTTTTCAACTGACCAATTCCAGCAAAATTATTTTTTCCATCGACTAGAAATGAAGCTGATTCAATCACGCATGAAATAAGATCAATTTCCAAAAATAGGCACTCGACCATTAACTCAAATCCTCTGCTCCGTCAAATCAGCCATAAATTCATCAGCACCTAGCAAGTTTTCAGCTTGCCATTTGTTCAAAGCATTCAAACTATTAGAAGCAGCACTCGAATCAAAATCACAAACGGTTAATTTCCCTCGGCTAATTAACCTAATAATGAAATCCTTCGTTCCATCGAACTCGTCGATTCTCCATTGAGACAGAGCATTCAGCGTATTAGCAACAGCTCGAGAATCGAATCGATCGACTGTTCGACTACCTAATTTAATCAACTCGACGACAAACTCCCTGCCTTCGTGTAACTCGTCGACGTTCCATTTGGACAACGCGAACAAACTGTTAGAAACAGCTTGAGGATTAAATTCGTCGACGGTTGAATTTCCTCGTTGTATTAATCGAACGACGAATTCCTTCGATCCTTCGAATTCGTCAGTATTCCATTTGGACAACGCGTATAAACTATTTGAAACGGCTTGAGAATTAAACGCTGCGATCGTCGAATTACCTCGTTTCACTAACTCTACGATAAATTCTCTGGCTGCGGGTATTTCATCGATGTTCCACTTGGATAAAGCGTTCAAGCAATTGGAAACTGGTTGGGAATCGAATCGAGCAGATATTGAAACGCCTCGTTGAATTAATCGACCGATGAATTCCTTAGCTTCTGGCGATTCATAGATTTTCCATTTAGATAAAGCGTTCAAACAAGTTGAAATCTCCAGCGAGCCAAATCCATCGACGAATCGATTACCGGAAGTTATCAGCTGGGTAATGAACTCACTGGTTTCTGGGATTTCATCGATGTTCCATTTAGAAAGGGCGTTCAACGTATTCGATATATTCTGAGGGTCGAACCGGTTCACTTTCGAGTTACCCTGTTTTACTAATTGGGCGATGAAATTTCGGGATCCTTCGAATTCATCGATATCCCACTTGGACAACGCGTTGAAACAATTAGCGATAGCTAAAGGATCGAATTCATCGATCAATAAGCTTCCTCGTTCCAAAAGCTGATTAATAAACTTTCTAGCTCTTGGTAACTCGTCGATGTTCCATTTAGACAGTGCGTTTAAACTGTTGGCCACTGCTTGAGAATTGAATCTGTCAACTGTTGAGTTTCCTCGCTCGACTAATAAATCGAGGAATTCTTTAGCTCCTTGTAATCTGTTCGTATCCCATTTGGATAAAGCGTTCAAACAATTAGAAACGTTCTGCGAATCGAACTCGTCGATTTTTGAGATGGCTTGTTTTATCAGTCGAGTAACGAATATTTCGGATTTTTGAAATTCTTGGATATTCCATTTGGATAAACCGTTCAAGCTGCCAGAAATACCTGAAGGGGTGAATTGATCGGTTATCGAGTTACCACAATTCACGAGCTGAGTAATAAACGCCCTAGCTGAGGGTAGTTCGTCGATATCCCACTTTGAAACAGCGTTCAAACTATTGGCGATTTCTTGAGAATCGAATTCTTCGATGGTTTTAGTTCCTCGTTTGAGTAAACGAACAATAATGTCTTTAGCTCCGGTAAACTCGTCGATATTCTTTTTACACAATGCATTCAGGGTATTAGAAATTGCTTGAGAAGTAAATTCGTTCATCGTCGGACTTGCTCTTTTTATTAAATGAACGACAAACTCTCTGGCACCGGGTAACTCGTCGATATTCCATTTAAACAGAGCGTTCAAGCTATTGGCGATCTCTTGAGCTTGGAATCTTTCGACTGTAGCTCGTCCTCGAGCAACCAATTGAGTAATGAATTCTCTAGACCCTTCGAACTCGTCTATATTCCATTTTGATAAAGCGTTCAAACAGTTGGCGACGTTCTGCGAATCGAATTCATCAACCATCGAACTCCCTCGTTTTATTATCTCAACGATGAGTTCTCTAGCACCTTCGAACTCGTCGATTTTCCATTTTGATAAAGCATTCAAGATATTAGCAGTCTCTTGAGCATTGAAACTGCCAACTGAGGAGGTTCCTTGCTTCAGGAGCTCGATGATGAACTCTCTGGCTTCTTCGAACTCGTCGATATTCCATTTACTAAGAGCGTTCAAGCTATTAGCGATACCCTGCGAATTGAATCTAGCGATTAACGAACGACCGTGTTTTATTAATCGAGTTATCAATTCTCTGGTTCCTTCTAGTTCGTCGATGTTCCATTTGGCAAGAGCATTCAAGCAGCTAGAAATACCCAACGAGTCGAACGTATCGGATGTGAGGATTCCACATCTGACCAACTGAATGATGAAATTTTTACTACTTTCTACTTCGTGAATATTCCATTTAGACAACGCGTTCAAGCTATTGGCGATCTCTTGAGGATTGAAACCACCGGCCGTCGAGCTTCCTCGTTTAATTAACCGAACGACGAACTCTTTGGAACCGAGTAATTCATCCAAGTTCCATTTGCAAAACGCATTCAGACTGTTGGCGATACCTTGACAAGCGAATTGATCGACGATAGTGTCTCCATTTTTGACTAACGAAATAATGAAACCTCTAGCTTCTTGCATCTCGTCGACGTTCCATTTAGACAGGGCGTTCAAACTGTGCGCGATCTCCATGGCGTTGAATTTATTCGCCATGCCGGTTCCTTGTTTCATTACGAACATTACGAACTCCTTGGCCCCTCGTAATTCATCCACGTTCCATTTGGAAATCGCGTTCAAGGTTTTGGCGATACTCAGAGGAGTGAATCTATCACCGGTCGAGCTTCCTCGTTTAAACAGCAGTACGATGAATTCCTTGGACCCTTCGAAATCGTCCACGTTCCACGTGGACAACGCACTCAAGCTGTTTGAAACTTCCAATGAATTGAACTGATCGGTTATTCTGGCGCCTCGTTTAACCAAACGACTGATGAATCTCTTGGATCCGTCGAACTCGTCGATGTTCCATTTAGATAACGCGCTTAGACAATTAGTGATACCTCGAGCATCGAATTTATCGACTGTTTCGTACTCCAGTAGCCAAGTTCCTCGACGAATCAAACCACGAATTACAGATTTGAATAAATCAACCTTGATTATTTTTCGGTTACCGACTTGAATACCGCCTTCCCATACATCTCCGTTCAACACGTCCCATTTGGATAAGGCGTGTAAACTATTAGCAACTTGCCAAGAGCTAAATTTAGAAAGAGATCGACTATTCCGGTCTAGTAACTGGTCTCCTTTCTCAGCCAATCTAACGATTAACCTTTTGAAATTTTCTCGATGTTCGGAGTTCCAATCGCTGCCGAAAATTTTCGATTTTAGTAAATTATTGAAGGCGCCGGAAATCGCGGTAGCTTCGTTTCCGCCCAACGTATCGAAACGTAAGACCCATTCTTCCACCAAATGACCTATTTCCTCGGTCAAGTTTTTTACCGTAGAATTTAACAGCTTGGAGAAATCAGCGTGTTTTTTGAAGTTGGCGATTCTCTCTTCGTTACTTTCCGTTCGCACGTAACGTAGTTTATCTTCGTTTCTTTCCGTGCGTACGTAACGTATTTTGTCTTCGTTTCTTTCTGTGTGAGCGTAACGTAATTCGTTGGAGAAATTAGCATTATTGGATAAGCTAAGGAATGTTTGTTTCGCATTAGAATGAGTATAATGAACTAGCTTTGGAGAATCGACACGATCTTGATGTAATTTTTCTGAGAAGTAATTACGACCTCGAAGATTGGGAAATATTTTTATGGTGGTACTTTCGTGGAAATAGAATAACTGCTTCGACAGATGTGTGTGACCTTTACAGATGGAAAACATTTTTACAGTTGAATGTTGTAACACTTTTTAATCAAAGAATCTCGTCAAACGTTCGAACAGTTTAGCCAGAGAATTGACGACTTGAGAGTTGCAGCTGCATAGAATATGGTAACGACCGGATCGATGAAATCGTTTCGCTTTTTTGCTTCGTTTCTCAACGTAAAGAATTCCTGTGAAATATAACAAATTTATTTTAAATGATTGGAACGTGAAACATTGAGAATTGACTTCGATTGTAATAAATTTATTAAAATCTGAACATTCTAAAAACAAAACACTAAACTGCGTTAATAGAAATGCATTTCAATGTGGAATTCCACTCACCAATTTGGATTTTCTTCGATTCAGAGTTGAATAAGGCACTAAATATCTCGGTTTCTCGACGTAATGTTTTTCCTTATAACTTCAACGAGCTATCGTACGATAATAAAAACTGAATCGCACAAGATTTTACTGATTTTTCGGTAACTACTGAGGCAAACCCTGAAAAAAAACGCAGATTAATGGTTACGTTTGAAGTAAGTCAACGAAGATCGATGATGACTTTTTCCATCATGATGATTACTCACAAATTGGGACACGACGAACGATGACTTCAAGATAAAGTAGGTAGTGATCTAATGACGAAACTGTATATTCCAGCTACAATGGAAACAGACAGGTTACAGCAGTCACTCAATTAGTTATCATGTTATCAACGTAATAATACATGTAAGTATCTATACAGAATAGTGAGTGTCACTCGAACAACACTTACTCATTAATAATTTACGAACATTCATTAGAAAATCGAGTTGGTGTACGATATTTTTCAGCTATCAAGGTCGGTTCATTACCGGCGTAACGTCAGCTTATCAATACTGCTGCTGATGAATAAGCTTGAGTATTGAATGTAGAAAGCTTCAGAGTCCAGAGCTTCACTATAATTGATCAAATTGATGAGAAAAGCAAAAGTTTAAAATTAAAACTGATCAGAGTTCTCCGACACCAGAAATTTCAAATTTTGATTTGAAAACCAAAATTCTTATCAACATGTCAACATCAAGATTCATTATTCAAGGACATATTAATTTTACTGTTTACAAGAGATTATTTGCATTTTGTGGAGCATGAATTCATGTCCCGGTGAGTTAGGAGCATTGACCTTTAGGAGTCTCCGGTTTTTACTTTTTTTTTTGAAATTCCGACCATTTACACACCAAAATTAAAAATATCGTTCCAAACGTGTCCAAACTGGAACACACAGATTTGTGAAAAGACAAGCACCCATCTCGTGTTCGGTGTTTTTACACTTTTTAGCCAAATTTTTGTAAAAAATGATGGCTATTGCGGTAAGCCCAACTTTGGATACAAAGGTAGGTCGGGGATCAAAAATTCTGATAGTTCTCGACGTTTTGAGCACAAACTAGACGATTCCCGGTGTGTCAGTTTTTATATTTATTTACTATTAGATATACATATATTTATTTATTATAAGTTTCACTTTCAGTTTCAGCACAATCGAGATTTTTACATTATTTATGACCTGGAACCTGCTCTAATTGATCAAATCAACTCAAACTAGTCAAACTTAGAGAATACGGTTCTTTTAGGACCTAGAATTGACCGCCGCAGTTTGAAGGGTCAAAGTTGAAAATTACAGAAAGGTCATTTTTTTGGAGGGGCATAATATGACCCCAATCAGATGAAAGGATCCAAAATCATACCATTGGTCAGTACCCCCATTTTGATCAACATATCCAAATTTCAGATTCCTAGGTCATCCCCACCCTAATTAAAGTGGGAAAAACCACATTTGACCCCAGTTTTTGACCCCCCCCCTCACCCCTAAAATTGATCTAGAAGGTCCAAATTTTCAGCATACAATGGGAGGGTGTCCCATGAGTGATTATTGCAGGTTTCAAACCTTCCAATCGGATTTGACCTCTCTCCAGGATCAAAAAAGTGGATTTTTTTTGCTATTTAATGTGTTTTTCAATTTTTCAGACAGACTGTAGCCCCTCCAAATTGACCTAGAGGGTCCAAATTTTCACAGTACATTCGGAGGATGTATCCGAAATGCCTTTTGCATGTTTCAACCTTCCAACCCCATTTTTATAGAAAGGTCATTTTTTGGAGGGTCATAATATGACCCCAAATAGATGAAAAGGATCCAAAATCATACCATTGGTCAGTACCCCCATTGTGATCAACATATCCAAATTTCAGCTTCCTAGGTCATCCCCACCCCGATTAAGGTGGGAGAAACCACATTTGACACCAGTTTTTGACCCCCTCACCCCTAAAATTGATCTAGAAGGTCCAAATTTTTAGCATACAATGGAAGGGTGCCTCATGAGTGATTATTGCAGGTTTCAAACCTTCCAACCGGATTTGACCTCTCTCCAGGATCAAAAAAGTGGATTTTTTTTGCTATTTAACGTGTTTTTCAATTTTTCAAACAGCCTGTAGCCCCTCCAAATTGACCTAGAGGGTCCAAATTTTCACAGTACAATGGGAGGGTGTACCCGAAGTGCCTTTTGCATGTTTCAACCTTCCAACCCTATTTAACCCTTTTCCAGGGTCAAATGAGTTTTTCGATGTTTAGGAAAGCCTACAGCACCTCCAAATTGACCTAGAGGGTCCAAATTTTCACAGTACATTCGGAGGATGTATCCGAAGTGCCGTTTGCCGGTTTTAACCTTCCTACCCCATTTGACCTGTTTCAGGGTCAAGACAGGTTTGTTACCATACTTTTTGCAGGAGGAAGAAGAGAGTTGGGCAAAGCCCGAGGGGGATGCAGGGGGACAGAGTCTCCCCAAACACAGGCATAGGCAAAGCACAGGAGCGAAGCGAGCAGCGAGGGTGCGAGTAGTTCAAGAGCACTCAATGTTTCTGGCACAAAAATTTGGCTCTTACGTAGCGGCAGACTGCTACGACTTTTTTTTTTTTTTGGAAAACCAGAATTTTCAAAAAGTTGCTGGAGGCTTCAAAATGACTTGTAACACCAACGGTCTACTTATAAAAACGTGTTGCAATTGGAATGAAGATTGAATTTCAGATTTGAGATTTTCAACTTCACTTTAAAAATAAAATTTTTATAGAAATTTCAAACTTCAAAAATCTGCTGGAGGCTGTGGAGGCTCCAGGAATTTCTGTAAAGTCGCCGAAGACTCGAAAGCAACTTGAAAGTTGAAACTTGAAACCATCTGCAGTCAAATAGTCAAATTGATACAAGGAGTTGAAATTAGAGTACACAGTAAATTCAGGCTTTCCAGCTTCATTTTTGGTAAAATTTAGTGGAAATTTCATGTTTAAAAAATCTGCTGGAGGCTCCAGAATTGTTGAAACTGGTTCAAACCCGTTTTCAATCGATTTGACAATTAAAAATAAGCTTTATCCCATAGAGAGAACCTGCAAGTTGGAAAAAAATTGATGGAAAACTGTCAAAGTTGAAATTTTTGTAATTAAACTCACAGAGGACACAACATATTCACTTACATGTTTATTAAACAACAACTGAACAAATATAAAATGGTACAAAGTATTTATAACATCGTAGAAGATTGTAGAAAAATGCTAGAAAAGTTAGCGTAAGATCGAGAAGAATAAATCTAGAAGAAATCTAGAAGAAATAAGAAAATACTGGAGAATGATAAAACCATGATAAAAAGTAAAAACAGAGTTTGAAAATTGCCCAAGAGATAGCGTAATACGCAAATCTCACAACAATTTTATTCAAAATAGGTACGTAGAACAAAACGACAAAACTAAGTCTAAAACAAAACAGAAATGGCAAAATAAATCGAAAGTATCAATGTACCTAGCTACCTACCTATCTAATAATAAAAAAAAAACATGCAAACACGTAGGAAAAGTTGAAAAACAATCGTAACTTTATACTTGATATACATTTTTTCAGTCTAGAATACCAACCAATCCTATACAACGGAGTTTATTCAGCATAGATTACTCCACCATAAAAACCCATTATCATATTGACCCCATCAGCACTGACGAACTGAACTCGTTCCGGCAACTTTGGAATCTCAATCCATGTATTCGACTTCACATCATATTTCTCATTTTCGATGAATGGTCTCATTTCTACAGCATAGATAAACTCATCACGATGAATCAGTTTATGGCTCGCTCTGCCTTCATTCATAGGCTGCAGATCGGTTTTCCATTTATTAGCCGTCACATCGAATATACTAAACGTATTATGCAAAGTACTATCATGACTGGAGCCTGAAATCGCTAAGTTTCCATCGAACGCACAAACGGCCGCATAAAAATGTTGAAACGGATTTGGGAATGCGATACAATTACTAATCCGGGGAGCACGAGAATCGATTGACACAATATATCGATCATCAGACTTGGAGATATGATTTTTACATCCTACAACATACAAAACATGATCTAAAACCGTAACATCGGACCATCCTGAATAATCATACAGAACTGATTTCGATAAATTGGGTGATGAAGGTACATGAAAAACGTTTTCCCACGTGTCTAGTTCACAGTGGTAAGCCCAAATGTTCGTAGCAGAATATCCACGAAATAAATAAATCGTTTTCTCAACTGCGATCAACCTGTAAGCATCATTACACCACTTAACACCATTTATTGGCACTTGCAAATCTATTCTATCATTATCTTCATCGAAACAAGAAAAAACGAATTTTTTGGTGAAGAAATTCAATTCTAAACAGTAAGTCTTCGTTCCAATTGTGCAAAATTTCTTGAAAGATAGATCGCTGGCTTGAAAGTTCGATAATGTACAATTGGTAAATGACTCATTTATCTTCAGTTTTCCCCAACCTGTGACTCCACTTTTAACATCAACGGTAGTCAGGTAAAGATTTAAGCTTAAATCGACATCGTCATCATTGAATTGAGTTCCATATTCCACACTTTGACTGCTATCTTCACTTCTCGTAGCAGCAACTATCAGATCAGCCACTGCTGAGGTCCATGTGGGTTTTTTGCTGAACGCGGGAATTTGCAAGAGCATCCTAATATCCTTCGCACTAATGTTATTATATTTACACCACTTGATAATTGCTACGAGAATTTCATCATCGAACCTGCTAGTGGACGATGTTACTTCTGAAAGTAAATGTTTAAATACATCGCACGAAAGTTCCAAAAAACCGTCAGTTTTTCCCCAAAGCTCCAGGGCCACAGCTAACGCCCCTACACACTCGTCATATAATTTTTCAGCTCCGATGGTTTTCGCAAATGCGCATGTTTCAGGTAAGTAACGCATATAAAATACATTCTTGATGATACAGTCCACACATGCGTTGAAGATCCTATCACATTGGAGCAAATGGCTCGCTTTTAATACGAAATACGCATTTCTTGGAAGCAAACGAATTCGCGTGGAATAAATAGCTGACAGCAAAATTTCCATTACTTCGGCATCGATGTCCTGAATGGGAATGGTTTTCAAGCTGCTTTCTTTGAAATTTCCACCGAACATGACTTGAAAATAAGTAGACGAGGCTGTCAAAATGATACGATGACAAGGAAACAAAGTACCGCCGATATCGAGAGTCACGTCGCAAAAGAGATTCTTTTTTCTGTATTCGTTCATGGTGTCGAAAACACTACTCGGAGGGGTATCCAGTATTATTTCTTCGAACGGAGCTGAAGTGAAAAAAGAAAAGTTTTGGTTAGAATATTCGCTGATGCTTCATGATTGACGATATGATCAAATCACCGATGGAGCTTACTAGTCATTCTTCCAAATTGTGATTGTGAATAATGAAACCGAATTTATATATGGCAGCAATCACTGAAAAAATAACTCTATATGAGATTTTATGAAATACGTAATACGTATGTATGTAAGTATAGGTAATTCTGTTATTTCAAAAGAAGAATTTGAGCTTTGAAAATGCATGCAATCAGCCGGAATATGATCGGAATTAACTTGCTCCAAATTACTTACTACGATTGGCATCTTAGCAGTTGAAGCAGAATGTAACTGATACTACCACACTTAAACTTTTCTTCAAATTTATCGCTTCGCTAACTTGAAAATTTTTAAAAAAATTTTCGTGTTTTTCCCTCATTTTTTTTGTGTTTACATTTCACAGATCTGATAAGTGATGCGATAACAGAGACAGGTTTCTCTCTATATAGTGTTTCTCATTGGCTGGAATTCACACTACATTATAAAGTGGACTGCTAGTGGGGTGAGTCATTTTGTGGGCGTGGGCACCAGAAACTTTTTGAAAATTCGTGGAGCCTCCAGTAGATTTTTGAAATTTGAAATTTCCACAAAATCTCATCTAAAGCAGCTAGAAAGCTAAAATTCATTCTGTAAGCTAATAGTCCGGCATATCTCGACAATAGGAGTAATTGCACCCCCCCCCCGCCAATGTTCCGGGACAACTTTTTTCTTAGAGGGGACGTCCTAAGGAACATTTTAAAGCAAACTTGCCAAAAAAAAGTTGGCCTTACTTACAAAATGGCGGCCATTTTGATTGACAGGTCAGCCGAAATCGCAGATTTTGCGTTTTAACATAGGACTTGCACGAACTTTTTCAAACTTCACAAAGGTAGATCGAAAGATCATGCAAAAATTCATCACCTGTCAAAATTTCAAGTGCTAAAGTGCGTTTTTCGATTTTTGGTGAATTTTTGAAAATCGAATTTAGGCCAAAAATGAGGTAAAAAATCAAAATATTACCAAATTGACCAAGAAAGCTGAAATTTGGGATATACCCTATTTTCGACATGCCAAATCGGTTGGAAACGCCAAACGGTTTCAACCCGTTTTGAGCAGTTCTGGAGTCTCCAGCAGATTTTTGAAACTCGAAATTCCCACAAAATTCCATCAAATTGAAGTTGTAAAGCTAAAATTTATTCTAAAAACTAATTTCAATACGCTACGAAGTACTGCAGGTGAATTTCAAGTCGTTTTGGATCCTCCAGCGACTTTTTGAAAATTCCTGAAGCCTCCAGCAGATTTTTGAAACTTTAAATTTTCACCAAATTTCATCAAATGGAGATGGAAAGCTGAAATTTACTCTACACTCCAATTTTAACACCCTCTGAAAACGACTTCTGGTGGAATTCAAGTCATTTTAGAGCCTCCAACGACTTTTTTGAAAATTACTGGAGCCTCCAGTAGATTTTTGAAACTTTGAATTTCCCCAAAATTTTATCAAACCAAGATGGAATTGGAGAGTCGAAATTCATTCGGCAAACTAATTTCAATACGCTACGACGTTGACTGCTGGTAGATTTCAAGTCATCTTAGAGCCTCCAACGACTTTTTTGAAAATTACTGGAGCCTCCAGTAGATTTTTGTAACTTTAAATTTTCACAAAATTTCATCAAATGGAGTTGAAAAGCTGAAATTTACTCTACACTCCAATTTGAACACTCTCTGAAGACGACTCCAGGTGGGTTCAAGTAATTTTAGGGCCTCCAGCTACTTTTTTTGAAAATTACTGGAGCCTCCAGCAGATTTTTGAAACTTTAAATTTTCACCAAATTTCATCAAATATGGAGATGGAAAGCTGAAATTTACTCTACACTCCAATTTTAACAACCTTCTGAAGACGACTTCAGGTGGGTTCAAGTCATTTTAGGGCTTCCAGCGACTTTTTTTGAAAATTACTGGAGCCTCCAGCAGATTTTTGAAACTTGAAATTTTCCCAACATAAATTTATCAAAATGGAGTTGGCAAGCTGAAATTTACTTCGCAGACTACATGGTGGTTTCAAATGGTTTTGAAGCTTCCAGCTACTTTCAGGAAATTTCTATTTTCCAAATAAAAAAAAAACGTCATACAACCTTTCAAGAAGTTGCTGAAGACTCCTAAACGACTTGAAATTCACCAGCAGTCAACTTCGTAGCGTATTGAAATTAGTTTGCCGAATGAATTTCGACTCTCCATCTTGGTTTGATAAAATTTTGGGGAAATTTAAAGTTTCAAAAATCTACTGGAGGCTCCAGTAATTTTCAAAAAAGTCGTTGGAGGCTCTAAAATGACTTGAAATCCACCAGAAGTCGTTTTCAGAGGGTGTTAAAATTGGAGTGTAGAGTAAATTTCAGATTTCCATCTCCATTTGATGAAATTTGGTGAAAAATTAAAGTTTCAAAAATCTGCTGGAGGCTTCAGGAATTTTCAAAAAGTTGCTGGAGGATCCAAAATTACTTGAAATTCACCTGCAGTACTTCGTAGCGTATTGAAATTAGTTTTTAGAATAAATTTTAGCTTTACAACTTCAATTTGATGGAATTTTGTGGGAATTTCGAGTTTCAAAAATCTGCTGGAGGCTCCAGAACTGCTCAAAACGGGTTGAAACCGTTTCCATCCGATTTGGCATGTCGAAAATAGGGTATATCCCAAATTTCAGCTTTCTTGGTCAATTTGGTAAAATTTTGATTTTTTACCTCATTTTTGGCCTAAATACGGTTTTCAAAAATTCACCAAAAATTGAAAAACGCACTTTAGCACTTGAAATTTTGACAGGTGATGAATTTTTGCATGATCTTTCGATCTACCTTCGTAAAATTTGAAAATGTTCGTGCAAGTCCTATGTTAAAACGCAAAATCTGCGATTTCGGCTGACCTGTTAATCAAAATGGTCGCCATTTTGTAAGTAAGGCCAACTTTTTTTTTGGCAAGTTTGCTTTAAAATGTTCCTTAGGACGTCCGTTTTAAGAAAAAAGTTGTCTCGGAAGATCGGCGGGGGGGTGGGTGCAATTATTACTCCTATTGTCATATGCCGGACTATAGAGCCTCCTACAGTTTTTAAAAACTTGAAAATTCATTTAAAAAACAGTTGCAAAGCTAAAATTAATTTCAAGAAGTCGACTACCGGTAGATTTCAAGTTGTTTTGAACCTCCATCGACATTTTGGAAATTACCGGAGCCTCCAGCAGATTTTTTCAATGCTCGAAATTTCCATAAAGTTTTACCAAACAGAGACACACCCCATTTTTGACATTATTCTGAGGTGGATCGCAGGCAGTTTCAATCCGTTTTGGAGTCTCCAGCAGATTTTTAGAAACTTGCGTTTTTCAAAATGAGCCACAAAATCTATCCGGATTAACTTTCGGCTATCCAACTCCATTCAATGAAATTTTGTAGAAATTGCGAATTCCAAAATTTCCTGGAGGCTCCAGTAATTTTCTAAAACTCGCTGAAGGCTCCAAAACGACTTGAAATCTACTTGTAGTCGACTGCCTAGCGTATTGAAATTATTAACTACGTAGGTATAATCATTTCAATTTTAAAGATACTCATTTCGCGGTGAAGGTTTTCTTTCTCGATTAAAACCAATAGTTTTGTTCTTGATTTTAGAATTCATAACCATTACGTAATATACGCCAACAACCTCTATCTTGCGCGAATTGTATGTACTTATGATGAAGTATAAATTTGAGAGCCTGAGATTCAATGTCGATGAACTTATTTTTTGATGATTTAAGGATGTGTTTTTATTTAAAACTTTTCAATTAGATCAATTCATCTGTTCAAAAACTTCTTTTGACAGATTACTTTTGGCAGAAAAGTATGTACTTTCTTCTATTCAATTAACTTCTTGAAACAATAATTTAACCAGATCTCATCTGAGACGTCAGTCGTTTCATTTCTTTTTAGTGAGAAAAAATTAAAATTTCAAAACCTCATTGAGTATTGTCCACTTTTCGCCTTAAACGATTTTTCTTAAATAAGCGTGCAATACCCAAATAAAACAAAAACAACAAGTAGGTATTCAATTACGTATAATGAATGTAAATTGCTCAATGAAAATTAGGTACTTTTAGAAAAACCAAAAAAAATACATTAAAACTGTTGGTAGGTATACCTACATATGTAAGTATATGTTCTAATAATAAAAGAAATTTCAACTTAATTTTAAGAAAATCATCGATTAATAGATAAATCAGTATTTTATAAACACTAAGAAAATAATTATTATATTTCTTATTGATCAGCGTTGAATAATAATATTGAACTCACAAAACACGTAGGTGCGTATAAGAACAAAACATTCGATCAAAAAAAACCCGTCACAATCACAATCACAGAACTATACCTAATAAGCATAAAGTTCAATCATTCTTCCTTTTATTTTTGTTTAATCGTTGCGCCAAAGCTAGGCATACTTCATTAACCAACTGACAATTGGAGTTGGACACAATACTCTTCCAACTCTCTGTATCGAACACTTCAGTACATTCCGAAACGATAAAATTGATAACTTCACTTTTCAGCTCCTCCACACGGTGCATATCAGCTAATGCCAGAATTTTCGCAGCGTTTTCTACTGATAGAGTTCTATATAATTCTAACGCACAGTTCATTTTCAAACCATTCAAATGATATTTATCAGCAGCTGCCAGCAAATGCTCCGCTTTGTTTCTCAAATTTCCACATTTTCCGGTATAAATATATTTCAAAAAATCACCGACGACTTCCACATTCATATCTTCGATTTCAATACGATTCTGCACATTTTCTTCCATAGTACTACAATCATGTTTGAACATGGCGGCAAATACTGGACTTCTCGCAGCCAAAATAGTCTTGTGAGCTGGATAGTCTTGACCATCTACTGAAAGCACAACATCTGCCAAATCATGATGTTCCAGTGACAGTCCCAAGTTTTCTGAAAGATCGTCATCAGGAGCGTTTGAATACAGTAGTGCTGTTTCGTATTCGTGTAAAGTATTACTAACAGCATCAAGTACTGTAGAAAAGACTATATCGCAGATGATCGTCAACTGGCCATTAATCAATAAGTCGTTTCTAAAATAATCGTCTTTTTTCAAATACGCTTTACGACCCCAACGTTTTAAATGATCTTTTCCAGGATATTCACGTACTTCACCTTTTGAAATAGATATCTTTTTCAGTTGAGAATCCAAAACGAAAGTGTTATGCTTTGCGTACACTTTCTCTGCAGTTGCACTATTTATACTGAATTCTACATAGAAAGATATTGTATCTTTAGTATCTGGCTTGAGATCATCACCATTAGGTTTAAGTAGCAGCAGCCATTTGATCTGATCATTTGAATCAGCTGACAATTCCGGGGAATACAAGACACTTCCCTCTGCTTCGTGATATTCAAAATCATCAATTGTCCATACATAACTCACTTCGTGGATCCGAGCCTGAGATGTCGATGACATATTATCAGATTAAATTTCCTGAAACCAGACATAACACGAGATCGTGGATCAATTCAAATTCATAAATTATTATAGGTACTTAAAATTATACTTCACATTTGAGATTTATTTGAACACACTATTTGTACGAAAAGTTTACGTAAATTCTCCATGTAGGAAGTTATGTTTTCAATTCGTATCGCAAAATTCGTTTAGCTTTGCGACAACAATTAGATAGACAAATCTACGAGAATACGAGATATTGTAGGCCTATAAATTTATATAAATCATAACCTATAAGTAAGTATTTACCTTTTGTATAACTTAAACTTATTGAATATTAATACTGCTCAATGTCGAATTGATGTTCCTCGTTCTTTTCTTTTCTTTTCCTCGGCTTACAAGAAATAACAAAAAAAGGCACTGATGACTGAGCAAAAATAGAACGACCGAAATTATGCAGATTTTGAAATTTCAATCACTTCAACATAAAACGTCATTGTACGAAAATGAACCAACAATCCAACATTCTTCTTTTTCTTATCAGTTATCAAGTCACATTCGGTAGTCGCCAGTCAGTCTCGGTACAGGGTGCCCAGAAATATCGAGCACCCCTAAAAAAGTTTTCTACTAAAATACTTTGGTTGGTCACAGTGAATGATAATAATTAATAATGATAGCACATGATTGATTGTTGGACTGGAGAGATAACATTCCACCAATCATATGCATCTATTTCACGTTGCCAACCTATATTTTTAATGAAAAACTTTCTTTGGGGTGCTCGATATTTCTGGGCACCCTGTACCTCTACCTATTACCTATGTGATGGATAGATTGCTGACAGTGACAGATAGCGGATTCTAGTTCATCACTTCATCATTGTAATGTAAAGTGATGGTTCAAACTTTAATTTTTCCTTGCACAGTCAGTTAGGTAGTTATTAAATTACAAATTCATACGAGTATTTTTTGGATCAGCATCAGCAGGAAACGATAAAGGGTATTCCACGGTAAGATAGGCGAAATGGCCCTGTTCCCAGATTTTGCCTACAATATTTTGTCAAAAAATTAGAACTTGCTGACAATTTTGACAAAAAGTAGAAGTTTTGAAAATGTTGGCTAAGAGCAAAGTTTTTTTTTTTACAATATTAGGTATGAATTGAGGAGGTTGGTTACAAAGTTAGACAAACGCCACTTCTACAAAAATCGAGTTAGATATTAATTCTTATAGGATTTTTAACGCTCTTTTCATTGCCGAGGTCTGTTATTTTCAATATAGTACGTAAAAGGGTAAAAAACGCGCTCAAAGTTTTGCCTTAGTTTCAAACACAGACATGTGCAAATTTTCTTAGTTTCAAAAACAGACATATCCAGGATATGTCTGTTTTTGAAACTAAGATGATAGGATATGTCTCATTTTGAAACTAAGATAAAGTTCACATGTCCGTGTTTGAAACTGAGGCGCAACTTTGATCGCGTTTTTTGACCTTTTATGTACTATTTTGAAACTAAGGGACCTCAGAAATGGAAAGAGGGTTAAAAATCCTATAAGTATCAAAACCTAACTGATCTAGACAGTTTCACTTTCAAATTATCTTCATCTTGGTTTCAAACTCAGACAAGTGCATTTTCAGGTTCTTTTTATTAGTAGTGGGGGGTGATGGTGGAAGAATATTTTTTGTATTTTTGTTACTCAGTATCATCACTACAATTTGTCAAATATCCCCCGCAATTACAATGCTGTATATTTTTGTAACAAAAAACATGGATTTTCTCAAAATCAACCCTGTGGCGTTTGTCTAACTTTGTAACCAAGCTCCTCAATTTATTTTGGCAAAAAATTGTTCATTTTTCATCGAAAAAAATTGATTTTAACGACGATTTGGCAAAAAAAAGGATTGTATGAACATTTTGGCAAAAAGCAGGAGTTTTTTTTGGCAATTTTTACAAAAGTTAGGAGTTTTTCATAATTTTGACAAAAAAAGAAAGTTCTTTACAATTGTCACATAAATGAGACTTTTTTGACAATTTAGGCAAAAACAGAACTTTGCACACAATTCTGGCAAAAAACATAACAAGGACTTCTTAGGGTAATTTTGGCAAAAGCAGAAATTTTTGCTACTAAGACTAACAAAGTTTTTTGGTCATTTCTGCAAGAAATATTATTTTGTCAAAAAAGTAGAACTTGCTGACAATTTTGACAAAGAGCAGAAGTTTTGAAAAATTTGACCAAAAACAGAACTTATTTTTACAATACCTTATGTATTTACTTATTTTGCCAAAAAAAAAACAAAAACACACAAAAAAATATAATTTTTAAAATGTGTTTCTAACCTAGGTGGCTGTACATGGCAAGCAGTAAGCAGTAGGTAGGTAAGTAGATAAGTAAAATAAATTTTGACGATGATATGGCCAAAAACAGGACCTTTTTAGAATGATTTGTGCAAAAGCAAGAATTTTAGCCAATTTTGGCAACAGGATTTTTTTGAACATTTCGGCAAAAAGCAGGAATTTTTTGTTTTTCTTTTTTTTCAACATGAAGAGGGATCCTGTAATGAAAACATTGTGAGGAAAGAAACTTTTGTATGTGAAGTGGAACCCCAGTTTGTGATTAAACTGAAACCCTATAACATTTTTATCTATGTAAATTTTCATATGAAGTGGAACCTTTTCATTACCAGAAAGAAAATGTTCACATTGATGAACAGAACTGAGCTTGCATAAAAATTGAATCTTCAACTGAAGGTGCAACACAACTAACACAAGCCTAATCAATCCAGCCCTCTGATTTGCCTTTTTTTTCAACTCAACCCATTACCATTTATTAGTTTATAGTTTATCAATGCATTAGTTCGATAGAACCTCTGACAGGGTTGTTAAATTACCGTAATTTATTCGCTGGTAAAATACGGCGGTAAAATACGGTAAAATACGGTATTTTACCGTATTTTACCAACTTGAATATAATGAACTTATAGTGTTCAAACTTCAAATCTTCAAAAGTTCAAACATATAAAATTATTGTATATTATGTAATGGGTGGAAATTTCAATAATTTTCTGCTTGAAATTTGAAAACAATATGAAACTATAAAAGGGTTAAAATTAAAAATTACATTAACAACGCATGAAATTGAAAAACATTGAAGTTACTGAAAATTACTAAAAAGTAAAAACTAAAAAGTGATGAAAGATGGCCAATGCCAATGGCAATGGGGAAAAATTAATTGTATAACCAATAACCATGCATGGATTAAAATTAAAATTTTAAATCATTCAACATTGTCAAAAAATAAAAAATTGACCAATTTGGTTATTTTAAATAAAATGATTGAAATAACCAAAATTTAATGATTTTGAAGTACATTTTAATGACATTTCAACATGTTTTCACGATTTGATGCAATTTTTTCTGATTTTTGACCAATTGTGAATAATTTTCTGGCAATTGTTTGGTAATTTTCAAGATATTTTCCTGTTTATATGTAGCATGTATCAATTATTATTAGCATTGATGCAAATTAATTGTGAATTTTGATGCCAATCATCTTCAGCTGTTGATTCATCCTTTCAACTTTCAAATAATGTGGCAAAAAAATGCTTTTTGGTAATTTACGGTAAAATACGGTAATAAACTTTTGGTAAAATACCGTAAAATACGGTAAAATACCGCCGTAATTTACCGACATAAATTACCTTACAACCCTGACCTCTGATAATCATAATAATATAAGTCATTAAATCTGGATACTTCACCAGTTCACCGAGCATAAGTAGTCATGATAACCCCAAATATTGAAAATTCAGGTGATAAAAAATTTCCTTTGTGGGTATGAAAGTCCATGATGAATTTGAGTGGTAGGTTATCATATGATATCCAAATTTTTGAGCTTTTTTCTTCATCTATATACTGACAGTGGTTGCCCTCCTACCAAAATTGCAAATTAAAAATTCTGATTACCCAAATTTTCGTTGATTTAGTTCACTTTGAGAATTTCTGTTGGGTAAACATGTCTGAATTTGAGTTAACTTGGTAGGACTAATGGAATGTGAATTTGAGAAAAATTTTTGCATAGATCAGAGCATCAATGAAAATTGATCCGATGATCCCTACCAAAATTTGTGATGAATAATCATGATAACCCCAAATATTGAAAATTCAGGTGATAAAAAATTTCCTTTATGGGTAATGAAAGTCCATGGTGAATTTGAGTGGTAGGTTATCATATCATATGATATCCAAATTTTCGTTGATTTAGTTCACTTTGAGAATTTCTGTTGGGTAACGATGTCTGAATTTGAGTAAACTTGGTAGGACTAATGGAATGTGAATTTGAGAAAATTTTTTGCATGGATCAGAGCAATGAAAATTGAAAATTGATCCGATGATGGCGATGATCCCTACTAAAATTTCTGATGAATGATCATGATAACACCAAATATTGGAAATTCAGGTGATAAAAAATTTCCTTTGTGGGTAATGAAAGTCCATGGTGAATTTGAGTGGTAGGTTATCATATGATATCCAAATTTTTGAGCTTTTTTCTTCATCTATACTCACAGTGGTTGCCAGTGCCGGTTTTAAGGGGGGGATTTGGGTGATAATCCCCCCCCCAAGAGGCCAGTTTTTTTGGAAAAAATTTTGATGCTATAAAGTGGGAATTTTCCTAGCATTTTTGCGCTCTTGTTTCACTGAGATGGATGCCGATTACAAACCGATGTTCATTTTTTCCCATATTTTTTGAGAAGAAGAGGCCTTTTTTTTCTTCTCAAGCCCACATTATAGGTATACATTCGTACACGATTTACTTTGAATAATACTTTGCAGGCAAATTTCAGTCACTGAGGTCCCTCCTTTTTAAAAATTAAATAAATAAACGACATATTTATTCAGTGGCGTGGCCAGGAAGTGAAGGGGGCTATTGTCCTCCCCAGGGTTGTAAGGTAATTTATGTCGGTAAATTACGGCGGTATTTTACCGTATTTTACGGTATTTTACCAAAAGTTTATTACCGTATTTTACCGTAAATTACCAAAAAGCATTTTTTGCCACATTATTTGAAAGTTGAAAGGATGAATCAACAGCTGAAGATGATTGGCATCAAAATTTACAATTAATTTGCATAAATGCTAATGATAATTGATGCATGTTACATATAAACAGGAAAATGTCTTGAAAATTACCAAAAAATTCCCAGAAAATTATTCACAATTGGTCAAAAACTTAAAAAAAAATGGCAAATGGCATCATATCGTGAAAACATGTTGAAATCAATTGAAATGTCATTAAAATAAAATGTACTTCAAAGTTCAAAATCATTAAATTTTGGTTATTTCAATCATTAAAATAACCAAATTGGTCAATTTTTGATTTGTTGACAATTTTGAATGATTTTAATTTTTAATTATAATTTTAATCCATGCTTTATTGCTTTCCAGTTTTATGGTTATTGGTTAATGGTTATACAATTAATTCTTCCCCATTGGCCATCTTTCATCACTTTTTAGTTTTTATTTTTAGTAATTTTCAGTAACTTCAAGGTTTTTTAAGTGTTGTTAATGTAATTTTTAACCCCTTCATAGTTTCATATTGTTTTCAAATTTCAAGCAGAAAATTATTGAAATTTCCACCCATCATATAATAATACACAATTTTATAAGTTTGAACCTTTGAAGGGTTGAACACTATAAGTTCATTACATTATTCAAGATGGTAAAATACGGTAAAATACCGTATTTTACCGCCGTATTTTACCAGCGAATAAATTACGGTAATTTAACAACCCTGGTCCTCCCTTGCGAACGAAAATTTGAAAGAAAACATGCAAAAATGAACGCTTTTTGTTGTTGTTTGGACCCATTTTTTCTGATAATTTTCGCTCTCGCTTCGCTCGAGCAGTAATTTTACCTTCATTTTCATTATAATCATCCACACATCACGATAGGTTTCCAGAAAATAACTCCTATTTCGATTTTCCATGCCTAAAAATCTGGTTTTGCCTCCTCCTTGAGGAAATTCTGACTATGCCACTGTATTTATTTGATTTCTGCTCTCCAAAAAGCCTAATTTTACCCCCCCCCCCCCACCCAAAAAAATGAGACGGCAAAATTGTTTGGTTCTGACCCAATTATCCCCCTCCAAGGAAAAATCCTGGCACCGGTACTGGTGGTTGCCCTCCTACCAAAATTGCAAATTAAAAATCCTGATTACCCAAATTTTCAACGATTTAGTTCACTTTGAGAATTTCTGTTGGGTAAAGATGTCTGAATTTGAGTAAACTTGGTAGGACTAATGGAATGTGAATTTGAGAAAATTTTTTGCACGGATCAGAGCAATGAAAATTGAAAATTGATCCGATGATCCCTACTAAAATTTCTGATGAATGATCATGATAACACCAAATATTGGAAATTCAGGTGATAAAAAATTTCCTTTGTGGGTAATGAAAGTCCATGGTGAATTTGAGTGGTAGGTTATCATATGATATCCAAATTTTTGAGCTTTTTTCTTCATCTATACTCACAGTGGTTGCCCTCCTACCAAAATTGCAAATTAAAAATCCTGATTACCCAAATTTTCAACGATTTAGTTCACTTTGAGAATTTCTGTTGGGTAAAGATGTCTGAATTTGAGTGAACTTGGTAGGACTAATGGAATGTGAATTTGAGAAAATTTTTTGCATAGATCAGAGCAATGAAAATTGATCCGATGATCCCTACTAAAATTTCTGATGAATAATCATGATAACCCCAAATATTGAAAATTCAGGTGATAAAAAATTTCCTTTGTGGGTAATGAAAGTCCATGGTAAATTAAAAATTTTAGTGGTAGGTTATCATATCATATGATATCCAAATTTTCGTTGATTTAGTTCACTTTGAGAATTTCTGTAGAGAAAACATGTCTGAATTTGAGTAAACTTGATAGGATTAATGGAATGTGAATTTGAGAAATTTTTTTGCATAGATCAGAGCAATGAAAATTTATCCCTACTAAAATTTCTGATGAATAATCATGATTACCCCAAATATTGAAAATTCAGGTGATAAAAAATTTCCTTTGTGGGTAATGAAAGTCCATGGTGAATTTGAGTGGTAGGTTATCATATGATATCCAAATTTTTGAGCTTTTTTCTTCATCTATACTGACAGTGGTTGCCCTCCTACCAAAATTGCAAATTAAAAATTCTGATTATCCAAATTTTCGTTGATTTAGTTCACTTTGAGAATTTCTGTTGGGTAAACATGTCTGAATTTGAGTAAACTTGGTAGGACTAATGGAATGTGAATTTGAGAAAATTTTTTGCATGGATCAGAGCAATGAAAATTGAAAATTGATCCGATGATCCCTACTAAAATTTCTGATGAATGATCATGATAACACCAAATATTGGAAATTCAGGTGATAAAAAATTTCCTTTGTGGGTAATGAAAGTCCATGGTGAATTTGAGTGGTAGGTTATCATATGATATCCAAATTTTTGAGCTTTTTTCTTCATCTATACTCACAGTGGTTGCCCTCCTACCAAAATTGCAAATTAAAAATTCTGATTATCCAAATTTTCGTTGATTTAATAGTTCACTTTGAGAATTTCTGTTGGGTAAACATGTCTGAATTTGAGTAAACTTGGTATGTTTAATGGAATGTGAATTTGAGAAAAATTTTTGCATAGATCAGAGCAATGAAAATTTATCCCTACTAAAATTTCTGATGAATAATCATGATTACCCCAAATATTGAAAATTCAGGTGATAAAAAATTTCCTTTGTGGGTAATGAAAGTTCCTTGGTGAATTTGAGTGGTAGGTTATCATATGATATCCAAATTTTTGAGCTTTTTTCTTTATCTATACTGACAGTGGTTGCCCTCCTACCAAAATTGCAAATTAAAAATCCTGATTGTGATTATCCATTATCCAAATTTTCAATTTTCATCAATTTAGTTCACTTTGAGAATTTCTGTAGAGAAAACATGTCTGAATTTGAGTAAACTTGGTACTGGTGATTGGTGAAGGAGGCATTGTAGTGCCGCCGTGATCAAGCTCGCCCTGCATCGAACTTTGACTATATAGATATACTACGTATATGGACTGCTAACCCTTATCAAAGTGTAAAATGTAAACATAAAAGTCCACGCAACAAAATCGACGGTTCTAGTCGAAGATTACATGCAATTGTATGCGAGGATGACGCGAGGTGACGCGCGCATCCAAGGTTCCGTACTGTGAGAGCCAATGAGCAACGTTTTCAGGCAACGAACACCGCGTTTCATTCGGACTTCCACGTTCCCCAGAGGGCGATACCGTCGCGGTACGTGATTGGCTAGTGATATTCTGTGCCTTCCTTGTTTACTTCTCAAAACGGGACTTTTTATCACAAACTTCGGCGATTTCAAATTCGATGTTATATTTCCATTATTTCACATTGAATAAAACTAAATTTACGTATAGAGAATTGCTTTGCGATCGTGCTATCGAGTAAATGTTGTGGTGAATTAAAATAACACTTGCAAAGAACTTTAAATTCATTTAATCGTACAACTTTGTTTCATCCTTCTAAGCTCACTAAAACACTGTAACTCGAGGTAATATTCATTATTCACAACATATAACGATACTAGAAGTCATATATTAATCAAAAACACTAAAAAAAACACCACGAAATGTACGAAATTAATGAAATATCGTTGAAAATTAATACGAGAATGAAATCGCCGAAGTTTGTGATAAAAAGTCCCGTTTTGAAATGTAAACAACAAGAGCACAGAAATATCAACAGCCAATCAGAATGCGCGACGGTATCGCCCTCTGGGGAACGTGGAAGTCCGAATTGAGTGGACTTTGAAAATCTGGCTTACACGATTTCTCCATATAACCAACGTTAAATTGATAAGAATCAGCAGTCCATATACGTAGTATATCTATATAGTCAATGGCATCGAATGTAAATATGTAAACAGAAGATGATCTGTGTTGCGAAAAGAATAACGAGTTTTAAGAATTTCCTACTGGGACACTTCTCGCAACGCTAAAAGGAAATAATAGGGAGGGGAAAGAACAGTCACTGACGATATAACGAAAACAGAAACGATACCTTAATTAAACTTTATTGAAAAATGAAATATGAAATATGAAATAGAAATAGAAATAACATCTAATTTCTAAAATAATCTAACATATTTGTTTTCGATTTAAACATAATTAAATTCTATCTCCAACGTCTGTCTCTGCCACCGCGAACACTGATGTTTTTGTATACTCCTTCTCGTCGTCGACGTACGTGCCGTCTACCCTCAAAATACGGTATTTAATTCTCAGAATGACCTATAAAAAAATATGAGTTTTTCAGCAAATTTGCTGGTGAGTCCCTACGCTACAATTAAAATTTATAAGACTCGAGAGAGGAATTCGTGATGCCCATTTTAGGTGTAAGTAACGAATAAGAGACTTGGTCAAATAATTACGACACAACGAACCTCGTTTCTAAATTTGAGGTCTACGAAAATTTGAGACGAATTTGAATTTTTTGTTGAGAACGACTAATTTGACGAATAAGCGAAGATGTGGTGCGAATCAGAGAAACTACGAAAGAGAATAATCGACGATCTATTTACACTGAAGACTATCGTAATTCGACGTGAATTTGTCGTATAAATACCCCTACCTATTTAACCTAGTTTAGGCCGATGTAGTGCAAACCTCAAATAAATATTTACGAGTACCTATTAATATTTTATATTGAATTAAACTCACAGTTAGATGGATTTCCTGCCGGGGGGGACCTTGGGGGGCTCCTCCGTCGCCGCCGATCACCGGTTCTCCAATATCAGGCATAATCGGATTTCGAATTGACAATAATTATCGAGCACGAAAAAAGCACGATTTGATTTATCGAAAATCAAAGTTTAAAAGTTTACGTGGATTTGCGTGAACTTGATGGTTCAAAAGTTTGCGTAAAATCGCGTATAGCAGTATGACTCGATTCGATCAGACGATCACTCGCAAGCGCCACAATGAGACTACAGTAACAGTACGACTAAATGAAACTCTCGATTCTGTTTCTTATTCGAGATCGAGAGGAAAAAAAAGGATCAGGGATGAGGGATCTGTGCTGGCTTCCAGTTCTACATTTTATTGCTTTATTTGTTTTTACTGCCCGATGCACATGTGTGGATCATCGGCTACGTGTATTTCTTTGTCCGATGTCCACACACGTTAAGGGGTAGTTTCTTTCATTTCTAAATACCGAAATACGTAGACGCATAAATTAACGCCTCTTTCAATCTCGAGTGTCAAATTTGCCGCCTTTGAAATTCCGTTCCGTGTTGACTCGACGGAGACGATTCGACACGGAGTCGGAAATTTGGCAACATTGCTCGAGTGCCGCTGCCGTGCGACGATGTATGGCGTTGCCGAATTTTCGACAATCTGAATTCTGAACCATATCTGAACTGTATACTCAACTGAAAAAATATTTATAAGACACCCAACATCTATCATCTATGATGAAGTAAGAAACAAATGATATTATGTTGATGAATTTATTTCTAGTTAATTAATTATCGCGCGATTACACAATTAATGAATAATGAAGTGTTCTCGGGCTATGATCAACCCAAGAAAGTGAATCGTAGGATCCCACTTCAATCAGATAATTTTTGTGTAAGGAAGGTTCCAGTTCATGCATAAAATTTGCACATGAAGTAGGATCCGGTTCCACTTTAGTGATACATAGGTTCCACTTTGGCCGATGGTCCCAGTTTATATACATAGTGTTGGGCAAATTCGCGAATATTCTTTTTTTGCTTGCGCATGCGCAAGAATATGCGCAGATTCTTGCGCATATTCCGCAGATTCTTTTCAAAAAATTAGAACATTATTGCTTAGTTTAGGGATAATCGGAAACTTTCCAAGTTTCCATTGAAAAGGTTTCAAATTATTAAGGAAAATTGGAAATTTATAAAGAAAAGTTGATGTAAAACTTGTAAATTGTGGAAAATTGTAGAAAAATCTTCAAATTTTTTGAAAAAAGTCATGATTTTTATTTTTTTGAGAGAATATTCTCCAAGCATTTGAGAATATTCGCGAATATTCGCGCATATTCTCAGATTATGCGCATTGAGAATATTCTCAGGCCAACACTATATATACACTAATGTACCCAGGGTTTTTTTGATCATTTCTGCAAAAAAAAAATGACTTTTTTGATAACGTCAAAAAAAGGTATTTTTTAACAACTTTGGCAAAAAACAGAACTTTTTTGGCAATTTTAACAACAGTTGGGATTTTTTATAATTTTTTTTAAAAAAGAAACTTCTGTACAATTTTGGCAAAAATGATTCTTTTTTGACAATTTTTCTGGATGAGTATAAAAATTTTTAAAACATTTTTGCAAAAAACATTGTGCTTTTTTTGCTATTTTTACAAAAAAAGTTTTGATTTTTTAATAATTTTGGCAAACAGCAGGGCTTCTTGTTTATTTTACAAAAAAAATGTAGTATTTTTTGATAGAACGTGATAAGATTAATTTTTCGACAATTATGGCCAAAAATACTCTCGTTTTTTGACAATTTCGACAAAAGTGAGGATTTTTTTTTTAATTTTGACAAAAATGAGACTTTTTTGATTTCGAAATTGTCATAGCTATTAAATTAAATTCAACTCATCGATGATCTAAATTATTCAAATGAAGAATGGACCTGACTTTTAAGTTGCAAGTAAGTTGGGCGAAGCCTGACGGAGGTTTCAAGACTATGTTTATTACTCGATGGGAGGTGATTATCAGCGACGGAGTTTTATTTATCTACCTATTTTTCAGAAGATGGCTGTGAATTAGAAGATTATTATGCATCGGAGAATTTACAATGGCGAAGAGATCGATAGCGTCTTTTGAGGTTTGTATTAATCTAATTTCCTACGTTTCGCTCTGGGTGCACCATCTCTATCTTTGTCCTGTACCACTTCCGCCAATTCGAGAGGGTACAGGAGATTTATCGAACGAAGTAGAGTGGTTCCTTTACTTTTTACGTGAGCGATCGCCTGTCTTTTGTCTAAAGCTATAATTTCTCCCATCGGCCAATCTCCTCTGGGAGAAGACGGCTCCTTTATTAACACTAAATCTCCGATGTTGGGAGCAAAGCTTACCGATTTGTGTGTTGGTTTTACTAAGGCGGCGTGTCTCTCACGTAAAGTTGTCAAGTAAGAATACTTAAAAACATCCCAGAAGCTTGCGATCACCTTCTCGCACATGAGCCAAGATTTTACGAGTCGCCTTTCCGTTGATTCTATTCTATTATCGTTTGCTTCTAGGTAATTATTAACGTTTTGGGTGCGTAGCCTTAAGAAGTTGTTGGGAGTGAGCGGCGTCAATAATTCGTCGGATGAAACATAAGTAAGTGGTCTAGAGTTTATAGTATTTTCTACTTCGGCTAGTACCGTGACAAATTGTGAGCGATTTAATGTGCTTAAACCATGTGCCTTCTTTAAACATCGTTTAACTAAACCGACAAGTCTTTCATACGCGCCTCCCTGCCATGGAGAATATTGAGGGATGAATTTCCACTCGATGTCTCTCGTTACAAGGAAGCTGTTTAATGGCCTGCTATAAATCTCGACCTTTTTACTGACGTATTTTTGTACAAAAACGAAATTTGTCGCGTTGTCCGAAGTGATTGATTTTGGGACGCCCCTGCGCGCAGTGAATCGCCGAAGTGCGTCTAAAAAATCGTCTGCGCTCAAGCTATCAACTACTTCCAGATGTACCGCTCTGGTCACGAAACATGCGAACAAGGCCACATATGCCTTTTTATATTGTTTGGTTTTATAGTTTTCTAAAATGAATAAAGGACCGAGTAAATCTACGCCTGTGTTTAAAAACGGAGAATCCTGATGAACCCTAACGAATGGAAGCGGTGGTGGCGGCGGGAGTCTATACGGTCCGCCTTCCCATCGCCTACAATCGATGCAGTGAAATATAATTGATTTGCATAATGATCGGCATTTACATATCCAAAATCTTCTTCGAATTAAACTCATGAGATGCGATACGCCGACGTGTTTATTTTCTTTGTGAATGTCCTTTACTAACGCTTCTACTATATAGCTCTTTCGTGGTAGGTATATAGGGTTGATAGCATCCCAACTGATTTGAGCATTAAGTATTCGACCTTTGCATTTAATTAATTCTTTTACGTCTTTGTCAAAATAAAGACCTAATGTATTACTCGGTGTTAATCCCTTTCTCAATTGTTTAAGTTCTTCTCCGAAATACTTGCGTTGGAGTTCCAAGATCAGCTCTGTCTCTAAACGTTTAAATTTCTCACGAGCATCAGCGTTGGTAAAATCAATAGTGTGTTCAACAAGTTTTCCGAAGTTAGACACTGCGCCCTCCCACGTAGACGTCCTATTTTCTATCTCGAAGTCGTCTGTGAGAATGCCGGTATATTTTTCTACAGTTGTTACTAGGGTTGCAGTTTTAATTATATTCGTAGTGTTAGGTGTTGGAGGCCAAGATTCTTCGTGACAAAGCCACGAAGGTCCTTCCTTCCAAAGCATCGAATCGTTTAACGCTGAGGGAGCTAAACCTCGCGTCGCTAAATCGGCGGGGTTTTCGGTACCCGGCACATGCCTAATTATTAAATTCGGAACCTTCTTGATTTCACCAATTCTATTAAAAACAAATTTTTGTAATGTTTTCTCGTCAAAGTTGTTCAACCATTGTAGGACTATTGTACTGTCAGTCCACAAAAGGACCCTAGAAATTGCTACCTTTAAATTTTCTTTCAAAAAAATCGATGTTCGCTTTGCTAAAGTCAAACCTAACAATTCTAATTTCGGTATAGTGAGACTTGATTCGGACGGTTTGCTTTCCTTTTCTACATAATTGATGTGATTTTTCGACTTACTCTTGTCTACAGGACGAACACGCATTTTACTAAGACATAAGTAGGAACCAAAATTTCCTTTCGTGTTTCTAAAACTGAGGTATGCGCAACACGCATACGCGTCCTTCGAAGCGTCGCTGAAAACATGTAAATCTACCGTAGATTGATTAACATTAAATTCCCAATACCTACGCGGAATTTCGATATTTTTGATTTCAATACATTCCTTAATAATTTTTAGCCATCTGGCTACAAAATTCGCGTCTAAAGGTTCGTTCCATTCGTACTTGAGTCGCCAACAGTCCTGTATAAATAGACGAAGCTTTAAAACGCTTGGATTGAAAAGTCCGAGCGGATCGTAAATCGACGCTGCGAAACTTAGAGCTAATTTTTTAGTTACAAAGGGCTCAAATTTTACGTCATTCAGTTTTATTGATAAAGTATCATTGTAACGATTCCAATTTAGGCCTAAAATGCTAACTAATTCTGAATTTTCATTTATTGCTGGTAAACGACATCGTTTCAAAAATTCCTGCGAGTTTGAAGTCCAACCTCGTAAGTTGAAAGAGGCCGAATTCATTTTTGCTACTAACGACTGAAATAATTTAACCGCTACGCCAAGGTCTTGTAGGCTCAACACTAAATTATCGACATAGAAGTTTCCGCTACAATCAATAGGGAGTTTTCCTTGGGTCCTACCTGTACATAATAGGTCGAAAAGAACTAAACTTAGCAAAGCTGGCGATGAGATTACTCCAAAGGGGATGCGAGCGAATCTTAGGATAACGATATTATCGCGTGAGAGAGGTTTCCTAATGTCTTTAACCCAGATAAATCTTACGACGTCACGATCGACTTCATTAAGACCCATCTGGAGAAAAGCCTTCTCAATATCCGCCGTTATCGCAATCTCGTGGAGTCTGAAATTGAGCAAGAGCTTTACCAAATTTTCGAGCAGCATAGGCCCTCGAAACAGTAAATCATTAAGTGATTTTCCGGATTTGGTTTTAGCGGATGCGTCATAAACTACTCTTAATTTGTCTTTCTGAATGACGGCGCGGTGTGGTAGATAATGTACTAAAAATTTCGTATGTTGTGGAGCTACTTCTATGATCCCTAATTTGAGCTGTTCTTGTAACAATTCGTCATACTTTTCTAAAAGTTCAGGTGAAGATTTATCGATCAATGACCTCAACCTAGCCATACACATTTTAAAATTCGTTGATATGACAGGCTTGGTATCGCGCCAAGGCCACCTAACTACGTACCTACCTTCCTCGAACCTAGTCGTTTCTTTAAACTTTTCGAAGACCAAATCATCGTTATCGTTAAGTTCATTTTCTCGAATCCCGATGGTTTCTAAATTCCAGAGATTTTCGAGAGAAACGTTCAAATTTTCTAATTCTAGTTTAAATTCATCATAATCGTTGTCAATTTTATTAATTTGAGTCGAGATTAGAACAGAAGTAGGTTTGTAAATTTTAGACCGAAATTCGTCGTCAGGTACGCACAAGCTACCTGTAGGTACCCATCCGAACGAAGTGCTACGTAAAAACGGACCATTTGTTACCTTTTTCATTTCAGTATTATGTACGAACTTGTATATTTGATCATTACCTATTAATATGCTAATTTTTTCCTTATTTTCACAGAATATTGAATCGTCGGCGTATTCGATATTATCAGGAAGAATCTCGGAGACAAGATCGGGGTCGGGGGCTGTCCTAATATTTGGAGACGAGATGTGAGGCGTCGTGCGAAGTACCAGAGACCTATTATTACCACCAGAGATGTTTTGAATGTTGATAACAACTTCGTGAGATTGAACGTAGGTTGTGTTCTCAGTACCAAAAGTACCTATACTTAGGGTGACTGAATTATTACCGCGAATACCTAGATTTTTTGCTAGTTTCTTATCTATATACGAATCTGAGCTACCCGAATCGAACATTCCTCTGACGACTATCGATTTATGATCTAGATTACTGAATATTTTACATTGAAACGTTTCTAAAAACGTACTAGAGTTATCAATCTTACCCGAATTCAGAGCTGTACGGCGGCCCTGATGAGTACGGCCGTTCTGGGACTGGGAAATTTGAATTATTCTCTCGACGCAGAGATGAGCCTGATGCTTCGGTTTCTGACAGAGTTTGCACTTGGCATTTCGAAGTTCGCAATTGTCGGCCATGTGACCACCCTCTAGACAAAGCAGGCATAATTGTTTTTTCATAATGATGCTTCGACGTTCGTGCAACTTTCTGAACTTTGTGCAATCGGCGCTGACATGGTTCGAGCGGTTGCAGTAGATGCATCCACCCTGCAGATAGCGGAGTACATGACCTGAGTTGGTATTTCTCTGATTCTGCTCGATTCTCTTGTTGATTTTAGGTCGATCGTTTCGTTTACGCTTACTCTGATTCTGATTCTGATTCTGATTCGCACCTGAGGCTACCATACCGGCGGCCAAATAGTTTTCGCCTTGTTCGCGAACTTGAGATGCTTGAGAGGCTTCGATACGGCGCTTTTTAACCTTCATGACGAGGTCATTTTGCTCGATGATGCCAATTTTCTCATCTAACAGTTTCAACAAATTTCCGACAGACTGCTCTAAATCCCTTCTCTTACATTCCGTGAGGACATAATCAATGGTCTCGACGCTAAATTTGTCGAGAATTTTAGTTCTCAACAAATCTTGGGTTATCTCGACTTTCAACCCTTGTAGATTGTTCAAGATCTTGACAACAGTTTCGTACGTCGTGCGTTGTCCAGCTCCGTCGTCGCGGTCTGGAATGCTGTCCAGCTCGTCGTAATATGACGCAATCAGTACTTCGGGGTTACTGAACTTCTTCATCAACATTTCCACTGCTTGCGGGTACAGTTCGTTCGTTACGTCGAGCCCGTCTATGGTTACTCTAGCGGCTCCTTCTAGGCAATTTTTGAGATGAGTAAATTTCCGCACGTTGGTCATGTTTCTCCGGAGATGTACGCTCGTTTCAAACATCTCCCAGAAGTTTTTCCAGTCCTTATGGACCCCGGAAAATTTCGGAAGGGCAATGGGTTCCAGAAAAACGTTGTCGTCGCCATTATCAGTATTTCTCGAGGAATTCGATTGAGACTGCAAGTGCTCCACAGAGAAGACGATGTAGCTATTCAATCTGACGTGACACGTTATGATCCGATTGGAACACTCGTTTCTAAACAATTCGTCAGTGTAGTAAATGACCGATAGTCTCAACTCCTTTATCTGCTCATCGAACAGAGTTTTTTTCTCGGTGTAAGGCGCGTGATTTTTGACGAGGTCTTTGATGAGGGCTGCCTCCTCTTCGACGCTCGTAATTCGCTCCTTGAATTCGGTTTCCTGAAAATTACCGTTCTATTTTAGACGACTAAAAATTTGCTAAATTTTTGACTAGATATTTACTAAGTTTTCTAATTACTCGATTTTAATTTTAATCACGTAATCTATCGATTTACTAATTCTTTTCATTTATTTGTTGCAGAACTAACTGACTAAAATGCATTTGAGGATCCTCATTTCTAATCTAAATCACCAGCTGGTACGAAACACTGAAATAATACGAAGCTATCGCCTTCACTTCGTATTTGCCGAATCGGTACCTCCGTGAAAGGTAAATATTCCCTGCTAAAGTTGGAAGCGTAATTTACGAACTTTTTATTTGTTCAAAGTTCAAATTCGCCGACTGACGCAGTGATCAATCAGCCTGAATGGTCTCTCGACTTCGTTTCGTCGCTTGAGACATCGTGTATTTTCGCGTTTTTATTTTCACGGACGCCACACTACACGATTTTTAGATCTAGGTAGGATGTTTCAAAAAAAAAAACTAAGTAACAAGTTTCAAATTTGGTATATAAAAAATTCAAAATTTCGCGAATCACAATTTAATTATTCATTTAATTTGTAAAATGAAACGTTAAATACATCGAAATAATTTCTTCTCTTTCTATTTAGAAATTAAAAATTTTAAAAATACAAAAAAATGTATAAAAACATCGAGACGGAACTCGGATCGCATCCTATACGCTTCGGATGCGCTAAAATGACTAGAATTGCCGAAAATTTATCGATTACGAATTTCGTATTGTGTCCCATAATACAATGACGAATTTCATCGTTAAATTTTCCTTCTAAAAACGAGACAAACCTCGCATTTTCCAACCAGACATATTAGTTTATCAGTTTTCAATCAAAGATGATAGGTACCCAGATAACTAATCAATTTCGTTGTCTTTTCAGAGAATCTATATCGTTCGGCGCTATTCAGCTGGGCTGATCGATTTTAGCTAAATTAGTAAGAAGGTAAGTCGTGATTACGTCTAGAACTATGCTATTTCATGTACTGTCTAATTCTAAATTTTCTGATTAAATTTTCAGAATACTAAATACGTTCCTCGGATAATTTGAATAAATGAACTGAAATGTCCGGACCTAGTACTAAAGAGATTGAGAGAACGCGTCCTGCAACTAGTGCTTTTCAAATAATTATCTCATTCGTCTGACGATTCCTACGTATCGAAAGAGTACTTGAATGGATTGTACGATCAGTAAATTTAGCACTTGAGAAACTATTTCAAAATATTCGTACATGAATTTAGTGTGAATTTTCAACTAGTTTTTTTTTTTTTTTTTTGAAAATTGGAACTTGAAGCTATTGTTATCGATCTGTATCGTATATGTCAGTGAATGGCCTATGTCACCTAACCACGCTCTGCTACCAAATGTTGCGAAAAGAATAACGAGTTTTAAGAATTTCCTACTGGGACACTTCTCGCAACGCTAAAAGGAAATAATAGGGAGGGGAAAGAACAGTCACTGACGATATAACGAAAACAGAAACGATACCTTAATTAAACTTTATTGAAAAATGAAATATGAAATATGAAATAGAAATAGAAATAACATCTAATTTCTAAAATAATCTAACATATTTGTTTTCGATTTAAACATAATTAAATTCTATCTCCAACGTCTGTCTCTGCCACCGCGAACACTGATGTTTTTGTATACTCCTTCTCGTCGTCGACGTACGTGCCGTCTACCCTCAAAATACGGTATTTAATTCTCAGAATGACCTATAAAAAAATATGAGTTTTTCAGCAAATTTGCTGGTGAGTCCCTACGCTACAATTAAAATTTATAAGACTCGAGAGAGGAATTCGTGATGCCCATTTTAGGTGTAAGTAACGAATAAGAGACTTGGTCAAATAATTACGACACAACGAACCTCGTTTCTAAATTTGAGGTCTACGAAAATTTGAGACGAATTTGAATTTTTTGTTGAGAACGACTAATTTGACGAATAAGCGAAGATGTGGTGCGAATCAGAGAAACTACGAAAGAGAATAATCGACGATCTATTTACACTGAAGACTATCGTAATTCGACGTGAATTTGTCGTATAAATACCCCTACCTATTTAACCTAGTTTAGGCCGATGTAGTGCAAACCTCAAATAAATATTTACGAGTACCTATTAATATTTTATATTGAATTAAACTCACAGTTAGATGGATTTCCTGCCGGGGGGGACCTTGGGGGGCTCCTCCGTCGCCGCCGATCACCGGTTCTCCAATATCAGGCATAATCGGATTTCGAATTGACAATAATTATCGAGCACGAAAAAAGCACGATTTGATTTATCGAAAATCAAAGTTTAAAAGTTTACGTGGATTTGCGTGAACTTGATGGTTCAAAAGTTTGCGTAAAATCGCGTATAGCAGTATGACTCGATTCGATCAGACGATCACTCGCAAGCGCCACAATGAGACTACAGTAACAGTACGACTAAATGAAACTCTCGATTCTGTTTCTTATTCGAGATCGAGAGGAAAAAAAAGGATCAGGGATGAGGGATCTGTGCTGGCTTCCAGTTCTACATTTTATTGCTTTATTTGTTTTTACTGCCCGATGCACATGTGTGGATCATCGGCTACGTGTATTTCTTTGTCCGATGTCCACACACGTTAAGGGGTAGTTTCTTTCATTTCTAAATACCGAAATACGTAGACGCATAAATTAACGCCTCTTTCAATCTCGAGTGTCAAATTTGCCGCCTTTGAAATTCCGTTCCGTGTTGACTCGACGGAGACGATTCGACACGGAGTCGGAAATTTGGCAACATTGCTCGAGTGCCGCTGCCGTGCGACGATGTATGGCGTTGCCGAATTTTCGACAATCTGAATTCTGAACCATATCTGAACTGTATACTCAACTGAAAAAATATTTATAAGACACCCAACATCTATCATCTATGATGAAGTAAGAAACAAATGATATTATGTTGATGAATTTATTTTTAGTTAATTAATTATCGCGCGATTACACAATTAATGAATAATGAAGTGTTCTCGGGCTATGATCAACCCAAGAAAGTGAATCGTAGGATCCCACTTCAATCAGATAATTTTTGTGTAAGGAAGGTTCCAGTTCATGCATAAAATTTGCACATGAAGTAGGATCCGGTTCCACTTTAGTGATACATAGGTTCCACTTTGGCCGATGGTCCCAGTTTATATACACTAATGTACCCAGGGTTTTTTTGATCATTTCTGCAAAAAAAAAATGACTTTTTTGATAACGTCAAAAAAAGGTATTTTTTAACAACTTTGGCAAAAAACAGAACTTTTTTGGCAATTTTAACAACAGTTGGGATTTTTTATAATTTTTTTTAAAAAAGAAACTTCTGTACAATTTTGGCAAAAATGATTCTTTTTTGACAATTTTTCTGGATGAGTATAAAAATTTTTAAAACATTTTTGCAAAAAACATTGTGCTTTTTTTGCTATTTTTACAAAAAAAGTTTTGATTTTTTAATAATTTTGGCAAACAGCAGGGCTTCTTGTTTATTTTACAAAAAAAATGTAGTATTTTTTGATAGAACGTGATAAGATTAATTTTTCGACAATTATGGCCAAAAATACTCTCGTTTTTTGACAATTTCGACAAAAGTGAGGATTTTTTTTTAATTTTGACAAAAATGAGACTTTTTTGATAATTTTGGCAAATCAGGGCCTTTTTCAGACAAAATTTCAATTTTATGGATTGGTAGGAAGAAAGTACTTGTAAAAAGACACATTTTGGCGAAAACATTTTTTAGGATAAACCATACAGCCCGGAGCTGTGGCGGTTCAAAGTTTTCTTTTGTCAATTTTACCCCCACCACTATGATAAAATTTTTTGAAAAAAATCATATTGAAAGGCCCAGGCTTCCTATACATATTCCGCGTGGTACCAGAATTTTCTATTCACTACTCACGGATACAGAATTTTTCTCCCAAAAAACGCGTTTTTTGGCTAAACTGTCCAAGGGGGGTGCGTTGGGGACCCTTTTAGGCTTTGAGAGCATTCTATCCAGTTTAGCAGCGACGCGATGGCGTGAGTTTGGTGGAAAACCGACTTCGGAAATGAACTCAGCGCCTCGAAAAACCTCCCATCCCCAATTTTGAGCTCGTTTGGGCGACATCAAATTTCAACTGTGAAAATTTTTTCCTTCTAAAGCAAAACGAATGGCAGTGATTTTAATCGATTTATTGAAAATGACATCCACAAGGAAACGAACATTTGACAAATAACAAAATAATATGAAGTTCTGAAATTTACACGCTTACAAGTACCTATACTATTAAAATACAACACAGGCAATTAAAAACAATTTAAACAGAACACAAAAACCTTCATTTCAACACATTTCAGATGTGTTGGCTATTTCTATTTTAAATAGTCCTTTAAAATCAAAAAACATGAAGTTTTACTAAAGAAATTTCCAAATCTAAATTATCACAGCTGAAAACCAATAATTTACCTAGACAAAACCTGTCTTATCTCGAATCACTTGTAATATCAAGTTCATAAACTACATTATCTATTTCATCAATATACCTAATTCAAATCGAGTCCCACAACATTTTTGTATATTTTAGAGTTTAGACAAACTCTAATCAAACGCTCTTTCCAGTTCCAAACTGTGCCTATCTTTCAATTCGCTGGCAATTTTTAAGAGATCGTGCAACCCAGTCAAAATACTTTTTTGAATAAAATCTTTCTTCAAACGAGAAAAAATCCGCATTGCTCCACATTACTGCTCAAACATTACATCGACGAAACCAGCTTAACCGATTTTCAGACAGAATAAGATTTTCTAGACTCGAGCTCAGGTAAATGTTTGATAATTTGAATATACTCGTAGACACTGCACCTTGAATTCGACTCGAAACAGGTTGATAAGTTTAAAGATCTCGTCGATAATCTAGAAAATCGACTTCTCACCCTTGGAAATTAACAGAATACCGAATTCTGCTAACTTCCAAGGGTAAGAAGTCGATTTCCCAGATTATCGACGAGATCTTCAAACTTATAAACCTGTTTCGAGTCGAATTCATTATTTTTAAGAATATTCCAACATCGTTTTATATATTCTTGAAATCTCATCGAGAGTGTACTTTCTACTCGAAAAATCTACACCAGAAACATTGACGTTGACTAGCAAATTTCTAACTTGAGGAAATTCTTCAACCGATTCTGTTCATCTGGCGTCCATTTTTCATTACTTGAAATTTCCAGTTTCGAAAAAGCATTGAATATTTCAGCGTTGCTTCGAGAATTAAACTCGCTGCGTATTTCGGTCCCTTTTTCCGCAAGCTTGATAATGAAACGTTTGAAGTTTCTCGACTGATTATCGTCCCATTTCTTGCTGTCAAAAATGTTAAGTTTAGATACAGAGTTCAAAGTACTAGAAATTCCCTGAGGACTGAATTCATCGACGATAGCGCTTCCACGAGATACTGAATTGACGATGAAATCTCGAGCTGCTGGTATTCCGTCGATATTCCACTTTGATAAAGCATTCAAGCTATTAACGACCTCTTGCGAATTGAATTCGCCAGAAATTGAATTTCCTCGTTTGACGAGTTCCTCGATAAATTCCGTTGCTCCTTCTAGTCCGTCGACTTTCCATTTACTTAGAGCATTTAAGCAATTACTAACTTCCTGGCAATCGAATCTGGCGATCGTTGAATTGCCACGTTTAATTAATCGTATAATAAATTCTCTAGTTCGTCGAAATTCGTTAATATTCCATTTAGACAACGCGTTCAGACTGTTGGCGATTTCTTGGGGTTGGAATTCGTCAACTGTTGAACAACCTCGTTCGACTAATAGATCGATGAACTCGCCAGCTGCTTGAAAATCACCTATGTTCCATTTCGATAGACCGTTCAGACTGCCAGCAATTTCCAGAGGATTGAATTGATCGGCGAGTAAATTCCCGCATCTAATCAACTCGACGATGAACTCGTTCGATCCGCTGAATTCGTCTATGTTCCATTTAGACAACGCGTTTAAACTATTAGCGATGTTTTGAGAATCGAAATCGTCGACTGTCGAATGCCCTCGATGTATTAATCGAATAATAAATTCCTTAGCTCCTTTCAACGAATCGATTTTCAACTTAGACAACGCGTTCAGACTCGTAGCAACGGCTTGGGGATGAAATTCATCGACTAAAGAATTACCTCGATCGATTAACTGAATAATCAGGACTTCGTATCGTGCGAACTCGTTGATGTTCCATTTGGACAAAGCGTTCAAATTATTACAAATATCCTTCGCTTCGAATTTCTCGATGGCTAAATTCTCGCGACTGACTAGCTGCAGAATGAAGTCCCGGGAGCCTTGCAACTCGTCGATGTTCCATTTCGACAGAGCGTTAAGAATATTAGTAATATCTGGAGTATCGAATCGATGTATCATCGAAACACCTTTATTAACCAGCTGAATAATGAACTCCCTAGATCCGGGTAACTCGTCGATTTTCCATTTCGACAGAGCGTTCAAACTAGCGGCAACAGCTTGAGGATGAAATCCGCCAATTATCGAGCTTCCACGTTTAATTAACTTCAAGATGAATTGTTTAGCTCCTTGGAACTCGTTGATGTTCCATTTAGAAAGCGCGTTCAAACAATTCGAAGTGCCTTGAGGATCGAACGAGTCGATTGTCGAATTTCCACGTTTCACGAGCTGCAAAATGAACTCCCTGCTTCCTTCGAATTCGTCTATACTCCATTTGGACAAAGCATTCAAGCTGTTGGCGATATTCTGCGAATCGAATTTACTCACTGTTGAGCTTCCTCGTAGTATTAACTTGACTATGAATTCCGTAGCTCCGGGTAATTCGTTTATTTTCCATTTAGATAGAGCGTTCAGACTCGTAGCTATATCTTGAGGTATTAATTCGTCGCTCGTTGCGATACCTTTTTGGAATAACTGGATAATGAAATCTTTGGATCCTCGAAACTCGTCGATGTTCCATTTGGACAGTGCGTTCAAACAATTCGAGATACCTTGAGAGTCGAATTCAAGAACCATAGAGTTGCCTTGATTTAATAACCGAACGATGAATTCTCTAGTACCGGGGAACTCGTCTATTTTCCATTTGGACAAAGCGTTCAAGCAGTTGGCTATTTCTTGAGAACGACATCCGCCTGTTGTTACACTGCCTCGTTGAACTAAACTGGCGATGAACTCTTTAGATGCAGGAAACTCTTCGATGTTCCATTTCGATAGAGCGTTCAAACTGTTGGCAATTTCTTGAGCGTCGAATCCGTCGATCGTAGAAGTTCCTCGTTTAATTAGCTGATTGATTAATTTTCTAGCACCTTGGAAATCGTCGATGTTCCACTTGGATAAGGCGTTTAGAGCATTCGAAACACCTTGCGAATTAAACATATCGACCGTCAGATTTCCGCATTCGATCATCTCGACGATAAATTTCCGAATTCCTTGTATTTCGTCGATATTCCATTTCGACACAGCGTTCAAACTATTGGAAACTTCTTGAGGATTGAATCCTTTAGCCGTAGAGCTTCCACGTTTAACCAGCTGAGTGATGAATTCTCTGGAGCTTTGCAATTCGTTTATATTCCATTTAGATAACGCGTTTAAACAATTAGAAATTCCTTGACAGTTGAATTGATCGATAATCGCGTTTCCTCGTTTGATCAGCAGCACGATGAACCCTCTGGCTTCTGGAAAATCATTCAGGTTCCATTTAGATAACGCGTTCAGACCGTTGGCGATTTCAATGGAGTTGAATTTATTAGCTAGTGAGATTCCTTTGACGAGTACTCGAGAGATAAACTCCTTAGATCCTTGCAATTCCTCGTTGTGCCATTTAGACATAGCTTTTAAGGTTTTAATCACTCGCATACAAGTGTGTTTTTCATCTTCTAGATTATGCTGCGCCGAAGCGAATCCACCAGTAGCTGTAGAACCGTGTTTCATTAATTGAACGATGAATTCGCTGGCTCCTTCTAGCTCGTTCTTGTTCCATTTAGATAACGCGTTCAAGCTATTGGCTACAGCCTGAGAATCGAACTGATCGACTGTTTTATTTCTAGGATCTAGCGAACTGTTTCCTTGATTGATTAGTTTAACGATGACAGACTGGAACAGCTGCGGTTCGGTTACTTCTTTACCGTATACTTGAACGGTACCGGTCCAGATATCTTCTCTGAACACGTTCCAACCAGACAAGGCGTTCAAAGTATTCGCGATCTGCCACGGTTTTAATTTATTAACTGGTTGACGATTCGTGTCAAATAACTGATTCGCTTCCAGAGATATTTGAACAATCAGGTTTTTGAAGTTCTCCTGATCTTTCGTATTCCATTTTTTATCAAAAACGTGAAATCTCGATAGAATATTCAAAGTACCGCAGACAGTATTGGTGTCGAGTTCACCTAATGAATCGTAACGTTTTGTCCATTCTTCAACCAGAGTGCTTATCTGGTCCAATTTATCTTTGCTCGTGGAAGATAATTTTTTTGAAAAATCCGAGTGTCTTCGATATGCAGAAAATAGTTTCGTTTCGATGTTTACGTGGTTGTGTCGAGATTTTTGAGAAAAATCGGGCTGGTTTGGAAAACTAAACGATATTGGTTTTAAAATATCGTTACGAGGATGAAGTAATTGCTTCGAAGAACCAGAACGATCTCGCGAGCTGCCACTTTGTTGTACGTAAGAAATGTTTTTAGAGGAATCGACGCCACTTCGTAGATTGGGCAGTGTTTTCGTGAATCTACCTTGATAGATGAGATATAATTTCTTCGACAGATTGGCACGACCTTGTAGGATAGAAAACATCTTGAAGTTCGAATGATGGGGCTGCTTTCAACGATGAAATCCAACGAAGTACTGCTTAAAGATCAGAAACCTGAGTGAAATTATTCCTGAAACAGATACAGATATTTTATTGTAAATCGTATTGAATTAAAAAAAAAAAAAAAAAAAAAAAAAAAAAACGAAAAATTTTGGAAGATGGCCGAATTATTATGAAAAATTAATTATTCAACATTGAGATGAAATATTTACAAGTTTTCAGAATTTTTACTCGATCAAAACAATTGGTAATTCGGTTGGAATCATATCAAACTAATCCATTACAAATTTCTTACTTTAATGAGCCATTTAGATCCGAAATAGCATCTTCATCGAACTGTTCGGAGCAATTCTTGAAAATATACGAAATCGTAACTGAATCCAACGAAAGAAATTTTTATTCAGCGTTCTAAACTGAAAATATCACAAACCATTACCACTTTGAGCAATAACATACAAATGAATATTTCGAACCAAATACCATGAAACAAATAACAAAATAAAAATGAACTAATAAGAGAATACTCGATTGCAAAAATCAACTCACAATTCACAAACGTTATTCAATAGAACAATTCGTTCAGTTGCCAAGCTTCGAAAATTTCACTTCAAAGCTGCATTCCAGTTTTCAATACTTATCTGTCAACAGAAAATGAATACCAATATTACTCATAATAAATAATATGTGAATCTTAAAGAAGGTTCAAATCATAGTACAATGATCAATCAAAAAGGAAACTCTGGTGTTTCAGTGACTGATTTTGCAAAATGCAAATACAGAAGAATCTGTAATTCAGTTTATCATTGACGAGGTTATCCTACATAAAAATTATTGCATCGCATCGACAAATGAAAACTTTTGCCAAGAATGAAATAGTGTTAGAGTAAATATGATCTTTTTATAATATTCATTTTGTACTTACGAATTATTTCCCAGAAATTAATACGTCTTCTATGACAGGATTTACGTGATAATTGGTTCTTGGTTCTATACCGGTATGAATAACCTTGATGAATTCATGACCGAATCAGCGTTTTACGAGCTGGAATATATACGAAGAGTTAGGTTATTTCGCATAATTTCATTCAGTAAAATTAAAAAATGGGACTGATGTTCAAAGTACTTACTTCGTGCGGTTCAGTTTTGAGTCAAAAAGTTCAAAAACTCAAAATTATTGTTTTTCAAAATTCAAAAATGTCATCATCAGCTTATCAATTTTTGCTATTTTGCTACCACATGGTTTCAAGCTAGTTTTAGTACTTGAGTCTGGGATTCTTTTTTGTGGAGCAAGAATCGGTTTTTTCGTTTTTCTTCGGAATGACGGGAATTTCGGAAAATGATGAATTTTTGAATTTATTTTTATTTTTTTTTGGAACATGAAACTACAAGTGAACATGAACATGAACTGAAAGGAGGAATGAAGAATTGAGGATCATTTCATTCATTAAAATTTAAAATTTAAAGGAGAGCGAGAAGAACCGCCAACTAACTAACTATATCAATGTATTATAAATTGTATAAGTATAATTAATTAATTTTAATTACATTCACATTCACTTCAAACTTCAAAGGTAAATCTAAACAGCAGGCAAAAATTCATCACCTGTCAAAATTTCAAGTGCTAAAGTGACTTTTTCGATTTTCGGCGAATTTTCAAAAATCAAATGTTGACCAAAGTCAAAAGTGTGTGGGGAAAAAAATCAAAATTTTACCAAATTAATTAACCTAGAAAGCTGAAATTTGGGATATACCTTATTTTTTCGATTGAAAACTGTTTCAATCCGTTTTGAGCAGTTCTGGAGCCTCCAGCAGATTTTTAAAACTTGAAATTCCCACAAAATTTCATGAAATGGAGTTGAAAATCAAACATTTATTCTGCAAACTAATTTCAATTCATTACGAACTTACGAAGTCGACAGCAGGTAAAGTAAATTTGAAGTCGTTTTGGAGTCTCCAGCGATTTTTTGAAAATTACTGGAGCCACCACTAGATTTTTGAAGCTTGAAATTTCCCCAAAATTTCATCAAATGGAGATGGAAAGCTAAAATCAACTCTGCGTCTGCACTCTAATTTCAACACCCTGTAAAGACGACTTCAGCTGGGTTCAAGTCATTCTGGAGCCTCCAGTGACGTTTTGGAAGGTTTCATGGCTTTTTTAAGGAAAATTGAAGTTTCCAAGAACTAAGAAGTAGCTTGAAGCTTCAAAACCACTTGAAACCAACGTGCAGTCGACTTCATATTGTATTGAAATTAGTTTGCACTTTGCAGAGTAAATTTTAGCTTGCTAACCTCATTTGATAAAACGTTGTAAAAATTTCAAGTTTCAAAAATCTGGTGGAGACTCCAGTAATTTTCAAAAAGTCGTTGCAGGCACCAAAATGACTTAAACCCAGCGGAAATCGTCTTCAGAGGGTGTTAAAATTGAAGTGCAGAGTTAATTTTAGCTTTCCATCTCCATTTGATAAAATTTTGAGGAAATTTCAAGTTTCAAAAATCTACTGGAGACTCCAGTAATTTTCAAAAAATCGCTGGAGACTCCAAAACGACTTCAAATTTACCTGCAGTCGACTTCGTAGAGATTTGAAATTAGTTTGCAGAATAAATTTCGGCTTTCCAACTCCATTTCATGAAATTTCAAATTTTGTGGGAATTTCAATTTTTAAAAATTTGCTGGAGGCTCCAGAACTGCTCAAAACGGTTTGAAACCGTTTTCAATCGATTTGGCATGTCAAAAATAGGGTATATCTCAAATTTCAGTTTTCTAGGTTAATTTGGTAAAATTTTGATTTTTTCCCCACACTTTGGTCAAAATTTGATTTTTGAAAATTCACCAAAAATCGAAACAGTCACTCTAGCACTATGGGAATGTTACAGATTTGAAACTAAATAAATTTATCGAATCACGAAGAGTCGCACTTTAGAGTTGCCGACTCATAAAATCCAGCAGTCGCGCTAATGAGTCGCGGACTTGAAATCAAAGAGTCGCCCCAGCTCTGTAGTCTGCATTTATGTAAACGTAAAGTAAAGTGCCCGAATGTGGTTGAATTTTCTGTTTTAAAATAAAAAAAATCAATAGGTAATATTCTAATATACTTCAGTCTTCAGAGTAGAAAGACTGACTACTGAGCAAATTTCGCAAGTTGAACACTCAATTTTCTAAAAACATATCAAATTTGAAACTCGCGAGCGAAATCACTCTCTTCCCTCCAAAAAACATATAAAGGTAGGTAAACCAAAGTACCTAGCACAAATTTGTACCTATTATCAATACTGCAGAGATAATATATTCTATTACGCTCAACTTACACTAGCTAGTACTATTTTTTATATTACGATTAGATAAATCTCCGTAGTAACCTACTTGTTAATGGACATTTTTTTTTTGCATAATTAGACAAATATGATTTGGTTTAGTTATCAGTTCTCTGAGTCATATTCTAAAATTAAAAATGATTGGAAGAACACTGATGAATTTAATTAACTTTCCAAGAGCTCATATGATTAGGTCTGAGTCAATTCAAAATTACCTACAACAGTTCTTCCTTATCTTCAAAGTCATATCTACTCTACCTATCACAAAAATCTGATTCGTAGAAAGAAACGGAAGAGGGAGTTAAACTGATGATAATTGGATGAAAGCTTATTCACTCCCTAGGTATTCAATCATTCCCATAAATTCAATATTTCTGCATTCGTTGGCCTTATTTGTGATTTTATTTCTGTGCAAAAAATGCGCTGACTTTGCGATTCGGAACATTGAATTTAAAATACACACTATACGAGTACGTAGGTAAGTGTCTAACTGTCTATATCATATCAAAAGCTTTTAATAATTATGCTTTTTCACACGTATTTTGGCAGATTTTCGAGAATCCGGATTTTAGACGTTTTTTAAAATCACTTTTTAAAGCACTTTTAAAATTCCATACCCATTCACCAACTTTCAAAACCGGAGAAGTTTTCTTCTTCTTGAGTAAAATCCGAAATCCAGTTTCAAAAACTACTACTCTGACGAATTCTCGTGGATTCTAAATCTGCCAAAATCCAGATTCTCGAAAATCTGCCAAAATCCATGTAAAAAGAACACATCTGCAGTAGATGTGTTGTAGGTATACTCATGAGTACTTGAAATAGATTATTTAAAGTTAGTCTGGATCGCTTTTATTATACAGCACCTATACCTATAGGTACCTACCTACTCGTATGTATAGGTATGAGCCTTGATTATATATTACATATAATCAAGGGGTATGAGGACGTTGAATTGTCACTGATCACTGATTTATTTATCAATGTGAAAATGATCTCGCGTATCTGCTGATTTATTTGCATTTAAAAAATGATAAAAAATAAAATCAATAACATTTCAATTGTTTTTATTCGATTTGTGTTTCAGCTGTGAAAGAAGATGTGTCGTTATTCAGACATATTTGTGTTTATAGTCGATCTCATTATTTTCATAATTGCTATGATTATTTTATTAGCCATAGGCCGATGTTGTTGTTGTATCGGTCGTGGCAGAGCAAAACCAAAAACTAAAAAAAAGTTCAGAGTTGATCATCATTCCAGCAGCAATCACGACACCGACAGTAGCAGCCCTCCTGGTTATAATAGCCTTATCCTTAATAATGCTGACAACAATCAACACGATTTCAGCAGCCAATGCCATCATGACAATAGTGAAAAAGCGAATTGTGGAAAAGGTGGCGGAGATGATGAAGGTACTCGTAGATGTGATCAGGATGGATGTGATAGTGATGAAGGTGCCTGTGATAGTACTGCAGATAGTAGTGGAGATGAAAATGTTAGAGTAAGAGGTAAAGGCGGATATGATGTGATAGAGGTGGAGGCGGATGTGAATGTGATGTGATATTAGTGGAGGAAAATGTAATTTGATCGTGCTGGGGGTGGATATGACTAATTTTCTACCATAAAGATCTCGTATTTCTATTTTAGAAGTATTTTGCGATGTTGCGATGTATGAAGTTGAATTTTGATGCGTTTGTCGTTTTTGAAAATTTATTCTCTGATCATAATTTGTTATGAGATTACGAGGCGTTTTTTCAAATCTTAAGTAGGTACCTATACGAAATTATTCAGCATAAAACACACCCAAAGTCTACATATTTTTTTGCCAAAATTGTCAGTAGATAGGTGTCATTTTTTTCTGAATTGTCCATCAAGAAGTTGTAATGTTTGTCAAAAATCGTAAAAAAATCTTGTTTTTTGCCTTTTTTTGTCTGTCAAAAGGTTCCAGTTTTTTTTTTCAATCAAAATTGTCAAAAATGTCTTAATTTTAATTGCCAAAAATTCCTACATTTTGCCTAAATTTCTTCCAAAAACTCATATTATTCTTTTCCATAGTTCTGCTATTTTTTTCCAAAATATTGCCGAAAAATGTTCGGTTTTTTATCAAAGTTTTTAAAAAGTTCCATTTTTTCTAAAATTGTCAAAAAAAAATAATTTACCTATGCCTAAGTTTTATGATTTTTTTCTTAGCTGTCCAACAAGTTTTATTTCATCCAAAATGGCGAATTAGAAATCTTGTTTTTTGCAAAAAGTACCTACCAAAGAGGTCTTCTTTTTTGGTCAAATTGATTTTTAAAATGTCCTTGCCAAAAATTAATGATAAAGTATCTTTGGAAAGCATTGTGAGCCAAAAAAATGTTTGGCTTGAATACTTCAATTTAAACCCTCCTTTTTCCCAAATCAAAACATTTGAAAAAAAAATGGCCTACTAGAGCATGTTGTCTTATTTGTTAAACACTTTGAAAACAGTTTTCAATTGCTAGAAGGTAGAAGTCATCTCTTATAATTGTACCTTAAGTAGTAGGTATGAGTTCATCACGCCTACTTCAAGGTTCCGATGATCATCCAGAGAACCAAGGAAATATTTTGGAGAAGAATGTTTACGTCGAACAATTTGATGATGGCGACCATAATTCGAACGACGCCATCGACAACTGGAAGAATCCACTATTCGAAAGTTTTGTATTGGTCAAGTACATACATTTCGAAGGGTACGTGGTAGTGGAAAAATATTCAAAATTCAAGAAAGACCTTCAGAGAGAGAGAAAAACGATACTGTAGCTTTGGAGCTCTCGATTAGTATTCTTTTCTTGTGACATTTCACAATATCAGATTGATCATCGATTACGTTGAAGACTTGATTACTTACACGATTTGAACCCGAACCAGTTTCAGATAAACACGATGCATTTTATGTTGCAGAAATTAGCTATTTGTTATCTTCGAATATATTTTTTGTTAATTTTCATTCTTACCTATTTATTTCAACAAAATTGCAATTTATCTTATTTATGAGTTCTCAAACTAGAAAATAATCCAATGATTTTTTTTATCCACATCATTCATACTTCTCTCTAACTGTTAGTTTCTTTTAAAAACGAATTGACGATTTTATTATCTTCTAAATATTACCTACCTACCTAAAATTCGAATTTCGGCCATTGATGAGAAGGATTAGAAATTTTCAGGAAACCATTCAGCAAATATTTCGAAAAGTTTGTGAACTAGAATTTTAATCTCATCACTTCATCAGTATTTTTGTTTTTTCATTTGATTTTGTTTCAATAAGGTTGCTTCGTAGAGATCACGATCTGATCCAAAAAACGTAACTTTTTTCAAAAATAAAATGAAACATTCGATAAAACCATGTTGTTTTTTTTTACACAAAAACTATTCATTAATTAACGATAAAAAATACCTACACAAAGTACAAATACTACATTACCTAGCTCATGCTAGAACACAAGGCTAAACATATCAATAAAAATCACAGTCGATTAATACATTTTAATTAAACAAAACTACACGTAATTTTTCCACTTTTCTAAATTTTGCAGCATTTTCACAACAGCTTGTTTCTGTCGTTGATTAATTCGCTTATTTCGAACAGATTCGAAAACCTTATCTAGTAAATTTTCAACTTGAACGATGGTATCATCGAGATCGTCTTCCAATTTGATCCTTTTGGCAGATATTATTTCTCCATCGTCGGTATTAAAATCAATACCGTTACTTTCAACAACCTTCATTTTCAATGATTTTTCTACCAATATGCTGAGAAACCGATGGAACGTTTGCTTTTCCGAAACAGGATACGGATTCTTTTGCAAATATTGAGCTACTCGTTCAGATACGAGTTTGTTTTTCGATACAGTCAACGAAATTATAATTTCGTAATTGGTAACGTGAGAAAATCTAGTAAAACCATCCAGATAGAACTGCTGTATCACAGGGTGTTCATTTTTAATCCCACGATTAAAACAATCGGCGATATTATTAGTAATCTCGTCGAAGTTCGAATCGATTTGGCGATTCTGCAATCCTTGCAAGATTTTCAAACAACATAATTGAACACGTAACGATTGGTTATCCGTAAGGTACCGAATCGAACGCAGAATTTCCAACACTTGGGAGCAGCCAAGATGAGGGATTAAAATACACGTTATCCGACTCAAATGAAATAACGATGCGAACACTGATAGGAAATCTTTCGAAGTCATTTCAGCCAATAAGGGAGATCGTAATCTTTTCCAAGTCTGAATAACAAATTCGACAGCGAAACTCGCGTAATCTTTCCAATAAGCTGACTCCAAAGTACACAACAAGTTCACCAGATGGATCATTTTAGTGTAAGATTCACCCTCGAATTTGTGTCTCAAGTTGGTCTGCACGTGTTTGAATTTATTAGCTACATCTGCGACCGTTTTTTGACAAACTTGATCTCTGAATTTAGTTCCCAGACGATTGTAACAATTGAGGAAATTCTCATCTCGAGGTAACTCCGATATCACTTGTAACTGGTGATTCAGCGATAGAAATCCGAACAGTCTTCCTAGTAACGATTTCACGAATACTCGGACATCTCCTTCGGGTATTTCATTACAGACTGAGATCAAAAACCGAACGTGCTCGTAGCATAATTCCGAACTACCGTATCTAGCCAAAATACACCACAGGTCGCTGACGAACAGAGCCACCGAAGGAGTAGAATTCAGCAAATTCTCCACCAGTAAGTTTTCAACGATGGGAAACTTCTCGTTAGATATTTCGTTGATAATTAGACTGGCGAAATTGACGAGTAACGCTTCAAATATGGTAACTTCTTGACTCAGAAGAGCATCGGAACACGACAGGGGTACTTTAATATCGCAATATAGTTCTTTATCGCAATCTCGTATCATTTTAAACGTACGATGGATAATACTAGATTCGGTATCGTTGATCCAGATACTTATCGCTTCGTCCGAACACACCATAAGTTTCCGAAACATTAACGACGACAGTAACAGAAACGCTGACTTATCCCAGCTCGTTTTATCGCATAAATTATAATTCAAATAATACTTAGCGAATTGTCGATCGGTAATTAAGATATTGAGAAGTGGATCGACACCGGGTACCAAATGCGTATCTATTTTACTCGCCAGATCAACGTCCAGTTTGGAGAATTCGCAAAGAAAACGCGAATATTTATGTAAAAATAAGGCGAATTCGAATAACTCGCCAGAGCAGTCAGCGAAACATTGTTCGAAGTATTCGCACAGTTTCACCATTATTTTCAGCAAGAAAACGCATACTTTTAAAGTCAACGTCATTATTTTATCATCGGACGAGTTATCCAAACTGGTGATTCGTTCGGTAATATGACGTATCAGAAACCGAATAATTTTCGAGATATCGAATTCGTTGCGTAGATGAGCAGAATAAGTCTTCAACACTTGAGTATATCCTTTCCATAACTCGGCCATGGTTTTCAAATCCAACGTTATGACTATGGCACCGATCTCGTACATTTTATCGACTATTTCCGTCAATAAATTGAATTCAGATTCGTACTGGCAATTGATTCGTAGCTTGTTGATGAACACGAAGTAGTCTCGAAGGAACGTGTAGCATGTTTTAAACAACTGCGTTATTTGGTCGTTCAACAAGTTGACCGAAGTTGAGCTTTTTCTGCAGTACTCGAATCCTGAGAGCAGCACAGATATGGTATCTTTGGGTACGGAAATGATGGTTTCGACGTTTAAATTCGGTATCGAAGATAACGTATTGACCAATACGATCAACGAAGCTAGAATACGCACGTTCTCTTGTAATCGACATTTCAATACTTCGATGTTTTCAGCTTCGGCTTGGCTCAGATTCTTCGAGAATTCGCTAACTAACGCGCTAACTGCGTTTTGAATTATATCTCCATCGGCTGAATTATCGAGTACTTTGACGAGTCTGAAAAATCGTTCGAAAGTGGTAATAGAGAGCACACGAGTATCGCCGGTTCCGATGCGAAAATTCGAAACCAAGTCGAACGCAGATTGCTTGAAAGCTAGTTCGAATTCAACGTCTGGTAGTAAAGATAAGTCCGAGACCGTACAGACGATTTGAGAGCTCATTTTTAACCATTTCTATAACAAAATAGATGAATGGATTAGTATTTTAGAATGGTGATTGGTGAGATTGATGTATCAAGATTAAGAACTATATATACTTGGTTTTGATCTTACTCACCTTCAAATAATTGAGATTGTATTAAAGAATTCGATGCAGCTATACGAAAGTCTCGCCGTTTTTTTTTTTCAACTCGTATTTTATTTTTATAATTCAATTTTGTCCGGTATACGGATACGGTGTTTACCAAGTGATAACATTGTGATTCCCGCCAATCCTCCGATCCTCCCTTTACCCCGCACGACAAGCTCACCCATAAGTTTCCATTTCCGATTTCTAAAGTTCTAGATTAGGGAAGTATACGCATACGCCATTTTGGTTCGACACAACGGATGTAAACAACATTAGAACGTATGTACGCATACAATCTTACGTGTAAAAAATGCAATTTTTTCGATTGTTCGCGGGTTCGGGTGAATTTTTAAGTAGTTTCCAGCTAAAGACAATGAAATTTCCTATCGATTGATGTTAAATTTTTGTTATTTCGCGCAAAATTGACGATTTTCTGAATACTTATATTATCCGATTTTTTCATACTATATGTGTCAACTTTAAACTAAAAATACTCGAAATCTTCAGTGAACACACAGGTATTTTAATATAGCAAAATGTTCGTAATTTCTTCGTCTTTAAAATGAGTGTTTATCGAAAGCTCTACATGCAACCGTTCAAAAGTTGTAGAAGTTTAAAGTTGCGAAAACAATGCAAAAACCAACCGCGGATGGTAAGTATTGAACTTTGAATTAGAATTACTCAAAATTTTCAACGAACACATAGGTATATTAATACAGCAAAACGTTCGTTATTTTATCCTTTTTAAAATGGGTCTTTACCGAAAGCTCTACCTTCTACCGTTCAAAAATTCTTGAAGATCAAAGTTGCGGAAAGTGTTCAAATTGTGTTATCACTGTTATCAGTCACTTAGTGTTGATTGTAGAACATTTTCCGCAACTTTGATCTTCAAGAATTTTTGAACGGTAGAAGGTAGAGCTTTCGGTAAAGACCCATTTTAAAAAGGATAAAATAACGAACGTTTTGCTGTATTAATATACCTATGTGTTCGTTGAAAATTTTGAGTAATTCTAATTCAAAGTTCAATACTTACCATCCGCGGTTGGTTTTTGCATTGTTTTCGCAACTTTAAACTTCTACAACTTTTGAACGGTTGCATGTAGAGCTTTCGATAAACACTCATTTTAAAGACGAAGAAATTACGAACATTTTGCTATATTAAAATACCTGTGTGTTCACTGAAGATTTCGAGTATTTTTAGTTTAAAGTTGACACATATAGTATGAAAAAATCGGATAATATAAGTATTCAGAAAATCGTCAATTTTGCGCGAAATAACAAAAATTTAACATCAATCGATAGGAAATTTCATTGTCTTTAGCTGGAAACTACTTAAAAATTCACCCGAACCCGCGAACAATCGAAAAAATTGCATTTTTTACACGTAAGATTGTATGCGTACATACGTTCTAATGTTGTTTACATCCGTTGTGTCGAACCAAAATGGCGTATGCGTATACTTCCCTAATCTAGAACTTTACCGATTTCATTCGATTCGATATTCCGGCATGAAGATCAGATAACAACAAACGTATAACATCGTGAATTTGGATTGTAAGTTTGAAGTAGAATTATTTATAGTTTGTTTTTGTGAATTTCTCATCGAAAAGCAGTTCATTAGCTCGTTTGATGGTTAATTTTGTGTCAGAAAGAGCTTGATATTTGGTTACCATCTTGGGACTTGAAGCAACAGGTAAATCTCTGAAATCACAAATAATACGATTGAGAATATGAACAGGAACGCGAAGTACTATCTGAGTAAGAAGTTTTCAATGTACAGGTTGAATTTTAATTAATTTAGTGTTGTATTTTTCTAATTCGAACGATTCTGGTTCTCAAATCGAAATCAATGTGATTTTTTCGGCGCAGAATCGTATCGACGTGTTGTCATTGCATTTTTTGAATTGAAGTGCCTTCGTAGTAAATCAATGCTGCGATATTCAATATTTTGATAGTTGCATCAGTTGCATTTTTTTTTCATTCGAATTCTGAATTTTTCGCTCACGTTCGAACATGTATTTGATTTGATTATTCCTTCTTATTGTATCGTATTTTCTGTTGCAGTTTAAATAATGAACCGGGAGCGTAATAATGCTAGAGGAGGTGGTGCGATGAGACAAAAGGTCTGGAAGAATCAAAGAATAACGCCATTGATGGCAAACTCGTCAAAGCCAACTGCGAATGAAGTTCCGGCAGCGACCAATAATGGAAATTATCATCGTAGAATTCCGGTAAGTGAAGAACACTCGGATCTCTCAAAACGTTACCGTACATATTGTGTTAAATCTACTGTTGATTTACGTTTCAGTGGCGAAGAAATCCTGCTCCTTCGCGTCCTTCTCGAACGCAACCGTACCAGATTCCGGGCAAATCGACGCAGTTGAACGAACAGTGTTTCGATTTAGGTACCAATAATGATTATAAGTATCCGTCAGATCATGCTGATACGAACAACACCAACAGGAATGCTCAGAATCAACCGGAACAGTGTTACGATATCGATACTAAAGATCGAATTCCGACCGAGTATTCTAAAACGAACGGTACTGGCGAGAATGCTCAAAATTCACGCGAACTCAATTACGATGTCGATAACAAAGATCGAATTCCGACCGAATATGCTCAAATGAACGGAGCTTATGAAAATAATCACAATTCGCGCGACGATGCTAAAAATCGAATTCCGACCGAGTACGCTCAAACGAACCGAACATACCAGAATTATCAAAATCCGCGCCCTCAGCGTGTAAATTTCGATGCTAGAAATCGATTTCGAACGAAGTACAATGAAGTAAATGGAACCTACGGAAATACTCGGAACTCGCGCGAGCAATATTCCGATTTCGTTGCCAAAAGTCATCCTTCGGCGAAGTACGCTCAAAGAAATGAGACCCTTAAGCGTTTGCAGCGTTGGGGGGGCAGACAACAAGCTCGAGATAATGTCAAAAGCGCACCTTACCACGTGCCGGCTCCAATACAGAATCGTGCCCAAGAACGAGGATATTATACTACTGAACCTCCGTCAGAACGTACCCAACAGAATCGTGCCGAAGAACGGGGATATTATACTGCAGAACCTCCGTCAGAACGTATCCAACAGAATCGTGCCGAAGAACGAGGATATTATACTGCAGAACCTCCGTCAGAACGTATCCAACAGAATCGTGCCGAAGAACGAGGATATTATACTACAGAACATCCGCCAGAACGTACCCAACAACCTCGTAAGTTTCCAGAGCTGGAATAATGTCGGAATTGGTGTTTCAATAACGGTTAAATTTCGTGTTATTTTCATAGGAATGCAGGAATATCCGAAAGCACCTTTTCGTAAGATTTGGACAACCAAAATCCAACCGAAAAATACGTCTAAGGTAATACTTCTGAATGTTTTCTCACTAACAGAGAGGAATCTTTACAACGAACTTCAGCTCGATCGAAATTGACGAGTTGTAAATGTTTCTTTGATAGTGTTTTCTTTCTAAATTATGCTGGATGAATTCGAATTGTTTTAAGGTTGCTCCTGCACAGTCTGCTGATACCGAACTGAAAAGTGTCTCTAATTTTATTCAGCCTTCGCCTTGGTTTTCCGCAGCTGAGAAGGTCAAATCGAGTTACCAGAATAAGCAGCCAGAAATTCGACCGTTACTTGGTTTAGCGTACGAAGATATATTCGAAACCCCTCACAACAAGCCAGATACGTCTCGGGTACTTCTGTATATTTTGAGAACTTATCTAATTTATTTTTCGTTACTAAATCGACCTGTGTTTGTAGAATACTGTTCGGCGTGGATGGAATGCGTCAGATTATGCCAACAAGACCTTGGACGATGATATCGTTCCTTTGGATGACCCCTTCGCTGAAGTAAATAAAACTTAGCATGGTTTATATAGTCTTATTTTAAGTTGTTTTCGTTGAAATATCGACAATATTATTACAGAATACTGTTCGACGTGAATGGAATATGCCAGCTTATGCTAAGAAGGATTTGCACGATGAAGCTGTCCATTTGGATGATTCGTATTCCAAAGTAAATATACCTAATTGGATATAGTTTACATTTTTATACTCAATCTTTTGTGTAACAAATTTTCATTGGAAAAAAAAATAAATCGACCATAAATGATTTCAGACTGCTGCTGGACATAGATGGAATGCGTCAGATTACGCCCCTAAAGATTTACCCGACGATATCGTTCATTTGGATAACTCGTACTCGAAAGTAAATAAAACCTCACCGAATTCGATAATCCATAATTTAACTTATCCTCGAGACTAATTTTCAATGTTTTCAGAATTCAGTGGACAGTACGAGTAAATGGGTCGTCCCGCCTGAGCTCAACATGAGTATCCAAAGTGGCGTATTTTTTGCCAAAGTATGCGAAGCTGTACTTGAAAAAGTACTCCAACAGCTCTGCCCTGATTCGCGCAAAGCTACTCAGAAACCCGGTGCTGAATCGCTCAATGCTCGACTATACTCTAACCGTGGCGGTGTTATGAAAAGAAGTATGGTTACTAATGGTTCTTCGTTACTTCGAAATAAAGTTCCTCAGAGGAGGTGAGTGCGTTATTTCTCTATAGGAATTCTCGAGGAGCTAAAATTTCAAGTATACATAACGTTGAACGTGTGTTTTTAGACCTGCGTATGCGCAGTCAAACATTAAGAATCGTTTCAACGAAGGATACAAGAAATACGCTCCGAAACCATCGTTTCGCAAGCCACAACTGCCACCAGGTGTCAGTTCCGGACGAGTTGAAAAACGTAAGAAGATTTTGACGAGGAACGGAAAGAGTCTGATCTACGTGTAATGTTAATGTAATTCGAAACTAAAGACTTGTTTTTTCATAGTTTTATTTTACTTATTGTTCAAGTTTATTGTTTTATGTTTGATAAGTTTTTTTTACCACTTTTTTACGGAGGACAATTAAAGTTTCGTTTTATTTGAATTTTTTTTGTTCGATGTTAGTGAAGTGGTATTTGTACAACTGTAAGTATTTGGGATTTTTTTCATTTAAAAAAAAAAAGAAAAAATTAACGTTATTCAAACTATTGAAAAGGCTTAAAATTCCGTTTAAAAATTATTTGCAAAGAACACGATTTTCGAGATTTTTTGGTAAATTTTGAGCACGAAATTGAGGGTTATGATTTTCGGGATTTTTGAAAAAGTCTCATGACTCATGAAACTTATTAAAAATATGTTACAATTTCGCGAGAAATTAAAGATTTCGACGAAAATATTTTTTGAGAAATTTCAAAGAATTTTGAGCTCAAAACGTGAGTCATGATTTTCGAGGTTTTTAAAAAAGTGAAGAATAATTATTCACAGAGTCAAAAATGGAATTATGATTTTTGAAATTTTGAAAAAAAAAGTGTCATGAACTCATAAGACTTCAAGTATCTATCAAAATGAGTTGAAATTTTGTGAGAAATTCAAAAAATTATGACGAAGTGTTGTTCGAGCATTTTTGAAGAATTTTCAGCCCAAAATTGAATCAGGATTTTTGGGATTTTGTAAAAAAAAAAAAAAAAAAAAAAAAAATGTTATGCGACGCATCGAAATGGGTTAAAATTTTGTGAGAAATTAACAAATTGGGTTATGATTTAATTGAGATATTCGAAATGGGTTAAAATTTCTTAATAAATTCAATGATTTCAAGGGAAATACTTTTTGAGCATTTTTAGAAGAATTTTGAGTTTTTTGGGATTTTTAAGAAAGTGTCAGACGATTCATCGAAATTGTTTTAAATCTTAATTTTATGATAAATTCAAAAATGTTGACGAAAATATTTATTTAAGCATTTTTGAAGAATTATTAGCTCAGAATTGAGTCAGGATTTTCGAGATTAAAAAAAAATGTTTTGCAACCTATCGAAATGGGTTAAAATGTTGTGGAAATTCATATAAAATATAATATTGCAAAAAATGATTTTAGACGGTTTCTGAATAAATTTTGACTTTTGAGTACAAAATTGACCAATTGGGTCGTGATTTTTTGGGATTTTCGATAACGGAAACTGAGCAATTCTGAAAAATTTTTAGCTCCAAATTGAGTCATCATTGTTTTTTTTCTTTTTTTTTTTGAAAGAGGTAATGCAATCTATAGAAATTGGTTCAAATTTCATAAAAATTTTAATTTTTTCGTGAAAAAAATGATTTTTGGAAATTTTTGAAAAATTGTGAGCATGAAATTGAGTTTATGATTTTTGGAATTTCCGAGAAAGGTACCATGCGACCTATCAAAATGAGTTAAAATTTTGTGAGAAATTCAAAAATTTTAACGAAAACAATTTTTGAGCAATTTTGAAGAATTTTGAGCATTTTTGATGAATTTTGAGCCCGAAATTGAGTTATACGACCAATTGAAATGGGTTAAAATTTCGCGAGAACCAGAGTTAAAAAATTGAAAAACGTTTACTTTTATTTGCACTTGAACAATGTGAAAAATACTCTTGAATTTTCGTGAAAATTTCAAATAATGCGAAGAAATTGACTTCTGGGAAGTTTTGAAAAATTTTTAACTCAAAATTGAATCATAATTTCTAGGATTTTTTAAAAAGGTGTCAGATGTTAGATGGCACATCGAAATGGGTTTAAATTTTGCGGAAAATTGAAATGTGAAATGTGGTAACGAAACTGTTGTTGAAGCATTTTTGAAGAATTTTTAGCTTAAAAAATTTGAGTTGTGATTTTACTGATTTTTGGAAAATTTCGTACAAAATTCAAATATTTAACGCAAAAAAAAAAGATTATTTGAGAATTTTCGAAGAATTTTGAGCATTATTTCAGAAAAAAAACAACTACTTCAATCAAAACTTTGAATTACCACTCGAACACTTTTTTAAGAATTTCAAGTCCAAAATTGGGTCATAATTTTTTGGATTTTTGCAAAAGGTGTCATATGGCACCAATCGAAATGCGTTGAAATTTGAACAGAAAATAAAAATTTTTTCATCGAGACTTCTTTCAAGAAATTTTGAAGAACCAGTTTTGAATTCAAATCTTTACCATCAAAATGTGTTCCAATTTCAGGATAAAATCATAAATTTTTATACACTTTTTTTCAAAACTTTTGTACAAATTTGGTTGATTTTTAGGAAATTATTCTCAAAAATCTTCAAAAAAATTGTTGATGAATAAAAATTTTTGATTTGTTACTTATTTTGATTTTTGATAAAATCATATGACACCTTTTTCAAAAATACTTACCACAATCATGACCAAATTTGAGACTTGAAGCACTTTGAAAATTTCCAAAAAACATTTTCGTCAAAATTTTGGAATTTCTCGTGAAGTTTCAAGTTATTTTGATAGGTCGCATGTCACTTTTTCAAGAATTTCACGAATCTCAAAAATTATCACCAAATTTTGGGTCCAAAATTCTTCAAAAATGCTCAAAAAACATTTTTGTCGAAACCTTTGAATTTCTCACAAAATTTTAACCAATTTTGATAGGTAACATGGTCCCTCTCAAATAATTCTATAACCAATTCATGTAATAGTCGGGAAAATGTGAAAAAATCAACATTTTACCAAATTGACCTAGAAAGCTGAAATTTGAGATATACCTTATTTTCGACCTGCCAAATATATATTGGAAACTGTTTCAAGCCGTTTTGAGCAGTTCTGGAGCCTCCAGCAGATTTTTGAAACTCGAAATTCCTACAAAATTTCATCAAATGTAGTTGGAAAGCCAAAATTAATTCTGCAAACTAATTCCAATACGCTGTGAAGTCGACTGCAAGTAAATTTCAAGTCGTTTTGAAGCCTCCAGCAATTTTTTGAAAATTACTGGAGCCTCCAGTAAATATTTGAAACTTGAAATTTCATCAAATGGAGATGGAAAGCTGAAATTAACCACACGCTCAAATTTTAACACGCTCTGAAGACGACTTAGGTGAGTTCAACTAATTTTGGAGCCTCCAGTGACTTTTTGAAAGGTTTCATGGCGTTTTTAGGAGAATTGAAATTTCTAAAAAGTAACTGGAAGCTTCAAAACCACTTGAAACCACCATGCAGTCGACTTCATATTATTGCATCAAAATTAGTTTGCTGAGTAAATTTCGGCTTGCTATCCCCATTTCATGAAATTTTGGGGATATTTCAAGTTACAAAAATCTACTTGAGGCTCCAGTAATTTTCAAAAAATCGCTGAAGGCTCCAAAATTACTTGAACTCACCTTGAGTCGTCTTCAGAGGGTGTTAAAATTTGAGTGCATAGTTAATTTCAGCTTTCCATCTCCATTTTGATGAAATTTTGGGGAAATTTCAAGTTTCAAAAATTTACTGGAGGCTCCAGTTATTTTTAAAAAATTGCTGGAGGCTCCAGGACGATTTGAAATTTACCTGCAGTCGATTTCATAGCGTATTGAAATTAGTTTGCACGCTTTCCAACTTCATTTGATGAAATTATGTGTGAATTTCGAGTTTCAAAAATCTGCTGGAGGCTCCAGAACTGCTCAAAACAGTTTGCAACAGTTTCCAATCGATTTGGCAGGTCGAAAATAGGGTGTACCCCAAATTTCAGCTTTCTAGGTCAATTTGGACAAAAATGTTGATTTTTTCTCACATTTTGGCCAAAATTTGATTTTTGAAAATTCACCAAAAATCCAAAAAGGCACTTTAGCACTTGAAGTTTTGACAGGTGATGAATTTTTGCCTGCTCTTTCGATCTACCTTTGTACGGTTTGAATAGTTTTATGCTAGTCCTATGTTGGAACGCAAAATCTGCGATTTCGGCTGACCTGTCAATTAAAATGGCCGCCATTTTGTAAGCAGGGCCACTTTTTTTTGTGGACAAGGGCTAGAAATGTTCCTTAGGACTCACCTTTTAAGAAAAAAGTTGTCCCGGAGGATCGGCAGGGGGGTGCAAGTGATCCTTATGCGGCCCCCTGACTATATAACCATTATTGTTCAAAGTTTGTCTGAAAACCATTTTGAGTTCGAGCAATTTTGAAAATTGAAGATTTTAGCCTCCATCCCTTCATTATTCCGCAGCGAAAATCCAAAATAAATGCTTACTTCTTTTTACGAAAAGTCACCAACGTTCTTTGGGCAGTAAAAATTCTAAATAAATTCGATTTCTGGTGCTATTGGACTGCACTTGACCTAGTTGTGAATCATATTTTAATCAATTAGAAGCCACCAACCACCATCAACATGCAGAAAAACACATTCCGTATCAATTCATCTAACTATAATGTATTTCATAATTTTATGAAAAAAATAAAGTATACAAGTACATTATGTATGTACAACAGTCTTCACAAATAATAAACAATGCGAAGCGATTTTCAATAAATTCTATCAAAAAAATAGGACAGAAAATTTGTTTATGTACCTGAAGCAAATTAACTAAAATAAACACGATCGAGATAAAACATTACGAATACATATAGAATTTCTCGTCACGATGAGTGAGTTTCATAAGGTGTCTCAAAAATCAATTACTCGAGTCAAAAGGTTAAACGATTTCACAAAATCAAATCCCAGTTTCTAAAAAAAAAAGATAACAATATTTCAAAGAATAAAAAGATGTATTGAAAAATCTCCTTTCATCTCACCATAAATGATCAATTTTCAACGCGAACTTGACCCGAACTCGTCTTAGAAAAAATTCGCCATTACATAATATTACATTTTTATTGTCTTACCAAACTAGGGTAAGTTGGAATAAATTTCAACATTACTGATGATAAGGCGGATAAGGGAACGTGAAATTGACCAAATTCTGCGGCAGAGGGGGTAAACTAGGCGGTAGATTTTTAGAAGTGGTTACTGTGCTGGGTTCCTGATGCATCATCGGCTGTACACTATGGTGATCGGTTTGTTTACGTCCTTGAGAATGACCCCATTTAATATTCAATCTCTGTCCGCCCAGGATCAGCATGTTGAATGTCTTCTCAGCAGCTACTTCGGCGTCGACTCTACGAACGAATTCGACAAAGGCGCATTGTTGATGCGGTATACAAGTTATATTCCTGATCTCGCCGAACTGATAGAAACTATTACTGTAATGAAATAAAGAATACGTGAAAATACGTCGTAAAAAAACAACCAAGAAAGGTACTGGTATGAGAGAGACGAAGCAACGTACTGTAAATCGCGTTCATTGATGAATGCCGGAACGTTACCAATATACAAAGTGGTAATACTCTTATCTTCCGGCGGTTCTAATTTCGGCATTGCTGAAGCACGTTTCATCAATTTATCAGCTACCGGATCCTTTATACCGTAATACCTGAGAGGAAAATAAATCAAAACGAACTCGCGTTAGTTCCGAAAGCAAATTCGAGAATCGTACTTGAAAATATAGAGAAAAAATCTAGAATATACCTGTCTCTGATATTTTGATCAGAAAGAGCGTCATCGGGATCGGTTGGTTTTTCATGTCGATATGGGCATTCTTCGCCTCGTTTACAACTTCCTTTCACCCAGAACGAGCATATATGGGGACGATTTCGTTTATAATACGGCGTAGTTCGAGCCAATTTCATCAACAAGTCGTGAGTACCTTCAGCTTTACCACCACCGATACTGCCCACTTCACCGTTCGAAGCACTAGTCTGTAGTTGATTCGCCTAAACAACGAAGATAATCGATACATCAACTCACAGTTTTCAAAATGAAGACTACAGAATACGTGTAAATGGTAACTTAATTTACCATATTTTGAATAAAGTACTCCTTGTTGACGTCGGAACGAGGTAAATCATCTTTCAGTTTCAAAGCCTGGTCCCTGATCTGAATAGGCAAACCGTACTCTAAATCTAAGATACACGTTTGACAAACGTTCTTTAAATGCGAACACGTTTGACATATTTCGGTCTTCTTGAAACGCATTTTAGCTCCGGGACACCATCTGAATACTGTGAAAGGTCTCAGGCATATTTTGCATTCGTTACCGTACGGTTCTTTTGTCTACATAAAACATATAACTAGGTCAATACCACAGAAAACTGATGTTTTGAATGATTAATAATACGAAGCAAATTTTACGTACCATTCGAATATACGGATTATCACCGAGACACGTTTCACACAAAATTGGGAACTCCTGCGAAACAAAATATATAAGCTCGTGTAATGTTGGTGGAAATCAAACGTTTACAGGAAGGAAATTTACAGAAACAGAAACGGTTTCATTTGAGTAAGAATATGAACTAATTAATACAACTAGATAGGATGGAAAATTGGAAACAAAGCTACTTACAGCATCTTCCCACTGTTTGCGATTATAAGTATTGGTACTTTTAGAAGTAGCCATGATTCACGAATTCGATGGACTGCGTCTGCATACGATGAAGATGCAACTTGGCGACCGAACACGAATACGTCGATATGGATGATGAATTACAACGTAGAAGTACGATTTTGAGTAGTGTATGATCACAAATCTATCGAAAATGTACCGTGGAAGCGAATATTTTTAAATTTCTATCAAGTTCAATTCTACAACAGAGAAAGAAAAACATGAAAGATGAAAACACAGCGAACTCGTTGCGTTGATAAATAGGTCGATTCTGATTGGTTATTGAGCAGAGTGAGCTTTGCTAAATTCACAACCATCCGACTCCGTCTTCCGACTGGTGCGCTTTGTGGATGTCAGAGAAACTACAGCGCTTTCGTTCCATAATATTCTGACTATTCTGAGAGATGGCGCCACACGCATCTCGAATCTCGATTTTCAAAAAAGCAGAACTAAGTTTCCGTTTTATTTCGATAGATGGCGCTGCGTGTCCATTTCGTATCTTCATCATTTCATCAATCAGTCAAAATATGAAAATAGTGTTGCCTAAGCCTAATTAATGCCTATCGTGATTTTTTGCAGGGGTATACAGTTCGACACAGAACACAGAAGTATAGTGCCCCGTGGCTTTTATTTCTAAGGGGAAAGAGCTAGAGACACGAATGAAGCGGCGTTGAGTATGGAAAAATAGGGGCTTTATTCAAAAAGTGATCTTGGAAATTTCCGGCCCATGCACAGGGTGTCCACAAATTGAAAAACTGGTTTGGTCAAAAAATTCAAACTGGTTTTTATTGGCGCAATGTATGATACACACTAAGGCGACAAAAATGTGATATGAATTTTTTGAAACCAGTTCATTAATTTGCAACCAGTTAACAAGAAATACCCAAAAATTGTAGATAGAGAAAAAAGCTTGAAACAAAAGATGTAGAGCGTGAAAAATTACACAATTCTGTCAAATCACATTCTGAAACCGGTTCATTGGGTCGCATTTAGCAACTAGTTTTTGACAATCAACCAAAAATTGGAGATAGAGAAAAAAGCTTGTAAACAAAAGTTGTAGAGCGTGAAAAATTGAACCATTTTCGCTGATCAGATTTTGAAACCGGTTCATTAATTTACAACCAGTCATCAAAAAATACCCAAAAATTGTAGATAGAGAAAAAAAGCTTGAAAAAAAGTTGTAGAGTGTGAAAAATAACACAATCCGCGTACCTAATCACATTTTGAAACCAGTTCATTGGTTGGCATTTAACAACCAGTTTTTGACAATCATCTAAAAATTGAAGATGAAGAAAAAAACTTGAAACAAAAGTTGCAGAGCGCAAAAAATATCTGATCTGCAAAAATGGTTCAAATTTTCACACTCTACAACTTTTGTTTTATTTTTTTCTTTATGTTCAATTTTTAGGTGTTTGTTAAAAACATGGTTGCTAAATGCGAACCGATGAATCGGGTTCTAAATGTGATTATACAGAATATGTGTTATTTTTCACACTCTTCAACTTTTGTTTCAAGCTTTTTTCAATATTCACAATTTTTGGGAAACTTTCAATAACATGGCTGAAAATTAGTGAACCGGTTTCAAAATCCAATCAGAAAAGAAGAAAAAATGGTTCAAGTTTTCGCGCTCTACAACTTTTGTTTTATTTTTTTCTTCATCTTCAATTTTTAGGTAATTGTCAAAAACTGGTTGCTTAATGCAAATTGCAAACCAGTGAACCGGTTTCAAAATCCAATCAGAAAAAAAGAAAAAATAGTTCAAGTTTTCGCGCTCTACAACTTTTGTTTCGAATTTTTTCCTTTATCTTCAATTTTTAGGTAATCGTCAAAAACTGGTTGCTTTATGCGAACCAGTGAACCGGTTTCAAAATGTGATTGAACAAAATTGTGTAATTTGTCACACCCTACAACTTTTGTTTGAAGCTTTTTTCTCGATCTTCAATTTTTTTTGTAATTTTTGATAACTGGTTGCAAATTGATAAACCGGTTTCAGAATCTGGTTGCAAATCGTCGCCTTAGTTGCAAAACCTCGTATCTCCAACTCGTGAGATCACACCTTGTGTAAACCGTTCTTTTTGCACTGTAGCGCTCCCTATGGGACTTGAACGCTCAACTAAAAGCTAGGTAAGAGAGGATGGTTCCCCTCTGTTATCTATCTTTTAGTTGAGCATTCAAGTCCAATAGGGAGCGCTACAGTGCAAAAAGAACGGTTTACACAAGGTGTGATCTCAAGAGTTGGAGATACAAGGTTTTGCAACTAAGGCGACGAAATTAATGAACCGGTTTCAAAATACAATCAGCAAAAATGGTTCAATTTTTCACGCTCCACAACTTTTGTTTCAAGCTTTCTTTTTTATCTCCAATTTTTGATCAGATTTTGAAACCAGTTCATAATTTGCAACCAAGTTATCAGAAAATTACCTAAAAATTCGAGATCGAGAAAAAAACTTGAAACAAAAGTTGTAGAGCGTTTAAAAATTACACAATTGTGTTTAATCACATTTTGAAACTGCAGGTTCATTGGTTTGCATTTAGGAACCAGTTTTTGACAATCACCTAAAAATTGAAGATGAAAAAAAAACGGAAACAAAAGTTGTAGAGCGTGGAAAATTGAACCATTTGTTGGATTTTGAAAATGGCTAATCAACTTGCAACCAGGTAACTTTTGATGGCTTGCTGCGACTTAATGAAACCGGTTTCAAAATCTGATCACCAAAAATAGTTCAATTTTTCACACTCTTTAACTTATTTTTCAAACTTTTTTCTCAATCCCAAATTTTTAGGTGATTGTCAGAGCTGGTTGCTAAATGAAAACCAATGAACCGGTTTCAAAATGTGATTGAACAGAATATGTGTAGGTAATTTTTCATGCCCCACAACTTTTAGTTCAAACTTTTTTCACTATCTACAATTTTTGGGTAATTTTTGATACTTAACTGGTTGCAAACTAATGAACCGGTTTCAAAATCTCAATCTGATCAGTGATCAATGAAAATGGTTCAATTTTTCACGCTCTACAACTTCTGTGTCAAGCTTTTTTTTTCTCTATTTCCAACATTCAGGTGATTGTTAAAAACTGGTTGCTAAATACGAACCAATGAACCGGTTTCAAAATGTGAGTGGACAGAATTGTGTACTTCTTCACGCTCTACAACTTTGTTCCAAGCTGTTTTCTCTATCTACAATTTTTGGGTATTTTTTGTCAACTGGTTGCAAATTAATGAACTGGTTTCAAAAAGTTCACATCACGTTTTTGTCGCCTTTGTGTGTAGAATACATTGCGCCAATAAAAACCAGTTTGAATTTTTTGACCAAACCGGTTTTTCAATTTGTGGACACCCTGTGGCCTGTGCATGGGCCGGAAATTTTTTGGGTCACTTTTGAAAGCCCTAATTTTTCCCTACTCAACGCCGCTTCATTCATCTCTCTAGTTTTTCCCCTTAGAAATAAAAACCACCAGACACTACTTTTGTGTCATACTGTATAGTAGGTACAGTCATTTTAGCAAAAATTTTTATTTGAAGCCCGGGAAAATTGGTGGAAAGCTGAATTTGTATTTTTTCTATTTTTGGTTTTTTAAAAATTAAATTTAGGCCAAAAATGATAAAAAAATAAAATTTTACCAAATTGACCTAGAAAGATGAAATTTGGGATATATCCTATTTTCGACTCGCCAAATCGATTAGAAATCAATTCAAACCATTTTGAGCAGTTCTGGAGCCTCCAACAGATTTTTGAAACTTGAAATTTCCACAAAATTTCATCAAAAGCTGTTGGAAAGCTGAAATTCATTCTGTAAACTGATTTCAATACGCTAGGGAGTCGACTGCAAGTAGATTACAAGTCGTTTTGGAGCCTACAGCGACTTTTTGTAAATTACTGGAGCCTCCAGTAGATATTTCAATGCTCGAAATTTCCATAAAAATTTACCAAACAGAGTCGGAAATCCGAAATATATTCTGTACTCCAATTTCAAAATGCTATCAAGTCGACTTCAGGTTAGTTCAAGTCATTTTGGAGCCTCCAGCGACTTTTTCAAAAATTCTCAGAGCCTCCAACAGATTTTAGAAACTTGAAATTTCATTTAAAAAAGAAACAGTTGGAAAGCTAAAATTCACTCTGTATAGTAATTCCAATACGCTATGAAGTCGACTTACCGGTAGATTTCAAGTCGTTTTGGAGCCTCCAGTGACTTTTTGGAAATTACCGGAGCCTCCAGGAGATTTTTCAATGCTCGAAATTTCCATAAAATTTTACCAAACAGAGACACTCCATTTTTGACATTATTCTGAGGTGGATCGCAGGCAGTTTCAATCCGTTTTGGAGTCTCCAGCAGATTTTTAGAAACTTCTGTTTTTCAAAATATGCCACAAAATCTATCAGAGTCAATTTTCGGCTTTCCAGCTCCATTTTGATGAAATTTTGTAGAAATTATTGCAAGTTTCAAAAATTTACTGGAGGCTCCAGTAATTTTCAAAAACTCGCTGAAGGCTCCAAAACGACTTTAAATCTACTTGCAGTCGACTGCCTATTGTATTGAAATTATGTATTAGTTTACAGAATGAATTTTAGCTTTCCAACAGCTTTTGATGAAATTTTGTGGAAATTTTCAAGGTACAAAAATACACTGGAGGCTCCAGAACTGCTCAATACTAGTTGAAATCGTTTCCAATGTATTTGGCAGGTCGAAAATAGGGAATGTCCCAAATTTCAGCTTTATAGCTCAATCAATTTGGTAAAATTTTGATTTTTTTCTCATTTTTTGTCAAAATTTGATTTTTAAAAATTCACCAAAAATCGAAAAATATATTTCAACTAGACTGGTCATGCTTATAGGAAATTTGACGTAGAATAATTTTAGTTAAATCACTTTTTTCCCCTCTGATCCTTCATCTCGGCGATATAGCCAAAAAACGTAGATTGATAAAGTTCAATTTGATGGGTTGTTTTAGAGACCAATCTGAACAAATAATGTGAAATTCAGCTTTCCCCCAATTTTTTCGAGGTTCGACTAAAAATTTTGCTAAAATGACTGGACTAAGAAATTTTTTCGAATCGAATTACTAATTCGATTTTTCGTTCAAATTCATTCCGCAGGTGCCTAAAAAATAACCATTTCCACCAACCTTCTCTGCCCATTACCACTCGAAACCGAGGAAAAAATCGAAAATAAACAATAAATTTACAACGATAATAAAAAATTAAATTTTATTTAGCAGGTAAAATAAAAGATGTTAAAAATTACACGTAACATACATAAGTATAATAATCGTAAGTGTACACAGAAGCCTAGAATATTCAACATCTGCTTCAAAAAAATAGTATTACTCGAGTTGCAAATTACAAAGATCAGCGATCAGCGTACAACACGCCATCGACCAAAAAAAAAAATCTCCTCGATTCGTACAGAAGTTTTAAAAAAGACCGTCCTTTTCTCATACACCATCGTCGTCGAGCAAACAGGAGAAAGAAATCGGAAAGAGGAAAAAAACAGACATGAAAAATCAACCATTAATTACACGATCATGAGAGTCCAATATTATTAACACAGCGTTTCAAATCGTCTAAGCATATGTAACATTCATTAGGAGAAGAAGAAAAAAAAATATATAATTCTTAAATTTTATAATAAATTTCAAATACATAAAAAGAAAAAAAAAACATTAACAACACAAAATACAAATTAACACACAGCCAAGCTAAGCTACTAGGAAAAGCCTCTGCAACATGATAAAATTTTCACCGTATTATTTCCAGGTTTTAATTATTATTTAATTATTACATTATATAATGATTATATTTGAATTTTTTTTTTGCTTTTTAGAGCTGTAGAAAATCTATTTCCAAATATGTATTTTTTTCTTTCGGATTAACACGAACATTGAAAAAAAGAAAAAAATACGTTATTACCTTAATACGTTAAAAATACCAATACGTTCGATAAATCTAAAATTTTAGTGACGATAAAAATAAGCGAAACAAATTCGATGCCAGAAACATGCACCTTATTACACGATTCGATTGATTTTTCATTATTTTTTAAAAAGCAATATGGCTGCGGTGGCGGCGATCAATCTACTATCTAAAAGGTACACGTTTCTGTTTCACATTTATACGAAAAGAAAAAAAACACCTCCCCAGTGCAACCAAAGAAAAAAAATAGTTAAAATTAGCCATCTTTCGACGAGCTGCTTAAAAAATTCCAATTAAACAATAAATAAATAAATAAATAAATAATACATTCTCATATTGAAAATTAATGAGAATGGCACTAGAATCATTTTTGTTCTCTCATCGAGTACGTTCCGCTGTTGCCACACACACTCGCGCGGTAAAATACTTAACAATATTAATAAAAATCAACGTGTGTGAGTCTGTGTGAGTGTGAACGAGAGTGCGAGCGATTGATATGAAAAAATTCTCAGGGCTTCGATTATTTAAGCGTGGGAAAGGAAAAACACTAACATTTTACAACCTTTTTTTCGTACGTAAAGTAAGCAAAATTTCGTTAAAATTATTTTTAAAAACGCTTTAGCTTTCGAGTTAGAGACGAAGACGAGTAAAAAACTTTCGACGGTTAAAAAAAATTGTTAAGAAAATGGAAAAATATTCAAAAAAATAAAACGACAATATCAAAAAAGAAAAAGAGAAAAAAATAAAAAAATTCACATAACATCGATTTTTCATAAATTAAAACGCGTATAAAATAATAAAAATATAGTTTTAAAAAAAATTGAAAAAAAAAGAAGAAAATAAATAAACCGTTAATACGTGGCTACATGATAATTAAAATGAAGAAGAAAAAAAAGTAATAATAATAAATTAAGGTACAAAAAAAATTGTTTTTGTTGTTTTCACCGATAAAACTCCAGCTACGAGCAGGATAAACAGAAGGAATACGACACAGGAGGGGGGACAAGACAGGACAGGGGGAAAAACACACGAATAAAACCGTCGTCGTCGAATCGTCGCTCAAGCATTTCCGTTCATTTTCGTGCTATCGATTTGATTATTATTCGCTGTATCCGGCGTCGAGGAGATTTTTTTGGCATTCGCAGCCGCCACGGTTTTGGCACCGGTCGGCGTCGTCGTCTTAATCAATCCGGTATTTACTTTTGATTCAGTCTTAGGTAGAGTTTTGGTAGCTGAGGCGGTCGTCGGTCTGCTGCTCAGGCGTTTATTAGTTATGTCTTTGGAATCTTTGTTGTTGGCGCTGCTGGCGGTCGTTCTGGACGACGATAGCGACGACGTAGCCGATACGGGTCGTTTAGCGATGGGTTTCTTCTCAGCTGACAGGCTGGTAGCGGTGATCGATGTGGATTTCGGTTTAGCCGGCGGTGCTAGGCTGGTACGTGTGGCCAGATTGACCGCTGGTCTGGTGGACGCTGCCGATGATGCCGGAGCTGTGCTCGTAGGTGACGTGATCTTCTTAACGGTACCGGTCGCTGAGAGCGGTTTTCTAGTCGTGGACGTGGTTCGGGTCGCTGTGCTCGAGGATACATCGCCGTTAGTGATCGGTCTAGCTGTCGCTGATCTAGGCGACGTCAGTGAACCTACCGGCGGTCTGGTTGTTCTCGAAGGGGACATCAAAGGTTTAGCAGCGCCGGTAGCCGGTCTAGGAGCTGGTTTGGCAGCAGTACTGGTCGTCTTCGGAGCCGATAACGAAGTCCTGGTCGTAGGAGTGGTCGATTTGGCCGGTGCGCTCGACGGTCTCGACGTAGCCGCGCTTTTCGTAGGAGTTGTCGTTGTTTTGGCGCTGGAAAGGGTCGACGTTGGTTTCTTAGCAGCTGTCGTACCTACGCTCGTTCTGGGTGCGGTTTTCGGCGCAGCGGTTGATTTGGCAGCCGTGGTGGACGGAGCTTTAGCCGTCGTCGTCGTCGGTTTCGGCGCCGGAGGTTTGTTCGGATCTGGTTTCCTGATAACGTACGGTTTCTTCGCAGCGTCGGCTTTCTTGGCTGCTACGGCGGCGGCGGTCGCAGCTGCTGCTGCTCCGATGACGGCTGCTGCGGCTACGGTTCCGGCACTGCTGCTGCTGTCACCTTCGGATGGTTTCGGTTGCTCGTCCGGTTGGCTTTGCGAAGCGAGTTTATTGACTGCTTCGGCGATACTGACGTGTGTCTCGGGATCGGCAGCAGACAAGGCCGATGATGCGGTAGGCGGAGGCGTAGATAACCCTCCGTCAGCTGGTTTCTCGTCCGTTGTACTCGTAAGCTCGCTATCAACAACAATGGAAGACTGTGGAGGTGGCACTTGTGGTTTGATGTCGTCTTCGAACGCCGCCTCCATCGAAGGACTCTCTTCGACGATCTTATCGTCGGCCAATGTGGCCGGCAACGGGTTCGGTTTCGGTACCAAATTACACAACAACGATTGGTATTGGTCTCCTGCGTCGTCTTCATCGTCGTCGTTGTCGTCGAAACGATTACAAGAAGGCGCAGCAGCAGCAGCAGCAGCCGACGACGATGAGCCATCGTGGAAGCCCAAATCGAATTCCAGCGTTTTACCGCCGGTCGATTCGCGTAGCTCGGATTCCAGTTTATCGCTTTCTTTGGTCGCGTCGTCGTCATCTTCGGGAAGCAGATCGTCGTAATGACGTTTCTCGACCGGCTCGTGAACCGAGTCGTGTTTATCGCCCAGTCTGGTGCAGTCGTGAATGTAAGGCGTTACCATATCGACGCTACCGATCGGAGTTTCCGATCCTGAAGCCTGCGGCTGATTCTCCGGCGTCTCCGGTAACAAGTCTGTGTCTTCGGTTTTACTATGTACTTGTACGTCGTACTCTTGCGTATCGAGAATTTGAGCAGCTATATCGTTATCCGGAGCCGAAGAAGAAAACGCTTCGACAGGTTCAACCGGCTGCGAAACAGGATGACCGGTTTCAACATCGTGCACCTTTTCAGCCGAAATCGTCTCTTCGACAGGCTGCTTCTCGAAACTGGGAGCGGTCGCTTCGCTAAAAACAGACTGGAACGGATCGCGAGACACGTTCGACTGGAAATCAACGTGATCAGCCGAGGACGTAGCGAACGCGTCGAACGCCTCGTATTTATTCTCAACCGCCGCGATATCCTTCTCTTCGGCGTTTTCTTTCTCGTCATCTGTACAACTTTTCGACGCAGCGAACGGATTCGTACCGTTGAATAATTCTTGCGTAGGAGAGATAACTTTAGCCGAGGCTAACTCTTGAGACGTTTCGCTACCGATCAACAGAGACCCTTCGTTAGTCGATACGCAATCGAAATTGCTCATTTTTTGAATCACCTCTTCGACCGGATCTTTGTTGAAAGACAGACAATCGAATACGTTGCTATCGTCTCTTGCTGCGCCATTATTGAGTAACTCGTCGAACCGAGGTACTTCTTTATCAACGTCGTATTTGCCCGAATCGCGACTATACGTAACATTCGACGATCCGTTCTCGAAGATGTCGTCGGCGCCGCCGCCGAAATGAGTGTTGCTGGATTCTTTGATCGGTGAACTTTGCTCTTTCTCCACGATACTCGGGTAGTCTTCGTTTTCGAAAGCTTCGCCACCACTACCGCTGCCATTGCCACTGCCGCCGAGGAAATCGTCGATGTGGTTTTGCTGCTGCTGTTGTTGTGGTTGTTCGTGGATGTCGGCCGACTCGACGATGATCGAGTTACTTTTCGGCAGATCGAAATCGTCGCCGTTTGGTACGGCCGCCGAGACGTCCGGTTTGTCTTGTTTGCTGAATAATTCTTCGTTAACGTCGTCTAGATTCGTAGCGTACGTCGAATCGTCTCCGAATACCGCTCGGGTCGACATGTGAGTCGAATCGTGCTCGAACGAATGCTCCTCGAGTAAAGCGTTTCCGTTGTTTACTGCGAACGAAACAAAAAGAACGACGATGATTATTAGTAAAATGACGGAATAAGATTCGATGAGAATATTTGACACGAAACGATATTACATACATATTGATAATGACGTAGAAATTACTCTCGAAGAAAAGATCAATTAATGGAAAATTACGAAGTTGATTTTGAAAGAAAATAAGAAAAAAGCCGAACTTTATTCACAATTTTGGAAAAAATTTCAACTTGTTGGCAATTCAAGTGAAAAACAACACTTTTATGACACACTAGACTGAGAAAAGGACTTTTTATGCAGTGTAGACAGAAAGCAGGCCTTTCAATGACGGTTTGAACAAGACACTTGATTTTTTAATAATTTTTCCACCAAAAAAAAAAAAAATGGAAATGACAGCTAAGGGAAAAAAATTAGTACTTTTTGGATGTTTTGGCAAAAAATGAAACTTTCTGACAATTTTTGACAACTTTGACTCAATTTCAGGAAATTTTGGCAAAAAACAGAAATTTTTAACGAGTTGGGGGAAAATGAGGATTTTCTACAACAAATGGGAAACATAGGCAAAAATGAGACTTTCTGACAATTTCTGATTATTTTGACACAAAAAGGACTTTTCTGACAATTTTGACAAAAAACAGTAATTTTACAGCAGTTATGGCTAAAACAGGACTTTTTGACAATTTTGAGAAAAATTAAGATTAGCATTTCCATTTTTTGATAATTCTGACAGAAAATTTGGCATTCTGATAATTTCCTAAAAAATGGCACGTTTCGACAATTTTTACTTACAAAAAATGAAACTTCCTTTTTAAAATTGACAAAACAGTAAAATTTTTCATTTTTTTGGCAATTTTGACAGAATATTGGACTTTTTATGGCAATTTTGGTAGAACATTGGATTTTTTTTTATGGCAATTTAGGCAGAACAACTGAAATTTTTATTCGACAATTTTTACAAAAAATAAAACTTTTTTCAAAAAATTGGCAAAACAGTAAAATTTTTCAATTTGTTGGCAATTCTGGCAGAACATTGGACTTTTTATGGCAATTTTGGCAGAGCATTGGATTTTTTATGGCAATTTAGGCAGAACAACTGAAATTTTTATTCGACAATTTTTACAAAAAATAAAACTTTTTTTAAAAAATTGGCAAAACAGTAAAATTTTTTAATTTTTTGGCAATTTTGGCAGAACATTGGACTTTTTATGGCAATTTTGGCAGAGCATTGGATTTTTTGTGGCAATTTAGGCAGAACAACTGAAATTTTTATTTGACAATTTTTACAAAAAATAAAACTTTTTTTAAAAAATTGGCAAAACAGTAATTTTTTAATTTTTTGGCAATTTTGGCAGAACATTGGACTTTTTATGGCAATTTTGGCACAACATTGGACTTTTATGGCAATTTAGGCAAAACAACGGGAATTTTTTTTTTTTTTGCATTTCTGACAGAAACCAGGATCCATTTTTGGTAATTTAGGCAAAAATATGATCCTTTAGACAATTTCACTTTCAGTAGAAAAGAAAAACTGAACTTCTGCTTTGTAATTTTGAAGAAAAAACTGGACGTCTCAGATGACGATCAAGGCCAAAATCAATCCTTTGGGACTTTTTGCAAAAAAGCAGGAATTTTGTTATAATTTCGGCTAAAATTTGATTTTTTCTACAATTTTGACGAAATAAAAAAAAAACAGAAATTTGTTGACAATTTTGTAAACATGCAATTTTCACGTTTTCAGGCAGTTTTGACAATTTTTCACTCATTTTGGCTTAAAAAAAAAACAAGAGGTTTTTCAACAATTTTGGCATTTTGACAGTAGACTGTTTTGGCAAAAATTTAAAACATTTCATTAATATTGATCCAAGTTGCAGCTTTTGAAGAATTTTGGCAAAAAATGAATTCACACACAATTTGGATTTAAAAAATGTTTTTTTTTGTCAATTTTGACAAAAATACTAATTTATGGCAATTTGGTCAAAAATTGAAACATTTCATCAACTTTGGATAAAATTAGAACTTTTTGAAAATTATCACAAAAAAATGAGACTTTTTATAAAAAAGAAATTATTTACAATTTTGATAAAAATTAAAAAATTTTATCAATTTTGGATTTTGGAAAAATTACAACTTTTTGACATCTTTGGGAAAAAAAGACGCTTATTTTGACAATGTTGGCCATCAAATATTTTGACCACATTAGACACTTTTTGACAATTTTGGCAAAAACCTAATATCTAAGCATCTACTATAAGGCGTTTTTTATCAACTTTGGATAAAAATTACAACTTTTCAACAATTTTGGCAAAAAGTGAGACTTTGAAGCAATTTTTGGCAAAAAATTAACCTCACTGACAATTTTGACAAAAAAAAACGTTTTTTTTTTGGCAATTTTGATGAAAAAAAAAAAAACTTTTTGAGCCATGTTGACAAAAATGAGAATTGGGAACTTTCTGCCAGTTTTAACTAAAATTGAAACTTTTTGGCAATTTTGGCAAAAAATGAGACTTTGAAGGAATTTTGTCAAAAAATGAAAGTCAGAAAACTTTTACAAAAAACAAACCCTTATTTTGACTAATTTGACAAAAACCGGACTTTTTAAGCAAAATTAAAACAAAAATCTCAACTTTTTACCAACTTTTGTTAAAATTAAAACTTTTTGACAATTATATCAAAATGAGAATTTTTTAGGAATTTAGACACAAAAATGGAACTTACTGACAATTTTTACAAAAAAAAACAAGCCATTTTTTCACCATTTGAAAAAAAAACAGATCTCTTTATGCAATTTTGACAAAATTTAATATGTATTTTTTCTGCATTACGATTAAAATAAAGACTTTTTAAGAATTATGGCAAAAAATCAAACTCACTGGCAATTTTTACAAAAAGACGAGGCATTTTATAACGATTATTTTAGCTAAAAAAAAAGAGTGCTGTTTGGACAAAAATAAAAACATTTCAATTCTTGCAAAAAATGATTTTTTTTTTTTAGAAATTTCGACCATAAATGGGAATTTTTGACAATTTATTTTGATTAAAAAACTTGACGTATTTATAATTTCGGCAGAGACAAGATTTTTTTGACTTTTTTTCATAGGCCGTTTCGACACCCCCCCCCCCCCCCCAACAGCATATTTTAACCATTTTTTTGTAAAAACAGAACAACGAGTACATATACCACAATTTTGAAAAAAATTGTAATACTCAACTAAAAATATGAACGAACATTTTGAGAATGAGATCGAAAAGATTCAAATGAGTCGTTCACGAACGTAGCCAAAAATAGTATTCAGAGTGGCGGTTTTTTTTCGTTACCAGAAAATTCTCCTTTGAGAGTCGAATTTATAGATTTTGACACAAGTCGTTCGCGAACGATTCTCTCACGAACGAAAGAATCTTCATGATAATTGAAAATTCGTCTTTAAAACCTCATACATACGAATAGGTAATTTTTAACAAAGATATCAAATTTGTCCTCAAACGATCCGAAAACTTGACGAACAATCAGAAATCACCAAGTCAACGACTGAATCACCCGATCAACTCAACAATATTTCCGAAAATTTTCAATTTTTTGAACAAATGACCATCCAAATTATCGAAAAGAACAACAATCGTTCCCAAACTACGAAATTATAATACAGTCGCTTCCAAGGACAAAATGACTCTTCTTTTCGAAAAACCTTTCCATCGTTCACTATTCAATTTGAATAACAAATGCATCACTTTCGAGCCAAAAATTGAGGGGATAATTTCTACGCAAATTTCAACAGAGAAGAGAAAAAAAAAATCACAAAAATAACGTAACCGATAACCAAACTTACAATCGTTAGCAACAACGTGATTGGAGGAAAACTCGTCCGCTTCGAATCTAGGCATAATATTACTAGGGCGTTTTTTGATCTCTTTTTCGAAATCGTCTAACGAAGGTACGATAACGTCGTCCATATTCTTTTCTTGGCCTTTCATCGGCGACGACGCGATGAATTCTTCTTTAAGCAGTTTCTCGGTATTTTTCACCGGATATAGACATATATCCGGACTCTGAGTACGGGGAGAATCATCTTCGCCGTCTCTGGTCGGCGACACAGGCACAAATTCTCGAGCTTCCGGATTCAACGTGTAGTCCATCTCGTTAGACGACAAATCGCCGCTGCTCTGTAACACGTAAGTAGGTAAACGGTGATTAGTTTTTCATTTCGTTAGGTTTTTTAAAGGTTAGTGAAAAAGAAGCGCGAATCGATTTCAAACGTACTTCGAGTTTTTGCTGCGATATATTGGGTGATTTCGAATTTGCGTCCGCTTTAAAGTAATCCCATCCTTCGTCGTCTTCTTCTTCTTCCTCTGATTCTTCATCTAGGGCTGTTTTGCCATTATCGAAGATTTCTTTAACTGTTTCTTCTTTAGCACCTGTTTAACAATCGAATAAAAAAAAACAAACATTAGTGAACAAAAAATGACACTTTGAATACAGCTACTAAGTACATATAAAAAACGACCAACCACCGCAAATACACGAATACAAAACACAAAAAGCATAAACTTACACCTCGAATAAATTAAAAATCTTTACGTAGTAGGTACCTATTTTCAAAGTACCTATTTTCATTCGTAGCGAAAAATTATACTCGAAAATTGCTTTGTAATAATACTGTCGCTAATCGTGTGTGAAAAATTCGCGAGGAAAACTAACCACGAAGGGAGGGGGATGCGGGGGGAAACAGACGATTGAACGTCGTCTTCGTCGTCGTCATCGCCCATAAAGTAAACACCATATGTGCAATTCACCGGCCAAAACTTTTTTTTACGCAATTTGTAAACAAGTGTAATAGCGCTAATCGTAAATATAAAACAAATTTTTCCGATAAATGTATACATTGCCCCTCTTTTTGACATTTCAAGCATTGGTTAACATCGTATTTATAGAACAAGGACCAGAGTACGGAAACAAGATCATGCTAATGCGTTTTTTTTCATCGAGTTAATCGAAAGAAAAATTTAATCGGTAATATAATCGTGACCTTTCGAGCGAATAATTACTTCTCTCAGTTCTAGAATAATCGTAAAAAAAATGAACAAAATCGATGGACTGTTCGATTCGATCGAGGTAGAATTGGCAACATTGCTTAAATTCATATTTTCGTTAAAAATTTCCATACTGTGAGGTGTCGGAGAAAAGACACGTGTGATTTTAATTTATGGAAATTTTCGAATCGTTCGCGAACGAATTGACCACTTGGAGACTTCACTGTTCAGGAAAAACCTGAATATTTTTTGAAGTAATTTTTGAAATGAATCGTTCGTGAACGATTCTAACTGAGTTTCGGAGGTCTGCTCTGATGATGAAATATGGCTAATTTCACTAAAAAAAAATGAGGAAAGGAATAGAAGAATGAACACATCGAAAATAACCAAGAAAACACAAGCTGATAAGAATGAATCATTCGCGAACGAAATATCACGTTGGTGAATGATTTGGTCCTGAAAAACATCAATTCATTTTTCACAACTCAGCAATTCATAATTTTCAACAGATTGAGTGGTCTCAAAAACGCAAACATTTCAATGTCAAGTGAATCATTCGCGAACGAAATATCTCGTTCGTGAACGATTTGCTCCTGAAAATCATCAACTCATTTTTCACAATACATTGAATACATACTTTCATAATCTTCAACAGAATAAGTGGTCTCAAAAATGCATATTCCTGAATGTCAAGTGAATCATTCGCGAACGAAATACCCAGTTCACGATCACTTTGCTGTTGAAACGCATTCATTAATCAGAATTATACAGAAATTCATAAATTCTCAAATTACAGGTCGAGTTTCCGTCAAAATCATTCGAGCACCAAGTGAATCATTCGCGAACGAAATATCTCGTTCACTAACAATTTGCCCAGAAACATTTTAAAATGCAATTCTCCGAATTTAGAAGTTCATAAATTTTCAAATTACAGATCAAGTCATCTCAAAAATGGATTCACTCGAGTACAAAAAGAATCATTCGCGAACGAAATGCTTCGTTCATGAACCATTTGCACTTGAATCACGTTAATCAATTTCTAAAAATTCAGAAATTCATAGGCTAATATTTCAAGTTACAGATTAATTCGCTTCCAAAATGAAAACACTCGGTTATCAAGTGAATCATTCGCGAACGAAATACCTCGTTCATCGACCATTTGCCCCAGAATCATTTTAAAATGCAATTCTCCGAATTTAGAAGTTCATAAATTTCCAAATTACAGATCAAGTCACCTCAAAAGAGATTCACTCGAGTACAAAGTGAATCATTCGCGAACGAAATGTTTCGTTCATGAACCATTTGCACTCAAATCGCGTTAATCCATTACTCGAAATTCAAAAATTCATAATATTTCAAGTTACAGATTAATTGGCTTCCAAAATAAAAACGCTCGAGTATCAAGTGAATCATTCGCGAACGAAATATCTCGTTCGCAAACGATCATGCTCGTGAAACATAACGATTTTTTTTTAAAATTATGGATTAGGTCGTCTCAAAAATGGATATAGTTGAAAGCAAACCGAATCTTTCGCGAACAAAATATCTTGTTTATCAACGATTATGCTCTTGAATTTCTCAGAAATTCATAATTAGGTATTCGAATCATTTCGTTAAAAATGAACATCACCATGAATCAAGCGAATCATCAGCCAACGAAATGTACTTCGTTCACGAACGATTTGCTCATTCAGAAATTCATCATTTTTCAAATTGCATATCAAGCAAAATGAATCATCTCAAAACGGACACATGTATTTGAATGCCAAGCGAATCATTGGCGAACGAAATAAAAAAAACTCATGAACATTACGGAAAAACCAGAGATTTTGGTTCATTTAATAGCATGAGAGGTCGAGGAGGGGGGAGAAGGAGAAATACAGGATCCCTCATAAGATAAGTTCCAATAAAAAATTGTCTCATAAAACGTTGAGCTTTTCAACTCTTCAACTCTAGAAATTCAAAAAAAAACTCCTAAAAAAATAAAATTCACTTTAATGAAAAATTGCCCAAGAAAAACCCGAACTTTTCAAATTCAACTCTGAAAATTCACAAAAGGCTGCAAAAAAAATATCAAATTGCACTTCACTGATCAAAAATTTTATCCTCACTCACGGGAACCTTTTGAACTCACACTCTCCAAATTGAACAAAATCAAGATATGTACATAATTCGAAAGAGCACATTCTAAAATTCCGTAATCAAAATTTCAAGCTCTCGAGTTCATTTTTGGGATTTTGGCAAATTTTTGAAACTTTCAAAAAATTCAAAAAAAACTGTTTCAAAGGCAATTTTTATTTTTCAAACGCTTTCATGGAGTATAAATTTTTTGAGCAAATTAAACCAATGGGAATAATTTCTCCAATTTCTATTTCCACACATCAAAAACAGCTAATTTTGAGCCATTCTGGAGCCTCCAGCAATTTTTTGATTCCCTCCAGAAATTTCAAATCACTCTGGAAGGGTCAAAAATAAACTTTAGAACCTGATCTGATGATTCCTTTTTCTTCAGTAAGCAGCTAATGTTCATTTTAGGCTCTTCCAGAGCGATTTGAATTCCTGGAGAAATTTTAAAATTCACTGGAGGCTCCAAAAAAGGTCGAATTGCGATTATTTTCAAGTCGAGTGATCGTGTAGACATATCAGACGATACTTCGCCGAAAGACCTGCTCGTTGTGCAACTTTTTCAAAAATTTGATTTTTTCACTTTTTTTGAAAATGAATGGCCAAAAATTCACTATTCGACTCACATGCCTGGAATTTCGCAGTCACCAGCAAAAAGGGTCGAGAGGGTGTCCAACAAGCATCATTCAAAGTTATAGGTTTCGAAGTTCATTTTTTGCTTTTTCTAGAACGATTTGAAATTTCTGGAGAAAATTTAAAAAACGCTGGAGGCTCCAGAATGGCCATAAACTAGCAGCTGTTGACATGTGGGAGTTGAATTGAAGGGATTATTTACATTGATTCACTTCTCAACAAAATAAATAAATAAATAAAGTTACTGGAGGTTTTAGGACATGATCTTTAGATTTAGCTTGGTTTCGTTCAAATCTGAGTGAGTTTAAAAAGAGATTTTCCTTCATCAGAAATTTCATTTCTCTGCACTGTTTGTTTTTTTTTTTCAAGACAGTTCAGCTGTGAAAACATATTGAAGTGATGCCCATTTCTTCCTATAAGAAAAATAAAGGGAAACAAATTATTGTAGGTCATAAAATTGTCTACCAATCTGGCGGTTACTATAGACAATTTCTTTCAAGGGCGGGGTAGGGGGAGGAGGAGCATATTTCTATCTAGCTCTCTGAACAATTTCTATTTTCTTTCCACGTTTTCCACTTCACCACCTCACCCAACTACTCGAATATTTGACTCATTCCGCGAAACGAATCGTTCGCGAACGACCATGACTCATTTCGAGAACACCCGAGACATTTCTAACGAGTAACGAATTAAAAATCATCACCCAACATCGTAATCAAGAAATCAGTGTTACAGACAGTGTACGTAGCCATCAACTCGTGAAAATTTTGCCAACCCCTGGCGTCATTCAATTTTCCGCTTTCACGCCGATTACTCGGCCAATTTGGCAACCCTGCCACAGAGCATGAAAATTTCCTAGAAGAACCCAAGATTCGAGACCATCTTTACACCGCGATCCGCGAGATTTTCCCAACTGAAAAATATCACCATTCAACGACTCGATTCTAGGAAAAGATCAAAAGTGGGAAAAATCTGTATAGAAAGAAAACCGATCACGCTGACCCATATAACATTGTTTGCTCGATTATCTGGCACTGGCTTATAGTACAGCAACGTCACCTTTCCGCTCGATATCCGTTAATATCCATAAAGATTGGCGGCAGGGTAATTTTAACGATCGATCGCGAGACAAATCATCCAGAATCGAGAAGAAAACAACACCGATTACGATCAGCTGTGTGCCTGATTTTGTAATTACGCTGCCATGCTGCCGGTGCCGCCTGTGCCGGTATTTCGTAAACATATATGAATTGATACTCCTGTAGAAGATCGTAAAATATACCATAAATACTATAAAGTAGGAGTAAGTCTGCAGGTATGACGATGCGCGATGCAATTCTTCTTTAGTAGTTCTTTAAATAGCTGTGAGAATTGAATTGTTATTACCAAATACTCGTTCAATGTCACCAAATTGACCTTAGGGAAATAATCCTCACTCCTCGGAAGGTACCGATCTCGTATTTTCGTCGAGCATTATCTCATCCGATGATTATATGTACTTGGACGAAGAACTCATTCGGATTCATTCTAGATAGGTATGTATAAATATACCTGCAGTTAGCTACTCGACTGCACTCGACCGATACTTTCACTCTGATAACAATACGTTACCGTTTGAATTGAAACGAATAGCCAGGTAAGGAGGTACACGAACACTCGAATGGACCGATCAATAGCTCAGATTTGATAACTATACGACAACACCGAATCCGAGGCAATCTCGTCTTCTCGTTACAAAGTGTACAGATGATCGAGTATTATCAGCTTCACTCTCTGCGTAGATAAGAGAGCAAGCAACCAAATTTAGCATTACGAGTACCTACAACAAGTTAACTAGATAAATTATTATTACACGAAACCGTACCGTGTATCTTCCCACACACATACACAGACACACACACACACGATACGTAAGTCGAGTTTCGAGTTAATAATCAATAATCATCTGAACTTCGCCATACATGGCATCTGAAGCTAAACCAAGGTTATACCGGCATTTCAGCAGACACCGAACTCCCAAGATTCTTTCGGTAGATTTCTCAAACGAGAGAGAGAATAGAATAACAACAGTACGAGTACGGTTTTCGGACGTTCGTTGAGATAATTATGATGTCATCGAGAGACGTAATTCGCGTGCTTTATTGCATTTGGCTTCGATTCAATCTTGTGCAACAGGCAAACCGTCGAATCGGAAACGTTCGCTTGGGTTAAGACTTAGAAATTCGCAGTCGCAGATACGGATGCGAACGATTCACGATAAGATACGCAACGTAAATATTAACAGCCATTAGATGACTTTGTAGGTTTCGTTTCTTACGACGAACGACGATCGGATATTACGACATTATCACACGTACAATGACAGCTCTAAAACACAGCATGAAATTACTAGTACCAATGTACCAACAACAATAACAACAACGAGGTAACCATAGACGAGTATACGTAATGTATAAATAACCTCATCAATTACTACTACTATATACCCGTACAATGATCATTTGACACTTAAGCATGCAAATACAACGACAACATTCAACATTGACAATTAGAAATAGTGCAAGATCATACGTGTACTTTTCGATTTCGTATTATTCATCGTATAATATCTCGAATGGTCGACTAGTTAACTTGACTTGACATTCGCATTCGCAGCTTTTCGAATATTGTAACACAATCTGATTCGTGTATTCGTATTGTACTAAGAACGACACATGTTTTCTCGAAATCACTCTTATAATAAAGGATACTGAAACCAAACTAAACTCGTATCACAATTTCGGAAACACAATCACGCAAAACGTTTGCAAATAATCGATAGGGTTGTAATTACTTTAAATATATACTTCGAGTTTTCGTATTCTTCAGATCGCAATTAATTATTACAAAAAACGTACCGGTAATAAAATGATAATTTTGCAGCTGACACTACGTTAGAAAATAAGAGTAGAAAAACGGCGGGCACTTTTGCACAAACACTCTCATCAGCTGACTACTTTTTATCGAAGTCCAGACGAAATGAAACACAGATAACATCTGTGCAGGTTTGAATTTGCGCACAACTTATGCGCACGGCCGGATTTCGAATTCGATCGGAGCGCTTTACGTTACGTGTGGTGACGTAACGAACTACAACTAAACGTGAAATTTTTCTAGGCTGGGTGATGAGGGAGGTGGAGGTGGTTACGTTCATTCATGGATTTTTTTACGCGTTTATTTTTCTTTCTGGCGTAAATATTTTTCTTTTTTTGATATTTAATTTATACGAGGTGTGGGTTTTTTCTATTTTAATGTCGTTGGCGTTTTGTGCGGTTCTTTATTATTTTATTTATCTAGTTGTAGTCAGTAGTCTTCACCTTCATAGACATAGATGCATGAGGGATTGTTTTGTTGGAGCGAAGCAAAGAAATACGCAATATTTTAATTTTTTTTTAAAATAAAGAATAAAATTTCTCATTCTAAACAATAAAAGTATACATAACGATCAAGAAAATTGGCTCATACTCTATTTCACAATAAAAAAAAAAAATTTTGAATTCGAATTTATCTTTACCAAAGCTTTTTGAATTATCATCGAAATTCGAAATAGAGCAACAACGAATAATAATTGAAAATTAAAATGATAATTGGCTCACGCTGACATCATCGTTGAAATTTTTTCCCTTTAAAATAAGGGGAAAAAATGCAAATGCACCAGAGGAGTATTAATTGTGCAAGCAAGTTGAGAATATGCATTTATGTATGTGAAAATACGTCAGTCAGTGTCATGTTTCTTATCATATCAATGAATTAAGACAACTGTTAACAAATTATTGACACAACAATTAGCTTACATCATCGTTATAACACAAATACTTTTACTTGAATGATGTATAGGTGCAGTCATGGTGGGTAAATTTATTTTTTCTTCGAGATTAGCGATAACAAGACGATAAATTCAACACAAGGGAAATATTACCGATTTTAAATCGGTCAGTCGGACATCATATTATCAGTTATGATTATGATATGTACTCGTATGATCGAAATTTTGAAAATTTACTGCAACTCGAATGATTTTCAACTCCCCCCCCCCCCCCCAAAATGGAAAAATAGCGAATACTCTGTTTCTGTGACAAGATTTCAATTTTTGAAAACACAAAACTATTGCAAATGGTGAAAGTGGCAGATTGAAGACTCTCTTCAACTTTCACTGAAATCTGAGTTGACCCTTCTCAACGCTTCAGAGACATCCCAACGATAAATTCAAGAATTTTCATGACAGAAGTTGAACAGAACAATTGGATTGTGATATCAGAAAAAAATTGAATTTTTTCAGTAATCACTCAATTTGAATTTAAGGATTTTCCTCAACTTTCTCCGAATAATTCTGTTGATTTATGAAGTCAAATTTACAGTGATGCAGAAAGAAACAAAAGGTCAAGTTGGCAGAAATTTGTGGAAAAAATTTTTCAGCTGAAAATTTTTTCGATTGTTTTTCTTAATTTTTTAATAAGACCTGACAAGGAAAATTTTCCAAAATAAGAAATTTCAATAAGGTAAAATTTTTGTATCCGCAGCAATATTGGAATAAAATAGAATAAATTTAATTTTGTAATTTCAATTTCCAAAAAAAAAGTACAAATTGAAACTTTTTCAAAATTAAAAAAAAATACACAATTTTTATCTCTACGATTTTTGAAAAAAAACCACTTCAAATACCCAAAATGAAAATTTTTACAAGAAAAAAAAGCACTCAAATTTTGTAAATTAGTTGAAATTTCATTCTGGAATTTGAAGTAGAAATTGAGATGTAAGCTTCTCATTTCAATCTAAGAATTGAGAAATGACTACATTTGAAAAAAAAAAAATCAAAAATAAGATCGAAAATTCGAATTGATATATTTTCTATACAAATCCAAGCCCCGACGTCATTTTACTCCATTTCATTTTAATCAATATGAAATTTCAAAAAAATACATCATTGGACTCTTACAAAAATCAATTTCGATCCTTCATGTTTATGCAACTCTAGAAACAAAACCAACCCAATGATTTTAAAAGATTCTTTTCAAAGTCTTATTTCATCTAAATTCCCTCAATATGAAATTTTTTACACTGATGGTTCTAAAAAAGATAATGGTTCAGGATGCTGCTTTGTCTATCAAGACAATGTGTATCCATTCAAACTTTCAAAATATATTTCCGTTTTTTCCTCTGAACTAATTGCAATTAAAGCTGCATTTGAATTCATTCTTTCCCAAAGACATCTTTATAATGCTGTGATAGCAACTGACTCTCTCAGCTCAATAAATGCTCTCCTTAACCTTCAATCCACAAACAAAATTATTAATTGTATTCAAGAATTAGCTCATACAGCTTATCTCTTTGAAATAAATATTATTATTCTTTGGGTTCCTTCACATTGTGATATAACTGGTAATGAAAAATCAGACAAAGGAGCTAAATTTGCAATAAATTGCAGTGAAACCTCTCTTCATTCTATTCTTCCACTCACCGATATTAAACCGATAATTACTCAACATATTTTTAAAACCTTGAACCTTAAAAAAAGAAATGATGATGAAAAAATCTATACTTTTGGACTCTCTCGTAGAGACTCAAAAATATTAATTAGACTTAAAATTAATCATTGTAAATTCTCTCATGAATACTTATTCTAAATTACCACAACCTATTTGTAATATATGTAACATACCTATGTCAGCCCATCATATCATATTTGATTGTCCAAAATTTAATAACTCTAGATTATTACATAAAATTTCTCGTAATCAAAATCCTTTTTTAGAAAATAATTATTGTGAACTACTTAAATTTATTCGAGATATTAAGTACAATGATGTAATTTAAGATGTATATTTACTGATATCAAGTCACTTATGTATCTAATACCTTGTGACTGTATAAACAATATATTAAAAAAAAAAAAAAAAAAAAAAAGAATGTGAAAATTTTTGAAACCATTTCATCAATTTTTTTTGCATTTCTTCTTGAATTTCATGTGCATTTTACTGATTTTCTGTTGAATTTTGGCAGTTTTCTGACTTAATCAATTTGTTCAAAATTATCTTACACTTTTTTAATATCTTTACCACTTTGTTCCTTCTTATGATTTTTTCTTCAAATTTTCTAGACATTTTATGACATTTCGTTCATATTTTTTATGCACTTTATTCTGTGTTTTTTTTTTTTTTTTAATAAAATGTTTTTAATATTTCACCACTTTCTTTAAACGAGTTTTTTGTTCAGTTTTCTGATTTCCTGCTAAATTTCAGCAGAGTTTCGACTTTTTAAGCATTTTTTTTTTTTTTTTTTTTTTTTTTTCAATAAGATTTATCAGAATTTCTAAACACTAAATAAAAATAAGTACCTCAAAATATCAAATTTTTCATAATTTCAAAGGTTTTTTTTCGACTTTTTAATTTTGTTTTACATTATTTCAAAGAATTTTGATGATATTAATTTTTCCAACTTCGTATGATTTATAATTTCAAAAAGAATTTTGTCATTTTTAATTTTGTTCCAATTTTCTACTAAATTCAATACATTTTGTCATCATTGTACACAATTTTTCAACGTTTATCAATTTTTTCAACGCTCACTTTTTGTAGAATTTTAGCAGTTTTTCAACTTTTGAATCAATTTTTGTAATATTTATCAGATCAAAATAAATATTCCAAAATTTTCAGATTTTCAAATCTGAGATTTAATTAAAAAACTTGAATAAATTCTCGCGAACTGAAATTATTAAATTTTTCAAAACGATCGAGGTTCTAAAAATTATGGGATTTTTCAAATTGTCAGATTTTCCAAAATTATTGCCAAATTCTCTAAAACTGTACTTCAGAGTAGAATTTTTTACAATTGTCAAAATTTAAAAACTTCTCGTAAGTAATTAAAGTTTTCAAAACATAATGAACTAGTCATAAACTTGACAAATTTTTCAAAATTTCCAAGATCTGTAAAGCTATCAAGATTCAGTCTATAAAATTAAAAATAAAGCCACTGTTTTCTTATTTATGTGGCGAACTTATTTTCGAAAAACGTTATTGGAATCTCATTTCAGTTTAATTCTCTCAACTTCATTGGGTATAAAATTTTGTGGAAATTTCAATCCTCAAAAATTTGCTGGAGGCTCCAGATTTGCTCAAAATGGTTCGAAACCGTTTCCACTCGATTCAGTGTGTAGAAAACAGAGTACATACCAAACATTTGATTTTTTTTCTCATTTTTGGCCCAACTTTGATTTTTAAAAATTCACCAAAAGCCAAAAAATGCACTCGAGCTCCTGAAATTTTGGCTGATGATGCATTTTTCAATGCTTTTTCGATTTACCTTCATCGAGTTCAAAAATTTTGCTTTTATGCTCGAATCTTACTCCAACTTTAGACGCTTTCTGTGGGCATGGTCACCTTTCGACAGGAGGTGTAAGAAAGTGAACCCACGTATATTTTTAGATTTAAATTCTTTCAAAAAAAATATCTCAAAATTTCTCTAAAATGGTCTTCAATTTTCCAAAACAATCTGATCACTATTTCAGCTGGGTATTGTTATATATTTTGAAATTCTTTCAAGATGCTGTTCATTTAATAAATGAGCCACACGAGTATATAGCATTGCTAAAATTAAATTTCTCCATTACTCTCACATAATCCGCACCGACTCGAAGTTGCTTTCTTGGAAACGGCAATCTCTTCACTTTTGGAAATTTAATATCGGTGTAATTTGCCTCCGTAGATGTCTTTTCCCCCTCACAGTTTTCTTATACTTCGAAACACCCTTCTCAGCTTCGGGTAATGTACATGTCGCGAAAAGGAAAAGCTATGTACTACACGTAAGAAAGCTAACGTACAGTACCGAGAAAAACACAGGAACAGGAACACGATTTTATATACTCAATTTATTAGTCTGGTTACCATAGTAACTAAATGAACGTAGTATATTGCTCCTTGTACGTATAGTACATAATGCTATAAGTACAGGTCACAGTCACAGACGCCCGTATACATTTTATGATATCATTTTCGGCGCGTCGCTGAGGCCTTTGCCTTTGGTATCTCCGTGCACCTAGCTTCCTAGCCTCCTACGTAGTCACGTGTTTTATACACCACCGCCGGTGCACCTTTCCTATATAAGCTCTATACACAACCGCAGCAGCACTAACCGAGGGTTGGATTTTTATTAGGTTAATTATTATCAAATTTTATTTACTTCGTTAAGCCTGTATTATGGCTTATGGGTACAAAAAGTACACGTAGGTATTATGGTTGGTCGACCAACGTCACCCCTTTTTATTCCCAAATTTTTAGGCCATTTGTATACGCGGAAATATGTGTAAAAGTAGCCCTTAACTTGATCGTAGCGTGTGTGCAGTTGATAATCACACGTTTGTGATTTTCTTTTTTCCATGAAAATTAGTTAGGTAGGGCGTTTTACGAGGATCTTGCACCGGTTTTGGTGAAAAAAAAAAGTTGATATACGCAAATTAAAGCATATACGTATTATGATACGAACGAGACGTGTTTGTGCAACTTGGGAAACGAGAGCTGGTTCATAAAAAGGTATATAAATGAACCGAAGGGGGTATTTGATTGTCCAATTACGCCTTATTTGTGGTATAGCTTCACGTCCGAATAAATTGTTTTATAGTCTGAGCAGATTATTGCGAAGTGAGGCTGTTTCTTAGAGTTAAGTAATGAAAATTCCAACCTTTATAAGATTTTTTTCACCGAGATCGGGAGGCCTTTATGTTTTATTCGGATAATTGGTCCGATGAATTTCCTTTCTAATGGATAATTTCTCAATTGCGATGAAGCCTCGTAGTTTTTTTTTTTTTTTTTTAATTTATTTGAAAACTAGGTACTTATATTGAAGTATACCTTACAATCAGGCAATTGACGCACATTTGTAAACGATAAAATCTCTGCAAAAATAAAAAATGTTCTTACAAGGAAACCTTTCGGTCATTCGGTCAATAATTGAGGCTTTTGAGGTTTTGAGGTAGTTGAAAATACGTACTTGGTATAATATTTTTTATAAGGGCTCAATTTTTTTTAAAATATTCCAAAATCTCGTATTTGCGATCAAGCAGCTATCATTCTGGATATTTTCATTTCAGGTCATTTTCCAACTATTAAAGCATTCTAGAGGCCAAATTCGTAGGAGTAGTTTTTCATCAAATCTCATCTAATCAATGCACACGCAAGAATATAAAAATAAGAAATTCCGAATAGAAAGAAGGGCGATATAGAGAAAGAGAACAACGAAAAAAAAAAAGGTCTAGAGACAATCGAACGAGATGCTCGCATCTGAAAAAGGAGAAGTAGAACAGCTATAAAGAATATGACTAGTATACGTGCGCAGATTATATTATATGAGTACCTACAACGTTCTTCTTATATAAGACAGTCTACTTATGGCTATAGAGTATAGTTGAGCTAGAAAACAATGTTTGTGTACAATGGAGACCATCGGATAAAAATTCGTTTTGGTTTCGGACTTTATTTTTCATGATAACAGAGCAATGACCTAAGAGATGGTAATACCTCGCCGAGAAGGTACTCGAATCAAACGGTATTCAAGCCAGTAAGTAATACTACGTTCAGCCAAACCAAACTTCAAGAGTGTCTTCAGCGTCCTCGTTTTACGTACTTCTCTCTGTCTTTCAGTGATAAGTACATAGTATCTGGTAGCAGAGCACACTGAATCGGTTATGTTTTTTTTTTTTTTTTGGACAGGACACCGAAACCTGGAATTTTTACACTGTCGGATTGATTCTCGTACTGTAAATTAGTCTATGTGATGTCAAACGTAATATTTCGGCATGTTCTTGTGTTTGGGTGGATGGATACTGAACTGGGTTCTGTGTGATGCTTTCATACTATACGAGTAGATCCAATACAGAGTAGTACATAAATTCGTTCGCATGTACACTTTTGTTGACGGTTTGATGCGTACATGCCAACGGCACATAGCATGAAAGTGATTTGCAGCAGGTACATCAAAGCGACACTGTCATGAGAACCAAATTATGTTGATGGGCCCGTCAACTTGTCGTCAAGTTATACCTATGTTTTAATAAACTCGCTAGTCTTATGTTAGGTACTCAGTCTCCATCGTGAAAGACTTAAAGTATTTGGAAATGACACTTTGAATAAATCTTAAATGAGAATGATACGAAGTTCGTCGATCTAAAGGAGATTGCCCAGAGCCTCGAAATATTGTACACAAATCTTTTGAGGAGTCAATTTAGGTGTAATTATCCGTACATATTACGATCTATTTATAGCTTCGGTTATTATCAGTTTGATTTATTTAGTCTGAGCGTATGAGTTAAGATTGGATATCACATTATATGATCGATTTCATTGAAACCCCCCTCTTTTTTTTTTACCAGAAAAAATCATCTAAAAAGATTTAGAGGGTTCTTTGTAAGCACCAAGTATAAAGTTACAGATGCTCAAGTTCATTTTCGGTTCTTCTAGGGCGATTAAAAATTTCTGGAGAAAATTACAAAATTGCTGGAGACTCCAGAATGGTCAAAAACTAGCAGATTGTTGAGGTTTCGGGCGTTAAATTGAGGAAATTATTAACATTGGTTCACTTAGCTTAGAAAAAAAGTCATTTCAAGAAAAAATTCCAAAAATCATCTCTAAGACAGTTTTTTTTCAATTTTTAAAATTTTCAAAAATTCGCCAAAAATCCAAAAAAGATCTTCAGCACTTGAAATTTCGGTTTCAAGGCTTTTAGGACACATTTTTTAAATCTAGCTTGGTTTCGTTCAATTCGTTTAATGCGAGTTCATTCCCTTGTCAGTCATTAGCAGAAGTTCGTAAATGATTCGATCAAAATGATTTCATCGTTCGTGAACGATTAATTTCAAAATCAAACAATTCGTTTGCGAATGATTCAATCATTACGGAATCAGTTCTCAAAAAATTCTCAGTGAAGTTCAGCATTTCCAAGAAGTTTGTACAAGATCCGAAGGAAGATTGCTTTTGACGTTCGCGAACGATTTGCTCTAAGATTGTGCGATTCGTTCGTGAATGATTCAAAATATGTCACTGAGTCAATTCTCGAATCATTTTCAGACAGCTTTGGAAGATCTGAGAAATTTGCAAGTGAATTGATCAGAATATGATTGATTTTATCGTTCGTGAACGATTCATTTCAAAACCGAACAATTCGATCACTAATAATTCTATCATTACTGAACGATTTCTTGAAGAATTTTCAGAAATATTTAGAAAGAAACGAAACGTTTGCGAGTGATTCAATTCAAGAACGATCTCACCGTTCACGAACGATTCGTTTCAAGATTGTACAATTCGTTCGTGAATGATTCAAAAAATGTCACTGAATCAATTCTCGAATCACTTTCAGATAGCTTTGCAAGATCCGAGAAGTTCGCAAGTGATTTGATCAGAATAGGATTTCATCGTTCGCGAACGATTCATTACAAAACCGAACAATTCGATCACTAATGATTCTATCGTCACTGAACAAGTTTTTGAAAAATTTTCAGAAATATTCAGCATGAACGAGAAGTTTGCAAGTGATTCAATTAAAGAATGATCGCAACGTTCACGAACGATTCACTCCAAGATTGAACAATTCGTTCATGATCATAAATGAATCAATATCACTGAGCAAATTCAGAAAGAATTTTCAGTATCTAATATTCAGCATCCGCGAGAAGTCCGCAAATGATTCGATTAAAATATAATTTCGTTCGCGAACGATTCACTTCAAAATCACATAATTATTCGTTCGCGAATGATTCAACTTGTTAACACACCAATTCAAGAAAAATTTTGGGTCAATGCTCAGCACGCGCTAGACGTTCACGAACGATTCGATTAAATCATGATTCCAACGTTCGCGAACGATTCACTCCAACATTGAATAACTCGTTCAGGAATGAATTAATACCAGCGAGCCAATTCGCGAAAAATTTTCAGAAATATTCAACATAAACGAGAAGGTCGCAAGTGATTCAATCCAAGAACGATCTCAACGTTCACGAACGATTCGCTTCAAGATCGCACAATTCGTTCACGAATGTTTCAACGGTCGCCGAATCAGTTGGTGAAAAATTTTCAGACAATTTCAGAAGATCCGAGAAGTTTTCAAATGATTTTGGTAAAATGTCATTTCATCATTCGCAAACGATTCACTTCAAAAATTAACAACTTGGTCACTAATGAGTCTATCATTACTGAACGAGTTCTTGAAGAATTTTCAGAAATGATGAGCTAGTCCAAGAAGATCGCGACTGATTCAATTAAAGAATGATCCCAACGTTCACGAACGATTCACTCCACGATTGAACAATTCGTTCATGATCATGAATGAATCAATATCACTGAGTCAGTTCTTGAAAAATTTTCTGACAATTTCAGAAGGTCCTATAAGTTTGCAAATGATTTCATCAAAATACGATTTCATCGTTCGCGAACGATTCATTTCAAAAATGAACAATTCGATCACTAATGATTCTATCATTACTGAACGAGCTCTTGAAGAATTTTCAGAAATGTTCAGCTAGTCCAAGAAGTTAACAACTGATTCAATTGAAAAATGATCTCAACGTTCACGAACGATTCACACCATGATTGAACAATTCGTTCATGATCATGAATGAATCAATATCACTGAGCAAATTCGCGAAGAATTTTCAGTATCTAATATTCTGCATATTGCGCAAGAAGTCTGCAATTGATTCGATCAAAATATGATTTCGTTCGCGAACGATTCACTTCAAAATCAAACAATTCGTTCGCGAATGATTCTACTAACATCACACCAGCTATAGAAAAATTTTGGGTCAATGCTCAGCATGCGCTAGACGTTCACGAACGATTCGATTAAATCACGATTTCATCGTTCGCGACTGATTCACTTCAAAATTGAGTTGAGCAATTCCATTTCCATTTAAAATTATTCTACAGTCAATTAAACAATTTTCATGAAATTCTCGCAGTTGGCAAATAAATAATTCTGGTTTCGTTCGCGAACGATTCACTTAAAAATCACACATTTCGTTCGCGAATGATTCAACTAGTACCAAACCAGTTTTAGAAAAATTTTGGGTCAATGCTCAGCATGCGCTGGACGTTCGCGAACGATTCGATTAAATCACGATTTCATCGTTCGCGACCGATTCACTTCAAAATTGAGCAATTCCATTTAAAATGAGTCTAAAGTCAATTGAACAATTTTCATAAAATTCTCGCATTTAGTAAATAAATAATTCTGATTTCGTTCGCGAACGATTCACTTCAAAATCACACAATTCGTTCGCGAATGATTCAACTATAATCCACACCAGTTTTAGAAAAATTTTGGGTCAATGCTCAGCATACGCTAGACGTTTACGAAAGATTTAATTAAATCATGATTCCAACGTTCGCGAACGATTCGCTTCAAAATTGGAGATTTCGTTCGTAAATGATTCATTTGCTAGCGAACCAGTTCAAAAAAAGTTCTCACTCAACCCTCATCGTATTTTATTTAAAACGTTCGCTCACGATTACATCAAAATATGACTGAATCGTTCGCGAACGATTCATTCAACATTCCCAAAAACATCTTCTTTCTCACACAATTCCAATATCTCAAGCAAATCGTTCTGAATTTAAATTATCTCTCTGACTTTCCGTTTCAATTTCAAAAACAAACCGCGAGTACAATGCACGAATACCTTGAACACACCCTGCTATCATTTTCACCCCTCATCATTACTTCATTACATATGCAGCAAAAAAATACCTCTAAAAAGCCTTCATCGCATTCCAAATTGCACATTTTTCTCTCACATTTCTAGTACGATACGATTAAATCAACACAAGGCGCAGGCGGCCGCATCGAGCACACGTTCGACGTAGGTAAAGGTATATACTAAATGGTAAATTCAACGCTTATAAATATAAATTAATCGTTAATTCGAATCGACTGGCGCCCACCTTTTTTTTCCTTCTCATCGATACGATTAGCATGCTACTTTGATTAATGAACTTGTCGGCAACATCGATACTTCTCTACGTCAATTCCAACGAATTATTTAATATCGAAAAACAGATAAATCAACACGAGAGAGCAATTTGTACACCATAATGTGATATCCAAGTACCTATTTTACATATACGAGTACCTACGAATACAACTACAAGTAGCCAAAGCCATACGAGAACTGGAGTGGTCACCTTCTAATCAACCTACTACAATACGTACGCAGGTGCCCACGCCACCATTCATAATTTCATTCAAGTTTTGAAATTTTTCACTCGCTGAGAATGAGAAAATTTCCAACTGCATCGCGTTGATATCATTCGAAACAAACAATTCCTTCGCTGATAACAATCTCCAACGTACGAAAAAGAAATTACTCGGATGATCTGCTAAATTATCCTACTTTTATCCCTCTTCCCGCCCCTCTCTTCCAGATCTGGGCTTCGTAAACGAGCCAGCCACTCTTAAATTCACAATAAGTCATTAAAAATGAGCAAAATTAACGTTTCCTTTACTACACATAATAACGCTCCGCGGTTAATAAAAATGACGAAAAGAATTAGCATACAAATCGACCGACCGATCTCACATTCTTCTCGTATATAAACTGAATTCGGTCATTGAAGAAAAAAAACAGAACAAGTTTCGCGAATAAAATTGCAAGATTACTAGCACGATAACGCAACATATATGAGATCAGATTTCAACGATAATGTTTCTCCCCGAGTCGAAAAGATCTCCAAAACTGCCGGAATCCAGATCCGAAACATAATTGAATAAAGTACACGATAAAAAGCTTCCGAGTAGCCGATGGCTACATCGAAAATGTACGATGTGTAATGGATTTACAGGCAGCAGATAAGGGTGAAAAAATGACTCTCTCCCTGCCCATAGAACTCGAATCCGGGTTTGTTTAGCAATTTAATCCTACACACGAATTTTATTCTAGCAACCCTTTGCTTTTCGCAGCGCCACGTACTGTACCACGTTTCAACAAGTTGATCCGGTAATAATTACGAAACAGAGAGGGACAAAAGGGAGGTTTAGGGGTAAGATTGCGTAAACCGAACCGTACACATATTCTTTTGATGTCCTACGGTGCAATACTCCAAGTTCATATGCAGCAACACCCACGACCAACACATAAAACCCCCCCTCGCCCCTCTACGTCTTTTTTCTTACATTCGCTCTCGTAATAATAATCGTATTCTATAGAGCTACGTCTTCATTACCACACGCCCGTAAAACGCTCTAATATGCATATTTTAATTGGATGATTTAAAAAAAACTACCGAGAGTTCAGCAGAGAGCTCCTTCGAGCCACCATTACACCGACTTTTCGACGTAAGCTATTAGTCTTTCTACTTCTTGCAGTGAGCAGTGTGTAAGACGTTGCTGGAATAATTTATTATAGGCATAGATACTTATACGAGTACCTATACACTGAGGTGAGTATTGTCGTAGAATTTTTTTCCAACTTGAATCGAAGTTTTCGGAGAAAAGTCGCCTCAATTGGGAAAAAGTTGCGAGATGATTTATGGATAAAGTATATACATATTTAGCGCTCACACTCACCACAGTACAAGAGTCCTGGTCCGTGGTGTGCCATGAATACGTAAAACTTCGTAGGCGAACTGGGTATGAGTATCAGAGCACTGGCACTGGCTTTACTTTATATCTTACCTACGTATTACGTAGAGTAAGTATATTACGACTTTATGAGAGTATATTAGATGGGATACGTCGTATTTGTTGCGTGTGTCTCGAGCTCGAGGTGATTTATCATTCATTTATACGACGAATCGAGCGTATAAAGGGTAATTATTCCAACTGCATCTGTGGAAAAATGCCACAGCCTCAGATGGTCGCACGAGATGAACGACATAATCGACTAGTACTTTGACATACTTCTCGCATATGCACGCATATGTTCGGTATCTTATAATAATATTATAGGTGCGTGTGCCATCTTGATACTGTATTATGCATATTATAAAGATGTACGTAGGCCTATAGGTATGTAGTGTACTATATGTATGAACATACATACAAGTACGTTGATGTACTTCACTGCCCTTTGAACCTGATCTGATAACAGGACACACGCGAAACATATTCTCACTGAATGTAAAGAGGGCTGAATTTACATAAAAATCAAATCCTCGTAGATTAATTTCCATAAATCAAATGGCCAAATTAAAATAAAAATGAAAAATTTCGTTCTGCTCCGATTGTTGTGAATTTTGACAGGGCATTTTTCAACTTTTCACTCCCTCGTTTAACTATAATGGTTTCAACTGCTTCGAATGATGTTGGAATTTTCTGAAGGGAATTTTTGAAAAATTAGTCGACAATTTTTACTGAAAAATTACTAACCAAACTGATAGAAAATTTTTTACAGAGGTCGAGAAAAATTGTAAGAGCACTTGAGAAAAGACCATCAAGTATGTAGTATCGAGTTTCAATCCTTGCTGAGTAAATTTCTCGGTTTTCGACTAATTTTTGATCATTTTTAGTGAAAAAAATCAACATTTTGATAAAATTGAATAAGAAGCTAAAATTTAGCTAATAAGTTACGTTATTTTCCGCTTTTCGAATCGATTAGTGATCATTTTAAGCAGTTCTGGAGTCTTCAGCAAATTTTTGGATTTTCTGATTTTAGAAAAAAAAATTGAAAAAAAATTAAGCACCAATAAACTCGAATTAACCATCTTTGGTAGTCTCTTGGTCAATTTGGAAAGTAATTTTCAAAATTCGTTTCCGTCAGATCTAATCCAAAAATAAATTTTCTCCAACGATTAAATTCTTTTTTTAAAAAAATACCTATAAATGTAAATGAAAAATTTATAGTTCCGGAGAAAATTTTTGGTTAGAACCGGCAGCATTGAATTTTGAAATTTTAAATCAATCAAAAAGACTATAAAGACACTTCAATTTTCAAAAATTGGCCAAAAAATTGAAAAAATGACATTCAGAAGCTGATTTGGCCTGATGGTGCGTTTTGGTTGCTTTTTTGATTTTTTTTTTCGTTTGATCTAAAAGTTTTTCTAGTTTTAAAATATAATTCCTCAATAAAATTAGAGAAAATCTGTAACGAAAACTGAATTTTACCACTTTCAGAGAATCTTAAATCTTCAGGAAGATTCCTGCAGAATCCTATAAAATTTTCAAAATTTTTAGTTCCTGAAAATGTTCGATCCATCATCCTTCAAAACCAGCAATAATTATAAAATTTTAATTTTTGTCAAGTCAGCATTGAGCGATGCTGGGCAGACCAAAAATCACATCAACATAAAGAATTACCAAATTGAGCTCTTCAAAGGTTAGGATAAATCAATTCAAGCTTATTAAAATTGATCAAAGTTCAGATTTTTGCTTAAAAAAGGGCTAAATACACCGAGCGGTTTTCACGTTGAATTATTTGAAAAGAGAAGAGGAAGAAGAGGAGGAGGGATAAAGAAAATCGTTGAGAGTAAATCTACACAAAATCATTTTCAACATTTTTTAAAATTAGGAGTAGTTATTACAATCATCATAATTCATAATTTCTCGTCATCCTCAAACTTCCAGCAATTTTAGATTTTGGTAACTTCCTCCCTCCCCCCAACCATCTCATAACAATTTCTCCTCCTAGAAAATCTGAACATTTTGAGTTTTTTTTTCTTCGAAATTTAAATTTATTTTTAAATGATTGAGAATTGAATAATGTTTTAAAAAATCAGTTTAAAAAAAATTCAAAATCGTTCGCGAACGACTCGGCAAATGATTCAGTTATTCAAAAATGAATCAATCACCCACCCAAAAAAAAACCATCTCACAAATTAATTCACGATAAGTAAATTTGGTTCAATCATACCAAGTCGTTCGCCAACGATTCACTGAATAATTGAATAATTCGTTCGTCTACTAATTCGTTTGCAAAACCCTTTAAAAAATTAATCACGAAATATGAATTGCGAATGACTGATTCGTATCATAAATCTGATGAATCGTTCGCGAATGATTCAAATTTCTTGATTTCGCTGAACTAGTCCTCAAAAAATTCTCAGTCCACTTACACCTTGTCTGAGAAGTTTGCAAATGATTCCCTTAAAAAACGATATCAACATTCGCGAACGATACATCTCAAAATCGAACAATTCGTTCGCGAACGAACCTGTGTCACTGAATCCGAATCAGTTCTCAAGAAATGCTCAGCCATCTTCTTGAGCATGCCCGAGAAGTTTGCAAAAGATCATTTCAAAAAATGATTTCAACGTTTGCGAACGAATCATTATAAAATCGCTCAATTCGTTCGCGAATGATTCAAACATCCTCGAAAAAATTTTCTAAATATTCTCAGTTTAGCATGTGGAAGAAAATTGAAAATGATTCCTTCAGTTCAGAACACGAATTCACACCCGCGAACGATTCATTCTAAAATTGAGCAATTCGTTCGCGAATGATTCACTTTTCAAAAAATCAGTTAATCCTTCCTAAAAAATGCCTACAAATTTTTGCGAATGAATTTGAAAATGAAAATGATTACTTCAAAAAACGATTTCAACGTTCAAGAACGACTCATCATAAAATCGAACAATTCGTTCGCGAATGATTCAGCTGTCACTGAACGAGTTCTCAAAATAATCTTAGTCATGTTCTGCATGTGGATTAAGTTGCAAATAACAATTCCCTCAAAAACCGATTTCAACGTTCGCGAACGATTCACTTCAAAATCGAGCAATTCGTTCGCGAATGATTCACCTGTCACCAAATAAGTTCTTGAAAAACTTTCAATTATCTAATGAATGTCTGAAATATTTGCGAATGAGTCTGAGAATGATTACTTTAAAACGATTTCAACGTTCACGAACGATTCATTTCAAGATCGCGCAATTCGTTCGCGAATGATTCAGCTGTAACTGAACGAGTTTTCGATGTATTCTCAGTCATGTTCAGCATGTGGATAAGATTGCAAATGGCGATTCCCTCAAAAACTGATTTCAACGTTCGCGAACGATTCACTTCAAAATCTAACAATTCGTTCGCGAATAATTCACCTATCACCAATCAATCAGTTCTTGAAAAATCATCAATATTTTAAAGAATGTCTAAAAAATTTTCGAAAAAAAACGATTTCAACGTTCACGAACGATTCATTTTAAAATCACACAATTCGTTCGCAAATGATTCAACTCATCAACTGTCATAGGACCAGTTATAGAAATATTATTTTCAGTCATGTTCAGTATGTGGATAAGATTGCAAATGATTCCCTCAAAACCTGATTTTCAACGTTCGCGAACGATTCACTTCGAAATCGAGCAATTCGTTCGCGAATGATTCACCTGTCATTGAATCATTTTGCAAAAAGCCAAAAATTCTCATATCTGTTATGTTCAGCATATGCAACAAGTTTGAAAATGATTTTCAACGTTCGCGAACGATTCATTTTAAAATCGCACAATTCGTTCGCGAATGATTCAATTCAACTCATCAACTGTCATGTCACTGGACCAGTTCTCGAAATATTATTCTCAGTCATGTTCAGTATGTGGATAAGATTGCAAATGATTCCCTCAAAACCTGATTTTAACGTTCGCGAACGATTCACTTCGAAATCGAGCAATTCGTTCGCGAATGATTCACCTGTCATTGAATCAGTTTGCAAAAACCCAAAAATTCTCATATCTGTTATGTTCAGCATATGCAAGAAGTTTGAAAATTATTTTCAACGTTCGCGAACGATTCACCACAAAATCGAACAAATTTGTTCGCGAATGATTCAACTGTTATTAAACCAATCCTCAAAAGGTTCTCGATTAATGCGCTGAATGCACTGAACGTTCACAAAAGTGAAAAGATTCGATCAAAATATGATTTCAACGTTCGCGAATGATTCTTTAGAAAACTGATTCATTTGATCGAACAGGATTCACGAAGTGATTCCAGTATACCAGGATTCTTTTTTGATTTGACTCGCTTATGAATTTCAGGTTTATTCTATAAGTCGTTCGCGAACGATTCATCAACTGAACAAGTCATATTCGTGAATCATTCACGTAAAAACAACATAATTACAATTACTTATTTTGGTCCAGAAAAATTCAATCTTCTAAACCACTCGCAAACGATTCGTACTTCTCGAATCATTCGCATACGATTCCCCAAACAAACCGATTCGTTCATCCTCCAACAACTCAAACGACCATAAAAACATAATATTTCCTAACAAAAATAGGATCTCACACCAACGCATCTCGACTCTCGATATCGTAAACAACTCATCATCCTCAATTCTTCATCCCACAACTACAACACATCACGATGCGACAGTATTACGTTTTAATAGCCGTATCCTACCGCAAGTTAAAATAACTAACGTAAAACCGGAAAAAACCAGAGGCGCTTACCATTTTTTGATTCTGCTTCTACGCGATCCAACACATCATTCTGCAGTTGTTCGGCGAAACTGGTTTTGATTGTATCTGAATCTAAGAAAGACTTTTTGGTCGGCATCAGATCGTCGATATTGTCCACATTCGTCTCCGGACCGAAGTCTTCGTCGACATCGTGATCGAAATTATTTATTGGACGATAGCTCGTAGCACCGTTTTGGTTCGACGAGAAGGATTCGGCGGTAGCCGTTTCCATATCAATATCACAACACTTAATATCACGCGGATGGGTTAAAAATACCACTATAGTTGTGATATTATCGCCGGAGCCTTGATCTTTCGCGTACTCCACCAGTAATTGACTAGTTTGCTCGTATTTATCTGTAACATATAACGAAAAACACACACATTTTATCAGAAAACATTTTTCTACTAAAAAATAAACATACCGTTATATTAAAAAATAATAATAATCGAGTACCAAGTTCTAAAAATATGTACCTACTCGTGTATACTTATTATATTCGAGAATTACATACACGAATTGGGTACACAGGGTACATGGCACATGGCGCAAGGAAATAACCATAAGAGACTTTCTATGTACGCTTATATGGGTGGTCTACACGACATTATACGTACAACAACTCTACATATAAGGCCACAACAATCTACACACATGAGAGTAATTCGATACAAAATACATTATCTCAGACGAGAAGGGAAAAAAAGCGCAACTCTTCAACTCGATCGCATCGTTCACTCGTTCATAAGGTTACTCTTATTGGAAACGAAATAGAAACCGAATCGATATAATTATCGACAACTTGTCTCTTTCTTTCATCTTCACTCTGGAACTGGAACCGAAAATCATAACGGTTGTAATTCGATACATACTCGTACAGCCACAGTGCCACACGATTAGCCCATCATTCTCATTCGTCAAATAATGAGCAAAAATCGTTCATCAAAAGATTCTTCGACTCGTCTCCGGCTCTCCGGCAGGTAAAACGGTGTCAATATCGTCAACACGTTAACTTTATCTCAGTATACGAATACGAATACAATTTTGTACCCTTTGCTTCCTATCGACGTGAACCCACATCATTTCAAATGAATTTATGCAATCTACGTCAACTTCGCAACCAGAATGTATGTTTTTATCAACGTCAAAACGGGAAATTCGCCGAGAAGGTGTCAACCTGAAGTATACGAGTATATGATAAGAATAATCACCAACTTTTCGGCGACAGATGAGAAACATTACCCGGGCAGGGCACGAGATGTCGGTAATTTATGCATCATCGAGGAAGTTAATTTTGGGCGAATTTTAACCTCGTGAGTCGTGACAAGTCGAGGAAACATAAACTGACGGAAAAGTTGCATCGAACGAGAAGAGGAAGAAAAGTTTTATGGAGATATGGATGCGAAAGAATAAAAAAAAGATGAATGGGTTCGAGTTCGAGTTCACGTTGAAATATGCTTCTGAAACTTGGAAAATTGATACCGTGTAAGAGGGTGAGACGAGATTTCATCTTTTTCGAAATTCGACCGAAGGTGGTGAAACTTCAAGATCTTTTGGTCAATATGCACTCTCGCCCCTCTCCCCCTCTCAAATTCTGAAAATTTTCAAAATTTTGAATTATTTTGCAAAACAGTTATGCATAAAAATGAATATTTCTTATCGCAGAATCCATTTTTACTTCAATTTTTTTGAGGGGGGAGGGGAAGAAGGGGGATGTATCTGAAATGTAACTATTTTCTCAAGCTTTGGAAATAGCAAGGAGATATTTTTTGAGAAAATTTCCACCGATTCGATTTTAGTCCATATTTTTCTCCAATGAATTAAAAATAATAGACTACTTCTCACCTCCTCCTCCTCCCAGATACCTCTCACGAAAAAAGAGGAAAAATTAAGGAGGGCAGAAAAAAAAATAGGTAAAAATACGGTTTTAATCTTTTCTCATTTTTTTTTCAATTTAAAAATGAAATGAAGTCGTAGGTCTTTGAACTTCTGTCAAGAAACAGGAAAGAAAAAAGAGGAGTGAGGGGTTAAAAATGAAACATCTCAAAAACTTCGTCTACTAACAAGAAATATAGCAAAAAAAAGGAAAAGGTAATCATACAATAAAAATTGGGTAAAAAATCTTCAAAATAAAAATCAAGCGAAAATCCCAACAAAAAATCTTTAAAACAATAAAAAATTGTACAACATTCATGAAAAATTCTCAAGATACATACAAGAAAAATGCCCCTCCCCCCAAAAAATGTGAAAGTGATGAAACTTCAAGAAAACGTGTTAGAAATATTATAATTTATTTTTAAATCAGTAACTTTTGCCAAAATCCCATCTAAATTGTTCACGAGATGAAAAATTTTCAAAACGTCGTCGTAATTTTCAATTCTGTTAAAATGTTGACAATTCGAAAATAAGGACCACCCTATTTGATATAATTGTTTCAAGTTCGAAAAAAGCCAGATCCAAGGATCGAGCAGAAACAGGTACTTCCAAAAATAAATTTCAACACTTCACCCAATTCAGTTTAACTGCTGAAATTTGGTATACAGATGTGCCCTATTTTGGACCCTCCCCCCTCCACCTACATCAAGCTGGAAGTGGTCTTGATTCGTTGGAGCCTCCATGAAAATGTTTGAAAATTACAAGTCTCAAGAAATTTCACCTGGAGAAAACAGAAAGCTCAAATTTTGTATATTTACAGAACAGTCTTTTACCCTTCAAAATTGACCTAAGGTGGTTTCAACCCGTTTCTGGAGCCTCCAGCGATCATTTCAAAAATTCCAATTCTTTTTTTTAAAAGAAAGATCTTCAGAATTGGTGTAAATTACCTCTAACTTTTTAGTTCAAAAATTAAAGGACGTATTCCATTAGGTAAAAATTTGTGAAAATAGTGATTTTCAATAATTTTTTTGGACACTCTAAAGCTGGTTAGAACAACTCAAAGCTGTATACTTCCAATCAAGGGGGAGGGGGGAGGTGGTCACAAATAAGGCACATACTAAATTTTTACTTTCTAGCACCATTAGGGTAAAATTTCGATTTATTTTCATTTATTCCAAATTTTATTTTTTTTTAATTTCTCAAAATTTGAATTAAAATTTTCCTGTGGGGGCCGGAGGGGGGCTTTTTCCATGCTCTTTTGATCTAACCTTGGATGGTTGAACTGAGACTTTTTCTGCTAGATCGTATACCTACCCTGAGACTATATTTTGAGTTCAAGGGTTGACCATCACTCCCCCCCCGTGTTGATTTGGGAATCAAAAATGTATCAAAACAAATATGTATTATTTCAAACTCGAGATAATGTATTTCTGCATTATAATATTCAATATTTATCAAGAAAGAGGCCAGCAAAAGCTGAACAAAAATGATAAATCTGCAAATAACATTTAATATCATCTTCTTTCAAGCCAATCTCTTCCAAAATACTTTCCACATTCGAAACCGAAAACATCAAACGACCAAAAACCACTCATTCATTGTATAGTATCTTCACAAATATCTCCGCAACAGCGCTCCAAATTGAAAAAATACCGATAACATCATCGATAAGACGTAATCTCATCTGTTTGTAATTTCACTACATGTATCCAATTTCTCCTTAAATCGTTCCATTATTGAAAAAAACCTCCGGAACATTCGATCAAAACGTTTCCATCGAATTCTCGTCATCAATTTTACTCAAATTCTAGCCAAAAATATCCGCCAGATTCGCTCGTATAGCGAAGAATTAGTCCTACATTCAGTCAGTTCATACTAGCAGACCTCTAACTTCGAGAGACCGGAATTCCTCTCGCTTTTACAATCGAATAAAAATGTCAAGAATGCTACACTCGTCTACGTACTATTTCATTTACGAGTATGTCAGTCAGTAGTTTCAATATCAAGAGCAAGAGAGTCCATCGTCCATATAAAACCACCACACACGTACCTACTACCTACGTATTTGTGTATAGAAAAAAAACCGCTCGTTTAGCCGCACATTACACAGTGCACAGCATATAGATGGCAAATGATTCAAAAGTAATTACTCATATATTAAAAAAAAGGGGGAAAAAACTCAATTGCGTGCATGCGAGGAAATACTATAAAAAAAAATAAAACTACATCGCGGAATAGAAATTTAATAATAATTGGTATTGTAGTAAAGACGTGCGTACGTGTATAAATTATCCTACAATAGGATATGTTTTCACTGATTGTCTCGTGTACGAGTGTAGAGTGTGGTTTTCTCTCTTTGTCTGCCTTATGGTTGTCTTTCTCGCGTATTCTTTGCTCTTTTTTTCTTTTTTTTTCGTTACGAATAAGGTTTAATTAACTACTGACGATGTGTACTTTATGTTTATGTAGTACTTAATGAGAGCACGCGTCCGTGGTTTACTTTACTTTTTTAAAGCCTCGTTGCCTGCAGAGCTCGTCATCGTATATCGAACATTGCCGAAGCATTCTTTTATGTATATTCGTTTACGAGTAATGCACACATTGTCTGCGTTGTCATCGCGCATATGTATGTCCAGTCATCCATTTCGTATACCTTTGTTAATTACATATGACACATTATCGCGCACGTGCCCTTCTTTCTCTTTAGTTCTTCCGCGAGTTCTTCATGTTGAAGATGGAAAAAATGGCCCAAAAAGGGATAGGTAAATGAATGAAATTGAGATTACAGGATTTTTTTCGCTCGGAGTTGGCCAGTTCTCATTTTGGAGCAACTTGGCACTTTGATTAGCTTCTTGGATTTTGAATTTTTCGAAATTTTGATTTAAATCGAGGCTCCTGTGATCTGTCCCCATTTTGGGTGTTGAAATTCCATCGTGAGAATTATATTGGGAGAAAAAAGGCTTAGAAATACTTTTCAGAAGAATTTTAAAAAATGATAGCTTTCCTATCTTCTATGCTTTTTATAACTCTGAAACCCCGATTTTCTCCAAATTTAACCAATCTTGAGATTTGAGATCATACTCGTACTTCCCACAGCCCCCTCCCGACCCCCGACCATCAAAACACATCACCTTAATTACCAAACCACCACCGACTACCGACTCCCATCCACTGGCAATGATTTCAAATACACGAGGGGTATTGAAAAAAACCCCTCTTCGTATCACTCTGATTAGCTCGTAATAAGGGTCGTTTGAAGAAACCCACCCCTCACGAGACTGTTTTTTGGATCGACGCACCATGCACCGGCGATGCATGCGACATCGCATGATACGCTAATGGCGCTTTTTTTCTCCGAAGGTGATATTTAGCTACCGCGCGTTAAATTAAATTGTATCGTTTGTAATTTCTCTAATAGCCGAGTGCCTGTCACAGCCGCTCTTGAAAAAAAAAGGTCGCCGATTCGGTATTCTTTATTGCCTATAGCCCAGAGACTCGGACGTCAATTTAATGGAAATTTGACAACATGGTTCGAGCTCCTTAGAGCGAGACGAGTACGGTGCACAGTATGTTTAATCGAATCGAGAGAACGTAATACATTTAAACGAAATTTAAAACTAAATTAAACCAATGAAGATTTATCATTTCGAATTCGACGACAGTTAATTAGACGATAGTGTCGAAGAAGAGGTGGCTCGGGCAGGGTTTACGTTACGAGAAGATCTCAGCTCTCTGCTCTAATGGAGAAATATCGTGAGCTATTTCTTTATAAAGATCGTGTTTGTAGATGCGATTAAATTCCGTTTTAGAATTTATTTTTTTATGTACAAGTATTAATCGGCATGATAATATGTATGTCTCTTTCATTATACGATGAGATGTTAATAAAAGGAATACATTGTGAAGGGAAGCAAGTTGGATACGGGTGGGGGGGGGGGGTATTTGTCACTCACTATAGCTGTGGTCAATATCTGAATGAAAAAAAATATTGTTTTTTTTTTTAGAAGAACCACGAAAATGAGTCATTCAACGAACGAACCGTCCCGAATAATTAAACAATTAATTCTACAAGAGTAGAATGAATTGCATTTTTTTTTCAACGAGTATTTTTCGGAAATTTGCTGAGTTTTTTTTCCTAATTAAAAAATGTTTTCGAAATGAATTTTCTCATTAAATTGATCATTCGTGTAAACTGAATACTTAGCGATTTAATTGAGCCAATCATTCGAAAATGTACATTACAAGTGATCTTATTCACGACACTGTATTATTTTAATGAATCATTTATATGAACAATTTCTCATTTCAACTCCCAGCTGCCTTCAATACATTTATACTACAGAATGAATTGTCGTTTGCGAAAGATTCACTTGTAAATTATTCAGTCAATCACGATTCATTCATTTCTAGGCTTCGCGATAACAGAAACAATTAAGAAATGAATCATCGTTCGCGAAAGATTCACTTGAAAGTAATTCAGTCGACCACGATTCATTTGCAATTCTTAATTTTTGATATTTTAAAAGATTTTGATAGGAACTGTCATAAAAAGAATCATCGTTCACGAACGATTCACTTTGAAGTATAATAGTCAATCACGATTTGTTACTGAATTCTAAAATGCTCGATTTTTGAAATTCTTAAAAGTTTTTAATTTGAACATTTAACGAAATGAATCGTCGGTTCGCGAACGATTCACTTGAAAGTGATTCAGTCAATTACAATTTATTTTTGGAACTCTTGATTTCTGATATTTCAAAAGTTTTTGATTGGAATAACGAATAATTACAAAATGAACCGTCGTTCGCGAACGATTCACTTTGAAATAATTCGATCAATTACGATTCATTTCCAGAATTGTGAATTTCTGATATTCCAAGAATTTTTGATAGGAACAATTGAAAATGGATAATCGTTCGCGAACGATTCACTTCAAACTGATTCGGTCAATCACGACCCCACTACTACGATCGCCAATTTCTGGAATTCTAAGAGTTTTTGATACAAAAAATTAAAAATGGGTGGTCGTTCGCGAACGATTCATTCAAAAGTGATTCAGTCGGTCGCGATTCATAGTAAAATTTGTAATTTTCCACATTTCACCTACCCTTGCCCTGTCTATAGGTATATTGCGTTGCGAAATAAAATGTCGTTCGCGAACGACTCACTCGAAAATGATTCAGTTGGTCATGATTCGTGTCTAAAATTCACAAATTGTAATACTAGTATCATATGTACTCAAGTTTGTTTCATGCATTTCCAAAGGAATTGTCGTTCGTGAACGATTCACTTGAAAGTGATTCAGTCAATTATGATTTATTTTCAGAACTTGGATCAATGAACAATTAAAAAATGAACCGTCGTTCGCGAACGATTCGCTTCGAAGTGAGTCGTTCGCAAACGATTCGCTTCAAAATGAGTCGTTCGCGAACGATTCGCTTCAAAATGAGTCGTTCGCGAACGATTCATTTAAGAGTGATTCAGTCGGTCGCAATTCACAATGGAATTTGTAATTTTCCACATTTCAGCTACCTTTGCCCTGTCTATAGGTATATTGCGTTGCGAAATAAAATGTCGTTCGCGAACGATTCACTCGAAAATGATTCAGTTGGTCATGATCCGTGTCTAAAATTCACAAATTGTAATACTACATGGTATCATACTCAAGTTTGTTTGCATTTCCAAAGGAATTGTCGTTCGCGAACGATTCACTTGAAAGTGATTCAGTCAATTACGATTTATTTTCAGAACTTGGATCAATGAACAATTAAAAAATGAACCGTCGTTCGCGAACGATTCACTTCAAAATGAATCGTTCGCGAACGATTCATTTAAGAGTGATTCAGTCGGTCGCAATTCACAATGGAATTTGTAATTTTCCACATTTCACCTACCTTTGCCCTGTCTATAGGTATATTGCATTGTGAAATGAAATGTCGTTCGCGAACGATTCACTCGAAAATGATTCAGTTGGGTATGATTCATGTCCAAAATTCACAAATTGTAATTTGTAATATTATTCGTATCGTATCGTCGTTCGCGAACGATTCATACACAAAAATGCTAAAAAGGTATACCTACAAAACAGAAAAACTTCTGATCTCAAAAACAGAAAAATGGACAATTGGAAAAAATGACAATACTCGTAAATGTCTGCATAAATTATTTGTGAACGATTCATTCCCACATTGAATCATTTAGAAATAATTGGTGATTCAGCATTTTACTGCATTTGAATTAATGAAGATTCAAATAATTCATCAACGATTATCAAATACTGAGAAAATTCATGTCGAACGCGAACGATTCACTAAAAACTGATTCAATCAAATGCAAGTCATTCAAAAAACTTCAAATGACCAGTAGTTCGCGAACGATTCAAATTATCAAGAATAATTTAGAAATTTCATTCTGTAGAAAAATATCCTTCGTTCAAAAATATGTACTAATTACTTTTATTCACTTCGTTCGCGAACGATTCTTTCCCAAAATAATCGTTCGCGAACGATTCGAATCATTTTTTCCTCCAACAAAACATTATCTAAAAACATTGACAAATGCATCCACCTGTTGGTCCACAATTCATCAAAGAATGATTTTCGTTCGCGAACGATTCTTTCCCAAAATAATCGTTCGCGAACGATTCGAACCATTTTTTTGCCTCCAACAATAGATCATCTAAAAAGTTAAAAACGTTGATAAATACGTCCAACAACTGTTGGTTCACGATTCATCCAAGAATTATTTTCGTTCGCGAACGATTCTTTCCCAAAAAATCGTTCGCGAACGATTCGAACCATTTTTTCCTTCAACAAAAAATTACCTAAAAACGTTGAAAAATACATCCAAATGTTGGTCCAATTTTGACGATTTTCATTCAAGAACAATTTCGTTCGCGAACGATTCTTTCTCAAAAAAATCGTTCGCGAACGATTCGAATCATTTTTATCCTCCAACAACAATTTATCTAAAAACCTTGACAAATACGTCCAACTGTTAGTCCACGTCTCCACGATTCATCCAAGAATGATTTTCGTTCGCGAACGATTCTTTCCCAAAAAAAATCGTTTGTGAACGATTCGAACCATTTGTATCCTCCAACAAAAAATGATCTAAAAACGTCGTCAAATACGTCCAGTCCAACTGATGGTCCACGATTCACGATTCATCCAAGAATTATTTTCGTTCGCGAACGGTTCTTTCCCAAAAAATCGTTCGTGAACGATTCGAACCATTTTTTCCTTCAACAACAAATCATCTAAAAACCTTGACAAAACAAATACGTCCAATTGTTCGTCCACGTCTCCACGATTCATTCAAGAATGATTTTCGTTCGCGAACGATTCTTTCCCAAAAAAATCGTTCGCGAACGATTCGAACCATTTTTATCTTCCAACAACAAATTATCTAAAACCGTTGACAAATACGTCTAGTCCAACTGTTGGTCCACGATTCACCCAAGAATGATTTTCGTTCACGAACGATTCGTTTCAAAACTCATCCAACGATAGAAGAAACCCTCTTCTGAATGGAAAATTCGACAGGAACACTTCGCAAAAAAAAATCGCTCGTGTTTCGTCTCGTTATTATTTCAACAAGAAGGCGATAATGATGAATGACCATTATATCCGCCTTCATTTCACCGCGCCTCAGCCTACGATACAAATTGCGATATTTCATTACCGATAAAATAAACACGCCGCTCGGGTTCAAAAATAGAATCCGAAATACCTCGAGGCGACAAGTATTCGCTACTACCTAATGATATTTTCACCATCGAGTGATTCAACTATTCCAAAGGTGATTGACAACTCGTATACGTAAATATTTTCCCATCAAGCCAGACACCTCGCAAATTCGAACAATTTATCCACACAGCTCACTATTAGACACCTCGAACTCAAAAAGCTCGACACAGACATTACGTTATCGATACGTACCATCGTCGCAGGATTTCCTTCCTGTTATCTATACGCATATAAGAAAGCCCTTTGACCGTGCCACGTTTTCAATACTAGAACTAGATTCTGAACACGTAGCCGAGCGAAAAGGGGTGCATAGATTATCGGCCTATATCCCTTCATTATTTGTGATATTTTCAAAAGAATAATGTGTGTTTAGCCTTGAGCGCGTGTCAATAGTATGTAATGTAAACAAGAGGCAATATTACAATTGAGTCGTTATAGATTGCCTCAGCTCCTTGACTGCTGCCGATTTATACTCTTATACTCGTATTCTAGCTCTGCAGTCAAACCATCTCCGGTCGAGTTGCTTTTATTATTGAAATTTTATTGGCTTAAGTAAACTTCGGGTATACTAGTTATTATTACGTTATTTACACCATCGTTACTCTATGTGCACTGAGCACAGTGCAGCAGTTGAGAATAAACTACGATACGGTGTGCATGATATATTATACTCATAATGTACCACCAACCAGTATACCTCTATCACTTGACACAGAAAACCCTAGGTCTGGGTACCAGAAGAGGACGAGGAGGTGAGGACAAACACGATACTTGCTTGTACAAACGTACCAACGTACAGAAAAAATGCATTATCTATATTAATATTTATTTACCTTTTCCTCGAATATAGTGTTTGAGAAAAAGTTACAAAATTACCTTCTCCTCCCTCTCCCTCCCTACCCATATCATGGGACTTTGACAATCGTATATTTTTACACGTAGCGTTGAAAAATGCCACCCTATTAATACCACTGCACCTTTGGCTTTCCTGTGTTTCTTCACCCTATCCTATAGCTCTGGCTACAGCACGTAGTCGTTCGTTGGTGTTTCCTTTATTATACGTAAAAACGAACAAAACTCGATGGAAATTTATATTCCGTCTCGCAGCAGACTTTCACTTTTTTCCATTACAAGAATACTAATAACGTTGACTCACCAATTTGTCCAAACTCCTGCCTTCTGCCTCCTGCTCCTGGGCAATTTTCTCAGCCCAATTCGCCATCTAATACAAAATACCGCAGTGTTATCGTACGTACATCTCCCCACGACGACGTAGCTTTGGACGACAATACCACCTTTTTTTCCCAATCGAATACCAATTTATATGCAAAAATCAAAATTTCCACCCTTTTTTAAACGTGTACTACAAAAAGACAAAAGCTCGCAGGAGCCGTCGTCGTCGTAAATCCGTATCCATTATAAGAATCTCAATCAACCTTTCATCGCTTCCTTCGCGTTTACGGTTCGAAAATATTATGCTAATGAAATAAGCAACGTTGTTGGCTGCCTGCCTTATACACTTTGACCATTAACACTTCCGCAATCAGTTTACTCGACTCTTTGAGGCAATTGCACGGTTCAAATGGTGCACGTGAGCACGAAACACCAAAACTCGAGTATTAAGCTGATATTTTAAGAGAGATAAATGATCTACGTACGTAGTCCTATAGGTGAAGGTCGGCATAATCTGAGAGCTTTTGCAAGTACATATTTTCTTTATCGATTGATCACTGAACCGACGACGGCGCCGAGACCGACGTTCACCCTCTTTTTATTTCGTATTCCTTGGAGACTCCCACGGTCCCTCTTTTTTTTTCTCGACGTAACCTTTACCACCTTAGCATCGACAAGAAGAGTGTAAATACGCGAAAAATGGCCACTTTTTCCAGTTTACTCGTGTCTCAGGCGATTTCAACCGCATCCGTGTGCCATTCCTAATGAAATTACGTTCGTGTTTTTGGTACCTATAGGTAAAGTATGGTGCATTCTTGTATAGTATGGTATGTGTACATGGAGGGTGATTGGACCTAGAGCTGAGACTTCGAAATACGCAGCTTCGTGTACCTACCTACGGATGTGTGCAGATTTCCAGCATTGTTCGATTTTGTGTAAAAACGCATTTTTTTTTTTTTTTTTTTTTGTCAAGAAGTACTGGAAACTTGCAAATTTGAGATTATTGGTTGATTTTTTGAATTCAGAAAGCACAGAGTGTTTGACAAAATATTCAACGTAATCCAAGTCAAAATGCGAAATTTTTATTCAATTGTTTCGGAATTTGTGCAGGATTTTCAGCACCGTATTTCCCAATGCCTCCCTCCCCTTACCTCTGCAGAGTGTCTAACTAAACTCCCAAACAAAAAATTTGACTTTTTCATGACCTATTTTTCACATTTTTACCGCAGGCAATAAAATCCCCCCCCCCCCCAATAAATAAATACCCAACTTGAAACTGCGAGGAAATCGAACAGTGTTTGCCATTTTTTACATGATCAAAAATAATTTTCTGATTTTTTGATTTTTTGTTTTTTTTTCAATTTTATGGGTGTTTTAAAAAATTTTCTAGACTGTTTCGAGCAAAATTCATGACTTCTCATCACTTTCATGACCGTTAGACACCCTGCTCTAAAAGCATTGTCAAAATTTACGGTTTTCCGATTTTTATCCCCCCCTCCATTTTTTTCATCCTCTCAAGATTTGAGTTGAAGAGAACGCTTTAAATTTTTTAAACCTTAGTAAGTGCCGAAGTGCAAAAATTTCAGATAAAAAAATCATATGTAGCAAGTTTACCAAATTGAGCTTTTTCACAGCTTTTTTTGCACCAAAATCCAAAATATTTCTACCCTAAACAGTGAATTGAAGACAGGTAAAAACATTTTCAATGATTTTAAATTTTAAAAAGCAAAACCTCTGAATCAAATTCAAGCCTTTTTCTGCATTTTTCTCATTTTTACCACTAAATGGTGGAATAATGAAAGACTTTTCAATTTCTTGCAAGACCTGTTAGGACCTCTTAGACAACCTTTAAGTTCCAAGTACAGATTAAGAGTCCTCACAAGTAATAAAATAAGAAAAAAAACATTTTTAATATCAAATTCAAAAAAAGTTATAAAAAAAGCACAAAATTTTGAAAAATCTCAAATTTGAAAAAAGTAGCAATGGAAAAGTTATAATAATTTTGATTGAAGACTAAAAATTTCGCAATGTTGACAAACCATTAAAAAATCCAACTTTTCAAAGTTGAAAAAGGTGATTCAATAAAAATCAAATCTAATAGTTTGATGATTTCATCAAGAAACCTTGCTCGAATAATGTTTCAATACCTACATAGGTAGAGGTACAGTAAACTGAAAATCCCATAAGACTTAATTAAAACATTTTTTTAAATATATGTACCATAAAAACACTTTTAGAAAAAGATTAAAATAATTTTAAATTACCAAAAATTAACAAAATTTCAGTCAAATTTGACAAAACTCTGCAAAAATTACATAAAACATGGTTAAAAACGCATTTAAATGATACTTATGACCTTCTCCCCCCAAAAAAAGAATTAAAATGATTAAATGTCACCAAAAAGTAATAACCGATAAAATTGCATAGCAATTGACATAGAATTATCTACTTGTACGTAAAACTTCGTTCAAACAAGTTGAAATAGTTACCAAAAGTTACCAGTAATTCACTAAAATTAATTCTGTATTCTCCAAAAAATTACCCGTAAATTACCAAAAATTACCCGTAATTTACCAAAAATGACAGATAATTTTCCTTTAAAACCAGAAATTTCCTACAATTTGCCAAAAAATAACCTGTATCTTAAAGTATCATAAATTAAGCTAATTAAAATTATTTGTAATTTTAAGTAAGATAAAGGCGCCTAATATGACCCACTTTTTGTTGACCTCAAAAATGGGACACTTAAAATTGAAAAAACTGAAATGTAACCAAGTAGGGGTGTACTCCCATCCTTTAGCTATGACTGGCCAAAATTTCAGATCAAAATTTACATTAGGGGGAAGCCAGTGAATTTTTAAGTAAAAAATGTCAAAATTAAAATTTTTCCAAAGTGGTGCCTAATATCGCCCACCACTAAAAAACCACTAAAATGACTGAAAACTTGAATGCAAAACGTTTTTTAAGCGTAATGGAGTATTATTACGTATGTATGTATTAAATCTACCTCAACACATGTCATGTAAACATGATGTACAAACATATTTTCGTTTATCTTCGAATATGCGGCATCACAAGCGACATGTGACCAAAAATAACATTTTATGCAGAAAATCCAATCTTGGCCTTTGTTATTTGACGAACACAAGCGATCACGAAATTAACCCGCAACCTTACCTTATTTTCCTAAAAATTACCCGCAATTTACCAAAAATAACTTGTAATTTATCAAAGATTGCAAGTCGAAAAATTACCTTTAAATTACCGAAATTTACCCATAATTTTCCTTTAGAGAATTCGGTAATTTACAAAAAAAATTGGTAATTAATAACTTGCAATTTATCTCAAACTATCATAATATTAAACTAGTCAAAAATATTTTTTGTAATTTACAAAAAAAAAAATGAATATTTTCCAAAAATTACCAATGATTTACCAACCTTTTTTTACACACTGCAAGGATTTTTTTTTCCAAAGACGACGAAAGGGTCCTCGCATGTACATACATTTTTTTTTTCAAAGATCATCAAGATTACTTTAATTTATTAAACCTTTCGCTTGATTTTCAGACACCTTGCTCGTCCTTTTCTCAACATTTACATGAAAAATCGATGCTTCGAAAATGTACCTTTCATTTGCGTATAAAAAATCGTCTCGTACATCTAATTTTTTCGAACCTTCTACAAAACCCACCAAAAAGGTGCTTCATACAATAATCGAACAATGCATCCAGCAAGAAGGCAACCGCCTTTGCAGAGTTGATTGTGCAAAACTGATGAAATATTCATCGCGACAAATATCCTTTCGCTTTTCCCCCGCAATTGCATCGCATTCCTCGGATACATTCAACTTGTTACAGTTTAAAAATACCCGGCACAGGGCACAGTAGATACAGTCGAGTCGTCGCCTATATTACACCTTAAGGCTGTGGTGAAAAATACGAGAATTGTCGGCTGGGCGGTCGTCATTGAGCGATCACTTGAAATGGTAAATAGTAAATACTCGGATATGGTATGTATTGAGAAACCAGTTGGAAATTACTTCAAGTGCAGCGCTAATAATTATCTAGATTAATTTATTAAACATCCTACACTTTTGTACATAGATAAGTTCCCACATTGTACTAGTTATACATGTGCTAATGAACGACGACGACGACGACGAACAAAATGAGAGTGAAAAAAATCGCCGAGACAAGCCTTAATACTTTGGAAAAGCGTGTGCGTCTTAGGCTGGGGCGCCTTTCGCCTTCATAGTACATATTTCGATACGAGTACAAGAATCGATTGGTTGGTCGTTTGGTCGATGAATAATTCATCTTATGGGAGAATTCGATTCACACATCTGGAAAGTACGAGTACATTGCATACCTTTTGTAGAGGTACGAGGTCCATATTCGAAACGAACGCGAAAAATATAGGTACCTGGAAAGATGGCGATGGTAGAAGTGGTGGAGGAGGAAGCAGGTAAGGAGCATTCCATCTGTATGGTTCGCTCTTCTCTTTATCCATCGATCGTCGTAATAATAGACGCGAGTATAAAGAAGAAGAATAATAAGAGAGGAAAAAAAAACACTTTGTATTTATTCGAGTATGAAGGTAATAGCGTAGAGTGTACGAGAAAAAACAACTCATTTCGGTATTACAAACCACAAAATAATGTTGTGGTAAGTCACTTCCACAACAAATCATATCACCTGTTGTTACGCTTGACGATAAAAAATTTCATTCTTCACAGAATTCTCTTTCTCTCTCTCTCTTGGTCGCGAACAGCGAACAGAGGTGAGGGCGAGCTGAAGACCAAAGGGGAAAAACCTAGAAGTGAAGAAAAAAAATCACCTAAAATCGACTTAACGAAGTTCTTAGAAAATTAACTCGCTATCGCCATAGCTCGATGATAATTTTCAAACGGGCACTCGGTGTAATTAATGACGTATCATAAGCAGGCACTGCGGCCAAATCCGCGTACAGTAGTTAAAAACTCGTTACCTGAGGCCTCCTAGGTAACCCCTGGCCCTGTGCAATATCCTAGGTAATATGTATTACTCATGATCTCACATATATACGCGTCATTTATCGTTATAAATGATACATTTCGATTGTTTCTCGAGTCCTGGCTCTCCTCGACCAAACTACATATACTTTTTTTTTACAATTGTCCAATTTACGATAGGTACCTACACCGAATCGTACAGCGTGACCTTCAATATGTGCAGATTGCTCATTGTGATTTGAAATAGGCCATTGGGCATATAATCATTGTGTAATAGTCGCCCTGCGGCCATGGCCTGTGTGCCTGTACCTATAATATTCTGCACTGTGCAGTGATATATTCTTCATGTGCGAGTAACTATAAGGCTTATAGGAAGCTGACTCATAGACTTAATATCTCGAGGAAAAATACAGTATTGAGAACGATTTTTACCTTTACTATGTAAATATTTCAATAAGCACGACGTTAGACTCGTTTTAATAGAAAGTGAAGATTATTACACCTAAGAGTAAGGTTATCTGTGAAACAAATTTTAAATGTTAATGACTCATGCCAATTGTATGTATCCAGAAGCAAATTTTTCTAACTATCGTGATTCATCATCTAATCAGCTGATTTTTTCAAGTTTTTTTCTACGTCTGGTGAATTATTTTACGTAGTGAGTTGAAAAAAGTTTGTAATACCTAATGATGATTTTTTTTTTCTTTGGTGAAAAGAAAATTTTTCTGAATGAAAGTATTGAAAATTAAATCTTACCAATTTTACGTTTTTTGCTCGAGGGCGGTTTACAATTTTCAAAAATTTAAGTCGCGTATTTTTTATGCCTTTCAAAGCTTCAGGATGATTTTTACAGTTTTAGTGAATTTTTCTAAGAAGAGTCTCATTTTTTGCCTAAAATTCGACGAAAGCTTGCAAAAAATTATTATAAAATTATTTCGAAAATATATCATAAAAATTAAAGATTTCTCGTTCACAATAATTAAACGCTTTCCGAATAAGCTCAAAGTTCTGATACTCGTATTTTTTAAAAATTGAAATAAAAATCAAGAAAGTAGAAAATGGATTCAACGAGATCAGCTTTATTATCAGCAGTGTCATTTTTTTCGAGGAGAGGGGGAAGAGTATAAGGAGAAATTTAGAAACGATTATTCCTGCTTCGTTTGAAAAAAAAAATCATCGTAATTTATACGAGTACATACTTTTGAAATGAGAAGGTAAAGATTGAAATAGGCATAATTTTGAAACAAAATAATATATATTTTAGCTCAATTCATTTGGATTTTACTCAGCATGTTTTTCTGCAATTTTGAAACTTTGAACAGAGAACTTCAAAAATTGTAGATTTTCGTCACCAAAAAATCTTATACTTTAATTTTTTTTTGATCTTTTTTCGAGGGAGAGGGAGAAGGGTGATTGAAAATTTGATTTTTTATTTTCCAACACGAGAAATAGAAGCCACGAAAACTATAATTTTTTGAGAAAATGTTCTATATAAGAACTTCTTTAATCGTTTTATTTCAAAAGTGGGTGGAGGAGGGCAAAAATTACGCAACAAATTGTTGAAATATTATGACATTCTAATCATATTTCAATAATATTTTATTCAATTTTTTGCTATATTTTGTCAACTTTTCTTAATTTCTGATCATTTTTAATATTTTTAATGCCTTTTTTATTCGTGTTTTCATTTTATTTTTAAAATGTTTTCTTTGGTAGGTATTTGTGCAAATGAAAAAATGTTGAGAAATTTTAATGATGAAATTTTTTCAGGTTTTTTTTTGGTATTTAAAATTGATTTTAACACTTTTGAATGTGTTCTTATGCCATTTTAAATTTTCAAACGAAGTTTTGAGTAATTTTTATTTATTTTTGATGTATCGTAGAATTTTGCCAAAATATCATTTTTCGGTAATCCTTCCATGATTTCAATGTTTTTCAAGTAATTTTTATGTAATTTTCAACACACTTTAATGGGAATTTTATGCAGTTTTCGCTGAATTTAGGCAAATTTTCGTGTAATTTTATCAGCTTTGGGCCAATTTTCAATAATTTTAGTTCTTTTTAAGTACCTATTTTAATGCCATTCAATGAATTTTTCGTGAATACATATTGCCAAATTTTGATACAATTTCTCTAATCTTTCCACGAATTTTTCATTTTTTTCTCTCTCGGAATTTGGAAGCTTATCATAAGGTGGAGGGGAGGGAGGCTCATACCAAAAAAAAGGAAGTTGAAATTCGAAATCGGTGCCTCTAAAAAACCACAAGATTTCTCAAGTTTTCCCAGTTTCGAAAAAGTGAATTGAAATTAGCACTACAGAAAACATTACAAATAACATGTCACATAGTTTTCAATTTCTTTTGGACAAAATTTAATCAAAATAGTGAGAGGACGTTTCTCTTCGGAATGAAAAAATACTCAGGCACAGAGTCCAATTCTTTAGAAAAATGACTTTCGCAATTTGACTAGTTTTCCAAAACCAATTTTCCAGATCTTTCAAATACTTATCTATCAACTACTCACAAAAAAAAAAACAAATAAAGATAGTGGAAGAGGTCAGAGGATTTTTTTTTGATATGAGCCTGGTCGAAATTGGGCAAACTGGAGAGGGAGAAAATTTTCGATTTTTTTGTCGAGTAAAATAGTCACCATTTTGTTAATAAGACCAACTTTTTATTTGACAAGCTGACTTTAAAATGTTTTTTTAGGATGTTCCCGTTATGAAAAAAGTTGTCCCAGAGGATCGGGGTGGAGGGGGGGGGGGTGCAATTATTCCTATAGTCGTATGTCGGACTACCTATTTGACTTTAATCGGTTTTTTAGACTAATTTTCTCGATTTTCCAGATTTTCCAAACATTAATTAAAAACAAAATTAGTTTTCTGATAAAGTCAGCGAAATATCATCAAGAAATGTTCGTCAAGCCTAAATGAAGATTGCAATAATGAAGCTCCAGGATTTTCAAAAAAACTGGGGGGGAGCGGTAAATGTTGGGAAAATTCTGAAAATTAGCATTTCATCAATTTTTGTACGTTTTGTCATCGAAAAACTCGTTCAACTTGCCCGGAAAAAATGTAGAATTTCATATCTGATTCAAAACACACAAAAACACCTCTCCTTACATGAAAAAAAGAATGGAAGACCTCACAAGCAGCCCCTTGACACACACTTCAACATTAACGTGATTTCCTCAATCACAAACTTCCAACCAGAAATTTTTCACGAACCCTTTTCACATCTACTCGTACTCGTATTTACACGAAACTGCAACTCGAATTCCATTCAGCATTCAGCCGAAGGTAACTCGCGTCGAATCGAAGACCTCGGTACAACTAATTCGAAAAACAATACGATCTCCACACCCAGCAGCCGTACAAAGAAAATAAAGTGCTTCGAGGGCAATAAGGGAGACAGAAGTGAAGGGGTCATCTCGCACGTAGCTCAAGGGACTACTCGAGTAATTACCAAGACAAATCTGTACCGAAGAATTGGCGCTTTGCGTATACTTTCTTATACTCGTATATATACGTGATCAAGGGGTTAATTCGAGACAACCACGGTGGGCGATCCAAGAAGGGTAGGTACGTTCTAACGGGGATTTTTATTTCGTCACTTGTACGTGCTTGGCTTTTATTAGCGACAAATGAAGTACAGATCGCCTATGCCTCGAAGAGACTTCCCAGTCTGGTGCAGTTTCGAGATACGAGTAAATCTCGTTACCGCGATTAATCCATCACCACTACTGCCTCACTGTGAGTCAGACTTATGTACTTGAGCAATTCGAAGAGGGTTAACGAATCTTTGCGCGTATACATGGCCGTCTTCCAATACCATACTCTTGCGCTCTTTTCCCCTCAGGAGCCTTTTTCATAAGTGCTAAGTGAGAAATAATAAGTACTTATTGGACCAAAATAGGATGAAGGAAATTCCTCGTATACGAAATAAATTGCGCGTTATTTTTAACGAGCAATTTTTTTCCAACAGACGATCAGTTCGAATGGTTGAATTTATTAAGTGTTGAAGAGTAAAGACTATATGGGCGATTTGAACTGCAGCTACCGGTGCCAGTGCCAGTAGTTGATACAGAGGAAACTATTCCTAGTATCGTGGTGAGTAACTTTACACAAAAAAGGCAACTAGCTAGCTCTTCTTTGAAATATTTATGGATAGGTGACGATTTATGAGAACTTTGGTACACATCTCTGCACTGGGAAGATATTTTTCTTTTCCTCCATTATTAAATTCATGTATGTACATTACATTACACATATGTACATACACTCGGTACTAGATATGTATTTATGAGATTTGTAGTCTGTACTTTGTGTACATGAGGCGAGAAGCGCGGAGGTACGTTACAATAAATAAACCGAGTCCTCTATGGCGCCATGGTTCATGAAGAGAAAACTATACTCTAGTGCATCAAGAGCCAGAACCGAGCGTAGGTATGTTTGTTATGAAAATGCTTCGCTATCGTTTTGAAAAAATAATACGTCTATGTACTCATACTCAACTTAACGCCGTCATCATACGATACAAGAACAGTTCGTACATCTACATGATTTTATTGTATACATAATACACAAGGTGAACGTGCTAGAAAGCTGAGTATACGATCCATGTACGAGACGAGTAGCTTATTATGTGAGGATACGATGTGCAAGAGATGACAGAATGAGTTTCACTGGCAGAAGTTTTCCAATAGGTATTCACCGCGTCGTATACTATAAAGACATGGTGTTACCTGAATGGAAATTCCATTCTAATAGAGAGAATTATCTAATCGAAATATTTGCTGCATTGTTATCCGTCTTTCTTCGATGTCTCGGTGTATGAGGAAAAGAATCTCATTACATTCACCTAACGAAAATGAACTTGAATCGAATCAGAAAGTGACAAGATATCTTATCTGAGCTAAATTCAGAGAGAGACATTTAATAGGGAAATACGAGTACTAAAAAATGTGCATTTTTAGTCATAGAAACAACTGAATCGCTGATCAAAGATATGAATCACTTGGAAATCAAATCAGACAACAATTCACGATTAGGAAAAAGTGAACGGTCTTTCTACAAGTGAAAAATGTGAATGAATCGTTCGCGAATGATTCGCTCATAAGTGAGAAAATCGTTCACGAACAAATGAATCATTGAAAAACCAAATTGGGTGAAAATGCCATAACGAAATCTGATTGTTTTAATCCTGTCGTCAAAAACTAGACTCAGTTCGTTCGCGAATGATTTGCTCAAACTTGTAAGAATCATTCGAGAACGACGGAATTACTATTATACTAAATTAAATCTACTGAAAAGAGACGTGGCAAAATTTGACTTTTTCGTATCATCAATACGGGCTTTTAATGATTCATTCGTTCACGAGCGATTTTTTTCACGCCTGAGCGAATCGTTCGCGAACGAATGAATCACTAAAAAAATTAATTGGGTCAAGATGACTTGATGATATCTGACAGTTTGAATCCTGTTGTCAAAAACTGGACTTAATTCGTTCGCGAATGATTTGCTCGAAATCAAAAAAATCATTCTAGAACGACTGAATCACTATTATATCAAATCTACCGAAGAGATAAGTACGTGGCAAAATTTGACTTTTTCGTATTCATCAATAAGGGGGTTCACTGATTCAGTCGTTCACGAACGATTTTTTCAACTCTGAGCGAATCGTTCGCGAATGAATGACTCACTAAGAAAACTAATTATAGGTGAAAACGACACGACGAAACACGATCGACAGTTTTAATCCTCCTGTTGTCCAAAAAAAAAGGTACTTAGTTCGTTCGCGAATGATTTGCTTGAAATCAACAAAACATCGAAGAACGACTGAATCACTACATACTAAATCAAATCTAGTAAAAAATGACGTATGACGTGGTAAAATTTCACCTTTTACATATTCACTAATATGATTTTTCAAAGATTCATTCGTTCGCGAACGATTTTTTCATCTCTGAGCAAATCGTTCACGAACGAATGAATCACTTGAAAAAAAAATTGGTTGAAAATGATATGATAAAACACGACAGTTTCAACTTTCAATCCCGTTGTCAAAAACTGTACTTGGTTCGTTCGCGAATGATTTGCTCAAAATCAAAAAAATCATTCGAGAACGATTTTTCTCACCTCTGAGCAAATCGTTCACGAACCAATAAATCACTTTGAAACAAGACAAATTGGATGAAAATGATATGACAAAACACCACAGTTTCAACTTTCAATCCCGTTGTCAAGAACTTAACTCAATTCGTTCGCGAATGATTTGCTCAAAATCAACAAAACATCAAAGAACGACTGAATCACTACGCATACTAAATCAAATCTAGTACAAAACGACGTGGTTTATTTGACCTTCTACATTTTCATCAATATGGTTTTTTCAAAAATTCATTCGTTCACGAACGATTTTTTCACCACTGAGCAAATCGTTCGCGAACGAACGAATCACCAAAAAAAAACAAATTTTAAGAAGATCACACGACGAAACCTGATGGTTTAAATTTTGTAGCCAAAAACAGAAATCAGTTCGTTCGCGAACGATTTGCTCAGAATCAACAAATCATTCGAGAACGACCGAGTCACCATTAAATCAAGTCCAATGAAAAAGTACGCGCCTAAATTCAACTTTTCCAAATTCATCAAAACGAATTGAAGACGATTCGTTCGTGAATGATTAAATGAGAAGCACAAAAATCATCTGCGAATGAATGAATCGCCAATAAATCAATCTAAATAAAATATACCTTTCTTAAAACCCCAAGTCCTAAGCCGAACAAAACCAATCTATCGACAAAAAATTGAATTGATTCGACTGCGAAAGATATGCTCAGGTGAAACGAATCGTTCGAAAACGACTCATTTACTCAGAAATCAATTCGGATAATATACCAGAAGACAAAACTACACCTTCTCCAGCTAGACCATCAGTAAATAAAAATTGTGAATGGTGAATGATTCGTTCGCGAACGACTGACTTGCTCAGGAGAGAAAAAACCGTTCGTGAACGAATGAATCACTGAAAAATGAACTCACATGATGACATAACAAAACTGGGAAATTTCAACCCTGTCGACAAAATCTGGACACAATTCGTTCGGGAACGATTTGCTCGAAATCAACAAATCATTCGAGAACGTTTTAATCACTCGAAAATCAATTCAGATAACAAAAAACAAGCCAAACAGTCTATCACTGAAAATTGTGAATGATTTGTTCGCGAACAATTAGTTCGCTCAGAAGGAAAAAAATCGTTCGTGAACGAATGAATCACTGTAAAATTCAATTCAGTTAAGATGGCAAGTCGAAACTTGGCAGTTTTAATCTTGTCGGCAGAAATGTTGAAATCGTGTTAAAATAATGTAAAATCCCCTTTGGAAAAAAAAACAATAAAAAATACTAAAATTACTAAAATACAATAATGCAAAAATGATGAAATTTTAGACAAAATTTTAAATAATATTATAGTATTGAAAACACGATGAAATGATACTAAAACCTTTGAAAAAAATACACCAAAAATATTCAAAATCGCCAAAAACTGATGAAGTGATGAATTTATAGTGAAATTTTTCAAAAATGGATGAAAAACGTGTGAAAATTATGTAAAAAAATTTTAAAGGGTAATAAAATCATCAAAAACCGATGCAAAAATTGAAGAAAAAGTATGGAAAACGTGTGAAAACAGTATAAAAACATCATGAAAAATGCACAAAAATCACTGAAAATCACCAAAAATTGATGAAATTTTGCAAAAATCGCAAAATAGTATTAAAATTACAACAAATTATCAAAAAGTAATCAATTTTTTTTTTAATTTGACAAAATGGAGTGAAAAATTGCATAAAACATCATTTTAAGCCTCTAGAGTTTTTTTTTTCAAAAAATCTCATTTATTGAACTTTCAGCTCGGAAGTTTCATTAAAACTTCTTTTCTCATAAACTAGTGGTGCTAATCCAAGGACTAAAATTAAAAACCCTACCCTACCACTGCTCAGCAACCTTCTAGCACCCGTGGGAATTCATTTGACAACAAATAGGCTCCTCATTTGAACCATTCTCAAAGTATAATTCGACTGAAAGCACGATGCATTTGACCACCATTGCCACTTTTTCAATCACACGGGCAATAAATTGGGAGAAAAAGTAGCTGTATCGAGAAATTATATGCAAGTACTCGTACACGTAGGTAGCACTATAGCCACGCAAGCGCAAGTAACATGTCAGTATGTTACAAGCACCAGCCATGCACATATTGTAGGCTGCGCTTTATATGCAAATTTCAAAAGAACACGTTGGAAATTTTGCATTACTCGATGTACCTACACAGCAAGTACCAAGTATACCTTCAAGTATACTCGTGTTTTACTTTACTAGTATCAGCTCATCAGGTGATTACACGATGATTATCGCTGGTATATACTACGACGTTTTTTTACATCTATTTTGCATTCGTGCGCACGAGAGAAAAGAGTACCTCGTACATATTGAGCTGGGTAATACAAAAAAAAAAAAAGTAAATTAGATGCGGACGCTGAATCATACCCACGACTGTATGTAACGTATAAATTGACCATCCATACCACAAAACGTGTAATTTTCTATAGCCATAGCGTGTGTTTGTGTACTTTTTGTGCAACAAAGTAACGCCATCCGAGCCAATGTTTATTAAATGATTTCCGCCTCACAATTTCAACTCCAACTTCGCGAGATCCCTTCTCTGTACCGGTTCGATATTTGAATTTATCAGACGAGCTTTGCCATTGGTCCAACTATACTCCTCCCATAAGACAATTTTTTCCTACTGGGTAAATTTCCAAAACCATAATTTTTCCTCTCCTCTCTGCCTGACTCAGACTGATTTGGCTAACTACGCGAGTTGAATTTTTTTTTTCGTCAGATACACAGACCATGACATTGGATGACTCGAACGCTCATTATTATTTTTTCCTCCTGAACTGCATCTGACTGAGAGCGTGTGTGTGTGATGGTACATATAATAATGATGTGCGAGTGTGTTTTTTTAAACTTCGTATTACCTACTAAGTACGGTATGGGACCGGTCTCGCGTTTCAACATGTAATATCGCGTTAATTAATGATAAAATACATAGTTGGCGCGCGTACGACTGTGTACGGGCCTCCTCCTTCTACTGCAAACGATGCACAAATAATCGTTAGGATGTGCGCTATTTCCTACTTTTGAACACGCTATAGCTAGCTGTAGCTAGCTGCTATGCTACGTACGAGTTAAAGACCTCTTACCGTATGCACATTTTTTTTCTCCTCTTTTTTCTCTTGTTTTTGGAGATCTCCCAAAAAGTGTAAACGTGTACTGACAATGCATCTCGTACGAGTACGTGGCTTCTATACGTAGAAAGCGAGACTCGGCCATGAGTTAATGAAATATCATTTTCGTACAGCCAGTTCCTCTTTCCGTTTACTCGGTGTGTAACTTTTTTCAAATTATTTTCAAAATAAGCTGCGTTGCGAGCTGGTCATGTGCCAGATGCGTATGTTTTTTTCCCCTTTTGTAACACTCTCAAGGAGACAGATGTATGCAGAATTGATTCGAAATGGGAATTATTTGAGCCTCGAGGTGAGATGCCCGCATTTGTTTGCATTTGAATTTCAGCTCTTTATCTCTAAATCAAAAAGCAAGATCATCGTAGAGCTTCTTGAAAATCTCACGAAAATTCCAACTTCCCAAAATGGCTCGGAAAACTCTCGAAATGTGACATGGTGTGCATTGAGCAAATTCGCAAATCTGTATTCCTGAAGCATAAAAGATCTTCCTTCTTTGTACAAATCAATAATGATTAATGAGCATCACATATCGTTACACACTGTCACTGTTATTCTATTGTACATACAATTAGCCATTCATCAAATCATCTCATCACCAGTCGACTGAGTGACTAACCAAGGTCCGGACATGATGTAATACGACCCGAGAGAACACCTGCCCCGTAAGCAATGACCACTGTTGGGCTATAGCAACATCTCAGCTTCACGAATTCGTACAAATTCACTCAACTATAAGCGACTGTAGCGAGAGACACAAATCGAAATTTAAAACAAAAAAAAATTACCATCGTACATATCCTATACATATGTATTATGTTTCTGGTTTGGAAAAATACTGCTATTGGTAACCTGCAAGTATGTTGTATGTATCTCGTATATGCTTATAGTATATTGACCGGCTAACGCGTAAGGTTTCTTTTAGTCGTTGCGGCTGCATACTACAAAATGACCGATAAATATACCCGAATGTAAGTATTTCCGTTAATGAAGCCAAAATAAATTTCATTATGTTGATTAATGAGCCGACATCGACGTACGAACGAAATATGCCATATCGATGAATGAAGGGATTGCATCAGTCGTTTAAAAAAAAAAATCAAGAAATCAGATATTAAAAACGTAAAAAAAAATCCTGAAAAACAAAATAAGTAAATGAGATTTTTATCATTTTTTCCAAGTCACTCAATAAGCGAGAAACATTTGTGAAAATTGCTCAAAATTTTAAAATTTGATTCAAAAATACAAAAATTGAAGAAAAATTTGGAAGACTGTATTTATCACTATTTTGTTGACATTTTAACAGCGAGAATTTTTCAACTCTATCTACCTAAAATTTCAATAATGATCATCGGGACTTCCATCAGGTACATATTATTCAATGTATAACTACATATTTTATTGAATCACTGAACTTGGAACAATTTGAACAAAGTTTTCAAGCAATTTCTACAAAAATTGATGTTTCGATCAATAATTCAATATTTTTTAGCCAAATTTTTGTAAAAAATGATGGCTATAGGGCATTTAAAAGTGACGTCACACCCGTCTGATAATCGAAGTGGTGTGCAAACGATGCGAAATGTACTAGGTATTGTGCTCGCTGTTTAAACTAAAATTACTCAAAATTTTCAACGAACACATTGATATTTTAATACAACAAAATGTTCGTAGTTTTATCCTCTTTAAATCAATTTTTTCCCGAAAGCTCTACCTTTTACCGTTCAAAAGTTTTCGTAGTTTAAAGTTGCGAAAACAAGGCTAAAACCAGCTGCGGGTGGCAAGTATTGAACTTTGAACTAAAATTACTCAAAATTTTCATCGAACACATAAGTATTTTAATACAGTAAAATGTTCGTAGTTTTATTCTCTTTAATTTGATTCTTTCCCGAAAGCTGTACCCTTGACCGTTCAAAAGTTCTTGCAGGTCAAAGTTGCCAAAAGAGTTCATTACTTGCCGTCCGCAGCTGGTTTTTGCCTTGTTTTCGCAACTTTTAACTTCAAGAACTTTTGAACGGTAAAAGGTAGAGCTTTCGGGAAAAAATCAATGTAAAGAGGATAAAACTACGAACATTTTGCAGTATTAAAACATCAATGTGTTCGTTGAACATTTTGAGTAATTTTAGTAAACAACGAGCACAATACGATTCTCCATTCAGTACTGTATATTATTCGACTTGGTTTACACACCAGTTCGTTATCACGTGACTTGGATGACGTAGTTTGAAATGCCCTATTGCGGTAGGCCCAACTTTGGATAAAAAGGTCGGGGGTCAAAAATTTTGATAGTTCTCGACGTTTTGAGCTCAGACTAGACGATTCCCGGTGTGTCAGTTTTTATATATATATATATATGGAACTTGCTTACTATCCGAGACCCGGTACATCGTACTGACGATCCGAGGCCCGCGTCTTTGACACTTAGAAAAATTTTAAAGAGTGCCTGGTAAATTCGTTCGCGCATGCGCCTTGCTAGCGGCTGTCAAGCCTGGTCTAGAGCCGTTGGTGCGATCTCCAAGGAGTGATTTATACAGGAATGACGCGAGTATGAAGTTTCTGTGTGGGGTGAAGTAAGGTAAGCTGTATATACTGTAGGTATGATACCTACTTTGTGAGTCCCAGACAAAAATTTGTCTATAGCATCCCTGAAGTGTGTACATCATGAAAATATAGTTTTTAATAGGAAAACGTTCCGAGACCCGCTAACGGGCCTCAGAACGTCGCGTCGGGTCTCGGATAGTCGATGTCACTTCCAGAAACGGGCCTGTATAAGCTGTAGCAAGCCTGTATATTTATATGTTTAGGTATATAGAAGTTTCACCGAAACTTGAATTTTTTACTTTTTTAATCAAGAGACGTTCTAATGAATGAAATGAGATAAAACTTGGAGAATAGGGTTCTTTTGGGAGCTAGAGTTGACCCCTGCAGTGGGGAGGGTCAAAGTTGAAAATTACAGAAAGGTCATTTTTTTGGAGGGGCATAATATGGCCCCAAATGAACGAAAAAGGTCCAAAATCATACCATAGGTCAGTACCTCCATTATGATAAACATATCCAAATTTCAGTTTCCTCGGTCATCCCCACCCCATTTTAAGTGAGAAAAACCACATTTTACCCCTATTTTTGACCCCCTCACCCCTAAAATTGACCTTAGGAGTCCAAATTTTCAGCATACAATGAGAGAGTGCCCCTTGAGTGCTTTTTGCAGGTTTCAACCTTCCAACCCCATTTGACCCCTCTCCAGGGTCAAAAAAGTGGATTTTTGTGTGTTTTTTGACGTTTAGCCAAGCCTACAGCCCCTCCAAATTGACCTAGAGGGTCCAAATTTTCACAGTACATTGGGAGGGTGTACCCGAAGTGCCTTTTGCAGGTTTCAACCTTCCAACCCCAATTGACCCCTCTCCAGGGTCAAAAAAGTGGATTTTTTCATCCATTTCACGTGTTTTTTTGAAAATTTCAACATTTAGCCAAGCCTACAGCCCCTCCAAATTGACCTAGAGGGTCCCAATTTTTACAGTACAATGGGAGGATGTACCCAAAGTGCATTTTGCATGTTTCAACCGTCCAACCCCATTTTTACAGAAAGGTCATTTTTTTGGAGGGGCATAATATGACCCCAAATGAATGAAAAGGGTCCAAATTCATACCATTGGTCAGTACCCCTATTGTGATCAACATATCCAAATTTCAGCTTCCTAGGTCATCCCCACTCTATTTTAGTTGGGAAAAACCACATTTTCCCCCTATTTTTGACCCCCTCACCCCTAAAATTGAGCTAGGGGGTCCAAATTCTCAGCATACAATAAGAGGGTGCCCCTTGAATGCTTTTTGCAAGATTCAACCTTCCAACCCCATTTGACCCCTCTCTAGAGTCAAAAAAGTGGATTTTTGCATGTTTTTTGATATTTAGCCAGACCTACAGCCCCTCCAAATTGACCTAGAGGGTCCAAATTTTCACAGTACATTGGGAGGGTGTACCCGAAGTGCCTTTTGCAGGTTTCAACCTTACAACCCCATTTGACCCCTCTCCAGGGACAAAAAGTGGATTTTTTCATCGATTTTACGTGTTTTTTGAAAATTTTGACCTTTAGCCAAGCCTACAGCCCCTCCAAATTGACCTAGATGGCTCAAATTTTCACAGTACAGTTGGAGGATGTACCCGAAGTGCCTTTTGCCAGTTTCAACCTTCCACCCCCATTTGACCTGTTTCAATGTCAAGACAGGTTTGTTACCACATTTTTTGAAGGAGGAAGAAGAGAGTTGGGCGAAGCCCGAGGGGGGTCGCGAATATAGGAAGGAAACAGCGGAAGGAGAGAGTTGGGCGAAGCCCAAGGGGGGTGCAGGGGGGACAGAGTCCCCCCGCTAACATAAGAAAGAAATCGTGGAAGGAGTGATTTGGGCGAAGCCCATGGGGGTTGTAGGGGGGACCCTAAACGCAGGCGAAGCACAGGAGCGAAGCTAGGGTGCGAGTAGCTCAAGAGAAGCGCAGAACACGAAAAAAGATATCAGCAGGAGGTAATTGGGCGAAGCCCAAGGGGGGTGCAGGGGGGACAAAGTCCCCCCAAATACAGGCGAAGCACAGGAGCGAAGCGAGGGTGCGAATAGTTCAAGAGCCCTCAATGTTTCTTGCACAAAAATTTGGCTCTTACGTAGCGGCAGACTGCTACGACTTTTTTTATATTAGATGAGTAGTTCGCAAATCACAATGACTCTTTTAGCTTACCTTTTACTAACCAATCACAATTCACAATTCAATATTTCTAAGTAGGTATTTATTCCATGCCCATTTTTCAACTCACCTGTAACAAAAAAAAAACAATAATACAATTAATTAAACAAATTCCATAAACAGTGTTCTGAATTTTATTCTTATTTAATATGTACCTAATTGAGTTATTCTAAGGAACATACGTAATCGTCAATATTTTTACAAAAAAAACATTAGTCGTTTTTTTGCATCTTTTTTATTGATATTAGAACAAATTTTTTCCCCCATACCATTTACGTAGGTATTCTTGTTTCTAACCTAAGAGGGTTTATTTACAAGTTGTTGAATAAAATGCGAAAAAAAATAATTTTTCAACATATTTTTCAGCTCATTTTGGAAATGAAATATTATTTAAAAATTGAATTTTTAAGCAACCCACCGTACAACGGAAAATTATTGGGTCTGATCATATATAATCAAATCAGATCATTTTCTCTTGGGAATGGCAAAAGAGGTGCATTTGACTCGATGATATAATGTTTTTTGAGATCTTTAAAGAAACTAGCTTAAATAGCTCAACGGTTTCAATTTTTTCATTAAAAAAATTAATTTTTTTTAAAAAGTGAGTAATAATTTTTTTAAATAATTTATTCAGTTCCATTAGCAACCGAAACTGGCAATAATTATTATGAGATGATGGTTTTTTTAAAAATAGCCTAATACCTACTTCAGCAGATTTTCAGGGTAAAAAAAATTTCAAATTTCAAAATTTATTTGTTGGGGTACAGAAAGCTCGTATCTATCTTCGAAGTAAACTCGAAATCAGTACTTCTAAAAACCAAATAAGCAACAGCTATTGGATCAATTTTTTTTAAATTTTAGGCGCTCATAATGGAGCTAAAAGATGTAGAATTTACCAGAAATTTACTGAAAGTGGAATAAAAATTGATCAAATCTTTTCAACACTGAGTAAAATATCACAAAAAAGTGTTCAAAACGTGTGCTTACAAAAAATTCATTTCAAAATTGTGTAAGTAAGTTAAAGTAAAACATTTTTTTTTTCAAGTTGAATCATTTTGAAAGTTGCTCATAAAATGATTCAAACGTTGTAAGCTTCTGTGAAATTGTTCGATTTTATATTGTGTAATTTTTTCAACTTTATTACAAACAATTTTGATGCTTTCCATACTTTTGACGTCACTAAAAAGCGATGTAAAACATTTTTTTAGCATTTTTAAATCATACTTCAGTTTTTTCCTTTTGAAATTTTTTTTCAGGAGTTACCTACTGACTTTTTTTTAGCAACTACGAGTATTTGAACCATTTTTACACCACTCACAAGTGAATTTTGACATCATTTTCAACACTACTCTGGGCACTTTGAACAAATTTTTGAATTTGTCGAACTCTTTATACCAATTTTAAAGCAATTTAATTATTTTTAAAGTAGTGAAAAATGATTTCTATAACGTTTTGAGAGAACATTTTCACCTTCTTTCCCATCAAACTTCAGGTGCATCAATTTTTATGAAATTTTATATCATTTTCCAAACTTTCATGCTCGGCTTCAATTAATTGATGAAGTAAAGAAAAAGTCAAGAATTCAATTTCAGATTCAAAAAAAGTTTTGATTTTTGATCGATCATTAATAATTCAAAATTATAAAAATCTTTCATTCTATTTAATATTTTTTACCTATCTGAAAAAAACTCAAAATTTCTATTTTTTGGAAGTTTTGATAAAAAATTTAACGTTTTTGAATCGTAAAATACCTCATGATTTTCCATTCAACGATCATTCATAAAGTTTCGAAGTACGAAAGGGGGCTACTGTTTGCAGAAACAGCCATTTTTTTGTTGTACATTTCAATAAATCGAACATTTTGTCAAATGTCATCTGATTTAGTGGTAAAGCCAAAGAGGGGAAGCGAATGGGTGAAAATTTACAATACCATAAAAAATGGATGTTTTTTGTTTTTAAACAAAGGAGTCAACATCGAGCTTTCTTAAGCCAAATTCTGAGAGTTTACTTCGTTGAAATCATGAAAACGTGATTTTAACGTTTTTTTCGAAGAGTAACATCTCAGAATTTGACTCAAAATAGCTCAATTTTGAAAGTTACAGGAAAAATCGAATGAAAAATTATCGAGCTCTTGCTACTGTGTTTCAATAATGTAAATTAATCTTCAATTTATTTGAAAAAATATGCATAATCGCCTTTTTCAGGGGTGCCCAAAGTGGGGGGCTCTAAAAAAAGGGTTCAAAATTACGAATATACAGGGAGCTTAATTAAACTTTTTCACTTGAATAATTGAATATATGCCTCAAAACGTTACGTTTGGCGCAAATCGCAGGTTTCCAGTTTTCCAGGGGTTCCCAAAATATCCAAATTATGAAAAATGGGAAAATTGGATTTTTAAGTACCAGCGCAAAATTTTATTGAGCTCAAAATTTGGTAGGATGGAGGTCTTTTAGATACTAATAAACTGTAAAAAGTTTTTTAGCGGGGTTCAAAGTGGTAGATTCAAAATGGTGGTTCCAAAATTTTCCACATTTTTTTAATATATCTTTGTTATTAAATAAGTCGACTTTGTAAATGCAGCAATGCTGCCTATTGCAAAAAATAAAGTTGATTCGATCTGATTTGACCCCAAAGTTTTTAAAAATAATACTCGGTGGTTCCAAAAATTATTTTTTATTCGCAACTTTGGAGACCCCTGGAGCCCAAAAAATGGTCATTTTTGGGTTAACTATTCACGGATTCGTACATATTTGGGGCATTTATTACAACATTTTAAGAGTGGTTCAGTCGATAACTGTCTGGTGCCAAAAAATGGCTTTATCGATAGGTATAGGTACTCCTCCTTTTTTTTAAAAAAAAATCCATTTTTATTGAATATTCGTACATTTTGATGAAGGATTTTTGGAAAATTACTTCAAATTTCGATTTTTTCATCGCTAAAGATCTAGTTTTACCCTTGAAAGAATCTTCACTGGTTTAAATTTTTTCTTTGGCAAAGTCGAGCAGTTTTATTCACAGTTGTGCTGTTTTTTGAATAAAAAAATTCGTTTTCGCTTCTTTCACCGCGATTAAACATTTCATTTTTCTTTTCGCTCCCTCTGTTTATCGTTTAATTACCCATTTTGAATAGGACTCTCTTGAAAGTGTATATAGTTGAGAAGGAGCATCGAAGCGAAATAATAAGAACTTTCGATTCGCTAGTCGACAAAAGAGAACACGAATTTAGTCGTACTTTACAATTTACATTGCGTAGTAGATACATACATTATATTTGTCTGTCTATGTAATGCACATCCAAGCTATATCATATCTTGCTTGTCGCGTCGCATACAATAGACATTAATACTCGTACAAAGTGCGGCGTTTGAGGCTGAATTGACTGCAGCTTCCCATGGTCTCATGTACCGTTTATACGTATCTCTTTTTCTCTTTCTCTGTGCGGCTCTCTTTATGACATTGTGATTAATGCGTTACCGCGCACAAGATAAACGAGCCAGAGATGCGATTTTTATAGCGACTTTTTGTCGAGCATCAACATATGAACTTGAGGCGAAAGACGGAGACGTGTACTCGTCAAAAAAGACGTCGAATCGTTTAAAAAAAAGACGGAAATATAAATCAGACATTGTCGATGTGTACATGTACATATGCGCCAAAGATGTACAAGTACATAACATATACGCAAATCGCGAGAGGATAAATTAATGCCATCGTTTGGACGATAAATATAGCCGAATATGTTTCGCGTATCCGGTACGTGTTTGAATTACACTCGTATGTTTTGATATTGTACGAATGTAATGTTGTGGTGTACTTGTTCAACCCTATCCTACTACGTACAGTATATCGTTTCCGAATATTAAAAAAATAAAGCCACATATGGGCCATTTCCACTCGTATCCTTTTACACAGCTGAAACGAAACAGGACAATTTTCACACCTTGGTTGACAATGTGTGGGGGCGTCCCGTCCGACTCAACTCAACGACACACACGATGACTCATCGGGTATAAAATTTTCCCATCTCGTGTAAAAAGCCTTTTCGCACGCGTAATTGCGTGCAGACAAAAACGGATCACGGTTTAACAGGCGTTTCCAAACAATTTCCAGGCTGATTCATCGTCTACGACACTCTCTATCAAGGGGTGACTGGAAATTTACATGGTCGCGCGTCAACCCCCTTCCGATCCGTGAGTGTGTTTATGGAACAGCGAGCCGGGGAAAAAGGTCGAGTCGATTTGCTGAGTCATCATGTTTGTGTCTCGTTAACGTTGTACACGTAAGCTGTACAGGTAGAAAAAAAGTATGCTAGACACTAGACAGTAGATAAAAACTAGACAGAGACGCACATTGTATCGTGTGCCTGTAGGGTACCCCTAGACACTAGACTAGCACATTAGACAATACGCAGACGATAAAGACCATCGGTGGTGTTGAAAGAAGACTATTCAAACGAGTTATTATAAAAATGGTCTGAAAAAAAAAATACGAAATAAAACAAGTTTACCATATGTTCGTCGTACATATGTGTGCACTGTGCACTCTGCAGTGCCCAATGCACCGCTCTCTCGGTGAGCAATTGAGCATGTCGTATGTATTTCGTGTATTATTATTATTATTATTACGACTGTGCATACATATGACGAGTTTACAGGACGACTGTGCAGTAAAAAGACCAATCTATTGCCATCGTGGTGGCAAATTTATCGCGTACGAGGCGCCACCCGCTGTTTTCCACCAGTAGGTTGTTGTAATCCGCGTGTAATTTGAACGAGTGTAACATACAATGTGTTGGGGTGATTCGCTGTCACATTGAACTCTCTTGGATTTGCGGATAGGATATTCGTTAAGCTCGAAACGAGTCTGTAGATTGTTAAAAAAGCTTCATTTTCGGTTGAAAAGTTGCGAGATTCGGTTAGCGATGAATTTTTGATTTTATTGCATTTTTTGCAACCTTCCGAGGTATTTGCCTTCGATTCACATAAACCTGACCACGATTTTCAAAAAGAGCATGGTTTGAAGTCGCCATGGCTAAACTTGTACATAGCCAACAATTTTCAAAAAAAAAAAACTATGTATGTAACAATCAGCCACACTCATATCGAGATTCCACTCGAGAACAAGAAGTAACATTCAACTTTCAATTTTGTAAACTGGGCTTCTTCAAAAGATTATGGCAGCTTGACTCGATGTGACCATAATGAAAGCAATTATAACAGGCAATTTTTGGCTCTTTACAGTCCTTGGTGACATGTCCAGGACATCTACAATATTATAACAGTTGAGTTGTGGCTTTTTATCTTATTGTTCATCATAGTAACAATCACTCAGATCATGATTGCCATACAGGTCTCCATCACATTGATCATTCAGATCTTCTTTACCAAGTAGATCATTACCACACAGATCATGTCAGTCACTCAGACCAATTTCATTAGTAAACTAATAATTCCAACTGTTTAAGAAATCAGCATATAACCAGTGCCGGACCCAAGAACACAGAAAGTTTAGCGGCTCACCGAGATATCCCATTTTAGCGGCCCTGATTTTGAGCTCCTCAACTAATCGGCCAAATTTTTTTCTCCCATTTTTTAAAGTGCAGGACACTGAGCATAAAATTCATTCAGAAATTTTTTATGCAGCCCAGTTTTTACCTCATTGGCCCAAATACATTGCGGCCCACCGAGATTTTCTCAGTAACTCGGTGGGTGGGTCTGGGCCTGCATGTAACCCTTGAAAAGTAAGGTAATGACCAGCTCTAGCACCAGTAGCTTCAATTTTATCATGAATGTCATGGATTAGGCATGATACCGCATCCTCACATTCGATTCTGCACTGGCAAATTAATTGTAACTTACTGAAATAACATTGATCTCAAGTTTCATAATCCAATTTCTTATGATTCAACATACATATTTTCCATCTGGGTGGCAAAATCTCCTTAGCATAACCAGCTAACTTTGTTTGAAAAACATATCCCACTTGACAATAGATTTGCCGATAAAAAAAAGCCAGTGAAAAAGCCGACTCAAAAATGACAGTAAATTTACCATTAAAAAAACGCCAGGGAAAAATCGGCTGTTTAAATACCTAATGCATTATATCACCAAATAAAAACCTGAAATCTACAAAAAATTTCTAGCCTGAGCGGGAATTGAACCCAGGACTCCCGCTTGACGATCCAATGCCCTAACCACGCAGCCATCATTACAAGGTGAATATTTCTGTTTTCAAGCGGTATACATGTACCGCACTTCCTACTTTTATTCAATTTTTTAAAAAGAAGTCGTGAATACCCATTGCGCATGTGCACTATAATTGGCGAATAAAAAACAGCTGATTAAAGCATCTGTTTTTAATAAAGTAGCCAATTTGAGCCCGCGACTTTTGACTTGCGAGAACCGGCAGTTTGGCCAATAAAAAATTCTGCCATTTGCTGGTCAAAAACGGCTGTTTAAATGACTGTTCTTATAAAAAGTAGTTGTTTCTAACCAGCGTTTTTTCTACGGCAAATTTACTGTCATTTTTGCGCGCCTATTAAACGGCAAATTTACAAAAATCAACCGGCATTTCGGCTTACACAGCAAATCTCTTGTCCAGTGGGATTTCTTCTCACACTCAGATCGATCATATCTTTGACTATATATACATGGACTGCTGTCTTCATTGTCGCCAATGAAGCCGAAGTAATAGAGGTACTTAATCGGGAGCATCGGGAATTTTCATGCGCGCGCAGGAATCCGAACCGCGCTCACACCTTCCAATCACCAGCGACGGACACCCTCTTACGTTCTAACAACCGTACTGCTCGTTGCAACGAAATCTCGCGCATGCTCAGAGCCCATGTCCCGATTAAGTACCTCTATTGCTTTGGCTTCACAATTCCCGTTCAACAACAATAGGAGATAGCAGTCCATGTATATATAGTCAAAGGATCATATACTGCTGCTAACTGCTCGAGTTTATATAACCATTTAGTGGAACTGACACCAACTTAACCTGGTTCGAATTAGGGAACACAATTTGCACCCAACAGAGCACCAAGTCTCCTTCATTCAGACTGGGCACTCACAAAGAGGGCGCCAGTGTGCCCATTGTTCCAGCTTCTTCAGACTGGCTTTTCTTATCAATCATATTTAAATTTTTAACAAAACATTGGTTTTACGAGTTAAAACTGAAAATATGATTCAGTCATGATTAATATAATACTTAATTGTAAAAATAATTTACATCACATTCTTTTTCAGTTCTAACCTTTGAAATGAAGGCTATTCTCTACTCCCTGCTATCAGTAGCAATTTTTGATGAAAACTACAAACTTTGGTCAGGGATTGTGCGAAAACTATTGGATGGATTTTCGTGGGGTTTGGTTTATTTTACTCAGAAAACCTTCAAAAGCGAGGGTATGCCGAGATATTTTTGATTTATGTCATTTTGTGGCCGTCTTTGGGAATTGAATGAAGGTATTATTGATGCTCAGATCTCTGGTAGGGTGCCTACTCTAGAATGGGTAAGATCAACGTCAGCCATTTTGGTTGTCCCGAGTCATTGTGTGCATTCATCGACAGTTGATGTCGTGTAAGTGTGAGTAAGTCTTACCCACACTTATGCAACATCAACTGTCGATGAATTCACACAACAACGCGGGACATCCAAAATGGCTGACGTCGACCATACCCATTTTACATTTTACAGTACCCTATCTCTGGTGGAAAATCTAAATTAGAAAATATGGCTACATACCCTAGCTTTCAATGATAAAGTATTAGCATTGGTGAAAAAAAAAGTGAAAGAATTTTGAAAATTCACAGAGAAATCTCTGCCCAAAGTTCTGATGGGAGCGGGTTGCAGGACAGAAGTACGACTAAATTTGTTCACTCAATTACACGCAGTCTTATGAACGAACAATGAAAATAATGAACTAATCAGCTTCATATGTCGAACATTTTTGCAGAGGTAGAGAATCCCCTAATGTTTTTGTAAACGCTGATAAGAAAAGCTCCATCTGCTTACTAGCACCCTCTTCATTTGTGCCTGGTATAGACACTGTACCTGCGGGAAGACAACGAACTGGCAGCCATCTTGGCTGAATTACGTGTGTCATGCCAATTTATCCCGCTGGGTGCTTTTGGCTGCGCTGGTGTCGAATTCTTGAACGAAGTACCATGCGAACTGCGAAGTACAGCGCGCGCAGCCAAGAGCATCACTACCATCCCTCTTCCCCGTTGCCTGCAAACTGACGTACAGCGCAGCCAAAATCACCCAGCGGGAGAAATTGGCATGACACAAGATTTTACTACCGTCCCTTTTCCCCGTTACCTGCAGTTCGGTGTCTTACCCGGAGGGCACAGGTACAGTGTCTATAGTGCCTGGTCCGAATGTTGATGATGATGGGACTTACATTCAGGCGAAGGACAAGATGAACTACTTGCTGAACTGCAGGCTGAACATGACCAACTCAAATAACGCCTTCTTCTATTACCCATGGTTTATCCCACTTTTGAATTGTTAAATAACGAACATTCAGCAAATTTATTTACTTATATTTCAAATTATGGAATAGATTTTTACAACAACCAACAACGAACGAATGCCAAATTGACTTGTACTTGGAAGAGTAAAATTTTGCCACCTTTGAACTACCTATGTACATAGGTTTTTGAGGGAAAACACTCATTTTTGCTGTTTACGTTTGATTGAGGAATGATAATGTAAAAATATATTATTATCTCTCAATATTTTCAGCGCTTAAAGTGCATTTTTCAATTTTTGGTGAATTTTTGAAAATTTTCAGGTTAAAAATGAGGGAAAAAATCAAAATTTCACCCAATTGACTTGGACAGCTAAAATTTGATTTACGCCCTGATTTTGATCTCCCAAAACGACTGGAAACGGTTTCGGACCATTTTGAGCAGTTCTGGAGTCTTCAGCAGATTTTTGAAAGTTATACCTTGATTTCAATATGCTGAGTTGTCTGAAGCCGGTTTTTATCCATTCTGAAGCCTCCAGTAACATTTTGGAAATTTCAGGTTTGCCAAAAAACGCCATAAAATCTATCCAAATTAACAAGATTCCAACCTCGCAGACACCGGTTTCGAAAAACTTAGGTGTAATCGGTCAAGTGAGTCACTCTAACATGCAACAATCGCAATCATACGTGCCGAAGTTAATTTAGATGGATTTTACGACCATTTTTTTTGTTGTTGTTGGAAAACGAACTTTCAAAATGCCGCTGGAGGCTTTAGAACAGTTTGGAATCAGCTCCAGTCGACACAGCATGTTAAAATGAAAGTATAGGGTAAAAAGCTTTCAAAATTTATTTGATTTTTTATGAAAATTTGAACTTTTAAAAACCTGCTGGAGGCTCTAGAACTGCTCAAAACGGTTGGATACCGTTTCCAATTGATTTGGGGAGGTCGAAAATACGACAGATCGCAAATTTCATCCTTTCAGATCCATTTGGTGTAATTTTGATTTTTTTCCCTCGATTTTTGGATCGAAAAATTTCAAAAATTCGCCAAAAATCGAAAAATGCACTTGACTTTTTAAAATTTTGGATGAAGATATATTTTTTCTTGCTCTTTTCATCAAATTTTGTCCGATTCAGAAAATTTTCTGAGTTACTTCCCTTGCTAGAGAATTTTTTGATCAGGATGTTCTACTGCTCTCTGCGCTCAATTCAGTTATGAAGTTGGGGGGGGGGGATGGAAGCAGATTCCAACTGATATTCAAAATGAAAAATCTAAGACAGAAGTAATAACCTCTTAATAGACGATATTTCAATCAATAAAAAAATTCACATTCACTATGTATGAAGCGACTCGACGATCGAATTTCCTATTTAGACATCCGGTAGGTATACGTACTTACGTACGTGCGGATTTCCTCTCATAAAAACCACTTCATTGGTAATGGTAATACACGAAACGTGTTTTTATTTCTCATTTAGTTTCATCTACTACGTACTACGACACGCTAACAAAACTTCACTCGAATACGCGAAAGCTTCATCATCATCGCGTACAACTGCATTTTGAAAATTATTGCACCGTAGTAGGTCTGCACACATAGACTACAGTGAGAATCATACTGCAGTCGAAATGACGGGGCTCGGGGTAGCGGTGGCGAAGGCGATAACAATCCGGTAATTTTTCACCCGTTTAATGAGAATGTTATACCCATTTCGAGGGGGATTAAAATCATAAAACCCTCGACCAAGATCATCAAATATTAACAAATCTCCCCCATTTGGCGGTTCTCAGCGCCCGCCAGCACTTCATCTATACTCTAGTATGTGTAAGGCACACGGTGGTGGATTGGATGGCGATGGCGTGGCCGTGGGTAAAATAAACTACGTTGTTAACACTTTTGTACAAGTGCCGAGGCTGTTTAAAAGCGCGACTAAGTGTACTTTGGCGCTGCGAAATTAACTCTTTGGCGAAATGTACGACTACAATATCGTAGTAGGAGCGAGCTGCAGCATCAATTAATTCATCATCTGGTCGTTAAAGTACGTACGTATAGTTAGTACGCGGCGTAATAAGTACCACCCTGAATTATTTATATTCGGAGGCGTTTGCCATATCCTATATCTTAAATAATGCTGCGGCGAATCAATTAGAACACCTCAGAGCTCTCTGTGCACTCATTCACTATGCCATACACATTTCACACTCGAGTGCCTTTCTGCTTCTTTATTAGATATGGCATAGGTCTAGGTAAGGCTTTCAACTGCTGTCACCGGTGGCAGCGTGACGACGATGACGCAGTCAACCCAGCGATCATATGTTCCAACATGTGTACTCAGACTTATGCATATACTTGAAGTTTTAAAAAAATATTATTATTAGCGAATAACTGAATCACAATGTGAAAATAATCTCGAGTGTGTTTCTACGAAATTCTTAGCTCGATGGCGATGGCGCCGTCGTCTTGCTGGGAGTAAATTTGCCAACGACAACGAGCACGACCATAATGCAATTTGACCCCTCGCGAATACTCTCGCTCGTTTAATAAACTGTTAAAGGACGTCGCGTCTAGTTATACATATTTTGTCACTAGAAATGTGACTAATGCAATTCGTATTGTTAATAAATAGGTACACAGACATACGCTGCAGAAGCACGTACTACATGGGGCAGCCATTTTACCCAGACCACGACTACACACTAACACCGGAGACCGGACTATAATACTCGTAATTGAAAAGATCGTCTTTGACCCAGTTACGGATTAAATATTTTAATTATATTAATATTTATTAACGCTCCATTACGGAGTCTCTCGATTAACGTTGCAGAAATCGCCATCGACACGTTCTAGTTTCCCAAATATGAAAAAAATTTATCGCGTTCGTGTGTCCCTGTCTCTGTCCCTCCCTATCTTATCGAATTACTTATTTAGGTACCTACTTACACGAGCCAGGTCTTGTGTACATATTATCTATACATATAGGTGTAGCCACCATGCAATGACATTTTTTCGTCTTTATTCGTAGAATACCCGCAATAATTAGGTATCGAAACCGTTCAATTAGTTTACCAATGCACTCGAAATTAAAAAAAAAACATGGTTAAACGCATTTGCGAATAATTTTAACGACCGGGTCCGGATGAATCATCGAATAAAAAACCAAACAAATGTTTCGAATCAGTCGCAGAATCGTCATAAATTATTTATAGATTGGACAGCGCCGAGACAGCGCCAGTGACGATAGCCAGAAACAACCAAAAACTCCGAGTATAATTATCGTAAATCTGTGAAATGTAACGATCTAAGTATGCGAAAAATATGGCCAGACCAGGTTTCAGATCAGCGGGTATAAAAAAATCATACAATCGATGTACTGAATGATTATTGATTTTTCAGCACTTTTTCAAATTGGAATGGTTTTTTGGATATTGGATTGGAGTGTGACCCTAGCTTCCGATAAGGTGGGTTTTAAGTTGTTTTGGAGCCTCCAGCGACTTTTTGAAAATTACCGAAGTCTCCAGTAGATTTTTAAAACTTGAAATTTCCCAAAATTTCGTCAAAATGGAGATGGAAAGCTGAGAAATTCATTCTGCAAACTAATTTTCCAAAAAACGCCATACAACTACTGATACAACCTTTCAAAAAGTGCTGGAGGCTCCAGAACGACTTGAAATCCACCAGCAGTCGATTTCGTATAGCGTATTGAAATTAGTTTGCAGGATAAATTTCGTCTTTCAATCTCCATTTGATGAAATTTTGGGAAATTTCAAGTTTCAAAAATCTACTGGAGGCTCCAGTAATTTTCAAAAAGTCGCTGGAGGCTCCAAAACGACTTAAAATTCACCTGCAGTCGACTTCGTAGCGTATTGAAATTAGTTTGCAGAATGAATTTCTGCTCTCCAACTCCATTTGATGAAATTTTGTGGGAATTTCGAGATTCAAAAATCTGCTGGAGGCTCCAGAACTGCTCAAAACGGTTTGAAACGGTTTCCAATCGATTTGGCATGTCGAAAATAGGGTATACTCCAAATTTCGGCTTTCTTGGTCAAATTGGTAAAATTTGGATTTTTTCCCTCATTTTTGGCCTAAATTTGATTTTCAAAAATTCACCAAAAATCGAAAAAGGCACTTAAGCACTTGAAATTTTGACAGGTGATAAATTTTTGCCTGATCTTTCGATCTACCTTTTACGGTTTAGCAAGTCCTATGTTGGAAAGGAAAATTGCGATTTTGGCTGACCTGTCAATCAAAATGGCCGCCATTTTGTATGTAGGGCCACTTTTTTTCAAGACAAGGGCTAGAAATGTTCCTTAGGACTCCCCTATAAGAAAAAAGTTGTCTCGGAGGATCAACCGGGGGGGGGGGTGCAATAGATCCTTATGTGGGCTCCCCGACTATAATAATTCAAAGTAAGGAAACTATTCGATCGCAATCCAATAGATAGAACAATAAGAAAGCTCAAGCTCACTCCCACAATTTCCTGAAGTCATCTTCTAAATGGTAAAATTTTGTTTTATCAATGTCCATTTGAATCCCACGCCTCCCCCCCCCCCGCCGTCACTGGAAAAAGCAAAAATTTACTATTTCGGACTCGTACTCAATTTTGTCCAAAAAAAAAAAGTTTTTTCACACCAAACTTGCCAAAAACGACAAGTTTTTCACTTTTTCAAACCCAAAAATTCCGCAATTTTTCGCAAATAAATTCTAAACAAACAAGAAGAAACGTGAAAAAAATACTTCAAATCTATAATATGTACAATCACGTACACTTGAACTTGAACTTTAAAAGATCGTTGCGGATATGACTCACGTACATTGCAAGTTCAAAGATTACAAGCACACCTTCGGCCAATTACCATTTCCCCCGATATCATTACATAGTATTTTTTTTCTAATACAAACACTTCAAATAATATGTACACGAACAATACGGTCACTACCTACTCGTACATCATAGCACTCAACTTGGCAAGCTTACGAAGTTGTGAAAAATTTCATATCAGGTGCGGTAGAAAAATATGTACCAGGAGCATTGCAGCCTGAGCCGCACGGTCGGTCGCTTTAACACATCAGCGAATTCATCGGAAAATATACGTGTACAAAGTCGCTTATCTTCGACTAAACACGCCATTAATTATTCTTTTAAATACACAATCAACTTTCACAACTCCTACATACATTTTCAGTGTATTTATCAGAACACGAAAGAAATGCAATCATTTAGCAAAGAAGTAATTGGAGTGAATAAACATCAGACAATTTAGAACAATTACAGAGTCGACGAATGCGAATCTCGTATATTAAATCGTCCACACGATGCAGCCAGAAGGCGGAGGAGAGAAAAAAAAAACGTGTTTAACAAACACGAAATACTCTTATTGCTGCTCCGACCGCAGAGAAAATGAAAACCGCGTAGGTACAAATACGGTTTTAAGACAATGTTCGAATCCATATAATCGAGGAAGCTGTCCTGTCAATTTCCTATATAGCATGCCACATAACGGCGTTAAAAATTACTCGTTGTGGCATTTTTGTCGTTTGAATTTACCGACACGAACGAGCAACGATATTTGCAGTGAGATAATCATGAGTTTTCAGACATGTTGACTATTTGAATTTTTTCAGTAACTTTAGTAATTGAAAAATGGCGAAAAAGTAACCAGAAATTTGAGAAATTGAGAATTTTTTTAAAAAGCAGATGTACATTTATTAACGTTTTTGTCCAATTTTCTCTGAATAGAATTAGTGGTCTCTTATACTTATAAGATCGTTTACCTCGTTTTTCAATGTTTGAGTGGAAGCTAACGGCACTTGAGCTAGCCTCACTCTAGCCATCTCACATTTTTCAGTGCCTCTTTTTACTCCAATTTTTTTGTTGAAATTTTTTGGGTTTTGTTTCAGATTAGATTTTAAAATTGAAAATTTTGGTTTTTGGTTACGGTTTTGGTTTTACTTACAAAAGTTTAGGTTTCGTTTTCAGTTATGATTCTCAACGGTTTCACAGATTTAACAAACACAAATTCAATTAATCATTATGAATTATAAATGACTAATGAGTGGTTGATCTTATAGTTAAATCTTAGTAATAAATTATCAGAAATTATTTTACAATGATCAAAATTGTCGATTTTTACTGATTTCAAGTCTTGAAAGTCTAAAAAATCTCCAACAAATTAATGTTAAAACAATGTAATTGAAAAATTGAAAACCCGTAACCAACATTAATCGGTTTTTGGTTTTGGTTTCACTCTCACTGATTTCATTATGCTATGTTATGGTTTTTAGAAAACCTATGAATTTTGGTTTTCAGTTTCAGTTTGGTTTGATAATGGCTAAAATTACAGTTTTTGTTCGGGTTTTGGTTACAGTTTTTTTTTTTTTTTTTTTTTGCAGTTACAGTCAACACCCCTGCTAGAGTTACCTACAGGGCAAACTTCAAGGAAAACCAACAAGAGGGAGAAGACGATCAGAGGTGATGACAACAAACTCACCAGCTAACTCTCCCAGTAAAATCCTGAAAGAAACCATCAAATATGCTAGAAACCAACTGATATGCGAGATATAAGCACTAAGCAGGTCAAGCAGGTGTATGCTATGGGCCCAGAGACCCTGTGGTATTATACTAAGTTTGTTTTTTGTTCTTGTTGTTCATTGTGTGTTTGTTGCGCATAATACTTATTCAAAGAGAAAATGGCATCTGCAAGTTAAAGTAGTACCAAAGCAGTGCCCTTGCATCATATTTTTAAAGGAAAAGAATTCCTCGAATGGAAGTTTCCATTTAAAGCACAATTAAGAAATTTGGACTGTATCAGAGCAATAATTTAAGAAGAAGATCTGACAAAACTCACAGATCGTGTGAAAAATAAAGTCATGGATGCAATCATTGGTATGCTAGATAACCTTATACTCAGTGTAGTGAAGTCAGCCGAGTGTCCTTACTAAGTAATGGAAAAATTACATGAGCAATATGCAGTAAAGAATTGCAGTGTTTCCATTAGTTTACATACAAGATTGGTGGCTGTAAGAGAAACCAAATTTGACTCTATAGAAGAGTATGTGAATGAAATATCAATGCTCATTCATCAGTAGGGTGCAGCATTATATGCAAATGCATATTTTGCAGGTGATCTCTGGTTCTGAAAGTAATGAAAGCATTTTACATTTCAGGAAAATCCCTGCAAGTTGAGCCCAATTTCATTGACAAAGTATGTAGGTTGAAATCCACTAAACAAATTGATGGTAAGAAGAAACTATGTTGAAATTGAATATTTACAAACTATCAAAAAAATACGTGAAGAAATTGGAGACAGTTGCATTTGGGCATCTATAGATGAAACAACTGATGTTGAAGAGCGGTAACAAATTTAATTCTCAAAATGAAACATGAAATTTGAGCAGTGGAAATTCTAAAGTATTTTCATTTCACCCTTTTAGTTACATTGCAAACATCATCATTGGAAAATTAGAACCAGAAGTCAAGTCAAATGCTTACCTGATTCATTGTGTTCACCTTGGAAAAACCAACAGTGAAACTATTGAAAAAGCGCTAAATGAAGCAATCAAGGTCCTATGGCCAGGGGCCAGGTCACATTCAATACAACAGAATACTCACTCTAATCACAGATGCAGCACAGTACATTGTGTAAGGCAGCTCGAGATTCATCAGTGGTGCTGTATACAAAAATGTTGCACATAACCTGCCTTGATCATGCAATTCATCAAATCGCGGATTGTACTTGAGGTGAATACAAGAAAGCAGATAATGTTATCAGCGAGTTGAAGAAAGTGTTTCTCAAGGCGCCTTACCATAGGCAAAAGTTGAAAGAAAAATATCCAAAAATTTGCAATCCGCCTTCACCTATGGTGACTCAATGGGGCACATGGCTTTCAGCAGTGCAATACTATACCATTGAGTGCGGCGAAATCAAAGATGTAGTGGATACATTTGAGGATGATGCAGTAGCAGTAATAAAAGCCAAGGAGTTGCTTTCTGATGATGAGGTGTTTCAACAAATCGCATTTGTAAACCAGTATTACGTGTTTCTAGTGGAAATTATCATAAAATTGGAAAAAAGCAGTCAATCTATCTAAGATACCCTTAAACTTTTTCAAGAAGTTGTCAACAAACTCAAAGCTGCTCCGAATAAAGTTGTCAAACAAAAAGTGAAATCCATTATTGACAAAAACCCAGCACTACAAATATTCAAAGATTTGAACTCTAACCAGTTCAAAAAGCTGAAAACATACCCACAACTTGCAGATGCAGATCCAGCATTTTTTAGTAAGTAAATTTAATTTTACTCCTTGTTTCCTGCGATGTGGAGCAAAGTTTAAGCGTTTTAAAGGTATTTTATTTTATCTGACAATTGAAGAAGTTTTGAACCAGTGACTTTGAAACATCACCTTGTACTGTAATGTTACCTGAATTAATATTAAAATGTTTTCTCTACAAATCTGAATTTTTGTTGTTTTTTTTTCATTTTTCTTTGGTGTTTTAGCTCTGAGTAAAATTCGGACAACATTTTGAATGCGGGTTTCAAACAGCTATGAAATGACACCCATATCAAAGTTACATATTCTTTACATATTTTAATGAAAATGCATATTTTGACCATATTTGGGGTAAAAAAGGTCGCATATTTAATGCATATTTCAGCCTTTTTACTCGCACATAATGCCACACCCTATTCATCAGTTATGTATGCAGGGTTGCTTTATGACTGATTCCAAACACATTCATTATCTGATGAATGGATTGATGGAAGAATGATTTGAAGCGCATTTAATGATCAGAGCTGCCTTACAAACTAGAGGAGTTGTACTAGTTAAAGATATTTAAAGTATTGTCCTAGAAGAAAAGAAGCCAATACTGAAAACTGTGGCTGAAACAAAAGTGCCAGAGTCCAGTCAAATAAAAGCAGCAATGGTAGCTACAACAGTTCCAGCTCCCACTGATGTCAGTGGAGCTGACATTTGGTAAAAAAATTGCTGGATGTATGGTGAAGAATGTCCCCAACGATAACAAATGCTTGAAGTACATATAGCTATGAAGAGGCTAAGTGCTCTCAAGTTTTTATTCAGAAAAAGGTAAACCAACATTGTTGCTCCCTGTCTAGAGGGCTTGATTGTAGATTGTAAGTTCAAAAACGTGAATTGTGATATTGTTATCAGTAAAGTTCAGTGAGTTTTGTCCATCTGTATCATTAATTTTTTTGTATGTAAGTACGTTCAATAGTTATTTCATCCTTTCATTGTTTGTTTAATTGTGCTTTCATCTGTTTTCAAGCTTTCATGCATTTTTTTTCATGTGTTTGTAATTTTATATTAAGCTTCCTTATAATCTTCAAGTTGTTTTTTGCATACGAGTAGTTTTTATTATTTTAGTGTAAAAGGGTGTTGTTAATCAATTTTGATTTATGTACTTAGGCAATTTTCTAGTTTCTTTATGCATGGTTGATAGTTTTTAAGTGGTGACCAGTAGCAACACTAGCATTCACATTTTGTACTTTTTCTAGTTGTTTTTAAGTTTTTATATGTCTTGTTTTTATCTCGTGTTTTATAATAAGGCTTGCAAAAGTTCACTCTTACTTAATACATACTACAAAAAATGATCAATTGGTTATTTATTGGAAATCTTCTGTCTGTAAAGAAGCCAGGCTAATCAAAATTTTCAAAATTTTCTCATCATTTCTGATACCTTGACATTCCATTATGACCAAGTTGATGTAAAATTCAATACAGTACACTCTCGATAACTCGAAACTCTTTAACTTGAAAACCTCTATTAGCCGAATCAACCTCCATTCCCCTTGAAATCTCCGTAACACTCAATGTTAACTTTACTTGGATAAGTCGAAATTGACTATACAAACCAGTCGTAACTCGAAGCTAAAATTTTGCCGAAAATAGTGAGAAAGCCTCTATAACTCGTACGTTGTCGGGCGTTTACCTCTATAACTCGAATATTTTTCAATTCTTACTTCTATCTTTCATGCACTTAAATATCTCAGTTGTAACTTCAAGCTAAACTTTTGCCGAGAATAGTGAGAAAGCCTGTATAAGTCGTACGTTGTCTGGCGTTTACCTCTATAACTCGAATATTTAAATTCATACTTCTATCTTTTATGCACTAACATATCTCTTAGACCATTCATTTCGTAAGACCTCTATAACTAGAACTCTCTCAAAATCTTACCTGCATAACTCGAAACTGATTATCTCGAAAACCTCTATAAGCCGAATGAACGACCATTCCCCTTGGATTTCGAGTTATCGAGAGTGTACTGTACTTAAAATTTACATTGACAGCCATGTCAACCAATGTTTCATAATCAAAATTCTGTTTTAGTGTTTAAAAGTTCAGTAAACATGTAAAAATATGATCTTGTTTAAAGGGGAAAACAAATGTTTTATGCCATTGACAAAATTACTCATTTATTCATAGTTTGGAGTTGTTGATGATATGTTGATATGAAAGTTGATTCTCCACAAATACGTCAACACCAACCTTGACCAAATTTTCAAAGATTTCCCAAATTTAGAAAATGACGCTGATGTTGTGTATGTATTTGTGGATGTTAAATTGCACATTGACATCAACATTGACAAGTTGTCAACATTAAAATGTAGGTACTTATTACTTAGTTTGGTACTCAAATCTTTAAATTTAGCATTTCTTAATGAAACAGTAACAAAAAGTAACCTGCAAAAGAAATAGTGACAAAGTTACTTTTAACATAACCGAATATCATGCATGCGTTTGGGATGCAGGAGCTGGAGCAGAAAAGTACGTAATTCCACATACGTTCTCACTGTTGTAGCGTAATACGACATTTTACCAATATTTTCTGGAAGCTGTTACTCAATAATTCAGTGTGGTGGCTTTTTGCAAAAGCCTACAATAAATATTTGCCAAATGGGTGTAGTACTATAAAAGGTGGTAGGAGTACGACTCACCCTTAGCTCTATGGCAAATATACGTATACTTGTGAATACCACGGGAGCAATAACCAAACCACTTTAAAGGCTAAGAGCACTACTCTTTAACGTAAATGGTTAAAGATGCACCGTTAACCTCGACCATTCCATATTCCACTATATATACCAAATAAACGCCAAGCAGCATAAGCACAACAGGGTGCATATAATTCATTCTCGATACACCATCGTCGAAGAAAAATATTACCGTGGTAAAAGCTTCCGTCCGACGATATGATTTCTCCTCAAATACAAGATCTTATCGGCTGCGTTTGGGGCGTTCAAGCCTCACAGGCAGCTTTTTCTCCTCGTATAAATACGAGTATATTCTTTCGAGTCAATGTAAAATAGGTCAATGTTCGCATGAAAAGATCACAGGAAATGTTCCAAAGATTACCATATTATCGTATAGATATAGGAGTGGTTCATTTTTTTTCTTTTTTAGGGTGTGTGTGACCATGATGCCGGCGCTAGTTCAGCCCGACCAGAGATGTTCGCACCCTTAATAAAGATATACATAAAAATACTACTGCCCCTCCACAGCTTATGAGTTCTTCTCTTTATGCAAAGAAATTCATCAAATTCAACATTCGCGAGCATATAAAACCATTTTAGCGTGAAGTTTGTTTCCCTTTCGCCCACTACACGATGGTCGTAAAGTTCACGTGTGTGGTGTACTATTTTCACCGCGTGTACTCGTATATACGAATACGAGCACTTTCTCATCTCATTGCACCCTTTTCCCTTTACAGAGCACCGCTCCTCGTGTAAACTTTACGCCGGAATAATTTCGGTATCAAGATGCCGCACATCGTATTCATATTACTCTTGTAGTACACGAAACAATTCTACAATAATGGTCTCGCCGGAGCATAGAAAAGTACAACGTTGGGGTTAAAGCAATTGCCGATTCCGAAGCCGGCACGAATCCCTTTTTGCAAACTTTAATGGCCATTAAACGAGAACACGACAGTGTAATAATTCGAACATAATTTACTCCTCTCTACATCTCTGTATAACCTATTCGTACCCTATACGTGAATCAAATTGTTCAAAGGCCAAAGGTTCGTATTAGGTATAAAGTTATGAAAAATTCATTTTCACAAAATCTGGCATCTATACACAATGAACCGCTCGAGTCGACCCCAGGTATAGATAGGCGCAAGGTACTTAGAACCTATTTCTAAATCTGATTTTAATAACAAATTCCGCAACGAAGCGCATATCCTGCCTAAGGTTACCCTTTTTTATTTTTTCGTACGTTTTACGTAATCGATATTATCATTCGAATAAATCGACCAACGCGTAATGACAACATTATTCCAGAATAATCCAACTACATCACGTACATTTAATGTACCTACTCGTAATGTCTGTTATATATGAGTACCTACCTCGTCAATTTTCCATCATTTTTTTCCTCTTTACGCAATACTGAACATCAAAAATTCGCGTCCACTCGTCTATCATTTGAAAACTCAAACCCACCGTGGTCCAAGGTGATCCCCTCGCTCCCTCCGCGGTTCGTATTTCACGTCTTTTATTCTCTCACCATACTAAACCTCTTATCGGATTGTCCATCAAACTCGGAAAAAAACTCCATTGTCGGATGAGAATCGTCTGGCTACGTGAATCTTTGACCATAATACAGTCGTATTTGGACGTGTTCTTTCAATTTTTCATTCTATTTTTTTTAATCAGGAAGGTAAATATACAAATGAGAAAAGGAGAAGGGGAAATCAGCGAAACCAATTTCAGTACTAGAAAAACGAATCGAAAATCGAGTTTAAACTTATATACAAATAGGGGGTCACTGAAGGACCAAACAGCAAGAAAGGCAAAGGTCCAGAATTTGGGATTTTAGAAACGTTGATGAAAGTACACACTTCGAGACGATTTTAAAGACGCAGTGTTGCTATTTTAAAATCTGAATTAGGCCAAAACTGTTTTTAACATCGACATTTTTCGCTGAGAGATTTGAAATTCTGATCTGAATTCCAAATCCAAATTTAAAAATTGAGCCAAACGTGAACACTGAATAAATTATCTTCAATTTTGATAAACAATGAGCTTGAAAATTCACGAAAAATAATAAAAAATTCAATTTTATGACGAAAAATGTGGCAACGAACAAGAAGTATTGTACAAATTTCTAGAGTAGTTTCCGATACGATAAAATTCGGTTGAAAAAAAAAACGACTTGAACTTTGACCAGATTTAATAGACGCAATTTACTTTGAGTTGAAAGTGCCTCATAAAAAATTTGAGACCACTGGAATTAATCGACTATTTCGCAAAAAATTGTCATTCTTGAAAAATCGTGTAAATTTTGACTCTTTTGCAAACAAAACTGACACTTGTAAAAATTGTCATATTTTCGAGTGAAATTTCTTCGAAACTTTCATTTGCAAAAAAAACACTCCATCTGAGGTTTGCTCCATATTAAATTTCTCGATAGAACTTTTTTTTGCTTTCAAAAATGATCTGGTAAAAGGTTGAACTGTTCTTTTTAAAGTACCAAAAATTGACATTTTTTGTAAAACAAAAGAAAATTTTTTGAAAAAATTGGCAGTTCTTGATTTGAAAAGTTGACTTTTTTGTAAAAGTTTTTACTCTTAGAAAAATAAACAATATCAGTAAAAATCGCCATTTTTAGTAAAAATTCGAAACTTGGCATTTTTAAAAGAAAAATTGCCATTTTTGAGAAAAAACGGACACTTTCTTGTAAAAATTGACTTTTTAAAGAAACTGGTAAAAAATTTACTTTCAAAAAAACAACTTTTATAACCTGACTTTTTTGCAAAAATTCAACATTTTTGTGCACAAGACAATTTTTTAGTAAAAATTTACGTTTTTAGAAAAAATTGACACTATTGTCTTCAAATTGACCTCTTTTTGAAAAAATTGAAATTTTTGAGCAAAACCTGATGTATTTGAAAGAAAAATTCAAATTTCAATAAAATTGACTTTCAGAACACAATTTTTGTAAAAATTGATTTTCAGAGGACAATTTTTGTAAAAATTCAACTTTCTTTTCTTCTCAAAAAATAAATTATTTTTCGATAAAAAATGACATTTTTTTTTAAAATGTTGACATTCTTTGCAGAAATTAACATTTTTTGGTTAAAGTTGACATTTTTGCAGAAATTAACACTCTTTGGTAAAAGTTGGCATTCCTTCGTAAACATCCACATTTTTGTGCACAATACTAAGATGTTTTTCCAAGAGCTGTCATTTTCTGAAAAAATGCAACTTTTTTTGCAAAAACTTTCATGTAAAAATTTGGCATGTCTCAAACGAATTGAATTTTCCTGTATTTTCTCTTATTCATGAAATATAATTTTTTGTTAAACTTGGCATTTTTGCACAGACTGACTTGAAAACGATAATTTTTCGAGTAAAAATGACATTCTTTCGTAAAAAATGGCATTTTTTTGGAGGCAGCAAAAAATGACATTTTTCTTGGAGGCACAAAATGTTATTTTTTTTGAGGCAAAAAATGCCATTTTTTTGGAGACAAAAAATAATGCCATGTTTTTGGAGGTAAAAAATGTCATTTTTTGGAGGGAAAAATGCCATTTTTTGGAGGGAAAAATTCCATTTTTTGGAGGGAAAATGCCCTTTTTTGGAGGCAAAAAAACCATTTTTTTGAAGGCAAAAAATGTCATTTTTTTGGAGGCAAAAATTGACATTTTTTTAAAAAGTTGACATTCTTTTGCAAAAATTTACACTCTTCATCAAAAATTAACATTTTTTTCAAAAACTATTATTTTTTAAAAAAAACGTATATGTATTTTTGGCCAAAGTTTTCATTTTTTCTACTAAAAATGAAAAAAAAAAATGTTTGATAACTTCTCAACCTGCCCTCCCCCTCTTCAAAGAAAATTCAAAGATGACAATTTTCATAGAAAAATTTTCACATTCGAATAAAAAAGGTGATGGAAAATGGCTAATCAAATCACGTGCGTAAATCGCATTAAAACACGCTTCACTCACTCACATCTCACAAATCTCTAGTAAGGTGGTCACTTCTTTGTTGCTTTCACTTCGACACTCGAAACAGTGAAAAAATTCGCTCGTAAAAAAATCAAGCGATTTATTTCCTCTCGAGTTGCTTTTACTCGGTTCGTGAAAACGCCTCCGGATGGTAAATAAGCAGTAAGCTCGTCGAGAGGAAAAAAAAGGGGCGCCCATTCATTCAACCGACACAGAAGACGAAGACGAAAGCGACGGGACGTAATGGTCGCTAGAGTAAAAAATGCTGGCGTACGTTTTCTTCGCTAAAATTCACCCTTCGCCTAATTAAACGTCGCACTTGGCTTTTATTAGACTTCTCCGAGAAAGTGTGTACTTTTTCTCGCAAATTTCCTCGTATATTCTCGTTATATCGTAGTTAATTTCACCTTCCAACTTATAGTATATATAGGTATATAGTGTATAATGGAACTAAAATCGAGGCGAAGAGGTGAGGAATGATGGCGAATGACGTGTTCTTTTCCCTGGTACATTTTACCTATACTTATTTTTAAATAGAGTAGGTACTATAGAGTTAAAATCAAATGAAATACGATATTGATGTAAAGAACCAAAAGGGGAGCAAGTGACAGGTTTATGTGCTGAAGAAAATAGGTACCTGTGAAATGTGAATGTGATATTTTATACGTACGAGTACGTACAATGAACAGGTGGTAGATTTTGTGGAAGGTATCGATTGCTGAACAGAGAGCTTTTGTAATTTGTACAACATTTGTGATCCTTTCCTAATAAGAACCCTATAAAATGGTGGATTTAGAATCATTCAAAAAAGGCTACAGCAACAAAATCAGGTGGATGGGTAAAATAAATGAGTTGAATTTGGGTACCAGGGTTTTGATTTTTCCACCAATGTCTCTTTTTATTAAAACATCCCTTATCTATGGTCTAATGGAGAAATTTTTCAAATAAAAGTAAACGAGGAGGCGAACACTTTCGAAACAAGGGTTGCAAAAAATAAGACCTAAGTTTAATTAGATCTTCTATTATGCATTCTGAATTTACCGTAATGGATTTTCCACCGCGTACACCGAAGGCAGGGAGTTGGAAAAATATAGACCTCGGTCTAATTTCTTGTTTCGTTTCTACGCCCCGAATTAAGATTTTATTATATAAATTACCCAGCTACACCAGGTCTTCAATCGCACTCGAGCCTCCTTCCCTCCCTCCTCTTCGGCTCCTAACTAATATAAAACCACAAAAAAAACTCTATTCGGTAAGAAATATAAAAGAATAAAGCGAAACGAGAAAACTACTCTCATCTTGGAGCTCGTTACCCCATCACCTATTTTTTTATTTCAATTTTCCTCATCTTTTGATAGAACGTGATCCACGCCCAGACACACCCTTCTCGTACAATATCGAGTTAAAATTCCGCAAAAAGCTCCAGCTCGTCTCCGTACCTACGAAGCAAGACCTTTGAAATTCGTCACCGTCGTCGTCGTAAATGAAGTTATGTTTAATTCAACACATACTCTGGTAAATTTGCTGCAGTCGGTCGTCTTCGATGTACGATTGCGTACAGGGAATTCGAGCACGAGTACGAGTAGCACGAGACCTAAGCGTTCTAAAACTGAATTACACACCCTTGAAAAAAGTCTAAAAAAAAATTCAAATCCCTCGTCTTTTTCTCGCGTGTAATTCATACGTTCGTGTGACTTCGTTATATCATAGGTAGAGGTACAGCATACTATACGGTTAATTTAATATTAAAATATGGCTTAGACTATTCTCAGGTGGCTGTATCGAAATCTTCGTCATCGTCTAGAAAGCGACGTTCGACTATTAATAAAATAATACACCCAGACCAGAGTCAGACACACGCGTATCTCTATCGTCATTTAATCCAACTTATACACGAATTGAATTAATTTCGTATATTTATTCGACGTGTCGTCGTCGTCGTCATCATCGCTGCAGCAGACAACACGTGTCCAGCTTTTTAATTTGCCAACAGATATAAATATGATAACTTTACACGAGATCCCAAAGCGCATACGGTGTATTCGAATTACATCGTAATAATAATATTATTATTATAACTATAAACGTGGTGAAAATATTGCTGTAGATAGAACGGAATGCACTTTGAAGCTAATTAAAGACAATTCTCTATGCACTGAGGAACCTTGAAAACTATCCGATGGGGAAATTTTAATGAAATGTTGCCTAAGGGAGAGCCCAAAGGAGTAGCATGTTGTCAGCGAATAAATTCAAAGAGCTGGTGTTTCATTCAACCATCCAAGGACGAAAGGTCGATGTTTCAGATTCGCCTCAGACGTTTAATTATACAATAGAGCCATTTCCAGGAAAAGTTTTCCGAGATGTGGTTTTGCTGCCCATTTGCGTGTTTGGTACAGAGGTCTATATAGATTAATCGAAAAAGTTCCGATGTCCGTTTTGTGAAGAGGATTGACTTTGGAAAGGCCAAAAATTCAGTTTTCATCTCAAATGGTAGAATAATTTTTCAAATTGAGAAAAAAAAATCAGACTTCAATGAAAATCGAACCTAACACTCAAATCAACCGAATTATTGGTGGACCTGGATTTTGGAAAATTTAGTCTAAATTGGTGGAGAGAGACGAAAAACTCGATAAATACAAAATTTAGAGACAATAAATTCAATGACGAATAAATTCCTAGCAACGAGATTTTTTAAAAAAATACACCAAGAAAATCCAAAAATATGCTGATTTATCTAGTTTTCTTGAATAGCACAAAAATACCAATCGATCCAAAAAACAGAGATCACTAAAATTTCAATTTTTTGGTACAACTAGATCAACTTCTGATATTCTTATGCAAATTTTAAAAAACGAAATTCAATATCTAAAAATTTATTTGGAGCATTTCTGATTTTTTTCTTCATTTCAAAATGATATTTGCACCAAAAATAAATTTTCAATTTTGAGAGCATTTTATTAGTAAATAAGGGGGTTTGAGAAGTAAGTATAATTTTATTTTTTTTTAATTCAAATTTCAGATAGGTACTTTTGAATATTTTAGGAGAATTGAAAAGACTTGACAGAAAATTAAAACTGACAGTTCAACTACAAAAAACATCCATAAAATTGACTTTAAAATTAATAGTCCAAGATTTTTTCTGAAATGGATTTGAGGCAATGAACGAGTTCGAGGTGGGGGGGGGGGTGATTTCCCATTTAGTAACATGAGTTTTGAAAATGAAACATAATTTGATCAAGCTTTATTTTCCAAAAAATTACCTACACATAATTTATTTTTTTTTAAATAGACAACCCGAAGAATTTTTTGAATTTATCTGACAAAAAATTTTTTTTCTTCCAAAAACTTTGTCACTTTTTATGGAAGATGAAATTTTTTGAGAAAATTATACCTAATGTTTTTTCGGTGTATTGAGAAGCGAAAAAAAAATATGCAGGGAGGAGTTTATTTTTCTGATTCAAACTTTGAACATTTCTTGAATTTGAACAATAAGTTTTTCATGTGGAAAAAAAGAACCAAGCGGACCGAAAGCAAAAGCTCTCAAAAATGTGTGACTCGAGTTCTAAAATTCTAAAAAAAAAGTCGGAAAATGAGCCCTTTTAATCACATTTTTTTCAAAATTTCAAAAAAAGGAGAAATAAATTGAAAACTTGAAGTCTAATTGAAAAAAAACAGGACTTTTTAATGAAAAGTGATGAAAAGCAGGACAACTGCAGGACTTTTACCGGACCTTTAGACACCCTGCTTACAAAAACTGATATGTTTTATAAAAATTGGCACTTTTTTTTTTTAGAAATAGACATATTTTTTGTACAACTAGCACATTTTGATAAAAATAATCATTTTTTAACATACCAAAAAAAAAATGAAATATTCAGAGTTCTTCCTAAAAATTGATACGTTTGAAAAAATTGACTGACACATTTTGTAAAAAAAAAAAAAAAACTGTTGATGTTCTTTGAGAAAACTGATATTTTTTGTAGAAATTTGCATTTTTTTTTTTTTTTTAGAAATTTAAACCCACTTTTTAAAACGATCCTCTTTTGACACTTTTCATAAAAATTGACGCTTTTTGTAAGAATTTGCTCCATTTTTTTTCTGAAAAAAATTGAGGTTTTTTTTGAAAAATTTGACAATTTTGGTAAAAATTGACTTTTTTTGAGAAAATGGACCTATGAAATTTGAGACTAGTGACATCATTTTTGTAATTTTTTTGTTTGAAAATTGACACATTTTGTAAAAATCGACTAATTTAATGCAAAAATCAAAAAATTCTCATAACAATCACATTTTTTGAACCAATTGACAAATTTACAAAAAAATTTGGTAAAACTGATGAAATTACATAAAATTTAAGGTCAAAAAATTCGTCAAGAATTTGAAATGGACTGTTTGTGAAAAGACGTGAGCTGAGAATCTCCAAATAACAACTTCCATTAAGGATCAGTCCAAAATAATTAACTTATGATTGGCATTTTTTTTTTTTTTTTTTAGAAATAAACACATTTTTTCTAGAATTGACATTTTTTGGTAAAAACGATCCTCTCTTGACACTTTTTGTAAGAAATTTGTTCTATTTTTTTTTTTTTTTTTGCAAAAAATCGACAGTTTTTTTTTTGTAAAATTTGATTTTGATAAAAATTATATTTTTTGAGAACATTGACTTTTATAAAATTTGAGACCAGTGACATCTTTTTTGTAATTTTTTTGGGTAAAAATTGACTAAGTTAATGTGAAAATCAAAAATCCTCATAGGAATCACATTTTTTGAACCAAATTGACATAGGTATTTACAAAAATATAATTGTCATTTTTTGGTAAATATTGGCAAAATTGAAAAAAATTGGATAAAATTTGAGGTAAAAAAATTCGTCAAGAATTTAGGCATGGATTTTTTGTGAATAACATCTTCCATTAAGGATCAGTCCAAAATAATTGTGATTAATATTATGTACAAAATGGCAGTCAAAAAAAAGGAGGAAACCAATTTTTTATTCCAAAAAAACTATAGGTATAAATTTATCTGATTACTTGGAGAAGCGTTTGATTCACTGGTTCCTAAACAATTACAAAAAAAAAAAAAGGTAGCAGGATCAACTTTTTTTTTGAGTATTTCAATCAAAAAGATCTCCTTCGTGAAGAAATTGGGGTAATTTCTCATTCCCTCAAACCAAATTTTAAAACTGGGCCTTTTCAGGTAAGAGATCAAAATAAAATTATCAAAAAACTAGTTTTTTTGCAGAATTTTTTTTTTGAAAAAAATTACTTTTGGGACAACCGGGAACACAGATATCTGAAAAAGTTCAAAATTCGTGACTTCTGAGGCATGAAGATGAATTTTATCTATTTTATCAATGCCACACCTCTTCCTTCCCTCAATTGTGATTTACCAAGACTGAGGTTCTAATAGAAGCAAACATAATCTTACAAAAATCATTCGGAAATTAATAAAGATAAAAAAAGGCACAGACTACTTATTAAATTTTTTCATGACCATTTTCCAAAAAATTTCAAAAACCTAAAAATACCCTCAATTTTGAAATTTAGCCCACAAAATCACGATTCAAAATCAAAGAAAAATTCGTGAAATCTCCCCTCCCCTTCCCTCCCCATACCTCACACCGGATGGAAAATTTTTTACACTCGAACACTTTCGAAACAAAATTCCAAATTCAAATTCGTTCAAAAGTAATTCAAATCAACACAGCTTTTATCTCAATAAAATTGCCCTCTCGAATTTTTCGGTTTACTTAAAAATATTTATTCATTTAAAATCGTACATCTCGACCCAAAAAAAATGTAAATAAAGCAATTACAACATCATTTTACATTCGTCGTAGCAAGAAATAAAAAAATTCCTGCAAAAGTAATTTAAAATTCAGTCCGACACTTTCGCGAGGAGGAAAATTTTTCTCGAGTCATTCAACCGTATCTGCCCCGAGATGGAATTTTATTTAAGGGTGTGAGAAAGGCACTTTCGTTCGTCGTCGTCATCATCGTCGTCGTCGTCACGATACGCTACTCTCTTCCAAGTTCCACCTTCTCCACCCGCGCCCGCGCCCTTTCCCTATAACTCGAATTAAAATCTAGAGAAAATTAAAGAAACGAAATTAATTAACTTCTACGAGTATACTAAATTCCGGCGATATAGTACGTGGTACTGGCATACTCGTATATTTCGCACCACGGCTCTCATTTTCCATTCCACAGCTTCTGCACAATTTGCTCGGCCAAATAGCCAGGTCAACGACCACGGTCAACTCGTAATTAAATTTTCGTAATCGAATTTCCATTCGCGAAAAAAAAGAAAAAAAAATGCAGAAAAAATCCATACTTCGTGTACTCGCGAGAGTGAGCAGAACCGCCCATTTCACGTCTACGAAAGGTAGATATATGCATACAATGTACACTGGAGGGCGTGAAATTTGCATCCACGAGGTATTCACGGCGAAAAGACCGGCTGATGGTTCGATATTCTGTATAGTTTTTTTTTATCTCGCCTAGACCTTTGCATATATAATTCTCATCGTCTAGCGATGTTATAGGCCTGAATGACATGCACCCAAAAACCGGCCCAAGCCCAATATAAGAGCAAAATTCTCAAATACGAACCTGCGAGAAGTGATTTTCCCCAAATCCAAGTAAACGATGATAGTCGAGTAGAACTTTTAATTATTTTCAACACCACACTTCGCGTCCTAGGCTTTAAAAAAATAATAATCACCGATTAAACTCTGGACACGAATTTTCTTTCAATTACGATAAAAAAATCGTGCATCCATGGCACCAGTTACCGCCGAAAAACTCGAATGGAAAAAAACACACGAGCACGCAGCGTACAATAACATTAAAAACAACACACGACGGAGTACCTTTTTTTTTTTTAATTTTTTATATTTATTTTTTGGTTACTTTTAAAGCTTTACGAGACGACGACGAGATGAACAAGAACAAGAACAACAACTACAAACAGAGAACAAAACACAACAATAACCAATACACAAGTCGGCCAAAGTAAAAACGACCAGAAAGAAGAACGGTAGCGGTAGCGCAGCAACTTCCAATCCAAAGCGTATGCGTACGTCGACGTCTAAAAAGAGCATGTACTTTCTGGATCATACCGTAATGCTCTTTCTCGCTCGCTCTGCGGCCCTCCGCCGCGTCGCGTACCCTGTCTATTTAGAAAAGGGGGCATACCATGCAGACGCCCCCACCAAGTCATGAAATAATATTACTGCATCGCCGGTGCCGGTACCGAGACCGACGTTACTTCTCGCCGTCGTCGAGCTGCTTCTGCTGTCGCTGGTGCTGGTACTGCTGGTGCTTTATTGTAAACTCTCTGGTACTCTCTGTACACGTCTTCTTCTTCTTTGGTGGTGCTGGTGCCTCCTATGACTCTTCACAGTCTTCACCATTGCAGCAATACCTCTCTGAATGACGAGCATGGTGTGTTCTGCATTCTGCACAAACTATGTATACTGCAATATGGTGCACTTTTCGCCTTAGCGTCTTGGTTTCGATTTGTGCCTCGTTTGGATGTCGTGTCTGTCATCTGGACCATCAGAGTAGGTACTCGTACGTCAATCTGTCTTCGAGAAAATTCTCTTCAATGATGCACTTGGCAGTAGTCAACTTTTGGTGGGATATGTTCCGGAAAAGCGACGACTAGAATGATAATACGTCACGAATGACATTGGCATCCGCATTTGGCTTCAAATAGCTCGGAATGCAACACCCTCCCTTACTCGTTTGTTTTTAACCATAGGATTCACTTTGAAACTTGGTTCAATTGCTCATTCTTAGAGCTGGGAAAATGAGCTGCAGTGCAGTAAATTGAACTTGGTTCTCAGAAACTTCGTAAATAATTGGGGTTGTCAGAATTGAAAAATTATAAATCAATCCTCTTTTCACACGGACCTCGAGTCTTTCATAATCCTTCCTCGCTCCCCCCTCCCCCTCTTCTTCAGTCAAAATGTACGAAACTTGGATTTTTGCGAAGAACGTGTCAACAATTTCACTACACTAGTTTACAAAAATAAGACGGTTTCAAGAGGTATCAAAGCATTCATTAACATCATAAACAATGAACAAATTTTTGATTTTTGAAAATTTTGTTTCAATATGACTGGGAATGAACTTGAGAGAAAAATCACCATACCTCATTTGGAGTTGATTTTAGAAAGAAATTACCCAAAAATGTGCTATTTTCAGAAACTTTGGCAGAGAAGCATACTGAAAAAATTTCTAATTGCCATTCTTGGGGTGAAAAAAATGAAAAAATTCAATTTTTTACCCTCACCCCTCCTCAGGATTTTTTTTTAAATAGCACAATTTTTTGATCACTTCATAACAAACTCTTACCATAACAAAAGCTTTCCAGGAGCTTTTTCAGTCATTTAAGATCAAAATTTAAAATCTGGAAAAAATCAAAAATGAATACTTTTCTGGAGGCTCCAGAATGATTGAAGCGGTCAAATAACGCTCTGAGAGGAAATCAGTTTGTAGATGTCATATTTTTATATTTCAAAGTTTCAAAAGTTTAAAAATTCAAATTCGAGAAATAAACTTTTGAAAAACTGTAACCTTTAAAAAAAATGCAAAACCGTGAGTTCATGTTTTTAATTTTTTTTGTTTTTACAAGTTTTCTCTTTGACGACGTAATAAAAATAGTCAACTTAATTTCGTCCAAACTCACCATGGGGTTGAAGGTTGGGGCAAGGGGGCGCACAAAACTTCTCAATTTTGTTCAACCTTGAAGAAGTCCATTGTAGAATTTCCAAGAGGGTAAAATATAAAATTCAAAAATCTAATACGTTTAAAAACCTCAAAATATTCAACTTTTACTGCGAAATCTCAAGTTTTCATGATAAGGTGTAGTAGTTCAGAAATACCCTTTTAAGATTTGGGAAAATTACAACGAAGATCTTTTCGCCTCCATTTTTAACGAATAAAAATAAATATTCAAAATCGGATTTCATAACCCCTGAGGGATGTAAGAGCTCCTCAATCACAATCAAAGTTCAAAAATATTTAAAAGAAAGAAGTAAAATGTAGATTGTAGTACACATTTCGGTTTATTTCTTCGATCTGACCCACCTTCCCCTGAAATCTCCGCCAGTGACAGTAAAAATGATGAAATAAAAGGTCTCAATTTTGATATTTCATAAAGGTTTTTCTTCGCTCTCTTAAACAGCTTGGATTTCAAGAGAAAATCATCTCCTAGTCTTTGATTTTCCTTCAAAACAAAAAAAAAGCGATGCTGCAAAACTCCCAAAAGTTGAAAAAAACGATAAAAAATTTGAATTGAAAATTCTCAATTTTTATGATAAATTCTACAGAATAATCCTTTTTTTATAAAAACCCTTCCGTGGTTTACCAAGAAATATTGGAGAATCCGCAAAGAGCCTGCCAAAGTTGAAATTACCCTAAAATATCGTTTTTTTTTGGCCAATAAATTGCCATAATACATCTCTTTTTGCCTTAATTCCCAAAAAGTCCGAGCCTTTTTAAAATTGTTAGTCTTGTTTTTTTTTTGCCAAAGATTGTGAACATTATCGCTTTTTCAATAATTCGTCGTTTTTTCGCAACAAATTCCTGAAAAGTCTTCCTTTTTTCAAACACCGAAAAAGTCTCGTTTTTTTTTCAAAAAATGCCAAAAATTCGACGAGATTAATGAAAAATTCTCGCTCTTTAGCAAAATTGCTTTTTTAGCAGAAAACGCCAGAAATTGCCCAGAAGTCTCGTTTTATATCACAGAGTTTGTAAAAAACTCCATTTTTTGACAAAAAATTCCTACTTTTAATAAAATTGTCAAATTCTTGCTTATTGACAAAAAAATCTTCCTTTAAAGCTTTACTTGAAGATTTCAACTTTTATTTTAAAATTTATCCAAAAGTCTCGCTTTTTAGGCACAAATTTCCAAAAATATCACTTTTTTGCCAATAATTTCGAAAAGTTGTGCTTTTTGCCAAAGTTGCCAAAATCTCAATTTTTTTCCCAAAAATTGTCAAAAAAAATTTTTTTTTGTTTTTTAGTACAGAAATTTTGATTTTTGCCAAAAATGGGCCTTTATGTCAGAAATTGCAAATATTCTCACACAGCCACCAACACTTTTCAAAAAGTCTTGCTTTTTTTATTAAAAAGTTGAAAAATAGTTCAACGTTTTCAAAATAAAAAAAAAAAAATTTCGATTTGTAATGTTTTGGGATCTTTTTTGTGAATTTTTATCTCATTTTGTCACTTTTATGGTTACTTTTTCGAGCTTTTTCGGTCAAGTAGGTGCTAAATTTACTTCTTTTTTTTTTGGGGGGGGGAGGGGGATTGAGTATGAGCTCTAGTTTTTACCAATAAAATTTTAGCCACCATTAAAAAATTTGAATTCAGAAGAAAATACAAGTTTTTTTTGTAACCATTTTTTTAGTCAACATTCAAGTTTTCTCTGTAGTTAAGCTCGACTTTCACACTGAAGAAAATCCTTCATAAACCACTTTGTACATTAATTGAAAAACTCATTTTTTAAAACGACCGACTGAAGCGACAATTGATTTAAATTTTTTAATGGCAAAATTCTCGAATGATTTTCTTTTCAATACAAAGAAGTCCTTGATTACAAATTCCTTTATTTTTCTCGTTTCATTCTACTCATTTTGATTCAGAATAATATGAGCGAATGAATGAATAGTTCTAGTAACACGTTTTCTTCTTTCTTTCTTTTTTTCTCTGTTTATTTTTTTCATAAATCCCAGTAGCCAATTGCGAAATAGGCGAGTTTTTAAATAATTCTTACATACGAACGTATACGTATACATAAGAGAGAAAAATTACGTAAAAGAATGGTTCGCGAGAAGTGCAGACGATTTTGTGTTAGAGTTGAAAGGTCAATTGAGTTAGAAAGAGGTTGCCTTTGTACCCCTTCTATCTTCGGATTTGAGTATTTCGACCTCCGAAATAATAGGGAATGAAACCGTGCTTGGGAAAGGGATCGGCGATGTGGTATTCCATATACGTGTACAAATGTAACGGAGGATATTGTATTGTAATGTTTAGTATTGGATGACTTTGGAAGATACTACACTAGTACATCTTCTTCGGTTTTATTCTTACTTATATGGGCACCGTATGCGTAATAACAACGTTAATCTGCCGGTTATATGTACCGCCTTACTGGCACCGTGTCTTTAAAAAGTCATAGATGTAAAGAGTATGCCACTGCAAGAGACGGGTACGAGACGAATAAACGAACACGAATAGCGACTAGTCGATTCAAAATGCCCATATTACGAGCGGTATTACTCAGAAAGTGTGAGTCATGGTTTTCGATTACGTTTTCGATTCGTTCGTTCGAGCTTTTAGGTTACGTAAAGGCAAGTTTTCTGGGAAATTTGTTGCAAATTAAAGTTTATTCGTTTCCCTTTCTGCGTTCACTTCCAGTAGGTATCGATGTTTTTAAAGGGTTGGAAGAGTGGAGGAGGGTGTAGAGGATTTTTTCCCCTACGAATGACGGCGGTAATTTGCATAGAGGTATTTTGACCTGAGTGGTGCTGATGACTCAATTTTTAGGCACCATGATTGTCATGAAAAAATTCAGGTAGTTTTCGATGTTGTTTTTTTTTTCATAAATTCCAAGATATCGAGCTCATGAAATCCTCATTTCACTCCCCCTGCTTCCTTCCTGCCTGCAGCCCACAATCAGGGTTGAAAAATCTACCTATTACAGATAATGCACGAATTCGTTACCTATCTCAATTTGAGTAGCAGTTTCTCATTCTGTTCCAAGTAAATGAGCCCTATCAAGGTGCGGTTTGCGGTATTCTACGTATCATTGAAGATAAACCTATTTTTCGGCCGCAATCTCCACCTCCCCCTCCTCGACCCACCTTGTAATCACGATGCGTGGAAATCGATACGTGTTAGTCGATTACACGATTAAATTGTTCTGTTTAACCGAACGACGAAGGAGCGAAGGAGCGAAGGACTGCATCAGCTCAGCTGTTGTCTAGTGCTACCTATATCGCCTTTATTGACTATTGAGCCGAGTTCGTGTAATTATTTACCTATTTTTCTGGTTTTAATTACCCCTACAAGGCGTGCATCACGTAGAACTATTTTTGTACGAAAATATTAAAAAATTCTATACGTTTCTAGAGGTTTTGAATAGCCATCAGTGAGAAAGATAGAGAATGCATGGCGCGATTATTAATGTTAAGTACTCGCCTGAATTCCGCGAAATTAAGTATATACGCGATGACGCGTTTTGTACGTGATAATTACACTGCAACGAGTCGAGAATTTAACTGACACTGACGTGCTGTGGACTAAAGAGGTGTGTGGGAGGGTTAAAAACAAGTACGTTAATTTTCATTCTTCTTTTTCGTTTCGAGTATCTGATGCAATAATGCAAATTGCAAATAGATGAAAAATTTCGGTACTTTGAAAATTATTTTTCATCGTTTGCGTTTTGCTCGCGAATGAAATGCAAAATTAGAGAGATAGAAAAAAATGGAGAGTTCATAATTCATAGAGAGAGGAGAGAAGAGGTAAAAAATGATGAATTTTTCGTGGGTTCTTTATCTTTAGTTATGTAGGTGATCCGCATAATGACAAAATGTTTCGTTCTTGGAAATTTTTTATCACTCGATTACAAATATTTACTCGAATCGTGAATTTCAAAGAAAAACAAGTGTAATTTTGTGTCGATAAATGAAATCTGATTAAAGAAAAAGTTCGTTTGTATTATCGAATTTTCTGTGAAATTTTTAGAAAGCAAGGTTATTGTGAACCAAAAGGCTCTCAGAGAATGTAATATTGACTCCCTTCCCCCTTGTCGTAAAATAATCATTAGAATCGTTCAAATTTACTAAAAAATTGAAAAATTATGCAGTATCTCATAATGTGAGAAGCTGGAAGAGATTCTGGAAAATTTGAATCGAAAAAATGAATAGATATTTGAACGGATCACCCTCAAATTAGTGGAAACCGAAGTGTCACACCACATTTTATTCAATATTTTTTAAAACTTTGACCAAAACTGGAGAGCTGGAGCCCTGGAGGGACATCGTTGGGTGCACGTATCAAAAAAAGTACTAACAAGGAAGGTAACATTTTTGAACAGAACAAAGCAAAATCGAAAGAGCATGAAAAAATACATCACTGGCCGAAATTTTAGGTGCTGGAGGGCATTTTTCGATTCTTGGTGAATTTTTTAACATCAAATTGGGGTCAAAAAAAGGGGAAAAATCGAAGTTTCACCAAATTGAACTAGAAAGCGGAAATATGGTTTCCCTTTCCGATTAGAAACGATTTCGAATCGTTTTAAAAAATGCTGAAGCCTCCGCCAGATTTTTGAAATTGAAGATTTCCACAAAATTTTACCAAATTTCATTAGAAAGCAGAACTTTACCTTGTTTTCTAATTTCAACACGCTGAGTCGAATGAAGGTAATTTAAAAGCCGTTCTGGAGCCTCCAGATAGATTTTGGAAATTCCAGTTTTCCAAAAAAAAATCCATATAACTTCTTCACTACTTTTTCCAACCCAATTTTCAGAAAGCTCTCTACTCGCTCCCCTCCACCACACACACACACAAAAATTATTAAAGTCAAATTTTTCACTTGAAATTGGAAGACAATTTGTATACAAAGTATTTTTTAATTTCGTCAAAAATAAACTTTTTTTTCAATGATTTAAAGGTTTTTGTTGCGTGTTTGAATTTTACATTTTTTCACTACCTTTTTGACAAAATTCACTACTTTTTCACTATGTTCATTGCTTCCACTACCCGTTAGATTCCCTGATTAGATTCTCTCAGAATTACAAGAAAATTTATAAAAATTGTAGAAAGTACCTACTCGAATAAAGTAAAAATCTAACTAACTTCTCAGTTGAGTAATAAACTTGATGAAAATTGTTTAAGAATTTGTTAAAATATCATTCATGAAAATAGTTGGAAACAACCGAACTCAGATGAAATACCATGAAATTTGAATACAAAATTGTAAGCTGACCTAATATAAAATAAATTTTTAATAAATCACAAAAATACTTAGATCTTTTATCAAAATTGAGTGGCATCTGGCAAAAATCGCAGAAAACCTGTAAAATTGGCATAAAAATTGCTGAAAAATACAAAAAAAAAAAAAAGTTGAATTGCAGACAAATGTAGCACTTTGGTAGAAAATTTCAACTTATCAATGATAATCCGCCACTGACTTGTATTTTTCATCAAGATGCTTTCCTACTACATAGAAATGACATCAGCACGATTACAGAGGTATGCTGCATTCTTATCAAGCTTCAACTATGAGATTATACATAAAAAGGGAGATGAGAATATACATGTCGATAGTTTATCACACTCTCCTGTTCCTATTGCGCAACATTTTGTACCAAACTCAATTGGTGAAGAAGTTCATCAACTTTTTCTCTCCACCATACACCAAATCTCATCAAATACACTAACATATGATGGAATTAAAAATGAATCTGCAAGTGATAACAAAGTCCAGCAAATGATTCGAAATCTGCAATCAACCAGCAATGCAGACAGCTTATTTACAATCAACGATGGTGTAGCTTACAGAGGTTATCATATTGTCATTCCTGAGTCCCTTCGTAACAACGCTCTCAACAAACTCCACCATACACACATCGGAGTAACCAACATGAAGCAACTCACTAGGAAATACCTATATTGGAAAAACATCGATAAGGATATTGAGCGTAAGGTGAGAGATTGCAAGAAATGTGCTGCAGCTCAAAAAAGTCTGGCAAAAGCTGCGCTACACCCGTGGAATGAGCCTAGCAGCAACTGGAAGCGCATTCATATCAATTATGCTGGGCCATTTCAAGGGTATCATTTTTTCATTGTTGGTGATGCAAAGTCAAAATGGACAGAGGTAGGCTTCCAGAGAAGTGCACCCTCATCTGAGTCTACAATCGAAATATTGAACTCGGTATTTGCTCGAACTGGGTTCCCTAAAATAATCATGCCGGACAACTCTACCATTTTTACCAGCAAAATCTTCTCAGCTTATGGCAAAAATCAAGATATTTGTCAAAAATTCATCACACTAGGTCACCCTGCTACCAATGGGTTGGTAGAGAGAAATATTTAAATACTGAAGAAGCATTTAATTTTATCTTCAGCAGACGACTTACAGTACAGCCTATGAGTGAAAAGTTGCAACAGATTTTAATGAGTTCTTGCACAATGCCACTGAAAAATGGAAAATCTCCTGCGGAATTATATCTAAATCAAAAATTACATATCCAATTGGACGTAATTTTTTTGGTGAAACCAGAGTGAGGTACCAAATTTTATTTTCAAAGGCATTCACCATTTCCAGTCCGGGATATCGCGACTCGTCGCACGAGCTTATGTATTTGTAGATTTTGGGAAGATGTTCGATTCCTCGCCTGAACGATGTTAGGTGGCACGATTACGACTTTACGAGTCAACTCGAATGGAAAAATTATTCTGTATAATTTAATTTGGCTGCGATCCATTAAACGCTTTTAACAACTGGCAAAACATCCCCTAATACAAAAGCGACAAAGTTCGCAACCTACATTCCAGAGGATTAAAAAAAAATACATACAATCTCTACATAATACCTATTACATGGCAAACGAAACAATAAAACGGTTTAATTTACAACCCCTTGTATGTATTACAAACAAAATCAAAGTATACGGACTAATTCCACCACTATAATGTGCATCGTAAAATCGACGTGCACGATTTTCTTTTATCCCCCACACGTACTTCGTACACTATACAGATGTAGAAAAACGTGTATAGGCTATGTCCATCACGAAATTATGCCCGTACCTTGGCCTAACTCGAGGGAACAAGGAGGTGAAGGGATGAAAGAGGGGCAAGTCCATCGACAACACGAGTAAAATCGTTTATTTGGTCGAACTTTATATGTATGAGTATACAGATCAGAGTGGCGCGCGTGTTCGTCTCTAAATTAGCCCGCGATTGGCAATATATTTAATTAAAACTCGTAAAATCTCCGCAACCCTTATCGAGTTAAATTGCCTAATGCAACTGTCACCCCAGCGATGGGCGTCTTATATGTAGTACAGTACGTCTACGTACGAGTATATCTCGTGCATGGTGTTCCGCATCCGCCATTTGGTACCCTCTTCCTGTGCACATCGATCGATATAAATAACTCAACGTTTGGTGACTGATTAAGTTTGAAAGTTCGGTTACACCATTAAATTGGTATATCGACCGTAACGTCGACGACGCTGATTCAATTTCCGAGTATAATTTTGGTACCAAATTCGGTGATTTTGCGTTGCGAAAATGATTCGATTCAGTTATGAACGAGTCGTTCGCGAACGAAATTTTTTAACACGGACATAAGGTACAAGAACTCATAAAACAGCAAAATATGAACCTCAAAATTGAAAAAAATTCATTCACGAACGATTCATTTGGCAGAAATTTATTCATTCGCGAGCAATTCGAGTATGTACATATTATGTATTTCGAAAACAAGTTGTTGAGAATTTGAATTCGTTCGTCAACGACTCGTTTAACAGTAATTCATTGCATTCTGAACGGATATGTGATTTTTTAAATTCAATTGGAGCGGTAAAAATTTCTATAAATTGATCATTGTTCCATCATTTTTTTTTTTCAAAATTAGAGTAGTTCGCGAACGACTCTTTCGAAAAGATTTATTTCATTTATGAACAAAAACGGCAGAATAATTTTCAGATGGAATTAACAAATAGATACGGAATACGGATTCTTTAGGTTTAGTAATTTTCATAATTTCCTTTGAAAAAAAATAATAAAAATCATTCGCGAACGACCATCTTTCACAAAAAATTTAAATCGTTTGAGAACGATTCGTTTCGAAACGATTCATTTGATTTGAGAACGACTGATTCTCTTCGAAAAAGAGCATTATTTTTCCGGATATTTCCTCATCACGAAGTAATGAAATCGTTCGTGAACGACTCATTTCAAAGTGATTCGCTTCACCACCAGGTACCAAATGACGATTCGCGGATTCAGTGACCCTCAAGTCAAAATTTCTGGTACGTATATTTAAAAAGTGCTATCTTAGAAATTTCCTCCAACAGTCGAACTGAAATAAAATCGTTCGCGAACGATTCTATCTGAAAAAATTCATTTCATTTATGAACAATCGAATGATTTATTCGCTGTTGGATGATATCTTGAATCAAAATTTCAGTTTCATACGTAGAATGAATTCACAGAAAAATGACATCGTTCGCGAACGATTCATTTATTTCAACTTTCAAGGAAGTTGGAGCAATTTTTCACGAATCACGATTAAAGTTTTTCAACACAAATTCCTACTTCGGATAGCCTTCGCCTTGCCACTTTTCACACAAAAAAATAAGTCGTTCGCGAACGATTCATTTTAAAATGATTCATTTATTTCAAGAATGATTGGGTAATTTTTCACGACTCCAATTTTTCAACCCAAGTTCTTATTTAGTGCAGTATTGATCACATTTTCTCACAAATAAGTGAATCATTCGCGAACAATTCATTTCAAAATGATTCATTTAGATATTTCAAGAAGAATTGAGCAATTTTTCACAAATCAGTGAATAAAGATTTCGATTTTTCAACACAAATTCCTGTTTAGGGTAATATTTTGCCAGATTTTCTCACAAATGAATACAATCGTTCGCAAACGATTCATTTCAAAATTATTCAATAATTTCAGGAACGATTGAGTCATTTTTGATTTTTCACAACTCAAATTTTTCAACCCAAATTACAATTTTGAGTAATCTTTGTCTTCGCCACATTTGTTCACGTTCACAAAAAAATCGTTCGCGAACGATTCATTTCAAAATGATTCATTTAATTCAAGAACGATTAAGCGATTTTTCACGACTGAAATTTTTCAACCCAAATTCCTATTTTAAGTAATCATTGTCTTCGCTACATTTGTTCACAAAAAAAAAATCGTTTACGAAAGATTCATTTAATTGAAGAACGATTAAGCGATTTGCGAACGATTCATTTCAAAGTGATTCATTCATTTCAAGAACGATTAAGTGATTTTTCACGGTCCAAATTTTTCAACCCAAATTCCTATTTAGGGCAATTTTTATCTTCGCCATATTCGTTCACAAAAAAAATCGTTCGCGAACGATTCATTTCAAAATTATTCATTTCATTCAAGAACGATCAAGTGATTTTTCACGACTTGAATTTTTCAACTCAAATCCCTATTTAGGGCAATTTTCATCTTTGCCACATTTGTTCAAAAAAAAATCGTTCGCGAACGATTCAATTCAGAATGATTCATTTGATTCTTGAACGGTTGGATACTCTCTTACATCCAATTTTTTAATAGGAATTTTCAATTTCAAGCAGTAGGTATAATCCTTTCAATGTCGTTTGATTAAACAATAAAATCGTTCGTAAACGACTCGTTTTATGGTGATTCATGTGATTCGCAGGCGATCATGATGATTTTCAAAATTGAATTCATGTGTTGCACATCGTTTGTGATGTTTTTGAGGGCGCTGAGGCCGAATATTCACTTATTTTTTTACAAAAATGTGATGTGACATGATTCCTACTATTTTATGGTCGCTGAATTGGAATATCTGTCTATTTTTTCAGATACAACCTCTTCAAACTCTTCTAGCAACAAAAAGTTTTTAAAAAAACACGAAAGATTGAAAAATGGGATGTAGGTAAAATGTTTATTTGTTTGAAGTCATTTTGGATGTCAAATTCCAAAATTGATTAACTTTTTAGACACACTATCCTCATTTTCAATTGATACCCTCTCCCAACAATCAACACATCATACTGAATTTCTTCAAGTTTTTGTACTTTTTTTTATCAAAATTGTGGAGCCTTTGCAATCAAAAAGAGAGATCATTCACGAACGATATTTGTTTCCAGGTTATAACCAATTTCGTACTTTTTTAAACGAACAGAATTATTTTGAATCATACTTCCTTTTTTCAAAAATCTGAATCCATTTGTAAGATACATATTTTGCAGGTTGATTCATTCGTTCACGAACGATGTGATTATTTTTTTTTAAATTACCATTTTAAATGCTAAACATAAAATAAAATATGTATCAAAAATAGAATAACATTACAATAATTCTGCTATCATACCCTTTCTTTTGTCATAAATTATGTGCAGCAATATCAATTTCCTTACCTGAAAGCAAACAAACAAAAAATTCAATAAATTAAATTTTCGATTACAAATTTCAGAAATACATTACAAAAATATAAAATAAATAGTCAAATCTACCACTAAATTCGCGCGAATTAAAACCCCCCATCACAGAATTTCTCATTCAAACGTTCATATTCATCGAACGTCAATTTAGGATCTAATTTTGCCAACTTTTTGAGCACCTTCTCTCGACCAAATCTTCATACCATCCCATAAAATTTTTCAAAAACTCAACTCCGTTTCCGAACGACTCACTCTTCAACCATTTCAAACCAATTCGTTCAACTCATACCGCATCATTTGCAAAATCTCACTCAATTAAACGCTCATTTATCTCCCAAAGCCTCGCAGATCGCCTTTTACAGCACCGGCTTCAAATTCCTGGCAACTCATGGCGCACCTTTCAATTTGGACCCAAGTCGTAAACTCACATCGATCCCCGAGATGGTCTCTTACGGGGTTTTCATTACTCAAAGAGAATGTCAAGAATGCAATTACGTCGGTTTGATGTTCAAGACCAACAACAACGCGGTGGAGACACGGACACGGACATAGACTAGTATCTTCGATAAAGTCGCCGACGGCGCGCGTTATTGCCATAAAAATAAAGTCATTTGAAAAAGGGGGAAAAGCCAGCATATTATACGTGTACCGCGTAAACGCGTGCTCACAGAGCCTATAGAAGAACTCATCTTCGCACACATACAGAAACAAATACACACCGTACACTGTACAGACACATCCGCCTATATTCTCTCTCTCTAGCCATATATAGGCTCGAAAATAGACATTTCAAAATAGGTCTACACATTTAGTATACTCTGGTACTACGCGTACGCGAGAATATAGGGACTAAAATGTCAACAAAAGTGCATTACACTTTTAAAATCGTTCCGAGGGGATATAATTGGTGTAGCGAAAGAAATTGGGGAATCGAATCAACATCCCTTCGACACGTCTCCCAGCCAAGTTCATCTGCACTAAATCAACACTCTGTACAGAAAAAAAAACCAAACCTTCATATTGCAATTTGTTTTTAAAGGGCTTTCCATCGCGTTATCGCCCCGTTAAATCAATGACCGCGACTCTTTTTACGACTTCCTACACATTGCCATACTCTATAGTATAGTTGTAGTATGTCGATAAGTACACCGAGAGGAAAAAAATGAACAAAAAAACCTTAAAACTCGCAATCGTACTCGCAGAACGTATACAAGCTGCCAATTTTCACAAACGCACCGGTTGTATTGTGATGTATACTTCAACTTTCTATGCAACAAATGTTAATATACGCCATTAATAAACCGTACGAGTCCGAATCGTTCGTACATTATGGTCGTCACCGAAGCGTGAACTTTAATACAAACAAATTATGAATCATTCTTAGAAAATTAATAATCAACTGAGATGATAAGGACGTGTTATCATTGGTAAATTTTCTCAAGCTAAAGCCGCCACCATCGAAGAAAAAAAAACAAGAGATTTGACCGAATCGCACAGGTTCATTTCACGACAAAACGGTGGATTTTTGCACGAGGGGTCTTCGATTTTTTTTCAAAATCAGATCATGTTGGTTATCAAACGATGCCGAATGACGCAAACCGGACATTTTTTCGATTTTTTTTGGCGGAGAGTGGGGCTTCAAAGTTTTTCAAATGGCCAAAATGGAAAATTTCAGTTTCAAATTGCTCCGGTTGTACGTGGAACAGAATTTTGAACTTTTTTTTTCAGATTGTAGTGCTTTGAGAGGGCAATCGACGAATGATGTCAAAATCAGTATTGCCACTTTCAAAAACCTAAGAAAATCTATATAAAAACTTAAACTTTAAATATAACAATGATGTCCGCGAGTAAAAATTCTGAAAAATTCCCAGTTTTTAGTCTTTTTCCTTTAGAATAACAATAACATATTGTAAAAAATTGGACTGGCATTTTTTTTTATTTTCAAGAAAAAAAATTACAAGTTTGGCACTTATTGTAAAAATACCATCAGAAATCTAAAAAATGATAATTTTCGCATTTTTGAAATATTTTACCAATTATGTAGATGAACATTTGAAAAAAATTTCCCTCCCTTGCAATTGACTAGAAATACCATTTTTAGTGCTATAATCCATAAAACCTCTTCCATTCTAAACTCCATTCAGCTATATCCTCTTCCCCCATTCTATCCAAAAAATTCTACAAAAACTAAGAAAAATATTATCTCATTTGATACATCATTACCTACTTGAACACACTCAACTCAATACTCAAATCATCAATAACTTTATTGCTCAGGAATAATGATTTCATTTTGTTTTACACCGATGGGTCAAAATCTGTGGATTGCTGTGGTTGTTCAGTCAATAGTGTGGTTTTGCAATTTCTGCATCCATACTTATTCAGTATTCTTTCATGTGAACTATATGTGACCCCATCTGACAAAACCGACAGTTTCGACAAAAAAAAAAAAAGGTGTCCAAAATAATGATGTTTAAAATGAGTTTTAAGGGTTGAAAGATCAGATTTTTGAGAAAAAAACATTTTTTGAAATTCCGTCAAAATGATCGGTTTTGTCAGCGCGGGTCACATAAATGCTATACTTACATCTTTAAACATGGCAATTGAGAGCAAACTCGACAAAGTTGTGATCTTCACAGATTCACTAAATTCCATCTCTCAAGTCTCAACTAAGATCTAAATCTAAGCAACATCCAATTGCCTCAGAAATTTCATCTCTCCAATGCGACATGGATGTTAGCATAGCCTGGATTCCAGCCCACTCAGGAATTTTGGGAAATGAAACAGCAGACTTAGGTCCGGTTTCTCAGTCACTCGGTTAAGGATTTAACCACCCAGTTAAGCGCTATCAGCCAATCAGAATCGTTGGTTAGTCGCTAACTGAGAGTTAAATTCTTTATCTGAGTGTTGAGAAACCAGCCCTTAGCAGCAAAGCAGTCACTAAGGATTTCACCTGTACTAGAAACACCTGTCCCTATGTCTGATGTGATGGAAGCCATATGTTTGCAGTTAATTCCCAGCGAAAGTCGCACCACCAACATTCAAGATTTGCCCAGGAAGCAGGTCATTGCCTTATACCCTGTATGTACAGGCCATACCCTCCTCACCCTCTCTCATCTGTTCAAAAAAGAATCCCCTCCAGTATGCTTCACAATTCTACATGCCAAGTCCAACTCTGTACTCACTATCTCCCACATCTTACTCACCTGTCAAGATCATACCAATTTAAGAAAGTCACTAAACCTTCCTAAAACCCTACCGGAAATAGCTCAAATTCCTTCAGCGTTTTTTGATGGTCCATTACTTTTTGATATTTTCAAATGATTTCCACATTTTTCAAAAAAGGTTTTGTGTACTTCCAAGATACATAATGTCATTCAAAATTGAATTTAAAAAAAATGAAATGAACATTTTTTCGAAAACATGAAAAAAGTAGGTAAAAGCAATCTGATCAAATTTTCAAATTGATAAAATCCTAAAATCTTGTATAAAACATGAATCATGTACCCTATCAGCGATCTGAGGGCATATTGATGATTCTAAATTTAACCCCTCGACTACATATACAACTTACTACATCGATATGTCTCCCTATAAAACACCATTTGGGCATAAATTCGCGGAAACGTTTTCGCGACACCTTAAAATCAGCAATTCTCATACTTTCAACGAAAAGTTGCCGACGTAAGGGACCACCAAACAAAAAAACGAACTCCACAGGGAGATTCGGCATCTCAAACTCTTCAAATTGAGTGCTAGCCGTAAATTTTAAAAATCGATTTTGGAGCTTTAAACCTGAAAAAAGTGATTTTTTAGCTAAAATGGCCCTACTTTGAGGCCACGTGGCTCAGCCTCATGGTGCCGCGGGGGGCTAAAAATTTTTTGGGGTGGTTTCAACTCAAAAGGAACCACATATGTGAATTTCAGAAAATTCCGAGACCTACGTTTTTTTTCAACCCGCCCTACTGTACATGGCATGGTGACCATACCAACAGATAACAGGTAATTTTAAGAGTGAAACACATTGAAAAAATTTTACCGTTGATTTAAACAAAAGCAGAAACCTAAAAAATGAATATTTTTGCATCTTTGAAATATTTCACCAATATGTAGATGGACATGTGAAAATCTCCCCCCCCCCCCAACTTGTCAGTGAATTTACTGGAAATACCACTTTTCTGGCTATGATTTTGCAAGTGATACATATTGGAAAAATGTTGCCACCGTTGGAACAACTTTTACTTGACCAAAAATTGTGACTATACCCAAGTTTCAACTAGGCTTGTTGGACCAGACTGAAAAACCAGACAGATGAATGCAACCAGACCCAAAAATGCACACAAGACCGAGTGAACTAGACCGGACCTTAGACCTCTAAAAAAATATATATGTAAATATTAACAGAACCAATGACCCTTTTCAGAAAAAATAACAAGGACAGACCGAGACCAAAGACCTTTCTTAAAAATCAGACCAATGACCGTGGTTTGGACTTCAGTTATGTCCAATTTTTCAAATTTATAATGCCATTTTAGATGCCTATTTCGAATAAATTTCCATTATGATTCAATTTTTTTCAAAGTTTCAATATTTTGAAAGTAAAAATCCCATTTTTCAACTCATCTTATGTGTTAGGAAGCTTTTTTCTTTCTGAAAAATGAAGACCATTTTTTGGACATGGGTTGACCCATGACCATGATGAAAATTTCTGGTCAGGACCAGACCGGACCGACCTACAAAGATAAAGAATGCAGAACTGAATGACCTGACCGAACCATTTGAAAGTTCCAAACTAGGACCTTGATTTTGGAGCAACCGCAAAACTTGAAAGGTCCTACATACAAGCCTGGTTTCAACTTTGAGACCCCGGAAATACCTTGTTATGTAGTCCCATCATTTGGCTACAAAATGACTCCCAAAAACTTGGGCTCCAGTTACAAGGTTTCTACGGTGAAAAATAATGTAAACTCATTTACATCATAATTGCTATTACTGTGCAAAACCGCAAGCAAATCGGTTCATTTGGAGAGGCTGTAGCCTTGTCAGCGGAAATTTCAGCATGAAAATTCATTATCAATTTGTTGACAAACTGCGAGGGATGGAAATTTTTTTCAAATTTTCGTCTGCACATTGGTAAAATATCTCAAAAATTATCATGTTTTAGGTTTCTGATGGTATTTTTGCAATAAGTGCCAAACTTGTAATTTTTTTTCTTGAAACTGAAAAAAAATGCCTGTCCAATTTTTTGATACGTTATTCTACATGAAAAGGACTAAAACTGATCGTGGTTACATTTAAAATTATATACGAGGTTTTAAATCGATTTTTTTAGGTTTTTGAAAGTGGCAACACTGATTTTGTCATCATTCGTCGATTACCCTCTCAAAGTACTACAATTTGAAAAAAAGTTCAAAATTCTATACCACGTACAACCGGAGCAATTTGCAACTGAAATTTTTCATTTTCGGCCATTCTGGAGAACTGTAAAGTCCCACAGCTCTACCAAAAAAATCGAAAAAATGTGCGGTTTGCGTCATTCGTCATCGTTTGATGACCTCTAAACATGATCTGACTTTGAAAAAAATTGAAAGATCCCTCGTGCAAAAATCCGTCGATTTGGCATGGAATGACCCACAGTATCTTTGAAACAATGAATGCTCTTTTGTACGAAATTTTTCTCTCTCTGACTTGAAATTCTCTCACCCCCCCCCCCCACTTCTCAACCCACGAGCAAAATTCCTCGTCTTTTAGAACCATGTTCTTCTAAAAGAAGCTGATTGATTACAGTATGTTTTCCATCAGCATCTGCAACTGCGCGAGAGAGAAGTGAAGGGGAGTGCGAGTTTTTAAAAAGCAGCGTGAATTCACGTTCTCATCGTACAGTACTTGTACGTAATTCGAAAATGTAACGCTATTTAAAACACTTTTCGTTTTGGTAAGGTATTTGTGATAAATGCGCTGTCTGCGAGCTTTTTCGATCGTATTCATCACGCTTAATTAGAAATTTAACGGCTAATCGATGAAAACACGACTGTGTTTATTTTTCAACAACGAATTCCACGTAATATGTCCTCTCGTCGAGTCGTCTACAGACTCGTTTCCCTTTTTGCGAATTGTGCGAGCTTGAGCTATACCAGAAAACAACACGTATTTTCAACTACGAGTATTTATCGTTCCGGTGCTCTTCCTCCTGTCCAGAGTTCTTTGCCTCCTTTTTTTCTCGCGTGCGATTTTTTCTTTCCCCCTGCAGATGAAATAATTTAAGACTTTTTCAAGCGTTGTAACATCAATATTGTTGGAACGACGCTGGTATTCGAACTCTAAACAAGAGGCATGGGCATCGTCTTACGTTAGTTTTTAATTCGAAACATTAATTTTTTCCCCAATCGAAGCGCCCACACGGATGGTATGAGAGATGGACTGAGGAGGTAGAGGAGGGTTAGCTGAGAATACGAGTATACTGCGTGTTTTGTGTATCAACATGCGAGTGTAGAAGGAAAAATTTCCAAACAATGAGGTAATCGTCTCGATTTAGAAAATTTAGTAATGGTACGCGATTCGTTTCATTTCACTTTTTTTTTGTTCGATATCGATGGGGAAAGTGTAGAAAATGATGGGAGATTATTTTAGAAATAGGCATCACTGAAATGGAGAAAAATGAGAAACTTGAAATTTCTCGCCAAAAAAAATTTGGAGTCTGATTACGCAGGACTGCTGAAACTTGCAGAAAATCTATTGGCAGATTTTCAAACAATAATTGAGAGTAGTTTTGAAAATATTTCCCAACAATTTCAAAAGTTCAAAGTTAAGCTTTTGAAATCTCAATTTTATGATCCTTCGTGATGGGGTTCACAAAACCATGAGTATGAAGATAGGTAGGGCGAGGGGGAATGGAGCCCAGAAATTTTGGTCAAAATGTAAAAAATGTCAAATATTGTATGATATATTGTTTCATAAGTTTTAGAAAATGCCGAATATGAATATCAACTCACTTTTTTGATTCGGCCCTTCTCACGCTTCAATTTAAACCTCCCCTCTCCCCAATTTCCTGAAAATTGAAAAAATCGTGTGACAAGCAGTTTTTTAGATTTTCAGAAAATCGAAAAAAAATGTGTGATATTAGATTTAAAAACTCATTTCATTTCAACTCATTGAAATCAAACCTCGTCATAATTTGTTCTGAACGAAGCAAGAGCAACGTTTTTGAAAAAAATTGCCAATTTAAAAAAAAACTCGACCGAAGAATTTCTGATTTTTTTTGAAAAACTCGCAGTACAGCAGCAGGTAAAATTGAAATTAGAAAAAAGTTTTAAGTTATTGAAATATTTTCGAATTTTTGTACTAAAAACCAAAATTATTCTCAGAAAAATAGAACTTGGGAAAAATATACGACATGTTTTCAATAATTAGCCAGTTTTTATAAAAAAAAGTGTCTACTGTGGTGAAGGGGGGGGGGGGGTACTTTGCTTTTAGATTACAATTCCCTGGCGATCGGAACGAAAAGTCGAAGGAAATGTTGAATTCATCTAGCAAATGAAAAATTTTATGCTGCAAAATATTTTTGAACGGTTGATTTTTTATCAGGAAAGTGGGGGGGGGGGGAATGGTGAACAGGTGACATTTTTTCTCTGATCTAGTTTTAGCTCTCAAGAAATTTGATTTCACTTTCAGAAAATTTGAGAAACTTGAATTTGAAAAATCCAAATTTTAGAACGTGTCAACAGATTTTGAAAATTCAATCAGTTTTTCAAATAAAAACAATTCATGGGATTTCTTTGGTTGAACTTTAAGAAAATTCATTGGAAATTGTATATTCAAAATCGATAATTAAAATTAAAAAGCTCAAAAATGAACTTTTCGCAGAGAAAATTCAACTTTAAAATGTGAAACTAATACTATTTATAGTTATGAAAAAGTTATGGTAGAGTAAGATGCTTTTTTAGATTCTTTTACATCAGATATCAATCTCGAAAAGAATTGACACAAAAGCCCCAATTTCTTTATCAAAAATTTCAGAAGTAATTGATTACAGCCAATTTGAACACACTAAGTCCGAATATTGATTTACTTTTTCCATTTGATCTCCCCTTCTTACCAATCTTCCCAATAGTACCCTTGAACATTCTGATCTCACTCATCTGACCCCCTCTCCCTCCTCAATAGTGCCCTCAATCATGGTAAATATACCAAAAAATTTAAAATGACTCGTGACATATCGTTTGTTAGGTTTTAGAGGAGACGTTGAGTTCGAAAATTGGAAATTTTTTTGAATTCAACCCCTTTGACCCCCTCCCCCTCCTAGCCGTGCTCACGAATTTGGTTAAACTACATACAAAAAAAAAAAAAAAAAAAAATGTCGTGTGATATGTCGACTGTTAGGTTTTCAAGAGCGCTGAGATCGAATATTCACTCATATTTCGAATTTAATCCTCAATATCTCTTCAGAGCCCTTCTCAGTTTGAAAAATAAACATCGATTTTCATCAGTTGACTTCAAAAATACACGCTTATTTTGGAATTCGAGTTCTTTGTATCCTTTCAGCTTCCAAATTTGAAAAAAAATCGCCAAATTAAGGACGCTGAGGTATCCAATTTGAAAAATAAAGCATTCGATCAAACGCAGAAATTTTTTTGAAGAAATTCGAATTGTCTTGTGCAGCTTTGACAAGAATTACGTAGGTGTTCTCGTTCGAAAAATCCGTTTAAAATTGTGAATAATCTCGAATTTGTTTAGAGGTCTATCAGAATTTTTCAAAAACTGTTGGAAAATCACTTCAAGAAGTCGCTCTAGAAATCATCTGGGACTCGATTCAAAATTGGGAAGTCATCAAAAATCATTCAGAAAATTCACACTGGTAAGATTAGATGTAGATCATTCAGAAATACTATTTAAAATATGCAAATAGATTCTTTCAAGACCATTCAGAGGTCCAAATCAAATTTTCAATCTCTCGCAAATCCATTCAAATTTCCCCAAAACCGATGCAAAATTGAACAGTGACCTCAAAATGGATGGAAAACTTATTGTGATCGTCGAAGAAGCTGAAAACCAACTGTTTGATTCAGAATAGGAGAAATATGAAATCCTTCAAGGAAATTCTGGTAAATGAAAATGCATTCATATTAAGGTGAAAATCGTTCCAAACCGAACCTAAAGCTGAATCCGCTTAAAATCGTCTAAAAATTAGGCAATCTTTCTCTAATGACGAAGAAGTCCTATAAAAATCGACCAGAAATTGATTTAAAATCCAAAAATTGAGCTTAAATTGTATAAAATTGTCAAAAAATCCAAAAATCATGCCAATACGATCGAAAATTGCAGATTCATCTGTGAATTGTCTTGTCGATACAATTAGAATCATGAAGTTTTTCCAATGCTTCTAAACACTTTGGTAGAGTTTCTGGAAAATTCCTCCTTGATGATCATGAAAAATATTTTATACACGATCAAGAGCCATACGATCACCCTTGAAGATCACCTGAGACTAGTTCTTCTACTCAACAACAGAAGATCTACTCCTAGAGCTTCTTTCTGTTCACCTGGTAAGCTCCCTGCTCCGACGCACTTCTCGTACGAATTTCAAGAAAAACGTACACTCACGAATTCTGCTCCATGTTCGCCTCATCGTCTCCAGCTGGAGAAAAGAAATTACATCTTATTTCCGTCGATTGGTGCAGTGCAGAGCGACGCAGGGAGATTGAAAGAGGTGGGCCGGGCCGGGCCATGCTATATACGAAATGGCATAAACATCGCATCGTTTGGAGATATCATCGAAAGAGCGAGCGAGAGAGAAAGAGGCGTAGATTGAGCCCGAAGCGGAGGATTTCGCCGTCGTCGAACAGGCATATCGCGTAATTTGGAAACAATGAGAGCGTGCAAAAATAACCAGACTGGAAAGCGGTGCATTCGCTTCAGCTTCATTCGACAACGTTTCTATAAGTTTATCTAGCTATACCTTTTACTAGTACAACCGAGTGTACAATCTGCCTTCTGCCTTCTGCCTTTAGTGCAGCATGGTGATGGTGCTGGTGAAGCTGGCATGGCGGTACATACGGCGGTGTACAATTTTACGCTGCTGATGCTATTTACGAGTATTGACGGCGCACAGCGCACATCAGCGCAGATTAGCTCGGTGTGAAAATACGAGTATACGAGTAGGTACGCTCGGTAGCGTTAAATTTCACTTTATTTAGCGTCGTCGACGTCGTGTCGGAGTCGCATCGAGTCCCCAGCGTCTGCAAAAGATGAAATAGCCGAATAAGGGCGACATTAGGCGACAACCAAGACGGAATTTTTCTTCATCGTCTAGTCGGCTGTTACGAGTATGTTGTCGACGAGTCTCTAGTGATGAAAATTATTACCAGAGTCGTTTTTCCATCTCTTATAGCAACGCGCCGTGCGGCAGTGGCACGTTCATCTTCTGGAATACGAAAGATGCGAGAATTTCCGCATTCTTGGAAACTCGTGAACGACCGCAGGAGGGGAAACGTATCGAGAAAGTATGCCAATGACCGAAATCGTGGGTGCACCGCAAACTATGTACTTGTACAAGTAAACCTGCGAAGAAGTATACAAATACTCGATACACGCGTATATTTTTAGGTATTTGTGGCGAATCTCTATTCCGCTGTTTGTGTCTTGGCGCGATTTTTCAACGTTCTACGGCAATGGATTTGCTGCTGGTCGTTGTTGTTGAAGAACGGAATAGCACAATGACCATTTGGCTAGTATAGTAGGACTACCTTTACCTAGGCTGGGTATAATCTGATTGTTGAACTTTGCGCCGGCAACGATAACGTGCTCGGTTTGACATTGATTCGCCAATGTGCAGCGTAACTTTTCACTATTGATAATATGTTATTATCTTCTCAATGGCCAGCGAATGAATATTGTCGTGGCTCGACTCGACTCTACTCTACCTACCTACTCGGCTCCGCTTAAGTGAATTTGTAATATTTTTTCAAAGCTACAATTTGTTTCGTCCGATAGATATAGGTATTCCATTATGGTAGCATATGCATTGGTATACTAAAAATGTGTCCTTCAAATGTCATCGCGCGGTCGTGTTTCAAGTGTGCTTAGTTTCGCTCGAATTGACTATTTATCGTATAGGTACATACTTCTTAGTGCATGCAGGTTTTAACTTTGATATAGCTGATTTTAACGCAGTCAGAGGCGAATATTGGTCAGTCAAACTGAGGTTTTGTTCTGGCTTAATTTTCAGCCACTGGAGCTACTTTTTTTAGGACCAGGGTACTTCAGAAAAATAAAGGAGGGTAGTAAATAGTTCCAATGAAAATAATTTCCATGTTTGGAGAAAATAAATCATAATCTAAAGAGGAGGCCACTCTCAGATGCCCAGCTTCAATTTCAATAAAATGTGGCTTTTTGGAAAACTTTCGTCGCCAAAATTCAACAGTGTAAATAGAATTTTCAGTTTTTCAAACCCAAATTTCACTATTATCAGCCGATCTATAGTTTCAAATTTTCCCCGAATGTTTTTAAAAGTTTGCTGAAGACCTGGAGATTGGTTTAACCAGCTGAAAAATTGGTTTTCACCCACTTTCCTGATACCAAGTTAAAAATGCACCTTTACAGCGAATTTCAGCCAAACACGTCATCATGTAATTTTTGGGACATGGTTGAAAATTGGACAAAATTCACCAAAAGTCACCAAGAATCGCCAAAAGTCACAAAGATTCACCAAAAGTCACCAAGTTCAAAACTGGTCACAAATGGCCACTGCTTGGTGAATCTATCATCAAAAAATCACAGATAGTCGAAATTATTGGTGACAGATTAACAAAAGTCACCAAGATTCATCAAAAGTCACCAAGTTCAAAATTGATCACAAATGATCACTGTTTGGTGAATATGTCATCAAGAAGTCACCAGATAGTCAAATACAAATTTTCTGTTTTCGTGACTTCTTGGTGACAGATTAACAAAAGTCACCAAAAGTCACCAAGTTCGAAATCAATCACAAAATGATTACTGCTTGGCTTGGTGAATCAATGACCGAGAAGTCACCAGACAGTCAAATACGAATTTTCTATATTTTGGTGACTTCTTGGTGACAAATTACCAAAAGTCATTGAAATTCACCAAGTTCAACAAAAGTCACCAAGTTCGAAATCAATCACAAATGATCACTGCTTGGTGAATTAATGACCAAAAAGTCACCAGATGGTCAAATACAAATTTTCTATGTTTTGGTGTCGACTTCTTGGTGACAGATTAACAAAAGTCATCAAAATTCAGAAAAATTCACCAAGTTTAACAAAAGTCATCAGGATTCAACAAAAGTCACCTAGTTTAACAAAAGTCACCAATTTCGAAATAAATCACAAATTATCACTACTTGGTGAATCAATGACCAAGAAGTCACCAAACAGTCAAATACAAGTAGTCTATGTTTTGGTGACTTCTTGGTGACAGATTAACAAAAATCACCAAAAGTCACCAAGTTCAAAATTAATTACAAATGATCACTGCTTGGTGAATCAATGATCAAGAAGTCACCAGATGGTCAAATACAAATTTTCTATGTTTTGGTGACTTCTTGGCGACAGATTAACAAAAGTCACCAAGATTCACCAAAAGTCACCAGGTTCAAAATTAATCACAAATCCGCACTGTTTGGTGAATCTGGTGACTTTTCTTGGTGACAGATTAACAAAAGTGATCAAAATTCATCAAAAATCACCTAGATTCACCAAAATTCACCCAGTTTACAACTGATCACAAATGGCCACTGCTTGGTGAATCTATCATCAAGAAGTCACAGATATTCAAATATGAATTTTCAATGTTTTGGTGATTTCTTGGTGACAGATTAACAAAAGTCACTAAAAGTCACCCAGTTCAAAACTGATCACAAATGGCCACTGCTTGGTGAATCTATCATCAAGAAGTCACAGATAGTCAAAATCAAAATTATTGGTGACAGATTAACAAAAGTCACCAAGTTCAAAATTGATCACAAATGGTCCATGTTTGGTGAATATGTCATCAAGAAGTCACCAGATGGTCAAATACAAATTTGTATATGTCTTTGTGACTTCTTAATGGCAGATTAACAAAAATCATCAAGATTCAGCAAAATTCACCAACTTTAACAAAAGTCATCAAGATTCAACAAAAGTCACAAAGTTCAAAATCAATCACAAATGATCACTGCTTGGTGAATCAATGACCAAGAAGTCGCCAGACAGTCAAATACAAATTTTCTAATTTTTGGTGACTTCTTAGTGACAGATTAACAAAAGTCACCAAAATTCACCAATTGTCACCAAGGTTCACTGAAAGTCTCCAAGTTCAAAATCGATCGCAAATGGTCTCTGTTTGGTGAATTTGTCACCAAGAAGTCACCAGATAGGCATATATGGATTTTCTATTTTTTGGTGAGTTCTTGATCGAAAGTCACCAAGTTCAAAATCGATCATAAATGATCACTTTTAATTTTGAAGGGAAAATAGAAACTTCATGAAACAAAAAAAGCCATAAAAATTCGCGTTAAAAAAATTCTCTCGTGAAGAACTTTATTAAGAAAAACTTGTCTTGTATTTTTGTACAAGAGGAAAAACCCCTCTTCAAAAATTCGTTTGTCGCGAAACAAATTTTTGTTTAACCTCAACTTTCAAAAATAAAAAGCTCAAATTTGAAAAAACTTCTTTTTGAAACAACTTTTTTTTTAGAAAAAATGTCTCCAATAAACTATTTTTTGAAAACGAAATTATTTAATTTATTTTCTGAGGACTTCTTTATAAAGGGGGAATATATTTTGTAAACAACCGATTTTCGACCTCAATAAATACATACTCGCTTCAGGAAACAGAGGGCGGGGGAGGGGGGTAAACATTTTCAAGCATTCCAAAGTTTTTTACATAGAGCCCGATCAACTGTGCCAATTGAAATTTATAATTTTTTTCTTCAAAATTTTCTTAGTCGTGAGGAGAAAAAAGAAGGGCCGTATTTGAAAATTGACCATACCTTTGAGCTCAGAATCATAAAAAATGTACCAAATCATTTATGAATCACTACATTTAAAAAAAAAATGGTTCATGCCTTTCAAAACGCAACACACTAAAGGTTATAGATTTTTCGTGGAAATAACTCACTGAAGAAATTAATTTTCCATTATGATGACCAATAATAATAGAAGACATTTGAAAATCATTCGAATTATACGGTCGAGCAAGTATTTCTATTTTTCTTCCATTTCGTCAAACGTTCCCCCTTCGGACATCATTCAGCGATTCTATGGTTCAACACTTGGATGTTACCTATCTACTGTATAAGTATACGAATGTGAAAGCCGAAACCGAATAAAATAAATCTTATTCCAATTCGATAATCGGATTACTCTACTGGTTGACTTTAACACGGCGATAAATTGAAACCTCGACGTATGGTATAGTATACGACATTTTAAACATTGAAAAGAAAAAACAATCGGAAAAGAAACACACAGAGAGCTATATTAATTCAAAGGCGTCGGTACATATAAAGATAGCTACTATAAATTTATGCGTACACGTGTCGCAAATCTGCTAAAATTACAAAATCAAGCTCTGTGTATTAAAGGGGAGGTTGTGGAAAGACGAGTATTATTAAGTACATTCGATATTGTCGGTCACAAATCTTAGATTGTTTGGCGTTCAACGTTGGGGAGGACGCTGCGAAGTGCGATCGTGTATTCTTCGGAGGGTTTTAAATCAAAACGACAGACAACGACGACGACGCTGCTTGCCTTTGTAATATCGTATTCAAATAAATCAGTCGACGAAGCAAAAATGAACCCCGAGTGCCGAATATTACTATGATTCGGCGATGGTGTTTTAAAATAAACTATACGATCGACTAGTCGCCTATTTCGAATCAATTATAAAACGTTTGGTTGTTGGCACAACAAAGGAACTGAAGATACCTCTACATTGTTTGGATATTTAATTGAAGTCCATTAATATCTCATTTAGTACGTTGTACCGGGATAAATATTCATAAAGGTGGTGGATACGAAAATTAGTCCAATTTATATAGCTGAGGCGAGTTATTATTAATGAAACTGTTTCATTAATTAAATACCAACTAGACCTTGAACGTTTTAATAAGCTCGTCTATTATTTTTTACTTTGCTTTTATGTAAATGGCTCTCTTTGTGGTGGTAAAATAAACACTACGTGTCAGCATGATTACGCAGCTTAACCAATTAACGAAGCGATTTTCTTTTAAAATTGACGTCTCAATTCGAGCGTCACTCGAGTCAAATTAAACGTTATAAGAATTCGCTGGCCGCGTTCGCCTTCTTCGACTCCCTATTTATTTATTTATTCTTTTTTCCACTTCGACTTAGGTGCTTATACTATTTTTAAAATTACTCATCTCCTTTATTTCGAGTTCGACGCTTGCAAGTCGAACTCGGAACCGAACGCGAAGGCGAAGGCGAACCTACCAAGCCGACTTGATGTTCGCGTGTTGTACAGCTTCGGTTCACAGGATCGTGCGCTTTTACATGGCCGACCACAACGTCCAACGTGTCCAATTACTGTGTGTTTTATGGCTGCATTTGCATTTCAATCGACGTAGTACGAGTACTTCCTAAGCTTTTTGCCGGATCTGCATTTGGAGGCGGAATGGTCAAATTTCAACTTGTTGAAACGTGGTTGATGATGAGTTTTATCATCTGTTGTTTGGATGGTCAGAATATCGAGGGGTGTCTAACGGTTCTGCAAGTCTTGCAGTTGTCCTGCTTTTTACCACTTTTCATGAAAAAGTCCTGGTTTTTTAAAAATCAGACTTCAAATTTTCAATTAATTCCGACTATTTTTGGAATTTTGAAAAAAATTTTGATCTCGCTTCATTCGGGCTCGTCTGCTTTTCTTTTTCAAGTTGGAATTTTTTTCTAAAAATCATTCAAAGCATTAAATTCACCCAAAAACGTCAAAAATCGATAAAATTGAATTAAAATTTGTGAAAATTCACAAAAAATTGCGTACTGTGTAGTTGAAGAAACACGTTGAAAATTACGACATGAAAAAATTTTCAAAACATTAAAATCATTAAAAATTGAGAAAAACTGGCACAAGCAAATTCCGTGAAATTTAGTGAAAATTTAAATCACTCAAAAAAAAATACCAAGTCATCCAAAATTACCAAAAAATGAAGAAATTTCAGCACAAAATTAAACCAAATTTAAGTATTAACAATTCAGCATTTTTTTGCCTAAATTACCAAAAAGAAGTCAAAAGTTCTGTTAAAATTGTCAGAAAGTCTCATTTGTGCCAAAATTGTCAAAAAGTTTTATTTCTAGTAAAAATTTTAAAAAAGCTTTAATTTCTCTAATTCTCAGAAATTACAGTTTTTCGTCACATAATAGCCGAAAGTGTGTTACAGGCAGGAATATGGCCACACTGCTAGTGTAACTAGCTGTGTTTCCTCTCTTTTCCCTTCGGGGGGTGAAGAATAATGTACTTTGTACATTATTCTGATAACCAACTTCAGTATTAAGTGTCTTTTTGAATCGTCTTGGTGCGAGTTCGTGTGATTCGCGACAAGTATGATTATTCGGAAAATTTGTTAAGCTTCGGAAAATTCGAATATATTCGTGTAATTAAATCAGTTAAAGCACAAACGCGTAGTGTTATTGATTACTACTCTGTGAGTTTGGGAATGACGAACTTGAAGCTTATTAATTACTCTGTCCTTAGGTAATAAAAGTGGGTATGGTCTTTTGATCTACAATTATACGGTAAACTTGATATATTATCATCTATTCGGCTTCAGTTAAGTAATACTCTCCCTCCTCTCACATTTGGCGCCCGAAAATTCGGTTTTAAGGGCATGTGTGACTGAAATTTTGTATTTTGTGTGAGTGTGAACAGGTACCTCGTGCGTGTATATATTTGCATTGTAAAAATTTCCTCCACATGTGTATTTTTCTAGTCATTTTGTAGTTATTTTCGTGTATAAAAATCATGTATTTATTACAAAAGTCGAATGTGTATAGTTTAAGGGAAAATTCTTGAACTTGTGAACAAAAAAATTCTAGTCGTTTTGTGAATTTTTGTTCAAAATTCATCGTGTATCGTGTCTGCTAGTGCCTAGTTTTCACGATCAAACAAGGTAGTACCTAGTGCTAGTGAATAGTTCGGTTCAAGGTTAAAACATCCGACCAAAAGTGGCTGTTATCTTTTTATGAACATTTCTGAACTCGTTGCAATAAGTTTCAGCCATTATGTATTCGATCGTTCTGTCGAGTGTTTGTTCTATTTCTGTGCTTTTTTGAACTTGTGAATTTTTAGTGGAAATTTATCGTTTTCTTTTCGCAAATTGATTTTATGTCTAGTAGTGAAGAAGATTTCGTCATTCCCCGCCCCTACCGCGTTCGTAAACGTACCGCACCTCAAACTCGCGATAGTTTAGCAAATAAACAACGCCGATTAAATTCGAAAAAATCCGTGTGTAAAAAATCGATCGCGAATCCGGTTTCATCCGCGAATCAACCGTTCGTTTTTAACACATCAACGCCGAAGCCATCGTCATCTGGAATTCAACGTGACATCAAACCTCAACAAATCTTCACGCCGATCAATCCTGTGCCAAAGCCATTACCTCAGTTCACCGCTCCATCGCTCTGCTAGGATTCATACGATTTGAATCGAACAAATATTCAACAGGTAACTTTGCCACGATTTATTAGCGATTCTAGTGCCGAATTTAGCCCTCCAAGAATGGCTCAAAATCACGAAAATCGTTTTCCGCAATTCGGACCAGTGCCTGACGAACCGATAATTCCAGAAGCTGATAATTTCGACATTAAAGATGTGCTTCGTAAAAACAAGCAATATGTGCAATATTACAAAAATGCACTAGGCGCTCGTGCCGATGAAGCAGAGGCTGGTATTCGCCAAAATACCAATGATATTGCTACTAATAATGCTGCGATCCAACGATTGAGTCAACTTTCAGTTACGATAGGTGAAACTGTGACTAATAACAGCAATGCAATTGCTGCAGTTGGTGTTGCTATGCAAGATTATCAAGCTGCCCAAAACACCCACAATGATTATATCCATCGTCGAGTGGAAAATAATCACAGAGAGGTGCAAGATCAAATTAAAATGAGTAACGATTTCATCACCACCGGCTTAATTCCAACTGTGCTTGATCATAATGAAGGCATTGAACGTCTCAAAGCTCTTCATCAACAACTACTTCTATCAGCTACCAAAAATGCGGATGATATTACCAATTTGAATCAATGTGTCACCAACGAGGTGAGAACTTTGGAGCAAGCTGATGAAGCCAATGCAGCAGCTTTGAGTGGATTTCGTGAGTTAACCAATCAAAATATCGCGAATTTAAACACGAAAGTTGATAATCATATTACTCAAGCTGTGGAATGCACCGGTGAGATGATCAACACGATTCAAGCTTTAACCCTCCAGTGTACTCAAAATACTGAAAAGCTCAATCAAGGAATTCGTTGCAACGGTGGTCATGGCAATAATAACAACAATAAAAAGACAATCACCATCGAACCATCATCGTTGGAAAAATTCGGTGTAAATTTCGATAATTCAAACAAGTATTTTCCTCATCATTTTGTTGGTCGCTTCGAAAGCTACACGTCAACCATCAACATACATGAATCTCAAAAATGTCTCATTTTTCGTGGTCTCATTAATGTGTCCAATAGCAAACACTGGATTGACTCAAAATCAGATGTTGATGAATTTGATAAAATGAAAGAATTTTTCTTTGACGAATTTTGGTCGTTAGAAATTCAGCAAGAAGCTTTGGCATTCTTCAGAGATCATTTGCAAATCGCAAAAGACACACGTAGTATGTCGATGATCTTTGAAAAATGGATTTCATCCATGAAAAACATGGAAATTCTAACTGAAACGATGATCATTTCAAATATTTTATCAAAAATTCCAAATACTGTCTTGCCTGATGGAGTTGATCCAGGTGTTAGCAATTTAGTCGAATTAACCGCGTATATTAATCGATTATCGAAAGTTCGTAGGGATTCGAATGTTAAAAAAATGAGATTCCATGACAACTTTAAGAAAGACAACCGCGATCAACAAGGCAACAAAGGAGGTATGGCTGGCAAAGGATTCAAGAATGATGCGAAGAAATTCTTCAACGATATCAACAAAGTCGATACAGGTAATGACGATAATTCTAGTAATAATAATAATACTGATGATAATGCCGATCCACCTCCTCCCCCTCCTACCACCGAAACGGAAAAGGGAAACGACAAACGCTAGGCAAAGGGCCTAAACCTAGCGAGTCGTCACCAGGCCCAAATTTGTCCCAATTTTCTGATTATGTCTTTATTGGTGACGGTCTCGCATTCGTGGCTCAAAGACACGAATTAGGGACTCACGTAGAGATGCCACCATACCTACGTGACCAAATTTCACTCCCCCGATTATATTCAATTTTAAAAGAAACGAAATTCGAAAAAGATAAGTTTGTAATAGGATTAGCTCAAATAGAATATAATCATAGTAAAAAACCTTACGAAATAATAGGTAGAGAAGTCCAAAATATTCTGAATTTATTATGCAGTCGTGGGGCAAAACAAATTATAATTTTACCTCCTTTTGTAAAACCAAAATGCGCAGGTGATAAGGGTGTATCGTTATCAAGACACGCCATATATTGTCAAATGCTAGCATCCTTCACAAGGGATCCTCGCATTATATTTTGGAAATCACCATCTTTTGTTTATTGTCAAACAGAAGCAGCTGTAAGACAAGGTAAAAATTATGAAAGCCCAATTGTTGATAAAAATCGCGATCTCATACCTATAGAAGAAAAGTTTCACTACTCGATGAATTGTAAAAAATATTTTCCAAAAATTTTTACATATGAGGAGGTGGTGACAGCTTTAAATAAGGAGATGTCGGAGTTGATAGCACACAATAAAAAAATTGAACAAAAACAAAAAGAGTTCAAAGAAATTTGTGAAAAACGTCATCTTAGAGCCCAAAAACGTCAAGAAGCTAAGGATGGTACTTTGTTATTTATCCCTGAAAATATTCAATACATGGGCAAAAATTCCCAAAAAGTTTTAGATAATATTTCACGTAATTGTAAAATACCAGTAGGGGATCCTTTAAATGACCCAAAACCTTGGGAAAATTACAAATCTCACAAAAGATAACGAATTGTATATTAAAGAACTTTTTGAACCAAGAGAAGCCAAAGAATCCGAACCAGAACCAGAGGATGTTCCAAAAGAAGATCCTCTGAAGGCTGAAAAAGAATTGGCTGAATTTTCGGAAACTCATTGTCCTACTAAATTTTTTGAAGTGGAACATAAATCAGCTCCGATTGAACCTATTTTACAAGGTAGTTTTAAAGGTATCTATCCTATGAATAATATTAATTTTATCGATAACATTGATTACACTAACATCGTCAAAGAACACGATATGAGTGATTTAGAAAGATCTCAAATTCCTGATGCAATGACAACAGAACAAGATCAATCTCACGTTGTTGCATTGGGAATAGGTAAACAAACGGAAACCATAAATGAACAACTCGCTGTCTTACTTGACACAGGTGCACTACCGAATGTTTTGGCAAAATCAACAGTGTCGTATTTAACGAAAAATCATCCTGAAGCCATAAAATATATTTTATTAAATCGCCCTGTCAAGCTAAGAATGGCAAATGGAAATATTGTTGATTCCATGTCATGTATGGTTTTGGTCAGTTTATTTTTCGACGATATTAGATTACGAATACCCTTTTACGTAATGGATACACCACACCATACTGCGATCATTGGTAGGTTATCCATGATAATCTTAAGTATTCAAAACGTATTCAAAGGAGGATACGCTTTTTGTCAACCGAATGCCAAAAAACGTAGAACTTTGAAGTTTTTGGATGCAAGCACGTTCCAAGGTGCAATGCGAATATGTGAATGTCGTCACGTTGAAGCATACGAAAATGAAATCGTATACGATACAGCTCAGTATACCGCTAATACCACCAATATGCACATAGATGTTGAAATGGATAACCATGCTGAAATTTATTTGAAAAATTTACGTAAAAATTTGAACATTTTGGCTGAAAAGGGCAAAATTACGCAGGAAACTGCTGATCAAACGTACAAACAGTTTGCAATTTTTGCTCCGATTCATAGTAAGTACCCAGGTCAATATAAGGGGGAAAAAGTAAAATTTAATTTTAAACCCTGTGATGATCATTTAAAACAATGGGTGGGGGAAAAATATCGTCCTCCAAAAAGACTTATGGATCAAATTAGGCAAAATTTAAAGTGGATGATAAAACGTAAAATGGTTAGACCTTCAAAATCGCCTTATATCAACACCATGCAACCAGTAGTAAAAAAATCAGGTGACCTCAGAATTTGTTTAGATGCTTGTGAATTGAACGTTTTTCTTCAAAATGTCATGACAGAGCCACCTCCAATTGAAAGCATAATTTTCGACGGTGGAGATGACGAGTTCTTCTGCACCTTAGATTTTACTGCTGGATTTTGGCAGTTGGTTCTAGATGAAGAATCTTGCAAATTTACTTCTTTCCAACTTGATGGCCAAGTCTACGAATTTTTGAGAATGCCTTACGGTGTAAAAACTGCAAGTGCAGAATTTATTCATATGATTAATGAAGTATTCAGAGATCTTGAGGGAATTCACAAATTTGTAGATGATGTAAAGGTTGCTGGCAAAACTTTCGATCAACTTAGAGAGCGTCTATTTAAGGCTTATGAACGTATACGCGATGCAGGTCTTACTCTCAATGCCACAAAAACATTTTTATTCATTGAAAGAACTGATTATTTAGGGTTTTTAATCGAAAAAGGCACGATTGCCAAACAATCGCGAAAAATTGAAAAATTTTTGGAATTCGAGAAAAAACATACTAAAAATGGTAAATTTATTTTAGTCAACATCACAGAAGTGCTACGGTTGATTGGTTTAACTGGACTGTATCAACGATTCATTCCAGAGTATCAACAAATACTCGCACCATTTTATGAACTTGCGAAAAAAGATAAAGATTTTCTTTGGGAGCAAAAACACGAAGATGCATTTGCCAGATTGAAGGCAGAATATTTGAAAAATTTTAAATTAATGCCTCCCAAAGAGAATGAGGATCTTTATTTGAACACGTTTGTCTCTCCCGACGCAATGAACGCTGTCCTCTACCAAATAATCGACGGTGAGGAAGTAATTGTAATGTATGCTAGCTATGTGTTTAAAAGTCATCAAAAATTATTCACAATTTACTCTTGTAAAAATTATGCATTCATTAACCATGTGGTTAATGGGTCGAAAAATTCACGTTCGATCAGATCTAAAATCCATCGTAGATAAATTCAAGACTCTCACTCAAACGCATAGAAAGGCTGCAGCATGGATAACAGAACTCAGCGGCTTTGATATCCATTATGATATAAAAAGCAAAAGTAAAAAGCTTTTCAATGTTCAAGCGCCGGAATTGACAATCGGATCAATAGGTGGTGAAATGCCGGATTATTACGAACCCGATCCGGATTTCGAGCCTCAAAAACTAGAATTATGTCTAAATACAGTGGAGTGGACTCAAATCCCACCACTAGAAGTAGAATTCACCGAAGTGCATGCTCAACAACACCTCAGGTTACTTGCTGAAATTCATGCTGAACAATCAGAAGATGATTTTTGTAAAAAAATTGTAATAGCTCTTAAAGCAAATCATCAACCTTCAGAAAAACAGGCAATAAAAAGCCAAAATTCGAAAAAACGTCAATATTGCTTAATTCCTGATCAAAATAATAATGAAGTTTTGTATCGTTCATATGATGAAATTCATAAAGTACCTGTGCTTCCTGCGTCATTATTTCGCGATACCATCGATTATCTTCATGTCCTATATGGTCATATTGGCACTGCTAAACTCGAAATGATTTTTAAACGTCACTATTTTAGACCAAATGCTTTGTCTTACATTCGTGAAATTACTTCATCGTGCATTATATGTAAGATGAACAAAAATTATGTAATGAGAAAGGTGATGGAGTATGCTCAGATCGAATCATTCGCCATAGGTAGTGTACTTTCAGTAGACATTTTTGGACCAGTGGCATCTCGTAAAGGCCATCCAAAATATTTATTAGTAACAAAAGATGTGTTTACAAAAAAGGTCTGGCTACGAACATTATTCAACATAAAAACTAATTCTATTTGCAAAGCAATGGAATCAGTTTTAGACGATATCAAAAATCGTGGATTTAAGGTAGAAAAAGTGATAACCGATAATGCATCGCAATTTATTAGCAATAAGTGGTGCATTTTATTACGTTCTTATGGAATAAAAATCGGTCATACAACACCCTACAATCCAATGTCGTCACTCGTTGAGAGAACAATGCGAATAATTGGTGATAAATTAAGAATCAAAATTAATACTTCATTCGATCTGAAACGAGACCACCATGGCTGGTATAGGCACATTGAAGATATTGAGCAAGAAATAAATAATACCCCAACTGATGATGGTTTCAAACCGAATGAAGCTTGGGGAATTATTGACGAATTAGCGCAAGGTTTTGCTACACCTGATCAAACTTTTGATTTTAAACAAGGTTTAAAACAATTGATTGAAAATGCTGCACAAAACGAGTTTAAATCGGTGACTTCTAAATACCTATTAGAGAATAAATTAAATAAGAATGATTTTACTCCTGATCGAGACGGCCATGTTCGTATAACAGCGGACGGCGCCTGCTCGAGAAATGGCGACGACAACGCGATTGCTGGAATAGGTATTTGTATAAAACCTGAAGGCAATCACAATGTTTCAGAACGAATTTCCCATCCATTGTTTAGAAATTCCAATAATTTGGCAGAATTAATTGCAATTGGTGTAGGATTACAAATTATGCTTTACAATGGTGTAAAAAAATTAAAATTGTACACTGATTCGAATTATGCTGTAAAAGCAATCAATCAAACGGTTCATACATGGATGAAAAATGGATGGAAAAATTCTCGAAACAAAGAGGTTACTCACAAAGAACTTTTCAAGGAAATTTTGAATTTGATGTCTAAATTTGAAAATTGCGAAATTTTACACGTCTTCGCAAGACGATTTGATTATACAAACATCATTGCTGATGGCTTGGCCAAAAAGGCAGTGTATACTTCAGAAATGCAAATTCAGAAAATTGACGAAATGTCAAATCGTCAAGTAATTGAAAATTTCATACGTGAGAAACGCCATCTTCGTCGAATAAAGGAGGAATATTTATTCAACAAACTCCATGGCGACCCAACACCTTTAGAAAATGGCGATATGGTGCTTTTAACCAAGCACAGACATTCCAGTTTTGAAAGGGGCACTACTGGTAAATTATATGCCAAAAGAAGCGGACCTTATATCGTAAAAGGCCGTCCTGCCCACAATTGTTATATTATTGAATCAACACATAAAAACAAATTTGAACGTTTTGTCAATATTCGTCAATTGACATTATTTTTAACAAAAGCTCAACAAACAAAACTGGAATCAGATTCGATGCTAAAGTCTAAAGTTGATAAGCGAACCATGGAAGAAAAAATTCATGAATATCTAACAACTCATGAAAAAGAACTGGAATTGGATGTGGATCAAGAAGTAGAGTTAGAACCTCGTGAATACGTCATAGAAAAAGCAGCTCAAGTTTTGAAAACTAGAGTACAAAATGCTGAACGCGATAAAAGAGCAGAAAATCGCAATAAAAAACCAGAAAACCCAGATCCACAGCCAACAATACCAGCAAAGCCACCTGCTGATCAATTAGTCAAAGTTTCTTCAAATTCAAACACCAATCAGCAGGGGCAAATGGTACCTACTAACACTTCGTCTGAGCAACCTTTCAAAAGAGGAAGAGGAAGACCTCGCAAACAGCCAATTACACCTACTGGCATAAATGCTTGTGAAATCCAAAATTCAGATTGCTCAAACGAAGATAAAAATGATAGTCAACCTCTGAATAGTATTTTTGGCAATTTTGCATATAGTGAAGAAAATGAATTACTTTTTGATGCTCTGAACGAATTTATCACTGAATCATCTGATTCAGATGACGACGATGACATCACAAAAGAAATATCATGTATTCAGAAAATTTATTCACAATCAGAACATTTTGAAGATAAACCAAAAAATTTCAATTTCATGTTCGGAAATTTTGAACAGCCAAAAAATTATGATAAAATCAAAAACGAACCAATATCATCTGAAACTTTACCAACAAATCAAATTTCATTTGGAAATTACACTCCTGAAAAGGAAATTAATGAGATAGATTTTATCCCTGTAAAATACGAAATAGATGATGGTTCAGATTATGATTCAGAGGTTTATGACTCCATTTATGATTATGAGTATCAATTAGAAAATATAGACGATCAAATAGTGTCTGAAAACGAAACAGAATCCAACTCAGAATCCGAATCAGAGCTTGAAGAAGATGAAGAGTTGGAATATGTTGAAAATTTATTCAGATACTACCAATCAGAGGAATCAGAACAAAGTGATGACAAATCAAATGACGATAATGAAACTGACGATGAATATTCTTCATCAGAAGAATCATAGTTCAATCTCAAATGACAGTCGAATTTATGATACGTTCCGAACCCTCTGATAAGAACAAACATTTATTGTGTATTCGTAGTGCAGTTAACTTGTAGTTTATAGCGTTAACTTATTGTGTAATTGTGTGAAAATAGGTAATTTTTCGTGTCAGGTATGGAAAAATTACTTTCAATTTTCTATCTCCCATCGTCTAGTAAATGTTGTTATTTGCACCTTCAATTAAAACATCTGAATGTCACTCAATACAAATCAAAAATCCGAAATTATGATCTAAATTTTCGTGAATCTGGTATCAATCTAGACGATTCTAAATCCAATTTACCTACTTCTTCTCGTCGATGACATGACGCATTGGATGAAGGGACTTCACAACAAGGTGGAGTTTCCTCCCAGGGGATCACTCGGACTGAAGGAGAAGGATCTAAGGATCTAGCTTCATTAATATCGATTGATAAAAAAGATCTTAAACGAAAACGTAAATTTGATCGAAACAAACATCCGTTGAAAAGTTTGAATTCAACCAAGCTTACTTTACATGAGCGATTTTCTAATTTGGCTAGATGCATTTGTGACGAGTCAGATGATTTTATCGAACGATTTTGGTTTACCTACAACTCATTTTTCCCTCTCTCCGCCACTTGGTTAGATATGTTATTACAATTAAGAATCGATCCCAAAATCCCACCATGCGTGTTGGAACGTGTCGAAAAATGGTTCAAAAATCGTACAGAATCATCAAAATTTGCATTCGAATACGATGTCAGAACCAAAGGCATTGTTGAACGCAACAATCGCCTTTGGTACTGGAAAGTAAATCAGGATGGAGTTGGCGAATTACGTCACAGAAAAATTGATGACAAATGGAGAGAATCTCAAAATCAGTTCAAAAAAGAATTCGAAAAAGATAGAAATGCTTTCATCAAAAAATATTCCAAAAGAAAGCGTTCATCATAAAAAACTTTCGCACACGACATCAAAATAAATTTCTCACATCGTGGGGCATTTATTTTTCAAAAAACATGTCGATTTTAATCATCAAAATTTATTCAACTTTCAAACTCGCAAATCATGCATTTTTATTCATGTACAAAAATTTACCATCGTAAAATATCGCCTAACTCCGAACTAAAAATATTTCACGTCGTAACATCATGATTTACAACAATGCAACGCAAAAGCTCCAACGAATTCAAGGCCGTATATCGTTGTAACTCTATTGTTCCGCTACAACGACGAGAACGCTTCAAATCCGAAGAGTTTTCGTCAAGCGTATAGGGGGGGGGGGGTCGATTCTGGTAATCTCACGCATCAAAACGCGTTTCAAACCGTTGCAAGTTGCGTTTCAACAATGCAACAACGGACGGTGCGGAAGGGAGAGGGGAATTCATGGTTTTTCCCTGGCAGAGGAATTGCAGCACGAATTTTTCTGCCAGTCTGTTCTTTCTGCTCTTTGAGTGTATTATTTTGTGTGCTATTTTCGTGCTAATTTATTTTTTGTCGTTATTTTTCGCGTTATTTCTTGATTATTAAATTTCAACCGTGTAATAAATCGCAATTTTTTCAAAATTTTTCGTAAATTGTCGCGAAATCGTCAATTTTTTGAGGTGTATCATCGAGTGTAAGATTCCAGCGGAAAGATAAAGCGTATATAATCACGTAAGTTGAGAATTGCCTCAAGTATTTTCCATCACTGTGCATTTTATTTCGTGAATCAAAATTTTAGAAAAGTGTCTCATTTAGATAGGTGAATTTTGACTTACGAAACATGGCTTATAGTATGTGGGAGTTCCATCCTCAGTTAATTAATTTCGATAATAATGACGAAGAGTTATTATACGTAGCTAGAATTTTTCTATGGATGAGCCTTATCAGGCTCATGTATCGTCATAGGCCATTGATGATAGAAGGTTCAAGTCGTAGAATCATAGCAATGAATGGCAGACTTTATTCTTTTGAACGATTGCCATTCAGAGCAAATTACCCAATGGAAGCCTATTTGGAGGCTTATCACAATCTCCATAGACCACGAAGAAATCGTCGTCGCAACTGATCAATTCGATAGGTCTTATCATCAATTCGTGGTCAAAAATTCATCTTTGGTATTTCTTTATTTATTTTTCATTTTTTGTTTAAAACAAAATTCATCTTTATATCTAGCTATCGTCTCACTAAATTTATCGATTTCTCAAATCTTTTCGTTAATATGATATTTTTTCTCATCTGTCAGAATAAATTTAGTGAAAAATTTTGTCATTTCAGTGGAAAATTTTGATTCGAGTGGAATTCTTTCAAGAAATTTTCCCATACATCAGTCAAGCGTAAGTCAGAAGTCATGTCTCTTTCTACCGAATTTGAAATCGATCCAGTATACGATATTATTCCTTATCTACGCCAAGATTTGGCATATTTTCAAAACAAAATCAAATTTCAAGAAGAGGAAAAACCTGATCCCAAAGCTGACTGGCTGAAATTTTTCCCAACTCTTTCGATGAGTAGAAATGACCGAATATTCAATCTACTAACTATGCGTCATCTGTATCACAACATAGTCCTAGATGCCGAAAATCCGCATGGACCAAGACCACCTGTCACACTATCAGCTGGTGGAGTAACGGTTAATTTCACGACTATAAACAGAAATCGTCCGCATCGCTTCAGCACGATACACGCAATTTTTGGGACCAGTCAGTCAGTTTTGCATCAGCATCCAATCAGGATTCCGTGAATTACGATCATCGTCAGAAATAATCGCATAGTAGGGATCGAATTTGAGGATGATGATTAGGTCATATTTTTGAATAGGTTGAAATGTCATTCGATGATTTCTACTTTGATTTTTTTTTCTCAAATCAGAAGATAATTTTATTTTTTCATTCAAATTCTTCTATCTAATTTCAGTTGGAGTCTATACTAGAAAAAATTGAGAAAAATTGATTCGCAAATCAAACAAGATGCCTTTGATTTATCGTCGCCGAAAATTGGAATTTTACGAAGATGATGATACATCATATTTTGAAAACTATAAAACAGCCATGTGGCATGAACAAAAAGTACTGTATTGCAAATACAGGTACGAAAGAATGATGCAGAGACGATATAGACCAAATCAACGAGATTCAATTCGCGATTCTTTCAACTATATCCAATATCAAATTCGTCAAAATTCTATCGAACCACCGCGATTTAGTGTTTTTATTAACAACACTACACGTATTTCGATGTTTCGTTTATGGAACCTTGATTTCATTGTCTGATAGGTATCAATTTTGCGAATCAATTTGCGATCAATAGAGGGAAAATTGCTTTTGTTTCATTTTTTTGATTATAATTTTATTCATTTTTTTTTATCAAACTATCTTTTCTTTTCATCAAAGGTTTGGACTGCGTTGATCATGCCTAGGATACTACAAAAACGCGAATCATCAGAATTTTTCGAAAATCAACTATGTTGGAACGAAACAGACGAATCATCAGAACGATGGAATTTTATCCCTTATCAAAATTCGAATCCGTGTATCAACCGATCTAACAAATTCTTCATCTATATGTGCATCGTGCATGATCTGTACAATCCAAACGAACCATATCCGGTTCCAGATCCCATTGTTTTTACAACAGAAGGAATGCGTTTTTATCCGGATAGGATTCCTCCTAGATCTTCGCGGTCCAATTCTTTTGTTCAATCGTTATTCAATACGAATCAAGAAATTTTGCATGAAAATGCGCTTTATTTACGCACTCGTTTGTAAAATTTTTTTTATCCTCAAAAAATTCACAAAATAGGAACATCTTCATGTCATAGACAATCGTGTTCGGTAAACCGCGTGCAATTCGTCGAATAAATTCGTATCAAAATTATCCAATAATCATCATCAATTTTTCAACTTGTTACAACAGGATGAAGCTCCAGTACTCCGCATTTACGTGCGCAAGCTGCTACAGTAACATGGCCCAGGAACCTGATTCATCTCAGCCAACTGAATTGGCATATTTGGCCGGGTGCGGCTGCTTGTACCACAGGGAGTGTTTCAGAGCCCACTTTGGCAACAATCTAGATCCAACGGGCAGAAACACAAAAACCTGCGCCAGGTTATCCTGTGGCCAAACAATTTTCGAGCATCACCGCACGATCGTGAAACCTCGTATCGGCAAATTCGTCATCACAGATGAGTCAGCAGCAGCGGAGAATGACGCAGCTTTAGCCAAAATTGAATCTCTCACGTACGAGGTAAATAATCTCCGAAACGCCTTGACGACGGCCCAAACCAGCGAAAAAGAAGCAAAAAGGCTGGTAACGGAGGAAAAGTTAATAACGGCGGCGGTGGAGAGGAAGCACGAACAGTTCAGAAATAAGTTGTTAAAACAGTATCCAAACATCAAATTGGATCTGCATGAGAGCTGTGTCGAATGTCCAGTACCTCCCAAAATTGCGACAATCGAAATACCAGTCAACAATCATGCCAATGATTCGATTACCAAACAAACTTCGACCGTTACTATGTCGTCATCACCAGAAAAAATTCCTGAAATCATCGACATCGAAACTGAGTCACCGGTAATAATTAATCCTTCAATTGCGTCATCTCTAAAACGTCCGTCGATTTCTATTCCAATTTTTAACGAGGATTCGCCGATTTTTAAAAGAAATGCGTCTGCTGATCTCGATTTCGCTCCGCCGAAAAACCTCAAAATTAATCCAACTCGTAGACATTTGAATCCAAGGACGATTCCTACCCCCCGCCGACCTCACGTGGAAACAATCCAAGCACTAAACATGCAAATGGAAGTCGACGAGGGGCATGAAAAAGAGGATTTACGTACTTCGAACTTGGAAAACAAAAAGACCGCACCGGTGCGCAACTCGAATAAACCGCGAGTAATCGAAAAACCGCGAAAAGATTTAAAACGAATTGATAGATCATCGCGAAAATCCCCGGTCAAAAATATAAAAAAGTTACTTAAATCTGTCGCTCAGACCGAACGCGACATTCTATTTCAAAAACAGACGGACGATGGATTTTTCAAAATGTATCAACTATCTCCTTCAGCGCTTCAGCCATTCAAACTAACTGGATATGGCAGAACAGGTATGGTCCAGACCAAGCATTTCCAAAATGGAAAAAATGCGATGTTTATTTTGGACTCGTGCTTAATCGGCGACGGTTACGTTTATGGAATCTTGACAGCCCAAGGAATCCATACCGATTTCTCTGAATCTTTTTCCAAAAGACTGATGAAAATCGATGAACTTTCAGCTGAGCTTAGTCGGTACGTTAGTTTGCCAAACAGCATCATGCTGTCCATCGGTAATTGCGAGGCGCAGACTAAAGTATCAGCTGATGAATTTAAGAAGAATTTCGATGACCTAATTGATTTGTTACAACGAAAAGGTAACAAAGAATTAATCGTATTCCCGATCATGCGCCATGCAAATGAAGACAACGAATCGTACGAAAAAATCGACGATATTTTACGCAAAGGTGGTGATAATTTCAACGGTACCTATGTTTACTACACGAAGGCGGTAAATGAAGCCCGCAAAAGATGGACTGAGCCCAAATGGGAAAATAAAACCTTGTCATTTGCGAGAGGTTTCTTCAATCTACTTCTTCGTTTAATTCGAATCGAACTTCAAGATCCAATGTACAACGATCGTGACTTCCCTCCGCTGCCGCCTCCTCGTCAGTAAGCTTCAATTTACGGGTTCGAACTTTCTTTTTACTTATATTTTTCCTTAACATTTAATCCTATTGCATGGTACTAACACCATTTGATTTTTATCATGTACAATGATTTTCTATTCACAGCAAAATATCACTAGCTTGACTCACATTCAACAACAAAAGATTTTTCACGAATCATAAAAAAGAAGAAAAAATCGTAAAAAGAATGATTCGAAAATTTCAAAATTTCTCTCATCGTCTTATCTACAAATTTTCAAAAACTCGTAAAAAAGGCATACATTCTGTAGAATGTTTCAAAAATAGCCAAACAGGACGACGAAAAATTATTTCTCTTTAAAAAAATTAATTATCAAAAAGTGAGCTCAAGCACAAAAGTGAAATTAGGTCAATTTTTCGATGACTTATTTTTGAAAAAACAATCGTAACAACAATAGCAAAGAATTCAAGATAAAAACTTTGCTATTTTGTACTCAAAAACATCTCTGTAGAATAGGGAAAGATTAGGTAAAAAATTGAAAAGTGAACCCAAAATTAATTGCAAATTGATATAAAGAGCTGACGTAGGGAATAGAAAATTGATCAGTTGATCATGATTTAATTATTTTGTCATATTTTTTCTTATATTTTTTCTTTTTCATTAATCGTATTAGTCACCATTTACCCAAGACAGTGTCTCTTTTTTTATTCATCAGAAAAAATTCGATAATACGATCGATTATTTGTTTATTTATCACAATGTGAGAACTATTTTCTTATGTGCTATATTTATCTTTACTATGCATTTATTTTCTTATGTCCATATTTTTATTTCCATGTTTATTGTCGTGGCAATCGTTGTTAGGTCAAATCTATCATCACTCTCGTTTTTATTGACAATTGTCAAATAATTAATTTCTTTTTTCGTTTATTCAACATCCATTAATGAATCATTAGAAAAAAATCATTTTTTTTTATTGTCTAATCTTCATGATCGTCAGCATTAGACAGGATGTCTTACGATAAAAGAGGCTCAAAATCTGCCAAAAATAGGGAACAGTGTTCACTATAAATTGCTGTCTACTTCAACTTTGATTATACGAGGGACTTTTTATTCAAAATCAGCAATAAAATGAAGAAAATTTCGATAAAATTCTTCAATTTGGCAGTTAAATAATCAGCCTAAGAATTAACAACAAATCATACCATAGGTGTCGATCTTATTTCATATTACTATGTGTGTGTATATTATTTTTTTTGCATCCATCATGCATAATGAATTATCATCATTTTCAAACAATGCTATGTGCCCATAAGGCAATTGTAAAATTTTTTTTTTTTATTCAACAAATCAAAACGTCAACGAAATCCAAAGATATCGAATGGTTTGACGTCAAATGGTAATTAAGCGACGATAAATGGGCCACGATGACGATCATTGGTTCACGACGACGATCATTGGTTCATGACGACGATAAACGATTTACGATGGCGATAATAAATGGTTAAATCTACGGTGACAAAATTTCGACAAATAATGTAAAAACAAAAAACTCTGATTTGACTTGTAAATTTTGTAAAATGTTTACTTATTGTGAAATATTTCTCTACAACCTTATGTATGAATAGACATAAGGAACAATTATGTAGTATCAATTTATATTTCTATTGTATGATGTTCCTATAATTTATTATTCATGTGAATTTTTTGATTGTTGTTAATTTTTCTACAATATGCATAACTTGTACTTGTTTTCTATGTGCATACGAATTGTCTGAACTTAATGAATATTTTCCGATAATCCAAAAATGTTGCAATTGAGTCACAAGTCTATTTAATTTCGAATTGTGGGAATTCCAAAAAGATAGGAAAAATTTGTAAATATCCAGTTATGGAAAATTTTCTTGTCAGTGGGCAAAAATTTTTTATCTAAGAATTGTTTATTTCCTACGATCAAAAGACCCAAAAACAGAAGGGGCAGGGGGTTAGGAGTGTGGCTTGTTCCGGTTTCGTGCATGTGTCTTGTTCTGTTCTTGTCTCCAGTGCTCTTCGGAGTGCTGGTGACAGGATCAGAAGGGGCATATGTTACAGGCAGGAATATGGCCACACTGCTAGTGTAACTAGCTGTGTTTCCTCTCTTTTCCCTTCGGGGGGTGAAGAATAATGTACTTTGTACATTATTCTGATAACCAACTTCAGTATTAAGTGTCTTTTTGAATCGTCTTGGTGCGAGTTCGTGTGATTCGCGACAAGTATGATTATTCGGAAAATTTGTTAAGCTTCGGAAAATTCGAATATATTCGTGTAATTAAATCAGTTAAAGCACAAACGCGTAGTGTTATTGATTACTACTCTGTGAGTTTGGGAATGACGAACTTGAAGCTTATTAATTACTCTGTCCTTAGGTAATAAAAGTGGGTATGGTCTTTTGATCTACAATTATACGGTAAACTTGATATATTATCATCTATTCGGCTTCAGTTAAGTAATACTCTCCCTCCTCTCACAAGTGGTCTTTGTTTTGCAAAAATGCTCAAGTTTTAAATTGCCAAACAAAAATTACTGTTTCTTGCCAAAATTACTGAAAAAAGAACTTTTTTTGATCAAAATCATTGGTCAGAAAAAGTCTCATTATTTGCCAACATTGTGAAAATGTTTCATTTCTCGTCCAAATTGTCTAAATATTTTTAATTTTTCTCAAAAATTTAAAAAAGTTCTGTTTTTTGCCAAAATTGCCAAGAATTACTGTTTCTTGCCAAAACCACCAAAAAATCGGGTCAGTCAAAAATTATCAGAAAGTCTCGTTTTTTGCCAAAATTATCAAAAAGATCTTGTTTTTTTGTCTGAGTTGCCAAAAAGTGAGGCTACACTTATACTGTTTCTGACCAAAAGTGGTAAAAAAGATCATATTTTGGAAAAAATGGCCAAAAATTATCAAAAAGCCTCGTTTTTTCCAAAATTTTCAAAAAGTTTAATTTCTGGTTCAAATTGTTAAAAGTTTTTAAAAAGCCCTATTTTTGGTCCTTGTCAAGTCAAAAGTGTCAAAAATCATCAAAAAGTCTCGTTTTTTGGAAAAATTTTCAAAAAACTTAATTTCTCGTCAAGATTGTCAAAAAATTTCAACTTTTCTCAAAAATTTCAAAAAATCCAACTTTTTATCAAAATTGCCAAAAGTTACTGTTTCTTGCCAAAATTGCGCAAAAAGATAATGTCAGAATAGGCAGAAATTGTTAGAAAATCTCTTCTTTTGTCAGAACTGTCAAAAAGTCTCGTTTCTCGTCAAAATTATTGTAAAAGTTACTGTTTCTTTCCCAAATTGCGAAAAAAGTGGCCCTTGTGTTGTCAAAATTGTCAGAACGTCTCGTTTCTTGCAAAAATTGTCAACAACTTTCGTTTCTCGACAGAATTAATTGTCAAAAAATTTTAATTTTTCCCAAAGTTTTAAAAAGTCCTATTTTTTGCTGAAATTGCCAGAAATTCGGGCCGAGCACGAAGCATAATGCGCCAATTTTTGTGCATAAAGCAAGCGGGAGACCACTTGAAATTTCACATTTTTTTCTAATAAAAGCATTTTAATTTTCTTAATTAATTTTTGAAACATGTAAATTTCAAACAAATTTTGCCTAGAAATTATATTTCTTCGATAAATAATGTAAAATTTCAAGTGGTCTCCCGCTTGAGTCCCGCTTGCCTTATCACCATGCTCGGCCCGAATCCACTGTTTCTGCCAACATCGCTGAAAATGTAGTCTTTGTTTTGTCAAAACTATCAGGAATTGTAAGAAGACCTTGTTTTTTGCCAAAATTGTCAACTGTTCTTTCCCAAAATTTTCAAAAAGGTTCTATTTTTGGTCTGAATTGCCACAAAAAAGTTATTGTTCATTAATTTTTGCCAAAATTGTCCAAAAAGACCCTCTACTAGTAGAAATTGTCAAAAAATCGCGAAAAAGTCTAATTTTTTCGTTTGTTGCAACAAATTACTGTTTCGTGCCAAAATTTCTGAAAAGTGGTCCTTGCTCGGTCAAAATTGTCAGAAATTATAAGAAGACCTTGTTTTTTTCCCAAAATTGTCAACAAGTTTCATTTCTCGTTGTCAAAAAATTTAAATTCTTCCCAAAATTGTGAGAAAGTCCTGTTTTTTGACAGAATTTCTAAAAATTACTGTTTCTTAGCAAAATTACCGAAAGTAGTCCTTGTTTGGTCAGAATTGTCAAAAATTATCAAAAACTCTCGTGTTTCCCAAAATTTTCAAAAAAGTTCTGTTTTTTGTCTCAATTGCCAAAAAAAATTATTGCTCATTTTGCCAAAATTGCCCAAAAACATCCTCTACTTGTGAAAATTGTCGAAAAATCGCTTTCGTTACTTGCCAAAACTGTCAAAAAGTTTCATTTCTCGAAAAAAAATGTCAAAAAATTCTAATTTTCCTCAAAATTTTAAAAAAGTCTTACTTTTTGCAAAAGTTTTCATTACTGTTTCTTGCCAAAATTGCTGAAAAAGTAGTTCTTATGTTTTGTCAACATTGTCAAAAATTATCAAAAGGTCTCGTTGTTTGCTAAAATTTTCAAAAATGTCCTATTTTTTTGGCTGAGTTGCCAAAAATCACTGTTCAGTGTTCATTCTAGGCAAAATTGCCCAATAAGACCGTTCTTTTTGTGAAAATTGTAAAAAAAATCGTGAAAAAGACTCATTTTTTAAGCCCAAATTGCCACAAAATTTCCGTTTTTTAGTCAAAACGTCAAAATAGTATTATTTTTACTTCACTTTTTGAAAAGCTCCTCTTTTTTTTCAAAACTACCAAATACAAATTCTGTTTTTTTTTACTTTTGCAGAAAAAAATGTTCTGATAAAAAATATTCCACAAACTCAATAAAATCAACCAATTTTAAACCTCAAAACAGGAGTAGAAAGATGAACTTTCTGACATGAGTACATTTTGTTAAAATCCCAGGTGACAAAAAATAAAGCAATGAAAAAATTATGCAAAATAAATTGCATACCCAGTTTGCCGTAAATACATATTATTATTACATTATCTTTTAGCTGGTTTGCCTAGACGTCCAAGGGAGAGAGGAGGAGGGGTGATTTTGGATTTTAATCATTCACGTAAAAAGTTTACTTTGGTGGAGTGATTCATGAAAAAAAGATCGGAGAATTCCACTTCAAAGGGAAGTATGAGATGTTAGTTTTTCCAGAAACTCAAACAGAAATTTTTAAAAGACAGTCAAGTACCAATTTGAATTTTTGCATCTCTGCGAAGAAAACTTGTCCATTTCCAAGACATTTGAACAAGTTTTCACATAATTTTCAGGGGTTAAAGAGTCCAAAACCTTGAGAATAAATTTTCAAAATACGAATTGGTTCAACGGAGAACACGAATGCATTATTTTTCTAGAATTTTCTCTCAAGCAGATACAGTCACCTCAATGAACAGTCCACAGACCAAATTAGGCGATCTTTGAGTCCATTCTTTCGATCACATCGAGGTAGGTAATTTCCTGATATTCGACACGTGCGCCTATCTTGTATATTTTGGGACACCGATTTGATTGCGTAAAAACATACCGAGCCCCACCAACGCCGACTTACACACCAATATACAGGAAATTTTGGTCAGAAACAGTACCTAGTATGTATTGCGAACAAGGAGAGAATATCTCGGGTCAAGATGGATATCGCGATTGCGTACAGGGTATATTTGTATTCGGGTTCGTGCGTCGTTGGTGCGGCGGACACGGATAGCACGGACGTACGAGATGGTAAATTTGGCGACGCGTTACGTGAGCCGGACACTACGCGTTTCGCATGACAATCCGATGTATTTTCGGATACGTCCGAGACCGACGAGAAGACGATATGAAGGGAGCTCGTCCAGAAGAAAGAGAAGCACAGAGAGAGAGAAAGAGAAAGACAAGGTAGTTCAGTCACGTATGAGTTTAGATAATGTGAAAATCAATCAACCTTCTCTGGTGTATGTGTACTCGTAAGTTGTCTCCTCATCGAATCCATCGATCGTCGGCCAGAGTCGAGAAATGCAGTCTGAGAACTGAAGCTGCTTCGTAATAATAAATGATTCATTCGAGACATTCTTCGATGGAAATTTCGCAACGTGAAATGGTCATTTGGCAAAATGGCTGGCTGCAGATTGCGGTTTTGCTATACAGCTTATACTGTGGTTTCTCGTTCACACAGCAGTCGAGCTGCTGCAGATATCACGCTGCGATGTATAGAAGGAAATTTAAAAACTCGGGCCAAAGTTGACCTTAGGAAGATGGAAAACTCCTCGAGTCATTTTTATTCCACCATTACTCGCGAGGCAACGGCATGGCAACGCGCCGATGGATACATGATTTCGACGTCGCTAATTGCCCGCGAAATGATGGCTGCTCAGCCGCGAACGCCGAACAGTCTGCACAAAATGGCGATTAGTCGGCTCAAATGCCTCGCATGGTTAATAAAATCACCTTCGTAGATCATGTGCAGCGGATCATCAAAACGCATGTACGTGAAATAAATCATTTTTTGGTCATCTCTTTTAGTACGAGGTGTGTAGTATACGTATAGCTAGCTAGATCTACAGACCAAGGCGCGAGCGTAGGAGAGAGAAAAAACACACCTCGAGATTATATCACGTTTACTCGGCAAAAAGTTCATCTCGATTTCGATACGCTTCTTTAAAGGTATACGATAGGTATGTTTTGTCTGCTCTCTTTCGATCTTATATACATCTCCCATGCGCCGGCTTCAAAAACATCTCGTTCCGAGTGTTTTTCTCCGCATCAACAATGGCCAACATGGATTCATCTCTTTATATTCCTCCATCTCCATACACATATACTCGATCCAAGTAGGTATATGTACCTTGCTGTATGACATACGAAAATATGCTCGGTAACGTTGTTCGTGCATAGAGAGTTGCAGGAGAAAAAAAAAGAGAAGAAAAAAAAAGGTGAAGACAAACGTAAACTTCGATTAAATGCTCAAAGCAGCGGAGATAATCGTTAAATAAGAGATACGAGAAGCGTCGGCCATTTTCATACCAGTGCAAGGTCAAATACCGTTATTGTCTGCATAACCATTTCAAGGACTTGGAAAAATTACGCCAACAATTTACTCGTTGATGTTTTATACGTAGTGATCTTAACTAGCTAGGTGGCTAAAAACCATCAAGAAACTAAAATGGTTCTCGGTTGGTTTGGATCAACTTCCTTGTCAATAACCACAAGCAACGTGTCCATACTGTTTCACAGACATTGATTATTTCCTCGAATTTTCTTCAGTTTTCCAATTTTCCCGGACTTTTAAAGTAGTGAAGAGGAAGGGGGGAGGTCAATTTTTTTCGAAGGTCATCAGCAGCGAGTTTTTTCGATCAATCTATACCCTTTTTGTGGAATGTTTATGAAGCTAACCTCAAGAGAAAGAGGGTATGGGGCTCTTATTTTGAAAGTCCCAATTTCTTCGTCTCCAATAGGTACGTACCTAGATTGTTTAATTTTCAAGAGTGTTTTTTCAAGAAAAAATTGAACTACATATTTACTCCGATTATACATATTTGAAGAATACGAATTTCGAAATGAACTGAGAGGAGAGAAGAGTCGAATGACCTGAAAATTTGACAAATTAGTATTTCGGTAATTTTCAGACGTTATGACATCAAAAATCGACTTCTTCCATCCAAAAACCAAAAAATTCATTAACCTTCGCGCAAAGTGTCCAACAAATCGAACAACATGCTACAGAATTACTTACTTGACTGGCAGGACATTTTTCCAAATGTTTAAGTGGAGGGGGGGGGGTATATGCATTCATTCAAACAACAATTTGTTTGGGGTCAAATTGTTTTCAATCTCCGAGAGAAATTTAAAAAAATGAAATTTTGAAAGAAGAGAATACATAAATAAATAGAAAATTACCTACAAAGTTTGACTAAAGGAATCAAAAATGCAGAACTTCATTAGCAACTTTGAAAAAAAAATGATTTTTTTGGAAATCTTGGTAAAAATAACCTTTGCATGGCATTAGGAAGAAAACTACACTGTTTTTCACAATTTTGGCAACAAAAAGATATTTTCTGACAGTTTTACCACAAAGAAACAGATCTTTTTTGGTAATTTTGGCAAACCACAATGGGGGGGGGGATCAAAATGTTTTTATTCTTCAAGAGAATTAGAAAACATGAAATTTTGAAAGAAAAGAATACTTACCTACATAAATAACAGAAAATAACGAAGTTTGACTGAAGAAATTGAAAATGCAGAACTTCGCATTAGCAATTTGGAAAAAGTTGGATCTTTTTTGGAAATCTTGGCAAAAAAACATTAGGCTACATTTATGGCAGTACAGGAAAAAAACTGAATTTTCTGTCAATTTACTAAAATGAAACAGGTCCTTTTTGGTAATTTTGTCAAAAGCAGGATTTGTTTTGCACTTCTGGAAGGACTTTCTTGGCAATTTTGATTTTTAAAAAATACGTTTTTTCATTATTTTTGACAATATTGAAAGAAAGACATTTCTTGATATTTCTGAAAAAAAACAGACTATTTGACAGTTTGTTTTTGGGTAGGTGAAAAATAAAATTTACAGACAATTTTGGCACAAATGGTACTTTATGACAATTTTGACTGAACATTGGACTTTTCTACTGGATTTTTGCCTGTTTTGGAATAAATAACAGGACTATTTAAGTAATTTTGTCAAAAAACGATAGTAAGTAGGTGCTTCTATTTGGCAGTTTTGAAAAAAAAAACTGTGTAGATCTTCTGAAGAGCTAAGCCAAAAATTAATTTACTTTTCCAATGTTTTTTCAAGAAACCAGGAATTTTGCAGAAATTTTGGTGAATGAAATTTTTAAAAATTTTCAACAGTTTTGACCGAAAAAATACAGATTTTTTGGCAATTAATCGGCATTTTTTGACAACTCTGGCAAAAAAAAACGAGGATGAGGGCAAGATCAGATGAGAGTTCAGCTTTGTGATGCGGCTCGATTTTAATGTACGCTGTCACACATACTACAACCGTGATGTCATAGTGGGGCTTACATCCTTCCTTAGCATCCTTATTATCTGGGCGGTGTCTGGTGCTGCTGCGGTTATACTCTGGCTGTTTGGACTACACATTGATAGACACTAACATCTACGAGTGTTGCTTTTACTCGTGGGACACGTGTATCCTTGTGCCAAATTAGCGACTGATCTGCAACAGGTGTCTTCAGGGTGCTGGAACTCACTGTCCATCTATTCCATCTCAACTTTGACAACTCGTTGATTTACTTATTAATGTAAAGCAGACTAGGACAAATACAAAAGTGCCTCGCCTAACCAAGCCTGTGAATCCTCCTTGTGCTATATTGTTGTGCTATATAACTACAGTGGAATCGCAATAACATAACTCAAACTCTGTTAACTCCAAAACCCCTGTAACTCAAAGGTCTGTTTCTTCAACTCCCATAAGACTCAATGCAAAATTCATCTTGTTATCTCAAAAACTCCTATAACTCAAAGTCAACTCCTTTCCCTTCAGCTTCGAGTTATCGAGGTTCCACTGTATTTTACGTTGTATATCTACCATGCTTTAAACTAATAAACATGTCGAAGTGTTTCAGATACTCTTTTCTAGGTAACATTGGCAAAGTTGTCCTTTGTATGTAGCAGTACCAACAAACTTTCCCCTCCAGCCTGGAGGCAAGACACCACTGGTCAATGCAGGCTCCTTTCCATCCTAGTTTAAGATTGTATGTTTTATATATAATTTTTTTTTAATCCTGAAAATTTCTGAAAATTTTGACAAAAAATGGGCCCTCTTGCCAATTTTGGAAAGAAATGGTAATTTTTGGCAACTCCATAAAAAAACAGAACTTTTAAACATTTCTGACAGAAAATTTGGACATCTTTTTGACAATTTCGAAAAGGAACTGGACTTTTTTTGGAAATTTTTGTCAAAAAATAAAAAAGGTCTTTTTTTGTATTTCCTTCTGGGGGAGGAGGCGCTAAACTGAAGCTGCAAGTACCTAACTTTCATAGCCCCCCCTTACTGTGTTTTGGAAAAAATCGAAATACAGTAAAAGTCACTTAATGTTATAACGTTTGTCCCAGCCCAATTTAATAATATTAACCGACTTATATCACAAACTGATTGAACAAAAAATTTCCAAAAATTTTTATAGGGTCAATTCTTTACCAAATATGTAGTCATTGAACTAAAATTTCGCACAAATTGCGAGAAAAAGTGTTGAAGATAGGTTGAAACTTCAAAAGGTTATGAAAAAAGTATTTAAAAATGATGTCAATCAGAAAAAAGTCAAAAATTTCAAAAAAATTAGGCAAAAACTGGGTGAAAAAGTGTTAAAAACATTTTAAAATTACATATAAATGCGGAAAATGCTTAAAAATTACTTAAAAATTATAACATTATCCGATGCTCTAATTACAATAACCGATGGAATTTCAATGTAATGAGATATAAAAGATCGGGACCAAACAGTTTTAATAACATAAAGCGATTTATAACATTAACCGTTATAATAATAAGCGACTTTTACTGTACCTAAATTATTTTTTTATTGTTTAAAAAAATACTTTTGGAAATATAAAAAAGTAACTTTCGTTTTTTTTTTTAGTACAAGATAAGTACCCACTAAGGTACTAACTTGAATGCTTAATTTTAAATTTAGAACAATTTCCAAATTTTCATCAAATTTTCGTCATAGGTAATTCTGATTTTGTATTCGCACTTAACTATTCTGATCTATGTCTGAATGATGTTTTTTAAGTAAACATGAATCCACATACATCAGAGGGTCGAAGATATTCGGTGTTTGGATTATTTTGACCAAAAAAAAATTCAAAATTTTTTTTTTTAAAGGATTAAATATATGAAAATTTTTTTTTTGTCAAAATTCTTTTATTTTTTTAGTTTTTGACAATTTTTCGATATTTTACAAGGGCAATGTTGTCAAAAAAAAACTACAAACCTACTTGATGACTTGACGGTGAATCTTTCACCAAAGAATCACATCAAAGATTTTTGCCATTCCTATCGTGAATTGTTTGTGATGCAATAACCAGAATGTCCACACCAGTCACCAGCTGAAAAGATTTTCGATGGTCTGATTGTAATCGATTGTTGACCTGGTGACTTGCAGGCGAATCTTTTACCAAAGAGTCGCCAAATGGGTTTTCCGCACGCCTCTGGCTTTGATGTACTCTTATGTACATTTTTAGGATGGAATACAATTTTGATTCCCCCCCCCATTTTTGGCTCAAGTTTTATTTTCAGAAATTCATCATCATCATCATCAATAATCGAAAAATGCAACATTTTAGTTTAAGGAAGCACAGACTCAATAGATTTAGATACGAGCAGTATGAACTATTTTTTTCTAACCTTCCCTGTGTTATGTTCCGTTTGATTCAAAAATATACTCGCAGTATTAAAAGCATGAAAACATCGGCAAAAGGGATAGCGATGATGAAATATTCAATAATACCCATTTTTCGTGATAGTTGCAGCCTTTTATCCTGTACAGATGCACGTGGTTGTGAATGAAACGAAGTACACCATTCTGTTCTTTTTGCTTCGAAATGAGAATCCCATGTGAGATGGGGAGACAAAACCGTATTAAAGGTAGATACACGTACCTACCTACGTATATTTCTGACAAAAATTCCCATATGTTGTAGTGAGTAAAAACTCATTTCCACCAAGCTGTATAAATCGAGTCTTCTTCCTGCTTAACTTCTCGACGACGAGTAATTAGTTCCCAATTTGCTTACTTATTTCGTGCATTACACTCGTATCTCGGTGTGTTTATAAGCTATGTACGAAAAAATAACACCCTAGCAGCTGTGCTTTAGCGTTCATTTCGCGCTCAAGTAAACATACGTAGCTTTGTATTTATGGTATGCGACAATTGACGTCAATTTTGTACACGAAGCGTAAATTTTGAAATGACAGAAATCCATAATCGAGATACCACATTTGGTAGGTATAGGTACTTATTACTTAATGTGTGCGAGTAAGTATTATCACCGGTGTGCGGTACAAGAGAGAATTTTCATCTGGAAAAGAACACGTCCGATTGATTTTTATTTTTCTCTTCGTGTTCGGCGAACTTTTAGTAGTGAAGCGCAAACGTGTACAAGAGTAACTGCGAAATGCGAATGCGAAAGGTTAACGTTTTACTTTTGAATTACACGCCGCGTCGCGTACCTCGTACCCTGCCCTGCCCCCTTTGTGTTATTTCTTTTTAATCCCAAAGGATATCTAGGTGTAGCTCTCTAGCTACCACAGGCTATGTCTTCACAGATATGTACTATATGTGCATTATCTACGGTGATGTACTCGGTATGACGATGAAAAATACGTCTGCGAGGGTTTTCCATTCTGTATTATGGTCGATGTGTTCTCGTTAGTCTTTCAGCCATCGCTTTGAAGGAACTGAAATGAAGAAATGTCCGAATGAATTTGCACGAGAATTTTTTTCAGCGTTATTTATTGCAGTAATTTTCTATTTTTCACGTTTTGTGTACGTTTGAATGTTCTTTTTAGCTTGCGTGCATGTGAAAGAGAAGCTATTCATTTTATTGCCATATGAATAGTCAAAATTAAGCGTAATTTTTCGATAAATATTTGAAAATTATTCATGTTGGAAAAATCTGGCTGAAAAAAATGAGAAAATTTCAGTCTCCCCTCCCCCTCCTCCCTCACGACTCATCTCTTCCTCACGCTTCCGTAGCCGAAAAAATTCAAAATTCGACCCTATGCAAAAAATAAAACAAAAGAAGAAGCGCAGCTCCGGCATGGAAATATTGCATTTTCCAGCATCATTATTTCCCTCTTCAATTCTTCGCTTCTCATATTGTTCGTTCGTTATAATATTGAAATCATTACGGAATAAATTTTTTCTGCTTTCGCATTTTATGTACCTACATTCGGACAGAGCGCCTTAACCACTTGAAATGGTCGGCTTAACCTTCTGGAACTCTACTTACTCTTATTCATAGTAGCTAAACAGCGCACAAATCGTTATGTCTACTCGGCAAAGCGATGACTGTTTACCGATGCCGATGGAACATAGTATTTAATTATTCCAGTTTATGAAGTATCACCGACGAGAAATATTTGCCATAGACTCATACAGTACGCTAACGAGTTCATCGTACCTACTTCCCGTCCATCTTATATAGTAGATAGTTTGTACGCACAGGGTGTTCGTAAAACGGCTACCTATACGTACAAATAGGTACGAATTTTTCTATACGGACTTTAACGTATTGTAAGGTAAGAGCCGATGCTTGATGAATTTATTGCAAATTATGTTAGATTTTGTAATTTAACGCAACACGGCATAAACTCGCCTTTAGGTACCGCACGCGAAATACACTATACAGATAGGTAATTAAATTGCAAAAAACCACACACACATAGAGGCGAATATGTAATGTACCCGAGTGGTCGGCACGATGAATAAGATACAGGTATGTATTTTTCAAACCCGTAACTAACGTAAGGTTGATTTACGCAGTTTATTTCCGAGAAAGAAAACGAATTCATTACAATATGTCAGGTATAACACGTACTTGGAGTATTGGATGTATATGTACATTGGCCGCAGAGGAAAAGCTTTCGTAATACTGAACGTACCGAGAATAAAAATCAAATCTATGCAAACACGTCCTATAGAATGCTCAAAACGATTCATTTGCACATCTCGAATCCGAACGTTTACAAAAATCTATCCGTATACATCTAATCGTTCCAAAGGAACGAAATTTTTCACCCAAGACTTTCGTTGAAAAATTTATGAACAGCTCGAAAATTAATCTCACATTCGGAGTAACTATACGTAATTCCACTACAAACACATCGGACATTAATCTTGTAAAAGAATTCAAAAACTTTTCAAACAAGCTGAAAAATTGGCTCATGTCAGACAATTTGACCACATATGAAGCTCGAGAATAAATTGTTTAAAATCAATTGATTCGTTCGAAGGATCATTGCACACATACCAAAAACAGAACCTTTCGTTTAAAAAAAGTCTACGTTTCACTTATTGAAAGAGATCACAATTAAATCCCTACAAAACTTCCAATCATCTGCAAAGAGGTGGATAAAATGTAGAAATCTCGTGCAAAGAACTCTTGGCTGAAAAAAATGGAAAAAGAATGCAAGAATTCACTCAAAAAGAGATGAAAATTATTGGAAAATATTCCAAAAAAAAAAGGCCATTCTCACTTCAGTCGTTCATGAATGACTGAATGACTCGTTCAGAAAATCCTATCATTAGTGAACAGAAGCTGAGAAAATTCTAAGCCAAAAAAATCAGCAATAGTTCGCGAACGATTTGTTCACGAAACTAAAAGAATCATTAATGGAAATTCTGCACACATTTCAAAAGAATCATTCTCTTGATAGTCGGTCGCGAACGATTTATCCGATAAATAATTATTTCGATTAATTTTACTCTTGAAACTGAAAAATATGACTGTTTGGAGACTTTAAATTCGAAATGTAAACGAATCGTTCGCGAATGATTCGCAGGACAAAATTATAGAATCGTTAATAAGTAACAAGCTCGCATGAAATGAAAACAACCATCGAAAACTCCGCAGTCCACACTTATTCATTTAAAAAGAATCATTTCGACGATAGTCGTTCACGAACGATTCATTCCGAAGTATATGAATCGTTCGTGAACGACTATGGTAGTAATTTGATTCAAAAATGAATCAAAGTTTTTCATAAATCAGTAAAAAGAAACGAGGATAAAAAATCATCTTTATGGTAATCGTTCGCGAACGATTCGTCCAAAAAAATAATAGAGTCATTTACGAGTTAGAAGCTGGATGTCTTTCGAGGTGAAAAATAATTGGTCGAAAATTTTATACACGTGTGCATTCCTAATCCTAAAGAACTATTTTTATGGTAATCATTCGTGAACGAGTCACTTGAAAGAATATAATTCGTTCGCGAACGATTAGAAAAATGCAAAATTATTGCGCCAAAAAAAAAAACAAAATTGTTTATAAATAAGCAAAATGGCAAAATGACCAAAAAAACAATTTTACAGAAGTCGTTCGCGAACGATTCGCTCGAAAAAATTACACAGAATCATTCACAAGTGGGAAAGAAATCGTAGAAAATTCTGGTTCTGCATCGTATGCGTTCCCACAGAAACAATTTTTAAAGAGGTCGTTCACGAACTACTCATTCAAAAGGATCAAATTATTCACGAACCATTCGTTCAGCCAGTTCTTTTTAAATTAACCAAATCACTCACGAACTTTGAATCATTTTGATAGAATAATTTCATGATATGAAACTACGGATTCGCAAATCAAAATGATCCGAAATTTCATTCTAATGGAGATTTGCGAATGATTCCTTTCGTAAAGATGCACATTCGAAAATCGTTCTTGAAGGATTAATTAAATTTTTTCGGAAAAGAAACCAAAATAGGAAATCGTTCATAAATTGGGGAAAAATCACCCAAAAAACCGTTTCCTTGGCAGTCGTTTGCGAACGATTCACTCGAGAAAAAAAATATGATCAAATCATTCACGAACGGAGATGACCTAGGTGTAAAAAGCCAGCAATCATTGAAAATCATGTTCATGTTAATTTCAAAAAGGATTAGTTCAAAAGAAGTCGTTCATAATTTGAACGATTCATTTCAACGAATATGAATCGTTCATGATTGAACTGCTGATAAAATTATTTTGCAAAATGAATCAAAATTTATAAATGTGCAAAATGACTAAAAAAAATCATTTTCATGGTAGTCGTTCGCGAACGAATCGCTCAAAACATTACAAAAAATTTTAATAACTTAGAGCCACAAGAAGAACAAAAGAAATTATGAACACTTCTGAAAAAAAAAAACAGTTCAACGATAGTCGTTCGCGAAAGATTTCCCAAATAGTAGAGACTTTAACGAACAATTCGTTCACCGAACTTCTGTATCGACTAATGAACTAAAAAAGTGACATGAAGATAACACGAACTGAATTGATTGCTCGAAAAATCATTTATACCGCAGTCGTTCGCGAATGATTCGATCGAAAAACTGCAAAATCCATCGAAGAATTAGGAGCTACATTCGTAGAAAAGTAAATATGCATCATCGAAAACTCTACTCGTGTTTTTTCCAAAAAAGATCAGTTTCACGATAGTCGTTCGTGATTCATGAACTGAACGATTCATTCGAACGAGTATGAATCGTTCACGAACGATTTATAAATTATTTTACGAAATGAATCAAAATTGATAAACGAGCAAAATGATGAAAAAAAAATCAGTTTCGTGGCAGTCGTTCGCAAACGATTCACGCGAAAAATCAAGTCCTTCATGAATAATTTGTATTTTGTTCGGCCAACTTCTTTGATGAACTGAAAAAACAGGACATGAAGTTCAGTTCAATAATTCGAATCCTTCATGAATGATTCGTTTAATCATTTTTCCAGAATCACTTGATTGCACAATTCTTTGACTGAACCGATACAATAAACCAAGATTGTTCATGAACGAGTAAAATAGAATAAGAATGACTTGAAAAAGGTCATTTTTATGGTAGAAGTTTGTGAACGATTCGCCCAAAAAATGACAGAATCGTTCATTTATGAACTAGAAGTCGTAGGAAGAACGAAACAAGTCATGCACTTTTTTGAATAAGCAGTTCAACAGTAGTCGTTCGCGAACGATTTGGTCAAAAATTATTAATCATTTATTCATGAACTAGGAGTTACAGAAAGAACGAAAGAAACCATGCCGCTACCTCGGAAAATGAGTCCAACCTTTGACTATAGTCAAACAGTTCAACAGAAATCGTTCGCGAACGATTCGTATTCGGTCGAAAAAATCGAATCATTTGCGAATAAATTCGTATATCCCTGATCCAACTTCATTATTCAACTGAAAAACCGAAAACAAACGTGATGTAAAATTCAATTATTCGAATCGTTCACGAACGATTTGTTCGAACACTACCTGAATCACCCAAAAAAATGCCCTAATTCTTTTACTAAAGAGTGAAGAAATCCAAAATGTTCACAAATATGCAAAATAACGAAAAAAAGGAGTCAATATCATGAAGTCGTTCGCGAACGATTTGCTCGAAAAAGTCAAAACTATGGATTTTCATGGGATATGCAATAATTTGTGAACGATTTGCTCGAAAAATGATAGAAAATCGTTCACAAGCTGTATACTGGGACAAAAAAAATCTGCAGAAATTCTGCATTATTCTGAGACTGTATTACAGTAGATTGATGTTTTTCGACGCTCAAAATCGGCAAACAAGATATCGCAATTGCAATTTTTTCAAAAAGAATCAATGATGCCAATTACAACACGCAGATTTATCGCCAAATTTCGAATAAATTTCCATATTTAGTCATCTTTTCTAATAATCTCAGCGTTCCTTGTAGATAAAATCTTCCCAGTAGCGAATACATATTCGTAAATTTCGTATGCAGATGCACGTCGCCACCGATATGTATACTTTTAATTAAACCATACAAAAGGCATACGAGTCTACGCGTCAATTAATAACATCAACATTATCTCACTGCAATGAGCATTCTATTCCATCCATTTGTAGTCGGTACGTGCCAAAGAGCTATTTACTCAGACTGTTTTTGTTTCGTCGCAACAAGATGCATACACATGAACGATATGCCTGAGTAACCAATAACCATTAACCAACGACGACCGCCATACGAAGGTAAACTTAAAAACTTCCAAGAGTCGACTACCATAATGAGAAAAATCAATCGACCGCAGGATTTAATCTAATTTCATTTCAATGCAATTAGCGTCGTGAAAAAGGTCGGACCAGAGTTGGAGTAAATTAATGAAATTATTCTAGGACTCGAGGAAAGATTTTTCGAGCGAAAGTTTCCAAACTTGGATTTCTATTGTTTCAGGGTCGTTTGTTTGAAAAATTCGCCAATTCCTTAGAGGCTTATTGTCTCAGGCAGGAATTTCGCTGTGACGAGAGAACAATGAATTGAACTTTTAAGCCAATTTGAAAGCGTTCGATTAGCTACAAGAAAGTTGAATCGATCGTATTTTGGAAGTTTTCCACTCCACACAGCGTAACGATAATGCAAGGTTTAGGGTACCGAGTACCAATCGAGAAATGCATTTAATGCAATCCGCCGCTCAGCTTCGCGCGGAGACACTTTCACTCACCCAAATCGTCAATTAAATTCAAATTAATACAGTTGGTTCTACTGGCTGCATTTAGTTCTTTGTTCGATAATTCATCGCGTTACGTGTACGACGAAAGAGAAAAGAAGCGGAGAAGAAAAGAAACAAAAAAAAAACTCAGCAAGGAAATGCAAATAATTAGCTAGTACATTGAAAACGAAACGGTTAAAAATGGCGTAAAGTCGAAGAGTATAGAGCCAAGACCTACCACAATGAATCACCGGCATCGCCGCCGAATTATTACCGAATAATTTAACTCGGCTACGATATCGTTGGTTATATAATTTCGCGAGTGTTTTCACCGTCATCGGCATCGTTCGACGATGCTGATTCCAAACGATAAAGTCGAAGCAGGCTTTTGTACGAAACGTGGCTTTTATTTTTAACTCGTCTAGAAATTTTGGACCAAGTACAAGAAAAAAACGTCTGGTATTGTGGTAAAAATGTACGATCCAGCGGTCATTAGCCGAGTCGTCGAGGAGTTTGTCATTTCTAAGTGTGAGACACATCGTGGTTTTGTAACCGCTGCGCTGGGTTCTCGAAGGTTTCTAAACAGGGTCATGAAAAGAAGAGATGAAAAAAAATACGAATTAAACTTTCACACATCATACTGTATTCATAAACAAGGACCATTGCACCGCGACGTTGCCGAAAAATTATACAGGTTCGCGGATCGTGATAGAGAACCACAGACAGTCGAGGTTTGACTTCCTTTTGTAATTTATTCGACGCCGCGATGAGTATTTAGTTGCGAATAATTACGCGGCTACAGCTACGTTGTCATTGTTGCGGTAGTTTTCTCTCCTATTCGCCGGCGAGTTCCCAGAGAGCACTGACACGTAAATCATGTACTCGTATACGCCATGTTGGCCGGTTACGTAAAATTATCATTTGTCGGATTTGAAAATGAAATTTCGAAGATGATTCTTAATCAGCTATGACTCGAGCAACGTGTTACGCAGTTCGAAGGCGATAAAGCGAGGCAATCGATTGTACCAGTGTTTAATAAATTATTCGCGCTCGATTACCATAGATTTGGGATACGTTCGCGGATCTCTTCGCTGAAAGTATAGGATTAGCTCGTATTCCAAAAATCGACGAACAATTATTACCTGGATTCGATGATACGTGATCGTAAACCAGCTTGGCGGCCTTCTCAGGCTCGACACAATCCCATAAACCGTCGCAGGCTAATATTATAAAATCTTCGTCTCCCTCCAGTTGTATAGATACGATATCAGGAACACTTATGACACATGATTTATGATCCGCGTCACCTAAAACACGTGTGCATAATATGAATCAGTGGAAATTCACGTTGATAAAATACTCGGTAACGTGACAACTAACCGATGGATCTAGATATAGCTAATTGACCATTGACACGATACGTTGTTTGCCAATACAAAACAGCTCCTCCGCATTTATGGATTCGTTCGATTTCGTCCTGAAAAAATAAAACTCGGAAATCAAATTCATCTCATACAAAAAATATCGACGCACGAATCGATATTTACCGGTCGATCGGCTTTATGAGGTACGACCAAACGCTGAACACGTCCTTTAGCAGATATCAGAGCTTCAGAATCGCCAGCCCAGGCAACATGTAGCATACGATTATCATGATTTAATACAGCCACAACGGCGGTAGTTCCGCTTCTAGTAATCTGCGACGAAAAGTATGTCAGTAAATTGGCGGCAAAAGTAAATATGCATAATTCATCGCAAAATTTAGTTCACCTGAGAGTCGAGTTTCTCTAATAAATTTTTGTCGGTTTGTTTAAAAGCGTCGGTCAGAGCTTGTTCGGGAAATATGGGGAAATATTGGCTCTCGGCTAGAAATTGGTGTAAATGAGTAGCACTGTAGTTCGCAGCACCGGTACCGTTATGACCATCGAAAATAGCGTAATAACTGATCGCTTGACAATCCTGGAATGAGAATAAAAACGATGTCATTTGAATTGAACCAAATTATTAGAGAATTGAAAAGAGGGAAAATTCCACTCCCACCTGTCTATTGAATAATTGAGCTAGATCGTTGACAATAACATGACGATCTTCCATTTGTCGGCGTTTATTCTTCGTTGCAAACGTAGCTGTAGGAAGGATGCAACTCGATAAAGATATGCTGAGCAGTTTCTCTGGGTCATTGTACTGTTTACAAACATCTTGAACTTTACTCACAACGTACTGCATCAACGGCAACGATATGTAGGCTAAAAAATAAACATGTGTGTTACACATGACATAGAGGGCAATATTCTCATCAGGCAAGATGAGCTAAGGTAAGTACGTAGATTTTGTTTATATACCGTTTATATCCTCGTTAAAGAACGGACATTTTTCTTCGTTCAATTTCCGTCGAATCTCATCGAGGATTATTTTCGCCAAAGGTGTAATGAGAAAATCGGGACAGCTCCTGTAAACATTAGCAGAGATGGGTGTTACAGAAATAATATTCTATATATGGTCTGAATTCCGATGCGATGTATGAACGACGAGATCGGATTATATTTTACCATTGATGTAAATATTGTAAGATCCAATCGGTGACTGCTCCGGAAACTTCTACTTTACAGATGCTACTCGAAGATACTTTGACAGGAAGTTGATCTTCTGGGTTGACATTAGATAAAAACACTTGTAGGAAATTTTGACACGTTAACAATTGATTTTCTAACATTTTAACAATTATTTGGATAAGATAATAACCAACATGACAACAAAAATAACACGAAAATAAATTATTTAAATTGACAAACAGTTGAAAAAAGGTTTTCTAGAAAATTTAACCAATTCAAATTTTCTAATTGAAGCGAAAACTGATTAATTTTGTGCGGATTTCCGAAAAAAATGACGAAACTTTTGTGTTTATTTGTTTTCCTTTTGGTGTTTCAAAATACCGAGTGGGGGCAGCACGAAAAACCGTAATTTTTCGGTAATTACGTAAATTACCGCGTATTTACGATGTTTTTTCAGTTTTGTCTGGGTGTTTTTTCAGTTTTCGTAAAATTTCGACGAAAAATTTACGTCGTCGAAACTTGGGCAACCCTGAAATTCAAAGACTCCATTTTGTTTTATGGTGAATGTCGCTGAAATTGCGACGGATTTATTGCGTATTTCGAGTTGGTTTTTAATTTTATTAAAAGGGAGTAAAATCTCCCTTTATTTCACGTCTTCGCGATCGTCAATCGTTAATCTCAATAGTGTCGATCATCATTCGTATCAAGTTTTATTTATCCTGTTTATTGAAGACCATGGATTTCTGAAAATGACAAGTTCAAAGATCACCGTCGTAACTCCTTTTGGAGAGTATTTCTCTCTTGTTGCCATCAATGTACGAGGAATTCGCTATGGAAAAGAAATTAAATCGTTCAGTTCAAACTCCGAAAGGAATTGTTGAGGCGAAGAAAAGTCAAGGTTTGTTGAAAATCATCGTTTATTTGTATTTGGGTGCATCATAAACTTGGCATTCAGTCTAATGTAAATACTAAATAACATCGCATTGCGTAATATTGCTACAATAATATTTTCAACTTGTAGATGTTCCCGTCGGTAAACCGTTCTCAAAATCTTCACGAAAACGTGATAATTCAGCTCCGAAATTTGATCCATCTAGAAAACAACCCAATGGGCCTGTTCAAAAAAATAAATACCATAATAGAAGGTCCTCGGCCCGTGGATATCATCATGAAAGTGGAGGAAAGAATACCGAGGTTTGTTTACACTCATCCAACGTTTAATAAAAATCTCGATTGATGTATGCTAATTATCGGTTTTAATATTGTATATTTTCATTACAGTTAGTTTCGGAGTTGGATGAAGATTTTGATTTGAAAAAAAGTAAGAAAAGAAATCTTACTTATTTGTTGAATTTTCATTGTAAACCACGTGACGGGGCTCTTAACGCGTCTCATTATTCTGCGCCAAAATCGATCATCCATAATACCATTCGTGACATGATGACAACTCAAAAACATAAATACAACAAAGAACAATTTTTACAGGCCAAGTACGTGTGTTTTTTTCTCATCTGTCTCGTTTGAGTTAATTTGTGATGATTAATTCCTATGTGTGATTTTTAGTTGTCAATTCGTGGTTCGAGCGGACGAAGACTACTCTGTTTATATGGGTGATCCTGATATCTTAGTTGATTGGAAATTTATCGAACAGATTGTAAGTTGTTCAACACCGATTACTATAAAATAGCGAGATGAGTTCGTAATTTGACTAATTTATCGTATTTTGCAGCGTGTTCTCGCACCTGAACTTGTTAACTGTCCAATATGTCTATGCTATCCTACTGCTGCTAAAATTACCCGTTGTGGGCACATCTACTGCTGGCCATGCGTACTCCATTATCTTGCTCTGACCGATAAACCTTGGCATAAATGTCCCATTTGCTTCGAAGCTGTACATAGAAAAGATTTAAAAAGGTAATATATTTCAAATTCTTTTCCAAAAAACACTTCTCGATCAAGTTAATTAATGCCATTATTTTCCTTTTTAGCGTAAAACTACTGAATCAAATTCAATACAATACCGGTAACGAAATAACTTTTCAGTTGGTTAAACGAGAACGTGGATCTACCATCACCATGCCAGTCTCAGAAGGAACTTCTCGATCTTCCAACACATTGCTCTATGTTACAGAAAATCAACGTACAACTGTGTACTCGAAACTCTTATTGGCAGATCATAAAAACGTTAGTTGAATCACTTATTGTGTTTTCCCTTTCAACTCCTCTAAGTGAATATTGTCTTTAGATTTTGAAAATAATCGAAGATGAAGAAAATGAACTTAGATGCGAGTTATCTGCGAGTGAAAACACTCCCGAGCTTTGTTTCGTCGAAGAAGCGGTACAGCTGTTGAGTGAACGTCGAGCTAAATTACTTCAGGTAGTTATCTTTTTATTTGCTTGCTTTCATTGGAGTGATTTACTGATTGGGTTGTTTGTTTATAGGATACAGTTGGTCCATCGGAAGATATTCCATGTTGTAGTAGTAGTTTAGAAGATAAAATCGATATTCCTTCTAATTTATCGTCTTCTCCAGAATCTATAACAGAGGTAAATCTATATTCTGAAATATTTTGAATTAAGGTACAGTGCATATCTTCAACGAATGATTTTTTTTTTTAGGAATTTCCGTTCGAATCCATTACCAATATTTTAGACGACGATGAAACCGCGAAAGAATCTATTGTTGGAAGTCCCCCACGAACCAAGTAAATTTTTATCAACTATAGTATTCGGTGATTTCGTGTTATTTTGACCAAATTCACAGCTTCAAGCATTCGTTGCTTCCTCCTTCCCCTTCCTGAAGGTGGTTGTGGTGGTTTTTTTAGCTGTTGGATGAATGGTCGATTCAACACGAAAGAGCTCCCAGGACTCGTACTTTGTTGCTTTTTAAGAAATCAAGTTGCGAAAATTATCAGAAGTACCATACCTTTTTCAAAAAAAATTGCCACAAATTTTAGGTTCTCTACAATTGAACAGTCTCGCTTTTTAGTCAAATTTTTTTTAATTACCAAAGTTTCGTTTCGTGTTTTTTTTTCTACTCAAGAGATGCAAAAAAGTTACGCATTTTGAAAAAAATTGTGAAAGTTACGCATTTTGAAAAAAATTGTGAACATTTTCGACAAAAATCAAATTCTTGTTTTCCAGAAATATTGCTTAAAATCTTTGATTTCTTTCAAAAATCATCGAATAGTTGTTTGTCTGCCAAAATTTGCCAAAAATTCTAATTGTCATTTTTTGGAAAAATTCCATGAGGTCTCACTTTTTTTCAAAAATGGCTCAAAAATCTCACTTTTTTACAAAAATTTCCAAAAAGCCCTTCTTTTTGATGAAATTGTCAAAGTTTCGCTTTTTACCGGAAATTTCTAAAATTCTCACTTTGTTGCCAAAAATTGATCAAGTCTCGCTTTGTTACCAAAGAGTTTCAAAATAGTTCCAACTTTATTGGAAAAAAGACCCGAACATTTCAATTTGATATTTTGGTCACTTTTTGTTACTTTTTCGAGTTTTTTTTGATTTCCAAAGTTGCTTTTTTTCGGTAGAAATTGAGTACGAGCCCTGAACTGGAGTTTCATTATTATTTGACTATTAATTTCTCCATTTTCTTGTCCAGAATTCGTTACGAAAGCGTAAGCAGCAACGGAGAAGACACGATCCCCAACGTAACAGCCGAAGACCTTGAAATCTCGGCCAATGCAAATATTCCGCATGCAAAAGACTTTTACTTTTATCAAGGTATAAATTCCACGTACGAGTTCGCGACCAGTTAATCTTGACAATGATATTAATTCATAGCCTTTTATAGCGATCGACGGCCAGCAGATATTTTTACATTCGATCAACGCCAGAATGTTGGAACGCGAGTACGGATCTCTAGAAAATGGACCTCCCGTAATAACCGGCTCTATTGTGGAAATCGAATCCGGTTCGATGACCGAAGGATTACGTAAACGTCTGCGATACCTTCAACATTTACCGCTGACTTGTCAGTTCCTCGTCATCGAAGTGGATCTCCCACCGGAGATCGTGTCGCCGGAAACGAAGAATTATTTCAAAGGTGATTGGCATCGTCGTATTAATGGCATTTCGAATGAAATTTTCAGGATTCGGTTTGATTAACCGAGTGTTTTGATTTCAGATCAACTTGATAAAAGGAACAGGGAACGTGAAAAACGAGCCAAAGAGGAACGTAAGATTCAAAAGAAAGCCGAACAATTGGCTAATAAACAGCTCGGTCGTCATTCGCCGCCGAGAAGTTTACGATTAGATTCGTACCATCATTTTCCCGAATGCGGTTCTGATACACCTCCTAATTTATCTCCAAGGTATGCATCTCGAATTCATGGATTTAATTTTCAGTTGGACTTTTCTTATGGTTGATGACTCTTTTTTTTAGGATTCAGTCAGCTACTTCGAGTCGAGCCAGTAGCCCCCAAAGTAACATGTCTAGACGTAGTACTTCTCCATTAAACAAAGTTCTCAGTTCATTAACCTTGAATAATAATAATACATTTGCGCAGGTAATTCTTCCTCGATCCTTTCCCTCCTTCTTAATTGAATTTTTTCTACAACTTTGTGATTTTTGTTCGTAGAAATTGAAAGACACTAACAAAGATGGTGGATGGCGTAAACGTGCCACTGTATCGGAAAGCGAAGCGTCCACATCTCATTCTCGTAATCTAATCAGTGATGCGGTCGAAGCAGCGTTGATAAAAGCCCAACAAGAGAAAGAAGGTATCAACGATATTCGTGTACTTCCTCCTTCCTGTCTCGCGAGTTCATTAAAGGTTTTTAATTATCGCCAATTTTGTTCTTTTCGCAGCTAACAAGCAAAATTCTGGTAAAAACAAAAAGAAAAAGAAGCAAAAGCCTGTACCTCTATGTTCGGTCGGAATGGTGTATACCAATCATTAAATTCTTCGTGTGAACTTCTCTAAGTATTCGCTTATCTTTTATGTTATGTTGTATGGTATTTTTTTTTTTTGTTTGTTTTTAAAATTAATCATTTTTATTTCATTAAAATTATTTGTGTAAGTGTTGCCGCGATAACGACGACAAAATGTACGTAGTTTATATCTTCTTACTCGAATGTGTTAATTTTTAACGACCTATTTCGTTATTCTACTATTCTTTCGGTTATGCGATTTTTTTTCGGAGTTGAAAGCTATTAAAGGGTTTTTAAAAAATAATAAATGCGTGAAATAAAATCAGCATTGTAGTTCATGTTCAAGAACGTGTTTTATATTACATCTATATTGGATTTTTTTTTGCAAGATATTCATCGTTATCGAATAAATACGTTGAAAGTTTCTGTTCAGCTTAATTTGTATTATTTTATTTGGACTGAAAAATGTCTCAATGTTGTAATTTTGAGGAGTGAGAATTTATATTTGCGAAACGTTGGCGTACGAGATAATAATTATCTCGATGATACTACTAAATAGTGGAGTATTTGAATATGGAATGACGTGCACTAGCTTTCTGAATTGGAAAAGTACTCCAAGGCTTGACCTTCGTATTCAAAATGTTCTCAAAATTGTGAAATTTTTTCACGCTTGCAACTTCCTCGAATAAATCAATAGATCAGCTTCCGAATTGATTATTTGTATTGATGCTGATATCTGAAATTAAATTTTTCTCATGCCATTTAATCACCTTTCTCATCATCGGAAGATAACGAACGAACTAGAAATTTTTTCGGCTGCGTTTCAACACACGAAAGTAAATTTTCGATTCAAAATTTAATTAAAATGGATTTCCAAATAGTTGTTACAACGTGAAAAATGCATAGAACTGGATTTCTTCGTTGACCTTTTTCTTTAATAATATTAATATGAAGTATTTATCATTCAATATCGTGCTGTTGCTTGCAATAGCGAACTGCTGTTCGGCTATGACTACTAAACGCCCCACAACCTTACGTCGAAGACGAGTAAGCCATTTTTGAATGCATTTTTTTAGGTTTAATTTTGCAATTGAATTATCTTATACTGATGCTGCTACTAAAAAGAGCCAAGTAGGTATCCATTACCTATCGAAGAAGATAATATTCTATCTTTGTCTCATGATGATTGTTGAAATCGAAATTAGGTAATAAAATTCAACCGAAATAGTCTCCATTCAGTTACCATTCTTTCTAAGAATTCAAATTGTAAGAACTTATGCGTTCTGTTAGAAGGTTTATCAAATGATGACTGCTGAGTGAGCAAAATTACTGCTGCGTTAATATTCAATCACTTTAATCCTATTTTCTGAATTTCTTCGTTATTTTTCCATTAAATAATTGCTGCTTTGAAGTAAAGATATAAATAGCTAAGTACGAATTACCTAATTCTAATTCATAAGAATTGATCGAACCCTCGCCAACACTCGATTTTATTATTATTCTGATTTCTAGACCAGAGGTACAAAAATCCCCAACAGTGGTTACCTGGCACGAAGTGTTTTAATTTACGGATTAAATAGAACCGAAAAAAATCAAGTCGATATTAAAAACATCCTAATACCAATGTTCCGAGACATGATGAAAATTAAATTCCAAGACGATCAAATAATATTCACCAGAAGACTGGGTAAACGAAACGATACGATTTTAAGACCAGTTTGGGTTACGTTCAACAACACTCATCTCGTCGAAAGAGTACTTTTCAAACGGAAGAAACTCAGAGGTATGGGGATCAAGATCCATATGCATTTACCCAGAGGCCTTCGTGATAGGATGAGTATAATGAGAAGCCTTAAACCGCATTTACGAAGTGTCGGAGAAATTTGCAAAGCTCGATTTGGAAACATGTACGTGGATAGGAGACGACTATCGAATCTGAAAGTTGAACATTTATTGAGTAAATTTACGCTTATTCCTAAGTACACGAAGACGCCGAAGATTAGAGCGAAATTTACGCTACCAGATTTTGTACAAAATCAGTTTCGGTATGCTGCTGTACCGTAGTTGAGGTTCGAGTCAGAGCGGTGTTCCAGTATTGGTTTCGAGTTTTTTCAAAATACCTACCTGGTATTGCGGAAGTGATCAGTGTGAAATTTTCCAAGGTTCGATGTTGCATCAAGTTGAGAAAGTTTTGCAGTGAAATCGTGAAATTTGTTACAAAAAAGCAAAATAAAAATTCTCAGATCTTTATCACATTTCAGAAAACCAAACATAGGCTACTTGAAAAAAAAATGTAATTTTATTTTTTCGAAGAACGAGCTGTAAATTATTAGGTAGGTATCATTTTTTTTTTTTTTTTTTTTTTGCAATATCATGTTATCTTCAAAAGTATCTAAAATTACACAGGCCTAACTATACTTGATTGTAAATTTTTTATTCATTTAAAATTAAATTTTATCGTTCAATATTTTGTCAAAATCATTTAATCACACCTACAGCCTCTTTCTTATTTCTAAAAGCTCAGTAGAAAACTATTGGATCTGAATGTGACTAGATCAAATCTACATATAAGACATTCCCTGGATCCGTTTTTAATTGGAGCAGATCCAAGTGATCAGGATCAAGAGTTGTTGAAAAACAGTTACTCAATCAAAAAATTAATTTTTTGATTAAAAACATACCTACCTATTTTTACTCGTATGCTGAGAAGCGAAGATTATTTGTAATTCATGTCTCATCATAATCAAAATGTGAGACATTTTTTCAGCAACATCAGTTGAAAACAAATGAATAAAACTGAAAGTTTCTTAAAAACGTGAGAAAAAACGAAAGAAAAAAAAACATGGAAAAAACCAAAACCGTACAGTTTTGAAAAAACAGTTTTTGACAAAAAAAGTTTTCATTTTAAAGTTTGAAACATTCTTGTGTATAAGAGAAAAAAATTCACTCAACAGATGGGATTAAAATTTAAAACGATGAAAATTGCGGGAGTGGTTGAACAAAACGTTGTAATTTTTGTTCTGTTCTGTTGAATTTTCTGCATGGGTGGAACTTGTAGAAAAAAATTTAATTCGCCTGTTCTAATTTCATTTTGCTCTGTTCTGATCAGTGATCATGATTTTTTTCTTTTTTCAACTCTAAATAAGATGAATATAGGAACTCGGGAAATTTTCAAACCAAGCAATAAGAATTTTTTCGATAACGATTGAGCATTTTCTAACTTTTATAAAGGTTTATACTTACTTTATAGGTATGAAGAATTGAAGAGCTTGAGGCGAGTTGAAGTCAGCTGAATTTCTTTGATACAATAAAAATAATCATATTTTCAATTTGAATAGGTGGCCGGATTTAAGTGTTTTTCGTTTTAAGCGAGTTTCACCCCCCCCCCCCACCATCAAAAAATCCTTTCACAAAAATAAACTACAAAGACAAATTTCAGTATAGGTACCTAGTTGAATTTCAGGCCTCAGACAACTTCGAGAGGCTAGACATGATAGACACACAGACGCCCATAAGAGGCTAGAAAGGCAGGTCAGTGACCTTAAGAGGCCAGTCAGCCAAATAAACAGCCTTGGGAAGCCATACTAATGGGTCAATGATCTTATATGAGACCAAACAGAAATATATTTGACCTTGAAAGGCCCGGACAGACAGGTCAATGACCTTGAGGCGCCATACAGGCACTCAGATAACTCGAGAGGCCAACAGAGAGGTCAATGAACTTAAGAGGCCAAACAGGAACACAGAGGACCTTGAGAGACTATACACATTGGTCAAAGACATTGAAAAATTATTTATACAAACAGAGTAGGTACCTAGAGAAGTCATTTTGAGGGGTCAGTGACCTTATGAGGTCTGACAGGAATACAGACAGACAGGTAAATGACCTTAAGAAGCCAAACAGACACTCAGACAACCTCGAAACCGAGAAGCCAGACAAACAACCATAAGAAGCCAGTCAGAGAGGTCAATGACCTTTAAAGGCCAGACAGGCAGACAAACAACCATGAGTGGCTGGACAGGTAGGTCAGAAATAGTGGCCTCAAAAGGACGCTGAGGAGAAATACAGTAATTATTCAACTTGACAAGATCATCAAGAGCGATTTTTCACAATTATTTTCTCAATATTGAATTTTGATAAATGATGAGTGTAAAGTCTTCAAAAAAATTGCTTCAAGAAAATTTTTGAGCATTTCAAAATAATTTCAAAAATGTTAGCTTTTAATAAAGCAACATCATATAATGCTCAAATTTGGAGTCTAAATTTCGATTTTTTTTCTTCTTTTTTTAATCAGGAAGAATTCTTGAAAATTTTTGAGTTTTTACTCCAACATTCAGGTATAATTTTGTGAAGAAGAAAAGAAAAAGACAACCCATAACAAAAAGTGTGTCTTGACCTCTTGATTTAACTTTAAGCAGACAAATGCGTTATAGAAAATTAGGCCACCTAAATCAACTTAGGTGATTAGAAGGAGGGACGAAAATCTTAAAATTTTCAGGTTTTTTTTGGAGGGGGGCGGGCAGATGAATGAATATTATTTTTTTTAAAAATAAGCCTGGAAATTGACGACTTCTAAAATTTGTCGGAGTACGTTCAACGTTCAACCATCCACGAAAAATTGAGGTAATCCAGTGATGATCAAAACCAAAACTTACAGTGGCGGACTGGCCTATGATGTTACCTGGCGATCGCCAGGGACCCCAAAATGATGATATTTTTACTTTTCCTACAAAATGTTTTGTGAGCTTTTGCCCTCGCTTTGCTTGGGTCAATTTTCTTTTCTTTTCTTTGAGCATCTGAACTTTCAATTTTACATGCAAAAATTCTAAAATTGTATGGCCAAAAAAATAAACTCATCAGTCACCAAAAAAAATTGTTTTATTCCTCCTAAAATACAAATTTTTGACATTTTCGGCCCTGACTTCACTTGGCCTTGTGTGATTTTTTCAAATCGAGATCGAACTTTAATAAAAAAAATCTATTGAGTAGGTACCTACCTACCTATTCAAATTCCAAGAAATTTCCTAACCAAAAAAAAGACGCACTTTTCACCTCAAAAAAACGTTGTTTTTCTACTTCTCAAATCGGAAATAGCTTCTGCTCTCATTCCGCTCTGGGCCTGTTTACTTTTCATTTTCAAATTTGAAATTTAAAAAAAAAAAGTCATTCTAAGTTCTAAAATTTTGAGCTAAAAAAGTGAACAAATTTTACAAAAACATCGTTTTTTTACCTCTCGAAATACAAATTTTTAAAAGCTTTTGCCCTCGATTTGCTCGGGTCAATTTCTGTTCCTTTTCTAAACCAAAAAAAAAAAAAAATCATTTTTGAAACTTCCATAAATTCAGAAGAGAAAATAATAATTTTTTATAAGCTCAAATGCGAATTATATCAATTGAAAAAATTGTCATTTCATCTTTTATTTCACTTTAAAAACTTGTCATTTTATTCGGTGAAATTAATTTTTCCTCCGCCGCCCCCCCAACCTCAAAAAATCTTATCTTTTTTGCTAGGTACCTATATTAATAAATATTGAATAAAACGACGAAAGCAAAAAGTAATCGCACAACTTGCATTCAAGTTTCCATTCCAAACATAGGAAAAAACAGAACGAGAAAAATTCTTAAGGGAGAGGGAAAAATTTTGGGGGCCCCATTCGGTGCATTCGGCAGGGGCCTAAACCGACCCAGTCCGCCACTGCCAACACAGAACAATTACAATTACATTTTTGTACCGAACAGATAATGAGATGAACAAGATTGAATAATGTTCAGAAGAGGTATTAGAATTAGAAATAATGATGAATGAAAAAGAAAAGAACAAAAATCAACCTTTTGTTCAACCATCAATTTTATTGAGAAATAGATCCTTTCATCTTTGTTCTTTGATAGTAATCGAATGATTACTTCACACATTCACAATGTCTTTGTTCAGAAATTTTGTAATTTGTATGTAATTGAGACAAGACCGTAGGGATTGCAAAAAGGGGGTAGGGAAGGGGTCTTTCAGTCTTCGTCAAAAATCACAAGATTTTCAATTTAGAGGTGAAATTCTACCAGTACAAAGCAATATTGCATTGGCATTTGGCACCTACTTATTGTTAATAGGTTCTACTGTGTTGATCAATGATCAGATTTCATTCAAGTAATAAGAAATTGAGAATTGAGAAAACAGATTAAATTTTAAAGTTTAAAAACACGATTTTGGTTTCATGGTTTCAAATATTCAATTCAGCTCCTAAAACTAAAAATACCTAATCAAATTCAATCAAAATTCGAAGATTCTGACCTCCTGACATGGAAAAATGTGTAAAGATAAAGAATAAAGAATAAAGAAAAGATTGAGGCAAAAGGCAAAAATGGCAAAATTGATGAAAAAATGAATCGACTTGAGCCCTTTTCAGTCAGTTTGCAGTTTGCACTTACAAACTTACAAAGTTTTGAACTTTTAAAAAATTAAAACCATAAATTGATCGAAAATTTTGATTGAAAACAAAAAAGAGAAAAATTTTCAACTTTCAGTTCATGCTATTGTGAAACTCGCAAACCAAGTTCAGAGTGTTGTGAAAATAGCAACACGCAATATTTTTCGCTGATACGAGTTATCAGCCAAAAAATGAATCACTCGTGACGCGAATTTTCATACTCGAATTCGTAATTTTCATCATTTTTATAGAATTATAAATTCTATTTCATCGTATTCCTAAATTGGTTCGTACTATGATCGAGTGAGAGACATCCAGCTTCATCATTTTTAGAAACTTTTGTCGTACTCATCTCAGGTAATTAGATCTCATTTCACTTCACGACTAGTAGGTATTTCATAGACATAGATTTAATCACAGCTGGTACGTACGAAAGTACACGAATTTAAATTATTACTCGTAATTTATGAGTTCTAATTTAAATGTGATGTCGAAATATGCACATAGTTTGAAGTGTTTTTCGAACACTTCAACTACAACGTTATCTTGTTGTTGCTTCGTTATCAGCTCTCCAGTCTTCAGTTGCAATCAATCAAGTGATCTAAGTAAATTTTTTCGGTTAAAGTAAACACCGAAAGCTTACACAAAGACAACGATGCATTTTAATTTATATATGAATAAAATTTGGCGAATTTAAGTTCTACTTTCGATTACAATATCGAGGAAAAGTAACGTGAAAATACGACCATTGCTCTAGATCGTCGATTGCCAAGTACCTAGTGTTGAACCAAGTCACGAATATTTACTCTAACTTGACGATGAATAACACGTTTAAAAATCTCACGTATAATGTAATTTGACCTCATTACCATAATTTTGCCAAAATAGCTCCGTGTTTAAAGAAAGCCTTCTCGTTGAAGGGTTATTAGAAGAAACACGTAAACGATAAATCAAACTACACCTCGACCATGCACTTGAACTGCTCCTGGCTTTTGCAAAGCTATACGGTAGCGTATCAGATTGTAGGCCGAACAATTGCACGAAGGAGATCAACCCGTGGTCCGAAAGTATTACCTGCGAATAGTATTTAATTGAATGAACAACGCAATAATAATATTACTGTACATGCGCAAAAGCTCCCTAAGATGCAAGTAAAGGTCATCGATTTTTGATTGGTTGAAATTGGACATTGAAAGCTGTACTTGTAAAAAATCTAACCCCATTTTGAGGGTTTCAAATTACTGCAGTCATCGAGTTCGAAAATATTTGGAACATATATCGAATCGAATCATATACGGAATCCGTATAAAAAAAATCTATTAAATAAATATGTATTCTCTCAGCCTCGAATACTCGAGCACTTCGATGTTTTCCAAATATTGCCTCTGGTCGTACTTCGTACAAGGACGCTAGAAGCTTTTATGTACGAAATATAATTCAAATATTGTTTATATTGGGTAAATTATTGCGAAGTAAAATAACACCGAAGTCATTCGACATTCGGATTTCTATTTCGTTGAAATTATTACTCGTACTATCGTCGCGAACGTAAAATTGTACTCGTAAAATAGCCCACAAAGCGCAAGCGTTTGTTGTTTTTTGTCACGAGGAGGAAATTCCGAACTCTGCGTTCGTTCACTTTGCTCAGTTTGGATTTTCCTGTCGTCGTCGATGGTGCATCGATTAAACTTTTTCGCTGTTTTATTGGTTGAGCTTTTTAGTATAAAATTTCGTTCGCGATTTTCGTGGTGTGGTTTCGTGTTCCGAGAAAGAAAAATCATAAGTGGTAAAGTGTGAATTTTTCAGATTTTTATGATTCCTTGCTCCTGGTTTATCGCATCTTCGAGTGGGACTGGCCAACTTTCAGACTAATTAGGGTACTCAAAATTAACATTCGAAGACCTCGAGGCTCGATTTTTGAGTCGATTATTACCAAAGTTCAGGAAGTGCTGAATTTTGAGCTTAATAATACGAGTGTTTTTTACTGCGATTATTTTTTTGATCATTTTTTTTTACCCTTCATCGATTCCCTAGAAACCTGCTTCGTTCTTTTGTTAATTCCATCGATGGGATTTCCGCAGAGGAATATTTTTTACATGTTGAAATCTCCGAAGGGATTTTCGTTTCGAAGCTTATTTTCTCGTGGTCATTTTTCTCACTCTCTGGTGGCTTATTCGATGATTGGAATAAAAATGAACATCTCATCTCGTATCGAATAATGTAAAATAATATTTTTTTCCTTCTGCGAAGTAATTTTTCAAGTCAAGATTCTCATCAATATTGCTTGAACCAAATTTAATCATAATTCAGCTCACCTATTTTCGTATTTCTCTCTCCAGCGGAAAAAAATTCCCACCATTCCACCTCCTCACCCTAAAAAGCTCGTTTTTATCGACTACAAACCTAATCACGAGTCGAGCCACGATTTCACCCAATTTTCATCTCACTCTTATTCGCGGAATGTTCCAAGAATAAGCAGGAAAGGAAATCTCGAACGAAAGTTTGTTTAGACAATTCGTCTCCAAAATATACGAGTACGACTCATTGGCAAGATGATCTGCTGCCTTCTAGATGAGATACGCTTGCGCCAACTTGAAGCTCGTTATCAGTTACCCTAAGCTTTTATTATTCTACCCTTTTAATACGCGTTTGTATTTTATGGGTGAAGTACTACGACAGTAGGTACGAGAATCGTATACTGAATTATTTTCGTTTAAAGTTCCAAATCGTATATATTTAAACTTGCCTCATCCTACTCGTATATAGGGCTCGATTCGTGTAAATTTCCTACCAAAATAGATGGTCGAGGGTTGAATGGAATGTGGTAAATTATACCAAAGCGTAGGGTTAGGGTTTGAGGAAAAACTACGTTTGTTTTTCTTTGTTTTTTCACCTGTTTTTTTTTTATATAGGGGTAAAGTTTATATGCAGGGGTTTTTATTTTGGTTTGAAATCGATTAGGTATTGGTGTGCCTAATTTGGAAAATAAATAAGAAAAATTTTTCGTTGTTTGATTAATGATTTATCGAGGATGAGTTGTATGTTTCTATAGTCTTGCTGCTGTAGGTATATTAATATTTTACGTAGGTAGGTAAATACTAGGCTTCGAGAGTTTCAAAAACTTATAAAATAATTCATACCATAATGTCTCTAATTATACTTCGATTGACTGATATAGCTTGATACAGCACGACAAATATGAGATTACATCAGCTAATTCCAATTCGAAAATATACCCAATTACCGATCTACCTGCATTGATTTTATAATTTTTGAACGTAGGTAGAATATAATGAAGTTATTTTATTCCAAAACTTTCCCCCTGTTTTGTATTATAATAACCTCTTTCCCTCGATCGAATTGTGGTTTAAGGCGTTCGTTGAGGTTTTTTTTTTTTTGGTAGAAAATAACGATGGTGTATTTTATGCATTTACAATATTCACCACGTTTCTTCGAACTTTATTCGTTGTGGTTATTTTCTCACCTATGGAAAAAAATATAGGTCGATAATTCCGCCTTTTTTTTCAACTCTCGAGAGCCAGAGTCCTAAACGATGACCTGTACTTGTTATAGTTGACCCCGATGAGAGTGTTGTGGTTTGTGGTGTTACAAGAGTAGCTTAAAATAGAGAATTGAAGAGAGGGCGGAAAGAAGAGTTTTTCGATTCACTGTGTGAAATTTTATGATGATGTGAAAATAATACCTACATGATATAGATGGATTGTTTGAAAAAAAGGTAGGCCTATAGTGTAGCAATCCTTAAATTTTTGGATTGAAAATTTATAAAATTATTGATTTTGTAAATTTAGGCCGAATTTACTTTTCTAATCTCAAGTTTGAGAATAAAAAATTTTAATCTCGAAAAAATTGTGAAATTTACAAAAATGGGTTTACTTTGGATCCTTTGAATTTATTTAAAAGTTTTTTGTAAGCCTTTGTTGTCTCAGAACTCAGAAATCTACTTCATTTGCCCTTCTCCTTCATCCCCTGTTGTAGTTGTGAAGGAGCGTGCGTCTTATTTTTCACTTTAGGCTTGTCTGTATTTTCCACTCACCCCCTCCTTTCACCCATTTATGAAGGTGTATGTCGAAGTTATAATTATGAAACTAATCTGCTCGAATTTGGACCCAAAATCAGGGTTCTGAAACAGGAATAAAATCCAACCAAAATGGTTCTAGTTCTGGCTTTTATTTAGTTTTGGAACCACAAATGATTTGGTTTGGTTTTGATTGCGATTGGAATCAAAGTCGAGTCGAGATCGCTTTTGTCCAGTATTGGTTCTAGTTTTGATTTGGTTTTGAAACTAAAAATGTGTTCTAGTTCTGGTTTTCATTTGGTTTTGAAATCAATTTGTGGTTTGGTTTGGTTTGGTTTGGTTTGGTTTGTTTGAAATGAGAACCAAAATCGTTTGTTTTGGAACCTTTTTGGAACTAATCAGACCCAAGACTTGTTCAAGTTTTGGCTTTTGGAACCAGAAACCCATTTCAGTTTTAAAACCAAACTTCTTACTTATTGGTTCTGGGTTTGGTTTGGTTTGGTTTGGTTTGGTTTGATTTGGTTTTGGAACCAAAAATGTATTCTACCTAGTTCTAGTTTTGATTTGGTTTTGAAGAAATCAATTTGTGTAATGTTTCAAGTTTTGTTTTAGTTTTGCTACCAAAAATGTGTTTTTATTCTAGTTTTTGTTTAGTTTTGAAACCTCTATGTTTTGGTTTTGGTTTTGGTTTGGTTTGGTTTGGTTTGGTTTGGTTTGGTTTGGTTTGGTTTGGTTTGTTTTGGTTTGTTTGAAAATTGAAATGAGAACCAGAATCGTTTGTTTTGGAATCTTTTTGGAACTAATCAGACCCAAGACTTGTTCTAGTTTTGGCTTTTGGAACCAGAAACCCATATCAGTTTTAAAACCAAACTGCTTACTTATTGGTTCAAGGCTTGATTTGGTTTTGGAACCAAAAATGTGTTCTACCTAGTTCTAGTTTTGATTCGGTTTTGAAGAAATCAATTTTGTAATGTTTCAAGTTATGTTTTAGTTTTGCTACCAAAAATGTGTTTTTATTCCAGGGGTTGAAACTGATTGAAAATTGATTTTTGGTTTTTGGTTTGGTTTCAATTTTCACCTTTTGATAATTGGGTTTTTGTTTTTTGGTTTCAGTTGTTTGCTACTTTTATTTGGTTTTCGGTTTTCGGTTACAGTTTTTTGCTACTTTTATTTGGTATTGGGTTTTTGGTTTCAGTTTTCAGGTTTTTTTTCCTGCCAATTATTGCATTATGCCGCCTAATTCTAGGTAGTATTAGTATTATTAATTATTGTATTCATTTCTACTAGTCAATTAATGCATAAAATGTCAAAACATTACACATATTTTGACATTTCTTAATTTTTAAATTTTTTATATTTGGTTTTTGGTTAAGTGGTTGTGATCAAATATTTTTTATTTTTGGTTTTTGGTCAAGTAGTTTTGATCAAATATTTTTTATTTTTGGTTTTGAGTTTTGCACAAAACAGATTTATATTTGGTTTTTCCTTCATTTTTGGTTTTGGGTTTTGGGGTTTTTAACAGTTTCAACCCCTGTTTTATTCTAGTTTTTGTTTAGTTTTGAAACCTCTATGTTTTGGTTTTGGTTTTGGTTTGGGTTTGGGTTTGAGTTTTGGTTTGAGTTTTGGTTTGGTTTGGTTTGGTTTGGTTTGGTTTGGTTTGGTTTGGTTTGGTTTGGTTTGGTTTGGTTTGGTTTGGTTTGGTTTAGTTTGGTTTGGTTTGGTTTGGTTTGGTTTGGTTTGGTTTGGTTTGGTTTGGTTTGGTTTGGTTTAGTTTAGTTTAGTTTAGTTTGGTTTGGTTTGGTTTGGTTTGGTTTGGTTTGGTTTGGTTTGGTTTGGTTTGGTTTGGTTTGGTTTGGTTTGGTTTGGTTTGGTTTGGTTTGGTTTGGTTTGGTTTGGTTTGGTTTAGATTGACTGTTTGAAATCAGATCCATTTCGTTTCTGTTTCGGAACCTTTTTAGAACTACTCAGTCTCAAGACTTGTTCTGGTTTTTGAACCAAAAACCTGTTCCAGTTTTAAAATTAAAGTATCAACTTATTGGTTCTGGTTTTGATTTGGTTTTGGAACCAAAATCATGTTTCAGTTCTGGTTTCGGTTCGGTTTTGAAATAAATAATTTGTGTATTGTTTCCAGTTTTGTTTTGGTTTAGTTCTAAATTATTGAACCAATCTATGTATTGGTTTTGGTTTGCTTGAAATTAGAACCAAAAATTGTTTCTGTTTTGAAACATTTTTCGAACAAATCAGACCAGGGACGTGTTCTGGTTTTGGAATTAAAAACCTGTTCCAGTTTTGAAACCAACTATGTACTTTTTGATTTGGTTTTGGAATCAAAGAATATGATCCAGTTCTGGTTTTGGTTTGGTTTTGAAATAAATAATTTGTGTAGTGTTTTTGGTTTTCTTTTGGTTTTGCTTTGCGACCAAAAATGTGTTCTTGTTTTAGTTTTGATTTTGGTTTGATTTGGTTTGGTTTGTTTAAAACATCCAAAAATTGTTTCTGTTTTGGAGCATTTTTAGAACTAATCAGACCCTAGACTTGTTCTGGTTTTGGAATCAAAATTTGAAAAACATATTCCAGTGTTCCAGTTCTGGTTTTAGTTTAGTTTTGAAACAAATTTGTGTGTTTATTTGAGTTTGGTTTTGGTTTTTGGTTCAAGAATGAGTTTAAGTTCTGGTTTTTACTTGGTTTTGTTTGGCTTGGTTTGGTTTTGTGTGGATTTTTTGAAACTGAAACCAAAATTTTTATGTTTTGGAGCCCTTCTAGAATTAATCTAAACTGTGACATGTTCTGGTTCTGATTTTTGTTTGGTTTTGAAATACTTTGTGTTTTGGTTTGGTTGTTCTTGAACCAAAACTGAAATTGTTACTGTTTTGGATCCCTTCTAGAACTGATCAGAAACCAAGTAATTTCTGGTTTTGATACTAAAAACCTGTTCCAGTCCTATTTTTGATTTGGTTTTGAAACCAAAAACTCATTCTAGGTCCAGTTTTAATTTAGTTTTGAAATGAAATCAATTTGAGTATTGGTTTTGTTTTGAAAATGTTTTGAAACCGATGTACGATATATTCCTGCTTTTGTTTGTTTTTGTTTATTTGAATTGGGTTATTTTGTGAGTTCATGAATACAATCATAATAATTTACACTATAAATTTATACAATTATTTTGGGTCTAAAAGATAATGTGCCGGATTTGAAAGATTTTTTAGAGAAAGAAGATTTGTTTTATATTTCCTTCTTTCACTGTTGAAGTTGGTACAGTGTTGAATGATGTGTTTGACGTCAAATCCATTATCGCCACAAAAGGGACTTGTCTGAGGTCTTTGTGTCTTCTTTAGAATGTGCTCATGTGTCATCCTAGTATGTCTGATAAACACTCTTCTAATTGGTAACTACTAGAGCTGAAAACGGTTACGCTACCTGCTAACCAGTATCTGGTTAAAATACCGGCTAAACCTGCTAATGGTTGTATTGGGTTGATTCGGATATAGATAGTAGCGTATAGCAAGTACAACCCGAATGTTTTCACACTTTGTCTGCGCACGCACCCCAAAATTTGATCATGTGTAAGTGGGAGGAGTTACATTTTGACACCTGTCGTTTGTATGTGTGATTGACATTTGACATGATTGATGACAATGATGATGTCATGCCGGTACACCGGCTACGCATTCAATGTGCAACTAGTTATATTGTGAACTGGTGCAACATTTTTTCAACTCGCTACCCGCTACTAGCGAGAAGCGAGAATTTACAATATGGGTACAGTAGTTACCCACTGTCAGCGAGTACCATTTTCAGCTCTAGTACCTACATTGCTGATTTTGATTTCTTTGGATTCTGGTATACGAACAGTTTTAAGGCGTTTTGTGTCTTTTTTGAATGATGCTAGATGGTTGTTTGTTTGATTCCATTCAACTTTCCAGTGTTGCAAGATTGCATTCTTCCAGCAGTTTTGGAGATCATAATAATGTGGTATTATTTCATTGGTGAACCAACATTTCTGTTGCTTGTTTTGCCAGTTCATCAGCCTGCTCATTGGAAGTTAGTCCTTTATGGCTGGGGATCCAGAGAAATGTGCCAGTTTTTTGTTGAGATGTTAATATACTCTGTAGTAGATAATGAATTTGGTCAACGAGTAGATTGTTGTTTTCGTTTTCCATGTTGTTGATTGTCTGTTGAGAACTAAGAGAGTCGAAATGGATCAGGAAATACAATTGATGAATGTTGAAGATTAGTGATAATGCATGTTTGATTCCAAATAGTTCAGCAGTATATGAAGAACAGATTGGGTTGAGTGTTCCAGAGTATTGACAATTATGGATTATACTGGCATAACCAGTTCCATTATGTGTTTTCGACCCATCAGTGAAAATTTTTGTGAAGTTTTTGTATTTTGTGATGATACTTTCAACATAGATTCTTGAGAATGTTGTGTTGTCAATGTTGTGGATTTCAAAGTGGTTTGTTAATTGTTAATGAGATGTCGATTTTAGCTTCAACAAGCGTCCATGCCCGTTGCAATTCTGGTTTTTGGTTCAATTTTAAAACCAAACTTTTCACCTATTCTGATTCTGATTTTAGCTAAATTCATTTTACTTCAAAACCTGAACTGAAACAATACAAAAATCATTTCGGTTTTAGAATTAAATCAGAAAAAAATCAATACCTACTTAGTTTATATGTTTCTTGACCCTGAAAAAATCTTATTCACATCCCCACCCTTTCTAAATTTACATAAATGTAGACGGCTTGAATTTGGCACGGGTATTCAAAAGGTGCCTTGAATGTACTTTTTTAGGGCTTTCAACTTTTGAACATCTTCCACACCTTCCTATCACTTTCTAGCTGCAAAAAAATCATTTTCGCGCCATTTATGCAGATTTTCTTTCATTGTTTCTTTCCCCTAGCCTTTCTAAATTGATCTAGAAAGTTCAGAGTTGGAATGTACATACATTCAGAAAGAACCTAAGGTGGATTTTTTAAAAAGGGGTTCAAGTTTCCAACCCCTTTACATTTATTTTCAATTGCAAAAAAGTGAATTTTCTCTTCATTCTTAACGGCCTAACTCCTCCAAAACTGACATTTGACGTGTACTTCTTGATAGGTAAGGTACTCTATAAATGTACTCTCCACCCTTCTCCTGTCCTTACAAATTCATATGGGAAGTTGAAATTTGACATGCATATTCGATGGGCACCCCAAAGATCCCTTTTAATATGTAGTTTCAAGTTTTCACTCCCTCCTCTTCCGTCTCTCCGACCCTCCTTTCTCTCTCGATGCTACAAAAATGTGATTTTTCGCGCCTTTTTTTTTGTTGCCAATTTTCAAGTTTTTTTTAATCATCATTTCTCATTTCAATAGATGTACTGGCTTAAATTTGTATGTTGAGAACGTCTCCTCTCAGCTTAGAAAAAAGGAAAGTAATGTCCAAGTTATAGGAAAAAAATGCTGGCTGTATTGCTCCTGTGAAAAAATAATCGCAACCTTTTTCGTTGAAAAATCTTACGTTAGAATACTTTGAAAAATGCCAGTTTTTTCGATAAAATATTCAAGTGCGAAATTTAACGATGCTAAAAAGAGAATTTTGGCCTACTTACCTGAACAAAAACCCCTCTTCATGTCCAAACTAAAGCTAGGGAGGAAAACTAAAATTACGATTATAGTAAATTCTTACCATTGAAGATTCAACGAAAGAAGATATTATAATAAAATATGTACTTACTTTCCTGTTGCCATATCTTTCCCCTATCATGTCATCGACTCAGTTTTCACCGAGACCTTTTACATTTTTGATCAGATGGAATTTAACGATGAGAAGAATTTTATGGCATTTCACCTTTCCTTTTTTATTTACTTGCCTTTAGCCGTCTCCTGTTTGTTTTAATATTTCAGATGAGAGTTGTTTTTTCGTGAAAACTTTTTCTTCTGGTCGTAAAAAGTTGAATTTGAATCGATGTCTTTGGAAATCTATTCCGTAAAGATTTTTTAAATTACTGTCTATTTTGATTTGAAAACAAAATGACAGGAATTTCGTGAAGTACACCCTGTTCAAATATTTTATTATTAAGCTCGAATTCAGAACACATCTTGGAACTTTTTTACATAGTATGAGGAAAAGTTAAACATCTATCAACGTATAAAAATAAATCCCGAGTTTCTTTTGCCCCCAAAAAACCCCTACGTATCGTAAAGCTCGGCTCTGTTTTTATCATATTTCATAAAAACACAATTTTTTCTCTTTTTTCTTCTTCATATTTCACCGAAAATGAACCATAAAGGAAAAAAAACTCGATAAAAGAATCATCATATGAGAGGGCTGACAACTGCGGAAACATTATGAAAACTTGAGGGTTTCTATAACGAAGGGTTCCACTGCACATGTAGAAAAAAAAACACCCAAAAGTGTACTCGATTGTACCGTTTATGAGAAGTAGTACCTTTTAATTTCAGTTTCCCTTCATTTCGTTTTTTTTAAAGGAATAAAAAAAATAAGCCCTCGATTTTCGACGACTCTTATATAAGGTAATACGATGATGACGTTGAGAACCAGTCAGACACTGGTTAAAACAACACGTTATCTTTAACCAGCCTTTTGTACTTTGAAGTATGCGATAAAAAAGGGAGCAAGGAATTTACCTCTTTTCGAAATCGCGACAATGGTGGTGATTTTTGTTTTACAGCTTCCTCAGGATTAATTGTACTCGCACAGGATGTGCTTACGAGTGACACGTGATACTGGATATTGCCTACAAATAGCGATTAGAAATGCTAGAAAAAAATACTGTTCGAAGCAGCCAATACCTTGCAGATGATGTTCTCGGAGAAGTATTGTTCGTCTCAGAATCGCATCGAGTTGCGGCCAGATTATCAGAATTGGCGTCGAAGGCACGGCTTACAATTCCCTCTGCATCCTTATCAAATAGCCGGATGGGTAGCTTTGGCTTACTTCATCGGTGTCACGTTCCTGGTGCTGATTCCAGCACTTGGGCCAAAGCTGCAGCTACCTACGCTCTTCGTGATTGGTAGTTTGTTCTTTCTGCATATCGTCTCGCATCTGGTAGCTTTGCTGATCGATCCGGCCGATTACGAGTTACGATTGAAGGAGAAAGCTGGCGTAAGAAGTCGTCCGGAGTTTGACCGAGCCAAACATGCTCATATGATCGAAAATGGCCGATGTCATTGGTGTAACATTAAAACCTCCAGTCCGAGATCGAAGCATTGCAGATTATGTAACAAATGCGTCGAAAGATTCGATCACCATTGCAAATGGCTCAATCAGTGTGTAGGTGCTCGGAACTATGTGGCTTTTGTGGTCTGCGTGGTCTCAGCAGTGCTCGGATCTTTGGCCGTGTTCGTGGTCAGTTGCTGCGAATTGGGGTTGTATTTCGCCGATCCGGTCTGGCTCGATGGGATCTTCGGTACGGTGATATTTCGCGAAACTTTCCACGCCGCTAATGGTTACGTCAGCGTGGAGTTACCATTGCGTAAGAATTATTTCGTCGTAGTGGTGACGTGCAGCGCTGCTTTGGCTTTGGTCGCTGCCAGCTTCCTGCTGCATTTGTTCGCCTTCCACGTGTACATATCTGTGCAAGGGATTACCACGTTCGAGTATATACGTAATCACCGTACGTGTAATCCGGTCAGCACGAGTAATCTGTCGTTGACGAACAGGTCTCTGAACGGAGCCCATTCTACGTCTTCCATTCCGCCTGTGTTCAAGAATTCGCCGTCTCCGGACGACCGCACGTATTGCTCAAGAACCCAAAACGCCTCCGAACTGAACCTACTGCCGAACGATCGAGGATCTCGGTGCGTCGTCGACGTCTGGCGTTGTTGCACCAAAAAAAGAACGATATCGGTTAACGTCGACGGACCGGCTACTTCGAAAACCCATCTAAGTAACGCCAATTCTGACCAAAGTCTGAACACGGTTCGAACACCGGTCGATTACAACGCTGTCGATACCATCGAAACCTTGTATAAACGCGAACGCCTCAAAGAGAACGAACCAATCTGCAAGTACTGCAGAGAAAAAAAGATCTTCGCTCAATCGCGAAGCTCCCTCGTCAAAGCATCGTCCAGAAAACAACGTCGACGCTCCGTTTTGCGACTCTGTTGTCGTAGCAATTCAGCTACAACATCTACCGAGTTGGCTCGAGAAAACGGCGTCTATCGCAGGAATCAGGTTAAACCGCAGCCTGATCGAATCAATCACGATGGCTCATCGATCAGAACCAAGAATAAAATATACGTGATTCCGAGACGTTCGAATTCACTCAACTCGTTACCAGCGCTTCCACCTCCGTCCAGAAGGCAAATCCAAAGCGTATCGTTGAAAGAGCTTAACGAAATATTGGCCTACGCTCAACGTCCACAAAGCAACGTGCTCAGAAGACCGATGAATCCGGTCAGAAAACAAATCCGTCGTAAGAGTAACCCTTCGCTTAAACCTACCAAAAGTCCGAACCTGTCGCCTATTCACGAATCCGGCTTATCCAATCCGTCCACGCCTCATTTGAAAGATCGAGCTACTCGTAAACCTTTGTGGGTTTCGCCTTTAACCTTGAATTAACCATCTATCAATCCCATAGCCTTGAAACATTCATCCGGAGCTGGTCCAATAGTAAGTCGAGGTGAGTTAATGTACACAAATATACCCGCCATTTAATAATTACGTACTACGAAAGCGAATACATACGTTTATATGCAGTTTGTTACTGCGTGTATCGTATGTAATTTATTATTTTGACGATTTCGTCAACCGACTGCAGATGTGAAACACTTGCGAATAATTTACGTTTCGATGAAATAAACGAACGATTATCACGTTTTGTTCACGAGTTGAAATTTTATCTGTACGGTATGGTTTGCTTAGCCTAGTTTTGGCAATTACGAGTACCTTGGTATATTTGATGGCAGCTGCTGTGTCCTTTCTTTTCCTGATTTGTGGTGATAAATGTGATACTTGTAGGTAGATGTAGTGGAGTTGAACGATCAGGTTGCATTGTTTCATGATCTCTAAGTGGTGACAAAGGATTCATTTGACATTATTTGATTGAGATTTCCTGCTTTGGTTTGAACGAAAGATGGATTTTTCATGGAAAAAACACGTTCTAAAATCTCTGCTGTACAAAATTTCAGTTCGCCATTATTTTCCAATTCAGAAATTGGTTCAAGTATGGCACAAGGGAGATATCCCTAGCAGCAGAAATAATTTTTGAACCGGCCAAAGCTAGATTGAAACAACATGCAAAAATATAGGTATCTCCAGCCACAAATTGAAAATATGCATTTCTCGATATTCGGCGAATTTTTAAAAATCAAGTGGACCAAAAAATGTGAAGAAATCAGAATTTTACGATCGAATGCATAGAAACGGTTTCATATCGTTTTGAGCAGCTTTGGAGCCTCCAGAAGATTTTTGAAAGTTGCAATTTCTACAAAATTGTAGGTATCTATCCAATCAAGTTGAAAGCTGAAATCACCTCCGAAATTTTTCCAAAGTGATTCGAATAAAGTCTGGATGGGGTAGTTGAAAAAACTATAATTCCCAAAAAAAGTTGCTGAAGACTTCATCAGAACGGCTTGAAATCTTCTGAGGTGTAACGAAGCAGAATGTCCGGGGGGGGGGCAGAAATTTTCTCAACTTTTTAAATTTGATTTTCTTTTCCTTTTTTTTACCCCACATTTCCCCCTCTCCCTACAATTTATTTTCAACACTGATTGTCCAGAAGTGGCTTGAACAAAGTTTGGAAGGGGGAGTCGAAAACAAAAATGTTGAATAATTTTAGATTTTCAAAACCGATGCTTTTATGCAAAAAATTTGAATTTTTTCTGGAATTTCCCGAGTTAATTTTTCCATTTAAGGAAATTTTTTTAAATTTGCGCCGCAAAATTGAACACTGAGAAAAATTGATGAGGGCAAAGTCTTTCGAAAATTCACAATTCCTCTGGAGTAGAAGATTATTTTTGGTTGGGGAAGTAAATTTTTCCATGCTCCAACTTCGGTCAGAAAACCGACAAAAAAACGAATATATAATTCTTGTGATTCTAGCAAAGGCGAAAGATTTCGAAAATTTAAAATTCAAAACATAAAAAATAATTGTTTTTTTGATAATTCTTTGATTTTTCCAACTACCTCAACCCATCCAACTTTTCTTGAAAATTCCCAATTTTTTGCAAAACTTTTTCTGCTGGCAGGAGGGGCTGAGACAGTGAGGCACTCTTCACCCGATTCCCTCTCCTTCCCCCCTCCTCAGCACTCATTTATAGAAATTAAATCCAATTGACTTTCAGCTTTCCAACTTCATTGGGTAAGAATTTGTAGAAATTTCAATTTTCAAACCCGGTTTCAATCGAATTCCTGGGCCAATTTGATGAAATTTTGATTTTTTTCTTCCATTTTTGACTTATAAAAAATTCACAAAAAATCGAATAATGCAATTCAGTACCTAAAATTTTGACGGGTGAGGTATTTTTCAATTCTGTATTGAACTAGCTTTGTTCGGTTTAAAAATTATCCCAATTATTTTCAAAAGATTATTTTATTAATTTAACCCTTCCCCCTCCATCTCACCATTGATTTTTAAAATTCAAAATGTCAACCGAAACGAGGGGTATAGACCACGGAGAGGGGAGGAGGGGTATGAATATCCTTAAAAAATAATTGTTTTGAAAAAAATTTCATTCGATAAGCCTGCAGTTTTTGGCAAATTTCTCCTCTATTTCCTTTGTCAGATTTTGATGAAAAATTTATTTTTGCATCATTTTTGTTCCTTGTTTTCTGACCATACTTAGTTGTGAAGGAGAAATTTTCTGGAAATACTTAGTGGCTGAAAGCAACAGCACTTTAATTTTTACTCTCCAAAACCTATTTTTAAGTTCCAGAACTTGAAAAAAGATTGTAAAAAAATGACATTTTTCATGCATTGATCAAAAATTAGCAAATATTTTTTACTTTACCTACTTATTTTTGTACAATTTACATACTTACTAATTTAGTTTTTTTTTTTCTTTTCAAGTCTGTAAATTGAATTGAGGTGAAGTAGAAATACAAAATTTTTACCAAGTCTTTTCAAAACCTCATTTCAGATCAGTTCTCTGCCAGATTTCTGCAAACATCAAATCGTAATTTTTCATGTTGGTATTTTTTTGCAAAACTGTTAAACTGATGGCTCCGGCTCCATATCTCGAGAAGTCGAGACTGACTGAATTTAGCACAAAATCTATTTACAGGGTTATAAAGAAAATAGATTGAATTTTTAAAATTATTTTGAAAACAAAAATTACGAAAAGTGTCCCCCAGCTCTCAAATTCGGGGTGCAAAAAGGGTGGCGTTGAGAGCCAATGTGGGCTCGGGGCAAAAAAAATGGTCTCTCGAAAATTTTTCACTCTCTATTTCCTCCTCTAAAGCGAGTATGCTTTTTTTTTTACAAAAATTGAGGTCGAAAATAAGTTGTTTACAAAACAGAATTATTTTTCCATAAATTTTTCTCTATGAAGAAGTCCCCCTCCCCCTCCCACTCAAAAAAAAAACGATATTTTTGTTTTCTCAAAAAGTCTATTGAAGAAGTTTCTTCTAAAAAAAAATTTTCAAAAAGGAGTTTCCTCAAATGAGAAGTTTCTTTCGAATATGTGAACTTCATTTTTGAAATTAAAGGTCAAGAATAAAGTTTGTTCCGTAACAAAAAATTTTCGAAGAGATGTTTTTTCTGCTGTAGAGATTTGTTTTCGGTGAAGTTTTTCCCAAGGTATTTTTTAAAGCTAAATTTAATAGGTTTTATTCTATGAGTTTCCATTTTCCCTTCAAAAATGAAGTTTTTATTTTATTTTATTTTCATTTCATTCAATAGATTTTGAGCTGAAAATTAGTAGAAATCAAAATTTTTCAATTTTTCGAAATCATAAGTTATTATTAAAATTGCAAATATTTGTCTCAAGCAATTTTTGCTATAATTATTTTGACGATATTTTCAGCTCATTTACAAAGTTATACTTAAGTATCAATTTTTACCTATTTTTGAACGTTATGATAATTAGCAGCTACCATTTTATGCAGCTTTTGGGTTACTTTGAAGATCTCTCGGTTTTTAATTTTGAAATTAAGCAGCTGAAGCTTAATTCCAAAGCCACCCTGAGGGTCCCTCGTGCTCTGAGAAATAAAGATGAGTCAAATCGCTCACTGAGTGAACGATAGTTTCCCTCGCAAGTGTAGATTTTTGCAATTTCTCATCATGTCAATTTACACCAACACCTGTAAATCCTTTTCATCAAGTTATACTCCTACGTTGGGAAAAAAATTCCAATAAAATAGCGAATTCTCGAATTCAATTTCCTAGTTTCGACGAATCTCTCGTCTCTCGTTCGTGACAAGCTGCATGAAAGGGGATGGAGAGGGGTTTACAGCAGGGAATAAAACTATCGTATCTATAATACAAATAGTCATTCTACGGGCGAATATTTTGGCACAATTCCAACAATACATTATATGAAAGCTACTTTACAGTATCTCGGCTCCCTCATTTTTCATCCCTTTAGAAAATCTCTTCCGACTTGTGTAAAGACAATTACGTGAGCTCTGGTGTGGTCAGTCTGCAAAACTACTCTATTATTTTATTCGAGTCGAGATTGCTCTAATAAATAGAAACTCTCCGGAACTCGTAATCAATTTCCGGCACGTGGTGTATCGTTGCCGTTTCCAATGCAGTAATTTCACCCTACAATTTCCTTCTTTTTCACGTGAAAGTGAAACAGCCACAGGACAGGAGCAGAACAACGCCGAATACGTCATACGTGCATATGCAACTCTTCCTACTCGTACACCGAAGGATTCACCCTTCAATTAAACGAATATGCAACTGAGATAACACGGTTGCCGAAAATATTGCCTATTTCGAGGAAAAAAATGACACATCAGGTATACTCGGAAATTAAACGAACACACTGCAGCGATAAATTTTCTTGCTCTAAATTGTATCAACAGAAAAATATTGCATCGTGTTGTAAATTCACAATACGAACAAGTACATACGTGGGACGAATAAATGATGCATCATTTGCATTATTTGTTTGTTTTTTTTTGTATTTCTGCGGCTCGGGCTCGCGTTTATAAAAATGGCGAACGTATAATTCAAATCGTGACATTTAAACGCACAAGCGAGAGCTCTCGATATAGCGAATTAAATTCGTCGAATATAATGAAACGATAATAAAGTAACACGTTTTCGTTCTTTTTTTTCCACCACATTACGACGATTGTATTGGCGAGAATTTATTACGTCGTCGCGAATTGTAGATACATTCAAAGTACATACGTATAGACGTCGGTTACTTCCTGTAAAATGCGGCTATTTGTGATATGCAACAGTAGTAATTCCTTTTGCAGTCCACGATATTGATTTGTGAGTTAAAAACGGGGTTAGAAAGGTTTGCCTCTTTTTTTTGTCTTCTTTTTTTATTTTTAACGCGTTCATATCTACCACACGTTCGAGTATAACGACCTATTTTTTATTCGACGAGGTGTTAATATGAATATTGGGATATTTTTAGGTGGATTTTTTTCAGTAGGAAGTAATTATGTAGGTGTTTTAGGAGGTGTGAATTTTGAAATGGGATTGTATCGTGTTTTTGTAAGTGAAATACGAGTACGTTGAAATAATAAAACGAGGCTTGTATTTTGTCAGAAGAATTTTCTATTGAATATTTGTATTGAATATTGGAATCCATTATTATTGCTGTGTATTTTAAACCCCACATTTTCAAAAAAAAAAAAGTGAAATTTCTATAAAAATTGAATTGCTTTTAATGATGGGAAATTTTATGATCCACAATTTTGGGTCCGTTTATTTTTTGGTAGAACCATTAATTTGTATCAAAAATTGATTTATTGTGATGGAAACTCTGTAAAAATTCTATTTTCTCACTCGTAAGTTCAACTTACCAACTCCAGCATAAAATATGTATCTTATTAACGAAACTTCATAGAAAAAAAGTTGACCAAAAATACTCGATTGTTGAAAATGTGATCTATAATTTTGTTTTGTTTCTTTTTTCTTTCTTTTTTGAAATAGAAAAACTGGGAAAAAATTCAAATGTTTCACAACAGCTTATTCAACTTGAATTATCCAAACTTCAGCTCAAAATATCCCAAAAACAAAAACAAAACATCCTATGAAAGAAAATGACAGAAAATAAGTTGCACGTAATTGATGGTGTTTTATTCATTTTTTTCTTCAAGTTTTTAGTTCTCCCATAAATCGATTTTTCAAACTATAAAATTCTTGATTTTTCGTCACAATTGATTCTAGTTTAATTTTCTCAACTTCAGGTCAAAATATCTCAAAAACAAAATTTCCTAACAAAAAAATTGATTTCATTCAATTGTTGTGAAATTTTTGGAAAGAAAACAGTCTGAAACTTTACTAATCAAAATTTCAGCTCCCCAAATTGATCTCTCGATTTTTGACGAATTTTTGAAAATTAATATTGATCATTTTCGACGACTTATGTTTGTTTGTTTGTTTTTTTGGAAAAAATGAAGGTACTGGTACAATATCAATTCCTCGAAACTGAATTTCACCATTTCTGGCCATTCTGGATCTGGAGCCTCCAGAGTAATTTTCGATTCAACCAGAATTTCAAAAAATTGATTTGAATAGCTAAATATCGATTATTATTATACCTGTTTAAAGGATTTATCCACTCATATTTGAGCTGATTTTCAGGCAGACACCTCGAATGCGTTTTTCAAATCAGCTGGTTACGGTTACAAAGTTCTAATTCTTGCTAAAGTTGTTGTCAAAGCTCGTAAAAAATCTCAATTTTTTTTCAAAATTGCTACATGCGTTTTTAACCAAAAAAATGAAAAAAAAGTCTCCCATTTTTAACGAAGATTGCGAAAAAGTATCATTTTTTGACCAATAATTGCCAAAAAGTTCTACTTTTTGCTAAAATTGTAGGATTTGCTTTTTGCAAAAAATTTCTAAAAATCCTAACTTTTTAGCAATAATTGAAAGGTTTTGGTTTCTTACCTAAAAATTTCATTTTTTTTACCTAAAACATGTGAAAATTCTCACTTTTTAAAAAAAATTGCGAAAATACGTAGGTAATTTCTTAGTCAATAATTCCGAAAAATCGTTCTTGCTTTTTAACAAACAAAATTTCTGAAAATAGTCGTCTTTTTTTGGCAAAACATTTCAAAAAGCTTCACTTTTCTCCAAAAATTGCCAAATGAAAAAACCTTTTCTTCTGTTGAAAATTTCAAAGTCTCGATTCATTTTGTCAAAAATAGATTTATTGCTGAAAATTGCAAAAATTGTCGCTTCGTTTTTTCTTGAAAAAAATTCAAATGTAGTTCTTTATTTTAAGTTGCTAAAGTTACAAAAATTCAAAAAATCAAAAAGTTTGAGTTCGAAGATGAATTTGCTTTGAATGACTCTTTCTGGTCTATAATCATCCCCCAGGATCCGAATTCCGTCATTTTGAGCTATTCTGGAGCCTCCAGTGGGATTTTTGGTTTCTCCAGAATTTTAAATTTTCTCCAGAAGGTGTGAAAATTCATTTGGACAGTCAAGTGTCGAGTTATGGCTTCTGCTTGAGCTCGATCTGTTCGACGAACATATGTACATACATTTTGGTCTAATTTCCACGCCTTCGAGAGAAATTTCAAAATTCTGGAGAAAGAAAAAATCGCGTTGGAGGTTCCAGAATGGCTTGAAATTGTGAAATATGGATCGGGGGGGGGGGGGGGGTTAGACATGCGATACAGCTATGTGTACAAATTTGAAACATTTCTCTACGAATATAAAATTTTTGATTTTTTTCGAATATTTCCCTTGAAAATGTTTGGTTTAAAAAAGTTGTAAGTCGGCTCAAAATGTGGCTATATCCTTTGAACTGGTCGTAAATAAGCCACCACTCGATTTTTAAATGTCCAAATCAATTTCTCTGGCTTCTGGATAATTTTTAAAATTCTGGAGGAATCAAAAATCGCGCTGGAAGCTCAAGAATGTCTGAAATTGAGGAATGCGGATTTGGGAGGAGACATAATTCAGCTATTTGTACACATTATAAGCATAAAGATTTTCATTTTTTTTAAATTTTTTCCTTAAAAAAATTTCAATCCAAAAAAGCACTTATGAGCGTCTGTGTCGAAATCGGCTCAAATGTGAATAAATCCTTTAAACAGATTGAAAATAAGCCGCATCTCCACTTTCAACTGTCCAAATAAATTTCACTGGCTTCTCGAGAAACATCATAATTCTGGAGGCATCAAAAATTGTGCTGGAGGTTCCAAAATGCCTGGAAATGGTTTCGAGTAGCTGATAATTATTTTTCAAGAATAAGTAGTTATACGTACATTTTATTCAAGAATTTTTAAAAAAAAACGTCAAAGATGGTAAAATTGAATTTTTGAAAATTCGCCAAAAATTGAAAAATCAATTTCAGCAGCGGAAATTTTGGTTCTGAGAGTTCAAACTTTGCTCAGACACCTCGAGAGGTTCCTTTGTTGCGATTAGAAAAGGTCCCTTTTCAATTGTAGGTATTTATTCAACCTCTTGAAATAAAAAATGCTAAAATGAAATGTCATTTTTCAAAGTGCTCCAGCGCCCAAAATATAAATATAACTCAATTTATAGGACTTGAAATTCTTTATAAAAAAGGCTTCGTTCATTTATATTTTTCCTGTGGTCGAAATTGAAGGCGCTTGAGCTCTTTCAAATTTTCAGTTCATCACATCTTCAATTTTCGAGTTGAATAAAAATTGAGAATGACATTTTTTGTTCTACTTTCAAAGTTCTGTAACGTGACTTGATCATATTCAAGCTATCTGTAATTTATTCATCAACACAAGATTTTTCAATGCCCAGTTTACCAATGGTTTGCAGCTATTTTCATGTAAACCTCCTTACTATAATTTTTCTTCTTGGTGCCGTTTGCGTCCAATGGCTTTCCGAATAGAGTCTGTCCATCTTGTGGGGGATCATCCTTGTCCTCTTGTTCCCTCAACCTTGCCTTGTATGAACACTGAACAATGACTGCATGGGATCTGCCTTTGTGACAGGCCCAAAATATTTTAGGATTCTGCTGAGTACCACTGCCGACAATCTTTTCCGGACAACAATTTCTCCCAGGACAGACAAGTTGGTCCTTTTCTCTGTCCAGGGGATCCGAAGCATTCTCCTCCAGCATCACATCTCAAGCGCATCAATTTTTCTTCTGTCTCCCTCCCGTACTGTCCGAGTTTCCGAAGCATAGAGAAACACAGAGAAAACTAGAGCATTTACCAGCCTTATCTTCAGAGCCTTGCTCACTGCTGTGTCCGACCATATCTTCTTTAGACAAGACATGGCGCTTCTTCTAGTAATCTGCACTCTGCGTCTTATCTCGGCTTCACTGCCTCCTTTGTTATCCACAATGGATCCCAGGTATACATACAAACTGATTCACAGAAAACTGGTCATACATTCGACACTTGAGGCAATGAAGGTGGTGGCGTCAGTGTAGCAAAGATTTGACATTTGTACACCTCCAATCAATACTCCTCCCTGCCACTCGCCTGAGCTGTCTTCATTGGTGCTTTCTGATACAATTAGCTGCAACATTTCACGAATTATATATTCTCCATACAGATTAAACAGGAGTGGGGATAGAATGCAGCCCTATCATACTCCTCTCTCTGGGTGGAATTTCTCCAATGTTGTCTCTCTGTTGATTTGGACATTTGCCATGCTCCCCTCATATATGTAATTGTTTTATCAGCCACACCTGATGTATTGCTATTGGGGCACCCATTTAGAGTAGAATTCTCCACAGTTTTTGACATTTTACGCAGTCAAACCCTTTCTTGTAATCTACAAAACACAGCACAGTACACACATTGTATTCGTGTGCTTTCTCAATCAGCAGCCTGAGGTTGAGGATTTGCTCCCTAGTTCCCCTTCCTCTCACGAATCCTGCTTGTTCTGGAGGGATTTGACTGTGCATGAGTGAGTATAACGTTACCTTAATGCCAAATCCGAGTATGTCCATCCAAAAAAATTGTCTTTTTGCGTCACTGATAAGACTCTGGGAAGCCCTGAATTGAAAAATTTGCATCGGAGTACAGCTAAAATGCACCACCAAAGATGCACGAAGCTGATCGATGTTCAATCAGAACTCAACGAACCCTTCCGAGCATATCCGAACCTTATCAGTGATGTGTAAAATCGTACTTTTTTGTATGGACATACTCGGATTTGGCATTAAGGTAACAATAACCTATCGTATACAATCTTCAATAATACTTTGCTGGTGTGACTTATCAAAGAGATTGTTCTGTAGTTCTTGCAATTCTCCGGTGATCCTTTTTTGTACCGAGTGACATATGTCAACTGTACCCAGTCCTCTGGCCATTCACCGCTCAGCCATATTGAGTTGCATATGTTGTGGATTTGGTGAGTGACTTCTTTGCTTCCAGGTACCCAAATTGCTCATTTCGATCGAAGAATACACTAAAAACAGCCATCAGACCATCTCCTCCTCTATAAAATGGTCTAATCAGTAAAATCCCATTTACTAGACTATTTTCCATGCCTTTGAATTCAACCCATCGCCCATTTCCTTTCCTTAATAGTATGTACATCGAAACAGGCAATCGAAAAACTCGACTGCAATTTCTCAGCCTCCAAAACTAGCTTGTAACGTCTCGACAAATCTTTCCGGACGTTTGATACCATCTTTGCTTCTAAATACAATAAGTACAGGGGATATTCCTTGAAGGGAGAAGTGAAAGTTTAAAAGCAGTACTCGTCCTATTCGCGTATTCCAAGAAGGGAAACGTTTATAAAAGAAGGGAAAGTCGAAAAACGCGACGATAGTACACGTGAAGAAAAGCGAAGGGTGACAGAATGATTCTTCGGCCGTCTCCAAGGGTAACTTGGCGACTCGACGTGTAACACCATTAATAAATTTTTATAATTCGACCATGTCGTCGATGCTATAGCGATGTTACTATCGGATTTCATTTTACGCGTGTTACCCATACCCATACCCATATCTATACATATGTACGACCCATCAAGGTGTGCCACCAAACCCAACCCAAGGGTGAGTTCACCGCACACGATTCACTATCAGTCAGAAGGGTTGTAAGAGAGAAAAACGACAATGTCTCTTTTGGGACTTGAAACAAACGAGCGAACGACGATCCGGGTATTTGAAATTTACCACGGTTGCATAATTTACAGAATGACCTTATTAAAGGGGTTTTTATACGTCGACTGTTTACTTTTAGCGACGAATAACCGTGTACCGTGTACTATGAGTACAGAGAGAATATTTTTCACGCAGTTGTTCAAATACACGAGTAAAACACGTAAAAAAAAAACAACGATACAGGATCTCGATGAATTATCTACGTGACGTAGCTCTAGCTAGAGCTACCTTTTGCCATGAACTGTACACTTTTAATGTGACCTTTCCGAGTGACATTTCTGACAAAGTAATTTGAAAGTGTTCGGATATAAAAGCGAACTCTTCGAAAGGGTGTTTCGCTTCCTTCGTCTAGGGTTATAAATGCAATTACAGGTTGCATCGCTCGAATAATTACCAACTCGAGTATCGATTTAGAAAAACCAAAATGTCGACGACGTAGTCGTAGTTAGGTACCTATACGTCTTAGAAACGCGCTAAATTCGCCTTTTTTAATATTAAAATTGAACATTATATTTACACGATGTTACGTAATAGCTGTTTTCATCGAATATGAATATCGATTTTGCTATAGTGTATTTTCTGTCGAAAACAAACCAAATACGATTACGAGCCATAAGTGCTAAAGGAGATATTATTTTTTTTAACCGAATTATTATTTTAAAGCCGCGTATTGTTTACTTTTATTTGTACGGTTTCTGTGTGTTTATTTTTTAATGGTGTTATTTTTGTCAACAGATGGACCTTTGGAAGGAATTAGGAGAGCCTAAATTGATCGTGGCGCCGATGGTCGATGCTAGCGAATTAGCCTGGCGTATGCTGTGTCGTAAACACGGTGCTCAATTGTGTTATACACCAATGCTCCATAGCTCGGTTTTCGTCAAAAGCGAAAAATATCGAAACGAGTCATTACAAACGTGCCCCGAAGATAGACCTCTGATCATTCAGGTAACCCAGCTTCTCGAATTTATAAATAGATCCATAATCCAATAAAATGAATTTTTAAAACGAGCTTTTATCCCTCAGTTCTGCGCCAATAATCCGAAAACTCTTCTACAAGCTGCCAAATTCGTCGAAGGATATTGCGATTGTATCGATATTAACTTAGGATGCCCTCAATCTATCGCCAAACGTGGTCATTACGGTGCTTTTCTCCAAGACGAATGGCCCCTGTTGGCTGAAATGGGTAAGTGCAAGCACAATAAACGTACCTATCTGCTATTTGAATAAGAAAAAATACCCCTGCTGGCGAAAGCACGTGTCAATTGCTCCCTTATGGTGTATCGTGAATATTATACCGAAAGGGAGGAAATTTCGTATAAACACGGGTGGGAATACTTACGTAAGTTTGTGTATGTAGATTGTAGTGATGTTTTACTTTTCCTCGATTTTAGATTATTTGGCTAGCTGTGTAGAGAGATTTATGAGGGTTTGAAAGGTGTTTGTTGATTTTTCCCTCTGAAGTGAAATTTTATTAGATTTGAACTTCTGCGTGTTTCTTTGTCGACAGTCGAAGGAGTTTATTTTAATTTAAATTCGTATTCGGTGAATTTGGAGGTACTGCTGTGATTGGAAATGATGGAGGATTTTGATCAAATTTTGTAAAACGCTTCATTTCAAATTGGAAATTGGTCGGGAAAAATTTTAGCTCCGGAAGTGCCTCTGGAGGGGGTAAATGAAATCTCAAAGTGAAGTCATTTTCGAAAAAATCGTGTTTTTTTTACTCAAACCTTTACCTAACCTGCTTTAGGTACATACATAGGTAAATGGTCCAATTTTAAAAGACAGTATTTGAGGTTCTGTGTTGACTCAGGATATTGACATAAAAATCCAAGACCATTTTTGGGATTCTACTGAGCGGTTGAAAGTTTGCAAATCGCTTATTTTCGGCTAAATTCGTGTTTTAAAAATGTCTTTCTTCTCGAATATTTCGCAATAATTATGCCAAAATAAATATCGAAAGATATCATTTCTGGAATTGAGGAAGTATGAAAAATTTTCATTACCTGCACAAATCACAATCTAAATATCGAAAACAGGTAGAAATGCTCGTTTACCCGAAATTATATCAAAAATGGATTTTGCGCCTTCCAAAACCTGTAGTTTGATACTCAACACAAAGAATTCTGAAATTTTGAGTTTCCTTCACCTCCCCCTCTCGCCATCTCTGAGGAGTTTTTGCTTAAAAACTCACATTTCGATACCCAACACACCGAATTTGAAAATTTCGAGATTTTCTCCTGCCATCTCCTACCACTTTTCAAATTTTGACTCAGAATGTCATCAAAAATATATTTATTGAGCACTCAAAAATTCGTATTTCGATACCGAACACATTGAACTTGAAAATTTTGAGTTTTGCTGCCCCCAGCACCTCATTCCCCCTCCCCTCCTTTAAAATTTCCACTCAAACAAATGTCAAAAATTGATTCAGCACTTTTAGAAAACTCATATTTTTATATTCGTAAAGTACATTTTCCGTTTTTCCTATTCAAATTTTTACTCAAAATTATGTCAAAAAATAGATGTAGTCTCTTTGAAAACTCATATTTTGATACACAATTCATTGAATTTGAGAATTTTTAGATTACCTATCGAATTTTGCGTGTTTCTCTTTTCCTTTCTCACCTGCAGATATTTTTACTCAAAATAATAATCATTTAAAACTTTATTGATTTAGCATTTTTTTTTTCAAAAAATCATATTTTGATACTCAATATGTAATTTTGGAAATTTTGAATTGTACTCTTCCTTTCCCCTCTCCCCACTTCAAATTTTGATTCAAAATTGATTCAAAAAATAGTCTAAGCCTTTTTTTGGAAACTCGTACATTTTTTGATATGTACCTAACTATGTAAGTATATGAATTTTACAATTTTGAATTCCCTTTTCTTTTTCCCTCTCTTTTTCAAGTTTTAATCCAAAATGATATCGAAAATGGATCCAGCACCTTCAAAAACTCTCATTTTATATATCTGCTCAAAAATTTGAAAATTTCTTCTTTCTCTTTTCTGTGCTGATTTAATTCACTTACAATTCATCAAAAATGCACCAGAAAATGTGACCCTCTTACTATTGGAAATTTTCAATCAAATGTGGACATCTCATTCTTTTCCAAATTGCTGGAAAACTGCAATAGTTCTACCTCTCTTGAAACCAGATAAAAACCCATTTGATATCAACAGCTATCGCCCAATCTCTCTAACTTCCAACCTCTGCAAACTATTTGAAAGAATTATAAACAGGCGCCTTTTATGGATCCTTGAATCAACCAAAAAACTATCCCCATCTCAATGTGGTTTCCGCTCCTCTAGATCAACTTTTCATCAGTTAGCCTTCATTAACTCTGAAATCAACAAGTCTAGAAAGAATAAAACTCATTTCCTATCAGTTTTCTATGACATTAGTCATGCCTTTGATACTATTTGGAAGTTTAAAATTATTAAAACTTTACACTCATGGAACATCCAAGGTAACTTACTGCACTTTATAGCCAACTTTTTAAAAGATAGACACTTCAGAGTTAAAATCTCAAGTGAAATCTCTGATGAATACTCTCTTGTCAATGGAGTTCCTCAGGGTGCTGTGTTAAGCCCAACTCTATTCATTGTAGGAATTAATGACCTCACTGAAGCAATTCCCTCTCCAATCAAAAAAGCTTTATTTGCTGATGACCTCAACATTTCTCTATCTTGTAATGACATAGAACTTGGCGAATCTCTACTACAACAAGCCACAGACCAGCTGCTATCATGGTCACAACAAAATGGTTTAAAATTTTCTCATTCCAAATCAGCTGCCCTACATATTTGCAAACGAAATAATTGTACTCATGAACTAAACATACACTTCAACAATACTCAAATTCCAACCCTCAACACTATCAAATACTTAGGTATTAACTTTGACAATAATCTCTCCTGGTCCTCTCATATAGAAGAAATCCGATCTAAATGCTTCAAAAAAATGAACCTACTTAAGAAACTTTCACACACCTCTTATGGCTCTGATCGTCATACCTTACTCAAACTATACCGCACACTCATCAGACCAGTTTTAGATTATGGATGCTCTATCTATACCTATGCTCCTGAAAATCGCCTCAGCAGGCTAAACACTATCCAAAATACAGCTGTACGGATTTCCACTGGAGCATTTAGAACTACCCCCACAGTAAGTCTTCTCAATGATGCTTCTGAATGTCCACTTGACATACGTAGACAGTACATTTCTACATCAACATACTTGAACATAAAATCAAACCCAGATTTCAACTTGAAGTTGGAATATATGATTCCCATGCATTCACTATCTGTAAAATTCCAATCTTTTCTACAACAAGTAGAAGAAAATAACATCAAAATACACCATTTGCTAGTAAACCCTACCCCACCTTGGCAATCTTTTAACCCTATCATTGACCTATCTTTGACAGAATTTAATAAAAATCTCACCAACCCCATCATACTTAAAAGACATTTTCTTCTTCTTCTTGACAAGTATAAAGAATACAGTCACATATATACGGATGGCTCAAAAACCAAACAATTCACTGGATGTGCTATCATTCATGACGATATCTCTATTCCCATTGCTCTCCCCTCCCTTTGCACCATTCTCACTGCTGAATTATATGCAATTAAATCTGCAATAACATATTCCCTTGATTTTTCATTAAATAAAGTTACAGTTTTTACTGACTCACTATCAGCTCTTTTATCAATAAAAAACTATAGGTCAAAATATTCACATCCTATATCACTTGAAATTGTTGAACTCCTGCAACTCTTCCAAAATAGCACACCCATACTATGCTGGATACCTTCACACTCCCAGATTCATGGTAATGAGTTGGCTGATAAAATAGCTAAGCAAGCACACCTGCACCTCCCCCTTGCCAACATTCCAATCCCTCTATCAGACCTAAAGCTCCATTCAAAAACTTTAATGCATGAAGTGTTTCAATTTTCATGGTCTCTAATCCCTAGCTCAAATAAACTAAAAAGAATAAAAAACACTACATCTTTGTGGAAAACTTCTGAACAACTTCAGCGTAGATCTGAAGTTCTTCTCACCAGACTCAGAACTGGTCACTCTCTTCTTACTCACCAATTCATATTCCTCAAACAGCCTCCTCCATCATGCCCAGAATGCAACATCCCTTTAAACATTGCTCATCTACTAATAGACTGTCCTTCCTACCAAAATGAACGCTCCAGACTTCTAAATTCCAACCAACTTCAAGTCCTCCTTTCTGATGACCCCACTCATATAGACAATGTCATTAAATTTCTTTACTCTACTAAATTAGATAAAAAAATTTAAAATTTAAAAACCCAGGTAGCCCATTTTTTGTACTGATTGTGACTTTATTTCTAGATATGTATATACCCTAATCATAAGTTTGTCTTAATATAGGGCCCCTAGCCTAAGTTGCTGTAAATGGCTCTTAATAAATAAATAAAATAAAAAAGATGAAAATTGATGGAATTGAGCAAAAATTGTTGAAACTGTTATTACAATGGTTAAAAGTAATTCAGAAGTGTAAATTTTTGGAAAACAGTTTGTATTAGATTTGCTTTATTAGGTTGGTGATAAAATTTTTAAAAAGTTGAAAGATGCAAAAAATTACGATAAAATTGCTTTAAAATTTATCGAAAAAATTGTGATGAAGTATTACTTGCATTTTATAAAAGTGAGTCATAATTTTGAAAAATCAAAAACACATTTTGATGAAGATTAATGAAAATTTTTTGAAAAATTGCTGAAATTGGGATAAAAGTGTTGCCAAATTCTAAGAATGGTTTAGAAATTGAGATTTGAGAAAAATTGAAATCGAATAAAAAAGTGTTGAAAATGCTATAAAAATTTTCAAATGGTTTAAAATTGAATAAAAATCAAAACGGTTTTAAAATTGGGAGAAATTGATAAAAGGTCGTTGAAAAGGCAACAAAAAAATGGTTAAATTTGCGATAAAATATTGTCCTTAATCGCATAAAAATAGTTTGAAATTGAACGAAAATCACTCACGACGTCATAAAAATCGTTGAATTTGCGTAAAAATCGTAATAAATTTTGCATATAAATATTTTATGTTGGAAAAAATCTCGAAAATGAATAAAAATTGGTGAAAAACCCAGAAAAATCATCAAAATTGCTGCGAAATTGTTGTAAGTAAATTTTATGAAAATGGTTTAAAATGAAATAAAAACTTGAAAATTGCTCAAAATTATGAAAAGTTGAGTAAAATTGAAAAAAATCCAGGTGAAAGCTATAAAAGTAGTTTAATTTGCTATAAAAAATGTTCTGTAAATTATGTAAAAAAAAAAAAGGTTTAAAATTGAATAAAAATTGTCAATTACGTCATAAAAACATCTTGTAAAATTACTTTTAAGGTGAAAAAAAAGATGATGAAAATGAATAAAAATTGCCGGAAAAGCCCATAAAACAAAATCATCGAAATTTGTATGAAATTTGTGTAAATTTTTATAGAAAGTGTTCGTGTTATTGTGTCGATCCTCGATAAATTTTGTTTCAAAATTCCTCAGAAATTAAGAAAATAAATCGAATAAAAATTGTTTTACTGCAATTTGAAAAATTCTTTAAAATTGCAGTAAAATTGTTTTTCATTTTGATTTAAAATTGAGAAAAACGTTGTCGAGTTGAATAAAAATGTCATTAAAAAATCATTTAAGATGTGAAAAAATTGCTGTAAATCTTCTTCTATAAATTGATCAAAATTGAAAAGTAATATAAGGTGTTCAAAATTTGACAAATTGAGTAAATCTCATAAAAATGGTTTAAAGTTGAGTACCCCGGGGGGGGGGCTGTGGTGAAACATGATAACGTCTGTTGAAGAAGTTGATACTATATGAAAGTTGTTAAAATTGCATCAAAATGGTAGGAATTTTTATTAAAAAAATTAGATGAAAATTGTTGCAAAAACACTTTTGAAGTACCATTTTAAAAGTATGGAAATTCAGTAAAATTGTTTAAAATATCTTTTCAAAATTGAGAATGACTTTGTATTTGCTTAAAAAAATTTGAACTTGTAATAAAAAATTGTCTTGAAATGAGAGAAATTCAATTCAAAATCTTCTAAAATCTGGTGTCGCATTTTTTTAATACTGTCAACTTTTGTAAAAATATTTTGAAAATTATTCATCATGTCTTCAATAGAGTTTTGGAGAAAGTTTCGTAAAATCGTTCGAAATGATTTTCTCAACACAAAAATCACCGGAAGAATTTTTTCGAAATGTGTGAAATTTTCAGTTCAACATCAACTCTGATGAGAAATTGAACAGCTCGTGAATATTGATTTCTCATTTGTTTTATTTTGAAATCTAAATGGTTCTTGTATGACTTACTTCATTTTGAACGATAGATGAATTGCTAAACCTTCTTTTACTCTTGGGAAAATGCAAAGAAAGAATGGCACAACTTGGAAATTGTTTCTATAAACAATGAAAGTGATTTTTCTAAAAACTTTCGAAATAATTATGACTTCATTAATGTTTTGATCGATGTATTCAGAAATTTAGATTATCCGACCTTGGTGGGTCGGATCACACGAAGGTAAGGTCGGATGAATTCGTACCGATTAATTCAGAATCGAATAATTGGGAGTCTAGTGACTTGGTAGATTTTAAATGTAGACATATTATCTATAAATGAAAATTCCAACATTCTTCTAATCCATAATCTCCAATGGAATGATCGATAAGCATTTTGAAAATATTTTTGCAAATAAGTATCAATAAACTTTTATCAAAATTTATACTCGTGTGACCTCAATGAACGTATCACATTTTTTATTCAAATCACCTACTCATAACTTGATAAGGGTCGATCTTTCTGCCTCCAAACAAACTAAAAAATTTTTCTCATTTGAATTAATGTTTTTAATTGTGAGCCAATCATCTTTTTTTTGTAAAAGAAAATAGTTTTGAAAAATTTCAGCATTCGTAACTTGTAATTACCTCGACGTTTTTAAAAACAACTACTTACTTCTGAAAATAATTCCAATCATCTGAATATTCATACCACGTTCAATCTAAATTATAGACCTTCTCGAATTTAAATTTTAATAATTTTTCAAATTAAATACCTACCTATTTACACGCATTTCCTGTGGCTGAATAAAATTCCCTTCAAACGGGATACCTCGTTCAAGGGTAAAAAGATATACGCGGCTTATCTACCTCTATCCGAATCCCGTTTGAAAAAAAAAAAATCACTTTCGCAAAACCTTAGGGCGACATATTCGTTGGCATATTTCATTAAAAAGTACCTTTTTCGATTTACGTAATAGAAAAGAAAAAGAGAAGGAAGAGACGTTTAAATAGAGGGAAGAATCAAGAACCGGAACTAATTGATGTAGGTAGGTGGATTTGCACTGCACCAACACCAGCCAGCCAACGTAAAAGTAAAACCGTACTTAATTTAGTAGAGGAAACTTTGACGTAAAGACTCACCACAAACGATGAGAAGCGTTTATGTGTTTTAAAAAGCACTCGTGGTTTTTTTTGTGCTATGAAAATTGGCGAAGTACTTTCGAGTACTACGTCGTCTCACTTTTTAGGCGAAAATTTCTGCTCAAGTGCTCGGCAAAACGTGTTAAGAGATTGCGTGCGTGTGAAAATGTGAAAATGACGAGGATTTAGCGTAAATGTGTATTTTTCGACGTGTCTGTGTAGGTTTTCTTCTGCTTATGCCTACACGGTGGAAATTACTCGTCTATATAGCGAGAATTATTACTTATGTATTAGGAAAATGGTGTTTCCGCCCGCGATGTGCTCCAAATCCGTCTATCATGCGAATTGACACGTGTCGATGGCATAGGCAGGCATAGCGTGTGGCATTTTGTAGATTTATATTTTATTTATGTCGGGTTTTCTTTGCCCTTTTTTTACGATTTTTTTTCGTTCATTTTGCAGTTAGCACGCTACGTAAGAATATCAGTACTCCGGTGAGTTGTAAGATTCGAGTTTTCCCGGAGATCGAGAAATCGGTCAAGTATGCCAAGATGCTGGAAGAGGCCGGATGTCAAATGTTGACCGTTCATGGAAGGACTAGAGAACAGAAGGGACCGCTGACCGGGGTGGCTAGCTGGTCTCATATTAAAGCTATTAGGTAAGTGATGGTTTGATATTATTTTGTTGAAGGATGAGTGCCTTTTTGGTGGTTTGGGACGAGTATCGAATGTTTTGCTTGGTAATCAATTTTTTAATCACAGATAGATTAAAATCTGCTTGAGTCATGTAGAAACTTGAAAGCAGCATGGAAAATATTTTTTTCAACTTTAGCCTACCTACAAAATTGTAGGAGCTTGACTAAATTCAGCAAAGACCTTCATTTTGAGTTGAAAATCTACCAGAAAAAACGTCAGCTCCGGAGGTGCTCTAAGAGGGGAGATACGAGTCTTCAGAGAGGGGGTATTTTAAAAAAAATTGTGATTTATTCGCTCCAGTCCTTACCCAACCTGTTTTGGGAAAAATTACCCAATTGCAACTCGATCTGGGCGACTGCCATCAAAATGCAAGACCACTTTTAGGATACTGCTGAGCGATTAAAAGTTCAAAAATTGTTTATTTTTGATTGCATTTTTTTTTGAAAATTTTTTCCTTCTCAAATATTTTCAATTAATTATAGATATCAAAACATCAAAAAATATCGTTTCTGAAACTGAGAACATACTTTGGAACACAGTGGTTCCGATTTTTGGGTCATAATCACCTGTTTAAAAATTAGTGGATGTAAAAATAAAGTCAAGCAAAAAAATTGGATTTGGACAACTTGATCAAAATTAAGTATTGTGAAAAGTGGGCCATTTTCCCCAAAACTGGTTGGGAAGCGTTGGTGCTAATAAACCACGATTTTTTCGGAAATTCCCCCTCTAGAACTTCGAAGGTGCTCGAAATCTTGTAAATTTGAAAAATACAAAATTTGAAGTGCTTTGATATTTTCAAAAGGTTCTACGAGGTACTCATTCGTCATTCCCTGGAACAACTGGAAGATTGGGAAAAGTTAGGTAATTTCACCCTTCTGGAAAAGTCATGGAAATGTCAGGAAAACTTTAAATTTTCATTCCAAAACCGAAGAATTTCATAAAGTTGTCAATTTAATCGGTAATTATGTATACATGTACCTCAAACATTCAGATTTTACATTATTTTTTTTCTTGTCCTACTTCTGACAAGGGAACTTCTTGAGGTGCCCGCCTCCGATTTGAACGGGACTGCGATTTTTGGAAAGAGCATAGTCTAAAACCCTCAAAACCAAATTTTCAGCTGCCCAAGTTCATTTTTAGATTTTTGGCGAATTTTTGAAAATTCAAAATTGACTGTTTTTGGTGATTTATACTTTTTTCAAAAAAGTACGTACATGATCTGTAAAAATGATCAAAAGAAATCCTAAAACTGATATTAATTCCCCAAATCCAAATTTCGCAATTTTCAGCCATTCTGGAGGCTCCAGTGCGATTTTTCAATTTCTCCAGAATATTTTATTTGCTCCAGAAGGAGTGAATATGAAGTTGGGCAGGTACAAATCGAGTTGTGTGTTATACTCGACCTGTTTAACGAATTTATCCACATTTGAGCCGATTCTGGAGGGGACACCTCAAGAGTGGTTTTTTGACCAGCTTTTTTTCAAAATAAAAATATTCAAAAATCAAAAATTTCCCGTTTGCGAGACAATTTTTGAAATTTGCGCGAATCGCAGTATTTTGTCATGAAATAACCCCACGAGAGCGAATTTCGCCATTTCCAGCCTTTCTGGGGCCTCCCTTTAATTTTTGGATATTTTTATTATGAAAAAAGCTGCTCAAAAAACCACTCTTGAGGTATCCCCTCCAGAATCGACTCAAATGTGGATAAATTCGTTAAACAGGTCGAGTATAACACACAACTCGATTTTTACCTGCCCAACTTCATATTCACGCCTTCTGGAGCAAATTCAAAATTCTGGAGAAATTGAAAAATCGCCTTGGAGGCTCCAGAATGGTTGGAAATGGCGAAATTTGGATTTGGGGAATTAATATCAGTTTTAGGATTTCTTTTGATCATTTTTACAGATCATGTACGTACTTTTTTGAAAAAAGTATAAATCACCAAAAACACTCAATTTTGAATTTTCAAAAATTCGCCAAAAATCTAAAAATGAACTTGGGCAGCTGAAAATTTGGTTTTGGGGGTTTTAGACTAGGAAAAAATCGCAGTCCTGTTCAAATCGGAAGCGGACACCTCAAGAGGTTCCTTTGTGAGTTCTGCCTGCTTATCCCGTTTTTCCTACTTTTGTACTTATTTTTGCTCGTGTGTCCAAAACCCCTCCTCCTCCTCCCCAAAAAAAATTCAAAAAATACTGATTTTTACTTCAATTGTGGGATAAATCCGGTTTTAAATTATCGAAAAAGTCCTGTTTTTAATTAAAATTGTCTAGAAATTCCAATCTATCTCAAAATTAGTGAATGTATTTTTGCATAGTTATCCAAAAAGTATTGATTTGTGCCTTACCCAGCTGTCTAAAAGTCCTGTTTATCGCCAAAATTGCCGAAAAAAGTTTCAGTTTTTGGTTAAATTTCCAAAAGTTGTGTCGAAAAGTCCTAATTGTTTAGCAAAAGTTTTGTTTTGCACAATACTGCCTAATAAAAGACTTGCTTTTTGCCAAAATTGTCTAAAATAAGTTCCGTTTTCTGTCTAATAAAAAGACATAAGAAGTCCTGTTTTTGCCAAAGTTCTCAAAAAAATCCTCATTTGTTGTCATAATTGTCAAAAAGTGTCACTTGATTGTTGACAAAATGAAAGTTCTCAATTCTGTCAAAAAAGCCCTGTTTTTGATAAAATTGCCCAAAAAAGTCCTGGTTAAAAAACGCCAAGAATTTTCATCTTTTGCCAAAATTATTAAAAAGCTCTCATTTCTATCAAAAAAAAGTTGAGCTTATGTTTTTTTGTGAAATTGTCAGGAATTTTCATTTTTTGCCAAAATTGCCAAGAAGTCCTCATTTCTGTCAAAAATTCCTGTTTTTTTGGTAAAATTGCCCAAAAAAAGTCCTTTCCCCGGTTCCTCCAAAAAAAAAATTGTCAGTAAGTTTCAGAATTTGCTAGAATATTGTCTTCTGTCTGAATTGCCTTGAAAAGTCTTGTTTTCTGTTATGTCAAAAAAGTTTTAATTTTTGGAAATTTCTGTAAAAAGGCGAAACTTTTGGTCAATTTTTGGAAAAAAGAGACATTTTTTTAGTATATTTGGAAAAAAAGACACTTTTTAACAATTTTTTCAAAAAAAACGAAACACTTGACCCATTTTTGGAAAATTATTGATGACTACCGGAATTTTTTGGGAAAATAATTTTTCAAAAGGGAGGGGTTCTTTTTTGTCATTTCTTAGTAAAACGCAAAATTTCAACAATTTAAGCTAAAAGCAAAACTTTTGGTGAATTATCGCCAAAAAAAATAATATTTTTTCGCAATTTTTGTCAAACAAGTGAGACTTTTTTCCATCTTTTTAGTGAAAATGTGAGACTTTTTGGAGATTTCTGTTAAAAAAGCAATACCTACTTTTGGACTTTTGGATAAATTTTGAATTTTGGATTTTGGGGTTTTTCATGTAAAATAGATTGAATTAAAGTTTTCAAAAATTGCTTAAAAATCGTAAAAATGAAATATTTGAATTTATGGTTGCTGTATTCAATTTTGACTATTATATGACAGTTTTTTCAAAAGTTGGAAAATTCAAAAATTCTGATGGAGGCTGCAGACTGACTCAAAATCACAACTAACCGTTTTGGAAAATCGAAAATGACTAAAAATTGCAATGAAGTCTTGGCTTCTTGATGTCTGTCAAAATTTTACAAAACAGTCCTTCTTTTAAAATTACAGAAGATTTCCGAGTTTTTTCGATAAAACTTGCTAAAAAGTCTTGTAAAGTCTTGTTTTTTTTTTTTGGTCAAAATTTTCCAAATAAACTTGTTTTTGGCAAAAATGTCTATGTCTAAAATAGTCTCACTTTTTGCCAAAATTACTGTTTTTTTGACAAAACTCTAAAAAAGTCTTGTTTTTGTTGAAATTTTTGAATTTTTTGATGAGAAAAATTGATTTGAAAAACCGGAATGTAGCACCTTCAATTTTAGACATGGGCAAAATTTCATCATGACTGTTTTTATAGAGCAATAAAAGTTTTACAAGTTGTACATTGAATTTTCCAAGTGCTTCGGCGCCTTCAATTTTAAATGTAGGCAAAATATACACTTACCTAAACTTGGGATTTTTTGTAGAGCATTCTAAATTTTTCAAGTTTGGATGTATTTAAGTGGCCTAATAAACTCAAAATTGAGGCGGTTTAAATGTTTAGAAAATTGAATAATGCAAAATTTGAAGATGTTTAGAAATTTTAATGTCTCCGCCTATACTCAAAATTGAAGGGGCTGGAGAATTTTGAAAATTTTGATCAATCGTATCTCCTTCAATTTTGTATCTATGCAATAAATTTTTAAACCAGACAAACAGGAAATGAAAGAGGATCCCAAAATACACCAGCAGTAAAAATGTCAAGTGTTGAAATTCATTTTCTGATTTTTGGCGAATTTTTAAAAACTCAAAATTTAGCTTAAATATCTACTTATTTCTCGTAAAAAAAAATGAAAATTTGATTAAATTGACGTAAAATCCTGAAATTTGGTTTGTATCTTATTTTCAATCTCCTGAGTCGATTAGTGATGGTTTCGAACAGTTCTGGAGTCTCCAGCAAATTTCGATTTTTTTCATTTTGTCCAAAAATATCAGTGGAGAAAATGGATTTGAACAAACACTAAAAGATCTCGAAAATTTGTATCAAAATAGATCAAATGGATCACAAAAATGGTAAATCCGACTTTTATAGATGCACACCCTACTCACTGTTTTTTTTCTTCGAAAACTAGAGGAGTTGATAATCTGTTTGAAGCTCCTAAACTTTAGGTTCTGCGACTCAGATTAATCTTTGGCAATTTGTGTGATTTTATTACCATGCAAAATATTCTACACTCGTCTCGAAACACCTCATCCCCGTAGATATATGCTGAGCTTTTAAAAACTTGCACTTTTTTCCCTTACAGAGAAGCAGTCAGCATACCTGTGATAGCCAATGGAAATATACAATGTTTGAATGATATCTGGAGATGTATAAACGAAACTGGTTGTCGAGGAGTTATGTCTGCCGAAGGTATTCTCTACAATCCGGCTCTATTCGAAGGAACCCTGGTGCCAGTTTGGGAAGTAGCCTTAGAATACCTGAAACTCACCGATTTACACCCTTGTCCTTTATCTTACATTAGAGGACATTTGTTTAAACTTTTTCATCATATGTAAGTTCCCATAGAGAAATTCTTGATCAAAATATCTACTAGAGAGAAATTCTATATTTTTGAACCATGTTTTCAGATTCGCCGTTTCAGAAAACGAAGACTTACGACAAGGTATTGCATTGGGTAAAAATAAAGATACTTTTTTGGAGACGACTTTGAAGATCAAAGAACGTTTCGAAACTCTTCATCAGAACGGAGCATCGTGGAGTAATAATAACGTTTCTGGTACGTTGATAATTTGATATTACATCATCGAAGGGGGAAAAAACACCGCGTAAAATCAAACAAAGTGAATTCTATTCCTGTAACCGTGTACGTATAAACCGTAAGTGTACATGTTGCGTCAGGAAATTCATTAGCAACAAAGGTTGATGACTTTTGAACACGTACCAATAACAGCCTTTTTAGTCGCAACTTGAAACACGCGAACGAATCTATAAAAGCGAATCTAATCCGCATACAAAAGCCAAACCGTATCGTAATAATTACTTCTCGTATGGTAATCGAGATTCGCTCTAAAATATCGTTTCATTTTACTTTACCTTCATTTAGACGATTGTAACGTTCATCTACCTCCGTGGATATGCCAACCGTGGGTTCGAATGGCACCCGAATTACATCTGGAAAAAATGCTGCGATTAAGTAACCGAGCTAAAGAGGAGAGACTCAACGGAACGAACGAAAAAGAAGTAATTATCGCTGTTACGAGAGTTCAAATACCCTTTTGTTTTTTTTGCATCATTTAAAAATCGATTCATTTTGCAGAATGTCCAGTCGAGTTCGAAAAGAGAACTCGAAGGTGATACGGAAGATTCCGAGGGTGTTTCGAAGAAGAAGCAAAAGAAGATGGCTAAGAAGTCTTCGGCTAATCCGAATTGTAGAAGGAATTACATTTCGTGTGCGATTTGCCAAAATCCTGTGGTAAGAGACGTTGCCTAATTATTGATTAATTATTCGAGGTTGAAGAAAAAATTTTGATTCGATTTTTGGTGTATTTTCAGGGATTGAAGTGCGAATACAAGTTTTGTAAGTTGTGTTGTAAGGCTAAATGCATCAAAGAAGTTTTAGATTGTCCTGGACATCGAATCAAAGTAGCTACGAGAAAGGCTCTGAAAATCGAAACGATGGTAAATATTCGCTTAATTGTTGTAAGTTCAGGGCTCGTACTCGGTTATTTTTCTACTAAAAAAGTTCTTAAAAGTGACTTCGTTTTAATTTTTTTTTTTTTGAAAATTGCCAAAAATTTAATTTTCTTATGCTTCTTGAAGAAAAATGAAAAATGATAATATGTAATATCATCGAGTGGATAATTTTTGAAAGCATTCACTGCATTTTTATTATTTTCCAGCTGAATACATTGGCTTTTCAGCGTTGCGGTTCGCAGAAAATTCCAAAAATTCACAAATTTGTTTCTTAAAACTACCCAAAAGTATCGCTTTTGTCAAAAGTTGCCAAAAAGTCTCACTATTTCGATAAAAATTGTAAAAAAAAGGACCATTATTTTACCAATGTTTTCCAAGAAATTGTCAAAGTCTCGCTTTTTGCCGAAAAAATTCTCAAAAATTTTCAGTTTTTCAAAAAAGTGGCCTGTTTTTTTTTGCTAAAAATTCCAAAAAGTCCTTCTTTTTTTGAAAAATAGTCCAGAATTTTCGTTTTTTGACCAAAAATTGCAAAAAAGAGGGTACTTTTATTTTTCCAATAATTGCCAAAAAGTCTTGTTTAATCTCTGAAATTGTTAAAGTTTTGTTTTTTGTCAAAAATTGCTAAAAATTCCGTTTTTTTCCAAAAGTTCCAAATAATTTCCATTTTTTTGAAAAATTGTGTCAAAGTTTCACCTTTTTGCTGGAAATTGCCAAAAAAGCATTTGATCCTTTTGCTAAAATTGCCAAAATCTTGTTTTTGTCAAAAATTCTCGTTTTTTCAAAAATGACAGAAATTTTTGCTGTTTAGCAAAATGGCTGAAAATTGTTGTCTTTTTGCAGAAAATTCCAAAATTTTGCTTTTTTCAAAAAATTGACAAAAAAGTCGAATTTTTGTAAAATTAATGAAAAATTGTTGCAAAAAGGTATATTTTTTCCAATAATTGCCACCAAGTCCTGTTTTTATTGCTAAAATTGTCAAAAATATTTTGTTTTTGCCAAAAATTGACAAAAACTCGCGCTTTTTACCAAAATTGCTAAAAATTTCACTGTTTTCCAATAATTTCAAAAAATCTATCTTTTCAAAAAAATTGTCCAAAAGTGCAGCTTTTTTGGCGGAAAATGCCAAATAAGCCGTTGCTTTTTGCCAAAATTGTCAAAACTTTGCTTTTTTAAAAAAATTTTCACTTTTTCAAAAAAGACAAAAATTTTTGTTTTTTAGCAAATTAGCTAAAAATTGTCGTCTTTTTGCAAAAAATTCCAAAATTTTGCTTTTTGCAAAAAATTGGGAAAAAAGTCAAATTTTTGTAAAATAATGGAAAATTGTTGCAAAAAAGTATTTTTTCCAATAGTTGCCACCAAGCCCTGTTTTTATTTCCAAAATTGTCAAAAGTATTGTTTTTTGCCAAAAATTGACAAAAACTCTCGCTTTCTACCAAAGTTGCTAAAAATTTTACTTTTTTCCAAAAATTTTAAAAAAATTGTCCAAAAGTTCAGCTTTTTTGCCCGAAATTGCCAAATAAGCCTTTCCTTTTGCTGAAATTGTCCAAAACTTTGCTTTTGGTAAAAAATTCTCACTTTTTCTAAAAAGTCAAAAATGTTTGTTTTTTAGCAAAATGGCTGAAAAGTATAGTCTTTTTGCAGACAATTCCAAAAAGTCTCACTCTTTTTCAAAAATTGTTCAAAAGTCTCGTATTTCTGGGAACTGCCAAAATACATTATTTTTTGGCTCCTAATTACCTGATTAATGATCCTGCTTTTTGCTAAAATTGACAAAATTCTCACTTTTTCAAAATTTTTCAAAAGTTTTTGGCTTTTAGAAAATCGTTGCAATGATTGCCAATTTCTGCAGAAAATTCAAAATATACCACTTTTTATTTAAAATTGTCAACAATTTTCGCCTTTTTGACCAAAATTTTATTGAAAAAAAGAATCTGTTTTACCAATAATTGCCATAAATTTGTTTTTTTAAAAGAATTGTCAAATGTCTTATTTTTTGCAAAAAATTAACAAAAACTCAAATTCTAGCAAAATTATTGCTGAAAAGGTTCATCTTTTTTCCCCTTTGCTAAAATGGTCAAAATTTTGCATTTTTTTCAATATTTCCAAAATTCTGGCTTTTTTGCCAAAAATTTCCAAAAAATCTTGCATTTTGTCAAAAATTCTCAAAAATTCTTGCTTTTTAGCAAACCGACTACTTTTTTAGAAAATATTCCAAAGTTTCACATTTTTTCTAAAATAGTCCAAGTTTTGTTTTTGTTTTTGTTTTTTTTTGGCAGAAATTGCGAAAAAAATAGGTATTTTTCTGACCTTTCATTTCCTAATAAAAGGTCTGATATTTTTGTAAAATTTTCATAGTATTCGCACTCTTGTTCTTCCTTTTTTATAAAAATTCTCACCCTTTAGCAAAATGTCTGAAAAGTATTTTTTTTTTAAATCTCCCGAATCTTGCAGAAAAGTTGCAAAATTGGTCCAATTTCTCGAAATTGAAAATCACAACTTCTATTTTTTTTGACCGTTTTTCTCTAGGTACATTAAAATGTTTTTTTTTTTTAATTTCAAGTTTTGCCACCTTTTTGGTTATTTTTCAGTTGCTTTTTCGAGCTTTTTTAGTTACCAAGAGTTCCTTTTTTTGTGAAAGAATTGAGCACGAGCCCTGTAATTTAGTAAAGTTATCATTTTATATCCATTAATATTCATATTGGTTGTATTTTTGAACAGCAAACCGAACCGATAAAGACCTGAAATAGAATACTTGTATGTACTTATCGTTAGTACAAACGTATTCGTTTCCAAGGCGAACGAACTTCTAAGAAAATCTGATACTTACCTACGTTGAATGGGCCACCATTAGGTTAAAAATAGTCATACACGATGTAATAAGTAATAATTTCGTACTACGATGGACCATGTTCGCCTCACATAAATGCATCGATTACCAACAGCATCTTCTACGAACGGAATTTACGATAAACGAAATCCTTCATCGGTATCCTTCAAGATATAGCAAATATCTCCCTAGAGGTATCAAAAGACATCCCTCATAACGTAATATCGACACTTTTACACCATAAAACGTCGCGAGCTCGCACGTTTAATGGCTTGTTTTTCATACCAACGCTCCTCGTTTATGGCTCAATGTGGTCGTTATAGAGATGCCTAAATTGTGACGATATGTCAGTTTGGATAAATACCTACTAGTAATATTGGTGGAGTTACCGTACACGTTCATTGGTTCCATATCAAGCTGATAAACACGATTACAGTACAGGAAATCTTTTTTTATTATTCATGTAGTTCTGTTTTTCCCCCAAGTAGAGGATTTACATGTTATTTTGTGAGCTATAATAGAGACGTGTTAGTGGTAAATATGACTCAGTTTTCGTGAGCGATTTTTATTGATGTGTTGCCGTCATTTTGACTTGGTAGGTTTTTTTTTCTAGGTGAACTCAGTTTATCACATATCAAAGGTATTATTATGTGTGAATTCTACGTATTACATAGTTCGCAATTTCTGTGATATGTTTTTTAATAACGCTGTATATTGTTTTAAATTATTGTACAGGTGTATTTGATTGTAAATAAACGTTATTTTTTGATGCTCGAAGAATACAAATATTTAAGTCAAATTCACAATTCATGATCAGGTTGAAATGTTCAACGAAAAAAATTCATAACCCAGACAAAATTTGTGCTGTGGTGTTGACGTTGCAGGTTTTCTGATGCTAGAATTACTTGAGAATAATTTCTTCGGATTCAATGTTCTATTTTTATATAGTAACACTTCACATCGATGAGATAATAATCAAATCAATACACAATATACTCTTCATTTGATTCTTTTAAAAGTAAGTAAACACGAATAATACGAGAAAATAAAATTTTAATACCAAAATGTACAATAGAAAATATACATAAACAAATCTCATAAATAATTATAGTACATCAGTTACATACGCTGACTTAATTTCCATCAAATTTCATTAAAAATGCGAAACCTGAGAAATAGGGAACAATAGTTGGTATTCTTAACAATTAGTTTTCTAAAAACGAAATAGAATCGGTTAGTTTTTTGAAGGCGTTGAAATCGCCACGATTATCTTGTACTTCTTCGGCTACAGGAGTAGGAAAAACATAAGTATCGTCGAAAGTCCAACCGTGCTGAGTGGCGAGATTTTTCGTATTTTGAACATCGTAACCGACGTATTTGCCCAACGTGCTGAGAGCCAACGATGAATACGATTTACCGATCAAGATAACCGTGTTTTTGCGGATTTCCTCTGCGAATAAATAAACATGTTAAAGATAAAGATATATATTTTCACGATATCGTAACCGTAGAGACAACGATCAGTAATTCGATACGAACCTTCGACCATTTGCATAATGGGCATTATTTCTGCAGACCATGAAAAACGTAAAGCTGTATAGACCTCCGGATAATCACGTTTTCTCATCGCTTTACCGACTCTCCAAATGAACTCGAGTTCCGTCAAAGCGCTCTTCGTAGCTAAAGGGATCCGTTTCCATAAAAATTTAGCTGAGATTCTGCACAAAGAAGCAACAATGTGAGATCGAAACATGCGATTTTCGGTTTCGTTGCGATGGGGAAATACTCACAGATCGTTCTTGTAAAGGTAAATGGCGAGTAGTTTAGCATATTCGGTATTCGATAAAGCACCAGCGTTCTGTTGTAAACGTGAGAGAATTAATATACGAGATGATAAAGTGGTATTTGATCGAAGAAAAAGCACTTACGATGATTTCCTGGCGTTCCAATTCTTCGGCGATTTTACTCAGGTTTTCTACTCTTACGACCATCGTGATGTATTAAATTGGCATGTTCGGCGTTAAATAAAGATGAAAGTGATGATGAATTATGACTCGAAATAACTATTTGCGAACGTAAAAACAGACAAATTCTTACAAAAATGTTGCAAATTGCAAAGCAAATTCGGAGGAATCGGAAAATTTTTCGAGTTTGTTTTTGTTGTTTTTTTTTTGGATTTGCTGCTCGGCGAATGCAGGCAGTAACTGGATATTGATTGGAAAAAACTTGGCAACGTTGTAAATTGATTTTTCGAAAGTTTTTCGGTTTAAAAATGAAAGTTTCAAAGTTTTTTTAGCAAGTTCAATGAATCGTAAAATATTAAAAAAATTATTTTGTGTCAAATCAACTTTACTAGATCAGAAAATTTGAAATCAAAGAAACGTACCCGATGGAATTAAATTTTGGAAAACAGCGATCCTAGCGAAATTTTCCACAAGCATCGATTTCCCTTATCGAATTTCGAGGTTATCTTATCTCTGTGAGGAAAAATATAGGAAAAATACAGACAGACGAAAACACTGGGAAATCGAATAAATTTTCAGTCAGTTGCGTTAATTAAACGAAGGTAAACCAGTTTGCATTAGTTAATTATTATAATTACCTTTCATACGACAATTCGAGTATACCCAGCTGGTGATTTTTATCAGGTCAACGAAGTTATGAAACTCGTATTGCGAAGACACTTCGGATAGAAAAATGACCAAAACGGAAAAATGTTTCTTTCGGAAAACCGTATTACATCTTGCTAGATCCTTAGCAGCAGTTCCGGATACACCATGGCTTAAAGTGAGTAAAAATTCCGATATTTGTAGCATTTCGTAACACTCGATTCATTGTGAGTTTTGAACAGGTAAACACATTATTTTCGCTGTGTCCGCAAGAAAACAGTCAAGGTATATTTAAACTCGATCAGCGTGGACAAGATGCTGTTATTGCTTTGGGAATCTACGCTTTGGAATCGAATCTTCAACATATTGACGTTTTATTACCCTATTTCCTCAAGTTACTCGATGGCCTGAATAAAATCATTTGGTTGGATGAGATCAAATACTCGGTTAAAGAACGTTAGTATTACTCGTTGGTAACCGTTGTGCTTCGACTTCGGTATATTGATCGATGATCTGTTGTAGGTATTCCTGTCCCGGAACGTTTTAGTTTCTGTTTGAATACGCTGCTCTCTGATATCGCCAATAGAGAAGAACAACTTCGAGAGACTATTATCTCGGCGCAGATCAAATGTCTAACCAATCTAGCCAATCATATCCATTCGGTCTATAACGATAAAGATGCGAACACTGTAGCTAAATGTAAACTGCACCTCCGAATCAAACATTCAACCCGAACCCTAATTTAAAATTGAAACTACGATTTTTTGTTTCAGTAACACTTTGCAAATCAACGGTGCCATGTTTGATCGGTTTGGCCAGAGCTGTAGGACGATACACATCGTGCGACCCTCCTTTCTTATGCCGTATTTTCCCTCGACCTCAAGCTCCAGTCATCAAGTTAGCCTCGCAGAACGACGAATCGTTAACGAAAAAGAAAAGTTTTTCAAATTTTAGGTAATTACTGCACCGAGTGTTGCAGTAGAGCGTTACTTTGCACTGATCGCACCGCCTATTTACAGGTCTATTATACCGAGATCATTGTCATGTAGTCTTAACATGACCATTTTAGATATCGTGACTCTTAGTTCACTTGATCCGCACTGCGATATTCGGTAATGTTGTGTTTTAGAGTTGAAAAAGAAAAACAACGAGATGTATTTAGATAGATGTAATTTTCATCGTATTTTTCCAAGGTCTCCGGTGAAGAAACTCGATGATTCGGATTTAAGCATGAATCAGTCTTACGATCCAACGACGTATTATTTTTCCAAATATGGGTCCAGCTTTAATCAATTCCCTCAGATGAAATTATCCGAAGTAGCCGAGAAGAAAATAGTTTTTCGTTATTTCTCAACCAATCAGTTACAAGTAAATGGCCATTTATTTAATTACTGTTCCAAAGTATTTGAAAATAATAACGCGATGATCGTTTTGCAGAATATATTACTCATCGCCAAGAAGCTATTGACTACGGATATATTGAATTTCCTCGACGCTGAAGGGGATAACGTCTATTTGAGCAAAGCAGTTGAAATATTTCCCTATCGTACCTTCAGCGAAACGTTGAACTTGGTAATGGTAGCATTATTACGAGAATTACTTCAGCATCATCAAGGTACTCCTCATTTGCTTCATTTTGATAACTCGTCGTTGAATTTATTTCTCATTGTTTTTTTCTTGTTATTTGGGTTCAGAGTTGCCTGCTCCGTTTACCAAAGATGTACAAGAATTCGTGAAAAGTTTATATCTCGGGGGTCAAACCGAACTACAGTCTAGAGAAGTTCACGATGCCTCGGAGAAAGAAGATAAAGAGACGAATTACAGCACTGTTAACAGATTCAAAATGAACGTTATGGCGAATGCTGCTTGCGTCGATTTATTAGTCTGGGCTATTGGAGATGAAACAGGTTAGAAAATTCGACTTGTGGATTTTTCTTCTCGAAAAATGTACATAGAGATGTAATTATTTAAACCCGGTTAAACGTGAAGTTTCAGAGAAAGATGACGTAAATGTACGCTCTCTAATGTGTTTGTTTTCGTCTTCGCTGGTTGTTTCCAAAGGTTTGGATAAGGTTGTGTGAATGTTTTGATGAGTTCGCTTTTTATTCGGTAGAAAGGTTGTTGATGTGATTCGAGATTTTTTTGTGGTTTACTCCTAATTGTGTTTTACGCGAACGAGTGATTTGGCATATCAATTGAGCAACCGGTTGAAAAACATTGTTTTAATTCTTTTGTTACGAAATTTTCCGTATCACCATTTTTTTTTTCATTTGAATTCGTCGTATTACACGATGGAAATTGAACCAAGGTCGAGTAATTATTATTATCAACTTTGGTTAGGTATTTGTATATACGAGTAATGAAAAGCGAAGCCTTTGAACTGAGCAGCGAATTAACATGTACGTACATGTGTAATTGATCGCCTGCGTTTTTTGGTTGCTCAATTGAAAGTGTTCATTTCGTAATGAATTTTGATTTTACGTATCAGTTGTGTGATTTTAGTGTGTAATTAAAACAAAATTTGATGTATTTTATGGCTTTTACTAAAACCGTACACGTACGATTCCAGATGAACAAATAGAACTAATTTTTAGCTAGTAGAATAATTATTACTTTCCTCGTTGATTTTGCACTAACTAAGTCAATTTATCATCGGCGTATTTATTAATTAATTTTTTTTTTGTTCAAAGGTGCCGATAGCTTATGCAACAGGCTTGCTGGGAAAATCAACTCCGGTCACCATATCAAACTGGCAATAGCCCATATGCCTTTATTACTCGTCTGTTTGGACGTAAGTAGTTCTCAATCCAAAAATTATCTTGTAAAGTTTGGAAAAAATGAGCTTTGAGACTCTACTTTTTGCGAGAGTCCATCACATTTTCCGAAACAAAGCGTTATCTCTCACCCTATTGCTTGGATTGAAAATATTTTCTAATAAAAGTTGAACACTGAAGTCTTACAAACATTTTTGGTAATTAGAAAAATTTCGATCCGAGCCCTTCTTTCTCTCCAATTTAAAAAATCGATAGAATTTGAAAATGAACACAAAGTCCCCCTCCCCCGTTTCCAAAGGAACCCTTTGGCTTTTCTGAAAAATCTCATATTTGGTATTCTGAATGAAAGGATTCATTTATTCAAATCGACCGAAGACCAAACAAACAATCAACCATTCATTATTCAAAATCGATTGAGAACGACCGAAAATGACCTTCAATCTTTTATGAATAAATCGTAGTGTTCGTTTATTAAATATTTTATTTGCTGTCGAAGAAAAGTAGTCTATTCTTATCGAAAAAATCTCGACGTGAGTATCTTGAAACAACATTCAAATTCCAAAAATTATGTCACTTTGCAAAATTTCAAGAGGCGAATCCGAATTTCATTTTTGGCATTTTGGTAAACTTTGGAAAATTTTGAAAGCACATTCAAGACACTTTCAAACCCAAAAATCAAGTCGAATCCTTTGATTTTCATGGTTGGTGACTCTCAGCTTTGGCAATCATCATAAAAAGTTGATCTTTTACAGTGAAAGTGTAACTTCAAGTTTTTCAATTTTCACGTCGATGGAACAAATCAATTTTTGGAGTACAATTAATTCATTTTTGATCATGGCTGGTTTTTGATTGGAAGATTAATTTTGGGCGAAATTGATTTTACATTTCAAATATTTTCGATCATAATAGGTATGAGATAGACTTTCGGGATTCAATCAATTAAATTTCGATTATGATCAGATTTTGATCTAAAAACTTATTTTTGAAAAGCCAAAATTTGAGTTTCGATTTCGAATCGTGTTCGATCATGTTGAGATCGATAATCGCAAATGAATCGATTTTTAAGGTTCAAATGGTCGATTTTCGATCATGGTCGATTTCTGATCAGAAAGTTCATTTTTGAAGCAAAAATTTGAGTTTTGATTTCGAACACGTTACTTCACATGAGATCGAAAATCGAGAATGAATCGATTTTTGGGGATTCGATTAATCGATTTTCGATCATGATCAATTTTTGATCCAATAGTTTACTTTTGAGGCTGAAATTATTTTTTCAAAATTTCAAACGTGTCCAGTCATGTAAGATCGAACATCGAAAATGAATCGATTCTTAAAAATTCGATTTTCGATCATGATCAATTTTTGATCAAGAATCAAGATGTTCATTTTTGGAATGAAAATTGTATTTTTGATTTCGAACATGTTTCATCATATGAGATCGAAAATCGTAAATTAATCGATTTTTTGAAAATCGTGAATAAATCGATTTTTTGAAAATCGTGAATAAATCGATTTTTGAGGATTCGATTGATCGATTTTCGATCATGACCAATTTTTAATCCTATAGTTTACTTTTGTGGCTGAAATGATTTTTTTTAAATTTCAAACATGTCCGGTCATGTAAGATCGAGCATCGCAAATAAATCGATTTTCGAGATTCGATTTTCAATCATGATCAATTTTTGATCAGGATGTTTAAAAAAAATGTCATTTTTGATTTCGAACATGTTTCATCATATGAGATCGAAAATCGTAAATGAATCGATTTTTCGAAAATCGCGAATAAATCGATTTTTAGGATTCGATTGATTGATTTGCGATCTTGACCAATTTTTGATCCGATAGTTTACTTTTGAGGCTGAAATAATTTTTTTTAAAATTTCAAACATGTCCGGTCATGTAAGATCGAACATCGCAAATGAATCAATTTTCGATTATTCGATTTTCGATCATGATCAATTTTTGATCAGGATGTTCATTTTTGAAATGAAATTTTTTTTTTTTTGATTTCGAACATGTTTCATCGTTTGAGATTTAAAATCGTAAATAAATCGATATTTTCGATCGTGATCGATTTTTGATTGGGAAATCAAAGTTCTTTGTTTGAAAATTGAATTTTATTCTTCATTTTGAACATGTTCAATCATATGACATCAAAAACTGCAAATTAATCGATTTTCGATCCAGAAATTTGTTTTTGAAAGTAAAATGCATTTTTTCATTTCGAACATGATTGATCATTTTGGGATCAAAAATTGGTCACGAATCGATTTTCGATCATGATTGATATTTTGATCGAAAGATCTAATCTCTTGCAAATTCCGCTGACGTATTTGCTCTGAGGTTAACACGTTTCGAGATATGAGTCGTCAAAATGTGTGGCAACAAGCTACAGGTACAAAATAAGCATTCTGAGAACCTATATTTTTATGATTCATCTGTTTCTGTTTCAGGGCCTAGGAAAATTAGCGGAAAAATTTCCAAACATAGCGAGTAGCTCGATAGCCTACTTGAGAGACTTCCTCGTCTCTCCTTCACCCATTCTATCTCGATTGTATCGCTTGTATCAAGAACGAAGCGCTGCTAATGACTTGAAAAACGCCACAACAAGCACCAGAGGTTAGCTTTTTTTCAACATATCAGACCATATATCAACGAATCCGAGTTAATAATATTTTTTAAATCGAGCAGTAGGTAATTCAAAAACATTCTACGGTCAAGGAGACTCGCAATTCGAACGATTACGCGATGCAGCCATCGAGAACTTGTGTATTTCGCTGAGAGCAGCCTATATCAATGATCCGGATTGCGTACCAGCTCTGGTAGCTTCTTTATCGAATCGATTATTTGCTGTGGAAAAATCCAACGAGTATGTCCGCAAGTTTATAAATTACTCGAAAACCTGTCGTAATGTATTTTTTCAATTTATTCCTATAATTTTGTGCAGAGATTCGTCGTTAGTCCAAGCCAATACGATAGTAATGTTGGGTCATATCGCTGTTAGTCTAAAAGACACACCGAAAACAACCGATACGATTCTGCTATTCTTCCAACAACGGTTTTGTCGAGTACCGAGTATTATAGATGTGTTAATAGTCGATCAACTCGGTTGCTTAATTATCGCCAAATGCGAAGTTAGTAAAATTTCATCTTGCATATTATTGTTCTCATTTTATGGAAAACTTATTTAATTTATTGGTAATTGTTCACAGCCCAACGTTTACGAAGAAATAATGAAAATGTTCGTAATGATTACCGTAGAAGCGAGTAACGCTTCTTACAGCAATGATCAATCCAATCAATACAGGTATACTTGATTTATCAAAAAAATAATTTTTTCAAAAAATCATCGCCCAAGACTAAACATTAAGACAACTTTCAGACATGTTTCCGGCGCAGTCATCAACGCTTTAGCCAATATCGCTGCGAATATCGTCGGTGACACGGAAATGAACGAGTTGCTGGTTCGATTACTAGAATTATTCGTTCAATTGGGTCTCGAAGGCAAACGAGCATCTGAAAAAGCTCCAGCATCGAATAAAGTAATTTTTTAAAAAATCACTTAAAATATTACACCATTGATGTGACCTAAACTGGGTAGCGATTGTTAATTGTACCTACCATTAAATTAACAGCTCGTTGATACCTTTTCAGAACGCTTATGTGAAATTAACTTTGATGAAATTCTGCTTACAACAAGTACCTATATTTATTCGTATTTAGTATTTGTTTATTACCTTTGTACGAATTTTATATCTGGCACGATGGGAACTCCCACTCCCATGCACGTAGGTTGTAGACAGGTCTTATTCCGTTGTGTGACGTTATGCACATATCTCTCATCTGTGTAACCATTTTTCCCCTCTTTTTTGGGTCCAGACTGGTGGATGTTTCTGAAATTCTTCAATATGTTAATAATTGGAATGATCGAAGTGATTTTTTACGAGTAGATCTGAAGATTATTGGCGATTAAAAGCATTTTGGAAATATTTTACCAAAAAAATGTGTAAAATATGTGATTTTTTTTGTTGTTGAAAAATTGTGTGTTTGAGATAAACTTTTTCAATGTGACTAAATCTCGGATTTTATTTCATTTTTTGCAGGCATCTAGCAGTGCTGGAAATCTTGGTATGTTGATACCGGTGATTGCAGTTTTGGTGAAGAAGTTACCAGTCATTAGGCAGCCGAAGCCTAGGCTACATAAATTATTCAGGGATTTTTGGCTGTATTGTGTCGTTATGGGATTTACCAACGAGTCTGGTGAGTGTTCGAACATATTGTTTTGTTTTTTGTTATGAATAACTCTATAAATGGAGACTGTTTAATTTAAGATAATTTTTTTAAATGAAATCATGTCACTCTATCAATTGAAAAGCCATCTTCACTCCCCTCGTATGTTCTCTTTAGCTACGTACTAGTTTGGGAAGCATGGAAGATGAGATTTTTTTCATATTATAGGCATTTTTCAGTCGAATAATTCAACGTTGAGACCCTGTAAGCCCTAAAAATAATTATTATTGTTATTATGTTCGCGCTCTGGAGATTCGAAATCTTTTTTTGAAAATTTCCCCAACTTGAAAGTTGAGCTTTTTCGTAAAAATACAAACTTTCGATCGATTTATAAGCTGAAAAGATCTTGGGCCTCGTTTAAAAATCTGTAAAAAACGGAAAATATGTCTTTTCATAGATTGCTGTCGAGTATAATTTTGGTTTTAGAATCTTGGACTCGTGGGGTTGACCCTCCCCCCACCCCTCCATTATGGAAAAAACAGAAAAAAAGGAATTGGTCGTGCAAGGTATCTTTTGTATTGTTTTTTACAAAGCTAAACTTGAATTTTGAGTGATTTTTGGGTTACAACTCTTTCAATTCCTTTTATGACACCCCCCCCCCTAAATCACAATAAAAATGAAAAAAATCGAGTGACGTAGCTTTCATAACATTTTTGATAATGCAGAAATCGAAAATGAACGTATTTTTATCATTATTAAATATGTATGCCCAATACACGTTTGGTCCTTCATCAACGACCTCTTGAATTTTAACAAACGATAGAAATTGCAAAAAATGTCAGTTTTTGTATTTTTAAAACTCAGAAGTTATCAAAACGGTTGAAATTTTGATTTGAGTTCAAGATTACGATCTCATAAAAAACCAAAAATGCAATGTTTAATTCAAAAACCAGAAGTATGAATATGAACATATTGTGAAAATAAATATGGCAAATCTTTGGTCGTTCTTTTTCCATCTTTTAGATTTCTGAAAACACTTGTTCTTTGTTCTGTTCTGGTCTCTAATATTTATCTATCAATGTTCATTCTCTCGAACTCGTTTCTTCGTTTTTAAAAATTCTACGAATAAAATAAATAAAAATGCGCGAAAGAAGTACACAACAGGCGATTTTAAACGCTCGAAGATTTATTCTTCGAATAATACAATACGAAATATAATAATAAGAAAAAGAAAAACAAGTGCATCTGCATGGGATTGTAAAAAATGAAATAAAGAAAGAATTTAACGAACTAAACGTAATAATAAATGTAACAAAAAATAATTAGCATCCTTGCTGGTTTAAATTTAAAAAGATACCACTGCAGGTTCGAGGGCGAAGCTAGAAACGACTGAGAAGATTTAAAATATGAGCTTTCAGCTTTCACAGGTTAAAGTAATATTGAAAGCTCAACCGGTGAATGGGTAATTTCTACTCACAGATAGGAGAACTTTTACCTCGAATTTACGTAATGTCATCGTAGTAGCAGATCCTCTAATCTCTGACGCGTTTCCGCCTAGAATTTGGAATTTCGTAATTTCTGTATTAGATGTCGTAGGCATTGAAGTGCTAGTTGAAGTTGAGCTTGCTGAGGTGGCGTTGCCCCACTGAGGAGATTACGAAAAGTTTGCTCAAGTGAAACAAGCATTTGAAGCATTCTGTTTTTAATGTCCTTGATGGAGTGATACGTGATAGTGGACGTCAGTCAGTTGTAGTGCTTGTATTGCTAGATCGGTAAGATCTGTCGTCTGATTATCGATATCTGCGAACTCTGTTTTTAATTTTTGAAATTCTATTTTAATGAAATTTTCGAAATTTCTGTTCTGTTCCTCCAAGTTCATTCGAAAATTGAGATAGGAGTGTTTCATATCCTTACGTAAGTTAGATAACTCTACGTCTAGTTTACTGATACGTGTAAGTATTGACTCGTCACTAGCTCGGCTGTTGTCATAGTTTTTCTTCATCCATTGATGAAGTGCATTTAAGTCATCTATGGAAGCAACGTCTGGAATTTGATGATCAACATCTTCAACAGCTCTGTTCTCAAATTCACGTTCATGATCAATCGCATCGAAATGATACTGATAAGGTTGTTCACCTGCGGGAGATGGATGAGGAGGAAGATGTACGGAAGCATCGAATGGGTATTGATCCCTTACGAAATTATTCGTGTCAGCATTGAATGAACGTTGGTCAAAGGAACCCATCGCATTGTTATTCGTAGGCGATGAATAATTCGGTTGATTTGTCGATGCTTGTGGCGGTATCGATGGCTGGATCGTTGGAATGGGGGTCGAAGCTGCTAGTGGATCGGCAAATGTAACATCAATTGGAGCTGGAGTGGCTTGAGCCGGAAGAGTTTGACCAGGTAACGTTCCGTAATGAGCGAGAAGCTCTTCTATGCGTTCGGCTAATTCACGAGCCTCAGTACCTTGTCGAGCGAATGCTTGAGTCCAACGACTGGTCCTGCTCCTATAATCTTCTTGAGGCATAAGTGCCTCACCGGCTATGATAGGTCTAGTACTACCTGGTTGGAAACCTGACGCTTCGGGTATCACGTTTTGATGTTGGTTTATCATACCGGATTCGTGACTGGATGGGATGATATAGGGTCTCTGTTGAAAGTTATGAGAACTGCATCCATTACGGAATGAATCACCACGATTAAGATTCATGATAGAGTTACGTAATGTACGATGCGAGATTACTATTACGTAATATGCAACACTTGCAAATACGAAATTTGAGAAAAAATGAACCGTTTTTTACGAAGATACGTAAGTTTAGAGAGAACACTGCAACAAACGTGAGAAGAAACGATACTGACTAGAATAGCAGCTTTTTATTTTCTCGTTGCAATTGGAATAAAATGAGAAAAGGTAAAGTACGTAAAACAGATAAGGATTGCAACTATAGCAAGAGTGTCGTTATCACTAAAGTGTGGTTGGATGATGAATTCCGAGACTTCCGGACCGACGTTACTCGAGCTGGGAACAGAAGAAATATGCGAGACAATGTTCAAACTTGCTCGTTTTCGTTTCTATATTCGAATTGGAAATTCCAAATTGCACGAAATTTTGCCCCAGAGTTCAGATTAAAAATCAATTTTTTGACGGAGTTTATACTCGAAAACGCCTTAAAATCGTCATAGGTAGATAACCAATTTTTTCGGCAATTTTTGCCAAAAAAAAAAAAACGAGACTTGGGCAATTTTTGAAAAAATGTGAGACTTTAGATAATTTTCTCCAAAATTAGCTGCTTTGCTAAAAAGCAAAAATTTTTGTCATTTTTGAGAATTTTTTTGCAAAATGTAAGATTTTGACAATTTTAGCTAAAGGGACCGGTTTTTTGGCAATTCCCAGGAAAAAAACTAGAATTTAGGAAAACTGTTGTAAAAATGAGACTTTTTGGAATTATTAGAAGTAAGTCAGCAATTTTGCTGGAATTCGAGTTTTTTTTACCAATTTTTTGCAAAAAGCAAGACTTTGACAATTTTGAAAAAAAAACAAAAAATTTTTAGCAACTTTAGACATTAAATGAAAAGTGGAATATTTTGAAATTTTCTGCAAAAAGTGATAGTCATTGCAACAATTTTTCTAAGAAGCAAAAAATTTTGTAAAAATTTGAAAACGTGGAAATTTTTGTAATTTTAGCAAAAAGCAGGACCATTAATTTGGTAATTGGACAAGACAAGACAAGACATTTATTTTTAAAGTGCTTACAACACAATAATATTTTGGTTTTAAAAGCACTTATACTATTTTTTGAAAAATTAAATTAGATAGAGTAAATTATCAGAGTCCAAAGGAACATTTCTAGCCTTTGTCCTCAAAAAAAAGTGGCCCTACTTACAAAATGGGAGCCATTTTGATTGACAGGTCAGGCGAAATCGCAGATTTTGAGTTCCAACATGGGACTAGCATAACATTTTTTAAACCGTACAAAGGTAGATCGAAAGGGCGAGCAAAAATTCATCACCTGTCAAAATTTCAAGTGCTAAAATGCCTTTTTCGATTTTTGGTGAATTTTCAAAAATTAAATTTTGGCCAAAATGTGAGAAAAAAATCAAAATTTTACCAAATTGACCTAGAAAGCTGAAATTTGGGATATACTCTATTTTCGACCTGCCAAATCGATTGGAAACTGTTTCAAACCGTTTCGAGCACTTCTGGAGCCTCCAGAAAATTTTTGAAAATTACTGGAGCCTCCAGTAGATTTTTGAAACTTAAAATTTTCCCAAAGATTTCATCAAATGAGGTTAGCAAGCCGAAATGTACTCTACAAACTAATTTCAATACAATATGCACTCCAATTTTAACACCCTCTGAAGACGACTTCAGGTGGGTTCAAGTCATTTTGGAGCCTCCAGCGACTTTTTGAAAATTACTGGAGCCTCCAGTAGATTTTTGAATCTTAAAATTTTCCCAAAATTTCATCAAATGAGGTTAGCAAGCCGAAATGTACTCTGCAAACTAATTTCAATACAATATGAAGTCGACTGCATGGTGGTTCAAAGTGGTTTTGAAGCTTCCAGCTACTTTTTGGAAATTTTAATTCCCCTAAAGACGTGATGAAACCTTTCAAAAATTCACTGGAGGCTCCAAAATGACTTGAATCCACCTGAAGTCGTCTTCAGAGGGTGTTAAAATTGGAGTGCATAGTTAATTTCAGCTTTCCATCCCCATTTGATGAAATTTTGGGGATATTTTAAGTTTCAAAAATTTACTGGAGGCTCCAGTAATTTTCAAAAAGTCGCTGGAGGCTCCAGAATGACTTGAACCCACCTGAAGTCGTCTTCTGAGGGTATTAAAATTGGAGTGCATAGTTAATTTCAGCTTTCCATCCCCATTTGATGAAATTTTGGGGAAATTTCAAGTTTCAAAAATTTACTGGAGGCTCCGGTAATTTTCAAAAAACCGCTGGAGGCTCCAAAACGACTTGAAATTCACCTGCAGTCGACTTCATAGCGTGTTGAAATTAATTTGCAGAATTAATTTCGACTTTCCATTTCCATTTGATGAAATTTTGTGGAAATTTTGAGTTTCAAAAATCTGTTGGAGGCTCCAGAACTGCTCAAAACGGTTTAAAACAGTTTCCAATCGATTTGGCAGGTCGAAAATAGGGTATATCTCAAATTTCAGCTTTCTAGCTTTCTAGGTCAATTTGGTAAAATTTTGGGTTTTTTCTCACATTTTGGCCAAAATTTGATTTTTGAAAATTTACTCGAGGACAAGGGCTAGAAATGTGCCTTAGGACTCCCCCTTTGAGAAAAAAGTTGTCCCAGAGGATCGGCAGGGGGTGCAACTGATCCTTATGCGGTCCCCCCCCCCAACTTTGTAGAAAACGAAGTTTTGGCAAAAAACAAAACTTTGCCAATTTTTAGCAATAAACATGACCTTTTGGCATTTTTTGGAAAAAATATAAGTACTTTTTCGCAACTTGGGTTAAAAAAAACGAGAATTCTAGACTATTTTGAAAAAAAGTAGGACTTTTTGCTTTTTCTGCGAAAAAAAAAGATGACACTTGTGGGCATTTTATTGAAAAACCAACAACTTTTGTCAATATTTTAGAAAACCATAATTTTCGAAATTCAATTCAACTCACTTTTTGGCATTTTTTGGAAAAAATATAAGTACTTTTTCGCAACTTGGGTAAAAAAAAAACGAGAATTCTAGACTATTTTGAAAAAAAGTAGGACTTTTTGCTTTTTCTGCGAAAAAAAAAGATGACACTTGTGGGCATTTTATTGAAAAACCAACAACTTTTGTCAATATTTTAGAAAACCAGAATTTTCGAAATTCAATTCAACTCATGTTCGATGTATTGCCACAGTACACAGGTATGTGAAATGTCGTTTTTTTGCAAAATATTCCAAAAAGTCTGACTTTTTTCCAAAAATTTTGTTTATATGAAAAAGTTGCAAAATAGTTCAACTTTTTATTTTAATTTTTCATTCTGGTTTTTTTTTTGTTTTTTTAAAATGCATTTTAATATTTTGCTTTCGTTTAAGTCACTTTTTTCAGTGACTTAGCCAAGGTGAGGGGGTAAATGTAGCCATCTTCGCCCCCTTGCGAGTGAAAATTTAAAATAAAACATGTGAAAAAAGGAATTTTTCGTTTTTTGGGCCCATTAGTATTCAATAAATTCTCGCTCGAACAGTAATTTTACCTCCATTTTTATAAAATTACCACACATTATGGAAGGTTTTCCAGAAAATTTCTATAATTTCGATTTTTCATGTCTAAAAATCTGGTTTTGCCTCCTTCTTGAGAAAATCCTGGCTAAATCACATTTTTGAGTATTTTTGGTCACTAAGAACACATTTTTAAAAAAAATTGAGTACAAGCCCTTCCTCCTCATTTCCCCCCAAAAATTAAATTGACGTGTGACGCATCGTTTGAGAGGTTTACGAGAGTGTTGAGGTCGAATGTGAACTTATTTTTTGAATGTGACTCCCAGTGCCTCCTACCCCTTTCCAATTTTGAAAAAAAAATTGAAAATTGAAAAAATGTCGCGTGATATGTTGCTGTTTACTCTAATTCAAGGGTGCTGAATTTAAATATGAATTTATTTTTTTAGAAACTACCCCTCAATGCCCTTCTATCCTCCACATTTTGAAAAAAAAAGACAAAAAATTGAAAAAAAGTGGTGTGAGGTGTGGATTTTGGGATAAGAAGGAAAAACAAATGAACATGTTATCCTGCATTTTTCTAATTTTTCTGAACATTTTTTTCAAAATAAAAAATGAACCACTTCCTCCAGGCTCATACTTCCTAAACTTGTTGGGTGAAAAATGAAAGTGCTGTTTCAGTTGATGGAATGACATTACCTCATTACCTCTTAAAAAAAAAATGTTGTGGAATGACTCAAAAAAAAAAACCTTGATGAAATTTGAATTATTTCATCGATATATTTCTGCGCAGGATTATGGCCACCAGAATGGCACGAGGGTGTCAAAGAAATCGCCATCAAGTCTCCGTATTTAACCATGCAAACTCCTTCGAGATCTGAAATGCGTGAAATGCAATACACTTCAGCTGTGCGCAACGACAGCGTCTCTGTGGTAAGATATTCTACACGATTACCTAATCCAATTAAACAATTTTAAGGACGTTATTATCCAATGTTAATCTCCTCTTTTCACTTGCAGAACCAACTGTTGGAATTGAAATCGCAAATTCTTCAGTTAATGGAGCATCCGCCGCCTGATGTGACCAATTACGTGAATAAACTATCGTTTGCCCAAGCCACCTATTTATTATCAGTCTACTGGTTGGAAACATTCAGAGTTCAATACTCTCCCGAGCCTAGTTTGCAACCTATGTTCGAGTATTTATCAGATTACGCAATACAAAAGGATAAATACGGAATGTGGCATTGTCTCGCTTGGTTAGTTGATCCTTCTTCTCGTTTACTTTCTAAATTAATAACACTACGGTCCATGAAACTAATCAAAACGAATTTTCGCAGCGTTGGTGACCGAGTATTCGCCTTGTTTTTGGATTCAATCGGTAAAAAACCCAAAGACGAGAATCGAGAGAAAGAATTAGAGTCTCATGCTCAATTTTTGCTCATCAATTTCAACCATATTCATAAACAAATACGTCGTGTTGCCGATAAATGGCTTTCAGGATTAGTAGATAGGTTAGTAACAAAATTTCTACGATGAAAGCGTTTTCACTGCTTAGTTAATTGATCGAATTATCCTTCCCAGATTCCCTCATTTGTTATGGAATCGTCAAGTATTATGGACCATGTTGGATATCCTTCAAGTTCTCTCGTATTCCTTGGAATTGGACCCTAATGAAGAAACCCCAACATTAGAAGTGCCCAATACGAGCTACACGATTCCACTCATGGATACTTTAGATGCCAGAGAAGGCATTGTGAACGATTTCGCTGCTAGGTCTCTGGGTATTGTTCAAGAGGCCATGAAATGGGCTCCTCAGGTTACCAGGTCTCATTTACAAGAGTATCTGAACCAGATACCCAATTCAGGACATCATACCGGACTGGCTCTGGCTACCGAGAGTGTTTTACATAATAAAGGGCTCAATTTGCAGTCGGTTTCTCTTTCGGTATGAAAATTTCATCGAATTTTTACGTTAATTATTTTTAAAAAGGGTATTGATAATTTGATTTTTCAATAGGTCAATACGTTGGAGAAAAGGCCCCGTTGTGTTAAATCGGATTCTTCCATTTTCGTTTCTACTCTCAGCCTCAGGAGTAGGTTTTCCGGCCAAGTAGCCGGGATGCTGTCGGAAGATCCGGAGAAATTGGAAAGCATCATAGATCATGTTATAGAATCGATTACGAAAACAGCCAAAGTCAATGTTACACCGAATCAGCATCATAATGCATTATGGACCGCTACAGCTATGCTCATTTCGTATACAGGTTTGCAATCTAAACTGTTTGAATAACTTTGGCATTGGAATTTGGAGTTTGATGTGATTCGTGTGATTTAGGATATTGTCGTAAATTGATTCATGCTGTGGCTTGGGCTCCGGTTGAATTATTCACCGAAGATACGATGAAGACAGCTGTGGAATGTTGGCAGTGGCTGGTCACAGCCAGACCAGACTTGGAATTGCAATTTTTACAAGAGATGTTGACTGCTTGGCAGGTTAGTTGGTGGATTTTTTTTCCTCGGATGAAAAACTCGACGAAGATGTAACGAATGCTTTTGTTTTTTAGTACACTGTTGATAAAAGATTAGGATTATTCACCGTACAAGAAGAAGAAATCAGTCCATTGGCTGTTTACGAAGGATGCATCCTCGAACCAAAAGCTCCGTTTATAAAACCACACGATATTTGGCTACAGGTTTCTGATCAGATTTTTTTACTCGTCGTTAAAATTAAAAATTGAGTATTTCAATATGGTAATTTTTACAGTTTATATCGGAACTCATCGAAACAGCGAAATACTGCAATCACGAAAAAATTGAAATGTTTTTGGTGATGCTTCATAATACCCTTCCTTTAGCCGTTGGTACTCCTGAGGCTTTCCTGAATCGGCACATTGCTGCGATCGGTACCAGATTTAGATTACTGCAGTGTGGCTTATCGTTACTTCAGGGAGACATTTTGCCTAAATCTTTATCAAAGAATGTGCTCAGGGAACGTATCTATAGCGCTTGTTTCGATGTATTTTGCACCGATATGCAGTGCCCTACTCAGAAACCGCCTCAACTGAGAGAAGATATTTCCATCTTGATTAAATTTTGGCAAACTATGCATAGCGATAAGAAGTACTTGATGACTAGTTCGATCGGAGGTAAATTAAAGTCGAGATTTTGAAAGGTTTTTGTTTACCTGGGTATTTGAATTTTATTTCGTCTTGTTTCAGATTTCGATATGCAATCTACTTACGATAATCAACTCACGGTGTCATCGATAACCGAACTCAAAGGTACCGGAAGCACGGTCGGTTCTAGTGGCAGTAGTGCCATAACTCATGGATGGATAAATACGGTTCCTTTATCGGCTACGAACACGTTATCTAAACGTAATCTTACACGGAATAAAGCGCAGACTAAAAATAACGATTCGTACGTTAAAGATTATATTCGAAAGAGGACCTTGATCTTGGATTTATTGGTGAGTACAGTCGGGAAATTAGCAATCCATCCCCTCCATCCTTCTTTAGATGAACCAAATTCTAATGTAAGGATTTTGAAAATATGTTGAGTTTGAAATTCAACTCAATTTTGTGGGTACTTAATTCAGTCATCCCAACCTCAAATGTTTTTGAGCATCTTTGAAAAATTTTAAGCATAAAATTGGGTCATGATTTTTGGAGTTTTTGAAAAATGAGTTATGTGACCCTTCAAAATGAGATGAAATGTTTGCAGATAATCAAAACTTCTGTCAAAAAAATTTTCAGCACTTTTAAAGAATTTTGAGCCAAAAATTGAAGTACGATTTTTGGAATTTTTGAAAAAGAGCTACTAGTGTGTTTAACAAAATTGTTTTTTGAGAAGTTTTGGAGGATTTTGAGTCCAAAATGGGGGTCATGATTTTTGGAATTTTTGAAATAGGAGTCCTGAAACCCATTTGAATGGATAAAAATTCATGCAGAAAAATCAAAAATTTCTGTTAAAATAATTTATGATCCTTTTTGAAGAATTTTGAGCCCAAAAATTGGGCCATTATTTTTGGAATTAGAAAAAAAAATGTGACTATCAAATTGAGCTGAACTTTTCCGGGAAATTCAAATATTTCAACAAAAATGTTTTTGAAAGATTTTGAGCCAAAAATGGAGTTTATGATTTTTGGATTTTTTAAAGTAGGAGTCAGAAACGCCATTTAAATGGATTAAAATTCATGCAGAAAAATCAAACATTTCTATAAAAACCTTTTATGAGCATTTTTGAAAAATGTTTAGTCCAAAATTGGGTCATTATTTTGGAAATTTTTGAAAAAGGACCATGTAAGTATCAAAGTAAGCTGCAATTTTGCTAGAAATTTAGATATTGCGAGAAAAACGTTTTTTGAGAGTTTTTGGAAGATTGTGAGCCAAAAATGGAAATCATGATTTTTGGATTTTTTCAAGTAGGAGTCAGAAAACCCATTTAAATTGATTAAAATTCATGCAGAAAAATCAGAATTTCCATCAAAACATTTTATGAGCATTTTGAAAAAATTTTGAGCCCAAAAATTGGCCCATTATTTTCGGGATTTTTGAAAAAGGACCATGCGAGTATCAAAGTAGGCTGAAATTTTGCGAGAAATTCAGATATTGCGACAAGAAAGGTTTTTTGAGAGTTTTTGAAAGATTTTGAGCCAAAAATGGGATTTAAAATTCAAGCAGAAAAATTAAAACTTTTTTCAAAACAGTCGATGATCATTTTTGAAGAATTTTGAGCATAAAATTGGTCCATTACTTTTGGGATTTTTGAAAAAGGACCATGCGAACATCAATGATCAAAGTAGGCTGAAATTTTGCGGATAATTCGGATATTGCAACAAAAACGTTTCTTGAGAGTTTTTGAAAGATTTTGATCCGAAAATGAGATCATGATTTTTAAAATTTTCGAAATACGAGTCACGAAACGCATTTCAATGGTTCAAAATTCATGCAGAAAAATCAAAAATTTCTATCAAAACATTTTATGAGCATTTTTGAAGAATTTTGAGCCAAAAATTGGGCCATATAATTTTGGGAATTCTCGAAAAAGAGTCATGCGACTATCAAAATGAGCTGACATCTCATGTAAAATTCAAATATTGCGAAAAAAATGTTTTTTGACTTTTTGAAGAATTTTGAGCCAGAAATAGAGTCATTAAGTATTTTTAACTTTTTTAAAAAATTTTATCGTAAGACCAATCAAAAAAAAAAAAAAAAAAAAAAAAAAAAAAAAAAAAAAAAATGGGTGAAAACCTGAAACTTTTTTTGAACATGTTTGAAATATTTTAGCTTAAAATTTGGTTCATTTTTAGAAATTATCATAATTATTAGGAAAGCAGACTCCATTTCAAGATCAAAATTTTCGGCAAGTGCTTCAAAAAATTTTTAATATAGGAATTTTTCGTTCTTTTGTCGAAATTTTAACCCATTTTCATAGCTAGCGGCACAACTTTTTCAAAAAATCTGAAAATCTTGACTCAATTTTAGGTCAAGAATTCTTCAAAATTGCTCAAAAATCACTTTTATTGAAATAATCGAATTCATCGTGAATTTTTTTTGCATTTTGATTCGTCTTGTATGACATTTTTCAAAAAATCTTCGAAAACATCGCCCAATTTTGTCCTTAAAATTATTCACAGTTGGTTAAAAACTTAAAAATAATTTTTGTTGAAATATTTAAACTTTTCGTTAAATTTAAACGTGCTTTGATTGGTCTCATGACCATTTTCAAAAAGTTTCCGGAAATATGACCCAATTGCGAGATTAGGATTCTTCAAAAAATCATTATTGTCGAAATATTTGAATTTCTGGAATGTGATTTAAAAATTCCTGAAAACATGAACCAATCTGAGGCTCATAAAATATATTTTGTCGAAAGATTTGAATTTCCTGCAAAATTTCAACGCATTTTGATTTCTTAGTCACATGACACATTTTTAAAAATCCCCAAAAATATGATCCTACTCGAGGCTCAAAATTGTTCAAAATTGCTCAAAATTCATTTTTGTCAAAATATTTGAACTTCTTGCGAAATTTTAACCCATTTCGATAGGTGGCAAGGTCACTCTAGCTAATTTAAGAGAATTTCGGCGATTTTGAAAATCAAATTCATATTTTGCCCTTTTTTTAAAACCTAAAAACCTGCACTGCTCGTATAATATGATCGGGTTCGTTAATAATGTTCTATTTTACACTTTTTTCAGGCGGTTCAAATCGAATTTCTAACCACGTGGCATAATCCAATCAGTAGACCTGAAATTGTAATTCCTGGTGAAGACACGATCGCTGCGTGGAAAAACAAAACCATGTCGGAAAAGACTCTGAGAGAGAATACTCGATTAGCTTGGGATATAAGCCCCTCGTTAGCTGTTTTCTTACCTGTTCGGTAGGTTTATTGCCTTTAATATTGGTGCATATCGATGGCTATAAATTGAGATTATGAACGATTAATACTCACAATGGTCAATTTTCAGGTTGAAAAATTCGGATTGTATAATCAAAGAAGTTCAACGTCTGGTCAGACTGACCCCAACTGCAGTCTCGCACGTGCCTCAAGCTCTGCAATATTTAGTTACCACTGATACCATTTTGAATGATAATGCGGAGGTAAAACCATGACTTGAAAATGTAGCTAATGAGTACCTACGCTTGAGCTCATATCAATGTACGAATTTAATATTTATTTAATATGCTTTAGCTCGTCCATATGCTGACTTGGGCTCGGGTATCTCCGGTGCAGGCGTTATCATACTTCTCTAGGCAGAATCCACCTCATCCTATCACAGCACAGTACGCCGTCCGGGTACTTTCCAGTTACCCAGCTGATGCTGTTTTGTTCTACATTCCTCAATTGGTCCAAACCTTGAGACATGACACGGTAATTTTCGTACTGAGCTACTCGATCGTCTGATACATATTAATTCTTGTAAATGGTTTATTTACTGTATTATTTTATTTCAGATGGGCTATGTGATGGAGTTCATCAAATCCATAGCTTTAAGATCACAAGTAGTTGCTCACCAGTTGATCTGGAATATGAAAACAAACATGTATATTGACGAAGAAATGCACCATAAAGATAGTAAGTTCTGCCATAAGCTAAACTTATTTCATTAAACGACCACGTCAACTTCAAATTCAACGAAATGTTACAGTGACTTTATACGATACTCTGGAGTCATTGACCAATACCATCGTAAATTCTTTATCCGGTCCGGCGAAAAAATTCTACGAACGGGAATTCAACTTCTTCTCGCAGATTACCGATGTTTCGGGTAAAATAAGACCATTTCCAAAAGGTCAGTTGTCGAAACGATGTTTGTATTGGAATTTTGACGAATATTTATTCGTGATACATTAATTCATCGTTGTGTTCTGTAGGACCGGAAAGAAAGAGAGCATGTTTGGAATGGTTGAGCAAGATCAAAGTCCAATCCGGATGCTATTTACCGTCCAATCCCGAAGCAGTAGTTATTGATATCGATTACAAAAGTGGTACACCTATGCAAAGGTACCTAGAATTTTATATCAACGAGAATACATTCCAAATACTTACCCAACGAGGTTGGTTATTGATCAAATTTTTGATGTTTTGCAGCGCTGCCAAGGCTCCTTATTTGGCTAGATTCAGAGTACGTAAATGCGGTATAAAAGAGCTCGAAGAAATGGCTTTAAGCGTATCCGATACTCAAGCCAATGGCGATTCTCCTGAAAACGGTGAAAAATGTCTCAGCCCTTCAGCCTCCGATGTATGGCAAGCAGCTATATTCAAGGTAAATAACGTCTCATTTGAAAAATATCGCTATCGAATGAAGCTAAATCAAAAGAGCTCGCAGAATTTCATCACCAGCTAAAATTTTTGATGCCAGAAGGCATTTTTTGATTTTTGATGAATTTTTGAAAATCAAATTTCCGTTGACGAATGGGAAAAAATCAAAATGTCACCAAATAGACTTGGAAAGCTGAAATTCGGCATGTCCTTTATTTTTGAGACCTCTCGAATTGATTGGAAACGGTTTCGAATCGTTTCGAGCAGTTCTGGAGCCTCCAGCAGATTCTTGAAATTTGAAATCAACGTAAAATCAAGCTTTTCCCTAATTAAAAAAAAAAAGCATAATTATAGTTATAATTAATTCATTTGGAACCAATTATGACGATTTTTCGTCTCTTTGAGTACAAAAACCCTTATTAAAAAATCGAAGGATGGAGGAAGGGAAGGAGGGTTAAAAAAAATCTAAAACGTGACTTATTTGGCATGGAATTTGACTCAACCACGATATTTCTCCAGAGTTTTTCAAACCCTTCAACTCCTGGTAGAAATTCAATAGATTAATTTCAAGAATTTTCTTGAGAATGAGAGGAGTTGGATTCAACACTCAGATTGTGATATTTGAAAGAAAAAATGAATTTGAGTGATCACTCATTTTGGAAATTCAGGATTTTACTCGAGTTTCTCTAGATGATTATCTTGATTTACAAAATAAAATTCACAGATGCAGGCGAAAACGAAAAACCGAGTTGATAGAATAATTTTCTGTAAAATTTCTATCAACTGAAAATTTTTTCATAAAATATGCGACAGAAATTCTAATTTTCGTTCACCTTTTTCAACAACATCAACAGGTCTCATGAAAAAAATGTAAACGGGGTAAAATAACACCAAAGTTTTCGATTTTCATCGAATTTCATTTTGGAATTTTAGGAAATTCATTTTGAATAATTTTTGAATTTTCAATCTTATTTATTACTTTATTTTGGAATTTGATTTTTTTCAAATTTAGTAATTTCTCAATTTTTTTTATTAATATGATACACTTACATCTCAATTTTTTCTTCCAATTCCAAAATGAAATTTCAACTAATTTTCAAAATCTTTACGCATTTTCTCATTGTACATTTTATCATATCAGAAGTGCATATTTTTTGAAATTCAAAAAACATAAAATTTTTGTCAATTGTCAAAAATTTTCGAAAATTTTAATTTTTTATCATTTTTTTTCTAAAAGAAACCTCCGGCGTTATTTTAATTTAACCCATTTTATTCCAACTTTGTTGAGATGTAAAAAAATGTCTTGTAGCTGTCGAAGTTGTTGGAAAAAAAGAATGGAAAGTGTATTGGAGCATTCAGTTTTTTCTCTGCGGGTCTTTATAAAAAAATATTTTCAGCTAATAAAATTTTTCAGCAAATTTCTATCAACCTGGCTTTTTGTTTTTGTCCGCATCTGTAAATTTTGCAACGGAGATCAACACAATATTTTAGAGAAAATTGAGGAAAATTCACTGTTTCCAAAATCAGAGATCACTCAAATTCAATTTTTGTTTTCAACTATCACAGCCTGATTGCTCAGTCCAATTTTTCTCAGTAAAATTCTTGAAATTTACTGCTTGAATTTCTCTGAGACGTTAAAGGGGTAATTGAAAATTTAAAAAATTTACTGTACTCGCCTTATTTTACAAGAAAAAAAAAATTAAAATTCAGGCTACGTCCCATTTTCGACATGCAAAGTGAATTTGAGATGGTTTTAAGCTGTTTTGAAGTTGAAGCCTCCAAAAAAGTTGGGGAATTCCAGTTTTCGATAAATGTGCTCTAAAATGTGTTCGTTGTTCAATAAATTTAACTTTAGCTCAAACATGATTTTTTTGCACCAAAAAAACAAAACTTCTGGAAGCTTTGATCAGGAAGAAGAGTTTCTCCGCAGTTCTGACAAACAAAAACAGGATTTTTTTGTCAATTTTGGTAAAAAAGAGTCATGTTGATAATTCTGACAACAATTTGATTGTCCTTGGCAATTTTGAAAGAAAATGTGATTTTTTTCGATTTTGGCAAAAAAAAAAACTTTCTGAGAAGTTTGAACAAATTTTGGTTAATTTTCATGGGACTTTCATCAGTTTTAGGTTATTTTTAGTGATATTGTTTTTGAACACTTTTTCGTCCATTTTGCGAATATTTTACTGAAATTTTACAAGCGATGGGTAATTTTTAATAATTTTATTGCAGTTTTGACGAAATAAATGTAGGCAGTTTTTATGGCGTTTTTTTTTGGTTGAAAAATTAGCGTTTCCAAAAGGGCGCTGGAAACTCCAAAACAGCTTGAAACCACCTGCAATCGATTCAGAATGTCAAAAATATGGTTTAAAATGAATTTCAGTTTTTTTCGTCAAACGCTGGGGTAACACTGAATTTTTGAAATTTTCAATTCAATTGTATTGCTGAACGAAAATATGGTTCTAAACTGGAATTCACCGATTTTGGAGAAATGCTGAGTAATCATTCAAGTGGGTCACCAACAAGCACCAATCTGAAGCATATTCATATGCTCAAGTTGATTTGTACAGATTTTATGGAATTTTTTTGGAAAACTTGAATTTCCAAAAAGTTGTTAAAAGCTCAAAAACGACTTCAAATTACTTTCAGTCGACTTAACATGTTGAAATCTAGGTGTAGAGTGAATTTCGACTTCCTAAGTTTCAAAAATCTGAAATCTGCTGGAGGCTCCAGAACTGCGCAAACGAATCGAAATCGTTTTCAATCGATTTGGAAGGTCCAAAATTAAGTTCACACCAAATATCAGCTTTCCAAGTCAATTAAATAAAATTTCAACTTTTCTCATTTTTGGGCCAAATTTGATTTTCAAAAATTCACCAAAAATTGAAAACTGCTTTTTGGCACCGAAAATTTTTGACGATGATGTATTTTTGCACAATGATCGAAAGAGTAGGCAGAAATTCATCACTTGTCAAAATTTCAAGTGCTACGATGCTTTTTTCGATTTTTGGTGAATTTTCAAAAATCAAATTTTGGACAAAATGTGAGAAAAAATCAAAATGTTGCCAAATTGACCTAGAAAGCTGAAATTTGAGATATACCCTATTTTCGACATGCCAAATCGATTGAAAAATGTTTCAAACCGTTCTGAGCAGTTTTGGAGCCTCCAGCAGATTTTTGAGAATCGAAATTCCCACAAAATTTCATCAAATGGAGTTGAAAAGCCGAAATTAATTTTGCAAACTAATTTCAATACGCTATGAAGTCGACAGCAGGTGAATTTCAAATCGTTTTGGAGCCTCCAGTGGTTTTTTGAAAATTACTGGAGCCTCCAGTAAATTTTTGAAACTTGGAAATTTCCCCAAAATTTCATCAAATGGAGATGAAAAGCTGAAATTAACTATGCCCTCTAATTTTAACACCCTCTGAAGACGACTTCAGGTAGGTTCAGTTAATTTTGGAGCCTCCAGTAACTTCTAGAAAGGTTTCATGGCGTTTTTAGGAGAATTGAAATTTTCAAAAAGTAGCTGGAAGCTTCAAAACTACTTGAAACCACCATGCAGTAGAGAAATTAGTTTTCAGAGTAATTTTCGGCTTGCTGAACCCATTTGATGAAATTTTGGGAAAATTTCAAGTTTCAAAAATCTACTGGAGGCTCCAGTAATTTTCAAAAAGTCGCTGGAGGCTTCAAAATGACTTGAACCCACCTGAAGTCGTCTTCAGAGGGTGTTAAAATTGGAGAGCATACCTAGTTAATTTCAGCTTTCCATCTCCATTTGATGAATTTTTGGGGAAATTTCAAGTTTCAAAAATTTACTGGAGGCTCCAGTAATTTTCAAAAAACCGCTGGAGGCTCCAAAACGATTTGAAATTCACCTGCAGTCGACTTCATGGCGTATTGAAATTAGTTTGCAGAATTAATTTCGGCTATCCAGCTCCAGCTCCATTTCGAGTTTCAAAAATCTAAAATCTGCTGGAGTCTCCAGAACTGCTCCAAACGGATCGAAACCGTTTCCAATCGATTTAAAAGGTCGAAAATTGGGTCCATACCAAGTTTCAGCTTTCCAGATCAATTGAGTGAAATTTTGACTTTTTCTCATTTTTGGGCCTTTGATTTTCAAAAATTCATAGAAAATCGAAAACTGTATTTTGGCACCTAAAATGTTCGCAGATGTATTTTTGCACAATCTTCGATTCAGCTTCGTCTAAGTTGAAAATTTTCCAACCATTTGAAGTACCCACTTGTCAGTTTTTTTCACCCAAAAAAATGAAAATCAACTCGAGTAATTTTTATTTATAATAATTATTCATTTTCATATTTTAGGTCGGAGACGATGTCAGACAAGACATGCTGGCATTGCAAGTAATCAGTATTTTCAAAAACGTTTTCCAACAAGTTGGTCTGGATTTGTACCTGTTTCCTTATCGAGTTGTCGCCACAGCTCCTGGGGTAAGATATTGTTCAGATTTTCGTCCTCATTTCTTCGTTAATTCGGCGATTAATTTTTGCACAATTTGTTTGAACAGTGCGGTGTTATCGAATGTGTCCCTGATGCTAAATCACGAGATCAGCTTGGTCGACAAACCGATATTGGAATGTACGAATACTTTATAAAAACCTACGGTGACGAAACTACCAAAGAATTTCAAGTAAGGAGCGATAACTCGGAAGATGGACCTTTTGTTCAAATTTTATCCTTATCTATATACTTTTTTGTTGAAATTTAGAACGCTAGAAGAAATTTCGTTCGTTCGATGGCAGCGTACAGTGTTATCGGATTTTTATTGCAGATAAAAGATAGACATAATGGTAATATTATGTTGGATAAAAGCGGGCATATTATTCACATAGGTAAGGCGATTCGATCAATTGTAATATTTTTTCAACAGAATGACTCACCTAATTTAGTCAAGTCGAGTATTGAATTTGAATTTAATATTGTCTGTTTTCTTATCTCAGATTTCGGTTTCATGTTTGAGTCATCGCCTGGCGGTAATCTCGGTTTCGAACCCGATATAAAACTCACCGACGAAATGGTATTGGTGATGGGAGGGAAGATGGAAGCTGCACCATTTCGCTGGTTTATGGAATTATGCATTCAAGCCTACTTAGCTGTCAGGTTAGATGAAGTACAATATACTCTCGTACGAGTGTTTTGTTTACATACACGAAATGCTGATTATTTTATTTCGCCTTTTTCAGACCTTATCGCGAATCGATCGTGTCATTGGTATCTCTCATGCTGGATACAGGATTACCATGCTTTAGAGGCCAAACAATTAAATTACTCAGATCACGTTTCGCTCCTCAGTCAACCGATAAAGAAGCCGCTGCCTATATGTTATCAATAATTCGTAAATCTTTTCTCAATTATCGTACCAAAGCTTACGATATATTGCAGTATTATCAAAACCAGATCCCTTGCTAAGATCGAACAATCAAATGTATATTTTCTATTTTCTAGTAAGTTACCGTCGAGTTATTTCGTGTTTATTTGTTTTTTTTTCTTTTGTGGTGAGGTTGGAGTTTAGGAGCATAGATTTTTTGAAACTATTTTACGTACTGTATCTTATTTTTTCCTCTTTATTTCTCTTTTCCCTTCGAATACTTACACTTTACGATTCCGAATTTTATTGGTTTTCTCCCCCTTATTATCTCCTTTTAGCTGTGATAGAAAGTATTGTTTCTGTTATTCATCAATAAACGCTTATTCTGAAAAAGTTGATTACATTCGATCTCAAACATTTATGCAGATGAAAATATTCGTCGATAATTTTTGAAGGATTTCGAGTTCGCAATTGGGTCGTGATTTTTGAAAAATATGTCTTAAGATTAATCAAAATGGGCTAAATGTTGAAAAAAAAAACACAAAAATTTTTATCTAATTTTTTTTCCAGCATTTTTGAGGAATTAATAATTGTAGTAAAAAAATGCAAGTTTCCGTTCAAATTTTATTACGTAAGTATTTTTCTCAAAAAAAAAAAATCTATACAGATATGCCAACAGTCGTGTATCTCAGTACCTTAGCCATCACAATCCACATTACGCTCGTAATCATAGAAATAAGTACTCCCACAATTCCAACATCGTAACTCCAGCCGAACTTGAATTCTCTAGCTGTATAATATTGTTTCCATATCTTGGAGTATTGCATGTTAGCAGCGTTGCGAGATCGTTGAACGATTCCGTCGTCGATTATGTGCGAAACTGTGGTATTCAATATTCCCGAATTATCGTAGTTCTCTTGATGCGCGGAGTAGTCTATTTTTTTTATGTGTAGAATTAGCACTATGATTAAAGCGAACGTTCCTGAAATGGTTATGATTTCGGTTCGGATTAGTTCACGTGGAAAATTCGAATATAATCGTAGGTAAAAAAGTGATGAAATGATTTCAAAATTCAATACCTACCTGCTAGTAAATACATTATTCCTGTGATTAATATAGCGCTCAACTGATGTTTGATAATTCCCAAAGTACCGATTACTGCTGCACTTACGAGTAGGATTAAACAAACTAGTGCCGATGATATGGAAACGTTTTTCATTCCTGGCGACAATATGCACATATTTTTGTACAAAACAATGTTCAAAGTTTCACTTCTGCTTAAAGGCTATAGGTGGATAATAGTCGAGGGGCCCGCATAAGGATCAATTGCACCCCCTGCCGATCCTCCGGGACAACTTTTTTCTCAAAGGGGGAATCTTAAGGAACATTTCTAGCCCTTGTCCTAAAAAAAAAGTGGCCCTACTTACAAAATGGCGGCCATTTTGATTGACAGGTCAACCAAAATCGCAGACTTTGCGTTCCAACATAGGACTTGCATGAAATTTTTAAAACCGTACAAAGGTAAATCGAAAGAGCAGGCCAAAATTCATCACGTGTCAAAATTTCAACTGCTTAAGTTCCTTTTTCGATTTTTGGTGAATTTTCAAAAATCAAATTTTGGCCAAAATGTGAGAAAAAATCTAAATTTTACCAAATCGACCTAGAAAGCTGAAATTTGGGATATACCCTATTTTCGACCTGCCAAATCGATTGGAAACGGTTTCAAACCGTTTTGAGCAGTTCTGGAGCCTCCAGCAGATTTTTGAAACTCGAAATTCCCACAAATTTTCACCAAATGGAGTTGGAAAAGCGAAATTCATTCTGCAAACTAATTTCAATACGCTATGAAGTCGACTGCAGGTAAATTTCAAGTCGTTTTGGAGCGTCCAGCAACTTTTTGAAAATTACTGGAGCCTCCAGTAGATTTTTGAAACTTGAAATTTCCCCAAAATTTCATCAAATGAAGATATGTAGAAAGCTGAAATTAACTATGCACTCCAATTTTAATTACATCATCTGAAGACGACTTCAGGTGGGGTCAAATAATTTTGGAGCCTCTAGTGACTTTTTGAAGGTTTCATGGTGCTTTTAGTAGAATTAAAACTTCCAAAAAAAAAAGCTGCAAGCTTCAAAACCAGTTGAAACCACTACGCAGTCGACTTCATATTGTATTGAAATTGGTTTGCAGAGTAAATTTTGCCTTGAAAACCCCATTTGATGAAATTTTCCCAAAATTTCAAGTTTCAAAAATGTACAGGAGGCTCCAGGAATTTTCAAAAAATCCCTGGAGGCTACAAAATGACTTGAACCCACCTGAAGTCGTCTTCAGAGGGTGTTAAAATTGGAGTGCATGGTTAATTTCAGTTTTCCATCTCCATTTGATGAAATTTTTGGGAAATTTCAAGTTTCAAAAATCTACTGGAGGCTCCGGTAATTTTCAAAAAGTCGCTGGAGGTTCCAAAACGACTTGAAATTTACCTGCAGTCGACTTCATAGCGTATTGAAATTAGTTTGCAGAATGAATTTCGGCTTTCCAACTCCATTTGATGAAATTTTGTGGGAATTTCGAGTTTCAAAAATCTGCTGGAGGCTCCAGAACTGCTCAAAACGGTTTGAAACAGTTTTCAATCGATTTGGCAGGTCGAAAATAGGGTATATCCCAAATTTCAGCTTTCTAGGTCGATTTGGTAAAATTTTGATTTTTTCCCACATTTTGGCCAAAATTTGATTTTTGAATTGGCTGACCTGTCAATCAAAATGGCCACCATTTTGTAAGTAGGGTCACTTTTTTTTATGACAAGGGCTAGAAATGTTCCTTAGGACTCCCCCTTTGAGAAAAAAGTTGTCCCGGAGGATCGTCAGGGGGGTGCAATTGATCCTTATGAGGCCCCCCACTAAGTATAGGTAAGTGTAGCGAATTTGCCTCCGAGAGTTTCAGGGTTGATATTTGCATGGAAGGTGGGTACCCTTGAGCTGCTTAGGGTATGGATGAGGTTAGCATAAAATTGGACTTCATATTCGTGTTCGGGGTGTTCGAGTCATATGAAAACGACACCAACATTATGAAAATAGCTCGATTTTTAGCATACTTAGTAAAAATTGAGGTGGGGGCAGAGGCACAGGAGGGGTGTGGGTGAGGGTAACATTAAATTGGACGTCATATTCGTGTGGGTGGGGGGGGGGGGGGGTTCGATTCATATGGAAACGACACCTCGTTCACCAACAACAATAATTTACACCAGAATCCATTTTTACCTCCCCTTAAGTTTTTTTTCACGTTTTGACCACGGCCCTCTTCAAAATTTTTTTTGAAAAAAATAAGTAGGTATATGTTTTGTAGGGGTCAAAAACACACTTAAAAATGCTATTTCCATTTTTGTGCCGAATCAATGCGGTCATCGCTGAAACTCTTAAACAAAGCTAAAAAGCTCCATTTTGAGGGGAAAATACGAGGGGAAGGGGGTGAAAATTTTTGTGGGGATACCTCTTACAGATGTCTACAACATACTAAAAAATTGAAAAAAATCAGTTCACATGGGTTGAAAAAATAATTTTCATTGTAATTTCTGAAAGGGGTGGGGTTTCAAAAACGTGGGAAGGGGGTCTGGGGGTCTTGAACTTTCCAGACCAGGGTATCTAACAGCCTAACAGGTAGTGAATGTAGTGAAAATGTAGTGATTTTTAAAATGGGTGGTGAAAGTAGTGAAAAGTAGTGAATTTTGTTAAAAAGGCAATGAAAAAAATCAAAGTCAAATGGGTTTGGAAGGTTGAAACCTGCAAAAAGCACTTCAGGTACCTCCTCTCCCAATGTACTGTGAAAATTTGGACCCTCTAGATCAATGTGGAGAAGCTACAGGGTGCTCTAAAAGTCTTGAAAAAAAATTGAAAATAGCCAAAAAATCCACTTTTCTCACCCTGGAGCGAAGTCAAATGAGGTTGGAAGGTTGAAACCTGCAAAAGGCACTTCAGGTACTTACATCCTCCCAATGTACTGTGAAAATTTGTACCCTGTAGGTCTATTTGGGTCGGCTGTGGGCTTTCCTAAACATCGAAAAACACGTAAAATAGCCAAAAAATCCCAGTTTTTTGATCCTGGAAAAGGGTCAGATAGGGTTGGAAGTTTGAAACCTGCAAAAGGCATTCAAGTGGCACCATCCCATTGTATTCTGGACATTGGGGCTCCCTAGGTCAATTTTAATAGTGGGGTGTGGTCAAAATAGGGTCAAAATCAGGGTTTTTGCACTTTAAATTGGGTGGGGATGACCTAAGAATCTGAAATTTGGATATGTTGTTCACGATGGCGTTACTCACCAACTGTATGAATTTGGACCATTTTCATCAGTTTGGGGCCAAATTATGCGTCTCCAAAAAAATGACCTTTCTGTAATTTTCAACTTTGACCCTCCAAACTGCAGGGGTCAATTCTAGATCCCGAAAGAACCCCATTCCCCAAGTTTGACTTTACTTGATTGATTAGAATCGGTTCCAAGTCATGAAATGAGGAGCTCATTGCAAAAGTAGCCCTTGTCACATGAACTTTTAGACCCTTTTCATTCGATTGCACCTATTGCCAAATGCGGAGATCATGTTGTAATGATGAAATGACCGTCAAGTTGGCCTACCCTGAGTAGCCCTGAGAGGAATTGCTTTATAGAGTTTACATTCATGATACTGGGTACGCTCAAGGGAGAGGTTTAGAGATTGCATAGGTTCATGTGACAAGGGCTACTTTTGCAATGAGCTCCTCAAATGTAAAAATCATCGTTGTGTTGACAGGTTGACACTTATAAATATACTGGGTGTTCCGGGACAGGTGTCAACTGTCAACCCCTTCGACTGATAATACACCAACCCAAACTACACAGATGTAAGCTGGTTTGCCGACCCTAAAAATTGAAGGAGCAAACTTAAGTGTCATGTATTGTAATTCCTCGACTATTATAGATAGCTTCAATCTGATTTAGCCATTAACAGGTTATTTAAAATTTTTGCCCATCTTCAAAATTGAAGGAGCCGTGATTATTTCAAATTTTCAATGTGCTCTAGCGCCTTCAATTTTAGATCTAGGCAAAATGTAGTTATGTTCTTTTTTGAAGAACAATGAATGTTCTACAACTTAGGCTGCATCAATAGGGATTTGACAAGACAACTGTCGCGCTCTAGGAAATGGTGGTCAAAAACACCGGAACTAACGAAAGGTCCCGTTCTTATCAGCGATTTTCAACAATTTTCCTTCAATTTTCACAACATTACATTCAATGTTTATACTGGGACCTTTCATCAGCCAATCATAAATAATGCGACACTAGCGCGGCGCACCTCTGTCAAGTTCCTATTGTTGGCCTAAACTCAAAATTGAAGGCGCCAGAGCATTTAGAAAATTTTGAGCGATCGTAGCTCCTTCAATTTTGAGGATAGACCAACAAGTGATATAACTTGAGTTGTAGAACTTTGAATGTTCTTCAAAAAAGAACATAACTACATTTTGCCTAGATCTAAAATTGAAGGTGCTAGAGCACATTGAAAATTTGAAGCGATCACAGCTCCCTCAATTTTGAAGATAGGCAAAAATTGAAAACAACCTTTTTTATGGTGAAATCAGATTGAAGCTATCTATAATGGTTGAGGAATAGCACTACCTCAAAGAATTGACAATAAATGGCCCGTAATTTTGCCCCTTCAATTTTTAGGGTCGGCAAACCAACTTACATCTGCGTGGTTTGAGTTGGTGTATTACCAGTCGAAGGGATTGACACCTCTCCGGGAACACCCGGTATGTATAAATGTCTGGCCTGCCACAAATAGCCTCATTTTTTACAAAAATTTGGCTAAAAACGAGGAGTTGCGATAAGGCCATTTTTTGGCCCCAGCTAGTTATCCACTCAACCACTCTTAAAATGTTGTAATAAATGTCCCAAATACAAATCAGTGGTTAGTTTACTGTTTACTCAAAATGACCATTTTTGGGCTCCAGAGGGGTTCCCAAAGTTGTGAATGATGAACTACTAATTTCAAAAACTTTTTTGGCGTAAAATATGTATCTGTTTGAACCCGATAAACGTTGTTATGTGAGGAGATTTTTCTATTCTCGACCCTCGGGCAGAAATGAGGGGGGGGTGGGTTAATTTTTAGAAAATTTTGGAACCACCATTTTCAACCTACCCCTTTGAGCCCCGCTGAAAATCTTACAGTTTACCTCCATCCTACCAAATTTTGAGCTCAATAAAATTTTACGCTGGTACTCAAAAATCAAATTTTTCAATTTTTGTAATTTCAATATTTTGGGAACCACTGGATTGAAATTACAAAAAATTAGAAAATTTGATTTTTGAGTACCCAAATTTTATTGAGCTCAAAATTTGGTAGGATGGAGGTATGTATAATGAGCTCTTGATTGAAATTTAAAAAATACTTTGTCTACTTTTCTTCTGATTTCAATTAAAAAAATTTCCTGTGAAAAATTCGACTTTGTTGATTTTTTTGTGTGTGGGGGAGGGTGGGGTCGAGTGGATAGCATTCTGAAAATTTGGTTGAAAATAGGTAGTGATTTTTTCAACAAAAAAATCCGTTGGATACCATGCTGACGGAAGGTGCTCAAAGGTACCCAACTACCCACCTTCCATGGAAATATCATTCCTGAAGCTCTCGGGGGCAAATTTGCCATACTTATCCACCTATAGCCTTTGAGTTATGTACTTACTGTAGTTCCAAGTGCTGGTCAAATGCTCCTCATCTTTGAATTGTTTACTGGACAGGTAATAAATGCAGTCTATAGGAAAATCTATACCTTTCAGAATATGCAGCTGTTGTTCTGAAATATTATTTTAAAACGAGAAATTACGCAAGTCGTCAGTTTGAGCTTTTTTTGTTCGCTATAAACTTTTTTTACCATTCAGTTGCACACACATGGTCCAAATGCCTCCATTCATCGGCACGAAGTACACGGTCACTGTTGCATTCGCTTGCACATTTAAAGACGTATTTTCTGGTTTATTATTGTAGAGAAAATGGTTAATGGAAATCTTGACTATCGTATCGTCCAGCAGTGGTTCCAAAATCACATACGGGGGCGCATTTACGGGTGCTTTTGATTTTTCGATGTTTCGAATTTTATGAATATTCCAACTGATGTATTCCCAGTGACTGGTCATTAAGCTCAGACATGTCAGAACAGTGGCACAACTCGTCAGCAGTATTGTCGTTAATAAGAGTATAATCGGCGTGTTTGTCGAAGGATGTGGATAACGATAAGCTTCTTGCTCCTCTGCTTCTTGAATATATTTCTGTTCGATTCTTTCCATACAGTTGAAAGTTTCGTCATCCGGATCTGTATTCATAATTTCTATATTTAATTAGTGTATAGTAAATCGTTCGATTACCTGAGTTTATCGAAGTTTTTTTTTACCCCAATAGTACGTACTTTCATCAATGAAAAAATACACGGTGTTGTCGATATCCATGAATGGAATTTGAAAAAAAATGTATATTCGCGAATAGGTAATATGACGTAAATGATCTGCAGTATTTTACACGTTGAATAGGTAATAAAATGAGAGTATCATCGCATTTCATCCGTCACTTGAAAAATTACTCGAGTTCACGTCTTAAATTCGATTTTAATTTTTAGCGGAGTATTTTATTGAAAAAATACCGCACTACGCGCAAACTTCGTGGTCGAAAAGGAAAACGAATGTTATACATACTCGTATTACGAGTATATTGAAGTGCGTTTTGTAAAAGCTCGCTAGCTAACGCCCGCCGGTCGAGCTAAAAGTCGTTCGACTGTTTGGCGCCATTTCGGTTGGGGGTTTGTTTTATCGAATGAATTCGATCAACTTAATTTTATTAGTTTTTTTTTATCATTTAGTTTAGTTGGTATTTTTCCGATACTCCTTCAACCCTTGGGTATACTTTCGATTTCACATTATGGTAATTTTCACGAATCTCGACTTCTTCAATACCTACACCAGTCTGAAAATAACTATGCCATATAACTTTTGTGTGTAAATTGGGCAAAGAAGTTTAAAGTCATGTTTCTTGTACGTATTTTTTTTTTTTTCAAATTAGCCTGTAACTGTGGTTTCTTTTCAAATTGAAAAAAATGTTGAAGATCTTTATAGGCTACCTATATAAAATGTTACATTTTTTATTGTGAAAGCACATTCAAAATATGTGGGATTCATCGCCTGTCAAAATCTCAAGTGCTAAAATGCCTTTTTCGATTTTTGGTGAATTTTCAAAAATCAAATTTTGGCCAAAATGTGAGAAAAAAAATCAAAATTTTACCAAAATGACCTACAAAGCTGAAATTTTGGATATACCCTATTTTCGACCTGCCAAATCGATTGGAAACGGTTTCAACTCGTTCTGAGCAGTTCTGGAGCCTCCAGCAGATTTTTGAAACTCGAAATTCCCACAAAATTTCATCAAATGGAGTTGGAAAGCCGAAATTAATTCTGCAAACTAATTTCAATACGCTATGAAGTCGACTGCAGGTGAATTTCAAGTCGATTTGGAGCCTCCAGTGGTTTTTTGAAAATTACAGGAACCTCCAGTAAATTTTTGAAACTTGAAATTTCCCCAAAATTTCATCAATGGAGATGTAAAGCTGAAATTAACTATATGGCCTCCAATTTTAACACCCTCTGAAGATGACTTCAGGTTGGTTCAAGTCATTTTGGAGCCTCCAGCGACTTTTTGAAAATTACTGGAGCCTCCAGTAGATTTTTGAAAATTGAAATTTCCCCAAAATTTTGTCAAATGGGGTTAGCAAGCCGAAAATCACTCTGTAAACTAATTTCAATACGATATGAAGTCCACTGCATGGTGGTTTCAAGTGGTTTTGAAGCTTCCAGCTACTTTTTGGAAATTTCAATCCTACTAGAAACGCCATGAAACCTTTCAAAAAGTCACTGGAGACTCCAAAGTTAATTCAACCTATCTGAAGTCGTTTTCAGAGGGTGTTAAAATTGGAGTGCATAGTCAGTTTCAGCTTTCTATATTCTTCTGATGAAATTTTTGGGAAATTTCAAGTTTCAAAAATTTACTGGAGGATCCAGTAAATTTCAAAAAACCGCTGGAGGCTTCAAAATGTCTTGTACCCACCGGAAGTCGACTTCGTAGCGTATTGAAATTAGTTTGCAGAATTAATTTCGGCTTTCCATTTCCATCTGATGGAATTTTGTGGGAATATCAAGTTTCAAAAATCTGCTGGAGGCTCCAGAACTGCTCAGAACGGTTTGAAACCGTTTCCAATCGATTTGGCAGGACGAAAACTGGGTATGGCCGTAATTTCAGCGTTCTAGGTCAATTTGGTAAAATTTTGATTTTTTTTCTCAGATTTTGGCCAAAATTGAAAATTACTGGAGCCTCCAGTAGATTTTTGAAACTTGAAATTTTCCAAAATTTCATCAGATGGAGATGTAAAGCCGAAATTCATTATGCAAACTAATTTCAATACGCTACGAAGTCGACTGCTGGTGGATTTCAAGTCGTTTTGGAGCCTCCAGCGACTTTTTGAAAGGTTGTATGGCGTTTTTTGGAAAATTTAAATTTCCAAAAAAATACCTGGAAGCTTCAAACTTATTTGAAATCATCATGCAGTCGACTTCATATCGTACTGAAATTAGTTTGCGAAGTAAATTTCAGCTTGCCAACTCCATTTGATGAAATGTTGGGGGAATTTCAAGTTTCAAAAATCTGGTGGAGATTCCAGTAATTTTCAAAAGACCGGTAGAGGCTCCAAAAGGACTTGAAATCCTCCTGCAGTCGACTTCGTAACGTATTGAAATTAGTTTGCAGACTGAGTTTCGGCTTTCCAACTCAATTTGATGAAATTTTGTGGGAATTTCAAGTTGCAAAAATTTACTGGAGGCTCCAGTAACTTGCGAAAAGTTGCTGGGGGCTCCAGTAATTTTCAAAAGGTCGCTGGAGGCTCCAAAGGACATTAGTTGCAGAGTGAATTTCGGCCTTCCAACTCAATTTGATGAAATTTTGTGAGAATTTCAAGTTCCAAAAATCTGCTGGAGATTCCAGTAATTTTCAAAAAGTCGCTGGAGGCTCCAAAATGACGTAAACCCACCTGAAATCGTCTTCAGAGGGTGTTTAAATTGGAGTACAGAATAAAGTTCGGCTTTCCATCTCCGTTCGATGACATTTTAGGGAAATTTCAAGTTTCAAAAATCTACTGGAGGCTCCAGTAATTTTAAAAAAGTTGCTGGGGGCTCCAAAAGACATAAGTTGCAGAGTAAATTTCAGCTTGCCAACTTCATTTGATAAGATGTTGTGGGAATTTCAAGTTGCAAAAATTTACTGGAGGCTCCAGTAACTTGCGAAAAGTTGCTGGGGGCTCCAGTAATTTTCAAAAGGTCGCTGGAGGCTCCAAAGGACATTAGTTGCAGAGTGAATTTCGGCCTTCCAACTCAATTTGATGAAATTTTGTGAGAATTTCAAGTTCCAAAAATCTGCTGGAGATTCCAGTAATTTTCAAAAAGTCGCTGGAGGCTCCAAAATGACGTAAACCCACCTGAAATCGTCTTCAGAGGGTGTTTAAATTGGAGTACAGAATAAAGTTCGGCTTTCCATCTCCGTTCGATGACATTTTAGGGAAATTTCAAGTTTCAAAAATCTACTGGAGGCTCCAGTAATTTTAAAAAAGTTGCTGGGGGCTCCAAAAGACATAAGTTGCAGAGTAAATTTCAGCTTGCCAACTTCATTTGATAAGATGTTGTGGGAATTTCAAGTTTCAAAAATCTGGTGGAGATTCCAGTAATTTTCAAAAGGCCGGCGGAGGCTCCAAAACGACTTGAAATCCTCCTGCAGCCGACTTCGTAACGTATTGAAATTAGTTTGCAGACTGAGTTTCGGCTTTCCAACTCAATTTGATGAAATTTTGTGGGAATTTCGAGTTTCAAAAATCTCCTGGAGGCTCCAGTAATTTTCAAAATGTCGCTGGAGGCTCCGAAACGACTTGAAATCTATACCTGCAGTTGACTTAGTAGCGTATTGAAATTAGTTTGCAGAATTAATTTCGTTTTTCCAACTCCATTTGATAAAATTTTGTGGGAATTTCGAGTTTCAAAAATCTGCTGGAGGCTCCAGTAATTTTCAAAAAAATGCTGGAGGCTCCAAAAGACATTGGTTGCAGAGTGAATTTCGGCCTTCCAACTCAATTTGATGAAATTTTGTGGGAATTTCGAGTTTCAAAAATCTGCTGGAGGCTCCAGCAATTTTCAAGAGGTCGGTGGAGGCTCCAAAACGACTTGAAATCCACCTGCAGTCGACTTAGTAGCGTATTGAAATTAGTTTGCAGAATGAATTTCGGCTTTCCAACTCCATTTGATAAAATTTCGTGGGAATTTCGAGTTTCAAAAATCTACTGGAGGCTCCAGTAATTTTCAATAAAATGCTGGAGGCTTTAAAAGACATTGGTTGCAGAGTGAATTTCGGCCTTCCAACTCAATTTGATGAAATTTTGTGTGAATTTCGAGATTCAAAAATCTACTGGAGGCTCCAGTAATTTTCAAAAAGTTGCTGGAGGATCCAAAAGACATTAGTTGCAGAGTAAATTTCGGCCTTCCAACTCAATTTGATGAAATTTTGTGTGAATTTCGAGTTTCAAAAATCTGCTGGAGGCTCCAGCAATTTTCAAAATGTCGCTGGAGGGTCCGAAACGACTTAAAATCTACCTGCAGTTGACTTAGTAGCGTATTGAAATTAGTTTGCAGAATGAATTTCGTTTTTCCCACTCCATTTGATGAAATTTTGTGGGAATTTCGAGTTTCAAAAATCTGCTGGAGGCTCCAGAACTACTCAAAACGGTTTGAAACCGTTTCCAATCGATTTGGCAGGTCGAAAATAGGATATATCCCAAATTTCAGCTTTCTAGGTCAATTTGGTAAAATTTTAATTTTTTCCCACATTTTGGCCAAAATTTGATGTTTGAAAATTCACCAAAAATCGAAAAAGGCATTTTAGCACTTGAAATTTTGACAGGTGATGAATTTTTGCCTGCTCTTGCGATCTATCTTTGTACGGTTTAAAAATGTTTATGCTAGTCCTATGTTGGAACGCAAAATCTGCGATTTCGGCTGACCTGTCAAACAAAATGGCCGCCATTTTGTAAGTAGGGCCCCTTTTTTTTGGACAAGGACCTTTGAGAAAAAAGTTGCCCCTCCGGCCATCCGACTACATGGATTTTTTTTGTTTTTTTGGAAACTTGCCTCAAGTGCTTAACCCTTTAAAGGTTATTTAGATTTCGATGTTGGGGAGTATTTTGCCACTCACAATTAATGAGATGTTGGAATGATGATGGACAATTTAAGGTGTACCTTATTTTTGCGAAGTTGGTACTCGCCACTCGGTTACTTTTTAAGTAACTAAGTTGCTGAAGTTACTTTTTCCTAGTTTTTTTTCTTTCACAAATTTCATTTTTTTTTCAAAGTTATAACCAGAATTTTTGAAGAAAAAAAATGCTTTTATTTTAACGGCCTGGCCTTACTGCTTTTTCAGCGTTGCGAATTTTATTTTTCCTGATTTGATAGTTTTTCTTTTGACATTTCTTTCAAGTTTTTTCCTAATTTTAACGAGTATTACTCATTATTCTTGAATTTCTCGATAGTTTTTAGTGGATTTGATGCTGTTTTGATCGATTTTTACATCTCGAGTTTTAGCGATTATTCTCCAAAATAATTTTTTCATGATTTTGTTTTGAAGTTTTGAATTTTGATGGTTTTTATTTCGCCTAAATTGTTGCTGAATTCCATCACCTCGCGTTCTCGTGATTTCTGCATAAAAATTCAATTTTTTCTTTTAAATTTTTATGAATTCTTTTTTTTTTGGTTTTTCAATGATTTTTTCGATTTTAGTTTCGCTATAAATTACGTCATTTGCCTTAACTTTGACTGATTTTTTTTTTCATTTTAGCAGATTTTCTATTTTTTTCAAATTCAATTCAGATTTGTATTGTATAAAGATAAACACAAAAGTACAGTCGTTGAAATCAGCAAAAATGCATCACAACGTAGCAATAAAAAAATATATTACCTTATTGAGAAAAAAAAATTATATCACAATATTTCACCACACCACAGAAAGTTAACATACAAAATGAATAAATAACTTATCAAAATTACTAAAAGTAAAATTAATGTAGAAAAAAAAATAAAATACATTTTGGCATATTTTATACGCAACAAGGATGAAAAAAAAATGGGACGGATAGAAATAAATAAATCAAAATAATTATACGAATCGATTAATAATAATCTGGAACAGGAGCGCAGGCAATTTTAACAAAATCTTCGTATTTGACCATACCATTGAGAGAAACGTTAGCTTCACGGAAAATCTGATCGACTGTTGTATTAAAACAAATGATTCGAAAATGAATAAGCTTATTTCAATTGAACCATAACGATAAAACAATTCGAGAATATAAAATAATATAACATGTAAATTACCTTCTTTACCACTTAATTGTTCTCCCCAATTAAGCAACATATGTCGTAGGTGTTTAGCAGTAATTAATCCATTTTTTCCTGTATCCGAAGCTCTAAACGCGTCGACCACTTCTTTGGGTAATTTTTCAACTTGACTATGAGTATGCATAATTTTCAGAAATTCTGGGAATGATATTTTACCATCTGAAAGTTTTGATAAAAACGAGCATTAATATTTTACGACGCACGAATCATGTACCTATCCATAGAAGTCTAATGAATCTGGAACATATATGCCTACTTCTTTCTTTCATGTATTTCTTTAGTTCGAAAATCGTAGGACTCATGCCTAATGATCTCATGATGACGGTGAGCTCGTCTAAAGTTCGGATTTGTCCACTACGAGCGTACAGATAGAAACATTCTCGAAATTCTGAAACCATCGAGATCAAATTCATTAGCAAATGTACGGTTGCCACGTTCGTCAAACGAATGTAGTAGAAACTTACCATCGATATCTTCTTCTCTAAAATAATGAGCCTACAAAAAATGAACAGTAAAATATCATGTATAATTTTCATTGTAAGCACCTACAATTTTAAATAAGTAAACGTAGAACAATAAAAGTAGATCATCTTACCATATTGCTATAAATGATACAAATGAAGTTGCAAATATTCAAATTCTCACAAAGTAAAATTCTCTATTTTGAATATTAATAAATGCAACGATAAATAATTCTTTAAAACATAAAAACAAATGCAAAATGATGTGAGATGCGAGAAAAACGGGATCGAAGTATTTTTTTAAAAAATTTACTGTTATTCGTTGTTACTGATAAGTGATAACTTGATAAGGAACTTTGAACTTTGAACGTAAACGTAACGTAAACGTAAACAATTCATCGTGTTATTTTTTACACTTATGAGGACTATTTTCATGATGAGGTGCATGCTGAATCTCTATTTTCAAAATTTCTCATTTTTCTGCAACTTTTTTTTTCAATTTTGACCTTTATTAACTTTTTTAATTCCTCAATTTCTCCTAAAAAAATTAAAGAAATTGGTAATTTCAATTTCTAAAGAAAACGCCCCCTCTCTTTGAAACACCTGGAAAAATATTCCGCTAAAACCGTACAATCTTATTTTTGCACATCGTGCTGTTTTTTCAATACTTTGATAATGCTGAAAAAAATGCAGAATCACGATTACGAATACGAAAAACAACCCACGAAACATGATAAATTTGTATTTGAAACAGTGTACGTTCTAAATGGCTGGCGATAAACGCACAATTTAAAAAAAAACATAGGGAAGGGATGGGGGCGATAAAGCTGTACAATGTACATAATTTACACATCACTACATTACATAATATATTAGTCATAAAGAAAGAAAAAATAAAATAAAAGAATCCATCAACTTATTAAATATTATGTAAAACTGCATACATATATACTATAAGGTTCACATCGTAAGAAAATACATAAAAGGTGGGGGAGGGGGGAAGGGAGGGTAAATTTTAAACAACCGAATCCTGCACAGCGCAGAGCGCGATACTGTACATATTTTTGGAGCTTCGCTCTCGGTTCTATACTTTTTTTAAAAGGTGGCTTCGCAGTTCGCAGCACGCTGAATGAAGAGTTTACGTAACGAATTCGTTGTTATCGTTGAGGATAATCATTTCGTTAGATACTGCTTCGGCAAGAACGGCGGCCGGATTCAGCGCTCTGGAGGGTGTCTCGAACGATGACATGATGGGAGGCGTGTTGAGAGTAAGATTGGTATCGTAAATTGCATCCGTCTTGAAGGTGGTCAAAGGTGTATTTTGAGCTACGCTAATGGTATCGAGGACACTTTGGGATACATCGGATAGGGCGATATCGGATTGCAGCACGTCGGTATTTTCTAAAGCTTTTGCTAAAATGTCTTCTTTGGGTGGAGGTGGATTGTTGGCTGAGCCATCGGAGATGATAAGGTTACCAGATTGATCGGTAATATACAAGTTATTAGTCTGGTTCAGGTCGACGGTGACTATTTGAGCGGTGCTGTTGGCAGATGAGGCGACCGGTACGGTATTCACTACTTGGTAATTTTTACTAACGCCGGTTGCGTCGTCTGCGATATAGGTCACTTCTGTGGCGGTATTGGGAGCTGCTGAGGAGGTCGAGTTGATCATCGAGGATGCCGACTCAGTCGACGCGGCAGTGCCAGCGAGGACGATGGATTTTTTAGGTTGTATTACAACTACATTGCCACCGGTTAAGTTCGAAGGTAACGTGATACTTTTGGTGGGTGTTTTAACGCCTGTTACTGCTGCTGTCACTTGAGCACGTACGGCGGCGGTTTTTTGCAAAATATTCGGCCCCAAGAAACGTATTTTTTGGCCAGAGGTGGTTTGACAGTTTAGAAGTTGTTTCGCGTCGATTATCATCGATTTATTCTTATTGATGATGAATTTCTGAGGCGACAGGCTGAGGATGGTTTTACCGTCGACGCTTTGAAGCTTGTTTATGATAGGTTGAGGGCCAGCTTTACCGTCTACCGAGGTAGCTGTAGTGGCAGCGAGCACTTTGGTAGGTGATCCGACAGCTTTACTTAGATCTGTTTGATTGATGATTTTAAACTTGGGCGTCGTGACTAATTTGACTTGTCCGGTCGAGATGGTTTTCACCGGAGTCGCGTTGGTGGCCGAAGCCGCAGATAATACGATCTGATTAGAAGATCCGACAACTATTTTAATCGGTTTGGCGTTCTGTTCAGCATTAACATGAGCTGGTTCTTGAGCAACGGTTGACTTGGCTAATACAACAGGAGCTGCAGGTGCAGGTGCAAGTGCAGGTGTCGGTGTAGCTGCAACTTTCGCGTCGGAATTGGTGACGGTTTGAGCCACCTCTTCGATGATTGCCGGTTCAGGGGTGAGTTCGTTGATCTGTTGAGTTAGCTGTAGCTGAGAAAGTTTTGATTCTGGTTGCGAATTTTCGGGTAAGGGAATATCTGCGATTTCGGTTTCGTAAATTTGTACCGGTTCTGGTTTGGTTTCCGGTACGATTTGAGGTTCGGGTTTGGGAGGCTTTGAATCTTGAACAGGCTCGGTTTTGGCTGCTTCGGCGGCTTGTAATTTTTCAGCTTCTCTTCGAGCCAGTTCTTCGGATTCGTTGAACGATTTGATGTGCGCTTTTTTCACCGAATACGGAACGTCGGGTAGTTTAGATGGGGTTGAGATTTCTTCGAGTAGTTTGTCGACTTTCTGTTTCAATTCTTCGGCTGCGCGTTCCTTCTCGGGATCCTTTTGATCAGGTTCGGGTGGTAGTGGGATATCAATGGTGGCTTGATCGATTTCGTCGTTCTCGTCTTTCGTATCGTTCACGTCTTCGGAATCGATTTCGATCTCGTTATCGACACCCATCTCTTGTAATTGGCTAGTTTTACGAGTTTCCTCGTACTCCTGGTCGTCGTTCGAATCGATACCGTTACGATTACCATCCGATGGGCTGATTTGATCATCCATCGATGTAGACGGCTCGCTGAACGCATTCGAGTCTTCGTCTTTATCCTCCAATACTCGAGGGATTTTACGACCTGCTCGGATTTTCGATCTGTCGATCACCAGTCCGTCCTCGGAATCGTCGAAATCGAAACACGATTTACCAGTTTTCGAACTACTCGAAGCTGTGCTTTCGTTCAACTCTTCCGATACGGTGCTATCGTCGTTGACTTCTTGTTCGTTCTCGAATTCAGCCCAATCTTCCAGTAACGAGTTCTGGAACTCGTCTGTGTTCGCTTGAGGCTGTTTTCGCTTTTTCGATATCGGTTTATGAACCTCGACCGACTTTGGTGGTGTCGCTGCGGATGACTCTTTAGGCTGAGTAAGGCTCACCGGAGATTTCTTTTGAGGTGTTTTTGGTTTTTCACTAGTCTGCACTTTGGGCGTTTTAGGTTTAGCTATATCAGTCGATTTTCTCTCAATGGCTGGGCGTTTCTCTTTGTGTCGAATGGTAGACGTGCTCTTACGTTTGATTCCTTTGACTGACGTATGCTGAGATGCGTAGTTTCGAACGTGCGACTTGTTATGTAATACGATTACGTTTAAACGAATGGTGGTGAAGTCGCAATCCGGACAACGGTACGTGGTCGGTGGAGAAGTATCTTCTTCGTCGCATTCGGCTCGTAAAGGCACTTGTTTACGTTCGCGAGCTTCGTAATCGCAAACACCGTGCCGAATAAAACGAGGATGGGTGATTACACGAGGTGTGGCCGGTTTCGGTGTCGGAGTTTCTTTCTTACGTTCGATTTTCATCTTTTTAGGTGTCTTTTTAGGCGTAGGCGCGAAATCAGCCGCGTACGAGGGTTTCTTTTCCGGTAAGAATTTCTCATCGTGGATTATATTCGGATCGCCTCCGGTTAATATTTCCGCTGTGGTTATATCTTCCGGGAACAGTTTCATATTCGATGGTGTGTCTCGATTATTTGATCGGCACATATCTGAACATATTAGAAATTCGATACGTGAGTATACTATCGATACAATACTCGTAATTAACAAAACTGGGCGATTTATTCACTCACCGAGGCCTTTTTTTATGAATTCGTCTTTCTTCAAACAATTATAATGATAAATGTTCGATAACTTCTTGACGTATTCGCTAAAATTACATAAGAAATCGAATTATAAAACGACGTTTCCAATCACCGGATTTTGTCTTAAGACGTCACAAAGCTCAACGATTAATTCTCAACTAGAACTTACAATGATTCTTCTTGGAAGAACTTCACGATGGCGATTGGTTTCTTCCTGAGTTCTTTTAGAACCTCCGGTGGTATTTCTTCTTCGCTGCATACTTTACCAGGCCACCAAACTGGGCCTAATTTCACCCAGACGATGTTACCTGCCAAATAGGGTACTTCCGTTTGATCGCACATTGTTTTTACATCAAATACTCGATGGAATTCACAAGAAATCACGCATCTGTAAAGAAGAAACCGAATTAGTGATACCGAATGTAAGATCAACCGATCAAGTTACACCATTTACACTACTTCTAGGTCGAAAAAATGATTCAGATTGACACGTCACTCGATACCGACTTGATCGTAGAATTATTAAAAATGTATAAAACCGTAATTTGGGCCCGAAAACGGAATAAAACTCTTGAAAAATTGATGCACTTTGGATGCGTTAGTGATAAACACGAAGATATCACAGTCGATTTCGCCGCTTTTAAACACCGCTAATACGTACAAGCGAAATTGTATCGGAAATATGAAGATTGAAATACATACCTCGGAAGAAAAGGATTAATAAAACTTCATTATTTAAAGAATGAAAACTTTAATAAAATAATAAAAACTGAAAATTGAAGCAGTTAATGACATACGTGCCTCGGAAACAATAAATACAACAAAAGGCCGCCATATTGATATACCAATTTAACGAAATGTTGCCAACGACCCGAAATACAATTATTTTTCGAGCGAATATGAAATTCAATTTTTTGGGAAACATTTTGTTTTATAACAAATTTATCCAAAGAATTGAATCATTTCCTTTCGAAAAAATAATTTCGAGCTTGAATTAAACGAATAATTGAAAAAAAACGAAATTACACAAAAGTGATCATTCGTTTTGCAAGTTCTATCGTTTATTTTTTCGTCAACACTGTGCAATTAGTGCTGCCGAACTTGCCTTGAATTCCTAAAGTCAAAAAAGTTTTTTTGATAAGAAATGATAATTTTTTTTTGCAAAATTTGGAGATGTAAATAATTTTGTGGTAAAAATTGCTGTATTTTGGTTATAAAATCTATTATTTTACCATCGTTTCGAATTAAAATTGTCTTACAACCATGATTAAGGCAATTTTGGTCTTCAATAATCATGGAAAACCTCGTCTTTCAAAATTCTACCATTATTTTGTAAGTATTCGAGACTGAAGTTGGATGACGTTTTGTTATCTGTTCCAAATCCAATTGAACCTTATGGATACGATTAATTTTTAGGCTGAAGATATGCAGCAGCAAATAATCAAAGAAACGTTCCAGCTTGTTTCAAAGAGAGACGACAATGTGTGTAACTTTCTAGAAGGAGGCAGGTAATGCATCGAAAATTTCAATCATTACGTGACATATTATTATCCGATTCATTGATAAATTCGTTACAATTGCAGCTTGATTGGAGGATCTGATTATAAATTAATTTATCGTCATTACGCCACTTTATACTTCGTGTTTTGCGTCGACTCGTCGGAATCGGAATTGGGAATTTTAGATTTGATTCAAGTTTTCGTCGAAACGCTAGATAAGTGTTTTGAAAACGTTTGCGAACTTGATCTCATATTTCATGTCGACAAGGTAAATAAAACTCGATAATACGTATTTGAACTATTATCTCGGTTACGTTATTAATTGTTATTTTAATCTTTTAGGTTCACTACATTCTGAATGAATTGGTAATGGGTGGTATGGTCCTAGAAACCAATATGAACGAAATTCTAACCAGGATAGACGACCAGAATAAATTAGAAAAACAAGAGGTAAAATCAAATAGTGTATTATCAAAATCCATTTTTCACGTAAAAATATTGAAATCACTATTTACTTTCAGTCTGGCATTTCTGGAGCACCATCTCGCGCAGTATCAGCGGTGAAAAGTATGAACATTCCGCAACAGTTGAAAGACATGAAGTTACCAGATTTACCCCAGGCTATTAAAGAATTGAAATTCTGACAGTCAGTTTCCAAACCGATGTCTGATTTAGAACACAATCGTCAGAATTATTCGGAATGACCTGTCTCACAAACTACCATTTTCATAAATCAGCACACACGTAAAGATTCGTAGGATCGCTTTGTATATAGCTGTCTCGAGTCATTACGTATTCGTCAATCCTAAAAGTTCTTGTCTCGTTCTAAAAGAAGAAAAACCTTTGTACATATCTGATTTTTAAAAATATGTTCGTTAAAATTAAAATTACTTACGTCCAGTACCAATAAGCGACGTAACCTACGCCGGCAATTTCCAATATGACGACAGTCCAAAGAAATAAGGCTACTAATGTATAATTCCATCCATAAAATAAAATACTTGGCGCATCTTCGGTGGTTAAATATGCCCACAATGATGGAGGATCGATGACTGTCCCAAGTCAATGTACAAAATGTAGAAAATATTTAACGAATTCGTTATTGTTACAAAATGATGTTTTCAGCGTATTATTTTATATTATGTTTTTTATGTGATATTTTTTGATTCATTTAATAAAATAAGAAAATAATTTATAGTATGGTTTTTTTTTACGAACCGTTTAATCGAAATCTGTTCGTAGTCCAGGTTAATTTCAGTCTATTTTGCGTTACTTTGCATGTCCAAATACCAGTGTGAGAAGGTTCGACTTCCGATATGAAATCCATATCGACCTATGGTAAAAATCTAAGTTTAACTGAAACACAGATAGATCTCTGGACTTTTGGAGTAAAATTTTGAGAATATCTACCTCATCCAAAGGTCTAATAGTGTAGTCAATCATCAGTTCATTGTCCAATTCCCAGAATTGAGAAAGTTCAACGTAGATGAAAGACAATATGAGTCCTTTACACCTAATTTGATAATTTGTAGTTTCTCGAGCATCGTGAGCTTGATCGGAATTCACAACAAAGGCCACGATCGTAACAGGTACAAATGTTAGATTATTTGGCGTAGCGCAATCAGGATATATAACACACATGTAAATTCCCGTATCTTCTTCTGTCACTTTTCTGAGCTCTGAAAATATTGCAAAAAAATACGTTCAAGTTAGAACAGATTGACTGAATTTATCGGAGTTTTGTATTTGAAACATACTGAGATCAGTTTCCTCTAATTTTGCTGTATCGCCGAATTTCAATTTCTCATTGTTTATTTTATATCCATTTTTTAACCAACGAAAATATGAGCCAGGCGAATCTTGCTTTATGTCTTCTACAATACTTCTCTCACATTGAAAAATTACATCTTGTCCCGAGTTGGCTTCTCTGTTCAAAGCTTGACTTTCCAATGTCGAATTAATTTTATCGTAAGTCACTTTAAAAACGAAATAATTTTGTTAATACCTAATGCAATGTTGAGATTTAAATGAGTATATTCAAACTGAACCTGGATTAATACAGCCGCATTCGAATTTATTACATTCGCCGTCTTCGTAAGTAGCTCCTATGCATGGTTTACCTCTAAAGTCAGGCTCAGGATTAGTGCAGTTTCGGAAACGGTGACCTAATCCACCACCACACCTAACGTTACAGATCCAAGTGCTCCATTTAGTAAAACCACCATCGGTGACATTTTCATGTTCCACTGCGAGAAAATTTTACATCATAAACCTACTCATTCGCAGATTAGGGGAAAAGTAGCAAATCATACGTACAAGGAGGTTCACAATTTGACAGCCACGAAATCGTAGTATCGTGAGCTGTAATTGAGAAATAGTACAGCCTCAAGAGTCTCTTGTTGGACGAATGCCAACTTAGTTCAACGTCCAAGTTTGTTTGTACATTGATGTAGGTTTCGGTGTAGCTGAAAATAAATTCTTAATTTGGTTTAAAAATTCAAAATTGCGAGTTGACGAAGGTATACCAACCTACCTAATTGTCAGAAAAATCCAAGATTCACTCAGAAGCGTTCCCTTAAAATAAATATGATTTAATACCGAGTTATTTTCGTCTTGCAGTAACATATGAGTGCTATTTATCATAAAGCTTATGAAATCCACTTCACTTTCTCCAAAAAATTTAATCAAAGCGTGACCTAAAGATAGGAAGTAACATTAATGTAAACTTACAAGGGAACATCTTGAGGTATCACACTCCGATTTGAACGGGACCGCGATTTTTGGAAAGAGCATAGTCTAAAATCTCCAAAACCAAATTTTCAGCTACCCAAGTTCATTTTTCGATTTTTGGCGAATTTTTGAAAATTCAAAATTGACTGTTTTTGGCGATTTATGCCTTTTTTTAAAAGTACGTACTTGAACAGTAAAAATGGTCAAAATAAGTCCCAAACCTAATATTAATCATCCAAATCCAACTGTCGCCATTTCCAGCCATTCTGGAGCCTCCAGCGCGATTTTTCAATTTCACCAGAATTTTGAATTTGCTCCAGAAGGCGTAAATATGAAGTTGGGCAGCTAAAAATCGAGTTGAATATTATAATCGACCTATTTAACGAGTTCATCTACATTTGAGCCGATTTTGAGAGTGACACCTCAAGAGTGGCTTTTTGACCAGCTTTTTTCAAAATTAAAAATCCAAAAAATCAAAAGATAACCGTTCGTGAGGAAATTTTTGAAATTTGTGCGAATCGCTGTATTTTGTCCAAAACTAACCATCCAAATCCAAATTTTACTATTTCCAGCCATTCTGGAGCCTCCAGCGCGATTTTTCAATTTCTCCAGAATTCTGAATTTGCTCCAGAAGGCGTGAATATGCAGTTGGGCTGCTAAAAATCGAGTTGTATATTATACTCGACCTGTTTAACGAGTTTATCTACATTTGAGCCGGTTTTGGGAGTGACACCTCAAGAGTGGTTTTTTGACCAGCTTTTTTCAAAATTAAATAGGTAATCCAAAAAATCAAAAGATAACCGTTTGTGAAGAAATTTTTGAAATTTGTGTGAATCGCTGTACTTTTTCAAGAACTAACACCCGGAGCGCAAATTCTACCATTTCCAGCCGTTTTGGAGCGAGAGTGACACCTCAAAAAACCACGCTTGAGGTGTCACTCCCAAAATCGGCTCAAATGTAGATAAACTCGTTAAACAGGTCGAGTATTATACACAACTCGATTTTTAGCTGCCCAACTGCATATTCACTCCCTCTGGAGCAAATTCAAAATTCTGGAGAAATTGAAAAATCGTGCTGGAGGCTCCAGAATGGCTGGAAATTGTAAAATTTGGATTTGGGGGGTTAATTTTGGACAAAATACAGCGACTCGCGTGAATTTCAAAAATTTCCACACAAACGAGAAACTTTTGATTTTTTGGATTTTTTAATTTTTGAAAAAAGCTGGGTCAAAAAACCACTCTTGAGGTGTCACTCCCGAAATCGGCTGAAATGTAGATAAACTCGTTAAACAGGTCGAGTATAATACAAAACTCGATTTTTAGCTGCCCGACTTCTTATTCACGCCTTCTGGAGCAAATTCAAAATTCTGGAGAAATTGAAATTCGCGCTGGAGGCTCCAGAATGACTGGAAATGGTAAAATTTGGATTTGGGTAATTAATATTCGTTTTGGGACTTATTTTGACCATTTTTACTGATCAAGTTCGTACTTGAAAAAGAAAAGCATGAATCGCCAAAAACAGTCAATTTTGAATTTTCAAAAATTCGCCAAAAATCGAAAAATGAACTTGGGCAGCTGAAAATTTGGTTTTGGGGGTTTTAGACTATGCTCTTTCCAAAAATCGCGGTCCCGTTCAAATCGGAGTGTGACACCTCAGAAGGTTCCCTTGTCAGCTGAAAAGTGTTTCCCACGTGAACACTTAATCTAATATTTCGGTGTTACCCTTCGAATGATTTCGATCATTTCTCAGATAAAATGACATCTTCGAAGGCGTACTCGCAGCCGAATTACCAAAATTAAACGGATAATAACCACTTTGAAAATCTGCATACACTTGATGGATTAAACAATCTGAAAAACACACCAAAATACGTAGTTCATTTTCATACTTTTTGTGAAACTGGTCATTCTTAAATACCTATACTTACAATTTTCTTGAAAATGTATTCCTACAGAATAACTTCCGAGGTTTGAAAACGATACATATCTAGAATATTTATTCGATATGCCAGAATCTTGAGTATTCGACCAAGAAAATATAGCATTTGAGCTGTCATAGTATCCAATTTCTATATCGTTGGGCGGTAAACCTAACCAAAATCCTTGCCAGTATCCCGTAGGAATGAGTTTGGCAATTATACTTTCTTTAAGGACTGTAATACTGCCTGAAAATTGAACCAGGAAAACTATAATACCTATTTTATCAACGATTCGAACAAAATTAACAGCAACGGTAGGTATAGGTACCTACCATTTTCGTCAACGTGTGAAAGTTTCACTTTGGTAGAATTTTCTGCTCCTATTTCAACCACGAAATAATCAACAGCATCGTCGAATGATATTTTTAATGCTACACCAACAAATGTGTGAGGATCCCAAGACCTCAAAAAGAAATTAAATGATTCGGTAACCCATTCAGGACGCATATAAATTCTGGAGTTCGATTCGGTTCCCATATTTATTAGAGTAAAAGCGTCTAAAATAGGAAGTGAAACCGAATATACAAATCAATAATTTCGTCTGCAGATGGTATAATTCATAATTTAAAAGCAACTGACCATTATGTGAGCAATCACGAATATAGCATAAATCTATCGGCATGTTTTTATCTGTTGTATAACACCATGGACCAAACGAACCATTATTCGGGTTACGACAGTAATTCTTCTGCAGATTCTACAAATGATTGAATTTTTCAACGTGTGGTTTGTTACAGCTTAATAACTAGTTAGCCTATTCTAATATTTACCACGATTGTTTTATTATTCGCGATAGAATTATTTTGTAGCTTTTGAGTAATCGTTGCACTATGAAGTGACCAGTTTTCGCAGGTTCTGTTTGTTCGAGTAGTACTCAAATCACCAACGTAATCTGATCCCAAACCAGTTACTTTGCATTCTGTTCAATAATTAAAAATATTCGTATTAAACTGGTATTATATACTTCAATTAGCTACCTAATTACGTCAGAATATTATACTCACGAGATATTGGACAGAATCTAATATTACAAGATTCTTTTTTCAGAGATAACTCAGGTAATTTATCCACATCTGCTACGTAGCAAAATGGTCCATCATCGTCGCCAATTAAATTTCTACAATAATTAACAATTTCTCTTTTATTCGATGAACCGAAATGAAATTCAGCAGTGTACTATATACCGATGAAAATAACATCAAATAAGATTATTGCCAACAAATTCAATCGCAGAAATATCACCATTCACCAACCTACCTTATCCAACTCATCGTAAATCCAAGGGAAACAAGGTTGTCCAGATGCAGAAACATTCATACTTCCTTTGTACGTTTCTCCTTTTTTCTGAACCACACATTCCGGTAGTTGGTTTGCAGGAAGAGGAAGTATATCTGTAAATGAAAATTCAGATCATCTAACGTAAACTCAAAGGACCCAAGTGAAGCGATTTGCTGCTTAATTGAATGTAGGTACCTAATTTGTCACATTCGAACATCCAATGAGCAGTACCCTTTGAACAAATACTGAACCATTTTGCATTCGCTACAACCACGTCTTCGTATGTACAAATCGTTTCGGGCGATAGAGAAGGATGTACTCGTACCAATTGTAAAGTATCTCCCGAAGAACTATGAAAAAAATTTTTTAAAAATTACGAACTGAAACTACTATCGGTATAAGGGTTTCAAATGAAACATTTGCAATAGATTACCTACCTCAGCCTGAATTGAGTCCAAGACCAATACGATAAAATAGAGCTAAAAGTACCACAATTTTTGGGTTGTGGAGTCGAATCTTTCTTCAAGTACGAGTACAATCCTACAAATGTTTTATTCTGCGTACCGAAGATTTCAATCTATAGAATTGTCATTTATACTTCATCTTGTGAATAAGTTACTCGTACCTACCAATTGTCTACGGCTCAAAATATTATATACAAAAAACTAACCTTTAAATAAGGAAATTTAGAATTCGGACTATCTCGTAATTCGATATAAATCGTTTGATCAGATCGCACAACAAACGACGCCAGATAATTATCTTCGATTTTGTTCAGTTTGCGATGAAAATTACAATCAGGATGGATGGTGATTTCTTCTCGACATTCTAAAATATCTCGCAATGATAGGTAATGCTGCTTCGTTATACGAAAATAATATAATTTCAATGATTTACCTACTCGAGGAACATGGTAAATCCCATAAAGCAGGATCGCCGATTATACTATAATATTTGAATTGTCCCTTATTCACGGTGATTATTTTATTGGCAAATTGGAAATCGTAAATGACATCCAATGGCGCAATTTGAGAAATTGTGACCGAAATTCTAGGAGAAAACCAATCCACAATGAATGTTTTTTTTTCATAACTAGATAACAAGTTGTGGACGTCTTTCCAATGGACTTTCTGCAAAAATAGGAAAAAAATACTCGTTATTACAATCGCCGTCTACTCATCACTGCATTTTACCAAGGATAGTAATAAATTATTAAGCACGTAACTTTTCCTGTCTTTTCAATAAATCCAAGACCATGCTTACTAATCAAGAGCTCGATTCCGTTATCCATATCGGCTAATTTCCGCCCAGTTACCGGAAGTGGATAAACACTGAAGCCAATTCGAAACGTACTGTTCTCAAAATCGGTATTCCAAAGCAATATAGAGAATTTCAGCGAAGAATCGCTCGCGTTGATGGAATGAAAATGACTATAGGTGTATTCTTCGGTGAATCGATTCGTTCCAGCGGTACAATCTGGAATACAAAACTTAGGTTTTCATTATTGGAACTAAGTACAAAGATGCTACTGATTGAAAACATAATATAATCTCACCGGTTTTATAGCACAGCCCCACATCGCAGTATTCTTTTTCATACTTGTCTGTCTTCAAAAAATCATCTTCTACCAAGCACCAAGGTCCATTAGGATCCATCGTAGGATTCCGGCAATAATTAGAAGCCTTTTTCCTCGATAATTCTGGGAATTTCTCATCCAACAAGAGTCTGTCATCGGTGACAACTGATGAGTTAATCTTTCTCAAGTACTTTCGGTAAGTTTTTTCAGACCATTTTTGACACAGACGACCATTCAGACTCACGCTTACTTGGCCACCGTATTCTGCACCGATTAACGTACGTCTGCAATCTGTAAACACAAATGAATGGTGAGGGTGACCGGAAATGAAACCGGTTTGACATATGGTAGATGAAGGAAGGACATCTCACTCACCGAAATTGCATAATGGAATGTTACAAATTTCATCGTTCAAATCTTTATTTACAGTGTAACACCAAGGATTTTCAGAGATTCCTTTTACATTTCGACAAAAGTTTTTTGCTCGAGAAGGACTCCCTTCCGGAAAATCGTTATCGTTCAACGGATCATGAATCTGAACCAAACGGAAGGGAAGGATGCAGTGAAATGTAATAATTTATAATAATGGCGACCCTGAACTTGAACAAAGACAATGGAGAAACCGGAGAAACGTCCTTCAATCGTGATTCGCCTCCCATTCCGGTCAGTTCGTCATTTTTGTTCGCTTGGATTGTTTGAAAACCATGTTGTTTACCGGATTCGTGATATTTTAATTAATTAAATATTCTATCGATTATTTCGTTTATTAGTGATCGGTGTTCGGTATTTTCATTGACTTACGTGTGTACTTGGATTTAATGATCCCCATTCCTGACATTTAGCTCCAGATTCTGTGTGGGAAATATCGCCGGCGTATTCGATTCCGGTTTGTGTTATTTTACATTTATTCATATCTGTTCTTCTTGATAGCTGAGAATGTACTGAATAATGAATTATGTTGTTAGATTGTGCAGGTAAATGATGCCAGAATTGTACGCTTAATTTAGTATTTCACCTGAAACGAATCTCAGTAAAAGTATCAGCCTGATGAAGTCATTCATGTTGTTTACAATTGTTTGCTGCTGTATTGGATTACCTTATATTAGGTAATAACGTTGGCGTTCGATTACGATGACATCTAGATATATTGGAAAAGCTTGGATCAGGTAGGTATAAGCTGTTAACTTTACTTACTTCAGATAAGATACTTGAGTAGAAGCTCGAATTGAACATAATACGTTGAAATTGAAAATTACGTTCATTGTTCAAACACAGTATTAGTTGATTTTCAACAGGGAACGGTAGAAATATTCGTGTGTTGTGTTCTTGTGTTTGTTCAATTTTGTTTTTGTTTCTTATTATTTCGTTTACTATTCATAAACAAATATATATTGTTTCCGGATTTCCGGTGGATCGCTACCCGCTACATCGCCAGTAAAAATTTGTGTACCCACCGTAAGTTCAAAAAATCACAGATGAATTAAAAAATTTTAAATTTTAATTTCCAGTGAACTCTTTTTCAGATGCATATCACCGAAGACATTTTATGTAGAATTTTAAACAACGATAAGCCTTCGAAGATATCAATTCTGAACTGGTACGTTAAAAATGACATCATCGACGTTGGAGATTCACATACATCGGAGCTATCTCGTCTTCACGTTACATACCAGAAAAGAAATCGAATATTTAACCGAACGTTTGTCCTCAAAGAACCATCTGCTCATCCGCTATACAAAGCTGGACTCAATTACGGAATTTACTCCAGAGAATGCCTAGTTTATACGCATGTTTTGGAAGAGATGTATCAATTAGACGGAGATCGTATGAGTCCCAAACTATATTACGCCGATAACAAAGACTCGCTTTTGTTGAAAGATTTATCACTAGCTGGTTATAAACTAGAAGACCGCACCAAGCAATTAGATTTCGATCAGTGTACCTTGGCTTTGAAAACATTGGCGAAATTTCACGCTTTATCGATTAAACTGAAACAGTCATCGAAGATACCGTCGGAAATGGAACAATTGACATGGATGAAGCGATTACGTGATCCTGAAGATATGGTATATACTTTAATAAATAACGCTGCCGATCAATTTTTCATCAATATGGACCCCCATATAACCGAACAATTTCCTTCGATGAAGAATACTGCAATGACGTGTTATCGAGAAGTTCCCCATGAGAATTTTTCTTTCTGCGTTTTAAATCACGGCGATTTTTGGAACGGTAATATCATGTTCAAATCTGATAAGTACGGTAATGTTAAAAAAGTCAAGTTTGTCGACTTTCAGCAGTGCTTATGGACATCTCCGGCCTATGATATACTTTCATTCGTTCTTTGTAGTATGCAATTTGACGTTTATTTGAATCACTTCGATATTTTACTCAATACTTACGTGACTACGTTGAACAAAATACTGAAATATTTAAGATGCGATCGATGTGAGAAGGAGACCATCAGGAATGATATGAAGAAAATGGCTGGGTTTGGAATGATGGTCTTGTTATGTCTTTTACCCGAATTCATAAGTTCCAGAGAAGACCCATTGGATTATAGGCTGGTTCCTATCGGTGAAAAAAATGTAAATTTTGATGCGTTGAATAAGATATACGCTAATGAAGTCTACCTAGAGAAATTGAAGAAGTGGTTGCAGCGTTATATCGAAAAGGGGTAAGAATGTATTCTTTTGAATTTTAAATTGCCTGTGTTATTTTCGTCACTGGTGTCCATGAGTTAACTATTGTTATTTATTTATGAAATTTAAAAATGTTCTAGGTATTTCTGAAGGAAGAATAACTCAACGGAATACCTGCAGTTTTTCAATTTTATAAGGTTGCTCGTATCATATACCGATTTGAGCCTGAGTAAAAATCATCGATGAAAAATTACCAAGATCGACCTGTTTTTATTTTGGTTAATTATTAAAAATATTTTTGCATCGTACTTCTACTTACCTAGTTATTTATAAACACAATTTATTTGTAATAATTGTACTAATCCTGTGTCGGTGATAACATTTATCGTTATATTCTTTATTTCTTTCCTATAATCTTATCTCAATTAATGAAAACAACTCGAAATTTCATTCATTTGAATCCTCTGTGCTGATAAGATGATAATAAGTAAGTGTTTAACTAATTCTTGAATAAATACCCAGGTAGTGGTGCTAAAAGAAGAATTAGCAACAACTAGTACTCATGTAAAACGTTTATTATTTGTGTAAGAACCGCTGTTGGTGTAGCTTCTTTGAGAACTTGATTTTTTCCAATTTTTCTGCAATTATAAATATTACAAATTGATCAGAAACTTGCTTTTGAACCCAGCCTTCGGTAATTTCTCAACAGCCTAAAACGAACGGGGAGTTAGGCATAAACACCGACCGAAATTGTAGGTGCTGATGTTCATTTTGTGACCCTTCAGAGCGATTTGATATTTCTGGAAAAAATCAAACTGTCGCTGAAGGTTTCAAAATGTCCCAGAACTAGTAGTTGTTGGTGTGAGGCAATGGAATTTGCCAAAAACTGTTGTCAGGTCACGCAAAAGTTGCGAAAATGTATCACTTTTTGATAAATTATAAAAAAGTCATGTGAATTTTTTGAAATTGTCTTATGTAGGTATTGCTTTTCTGGCAAAAATTGATAAAAATAATTGTTGAAAAGCCTTCTCTTTTGCTAAAGCTGTCAAACTTTCGCGTTCTACCAAAAATAAAGTCTCGCTTTTCAACTATTTTTGTTGATTGAAAAGTGGTGTTTCATTAGTATTTTGCGATTTTGTCTGTACCTTTGAAATGCTTTGTTTTTCAAATTTTCTTGGTTACTATTTATGTAGGTACACTTGCTTTTTTTTCAAAAAATTTCTGCTGAAAGTATTTGAAATTTGTCTTCGAACTTCTTCCTAGCGGTAAAGGAATAAGATGGGGCAATGCTGTATACTACGATATGTGATAGAACATCTTGTAATACGAGTATACGAGTAGATGGGCAAAAGAAAGTCTTTGCTCTAGGTCTAGCCGTCTAGGGACAAGTGTCGTTATGCCTGCAAAACGTTGGCTATGCGTGCCTCTTTTTCAAACGTTGAACAATTTATATAACCATGATTATTTACGGCGCAAGACCCGCTTCGTATCGTAGTCATAACATAGGATAGGGTGGGGTGCGACGCAGCTTGACGAGAACGCTCATTAGTCATCATAACACCATATAGCCCGTATACTACTTACATGCAGATGTTCGTCTACGTATGTACGAGTAAATTCAAAATTGAGTACATTAATGGAATCTACTTTCCTTCAATTTCCAGATCATCTCTTGTATACTTGATTTTTCCAATAATAAGCGTCCAAAAATCTTTGTTTTCTAGAGATCACATCAAAATTAGTGATTTTTTAAGTACCTGAATTTTCTAATATCAAATTTTCAAGGGTAAATTCCGGCTGGGGTGTAATGATTTTGGCTTTGAAAGATGCTAAATTTGACACCTCCTCAAAATTTGTTGCAAACAATAAGATAAGTTTGCCACTCCCCCCCCCCACCTATGGAGTTATCTGAATGAAATGGAGGGGCTAGGAAACTTTTTCTATACAAATTGTGGTTTTTTTTTGGTGCTGAATGCAAATTTCATGTCAGATTGGAAACATCGTACCCCTAAGGTAGTGAACCGCCACCCCCACCCCTTTATGATCCAAAATCGAAAAAAAATTATAATACCGTGTGACGCATCGTTTGTTATGTTTTTGGGGACGCTGAGTCCGAATATCGACTTAGTTTTTCGATCTGGTCTTCTCTATCCTTTCCACTTCCTCCCCTGCCCCTTTTTCATCCAAAATTCAAAAAAAAATTATACATACCATGTGACATCCGATGACCATTGACCATGGACAAAAACTGATGTCGGATTCGGATTTAGCGCCTCAATAAATGTATATGAGATATGGGGATACTCATATTGGTTTTTAAACCCATTTTATGATTTTACCCCATCCCTTCCTCTCTCCGCCACCCCCTGATGACTATAGACAAATGGATTCGGATTCAGCGCCTCAGAAAACGTATGAGGATACCCATATTGGTTTTTAAACCCGTTTCATGATTTTACCCTCTCCATCCCCCTCTCCCCTTTACCCCCTGATGACCAAAGGTAAAAACTCAAGAATTGTCAAGAAAGTCTCATTTTTTTCAAAATTGTTTTGAAGTTTCTTTTTAAAAAAATGTATAAAAAATCCCAACTTTTGTTAAAATTGCCAAAAAAATCTTGTTTTTTGACATATGTATGTACTTGTCGAAAAATACAATTTTTTGACGTTATTGTCTGCGAAGTTCTGTGTTTGCCATCGTCAAAAAAGTCTCGTTCATGTTAAAATTGTAAAGCAGTTCCTTTTTTGTCAAAATTGTAAAAAAAAAACTCTTAACTTTTGTAAAAATTGCCCAAAAAAAACTCCTGCTTTTTGCCAAAATGTTTTAAAAAATCATGTTTGCAAAATTGAAAAAAATTCTTGCTTTTGCCAAAATTATCCTTTAAAGTCCGGTTTTTTGCCAAATCATTATCAAAATTTATTACTTACTTACTGCTTACTGCTTAAATTAGCGTACTGTGTATACATACAGCTGCCTGGGCTAGAGACACGTTTTGAAAATTATATTTTTTTTGTTGTTACCTATCAAAAAATAAACCATTTTTTTTGCCAAAATAAATACATAAGGTATTGTAAAAAAACTTCTGCTTTTAGCCAAAATTTTCAAAACGTTTGCTTTTTGTTAAAATTGACAGCGAATAAATTGTCAAAAGAGTCTCGTTTATGTCAAAATTGTAAAGATGTTACATTTTTGTTGAAATTATAAAAAACTCCTGCTTTTTGTCAAAATGTTAAAAAACATCCTATCACCAAAAATTCTGTTTTTACCAAAATTGTCCTAAAAAGCCTTTTTTTTTTTTTGTCAAATCATTAACAAAATTATTTTTTTCGATTAAAAAAAACAGTTTTTTGCCAAAATAAATACATAAGTAGGTACTCGTAGTATTGTGAAAAAAAACTTCTGCTTTTAACCGAAATTTTCAAAACTCCTGCTTTTTGTCAAAATTGTCAGCAAGTTCTACTTTTTTCAAAAAATATTGTAGGCAAAGACCTTTTTTCGACAAGTTATCTAAAAGATTCTGTTTCATGCCAAAATGGCTAATGCTTTTTTAGCAATTTCGACAAAAATGAGGATTTTTAAAATAATTTTGACAAATTTTCGCCTCGCAAAATAAAGAAAACGTCGATTTTTAAATGATATTATAATAGAAACAATACGTAATATAAACTCTACAATACACACATTAAACGAAAGCTTTGAAAATGGCACTCATAAAGAAAAGAAAAATACACATTTTAAATGCATTTTGACTAAATTAGTACCGAGTATTACTTAATTCGAACTTTACGTATATGGCGTTAAACTCAGTAAAAAAAAAAAAAAGAAGCATCATATTGCAATACAGCAACGATCTTACAATAACTACGAAATTTTTTCAGAAGACAAAAATGCTTCAAAAATTAAACTTAGAAACGGAATAAGAAAAAAACAGGAAGATATACTTTACACATACAGTACGCTATCATAACAATAAACTCACGCAGGGGCGTAAAGTGAAACGAACCCTGTTAACGGCCAAACGCCCAACGCTTTTCGATAATCAGAAATTAGGAAATACATAAAGAAAGAAAACATTATTATCATCCAACTGATCAACTGAGAAGTTATTTCGAACCTACGACCGACACGGTCGATTGAAATAAAATACGAATTTGCGAAGACGTTAGGAGCAATTGGCAAGCTAAATTCAAAAGGGAAAATGTTGAACTTAATAACGAATGAAAATATAGATTATCACTTAGCAGTTAACAGATGTTGAGCGTATAATTCGAAGAGACGACTAAAACAGAACGAAATAATTTTATAAAAATTAAACATCCTTAAATGAAAATAATCGACAACATTCGCGTTGTCATAATAAAATTGTCTTCATGACGAAGCCGATACGTCCGATCATTTTTCAGAAAATACATACATATTAGGAACTGTACGAAATTATTATTCATTTATGGCACTACTTTTTTAAATCACCGTAGTTTTCAATGGCAATACACAAATATGGTCAATCAGAATAACTGAATACAGTTTGTCATGGTTAGGAGGTTATACTCGAATTGACTAGAATCATAAAATTTCACACCGGAATTTTTTTAGAATTTTTCGGGGATGAATTAATACGAGGTTGTAATACATTGAATTACCAACGAAATCATTTTCGAAAAATTTCCAGATAATTTTGAGAAAATACTGTCAATAACCTCGAACAAAATTTTTTAAAAATACGTACAGAAGACATAAACATTACAAAAAAAAAATAATATGAATAAAGAATATTGGTAAAAATTATCGTACAAGGTAATACACAATCAATACTGGTAAAGCAAATCAATCGTAAACCATTTCGAATTACTGTAAACGAGTTACTGCGAAATTTTTCGCATCAATACTGATGAAGCAAAACTTGAGATATCTTAAAGGGTGGTGGGTGATCTATCGAAGAGTATCAGTTCAATATACCCTCTAAACAGTATTTCGAATTATTCGTTTCTATCATAGGAATAACACCTTGGAATTATTAAATCTTAAGCTTAATAAAGATATACAAAGGCGCTTATCACCTAAGTCTATTCGTATACTTTTCACTTAATAAATGCAAAACAAAAACAAAATTCAAAAAAAGTAACAGAAAAATAAGTTTAAAAAAAATAAAAGGATAGCACATGACTTTAGAAAAAAAGGGAAACGCTTTTAAGATACCGTCGCTAGCGCGGATTCTGAGAAGCAATTATTGATTTGTATCTTCTTCGCTGTACGGTTGAATCCTTTCAGTAATTTGTATCTCGTTTTCGCTGCATTCGGAATCCGAATCGTCTGAGGCGACATTGCTTGTACCTAGAAATCGTGAGAATTAAGTGACGAAACTTGACGACAAAATCAGATTGGTGAAAGATTTCTTTTCTCGAAGAGATTACCTTTTTTATCAGAAGCGGAAGCATCGAGCATAGGTTGAAGTATCCTTCGTCTAGCATTAATGAACCAATTATTCACTTGCAATAAAGTAAGATTAGTTTGGGCAGCGATTTGCTTCTTTTCGTCCTCAGTGGGATACGGATGCTGTAAAATTAAAAAAACCAAATTAATGGAGAAATTTTCCAATTTCCAGGGATCGTACTCAGTTACAATGTTGTCCTAGTTCTTTTTTTTTCACAAATTTCCTTTTTTTTTCAAAATTTCATCTAAAATTCTTCGAAAAAAAAACATTGCTTTTATTTAAACGGCATCGCTGTTTTTTCAGCATTACGAATTTTATAATTATTTTCAGTTTTGATGATTTTTCTTTTGAAATGTACTCAGGGGGTTTCTAACAAAACAGACTTACACTACAGATAAAAGAAAACCCGCCTATTATCCCTGACGAACCCTCTGAAATACAAAAATTCATCTCCCTAATAAAAATCATCAACCTCGCAAACCAAATCTACCCCCCCCCCTCTTTTACGGGTGTAATAATCTTGTAATTATAAACACCCAAAAAAAATCCCACTTTCGAATTTTTCGATGGTTTTTAGTGGATTTTCTCCTGTTTTGATTGATTTTTACATCTTGAATGTTGGTGGTGATTTTTTTCCAAAATAATTTTTCCATGATTTTGCTCTGAACTTTGATGATTTTTTTCGCCTGAATTTTGCCGAATTTCATCACCTTGAACTCTCATGATTTTTTTATAAAAATTTTCCCTCGATTTTAGTGGATTTCCTCCTGTTTTGATTGAGTTTTACATCTTGAATTTTGGTGGTGATTTTTTCCAAAATAATTTTTCCATGATTTTGCTCTTAACATTGATGATTTTTTTCGCCTGAATTTTGCTGAATTTTATCACCTTGAATTCTCGTGATTTTTTCATAAAAATTTTCCCTCGAGCTTGTGTGATTTTATTGCTGAAATAGTCGGGATTTCTCCTTATTTCGGTTCGATGGATTTTTTTTAATTTTTTGAATTTTTTTTCACCGATTTGGTGAGTTTTCTTTTGAATTTTAGTAGATTTTCCCCTATTCTGACGGGTATGATTTTTTGGAATTTTTGCAAGTTCTCTTTTTTCACGTTTTTCGATGATTTACTCGGAATTTCTATTTTTTTCTCCTTTCAAATTTTGGCGAAGTTTCTCCAGTTTTGACAGACTTTTTCAACTTTGAATTTTCAAGATTCTTGTTCTGAATTGTGGTCATTTTTTTGCCTAAGTTTTGATTGCATTTTTTTTATTTTGACAGTTTTTTTTTGAGTTTCCTGTTTTAACAAGTGATTTTTTTGCTCACATTTTTGTGGAATTGTGATTTTTCTTCTTCCAAAAATCATGATTTTCTTTAAATTTTGATACTTTTTTTCGAGAACTTTCAGTGTGGTGGATTTTTTTTCAGAATCTTGTTATCTTTCATTTGTTGATCCCTCTCTCTCTCTCTTTCTCCTCCTTCCAGTTATAAGGGAAGGTCCTCCGAATTTTCTCTCTCTTTGAACAATTTTTTTTTCAAGTTCGAATATTATTTTTCTCTGTTGAAAACTCTCTAGTTTTTCTAGAAATTTTTTGATGATTTTCCTCAAAATTTTTTTGATTTATTTCCGAATTTATACAAATTATAATTCTCGTGAGTTCTCTATTCTGAATTCTTGAAGATTTCTGCTGAACTGAATTTTTGAGAGTTTTCCATTTTCATCATTTACATAATTTTGTTTTGAATTTTATTGATTCGTTTTCTGCCTGAATTCTTGTTCTTAATTTCGGCGAAACCTTTTTTTTGAATTTTCGAGATTTTTTTATAAAATTTTCTCCTAATTTAGCCCCAAATTTTAGTAATTTTTTCTACTTAAATTTTTGTGGAATTCTCCTGTTTACAGATTTTTTTGAGTTTTTGAGAGTTTTTTTGGACTTTGAAAAGTTGATGGTTTTATTTTGAATTTTTTTGCGGATTTCTCGATTTTTTTTCAAGTTTTATTCTCTTGAATTCTCATAGATTTTATTTTCCAACTTTTCGACGATTTTCCCCGAATTCTCCTGTTTTTTTTTGTGTCTAAATTTTTGTTTCACAATTTTATCGTTGAATTTCATGAGTTTTTTTTCAATTCTTGCAATGTTTTTTCTTAAATTTTAGTGCTTTTTACCTTAATTTTTTCGGTGGAGTTTTTCTATTTCTAATCGATTTTTTATACTTTAATTCTCGTTATTTTTTTTCAACTTTTTAAATTTTGAGAAAACTCAGTTTTTTGGTTTACTTTGAGTTTCGCTCTTGCGTTTTATTCTTGGGGACATATGATTTTCATTTATTAAAATAAAATCATGAAAAGGTGTGCTCTGCTTCCTGTTTTAGTCATTTTCTCTCAATTTCAATAATTTTGTTACCTTTTTTGCATTTTGTTTCGAATCTTGTCAATTTTTTGACAGTTTTGATGGAGGATTTTTTTTTCTTTTTGAAGCATGGTACTTACATTTTTTTGTATTCGAATTTTTAAAATGATTTTCACCAATCACTTTTTTTTCCTAATTTGGATTGCAATCTCTCCCCTCCCCCACCGCCCTTTCCTGTTAATTTTTAGACGTTTCCTGTTCTAAAATAATTCTTCTTATTTATGGAATTTTTTTTACAAAATGATTGATCATTTTTCAACACTCAAATAATTTTTTTTTCATCAAATCCTCGCTCACGTCAACATTTCTGCTATTTTACAATTGGTATTTTCATGTTTGATTTTTCGAAATGATTTTAAATAAAAAATTAATTTCGTTCCTCCCTGTTACGGTAGACTTCCCCCTCTTTCAATTTTGCAATTTTTTCAATAGTTGAACACATTGTTTGATTATGTTTCCAGAATCCAATATTTTTTTATGCTTTCTTTTTACATTTTGATCAACGAGTAGTTTACTTTCGAAATGATGATAATTATCTGTTTTGAGCTTCTACTGTTTTTTTTTTCAAAATGGTTTTTATTCGAATTTTGATGGTTTTTTTTGTGTTTATCGAAAAAACTGCTATTGAAATATTTTCGTTACATTTTGTTGTTGTTGTTTTTTTTTTGTAATCTAAAATGAAATGCAATGTTTTGTTTGCATTACAGTCTTAGTTACTTTTTTTTGAGAAAAATTTGAGTACAATCCCTGAATAATTTCTTCTAGGTATTATTTTTTTTATATAGATACTTACAACCAAATGTTGAAATAACCACGATCTCATAATACTCGTCGCATACTTGGGTAAAACTCCTCTTTTTTGTTTCCTTCTATTTCCAAAATGATCATCGGTTTCATCACAGGACGTCCCACTAACAGGTGAAAGAGATTCTACAACAAATAAAATCAATCCTACATGAGTAAACTAAAAATTCATCATCCTTATTTACTTTCCTTATCCCTACCATGTAACGTATTCACATCACCAGGTACCGGACAGGAATGTACACCAATTTGAGAAAGAGGAGTGCTACCTAGGATGACTCCTGGTGACGGAGTAGAAGATTGAGTTGGCTCCGACGTGGTCACAGCGCAGTTAATAGACAACAACTGATTAGCAGCGGTGGCTGGTGCCGGAACTGCACCAGACATCTCGACCGGTGACGTTTGCGAGTAACTGGAATTTATGAGTTTGTCTTTGTACATTTGTTCGCTAGGAACGACGGCTGAAACTACCTGTAAATCAGACTAAGCACACCACGATTCATGTTTAATAGATCGCAATTCGCAATATATTCGAAAGTGTTCTGATTTATAATGAGCTATTACTATTAGAACGTTTTATAATACCTGGAATGGACGAGGCGAATACGAAAGCGGAGAATTACTATCACTAGAGTGTCCACTACTACTATTGTTTTCCGAATACGACCGCGTATAATCAGGCTTGAGTAAATTTTCACTTTGCATTTTGCCTTTCAAGCAAGTTATATATCGGGTGCAGAAGTCTTTGCATAATTCTTGAACTTTTTCTAATTCTAATAAATGGATTCTCAACACTTGAATAGCTTTAATCATCTAAAAAAAATTCGATATCGCGACATGAGATGCAATTCTATCGTACATTACGAGTACATTACAGTCAATACTAACCAAACCATCGACTTCGGCGTCGTTGGTAAGAAATGGACGTTTATCTTTTTCTTGGTGTTGGACGAAAGCTTGAATATCCATGTTGAAGCCTTCGGAATTGGGAATTTCGGCACATTGAGTTGCTTGTTCGCATCTCTCAAATACCAAAGCAAGAAGAGGAAAAAGAGGATGCCTGTAAAATTCGTAACAATAAGTACATTACAGTCCATTTTGGTATTAAGGGGCTATTAAAAAGGAACGTAACTCACTTATACACAGCACGTTTATCAGCTTCAAACACAGCTGGATCTGTAGCCTGATTACAATTATTGACAGAAGCTTGGTTGGCAGAATACGAAACCATGATCATTTAAATGAAATGCAAATCAAACGTACAACAAATCTGTAATTGTAATGAGATAGGCAAGATGCGATATTATTATTATGATAACTTTTAGGATGCACCTTTAGGTAAAGAACCATTACACGAAAATAATGAAAGATGATACTGATTTTCTAACCTTTGTGAGCGTGAAACACAGCACGAAAAACGCATCAATTACGATGAAACAAGTTGTATAATTCAAGAAAGCGGCTCAGTACTACATGAAGTACGTCCCTTTCTAAACGTACAAAATAATAACACATAATAGATAATAAAAAGCTCAGAAGTTGAGTTTCATGTTGCAAGTACGGGGTGTGAATTTGCGCGAATATGATGAAACAAACACCGTAGATTCCGAATTGAAAATGTTGCTGGAATAAAAACCTTGATCGATTCAATAATATTCACTTTGAAGGGAAAAATTTTGCAGAAATTTGATGAAACTTCGGATACCAAACCCGAAAAATGCTGAATTCCGATTACTTCTCAGCAACGTTGCCAAGTAATGTAAATTCTGAAATTTCGACATCGTGGTTACTCAATGCCACAATGAAAAAGTTCACAACTCGTACATGCGATTAGCCAATGACACTTTGACGGGCCATCGAAATCATCTCTGATTGGCTATCCGTGCTATACGGTCATTGACACTGCGTTCACCAGGTTCGCTACCATCGCCTGAAGGGATGAGGGATGAGATGAGGGCAGGGATGGAAGAGCCGGGAGCGAGCCGGAGCCACAGTCTGAAAGAGCCGGATTTTTTGAGGAGCTAGAGCCAGCCAGAGCCAAGAGCCAAATAAATGAAAGTGCAGAAAAACATCAAGAGCTCTCTTGCAAAAGAGCTCCTTATTTTATTTTACTCAAGAGAGCCATCATCATAAGGAGTGTTTAACCTGGAAAGAGCCAGAGCCGAGTGGGAGCCCACAAAATTTTTCAGGCTCTTTGGCTCCCTAAGGCTAAAAGTAGAGAAAAAAGTAAAAAAATGCGCACAATTTTATTAAAAATTTCTACTTTCAACTCACATTTGTGAAGAAAATGAAGAATTTCTAAGTTTGTTTCCTCATTCAGAAATGAAATGAAAATAACTGCAGTGTATTTTCATTTTTTTCATCGTTTTTCACGAATTTTGAACTCTAATTTAAAGAGCCAAGAGCCAGAGCTGGAGCTGGAGTGGGAGCCGAGAAATTGGAAAAGGGAGCCGAGAGTCAAAGAGCGGAGTCGGAAAGAATTGAGGAGCGAGCAAGGAGCCAAAGAGCTCATGTAAAGAAAAAGAGCCAAGAGCCAAGAGCGAGCCAGAGCTGAAACTTGCGGGGAGCTGAGCCAGAGCCAAGAGCGGGAGCCCTGAATTCAAGGCTCTTCCATCCCTGGATGAGGGAATCAAAAAAATGCGGTAGCCGATAACTAAATTGAGGAGCTTGGTGAAATGGTGACAATGACAAAGTTGGACAAACGCCATGATCCATTGAAGAAAATTGAGGTTTTTTTTATCAAGTACAAAAATATGCAGCGGTGAATTTTCTACCCTACATGGAAAGTGTGACTGAAGTTATTGGCTCTAATAGGATTTTCATTTCAACGCTCTTTTCATTGCCAGAGGGTCTACTGGCAAGAAAATATAGCAAGAAAGCAAGAAAACGGCGAGAAATTGACATGGGTGGCAACTGGCAAGAAAGCGAGAAAATTACTATAATAGAATTAGAAATTCCTTCGAAAACCAAGAAAATTTCCCAAGAATTCACATCAGGGATTGTATGAATTTTTTTGGGGGGTTTTCAATGATTTATGATTTTTCTGGAATTTCCATTTTATTTCTCTACAAATTTTGGCGAAGTTTCTTCAGTCAGTTTTGATATCACTATCGACACTTCAGCAGAGTTGGCGCGATTCCAGGAGCTTGAGAATCGGATTCCAAATGGTGTGATTCCACAAAATTTTGAGTCCCGATTCCGCTTATCAGATTCGCCAGATATAGGAATCCGAATCCGAATCGTAATTTTCGATTCCGATTCCTTTCGCGACTCCGATTCAGATTCCACTCACGACTCATCTTAGGATCCTCTCACAACTCCAACCAGATTCCTCTCACGACTCCAGCCAGATTCCCATCACAACTCCTTAAATTTCATAAAAATGAAGCATTGAAGATGAAATGAACATTCTAACAAACATTAGTAAATAAATATAAAGGCTCGCCGGTGTTATTTTTTTGTAGGAGTGGGGGGTGAGGCGTGGGGAGGGGGCAATTCTAAATTTTTCGTACATTATTGTGTAATATGTCGAATAATATGTTTTCGAAATCGTAGAATCCGAATTTGGAGTAATTTTTTTTGTAGGAGTGGAGGGTGAGGCGTGGGGAAAGGGAAAATTTCAAATTTCTCCTACATTATCCTTATCGTGTTATAATTATGTCGAATAATATATTTTCGAGGTCGTAGAATTCGAATCCAGAGTCATTTTTTATGGTGAAGGTGGAAGGTGAGTCGTAGGTTCGCATGGGTGGGGCCCTCTCCCCAAACGGTGATACTTGAATAGCACTCGACCCTAAAAACTAGCTCAAGATTCGAATTCTGCGACCTTGAACACATATCAACCAACATGTTACACAATATTATAGGCAAAATTTGAAATTTCTCCTCTCCTCTTGCCTCGCCTCATACCTTTGCGAAAAAATAACCCCAGATTCGAATTGTACGACCTCAAAAACATATCAATCGACATATTACACATTAATATAGGCAAAATTTGTAATTTACTCTCTCTCCCCTTGACTCACCTCCCACCCCTACAAAAAAAAAATATCTCCAGATTCGAGTTCTACGACCTAGAAAATATATTATTCGACATATAACACGATAATGTAGGAGAAATTTGAAATTTTCCCTTTCCCCACGCCTCACCCCCCACTCCTACAAAAAAAATTACTCCAAATTCGGATTCTACGATTTCGAAAACATATTATTCGACATATTACACAATAATGTAGGAAAAATTCAAAATTTTCCCTCTCCCCACGCCTCACTCCCTACTCCTACAAAAAAAAATAACTGCAGATTCAGATTCTACGACCTTGAAAACATATCAATCGACATATTACACAATAATGTACGAAAAATTTAGAATTGCCCCCTCCCCATGCCTCACCCCCCACTCCTACAAAAAAAATAACTCCAGATTTGGATTCTACGACCTCGAAAACATGTTATTCGACATATTGCGCATCGATCAGGGTCGAATCCTAATAATACCAATTAATTTGTAGATTTTCTGACTTACCCCAAAGTGGGGTAAGTCAGAACAAGTTACATTTTATTCGATTGTGCGAAAGCTACTGCGACAATCGCGCTGAAATTTTCACCATAGGTTAAGAACCCTTATGGGAACCTACATACCAAATTTCAGCCATATTGGTTCATTAGTACGAGAGTAACAGCTGATCAAAGTTGAAATTGTGAAAAAACGTTCTGACTTCCCCCGGTGCACCTTATGTAAAATTTTCAACTCACCATGTTATTAGTAAAACAATGATAAATTCTAAATTCATCATTCAGATTCACTTTCACAACCACTTTTCAGCGCCAACCGGCAAAAATTAGATAAAAGAATATTTATGAAAATTACACTTTTTTGTATTTGTGCTTTTCAATTGAATTTGGGTGATTTCGTTCATTGTGAGAGTCTAGAGAATCGTAATGATGAGGAGTCGTGAGAATCGTAATGACTAATGAGGAGTCGCGAGAATTGTAATATCGGAGTCGAGAGAATCGAAATATCGGAGTCGCGAGAATCAAATTACCGGAATCGCGAATCATATTACATTTGCGATTCCTGCTTGAAAAGAGTCAGATTTCACATTTTTCGATTCATCTGTCAGGTGAATCGAAAATGGAATCCGATTCCGGAATCGGATTCATGCGATTCTCACGACTCCTTAAAAAAATCGGAATCGCGCCATCTCTGCACTTCAGTCATTTCATCCACTGTAAACCTGTGGTACTGTACTTCAGCATAAACAGTGGATTTAGAATTTCGGATCAAAATTGGACTTTTTAACTTCGAATTTTTTTGATATTTTGCTCCAACAAAATTACAGTCATTTTTTTGCCTTATTTTTGACTGATTTTTTTTTTTATTTTAGAAGTTTTTTTTCTGGTCTCGTGCTTTAAAAAAACTAGTGATTTTTTTTGTCTACATTTCTGTGGAATTGTGATTTTTCTTCTTCCAAAAGTTACGACTTCCTTTGAATTTTGATCATTTTTAATAGGGGGGGGGGGGCTTCTTCAAGATTTGATGAGTTTGTTTTTTTCTTAATTTTCATCTTTTGTGGTATTTTTTTTTTCAGAATCTTGATATCTTTTATTAGTTGGTCCCTTTCCCCTTTCTCTTTCCCTCCCAGTTATGAGGAAGGTCCTCGGGATTTCCTCTCTCTTTGAACAATTTTTATTCAAGTTCAAATTATTTTTTTCTTTCGAATTGTCTCGAGTATTTGCTTGAAATTTTTCGATGATTTTTCTCAAAATGTTTTTGACTTTTTTCTGAATTCGTACTTTTAGTTTTAATGTGATTTTTTCTTGAACTGAATTTTCAAGAGTTTTCCATTTTCATCCATTCCAGAATTTTATTTTTAATTTTATCGATTCGTTTTTCTGAATAAATTTTTGTTCCTTATTTCGGCGACACTTTTTCTTGAATTTTCGTGATTTTTATGAAATTTTCTCCTATAATTTTGCGACGAATAATTATTTTTTTCTGCTTAAATTTCTATGAAAATCTCCTTTTTACAGTTTTTTTTGGTATGGGGGAATTCAAGAATTGATGTTTTTATTTCGTATTTTATTTTCTACTTTTTTCGGAGATCCTCGTAAGTTTTTTCAACTCAACAGAATTATTTCTTTTCTTTTCCTTTTTTTAAAACGTGTGTCAATTTTTGCCAGGTTTTTTGATTTTTTTTTCTCGCGAAATTGAGGATTTTTTTCCTTTCTGAAACATTAATTGTACTTTTTTTCGTATTCGAATTTTTAAAATGATTTTCATAAATCCTCATTTTCACAAATTTAGATTACAAGCTCCTCTCCATTGTTCCTTAGCTTTGATTTTAATAAGTTTTCTGTTCCAAACTGATTCTTCTTATTTCCGGAATTTTTCACAATTATTATTCATTCTTTCTCAACACTCGAATCATTTTTTTCATCAATTCCTTGCTCGTGTAAAAAATTCTGCAATTTTACAATTGGCATTTTTTTGAATTTTTTGAAGTGATTTCAGATAAGATTATATTTAGTTCCTCACAATTTCGGTGGACGACTCCCCCCTCCTCTTCTTTCAATTTTGAAACTTTTTTCATTAGTTCGGAACCTTTTTACGATTATGTTTCCAGAATCCAATATTTTTTTCAAGCTACTTTTTTGCATTTTCATCTAGTTTACTTTCGATGTGTAGTTAATCATCTGTTTTGAGCTTTTGCTAGCTTTTTTGAAAATGGTTTTTATTTGAATCTCGGTGATTTTTTTGACTACTAAAGTTACTTTTGTTGAGAAAACTTTTGAGTTCAATCCCTTTACATCGAAAATCTCTTGAAAAATTGAAGTCATCCCAGCAATTTTGAAAAATGTTGGTATCAGAAAAATTGAATCCTTCCATTAAAGTTGATGTCATTCTACTTTTCGAATTACACATTTTCGTTTTTTGGACCAATTTGTTCAAAAAAATTTCGCTCGAGCTGTGATTTTTACCTTCATTCCGATAAAATAATCATTCGTTATGAAGAATTTTCGAAAAATTGCATTTTGAAATTTGAACAGATTTTGTCCCACAGAGGAGGAGATATGCCCCAAAAACCAATTTTTGGCTTATATAATAAAAAAAAAAAATCAACCAGGTCGTACCTATTCGTGTTCGACTGCACATATTATTTTTTCTACGAGTATTTCGCCCCAAAATAAGAGAGAGTGAGATGCGATGACCATTTCTCCATCGGTAAAGTGCTCGCAATTTAAACGATGAAAATCGTACTTTTTGCCATTGTGGCGCTCGCCGTGAAATGTGCGTGTGGTGTACTACAGTATGGGTTGTAGAGATGTTAATACAATTGCATAACTAGTTCGCCGTAAATACATGCAGACCCATCTCATTGTCAGCTCGAGCCGAAATGCAATTCCGGTTTACCTAGTATTGTATGTTTGCCTACCTTGGATTTCGAAGGAGTCGAATTAATTATGCTCTGATGAAACAGTTTTGTTTTCGTTTTTACTTGGCAATATTCCAACCTTGTGATGCTAAAATCCCTCGTGGTTTTGTAGGGAAAATTGAATTCTATCGGTGAATTTCTTCATAAATTATTGGTCGCTGAACCTTTTACCGATATAAATTCCAACTTTGTTATGTAAATGTAAACAAGAAACTTGAAAATCGGTTGTGGGTTGAAGTAGACTACCATCAAAATCCAATCTTCTATTGATGATTTGAGTATCTATTTAATTATCAAAATTGATCCCATTGGAGTATTTCTTTTCACTCGTGTACCTACAAATTGAACAAAGCTCACGATAATTTCACTTTCGACGAAAATAATACCTACATGGCGAATATTGGAGGCATAGTTAACCAAGAGAAAGATGATCATATTATGGAGCTACCTAACAATGCTATTCATACTGACGACAATTTTGTCAATTTGCGAAATTTATACGCAAAATATGGATCTGGATTTTGACTCTATTTTCAAGTTGAACAACAACGACGACAACTCGACGGTTACGTATTATGCGCTCGTGCTACCCGAATTTAGCGTATGGGAATTTGTATTTTTATTTTTGTCAGTATTTTCCGTGCTGATGTGCTGTGCATTTTGTGTATATTACCCATTCGCGGCTACTCTGGAATAACATTAGGTAATCATAAAACTACGCTAATTTTTATGGGTTTGCTTTACCTATGTAAATTGATCGAGATTTAATCACGATGCGAAACGAAAAATGGAGTTTGCCCATTTTTCTCCCTTTTTTAATTGCTTCATTCGAAGTACTTTTACTTATAGATATCTATATTTTTAGCAACAGGTGCCTCACCTGAACACTTTTCCACCAATAATATTGCAGATTGGCATTTACACGTGTACATATGTTTTAGATAGGATAGATGGGTAGGTAGGAAGGATTCATGTTGTGAATGAGCTTCACGTATTACTTTTCTGGCATCAAGAGTGATGTTGTTTTGCGTTTCGAATTATCAATTTTTCGTAACTTTCACCCTCGATTCGCTCGGGCTAGATCCATTTTTCGTTCCTGCTGCTACGCAGTTTTGAAAAATTCTCAAGTATAAAAAATTAACTTCGTGAAATTCAAGAAACTTGACCAAATTAGTACAGGGGTGGTACTGGTAAAAAAGGAAGAAATAACAAAAACAGTACAAAATTTTTCTACCGGTATGTAGCACGAATATAGCGAATTAGCGATATAAGGTGAACAATTTTTTTCAAAAATACCAAAAGTATATAATTTTGACGTTGAAAATGAAATGAAACTTTTTATATTGAAAAATGATTTTTTTGCATCTCACAAGTTGTGAATTTTTCAAGGCTTCACACTTGCTTTGCTCGAACAAAGTTGAAAATTTTCCAAAAATTTTACGCCTGTTGTTTTTTTAAATTTCATTTTCAAAGTCCAGCATCGTTTTTGAAAATTTTAAATTATTCAAAATAATTGTTTCCAAAATCGACTTTGAGAGATATTTTATTTTCATTTTCACTGAATTAATTATATCAAAAGAAACTTGATCAATTCGTTCGCGAATGATTCACTTAAAATGAATCATTTCGTTCGCGAATGATTCACCATCGAAAATTAATGAATTCGTTCGCGAATGATTCACCACTGAAAATTGATCAATTCGTTCACGACACAAACGAGATTCACCAAAAAATGAACCAATTCGTTTGCGAATGATTCACTAAAAATGAATGAATTCTTTCGCGAATAATTCACCACCGAAAATGAATCAATTCGTTCGCAAACGAGATTCGCCTAAAAATGAACCGATTCGTTCGCGAATGATTCACCAAAAATGAATTAATTCGTTTGTGTACGGTACGATTCACTAAAAATGAATCAATTCGTTCGCGAATGATTCACCACCGAAAATGAATCAATTCGTTTGCGAATGATTCATCACCAAAAATTAATCAATTCGTTCGCGAACGAGATTTGCCAAAAAATGAACCAATTCGTTCGCGAATGATTCACTAAAAATGGATCAATTCGTTCGTGAACGATTCACTAAAAATGAATCAATTCGTTTGCGAATGATTCACCACCGAAAGTGAATCAATTCGTTCGCGAATGATTCACCACCGAAAATGAATAAATTTGTTCGCAAATGATTCACCACCGAAAATAGATCAATTCGTTCGCGAATGATTCACCACCGAAAATGAATCAATTCGTTCGCGAACGAGAATCGCCAAAAAAAGAACCAATTCGTTCGCGAATGATTCACCACCGAAAATGAATCAATTCGTTCGCGAAGGAGATTCGCCAAAAAATGGACCAATTTTTCTACATAAATAAACAATTCGTTTGAAAACAAATCAACTGAATAATAGATGTGAATAATATTATTATTATCAATTGTTATCTACTCGTAATAAGGGAATTATTATAAAGACATATAATTCGAATTCATATTCATTATAAAACTATATTTCGAACTTAGCATAACACAATTTGTACGAAGTCGAACACTTTATCCGGACCCTTCGGGCATGGTACGAACCAAGCCCGATGAAAAGGGATAAAAGGAATATTCACGCTTAGCCCGGACACTTCGGAGATGGTACAAAATCAGCTGCACCATCCCCGAATTGTACAATTTCGGACTAGGTCCATAACAACTTTACCAAACTACCTAAATATGTACAAGTAAAGTTATAAAAAATTTGATTTACTGAAAAAAATAGGGTGGGGGTGGGGTGTGGCAGCCATGAATTTTCAAAGTTCGCGCTACCTTGTTTAAGACCACTGACCATCACCTTGGCTAAACATCACGATACCAATTTTCTGCCTGATATAATGTACTTGATAGCGGCGCATGTAAGCTATCATCTGCTATATTTTTTATCAAATTTGTAACATGACGAGAAACGTCGGCTTTATATTTTAAAAATCTTTCTTCCAAATTCAATTGCTCGTAAACTTTGACAACTGCGTTAATGCATTCTGGATTATTTTTACCGTAGCATTCCTGTGAAGGAGAAGAATTAGTTAAGAAGGTGCAATAATACTGAATGCGTTTTAGTTGAATGAAAATTGAGCTCTAGATTCATGGTCATACTTACTTGCAATATTTTCTTTTGATCAGAGTTACAGTTGTCGAGTGAAGTTAGCAGGATCCAAGTCAATTTCCCATGCTTGATATCTTCGTATAGTACTTTACCAGTACCTTTACCGAATACATCGTAGTAATCATTCTACATGAAGAATTTTATGAATTTATTTTCTATACTAAATACGTACAAAATATGTACCTGAAATTAACTTACTTCAGCCGTTGTCAAACAACCAAGTGGAGCAAATATTTTGGCTAAATCTTGCTTCAAGTGATCATATTTGACACCTGCCTGTGGAAAATTTTTTTTTACATCTTCTCACTTTTGGAATAGGGGACACACTTGGAAAAGTATCTCAGCTTGAAATTACGAGCAAGTTCTAACCATACTCATCGCTGCAATTACAGGCAGTTGAAATCCAGTGGTTGCCATTAATCCAACACCCAATGTATCAAACATCTTCCACGAGCAGTATTTTTTGTTCACACCCAGCACATCGATACATTTTGACTCCAATGCGAAACAACTTTCTGCGGTCCAAAGAATCTATGCGAGCAAAAAAAAAACAAATCAAGTATCCTACTAAATTTTGTATCAATGATAGAAATTCTTCTTACTTCGTTGAAAATTTCGATACATTGTGTATAGTACGGTTCTTTTGAGAAAAAATTCTTCAAAATGACTTGAATACCGCTGTTCATCATTAACGAATGGCTGCAAAATTCCATCGTACCAATTTTTCTGCACCAAGTAACTTTGTTTCTTCTCAAATCAGATTTGTCTAAAGCATCGTCTATCATTAAGAGGGAGGAAAGAAGCTGAAAATACAGGCATAATTATGTTTTCAAGAATTTGAACTGATACAAATTTACGAGTAGGTATTCCAATTGTTTTGCACGGTTATTTACTTATAGGTACGTAAGTATTACCACTTGAGTGAGATGACCCAAAATCCAAGAACGCAAAATGTATTCATCAGTGAGTTTATACTTTGGGGTAAGGTTTTGACACACGTTTAAAAATATTTTCATTCGTTTGACCCTTCCACCGTCGACGTTGTATTCTATTATCTGTAATGAATTTTGAAATGAAAATTTTCGTTCAATTTGAACAGAAATTATTCGATACGAACTTTCTCAAACAAAAATACAGGCCATATCACGTAAATACGAGTATGAATTTGCAAAGCCTACTTCTTGATTTCTTTCGCTGACTGTCGACGATCCCATACAAATGCTTTCATCAGATAGTACCTTTTTAACAATATTGTGAGCTAATCTGAATTTCGAGTAGTCATCTTTACATTTGTGAATATTTTCCAGCTGTTCTGTGAAAATTCTGTAATATTGAAACAATTATTCATCTTCAAGTTGATATTTTTGATCTTAATGATCGATTTTTTTTCATTTATTTTGGCGAAATAGCCCAAAAATACGGAGTGTCTATTGGCAAGAAAATAGTAAGAAAGCAAGAAAACGGTGAGAAATTGACATGGGCGGCAAGACAGCGAAAAAATAGTATAGAAATTCCTTCGAAAAGCAAGAAAATTTCCGAAGAATTCACATCAGGGATTGTATGAATTCTTTTTCTTTGTTTTTCAATGATTTTTCTGGAATTTCCATTTTTTTCCCTTCAAATTTTGGCGAAGTTTCTTCAGTTTTGATATCACTAATCATAAGTTCAAAATCTAGCTTTTATAGTTCAAAATTGAGCGTTCAAAGTTTGAAATCAAGCTTATGATCAAGTTTGAAGTTGAGCTTTCAGAATTCATGATCTTGCTTCTAATCTTCAGTCCAAAATCTAGCTTTTATAGTTCAAAATTGAGCATTCAAAGTCCAAAATCAAACCTCTAATTTGTATTCCAAAGTTGAGATTTCAAAGTTCAAAATTGAGCTTTCAAAGTTGAAAATTAAGCTTTCAAAGTTGAGAACTGAACTTTCAAAGTTGAAAACTGAACTCTCAACGTTGAAAATTGACCTTTCAAAAGTGAAAATTGAGCTTTCAAAGTTGAAAGTTGAGCTTTCAAAGTTGAAAGTTGAGCTTTCAACGTTCAAAATTTGAGCCTTTGAAGTTCAAAATCAAGCTTTTAATCAAAATTTTGAAGTGAGCTTTCAAAATCCATAATCTATAGCTTCTAAAATCCTATGTTTAAAATGTATCTTTAAAAGTTTGAGGTTGAGTTTTCAACTTTCAAAATTTGGTAAGTATTAAAAGTTGATATTTGAGCTTACAGAGATGGAATTGAGTTTTCAAGTTCAAAGTTGCTCTCTCATAGTTCAAATTTGAGCTTTCAAATATCAAAATTGAGCTCAAGTTCAAAAATTGAGCTACCAGAGATCATAATAAAGCTTTCAAATTTCAAAATCTAGCTTCATTTCAGAATTCATAAATCTAGCTTTTAATCAAAAGTTTAAAGTCTGGCTTTCGAATATCAAAATACGCTTTCAAAATTTAAATTTTAGCTTACAGTGCAGCGTTCGAAATGAGTTCCCAAAGTTCAAAATTGAGCTTTCAAAGTCCAAAGTCGAGCTTCTGATTTTTATTCTGATATTGAGTCTTCAAAGTCAGTTATTTCATCTATTGTAAATTGTGGTACTTCAGCATTAACAGTGAATTTAGAATTTCGGATTAAAATTAGACTTTTTAACTTCGAATTTTCACGATTTCAGTTTTGCTCTAAATTACAATCTTTTTTTTGCCCTAATTTTGACTATTTTTTTTTATTTTAGCAGTTTTTTTCTCGTTTTGTGCTTTAAAAAAACTAGTGATTTTTTTTTTGTTCAAATTTTTGTGGAGTTGTGATTTTTCTTCTTCCAAAAGTTATGATTTGCTTTAAATTTTGATCATTTTTCAATGGGGGAAGGGAGGGGGGGGGCTTCTTAAAGATTTGATGAATTTTTTTTTCATTTTCATTTTTTGTAGTGGATTTTTTTCCGAATCTTGATATCTTTCATTCGTTGATCCCTCTCTCCTTTCCCTTTCCCTCCTAGCTATGAGGAAGGTCCTCGGGATTTCCTCTCTCTTTGAACCTTTTTTTCACAAGTTCAAATTATTTTTTTCTATCGAATCGTCTTGAGTTTTGCTTGAAATTTGTCGATGATTTTTCTTAAAATGTTTTTGATTATTTGCTGAGTTCTTACTTTCGGAGTCCTTTTATTAAACTTGATGTTATTCTACTTTTCGAATTACAAATTTTCCAACGCTTTTGCCCTCGAGTTTTGCTCGGGCTATTCAAGATGCTAGTTTCAAAAATTTTAAGAATTCAAAAATTAAATAGGAAAATTCCAGAAATACTAGTAATACCCAAACCATTTGAAAAATGCGAATTTTTCATTTTTTCTGAAGAGAACCACTGACTTTTCAAAATTTCTGATACTATCGTGCTCCGGTGAAAATGTAAAATAAGACATACAAAATGATCGTTTTTTCGTTTTTTGAGCCAATTTGTCCTAAAAATTTTCGCTCGAGCAGTATTTTTACCTTCGTTTCGATAAAATAATCATTCATTATAAAGGGGTTTCGAAAAATTGCCTAAAATGTCAATTTTTCATTTCTAAAGATTTGGTTTTGCTCTCCTCATCTCCCTCCATCGCAAATAGAAATATAAACTCCCTCGTGTGATTTCATCTTGTAAACGTCACTGATATTCAGCATAATTTAATTAATTTTGATTTTCGTCGGCTAAAGGACACGATACATCCTCCTCCCTCCCCAAATAACCATGACTTAGATTTATAAAATTTCAGGAAAAGACTTTTTTTGGGGGAAGGGGTAGCAAGGATTATCAATGCGTGAATATGAGAATGGGTTCAAAATTTCATGTTTGAAAGCAAGAAAACAGCACGAAGCAGGCATGAAAAAAGCAAGAAATTTGTTTTTTTTTTTGGGTTCAGTAGTCACTCTGCGATATGCAGTTATAAATTTTGTGTTTGACTACTCCAAGGATCATTACGTACTCGGTTTATTATTCAATAAAATTATTTAGCCTGCTTACCTTTCAGCGAGACTGGAAGTGGTGGTTACAGTAGGCGCATTCGAGTGTAAATTTTTATACGAAATTATTCGATTTTTTTCAAATTTTTTGAAAAAGATGTTGAAATTAAACGAACGAACGAAAGTAATCATTTTGATTAATATTTGACTCGAAAGAAAATATTTGTTCCACTAAAAACAAGAATCAAAAAAAAATTGCATATTCTTGAAAAATGTTACGAAAATATCCAGCTACGAGTAGCTATAGGTAAATAAGTATAACTGACTGAAGAATAATATTCAATTCCTTATTTAATACCGCGATCATGTTCATCTATAATTGGCAAATGTAATGCCTACTTATCTGACGATCTGCGGTATAAAAACAATTCATGATATGAGTCTTATACATAGGCAATGCATGTACCTAGTTTAGGTATAGGTACTTGATATCTTGTTTATGTAAATGAACCGTGCAAATTTATCACTTCTAATCAACAAATTGTATAAAAGCTATAAAATTTTCAATTATGGTATATTAGGTAAATAAAATAATAAAAAAAACCTGTTCTCATTATCACCTTGGCATTGGAAGGAATATTCGCAATTCTACATACTACGCTAATGAACGCTTTTTTGAAATTAATGAAATTTTTTCAAAATTCAAAATTGTTACACATGTACAGACAGGTGTTATGTTACTCTACATACAGAAAAATAAAGCTATACATTCAATCATTAAATCCGTAAAAAAAGTCATGCGTCAATGCTAATCCGATCCAACTCAAGGAACAGCTAGCTGTTACATATACCTAGGTATACAATCATAACAATTCAACTTGGACCGCCTCCTTGGCGACTAAAGGCAGATTATACGCAAAATACTCGTAGCTTTGGTCTGAATTTAAATCATCCTACTTTGTAAACTTATCGAAATTTTGTTGAATGTGTAGAACATTTTTGTGAACGATTTTCTTTTAATTGAAAAACAAAAATTAATTTTTTATCATTGAAAAATGCTGCCAACATGGATACCTAGTTGAGATGTTACGTATTTTTTTTTCTTTCATCTTATTTGCCACAAGTGTACTTACTATAATGTACTTTCTCAACTCGAAAAACTGCATTTTGAGTGATGCGTTTAGGAAGCCCTACCTTTTGCTGGAATTTGTCAAGTTTTGCTTTCTGTCAATGATTAGGTACGAAAAATTACACCTTTCGTGAAAATTTCCAAGTAGTCTTTTTTCTTGCTAAAAATGGTCACTTTTTCGTAGGCCTATTAAATTCCAAAAGGTTTCAATTTTTCTTTCTAAAAATCACCCGAAAGTATAGTTTTTTTTGCCAAAAAATGCCAAAAATTCTCGTTTTTCAATTTGAAAAATTGAAAAAATCTCATTCTCACTTTGTATAATTTTTTTCAATAAGTAATTTAATTGCCAAAAAAGTCTCACTTTTTGCTGAAATTTCCAGTGTTGCGTTGCTAGTTTTCAAAAATCAACAAAAAATCTCGTTTTGTGAGCATTACTAAAAATTGTCCTTTTCTTGCAAATAATTCCGAAGCCTTCCTTTTTTCCAAAAAATTTGTACAAATGTCCTGTTTTTGACCCAAAATTACCAATTAAAACTTAAAAATCTTGCTTTTGGCAAAATTTTGCTTTTTATTTTGTGAAAAATTTTCATTTTTCAACAAAACTGCCAAAACTTCTGAGTCATTACTTTTTTTCCAAAAATTTGAAAAATTGTCCGAAAAGCCCTTCCTTTTGCTGAAATTGTCAAAGTCTCGCTTTTTCATTAAATAGTTTCGAAATAGTTCATGTTTTCTTTTCAGTTGTGCACAATTGTACTTATGCAAATCTAAAGTTCCGCTGACGTCTCACTGGATACCCTTGTATTAGTCGATCTCTTCAATTCTCAAGTTAGATATTAATACAAGCTCATACTCAGGATAAGTTGCCTATTCACCAGTTTGAAGGAGGATTATTCATTGTGATATTATGCGTTTAAATTAGTTGAACACCAAATTTTAAGTACATATTTCTTTACTACATATCTAATTTAGGCCAAAAATGAGGTAAAAAATCAAAATTTTACTAAAATGACCAAAAAAGCTGAACTTTGAGATATACCCTATTTTCGACATGCCAAATCGATTGGAAAATGTTTCAAACCGTTTTGAGGAGTTCTTGGAGCCTCTAGCAGATTTTTGAAACTCGAAATTCCCACAAAATTTCATCAAATTGAGTCGGAAAGCCGAAATTCACTCTGAAAACTAATTTCAATACGCTACGAAGTCGACTGCAGGTGGATTCCAAGTCGTTTTGTGGCCTCCAGCGACTTTTTGAAAGGTTGTATGGCGTTTCTTGGAAAATTGAAATTTCCAAAAAGTAGCTGGAAGCTTCAAAACCATTTGAAACCATTCATGCAGTCGACTTCATATCGTATTGAAATAAGTTTGCGAAGTAAATTTCAGCTTGCCAAATCCATTTGATGAAATGTTGTGGGAATTTCAAGTTTCAAAAATCTGGTGGAGATTTCAGTAATTTTCAAAAAGTCGCTGGAGGCTCCAAAATGACTCGAACCCACCTGAAGTCGTCTTCAGAGGGTGTTTAAATTGGAGTGCAGAGTAAATTTCGGGTTTCCATCTCTGTTCGATGAAATTTTCGGGGAATTTCAAGTTTCAAAAATCTACTGGAGGCTCCAGTAATTTCCAAAAAGTTACTGGAGGCTCCAAAAGACATTAGTTACAGAGTGAATTTCGGCCTTCCAAATCAATTTGTTGAAATTTTTTGGGAATTTCGAGTTTCAAAAATCTGCTGGAGGCTCCAGTAATTTTCAAAAAGTCGCTGGAGGCTCCAAAAGACATTGGTTGCAGAGTAAATTTCGACCTTCTAACTCAATTTGTTGAAATTTTGTGGGAATTTTGAGTTTCAAAAATCTGCTGGAGGCTCCAGTAATTTTCAAAAGGTCGCTGGAGGCTCCAAAAGACATTAGTTGCAGAGTGAATTTTGGTCTTCTAACTCAATTTGTTGAAATTTTGTGGGAATTTCGAGTTTCAAAAATCTGCTGGAGGCTCCAGTAATTTTCAAAAGGTCGCTGGAGGCTCCAAAAGACATTAGTTTCAGAGTGAATTTCGGTCTTCCAAATCAATTTGATGAAATTTTGTGGGAATTTCGAGTTTTAAAAATCTGCTGGTGGCTCCAGTAATTTTCAAAAAGTCGCTGGGGACTCCAAAACGACTTGAAATCCACCTGCAGTCGACTTCGTATAGCGTATTGAAATTAGTTTGTAGGATGAATTTCGGCTTTCCAACTCAATTTGATGAAATTTTGATGGGAATTTCGATTTTCAAAAATCTGCTAGAAGCTCTAGAACTACTCCAAACGGCCTGAACCAATTTTCAATAGATGTGACATGTCGAAAATAGAATATATCTCAAATTTCAGCTTTCTTGATCATTTTGGTAAAGTTTTGATTTCTTCCCCTCATTTTTGGCCTAAATTTGATTTTCAAAAATTCAAAAAGTCACTTTAGCACTTGAAATGTTGACAGGTGATGAATTTTTGCCTGATCTTTTGATCTACCTTTGTACGGTTTAAAACATTACATACAAGTCGTTGGAACGCAAAATCTGCAATTTCGGCTGACCTGTTATTCCAAATGGCCGCCATTTTGTAAGTTGGGCCACTTTTTTTTTGAGGGCAAGAGCTAGAAATGTTCCTTAGGGCTCCTCCTTTAAGAAAAAAGTTCTCCAGGAGGATCGACGAGGGGGGGGGGTGCAATAGATCCTTATGCGGGCTCCCCGACTAAGATCTTAGAAAATAAGTTCAATTCCACAGTCACATTTACTGAATGTAGTCCTAGTCTAGGTTGTGGGAATTGTACACGTTGATTTAGCAATCTCGAAATTGAATCTATCCTTGCGAATATGATTTTCTGCCAAGCTTTCCGGCAGAAAGAGAAACCGAAAATCGTTACGATCTTAACATACTTACACATTTGTATTATAATACCTACTTGCCCCGCCAATACTATAGCTAGGTAAGCTAGACACTTAATCATTCTTTGTAATAAATTTATTGTTATTCAAATCTCCCAACAAATAGTCTCACGCAAATCACGCTTGTTTTACATTTTGTTTATACATACCTACCTATATAATATAAATCGAGCATGGTACATAAGTAAATGTTTAATTATAATGTAAGTACGTGAAGAGTAGGGCTTAGTTAATATTTATTGCTTGGGCATTGAGAACATATGTACATGAGTTCTCGTATTATAACGTAATTTGAAGATACGAAAAAAATAAAATGAAAAAAACTGGATTAACCGCATTTCGTCTGCAATTGCAATACCTTTCACTCGTTATGTGTGGAGACAAACTAAAGGTATTAATTACTTGTATATTCGATCATACTCGAACGTCGTCATACCGTATATACATTGTTCATTCAGTCTGAGAATAATCGCAGAGTCGAGTATACACAAAGGACAGTGATTTTCGCGACGTTTGCGTGATTTTTCGACGTCGACGACGTTAACGGTGTTGTGTGTCTTGTGAAATTACAGTTTACCTATTCTATACCCATACCTAAGCTCTGTGTTTGTTTGCGGATACCTATTCGTCGTCGTAGTACTCACGAAGTTTTTAAGAAGAAGGGTTATTCATCTTACGAAATCTCGATCATCATCATCATCATCGATCGAAAGAAATTTCATAGTAAATATTTTCAAGGCCGGTTATTCACTTCCGTTACGGAGCACATAGTACGTAGGTACTATACCCAGAGAAAGTAGAAGGAAGAGCCAGAGACTGAGAGACCAAGGGTGATTAAAACCATCGTTAGTGGGGCTAGCCATAGCATACGGCGCATCGTTCCGTTCCGTCCGGTCCTCCCCGCCCCGGTGTCTCCGGATGATGAGTCGAACGCAAGGTCTATGGCAAGATCTTGGAGTAGGTTATTGGGTTAGTTTGGTTAGTTTCGCTAGTGGCAGCTAGTTCGATGGCTTTGGATAGTCTACTACAAACGCTGCAGTGTCTGGTTCGTGTAGCTTGTTATTATTGGCCGTTTCTAGATCCGGTGCGAGTAAACCGCCGATTTATACGCGCCATAGTTCTATATGCTTAATCGTATTGTAAAATTATGAAGTGGCAACTAGTCTTCTTGCTGTTAATGGGTAAGTGAATTTTATTGCTGCACGGTTTTTATTATCATTTTCTATTACCATTTATATACTAAATCTACTTCGATATTTATACTTCAAGTAGGTACCTATGTTATCACTTTTCTGATGGCAAAAACCACATTGGAACGTGTTCATATCGAGTACAAATTTTCGCAGCGATAATTTTTCCAATTAATAATAACGCTTTGTCAAAATTTTCATTTTATTTTTACGTTTACCTTTCGGTCCTGTGTATTGTTTTAATAGGTTCATTCTTCTTCTGGTTCTATAAATATTTTTTCGCCTACTTTTACTCTTATGTGTATTCTCGTTCACTTTCTCATTCGTTAAAACTATATTTTAAAATTTTCTCTTTGTTTTTTGCGCTGTATTCTATCTACAAATATTTTGGTTTATGAATACAATCGCTTGTTTATATTATACGATCAATAGGCGAACAAAACGAGGGAACCTCTTGAGGTGTTCGACTCAGATTCAAACGAGATGGAGATTTTTGAACAGGGTATGGTCTATAACCCCCAACACCAAAATTTTAACCGCTCAAATTCATTTTTTGATTTTTAGCGAAGGTTTAAAAATTCAAAATTATCAATCCTCCTATAAAATACAAATTTCTCAATTTTCAGCTATTCTGGAGCCTCCAGCGCGATTTTCAAACTCTCCAGGATTTTGAAAATTGCTCTGGAGACTCCAAAATCACTTTCACGTCTCCTCCTGGAGCAAATTGAAAATTCTGGAGAAATTGAAAATAGCGCTGAAGGCTCCAGAATGGCTGGAAACGGCGAAATTTGAGTTGTAGAGGGGGGGGGAAGGAGGTCGATATTAGTTTCGGGACTTATTTTGATAATTTTTTACTGATCAAGTGCGTCCTTTTTTCTTTCTTTTTTTTCTTTTTTTTTGTTGTAAATCATAAATCGCTGAAAAATTTCGAATTTTTTAAATGTTCGCCAATAATCGAAAAATGAATTTGGGCAGCTGAAATTTGGGTAATGGGATTTTTAGACCATGCTCTTTGCGAAACCAGACACCTCGAGAGGTTCCTTTGTAAGTTATTAACAACTTGAATTATCTTTAGAGGTGATTTCGATTACCTATGTAGTAAATATCTTCGGATTGTGTTTGGAATTGTAGGAATATTATTAGGGAATGATTACAATAGCTTCGTGTTTGTGTTTACTACGAGTTTTCAAGAGTCATTACCCTATATTTATGGGTTATTTACAATCGGTGTTATTTTTTCCAATCATCTCAATGATCATGAATTTTTGTATTGGAAATCTTGAGTTTGAATTCTCATCCATTGTTCTTCTTGCCCAGGTACATATAAATGCTTCGAACTAATTTATTCAATGAGAAGACGAAGAGTAGGCAAATTGTTACTAACGGTGGTCGCCAACTATGAAAATATTGACTCGAATGATGAGTGCAGTAATTCACCTAGATGACTACTCGTAACAGTAAATTTGATAATAGATTTTTAGTATAATTCATTACTTACTTACCTATCTACTAAGTCATGGTACGCAATGAAATTACAGTAATTTGCAAAACTGTTCCATCTTTTGGTGGGTATTTTTCCGGCTAGCTAGACAGGTACATGTTGATGAAATTTTGTGTCACAATTTTAAAGCATTTTTTTAGTCTCTTTTTTGGTCGGTGTTCATTCTAATCTAGGTAGGAACATAATTTGATGAGCTAGATGCAGATTTGCAGAAAGAGGTGATTAGGGCGAAATCAATTTGGGAAAGGCCTTACAGATGCTTGTCAAAATTTTATTCTGCACTAACCCTCTCCCCTCCTCCCATGGAATCGTTATCAAAATGCTTTCGTCTTGTTAAATATTGACTGTTGAGCCCAGGTTGGAGATCATGCAAAATGAAAAGCTGGTTACACTACTGACAATGAGACTGAATCATTTCCTTCCATGATGGAAATGGAGAAGAAGAGAGATGATTATTTTAGGATAAAATATTGTTGCATAGAGTAAGATCCTATTTGATTCCCCTCCCCCCTTCCTCAGGAGGAAGTTTGAATTTTTCATAATACCTGGTCCAAAAATTAAAATAACTAGAACTCCAGATAGTACTTGTTTTGACCACATTTTGTTGCAGACTTGATATCAATAGAGTCGTGAAGCTGACCCCCCCCCCCCCCAAAAAAAACACCTGTCAAGTGGTCAACTGCTAATTTGAGAACATTGTCGAAAGGGATGGCAAATAAAATCACAATTTGTAATGTCATCAATTTTTTTCTCGAAATTTTTTTGTTGAAAGTGGGGTTTTGCCTCAGCACATACATAATGATAGAATCGATAGATGTGGTATAAAAAATGAAATATTTTCAGAATTCCAGTTACCTACTCAATCAAATTTTTGAATATTTAAAGCAGGTTTTTTGAAAAATGTTGGCTCCTTCCCAGTACTATTTACCCTACTGATATCAGAATTGGTCGCTTGAAAACAAGATTTCAGATAATGAAGTTGAAAACTACATTTACCATTTGATTTTTGTATGCAATTTTTTGGCTGTCTCCAAAAACGCCTGTAAGATCATTAATTTTTTGACTCGACAGACACGATATTGATTTTTGTGGAAATTTTATATTAGTTATGTACTTGGAAATGAATGTGGTTGAAGTTCTTCAAGCAAACTTGAAATACTAATTCCATTGAGTAATATTTGTGATAATTAGTTTTCGAAATGGGAGGAATTTGTGAGAGCGAAAAAATTGAAGAAAAAAAATCAAAAGTCTTCCAAAATTGGGGAAATTACGAATTTTTTTCATAGAGTTGATGATTTATGCACAAATTTTAGTTCTAATCTTTTTAATACAAACGAGAAATTATTTATTGAAACCTCGAATCTTTAAATTTGAAGAGACCAAAGGCAATGATATAATTTTTCAATGAGTACTCGTAGATTTGAAAAAAGAAAGTCTCTTCAATTTTCGAAATGCTCAAGCATTTCAAGTGGTCCTTTTTATTAGGACTTTGTCCTTTTTTCAATATTGGTCCTTAAAAGTCCTTTTCCCCAAAAAGTCCTTCTTAGGTCCTATAAATAAAAGTAATTTCAAAGCTTGTTTTCCAATTTTATATAGCATATAAAATAATTGTGTTGATATTGGGTCAAAACACCTAAAAATCGATAATATTAAGGTCCTTTTTTTGGTGAAAAATAGTCCTTAAATTCCTTCTTTTTTTTTAAAATCCAATTGTGATGCCTGAATGCTGAGTAAAAAATCACTCCCATTAACAAAGGAACTAGACAGGTACCAACTGATGAAATCCGATTTGAAGAAAACTGATCGTAAGCTGAAGTGACAGAGCCTGTATTGATACTTCTGTTTCTACATTTTAAAATTTTTCAATTCATTTTTGAATTGTTGGAAAAATTTTTAAATCTAAAAAATATAAAGAAACATTAAAAAAACATTAGTTTAATTTTCTCATTGAAAATTTTTTTCTTTAAAACAAAATGAACCAGTTTGGATGATCATTTTAATTTCAATTCCCCCCACCCCATCTCCTCGGGAACTAATCATCAGTTTCCGGGCATTCTGGAGCCTCCAGCGAGTTTTCAATCATCTTCAGGAATTTCAACTTGCTCTAGAAGTTCAAAAATGAACTTGAGCACCTATAACTTATTGGTTAGCGTTTATTGGAACACCCTTTTAATTGTTTAAAGTGGTTATTTTATTGCAAAATGAATGAATTATTGAATATGTATTTAGATTTGAGATTACTCGAAATACAAAATCCACGAAAAGCAGATAGGACCTTCCTGAGCATCTCAAAAAATACTTTGGTAACCTACGTAAAATTTTGTAACTTCTGTGTGAAATCCTGTCATTAATGATTTCCTCTAAGATATTAATATTTCACTGTCAGCTGCTTGCTGAAGAGAAAATTATACTTATTCAACAATGAATGACAAAAATTTCTCATCTGTGAGATTTTATCATCAGTAGTCTTGATGCAGTCAACTTGAAAGTTGAAATCCGGAAGAAGAAGGAGGGAAAATGAAGTTTTTCCTTTATGGAACCATTTATGTTACTCGAAATTGAATTGGATAGATATTAATTTTCATGTTCGCTGTGAAAATAAAAAAAAATCAATCAAAAATGGAAGATGAAATCCAAAAAATAGTGAGGTACTCAGTCGAAGAATTCGACGCCTTATTAATTTTTGAAGTTTTTGAAATAGGGACTTTCGTGTTCATTCCCCCTCCCCCTCCACCCCCCAAAAAATAATTATAAAATCAATTATGCACCTAGAACTACCACTGATGACTAACCAAATGGTATTTTGAGGTCTTATTATGAGACCTTTTATTCTTGAAAATGGCCCCTCAGATTCAATTTTTCATCATAAGTACCTTCCTAGCTTTTCTGGAGCTGAATTTTCAACTTGAGCGAGTAGACCTATAACCTTTGTACATATAAAAAAATGAGATGAATTTCAATTTCATTTTTTTTAAGGAGGGGGGCTTGTACGTATTTGTAGACTTGTCTTCATCGCATCTATGTTCAATCAAAAATATCTCGTTGTATCAAAGACAAATTCTTCCTTTCAGTCTCGATTGTTTAAAAAACTTACGTAATTTACGAGATAATATTTCATCGACAATACTCGGTTGTCTATTCCAACCATACTAAACATATTTTGTATGCCTGATTTCGCAATTCTCATCGTTCATTCGTCGTATGGAATAAATTTTCGCGCCCAGACTTGGCAAAAAATCTCCTATCAATAAATCATCTTCATTTACCTTTCATACGGTGCAATTATTTGTCGAGCTTCTAAATTACACAAGGTCATTGACCTTACATATACGACGATAATTAGGATATAACTACATCATTACGTAAATTTAACGTTGTACTTGGAATACAACAACCCTTTATGAAAAAATTTCAGAAAAAAAATTATTAACGAAGATTGTGTCAGACACAGATATACGTATTATGTATGTACAAACCAACCAACACACGATGCCAAAATCACCACGTTTCGTACGTTGGTAAAATGTTAAGTTGGTATAATTTCAAAGCGGTTGGTGATTGTTTTTTGCTCGTACAAACGACACCAGTGCCCAGTGCGGTTTTGCGATTCATCACGATGTGCTTAAAGCGTTCGCTGCGAAGTGCTTGTGGTCGGCCTTATTGTTGTAAAAGGAGTTTTGAGGGCGCTGCTGTTTTTATAGTAGGTATATGTATATGCTCGTCGTATACGATCGAACTGGCACCTGATTTGTGACGAAATAACGAGTTATAATTTCCAGCAGCCTACGCCCGTCGTCGTATACCTTACATCTCTCTAAAGGTACCCGATGATGGATAAATATACGAGTAAATATGCATAATTCGTTTGATTTTGCATACGAGATGACGAAGTGCGTTATCTGCTCAGTACACTTGGAGCTATTTAATCGTCGGTGCTGGAGGGACCTTCATTCAGATACCAACTCTGGTAGTACATTATTTAGGCCTTTTATGATGTTCCGTTGACAAAACGTTTCTCGATGTAATTTTTTTTATATTTACGAGCAAACCGACGAGAATCGAAAACGTGACGTGATCTGGGCATTTCACTCGTTTATACTAAATGCTTCGAGCTGAACATTCTAAATTATCATAACAATCGAGAATATCTACAGTATTCATAGGGTGTTTCGAAAATACTTGAGTTAGGTACCTACGTAAGGTTTTCATTTTGCTCGATGAAAAATTTTTGTTCAAGCAAACTGATACTAATTTTGGAAGTTTTTACCTACTGAATAGCTTTTAGTAAATAGAACAGAAAAAATAAATGAATTTGAGCAAGATTCGAATTTTCCAAAAGAACTAGTTCAAACATTTTGTAGCTTGGTTACTTTGTTTGAATTTTTTTTTTTTAAACATTTTCAAAAATCCGATTTTTCCAAATTTTGGCCCTAATTTGTGAAAAAAAGAATGAAAAATGTCTCACTTTTTGTCAAAAATATTATAATACGAGTACCTAGCACCAAATCTCACCTTTTTTCAAGAAAAATTTCTAAAAATATGTGGTTTCTCCCAAAAAATTGAAAAAGTCCTATTTTCTCCCAAAAATCCTGAAAATCTAGCTTTTTTTGGAAGAATTGTCAAAAGATGCCAAAAATGTAAAAAAGTCTTGCTTTTTGCTAAAGTTGTAAGTATAGACAATGGAACTATAAGATGCACAACTGCAGGTCACAGTGGTAAGGGGAATCAGGTAAAATTTTGTGAAAAGTTTTTCCAAATGGTCCCTGAAGCAAAAGGAAGTATTTTTGAGCAATAGTTTCAGTGGTTTACTCGCTATAGAGATGCTGATTGTCATTTCCCTAATGGAGAACGCGGGTGTTGGCGCGGTGAAGGGAATGTGATAACTTTTTACCGGATCCCCTAACGTCTGTGTCCATCAGTTGTTTATCTTGTAGTTCCCTTTTTGCAAAAAATTGACCAAATATTTCCCTGTTTAGCCAAATTTCCAAATAATTGGACTGGTTGAATACTACACTAACCTATGGAGTGATCCCCACAATGAAGTTGAATGTTCTTGGGAGGGGCTAGATGGAGCCTTGAAAATCTCCAGAAATGGAAAAGCCCCAGGTAGCGATAAGATACTAACTAGAGCTGAAAACAGTTACGCTACCCTCTAACCGGTATCTGGTGAAAATACCAGCTAAACCCGCTAGTGGCGGGTATCAAGTCGATTTGGGTGTAGATAGTAGCATATAGCGAGCACAACCCGATTGATTTTGAACTTAGTCTGCGCATACACTCCAAAACTTGATAATGAGTAAGTGGGAGGAGTTACACTTCGACACATGTTGTTCATATGTGTGATTGACGTTTGACAGTGTTTGATGACATGATGTCATGCCGGTACACCGGCAACGTATTCAACTCGCTATAAGTTATAATGTGAACCGGTGTGAAATTTTTTCAACTGGCTACGAGCTACTAGCAAGAAGCAAGAATTTACAGTACGGGTACAGTAGTTATCCGCTGTCAGCGAATACCGTTTTCAGCTCTAATACTAACAGACTTATTCAAGAACTTCATAATAACCATTAAGAAGAGGCTGCTAGCTTTCTACAATAAAATATCATCACGTGCTACCATACCCAAAGACTTCCATACAGCAATCCTAATACCCATATTCAAAAAAAGAGACCAAAATGACCCAGGAAACTACCCTGCTAAATGCTGCTTACAAAATACTTGCAACGATGCTAGCGAGAAGAATTGAAAGCCATGCAGAGCCAATAATGTTGGAATGCCAAAATGGATTTCAAAAGGGAAAATTGTGCATAGATGGAGTAAGTATACACAATTAAGCTGCTGATGAAGAAGAGACGAGAGTATAACCTAGAAACCCACATGTGCTTCGTTCATCTGGAGAAGGCGTACAAATTACAATTGAGTCAGAAGGAAGAAGTTATTTGAAATCCTGAGGAGAATTGAAATGAATGCAGGCCCGGACCCACCCACCAAATTACCGAGAAAATCTCGGTGGACTGTGGTGTATTTGGGCCGATTAGGTAAAAACTAGACCGCTTAAAAAATTTCTGAATGAGTTTTTATGCTCAGTGTCCTGCACTTTAAAAAATAGGAGAAAAAAATTTGGGCAATTAATTGAGGAGCCCAAAATCAAGGTCGCTAAAATAGGATATCTCGGTGGGCCACGTGCTCTTGGGCCCGGCCCTGAATGAATGAACAAATAGTACTCTTAATTGAAGAAATATACACAAATATTGTAATAAGAGTAAGATCTGGAAACATGTAGGAATCAAAGAAGATAGGAAGAGGAGTAAGACAGGGATGCCCAATGTCATGTAGCCTGTTCAACATCTACTTCAAAAACATGATTAAAGAATAGCTGAAAACCAAGCCAAAACGGCTAGACATCAATGACACCCATGTTAATACCCTGCTTTTTGCTGATGATCAGGTAGTGTTTGCTGACAACTGAAATGACTGACAGAGAGTGATGTACAATCTTCAGAAAGTAGCAGATAAATATGGAATGAAAATCTTGTCGTCTAAATAAGGGGAAAGAGCCAATATGCAGTAAAATTGTTGTAAATGGAGTGTCAGTAGAACAAATCAGAAGCTGTAATTATCTCGGGGGCCTACTATCTTATGAAGAAGAAGTCGACACACAACTTAAGATCAACAAATTCCTGAGAGTAAGCACAGGGTGGTAAACCAAGGCATCCCTCCAAGAAAAGTCAGACCCGAAACTCGAGTAAGAATCTGAATCTATAATATGCTGGCAAGACCAATGCTGCTGTATGGAAGCAAAACATGGATGATGAGAAAGGATATAAAAAGCAGAGTAACCTCAGCTGAAAGGAGATTCATGAGAGCCACGGCAGGATGTACAAGACGTGATAGGAAAAGGAATGAAGACATCCTGAAGAAGCTAGGGGCAGATCCAATCATCAAAAGGGCGAATAATTTCTCACTCCCAGTCCCACTTTACCTGCTGCTAATTGAAACTCATAATGATCGAAATTCCACCTCCAAAGATTTATTTTCCAATTCCAACATCGTCTCGAGACGAAGAACGATCATCAAAATGACCGCAAATTGCATCACGATCATAAAGACTACATAGAAAGTGAACAGCATAACGTTTCTTTCGAATACTTCACATGGTCAAATTGAAATTGCAAACGCTATGTAAATATTGTATCGAACAGGTAGACGTTTTGAAGGATTAATATAATGAAAAATTCGACGATATTTGTTTTGACGCTCGGTAAGTGACCTTTGACCCGAGCTCTTGCACAGTCGTATACACTTGTTTCGATATATTTTCTAGATTTATGCCTATTTATACGAGAAGGCGATATATCATCAATAGGTTCTTGTATTACGCCACAAGCCACAACCTGTAGATATGTGTATAGAGAGTACATTGAGCTGAAAGAAGAAGATTTCTATATAAATGTAGGCATAATTTAAATGAAAAATATGTAAAACAATAATACATACGAACAGTAGGCCTGTCCACATGATAATAAAGCAATAGGATTTAAATTAAAATACACGCAGCGTGTAAAATTTTGATAATAAATTTACCTAACATACACTCGGAAGGAAACAGGTTGTTCAACTCAAAAGTCCCGTTCTTTTCATTTTCATATACAGGCTGTGAGTACAAACTAAGTACTCGTCGGATAAAGGGTATGTACATAGTTGTTGGCGTGTGCGGTCATAAAACAAGTAACAGAGCGTAAATACCTATCGAGTTGATAAATATAAAAAAAATGCCCAAGACTGTCCCGCAAATGTGTAAATTATTGCCTCAAGATAGGTATTAAACTGCGTGTGAGTTGTTTTTTTAAACGAGAAAAATGCCTACCTGTACCTACCTACCTACATGCGAAACCGTTATAGATTATTTTTAATAGCGATTTTTCTTTATATTCTGCGAAGCTCGAAATGAGAAGAAGAAGGAGGAGAGTGAGAGAGAGAGAGAAAGATGTGATTACTTGTAAAGGTATTTAACTGGTTCACCGCGTGTAACAGGAAGCTCGAGTTAACCTGCATGTAAATGGTATGTGTCAATCATGGAACCTTCACCTTCTGTGCGGCACATTTCGGATGTACTCGGACTCGGTACTTTTGTAGTATGTCTTGTCAATTGTGTAAGTTGAGCGTTGACGAAAATATTTTTGCATCATCGTGACAAGACGATTTTATAAGAATGGTTTTGGTTTGGCTCATACACACACACACAGACATGATGATGATACAGGTACCTTATATTCGCTGAAGATGACGAAAACGTTGCGAATTTTCTCCAAGTCTGTGTGCTTAATGACGTAGACAAGATGATTGGATATGACCATAAATGGTTGGTGGACAATTATTGAAGTTGGAACATTATGAGAAGAATCATTATACTTTTGGAAAGGCTGAGGGTGTGCTGTTCAGCAAGTGGAGTTGTTGGTGCGAATCTCCAATAGGGTAGTGTGAAAAAAAATTCACTGCTTATTCAATTACGAGGAAAATACGATTGTAATTTCGTTCAAATGTTTTATTACGTTTTACAATAATTTTTCAAAATTCTGGTGTTTGTGATTTAAAAAAAAAAATTCCGAGTCAAGAGTTTTGAAACTAATACGGCCACTCATTGTTTTGTTTAAAAACTTCAAAAAAAATTTCCGAGTTTTTTCACAGATTTCCTTTTTTTTCAGAATTTTATTTTTTCAGTTTTGATGATTTTTCTTTTGAAATGTATTATTTAGGGGTTTTCTAATTTCGACAGGTATTTTCTTTGAAATTCTCGGGGGTTTTTAGTAGATTTTCTCCTGTTTTATTGATTTTTACATCTTGAATTTTGGTGGTGATTTTTTTCCAAAATGATTTTTTCATGATTTTGCTCTGAATTTTGATGATTTTTTTTCGCCTGAATCTTTGCCAAATTTTATCATTTTGAATTCTCGTGATTTTTTCATAAACATTTTCCCTCGAGCTTGTGTGATTTTATTGTTTAAAATAGTTTGGATTTCTTCTTAATTTCGGTTCGATGGCTTTTTTGAATTTTTTTCTTCGCCGATTTGGTGAGTTTTCTTTTGAATTTTTGTTAATTTTTCCCTATTCTGACGGGTTTGATTTTTCTGAATTTTCGGGAGTTCTCTTTTTTCAAGTTTTTTGATGATTTTCTCAGAATTTCCATTTTTTACTTTTTTCAACTTTTGGCTACATTTCTCCAGTTTTGACAGACTTTTCAACTTTGAATTTTCACGATTCTATAGTTTTGTCTTAAATTGTGGCCATTTTTTGCCTGAATTTTGACTGCATTTTTTTATTTCAACAGTTTTTTTTTGAGTTTCGTGCTTTAAAAAACAAGTGACTTTTTTTGCTCACATTTTTGTGGAATTGTGATTTTTCTACTTTCAAAAATCATGTTTTCCTTTATTTTGATCTTTTTTTTCGAGAAGGGAGGAATCCTTCTTCAAGATTTGATGACTTTTTTTTTCATTTTCACATTTTTGTGGTGGGTTTTTCTGCATCTTGATTTCTTTCATTCGTTGATCCCCCTCTCTCTTTTCCTCTTCTCATTCCAATTATGAAGGAAGGTCTTCCGGATTTCCTCTCTTTTTGAACATTTTTGTCCAAGTTCCGAATTATTTTTGTCTGTTGAATCCTCTTGAGTTTTGCTAGAAATTTTTCGATGATTTTCCTCAACATTTTTTTGATTTATTTCCGAATTTATAGGTACCTGATTTTAGTTCTCATGAGTTCTCTGTTCTGAATTCTTGAAGATTTTTGCTGAACTAAATTTTTGAGAGGTTTCCATTTTCAACATTTTTCATAATTTTGTTTTGAATTTTATTAATTCGTTTTTCTGCCTAAATTCTTGTTCTTAATTTCGGCGAAACCTTTTTCCTGAATTTTCGAGATTTTTTATGTGTAAAATTTCTTCTAATTCAGTCCCAAATTTTAGTAATTTTTTCTGCTTAAATTTTTGCGGAATCCCTCCGTTTACAGATTTTTGAGAGTTTTTGAGAGTTTTTTTGAACCTTGAGACTTGATAGTGTTATTTTGAATTTTTTTTGAGGATTTCTCGATTTGTTTTCAATTTTTTTTCTTTGAATTCTCATAGATTGTATTTTCCAACTTTTCAACGATTTTCCCCGAATTCTCGTGCTTTTTTTGTGTCTAAATTTTAGTGAAGTTTTCACAATTTTATAGTTGAATTTCGTGATTTTTTTTTTCAATTCTTGCCAAGTTTTTTCTAAAAATTTTAGTGCTTTTTATCTTAATTTTTTCGGTGGAGTTTTTCTACTTTTGATCGAATTTTTATTCTGGAATCTTCGTGTTTTTTTTTCAACTTATTAAATTTTATTGACAAAACTCTGTTTTTTGATTCATTTTGAATTTCGCTCTTGAGTTTTATTCTTATAGGGACTTATGATTTTGATTTATTAAAAGAAGATCACAAAGAGGTTTTTCAACGTTATGCTTTGACCATTTTTTTTCTCTCCAGATCTGATCTTTGCTCTGCTTCCTGTTTTTTAGTCATTTTCTCTCATTTTCAATAATTTTGTGGCTTTTTTTCTTTTTTTTTGAATTGTGAGTTTTGATGGAGGAATTTTTTTTTTGAACCAAGTTACATTTTTTTGTGTTTGAATTTTGAAATGATTTTCACAAATTACTTTTTTTCCAACTTTGGGTTGTAATCTCCCCCCTCTCTCGCCGCCCTCTCCTATTGATTTTAATAAGTTTTGTTAAATGATGAAGGGTTTGTGGTGAGAAAACCTATACCTAACAGAAAGTTGTGCTCTTTATAACACTCTCAATAGTGTTTGTTTTTCATTCTGCCAAGCCTCTATCAACATCTATCTATATACCTTAATCTGTGAGCATATAAGTGTTAAATGATACAAATTACTCGGCATCTGTACAACGATGAAAGTGACGTGAGCGGAGTCTGGCTGCAGTAATTGTTACATCATCTTGTATGGTTTTGCTTTCACCTTATTGCACATTGAAGTACGCATCTTTATAACACCCTGTAGTGCATCGAATTGGAACTGTAGATATTACGCACCTTTACAAATTGACCAATTAAGTAGTTTGAAAAGTGCATCTTCGATTCGCGATTGAAATATTTCCATTTATACGCAGACTGTATAAAATATATACATAGATATCCTTAAACATGCAAATGGGTACCTACGTTACCTGGATGACCAACGCTTCAGAATACATAGAATCAGTGAAAGCGATACGCAATAATGACCTACACCAGTTATTCTCGTGCGCTTTAGCGTATCGTATCATAATAGCGACGAAAAAAAAATAGTAGGTAAATATTAACCGAGTAAATTAAAACCCAGGTACCTAGACCTAGGCGAATAATGACGCTATTCCAAATAACCGCAGAGGACTCTACGAGGTTTTTCTAGGTGAAAAACCGCAAACAAGAGGGCATTATCGCGGTCGCCATTGGCACGTTAATATACAGCCAAAGACGAGCTTCAAGATCACGAATGGATTATAACGAGATTTTGAGTATGTTTTGAAACGTCTGTTGGACTGGACGTTGCGAAATGCTCGTATAGAAAATCTTCTTTTAATTATGAAAACGATTGCGCCGTATAGGTATTCTATATTATACTGAAACAATTTTGCATAAATGATCATTCTCAACTCGGATTTTCAAGAGAACTGCTGCGCTAGCTACATAGCCATTCATTGAGTAACTAATCACTCGATTTAATGGCGAATTAGAGGTGAATCGCTGTCTTACTAAATTGGGAAATATGCATAAAATTCTTAGCTTTGATTAATTAAAATCCAAAACTAATCCGATATAGCTCCTTTTTAACGATCTATTTGAGGTTTATCTATAATGCACTTGGAAAGTCGTTTACTTTGTACCTACAACATCGTCTATACAGTGAGCCAATAGTACATTATGTTAAACAGTTCGATGTTAATAACCCGTTTTTCTAGGTCAACGGTGTTGCGTTTTTTTTCTCTGTTTGTTTTCATAAGAAGTTGAAAATGTACGCATCGTGTGTTTTCATTCGTACGTTGTACTTAAATTATTATGGAAATTCAAATTCGACCAACGAATTGTCTCCTTAACTGAGTATTTATACAGGTGTAGATGAGGACGATTTCCACGAAATGATGTCTTCCTTGAGTCGACAACGGAAATATACCTACCTGTCTAATACTCATGCTGTTGGTGTTGGTTTTAACGTAGAAAGTTTGTGACCTTTATACATATAAACACTTGTAGTACGAAGGAATACAAATACTCATCAAATAACCGATACATTTTTAAAATATCCGATACCATGAGAATGAATCAACTAGAGTATGGAAGGTATCATCGTCGTGTGTTATAATGACTTAATTTCTATACACATTGCAACGGCAGGTATGCAGCTCAACCAGTTCGAACCGGATCTGAAACAGGCGATTACGCCGGGTGAATATGATTGCAGTAGGTCTTTTTTTTTATAATCGACTAGTTAATCGTATTATTATGTCGTAACAATGCGAGCACAGAGGACACGTGGTTCGTCATCTCGAAATGGGCATTGGTCAGTGAAGTAATATCCAGGGGATTACCCCGTATATAAGAGATTTGCAGCTGGAGCTACCTGTGCCATGGTCAATGGCACAAGAATAAGGATATAAGCGGTTTTGGAATCGTCCGCTGTGCAGAGAAAGTGTCCTTGTGTGGTGCATATTATTTCGATAGCTAAATTTAAAAAAAAGTGAGAGTATAATTCTTCTACTTTGAGAATTGGTTTGGAACTAAATCAAAATGGTTTATTTTTGTATTTCATTATAAACCTGATCCGATCTCGGTGTGAGGTTGACACAAATATGAGATGGAAAAAGTTATACTTCGGTGGCAAGAAAGGTTTTGTGAGCTGGCATCTTTTTCGATTTGAACGAAATCAGGATAGAACAAATCCGTTAGCAAAATTTCAATCGCTGAAGTTCATTTTTGAAAATTTAAAGAATTGCAACAAAAAACTGATTCAAAGGATACCTAATTTTTTGAAAGGGCCCGCCACTGGTGGAGATACCGGATCTTCATAGACTTCTTCATTTTTTGCTCAGGAGTATACCTGTAAATATAACACACGCACAGAGATTTAAATAATGTACTAGGCACCTTAGGGTGGTCTTTATTTTCAAAGTTGGGATTTCCCCCCTCCCAACTCCGGAAGTGGTGACCTCTGATAAGAAAATAATTTCCTATTTTTAGTGTGCGTAGCACACTATTGGTTTCGCTTTGAGAAATTGAAATTTCAATTGCAATGAATGTTCTCTTAAGCTATCCGACCGTTTTTCAAGGCGGAGGGTATAGATTTATTTTCATTCAATTCGGATGGGTAATTGCTAATTAATTGCAATTTTAGTTCATTATTTTAATGCATTAAATCCTAAAAAAGGGAAAAGGGGACTTGTAGAACACCTGCCGCTCATTGTACCCTGCTATACCCCCAGTCTATTCCATCACCAGCTGTGTTTCATTGTACCCTGTTACACCCCCGGTCTGTTAGCTGTAAATTCCAAGTGGGAGTGGTTTGGTGGGGCGTTTACCAAACAAATATATTATTTTAATGCCCGAACCCTCGTAGTGAATAGGTGGCTGAGTGGATAGGGCATGTAGGTAGGAATAGGAAATTTAGGGACCCAGGTTCGAATCCCCGTGAGGTAAGTAGGTAGGTGACAGATTTTTCATAGGAAAATTGGATAGGTAAATGCTTTGGAGTTACTACCTATAAATGTAGTACATGAAAATGGGGCAAAAATAATGCTGAAATTGAGTTATGAATTATGATATCATTTGCTAACTAAAAATTCATTTCATTAATTTTTTGTCTACCTATAGCCATAAGTATAGTAAGAATTACCTTGACATGAATAATTTTTAACTTTTTACTTATAATTTAAAAATTACTTCAAAATGAGTAATTAAACTATTTTTTGTACAATTGAAACACATAATTTTTATTATCATGTTTTAGTAAAAATTATTAAAACAAAATGATTTTTACTATTGGTACCTATAGCAAAATTTATTAAAATGATAATTTTTACTATACGATTACAGTAAAAATTATTGAATGGGATCTGGTACTTAATTGTGCTAAATACCAGTATTTAGTTAAATTTTTTTGTAAAAATTACCCATATTTTTTTTTCGTGTAATTTAGAGGCAATTCAAATTCTTAACATATTTTATAAGATTTAATTCTTAATTTAGAATAAAAAACAAGTTCTGAAAGTTGGTTTGAAAATTTATAAATTTGAAGACAATGGAAATTCTAAAAAAAAATAATATGAAAATTTGTATTTAGAGACGCTGAGAATTCCAAAAATTGATTAAAAGTTCTGTAAGTTGCAGATAATGTGAACTTGAAAATTATATGAAATAAGTATTGTAATATTTATGAACAAGATGAGAATTCTGAAAAATTGGAGGCAATGTAAATTCCAAAAATTGAGTAAACGTTTTACAATTTGTGGACAATATGAACTTGAAAATTGAATTTGAAATTTTTTAATTTAAAGACAATAAGAATTCTGAAAAATTATTCAAAACTTGACTATTTAGAGGCAGTGTGAATTCTAAAAATTGATTGCAAATTTCCTAACTCAGCAGCAATGCAAAATTCTGAAAATTTATTGAAAACTTTATGAAATTGTAGCGATGGGGAATTCGGGAAATTGATTTGAAATTTTGTAAATTTTAAAACAATGCAAACTATGAAAAACAACTAGAAATTTCTTAATTTAGAAGCAATACAAGCTTATAAATTATTCTGAAATACCTATTGTAATTTGGAAAATATGAAAACACTGAAAAACAATTATTATTTTGAAGCAGTGAGAGTTTCAAAAATTCTCATTACTGTGACATGGTTGATTCACTTATGCACTACCTAGATGTAATAACGGTTATAGCTGTAGAAAAGGCAGCTAGCTACGCACACTTTGCAGCTAAGCTTTGCTTAGCTGTCTAGTTTATATTTTTTTCACTTTTGAAAAACTCGGGCTGCAGTGAGCTCCTCAGTTTTCAAAGATTCATTGAATACAAATTTGCTGTAAAATCAAAATTACAAGTTCTGTTTTATCTCTAAAAAGTCTCTAATAAACTCTTATGACGATTTTAGCCCCCTCCATTGAAAACCATGCTGGACCCCCTAAAATAGCTGAAATTTGATGTAAAACCCCCACCACCTCTACATGCCACAAGACTTTTGTTTAATGAGGAGTCGAGATTGCCTCACAACGCAACTTTTTTTTAGGGGTTCTCTAGTCCCCAACCTGACGTTGGGGTGGGGCAAGTTTATTAGGAGAATATGACAACACATTTCTTACACATGGTTTTTAAAATATGATGTATACAAAGATCCTTAATAAACTAATTACTACATCTTAATGGTACATCTGCCACACTCACCTGTTACCAAGCTGGTCGGGTCTTCTTCCCATCTTCAACACATTGGGATGGGGCCAGGTTCTTCCACCTTCTTCATCCAGAAAAGTGGCCCGGCCTTGGAGGCCTCTTCAACCTTTTAACAGGTCCTTCAATTGGTTAGTGATTCTCTTCTTCCCATCTTTTTTGTTAATACTGTGAAGAAAATAGCTGAAGCATCCTTTGTCACTGTCACTGATGGCTATGTGCCACCCAAAAGTCAAGATCCTGATCCAAGTCCACTTTCATTCTGTCTGGTACAGTTGGGAAGAGTTTCTTTGTCCATTCGCCTTGTGGTGAAATTACCCATTGATGATTCCAACTTTGGATTGCTCTTTCCTGGATCCTGGTGATGGCCACATCCATTTCCTCTGCCTGAAAGTCTATCAGCCATGACAGTGCTCCGACTTCAACACTTGGGGACCGGCAAATTGCACGCATGAAATTGCACGTATACAATTGAACGTGTGTGATAATTGCACGCATGTGAAAATAGAACGTCTGCAAATTTAACGTCTGAAAATGATTTAATTTGAGATTTTCACCAACCCAAAATACCAGGTTTGTCAGACCAGACTAAAAAACCGGACAAACTACCACGACCAGACCCAAAAATGCACACAACACCGAGTGGACCGGACTGAACCTTGGACCTCTAACCAAAAATTATGTAAATATTAACCCAACAGATAACCCTTTTCAGTTTTCAGAAAAGATAACTGGAACAGACCGGGACCGAAGACCTTTCTAAAAAATCTGACCAATTACCGCGGTTTGGACCTCAGTTATGACCAATTTTTCAAATTTATAATGCAATTTTAGATGCCTATTTCAAATAAATTTCCATTGTGATTTAATTTTTTTCTAAGTTTCAATGTTTTGAAAGTAAAAATCCGATTTTTCAACTCATCTTATGTGTTAGGAAGCTTTTTTCTTTCTGAAAAATGAAGACCGGTTTTTGGACCTGGGCTGACCCATGACCACGATGAAAATTTCTGGTCAGGACCGGACCAGACTGACCTACAAAGACAAAAAAATGCAGAACCGAATAACCAGACCGGACCGTTTGAAAGCTCCAAACTTGGGACCTTGATTTTGGAGCAACTGCAAAACCTGAGCGGTCCTACAAGCCTGCAAAATACAGTTTTGAAACGTTCTAAGCAGTTCTAGAGCCTCCAGCGGATTTTTGAAAGTTTAAATTTTCACAAAATGTTACTCAAAGAAGGTGGAAAGCTAAAATTTACTTCAAACCTCAATTTCAACATGCTGAGTCAATTGGAGACTGTTTCAAGGCGTTCTGGAACTGGAATCTCCGGTTGTATTTTGGAAATTTCAGATTTTCACAAAGTTCCATAAAAACTGTCTAAATTAACTTTTGAACGTTCAAAATATGGCTACCGGCTCCTGAACAGGTTGAAACCATCTGAAATCGACCACATGTTAAATTTACGGTAGTACTTGAATTTTTTTCATTTTTTCTGGAATTTACAAGCAGATAAAAAATTTACTTTTGAAATTGAACTCATGGAATTTCGCGACAACTTCCTAAAACGGTCGAGAGGGTGCTCAATGTGCACTGACCAAAATTATAGGGGCTGAACTTCATTTTTAGCCTTTTCAGAACAATACAGATAGTTAACGTAATAATTGAACGCTGTAAACGTTCTATTTTCATATGCGTGCAATTATCACACACGTTCAATTGTATACGTGCAATTTTTCACGTGCAATTTTTCACGTGCAATTTGAAACGTTCAATTTTCACCAACCCCAACACTTAGTTCTAGAGGCATGGAGTCAGGCTACCACTGTAGCTTCCAAATAACTGGTGCATTTATATAATGTGGCTATATTTCTGGCAACTTGAAGATGTAGTTTTTTCAGTTTGTCGACAACTTCTTTGAGGTTGATTTTATGGACAAACAGGCTGCTTGCATACCCGAAATGGCCCCTATGGTGGGGGTTATATGTACATGCTACGTCTTGCCTAAACTGAGTATCCATACCTACATGTTGTGGCACACAGCCATTAAAATTGGTAGGTATCTCTTGGCTTTATCCATTACATAGAATATGTGATCCTTTCACCTCAGCTTGTCATCTACTACTACACCCAAATAGGTAATTTTTCTTTTCTTTTGGACCAGTGTGTCACCAACTGTGATTTGGTTGCATCGTTGTTGGAATCTAATAGACGGCCTTCTTGTATCAAAAACAATGAATTCAGTCTTGCCAGCATTCAATTGTAATCCGTTGAGTTGTTTTTTTGAAGAATTAATTTTCATGGGAGCAATTTACAGTTCGAGATCCAAAGAGTTGAAGTTAAACTAATCCTCGATAAATTTGTTTTGAAGAAATCGCCCACAAGTCCTCTTGATTCATTTCAACCCCATCACGATGTGCATTTCTTCAGTTGATTTTGCATGTTCCTCTTTTTGTTTTCATTTTCTAATGGGCGAGAATGTCGTGGAAGAATGACTGATGACAATTCTTTGAAATAAACATTGTTTGAGACCCGCAACAGGTGGTGAGCTGGTGACATTTGGTTGATGTACAACTATGCTGATACATATGAGCTTATGTGAAGTGAGATTTTTTGAATACTAATTTGTTTTTTTCGCTGTCAAGTTTCAATATTTTGAGAAAGTAGAAGCGAAACGAATAAAAAATGTAATTAGGTGTCATTTTTTTTATGCACACCTGAAAGAAAATAAAAGTGAAGAAGCATCCAATACCATAATGTGATCTTCACGGGTGTAGGTAATAATCCTGCAATTATAAACACCCCCCCCCCCCAAGGAAAGGAAATGATCGATTTGTTGTTGAGAAAAATTATTTAATTTGAAGCCATGCTAAGTTATAATTCATTTTTATTGAAAATTTCGTGATTATAGGCAAGTGTGGTGATTTGTTTAAATTTTCAGTAGAATGGACGAAGAACCCCTGATTTTTTTTTCAAGAATTAAGACACACATTATTAGGTAGGTATGCCTATTTCTGGTAGGCTCATAACGAAATTATAATTTTCGAGACGATGCAAAAAATGAAATAAAAATCTTTTCACATCTGCGTACTAATTCATTCCACCATCGACGAGATGAAAGGATTCGTAGTTTGATTTATGGACATACGTGTCGAATAAAAATTCCCCGATAGACGGTGAAATTTTATGATTCATTTGCCAAATCGTAAAAAAAACTCTCGGTTATTCACTTTCCGTTACGAGTTAATTCGTTCGCAAATATTCCATCATCTGGTTCGTTCACGTCGTCGTTTTCATGTCTGGACGAAGTTGGAAGTTAAATTTTTTTATCTTCTTTCCCATCGTGTCTGGGTTTTAATTTCTTTTCCTCCTCGTAATAATTCATCGGTGTATGAAAAAAACACAACAACAAACAAAGTCGCTACCTAGATAATTATTGTGATGTCTGTTGTAGCCTATAAAGAGTAAAGACAATATCTGTAGAAGCGAGGCACGAGAGCAAGACAACATGCGATCAGTAGAGCATTGCTTTAAACAATGAAAAAATACGAGAATACGACTTTATCTTATTTTTAATGGCATTAACATTGAATTGGGATAGTTGGCTGATGGTATCCGAAATTTTACTTATCGTGTTAATTTTTTTTCACGATTTAAAACTGAGGTAATTTAAATGTCGAGCCGGAAAAAAATTGTTCCTGGGTAAAATCTTTCCTTCCTTTTTCAACTCTGCTCAAAAAGCTGTTCATTTTTCTTTCATGTAGATTTCACTGCTCGAAAAGTGCTGGAAATTGGCACCAAAGGTAGGAAATGCATTGAAAAATATTTGCAAAAATGAAAAAATTGATTGAACGTGAGGGTCATTTTCAAAAAAATAAAATTGATTTTGGAGGTCAAATCAGGTGAAAAAATTCAACTTTTCGGTACTCTTGGGGTAAAATAGGTGAGATGGCCCTATTTTTGAACTTTCCAAATTTTGATGAAACATTGTAGGGTGCATTAAAAAGAAAATTATGGATCCAAAAAAATTTCCCAACATGAGTCTAGTCTCGTGAATTTTTTCAAACTCTTTTCTCTTGTTTGCTCTATATATTTTGAGTGAATTCGAAATTTTTTCTTCAAAACTCGTTGTAAGTATGACCCCCCTCCCCCCGAAAAACGGTATTTTTCGCCATTGAGGGCAAGGGGGGTGTCCAACATTTTTTAAAAATGTACCTACCAACAATGTTTTATCAGAATTTCAAAGTTCAGGACGGAGGCATTTCACTTATTGTACCCGGGAGTACCCTTTGCACGACAATTAGTGTTACCATCCAAAATTTTCAAATATCCGTATTTTCACCGAAAAAAAAATCCATATAGTTATGAAAAAAACCACAATCCTAGAAAACCAGGAAAAGTGAAGGAATTTTGGAATTTATAGCATTTTTTACTCAAAAGTCAGGGAATTTCGTGAAAGGGTATTTCAAACAGATTTTTCCATGTCTCATAATGAAATTATTTACCTTCGCTTTGCTCAGGCGAAAATTCCCAAAAAATCGTGTTTCTTTGAAAAAATTGTTGGTCTTGCATTTTGTCAACTTATGATTTATGAGTGTCATTAAAAAATCTCCACATTTGCTAAATTGTTCCGCTTGCTTTTTGCTAAAAATGGCTAAGAAGCCCTGCTTTTTACTAAAATTATTGTCGAAGTCTCGTTTTCTGTCTAAAAAAGCAAGACGTCTTGCTTTCAGCCTGAATTGTCAAGAATGTTCTTTTTCTTATTTTTTGCAAATAATTCTCCAGAAATTGTCAAAAAAAAACTTTTTTTTTTGCTGAAATTGTCAAAAGTCTTGTAGCCTATTTATATGGCCAAAAAATCACAAAAATTTTCAATTTTAGGCCCAAAATTGCCAAAAAAAATTTTCAATCAAAATGTTGCAAAATTCAACTTTTTTGGCAAAAATTGAGGAACGTTTTGGCAGAAATTGCCAAAACTTCCTGTTTTTTGATTTCTTTATGATCCCTACCATTGTTGTTTATCAGCGCTCCAAGTTATCTGAATTGGTTAACATTTTCAATTTCTTGCGTACCAAAGTTGATTTTGACCTCTTCATCGCCTCCTTTTGTAAATCTCATCACCTCGGTCTTGCCTACGTTTATTTTTATTCCATATTTTAATCCTGCGCTGTTAATTCGGTCGATCATCTTCTGCATCTGCGCTTCTGTCCCAGCAAGGATCACTTTGTCATCTGTGTAACTTATTTTGTTAATTCTCTTGCCGTTGATCTTGAATCCCATTTGTTTGATTCGCGCTTCTCTCATTATTTCTTCTGTGTACACTTTGAACAACCTGGGTGAGAGGGGGCATCCTTGCCTCACACCTCTCTTTATACCATATCCGTTCTCCGAGTACTCAGTTCCAATCTTGATGTTTGCGCTTTGCTCCCAGTACAGGTTCTTGCTTATTTGCAGGTCTTTGTCGTCGATATTGTATTTCTTCAGGATCTCCAGCATCCTCTCATGGTTGACACGATCAAATGCTTTCTCATAATCGACGAAGCAAGCAATGATTTCCCTAGATATTTGCATTCAGTGCTGTTTGAATGATCACTTTCAGCAGGGCAATTGCATCTCTCGTCCCTTTTTTCGCTACAAAGCCGTATTGCGTTTCGCTTAGATTTTCACCTATCTTCTTTTCAATTCTGGCATTTATGATAGAGAGTAGTAAATAGCTTCAATGTGTGGCTCATTAATGCAATACTTAGTTCTATATTCAGAGAATTTTTGCAAGTTGTTCTTTTTTGGTATTGGTACAAAATTTACAGCTTTGAAGTCCTTAGGCAGTGTACCTTCAGTGTATATTTTGTTTATTATCTTCAACAGCTCCTTTTCATACTTTGGTGTTACATAAGTATATGTTTAATCAAGTCTACTGGTATGAGATCTTCCCCCACTGCTTTGTGGTTTCTGGCTCTCTTCACTGTGTTCCTCTGCTCCCACATTTTAATTCGATTTGTGGTGCCTCCTCTGTGGATGAAACTTCCATTTGAGCCGGACGTGTATCATCTCCATACAATTCTTGAATGTAGCTGATCCAGACCTCTTCGGTTTCTTGATTGTTAACACAATACTTTCCGTCTTTTCCTCGCATATATGCTATTCCAGTAATGTTATTTTTTTTGAAAAAAATGAGTACGAGGCCAGGAATTTCAAAAAATTATGGATTAAACTTGAAAAATGTTGACTATACAATATGTATAAACATTTATTTCTTTATGAAGTTCTATTTTTCGAATTGTAAATTTTCCAACCATTTAACGTGCTCTTTGGAAGCTTTAGAAAATAGAATAATTGAACCAAAAATTACAAAAATACTCAAACCAAAAAATTGAGAATTATTAGCCCTAATACAATTAATGTTTTTTAAAAACAGAATCACTCCCTAAAACCGAAAAAATGTTTCCCACCAAGTTCAAATAAGGGCCACCCTTATTGAGCATACAGCTGTGCTTGGAAAAAATGGGCACAACTGTAGACCTATTAACGATATTTGGCGTTCATGATGTTCGAAAAAATTTTGGCAACCACCCCCCCGCCCTCCTACCTGATCGCGCGTGTGATTCATTTTTTAAGGGTTTGGAAAATTGGAGAAATTGGTCTGGAAAACCTGGAAAAGTCAGGGACAATCATTTCCGAACGAGGTGGATTTTATCAGGAATAAGAGAGGAAAGGAAAAATGGGCAATGGGCATGGACAGTGGGCTTGGTGTTGGTGTTGGTGACCAAATTTTTTGGTATTAGCATTTACATAGAACAACAGTCCATCATGAAATTATACCTAGTATTCAACAACCCCATGAAGCTAAATAATGCACTATTAAAACCCTACTACCTTACATACATGAATAACTTGAACGACAAATTAAAAACCTTCGAACCTGTTTTCCCCTTTCTATTTCATTGATAATAATTTCATAGCAATATTTACGATTCCGATGTAGGTTACCATAGCTTATGTTGAACTAACAGCTCGTGTAAGTTAAATAGAATCCTGTTCGTTCTCTGTAACTACATCTTCTTTCAATATCAATTTAAACCCAAGAAGGGGGTAAATGCGTAATTTCTGCAGTTCGTAATCGAAGAAGGTTAATTTATCAGAGATATAATATGTAATAATAAGACAATCGATAGGTCGACACGCGAAACGCAGTGTTATTAGTACGAGTAGGTATAAGTTGAAATACGCACTCGCAGCTCAGAAGCTCTCATCTCGTGGTTGCTTTCAAAAAAAAAATTCTTATCAGCACGATCGAATTAATCCAGTTCAAAATTACACATCTGAGAGCGTGTACCTGTTTATCGAACGATCGTAAAACGATGAGAAAATACGAGTAAGAAAAATATGTATTATATGCTTTCTACCGTGTACCTATAGGTAGATGGATAGGTAGGCAGGCAGGCAGATACTTATAGAGCTATTAACTCGACTAAATACAGTATTTAATTCGCGATCAATTTTACAAATTATACTCGGCGTTCGTAGTACATATAAATCATCGGCTTCGATAGCACACGCGAGAAAAGAAGAAGAAGAAAAATGTCACTTTTTTATGCAATTTGCATGACGACAGAAATTAGAAGAGTGTCTCTGCCCCTCTGCCCCCCTCCTCCCTCCCTGGTTCGGTCTTCAAATCGGCGATATTCTTATATTCTCGTTTAACCGCAACACGAAGCGACGTCGACGGTGCTGCTTACGTAATCGGACGACCTTGGTTGTTGAACCCAGGTACCCATCTACCCGCGGGTTCAATTAACAATGTTATAATTATTATATTACCGGCCCGAAAATCACATCGTGTGCCGCATTAATATTAATCTGAAAATTATTGAAATATCACTTTCGCGCGTAAATTAACTCTCTCGAAATTCAAACACACAACCGAGTTGACCGAATTATTGCTCGGTATTCCAGTTCTCTCTCTTACGCGAACCTCTATGGGGCTTGCAGATTCACGATCAGTAGTTGTGTAAACTACTGTAAGTAATGTCGATGTCGTGCATATTTTTTTTTTTTTGGGAATGAATTCGCCGAATATCGAATATTGTTGCTGGGCGTCTCGAGTCGATATCTGTCGTGTCTCCGAGATGAGTGAAATCTGTTTGTACGAGTATTTCGGGTGGTAATGATTTTACAAATAGTCTCGGCTACCTTTTGCATGAAGATAGAGGATTAGTCTTCTTATCGTTAAAATAACGATCTACCATTTGAATAATTATAACAACTGACATCTGCGAATATGTTTTTGTTGGTCACTTATTATCTGTGTGACTGTTGCACTATATGAATCATATGTGCCATCTAGGTGACCTACTTGTACGTATAGTCGTATTAAAATGACTCCAAGTCGAGGTGACGTTTGCGGTATTGTGTTCTTTTTTTGTGTGTGTCTATAACGTAATATTATAGTACGACGAGTACCTAGGTAAGCATCATAGTACCGTTTGATGAAAATACAGTGTGAAAATTTTTTCATCCAACGAAAGCGTTTTCATGTACATTGAATTTATTGTACGATTGCGCCATGAGAAAGTGATATGTGTCGTTTCGTATTAATATACGAGTAAAACAACCAAGACCAACGGAAAAGTATTACCTGTGACAAGCACGTGGTTCAGCCTATAGGTTTGGTTTGGTTTTTTTGACGATGACTACGACGACGACACAGCAGCGAATCTGGAAAAAGCGGTCGTACGTTTAGCTCTGATAAAAATACGAGTATAAAGATCCGCCAGCTGTTTGAATTGTGTGCCTAATTAGTAAATGAATGAATGCGAAAGATGAAAATATTTGTATTTCACGAGTACCTACCTAGTACGTACCGACTGATGGTTCTGATGGAGGAAGGTTTAAATTTTATTAATCATTTTTTAGTTGAATCGCATCGCAAATCGCAGCCAATTATAGATGATTGATTTCTCATAACCTTATACACTTAGACAGAATCAGTTTCATGATCTGCTCAAAAATTTAGCTCAAAGTCAATTTTTATCATTTTTAGTGATATCTAGTTCATCTTATTTGCAATTACTGAAGTGAATTGGAGTTGAATTCGATGATTATGACCTTGAATTGGAATTTAGAAGGGTGAAGGAAAGTTTTAATTTTGAGGAGTGGTGGAGAGAGGTGCATAACTGCAGCGGAAAGGTCAGACTTGGTATTAGTAGGTAATAAAGTCAATCGGAAAAGGAATCAAAAAGTGTGGAAATCACCTTCGAGGAAACGTCTCGGTCTCTTAGCTACTGATTCATCTATTTTTTTTTTTTTTTTTTTTTTTTAGAAAAGCATAAGGGGAATTTTGGTTTGAATAAGGGTCCTACTGGACTTGATTGTAGTCCTCCATATGGCATATAATTATATGAAGCGTGTAATTGCACCCCCCTCTTCCTCATCCCTCCTATCATCCGGGGCAATTTTTTCTCATAGGGAACAACCTAAGGATCATTTCAAAGCTAACTATTCAACAAAAAAAAGGTTGGCCCTACTAATAAAATGGCGGCCATTTTGATTAACAGGTCAGACAAACTTGCTTTTCAACACATAAGAACCACTCAAAATTTTTTTGATCTGGACAAAGCTAGATCGAAAAAGCCCGCAAAAATTTATCACCAGCTCAAATTTCAAGCGCATAGGTGCAGTTTTTGATTTTTGGTGAATTTTTGGAAATCAAAATTACCTGAGCCAAAAATTTAAAAAAATCAAAATTTTACCAAATTGACCAAGAAAGCAGAAATTTGGAAGTATGACACAAAAGTAGTGCCCCTGTGGCTTTTATTTCTAAGTGAAAAGAGCTAGAGCTAGAGAGATGAATGAAGCGGCGTTGAGTACAGGGTAAAATAAGGGCTTTCCAAAGTGTCTTTGAAAATTTCAGGCCCATGCTCAGGGTGTCCACAAATTGAAAAACTGGTTTGGTCAAAAAAGTCAAACGGGTTTTTATTGGTGCACTGTATTCTACACACTAAGGCGACAAAAATGTGATATAATTTGCAACCAGTTACCAAAAATTACCTAAAAATTGGAGATAGAGAAAAAAGATTGAAACAAAAGCTGTGGGGCATGAAAAATTACACCATTCAGTTCAATCACATTTTGAAACCAGTTCATTGGTTTTTGCATTTAGCAACCAGTTTTTGACAATAATCTAAAAATTGAAGATAGAGAAAAAAGCTTGTAACAAAAGTTGTACCATTTTTGCTGATCAGATTTTGAAAATGGCTAACTTGCAACCAGGTAAATTTTAATGGCTTACTGCGATTTAATGAACCAGTTTCAAAATCTGATCAGCAAAAATGATTCAATTTTTCACACTCTACAACTGAAAATGGAACCTTTGAATACAAAATACACACTTTTTTCTGATTTCAATCTGATCCTGGTCACGTGGTCAAGTTGAAATGAATCCATTGGAATGTCAGGATTTGATCAGATCAAATCATTTTTCACTTGGAGTCCTCTTAGTTTTCCAAAATGTTTAAAATTTCTTTAATCTAGGAATTTTTCATTCTGTATACTCTTAAGTTACCAACAGACTTATTAAAAAACGCCACAATAACTGTAAAGAAGAGACTGCTAGCTTTCTACAATAAAATACTATTAGGTGCTACCATACCTGAAGACTTCCATACAGCAATTGAAGCATATGTTTCCAAAACGCACTACCCTCACAACAATTGTCAACGTCGACATTTACATATACTACATTTTTTTCCAACATATGATGGAAAAGTGATCAATTAATTATTTAGCAGGAATCTTCTATCCGTACAATAGCCAGGTAAATGAAAATTTTCGAAATTTTCTCATTATTTCTGATACCTTGACATGCCATCTTGACATGTAAATGTAAAATTCGATGCTTGAAATTTACATCTACAACTATGTCGACCAATTTTTCAGAATTAAAATTTCTGTTTTAGTGTTTGAAAGTTTGGTAAACATTCAAAAATATGATCTTGTTCAATGAGGAAAACAAATTTTTTAGGGCATTGATGAAATTATTCACTTTTCCACAGTTTGGAGTTGTATATGATATGATGTTGATATTGTGAATGTATTAATTGTTGATGTCAAATTTCTATTTCACATCAACATCAACATCGACATGTCAACATGAAAATGGATTAGTTTAGTACATAGTACTCTTAGATAAAGCATTGCACCATCTTTGATTATACAGACTGTTCATCCGTACTTCTTCGGAGGTGGACTTTGCATCGATGCTGTTTTCAGCACGAGCAATTTAAGCCACATCAGAGGAAATCAGTTTTGGAAAAAAAAATTTTAATTTTAAAACTCTAATTTTATAACTTTACAAAACAGGAGGTCGACATAAATTTTGTTGTGAATGTTGATCCATCCACATCCATCACTTTTGGATCCCCCATGTCAATGTGAATTTCGACCCTGTGTCAAGCCAATAGACCCGTTCGCGTACGAGTGTTGTGTGAATATAGTGGGTGTCTAAGCATTGTTTTTCTATGCAAAAGTTGTCCCGGTGAATCCGGTGAACCCTCACACAACGAAAGAAAAAACGCTTCGACTACGAAATATTAGTTAAATTCACGCTGTACCCGTACGCTTATTAAAACCGAATATCTCACCATGAACCGGTCTATTGTCAACACAAATGCAGATCAACATCAGTCGACAATTACATCAAGAATTAGCTTAACACAGGGTCGAAATTCACATCGACATGTGGCATCCAAAAGTGACGGATGTGGATGGGTCGACATTCACATCAAAATTAGCATGGTCATTGTTGTATGGGATAAGTCCATTTTCAAAGATTCTGAGGTTGCAAGGTCATCTGTGTAGCAGCTGAATTTTTTATATGTTGTGCCCAAAGGTCTTGGCTACAACATATCAAAAAATCAGCCAATTTGGGCCATTTCTACATTTCTAAATTGTACCAAGTACCATGAATTTCTTATCAATATTTTTTTGGACTAGATGCGTTTTGGAAACGTATGCTTCAATTGTAATACCCATTTTCAAAAAATGAAACCAAAATGACCCAGGAAACTACAGTGGAATAAGCCTGCTAAATGCTGCTTACAAAATACTTGCAAAGATGCTAGTGAGAAAAATCAAGAGCCATGTGGAGCCAATAATGTTGGAATGTCAAAATGGATTTCAAAAGGGAAGATTGTGCATAGATGGAATGGAGTATAAGCAACAAAGCTGCTGATGTGGAGAGATGAGAGTATAACCTACAAACCCAAGTGTGCTTCATTGATGTGGAGAAGGCGTACAATCAAGTATAAACTACAAAGGAAGAAATTGTGTCAAAATCCTGAGGAGAATGGAAGTGAATGAACAAATAAAACGCTTAACTGAAGAAATATACACAGATAATGTAATAAGAGTAAGATCTGGAAACATGTTGGATTGGAAGTGAAGAAGATAGGAAGAGGAGGAGTAAGACAGGGATGCCCAATGTCTTGTAGCCTGTTCAACATCTACTTTAACAACATGATTAAAGAATGGCTGAAAACTAAGTGAAAAGGGCTAGACATGTTGTCAAAGTAGATGTTGAACAGGCTACACAACATTGGGCATCCCTGTCTTACTCCTCCTCATCCTATCTTCTTTGCTTCCGACATGTTTCCGGATCTTACTCTTATTACATAATCCATGTTGATTTCTTCAATTGAGCATACTATTTGTTCGTTCACTTTGATTCTCCTCAGGATTTCAAACAACTTCTCCCTGCTATTTGCTGATGATCAGGTGATCTTTGCTGACAACAACGATGACTTGCAGAGAGCGATGTACAACCTTCAGAAAGTAGCAGATAAATATAGCATGAGAATCTCGTTGTCAAAAACAAAGGTGATGGCCTTTGAGGGTAAAGAGCCAATACGCAGTAAAATTGTTGTAAATGGAGTCCCAGTGGAACAAGTCATGAGCTTCAAATATCTAGGGTGCAAGCTATCTTATGAAGGAGAGGTCAATGCACAACTTAAGATCAACAAATTCCTGAGAGTAAGTGGGGTGATGAACCGAGCCATCCCTCCAAGAAAAGTCAGAGCCGAAACTCGAGTAAGAATCTGCAATATGCTGTCAAGACCAATGCTACTGTATGGAAGCGAAACATGGACAATGAGAAAGGATATAAAAAGCAGAGTAACCTCAGCTGAAAGGAGATTCATGAGAGCCATGGCATGATGTACGAGACGTGATAGGAAAAGGAATGATGACATCCTGAAGGAGCTAGGATCTGAGCCAATCATTGGATGGGTGAAAGATAACAGAAAAAATGGCAAAGACATGTTGATAGAATGCCTGAGGAACGGTCCCCTAGAAAAGTCAAAGAATACACTCCAACTGACAGTTGGAGCAGAGAAAGATCAAAGAAAAAACTTGATGATACATCGGCGAGCAATTCTTCTACAGTTTCCCAAACGGGCTGAACAGCTCACCAGGTCAAAGTTCAATGATGATGATGAGGATTTTTGAACAATGTTGCACTTTTTCTCTTTCATGTCGGAAGTTGATTCCAGAAACAACATGATAGTTGGAGTCTATAATTGTGTCTTGAAATTGTTGAACACAGGAACATGATTTTTGGTTAGAAGTCGTCGGTGGTGGGATGCCATAATGTCCAAAAATTACTGAAAACGACCTTGTTTACAATATTTTCGGGGCATTTAACCTCTCAACTCCTCTTTCTGATTAGTCTTGTTGAAAATGAAAAGTACGTATACATACGCGTAGTTAATGCTTTAGATCATGTTATGCATATTCCTCCATTAGACTCCTTTCACAAAATATTTCAATATCTATATGAACTCATCGAAGTTCCAGTCATTTAAACGACTAATTGATCGATCTTTATAAACTCGTGGAGGTAATTTCTCACGACTATAGCCTCGGGTAAAATATGAGTAGGTGTTCATTAAAGAAAACAACATGCTGGCTTGTCAGATATACATATCAAAACTATTCCAACACGTGAGCTATAATTTTGCATGCACAAGTAAAATACATACACTGTACACTCACATACACACATTTAGTCGACCATTGACACCAAGTCTATCATTTTTTGCGCCTTTTCACCAGAACCAGCATAAAATACTTACATCTCATATACCTTCATAATATTTTATATATGTATTCTACCACGCTACGTTAATTGATTAAAGCATCGAGAGAGACCATAAGGCGATAATTTTTCATAAGCTTGATACGTTTTCGATTCGTCGAAATTATAGTATTTACTCTTCGATATAGGTATACGTTGAGGTTGATGGCTCGGTTTGGTTGTCATATCTCCATACAAAGCACTATAAGATCAAAAGTAAAAGTGAATTAAACGGTTTGGAGTCACTGTTTCGTCTTAACTACTTTCTCATTTCGTTTTGTCCACCGACTTGTGCGCAGCACACGTCCTCGTACATGATTTTTTTATCGAGTAGATAAATTTTTTCTAATTAAATATCCCGCACGTATGTGTATTTTGTTGTACCGCCGACGCGATGACGATGAGACGCGGTATTTGTTCAATGTAACTTACCTAGACGTACTTTTAGTTTCGTATGTAACTCGAGTAGGTAAACACAAACACGAAGCGAACCAGTTACACAAAATATGTCAATCTTTTTTTTAAAAATCCTATATGTATATGTTTTTACTATTTGTACAATAGATGGAGATGGTGAAAATACCATCGTAATTTTATTATTAGGATTTAGAATGGAAATTATTTTGTTGTAAAAGCAACTAGGCCGTTAAAAACATAATCGTGTTATGTATCTAACTCGATATAAAATTACAAAATATCAAACATTGACCATTTGATACGCCGTGTTGAATTTTGTCTGCACTTTCTGTACCTGAGCCAGTCATTTGTAACACTCCAATGTTACATTTTTTTTTCATTGTCATTTGATGATTTGAAAGAGTCCAACATAAGCAATAAAATTCCAAATAGAAATAAAAATCCCAAAAGTGGCACTTGTGGAGTTTTGCAAATGGACTGGTTCATTTGTTAGGCTGCCCTTTTTACAAGAGCAAGGTCAGGGTGGATGGCGAACCAAATTCAACGAAGACGTTCATTTTGAGCTGAAAGTCTCTCAGAAAATATTTCAGCTCTTCGGAAGTGCCTCTGGCCCTCTGGAGAAGAGAAATAGATTCTCAAAAGAGAAACCATTTTTGAAAAAATTCGTGGTTTCTTCTCTTTAGCCCCCAATCAACTTGTTGTGAGATAATGGTCCAGTTCCAAAAAATAGTATTTCTTTGAGATTCTGTGTCAACCTACGCCATCAACTTCGAAATTCAAGACCTCCTTCAGGGTTCAGCTGAGCGGTTGAGAATCTGCAAATTGTTCATTTTCGAGTAAATTTTGGTTTTGAAAGTTTGATTTTTAGGGACATTATTCATTTCAAAGGAGAAAACCGGCGTTATTCAGTGACACTTTATTCCAGTTCTACCGCAATGAAAAAATTCTTCTGAGAAAAAAAAACAAAAAACGAAGTGTTTTGTTTGGGGTTAATAAATTTTTCTGTTATAAGGTCCTAAGTATAGTAGATAAAATTGGGGGGAAAAAATCGAAAAAAATTCTCAGATGATGAAATATTTTTAGAATGCAGAGGTGCCAATTTTCCAGTCATTAGTGCAAATTTCAAAAAAAAACTGAAAAATTTTGACAAGTTTTTGGTTATTTTTCTCGATTTTTTAAAATTGACAACAATGATCAAAAATTTGGCACCATTGCATCTCAGTTTTGATCTGCAATATATTCTCGTCGAAAGTGCGCGATGAAACCCACTTGCTCCAAAGCCAACATTTTGGAGATGTGGCTCCAAAGTATGGAACGATATTATCTCTGAAACCGAGGAAATATTTTGGAACTACAGTGATGCCGATTTTCAGGTCGCATAAGTGCCAATTTTAATGAATCGAAAAAAAATTGGCAAGTTTTTGACTATTTTTCTCGATTTTTTGAAATTATTGGCAACACTGACAGAAATTCTCCCATCTGTGTTATTATAAACAGTTTCTTTCAATAATTTGGCTTAAAATACGAAATATTTGAAAAAAATTTGAATTTACCCAAAAATGAGCCTTTTGACTAATTTTTTTTTGATTTTTTGAAATTGGCAACAATGACAGAAATTTTCCTACCTGTGTTATGAACAATTTCTATCAATAATTTGGCTTAAAATACGAAATATTTGAAAACAATTTAAAAACCTAAAAATGAGTCTTTTGACTATTTTTTTTATTTTTTTGAAATTGGCAACAATGACGGAAATTCTCCTACCTGTGAACTATGAACAAATTCTTTCAATAATTTGGCTAAATATACCTACAAAATATCAAGTATTTGAGAAAACAAAAATTAAATTTACCCAAAAATGAGCCTTTGACTATTTTTTTTTGATTTTTTTGAAATTGGCAACAATGACAGAAATTCTCCCATCTTTGTTATGAACAATTTCTTTCAATATGTTGGCTTAAAATACGAAATATTTGGGAAGAAAAAATTTGAATTTACCCAAAGATGAGCCTTTTGACTATTTTTTTTTGATTTTTTGAAATTGGCAACAATGACAAAAATTATCCTACCTGTGTTTTGAACAATTTCTTTCAATAATTTGGCTTGATATACAAAATATCAGGTATTTGAGAACAAAAAATTAAATTTATCCAAAAATGAGCCTTTTGACTATTTTTTTTTTGATTTTTTTGAAATTGGCAACAATGACAGAAAATCTCCTACCTATGTTATGAACAATTTCTTTCAATATTTTGGCTTGGTTTATGCGAAATATTTGAGAACAAAAAATTTAAATTAACCCATAAATTAGTCTTTTGACTATTTTTTTTGATTTTTTTAAATTGGCAACAATGACATAAATTTTCCTATCTGTGTTATGAACAATTTCTTTCAAAGATTTAGCTTGAAATACTAAACATTTGAGAAGAAAAACTTTAAATGTGCCCAAAAGTGAGCCTTTTGACTATTTTTTTTTGATTTTTTGAAATTGGCAACAATGACAGAAATTCTCCCATCTGTGTTATGAACAATTTCTTTCAATAATTTTGCTTGAAATACGAAATATTTGAGAAGAAAAAAATTTTAATTTACCCAAAAGAATGAGCCTTTTGACTATTTTTTTTGATTTTTTTGAATTTGGCAACATCGTAAATTATTTCTTTTAATATTTTGGCTTGGTTTATGCGAAATAAGGTATTTGTGAAGAAAAAATTTTGAATTTACCCAAAAATGAGCCTTTTGCAAATTTTTAACCATTCAGTAGAACCCTAAAAATGGTCTTGGATTTTCCTGGAAATAGTCTGTTTCGACGCAGAATTTCAAATACTTTTTTCCCGAAACAGGTTGAGTAAGGGTTGGAGCAATGCTTTCTCTCTTCGAACCCATATCTGCTCTCCAGTGGCACCTCCGAACCTGAAATTTTTTCTGAGCGATTTCTGACTCAAAATGAATATTATTTCCACTGAATTTGGTCAAAAAAAATTCGAAATCTTCCCAACATCTTTCTTTCACAATCCACCATAATTTATTACCGCAATAGAAACAGCGCAAAAAACGAAGAATAATTTAATTACCTGTACGACTCTTTACCTATATTGTACATATATTTACTCATTGTTTTGTTTTTATCAGGGATGAAATGGCGGTCCGTGTACTCAACTTGTGTTTTTGAATCTGACTTTGGGTTCACATTGAACTGCGGGTTCAAGAAATCGAGTATATTCCGAGTTCGAAACTTAGGAGGGGTGAAAAGTTATTTTGGGCTTGGTAAGTCGGATTTAATAATAGACTACAATCATAAAACCGAGAAAGTGTACATCATACGATATTTAAGTGAACTTCGAGCGGACCCCCATTGATTCCAAATTCTGTGTACATATTGCATGCATCGCATCGATCAACATTTTTATATATCAACAATAAATTTCCAAACTCTGTCTACACACGTCCTCTTGCTTTGTACATACAAAGGTTGCAATAATTTTCATCGTCGAGAAATATGTACCTATTTTGTACTACATATTTTTGGATGACCGCTCGTAATTTTCGCTCAATTGATGGTATTACGGATTACATAATGCTCAATATGTATAAGACCGCTGGGCTTCGTATCATTATGTACATTTTTTTAATGAATAGTTGCACGTTTACGTTTAATATAAAATTACAATCGAAAATACCTACCATCGAGAAACGCATTCTACAGATCTACAGACGACGTAAATATTTCTAAACGTTGGATACCTTTACCTACCTTGCACCATACTTGAATTGAGTGCTCTTTTCTCTCGATCAATTATTTGTAGATGTGATCTCATCGATGTCAGGTTTACCTACGAGTGTTTAAAATCGCCATCTCGATCAGATGATGACTTTAATTCACTGTACGTAGTACGTACAATACCTACCTTGAAGTAATCATCTTTCTTAAATGATGAAGTAATTTTTAAAATGCCCTAAAAAAATTCGAGGTGAGCGAGCTTCCTTTTTCTCTAGACCTGAGACACGCGCCTCCGCTTCCATAATGAAGTGTATGGGTGGTTTGAGAAATTTATTGTTGTTGTAGTCGTCGTTTTTGTTTATTTTTATGTGCTTACTTTACCTACGTAATTGAGTAGAGGTAGCTGTGGGTACTAAATGCATTTTGTGAAAGTAATGGAGTTGAAGATTGACTATTTATTGAGTATAACGATGTCATATCTATAATTTGAAGTGATGAAGAGGGGAAAGAAGTGTGTGTTTGAATTTTTTTTCACAAAATCCGAAACATTATCCTAATTTTTCAGTGAATTGATATTATCTCTGATCGAAATGGCGATATTGACTCGTCTTAAAAACTGTCAAGGTCAAAACTGATGACTTGTCTTTGATCAAGTTCCCTATCTTCCCATTTCCAGAAAATAGGTAAACGTAGAGATAGGTATGACTCGAAGAAAGATTAGAAAATATCGAAAAATTACCATAAAAGCTGAAGAAAATGAAAAAGTGGGTGAAGGAATAAAAGACGAAAAAAGTAGCTTTTGAGTAATTTTGTAAAAACAGTGCTCGTGCTTGGTTACTTTTTTTCCAAAATTTTGATAACCAAAGGTACTTTTTTTAAAAGAATTTCCAAAATCCAATTTTTCTAAATCTCGGCCACACTGCGTAAAAAAAGCAAGAAATATATTTCGTTTTTTGCCAAAAATACTGAAATAGTAATACAGCAACGAATCCTGTCCTTTTCAAAGGTGCAAATAGCCTCATTTCTTGCTATTTCTTCGCAAAAAATTCCAAAAAGTTCATTTTTTCCCAAAAAGATCCCAGCAATTTTTTTTTTTGGTACAGTATTATGAATTGTCAAAAATGAAAATTAGCGTTTTTTTCAACTAGAATTGCGTTCAAGTAGGTATCACTTTTCTGCCAATAATTTCTTGAAAGTTTTTCTTTTTTTTGCTGAAATTGTTAAAGTTTTGTTTTTTAGCAAAATTGCTGAAAAATCAAAATTTTTCTCAAAAATTGAGCACTCCCAAGTTGAGTTTTTGTTTGCCAAAAATTCCATAGATGTCTGGCTTGTTTACGAAAAAGATACAAAATATCCCAATTATTTTTTGATAGAAATTTCGAAAAAATATCACTTTGTCAGTAATTGCCAAAAAGTCTTGTTTTTTGTTGAAATTTTCACAGTCTTTATTTTCAACAAATATTCCGGTTTTTTTTTTGAAAAATTTGCTACAAAGTTCCATTTTTTTCCTCAAAAATTACACAAAAGTCACGCTTTTTTGGTTGAAAATGTCAAAAAAAAATAGTGGCACCTTCGTCATTGATTCGCTAAAATTTTGAAAATTTCTGTGATTTTTTCCATCAAAAAGTTGTCAAGTCATTTTTTTTTGGCAAACGTTACAAAAATGTATAATTTTTGGGAACTAATTGCCAAAAAGTTGTGCTTTTTGCTGAAATTGTGTAAATTTCTTTCGACTTTCATTCAAGTGCAGATTTTTATTAAAAACGAAAAGTTTTTATTTCAATGAGTTGTTGTCTTCGATGAATTGATTTTCCCATGTTTTGTTACTTTTTTCGTTACTTTTTGGTAACTTTTTCGACATTTTTAGGTTACTGAAGTTACTTTTTTTCGGAGGAAAAAATTGGTGGGAGCCTTGTAGAAACGAGACTTTTGTTTTGTAGACCTTGAAAAAAAAAAGGACTTCTTAGACAGATGAGGCAAAAATCAATGCTTTTTGGACGTTTCGGTAGTATGACACAAAAGTAGTGCCCGCCGTGGTTTTATTTCTAAGGGGAAAGAGCTGGTGAGATGAATGAAGCGGCGTTGAGTAGGGAAAAGTAAGGACTTTCAAAGGCGACCTTGAAAATTTCCGGCTCATGCACAGGGTGTCCACAAATTGAAAAACCGATTTGGTTGAAAAAATTCAAACTGGTTTTTATTGCCGCAATGTATTCTACATACTAAGGCGACAAAAACGTGATATGAATTTTTGAAACCGGTTCATTAATTAGCAACCAGTTAACAAAAAATACCCAAAAATTATAAATGGAGAAAAAAGCTTGAAACAAAAGTTGTAGAGCGTGAAAATTTACAGAATTCTGTCCATCTAATCACATTTTGAAACCGGTTCATTGGTTCGTATATAGCAACCAGTTTTTGACAATCACCTAAAAGTTGAAGATAGAGAAAAAAACTTGAAACAAAAGTTGTAGAGCATGAAAAATTGAACCATTCTCGCTGGTTGTATTTTGAAACCGGTTCATAATCTGCAACCAGTTATCAAAAATTACCTGCAAATTCGAGTTCGAGAAAAAAGCTTGAAATAAAAGTTTTGGGGCATGAAAAATTACACAATAATTGTGTTCAATCACATTTTGAAACCAGTTCATTGGTTTGCATTTAGCAACCAGTTTTTTCTTTTTGACAATCACCTAAAAATTGAAGATAGAGAAAAAAGCTTGAGAAAAAAGTTGTAGAGTGTGAAAAATTGAACCATTTTCGCTGATTGGATTTTGAAACCAGTTCGTTAATTCGCAGCCAGTTATAAAAAATTACCTAAAAATTGTAGATAATGAAAAAAGTTTGAACCAAAAGTTGTAAGGCATGAAAAATTACACATTTTAGTTCAATCACATTTTGGAACCGGTTCATTGGTTTGCATTTAGCAACCAGGTTTTTACAATCACCTAAAAATTGTAAATATAGAAAAAACTTGAGAAAAAAGTTATAGAGCGTGAAAAATTGAGCCATTTTCGCTGATTGGATTTTGAAACCGGTTCATTAAATTGCAGCAAGCCATCAAAAGTTAGATCATCAAAAATGGTTCAATTTTTCACGCTTTACAACTTTTGTTTCAGGTTTTTTTCTCTATCTCCAACTTTTAGGTGATTGTCAAAAACTGGTTGCTAAATACGAACTAATGAACCGGTTTCAAAATGTGATTAGATAGACAGAATTCTGAAAATTTTCACGCTCTACAACTTTTGTTTCAAGCTTTTTTCTCTATCTACAATTTTTGGGTATTTTTTGTCAACTGGTTGCAAATTAATGAACCGGTTTCAAAAAATTCATATCACGTTTTTGTCGCCTTAGTGTGTAGAATACATTGCGCCAATAAAAACCAGTTTGAATTTTTTGCATAAACCGGGTTTTCAATTTGTGGACACCCTGTGCAAGTGTGCATGGGCCTGAAATCTTCAAGGTCGCTTTTGAAAGCTCTTATTTTTCCCTACTCAACGGCGCTTCATTCATCTCTCTAGCTTTTCCCCCTTAAAAATAAAAGCCATCGGGCACTACTTTTGTGTCATACTATATTATATCACCTTGTTGGCAATTTTGGCAAAAATTACCACCATTTGACTGTTTTATATAGAAAGTAATTATTCCTGAGAATTTTGACAAAGAAACATGAGAACTTGTTTTGGTAATTTTGAAGAGAAAAAACATTTGGTATTTTTTTGGGGGGGGGGAGGGAAGGAATTTTTGAGCAAAGTGGCAAGAAAGAGGCTATTTTACAATTTTTGCCTTTTCTGACAATTTTACCAAACATTGGAACTTTTTTTGTCAATTTTGACTAAAACGAACACTTCTTGACTACTTTGCCAAAAATTGACGCTTTTTAGTGTTTTTTTTTCTTTCTTCAGAAATGGAAACTTTTCGGCTTGTGTAAATTTGGCCAAAAAAAACCTGAACTTTGGGAAGTGAGTTTGGCAAAAATAAGAAGACTTCTGTGTGTCAATTTTGGTACAAAAAGAGGACTTTTTGAATAGATGAGGCGAAAATCAATTCTTTTCGGATGTGTTAGGTGGGGAAGGGATACAAAAAGTTATGGGCTTACAATTTTTTTGAGAATTGGTGTGCCTCCTGCTCCTCCCCTCCCCCCCACCCCCTCAAAAAAAAGGTGATAGAAAATGGTCCAGGTATACCTACTTATTGGTTTCACAGCTCAAAGATGTACATAAACTCATAACCTTTTGAAAATAAAATTAATAATTTCTTTTCATTAACTGATATTTTCCCGAAACCCTGCAAATAAGTAAATAGATGAAATTTGCACGAAATAGATTTTTTAATGAATTCTCATCACGTACAGGTTTTAGCCTGGGGGATGAATTGGGCTTCAAAGAATCGCTTTCGAATTCTGAAGGTTCGAATCGTCGTTCAGCGCCTTCTGGTAGAAGCGCTGCCGGATACTTTCAACCATTATTGACTACAACACCGAAAACGGAAAACAAAGTAATTAAAAGAAAATAACATTATTATTATTAAAGACGTATACCCACCTGTATATGGTACATAGAGTATCATCTATACACATACAGTAGGTATACAATAAAGTCACGACGATTATTGATTTTTTTTCTCCGAATTAACTTTTTATGATGTATTTGTAGCAGATTGCATCGAACAGGTCGAGTCATGCGATTAATATTAGAGCCCCGGGAAGTCGTCATGCGCCAGTTTCACTAATGACTGTGCCACCGTTCAGGCCGATTCATCCAGGAGATCATAAGTTGAATAGGCCGACCAGGATAACGAAAGTTAGAGACGAAGATCCCGTTACTATCGTAGCAGTGCCGGCTTTTGCGGCTTTACCTCAGTCAATTGCAAAAGTTCCTACATTAACGAATAAACCAGACGCGCAGACCGTTTTACAGAGTTTACTACAGAATGGAAATAGTGCAGGGAATAGTAATAGTAATAATAATGGAAATAATAGACGTATTTCGGTGAGTTATGGTCACTTATTTTTATGAAATAGTTCAGGTTATTACGGATCCGAACGAAACAAAAATTAGACGAATATAGGACAAAGGACAATCAGTACAATCACAAATTTTTTAAACACCTGCAAAGTGCATTTTTCGATTTTTGGTGAATTTTTAAAAATCAAATTTATCTGAGCCAAAAATTAAAAAATTAAAAATGTTACCGAATTGACCTTGAATGCCGAAATTTGGCGTATACCTTATTTTCGACCTGCTAAATCGATTGGGAACGGTTTCAAATCGTTTCAAGCAGTTCTGGAGCCTCCAGCAGATTTTTGAAACTTGAAATTTCCACAAAATTTCATCAAATGCAGTTGGAAAGTCAAACTTCTTTTGTAAATTAATTTCAATACGCCATACAGTTGAATGCAGGAATATTTCTAGTCGTTTTGTTTGGAAGTTGCTGGAGCCTCCAGGAAATTTTTAAACCGTGAAATATTCACAAAATTTCATCAAATATAGTTCAATGTACGAATTCACTCCACACAGTTCGTGCTGAAGTTGATTCTGAATGATTTTGTGGAATTTCTTAAAAAAACAAAAGTTTTTAAAAAGCCGCTGGAGGCTGCAAAACGGATTGAAATCTGCCTGCAATTCCATTTTTCTCTGCAATCGACTTCATAGAGTATTGATATTGAAATTAGTTCACAGAGTGAATTTCGTTTTTTCAAGTCCTTTTGATCGTAGTTTCAAAAATTTGTTGGATGCTCCAGAACTACTCAAAACGATTTGAAACCCGTTTCCAATCGATTTGACTGGTCGAAAATAAGGTGTATCTCAAATTTCAGTTTTCTAGGTCAATTTGGTGAAATTTAAATTTTTTTCAATTATTGTTTTTGGCCTTTTGATTCTTAAAAATTCACCAAAAATAGGTAGAGCCGATATTTTCTAAACCATACAAAAGCAGATCGAAACATCAGGCAAAAATTTAACACCTGTCAGAATTTCAAGTGCAAAAGTGCCTTTTTCGATTTTTGGTGAATTTTGTGAAAATCAAATTTAGGCCAAAAATGAGGAAAAAAATCAAAATTTTATCAAATTGACCAAGAAAGCTGAAATTTGGGATATACCCTATTTTCGACACGCCAAATTGATTGGAGACTGTTTCAACCCGTTTTGAGCAGTTCTGGAGCCTCCAGCAGATTTTTGAAACTCGAAATTCTCACAAAATTGCATCAAATGGAGATGGAAAGTCGAAATTCATTCTGCGAACTAATTTCAATACGCTAGGAAGTCGACTGCAGGTGGATTTCAAGTCGTTTTGGAGCCTCCAACGACTTTTTGAAAATTACTGGAGTCACTGGATTTTTGAAACTTGAAATTCCCACAAGATTTTATCAAATAGAGTTAGCAAACTAATTTCAATACGATTTGAAGTCGATTGCATGGTGGTTTCAAATGGTTTTGAAGCTTCCAGTTACTGTTCGGTGATTTCAGTTTTCCAAAAAACGCCATATAACTTTTCAAAAAGTCGCTGGAGGCTCCAAAACGACTTTAAACCCACCAGCAGTCGACTTCATAGCGTATTGAAATTAGCTTACAGAATGAATTTCGGCTTTCCATCTCCATTTGATGAAATTTTGAGAAATTTCAAGTTTGAAAAATCTACTGAAGGTTCCAGTACTTTTCAGAAAGTCGCTGGAGGCTTCAAAACTACTTGAAATCAATCTGCAGTCGACTTCGTAGCGTATTGAAATTAGTTTGTAGAATGAATTTTGGCTTTCCAACTTAATTTGATGACATTTTAGAGAAATTTCAAATTTCAAAAATCTACTGGAGGCTCCAGTAATTTTCGAAAATTTGCAGGAGGCTCCAAAAGACTTGAGTTGCAGAGTAAATTTCGGCCTTCCAACTCAATATGATGAAATTTTGTGGGAATTTCGAGTTTCAAAAATCTGCTGGAGGCTCCAGTACTTTTCAGAAAGTCGCTGGAGGCTCCAAAATGACTTGAAATCAACCTGGAGTCGACTTCGTAGCGTATTGAAATTAGTTTGTATAATGAATTTTGGCTTTCCGACTTAATTTGATGAAATTTTAGGGAAATTTCAAATTTCTAAAATCTACTGGAGGCTCCAGTTATTTTCGAAAATTTGCCGGTGGCTCCGAAAGACACTAGTTGCAGAGTGCATTTTGGCCTTCCAACTCAATTTGATGAAATTTTGTGGGAATTTCAAGTTTCAAAAATCTCCTGGAGGCTCCAGTAATTTTCAAAAAGTCGCTGGAGGCTCCAAAACGACTTGAAATCAACTTGCAGTCGACGCCGTATCGTATTGAAATTAGTTTGTAGAATAAATATTGGCTTTCCGACTTAATTTGATGAAATTTTAGGGAAATTTCAAATTTCTAAAATCTACTGGAGGCTCCAGTTATTTTCGAAAATTTGCCGGTGGCTCCGAAAGACACTAGTTGCAGAGTGCATTTTGGCCTTCCAACTCAATTTGATGAAATTTTGTGGGAATTTCAAGTTTCAAAAATCTCCTGGAGGCTCCAGTAATTTTCAAAAAGTCGCTGGAGGCTCCAAAACGACTTGAAATCAACTTGCAGTCGACGCCGTATCGTATTGAAATTAGTTTGTAGAATAAATATTGGCTTTCCGACTTAATTTGATGAAATTTTGTCGGAATTTTGAGTTTCAAAAATTTTCTGGAGGCTCCAGAACTGCTCAAAACAGTTTGAAATATTTTCCAATCGATTTGGCAAGTCGAAAAATGGGTATATCTCAAATTTCAGCTTTCTTGGTCATTTTGGTAAAATTTTGATTTTTTCCCCTCATTTTTGGCCTAAAGATTTTCAAAAATTCACCAAAAATCGAAAAAAGCACTTTAGCACTTGAAATTTTGGCAGGTGATAAGTTTTTGCCTGCTCTTTCAATCTACTTTTGTACCTACGGTATTAAAAATGTTGTGCAAGTCCTATGTTGGAACGCCGAACGCAAAATCTGCGATTTTGGCTGACCTGTAAATCAAAATTGCCGCCATTTTGTAAATGGCAAGTTTTTTTGAGGACAAGGGCTAAAAAAATGTTCCTTAGGAACTCCCCATTTAAGAAAAAAAGTTGTCCCGGAGGATCGACGGGGGGGTACAATAGATCCTTATGCGGGCTCCCCGACTAACATAATATACTTTGCTCTCATTTCTCAAAATTTTGGTCACTTTTTCTCAAATTTTTGGCCACTTTTTTGCTAATTTTTAGTCACTAAAGTCACTAAAAAAAAAAATTAAACAGTGGATTTCATGCCTGTTAGATCAAATAAGTACCGAGTTATCGATTTCAAAAATTGATCTAAAAAAAATGAAAATGAGTTCAAGCTGGTTTGGTACAGAAGGAAATGTTGAGCACACAGCAGGAAAGCCCTCTTATCGATATTTTTAACTTATTTATTCCAAAAAAAGGCACACCTACATCATTATCACGTCCCATAGAATCGTTCAATACCACAGTCGATTTCGGATCCGGCCCAAAAACCGATTTCACCCGATTAATATTTCCTCCTCATTCTAATGTTTCATTTTTTGGTCTCGGCAGTTCACCGCATTAAACGGCCAACGCGACAACGACATCGCCTCCAACTCGATATCTCAACTGAAAGTCGTCTCGCCGTCAGCTCCTGCTCCTCCGGCAGATCCCTTGTTACCAGAAGCCGTAGGACACGCGTTGAAAAGCGTCGCTCAAGCGACCAACATCAGCGCCGATGCCCTACTCGCCTCGATACAATTACGCCAGCAACAAATGCTCTACCAGCAGCAGAAACAACTGCAAGCTTTGGCCGCCGCCGCCACCACCACCACCTCGCCCAAACCCATCTCGACCACTTCGACCACAACCACCCCTCCGCCAACCACACCGGCCGCTTTTCAAAATAGCAACGAATTAACAGCTTCGAAAAATATCATCTCGAAACCTGCACCGAAACAGAAATACTCGTTGACCGGTATTCATAAAGTGATGAACGCTCCCAAAGAATACTATCCGGTCAATTACGATAAAAATTTCGACGATAATTTCACCTCCAGGGTCGAATTACCCGATACAGCTTTCAGTTGCGGTGATCAGAAACATTTTCCAGGATTGTACGCCGACGAAGACCTTAATTGCATGGTAAGCTACACTAAGAAACGTACTGGCAATTAATTAAGACTGTGTTTCCGTTCGTTAAAATGTGTCATCGTGTAAACGAGTCGATCGAATCGATGGGTACAAAATTGACATTTTTTCGTCGGTCTCAGGGTCCCCCCTTCCCCTCTGACCATTCTAGAATGCATGTAAGTATTCGTATCGTGTAACTTTCGTTTTCGACGACGACGACGTTGGATTTCCTGATTCTTCGAATCTCTTCCATTTTGTTCCCTGGTATGGTATGCATCTTGCACCTAATTTTTTTCTCACTTCCATTAAAATATTTGGAAGAAACTATAAAAATTTAACAGTCGAATATTTCGAATGAATTACGCGATCGAATTGTGCAATTTGACGCGTTCTTCGAGAAAGCATCGTCTCTGGAACCATTTTGACGTTTGAATATTTGAGAAAGTGATCAACGGTTTCCATACCTACGAATAAGAAATACTAGACGATGATTAAAAATATGTCTAGTTATACGAATGGTAGGTAAAAGTGACCCTATACGTAGGTATAATGACGTCCATTTTTCACAAACGAACATCGTACCTATGTACCTACCTATTTACATACGTATCGTCGTCGGCCCAATACACCATTTACCTATTTTAACAACCGTGCTACGTGCAAAGAAATATACTACTTACTACTTATGCTCTTTCGAAACACCAATCTACGTTTTACGACTTAATTATTCCTCCAGCAACAACAACGACCACTAAATCTTCGTGGCAAGATTTCAAATCTATCGATTAACACGTTGCTGGCTCTTTGTATATTATACCTATCTCAATTCATCGTGTAGTATTCGATTTCACGAACCTATCTTAACATTATACAGTACCTACATATTAACTTGGCTAATAATTCGATTCAATTCGCAGGTATTCCACGTGTGTGCCCTGACAGACGATGGTCTGGTAATGAAGAGTTTCCTCTGCCCAGAGTCGACGCTTTTCGATCAAACGATCCTGAAATGCAACTGGTGGTTTTACGTAGACTGCAAAGCATCGAAAAAATTATACGATAGTAATATACCGATATCGAAAAGCTACCAGTTGATGAAAGCGCTGACATTTTTCTCATCGTATTCGAAAAACGATAAAAGCCAATCTAGTTGAAAAATACGTGCTGTTTTGATTTTTTAACTGCCAGTGATAGTCTTTATTTATTTTGTAATTTTAAGATTTTTTTTATCTATGTTTTATTTATTTTGTTTTTTCTCCCTTTCTTCCCCCCCTTCTTTATTATTTTGTTTCCTTTTGTTTTATATTTACGTATATTATGGAAGGATGATGATGGTACGTGAGAAGTACATACGTGTGACATCGTGTGTGTGGTGTTACGATTATTTTAGTGTACGTACCTGCGTGCGATAAGCATCGATGACTTTTCTTCTTATTCCCATTTGATTGATACCTAGTTGTAATTGTAAATAATCCGCGATGTAATTCATAATGGATGTGTAGAATCAAAATTAGTAATTTTTCTATAATATTCGTGTTCGTAGGTTTCTGCAATCATAATACATGATAGTTTTTTAATAAAAATGAAAAAAAGAGGTATTAGATTGTCGAATTTAATTGCGTGCGTTTTGTCGTCGATTTCCGAAGTGGAAAAATGATAATAAATTCGAATCTGATTTGAGAAACATGTTATTTTGTTTTTCTTTTCCACCTTGAAATCAATTGAGACCAATTTGTGTTTTTTGTTGTAAGGAGCAATTTATTTTGCCATAACAAAAAGTGAACAAATTGCAAAAAAAAACTATAGTCGCGGGAGCCCGCATAAGGATTTATTGAACCCCCTCCCCAAACCGTCGATCCACCGGGACAACTTTTTTCTTGAAGGGGGAGTCCTGAGGAACATTTTTAGCCCTTGGGCTCAAAAACAAACGTGGCCTTACTTACAAAATGACGGCCACTTTGATTGACAGGTCAGCCGAACTGGCAGATTTTGCGTTCCAACACAGGACTTGCACTAAATTTTTTAAACCGTACAAGTGTGGATCAAAAGATCAGGCAAAAATTCATCACCTGTCAAAATTTCAAGCGCTGAAGTGCCTTTTTCGATTTTTGGTGAATTTTTGAAAATCAAATTTAGGCCAAAAATGGAGGGAAAAAATCGAAATGTTACCAAATTGACCAAGAAAGCTGAAATTTGAGATATACCCTACTTTCGACACGTCAAATCGATTGGAAACTATTTAAACCCATTTTGAGCAGTTCTGGAGCCTCCAGCAGATTTTTGAAACTCGAAATTCTCACAAAATTTCATCAAATGGAGTTGGAAAGCCAAAATTTACTCTGCAAACTAATTTCAATACGCTACGAAGTCAATTGCAGGTGGATTTCAAGTCGTTTTGAAGCCTCCAGCGACTTTTTGAAATAACTGGAGCCTCCAGTAGATTTTTGAAACTGGAAATTTCCCAAAATTTCATCAAATGGAGATGGAAACCCGAAATTTATTCTGCAAACTAATTTCAATTCGCTACGAATTCAACTGCAAGTGGATTTCAGGTCGTTTTGGAGCCTCCAGTGACTTTTTGAAAATTACTGGAGCCTCCAGAAGATTTTTGAGACTTGAAATTCCCCAAAATCCAAAATTTACTCAGCAAACTAATTTCAATACGCTACGAAGTCAATTGCAGGTGGATTTCGAGTCGTTTTGGAGCCTCCAGCAACTTTTTGAAAATTACTGGAGCCTCCAGTAATTTTTGAAACTTGGTATTTACCCAAAAGTTCGTAAAACGGAAATGGAAAGCCGAAATTTACTCTACACTCCAATTTTAACACCTTCTGAAGACGACTATAAGTGAGTTTAAGTCATTTTGGAGCCTCCAGCAACTTTTTGAAATTCCTGGAGTCTGTACCAAATTTTTGAAACTTGAAATTCCCACAACATTTTATGAAATGGAGTTGGAATGCCGAAATTAACTCTGCAAACAAATTTCAATACGCTACCAAGTCGTCTTCTGATGAATTTCGTCGTTTTGGAGCCTCCAGCGACTTCTTGAAAGTTTGTCTGGCGTTTTTTGGAAAATTGAAAATTAAAAAGTACAAGCTAGTCATATTGAAATTAGTTTGCAATTGATGAAATTTTGGGAAATGTCAAGTTTCAAAAATCTACTGGAGACACCAGTAATTTTCAAACAGTCGCTGGAGGCTCCAAAACGACTCGAAATCCACCTGCAATTGACTTCGTAGCGTATTGAAAATTAGTTTGCTGAGTAAATTTCGGATCTTGGGAAATTTCAAGTCTCAAAAATCTACTGGAGGCTCCAGTAAGACTCCAAAACGACCTGAAATCCACCTGCCATTGACTTCGTAGCGTATTGAAATTAGTTTGCAGAGTAAATTTTGGCTTTCCAACTCCATTTGATGAAATTTTGTGGGAATTTCTAGTTTCAAGAATCTGAAGGAGGCTCCAGAACTGCTCAAAACGGGTTGAAACGGTTTCCAATCCATTTGGCAAGTCGATAATAGGGTATATCCCAAATTTCAGCTTTCTTGGTCAATTTGGTAACATTTTGTTTTTTCCCCCCATTTTTGGCCTAAATTTTATTTTCAAAAACTCACCAAAAATCGAAAATAGCACTTTAGCACTTGAAATTTTGACAGGTGGTGAATTTTTGCTTGATCTTTCGATCTACCTTGGGTACAATTTTTGCGAAGAATAGAATTTTTTTGAAATTTTGACTATAAACAAAACTTTTTTGGTGATTTTAATTGAAAAGCAATACAATCGCCTGAAACAAAGAAGAAACTTTTTAGCAATTTTCACAGAAAATGAGGGTTTCAAAATTCAAACATTTCGGCTGAAAATTGTTTTTTTTTTCCTAGATGTAGAATTTTTTCAGGAAAGTTTGACTTAAACTAGCATTCTCCATTAAGACGTTAAAATGATGGTAACTTTTCTTATTTATTTTAGCTTTAATATAAAATGTGAGACAAAAAAATTTTGCTAAAAATTGAAAATGACGATAATTTTTCATTTCTAGTTTCATTTTTATTTTTCAATTGTTATTTTAGTTTTTGACCTCATGGTCTCGAAATATCCGGAAGCCAACTGGAAAACTGAAATTATCTATTTTTATCATAAAAACAATATCCAAGCATTACTTTTTCCGTTCGTAAGACGTATTTCTCGCTCATTCCCTGAAAAAAAAAAAAAAAAAACATACCTAAATGAATAAATAAATAAATGCGCACCTTTCTACAGAAATAAATATTTTATTACGTAATACTCGTCTGAATTCACATTATTTCTCTAAAAACTATTTGTTCGATTCAAATTTAAAAACTATACATTTAAAAAAAGAAAAAAACACATACAATAATAAGTACATAAAAGGAAGATGAATTAAAATAATTATGTACTGATATAGGAACCTAAAAAGTTGAGCGTAAAATATAATAGATTGGAAATCTACATAAATGTACGATTCACAGGCAGAAATTCAGTATTCTATCATATCATACACACACATCAAACACATGGCGGTATGCGGTAACAACAATGGCCTGGTAAATGTGATTTGATCGTACTGGTATTAGGAATATTTAGCGTCCAGTTTTTGTACAGTAAAACGTAATACAGGTTTAAAAAATAGCATAAAAATTTGTCAAAAAAGCAACAAAATAAAATAAAAAGATCGAGCATCACAAAATAATTGAATTTGTCGCCTCATCTTGGCGATATGTTGGTTGAGAATTTTTAATATGAATCAATGAGAGTTTTGCGAAGGAAAAATTTGGACGAACGAAATTTTAAATATCACATTTTTAAGAAAAATACGTACACAAAAAGTTACCAAGTTCGTAAGAGTTGAAAAGTATCCTTAAGTTATAAAACGGCAAGACAAAAGGCTTCGATCAACATCAAGTTGAGATTAATACTGCAAAAAAATACTGAAAATTAAACTTGTAAATTAAAAACATACAAAAGCGTTTGTTTTAAAAATAACGTTCTCGGAATTCTCAATAGAAAAATTAACGAATAAATTTCAAAAAAAAATTTCATTCGGGAAGAACCTTACGTACGAAGATAGAAAGGTGTTTGCAAAATTTTCAGCGCAGTTTTTTTTTTTTTTTTTTTCATTTCTGAAAATTCCATATAATTGTGAAAAGTATTGTGATACGATGGGGATTGAATTTGATCAGAATCTGATGAACTTTTCGTTGAACTTGAACTGAGGGATGGACCTGGAAATCAGATCAACATTTTTGTAAAATTTCACAAATGGGGACTAAGTGCTTCGGAACAACGTGTAGAATAGAAAGAACGATCAGTGTTGATAAATGTTCGAAATTTGGAAATTCATTCGTCGATTTTCTCCGAAACAAAAGTCGAATAAAATACAATAATACGAGTAAGTACAAACGGTACAAAAAAAATTAAAAAATCGAATCGTAACCACACGTTACACGTTCGCAGCGATAAACTTGTGTAAAAATAAGAGTAAAAAAAAAACTCGATAAAAACAAACTGAGATCAGATTATTTCTGGTAGAGGAGGAAACCTGCACCTAAAAAAGTAGACTCGCCAAGATGTGGGAAGCATTAATCGGTAAACATTTTCTTCGCGTAACTCGTAAGAAGCGATATTTCGCTAGGTTCGTTGTTGGAAATATGGCTCAATTCGATACCATCGGCGGCTGAACTTTGTAAATCAACCTCGGAAGCCCATTGCTTATGAGACGGAGCGTACAAAATCATCAACGCCAATATGTACACGTTCCACATACCGTAGACACCGGTAAGAAAAGCCGACGTGAACTCTATCTCGATCTCTTCGTTCCATTTCCAACGACCTTCGGAGACTTGATCCAATATAAATCCGATTATCGTCATCGCGGCGCAGGCTAAGGTGGCCAACATTAGGAATTTAAATCGGTAAATGATACCTTCGTAGTGAAGTCTTCGTACGCTGGACATACTCGGAAGAGCGGATCGTTTAATGCTTATGTTGCAGAACACTCTCCAAATCATGTAACATAAAAATATGAAGTAAAAACTGGCCGATATACCTGCGCAGATAATGAACGTTAGAGCTAAATTAGTATCCAATTTGTTTACCCAAATCGAATAGAACGCATTCGTTATCTGCGATCCTTTTTCAAACAAATCGAATACGAGTAGAGATGCGCAACCGATGGCCACGGCGCTCAAATGTTTCCAATAGGTTCGCAAGTGATGAGGTGTAGGATCTTGGATCATCAAGTGTTCGCCAGCAAACACCAACCAAAACGATAACAAGGCTGCGTAGAATATACCTTGTCTGATATCTTGATACAACGACATGAACGGTAACTCGAAGAACAACGTGAATAATTCGACCGGAAGATTTAAAAACGTCAACGTAGCTCCCAAAGACAGCAACATGTATTCGAGTAACACCGGAGCCCGATTCAATTGCTTGACTCGATTCCAAAACCAAACCATGGTTAAAATGATGAGCGGAGTGAAGGCGGTCTTCATAGTGAACCAAACTTTGGTAAATCCACCGTTTTGATTAATAGCAACGAGCCATATATCAGTGACTCGTCCCAAATCGGCGTTCGTCGGTTTACCGAGTTCCGCCGGTAGTCGAATATTAACGACGTAATAATCGTGATGCAAAGATGCCAATTCGAATAAAGGCACGATTTTACACTCGTAATCGTATCCGAGTGTTTTATGATCAGCAACGCATTCCAAATGTCTTTCGACGATACCTTGCGAGTAGATTTTCCAATCACCGCTGGAGTCTTCGTCATTTCTATAGGCTAGTTTTACATCTAACGTTAATAATAAATCGGACGGCATCTCGTGAGTGCTATCGTACTCGATATCGAAGTGCAATACTCCTAATAAGTTCTGCTGCCATCTAGAGTAATCCAGAACCATATTACTTCTAGGATTTGGTAGCTGGAACATGAATACTATTTGATTCGCCACCTGCACTTTGCTATCGATTTTACTAATAATGTTCGGACAGCCTTCTTTAGTTTGAGCTCCTTTGCTGTCCCGGTTGTAAAATACTCTACTCGTATCGTTCGAGAGGCATTTTTGCGCTAGAATACTGTCAGCTGTCGATGGAGAAGGTGCGATCAAACCACCGATGAGGAAACATGTTAGTTGCAAAATCGCTAAAATGCAAACCAGCACGAATAATTTTCTGCCGCTGAGGTTCTCTAGAATTACTCCAGGCATTGCGAACGTTCGATCTGTAAGAGGAAAAATTTGAAATAACGAAAAATATAACCGTAGTGATTCACCGGTGTTTGGATTTCTGAGAAAATGCATTATAAAATTACCCTGTAAGCAAAATTGTAGTCGCCGGAAGCCTCGTTCTGTCAAATAAATTCATCAGCTCAACACTGTAGAATACTTTTTACAATAATTCTACATATTATTATGATAATCATCATATTAATAACTTTGAAATAATATAATCATTGTGCAAAAGTTCGAAAACTTTTAAAACTGATAAAAAAACACTTCAAGTTCAATAAAAACAATAAACAAACAAAAAAATCACAGGTGGAAAGGGAGGAGAGGGAGGGAGACTCGAGAAGTGCACTCGTAATTTTACATTATGCCACATTTCACAGAAAAGTAAGATAAAGGTGAAAACTTCAAAATACGTCAGTCAACGGTCAATGTAACCAAACGACAACGTAAATATTTCGGTTTTTTGATGCATATTTCTTTTTTCAGTTTTTTCCCATCTCCATTTTTTACTTTCCGATCAGCGCGCAGCGATGTAAGGGAAGTATTGTAATCGACCGGTTTTTCGATTTCGAGTTTTTTACGGAATTACACGTTTTGAGGTCCAAGAAGACTTTTGAGACTATTTTGAGCGTGATGTTCCGTGTGTGTGTGTGTGTGTGTGTGTGTGTATGTATGTGTGTGCATATGTATGTGCACAAAAGTTTGTGAACACGATTGCAGACGCCCTAATTGAGATACTAAGTTGAAACTTGCACCTAATGATAGGTCCCATTGAAGGATGTCATAATAAGCTTTTCAGCTCCGTATGTAAAATCAGAAAAAAATTACGAGCATTTTGACGCGAAAACTCATGACGTTCCCTATTCAATGGTACGTCAGTGACGTCACAGAAAACCAGTTGTTATCCTTAGCGCAGTAAACGCGAAGGCGCGCTCCAGATGTTAAGAAAAAAGTGAAACTTTTTCAACAAGGAATAAGTGTGCATAAACGGCTAAGTTTTTGTGCCAAGTGCTTCCCAACGTTCGGAAAGTTTTGTGATGCTTGCATCACGGTTTATTTGTATTTCCTCTGAACTTCTGAAGTTTGATTTATTCAGAGCTGACAAGGGAACCTCTTGAGCCTTATAGTCCGGCATATGACAACAATAGGAGTAATTGCACTGCACCCCCCCCGCCGATCCTTCGGGACAACTTTTTTCTTGAAGGGGACATCCTAAGGAGCAAAGCAAACTTGCCAAAAAAAAAAGTTGGCCTTACTTACAAAAATGGCGGCCATTTTGATTGACAGGTCAGCCGAAATCGCAGATTTTGCGTTTTAACATAGGACTTGCACGAACTATTTCAAACTTTACAAAGGTAGATCGAAAGATCATGCAAAAATTTATCACCTGTCAAAATTTCAAGTGCTAAAGTGCGTTTTTCAATTTTTGGTGAATTTTTGAAAATCGAATTTAGGCCAAAAATGAGGGAAAAATCAAAATTTTACCAAATTGACCAAGAAAGCTGAAATTTGGGATATACCCTATTTTCGACATGCCGAATCGATTGGAAACGGTTTCAACCCGTTTTGAGCAGTGCTGGAGCCTCCAGCAGATTTTTTGAAACTCGAAATTCCCACAAAATTCCATCAAATTGGAGTTGTAAAGCTAAAATTTATTCTAAAAACTAATTTCAATACGCTACGAAGTACTGCAGGTGAATTTCAAGTCGTTTTGGATCCTCCAGCGACTTTTTGAAAATTCCCGAAGCCTCCAGCAGATTTTTGAAACTTTAAATTTTCACAAAATTTCATCAAATCGAGATGGAAATCTGAAATTAATTCTTCACTCCAATTTTAACACCCTCTGAAGACGACTTCAGGTGGGTTCAAGTCATTTTAGGGCCTCCAGCAACTTTTTTGAAAATTACTGGAGCCTCCAGTAGATTTTTGAAACTTGAAATTTCCCCAACATTAATTTATCAAATGGACTTGGCAAGCTGAAATTTACTTCGCAGACTGCATGGTGGTTTGAAATGGTTTTGAAGCTTCCAGCTACTTTTAGGAAATTTCAATTTTCCAACAAAACGTCATACAACCTTTCAAAAAGTTGCTGGAGGCTCCAAAACGACTTGAAATTCACCAGCAGTCAACTTCGTAGCGTATTGAAATTAGTTTGCAGAATGAATTTCGACTCTCCATCTTAGTTTGATGATATTTTGGGGAAATTTCAAGCTTCAAAAATCTACTGGAGGCTCCAGTAATTTTCAAAAAAAGTCGCTGGAGGCCCTAAAATTACTTGTGCCCACCTGAAGTCGTCTTCAGAGGGTGTTAAAATTGGAGTGAAGAGTAAATTTCAGATTTCCATCTCGATTTGATGAAATTATGTGAAAAATTAAAGTTTCAAAAATCTGCTGGAGGCTTCGGGAATTTTCAAAAAGTCGCTGGAGGCTCCAAAACGACTTGAAATTCACCTGCAGTACTTCGTAGCGTATTGAAATTAGTTTTTAGAATAAATTTTAGCTTTACAACTCCAATTTGATGGAATTTTGTGGAAATTTCGAGTTTCAAAAATCTGCTGGAGGCTCCAGAACTGCTCAAAACGGGTTGAAACCGTTTCCAATCGATTCGGCATGTCGAAAATAGGGTATATCCCAAATTTCAGCTTTCTTGGTCAATTTGGTAAAATTTTGATTTTTCCCTCATTTTTGGCCTAAATTCGATTTTCAAAAATTCACCAAAAATCGAAAAACGCACTTTAGCACTTGAAATTTTGACAGGTGATAAATTTTTGCATGATCTTTCGATCTACTTTTGTAAAGTTTGAAAAAGTTCGTGCAAGTCCTATGTTAAAACGCAAAATCTGCGATTTCGGCTGACCTGTCAATCAAAATGGCCGCCATTTTTGTAAGTACGGCCAACTTTTTTTTTGGCAAGTTTGCTTTAAAATGTTCCTTAGGATGTCCCCTTCAAGAAAAAAGTTGTCCCGGAAGATCGGCAGGGGGGGTGCAATTACTCCTATTGTCATATGCCGGACTATTAGGTGTCCGCCAGTCCGCCTCCGATTTGAACGGGACCGCGATTTTTGGAAAGAGCATGTTCTAAAACCCTCAAATCCGAATTTTCAGCTGCCCAAGTTCATTTTTCGATTTTTGGCGAATTTTTGAAAATCCAAAATTGAAGGGCCTGATGGAAGAAGGGCCTCCTCGGCCGGAGGCCCTTTTACCGCCTTTTGGTGATTTGAGTTCCTTGAAGTCTTTACTACCTTTGGTGTGAATTTCAGTTCAAGATCTTGTTCCTAGAGCAAGCTACGTGATGTTTTATTCATATCTCTTTGAATAAAACATCTCAATCGGCCTACTGCCATACCGTAGGTACCTGTTACAGTTTCATAAAAATTGATCTGGAGGCGAAAAGAAGCATCCTTCAAAAATTTCAAGTTGACAAATTTGTAGAGAATTAAATTTCCAATCGACATGATGTCGTTAGTTTTTTCCTAAAATGCTTAGTTTTTGATTTATATCACGTAAAAGATGAATTTGAATGAAAATCAAAATCAGCTTAGGTATAGAAAAAAATTGATCTGGAGGTGAAAGGAAGCATCCTACGAAAACTTCAAGTAATCAAAGTTGTAGAGAATTAAATTTCCAATCGACATAATGTCATTAGTTTTTTTCTAAAATGCTTAGTTTTCGATTTAATCACGTTAAAAGATGAAGTTAATGAAAATCAAAATCAACTTATGGAAGAAGGGCCTCCAACGCGAGTTTTTAAATCTCATTTTTTCGAAGATGTGGATAAATTATTATTTTGGCAGGTGATGATCAATACTTGTTGCTGACACTTCAAATAAGAAAAAAACACCAACCGCAAATCAATACGTTGAGTAGTTTTCAATTGGCAACAAAAGTAAAACTTTAAACGCGTTTTTCTCAAAGCTATGTTTTTCCGAGGAGGTCCTTCTTCCATCAGGCCCTTCAATTGACTATTTATTTTGGTGATTTATGCTTTTTTTAAAAAAATACGTACTTGATCAGTAAAAATGTCCAAAATAACTAAAATAAACCCTAAAAATGATATTAACCCCCCAAATCCAAATCTCGCCCATTTCCAGCCATTCTGGAGCCTCCAGCGCTATTTTTCAATTTCTCCAGAATTTTGAATTTGCTCCAGAAGTCTTGAATATGAAGTTGGGCTGTTAAAAATAGAGTTGTGTGTTATACTCGATCTTTTTAACAAGTTTATCCACATTTGAGTCGGTTTTGGAAAGGACATCTCAAAAGTGATTTGTTGACCAGTTCTTTTCAAATAAAAATAAAAAAATCTTGGAAATTAAATATACTTAATTATATATTAATAATGAAGAGTGATATTCCAAAACTCGCTTTGTCCATTTTTATCAAAGTTGGGTTTTCAGTGGTACCTGGTAGATGAAGTATTAACTCACATTCCTACATCATCAACCTACCAAAATGAGGTGTTAAAGTCACCTAAATAGCCAATTCACTAAAAATTTAAAAAAAAATAATGTTCCAAAACGCGTTTTATTTAGTGGATGAAATGTATACCTACACTCCTACATCATAAATCCACCCAAATAAAGTGCTAAACTCGCCTAAAAAGCCAATTTACCCGTTTAAAGGGAAACTGTTTTTCCTCTCTCCTGAAAAGTTGTGAAAATGGACAAAGCGAGTTTTGGAATATCACTCTTCAAATATTTAGTAGAAAATTAAAAAAATAAAAATTCAAATTATATCAATAAAATGTCAATAAATACAAGTTTGGGAGTGACAACTCAAGAGTGGTTTTTTGACCAGTTTTTTTCAAATAAAAATAAAAAAATCAAAAGTTTCCCGTTTGCGAGGAAACTTTTGAAATTTGCGCGAATCGCAGTACCTCGTCACGAACTAACCCCACGAGGGCAAATTTCGCCATTTCCAGTCATTCTGGAGCCTCCAGCGCGATTTTTCAATTCCCTTATCTTCAAATTGCTCCAGAAGGCGTGAATATGAAGTTGGGCTGCTAAAAAACGAGTTTTGTGTTATACTCGACCTGTTTAACGAATTTATCCACATTTGAGCCGATTCTGGAGCGGACACCTCAAGAGTGGTTTTTGACCAGCTGTTTTTCAAAATAAAATACCTATTCAAAAATCAAAATTTTACCGTTTGTGAGAAAATTTTTGAAATTTGCGCGAATCGATGTATTTTGTCATTAATTAACCACACGAGAGCGAATTTCGCCATTTCTAGCCTTTCACGGGCCTCCCTTTACTTTTTGGATATTTTTATTATGAAAAAAGCTGGACAAAAACTCACTCTTGAGGTGTCCTTTCCGAAACCGACTCAAATGTGGATAAACTTGTTAAACAGATCGAGTATAACACACAACTCGATTTTTAGCTGCCCAACTTCATATTTACGCCTTCTGGAGCAAATTCAAAATTCTGGAGAAATTGAAAAATAGCGCTGGAGGCTCCAGAATGTCTGGAAATGGGCGAAATTTGGATTTGGGCCTTGGGGGGTTAATATCAGTTTTAGGACTTATTTTGAACATTTTTACTTATCAAGTAGGTACGTACTTTTTAAAAAAAAGCATAAATCACCAAAATAGTCAATTTTGGATATTCAAAAATTTCCAAAAAATCGAAAAATGAACTTGGGCAGCTGAAAATTTGGATTCGGGGGTTTTAGAACATGCTCTTTCCAAAAATCACGGTCCCGTTCAAATCGGAGGCGGACACCTCAAGAGGTTCCCTTGTGAGGTGACTCGGAGAGGTACGACTCAGAGTCGGACTCTTTTGAAGTCTTTAATTAAAGCAGTCATTTTTTTTAGTTTTTCTTTTTTTTTGAAGAGTCGCCCCTCGCGCCTCTCAAAATAATTACAAAGTTCAACGCCTGGAGACGTTCAAACAATAAACTTCAAGGACAATTGAACTGAAGATTTCTGTCTAATCACATTTTGAAACCGGTTCATTGGTTCGCATTTAGCAACCAGTTTTTGACAATCACTTAAAAATTGAGGATGACGAAAACAGCTTGAAACAAAAGTTGTGGAGTGTGAAAAATTGAACCATTTTCGCTGATCCGATTTTGAAACCGGTTCACCAATTTGCAACCAGTCATCAAAAATTACCTAAAAATTGAAGATTGAGAAAAGAGCTTGAAACAAAAGTTGTGAGGCATGAAAAATTGAACCATTTTTGCTGATTGGATTTTGAAAATCGCTTATTAACGCAACCAGGTTTCTTTATCTCTAATTTTTAGGCGATTGTCAAAAACTGGTTGCTAAATGCGAACCAATGAACCGGTTTCAAAATGTGATTAGACAGAATTGTGCAATTTTTCACGCTCTACTACTTTTGTTTCAAGCTTTTTTCTCTATCTACAATTTTTTGTTAACTGGTTGCAAATTAATGAACCAGTTTCAAAAAATTCTTATCACGTATAAGTTACATTGCGCCAATAAAAACCAGTTTGAATTTTTTGACCAACCCGGTTTTTCAATTGTCCTGAAATTTTCAAGGTCGCTTCTGAAAGCCCTTATTTCTTCCTACTCAACACTGCTTCATTCATCTCGCTAGCTCTATCCACTTAGAAATAAAAGCCACCGAGCACTACTTTTGTGTCATACTGTATCTCGTACATTAAATCGAAGTCAATTTACCTACTCCTCGACCATTCCAAAGGTCTAATTTGAACGATAAAATCATGAATTCATTACAGGTGAGAATGTTTACTGCGATTACGTATGTGAAAGCTCTATTCAGGTGTTTGTATACCTGCCATTTAAAAAAAAAACGCAGATTGAGTGAAAAGAAACAAATATTTGTTGAACATTGTTTTAATTTCAATAACATTGAATGTTTAAAAATGTTAATTGGTTGCATTAAAAATTATCCAAGTATAAAGTAATTGTAATCACAATATTACAATCAAACATATTATTCAAACTAAAAAAAAAAAAGACAAAAAATGTGACATTATAAGTATGTACAAGCTAAGAAAAAAAATCGTGAATCGAATATAAGAGGATACAGAACGATAAAATTCTAAAACTGAAATTTTACAAATGCAGGTAACACAATTTTACTTAGTTACAAAATAGTATCCAGAAAAGGAAAAAAAATCAAATACAAAAATCACATGTCACCATATTAAATACATATTATTATAATGTACACAATATTGATAATGTAAAAATTAAAAACAAAATAAAACATTACGTTTCGGGGTTAAAAATACTCATCGACGGTGTTGGTATTAAAATTATGCAAAAAAAAAAAACAAAACAAAACAAAACCTAAATGATACAGTAAAATTAATCCCAAAAGGCAATATTTTATAACAATAAATATCACAAAACATTTCCTACTCTAAATCGCGTCACAGAGCTTGAAAATGTGTTAAAAAAAATTACATCGTTCGTATAGAAGAAGCTAAGATCATCATGTATAAAAATAACAAAAGTTACACGAAGAATAAAAATTAATAAATTACCAAGGTGTATAAATGATGAATACTGAAGGTGGAAAGTTAAAGCTTGATAACATGTTTAGCAATGGGTGAAAATGAAAATTTATTTTTCAATCGAATACAGTAAAGTTTGTACTTCGCGAAACGATTGACCAAGTTTACCCTGCATTGTTTGACGTTTCAACAGGAATGTTCGTATAGCTATTAAACTTTCGTAGCATTTGACACATTTAGCGTATCTTTCTTCTTTAGATATATCAACTCCGAGGGTAGGTGCCGACCATTGCACATTGGTTCGGATAACCGAAGCGAAATTCTTCAACATTAGTTTCAACGAATCGCAACAAACGCTCATGTACATTTCGTACTTGCTGTGCAGCAAGTTATGTATGGCGGGGAGTAGAACGACGCAGATGTCTAAATTCCATAGTGAAGGTCTTTTGTTGATAGCGCTCAATACGTCGACCAAGACTGCTTGATCGTTCATCGATACGGCGCCTTCTAAGGCGCATTTCAAGTCTTGATTATGCCACAACGAATACACGATTTGTAAATTTCGTTGGCGGATTTTCAATATAGTCAAGACCATTTCGTGGTTACGAGTCAGCGACGTAATAATCTCGTTTTCCGATAAGTTAGAATGAGATTGCTGCGAATGAAGACCGTTACGGTACGAAGAAGGCAAGAAATCGGCGAGCTGAAGATCGACGGGTGAACTGCAAGATGCTGGAATGATTTCGTTGTCGTGGCTTTCCGGCGATGGTGATACGTCACTGGTGGTAGTATATGGCACTGGGGCAGTAGTCTCAGGTACCGCTGGATCTTCGGATTTATTAGATAGTGTTCGTTTATACGAAGGAGGCGGTTTGGGCAGTCGAGATGTGGTTATATCTGGCAACGAAGACTCGCTCCAGTTGATATGGTTTTGAGCTGGTTTCGAAGCTGGTTCTGGATCAGTCGACGTGCTGGCGTTATTCTTACACGAGTTAGCTCTACGTAGCGTTTCTCGACTAGTGCTCGATTTTAGCGAACTGTATCCGCTGGAATGTTGACTACTGGCTGCTGCTGCTGTGGCCGATTTAGATACGTGTATTTGCGACTGGTACTTGACAGGCTTCGGGGCTGGGACCACCGGTGAAGGTACCCTGTGTTCTGGTAACGAGACACTTTGCGTTGCTGCGGTCACAACCTCGAAATTAGTTTCATCGGCGTACGAGAAGTTGGCTCTTTTATTGGATAGCTTGGGTGTTAACGACGACGCGCTCAGATCTTCTTCGCTGGTCGGTTCCGAGAAAGGATGCAAAGGTGGACTACGGTTCAACGCACGATGAGGTTTGAAAACAGCCTCGTAATCGTCCACATTCGGAATGAACGGATTAGAAGCTTCGTCTTCGGATTCGGCGTTGTATTTCTCGCTGATCGTTTCGACCTCTTGTTTGCGTTGTTTCGCTTCTTTAGGTTTCTGTTTACTGAAACTCTTACGAATACCTTGACCGTGCGAGAATGGCGACGTTTGACTAGTTTGCTGCTGCGAAGTTGGCGGCGCGACGAAAGGCGACACTTTCTTCACATCTACCACGCATATGGAAACTTGCGTCATGAAAAACGAAGCTCCTATTAGTTGGTCTTGAGCAGTAGTCATATCTTGTACTTTACCCCAACCAACGGTAACCGTATCGAATGTTCGGGCTGGTTCCCAACCGTACACTTTCAGCTGCTCGGCGCATCCGCCGAATAAACATTTACCATCTAAGCTAAAGTACAAGCACCGTATCGTCGACGATTCCTTCTCCGTTTTCGAAACCATATGGAAATTCTCCAAATCCCAAAAATTAATCGACCTGTCCGCGCTGCTCGATGCCAAAAGGAACTCGTGAGGGTGGAATTCGACATCTGTGACCGCACCAGAATGCTCGTTTAGATCTTCTAAAACACGACCGTTACGTATATCCCATATCTTGACCGATCCTTCTTCACCGCCTGAAGCGATCCATTGACCATCTGGACTAAATTTAATACTATTCACCGTCTGCTGATGTCCTTTGTACGTGAATATACAGGATTTATTTCGATTATCCCACATCTTGATGGACGTATCTAACGATCCCGAAGCCAATACGTCGCCGTACGGATGGAAATCGATACATTTAATACCGCCTTTGTGACTGGTCAACGTGCGAAATAATTTAGCTGCTTCTAAATCCCATAATTTCAAGATACCCGCTTGACTACCAGCGCATACCATGTCCTCGGTATGGCAGAATTTCACACATTCGACCGGAGTAGTGTGGCCTCCCAGGCTCATTATACAGTTTTCTTTTCCAATAGCCCATAAGTTTACTTTCTTGTCGTCTCCTCCTGTTACCAGTACGCGACCCGATTTGTGACCCAAAGCTAGGCAATTTACGTTCGCCTTGTGGGCGGTGAATTCTTGCAGTTTCCATGATCGTTTAGTATTTGTCACCATAATGTGTTGTTTAGCGATGAACAAATGATGGTATCGTTGAACTGATGAGGAAGTCTGGAAAGGTTTACTGAGCAACTCGATTGTTAAGACATGCTGAGGACTAGAAAGCACTTCGAAGCGTTGTTAACGCGATGTTTTATCGAATTTATAACGAATTAACAACTCGAATATTTGACTAATTAACGCGTAACGAAATTATTATTACAATTTTTACCAACAATCTAGTTAAAATGTTGAATCTAATCTAATTTAACTAAAATCCAAATCCGAATCCGATTCGATTTATGTTTTTGTAGGCGGAATGCGTAACAAGTCCACATGATTCACTTTTCGCAAATATCTGAAAACCTTGTTCAAATTCGTTCTTTTTCTAAAATCATTGATCATTCCTATTTTGACTCATTTTTTTCTTCAAAATTCAAAGTTGAATAATTTTATTGAAAGTTCACAACATCTCAGGAAGAAATAAATCTTTGAAACCTCTTTTTTCAAAATTTTATCAAAAATTCTACGGAAAAAAAACATTGCTTTTATTCAAAATTAAATGGCGTCACTGCTTTTTCATTTTCGGGTTACGATTACGAATTATTTCATTTTTTCAATTTTGATGATTTCTTTTTCTCTTTTGAAGTGTAGGTACTCAGAGCCGGTTTTCTAATTTCGACAGGTATTATTACGTATTTTTGAATTTCTTTTCTCGATGGTTTTTAGTAGATTTTCTCCTGTTTTGATTGATTTTTACATCTTGAATTTTGGTGGTGATTCTTTTCCAAAATAATTTTTCCATGATGTTGATCTTAATTTTGATGAATTTTTTCGCCTGAATTTTTGCCCAATTGTATCACCTTGAATTCTCGTGATTTTTTCATTAAAATTTTCCCTCGAGCTTGTGTGATTTTATTGCTCAAATAACCGGGATTTTTCCTTATTTCGGTTCGATGGTTTTTTTTTGAATTTTGTGAATTTTTTTTTTCGTCGATTTGGTGAGTTTTCTTTTGAATTTTTTTAGATTTTTCCCTATTCTGACGGGTATGATTTTTCTGAATTTTCGCGAGTTCTCTTTTTTCAAGTTTTTCGATGATTTTCTGGGAATTTCCATTTTTTTTCTTTTTTCAAATTTTGGCAAAGTTTCTCCAGTTTTGACAGACTTTTTCAACTTTGAATTTTCACAATTCTATAGTTTTGTTCTAAATTGTGGTCATTTTTTTGTCTAAATTTTGACTGCATTTTTTTTATTTTAACAGTTTTTTTTTGAATTTCGTTCTTAAAAAAAATAGGTGATTTATTTAGTCACATTTTTGTGGAATTATGGTTTTTCTTCTTCCAAAAATCACGATTTCCTTTAAATTTTGATATTTTTTTCGAGTTGGGAGGGAAGCTTCTTCAAGATTTTGATGACTTTGTTTTTTCTATTTTCTCTTTTTGTGGTGGATTTTTTCTGCATCTTGATATCTTTTATTCGTTGATCCCTCTCTCTCTTTTCTTCTTCCCTTCCAGTTATGAGGGAAGGTGCTCCGGATTTCCTCTCTCTTTGAACAATTTTTTTTTCAAGTTCGAATTATTTTTCTCTGTTGAATCATCTTCAGTTTTGCTGGAAATTTTTCGACGATTTTTCTCAAAAATTTATCGATTCATTTCCGAACTTATACTATATCTAATTTCAATTCTCGTGAGTTCTGTGTTCTGACTTCTTAATGAATTTTGCTGAACTGAATGTTCGAGAGATTTCTATTTTCACAATTTTCATAATTTTGTTTTGAATTGTATTGATTTGTTTTTCTACTTAAATTTTTGTTCTTAATTTCGGCGAAACCTTTTTCTTGAATTTTCGAGATTTTTTATGTGTAAAATTTCTCCTGATTCAATCTCAAATTTTAGTAATTTTTTCTGCTTAAAATTTTGTGGAATTCCCCTGTTTACAGATTTTTTTCGAGGTTTTGAGAGTTTTTCTGGACTTTGAGACTTGATGGTTTTAATTGGAATTTTTTTGAGGATTTCTTGATTTTTTTCTTCAAGTTTTATTCTTTTGAATTCTCATAAATTTCATTTTCCAATTTTTCGACGATTTTCCCCAAATTTTCGTGTTTTTTTTGTGTCTAAATTTTTATGAAGTTTTCGCAATTTTATCGTTGAATTTCGTGAGTTTTTTTTCAATTCTTGCGATATTTTTTCTTAAATTTTGGTACTTTTTACCTAAAGTTTTTCGGTGGAGTTTTTCTACTTTTAATCGAATTTTCATTCTGGAATCCACGTGATTTTTTTCAACTTTTTAAATGTTGACAAAACTCAGTTTCTTGGTTTATTTTGAATTTCGCTCTCGAGTTTTATTCTTAGGGACTTATGATTTTGATTTATAAAAAGAAGATCACGAAGAGGTTTTTCAACATTATTTTTTGGTCATTTTTTTTCTCTCCTGATCTAGATCTTTGCTCTGCTTCCTGTTTTGGTGATTTTCTTTCAATTTTAATAATTTTGTAACCTTTTTTTCATTTTTTTTTTTTGAATCGTGTCAACTTTAGACAGTTTTGATGGAGGATTTTTTCATCTTTTTGAAGCAAGGTACATTTTTTTGTATTCGAATTTTCAAAAATCATTTTCACAAATCATTTTTTTTTTCAAATTTGGATTGCAATCTCCCCCCCCCCTTCCTCCCTCCGCCACCCTTTCCTGTTGATTTCATTTTGATGTTTTTTTCTGTGCTTTTTGAAAAAACTGCCATAGAAATTTCTGTTACGATTTGTTTTCTTTTGTAATCTGAAAAAAGGGAGAAAGCACACCCGGGACAGTAGGACTCCTCAGATTCGTTTTCAGGTCATCAAAATGGATCAGTATACCAAAAATCAGCTTACCACCTACTCGATTGCCAAAAATTGTCAAAAAGTGCCTGCCGCTTTTTTACTTACTAAAGTTACTTAATTCGTAGGTTCGCAAGTTGCGACACAACGAAATATGAAGCGTTTGCAGATTCGCAAATTGGCGAGTAAAGTCTGGAATTTTTCAACTGCGGAAAAGAGAAACAAACCGGCCCTGACGAAGCGAGGGCAAAAGCTCTCATAAATCAGTATTTTGAGAGGTATTTTGAAAAACTCAAAATTTGAAAAAAAAAACAAACGAGCCTGAGCAAAGGGGGGGGGGCAATAAGCTTTTAAAAATTCATGTTTAGAGAAGTACGAGTGAAAAAAAAAAGTTTCTTCATGCAGGGAGGAATTCATTTTTCTGATTCAAACATTGAACATTTCTTGAATTCGAACAATAAGGTTCTCAGGTCTCAAAAATATGTAATTCAAGCTCTAAAAAAGTCAACAAATGAGCTCTTTTTTCTATGGAATGAAGATTGAGAAAAAGGAACGCATTTGAAATTTTCATTTTTTCGCACCTTTTCAACAAAATTCACTACTTCTTCACTACTTTCACTTCCTGCTGGATCGGGTTTTCTAGTTTCCGATTAATTCTTAGTATTTTTCAATAATCTGATCAGTCTGTGCAAAAATTTCACCTAAGTGAGACATTTTCTCAAATTCTTGTGGTTTTCTGAGTGTTTATTAGTTTTTGGTATTGTTGAGTGATTTTCAAAATTAATTTTACAATTTTTATGATACCTATTTTGTTTGTGAATATTCATTTTTGGCTCTTTATTGAACAGAACAGAACACGGAGATCGTCAGAATCAGAATTTTTACTTTATAGTCGGGGAGCCCACTTAAGGATAAATTGCACCCCCCCCCCCGTCGATCTTTCGGGACAACTTTTTTCTTAAAGGGGGAGTCCTAAGGAACATTTCTAGCCCTTGTACTAAAAAAAAAAGTGGCCCTACTTACAAAATGGCCCGCCATTTTGTAAGTAGGGCCACTTTTTTTTTGAGTACAAGGGCTAGAAATGTTCCTTAGGACTCCCCCTTTAAGAAAAAAGTTGTCCCGAAGGATCGACGGGGGGGGGGGGGGTGCAATTTATCCTTAAGTGGGCTCCCCGACTATTAGCCTTCGACCACTATTATTTCATCGTATATCTGTTTAGTTGAGTGTTGATTGATCAATAATTTTAAAACTGACTAATCCGCCTTAATTTTTCTTTGTTTCAGATGAGTACAATAAATTTCCTTCCAAAATTGAATTGATAGAATATGAAGATGAACTCGCGTATGAGAATTTGAGAATAAGTAAGTAATTTTATAATCCTTATGAGAAATGTTACGTAAGTCCTTTCTACACATACACCTGTGACCTTTTTATTTTCAATGGCTAATCAAAAAAAAAATTCTAAAATCACCGAAGCTGATTTTTGAATTTGCAAACGATTTTGATTTTTGATGAATTAACAAAAAAAAAATTAAACTCGAGTCAATATTTCAAAATTGAAAAAAAAATCAAAATTTCGCCAAATAGACGAAGAAAGCCAAAGCTGAAATTATTTTTCAGAATTTTCACGAATTTTGCGATGAAAAAAATTTAAAAAAAAAATTAATTGTGTAGTGAACTGAACGCCATGAACGAAATGAACGGCACATACGATTTTTCTTTTTGAATGCGAGATGCGTCAGTAGTGATTCTCACATCGACAAATTCATATTTTCAACAAAAATGAACAAAATATGTGAATGTGATACGATAAGTATGTATTGTCTGAACTGAAATGAATGTGATTATTTAGTGATAAATTCTCACAATATACCGTATTTATTTATTCTGAGTTCCGAATTTCGATTCGCGAAAGATGCGTTAATTATAAAGAATCAGTAGTATTATTTCTTTTGACATTTATAATGATCGCCGAATCAATACGACATAGTTGAAAGCTGCAGCAATCTGAGTGACAACCTGTTGATTTCGTATAATTTCGCGATGTCGGAAATAGAAACTCCTCTGAAACAAGGATTCCTGGGATTTCCTCCCCAGGGTGTTTTAAGTCAATTGAAAGTAAGTGTTTGTAAATTTCATCAGGTACTCTTTTTAGTTTGTCTTTACGTCTTGTTTTCGTCATCCTTATACTTACATTTATACTTCGGTATGATTTTAGAAATCTTGGCAGAAGAAATATTGCCAGTTATTCAAGTCTAGTAAACACGGTGTTGATAGACTAGAAGTATTCGATAGCGAAGAAGAAGTTGGCAAAACTTCGTCAAATGTGATCATCACGTTGGAAAATTGCGTAAAAATCACGCAAGATCCTCAGAAAAACCATTCTTTTGTATTTGCTGTACGTCTAACTATAGCTTCATACATCGTATATTGTAAAAGGTTGATATAGATTAGTACGTTTGGTTTTTAACGCCGATTTTGCTTCCTCAGGTGATAACCAAGTCGAATAGTTATTATTTCTCGGCGAATTCCGAAGTCGAAATGAAAGAATGGATTTCTGCTTTTCAAAATGTTGCATTCAAAGATAACGTTTCGCGACAGACTATCGAAGAAGATAACGATTTATATTGCTCGTCGGGAAACGGTAATGTTATTTATCTGATGACTGCTCTACCAGTAACTCACATTCTGTTCCATTTACGATGAATTTTAATCGATGATGTTTTGTTTTGTATTTTTTTTTTATTATCAATTTAGCCGGAGTTTTTAACGTGAAATTGATTCATTCGGATGCTTCAAACAGATGCGGACTGATTACTGGTTATTACACTTTGTTAGCGACACCAGTGGCGTTACAATTATTGCAGTCGGACGATCAACGAACATTATTCACGTGGCCTTATCGTTACATTCGACGATACGGTTACCGTTCGAGTAGATTTTCATTCGAAGCTGGCCGAAAATGCGAAAGTGGCGAAGGTACGTTTCATTTCGAAGGCTCCAAAGATATTTTCAAATGCATATCGACCAAAATGAAAAGCATGAAAGAATTGCTGAACCACGAAACGCATAATTTCCCTTTCGGCGATCATCAAATTCAAGCCGCCATGTCGATGGTGGCTCGTTCTCGAAGTCCGCTTCCTCCAAGCCCTACCAGCGCAACATCGCCCCTCATCGATTCAGAAATCTGCGGGTTCTCGCAAATGAAACCATTCTATCATAACACCAGCAGCGCTACGTCATTTTTAACCAATAGTTTGCACGAAATTACACCGCCACCGTTGAAACCAAAAATGAATCCGATCGATCCTCCTTCGTGTAAATTGCCGGAAATACCTCCACGTAGAACTCCCGTATCGGAAATGATAGAAAAAGATGCTAGCGAAGTACACGAACCTCACAGCAGTCATAGCCAAACCACCTACGACTCGGTTGAAGTTCGAAATGAAGCTTGGCGTACTATGGGAGTCGATGTGGCTAATCATAACGATTTATTCAAAGCAACACCCGCTCAGGCAGTTCCACCTCGAACTAATTCACCCAAGTTTGAGAAATCAGACAACCAACAACGTATTTTCCACGTTTCTACCAATAATTCGGGAAATTACGATCGACTTCAACATATCGGACCGATTCTCAAACATAACACTGCTCCTGGTTATAAACAGATTCCAGTTATAACCAGTAGTCTTTCTAATGTACGTATCGACGAACCAATTTTCGCTTGTAGACGAGCCGATGATTTCAAGGGTTATGGTATGATAAGAAAAAAAAGCGCAGTCGAAGCGTCCAACGAAGACGTATCTAAACAATTTTTAACCGATGATATTTCATTCGTCATGTGTCGAGCGGAAAAGGTTTAATATTTTTCGCCATGTTTTTCTTTTTTTTCTTCGTTGATCTTTTTTTGTTTGTAGAAATAAGATTATAATTTTTGTTATATCAGAACAGAAATTTCACTAGCCGAACATAATATACGTAAATTAGAAGATTGAATATGTGCCATTTCAAGTTCGACGCTGCACTGATTTTTTTCCCCTCAGTGATTTTAGAATGTAATTGAAATTGATTGTGATCTTAATCGTTCAGATTATTTCCCTTGCGTTTGAGGTACCTACTTAATTTTTTCTTGAAATACGTATTTGGAAAGTGTAGGTATTTTATTTTCGCTTCGGAGGTTTACATGAGGCGATTTTCACATGCCACAGTAATCATATGTACAAGATACGAAAATATTATAGTGCCATTCGAGTTTTTCAGGGCTTTCTTATTCTTAATGTTTTTCATTTATATAAACGATATGTATTATTATTTTCTCTTTTTTTTGACTTAATTTTTACGACGAAGGGTAATAAATGAAATGGAGTTTTGTCTTCGTTTGACTTATTATCATTACCTCGAGTTTTTCACTTGACTTTTCTCTTTAATTTTTTATGGAAAATTTTGCATTTTTATTGTAAATTAATTTTTGATGAAATATCGAAAAAAACATCTTATGTATTTATGGTAATATGTACAATCCATGAGATTTCTGTATACTTTCATATTAAGTAAAGATTGGCTGTTTTTTTTTCTTTTAAAATTATGTAATATGTATAGACGTATTTTATATTGATTGATTATATCGTTCGAACAGATTTTTCGAAGTAAAATTTCGTGATTTTTTGAAAATAACGTCCGATTTGTGTTTTTATAAGTATTATTTACCGGATAGGTATGTAAAATAAATATATATAAATGTTTTTTTGTGTTCGTTCTTGGATTGTTTTCATACGTCAACATTTGTAGCAAGATGCGTATCTCGTTTCGATCTTTGATTGAGGAAATGTTTCGTGGTAATTTTGAATTTGACCAGCAGTTGATATGCTTAACAACTTTTGTTATCATAATTTTGTCGATTACGATTCATCCGCTTAGAATAGAGAAACAAAGGATTTTTAAACAAAATCAAAACTCGTCAATTTTGTGTAAAATTCCACGAAAAAATTAAAGTGACGAGCTTGCGCTTAATGCGAGGCGGCTGCATGCGAATTTGGAGTCGTTCTTGGAATGTCAAAGGAGTGCCAAATGCATTCTACTCGTATGAATGTAGCCCAGGGATGCGAACCTAAAAAAATTTCGATGTAAGGTTAAAGGTTCCTTGGTAAAAGGTTCCGGTTAACGGTTCCAGGCTAATCACCCAAAATTAAAAATTTAGGTTCCAAAACAACTACCTTAAATTTTTCGGTCAAGGTCAAAGTAATTTTTAAAACAATTTTTTTGCATAAAATTTTCAAAACACGTGTACATATAATACACTATACAGTATGACACAAAAATAATGCTCGGTGGCTTTTATTTCCAAGTGGAAAGAGCTAGCGAGATGAATGGAACGGTGTCATTGAGTAGGGAAAAATGAGGGCTTTCAAAAGCGGCCTTGAAAATTTCAGGCCCATGCACAGGGTGTCCAGAAATTGAAAAACCGGTTTGGTCAAAAAATTCAAACTGGTTTTTACTGGCGCAATGTATTCTACACACTAAGGCGACAAATACGTGATATGAATTTTTTGAAACCGGTTCATCAATTTGCAACCAGTTGACAAAAAATACACAAAAATTGTAGATAGAGAAAAAGCTCGAAAGAAAAGTTGTAGAGCGTGAAAAATCACACAATTATGTCTAATCACATTTTGAAACTGGTTCATTGGTTCGCATTTAGCAACCAGTTTTTGACAATCACCTAAAAGTTAGAGGTAGGGAAAAAACCTTGAAACAAAATTTGTAGAACGTAAAAAATTGAACAATTTTCGCTGATCGGATTTTGAAACCGGTTCATCAATTTGCAACCAGTTATCAAAAATTACCCAAAAATTGGAAATTGAGAAAAAGTTTGAAACATATGTTGTAGAGTGTGAAAAATTGGACCATTTTTGCTGATCTGATTTTGGAACCAGTTCATTAAATCGCAGCAAGTCATCAAAAGTTAACTGGTTGCAAGTTACTTGGCCATTTTTAAAATATGATCAGCAAAAATGGTTCAATTTTTCACGCTCTACAACTTTTGTTTCAAGTTTATTCTCTCTATCTCCAATTTTTAGATGATTGTCAAAAACCGGTTGCTAAATGCAAACCAATGAACTGGTTTCAAAATGTGAGTGAACAGAGTTGTGTAGGCTTGAAACAAAAGTTGTGCAGCGTGAAAAATTGAACCATATTCGCTGATCGGATTTTGAAACCGGTTCATTAATTTGCAACCAGTTGTCAAAAAATACTCAAAAATTGTACATAGAGAAAAAAGCTTGAAACAAAACTTGTGGAATGTGAAAAATTACACAATTTGCCTTATCACATTTTGAAACCAGTTCATTGGTTTGCATTTAGCAACCGGTTTTTGTTTTTGATAATCATCTAAAAATTGGAGATAGAGAGAAAAAACTTGAAACAAAAGTTGTAGAGCGTGAAAAATTGAACCATTTTTTCTGATCAGATTTTGAAACTGGTTCATTAATTTGCAATCAGTTATCAGAAATTACCTATAAAATAAATTGAAGATGAAGAAAAAAACTTGAAACAAAAGTTGTAGAGGGCAAAAAATTGAACTAATTTTGCTGATGGATTTTGAAACCGGTTGACCAATTGGCAGCCAGTTATTAAAAATTTCCCAAAAATTGTGGATATTGAAAAGAGATTGAAATAAAAGTTGTAGAGTGTGAAAAATAACACAGTTCTGCAGTGTAATCACATTTTGAAACCGGTTCATTGGTTCGCATTTTGCACCCATGTTTTTAACAAAAAATGGCCAAGTCTAATTAATTAACCAGGTAACTTTCAATGGCTTGCTGCGAATTAATTAACTGGTTTCAAAATCTGATTAGCGAAAATAGTTCAATTTTTCACACTCTACAACTTATGTTTCATTTTTTTTCTTCATCTTCAATTTTTAGGTGTGTGTCAAAAACTGGTTGCCAAATGCGAATTAGTGAACCTGTTTCAAAATGTGATTGAATATATGAATTGTGTAATTTTTCACGCCCTTTGTTTTAAGCTTTTTTCTCGATCTCCAATTTCTAAGTAATTTTTGATTACTGGTTGCAAATTAATGAACCGGTTTCAAAATCTGATCAGCGAAAATATGGTTCAATTTTTCACGCTCTACAACTTTTGTTTCAAGTTTTTTCTCTCTATCTCCAATTTTTTAGGTGATTGTCGAAAACCAGTTGCTGAATGCGAACCAGTGAACCGGTTTCAAAATGTGATTAGACAGAATTGTGTAATTTTTCACGCTCCACAACTTTTGTTTCAAGCTTTTTTCTCTATCTACAAGTTTTGGGCATTTTTTTCAACTGGTTGCAAAATAATGAACCAGTTTCAAAAAATTAATTTCACGTTTTTGTCGCCTTTGTGTGTAGAATACATTGTGCCAATAAAAACCAGTTTGAATTTTTCGACCAAACTGGTTTTACAATTTGTGGACACTCTGTGCAATGGGCCTGAAATTTGCAAGGCCGCTTTTGAAAGCCCTTATTTTTCCCTTCTCAACACCGGTTCATTCATCTCGCTAACTCTTTTCACTTGGAAATAAAAGCGATTGCACCGAGCACTACTTTTGCGTCATACTGTATTTATGCAATATGTAGGTACCTATTCAATGGTTATGAGAATCAATTTTTTAAAATAAAAAACAAATGAATTCATGAGAGAAAATGGCAATAACTGTCTCAAATTTCAAGAACCTTGAATAACCGAAATTTCTTAAGGTTAAGTACAGGTTAACGGTTAGGGAAATTAAAATTCCAAATTCGGGTCCCGGTTCCAATTTTTTCGATTCCGGTTAAAGGTTATTGGATGAAAATTATTTCCCCAAAAATTTTCGGGTTCATTTCGATTAAAAATTCCGATTTGCATCCTTGATGTAGCCGTTGATTTGATTACCTTATACCTAATTACCATTGACTGCAGTGGCCAGAAATCCATAGATATCTATTACCTTTCTCGGACCAATCACAGCTTTCGGTTCCAAAATGAAAATTTTTGAGAATGATTATTCAAATTTGGAAAATTTGAAAACCACCAAAATTGAGTCTAAGACAATGTTGTTTTCTTTTTGGATTTACAAATTTTCAAAAACTGCTGCCCTCGTATTTGCTTTTCTATTCCAAAATTGAAATTTTTTAGAAATAATTATTGTTTAAATTTTTAAAATGCCAGAATCAGTAAATGACACCAACATAGGCCCACATTGTGATGGAAAACTAAAACAGAAACCGAAATTGGAACTGAAACTGGTTGAAAACTTAAACTGAAATGGAGAAACTTAAACTAAAGTCTAAAACTGAAACTGAAAACTGAAAACTTGAACTGAAATGTAAAAGTTTAAAGTTTTGCCATCACTATAATATTAAGATTCCCACATTTCTGTATAATTTTTTTTGAGTTTGAATTTGAAATTTAAATTAGTTTTTGTTGCCAAGTAGCAATAAATTAGTGTATGAAAATTCATGAAAGAAAAGAAAAATTTATCTTTTTTCGTTTCTTCTCAAGAAATGACGAAAACTGAAGTCTGAAATTGAAATGGAAAACTGAAAACTTAAACTGAAAAAAGCAAAACTGAAAACTTGAACTGAACTGAATGTAAAAATTCTGCCATCACTGTCCACATTTTTAGTTCTTGAATTATGAATTTATGAAAGCTTCGCCCAATAGAAGAAAAATCAACTACTGAAATTTTAAGAATGTCAAAGCTAACACAATCAACAGCTTAAGCTTAAGTATATTCACATTGAACATATCTCTTGAATTATCAATCTTCAAAAGCTTTTGCGTTTGCTTCGCTCCTGCCAACTTGAAAATTTCTTTGTATTGATGTGTAAAACAATAATTAATCATAAAATTCCTTTCAACAGAGTACCCGAAGAGGATGAACGTGTTTTTCTGTCAAATTGGTACCTGACTATTTATATTTCCCAACTATTTCAACTATTTGTCTCGTTTTTTGCAAAACAGTGATGAGTAAAATTTGATAGGCCTTTATTGGCTGGATCTTCTGATATAAAAAATAAAAATTGAAAATTGAATCTGAAATCTTGGGCTTACAAGAATAATTTCATTCTTGCAATGCAACGAAAAATAAATAAATAAAATTTGAATCATGATCTTGTTCAAAATTTTGCCTTGTAAGCAATCGCTCTGCAACTTTTTCAACAGATCACTGACGTCACGAAATATAGGAGCTATTTTTTCTACAAAAATTCGGGCACTTGTTCGAAACAGCTGCGTGATATTTCATTACCCTGAATTTTTTTTCCTTTTATTTATTTACAAAAAAATTTACGATAAGCAGCAGTAAAGATAACGGTGCCAGGAGTGAAGTCTCAGTCTCGTGAGAAACATGAAATTACGCACATAATAAAACTGCTTCGGTTCGGACGAAGGCGTAACGCTTGTGATCGCTCAACTGTGATTTTTCTACGTAAAATTTTATAATAACAGTCAATTAAAATTTGAAAATTTTATTTTAATGCCACCAACAATGTCTGCGGATTACTTCAGTATGTATAGCGGTGGTATGTTCTCAAATTCGACGCCAGATGATCTGATGGCTTCTCCAGTGAAGAAACTGGACAAATCTGAAGCCTTAATCAAAGCTCGTTCGTTGTTGGAGACGAAAGCTATCCATGGTAAGTGTTTGAAAATAATAGAATAACCTTCTCATAAAAGTGTTACATTTTTAATCACCGTGTGTGTGTGTGTGTTCTCGATTCAGTGGACGTTCCTCCGGTCAGCGATGACTTCATATTACGGTTTTTGAACGCCAGAAAAATGAATATCGAGAATTGCGTTCAGTTAATGCTGAATTACTTCGATCACAGGAAGAAGAATCCAGCTCTATTTGAGAATCTCACCGTAAATGATCCCCTGACGCAGAGTTGTTTAAGAGATGGATTACCTCTTGTGCTGAAAAACAGAGATAGGTTTGATATATTTTTCAATAATGTAATTATTTAAATTATGTATATTCTCTCGAGTATGATTCATTTTGTGCTTGTTTTCCTTGCAGGAAAGGAAGATGCGTTGTACTTTTCCTTATTTACTCTTGGGATCATTCGAAATATTCGATAGAAACTATTTATAAAGCTTTACTACTAACGATGGAATATCTTCTCGAAGATATTCAAAATCAAGTGAACGGTTTCGTTTTCGCCGTCGATTGGACTAATTTCAAACTGAGGGATTATATCGACGTGAGCCCTAAAATGGTAAAATTAATGGTCGACGGATTTCAGGATGCTTTTCCTTCGAAATTCAAAGGACTTCATTTTATTGGCCAACCTTGGTACGTTGACGGTATCATAACTGTCATAAAATCGTTTTTAAAAGAGAAAACTAAACAAAAGGTGAGTACGTTTTTCACTATAGTAAAGTAAAGAATGCACATCTTCCGTCTTCGTAATTTTAAAACCATGTTTGCTTCGCAGTTCATTGTACATGGTTCAAATTTGAGCTCTTTGCACGAATATTTACCTCGCGACGTGCTCCCTCCTGAATTAGGAGGCGAAGGAACAGCATACCGAACTGATGAATGGATCGAGTTATTGAAAAATTACGAAAACAGGTATATACGTCTTTCCTTTCTGTTGTTTTCAATATGCCCAACACGAGTGTGTTGATAGTAATTTAGTCACCATAGTGTTGAAGTAAACACTCAAATTTTGATGATTTTGACATGATTGACATACAAGGAACAAACTAAACATAGGCTGAACAAGTAAACTGTAGGTTTATTTCAATTTTGGCGTTCACTTTGAAAATTCAAAGTATTTTTCCTCGTATTTTTTTTTCTGATTTATTCGTAAGTATTTTTCGTACTCGTCAATTTATTCGATGATATTCCTACGTTTTTTTTTTCAGGACATCCTTGCAAAGCTAAGCTAATGATTGGATTTAGAATCTCGAAGCTATTTTGTATAGCCAGCTATACAAGTAAATTCTATCTGTTACCTATGTAAAATTAGATTCAAGTTAATCTCGTATTATTTTTATAAGTCACTGGTGTTGATACGTAAATACTACGTATATGATTTTTTTTTTTCATATTTTACGCATACGTCTTATTTTTTCCTTATATTTTTTAACGTGAGAAATGAAAAGCCTACTTTCAGAAAATACCACAGATCGTGCGAGTGTGTGTGAGTTGTTTTATTTTTTAAACTTTGTTCGTATTTCTCAAAAAATTCTTCCTTCGGTGACCTATACACCAAAAGATACGTGTATGTATATTCGAGTGATGATTTTATTTTTTTAAACGTAACATCCTGCTCAACTAATTATTGAAATCAAAAGTATTATCATTTCCTAAAATATTTACAATCTTATTCCTTTTTTTTTTTTTTTTGTAAAGTAGATGAAAGAGTTGAAATTTTGTTCCTTATGTTCGATGATGAAGTTCCGCATTTTATATCTAAGTATATATTTTCCTTGCTATGAAATCAAAGCATTCCTTCTATTTTAAATTTTGTGATCTAATCACGTTTAAGGGTACAATTTGTTGACAATAAAACTGCATTTCGAATTTATTTTTATTAGTGTAATTTTTTTTTAAGAATGTAGTAACAAAACATAACGTATTTTTAACTTGTTAACACTAGTTGCAAGCGATTTCAGAAATCTCTTTATTATTGGTGTTGTATGCAATTTTTATTTTTATTTCGCCGTCTTAATTTGTTACATTTTCAATTTATTGAGATATTAAATTAAAATCTTTTGAAATTATCTTCAATGGTTTACTTTATCTACGCTCATTCATTAGTTTTAACCGATTAGGATAGATAATTCGATTAGTTCATCAGCTCGATAGTATATTTATTGAATATTGGAGAAAAAATTAGATTCGGTATCTGTTTTTTTATGTGTTTTTTTTTCAAATTTTGTAGGAATTCATTAATCATTTGTTGAAAATTTTAAAATGAATATTCCTTTTGAAATTGTCGTTCTCGAAGAACACCTGCATTACTAAAACCTAGAGATATTTTGTGATCAATAAATTTTTCGTTTTTTGTACTTCAGCCAAACCAGGAAGAACATAAATTCTCTTATAACCATCGTAAAGAATTAGTTCGTTGTTTTTTTTTCTTGCTGATTATTCTTATCGAAAATTTTATTGCCCTATAGGATATCTCTTCTTTATTAATTTCGATATACTCTACGAGTACTTGAAAGAATTCACTTTTTTTTTATATATAGGTTTAGTTACATATTTACTGTGATTTTCAGACGAGTATTACTTTTGGTTTGTTTTGACTGAATGTTATAGCAATTCCAATTTCCAATACACTTCAGCTTTCATCATTTACAAGCGAGAGGAATAGCAGATAGATTATTTCTAGGTCATAAAAAATAACACACATATTCAATTAAAAAAATAGAATCCTTGTGCATAAAACGAAGAGTAATTTCTTTACGTTGAACAACCGCTGTTGTACGAGACAATAAACTATAAAAAAAAACACAGTACAATAGCTATACGTGTGGTAATAAAAGCGTTGAAACATTCACTTCCACTTCATCATAATTTGCTTTTCACTATCTATCAACTCAAACTATCAAGTCAAGTATCAATCAGCCGCAGAAAGAGACTATAGAGAACTTATTATTGGTGTGGAATTTTGCATGAAAATATTCCATTTTCACCTGCAGTGGACGTGGAGGGACATGATAGGACAAGTAGTATGGACAACGTTAGGCAGCGTTAGGACAACGAAAAAAACAAAGACAGACAGACTACGTCATGTTTGTAATCGAACGATGTCATTGGCTGAAAAAGTAACACACTTCGTGACGTCATTAGTTAGCTCCATTTACACGCCTTACGTAACTCAAATTTTGTGTTTTTTTGCAAAAAAAATTTGCCAATGATAATAAAAATTTTGTGATAATAATAAACTCTACATTCCACATAACTTGACCGTCGCAATTCATTCACGTAAGTTATATCTAGACACCAGCTACGAAATATATTCCTCAAGAGCAGCTGTTTATAATCTTCAAGAGTGTCAATTGCCATGGGAGTAAGTAATTTTTCGTTCATTATTTAGAATATAGTCATAAAATTGATACAGTTTATTGAAAAACCCTTCGTCAGTTCATACATCTAGTGTAATTTCATGTTCACTGAGCATTCACGTAGCACTTCATTAGAACCGCTAGCTATTCGTATTCGTCTTGTTTACAAACAATTCGATTCGATGCACATAAATTAAAATAGAACTTGAATTTGAAATCATTTACATGTAGATTTTCATCATGCCATGGCCATGGCAACATTTGCGGATGTTTTGTCAACCATCGAACACTTTCGTCGAGTGGCTATCGAAAAATGCAATTCTATAGTATCGATAACAACTGAAGAAATTTGATTATCACTTAATCGAACAATTAAGCTTTATGGAAACGCGTCGTCGAAGCTATTAATTTCAATGCTCGTAGCTAAACAAATAAGGTTAACGTGGCTTCATTGATTGTTTTAGAAAACTTAACGTAAAGCTCTTCCTTATACGTACGACTAATTGGATCTTCTTTGTAACTCGCATCGTGCTTATAAATGTTCTCAGTGTTTACGTAACGTTCGAGTGTGTACTAATTTCTGTATTATCATGATTCTTCCTAATAGTAAAATGTCGACCGAAGATCAATCGCCAGAAGAAAAGAAAAGCAAGAAACCGAATCGAAATGAATCTCATATACCAGTTCTTTCTCCAACCCATTTTAAAAGGACCGGATCACTGAAGCTGCGAAATGAGATGCGAATGCCCCATAAAACCGAACCCTCCTCGACTTCCACTCCACCACTGAGACGTCATAGAAGTCTGGTACGTTGTGTTTACTATACCTCTTCCTTATCTTGATCGATTCATTAATTAATTAATCTACGTTTACAGCAAGGATTAGCATCACCGGTGTTACCGAGGAGGCTGGATAAAAGCTACGAGAGAGACGATGACTTAGATTCTGAGAAAAGTTTCGGCAGTAGTTGTGGCAGCTTATGTGGTCATTCACCCTTTGCTCATAATGGCACTACGTACAGTGCTCGTAATATGAAGTACATCTTCCATTGTTCAGCGAATAGCGGTAGCGAAGAGTATCTGACACCGACTCAGAGAGCTAATCGGACCATTAAACGATTAAGAGTAAGCATCGTAATTTTTTTCCTGAAAACTTGCACCTTATAATTAATTGGGATTTAATATTATTCGACAATGTGAACGAAAATAACAATTCCTTCCTGTATTAAAATCGAATAACAAATTACTCGTACATTTAGCTACATTCCACGGGCCATTGCTTTTACAACATTAATGTAGTTTAACAATGCCAACGTGTCCTCGTAAACATTAAATATCTTCATTATAGAGTAATTTTTACACCTATATTTCTCATTGCTCACCCGTCCTTGTCGTAGTCGTAGCTGTCAAGTTATAATTTTTATTCGCGATTCGCGCGATCTAAATCGAACGTCGATTACTACTCTCGTATCGTCGTTTATCACGTCTCTACTCAGCTTCTGTTCGATTATCTTAATGAAAAAATTCGTTATTCTGCAGCGTATGCTAGCCGATGCTCAATCCGAATTGATTGAAAAAGATAATGAAATCAGTAGATTAACGAAAGAGGTCGTAGAACTACGTTTGCTAAAAGCTGGTAACATGGCGACCGGTGATAATTACGATACCGGAGACGAAATGGATTTCGCCGAACCTGTCGTCAGTAAAAGTAGCCCTAGATTTATGGATGTACTTCACGAAGAACTTGACATGGCTAGTGGTCCCATTGTACAAGAAGCTGGTGAGCAAAATAATACCTCGACTAATCAACCGCAGGATATTCGAGGGTAACTAACAATTTACTTTTTCAATGGTGATAGTATTTCAACATTTTATGTACTTTAACTTATAAGTTGGTATTGTTGCTGCGATAATTCTTCGAGTAATCTTTTTTCCTGTCTTGTGTCGAGTAATATTTTCATTTATCAAGGTCAGGTTGCATATCGTCGTTGTTTTATTTTCATTTTATCGTAAAAAAAACTCTGTTGAATTGTTCTAAACGTGATGGCGAATAAGTCACGATTTTTTTTCCACTTGAAACTTCAAATTTATCAAAATTATTACTCCACCCAAGATTTTTTTTTCGAATATTACTTTTTTGCTGTAATGTATAAAATCAATAGGTCAGTTTGCATGCGATATCGCGTTTCAGATATGAAATAATTTGTACGATAGCCCAACTAACAAAATATCCCAGGGGTTAATAATAATTTATTAACTGAATCGTTTCTGTGTTCCTAAAATGATTATGTATCGAACAATTTCGACACCTGGCAATAATTTTTACAAAAAATGGCGTATTTTTAGAATGCTTCGTATTTAATCTGGGTTAATTCACGCTTAGTATTCGAACTATTTTCTAATTATTTTTAAACAATTGAGAAAAATTATCGAAGACGATTTTTTTCTTGCTAATTACCTTGCTCAGAAGTCCACGAGCCAACAATTTTACATCTAGGTACTTGAATAGTTACCAAGTATTTTTAACACCAATTTCTTTGTGATGATAATAATTTGCCAAAAATTTATAAATAATTTCTCCGGGGTATTCACCTTTATGTGCAACTAACATTTTACGTATAATTTCATGTTTGTAAGTTGATTTATCCGTTGATTTGTGAGATACAGAAGAGTTGTTATCGTTCAGCTTATAAAAATTGAGTGTTTGTAAACATCAAGAGTTTTTTGCTTTGGAAATAGGTACTAAATCCAAAGTTTAAGTAAATCAAGTCCTAAAACATCTGGTTCAATTTTTTCGGTTCTGAATTCATTCGAAAAAATATCGAAAATTTTTAGAATCTATAACGATGATTAATCGATTAGAAAGTTCAAAATTTTTGTTTCTGTTTCAAAATGTGACTGATTAATAAAATGTTGACATTCTTTCAATAATTGCTGATCAGTTTAACTTGTTTTCATTGAGAAGGTGTGAAAGGAAGAGGGGGAAGGGGTGGAGTTTAGAATTTCACAAAATTTGATTTTCAAGTAGGTAGTTCTCTTCCTTCTCTAAGAGATAAATTTGTGATCTAGTCTTAAACTATTAATAAGTTTAACATTACGCTTGAATTTTTTTTATCAAATAATCTCAGATAAAATATTAATTTAATCACTATGATTTTATCACAGAGCTGTTCAGCTTCTGCCCGCTCATCATTCACCCTCTTTAGCGGATTCGGGTAATTTCGAAGACATAAACTGTACGTTTGCTCATACATTGGAGAAAGAACTTGAAAGATTACGACAGAATTACGACGACATGAGAGAAAAACACAACGAAAAAGTAGAACAACTATTAAAAATCATCGCCGACTCGAACGATCGGTACGTTTTCGTGTCGAGTAACAAAATACCTCATTTAAATCGCTTCGAGTATTATGTATAAATTTTGCAATTTTACTGTACCTATAGATATTACGACCTGAAACCGAAACACGATACTGCTGTGATACGAATAAAAGAACTGGAGAAGGAAATTGAATCTTTGAAAAGTAACGTAATTCAGCAAGATGAACTACAGAAGACTCTTTACTTACAATTATACGCCAAGCAGGAGAAAGTCGAAGAGTCAGTGGTGAGAACACTTTGAAAACCTTCGATTTGAACGAGACCACGATTTTTGAGAAGAGTAACCTTATGGTCTGAATACCCCCATAACCAAAATTTCTACTGCCTATATCGATTTTTCGATTTTTAGCGTAGAAAAAGCATAATTTTCTACGATTTAGGTTTTGAAAAAAGTGTATTTATCCGGTAAAAAATATTGAAAAGTAGTCCTGAATCTAGTATCATCTTTTCTGGACCAAATTTCATTAATTTCGGTCATTTTGGAGCCTCCAGCGTAAATTTAAGATTTTTCCAGAATTTTAAAATTTTTTCAAAAAGCGATCGGAAATGGATTCAAATATGAGGTAACTCATTGACTCGATTTTTAGCTGCCCAAATCAATTTCAACGCCTTTTGAAGAAATTTTTAAATTCTGGAAAAATCGAAAACCGCGCTGGAGGCTTCAGAATGGCTGGAAATGATGAATTTCGGATTCGGTAGGTTGGTTTTAGGTTTTAGATAAAATACAACCGATCGTGTAAATTTCAAAAATTTGCCCTCAAACAGAAAATTTTGGATTTTTTGAATTTTTTCCCTAATTCTGGTTCAAAAAAAAAACTCAATGGGTCATTCCATGCCAAATCGGCGGATTTTTGCACGAGGGGTCTTCGATTTTTTTCAAAATCAGATCATTTGTAGAGGTCATCAAACGATGACGAATGACGCAAACCGGACGTTTTTTCGATTTTTTTTGACGGAGCTGTGGCGCTTCAAAGTTCTCCAAAATGGCCGAAAATGGAAAATTTCAGTTGCAAATTGCTCCGGTTGTACGTGGTATAGAATTTTGAACTTTTTTTCAAATTATAGTACTTTGAGAGGGTAATCGACGAGTGATGTCAAAATCAGTGTTGCCACTTTCAAAAACCTAAAAAAATCGATTTTAAAACTTATAATTTAAATATAACCACGATCTCGGCGAGTAAAAATTCTGAAAAAATTCTCAGTTTTAGTCCCTTTTATGTAGAATAACATATCAAAAAATTAGACTGGCATCTTTTTTCATTTTCGAGAAAAAAAAATTGCAAGTTTTACAATTGCTGCAAAAGTACCATCCGAAACCTAAAAAATGAAAATTTTTGCATTTTTGAAATATTTTACCAATGTGTAGACGATAATGTGAAAAAAATCCCCCTCCCCCCATTTGTCAACGAATTGACATTTTTCGTGCTATAAATTTTTATTTCAAGAGTGAAATTAATGCATTTTTCGTCAATTTGTCGACAAATTGGGTGGAGGGGGATTTTTTCACATTATCGTCTACACATTGGTAAAATATTTCAAAAATGCAAAAATTTTCATTTTTTAGGTTTCGGATGGTACTTTTGCAGCAATTGTAAAACTTGTAATTTTTTTTTTCTCGAAAATGAAAAAAGATGCCAGTCTAATTTTTTGATATGTTATTCTACATAAAAGGGACTAAAACTGAGAATTTTTTCAGAATTTTTACTCGCCGAGATCGTGGTTATATTTAAATTATAAGTTTTAAAATCGATTTTTTTAGGTTTTTGAAAGTGGCAACACTGATTTTGACATCACTCGTCGATTACCCTCTCAAAGTACTATAATTTGAAAAAAAGTTCAAAATTCTATACCACGTACAACCGGAGCAATTTGCAACTGAAATTTTCCATTTTCGGCCATTTTGGAGAACTTTGAAGCGCCACAGCTCCGTCAAAAAAAATCGAAAAAATGTCCGGTTTGCGTCATTCGTCATCGTTTGATGACCTCTACAAATGATCTGATTTTGAAAAAAATCGAAGACCCCTCGTGCAAAAATCCGCCGATTTGGCATGGAATGACCCCAATATATTCGCCTGAAAATCTAGCCGAATGTGAATTAACTTGTTAAATGGGTCGACACTAAGCGAAAAGTCGATTTTCAGCTACCCAGATTATTTTTCACGCCTTCTGGAGAAATTTAAAAATTCTAGAAAGATCAAAAATAACGCTGGAGGCTTCAGAAAGCGAACGGCTCAAAATTTGGAAATTTCTGGTTCGGGAGGTTGGTTTGAGATAAGATACCGCCATTCGTGCAAACTTCAAAAATGTCCCCTTGGGTCCTTGAATAGAAAATTTTAGACTTTTTTGAATCATCATCATCATTGAACTTTGACCTGGTGAGCTCTTCAGCCTGTCTGGGAAACTGTAGAAGAATTGCTCGCCAATGTGTCATCAAGTTTTTTCTTCAGTCTTCCTCTGTTCCTCCTGCCAATTGGAGTGTATTCTTTGACTTTTTGAGGGGACCCTTCTTCAGGCATTCCATCAAGGTGTCCTCACCATTTCTTTCTGCAATTTTTCACCCATCCAATGATTAGCTCTGCTCCTAGCTCCTTCAGGATGTCTTCATTCCTTTTCCTATCAAGCTTCATATATCCTGCAATGGCTAGCATGAATATCATTTCCGCTGAGGTTACTCTACCTTTTACATCGTTTCTTATCATCCATGCTTCACTATGATACAGCAGAATTGGTCTTGCCAGCGTATTGTAGATGCTTATTCTTGTTTCAGCTCTGACTTTTTTTTGGAGAAATGGCTCAGTTTATTGCTTCCCCCCCCCCCTTACTCTCAGGAATTTGATGATCTTAAGTTGTGCAGTGCGTCAACCTCTCCTTCTTAATGCCTGGTACATACGATCCAATATATTTGACAAACTTGATTGGTCAAATCGGATTTGTCAAATATATTGGATTGTGTGTACCGGGCTGTAGACAGCTCGCACCCAAGATCTTGTTCCACTGGCAGTCCATTTACAACAAGTTTACTGCGTATTGGCTCTTTCCACTCAAAGGCCATCACCGTTGTTAATTGTTTTTGATGATGAGATTCCATCACTCTCGGCAAGTGATGTGCATTGTCAGCAAAGATCACCTAATCATCAGCAAAAAACAGGGTATTAACATGGGACATGGGTGTCTCATTGATGTTTAGCCCTTTTGGCTTGGTTTTAAACCATTCTTTAATCATGTCGTCAAAGTAGATGTTGAACAGGCTACAAGACATTTGGCATCCCTGTCTTACTCCGCCTCTTCCTATCTTCTTTGCTTCCAACATGTTTCCTGATCTTACTCTTATTACTTTATCCATGTATATTTCTTCAATTAAGCTTACTACAAATACTATCAAGTATTAACTGACATTGACAATGCTGGCAACTCCATAGAAAAATCATGTTTTAGTTTTATCCTCCTAGCGGTCTGGAGTGAAACTAAATGTTACCAGTCAACCCAGGCTGTTCAGATCGCGCTATTTTCATGACAAAAACGCTCAATCTATTTTAAATGGAGTTGCCAGTATTGTTAGACGTTAGTTGATAGTATTTGCTTACTATTTGTTCATGCGCTTTGATTTTCTTCAGGATTTCAAACAACTTCTTCCTTTGTACTCGATTGTATGCCTTCTCCAGATCAATGATGCACATGTGGGTTTCTTTCTGAGTTATAACTTTTGTCTCTTCTCCATCAGCAGCTTTGTTGCATATACATACTCCATCTATGCACGATCTTCCCTTTTGAAATCCATTTTGGCATTCCAATATTAATTTTTCTCTCTAGTATCTTTGTAAGTAGTTTGTAAGCTGCATTTAGTAGGCTTATTCCAGGCTTGTAGGACCGCTCAGGTTTTGCAGTTGCTCCAAAATCAAGGTCCTAGTTTGGAGCTTTCAAACAGTCTGGTGCGGCCATTTGGTTCTGTATTTTTGGGTCAGCCCAGGTCCAAAACTCCATTTTTTGTCTTTGTAGGTTGGTCCAGTCCGGTCCTGACCAGAAATTTTCATCATAGTCATGGGTCAGCCCAGGTCCAAAAAACAGTCTTCATTTTTCAGAAAGAAAAAAGCTTCCTAACACATTAGATGAGTTGAAAAAGGGGATTTTTACTTTCAAAACATTGAAACTTCGAAAGAAATTAAATCACAACGGAAATTTATTCGAAATAGGCATCTAAAATGGCATTATAAATTTGAAAAATTGGACATAACTGAGGTCCAAACTGGGGTCATCCAGTCATTGGTCCAATTTTTTAGAAAGGTCTTCAGTCTCAGTCTGTCTCTTGTTATTTTTTCTGAAAAGGGTCATCTGTTTGGTTATTATTTACATAAATTTGTTTTAGAGGTCCAAAGTCAGGTCTGGTCTTGTCCACTAGGTCTTGTGTGCATTTTTGGGTCTGGTCGCGGTCATTGGTCCAGTTTTTTGGCCCGGTCTGACAAGCCTGGCTTATTCCATAGTAGTTGCCTGGGTCGTTTCAGACTCCTTCTTTGAAAATGGGTATTACAATAATTGGTGTATTAAAGTCTTCTGGTATGGTAGCACCTGATAGTATTTTATTGTAGAAACCTAGCAATCTCTTCTTAACAGTTGTTGTGGTGTTCTTGAATAAGTCTGTCGGTAACTTATCGCTGCCTGGGGCTTTTCCATTTCTGAAGCTTTTCAAGGCTCATTGTAGTTCCTCTCAAGAAAATGGCCTAGGCTCATACTTAATCTCCTCATGGTTTGTCGCTTCGACTTCATTGTCCAGATCACTCCATAGGTTTGCATATCATTCAACCATTTCTTCACAGTCTGGTAGGGTGATGTTGGCTCTGTGTAAGTATCACTCTCCTATATTTGCCACAAATCTTTCATATTGTTCCTGTTGTGTTTCTCTTATCAATATCATATTTCTTGTCTTCTGGTCCTGTTTTTTGTAGCTTCCTCGTTTTGTTGGTTTTTTAAACTCATCCACTTCTGGAAAAGGTTTTGTTTCCTCTTCACTTCTCTTAATAGTTCATCATTCCAGATTTTCAGCTTTTTGTGGTTTCATCTACTTGATCTTTTTCCTAGTACCTCCTCTGCTGCTCTATGTACAATAGTTTTCAGGCATACCCACTCCTTTTTTACATCCTCTTCTACCAGTACATCTTTTTTGATGATTTCCATTCTTGTTCTGTACAGCCAGTTTGTTACTGAGTCCTTTAATGAGTTGATGTTGAGCTACATCTCTCTATGTTCAATTGTCTTTCCTATGTTGCTGACTCTAATGGCTGCTTCGATGAGATAGTGATCTGATCCGACCAGATGTTGTAAAAAAAAAAAACAACATTTTTGCCCCAAAATTGTGAAATTCTAATTCGGGAGATTGTTTTTTTTTAAATGTGATACAATCGTTTGTACAAATTTCAAAAGTTTCCCTCGAATAGAAAATTTTGGTTTTTTGAATTTTTTCCCCAATGTTCTGACCAAAGTTTGAAATTCTGAAGAAATCGAAAAATCACGCTGGGGGCAGTGGTGGCTGGAGGCTCTCGAATGACCGGAAATGGCGAGATTCAGTGTTGCAGAGTTAATGTATATTTTTATTCTTATTATTTTTTTTTTTAAAGAAGCACAAATTATTAAAAATGGTCAATACAGAACCAAAATTGTAAAAATAAATTCGAGGTCAGAGTCAGACCATGCTCTTTCAAAAATTGCGATCCCGTTCAAATCGGCGACGGAAGCTTCAGTTGATTCTTAAGCATTAGAATTAGAATCATATTTTTGAAATTTGCCTAATTTTTTTTTTTTCAGAACGAGGTCGAAAAAGATGTACCGCCCTTGGAAGATGTTCCTGAAAATGGTTCCCACGTCACTAATTTAGTGGAGAAATTGACCATCACTAAAAAAGAGTTGGAAAGTGTCAAGGTGAGAATACGTACATTAATTCCACTAATTATATTCTCACTTTTGAGGGATTGTAATCACTATACTTCGTATTTCTCTCATAACAAATAATTGGAAATTTAAATAAAATTCTACATCGCTTAAAATATTTTCAAAGAGTAAATAAATCGAAATGAATGATTGATGAATGCTTTAGTGTTCGGTTGGGATTTTTTAAAATAGCGGATAAATCACGAATAGATTTATAAATACTAATAAATGGGGCTTATCTACACCATATCGCACATTTTTCTCCCTTCAATAAAATGTGAATTTACGAGCGTATCAAGTTTACTAACTAAAATATGTGGTATTTGTTGGATTTTTTTCCGTATACATCGTATGATTTATCAGGACAACGAATATAAAAACGATGCTTTATTAAGTGCCAGAGAAGCAATTTCGTTGTGGATCCTTGGTACTCGCAAGGTTGGTAAAAATGCTAGCATTTACAGTTTTATGCTTTATCGATTTTTGGTTGTACTCGTATGTACTTTCGTGTAGATTTTGGAGGAAAAAAATTCCGTATTTTGTTATGCTTCTGTTTAGTTGATTGTTTGCATGGCTGTAAATGCTTGTATAAAGGGCGGGAGAATATTCAGTACCTATTATCGTATTTTTAAAAACGAATCGATTTTGGTTTATTATAGTTTTTTTTTTTTTGAAACAATCGAATTATATTTTCAAATCCAGCAGTGAGCAGATGGCTTGATTTTTATTTCATGTCGCTTGAGAGATTTATTCCAGCTTCTTTGTGTACATAAAGCGTTATCTCGAGAGATGAAAAACGGTTCGATACCGGAGACCTTTTTTCACACAGATCCTCTAACACTTTTCACTCGAATTCTATTTTTTCGTTTATTTTTGTAATAACCGTAATCGATTATTTTACAGGCCATGTATCGAGCACTACTAGAAGCGAGTAAAATAAAAAACGTCAACGATGCCGAAATGACGTTACGATTTCTAAAATCGGCCGTATATTATTTCCTCACCGATACCTCCAACTCTCGAGATCATTTGGCAGCTATTGAAAGCATATTGGGATACTCGGATGAAGAAAAAAGTAGAATTGAGAAAGTACAAGCGTGGAAGTATTAAAAAAAATGTGTCCAAGTGTAAGATTTTTTATAAAATTATTTATTTATTGTACCTACATTGAGAATGATAATATCCTGGTGATGCTGGACGTTGGGAAAGCTATAAAAAAAATGATCAGTATTACGATATTTTTAATCGATCGTTTGCTTTTGCGTTTAGTTTTCGTAATTGAAAATGTTCGTTGTGGCTGAGACTATAACGATTTAATTACTATTATTTTATAAAAATTTATCATAAGAAATCATTACTAAAGTTGTGCGCTGTGCAAAGAAAACCGCAATGACTGGAAACGTTGTCCTTAAACTTTGTATAATTTTTATTGACATTTTCATTAAGTACGTGAATCTTTTACTGAAAAATTTCTTACAGTTGATATTTTTTACCTTTTCATTTTTCATCTCGTTATCATGTGATGACTATCATGTTGAATATTGTGATTTGTATTTTTTTTTCTTTCTTTCGTGTATTTAAATGAGCTTAATATTGAGTCAGAACTTCACGATGATCGAGTCACATCCGTCTAATTTAATTTTCTTATTTAATTTTTGATATTTTGGAATTTTCTTTTTCAACCGTGATCGTTGATGAATTAAAAATAGGTACTATCGGGTAGCCTTCTTCCCGATTTACAAATTTTGATATAGGTAATGTCAATAATTTGGTTTTCGCTTGCACGTATTTTGTATCCTAATCAACTATGTTGTGTTATTATTATTATTTTTTTTCCATAATTGCCTGAAGCTTGTCATTTCGTTGAACCTATTTATAAATGTTACCATTGTTACCTTCGACTATGAATTATAGCTAAAAGAGATTGAGAGTAAATTTTTGAAGATGCATACTGCGCATGCGCGAGTTAAAATTAGCAAGTTTTTCATATGTGATCGATTTTTGATTTTTGCAAAGTGATCAAGGATTTTGAGTAAATTTTTGAGTTCTTATTTCGTCTCCGTCATCTGCGATTCGATCATCTTCAGCTTAATTTAAAATAAACTCGTACAGTCAAACAAATTGTACTGATCAACTCCATGCGCATGCGCAATATGGACCCTCAAAAATTCACTCTCAACCACGAAGTTTCACCGACTAGCTCGGTCCATTTTAGCTATACATATTTAGTCAAAGATTGTTACTTGTTTTGAAAATATATAACTCTAATCGAAGTTGGTATTGCTTAGGCCTCTTGCCTTTTTTTTTATTTTCATCTTCAACATCAAGTTGCTGAGAAACTTCAAACTTGACAAAATGTCCTACTCTCCTATTGAGCATATAGGACGAATCAGGAGGGATCTGGTCTTGGAGCATGTACCTTTAACCTTTACTAACGTACCTATGTAGAGGAATCGACAATGGACATTTTCCCGGCCAAACATTGAAAAATTATAGAGGAACTAGATGGCTCTTGCGCAAGCGTCAGTATAACAAGCAAACATTTGCCAATTTATCATTTTCTGTGAAAAATTTGAATTTTTGGCCAGTTGAGACATGCCCATTCAAATTCTGGTCCTTCTATTAAGCTCCTCCTACAATCAGATGTTGGGCCGGGAAATGAGTGGAAATTCCTATACCTCGATTCCTCTACAGTTACAGTATGACACAAAAGTAGTGCTAGGTGGCTTTTATTTCTAAGTGGAAAGAGCTAGCGAGATGAATGAAGCGGCGTTGGGTAGGGAAAAGTAGAAGGGCTTTCAAAAGCGACCTTGAAAATTTCAGGCCCATGCACAGGGTGTCCACAAATTGTAAAACCGGCTGGGTCAAAAAATTCAACCTGGTTTTTATTGGCGCAATGTATTCTACACATCAAGGCAACAAAAATGTGATATGAATTTTTTGAAACCAGTTAAGGTGAGGGCTCAATTTTGGGTCAGGTGATCTAAAATGGGTCAGTAAAAAAAAGTCTCCGTAGTCACATATGAATAATCATAAAGTGGTGAAATCATTATTTTTTTTATTCTCAGACACTACTCTATCAATGTAACACCCGGCCAAACTTTTTACAGTGAACAACTAAGAAAAAATCGCGATTGTTTACAAAGCAGATTTTTATCTGTAAAAAATTCACATGAGCAGAATTTTGCAATTTTTCAATTTAAAAAAATTTATGTTTATTTTTAGAAAATTAGATTGAAACCAAGTAAATACCATTATTAATGTTCTAAATATACCCTTTTCATGGAAATTTGAAGTATTCAACGCATTTAAGGCATTTCCGGCATGTTTGAAAAATGCATTAGCTGAATTCCAAAATGTCAAAATTTTGATGTTTTTTTCAACTTTTGTACGTTTTTGAAAGTTAAAATGTAGGTTTTGAACTACGTAGAATGCATTTACAATCAAATAATATTAATTTAGCTATGTTAATTTCTGACCCAAAATTGAGGTGACCCGAAATTGATCACTTTTTTTTCTGAAATGAAAGATGATAGTAAAAATTTTGAACCAAAAAGTTCTCGAATTTGGGTCGACCCATTTTTGAGTTTTTTATTTTTCATTATAAAATTTTTTTTTACTAGTATTTTGCATTCGGATCACTCGTTTGGTATCCTTTTTATCGAAGGCAAGTCGTTTATTATATCCACTTGATGAAAATTACACTGACCCGATTTCAATACTAGTGACTCCATAATGGGTCAAACATTGGTGCAGTAAAATCATTTTTTCAGATACTTCCTCTTCATCGAATTGGGTGTATTTTCAGTATGTTATGCCTTAATAGTTCTACTATTCTACTAATTAGTCGATTTTGCGGAAAACAATTCTAGTCTCCAACCAGAGCTTGTGAAAAAAAAGTGACCCAAAATTGAGCCCTCACCTTATCAAAAATGACCTAAAAATTGGCGATAGAGAAAAAAGCTTGGAACTAAAGTTGTAGAGCGTGAAAAATTACACATGTCTGTCTGATCACATTTTGAAACCGGTTCTTTGGTTCGCATTTAGCAACCAGTTTTTGATAATCACCTACTAGTACAAATTGGAGATAGAGAAAAAAGCTTGAAACAAAAGTTGTAGACCGTGAGATAATGAACCATTTTCGCTGATCGGATTTTGAAACCGGTTCATTAATTTGCAACTGGTTATCAAAAATTTCCTAAAAATTACCGAATTAGAGATAGGTATGAGAAAAAAGCTTGAGACAAAAGTTGTGGGGCATGAAAAATTACACCATTCTGTTCAGACACATTTTGAAACTACCTAGTTCGTTAGTTTGCATTTAGCAACCAGTTTTTGAAAATCACCTAAAAATTGAAGATAGAGAAAAAAGCTTGAAACAAAAGTTGTGGAGCGTGAAAAATCGAACTATTTTTGCTGATCGGATTTTGAAAATCGCTAATCAACTTGCAACCAGGTAATATTTGATGACTTGCTGCGATTCAATGAACCAGTTTCAAAATCTGATCAGCAAAAATGGTTCAATTTTTCACACTCTACAACTTATGTTTCAAACTTTTATTATCTCTATCCCCAATTTTCAGGTGAATGTACTGATTGTCAAAAACTGGTTGGTAAATGCAAACCAATAATAAACTGGTTTCAAATTGTGATCACACAGAATTGTGTAATTTTTCACGCTCTACAACTTTTGTTCCAAACTTTTTTCAGTATTGACAGTTTTTGGATAATTTTTGATAACTGGTTGCGAATTAATGAACCAGATTCACTATAACCAATCAGCAAAAATGGTTCAATTTTTCACGCTCTACAACTTTTGTTTCAAGCTTTTTTCTCGATCTTGAATTTTTAGGCAATTTTCACTAATTTTTGATAACTGGTTGCAAATTAATGAGCTGGTTTCAAAATCCGATCAACGAAAATGGTTTAATTTTTCACACGTACTCTACAACTTATGTTTCAAAACTTTTTTCTTTATGCCCAATTTTTAGGTGATTGTCAAAAACCGGTTGCTAAAAATGCAAACCAATAAACTGGTTTCAAAATGTGATTGAACAGAATTGTGTAATTTTTCACGTCCTAAGTACAACTTTTGTTTCAAACCTTTTTCACTATCTACAATTTTTGGGTAATTTTTGATAACTGGTTGCGAATCAATAAACCGGTTTCAAAATGCAATCAGCAAAAATAGTTCAATTTTTCACGCTCTACAACTTTTGTTTCAAGCTTTTTTCTTCATCTCCAATTTTTAGGTAATTTTTGATAACTGGTTGCAAATCAATGAACCGGTTTCAAATTCCGATCAGCGAATATGGTTCAATTTTTCACACTACGCAACTATTTGTTTCAAGCATTTTTCTCTATCGTCAACTTTTAGGTGATTGTCAATGAACTGGTTGCTAAATGCGAATTAATGAACTGGTTTCAAAATGTGATCAGACAGAATTGTGTAATTTTTCACGCTCTACAACTTTTTTTTCATGCTTTTTTCTTTACCTATCTACAATTTTTGGTATTTTTTGTCAACTGGTTGCAAATAATGAACCGGTTTCAAAAAATTCATATTACGTTTTTGTCGCCTTAGTGTGTAGAAAACATTGCGCCTATAAAAACCAGTTTGAATTTTTCGACCAAGCCGGTTTTTCAATTTGTGGACACCCTGTGTATGGGTGGGTGGGTAATTTTCAAGGTCGCTTTTGAAAGCCCTTATTTTCCTTTTCCCCTACTCAACGCCGCTTCAGTCACCTCTATAGTTCTTTCGCCTTAGAAATAAAAGCCACCGGGCACCAGGGAAGAGGCCCGGCCCAGGACCAAGACCCGAAACCCGAAAAAGCCCCGATTATATCCTTGAAGCCCGAATGTCCAAGCCCCAAAACCTTAAAAACTGTAACCTACAAAACCTGAAACCTTTTCCTCTGAAAATCAAGCCCAGAACGTGAGCCCCAAAACCCAAACTGTGATCAGGGCTTTTCGGGGCTTTTTGGGGCTTGTAAATTTTGTAAATATCTATTGTAATTACCGTTCAGTGCATCTCAAAAGTCAAAAAATATGATTTTCAAAAAAAAATTTACAACTTCAGCAAAAAGTTTGATATTTCAACTTTCAAGGGGTTTTTGTTACATTATTTATATTATTATATTCCCAAGCTCAGAACGTAAGCCTCAAAACCCAAACTATGATCAGGGCTTTTCGGGGCTCAATGGTTAAAAAAGATGATTTTCAAAAGAAAAAAAATCAGAACTTCAGCAAAAAGTTTAATATTTCAAGGGGTTTTTGGTACAGTTTATATTCTGTTGGTAGCTTATTGTTCTTTGAAAAATGATACTTGAAATTATGAAAAATTGGACAATAATTGAAAATTCCAAAAAAAACATAATTCTGAATAAAAAAAAAAAAAAAAAAAAACAGTTCCATTCAAATAATTTTGAAAAAAGCAATCGGAATCTGCCCTTGAAATGTTTTTTTTTTTTTTTTTTTTTTTTTTTCAACAGAAAATCAAATAAGATTTTACTTTATTCTTCATTAAAATTGCGATTTCAAGCCCGAAAAAGTCCCTGAAAGCCCTAATAAATTTTTGATTGAAAGCCCAAGCCCCGGAACCCGGAGCCCAAAAAAAAATCGTTCGGGGCCTCATCCCTGCCGGGCACTACTTTTGTGTCATACTGGGGTCATTCCATGTTAACTCAACCAACGTTTTTGGGTCATGTCCTTCCATTTCGCTCAAATTTTTTTTACAATATCTACCCACCCAATAAGTAAGAAATCCGCAATCAGTTTAGTCCCAGCCCCCTCAGGGGGTGGGTGGGGGGGGCTTCCATTATTTTCACACATTGTCTCGAGGTACTCAACTTCAACAGCCCTTTCCTCCAAAACTATGATACTTTGATTAAAACTGATTTCACAGTTCGAAAGGGCATTGAATTTTGAACTTTTAAGTATTTTGAAATTTTCAAAAGTTGAAAGTTGAATTTTCAATTTGAAAGTTCAAATTTCAAAACGGCGCTGTAAGTGGGAGCTACCATTTAAAATTTTGAAAAAATTTCCATAGAAGTACATTTTGATACTTTTTCGAAATATTTAGGTTTCGAGATGGGACTCGTAGACGGTGGGGGAGCACCCCCACCCCCAATTTTGGGTGAAACTTTCGAAAGAAAATCTGAGGCATGTGATATATCGAATTGTATGTTTTCGGCGACGCTGAGCACGAATATGACGTTAGATTTTTGATAGGACCCCATCCACGGCCCCCAGCACCTCCCCAAAGGGGGTAAAAGTTCAAAAAAGTGTTTTGTTCGTGCGACACATGGAATAATATGTTTTTGGTGACTCTGAACACGAATATGACGTCAGATTTCTGATTGGACCCGTCCACGGCCCCCTGCACCTCCCCAAAGGGGGTAACCCAAAAAAAATGGTAACATTCGTGTGACACATGGAATAATATGTTTTCGATATCGCTGAACACGAATATAGCCATAGTTTTTTAAATCGACCTCACTCATGGCCCCCAGAACCTCCCCCAATAGGTAAAAGTCCAAAAAAGTTGTTGGGGGCCGTGGATGAGGTCCAATCAAAAATCTGACGTTTCACTTGAGCCTAAAACTTTTTCTCGAAATGTCCCGATTTCCCCCTAATTGGACTTGAAAAAATCACAGATTTTCAATAAAATTACGAAAAATTCTATTTTTTTACCTATTCGATGGCTTTTGCACCCCCCTTCTGGGGCCCCATTTGGGTTTCAAATCAAAATAACGTCAAAAATGAATTCTAGAGCCCAAAAAACGTACATATCAATACCCTACTCGACTTTTTCATAAATTTGCTCCTTTGCACCCCCTTCCTGGGGCCCCATTTGGGCTTCGAACCAAAATAACGACAAAAATGAATTCTGGAGCCCCAAAAACGTAAATATCGATACCCCGCCACTTGACTTTTCCAAAATATTTACCCCTTTGCACCCTCCTCCTGGGGCCTTTTGAGGTTTCATACCAAAATAACGACAAAAATGAATTCAGCGCCTCAAAATACCTGTGTATCAAAAAGATTGACGTCCAAATTTGCATTCATTTCTGAAATATGATTTTTGACACCTTAGAAGATGAATCTGTCCCACTGTGTGCCAGCGTTTTCTTTTGTCAATGAAAAATATCGTGCTAATCAATGAAAAATATCGTGTTTATCAATGAAAATTATCGGGCTAACAACCTTTTTCAATGGTTGAAAAATGCTGTGCTTACCATGCACCTAAACTATCGTTCCTAAGCCACGTTTTATCGTTCAAATGGTTATCGTGCTAACCACCTTTTTTATCGTTTGATGGTTTGATTATAGGTATATTTCCCATTTTTTTAAACGGACTTTGGACAGGCAGGACAAAACAACAGGTCGACAGAACAGACTTTCGACTCAATTCCTTATAATTTTTCATTTTGAAGCATACCTACCTATCTGATTCTGATATTTTAAATTTTGTTTCTCCTCCGATCATCGGTGTGTTTTGAATACGAACTACGTATGGGTACCTACTACCTACCTAGGTAGGTAATTAATAATTAATAAAGTAATAAGCTCAAGCTTAATCGGGCTAAACGATTCCCATTTTCCTGTTAGGATTGTTACTTTGTTAGGAATAGGAATGATTGATGGTTTCGTCATTCGTGATCGTGATCGTGTACATGGGGTGGAGGGTGAAAATCAATCATAAAACAAGATTTTTAGAGGAATGCCTACTTGAAAACAAAATGAATAAAATAAAAAATATATAAATTCATTTCAGTTATACCCACTCGTATTATATTTTTCTTTTTCGCGACGGTTTTTTCAGTTTTGAACTTTTACGTTTTAGTTTTTTAAAAATTAAAATAATGAATAAATTAGATTAGATCTAATTTAAATTGACTAACAAAATTAAATTAATAAATTCTAAATCAAAACTGTACCTCATCATGAAATAAAGTCTGCATAAATGTTCAAAATAGCTAAACTTCGATAATTTTTTGCGTTTCATTTCGACTATCGATTACATCAATTCCTCGAATCGCTTTTCGTGTTTTTCGAAGGCGTAAAGAACGAACACAAAATCGATCTATCGATATTACGTTGTTTTTATCAAAAAAGAAAAAGTTATGACTTGTTGTCAAAGTTGTGCTTTGTCAAATCTAAAATAAATTGTCAATAATTTGAAATGAATAATCTAGTGTGTTTTGATAATTATGTTTGTACAGTTGAATCGTAATCCTGTACGTGTTAGGATTTGAATACTTGATTTCAATGTTCGTACAAAATTCAAAGAATTAGAAATTCAGTTTAGTATCATTATCGTTGGAAAATCCATCAAAATTTTTGCTCCCAATATTTCAACGAATCGTCAACATCACAGCTGTTCAAATTTCGGAGAATAAATGGTAAGTTCGCTCGGCGTTATCGTTGATAATTGTTAAAATTAACCGTACAATGTTCAAGAAAAAACCCTGCGACTGCACAGATGTGTGTGATAAGAATCTTATTCTCTCGATACGATAAATAATAAACACCACGGTTTTGACAGTTTCATTTATTTATAATTCGTTTACGCCCTAACACGAATGTCGAATGTGTTTTCTGAATTAATTGCTCTCAGTTTAATAGTCGTATTTTTCAGTAATTTTAATCATTATGGATAAAATGACTTGGTTGCAGGATAACGAATCTGAGATCGATTTGTGCGGAGATGAGAACACCTCGAAAGTGAGTATTTCCTTGTACCTAGTATGTTTCATTTACACGTTGAGTGTGTTGTACTGTTTCTCATCATAATTCCACGTTACACTATTATTATTTATATTGTACTTGTTCGTGTTGCAGTCTGGAAAATCAGAAAATGTCGATTTGACTGATAACTCTCTCAACGTTGTGATATCGGATGCTCTCAGCGAAAAAGATCGCGTAAAATTTACCGTCAACACCAAAGTACAAACTAATTGATTTACCCATTATTATTACGACGATGACGTGTAAATGTCATTAAATTATAACGTTTTCCTGTTTTTCTGCTGTTAGACAACCCTTCCAGATTTTCAAAAACCAGAGTTCTCCGTCGTTCGACAACACGAAGAATTCATTTGGTTACACGATCGATTCGAAGAAAACGAAGAATATGCCGGCTATATTGTAGGTATCATTTACCGGATTCAGTTTAATCGATGATGAAATATTTATTCCAATTTATGGGCAATGTTCGTAGATTCCTCCTGCTCCACCGAAACCGGACTTCGACGCTAGTCGTGAAAAATTACAAAAATTAGGAGAAAGCGAAGGCACCATGACACGAGAAGAGTATAATAAAATGAAACAAGAATTAGAGGCGTAAGTTGATTCTTTAGTAGCAGCTATACCTAGGTGAATTTTGAATTTTCTCATATAATTAATTCGTTCGTTATTTTCATCAGAGAATACTTGGCCATTTTTAAAAAGACTGTTGCCATGCACGAGAATTTTCTTACACGTCTAGCTCGACATCCCGTCTTCCGTAATGATCACAATTTCAAAGTTTTCTTAGAATATGACAAAGATCTATCCGTTCGTTCGAAGAATAAAATGGAAATGTTGGAGGTATGCCCACACACTAGTGTTACATAAAGCATCAGATCTCTGGAATTGATTTCGTATATATTTACAGGGCTTGGTGAAATCTTTATCGAAAACCACCGACGAGTATTTGCTTTCGGCGACCATGAAAGATGTCAATGATTTCTTCGAACAGCAAAAGAATTTTCTCATTGGTTACTACGGTCACCTGAAAGAAGCTACAACGAAAGCTGATAGAATGACTTCCAAACATAAGGGTACGTAATTGCGAATTTTTATTCGATCGAGTATCTCTTCTCTTATATGATTCTGATCATTGCCTTTGATTACAGAGGTCGCTGATTCGTACATAAAAATCTCAAGTGGCTTGGTTCATTTAGCTACGATTGATCATAAAGAATTAGATAGATATTTAAATAAAGTCGCCGAAGCTTTAGAAAAAGCTAGGGTTAGTTGATTTTCATTCATTCGGAAACACATTTCACATTTTGTGTTTGAAATGTATTAAAAAACGTGATCATTTTTCAGAAAATCGAAGGTCGATACGCATCGGACGAAGATTTAAAGTTATCGGACACATTGCGTTACTGTATGGGCGATACATTCGCCGCTAAACGATTATTATATCGAAGATTACGTTGTCTGGCCAATTACGAAAGTGCGAATCGTAATCTGGAGAAATCTCGAGCTAAAAATAGAGATGTCCAACACGTGAGTAACATAATCGCTTTACTTTGAGGCATGCTTCAAACTTTATAGTTTTGCATCTGGTAATCTGCACGTTTTGATTATTTTTCATAATTTAACAACCGCTCACTGCAGTGGGAATGCGGAGGGAATTTTTAAAAATTTACATGGTGTGTCATGGAGTGACTAACATGTTATGATATTTTCTGTTTTGCTTTGGTGTGTTTCATGCTACCTCTAGGCTCAAGAAGTCAGCGAAGTAAGTGTACTTGTAAGCTATAATTTCTAAAATCACTCGTACATGTGTGCTTGGCTTCGTTTAAATCATCACACGTTCTCTTATCTTAATGATACTGGGAATATTTAACAACATTTAACTAGTAACGGATGTTTCGCCGCCGTTTTAACTGTATCGATAAAATAATAGCCTGTGTAGCGGAAATTGAATCATTCTTATCAATTTTCAGGCGGAAAATGCTCAGCAACAAGCTTGCGAGAAATTTGAAGTCATGTCCGATAAAGGGAAGGAAGGTAATGGGATAAATTTCGCTTTGTATGAGATTTTATATTTGCGAGTGATTAATTTAAAATTGTTTCCAGAATTAATCGATTATAAGAACCGTAGAGTGGAAATGTTTCGGAAGAATTTAGTCGATTTGGCTGAATGGGAAATTAAACACGCTCAAGTAAGTACCTCTACCAACCTACGTAATTGACTAATTTAATTCTAATCGAGTGAATTGAGGAATCGCCGGCGCCGCGTTATAATGTAATTTCGGACTTTCAGTGATACTGTAACTATTCTTTCCAGAAAGAAAGACTAAATTTTTTCCAAAAATCGTACAAACAAAATTGTCACTTTAGATTTCGATTAAAAAAATTATTGTTGAAAAAATTGGCTACGATTTAAAAAAAAAATAAAGATACTGATGAAAATCGAAAAAGTGTTCTAATTGAAATTTATTAAAATTGAAAACTAGGATTCAAATTACGAATTTTTTTTTAACGCTTCTTTTATCAGAATTTTATTATTTTGTTACCTAATGGTTCATTATATATTTTTTTCAGTCGCAAGTGCAAATGTTGAACAATTATATCGCTGCCCTGAAACAAGACGAAGATCTGAAAAGCCCCATGACAGTATTGTCATAAGTGAATAGTGCCTCGTGCCTTTAAATCGTGCATTATCCATTTATCTAATATCGTTTAACGAAAACCCAATTTTTTAAATTTCAACCCAAGTGGTACGTGTTGAATTCTTGGGAACGTTATTTAGTATTTATTAATCAGAGATATCAAAAACTCGTCTCATTTTAAAATTATGTATTATTAGCCGGATGAAGTATTTTTTTTTATTCGATTTTTTTTTTATTATTTAGGTAGCATAATAAACCTTTTATCAAATTGAAAATTACGTGTATCATCGATGGAATGTTTTCTTGGTATTTTGTTACCTTGTCGTAGATGAAAGTAAAATACTATGTAATAATGTTTTTTCATTTTTGTTACATTCCTGATTCCATTATCGTTTTTATTCTTCTTTTTATTTCATTTATTTAATCGATTAATTTTTCTTTTTTTTTTGTTTATTCAAATTGTGTATTTATATACGTATTACAAACGTGTAGTATTATTTTCATAAATAAATTATTCTTTCGATATATTTATACGTTGTTATAATTTTAGGGATAACGTGTTGGTACCTGTTCCCTGTTTTTTTTTTATTGGGTAATAAATAATTTAAAATACCTAATACTTAGTAAAAAAGTAACCTAATCTATATTTTAATATATTTGAGAAATTTAATATGAATACAAAAGAGGTCCATTAATTCTTCATCTCTTCGTCTCATTGCTTCATTTTCAACTCTCGACACATCTGAACGATCTCTGGAAAATTTGCATACAGGAACCGAAAATGCTTATTTTTTTAAAAAAAGCTTTTGCCCTCGCTTGACTCTGGCTTTCTGAAACGACAATTGCACTCAAAATATTCGCAACGATTACACGTCATCTTCTCAATTTATTTAATCGATTCTCCATTTTGCAATGAGATGATTTTTAATTCTCCATAGCTCAAAAGCTAGAGTTGGTAATAAGCTTTTTGCCAAATTTACCAGTTTAATTGAGTTCGCATGAAAAAACACGCAAACCTAACCTTCATTGAAGATCAATGCTAACCCTATCATTGTGAGAGAACGCAGCAATCAATCGAATTTTGCTACAGTTAGGTTAGGTTACGTTTCAAGACAGGCAGCAACTAGATATTGATGAAGATCTAGATTTCTGGGTTGCTCAGGCCCTTAGCGACAAAGGATGTTTTGGATCCTTTTTGTGCAGCATCAACAGAAGGAATCATGCTACTTGCAGATGCGGCTAGGAGCAAGAGACAGCAGAACATCTACTAACTGTATGTGAAAGGTTTACAGAAGGCCGTCCGGTGACTCCTTTGACTCCTTTAAATCCTGATCACATAAGCTACATGAGATCCGTGATTCGTCAGCTATGGGAAGAAGAGAGGCTCTTGCCATATTAAGTAGCTGATTCCTTGACACCTTGAAGGCCCCGTCACAGGGGTGAAGAAGCCTCCAAGGCTGGGGCATTTCCCAGGATCAAGAGGGCAGAAGAGCCCGCCCCCAACGAGATCACATGAAGGCCCCGTCACAGGGGTGAAGAAGCCTCCAAGGCTGGGGCACTTTCATGGATGAAGAGGGTAGAAGAGCCCGCCCCCAACGATCCTTCAAGTTCCTGTTAGGTGAGTATGGGTAGGGTATATTAACATAGGTATAATCACTTTGTAACTAAGATGTGTAATATACTACTCTTAGATAAAGTATTGCGCTGTGTCAATATAAGGACAATTTATTTGTCTTGTAATTTGTACAGATCTTCTATCTGTACCTCGCGGAGGTTGGCCTCTGTGTGAATGCTTCTCTCCGCAGGAGCAGTGGCCAACTTCCAGAAAATAATTTTTGGGAAAAATTTTCAATTTCGAAACTATAATTTTATATTATTACATTGCAAAATGGTGTGCCAATGTCGATCCATTGTAGATGTTTTGTAGATGGTTTGTAGATGATCCACAAAATGATCTACAAGTACATCGACAAAACATCTACAATTACATCTACACTGAAGCATCTAATTGTGACGGATTTCGATGTGTCTACATTTACATCGAAATCCGCATCTTCGTCATTACACGGGTATAGTAAGATATCTTTAGTACCTCTAATTTATTTAGAGTTAGTACTATTGTTAAGTTGTTTTGGCATCATTTAGATGTGTAGTATAAGATACCTTTAGTATCTTTAGTTCTAAGTGATTTAGAGCTAGTTCTATTGTTAAGTTGTCTCGGTATTACTTAGATGTGTAGAGTACCTATACAATAAGATATCTTTAGTATCTTTAGTTCTAAGATATTTAGCGTTAGTACTATTGTTGAGTTGTTTTGTCCTAGTTTATTAGATTTTGTACCCTATTATTTAAAAACCTAAGTGTAAAAATATGTGATATTCCCTAATAAACTTGCCCCACCCCGCCGAAAGGTTGGGGATTGGGGACCCCAGGAAAAAAAAAAAAAGGTTAGGTTACGTTAGGTTAGGTTAGCAACCTAACGATAGCAAAAGCGAACGAACAAACCTCACGTTAGGTTAGACTTCGTGTATTTCCGTTAGGTTAGCCTTCGGGCAATTCCGTTAGGTTACGTTAGTGTTCGTGCAATTACATGAGAAATTGTATGCATACTAGTCCGTTATCACTCAGGGAACAAAATGCTGGATGCGCTCACCCATATCATATAGAGCCTTAGTTCAGTTCTTTCAGTCTCAAAAATCAAAATACTCAGAGTTATATGGGTTTTCCTTGACTCTTTCATAAACTCCAATTTTATTGGCGTAGTAGAAAAATATCATTAAATTTTAAAATTTTATTTTCAAATCGTCCCATCTCTTCTCTGATGAAAGAACTGAAAGAAGAGAAATGAAATTGAAAATGACAAAAGAGTCTTTTGTTAGTTTTGTTATTTCTCTTCTCATCAGAGATGGGACAATTTGAAATTTAAATTCATTATAATATTATTTTTCTACTACGTAAATGAAATTAGAAATTACAAATAAAACAAAAACCAATTAGTAATAATTATTAACCCATCTGGTACCTTCTCGATTTATTTTTTTTTGCCTTAAATACCGCGTGAATTTTCTATTGATTGAATATTTTATGGAGGTTTTGGAAAAAAATTCCTAAATAATCATAAGCTCATTCAAAATTGACGATTTTATATTTTTTGAAAAACTGAAAGATCAAAGAATTCAAAAATTGAGGTACATTGATGAAAACCCAAAGCTATCAACCCTTTTTGGGGCATTGAAAGGGGGGTTGGAAAAAATGGAAATTCTGGTCGAAACTTTCGGGGTGAATAGCAGGTTTTTAAGAACATACGTATTTTTGTTTTTTTACAGATTCCGAATTTCCACTCTCTCCCCTGTCTAACAATGCCTCAGACTTTATATCCCGGGGCGTTTGAAGCTCCAAAATATCAATTTTGGAAAATTCAATAGGTACGTAGCATGCCTATAATTTCGAAATATTTCCCTTTGGTACTTATTTATGGTAATCTTCACCGCTATGAAACTTGGCTCAAAACTAATTTCACAGTTTGAAAGGGCAACCAAAGCTGATTCAAAAACGTTCATAAAATATTTCAAAAGTCCAAAGTTGAACTTTCATTGAAGGTCAAATTTCAAAATGGCGCGGTAAGTGCGAGCTATGATTCAAAATTACGCAAAAAATCACCACAGAAGTAACTTTTCATGTTGTTTTGGAATATATTGTTTTCAAAATGGGCACTGTCTACTGGGGGGGAATTGCCCCCCTCAAATTTGGGTCCAAAATTTTAAAAAAAGTATGGGCGTGTACTATATCAACTGTTATGTTTTCGGAGGTGCTAAACACGAATATGACCTTGGTTTTTCGATTGCGTTCCATCTGAAGCCCACAGCACCCCCTCCCCTCAAAAGGGTCAAATTCCAAAAAAATGGTTTGTGTAATGCGATACATGAAATAGCACGTATTTGGAGGTGCTGAACACGAATATGACCTTGATTTTTCGATTGCGCTTCATCTGAAGCTCACAGCACCCCCTCCCCTCAAAAGGGTAAAATTCCAAACACAAAAAATGGTTTGGGTAACGAGATATATAAAATGGCACGTTTTTGGAGGTGCTGAACACGAATATCAGATTTGTTTTTAGATTGGGCGTCATCCAAAACCCCCAGTGTCCCATTTTAATTTTGATTCAAAATTTGACTCAAAAGGGGTGGGGAGCATGGGATCTCAAATGAGTCCCAATCAAAAAACGAAGGTCATATTTGTGTTCAGCACTTCCAAAAACGTGTCATTTCATGTGCATAACACAGCCCATTTTTTTGGAATTTGACCCTTACGCGGGGAGGGGGTGCTGGGGGCTTCAAATTAAGCTCAATCGAAAAACCAAGTTCATATTCGTGTTCAACACCTCTGAAAACATGACAGTTGATATACTACACGATCATACTTTCTTTGAATTTTGGACCCAAATTTGAGGGGGGCAATCCCCCCCCCCCCAAGTTGAAAGTGCCCATTTTGAAAACAATATATTCCAAAACAACATAAAAAGTTACTTCTGTGGTAATTTTTTGCGTAATTTTGAATCATAGCTCGCACTTACGGCGCCATGTTGAAATTTGAACTTTCACTGAAAGTTCTGTACCTGATAAGTGATTTTCAAGAAATATAGAAATGGCGTGTCTGTTGGGCACCGCACTTTGTGAATGAAAAAAAAAATGCAAAAATTTCAAACTACAAAGCACCTATGATTCATGGAGACCTGATAAGTGATTTCCAAGAAATATCAAAATGGCGTGTCCGTTGGGTACAGCACTTTGTGAATGAAAAAAAAATGCAAAAATTTCAACCTACAAAGCACCTATGATTCAGTGGCTTTCAAGAAATATCGAACTGTCCTGTCTGTTGGGTACGGCACTTTGTAAAAAAAAAAAAATGCGAAAATTTCAACCTACAAAGCACCTATGATTCAGTGGCTTTCAAGAAATATCGAACTGTCCTGTCTGTTGGGTACGGCACTTTGTAAAAAAAAAAAAAATGCAAAAATTTCAACCTCCAAAGCACCGATGATTCAGTGGCTTTCAAGAAATATCGAACTGTCCTGTCTGTTGGGCACGGCACTTCGTGAATGAAAAAAAAATGCAAAAATTTCAACCTACAAAGCACCTTTGATTCATGGAGACCTGATCAGTGAATTTCAAGAAATATCAAAATGGCATGTCCATTGGGTACGGCACTTTGTGAATGAAAAAAAAATGCAAAAATTTCAACCTACAAAGCACCTATGATTCAGTGGCTTTCAAGAAATATCGAACTGTCCTGTCTGTTGGGTACGGCACTTTGTAAAAAAAAAAAAATGCGAAAATTTCAACCTACAAAGCACCTATGATTCAGTGGCTTTCAAGAAATATCGAACTGTCCTGTCTGTTGGGTACGGCACTTTGTAAAAAAAAAAAAAATGCAAAAATTTCAACCTCCAAAGCACCGATGATTCAGTGGCTTTCAAGAAATATCGAACTGTCCTGTCTGTTGGGCACGGCACTTCGTGAATGAAAAAAAAATGCAAAAATTTCAACCTACAAAGCACCTTTGATTCATGGAGACCTGATCAGTGAATTTCAAGAAATATCAAAATGGCATGTCCATTGGGTACGGCACTTTGTGAATGAAAAAAAAATGCAAAAATTTCAACCTACAAAGCACCTATGATTCAGTGGCTTTCAAGAAATATCGAACTGTCCTGTCTGTTGGGTACGGCACTTTGTAAAAAAAAAAAAATGCGAAAATTTCAACCTACAAAGCACCTATGATTCAGTGGCTTTCAAGAAATATCGAACTGTCCTGTCTGTTGGGTACGGCACTTTGTAAAAAAAAAAAAAATGCAAAAATTTCAACCTCCAAAGCACCGATGATTCAGTGGCTTTCAAGAAATATCGAACTGTCCTGTCTGTTGGGCACGGCACTTCGTGAATGAAAAAAAAATGCAAAAATTTCAACCTACAAAGCACCTTTGATTCATGGAGACCTGATCAGTGAATTTCAAGAAATATCAAAATGGCATGTCCATTGGGTACGGCACTTTGTGAATGGATAAAAAATGCAAAAATTTCAACCTACAAAGCACCTATGATTCAGTGGCTTTCAAGAAATATCAAAATGGCGTATGAGTTGAGTACGGCATTTTATGAATGATGGAAAAAGGTGAAAATTTCCACTTACCAAGCACCTATGATTTGTGGAGACTTGGTCAGTGATTTTCAAGAAATATCAAAATGGCCGTATAAGTTGAGTACGGCATTTTGTGAATGATGGAAAAAGGTGAAAATTTCCACTTACCAAGCACCTATGATTTGTGGAGACTTGGTCAGTGATTTTCAAGAAATATCAAAATGGCCGTATGAGTTGAGTACGGCATTTTGTGAATGATGGAAAAAGGTGAAAATTTCCACTTACCAAGCACCTGTGATTTTCATGAAATATCAAAATGGCCGTATAAGTTGAGTACGGCATTTTGTGAATGATGGAAAAAGGTGAAAATTTCCACTTACCAAGCACCTATGATTTGTGGAGACTTGGTCAGTGATTTTCAAGAAATATCAAAATGGCCGTATAAGTTGAGTACAACATTTTGTGAATGATGGAAAAAGTTGAAAATTTCCACTTACCAAGCACCTGTGATTTTCATGAAATATCAAAATGGCCGTATAAGTTGAGTACGGCATTTTGTGAATGATGGAAAAAGGTGAAAATTTCCACTTACCAAGCACCTATGATTTGTGGAGACTTGGTCAGTGATTTTCAAGAAATATCAAAATGGCCGTATAAGTTGAGTACGGCATTTTGTGAATGATGGAAAAAGGTGAAAATTTCCACTTACCAAGCACCTATGATTTGTGGAGACTTGGTCAGTGATTTTCAAGAAATATCAAAATGGCCGTATGAGTTGAGTACGGCATTTTGTGAATGATGGAAAAAGGTGAAAATGTCCACTTACCAAGCACCTATGATTTTCAAGAAATATCAAAATGGCCGTATGAGTTGAGTACGGCATTTTGTGAATGATGGAAAAAGGTGAAGATTTCCACTTACCAAGCACCTATGATTTGTGGAGACTTGGTCAGTGATTTTCAAGAAATATCAAAATGGCCGTATAAGTTGAGTACAACATTTTGTGAATGATGGAAAAAGTTGAAAATTTCCACTTACCAAGCACCTGTGATTTTCATGAAATATCAAAATGGCCGTATAAGTTGAGTACAGCATTTTGTGAATGATGGAAAAAGGTGAAAATTTCCACTTACCAAGCACCTATGATTTGTGGAGACTTGGTCAGTGATTTTCAAGAAATATCAAAATGGCCCCATGAGTTGAGTACGGCATTTTGTGAATGATGGAAAAAGGTGAAAATGTCCACTTACCAAGCACCTATGATTTTCAAGAAATATCAAAATGGCCGTATGAGTTGAGTACGGCATTTTGTGAATGATGGAAAAAGGTGAAAATTTCCACTTACCAAGCACCTATGATTTGTGGAGACTTGGTCAGTGATTTTCAAGAAATATCAAAATGGCCCTATGAGTTGAGTACGGCATTTTGTGAATGATGGAAAAAGGTGAAAATTTCCACTTACCAAGCACCTATGATTTGTGGAGACTTGGTCAGTGATTTTCAAGAAATATCAAAATGGCCCTATGAGTTGAGTACGGCATTTTGTGAATGATGGAAAAAGGTGAAAATTTCCACTTACCAAGCACCTATGATTTGTGGAGACTTGGTCAGTGATTTTCAAGAAATTCAAGAAATATCAAAATGGCCCTATGAGTTGAGTACGGCATTTTGTGAATGATGGAAAAAGGTGAAAATGTCCACTTACCAAGCACCTATGATTTTCAAGAAATATCAAAATGGCCGTATGAGTTGAGTACGGCATTTTGTGAATGATGGAAAAAGGTGAAAATTTCCACTTACCAAGCACCTATGATTTGTGGAGACTTGGTCAGTGATTTTCAAGAAATATCAAAATGGCCCTATGAGTTGAGTACGGTATTTTGTGAATGATGGAAAAAGGTGAAAATTTCCACTTACCAAGCACCTATGATTTGTGGAGACTTGGTCAGTGATTTTCAAGAAATATCAAAATGGTGTATGAGTTGAGTACGGCATTTTGTGAATGATGGAAAAAGGTGAAAATTTCCACTTACCAAGCACCTATGATTTGTGGAGACTTGGTCAGTGATTTTCAAGAAATATCAAAATGGCCGTATGAGTTGAGTACGGCATTTTGTGAATGATGGAAAAAGGTGAAAATTTCCACTTACCAAGCACCTATGATTTTCAAGAAATATCAAAATGGCCGTATGAGTTGAGTACGGCATTTTGTGAATGATGGAAAAAGGTGAAAATTTCCACTTACCAAGCACCTATGATTTGTGGAGACTTGGTCAGTGATTTTCAAGAAATATCAAAATGGCCGTATAAGTTGAGTACGGCATTTTGTGAATGATGGAAAAAGGTGAAAATTTCCACTTACCAAGCACCTATGATTTGTGGAGACTTGGTCAGTGATTTTCAAGAAATATCAAAATGGCCCTATGAGTTGAGTACGGCATTTTGTGAATGATGGAAAAAGGTGAAAATGTCCACTTACCAAGCACCTATGATTTTCAAGAAATATCAAAATGGCCGTATGAGTTGAGTACGGCATTTTGTGAATGATGGAAAAAGGTGAAAATTTCCACTTACCAAGCACCTATGATTTGTGGAGACTTGGTCAGTGATTTTCAAGAAATATCAAAATGGCCGTATGAGTTGAGTACGGCATTTTGTGAATGATGGAAAAAGGTGAAAATTTCCACTTACCAAGCACCTATGATTTGTGGAGACTTGGTCAGTGATTTTCAAGAAATATCAAAATGGCCCTATGAGTTGAGTACGGCATTTTGTGAATGATGGAAAAAGGTGAAAATTTCCACTTACCAAGCACCTATGATTTGTGGAGACTTGGTCAGTGATTTTCAAGAAATATCAAAATGGCCGTATGAGTTGAGTACGGCATTTTGTGAATGATGGAAAAAGGTGAAAATTTCCACTTACCAAGCACCTATGATTTGTGGAGACTTGGTCAGTGATTTTCAAGAAATATCAAAATGGCCCCATGAGTTGAGTACGGCATTTTGTGAATGATGGAAAAAGGTGAAAATGTCCACTTACCAAGCACCTATGATTTTCAAGAAATATCAAAATGGCCGTATGAGTTGAGTACGGCATTTTGTGAATGATGGAAAAAGGTGAAAATTTCCACTTACCAAGCACCTATGATTTGTGGAGACTTGGTCAGTGATTTTCAAGAAATATCAAAATGGCCCTATGAGTTGAGTACGGCATTTTGTGAATGATGGAAAAAGGTGAAAATTTCCACTTACCAAGCACCTATGATTTGTGGAGACTTGGTCAGTGATTTTCAAGAAATATCAAAATGGCCCTATGAGTTGAGTACGGCATTTTGTGAATGATGGAAAAAGGTGAAAATTTCCACTTACCAAGCACCTATGATTTGTGGAGACTTGGTCAGTGATTTTCAAGAAATTCAAGAAATATCAAAATGGCCCTATGAGTTGAGTACGGCATTTTGTGAATGATGGAAAAAGGTGAAAATGTCCACTTACCAAGCACCTATGATTTTCAAGAAATATCAAAATGGCCGTATGAGTTGAGTACGGCATTTTGTGAATGATGGAAAAAGGTGAAAATTTCCACTTACCAAGCACCTATGATTTGTGGAGACTTGGTCAGTGATTTTCAAGAAATATCAAAATGGCCCTATGAGTTGAGTACGGTATTTTGTGAATGATGGAAAAAGGTGAAAATTTCCACTTACCAAGCACCTATGATTTGTGGAGACTTGGTCAGTGATTTTCAAGAAATATCAAAATGGTGTATGAGTTGAGTACGGCATTTTGTGAATGATGGAAAAAGGTGAAAATTTCCACTTACCAAGCACCTATGATTTGTGGAGACTTGGTCAGTGATTTTCAAGAAATATCAAAATGGCCGTATGAGTTGAGTACGGCATTTTGTGAATGATGGAAAAAGGTGAAAATTTCCACTTACCAAGCACCTATGATTTTCAAGAAATATCAAAATGGCCGTATGAGTTGAGTACGGCATTTTGTGAATGATGGAAAAAGGTGAAAATTTCCACTTACCAAGCACCTATGATTTGTGGAGACTTGGTCAGTGATTTTCAAGAAATATCAAAATGGCCGTATAAGTTGAGTACGGCATTTTGTGAATGATGGAAAAAGGTGAAAATTTCCACTTACCAAGCACCTATGATTTGTGGAGACTTGGTCAGTGATTTTCAAGAAATATCAAAATGGCCCTATGAGTTGAGTACGGCATTTTGTGAATGATGGAAAAAGGTGAAAATGTCCACTTACCAAGCACCTATGATTTTCAAGAAATATCAAAATGGCCGTATGAGTTGAGTACGGCATTTTGTGAATGATGGAAAAAGGTGAAAATTTCCACTTACCAAGCACCTATGATTTGTGGAGACTTGGTCAGTGATTTTCAAGAAATATCAAAATGGCCGTATGAGTTGAGTACGGCATTTTGTGAATGATGGAAAAAGGTGAAAATTTCCACTTACCAAGCACCTATGATTTGTGGAGACTTGGTCAGTGATTTTCAAGAAATATCAAAATGGCCCTATGAGTTGAGTACGGCATTTTGTGAATGATGGAAAAAGGTGAAAATTTCCACTTACCAAGCACCTATGATTTGTGGAGACTTGGTCAGTGATTTTCAAGAAATATCAAAATGGCCGTATGAGTTGAGTACGGCATTTTGTGAATGATGGAAAAAGGTGAAGATGTCCACTTACCAAGCGCCTATGATTTTCAAGAAATATCAAAATGGCCGTATGAGTTGAGTACGGCATTTTGTGAATGATGGAAAAAGGTGAAAATTTCCACTTACCAAGCACCTATGATTTGTGGAGACTTGGTCAGTGATTTTCAAGAAATATCAAAATGGCCCTATGAGTTGAGTACGGCATTTTGTGAATGATGGAAAAAGGTGAAAATTTCCACTTACCAAGCACCTATGATTTGTGGAGACTTGGTCAGTGATTTTCAAGAAATATCAAAATGGTGTATGAGTTGAGTACTGCATTTTGTGAATGATGGAAAAAGGTGAAAATTTCCACTTACCAAGCACCTATGATTTGTGGAGACTTGGTCAGTGATTTTCAAGAAATATCAAAATGGCCATATGAGTTGAGTACGGCATTTTGTGAATGATGGAAAAAGGTGAAGATTTCCACTTACCAAGCACCTATGATTTGTGGAGACTTGGTCAGTGATTTTCAAGAAATATCAAAATGGCCGTATGAGTTGAGTACGGCATTTTGTGAATGATGGAAAAAGGTGAAAATTTCCACTTACCAAGCACCTATGATTTGTGGAGACTTGGTCAGTGATTTTCAAGAAATATCAAAATGGCCGTATAAGTTGAGTACAACATTTTGTGAATGATGGAAAAAGTTGAAAATTTCCACTTACCAAGCACCTGTGATTTTCATGAAATATCAAAATGGCCGTATAAGTTGAGTACGGCATTTTGTGAATGATGGAAAAAGGTGAAAATTTCCACTTACCAAGCACCTATGATTTGTGGAGACTTGGTCAGTGATTTTCAAGAAATATCAAAATGGCCCTATGAGTTGAGTACGGCATTTTGTGAATGATGGAAAAAGGTGAAAATTTCCACTTACCAAGCACCTATGATTTTCAAGAAATATCAAAATGGCCGTATGAGTTGAGTACGGCATTTTGTGAATGATGGAAAAAGGTGAAAATTTCCACTTACCAAGCACCTATGATTTGTGGAGACTTGGTCAGTGATTTTCAAGAAATATCAAAATGGCCGTATGAGTTGAGTACGGCATTTTGTGAATGATGGAAAAAGGTGAAAATTTCCACTTACCAAGCACCTATGATGTGTGGAGACTTGGTCAGTGATTTTCAAGAAATATCAAAATGGCCCTATGAGTTGAGTACGGCATTTTGTGAATGATGGAAAAAGGTGAAAATTTCCACTTTCCAAGCACCTATGATTTGTGGAGACTTGGTCAGTGATTTTCAAGAAATTCAAGAAATATCAAAATGGCCCTATGAGTTGAGTACAGCATTTTGTGAATGATGGAAAAAGGTGAAAATTTCCACTTACCAAGCACCTATGATTTGTGGAGACTTGGTCAGTGATTTTCAAGAAATATCAAAATGGCCATATAAGTTGAGTACGGCATTTTGTGAATGATGGAAAAAGTTGAAAATTTCCACTTACCAAGCACCTGTGATTTTCATGAAATATCAAAATGGCCGTATAAGTTGAGTACGGCATTTTGTGAATGATGGAAAAAGGTGAAAATTTCCACTTACCAAGCACCTATGATTTGTGGAGACTTGGTCAGTGGTTTTCAAGAAATATCAAAATGGCCGTATAAGTTGAGTACGGCATTTTGTGAATGATGGAAAAAGGTGAAAATTTCCACTTACCAAGCACCTATGATTTGTGGAGACTTGGTCAGTGATTTTCAAGAAATATCAAAATGGCCCTATGAGTTGAGTACGGCATTTTGTGAATGATGGAAAAAGGTGAAAATTTCCACTTACCAAGCACCTATGATTTGTGGAGACTTGGTCAGTGATTTTCAAGAAATATCAAAATGGCCATATGAGTTGAGTACGGGATTTTGTGAATGATGGAAAAAGGTGAAAATTTCCACTTACCAAGCACCTATGATTTGTGGAGACTTGGTCAGTGATTTTCAAGAAATATCAAAATGGCCGTATGAGTTGAGTACGGCATTTTGTGAATGATGGAAAAAGGTGAAAATTTCCACTTACCAAGCACCTATGATTTTCAAGAAATATCAAAATGGCCGTATGAGTTGAGTACGGTATTTTGTGAATGATGGAAAAAGGTGAAAATTTCCACTTACCAAGCACCTATGATTTGTGGAGACTGGGCCAGTGATTTTCAAGAAATATCAAAATGGCCCTATGAGTTGAGTACGGCATTTTGTGAATGATGGAAAAAGGTGAAAATTTCCACTTACCAAGCACCTATGATTTGTGGAGACTTGGTCAGTGATTTTCAAGAAATATCAAAATGGCCGTATGAGTTGAGTACGGCATTTTGTGAATGATGGAAAAAGGTGAAAATTTCCACTTACCAAGCACCTATGATTTGTGGAGACTTGGTCAGTGATTTTCAAGAAATATCAAAATGGCCATATGAGTTGAGTACGGCATTTTGTGAATGATGGAAAAAGGTGAAAATTTCCACTTACCAAGCACCTATGATTTGTGGAGACTTGGTCAGTGATTTTCAAGAAATATCAAAATGGCCGTATAAGTTGAGTACAACATTTTGTGAATGATGGAAAAAGTTGAAAATTTCCACTTACCAAGCACCTGTGATTTTCATGAAATATCAAAATGGCCCTATGAGTTGAGTACAGCATTTTGTGAATGATGGAAAAAGGTGAAAATTTCCACTTACCAAGCACCTATGATTTGTGGAGACTTGGTCAGTGATTTTCAAGAAATATCAAAATGGCCATATAAGTTGAGTACGGCATTTTGTGAATGATGGAAAAAGTTGAAAATTTCCACTTACCAAGCACCTGTGATTTTCATGAAATATCAAAATGGCCGTATAAGTTGAGTACGGCATTTTGTGAATGATGGAAAAAGGTGAAAATTTCCACTTACCAAGCACCTATGATTTGTGGAGACTTGGTCAGTGATTTTCAAGAAATATCAAAATGGCCGTATAAGTTGAGTACGGCATTTTGTGAATGATGGAAAAAGGTGAAAATTTCCACTTACCAAGCACCTATGATTTGTGGAGACTTGGTCAGTGATTTTCAAGAAATATCAAAATGGCCCTATGAGTTGAGTACGGCATTTTGTGAATGATGGAAAAAGGTGAAAATTTCCACTTACCAAGCACCTATGATTTGTGGAGACTTGGTCAGTGATTTTCAAGAAATATCAAAATGGCCATATGAGTTGAGTACGGCATTTTGTGAATGATGGAAAAAGGTGAAAATTTCCACTTACCAAGCACCTATGATTTGTGGAGACTTGGTCAGTGATTTTCAAGAAATATCAAAATGGCCGTATGAGTTGAGTACGGCATTTTGTGAATGATGGAAAAAGGTGAAAATTTCCACTTACCAAGCACCTATGATTTTCAAGAAATATCAAAATGGCCGTATGAGTTGAGTACGGTATTTTGTGAATGATGGAAAAAGGTGAAAATTTCCACTTACCAAGCACCTATGATTTGTGGAGACTTGGTCAGTGATTTTCAAGAAATATCAAAATGGCCCTATGAGTTGAGTACGGCATTTTGTGAATGATGGAAAAAGGTGAAAATTTCCACTTACCAAGCACCTATGATTTGTGGAGACTTGGTCAGTGATTTTCAAGAAATATCAAAATGGCCGTATGAGTTGAGTACGGCATTTTGTGAATGATGGAAAAAGGTGAAAATTTCCACTTACCAAGCACCTATGATTTGTGGAGACTTGGTCAGTGATTTTCAAGAAATATCAAAATGGCCATATGAGTTGAGTACGGCATTTTGTGAATGATGGAAAAAGGTGAAAATTTCCACTTACCAAGCACCTATGATTTGTGGAGACTTGGTCAGTGATTTTCAAGAAATATCAAAATGGCCGTATAAGTTGAGTACAACATTTTGTGAATGATGGAAAAAGTTGAAAATTTCCACTTACCAAGCACCTGTGATTTTCATGAAATATCAAAATGGCCGTATAAGTTGAGTACGGCATTTTGTGAATGATGGAAAAAGGTGAAAATTTCCACTTACCAAGCACCTATGATTTGTGGAGACTTGGTCAGTGATTTTCAAGAAATATCAAAATGGCCCTATGAGTTGAGTACGGCATTTTGTGAATGATGGAAAAAGGTGAAAATGTCCACTTACCAAGCACCTATGATTTTCAAGAAATATCAAAATGGCCGTATGAGTTGAGTACGGCATTTTGTGAATGATGGAAAAAGGTGAAAATTTCCACTTACCAAGCACCTATGATTTGTGGAGACTTGGTCAGTGATTTTCAAGAAATATCAAAATGGCCGTATAAGTTGAGTACAACATTTTGTGAATGATGGAAAAAGTTGAAAATTTCCACTTACCAAGCACCTGTGATTTTCATGAAATATCAAAATGGCCGTATAAGTTGAGTACGGCATTTTGTGAATGATGGAAAAAGGTGAAAATTTCCACTTACCAAGCACCTATGATTTGTGGAGACTTGGTCAGTGATTTTCAAGAAATATCAAAATGGCCCTATGAGTTGAGTACGGCATTTTGTGAATGATGGAAAAAGGTGAAAATGTCCACTTACCAAGCACCTATGATTTTCAAGAAATATCAAAATGGCCGTATGAGTTGAGTACGGCATTTTGTGAATGATGGAAAAAGGTGAAAATTTCCACTTACCAAGCACCTATGATTTGTGGAGACTTGGTCAGTGATTTTCAAGAAATATCAAAATGGCCGTATGAGTTGAGTACGGCATTTTGTGAATGATGGAAAAAGGTGAAAATTTCCACTTACCAAGCACCTATGATTTGTGGAGACTTGGTCAGTGATTTTCGAGAAATATCAAAATGGCCCTATGAGTTGAGTACGGCATTATGTGAATGATGGAAAAAGGTGAAAATTTCCACTTACCAAGCACCTATGATTTGTGGAGACTTGGTCAGTGATTTTCAAGAAATATCAAAATGGCCCTATGAGTTGAGTACGGCATTTTGTGAATGATGGAAAAAGGTGAAAATTTCCACTTACCAAGCACCTATGATTTTCAAGAAATATCAAAATGGCCGTATGAGTTGAGTACGGCATTTTGTGAATGATGGAAAAAGGTGAAAATTTCCACTTACCAAGCACCTATGATTTGTGGAGACTTGGTCAGTGATTTTCAAGAAATATCAAAATGGCCGTATGAGTTGAGTACGGCATTTTGTGAATGATGGAAAAAGGTGAAAATTTCCACTTACCAAGCACCTATGATGTGTGGAGACTTGGTCAGTGATTTTCAAGAAATATCAAAATGGCCCTATGAGTTGAGTACGGCATTTTGTGAATGATGGAAAAAGGTGAAAATTTCCACTTTCCAAGCACCTATGATTTGTGGAGACTTGGTCAGTGATTTTCAAGAAATTCAAGAAATATCAAAATGGCCCTATGAGTTGAGTACAGCATTTTGTGAATGATGGAAAAAGGTGAAAATTTCCACTTACCAAGCACCTATGATTTGTGGAGACTTGGTCAGTGATTTTCAAGAAATATCAAAATGGCCATATAAGTTGAGTACGGCATTTTGTGAATGATGGAAAAAGTTGAAAATTTCCACTTACCAAGCACCTGTGATTTTCATGAAATATCAAAATGGCCGTATAAGTTGAGTACGGCATTTTGTGAATGATGGAAAAAGGTGAAAATTTCCACTTACCAAGCACCTATGATTTGTGGAGACTTGGTCAGTGGTTTTCAAGAAATATCAAAATGGCCGTATAAGTTGAGTACGGCATTTTGTGAATGATGGAAAAAGGTGAAAATTTCCACTTACCAAGCACCTATGATTTGTGGAGACTTGGTCAGTGATTTTCAAGAAATATCAAAATGGCCCTATGAGTTGAGTACGGCATTTTGTGAATGATGGAAAAAGGTGAAAATTTCCACTTACCAAGCACCTATGATTTGTGGAGACTTGGTCAGTGATTTTCAAGAAATATCAAAATGGCCATATGAGTTGAGTACGGGATTTTGTGAATGATGGAAAAAGGTGAAAATTTCCACTTACCAAGCACCTATGATTTGTGGAGACTTGGTCAGTGATTTTCAAGAAATATCAAAATGGCCGTATGAGTTGAGTACGGTATTTTGTGAATGATGGAAAAAGGTGAAAATTTCCACTTACCAAGCACCTATGATTTGTGGAGACTGGGCCAGTGATTTTCAAGAAATATCAAAATGGCCCTATGAGTTGAGTACGGCATTTTGTGAATGATGGAAAAAGGTGAAAATTTCCACTTACCAAGCACCTATGATTTGTGGAGACTTGGTCAGTGATTTTCAAGAAATATCAAAATGGCCGTATGAGTTGAGTACGGCATTTTGTGAATGATGGAAAAAGGTGAAAATTTCCACTTACCAAGCACCTATGATTTGTGGAGACTTGGTCAGTGATTTTCAAGAAATATCAAAATGGCCATATGAGTTGAGTACGGCATTTTGTGAATGATGGAAAAAGGTGAAAATTTCCACTTACCAAGCACCTATGATTTGTGGAGACTTGGTCAGTGATTTTCAAGAAATATCAAAATGGCCGTATAAGTTGAGTACAACATTTTGTGAATGATGGAAAAAGTTGAAAATTTCCACTTACCAAGCACCTGTGATTTTCATGAAATATCAAAATGGCCCTATGAGTTGAGTACAGCATTTTGTGAATGATGGAAAAAGGTGAAAATTTCCACTTACCAAGCACCTATGATTTGTGGAGACTTGGTCAGTGATTTTCAAGAAATATCAAAATGGCCATATAAGTTGAGTACGGCATTTTGTGAATGATGGAAAAAGTTGAAAATTTCCACTTACCAAGCACCTGTGATTTTCATGAAATATCAAAATGGCCGTATAAGTTGAGTACGGCATTTTGTGAATGATGGAAAAAGGTGAAAATTTCCACTTACCAAGCACCTATGATTTGTGGAGACTTGGTCAGTGATTTTCAAGAAATATCAAAATGGCCGTATAAGTTGAGTACGGCATTTTGTGAATGATGGAAAAAGGTGAAAATTTCCACTTACCAAGCACCTATGATTTGTGGAGACTTGGTCAGTGATTTTCAAGAAATATCAAAATGGCCCTATGAGTTGAGTACGGCATTTTGTGAATGATGGAAAAAGGTGAAAATTTCCACTTACCAAGCACCTATGATTTGTGGAGACTTGGTCAGTGATTTTCAAGAAATATCAAAATGGCCATATGAGTTGAGTACGGCATTTTGTGAATGATGGAAAAAGGTGAAAATTTCCACTTACCAAGCACCTATGATTTGTGGAGACTTGGTCAGTGATTTTCAAGAAATATCAAAATGGCCGTATGAGTTGAGTACGGCATTTTGTGAATGATGGAAAAAGGTGAAAATTTCCACTTACCAAGCACCTATGATTTTCAAGAAATATCAAAATGGCCGTATGAGTTGAGTACGGTATTTTGTGAATGATGGAAAAAGGTGAAAATTTCCACTTACCAAGCACCTATGATTTGTGGAGACTTGGTCAGTGATTTTCAAGAAATATCAAAATGGCCCTATGAGTTGAGTACGGCATTTTGTGAATGATGGAAAAAGGTGAAAATTTCCACTTACCAAGCACCTATGATTTGTGGAGACTTGGTCAGTGATTTTCAAGAAATATCAAAATGGCCGTATGAGTTGAGTACGGCATTTTGTGAATGATGGAAAAAGGTGAAAATTTCCACTTACCAAGCACCTATGATTTGTGGAGACTTGGTCAGTGATTTTCAAGAAATATCAAAATGGCCATATGAGTTGAGTACGGCATTTTGTGAATGATGGAAAAAGGTGAAAATTTCCACTTACCAAGCACCTATGATTTGTGGAGACTTGGTCAGTGATTTTCAAGAAATATCAAAATGGCCGTATAAGTTGAGTACAACATTTTGTGAATGATGGAAAAAGGTGAAAATTTCCACTTACCAAGCACCTATGATTTGTGGAGACTGGGCCAGTGATTTTCAAGAAATATCAAAATGGCCCTATGAGTTGAGTACGGCATTTTGTGAATGATGGAAAAAGGTGAAAATTTCCACTTACCAAGCACCTATGATTTGTGGAGACTTGGTCAGTGATTTTCAAGAAATATCAAAATGGCCGTATGAGTTGAGTACGGCATTTTGTGAATGATGGAAAAAGGTGAAAATTTCCACTTACCAAGCACCTATGATTTGTGGAGACTTGGTCAGTGATTTTCAAGAAATATCAAAATGGCCATATGAGTTGAGTACGGCATTTTGTGAATGATGGAAAAAGGTGAAAATTTCCACTTACCAAGCACCTATGATTTGTGGAGACTTGGTCAGTGATTTTCAAGAAATATCAAAATGGCCGTATAAGTTGAGTACAACATTTTGTGAATGATGGAAAAAGTTGAAAATTTCCACTTACCAAGCACCTGTGATTTTCATGAAATATCAAAATGGCCCTATGAGTTGAGTACAGCATTTTGTGAATGATGGAAAAAGGTGAAAATTTCCACTTACCAAGCACCTATGATTTGTGGAGACTTGGTCAGTGATTTTCAAGAAATATCAAAATGGCCATATAAGTTGAGTACGGCATTTTGTGAATGATGGAAAAAGTTGAAAATTTCCACTTACCAAGCACCTGTGATTTTCATGAAATATCAAAATGGCCGTATAAGTTGAGTACGGCATTTTGTGAATGATGGAAAAAGGTGAAAATTTCCACTTACCAAGCACCTATGATTTGTGGAGACTTGGTCAGTGATTTTCAAGAAATATCAAAATGGCCGTATAAGTTGAGTACGGCATTTTGTGAATGATGGAAAAAGGTGAAAATTTCCACTTACCAAGCACCTATGATTTGTGGAGACTTGGTCAGTGATTTTCAAGAAATATCAAAATGGCCCTATGAGTTGAGTACGGCATTTTGTGAATGATGGAAAAAGGTGAAAATTTCCACTTACCAAGCACCTATGATTTGTGGAGACTTGGTCAGTGATTTTCAAGAAATATCAAAATGGCCATATGAGTTGAGTACGGCATTTTGTGAATGATGGAAAAAGGTGAAAATTTCCACTTACCAAGCACCTATGATTTGTGGAGACTTGGTCAGTGATTTTCAAGAAATATCAAAATGGCCGTATGAGTTGAGTACGGCATTTTGTGAATGATGGAAAAAGGTGAAAATTTCCACTTACCAAGCACCTATGATTTTCAAGAAATATCAAAATGGCCGTATGAGTTGAGTACGGTATTTTGTGAATGATGGAAAAAGGTGAAAATTTCCACTTACCAAGCACCTATGATTTGTGGAGACTTGGTCAGTGATTTTCAAGAAATATCAAAATGGCCCTATGAGTTGAGTACGGCATTTTGTGAATGATGGAAAAAGGTGAAAATTTCCACTTACCAAGCACCTATGATTTGTGGAGACTTGGTCAGTGATTTTCAAGAAATATCAAAATGGCCGTATGAGTTGAGTACGGCATTTTGTGAATGATGGAAAAAGGTGAAAATTTCCACTTACCAAGCACCTATGATTTGTGGAGACTTGGTCAGTGATTTTCAAGAAATATCAAAATGGCCGTATGAGTTGAGTACGGCATTTTGTGAATGATGGAAAAAGGTGAAAATTTCCACTTACCAAGCACCTATGATTTGTGGAGACTTGGTCAGTGATTTTCAAGAAATATCAAAATGGCCATATGAGTTGAGTACGGCATTTTGTGAATGATGGAAAAAGGTGAAAATTTCCACTTACCAAGCACCTATGATTTGTGGAGACTTGGTCAGTGATTTTCAAGAAATATCAAAATGGCCGTATAAGTTGAGTACAACATTTTGTGAATGATGGAAAAAGTTGAAAATTTCCACTTACCAAGCACCTGTGATTTTCATGAAATATCAAAATGGCCCTATGAGTTGAGTACAGCATTTTGTGAATGATGGAAAAAGGTGAAAATTTCCACTTACCAAGCACCTATGATTTGTGGAGACTTGGTCAGTGATTTTCAAGAAATATCAAAATGGCCATATAAGTTGAGTACGGCATTTTGTGAATGATGGAAAAAGTTGAAAATTTCCACTTACCAAGCACCTGTGATTTTCATGAAATATCAAAATGGCCGTATAAGTTGAGTACGGCATTTTGTGAATGATGGAAAAAGGTGAAAATTTCCACTTACCAAGCACCTATGATTTGTGGAGACTTGGTCAGTGATTTTCAAGAAATATCAAAATGGCCATATGAGTTGAGTACGGCATTTTGTGAATGATGGAAAAAGGTGAAAATTTCCACTTACCAAGCACCTATGATTTGTGGAGACTTGGTCAGTGATTTTCAAGAAATATCAAAATGGCCGTATAAGTTGAGTACAACATTTTGTGAATGATGGAAAAAGTTGAAAATTTCCACTTACCAAGCACCTGTGATTTTCATGAAATATCAAAATGGCCCTATGAGTTGAGTACAGCATTTTGTGAATGATGGAAAAAGGTGAAAATTTCCACTTACCAAGCACCTATGATTTGTGGAGACTTGGTCAGTGATTTTCAAGAAATATCAAAATGGCCATATAAGTTGAGTACGGCATTTTGTGAATGATGGAAAAAGTTGAAAATTTCCACTTACCAAGCACCTGTGATTTTCATGAAATATCAAAATGGCCGTATAAGTTGAGTACGGCATTTTGTGAATGATGGAAAAAGGTGAAAATTTCCACTTACCAAGCACCTATGATTTGTGGAGACTTGGTCAGTGATTTTCAAGAAATATCAAAATGGCCGTATAAGTTGAGTACGGCATTTTGTGAATGATGGAAAAAGGTGAAAATTTCCACTTACCAAGCACCTATGATTTGTGGAGACTTGGTCAGTGATTTTCAAGAAATATCAAAATGGCCCTATGAGTTGAGTACGGCATTTTGTGAATGATGGAAAAAGGTGAAAATTTCCACTTACCAAGCACCTATGATTTGTGGAGACTTGGTCAGTGATTTTCAAGAAATATCAAAATGGCCATATGAGTTGAGTACGGCATTTTGTGAATGATGGAAAAAGGTGAAAATTTCCACTTACCAAGCACCTATGATTTGTGGAGACTTGGTCAGTGATTTTCAAGAAATATCAAAATGGCCGTATGAGTTGAGTACGGCATTTTGTGAATGATGGAAAAAGGTGAAAATTTCCACTTACCAAGCACCTATGATTTTCAAGAAATATCAAAATGGCCGTATGAGTTGAGTACGGTATTTTGTGAATGATGGAAAAAGGTGAAAATTTCCACTTACCAAGCACCTATGATTTGTGGAGACTTGGTCAGTGATTTTCAAGAAATATCAAAATGGCCCTATGAGTTGAGTACGGCATTTTGTGAATGATGGAAAAAGGTGAAAATTTCCACTTACCAAGCACCTATGATTTGTGGAGACTTGGTCAGTGATTTTCAAGAAATATCAAAATGGCCGTATGAGTTGAGTACGGCATTTTGTGAATGATGGAAAAAGGTGAAAATTTCCACTTACCAAGCACCTATGATTTGTGGAGACTTGGTCAGTGATTTTCAAGAAATATCAAAATGGCCATATGAGTTGAGTACGGCATTTTGTGAATGATGGAAAAAGGTGAAAATTTCCACTTACCAAGCACCTATGATTTGTGGAGACTTGGTCAGTGATTTTCAAGAAATATCAAAATGGCCGTATAAGTTGAGTACAACATTTTGTGAATGATGGAAAAAGGTGAAAATTTCCACTTACCAAGCACCTATGATTTGTGGAGACTGGGCCAGTGATTTTCAAGAAATATCAAAATGGCCCTATGAGTTGAGTACGGCATTTTGTGAATGATGGAAAAAGGTGAAAATTTCCACTTACCAAGCACCTATGATTTGTGGAGACTTGGTCAGTGATTTTCAAGAAATATCAAAATGGCCGTATGAGTTGAGTACGGCATTTTGTGAATGATGGAAAAAGGTGAAAATTTCCACTTACCAAGCACCTATGATTTGTGGAGACTTGGTCAGTGATTTTCAAGAAATATCAAAATGGCCATATGAGTTGAGTACGGCATTTTGTGAATGATGGAAAAAGGTGAAAATTTCCACTTACCAAGCACCTATGATTTGTGGAGACTTGGTCAGTGATTTTCAAGAAATATCAAAATGGCCGTATAAGTTGAGTACAACATTTTGTGAATGATGGAAAAAGTTGAAAATTTCCACTTACCAAGCACCTGTGATTTTCATGAAATATCAAAATGGCCCTATGAGTTGAGTACAGCATTTTGTGAATGATGGAAAAAGGTGAAAATTTCCACTTACCAAGCACCTATGATTTGTGGAGACTTGGTCAGTGATTTTCAAGAAATATCAAAATGGCCATATAAGTTGAGTACGGCATTTTGTGAATGATGGAAAAAGTTGAAAATTTCCACTTACCAAGCACCTGTGATTTTCATGAAATATCAAAATGGCCGTATAAGTTGAGTACGGCATTTTGTGAATGATGGAAAAAGGTGAAAATTTCCACTTACCAAGCACCTATGATTTGTGGAGACTTGGTCAGTGATTTTCAAGAAATATCAAAATGGCCGTATAAGTTGAGTACGGCATTTTGTGAATGATGGAAAAAGGTGAAAATTTCCACTTACCAAGCACCTATGATTTGTGGAGACTTGGTCAGTGATTTTCAAGAAATATCAAAATGGCCCTATGAGTTGAGTACGGCATTTTGTGAATGATGGAAAAAGGTGAAAATTTCCACTTACCAAGCACCTATGATTTGTGGAGACTTGGTCAGTGATTTTCAAGAAATATCAAAATGGCCATATGAGTTGAGTACGGCATTTTGTGAATGATGGAAAAAGGTGAAAATTTCCACTTACCAAGCACCTATGATTTGTGGAGACTTGGTCAGTGATTTTCAAGAAATATCAAAATGGCCGTATGAGTTGAGTACGGCATTTTGTGAATGATGGAAAAAGGTGAAAATTTCCACTTACCAAGCACCTATGATTTTCAAGAAATATCAAAATGGCCGTATGAGTTGAGTACGGTATTTTGTGAATGATGGAAAAAGGTGAAAATTTCCACTTACCAAGCACCTATGATTTGTGGAGACTTGGTCAGTGATTTTCAAGAAATATCAAAATGGCCCTATGAGTTGAGTACGGCATTTTGTGAATGATGGAAAAAGGTGAAAATTTCCACTTACCAAGCACCTATGATTTGTGGAGACTTGGTCAGTGATTTTCAAGAAATATCAAAATGGCCGTATGAGTTGAGTACGGCATTTTGTGAATGATGGAAAAAGGTGAAAATTTCCACTTACCAAGCACCTATGATTTGTGGAGACTTGGTCAGTGATTTTCAAGAAATATCAAAATGGCCGTATGAGTTGAGTACGGCATTTTGTGAATGATGGAAAAAGGTGAAAATTTCCACTTACCAAGCACCTATGATTTGTGGAGACTTGGTCAGTGATTTTCAAGAAATATCAAAATGGCCATATGAGTTGAGTACGGCATTTTGTGAATGATGGAAAAAGGTGAAAATTTCCACTTACCAAGCACCTATGATTTGTGGAGACTTGGTCAGTGATTTTCAAGAAATATCAAAATGGCCGTATAAGTTGAGTACAACATTTTGTGAATGATGGAAAAAGTTGAAAATTTCCACTTACCAAGCACCTGTGATTTTCATGAAATATCAAAATGGCCCTATGAGTTGAGTACAGCATTTTGTGAATGATGGAAAAAGGTGAAAATTTCCACTTACCAAGCACCTATGATTTGTGGAGACTTGGTCAGTGATTTTCAAGAAATATCAAAATGGCCATATAAGTTGAGTACGGCATTTTGTGAATGATGGAAAAAGTTGAAAATTTCCACTTACCAAGCACCTGTGATTTTCATGAAATATCAAAATGGCCGTATAAGTTGAGTACGGCATTTTGTGAATGATGGAAAAAGGTGAAAATTTCCACTTACCAAGCACCTATGATTTGTGGAGACTTGGTCAGTGATTTTCAAGAAATATCAAAATGGCCGTATAAGTTGAGTACGGCATTTTGTGAATGATGGAAAAAGGTGAAAATTTCCACTTACCAAGCACCTATGATTTGTGGAGACTTGGTCAGTGATTTTCAAGAAATATCAAAATGGCCCTATGAGTTGAGTACGGCATTTTGTGAATGATGGAAAAAGGTGAAAATTTCCACTTACCAAGCACCTATGATTTGTGGAGACTTGGTCAGTGATTTTCAAGAAATATCAAAATGGCCATATGAGTTGAGTACGGCATTTTGTGAATGATGGAAAAAGGTGAAAATTTCCACTTACCAAGCACCTATGATTTGTGGAGACTTGGTCAGTGATTTTCAAGAAATATCAAAATGGCCGTATGAGTTGAGTACGGCATTTTGTGAATGATGGAAAAAGGTGAAAATTTCCACTTACCAAGCACCTATGATTTTCAAGAAATATCAAAATGGCCGTATGAGTTGAGTACGGTATTTTGTGAATGATGGAAAAAGGTGAAAATTTCCACTTACCAAGCACCTATGATTTGTGGAGACTTGGTCAGTGATTTTCAAGAAATATCAAAATGGCCCTATGAGTTGAGTACGGCATTTTGTGAATGATGGAAAAAGGTGAAAATTTCCACTTACCAAGCACCTATGATTTGTGGAGACTTGGTCAGTGATTTTCAAGAAATATCAAAATGGCCGTATGAGTTGAGTACGGCATTTTGTGAATGATGGAAAAAGGTGAAAATTTCCACTTACCAAGCACCTATGATTTGTGGAGACTTGGTCAGTGATTTTCAAGAAATATCAAAATGGCCGTATAAGTTGAGTACAACATTTTGTGAATGATGGAAAAAGTTGAAAATTTCCACTTACCAAGCACCTGTGATTTTCATGAAATATCAAAATGGCCGTATAAGTTGAGTACGGCATTTTGTGAATGATGGAAAAAGGTGAAAATTTCCACTTACCAAGCACCTATGATTTGTGGAGACTTGGTCAGTGATTTTCAAGAAATATCAAAATGGCCCTATGAGTTGAGTACGGCATTTTGTGAATGATGGAAAAAGGTGAAAATGTCCACTTACCAAGCACCTATGATTTTCAAGAAATATCAAAATGGCCGTATGAGTTGAGTACGGCATTTTGTGAATGATGGAAAAAGGTGAAAATTTCCACTTACCAAGCACCTATGATTTGTGGAGACTTGGTCAGTGATTTTCAAGAAATATCAAAATGGCCGTATAAGTTGAGTACAACATTTTGTGAATGATGGAAAAAGTTGAAAATTTCCACTTACCAAGCACCTGTGATTTTCATGAAATATCAAAATGGCCGTATAAGTTGAGTACGGCATTTTGTGAATGATGGAAAAAGGTGAAAATTTCCACTTACCAAGCACCTATGATTTGTGGAGACTTGGTCAGTGATTTTCAAGAAATATCAAAATGGCCCTATGAGTTGAGTACGGCATTTTGTGAATGATGGAAAAAGGTGAAAATGTCCACTTACCAAGCACCTATGATTTTCAAGAAATATCAAAATGGCCGTATGAGTTGAGTACGGCATTTTGTGAATGATGGAAAAAGGTGAAAATTTCCACTTACCAAGCACCTATGATTTGTGGAGACTTGGTCAGTGATTTTCAAGAAATATCAAAATGGCCGTATGAGTTGAGTACGGCATTTTGTGAATGATGGAAAAAGGTGAAAATTTCCACTTACCAAGCACCTATGATTTGTGGAGACTTGGTCAGTGATTTTCGAGAAATATCAAAATGGCCCTATGAGTTGAGTACGGCATTATGTGAATGATGGAAAAAGGTGAAAATTTCCACTTACCAAGCACCTATGATTTGTGGAGACTTGGTCAGTGATTTTCAAGAAATTCAAGAAATATCAAAATGGCCCTATGAGTTGAGTACAGCATTTTGTGAATGATGGAAAAAGGTGAAAATTTCCACTTACCAAGCACCTATGATTTGTGGAGACTTGGTCAGTGATTTTCAAGAAATATCAAAATGGCCATATAAGTTGAGTACGGCATTTTGTGAATGATGGAAAAAGTTGAAAATTTCCACTTACCAAGCACCTGTGATTTTCATGAAATATCAAAATGGCCGTATAAGTTGAGTATGGCATTTTGTGAATGATGGAAAAAGGTGAAAATTTCCACTTACCAAGCACCTATGATTTGTGGAGACTTGGTCAGTGATTTTCAAGAAATATCAAAATGGCCGTATAAGTTGAGTACAACATTTTGTGAATGATGGAAAAAGTTGAAAATTTCCACTTACCAAGCACCTGTGATTTTCATGAAATATCAAAATGGCCGTATAAGTTGAGTACGGCATTTTGTGAATGATGGAAAAAGGTGAAAATTTCCACTTACCAAGCACCTATGATTTGTGGAGACTTGGTCAGTGATTTTCAAGAAATATCAAAATGGCCCTATGAGTTGAGTACGGCATTTTGTGAATGATGGAAAAAGGTGAAAATTTCCACTTACCAAGCACCTATGATTTGTGGAGACTTGGTCAGTGATTTTCAAGAAATATCAAAATGGCCATATGAGTTGAGTACGGCATTTTGTGAATGATGGAAAAAGGTGAAAATTTCCACTTACCAAGCACCTATGATTTGTGGAGACTTGGTCAGTGATTTTCAAGAAATATCAAAATGGCCGTATGAGTTGAGTACGGCATTTTGTGAATGATGGAAAAAGGTGAAAATTTCCACTTACCAAGCACCTATGATTTTCAAGAAATATCAAAATGGCCGTATGAGTTGAGTACGGTATTTTGTGAATGATGGAAAAAGGTGAAAATTTCCACTTACCAAGCACCTATGATTTGTGGAGACTTGGTCAGTGATTTTCAAGAAATATCAAAATGGCCCTATGAGTTGAGTACGGCATTTTGTGAATGATGGAAAAAGGTGAAAATTTCCACTTACCAAGCACCTATGATTTGTGGAGACTTGGTCAGTGATTTTCAAGAAATATCAAAATGGCGGTATGAGTTGAGTACGGCATTTTGTGAATGATGGAAAAAGGTGAAAATTTCCACTTACCAAGCACCTATGATTTGTGGAGACTTGGTCAGTGATTTTCAAGAAATATCAAAATGGCCATATGAGTTGAGTACGGCATTTTGTGAATGATGGAAAAAGGTGAAAATTTCCACTTACCAAGCACCTATGATTTGTGGAGACTTGGTCAGTGATTTTCAAGAAATATCAAAATGGCCGTATAAGTTGAGTACAACATTTTGTGAATGATGGAAAAAGTTGAAAATTTCCACTTACCAAGCACCTGTGATTTTCATGAAATATCAAAATGGCCGTATAAGTTGAGTACGGCATTTTGTGAATGATGGAAAAAGGTGAAAATTTCCACTTACCAAGCACCTATGATTTGTGGAGACTTGGTCAGTGATTTTCAAGAAATATCAAAATGGCCCTATGAGTTGAGTACGGCATTTTGTGAATGATGGAAAAAGGTGAAAATGTCCACTTACCAAGCACCTATGATTTTCAAGAAATATCAAAATGGCCGTATGAGTTGAGTACGGCATTTTGTGAATGATGGAAAAAGGTGAAAATTTCCACTTACCAAGCACCTATGATTTGTGGAGACTTGGTCAGTGATTTTCAAGAAATATCAAAATGGCCGTATGAGTTGAGTACGGCATTTTGTGAATGATGGAAAAAGGTGAAAATTTCCACTTACCAAGCACCTATGATTTGTGGAGACTTGGTCAGTGATTTTCAAGAAATATCAAAATGGCCCTATGAGTTGAGTACGGCATTTTGTGAATGATGGAAAAAGGTGAAAATTTCCACTTACCAAGCTCCTATGATTTGTGGAGACTTGGTCAGTGATTTACAAGAAATTCAAGAAATATCAAAATGGCCCTATGAGTTGAGTACAGCATTTTGTGAATGATGGAAAAAGGTGAAAATTTCCACTTACCAAGCACCTATGATTTGTGGAGACTTGGTCAGTGATTTTCAAGAAATATCAAAATGGCCATATAAGTTGAGTACGGCATTTTGTGAATGATGGAAAAAGTTGAAAATTTCCACTTACCAAGCACCTGTGATTTTCATGAAATATCAAAATGGCCGTATAAGTTGAGTACGGCATTTTGTGAATGATGGAAAAAGGTGAAAATTTCCACTTACCAAGCACCTATGATTTGTGGAGACTTGGTCAGTGATTTTCAAGAAATATCAAAATGGCCGTATAAGTTGAGTACGGCATTTTGTGAATGATGGAAAAAGGTGAAAATTTCCACTTACCAAGCACCTATGATTTGTGGAGACTTGGTCAGTGATTTTCAAGAAATATCAAAATGGTGTATGAGTTGAGTACTGCATTTTGTGAATGATGGAAAAAGGTGAAAATTTCCACTTACCAAGCACCTATGATTTGTGGAGACTTGGTCAGTGATTTTCAAGAAATATCAAAATGGCTGTATGAGTTGAGTACGGCATTTTGTGAATGATGGAAAAAGGTGAAAATTTCCACTTACCAAGCACCTATGATTTGTGGAGACTTGGTCAGTGATTTTCAAGAAATATCAAAATGGCCCTATGAGTTGAGTACGGCATTTTGTGAATGATGGAAAAAGGTGAAAATTTCCACTTACCAAGCACCTATGATTTGTGGAGACTTGGTCAGTGATTTTCAAGAAATATCAAAATGGCCGTATGAGTTGAGTACGGCATTTTGTGAATGATGGAAAAAGGTGAAAATTTCCACTTACCAAGCACCTATGATTTGTGGAGACTTGGTCAGTGATTTTCAAGAAATATCAAAATGGCCGTATAAGTTGAGTACGGCATTTTGTGAATGATGGAAAAAGGTGAAAATTTCCACTTACCAAGCACCTATGATTTGTGGAGACTTGGTCAGTGATTTTCAAGAAATATCAAAATGGCCGTATAAGTTGAGTACGGCATTTTGTGAATGATGGAAAAAGGTGAAAATTTCCACTTACCAAGCACCTATGATTTGTGGAGACTTGGTCAGTGATTTTCAAGAAATATCAAAATGGCTGTATGAGTTGAGTACGGCATTTTGTGAATGATGGAAAAAGGTGAAAATTTCCACTTACCAAGCACCTATGATTTGTGGAGACTTGGTCAGTGATTTTCAAGAAATATCAAAATGGCCCTATGAGTTGAGTACGGCATTTTGTGAATGATGGAAAAAGGTGAAAATTTCCACTTACCAAGCACCTATGATTTGTGGAGACTTGGTCAGTGATTTTCAAGAAATATCAAAATGGCCGTATAAGTTGAGTACGGCATTTTGTGAATGATGGAAAAAGGTGAAAATTTCCACTTACCAAGCACCTATGATTTGTGGAGACTTGGTCAGTGATTTTCAAGAAATATCAAAATGGCCGTATAAGTTGAGTACGGCATTTTGTGAATGATGGAAAAAGGTGAAAATTTCCACTTACCAAGCACCTATGATTTGTGGAGACTTGGTCAGTGATTTTCAAGAAATATCAAAATGGTGTATGAGTTGAGTACTGCATTTTGTGAATGATGGAAAAAGGTGAAAATTTCCACTTACCAAGCACCTATGATTTGTGGAGACTTGGTCAGTGATTTTCAAGAAATATCAAAATGGCCCTATGAGTTGAGTACGGCATTTTGTGAATGATGGAAAAAGGTGAAAATTTCCACTTACCAAGCACCTATGATTTGTGGAGACTTGGTCAGTGATTTTCAAGAAATATCAAAATGGCCATATGAGTTGAGTACGGCATTTTGTGAATGATGGAAAAAGGTGAAAATTTCCACTTACCAAGCACCTATGATTTGTGGAGACTTGGTCAGTGATTTTCAAGAAATATCAAAATGGCCATATAAGTTGAGTACGGCATTTTGTGAATGATGGAAAAAGTTGAAAATTTCCACTTACCAAGCACCTGTGATTTTCATGAAATATCAAAATGGCCGTATAAGTTGAGTACGGCATTTTGTGAATGATGGAAAAAGGTGAAAATTTCCACTTACCAAGCACCTATGATTTGTGGAGACTTGGTCAGTGATTTTCAAGAAATATCAAAATGGCCGTATAAGTTGAGTACAACATTTTGTGAATGATGGAAAAAGTTGAAAATTTCCACTTACCAAGCACCTGTGATTTTCATGAAATATCAAAATGGCCGTATAAGTTGAGTACGGCATTTTGTGAATGATGGAAAAAGGTGAAAATTTCCACTTACCAAGCACCTATGATTTGTGGAGACTTGGTCAGTGATTTTCAAGAAATATCAAAATGGCCGTATGAGTTGAGTACGGCATTTTGTGAATGATGGAAAAAGGTGAAAATTTCCACTTACCAAGCACCTATGATTTGTGGAGACTTGGTCAGTGATTTTCAAGAAATATCAAAATGGCCCTATGAGTTGAGTACGGCATTTTGTGAATGATGGAAAAAGGTGAAAATTTCCACTTACCAAGCACCTATCATTTGTGGAGACTTGGTCAGTGATTTTCAAGAAATATCAAAATGGCCGTATGAGTTGAGTACGGCATTTTGTGAATGATGGAAAAAGGTGAAAATTTCCACTTACCAAGCACCTATGATTTGTGGAGACTTGGTCAGTGATTTTCAAGAAATATCAAAATGGCCATATAAGTTGAGTACGGCATTTTGTGAATGATGGAAAAAGTTGAAAATTTCCACTTACCAAGCACCTGTGATTTTCATGAAATATCAAAATGGCCGTATAAGTTGAGTACGGCATTTTGTGAATGATGGAAAAAGGTGAAAATTTCCACTTACCAAGCACCTATGATTTGTGGAGACTTGGTCAGTGATTTTCAAGAAATATCAAAATGGCCGTATAAGTTGAGTACGGCATTTTGTGAATGATGGAAAAAGGTGAAAATTTCCACTTACCAAGCACCTATGATTTGTGGAGACTTGGTCAGTGATTTTCAAGAAATATCAAAATGGCCGTATGAGTTGAGTACGGCATTTTGTGAATGATGGAAAAAGGTGAAGATGTCCACTTACCAAGCGCCTATGATTTTCAAGAAATATCAAAATGGCCGTATGAGTTGAGTACGGCATTTTGTGAATGATGGAAAAAGGTGAAAATTTCCACTTACCAAGCACCTATGATTTGTGGAGACTTGGTCAGTGATTTTCAAGAAATATCAAAATGGCCCTATGAGTTGAGTACGGCATTTTGTGAATGATGGAAAAAGGTGAAAATTTCCACTTACCAAGCACCTATGATTTGTGGAGACTTGGTCAGTGATTTTCAAGAAATATCAAAATGGTGTATGAGTTGAGTACTGCATTTTGTGAATGATGGAAAAAGGTGAAAATTTCCACTTACCAAGCACCTATGATTTGTGGAGACTTGGTCAGTGATTTTCAAGAAATATCAAAATGGCCATATGAGTTGAGTACGGCATTTTGTGAATGATGGAAAAAGGTGAAGATTTCCACTTACCAAGCACCTATGATTTGTGGAGACTTGGTCAGTGATTTTCAAGAAATATCAAAATGGCCGTATGAGTTGAGTACGGCATTTTGTGAATGATGGAAAAAGGTGAAAATTTCCACTTACCAAGCACCTATGATTTGTGGAGACTTGGTCAGTGATTTTCAAGAAATATCAAAATGGCCGTATAAGTTGAGTACAACATTTTGTGAATGATGGAAAAAGTTGAAAATTTCCACTTACCAAGCACCTGTGATTTTCATGAAATATCAAAATGGCCGTATAAGTTGAGTACAGCATTTTGTGAATGATGGAAAAAGGTGAAAATTTCCACTTACCAAGCACCTATGATTTGTGGAGACTTGGTCAGTGATTTTCAAGAAATATCAAAATGGCCCTATGAGTTGGGTACGGCATTTTGTGAATGATGGAAAAAGGTGAAAATGTCCACTTACCAAGCACCTATGATTTTCAAGAAATATCAAAATGGCCGTATGAGTTGAGTACGGCATTTTGTGAATGATGGAAAAAGGTGAAAATTTCCACTTACCAAGCACCTATGATTTGTGGAGACTTGGTCAGTGATTTTCAAGAAATATCAAAATGGCCGTATGAGTTGAGTACGGCATTTTGTGAATGATGGAAAAAGGTGAAAATTTCCACTTACCAAGCACCTATGATTTGTGGAGACTTGGTCAGTGATTTTCGAGAAATATCAAAATGGCCCTATGAGTTGAGTACGGCATTTTGTGAATGATGGAAAAAGGTGAAAATTTCCACTTACCAAGCACCTATGATTTGTGGAGACTTGGTCAGTGATTTTCAAGAAATTCAAGAAATATCAAAATGGCCCTATGAGTTGAGTACAGCATTTTGTGAATGATGGAAAAAGGTGAAAATTTCCACTTACCAAGCACCTATGATTTGTGGAGACTTGGTCAGTGATTTTCAAGAAATATCAAAATGGTGTATGAGTTGAGTACTGCATTTTGTGAATGATGGAAAAAGGTGAAAATTTCCACTTACCAAGCACCTATGATTTGTGGAGACTTGGTCAGTGATTTTCAAGAAATATCAAAATGGCCATATGAGTTGAGTACGGCATTTTGTGAATGATGGAAAAAGGTGAAGATTTCCACTTACCAAGCACCTATGATTTGTGGAGACTTGGTCAGTGATGTTCAAGAAATATCAAAATGGCCGTATGAGTTGAGTACGGCATTTTGTGAATGATGGAAAAAGGTGAAAATTTCCACTTACCAAGCACCTATGATTTGTGGAGACTTGGTCAGTGATTTTCAAGAAATATCAAAATGGCCGTATAAGTTGAGTACAACATTTTGTGAATGATGGAAAAAGTTGAAAATTTCCACTTACCAAGCACCTGTGATTTTCATGAAATATCAAAATGGCCGTATAAGTTGAGTACAGCATTTTGTGAATGATGGAAAAAGGTGAAAATTTCCACTTACCAAGCACCTATGATTTGTGGAGACTTGGTCAGTGATTTTCAAGAAATATCAAAATGGCCCTATGAGTTGAGTACGGCATTTTGTGAATGATGGAAAAAGGTGAAAATGTCCACTTACCAAGCACCTATGATTTTCAAGAAATATCAAAATGGCCGTATGAGTTGAGTACGGCATTTTGTGAATGATGGAAAAAGGTGAAAATTTCCACTTACCAAGCACCTATGATTTGTGGAGACTTGGTCAGTGATTTTCAAGAAATATCAAAATGGCCGTATGAGTTGAGTACGGCATTTTGTGAATGATGGAAAAAGGTGAAAATTTCCACTTACCAAGCACCTATGATTTGTGGAGACTTGGTCAGTGATTTTCGAGAAATATCAAAATGGCCCTATGAGTTGAGTACGGCATTTTGTGAATGATGGAAAAAGGTGAAAATTTCCACTTACCAAGCACCTATGATTTGTGGAGACTTGGTCAGTGATTTTCAAGAAATTCAAGAAATATCAAAATGGCCCTATGAGTTGAGTACAGCATTTTGTGAATGATGGAAAAAGGTGAAAATTTCCACTTACCAAGCACCTATGATTTGTGGAGACTTGGTCAGTGATTTTCAAGAAATATCAAAATGGCCGTATAAGTTGAGTACGGCATTTTGTGAATGATGGAAAAAGTTGAAAATTTCCACTTACCAAGCACCTGTGATTTTCATGAAATATCAAAATGGCCATATAAGTTGGGTACGGCATTTTGTGAATGATGGAAAAAGGTGAAAATTTCCACTTACCAAGCACCTATGATTTGTGGAGACTTGGTCAGTGATTTTCAAGAAATATCAAAATGGCCGTATAAGTTGAGTACAACATTTTGTGAATGATGGAAAAAGTTGAAAATTTCCACTTACCAAGCACCTGTGATTTTCATGAAATATCAAAATGGCCGTATAAGTTGAGTACGGCATTTTGTGAATGATGGAAAAAGGTGAAAATTTCCACTTACCAAGCACCTATGATTTGTGGAGACTTGGTCAGTGATTTTCAAGAAATATCAAAATGGCCGTATGAGTTGAGTACGGCATTTTGTGAATGATGGAAAAAGGTGAAAATTTCCACTTACCAAGCACCTATGATTTGTGGAGACTTGGTCAGTGATTTTCAAGAATTATCAAAATGGCCCTATGAGTTGAGTACGGCATTTTGTGAATGATGGAAAAAGGTGAAAATTTCCACTTACCAAGCACCTATGATTTGTGGAGACTTGGTCAGTGATTTTCAAGAAATATCAAAATGGCCGTATGAGTTGAGTACGGCATTTTGTGAATGATGGAAAAAGGTGAAAATTTCCACTTACCAAGCACCTATGATTTGTGGAGACTTGGTCAGTGATTTTCAAGAAATATCAAAATGGCCGTATGAGTTGAGTACGGCATTTTGTGAATGATGGAAAAAGGTGAAAATTTCCACTTACCAAGCACCTATGATTTGTGGAGACTTGGTCAGTGATTTTCAAGAAATATCAAAATGGCCATATAAGTTGAGTACGGCATTTTGTGAATGATGGAAAAAGTTGAAAATTTCCACTTACCAAGCACCTGTGATTTTCATGAAATATCAAAATGGCCGTATAAGTTGAGTACGGCATTTTGTGAATGATGGAAAAAGGTGAAAATTTCCACTTACCAAGCACCTATGATTTGTGGAGACTTGGTCAGTGATTTTCAAGAAATATCAAAATGGCCGTATAAGTTGAGTACGGCATTTTGTGAATGATGGAAAAAGGTGAAAATTTCCACTTACCAAGCACCTATGATTTGTGGAGACTTGGTCAGTGATTTTCAAGAAATATCAAAATGGCCGTATGAGTTGAGTACGGCATTTTGTGAATGATGGAAAAAGGTGAAGATGTCCACTTACCAAGCGCCTATGATTTTCAAGAAATATCAAAATGGCCGTATGAGTTGAGTACGGCATTTTGTGAATGATGGAAAAAGGTGAAAATTTCCACTTACCAAGCACCTATGATTTGTGGAGACTTGGTCAGTGATTTTCAAGAAATATCAAAATGGCCCTATGAGTTGAGTACGGCATTTTGTGAATGATGGAAAAAGGTGAAAATTTCCACTTACCAAGCACCTATGATTTGTGGAGACTTGGTCAGTGATTTTCAAGAAATATCAAAATGGTGTATGAGTTGAGTACTGCATTTTGTGAATGATGGAAAAAGGTGAAAATTTCCACTTACCAAGCACCTATGATTTGTGGAGACTTGGTCAGTGATTTTCAAGAAATATCAAAATGGCCATATGAGTTGAGTACGGCATTTTGTGAATGATGGAAAAAGGTGAAGATTTCCACTTACCAAGCACCTATGATTTGTGGAGACTTGGTCAGTGATTTTCAAGAAATATCAAAATGGCCGTATGAGTTGAGTACGGCATTTTGTGAATGATGGAAAAAGGTGAAAATTTCCACTTACCAAGCACCTATGATTTGTGGAGACTTGGTCAGTGATTTTCAAGAAATATCAAAATGGCCGTATAAGTTGAGTACAACATTTTGTGAATGATGGAAAAAGTTGAAAATTTCCACTTACCAAGCACCTGTGATTTTCATGAAATATCAAAATGGCCGTATAAGTTGAGTACAGCATTTTGTGAATGATGGAAAAAGGTGAAAATTTCCACTTACCAAGCACCTATGATTTGTGGAGACTTGGTCAGTGATTTTCAAGAAATATCAAAATGGCCCTATGAGTTGAGTACGGCATTTTGTGAATGATGGAAAAAGGTGAAAATGTCCACTTACCAAGCACCTATGATTTTCAAGAAATATCAAAATGGCCGTATGAGTTGAGTACGGCATTTTGTGAATGATGGAAAAAGGTGAAAATTTCCACTTACCAAGCACCTATGATTTGTGGAGACTTGGTCAGTGATTTTCAAGAAATATCAAAATGGCCGTATGAGTTGAGTACGGCATTTTGTGAATGATGGAAAAAGGTGAAAATTTCCACTTACCAAGCACCTATGATTTGTGGAGACTTGGTCAGTGATTTTCGAGAAATATCAAAATGGCCCTATGAGTTGAGTACGGCATTTTGTGAATGATGGAAAAAGGTGAAAATTTCCACTTACCAAGCACCTATGATTTGTGGAGACTTGGTCAGTGATTTTCAAGAAATTCAAGAAATATCAAAATGGCCCTATGAGTTGAGTACAGCATTTTGTGAATGATGGAAAAAGGTGAAAATTTCCACTTACCAAGCACCTATGATTTGTGGAGACTTGGTCAGTGATTTTCAAGAAATATCAAAATGGTGTATGAGTTGAGTACTGCATTTTGTGAATGATGGAAAAAGGTGAAAATTTCCACTTACCAAGCACCTATGATTTGTGGAGACTTGGTCAGTGATTTTCAAGAAATATCAAAATGGCCATATGAGTTGAGTACGGCATTTTGTGAATGATGGAAAAAGGTGAAGATTTCCACTTACCAAGCACCTATGATTTGTGGAGACTTGGTCAGTGATGTTCAAGAAATATCAAAATGGCCGTATGAGTTGAGTACGGCATTTTGTGAATGATGGAAAAAGGTGAAAATTTCCACTTACCAAGCACCTATGATTTGTGGAGACTTGGTCAGTGATTTTCAAGAAATATCAAAATGGCCGTATAAGTTGAGTACAACATTTTGTGAATGATGGAAAAAGTTGAAAATTTCCACTTACCAAGCACCTGTGATTTTCATGAAATATCAAAATGGCCGTATAAGTTGAGTACAGCATTTTGTGAATGATGGAAAAAGGTGAAAATTTCCACTTACCAAGCACCTATGATTTGTGGAGACTTGGTCAGTGATTTTCAAGAAATATCAAAATGGCCCTATGAGTTGAGTACGGCATTTTGTGAATGATGGAAAAAGGTGAAAATGTCCACTTACCAAGCACCTATGATTTTCAAGAAATATCAAAATGGCCGTATGAGTTGAGTACGGCATTTTGTGAATGATGGAAAAAGGTGAAAATTTCCACTTACCAAGCACCTATGATTTGTGGAGACTTGGTCAGTGATTTTCAAGAAATATCAAAATGGCCGTATGAGTTGAGTACGGCATTTTGTGAATGATGGAAAAAGGTGAAAATTTCCACTTACCAAGCACCTATGATTTGTGGAGACTTGGTCAGTGATTTTCGAGAAATATCAAAATGGCCCTATGAGTTGAGTACGGCATTTTGTGAATGATGGAAAAAGGTGAAAATTTCCACTTACCAAGCACCTATGATTTGTGGAGACTTGGTCAGTGATTTTCAAGAAATTCAAGAAATATCAAAATGGCCCTATGAGTTGAGTACAGCATTTTGTGAATGATGGAAAAAGGTGAAAATTTCCACTTACCAAGCACCTATGATTTGTGGAGACTTGGTCAGTGATTTTCAAGAAATATCAAAATGGCCGTATAAGTTGAGTACGGCATTTTGTGAATGATGGAAAAAGTTGAAAATTTCCACTTACCAAGCACCTGTGATTTTCATGAAATATCAAAATGGCCATATAAGTTGGGTACGGCATTTTGTGAATGATGGAAAAAGGTGAAAATTTCCACTTACCAAGCACCTATGATTTGTGGAGACTTGGTCAGTGATTTTCAAGAAATATCAAAATGGCCGTATAAGTTGAGTACAACATTTTGTGAATGATGGAAAAAGTTGAAAATTTCCACTTACCAAGCACCTGTGATTTTCATGAAATATCAAAATGGCCGTATAAGTTGAGTACGGCATTTTGTGAATGATGGAAAAAGGTGAAAATTTCCACTTACCAAGCACCTATGATTTGTGGAGACTTGGTCAGTGATTTTCAAGAAATATCAAAATGGCCGTATGAGTTGAGTACGGCATTTTGTGAATGATGGAAAAAGGTGAAAATTTCCACTTACCAAGCACCTATGATTTGTGGAGACTTGGTCAGTGATTTTCAAGAATTATCAAAATGGCCCTATGAGTTGAGTACGGCATTTTGTGAATGATGGAAAAAGGTGAAAATTTCCACTTACCAAGCACCTATGATTTGTGGAGACTTGGTCAGTGATTTTCAAGAAATATCAAAATGGCCGTATGAGTTGAGTACGGCATTTTGTGAATGATGGAAAAAGGTGAAAATTTCCACTTACCAAGCACCTATGATTTGTGGAGACTTGGTCAGTGATTTTCAAGAAATATCAAAATGGCCATATAAGTTGAGTACGGCATTTTGTGAATGATGGAAAAAGTTGAAAATTTCCACTTACCAAGCACCTGTGATTTTCATGAAATATCAAAATGGCCGTATAAGTTGAGTACGGCATTTTGTGAATGATGGAAAAAGGTGAAAATTTCCACTTACCAAGCACCTATGATTTGTGGAGACTTGGTCAGTGATTTTCAAGAAATATCAAAATGGCCGTATAAGTTGAGTACGGCATTTTGTGAATGATGGAAAAAGGTGAAAATTTCCACTTACCAAGCACCTATGATTTGTGGAGACTTGGTCAGTGATTTTCAAGAAATATCAAAATGGCCGTATGAGTTGAGTACGGCATTTTGTGAATGATGGAAAAAGGTGAAAATGTCCACTTACCAAGCACCTATGATTTTCAAGAAATATCAAAATGGCCGTATGAGTTGAGTACGGCATTTTGTGAATGATGGAAAAAGGTGAAAATTTCCACTTACCAAGCACCTATGATTTGTGGAGACTTGGTCAGTGATTTTCAAGAAATATCAAAATGGCCCTATGAGTTGAGTACGGTATTTTGTGAATGATGGAAAAAGGTGAAAATTTCCACTTACCAAGCACCTATGATTTGTGGAGACTTGGTCAGTGATTTTCAAGAAATATCAAAATGGCCCTATGAGTTGAGTACGGCATTTTGTGAATGATGGAAAAAGGTGAAAATTTCCACTTACCAAGCACCTATGATTTGTGGAGACTTGGTCAGTGATTTTCAAGAAATATCAAAATGGTGTATGAGTTGAGTACTGCATTTTGTGAATGATGGAAAAAGGTGAAAATTTCCACTTACCAAGCACCTATGATTTGTGGAGACTTGGTCAGTGATTTTCAAGAAATATCAAAATGGCCATATGAGTTGAGTACGGCATTTTGTGAATGATGGAAAAAGGTGAAGATTTCCACTTACCAAGCACCTATGATTTGTGGAGACTTGGTCAGTGATGTTCAAGAAATATCAAAATGGTCGTATGAGTTGAGTACGGCATTTTGTGAATGATGGAAAAAGGTGAAAATTTCCACTTACCAAGCACCTATGATTTGTGGAGACTTGGTCAGTGATTTTCAAGAAATATCAAAATGGCCGTATAAGTTGAGTACAACATTTTGTGAATGATGGAAAAAGTTGAAAATTTCCACTTACCAAGCACCTATGATTTGTGGAGACTTGGTCAGTGATTTTCAAGAAATATCAAAATGGCCCTATGAGTTGAGTACGGCATTTTGTGAATGATGGAAAAAGGTGAAAATTTCCACTTACCAAGCACCTATGATTTGTGGAGACTTGGGCAGTGATTTTCAAGAAATATCAAAATGGCCATATGAGTTGAGTACGGCATTTTGTGAATGATGGAAAAAGGTGAAAATTTCCACTTACCAAGCACCTATGATTTGTGGAGACTTGGTCAGTGATTTTCAAGAAATATCAAAATGGCCGTATGAGTTGAGTACGGCATTTTGTGAATGATGGAAAAAGGTGAAAATTTCCACTTACCAAGCACCTATGATTTGTGGAGACTTGGTCAGTGATTTTCAAGAAATATCAAAATGGCCCTATGAGTTGAGTACGGCATTTTGTGAATGATGGAAAAAGGTGAAAATTTCCACTTACCAAGCACCTATGATTTGTGGAGACTTGGTCAGTGATTTTCAAGAAATATCAAAATGGCCGTATAAGTTGAGTACAACATTTTGTGAATGATGGAAAAAGTTGAAAATTTCCACTTACCAAGCACCTGTGATTTTCATGAAATATCAAAATGGCCGTATAAGTTGAGTACGGCATTTTGTGAATGATGGAAAAAGGTGAAAATTTCCACTTACCAAGCACCTATGATTTGTGGAGACTTGGTCAGTGATTTTCAAGAAATATCAAAATGGCCCTATGAGTTGAGTACGGCATTTTGTGAATGATGGAAAAAGGTGAAAATGTCCACTTACCAAGCACCTATGATTTTCAAGAAATATCAAAATGGCCGTATGAGTTGAGTACGGCATTTTGTGAATGATGGAAAAAGGTGAAAATTTCCACTTACCAAGCACCTATGATTTGTGGAGACTTGGTCAGTGATTTTCGAGAAATATCAAAATGGCCCTATGAGTTGAGTACGGCATTTTGTGAATGATGGAAAAAGGTGAAAATTTCCACTTACCAAGCACCTATGATTTGTGGAGACTTGGTCAGTGATTTTCAAGAAATTCAAGAAATATCAAAATGGCCCTATGAGTTGAGTACAGCATTTTGTGAATGATGGAAAAAGGTGAAAATTTCCACTTACCAAGCACCTATGATTTGTGGAGACTTGGTCAGTGATTTTCAAGAAATATCAAAATGGCCGTATAAGTTGAGTACGGCATTTTGTGAATGATGGAAAAAGTTGAAAATTTCCACTTACCAAGCACCTGTGATTTTCATGAAATATCAAAATGGCCATATAAGTTGGGTACGGCATTTTGTGAATGATGGAAAAAGGTGAAAATTTCCACTTACCAAGCACCTATGATTTGTGGAGACTTGGTCAGTGATTTTCAAGAAATATCAAAATGGCCGTATAAGTTGAGTACAACATTTTGTGAATGATGGAAAAAGTTGAAAATTTCCACTTACCAAGCACCTGTGATTTTCATGAAATATCAAAATGGCCGTATAAGTTGAGTACGGCATTTTGTGAATGATGGAAAAAGGTGAAAATTTCCACTTACCAAGCACCTATGATTTGTGGAGACTTGGTCAGTGATTTTCAAGAAATATCAAAATGGCCGTATGAGTTGAGTACGGCATTTTGTGAATGATGGAAAAAGGTGAAAATTTCCACTTACCAAGCACCTATGATTTGTGGAGACTTGGTCAGTGATTTTCAAGAATTATCAAAATGGCCCTATGAGTTGAGTACGGCATTTTGTGAATGATGGAAAAAGGTGAAAATTTCCACTTACCAAGCACCTATGATTTGTGGAGACTTGGTCAGTGATTTTCAAGAAATATCAAAATGGCCGTATGAGTTGAGTACGGCATTTTGTGAATGATGGAAAAAGGTGAAAATTTCCACTTACCAAGCACCTATGATTTGTGGAGACTTGGTCAGTGATTTTCAAGAAATATCAAAATGGCCATATAAGTTGAGTACGGCATTTTGTGAATGATGGAAAAAGTTGAAAATTTCCACTTACCAAGCACCTGTGATTTTCATGAAATATCAAAATGGCCGTATAAGTTGAGTACGGCATTTTGTGAATGATGGAAAAAGGTGAAAATTTCCACTTACCAAGCACCTATGATTTGTGGAGACTTGGTCAGTGATTTTCAAGAAATATCAAAATGGCCGTATAAGTTGAGTACGGCATTTTGTGAATGATGGAAAAAGGTGAAAATTTCCACTTACCAAGCACCTATGATTTGTGGAGACTTGGTCAGTGATTTTCAAGAAATATCAAAATGGCCGTATGAGTTGAGTACGGCATTTTGTGAATGATGGAAAAAGGTGAAAATGTCCACTTACCAAGCACCTATGATTTTCAAGAAATATCAAAATGGCCGTATGAGTTGAGTACGGCATTTTGTGAATGATGGAAAAAGGTGAAAATTTCCACTTACCAAGCACCTATGATTTGTGGAGACTTGGTCAGTGATTTTCAAGAAATATCAAAATGGCCCTATGAGTTGAGTACGGTATTTTGTGAATGATGGAAAAAGGTGAAAATTTCCACTTACCAAGCACCTATGATTTGTGGAGACTTGGTCAGTGATTTTCAAGAAATATCAAAATGGCCCTATGAGTTGAGTACGGCATTTTGTGAATGATGGAAAAAGGTGAAAATTTCCACTTACCAAGCACCTATGATTTGTGGAGACTTGGTCAGTGATTTTCAAGAAATATCAAAATGGTGTATGAGTTGAGTACTGCATTTTGTGAATGATGGAAAAAGGTGAAAATTTCCACTTACCAAGCACCTATGATTTGTGGAGACTTGGTCAGTGATTTTCAAGAAATATCAAAATGGCCATATGAGTTGAGTACGGCATTTTGTGAATGATGGAAAAAGGTGAAGATTTCCACTTACCAAGCACCTATGATTTGTGGAGACTTGGTCAGTGATGTTCAAGAAATATCAAAATGGCCGTATGAGTTGAGTACGGCATTTTGTGAATGATGGAAAAAGGTGAAAATTTCCACTTACCAAGCACCTATGATTTGTGGAGACTTGGTCAGTGATTTTCAAGAAATATCAAAATGGCCGTATAAGTTGAGTACAACATTTTGTGAATGATGGAAAAAGTTGAAAATTTCCACTTACCAAGCACCTATGATTTGTGGAGACTTGGTCAGTGATTTTCAAGAAATATCAAAATGGCCCTATGAGTTGAGTACGGCATTTTGTGAATGATGGAAAAAGGTGAAAATTTCCACTTACCAAGCACCTATGATTTGTGGAGACTTGGGCAGTGATTTTCAAGAAATATCAAAATGGCCATATGAGTTGAGTACGGCATTTTGTGAATGATGGAAAAAGGTGAAAATTTCCACTTACCAAGCACCTATGATTTGTGGAGACTTGGTCAGTGATTTTCAAGAAATATCAAAATGGCCGTATGAGTTGAGTACGGCATTTTGTGAATGATGGAAAAAGGTGAAAATTTCCACTTACCAAGCACCTATGATTTGTGGAGACTTGGTCAGTGATTTTCAAGAAATATCAAAATGGCCCTATGAGTTGAGTACGGCATTTTGTGAATGATGGAAAAAGGTGAAAATTTCCACTTACCAAGCACCTATGATTTGTGGAGACTTGGTCAGTGATTTTCAAGAAATATCAAAATGGCCGTATAAGTTGAGTACAACATTTTGTGAATGATGGAAAAAGTTGAAAATTTCCACTTACCAAGCACCTGTGATTTTCATGAAATATCAAAATGGCCGTATAAGTTGAGTACGGCATTTTGTGAATGATGGAAAAAGGTGAAAATTTCCACTTACCAAGCACCTATGATTTGTGGAGACTTGGTCAGTGATTTTCAAGAAATATCAAAATGGCCCTATGAGTTGAGTACGGCATTTTGTGAATGATGGAAAAAGGTGAAAATGTCCACTTACCAAGCACCTATGATTTTCAAGAAATATCAAAATGGCCGTATGAGTTGAGTACGGCATTTTGTGAATGATGGAAAAAGGTGAAAATTTCCACTTACCAAGCACCTATGATTTGTGGAGACTTGGTCAGTGATTTTCAAGAAATATCAAAATGGCCGTATGAGTTGAGTACGGCATTTTGTGAATGATGGAAAAAGGTGAAAATTTCCACTTACCAAGCACCTATGATTTGTGGAGACTTGGTCAGTGATTTTCAAGAAATATCAAAATGGCCCTATGAGTTGAGTACGGCATTTTGTGAATGATGGAAAAAGGTGAAAATTTCCACTTACCAAGCACCTATGATTTGTGGAGACTTGGTCAGTGATTTTCAAGAAATTCAAGAAATATCAAAATGGCCCTATGAGTTGAGTACAGCATTTTGTGAATGATGGAAAAAGGTGAAAATTTCCACTTACCAAGCACCTATGATTTGTGGAGACTTGGTCAGTGATTTTCAAGAAATATCAAAATGGCCATATAAGTTGAGTACGGCATTTTGTGAATGATGGAAAAAGTTGAAAATTTCCACTTACCAAGCACCTGTGATTTTCATGAAATATCAAAATGGCCGTATAAGTTGAGTACGGCATTTTGTGAATGATGGAAAAAGGTGAAAATTTCCACTTACCAAGCACCTATGATTTGTGGAGACTTGGTCAGTGATTTTCAAGAAATATCAAAATGGCCGTATAAGTTGAGTACGGCATTTTGTGAATGATGGAAAAAGGTGAAAATTTCCACTTACCAAGCACCTATGATTTGTGGAGACTTGGTCAGTGATTTTCAAGAAATATCAAAATGGTGTATGAGTTGAGTACTGCATTTTGTGAATGATGGAAAAAGGTGAAAATTTCCACTTACCAAGCACCTATGATTTGTGGAGACTTGGTCAGTGATTTTCAAGAAATATCAAAATGGCTGTATGAGTTGAGTACGGCATTTTGTGAATGATGGAAAAAGGTGAAAATTTCCACTTACCAAGCACCTATGATTTGTGGAGACTTGGTCAGTGATTTTCAAGAAATATCAAAATGGCCCTATGAGTTGAGTTCGGCATTTTGTGAATGATGGAAAAAGGTGAAAATTTCCACTTACCAAGCACCTATGATTTGTGGAGACTTGGTCAGTGATTTTCAAGAAATATCAAAATGGCCATATGAGTTGAGTACGGCATTTTGTGAATGATGGAAAAAGGTGAAAATTTCCACTTACCAAGCACCTATGATTTGTGGAGACTTGGTCAGTGATTTTCAAGAAATATCAAAATGGCCGTATAAGTTGAGTACGGCATTTTGTGAATGATGGAAAAAGGTGAAAATTTCCACTTACCAAGCACCTATGATTTGTGGAGACTTGGTCAGTGATTTTCAAGAAATATCAAAATGGCCGTATAAGTTGAGTACGGCATTTTGTGAATGATGGAAAAAGGTGAAAATTTCCACTTACCAAGCACCTATGATTTGTGGAGACTTGGTCAGTGATTTTCAAGAAATATCAAAATGGTGTATGAGTTGAGTACTGCATTTTGTGAATGATGGAAAAAGGTGAAAATTTCCACTTACCAAGCACCTATGATTTGTGGAGACTTGGTCAGTGATTTTCAAGAATTATCAAAATGGCCCTATGAGTTGAGTACGGCATTTTGTGAATGATGGAAAAAGGTGAAAATTTCCACTTACCAAGCACCTATGATTTGTGGAGACTTGGTCAGTGATTTTCAAGAAATATCAAAATGGCCGTATGAGTTGAGTACGGCATTTTGTGAATGATGGAAAAAGGTGAAAATTTCCACTTACCAAGCACCTATGATTTGTGGAGACTTGGTCAGTGATTTTCAAGAAATATCAAAATGGCGGTATAAGTTGAGTACGGCATTTTGTGAATGATGGAAAAAGTTGAAAATTTCCACTTACCAAGCACCTGTGATTTTCATGAAATATCAAAATGGCCGTATAAGTTGAGTACGGCATTTTGTGAATGATGGAAAAAGGTGAAAATTTCCACTTACCAAGCACCTATGATTTGTGGAGACTTGGTCAGTGATTTTCAAGAAATATCAAAATGGCCGTATAAGTTGAGTACGGCATTTTGTGAATGATGGAAAAAGGTGAAAATTTCCACTTACCAAGCACCTATGATTTGTGGAGACTTGGTCAGTGATTTTCAAGAAATATCAAAATGGCCGTATGAGTTGAGTACGGCATTTTGTGAATGATGGAAAAAGGTGAAAATGTCCACTTACCAAGCACCTATGATTTTCAAGAAATATCAAAATGGCCGTATGAGTTGAGTACGGCATTTTGTGAATGATGGAAAAAGGTGAAAATTTCCACTTACCAAGCACCTATGATTTGTGGAGACTTGGTCAGTGATTTTCAAGAAATATCAAAATGGCCCTATGAGTTGAGTACGGTATTTTGTGAATGATGGAAAAAGGTGAAAATTTCCACTTACCAAGCACCTATGATTTGTGGAGACTTGGTCAGTGATTTTCAAGAAATATCAAAATGGCCCTATGAGTTGAGTACGGCATTTTGTGAATGATGGAAAAAGGTGAAAATTTCCACTTACCAAGCACCTATGATTTGTGGAGACTTGGTCAGTGATTTTCAAGAAATATCAAAATGGTGTATGAGTTGAGTACTGCATTTTGTGAATGATGGAAAAAGGTGAAAATTTCCACTTACCAAGCACCTATGATTTGTGGAGACTTGGTCAGTGATTTTCAAGAAATATCAAAATGGCCATATGAGTTGAGTACGGCATTTTGTGAATGATGGAAAAAGGTGAAGATTTCCACTTACCAAGCACCTATGATTTGTGGAGACTTGGTCAGTGATGTTCAAGAAATATCAAAATGGCCGTATGAGTTGAGTACGGCATTTTGTGAATGATGGAAAAAGGTGAAAATTTCCACTTACCAAGCACCTATGATTTGTGGAGACTTGGTCAGTGATTTTCAAGAAATATCAAAATGGCCGTATAAGTTGAGTACAACATTTTGTGAATGATGGAAAAAGTTGAAAATTTCCACTTACCAAGCACCTATGATTTGTGGAGACTTGGTCAGTGATTTTCAAGAAATATCAAAATGGCCCTATGAGTTGAGTACGGCATTTTGTGAATGATGGAAAAAGGTGAAAATTTCCACTTACCAAGCACCTATGATTTGTGGAGACTTGGTCAGTGATTTTCAAGAAATATCAAAATGGCCGTATAAGTTGAGTACAACATTTTGTGAATGATGGAAAAAGTTGAAAATTTCCACTTACCAAGCACCTGTGATTTTCATGAAATATCAAAATGGCCGTATAAGTTGAGTACGGCATTTTGTGAATGATGGAAAAAGGTGAAAATTTCCACTTACCAAGCACCTATGATTTGTGGAGACTTGGTCAGTGATTTTCAAGAAATATCAAAATGGCCCTATGAGTTGAGTACGGCATTTTGTGAATGATGGAAAAAGGTGAAAATGTCCACTTACCAAGCACCCATGATTTTCAAGAAATATCAAAATGGCCGTATGAGTTGAGTACGGCATTTTGTGAATGATGGAAAAAGGTGAAAATTTCCACTTACCAAGCACCTATGATTTGTGGAGACTTGGTCAGTGATTTTCAAGAAATATCAAAATGGCCGTATGAGTTGAGTACGGCATTTTGTGAATGATGGAAAAAGGTGAAAATTTCCACTTACCAAGCACCTATGATTTGTGGAGACTTGGTCAGTGATTTTCAAGAAATATCAAAATGGCCCTATGAGTTGAGTACGGCATTTTGTGAATGATGGAAAAAGGTGAAAATTTCCACTTACCAAGCACCTATGATTTGTGGAGACTTGGTCAGTGATTTTCAAGAAATTCAAGAAATATCAAAATGGCCCTATGAGTTGAGTACAGCATTTTGTGAATGATGGAAAAAGGTGAAAATTTCCACTTACCAAGCACCTATGATTTGTGGAGACTTGGTCAGTGATTTTCAAGAAATATCAAAATGGCCATATAAGTTGAGTACGGCATTTTGTGAATGATGGAAAAAGTTGAAAATTTCCACTTACCAAGCACCTGTGATTTTCATGAAATATCAAAATGGCCGTATAAGTTGAGTACGGCATTTTGTGAATGATGGAAAAAGGTGAAAATTTCCACTTACCAAGCACCTATGATTTGTGGAGACTTGGTCAGTGATTTTCAAGAAATATCAAAATGGCCGTATAAGTTGAGTACGGCATTTTGTGAATGATGGAAAAAGGTGAAAATTTCCACTTACCAAGCACCTATGATTTGTGGAGACTTGGTCAGTGATTTTCAAGAAATATCAAAATGGTGTATGAGTTGAGTACTGCATTTTGTGAATGATGGAAAAAGGTGAAAATTTCCACTTACCAAGCACCTATGATTTGTGGAGACTTGGTCAGTGATTTTCAAGAAATATCAAAATGGCTGTATGAGTTGAGTACGGCATTTTGTGAATGATGGAAAAAGGTGAAAATTTCCACTTACCAAGCACCTATGATTTGTGGAGACTTGGTCAGTGATTTTCAAGAAATATCAAAATGGCCCTATGAGTTGAGTTCGGCATTTTGTGAATGATGGAAAAAGGTGAAAATTTCCACTTACCAAGCACCTATGATTTGTGGAGACTTGGTCAGTGATTTTCAAGAAATATCAAAATGGCCATATGAGTTGAGTACGGCATTTTGTGAATGATGGAAAAAGGTGAAAATTTCCACTTACCAAGCACCTATGATTTGTGGAGACTTGGTCAGTGATTTTCAAGAAATATCAAAATGGCCGTATAAGTTGAGTACGGCATTTTGTGAATGATGGAAAAAGGTGAAAATTTCCACTTACCAAGCACCTATGATTTGTGGAGACTTGGTCAGTGATTTTCAAGAAATATCAAAATGGTGTATGAGTTGAGTACTGCATTTTGTGAATGATGGAAAAAGGTGAAAATTTCCACTTACCAAGCACCTATGATTTGTGGAGACTTGGTCAGTGATTTTCAAGAAATATCAAAATGGCCGCATGAGTTGAGTACGGCATTTTGTGAATGATGGAAAAAGGTGAAAATTTCCACTTACCAAGCACCTATGATTTGTGGAGACTTGGTCAGTGATTTTCAAGAAATATCAAAATGGCGGTATAAGTTGAGTACGGCATTTTGTGAATGATGGAAAAAGTTGAAAATTTCCACTTACCAAGCACCTGTGATTTTCATGAAATATCAAAATGGCCGTATAAGTTGAGTACGGCATTTTGTGAATGATGGAAAAAGGTGAAAATTTCCACTTACCAAGCACCTATGATTTGTGGAGACTTGGTCAGTGATTTTCAAGAAATATCAAAATGGCCGTATAAGTTGAGTACGGCATTTTGTGAATGATGGAAAAAGGTGAAAATTTCCACTTACCAAGCACCTATGATTTGTGGAGACTTGGTCAGTGATTTTCAAGAAATATCAAAATGGTGTATGAGTTGAGTACTGCATTTTGTGAATGATGGAAAAAGGTGAAAATTTCCACTTACCAAGCACCTATGATTTGTGGAGACTTGGTCAGTGATTTTCAAGAAATATCAAAATGGCCCTATGAGTTGAGTACGGCATTTTGTGAATGATGGAAAAAGGTGAAAATTTCCACTTACCAAGCACCTATGATTTGTGGAGACTTGGTCAGTGATTTTCAAGAAATATCAAAATGGCCATATGAGTTGAGTACGGCATTTTGTGAATGATGGAAAAAGGTGAAAATTTCCACTTACCAAGCACCTATGATTTGTGGAGACTTGGTCAGTGATTTTCAAGAAATATCAAAATGGCCGTATGAGTTGAGTACGGCATTTTGTGAATGATGGAAAAAGGTGAAAATGTCCACTTACCAAGCACCTATGATTTTCAAGAAATATCAAAATGGCCGTATGAGTTGAGTACGGCATTTTGTGAATGATGGAAAAAGGTGAAAATTTCCACTTACCAAGCACCTATGATTTGTGGAGACTTGGTCAGTGATTTTCAAGAAATATCAAAATGGCCCTATGAGTTGAGTACGGCATTTTGTGAATGATGGAAAAAGGTGAAAATTTCCACTTACCAAGCACCTATGATTTGTGGAGACTTGGGCAGTGATTTTCAAGAAATATCAAAATGGCCATATGAGTTGAGTACGGCATTTTGTGAATGATGGAAAAAGGTGAAAATTTCCACTTACCAAGCACCTATGATTTGTGGAGACTTGGTCAGTGATTTTCAAGAAATATCAAAATGGCCGTATGAGTTGAGTACGGCATTTTGTGAATGATGGAAAAAGGTGAAAATTTCCACTTACCAAGCACCTATGATTTGTGGAGACTTGGTCAGTGATTTTCAAGAAATATCAAAATGGCCCTATGAGTTGAGTACGGCATTTTGTGAATGATGGAAAAAGGTGAAAATTTCCACTTACCAAGCACCTATGATTTGTGGAGACTTGGTCAGTGATTTTCAAGAAATATCAAAATGGCCGTATGAGTTGAGTACGGCATTTTGTGAATGATGGAAAAAGGTGAAAATTTCTACTTACCAAGCACCTATGATTTGTGGAGACTTGGTCAGTGATTTTCAAGAAATATCAAAATGGCCATATGAGTTGAGTACGGCATTTTGTGAATGATGGAAAAAGGTGAAAATTTCCACTTACCAAGCACCTATGATTTGTGGAGACTTGGTCAGTGATTTTCAAGAAATATCAAAATGGCCGTATAAGTTGAGTACAACATTTTGTGAATGATGGAAAAAGTTGAAAATTTCCACTTACCAAGCACCTGTGATTTTCATGAAATATCAAAATGGCCGTATAAGTTGAGTACGGCATTTTGTGAATGATGGAAAAAGGTGAAAATTTCCACTTACCAAGCACCTATGATTTGTGGAGACTTGGTCAGTGATTTTCAAGAAATATCAAAATGGCCCTATGAGTTGAGTACGGCATTTTGTGAATGATGGAAAAAGGTGAAAATGTCCACTTACCAAGCACCTATGATTTTCAAGAAATATCAAAATGGCCGTATGAGTTGAGTACGGCATTTTGTGAATGATGGAAAAAGGTGAAAATTTCCACTTACCAAGCACCTATGATTTGTGGAGACTTGGTCAGTGATTTTCAAGAAATATCAAAATGGCCGTATGAGTTGAGTACGGCATTTTGTGAATGATGGAAAAAGGTGAAAATTTCCACTTACCAAGCACCTATGATTTGTGGAGACTTGGTCAGTGATTTTCAAGAAATATCAAAATGGCCCTATGAGTTGAGTACGGCATTTTGTGAATGATGGAAAAAGGTGAAAATTTCCACTTACCAAGCACCTATGATTTGTGGAGACTTGGTCAGTGATTTTCAAGAAATTCAAGAAATATCAAAATGGCCCTATGAGTTGAGTACAGCATTTTGTGAATGATGGAAAAAGGTGAAAATTTCCACTTACCAAGCACCTATGATTTGTGGAGACTTGGTCAGTGATTTTCAAGAAATATCAAAATGGCCATATAAGTTGAGTACGGCATTTTGTGAATGATGGAAAAAGTTGAAAATTTCCACTTACCAAGCACCTGTGATTTTCATGAAATATCAAAATGGCCGTATAAGTTGAGTACGGCATTTTGTGAATGATGGAAAAAGGTGAAAATTTCCACTTACCAAGCACCTATGATTTGTGGAGACTTGGTCAGTGATTTTCAAGAAATATCAAAATGGCCGTATAAGTTGAGTACGGCATTTTGTGAATGATGGAAAAAGGTGAAAATTTCCACTTACCAAGCACCTATGATTTGTGGAGACTTGGTCAGTGATTTTCAAGAAATATCAAAATGGTGTATGAGTTGAGTACTGCATTTTGTGAATGATGGAAAAAGGTGAAAATTTCCACTTACCAAGCACCTATGATTTGTGGAGACTTGGTCAGTGATTTTCAAGAAATATCAAAATGGCTGTATGAGTTGAGTACGGCATTTTGTGAATGATGGAAAAAGGTGAAAATTTCCACTTACCAAGCACCTATGATTTGTGGAGACTTGGTCAGTGATTTTCAAGAAATATCAAAATGGCCATATGAGTTGAGTACGGCATTTTGTGAATGATGGAAAAAGGTGAAGATTTCCACTTACCAAGCACCTATGATTTGTGGAGACTTGGTCAGTGATTTTCAAGAAATATCAAAATGGCCGTATGAGTTGAGTACGGCATTTTGTGAATGATGGAAAAAGGTGAAAATTTCCACTTACCAAGCACCTATGATTTGTGGAGACTTGGTCAGTGATTTTCAAGAAATATCAAAATGGCCGTATAAGTTGAGTACAACATTTTGTGAATGATGGAAAAAGTTGAAAATTTCCACTTACCAAGCACCTATGATTTGTGGAGACTTGGTCAGTGATTTTCAAGAAATATCAAAATGGCCCTATGAGTTGAGTACGGCATTTTGTGAATGATGGAAAAAGGTGAAAATTTCCACTTACCAAGCACCTATGATTTGTGGAGACTTGGGCAGTGATTTTCAAGAAATATCAAAATGGCCATATGAGTTGAGTACGGCATTTTGTGAATGATGGAAAAAGGTGAAAATTTCCACTTACCAAGCACCTATGATTTGTGGAGACTTGGTCAGTGATTTTCAAGAAATATCAAAATGGCCGTATGAGTTGAGTACGGCATTTTGTGAATGATGGAAAAAGGTGAAAATTTCCACTTACCAAGCACCTATGATTTGTGGAGACTTGGTCAGTGATTTTCAAGAAATATCAAAATGGCCCTATGAGTTGAGTACGGCATTTTGTGAATGATGGAAAAAGGTGAAAATTTCCACTTACCAAGCACCTATGATTTGTGGAGACTTGGTCAGTGATTTTCAAGAAATATCAAAATGGCCGTATGAGTTGAGTACGGCATTTTGTGAATGATGGAAAAAGGTGAAAATTTCTACTTACCAAGCACCTATGATTTGTGGAGACTTGGTCAGTGATTTTCAAGAAATATCAAAATGGCCATATGAGTTGAGTACGGCATTTTGTGAATGATGGAAAAAGGTGAAAATTTCCACTTACCAAGCACCTATGATTTGTGGAGACTTGGTCAGTGATTTTCAAGAAATATCAAAATGGCCGTATAAGTTGAGTACAACATTTTGTGAATGATGGAAAAAGTTGAAAATTTCCACTTACCAAGCACCTGTGATTTTCATGAAATATCAAAATGGCCGTATAAGTTGAGTACGGCATTTTGTGAATGATGGAAAAAGGTGAAAATTTCCACTTACCAAGCACCTATGATTTGTGGAGACTTGGTCAGTGATTTTCAAGAAATATCAAAATGGCCCTATGAGTTGAGTACGGCATTTTGTGAATGATGGAAAAAGGTGAAAATGTCCACTTACCAAGCACCTATGATTTTCAAGAAATATCAAAATGGCCGTATGAGTTGAGTACGGCATTTTGTGAATGATGGAAAAAGGTGAAAATTTCCACTTACCAAGCACCTATGATTTGTGGAGACTTGGTCAGTGATTTTCAAGAAATATCAAAATGGCCGTATGAGTTGAGTACGGCATTTTGTGAATGATGGAAAAAGGTGAAAATTTCCACTTACCAAGCACCTATGATTTGTGGAGACTTGGTCAGTGATTTTCAAGAAATATCAAAATGGCCCTATGAGTTGAGTACGGCATTTTGTGAATGATGGAAAAAGGTGAAAATTTCCACTTACCAAGCACCTATGATTTGTGGAGACTTGGTCAGTGATTTTCAAGAAATTCAAGAAATATCAAAATGGCCCTATGAGTTGAGTACAGCATTTTGTGAATGATGGAAAAAGGTGAAAATTTCCACTTACCAAGCACCTATGATTTGTGGAGACTTGGTCAGTGATTTTCAAGAAATATCAAAATGGCCATATAAGTTGAGTACGGCATTTTGTGAATGATGGAAAAAGTTGAAAATTTCCACTTACCAAGCACCTGTGATTTTCATGAAATATCAAAATGGCCGTATAAGTTGAGTACGGCATTTTGTGAATGATGGAAAAAGGTGAAAATTTCCACTTACCAAGCACCTATGATTTGTGGAGACTTGGTCAGTGATTTTCAAGAAATATCAAAATGGCCGTATAAGTTGAGTACGGCATTTTGTGAATGATGGAAAAAGGTGAAAATTTCCACTTACCAAGCACCTATGATTTGTGGAGACTTGGTCAGTGATTTTCAAGAAATATCAAAATGGTGTATGAGTTGAGTACTGCATTTTGTGAATGATGGAAAAAGGTGAAAATTTCCACTTACCAAGCACCTATGATTTGTGGAGACTTGGTCAGTGATTTTCAAGAAATATCAAAATGGCTGTATGAGTTGAGTACGGCATTTTGTGAATGATGGAAAAAGGTGAAAATTTCCACTTACCAAGCACCTATGATTTGTGGAGACTTGGTCAGTGATTTTCAAGAAATATCAAAATGGCCCTATGAGTTGAGTTCGGCATTTTGTGAATGATGGAAAAAGGTGAAAATTTCCACTTACCAAGCACCTATGATTTGTGGAGACTTGGTCAGTGATTTTCAAGAAATATCAAAATGGCCATATGAGTTGAGTACGGCATTTTGTGAATGATGGAAAAAGGTGAAAATTTCCACTTACCAAGCACCTATGATTTGTGGAGACTTGGTCAGTGATTTTCAAGAAATATCAAAATGGCCGTATAAGTTGAGTACGGCATTTTGTGAATGATGGAAAAAGGTGAAAATTTCCACTTACCAAGCACCTATGATTTGTGGAGACTTGGTCAGTGATTTTCAAGAAATATCAAAATGGCCGTATAAGTTGAGTACGGCATTTTGTGAATGATGGAAAAAGGTGAAAATTTCCACTTACCAAGCACCTATGATTTGTGGAGACTTGGTCAGTGATTTTCAAGAAATATCAAAATGGTGTATGAGTTGAGTACTGCATTTTGTGAATGATGGAAAAAGGTGAAAATTTCCACTTACCAAGCACCTATGATTTGTGGAGACTTGGTCAGTGATTTTCAAGAAATATCAAAATGGCCGCATGAGTTGAGTACGGCATTTTGTGAATGATGGAAAAAGGTGAAAATTTCCACTTACCAAGCACCTATGATTTGTGGAGACTTGGTCAGTGATTTTCAAGAAATATCAAAATGGCGGTATAAGTTGAGTACGGCATTTTGTGAATGATGGAAAAAGTTGAAAATTTCCACTTACCAAGCACCTGTGATTTTCATGAAATATCAAAATGGCCGTATAAGTTGAGTACGGCATTTTGTGAATGATGGAAAAAGGTGAAAATTTCTACTTACCAAGCACCTATGATTTGTGGAGACTTGGTCAGTGATTTTCAAGAAATATCAAAATGGCCATATGAGTTGAGTACGGCATTTTGTGAATGATGGAAAAAGGTGAAAATTTCCACTTACCAAGCACCTATGATTTGTGGAGACTTGGTCAGTGATTTTCAAGAAATATCAAAATGGCCGTATAAGTTGAGTACAACATTTTGTGAATGATGGAAAAAGTTGAAAATTTCCACTTACCAAGCACCTGTGATTTTCATGAAATATCAAAATGGCCGTATAAGTTGAGTACGGCATTTTGTGAATGATGGAAAAAGGTGAAAATTTCCACTTACCAAGCACCTATGATTTGTGGAGACTTGGTCAGTGATTTTCAAGAAATATCAAAATGGCCCTATGAGTTGAGTACGGCATTTTGTGAATGATGGAAAAAGGTGAAAATGTCCACTTACCAAGCACCTATGATTTTCAAGAAATATCAAAATGGCCGTATGAGTTGAGTACGGCATTTTGTGAATGATGGAAAAAGGTGAAAATTTCCACTTACCAAGCACCTATGATTTGTGGAGACTTGGTCAGTGATTTTCAAGAAATATCAAAATGGCCGTATGAGTTGAGTACGGCATTTTGTGAATGATGGAAAAAGGTGAAAATTTCCACTTACCAAGCACCTATGATTTGTGGAGACTTGGTCAGTGATTTTCAAGAAATATCAAAATGGCCCTATGAGTTGAGTACGGCATTTTGTGAATGATGGAAAAAGGTGAAAATTTCCACTTACCAAGCACCTATGATTTGTGGAGACTTGGTCAGTGATTTTCAAGAAATTCAAGAAATATCAAAATGGCCCTATGAGTTGAGTACAGCATTTTGTGAATGATGGAAAAAGGTGAAAATTTCCACTTACCAAGCACCTATGATTTGTGGAGACTTGGTCAGTGATTTTCAAGAAATATCAAAATGGCCATATAAGTTGAGTACGGCATTTTGTGAATGATGGAAAAAGTTGAAAATTTCCACTTACCAAGCACCTGTGATTTTCATGAAATATCAAAATGGCCGTATAAGTTGAGTACGGCATTTTGTGAATGATGGAAAAAGGTGAAAATTTCCACTTACCAAGCACCTATGATTTGTGGAGACTTGGTCAGTGATTTTCAAGAAATATCAAAATGGCCGTATAAGTTGAGTACGGCATTTTGTGAATGATGGAAAAAGGTGAAAATTTCCACTTACCAAGCACCTATGATTTGTGGAGACTTGGTCAGTGATTTTCAAGAAATATCAAAATGGTGTATGAGTTGAGTACTGCATTTTGTGAATGATGGAAAAAGGTGAAAATTTCCACTTACCAAGCACCTATGATTTGTGGAGACTTGGTCAGTGATTTTCAAGAAATATCAAAATGGCTGTATGAGTTGAGTACGGCATTTTGTGAATGATGGAAAAAGGTGAAAATTTCCACTTACCAAGCACCTATGATTTGTGGAGACTTGGTCAGTGATTTTCAAGAAATATCAAAATGGCCCTATGAGTTGAGTTCGGCATTTTGTGAATGATGGAAAAAGGTGAAAATTTCCACTTACCAAGCACCTATGATTTGTGGAGACTTGGTCAGTGATTTTCAAGAAATATCAAAATGGCCATATGAGTTGAGTACGGCATTTTGTGAATGATGGAAAAAGGTGAAAATTTCCACTTACCAAGCACCTATGATTTGTGGAGACTTGGTCAGTGATTTTCAAGAAATATCAAAATGGCCGTATAAGTTGAGTACGGCATTTTGTGAATGATGGAAAAAGGTGAAAATTTCCACTTACCAAGCACCTATGATTTGTGGAGACTTGGTCAGTGATTTTCAAGAAATATCAAAATGGCCGTATAAGTTGAGTACGGCATTTTGTGAATGATGGAAAAAGGTGAAAATTTCCACTTACCAAGCACCTATGATTTGTGGAGACTTGGTCAGTGATTTTCAAGAAATATCAAAATGGTGTATGAGTTGAGTACTGCATTTTGTGAATGATGGAAAAAGGTGAAAATTTCCACTTACCAAGCACCTATGATTTGTGGAGACTTGGTCAGTGATTTTCAAGAAATATCAAAATGGCCGCATGAGTTGAGTACGGCATTTTGTGAATGATGGAAAAAGGTGAAAATTTCCACTTACCAAGCACCTATGATTTGTGGAGACTTGGTCAGTGATTTTCAAGAAATATCAAAATGGCGGTATAAGTTGAGTACGGCATTTTGTGAATGATGGAAAAAGTTGAAAATTTCCACTTACCAAGCACCTGTGATTTTCATGAAATATCAAAATGGCCGTATAAGTTGAGTACGGCATTTTGTGAATGATGGAAAAAGGTGAAAATTTCCACTTACCAAGCACCTATGATTTGTGGAGACTTGGTCAGTGATTTTCAAGAAATATCAAAATGGCCGTATAAGTTGAGTACGGCATTTTGTGAATGATGGAAAAAGGTGAAAATTTCCACTTACCAAGCACCTATGATTTGTGGAGACTTGGTCAGTGATTTTCAAGAAATATCAAAATGGTGTATGAGTTGAGTACTGCATTTTGTGAATGATGGAAAAAGGTGAAAATTTCCACTTACCAAGCACCTATGATTTGTGGAGACTTGGTCAGTGATTTTCAAGAAATATCAAAATGGCCCTATGAGTTGAGTACGGCATTTTGTGAATGATGGAAAAAGGTGAAAATTTCCACTTACCAAGCACCTATGATTTGTGGAGACTTGGTCAGTGATTTTCAAGAAATATCAAAATGGCCATATGAGTTGAGTACGGCATTTTGTGAATGATGGAAAAAGGTGAAAATTTCCACTTACCAAGCACCTATGATTTGTGGAGACTTGGTCAGTGATTTTCAAGAAATATCAAAATGGCCGTATGAGTTGAGTACGGCATTTTGTGAATGATGGAAAAAGGTGAAAATGTCCACTTACCAAGCACCTATGATTTTCAAGAAATATCAAAATGGCCGTATGAGTTGAGTACGGCATTTTGTGAATGATGGAAAAAGGTGAAAATTTCCACTTACCAAGCACCTATGATTTGTGGAGACTTGGTCAGTGATTTTCAAGAAATATCAAAATGGCCGTATGAGTTGAGTACGGCATTTTGTGAATGATGGAAAAAGGTGAAAATTTCCACTTACCAAGCACCTATGATTTGTGGAGACTTGGTCAGTGATTTTCAAGAAATATCAAAATGGCCCTATGAGTTGAGTACGGCATTTTGTGAATGATGGAAAAAGGTGAAAATTTCCACTTACCAAGCACCTATGATTTGTGGAGACTTGGTCAGTGATTTTCAAGAAATATCAAAATGGCCGTATGAGTTGAGTACGGCATTTTGTGAATGATGGAAAAAGGTGAAAATGTCCACTTACCAAGCACCTATGATTTTCAAGAAATATCAAAATGGCCGTATGAGTTGAGTACGGCATTTTGTGAATGATGGAAAAAGGTGAAAATTTCCACTTACCAAGCACCTATGATTTGTGGAGACTTGGTCAGTGATTTTCAAGAAATATCAAAATGGCCGTATAAGTTGAGTACAACATTTTGTGAATGATGGAAAAAGTTGAAAATTTCCACTTACCAAGCACCTGTGATTTTCATGAAATATCAAAATGGCCGTATAAGTTGAGTACGGCATTTTGTGAATGATGGAAAAAGGTGAAAATTTCCACTTACCAAGCACCTATGATTTGTGGAGACTTGGTCAGTGATTTTCAAGAAATATCAAAATGGCCCTATGAGTTGAGTACGGCATTTTGTGAATGATGGAAAAAGGTGAAAATGTCCACTTACCAAGCACCTATGATTTTCAAGAAATATCAAAATGGCCGTATGAGTTGAGTACGGCATTTTGTGAATGATGGAAAAAGTTGAAAATTTCCACTTACCAAGCACCTGTGATTTTCAAGAAATATCAAAATGGCCGTATGAGTTGAGTACGGCATTTTGTGAATGATGGAAAAAGGTGAAAATTTCCACTTACCAAGCACCTATGATTTGTGGAGACTTGGTCAGTGATTTTCAAGAAATATCAAAATGGCCCTATGAGTTGAGTACGGCATTTTGTGAATGATGGAAAAAGGTGAAAATTTCCACTTACCAAGCACCTATGATTTGTGGAGACTTGGTCAGTGATTTTCAAGAAATATCAAAATGGCCGTATGAGTTGAGTACGGCATTTTGTGAATGATGGAAAAAGGTGAAAATGTCCACTTACCAAGCACCTATGATTTTCAAGAAATATCAAAATGGCCGTATGAGTTGAGTACGGCATTTTGTGAATGATGGAAAAAGGTGAAAATTTCCACTTACCAAGCACCTATGATTTGTGGAGACTTGGTCAGTGATTTTCAAGAAATATCAAAATGGCCGTATAAGTTGAGTACAACATTTTGTGAATGATGGAAAAAGTTGAAAATTTCCACTTACCAAGCACCTGTGATTTTCATGAAATATCAAAATGGCCGTATAAGTTGAGTACGGCATTTTGTGAATGATGGAAAAAGGTGAAAATTTCCACTTACCAAGCACCTATGATTTGTGGAGACTTGGTCAGTGATTTTCAAGAAATATCAAAATGGCCCTATGAGTTGAGTACGGCATTTTGTGAATGATGGAAAAAGGTGAAAATGTCCACTTACCAAGCACCTATGATTTTCAAGAAATATCAAAATGGCCGTATGAGTTGAGTACGGCATTTTGTGAATGATGGAAAAAGGTGAAAATTTCCACTTACCAAGCACCTATGATTTGTGGAGACTTGGTCAGTGATTTTCAAGAAATATCAAAATGGCCGTATGAGTTGAGTACGGCATTTTGTGAATGATGGAAAAAGGTGAAAATTTCCACTTACCAAGCACCTATGATTTGTGGAGACTTGGTCAGTGATTTTCAAGAAATATCAAAATGGCCCTATGAGTTGAGTACGGCATTTTGTGAATGATGGAAAAAGGTGAAAATTTCCACTTACCAAGCACCTATGATTTGTGGAGACTTGGTCAGTGATTTTCAAGAAATTCAAGAAATATCAAAATGGCCCTATGAGTTGAGTACAGCATTTTGTGAATGATGGAAAAAGGTGAAAATTTCCACTTACCAAGCACCTATGATTTGTGGAGACTTGGTCAGTGATTTTCAAGAAATATCAAAATGGCCATATAAGTTGAGTACGGCATTTTGTGAATGATGGAAAAAGTTGAAAATTTCCACTTACCAAGCACCTGTGATTTTCATGAAATATCAAAATGGCCGTATAAGTTGAGTACGGCATTTTGTGAATGATGGAAAAAGGTGAAAATTTCCACTTACCAAGCACCTATGATTTGTGGAGACTTGGTCAGTGATTTTCAAGAAATATCAAAATGGCCGTATAAGTTGAGTACTGCATTTTGTGAATGATGGAAAAAGGTGAAAATTTCCACTTACCAAGCACCTATGATTTGTGGAGACTTGGTCAGTGATTTTCAAGAAATATCAAAATGGCCATATGAGTTGAGTACGGCATTTTGTGAATGATGGAAAAAGGTGATAATTTCCACTTACCAAGCACCTATGATTTGTGGAGACTTGGTCAGTGATTTTCAAGAAATATCAAAATGGCCGTATGAGTTGAGTACGGCATTTTGTGAATGATGGAAAAAGGTGAAAATTTCCACTTACCAAGCACCTATGATTTTCAAGAAATATCAAAATGGCCGTATGAGTTGAGTACGGCATTTTGTGAATGATGGAAAAAGGTGAAAATTTCCACTTACCAAGCACCTATGATTTGTGGAGACTTGGTCAGTGATTTTCAAGAAATATCAAAATGGCCCTATGAGTTGAGTACGGCATTTTGTGAATGATGGAAAAAGGTGAAAATTTCCACTTACCAAGCACCTATGATTTGTGGAGACTTGGTCAGTGATTTTCAAGAAATATCAAAATGGCCGTATGAGTTGAGTACTGCATTTTGTGAATGATGGAAAAAGGTGAAAATTTCCACTTACCAAGCACCTATGATTTGTGGAGACTTGGTCAGTGATTTTCAAGAAATATCAAAATGGCCATATGAGTTGAGTACGGCATTTTGTGAATGATGGAAAAAGGTGAAGATTTCCACTTACCAAGCACCTATGATTTGTGGAGACTTGGTCAGTGATTTTCAAGAAATATCAAAATGGCCCTATGAGTTGAGTACGGCATTTTGTGAATGATGGAAAAAGGTGAAAATTTCCACTTACCAAGCACCTATGATTTGTGGAGACTTGGTCAGTGATTTTCAAGAAATATCAAAATGGCCGCATAAGTTGAGTACGACATTTTGTGAATGATGGAAAAAGTTGAAAATTTCCACTTACCAAGCACCTGTGATTTTCATGAAATATCAAAATGGCCGTATAAGTTGAGTACGGCATTTTGTGAATGATGGAAAAAGGTGAAAATTTCCACTTACCAAGCACCTATGATTTGTGGAGACTTGGTCAGTGATTTTCAAGAAATATCAAAATGGCCGTATAAGTTGAGTACGGCATTTTGTGAATGATGGAAAAAGGTGAAAATTTCCACTTACCAAGCACCTATGATTTGTGGAGACTTGGTCAGTGATTTTCAAGAAATATCAAAATGGCCGTATAAGTTGAGTACGTCATTTTGTGAATGATGGAAAAAGGTGAAAATTTCCACTTACCAAGCACCTATGATTTGTGGAGACTTGGTCAGTGATTTTCAAGAAATATCAAAATGGTGTATGAGTTGAGTACTGCATTTTGTGAATGATGGAAAAAGGTGAAAATTTCCACTTACCAAGCACCTATGATTTGTGGAGACTTGGTCAGTGATTTTCAAGAAATATCAAAATGGCCGTATGAGTTGAGTACGGCATTTTGTGAATGATGGAAAAAGGTGAAAATTTCCACTTACCAAGCACCTATGATTTGTGGAGACTTGGTCAGTGATTTTCAAGAAATATCAAAATGGCCATATGAGTTGAGTACGGCATTTTGTGAATGATGGAAAAAGGTGAAAATTTCCACTTACCAAGCACCTATGATTTGTGGAGACTTGGTCAGTGATTTTCAAGAAATATCAAAATGGCCGTATAAGTTGAGTACAACATTTTGTGAATGATGGAAAAAGTTGAAAATTTCCACTTACCAAGCACCTGTGATTTTCATGAAATATCAAAATGGCCGTATAAGTTGAGTACGGCATTTTGTGAATGATGGAAAAAGGTGAAAATTTCCACTTACCAAGCACCTATGATTTGTGGAGACTTGGTCAGTGATTTTCAAGAAATATCAAAATGGCCCTATGAGTTGAGTACGGCATTTTGTGAATGATGGAAAAAGGTGAAAATGTCCACTTACCAAGCACCTATGATTTTCAAGAAATATCAAAATGGCCGTATGAGTTGAGTACGGCATTTTGTGAATGATGGAAAAAGGTGAAAATTTCCACTTACCAAGCACCTATGATTTGTGGAGACTTGGTCAGTGATTTTCAAGAAATTCAAGAAATATCAAAATGGCCCTATGAGTTGAGTACGGCATTTTGTGAATGATGGAAAAAGGTGAAGATTTCCACTTACCAAGCACCTATGATTTGTGGAGACTTGGTCAGTGATTTTCAAGAAATATCAAAATGGCTGTATAAGTTGAGTACGGCATTTTGTGAATGATGGAAAAAGGTGAAAATTTCCACTTACCAAGCACCTATGATTTGTGGAGACTTGGTCAGTGATTTTCAAGAAATATCAAAATGGCCGTATGAGTTAGTACGGCATTTTGTGAATGATGGAAAAAGGTGAAAATTTCCACTTACCAAGCACCTGTGATTTTCAAGAAATATCAAAATGGCCGTATAAGTTGATTGTGGAGACTTGATCAGTGATTTTCAAGAAATATCAAAATGGCCCTATGAGTTGAGTACGGCATTTTGTGAATGATGGAAAAAGGTGAAAATTTCTACTTACCAAGCACCTATGATTTGTGGAGACTTGGTCAGTGATTTTCAAGAAATATCAAAATGGCCATATAAGTTGAGTACGGCATTTTGTGAATGATGGAAAAAGTTGAAAATTTCCACTTACCAAGCACCTATGATTTGTGGAGACTTGGTCAGTGATTTTCAAGAAATATCAAAATGGTGTATGAGTTGAGTACTGCATTTTGTGAATGATGGAAAAAGGTGAAAATTTCCACTTACCAAGCACCTATGATTTGTGAAGACTTGGTCAGTGATTTTCAAGAAATATCAAAATGGCCGTATGAGTTGAGTACGGCATTTTGTGAATGATGGAAAAAGGTGAAAATTTCCACTTACCAAGCACCTATGATTTGTGGAGACTTGGTCAGTGATTTTCAAGAAATATCAAAATGGCCATATGAGTTGAGTACGGCATTTTGTGAATGATGGAAAAAGGTGAAAATTTCCACTTACCAAGCACCTATGATTTGTGGAGACTTGGTCAGTGATTTTCAAGAAATATCAAAATGGCCGCATAAGTTGAGTACGACATTTTGTGAATGATGGAAAAAGTTGAAAATTTCCACTTACCAAGCACCTGTGATTTTCATGAAATATCAAAATGGCCGTATAAGTTGAGTACGGCATTTTGTGAATGATGGAAAAAGGTGAAAATTTCCACTTACCAAGCACCTATGATTTGTGGAGACTTGGTCAGTGATTTTCAAGAAATATCAAAATGGCCGTATAAGTTGAGTACGGCATTTTGTGAATGATGGAAAAAGGTGAAAATTTCCACTTACCAAGCACCTATGATTTGTGGAGACTTGGTCAGTGATTTTCAAGAAATATCAAAATGGCCGTATAAGTTGAGTACGTCATTTTGTGAATGATGGAAAAAGGTGAAAATTTCCACTTACCAAGCACCTATGATTTGTGGAGACTTGGTCAGTGATTTTCAAGAAATATCAAAATGGTGTATGAGTTGAGTACTGCATTTTGTGAATGATGGAAAAAGGTGAAAATTTCCACTTACCAAGCACCTATGATTTGTGGAGACTTGGTCAGTGATTTTCAAGAAATATCAAAATGGCCGTATGAGTTGAGTACGGCATTTTGTGAATGATGGAAAAAGGTGAAAATTTCCACTTACCAAGCACCTATGATTTGTGGAGACTTGGTCAGTGATTTTCAAGAAATATCAAAATGGCCATATGAGTTGAGTACGGCATTTTGTGAATGATGGAAAAAGGTGAAAATTTCCACTTACCAAGCACCTATGATTTGTGGAGACTTGGTCAGTGATTTTCAAGAAATATCAAAATGGCCGCATAAGTTGAGTACGACATTTTGTGAATGATGGAAAAAGTTGAAAATTTCCACTTACCAAGCACCTGTGATTTTCATGAAATATCAAAATGGCCGTATAAGTTGAGTACGGCATTTTGTGAATGATGGAAAAAGGTGAAAATTTCCACTTACCAAGCACCTATGATTTGTGGAGACTTGGTCAGTGATTTTCAAGAAATATCAAAATGGCCGTATAAGTTGAGTACGGCATTTTGTGAATGATGGAAAAAGGTGAAAATTTCCACTTACCAAGCACCTATGATTTGTGGAGACTTGGTCAGTGATTTTCAAGAAATATCAAAATGGCCCTATGAGTTGAGTACGGCATTTTGTGAATGACGGAAAAAGGTGAAAATTTCCACTTACCAAGCACCTATGATTTGTGGAGACTTGGTCAGTGATTTTCAAGAAATATCAAAATGGCCCTATGAGTTGAGTACGGCATTTTGTGAATGATGGAAAAAGGTGAAAATTTCCACTTACCAAGCACCTATGATTTGTGGAGACTTGGTCAGTGATTTTCAAGAAATATCAAAATGGCCATATGAGTTGAGTACGGCATTTTGTGAATGATGGAAAAAGGTGAAAATTTCCACTTACCAAGCACCTATGATTTGTGGAGACTTGGTCAGTGATTTTCAAGAAATATCAAAATGGCCGTATAAGTTGAGTACGGCATTTTGTGAATGATGGAGAAAGGTGAAAATTTACACTTACCAAGCACCTGTCATTTTCAAGAAATATCAAAATGGCCGTATAAGTTGAGTACGGCATTTTGTGAATGATGGAAAAAGGTGAAAATTTCCACTTACCAAGCACCTATGATTTGTGGAGACTTGGTCAGTGATTTTCAAGAAATATCAAAATGGCCGTATAAGTTGAGTACGGCATTTTGTGAATGATGGAAAAAGGTGAAAATTTCCACTAACCAAGCACCTATGATTTGTGGAGACTTGGTCAGTGATTTTCAAGAAATATCAAAATGGTGTATGAGTTGAGTACTGCATTTTGTGAATGATGGAAAAAGGTGAAAATTTCCACTTACCAAGCACCTATGATTTGTGGAGACTTGGTCAGTGATTTTCAAGAAATATCAAAATGGCCGTATGAGTTGAGTACGGCATTTTGTGAATGATGGAAAAAGGTGAAAATTTCCACTTACCAAGCACCTATGATTTGTGGAGACTTGGTCAGTGATTTTCAAGAAATATCAAAATGGCCATATGAGTTGAGTACGGCATTTTGTGAATGATGGAAAAAGGTGAAAATTTCCACTTACCAAGCACCTATGATTTGTGGAGACTTGGTCAGTGATTTTCAAGAAATATCAAAATGGCCGCATAAGTTGAGTACGACATTTTGTGAATGATGGAAAAAGTTGAAAATTTCCACTTACCAAGCACCTGTGATTTTCATGAAATATCAAAATGGCCGTATAAGTTGAGTACGGCATTTTGTGAATGATGGAAAAAGGTGAAAATTTCCACTTACCAAGCACCTATGATTTGTGGAGACTTGGTCAGTGATTTTCAAGAAATATCAAAATGGCCGTATAAGTTGAGTACGGCATTTTGTGAATGATGGAAAAAGGTGAAAATTTCCACTTACCAAGCACCTATGATTTGTGGAGACTTGGTCAGTGATTTTCAAGAAATATCAAAATGGCCGTATGAGTTGAGTACGGCATTTTGTGAATGATGGAAAAAGGTGAAAATGTCCACTTACCAAGCACCTATGATTTTCAAGAAATATCAAAATGGCCGTATGAGTTGAGTACGGCATTTTGTGAATGATGGAAAAAGGTGAAAATTTCCACTTACCAAGCACCTATGATTTGTGGAGACTTGGTCAGTGATTTTCAAGAAATATCAAAATGGCCCTATGAGTTGAGTACGGCATTTTGTGAATGATGGAAAAAGGTGAAAATTTCCACTTACCAAGCACCTATGATTTGTGGAGACTTGGTCAGTGATTTTCAAGAAATATCAAAATGGCCCTATGAGTTGAGTACGGCATTTTGTGAATGATGGAAAAAGGTGAAAATTTCCACTTACCAAGCACCTATGATTTGTGGAGACTTGGTCAGTGATTTTCAAGAAATATCAAAATGGCCATATGAGTTGAGTACGGCATTTTGTGAATGATGGAAAAAGGTGAAAATTTCCACTTACCAAGCACCTATGATTTGTGGAGACTTGGTCAGTGATTTTCAAGAAATATCAAAATGGCCGTATAAGTTGAGTACGGCATTTTGTGAATGATGGAGAAAGGTGAAAATTTACACTTACCAAGCACCTGTCATTTTCAAGAAATATCAAAATGGCCGTATAAGTTGAGTACGGCATTTTGTGAATGATGGAAAAAGGTGAAAATTTCCACTTACCAAGCACCTATGATTTGTGGAGACTTGGTCAGTGATTTTCAAGAAATATCAAAATGGCCGTATAAGTTGAGTACGGCATTTTGTGAATGATGGAAAAAGGTGAAAATTTCCACTTACCAAGCACCTATGATTTGTGGAGACTTGGTCAGTGATTTTCAAGAAATATCAAAATGGTGTATGAGTTGAGTACTGCATTTTGTGAATGATGGAAAAAGGTGAAAATTTCCACTTACCAAGCACCTATGATTTGTGGAGACTTGGTCAGTGATTTTCAAGAAATATCAAAATGGCCGTATGAGTTGAGTACGGCATTTTGTGAATGATGGAAAAAGGTGAAAATTTCCACTTACCAAGCACCTATGATTTGTGGAGACTTGGTCAGTGATTTTCAAGAAATATCAAAATGGCCCTATGAGTTGAGTACGGCATTTTGTGAATGATGGAAAAAGGTGAAAATTTCCACTTACCAAGCACCTATGATTTGTGGAGACTTGGTCAGTGATTTTCAAGAAATATCAAAATGGCCATATGAGTTGAGTACGGCATTTTGTGAATGATGGAAAAAGGTGAAAATTTCCACTTACCAAGCACCTATGATTTGTGGAGACTTGGTCAGTGATTTTCAAGAAATATCAAAATGGCTGTATAAGTTGAGTACGGCATTTTGTGAATGATGGAAAAAGGTGAAAATTTCCACTTACCAAGCACCTATGATTTGTGGAGACTTGGTCAGTGATTTTCAAGAAATATCAAAATGGCCGTATAAGTTGAGTACGTCATTTTGTGAATGATGGAAAAAGGTGAAAATTTCCACTTACCAAGCACCTATGATTTGTGGAGACTTGGTCAGTGATTTTCAAGAAATATCAAAATGGTGTATGAGTTGAGTACTGCATTTTGTGAATGATGGAAAAAGGTGAAAATTTCCACTTACCAAGCACCTATGATTTGTGGAGACTTGGTCAGTGATTTTCAAGAAATATCAAAATGGCCGTATGAGTTGAGTACGGCATTTTGTGAATGATGGAAAAAGGTGAAAATTTCCACTTACCAAGCACCTATGATTTGTGGAGACTTGGTCAGTGATTTTCAAGAAATTTCAAAATGGCCGTATAAGTTGAGTACGACATTTTGTGAATGATGGAAAAAGTTGAAAATTTCCACTTACCAAGCACCTATGATTTGTGGAGACTTGGTCAGTGATTTTCAAGAAATATCAAAATGGCCGTATAAGTTGAGTACGGCATTTTGTGAATGATGGAAAAAGGTGAAAATTTCCACTTACCAAGCACCTATGATTTGTGGAGACTTGGTCAGTGATTTTCAAGAAATATCAAAATGGCCGTATGAGTTGAGTACGGCATTTTGTGAATGTTGGAAAAGGTGAAAATTTCCACTTACCAAGCACCTGTGATTTTCAAGAAATATCAAAATGGCCGTATAAGTTGAGTACGGCATTTTGTGAATGATGGAGAAAGGTGAAAATTTCCACTTACCAAGCACCTATGATTTGTGGAGACTTGGTCAGTGATTTTCAAGAAATATCAAAATGGCCGTATGAGTTGAGTACGGCATTTTGTGAATGATGGAAAAAGGTGAAAATTTCCACTTACCAAGCACCTATGATTTGTGGAGACTTGGTCAGTGATTTTCAAGAAATATCAAAATGGTGTATGAGTTGAGTACTGCATTTTGTGAATGATGGAAAAAGGTGAAAATTTCCACTTACCAAGCACCTATGATTTGTGGAGACTTGGTCAGTGATTTTCAAGAAATATCAAAATGGCCGTATGAGTTGAGTACGGCATTTTCTGAATGATGGAAAAAGGTGAAAATTTCCACTTACCAAGCACCTATGATTTGTGGAGACTTGGTCAGTGATTTTCAAGAAATATCAAAATGGCCATATGAGTTGAGTACGGCATTTTGTGAATGATGGAAAAAGGTGAAAATTTCCACTTACCAAGCACCTATGATTTGTGGAGACTTGGTCAGTGATTTTCAAGAAATATCAAAATGGCCGTATAAGTTGAGTACGACATTTTGTGAATGATGGAAAAAGTTGAAAATTTCCACTTACCAAGCACCTGTGATTTTCATGAAATATCAAAATGGCCGTATAAGTTGAGTACGTCATTTTGTGAATGATGGAAAAAGGTGAAAATTTCCACTTACCAAGCACCTATGATTTGTGGAGACTTGGTCAGTGATTTTCAAGAAATATCAAAATGGTGTATGAGTTGAGTACTGCATTTTGTGAATGATGGAAAAAGGTGAAAATTTCCACTTACCAAGCACCTATGATTTGTGGAGACTTGGTCAGTGATTTTCAAGAAATATCAAAATGGCCGTATGAGTTGAGTACGGCATTTTGTGAATGATGGAAAAAGGTGAAAATTTCCACTTACCAAGCACCTATGATTTGTGGAGACTTGGTCAGTGATTTTCAAGAAATATCAAAATGGCCGTATGAGTTGAGTACGGCATTTTGTGAATGATGGAAAAAGGTGAAAATTTCTACTTACCAAGCACCTGTGATTTTCAAGAAATATCAAAATGGCCGTATAAGTTGAGTACGGCATTTTGTGAATGATGGAAAAAGGTGAGAATTTCCACTTACCAAGCACCTATGATTTGTGGAGACTTGGTCAGTGATTTTCAAGAAATATCAAAATGGCCGTATAAGTTGAGTACGGCATTTTGTGAATGATGGAAAAAGGTGAAAATTTCCACTTACCAAGCACCTATGATTTGTGGAGACTTGGTCAGTGATTTTCAAGAAATATCAAAATGGCCGTATAAGTTGAGTACGGCATTTTGTGAATGATGGAAAAAGGTGAAAATTTCCACTTACCAAGCACCTATGATTTGTGGAGACTTGGTCAGTGATTTTCAAGAAATATCAAAATGGCCGTATGAGTTGAGTACGGCATTTTGTGAATGATGGAAAAAGGTGAAAATTTCCACTTACCAAGCACCTGTGATTTTCAAGAAATATCAAAATGGCCGTATAAGTTGAGTACGGCATTTTGTGAATGATGGAGAAAGGTGAAAATTTCCACTTACCAAGCACCTATGATTTGTGGAGACTTGGTCAGTGATTTTCAAGAAATATCAAAATGGCCCTATGAGTTGAGTACGGCATTTTGTGAATGATGGAAAAAGGTGAAAATTTCCACTTACCAAGCACCTATGATTTGTGGAGACTTGGTCAGTGATTTTCAAGAAATATCAAAATGGCCGTATGAGTTGAGTACGGCATTTTGTGAATGATGGAAAAAGGTGAAAATTTCTACTTACCAAGCACCTGTGATTTTCAAGAAATATCAAAATGGCCGTATAAGTTGTATACGGCATTTTGTGAATGATGGAAAAAGGTGAGAATTTCCACTTACCAAGCACCTATGATTTGTGGAGACTTGGTCAGTGATTTTCAAGAAATATCAAAATGGCCGTATAAGTTGAGTACGGCATTTTGTGAATGATGGAAAAAGGTGAAAATTTCCACTTACCAAGCACCTATGATTTGTGGAGACTTGGTCAGTGATTTTCAAGAAATATCAAAATGGCCGTATAAGTTGAGTACGTCATTTTGTGAATGATGGAAAAAGGTGAAAATTTCCACTTACCAAGCACCTATGATTTGTGGAGACTTGGTCAGTGATTTTCAAGAAATATCAAAATGGTGTATGAGTTGAGTACTGCATTTTGTGAATGATGGAAAAAGGTGAAAATTTCCACTTACCAAGCACCTATGATTTGTGGAGACTTGGTCAGTGATTTTCAAGAAATATCAAAATGGCCGTATGAGTTGAGTACGGCATTTTGTGAATGATGGAAAAAGGTGAAAATTTCCACTTACCAAGCACCTGTGATTTTCAAGAAATATCAAAATGGCCGTATAAGTTGAGTACGGCATTTTGTGAATGATGGAGAAAGGTGAAAATTTCCACTTACCAAGCACCTATGATTTGTGGAGACTTGGTCAGTGATTTTCAAGAAATATCAAAATGGCCGTATAAGTTGAGTACGGCATTTTGTGAATGATGGAAAAAGGTGAAAATTTCCACTTACCAAGCACCTATGATTTGTGGACACTTGGTCAGTGATTTTCAAGAAATATCAAAATGGCCGTATGAGTTGAGTACGGCATTTTGTGAATGATGGAAAAAGGTGAAAATTTCCACTTACCAAGCACCTGTGAATTTCAAGAAATATCAAAATGGCCGTATAAGTTGAGTATGGCATTTTGTGAATGATGGAAAAAGGTGAAAATTTCCACTCACCAAGCACCTATGATTTGTGGAGACTTGGTCAGTGATTTTCAAGAAATATCAAAATGGCCGTATGAGTTGAGTACGGCATTTTGTGAATGATGGAAAAAGGTGAAAATTTCTACTTACCAAGCACCTATGATTTGTGGAGACTTGGTCAGTGATTTTCAAGAAATATCAAAATGGCCGTATGAGTTGAGTACGGCATTTTGTGAATCATGGAAAAAGGTGAAAATTTCTACTTACCAAGCACCTGTGATTTTCAAGAAATATCAAAATGGCCGTATAAGTTGAGTACGGCATTTTGTGAATGATGGAAAAAGGTGAAAATTTCCACTTACCAAGCACCTATGATTTGTGGAGACTTGGTCAGTGATTTTCAAGAAATATCAAAATGGTGTATGAGTTGAGTACTGCATTTTGTGAATGATGGAAAAAGGTGAAAATTTCCACTTACCAAGCACCTATGATTTGTGGAGACTTGGTCAGTGATTTTCAAGAAATATCAAAATGGCCGTATGAGTTGAGTACGGCATTTTGTGAATGATGGAAAAAGGTGAAAATTTCCACTTACCAAGCACCTATGATTTGTGGAGACTTGGTCAGTGATTTCAAGAAATATCAAAATGGCCCTATGAGTTGAGTACGGCATTTTGTGAATGATGGAAAAAGGTGAAAATTTCCACTTACCAAGCACCTATGATTTATGGAGACTTGGTCAGTGATTTTCAAGAAATATCAAAATGGCCATATGAGTTGAGTACGGCATTTTGTGAATGATGGAAAAAGGTGAAAATTTCCACTTACCAAGCACCTATGATTTGTGGAGACTTGGTCAGTGATTTTCAAGAAATATCAAAATGGCCGTATAAGTTGAGTACGGCATTTTGTGAATGATGGAAAAAGGTGAAAATTTCCACTTACCAAGCACCTATGATTTGTGGAGACTTGGTCAGTGATTTTCAAGAAATATCAAAATGGTGTATGAGTTGAGTACTGCATTTTGTGAATGATGGAAAAAGGTGAAAATTTCCACTTACCAAGCACCTATGATTTGTGGAGACTTGGTCAGTGATTTTCAAGAAATATCAAAATGGCCGTATGAGTTGAGTACGGCATTTTGTGAATGATGGAAAAAGGTGAAAATTTCCACTTACCAAGCACCTATGATTTGTGGAGACTTGGTCAGTGATTTTCAAGAAATATCAAAATGGCCGTATAAGTTGAGTACGACATTTTGTGAATGATGGAAAAAGTTGAAAATTTCCACTTACCAAGCACCTGTGATTTTCATGAAATATCAAAATGGCCGTATAAGTTGAGTACGGCATTTTGTGAATGATGGAAAAAGGTGAAAATTTCCACTTACCAAGCACCTATGATTTGTGGAGACTTGGTCAGTGATTTTCAAGAAATATCAAAATGGCCCTATGAGTTGAGTACGGCATTTTGTGAATGATGGAAAAAGGTGAAAATTTCCACTTACCAAGCACCTATGATTTGTGGAGACTTGGTCAGTGATTTTCAAGAAATATCAAAATGGCCGTATGAGTTGAGTACGGCATTTTGTGAATGATGGAAAAAGGTGAAAATTTCTACTTACCAAGCACCTGTGATTTTCAAGAAATATCAAAATGGCCGTATAAGTTGAGTACGGCATTTTGTGAATGATGGAAAAAGGTGAGAATTTCCACTTACCAAGCACCTATGATTTGTGGAGACTTGGTCAGTGATTTTCAAGAAATATCAAAATGGCCGTATAAGTTGAGTACGGCATTTTGTGAATGATGGAAAAAGGTGAAAATTTCCACTTACCAAGCACCTATGATTTGTGGAGACTTGGTCAGTGATTTTCAAGAAATATCAAAATGGCCGTATAAGTTGAGTACGGCATTTTGTGAATGATGGAAAAAGGTGAAAATTTCCACTTACCAAGCACCTATGATTTGTGGAGACTTGGTCAGTGATTTTCAAGAAATATCAAAATGGCCGTATAAGTTGAGTACGGCATTTTGTGAATGATGGAAAAAGGTGAAAATTTCCACTTACCAAGCACCTATGATTTGTGGAGACTTGGTCAGTGATTTTCAAGAAATATCAAAATGGCCGTATGAGTTGAGTACGGCATTTTGTGAATGATGGAAAAAGGTGAAAATTTCCACTTACCAAGCACCTGTGATTTTCAAGAAATATCAAAATGGCCGTATAAGTTGAGTACGGCATTTTGTGAATGATGGAGAAAGGTGAAAATTTCCACTTACCAAGCACCTATGATTTGTGGAGACTTGGTCAGTGATTTTCAAGAAATATCAAAATGGCCGTATAAGTTGAGTACGGCATTTTGTGAATGATGGAAAAAGGTGAAAATTTCCACTTACCAAGCACCTATGATTTGTGGAGACTTGGTCAGTGATTTTCAAGAAACATCAAAATGGCCGTATAAGTTGAGTACGGCATTTTGTGAATGATGGAAAAAGGTGAAAATTTCCACTTACCAAGCACCTATGATTTGTGGAGACTTGGTCAGTGATTTTCAAGAAATATCAAAATGGCCGTATGAGTTGAGTACGGCATTTTGTGAATGATGGAAAAAGGTGAAAATTTCCACTTACCAAGCACCTGTGATTTTCAAGAAATATCAAAATGGCCGTATAAGTTGAGTACGGCATTTTGTGAATGATGGAGAAAGGTGAAAATTTCCACTTACCAAGCACCTATGATTTGTGGAGACTTGGTCAGTGATTTTCAAGAAATATCAAAATGGCCGTATAAGTTGAGTACGGCATTTTGTGAATGATGGAAAAAGGTGAAAATTTCCACTTACCAAGCGCCTATGATTTGTGGAGACTTGGTCAGTGATTTTCAAGAAATATCAAAATGGCGGTATGAGTTGAGTACGGCATTTTGTGAATGATGGAAAAAGGTGAAAATTTCTACTTACCAAGCACCTATGATTTGTGGAGACTTGGTCAGTGATTTTCAAGAAATATCAAAATGGCCGTATGAGTTGAGTACGGCATTTTGTGAATGATGGAAAAAGGTGAAAATTTCTACTTACCAAGCACCTGTGATTTTCAAGAAATATCAAAATGGCCGTATAAGTTGAGTACGGCATTTTGTGAATGATGGAAAAAGGTGAAAATTTCCACTTACCAAGCACCTATGATTTGTGGAGACTTGGTCAGTGATTTTCAAGAAATATCAAAATGGCCGTATGAGTTGAGTACGGCATTTTCAGAATGATGGAAAAAGGTGAAGATTTCCACTTACCAAGCACCTATGATTTGTGGAGACTGGGTCAGTGATTTTCAAGAAATATCAAAATGGCTGTATAAGTTGAGTACGGCATTTTGTGAATGATGGAAAAAGTTGAAAATTTCCACTTACCAAGCACCTGTGATTTTCATGAAATATCAAAATGGCCGTATAAGTTGAGTACGGCATTTTGTGAATGATGGAAAAAGGTGAAAATTTCCACTTACCAAGCACCTATGATTTGTGGAGACTTGGTCAGTGATTTTCAAGAAATATCAAAATGGCCGTATAAGTTGAGTACGGCATTTTGTGAATGATGGAAAAAGGTGAAAATTTCCACTTACCAAGCACCTATGATTTGTGGAGACTTGGTCAGTGATTTTCAAGAAATATCAAAATGGCCGTATGAGTTGAGTACGGCATTTTGTGAATGATGGAAAAAGGTGAAAATTTCCACTTACCAAGCACCTGTGATTTTCAAGAAATATCAAAATGGCCGCATAAGTTGAGTACGGCATTTTGTGAATGATGGAGAAAGGTGAAAATTTCCACTTACCAAGCACCTATGATTTGTGGAGACTTGGTCAGTGATTTTCAAGAAATATCAAAATGGCCGTATAAGTTGAGTACGGCATTTTGTGAATGATGGAAAAAGGTGAAAATTTCCACTTACCAAGCACCTATGATTTGTGGAGACTTGGTCAGTGATTTTCAAGAAATATCAAAATGGCCGTATGAGTTGAGTACGGCATTTTGTGAATGATGGAAAAAGGTGAAAATTTCCACTTACCAAGCACCTGTGATTTTCAAGAAATATCAAAATGGCCGTATAAGTTGAGTACGGCATTTTGTGAATGATGGAAAAAGGTGAAAATTTCCACTTACCAAGCACCTGTGATTTTCAAGAAATATCAAAATGGCCATATGAGTTGAGTACGGCATTTTGTGAATGATGGAAAAAGGTGAAAATTTCCACTTACCAAGCACCTATGATTTGTGGAGACTTGGTCAGTGATTTTCAAGAAATATCAAAATGGCCGTATAAGTTGAGTACGACATTTTGTGAATGATGGAAAAAGTTGAAAATTTCCACTTACCAAGCACCTGTGATTTTCATGAAATATCAAAATGGCCGTATAAGTTGAGTACGGCATTTTGTGAATGATGGAAAAAGGTGAAAATTTCCACTTACCAAGCACCTATGATTTGTGGAGACTTGGTCAGTGATTTTCAAGAAATATCAAAATGGCCCTATGAGTTGAGTACGGCATTTTGTGAATGATGGAAAAAGGTGAAAATTTCCACTTACCAAGCACCTATGATTTGTGGAGACTTGGTCAGTGATTTTCAAGAAATATCAAAATGGCCGTATGAGTTGAGTACGGCATTTTGTGAATGATGGAAAAAGGTGAAAATTTCTACTTACCAAGCACCTGTGATTTTCAAGAAATATCAAAATGGCCGTATAAGTTGAGTACGGCATTTTGTGAATGATGGAAAAAGGTGAGAATTTCCACTTACCAAGCACCTATGATTTGTGGAGACTTGGTCAGTGATTTTCAAGAAATATCAAAATGGCCGTATAAGTTGAGTACGGCATTTTGTGAATGATGGAAAAAGGTGAAAATTTCCACTTACCAAGCACCTATGATTTGTGGAGACTTGGTCAGTGATTTTCAAGAAATATCAAAATGGCCGTATGAGTTGAGTACGGCATTTTGTGAATGATGGAAAAAGGTGAAAATTTCCACTTACCAAGCACCTGTGATTTTCAAGAAATATCAAAATGGCCGTATAAGTTGAGTACGGCATTTTGTGAATGATGGAGAAAGGTGAAAATTTCCACTTACCAAGCACCTATGATTTGTGGAGACTTGGTCAGTGATTTTCAAGAAATATCAAAATGGCCGTATAAGTTGAGTACGGCATTTTGTGAATGATGGAAAAAGGTGAAAATTTCCACTTACCAAGCACCTATGATTTGTGGAGACTTGGTCAGTGATTTTCAAGAAATATCAAAATGGCCGTATGAGTTGAGTATGGCATTTTGTGAATGATGGAAAAAGGTGAAAATTTCTACTTACCAAGCACCTATGATTTGTGGAGACTTGGTCAGTGATTTTCAAGAAATATCAAAATGGCCGTATAAGTTGAGTACGGCATTTTGTGAATGATGGAAAAAGGTGAAAATTTCCACTTACCAAGCACCTATGATTTGTGGAGACTTGGTCAGTGATTTTCAAGAAATATCAAAATGGCCGTATGAGTTGAGTACGGCATTTTGTGAATGATGGAAAAAGGTGAAAATTTCCACTTACCAAGCACCTATGATTTGTGGAGACTTGGTCAGTGATTTTCAAGAAATATCAAAATGGCCGTATGAGTTGAGTACGGCATTTTGTGAATGATGGAAAAAGGTGAAAATTTCCACTTACCAAGCACCTATGATTTGTGGAGACTTGGTCAGTGATTTTCAAGAAATATCAAAATGGCCGTATGAGTTGAGTACGGCATTTTCTGAATGATGGAAAAAGGTGAAGATTTCCACTTACCAAGCACCTATGATTTGTGGAGACTGGGTCAGTGATTTTCAAGAAATATCAAAATGGCTGTATAAGTTGAGTACGGCATTTTGTGAATGATGGAAAAAGTTGAAAATTTCCACTTACCAAGCACCTGTGATTTTCATGAAATATCAAAATGGCCGTATAAGTTGAGTACGGCATTTTGTGAATGATGGAAAAAGGTGAAAATTTCCACTTACCAAGCACCTGTGATTTTCAAGAAATATCAAAATGGCCGTATAAGTTGAGTACGGCATTTTGTGAATGATGGAGAAAGGTGAAAATTTCCACTTACCAAGCACCTATGATTTGTGGAGACTTGGTCAGTGATTTTCAAGAAATATCAAAATGGCCGTATAAGTTGAGTACGGCATTTTGTGAATGATGGAAAAAGGTGAAAATTTCTACTTACCAAGCACCTATGATTTGTGGAGACTTGGTCAGTGATTTTCAAGAAATATCAAAATGGCCGTATAAGTTGAGTACGGCATTTTGTGAATGATGGAAAAAGGTGAAAATTTCCACTTACCAAGCACCTATGATTTGTGGAGACTTGGTCAGTGATTTTCAAGAAATATCAAAATGGCCGTATGAGTTGAGTACGGCATTTTGTGAATGATGGAAAAAGGTGAAAATTTCCACTTACCAAGCACCTATGATTTGTGGAGACTTGGTCAGTGATTTTCAAGAAATATCAAAATGGCCGTATGAGTTGAGTACGGCATTTTGTGAATGATGGAAAAAGGTGAAAATTTCCACTTACCAAGCACCTATGATTTGTGGAGACTTGGTCAGTGATTTTCAAGAAATATCAAAATGGCCGTATGAGTTGAGTACGGCATTTTCTGAATGATGGAAAAAGGTGAAGATTTCCACTTACCAAGCACCTATGATTTGTGGAGACTGGGTCAGTGATTTTCAAGAAATATCAAAATGGCTGTATAAGTTGAGTACGGCATTTTGTGAATGATGGAAAAAGTTGAAAATTTCCACTTACCAAGCACCTGTGATTTTCATGAAATATCAAAATGGCCGTATAAGTTGAGTACGGCATTTTGTGAATGATGGAAAAAGGTGAAAATTTCCACTTACCAAGCACCTATGATTTGTGGAGACTTGGTCAGTGATTTTCAAGAAATATCAAAATGGCCGTATAAGTTGAGTACGGCATTTTGTGAATGATGGAAAAAGGTGAAAATTTCCACTTACCAAGCACCTATGATTTGTGGAGACTTGGTCAGTGATTTTCAAGAAATATCAAAATGGTGTATGAGTTGAGTACTGCATTTTGTGAATGATGGAAAAAGGTGAAAATTTCCACTTACCAAGCACCTATGATTTGTGGAGACTTGGTCAGTGATTTTCAAGAAATATCAAAATGGCCGTATGAGTTGAGTACGGCATTTTGTGAATGATGGAAAAAGGTGAAAATTTCCACTTACCAAGCACCTATGATTTGTGGAGACTTGGTCAGTGATTTTCAAGAAATATCAAAATGGCCCTATGAGTTGAGTACGGCATTTTGGGAATGATGGAAAAAGGTGAAAATTTCCACTTACCAAGCACCTATGATTTGTGGAGACTTGGTCAGTGATTTTCAAGAAATATCAAAATGGCCATATGAGTTGAGTACGGCATTTTGTGAATGATGGAAAAAGGTGAAAATTTCCACTTACCAAGCACCTATGATTTGTGGAGACTTGGTCAGTGATTTTCAAGAAATATCAAAATGGCCGTATAAGTTGAGTACGGCATTTTGTGAATGATGGAAAAAGGTGAAAATTTCCACTTACCAAGCACCTATGATTTGTGGAGACTTGGTCAGTGATTTTCAAGAAATATCAAAATGGCCGTATAAGTTGAGTACGTCATTTTGTGAATGATGGAAAAAGGTGAAAATTTCCACTTACCAAGCACCTATGATTTGTGGAGACTTGGTCAGTGATTTTCAAGAAATATCAAAATGGTGTATGAGTTGAGTACTGCATTTTGTGAATGATGGAAAAAGGTGAAAATTTCCACTTACCGAGCACCTATGATTTGTGGAGACTTGGTCAGTGATTTTCAAGAAATATCAAAATGGCCGTATGAGTTGAGTACGGCATTTTGTGAATGATGGAAAAAGGTGAAAATTTCCACTTACCAAGCACCTATGATTTGTGGAGACTTGGTCAGTGATTTTCAAGAAATATCAAAATGGCCATATGAGTTGAGTACGGCATTTTGTGAATGATGGAAAAAGGTGAAAATTTCCACTTACCAAGCACCTATGATTTGTGGAGACTTGGTCAGTGATTTTCAAGAAATATCAAAATGGCCGTATAAGTTGAGTATGACATTTTGTGAATGATGGAAAAAGTTGAAAATTTCCACTTACCAAGCACCTGTGATTTTCATGAAATATCAAAATGGCCATATAAGTTGAGTACGGCATTTTGTGAATGATGGAAAAAGGTGAAAATTTCCACTTACCAAGCACCTATGATTTGTGGAGACTTGGTCAGTGATTTTCAAGAAATATCAAAATGGCCCTATGAGTTGAGTACGGCATTTTGTGAATGATGGAAAAAGGTGAAAATTTCTACTTACCAAGCACCTGTGATTTTCAAGAAATATCAAAATGGCCGTATAAGTTGAGTACGGCATTTTGTGAATGATGGAAAAAGGTGAGAATTTCCACTTACCAAGCACCTATGATTTGTGGAGACTTGGTCAGTGATTTTCAAGAAATATCAAAATGGCCGTATAAGTTGAGTACGGCATTTTGTGAATGATGGAAAAGGGTGAAAATTTCCACTTACCAAGCACCTATGATTTGTGGAGACTTGGTCAGTGATTTTCAAGAAATATCAAAATGGCCGTATAAGTTGAGTACGGCATTTTGTGAATGATGGAAAAAGGTGAAAATTTCCACTTACCAAGCACCTATGATTTGTGGAGACTTGGTCAGTGATTTTCAAGAAATATCAAAATGGCCGTATGAGTTGAGTACGGCATTTTGTGAATGATGGAAAAAGGTGAAAATTTCCACTTACCAAGCACCTGTGATTTTCAAGAAATATCAAAATGGCCATATGAGTTGAGTACGGCATTTTGTGAATGATGGAAAAAGGTGAAAATTTCCACTTACCAAGCACCTATGATTTGTGGAGACTTGGTCAGTGATTTTCAAGAAATATCAAAATGGCCGTATAAGTTGAGTACGGCATTTTGTGAATGATGGAAAAAGGTGAAAATTTCCACTTACCAAGCACCTATGATTTGCGGAGACTTGGTCAGTGATTTTCAAGAAATATCAAAATGGCCGTATAAGTTGAGTACGTCATTTTGTGAATGATGGAAAAAGGTGAAAATTTCCACTTACCAAGCACCTATGATTTGTGGAGACTTGGTCAGTGATTTTCAAGAAATATCAAAATGGTGTATGAGTTGAGTACGGCATTTTGTGAATGATGGAAAAAGGTGAAAATTTCCACTTACCAAGCACCTATGATTTGTGGAGACTTGGTCAGTGATTTTCAAGAAATATCAAAATGGCCGCATGAGTTGAGTACGGCATTTTGTGAATGATGGAAAAAGTTGAAAATTTCCACTTACCAAGCACCTGTGATTTTCATGAAATATCAAAATGGCCGTATAAGTTGAGTACGGCATTTTGTGAATGATGGAAAAAGGTGAAAATTTCCACTTACCAAGCACCTATGATTTGTGGAGACTTGGTCAGTGATTTTCAAGAAATATCAAAATGGCCGTATAAGTTGAGTACGGCATTTTGTGAATGATGGAAAAAGGTGAAAATTTCCACTTACCAAGCACCTATGATTTGTGGAGACTTGGTCAGTGATTTTCAAGAAATATCAAAATGGCCGTATGAGTTAGTACGGCATTTTGTGAATGATGGAAAAAGGTGAAAATTTCCACTTACCAAGCACCTGTGATTTTCAAGAAATATCAAAATGGCCGTATAAGTTGATTGTGGAGACTTGATCAGTGATTTTCAAGAAATATCAAAATGGCCCTATGAGTTGAGTACGGCATTTTGTGAATGATGGAAAAAGGTGAAAATTTCTACTTACCAAGCACCTGTGATTTTCAAGAAATATCAAAATGGCCGTATAAGTTGAGTACGGCATTTTGTGAATGATGGAAAAAGGTGAAAATTTCCACTTACCAAGCAGTCAAGCACCTATGATTTGTGGAGACTTGGTCAGTGATTTTCAAGAAATATCAAAATGGCCGTATAAGTTGAGTACGGCATTTTGTGAATGATGGAAAAAGGTGAAAATTTCCACTTACCAAGCAGTCAAGCACCTATGATTTGTGGAGACTTGGTCAGTGATTTTCAAGAAATATCAAAATGGCCATATGAGTTGAGTACGGCATTTTGTGAATGATGGAAAAAGGTGAAAATTTCTACTTACCAAGCACCTGTGATTTTCAAGAAATATCAAAATGGCCGTATAAGTTGAGTACGGCATTTTGTGAATGATGGAAAAAGGTGAAAATTTCCACTTACCAAGCACCTATGATTTGTGGAGACTTGGTCAGTGATTTTCAAGAAATATCAAAATGGCCTTATGAGTTGAGTACGGCATTTTGTGAATGATGGAAAAAGGTGAAAATTTCTACTTACCAAGCACCTGTGATTTTCAAGAAATATCAAAATGGCCGTATAAGTTGAGTACGGCATTTTGTGAATGATGGAAAAAGGTGAAAATTTCCACTTACCAAGCACCTATGATTTGTGGAGACTTGGTCAGTGATTTTCAAGAAATATCAAAATGGCCGTATGAGTTGAGTACGGCATTTTGTGAATGATGGAAAAAGGTGAAAATTTCTACTTACCAAGCACCTATGATTTGTGGAGACTTGGTCAGTGATTTTCAAGAAATATCAAAGGGCCGTATGAGTTGAGTACGGCATTTTGTGAATGATGGAAAAAGGTGAAAATTTCTACTTACCAAGCACCTGTGATTTTCAAGAAATATCAAAATGGCCGTATAAGTTGAGTACGGCATTTTGTGAATGATGGAAAAAGGTGAAAATTTCCACTTACCAAGCACCTATGATTTGTGGAGACTTGGTCAGTGATTTTCAAGAAATATCAAAATGGTCCTATGAGTTGAGTACGGCATTTTGTGAATGATGGAAAAAGGTGAAAATTTCCACTTACCAAGCACCTATGATTTTCAAGAAATATCAAAATGGCCGTATAAGTTGAGTACGGCATTTTGTGAATGATGGAAAAAGGTGAAAATTTCCACTTACCAAGCACCTATGATTTGTGGAGACTTGGTCAGTGATTGTCAAGAAATATCAAAGGGCCGTATGAGTTGAGTACGGCATTTTGTGAATGATGGAAAAAGGTGAAAATTTCTACTTACCAAGCACCTGTGATTTTCAAGAAATATCAAAATGGCCGTATAAGTTGAGTACGGCATTTTGTGAATGATGGAAAAAAGTGAAAATTTCCACTTACCAAGCACCTATGATTTGTGGAGACTTGGTCAGTGATTTTCAAGAAATATCAAAATGGCCGTATGAGTTGAGTACGGCATTTTGTGAATGATGGAAAAAGGTGAAAATTTCCACTTACCAAGCACCTGTGATTTTCAAGAAATATCAAAATGGCCGTATAAGTTGAGTACGGCATTTTGTGAATGATGGAAAAAGGTGAAAATTTCTACTTACCAAGCACCTATGATTTGTGGAGACTTGGTCAGTGATTTTCAAGAAATATCAAAATGGCCGTATGAGTTGAGTACGGCATTTTGTGAATGATGGAAAAAGGTGAAAATTTCCACTTACCAAGCACCTGTGATTTTCAAGAAATATCAAAATGGCCGTATAAGTTGAGTACGGCATTTTGTGAATGATGGAAAAAGGTGAAAATTTCCACTCACCAAGCACCTATGATTTGTGGAGACTTGGTCAGTGATTTTCAAGAAATATCAAAATGGCCGTATGAGTTGAGTACGGCATTTTGTGAATGATGGAAAAAGGTGAAAATTTCTACTTACCAAGCACCTATGATTTGTGGAGACTTGGTCAGTGATTTTCAAGAAATATCAAAATGGCCGTATGAGTTGAGTACGGCATTTTGTGAATGATGGAAAAAGGTGAAAATTTCTACTTACCAAGCACCTGTGATTTTCAAGAAATATCAAAATGGCCGTATAAGTTGAGTACGGCATTTTGTGAATGATGGAAAAAGGTGAAAATTTCCACTTACCAAGCACCTATGATTTGTGGAGACTTGGTCAGTGATTTTCAAGAAATATCAAAATGGCCGTATGAGTTGAGTACGGCATTTTGTGAATGATGGAAAAAGGTGAAAATTTCCACTTACCAAGCACCTATGATTTGTGGAGACTTGGTCAGTGATTTTCAAGAAATATCAAAATGGCCGTATGAGTTGAGTACGGCATTTTGTGAATGATGGAAAAAGGTGAAAATTTCCACTTACCAAGCACCCATGATTTGTGGAGACTTGGTCAGTGATTTTCAAGAAATATCAAAATGGCCGAATGAGTTGAGTACGGCATTTTCTGAATGATGGAAAAAGGTGAAGATTTCCACTTACCAAGCACCTATGATTTGTGGAGACTGGGTCAGTGATTTTCAAGAAATATCAAAATGGCTGTATAAGTTGAGTACGGCATTTTGTGAATGATGGAAAAAAGTGAAAATTTCCACTTACCAAGCACCTATGATTTGTGGAGACTTGGTCAGTGATTTTCAAGAATTATCAAAATGGCCGTATCAGTTGAGTACAGAATTTTGTGAATGATGGAAAAAGGTGAAAATTTCCACTTACCAAGCACCTATGATTTGTGGAGACTTGGTCAGTGATTTTCAAGAAATATCAAAATGGCCATATGAGTTGAGTACGGCATTTTGTGAATGATGGAAAAAGGTGAAAATTTCCACTTACCAAGCACCTATGATTTGTGGAGACTTGGTCAGTGATTTTCAAGAAATATCAAAATGGCCGCATGAGTTGAGTACGGCATTTTGTGAATGATGGAAAAAGTTGAAAATTTCCACTTACCAAGCACCTGTGATTTTCATGAAATATCAAAATGGCCGTATAAGTTGAGTACGGCATTTTGTGAATGATGGAAAAAGGTGAAAATTTCCACTTACCAAGCACCTATGATTTGTGGAGACTTGGTCAGTGATTTTCAAGAAATATCAAAATGGCCCTATAAGTTGAGTACGGCATTTTGTGAATGATGGAAAAAGGTGAAAATTTCTACTTACCAAGCACCTATGATTTGTGGAGACTTGGTCAGTGATTTTCAAGAAATATCAAAATGGCCATATGAGTTGAGTACGGCATTTTGTGAATGATGGAAAAAGGTGAAAATTTCTACTTACCAAGCACCTGTGATTTTCAAGAAATATCAAAATGGCCGTATAAGTTGAGTATGGCATTTTGTGAATGATGGAAAAAGGTGAAAATTTCCACTTACCAAGCACCTATGATTTGTGGAGACTTGGTCAGTGATTTTCAAGAAATATCAAAATGGCCGTATAAGTTGAGTATGGCATTTTGTGAATGATGGAAAAAGGTGAAAATTTCCACTTACCAAGCACCTATGATTTGTGGAGACTTGGTCAGTGATTTTCAAGAAATATCAAAATGGCCGTATGAGTTAGTACGGCATTTTGTGAATGATGGAAAAAGGTGAAAATTTCCACTTACCAAGCACCTGTGATTTTCAAGAAATATCAAAATGGCCGTATAAGTTGATTGTGGAGACTTGATCAGTGATTTTCAAGAAATATCAAAATGGCCCTATGAGTTGAGTACGGCATTTTGTGAATGATGGAAAAAGGTGAAAATTTCTACTTACCAAGCACCTGTGATTTTCAAGAAATATCAAAATGGCCGTATAAGTTGAGTACGGCATTTTGTGAATGATGGAAAAAGGTGAAAATTTCCACTTACCAAGCAGTCAAGCACCTATGATTTGTGGAGACTTGGTCAGTGATTTTCAAGAAATATCAAAATGGCCGTATAAGTTGAGTACGGCATTTTGTGAATGATGGAAAAAGGTGAAAATTTCCACTTACCAAGCAGTCAAGCACCTATGATTTGTGGAGACTTGGTCAGTGATTTTCAAGAAATATCAAAATGGCCATATGAGTTGAGTACGGCATTTTGTGAATGATGGAAAAAGGTGAAAATTTCTACTTACCAAGCACCTGTGATTTTCAAGAAATATCAAAATGGCCGTATAAGTTGAGTACGGCATTTTGTGAATGATGGAAAAAGGTGAAAATTTCCACTTACCAAGCACCTATGATTTGTGGAGACTTGGTCAGTGATTTTCAAGAAATATCAAAATGGCCTTATGAGTTGAGTACGGCATTTTGTGAATGATGGAAAAAGGTGAAAATTTCTACTTACCAAGCACCTATGATTTGTGGAGACTTGGTCAGTGATTTTCAAGAAATATCAAAGGGCCGTATGAGTTGAGTACGGCATTTTGTGAATGATGGAAAAAGGTGAAAATTTCTACTTACCAAGCACCTGTGATTTTCAAGAAATATCAAAATGGCCGTATAAGTTGAGTACGGCATTTTGTGAATGATGGAAAAAGGTGAAAATTTCCACTTACCAAGCACCTATGATTTGTGGAGACTTGGTCAGTGATTTTCAAGAAATATCAAAATGGTCCTATGAGTTGAGTACGGCATTTTGTGAATGATGGAAAAAGGTGAAAATTTCCACTTACCAAGCACCTATGATTTTCAAGAAATATCAAAATGGCCGTATAAGTTGAGTACGGCATTTTGTGAATGATGGAAAAAGGTGAAAATTTCCACTTACCAAGCACCTATGATTTGTGGAGACTTGGTCAGTGATTTTCAAGAAATATCAAAATGGCCGTATGAGTTGAGTACGGCATTTTGTGAATGATGGAAAAAGGTGAAAATTTCCACTTACCAAGCACCTGTGATTTTCAAGAAATATCAAAATGGCCGTATAAGTTGAGTACGGCATTTTGTGAATGATGGAAAAAGGTGAAAATTTCCACTCACCAAGCACCTATGATTTGTGGAGACTTGGTCAGTGATTTTCAAGAAATATCAAAATGGCCGTATGAGTTGAGTACGGCATTTTGTGAATGATGGAAAAAGGTGAAAATTTCTACTTACCAAGCACCTATGATTTGTGGAGACTTGGTCAGTGATTTTCAAGAAATATCAAAATGGCCGTATGAGTTGAGTACGGCATTTTGTGAATGATGGAAAAAGGTGAAAATTTCTACTTACCAAGCACCTGTGATTTTCAAGAAATATCAAAATGGCCGTATAAGTTGAGTACGGCATTTTGTGAATGATGGAAAAAGGTGAAAATTTCCACTTACCAAGCACCTATGATTTGTGGAGACTTGGTCAGTGATTTTCAAGAAATATCAAAATGGCCGTATGAGTTGAGTACGGCATTTTGTGAATGATGGAAAAAGGTGAAAATTTCCACTTACCAAGCACCTATGATTTGTGGAGACTTGGTCAGTGATTTTCAAGAAATATCAAAATGGCCGTATGAGTTGAGTACGGCATTTTGTGAATGATGGAAAAAGGTGAAAATTTCCACTTACCAAGCACCCATGATTTGTGGAGACTTGGTCAGTGATTTTCAAGAAATATCAAAATGGCCGTATGAGTTGAGTACGGCATTTTCTGAATGATGGAAAAAGGTGAAGATTTCCACTTACCAAGCACCTATGATTTGTGGAGACTGGGTCAGTGATTTTCAAGAAATATCAAAATGGCTGTATAAGTTGAGTACGGCATTTTGTGAATGATGGAAAAAAGTGAAAATTTCCACTTACCAAGCACCTATGATTTGTGGAGACTTGGTCAGTGATTTTCAAGAATTATCAAAATGGCCGTATCAGTTGAGTACGGAATTTTGTGAATGATGGAAAAAGGTGAAAATTTCCACTTACCAAGCACCTATGATTTGTGGAGACTTGGTCAGTGATTTTCAAGAAATATCAAAATGGCCATATGAGTTGAGTACGGCATTTTGTGAATGATGGAAAAAGGTGAAAATTTCCACTTACCAAGCACCTATGATTTGTGGAGACTTGGTCAGTGATTTTCAAGAAATATCAAAATGGCCGCATGAGTTGAGTACGGCATTTTGTGAATGATGGAAAAAGTTGAAAATTTCCACTTACCAAGCACCTGTGATTTTCATGAAATATCAAAATGGCCGTATAAGTTGAGTACGGCATTTTGTGAATGATGGAAAAAGGTGAAAATTTCCACTTACCAAGCACCTATGATTTGTGGAGACTTGGTCAGTGATTTTCAAGAAATATCAAAATGGCCGTATAAGTTGAGTACGGCATTTTGTGAATGATGGAAAAAGGTGAAAATTTCTACTTACCAAGCACCTATGATTTGTGGAGACTTGGTCAGTGATTTTCAAGAAATATCAAAATGGCCGTATGAGTTGAGTACGGCATTTTGTGAATGATGGAAAAAGGTGAAAATTTCTACTTACCAAGCACCTGTGATTTTCAAGAAATATCAAAATGGCCGTATAAGTTGAGTACGGCATTTTGTGAATGATGGAAAAAGGTGAAAATTTCCACTTACCAAGCACCTATGATTTGTGGAGACTTGGTCAGTGATTTTCAAGAAATATCAAAATGGCCGTATAAGTTGAGTACGGCATTTTGTGAATGATGGAAAAAGGTGAAAATTTCCACTTACCAAGCACCTATGATTTGTGGAGACTTGGTCAGTGATTTTCAAGAAATATCAAAATGGCCGTATGAGTTAGTACGGCATTTTGTGAATGATGGAAAAAGGTGAAAATTTCCACTTACCAAGCACCTATGATTTGTGGAGACTTGGTCAGTGATTTTCAAGAAATATCAAAATGGCCGTATGAGTTGAGTACGGCATTTTGTGAATGATGGAAAAAGGTGAAAATTTCCACTTACCAAGCACCCATGATTTGTGGAGACTTGGTCAGTGATTTTCAAGAAATATCAAAATGGCCGTATGAGTTGAGTACGGCATTTTCTGAATGATGGAAAAAGGTGAAGATTTCCACTTACCAAGCACCTATGATTTGTGGAGACTGGGTCAGTGATTTTCAAGAAATATCAAAATGGCTGTATAAGTTGAGTACGGCATTTTGTGAATGATGGAAAAAAGTGAAAATTTCCACTTACCAAGCACCTATGATTTGTGGAGACTTGGTCAGTGATTTTCAAGAATTATCAAAATGGCCGTATCAGTTGAGTACGGAATTTTGTGAATGATGGAAAAAGGTGAAAATTTCCACTTACCAAGCACCTATGATTTGTGGAGACTTGGTCAGTGATTTTCAAGAAATATCAAAATGGCCATATGAGTTGAGTACGGCATTTTGTGAATGATGGAAAAAGGTGAAAATTTCCACTTACCAAGCACCTATGATTTGTGGAGACTTGGTCAGTGATTTTCAAGAAATATCAAAATGGCCGCATGAGTTGAGTACGGCATTTTGTGAATGATGGAAAAAGTTGAAAATTTCCACTTACCAAGCACCTGTGATTTTCATGAAATATCAAAATGGCCGTATAAGTTGAGTACGGCATTTTGTGAATGATGGAAAAAGGTGAAAATTTCCACTTACCAAGCACCTATGATTTGTGGAGACTTGGTCAGTGATTTTCAAGAAATATCAAAATGGCCGTATAAGTTGAGTACGGCATTTTGTGAATGATGGAAAAAGGTGAAAATTTCTACTTACCAAGCACCTATGATTTGTGGAGACTTGGTCAGTGATTTTCAAGAAATATCAAAATGGCCGTATGAGTTGAGTACGGCATTTTGTGAATGATGGAAAAAGGTGAAAATTTCTACTTACCAAGCACCTGTGATTTTCAAGAAATATCAAAATGGCCGTATAAGTTGAGTACGGCATTTTGTGAATGATGGAAAAAGGTGAAAATTTCCACTTACCAAGCACCTATGATTTGTGGAGACTTGGTCAGTGATTTTCAAGAAATATCAAAATGGCCGTATAAGTTGAGTACGGCATTTTGTGAATGATGGAAAAAGGTGAAAATTTCCACTTACCAAGCACCTATGATTTGTGGAGACTTGGTCAGTGATTTTCAAGAAATATCAAAATGGCCGTATGAGTTAGTACGGCATTTTGTGAATGATGGAAAAAGGTGAAAATTTCCACTTACCAAGCACCTGTGATTTTCAAGAAATATCAAAATGGCCGTATAAGTTGATTGTGGAGACTTGATCAGTGATTTTCAAGAAATATCAAAATGGCCCTATGAGTTGAGTACGGCATTTTGTGAATGATGGAAAAAGGTGAAAATTTCTACTTACCAAGCACCTGTGATTTTCAAGAAATATCAAAATGGCCGTATAAGTTGAGTACGGCATTTTGTGAATGATGGAAAAAGGTGAAAATTTCCACTTACCAAGCAGTCAAGCACCTATGATTTGTGGAGACTTGGTCAGTGATTTTCAAGAAATATCAAAATGGCCGTATAAGTTGAGTACGGCATTTTGTGAATGATGGAAAAAGGTGAAAATTTCCACTTACCAAGCAGTCAAGCACCTATGATTTGTGGAGACTTGGTCAGTGATTTTCAAGAAATATCAAAATGGCCATATGAGTTGAGTACGGCATTTTGTGAATGATGGAAAAAGGTGAAAATTTCTACTTACCAAGCACCTGTGATTTTCAAGAAATATCAAAATGGCCGTATAAGTTGAGTACGGCATTTTGTGAATGATGGAAAAAGGTGAAAATTTCCACTTACCAAGCACCTATGATTTGTGGAGACTTGGTCAGTGATTTTCAAGAAATATCAAAATGGCCTTATGAGTTGAGTACGGCATTTTGTGAATGATGGAAAAAGGTGAAAATTTCTACTTACCAAGCACCTGTGATTTTCAAGAAATATCAAAATGGCCGTATAAGTTGAGTACGGCATTTTGTGAATGATGGAAAAAGGTGAAAATTTCCACTTACCAAGCACCTATGATTTGTGGAGACTTGGTCAGTGATTTTCAAGAAATATCAAAATGGCCGTATGAGTTGAGTACGGCATTTTGTGAATGATGGAAAAAGGTGAAAATTTCTACTTACCAAGCACCTATGATTTGTGGAGACTTGGTCAGTGATTTTCAAGAAATATCAAAGGGCCGTATGAGTTGAGTACGGCATTTTGTGAATGATGGAAAAAGGTGAAAATTTCTACTTACCAAGCACCTGTGATTTTCAAGAAATATCAAAATGGCCGTATAAGTTGAGTACGGCATTTTGTGAATGATGGAAAAAGGTGAAAATTTCCACTTACCAAGCACCTATGATTTGTGGAGACTTGGTCAGTGATTTTCAAGAAATATCAAAATGGTCCTATGAGTTGAGTACGGCATTTTGTGAATGATGGAAAAAGGTGAAAATTTCCACTTACCAAGCACCTATGATTTTCAAGAAATATCAAAATGGCCGTATAAGTTGAGTACGGCATTTTGTGAATGATGGAAAAAGGTGAAAATTTCCACTTACCAAGCACCTATGATTTGTGGAGACTTGGTCAGTGATTTTCAAGAAATATCAAAGGGCCGTATGAGTTGAGTACGGCATTTTGTGAATGATGGAAAAAGGTGAAAATTTCTACTTACCAAGCACCTGTGATTTTCAAGAAATATCAAAATGGCCGTATAAGTTGAGTACGGCATTTTGTGAATGATGGAAAAAGGTGAAAATTTCCACTTACCAAGCACCTATGATTTGTGGAGACTTGGTCAGTGATTTTCAAGAAATATCAAAATGGCCCTATGAGTTGAGTACGGCATTTTGTGAATGATGGAAAAAGGTGAAAATTTCCACTTACCAAGCACCTATGATTTTCAAGAAATATCAAAATGGCCGTATAAGTTGAGTACGGCATTTTGTGAATGATGGAAAAAGGTGAAAATTTCCACTTACCAAGCACCTATGATTTGTGGAGACTTGGTCAGTGATTTTCAAGAAATATCAAAGGGCCGTATGAGTTGAGTACGGCATTTTGTGAATGATGGAAAAAGGTGAAAATTTCTACTTACCAAGCACCTGTGATTTTCAAGAAATATCAAAATGGCCGTATAAGTTGAGTACGGCATTTTGTGAATGATGGAAAAAGGTGAAAATTTCCACTTACCAAGCACCTATGATTTGTGGAGACTTGGTCAGTGATTTTCAAGAAATATCAAAATGGCCCTATGAGTTGAGTACGGCATTTTGTGAATGATGGAAAAAGGTGAAAATTTCCACTTACCAAGCACCTATGATTTTCAAGAAATATCAAAATGGCCGTATGAGTTGAGTACGGCATTTTGTGAATGATGGAAAAAGGTGAAAATTTCTACTTACCAAGCACCTGTGATTTTCAAGAAATATCAAAATGGCCGTATAAGTTGAGTACGGCATTTTGTGAATGATGGAAAAAGGTGAGAATTTCCACTTACCAAGCACCTATGATTTGTGGAGACTTGGTCAGTGATTTTCAAGAAATATCAAAATGGCCGTATAAGTTGAGTACGGCATTTTGTGAATGATGGAAAAAGGTGAAAATTTCCACTTACCAAGCACCTATGATTTGTGGAGACTTGGTCAGTGATTTTCAAGAAATATCAAAATGGCCGTATAAGTTGAGTACGGCATTTTGTGAATGATGGAAAAAGGTGAAAATTTCCACTTACCAAGCACCTATGATTTGTGGAGACTTGGTCAGTGATTTTCAAGAAATATCAAAATGGCCGTATGAGTTGAGTACGGCATTTTGTGAATGATGGAAAAAGGTGAAAATTTCTACTTACCAAGCACATGTGATTTTCAAGAAATATCAAAATGGCCGTATAAGTTGAGTACGGCATTTTGTGAATGATGGAAAAAGGTGAAAATTTCCACTTACCAAGCACCTATGATTTGTGGAGACTTGGTCAGTGATTTTCAAGAAATATCAAAATGGCCGTATAAGTTGAGTACGGCATTTTGTGAATGATGGAAAAAGGTGAAAATTTCCACTTACCAAGCACCTATGATTTGTGGAGACTTGGTCAGTGATTTTCAAGAAATATCAAAATGGCCGTATGAGTTAGTACGGCATTTTGTGAATGATGGAAAAAGGTGAAAATTTCCACTTACCAAGCACCTGTGATTTTCAAGAAATATCAAAATGGCCGTATAAGTTGATTGTGGAGACTTGATCAGTGATTTTCAAGAAATATCAAAATGGCCCTATGAGTTGAGTACGGCATTTTGTGAATGATGGAAAAAGGTGAAAATTTCTACTTACCAAGCACCTGTGATTTTCAAGAAATATCAAAATGGCCGTATAAGTTGAGTACGGCATTTTGTGAATGATGGAAAAAGGTGAAAATTTCCACTTACCAAGCAGTCAAGCACCTATGATTTGTGGAGACTTGGTCAGTGATTTTCAAGAAATATCAAAATGGCCGTATAAGTTGAGTACGGCATTTTGTGAATGATGGAAAAAGGTGAAAATTTCCACTTACCAAGCAGTCAAGCACCTATGATTTGTGGAGACTTGGTCAGTGATTTTCAAGAAATATCAAAATGGCCATATGAGTTGAGTACGGCATTTTGTGAATGATGGAAAAAGGTGAAAATTTCTACTTACCAAGCACCTGTGATTTTCAAGAAATATCAAAATGGCCGTATAAGTTGAGTACGGCATTTTGTGAATGATGGAAAAAGGTGAAAATTTCCACTTACCAAGCACCTATGATTTGTGGAGACTTGGTCAGTGATTTTCAAGAAATATCAAAATGGCCTTATGAGTTGAGTACGGCATTTTGTGAATGATGGAAAAAGGTGAAAATTTCTACTTACCAAGCACCTGTGATTTTCAAGAAATATCAAAATGGCCGTATAAGTTGAGTACGGCATTTTGTGAATGATGGAAAAAGGTGAAAATTTCCACTTACCAAGCACCTATGATTTGTGGAGACTTGGTCAGTGATTTTCAAGAAATATCAAAATGGCCGTATGAGTTGAGTACGGCATTTTGTGAATGATGGAAAAAGGTGAAAATTTCTACTTACCAAGCACCTATGATTTGTGGAGACTTGGTCAGTGATTTTCAAGAAATATCAAAGGGCCGTATGAGTTGAGTAGGGCATTTTGTGAATGATGGAAAAAGGTGAAAATTTCTACTTACCAAGCACCTGTGATTTTCAAGAAATATCAAAATGGCCGTATAAGTTGAGTACGGCATTTTGTGAATGATGGAAAAAGGTGAAAATTTCCACTTACCAAGCACCTATGATTTGTGGAGACTTGGTCAGTGATTTTCAAGAAATATCAAAATGGTCCTATGAGTTGAGTACGGCATTTTGTGAATGATGGAAAAAGGTGAAAATTTCCACTTACCAAGCACCTATGATTTTCAAGAAATATCAAAATGGCCGTATAAGTTGAGTAAGGCATTTTGTGAATGATGGAAAAAGGTGAAAATTTCCACTTACCAAGCACCTATGATTTGTGGAGACTTGGTCAGTGATTTTCAAGAAATATCAAAGGGCCGTATGAGTTGAGTACGGCATTTTGTGAATGATGGAAAAAGGTGAAAATTTCCACTTACCAAGCAGTCAAGCACCTATGATTTGTGGAGACTTGGTCAGTGATTTTCAAGAAATATCAAAATGGCCGTATAAGTTGAGTACGGCATTTTGTGAATGATGGAAAAAGGTGAAAATTTCCACTTACCAAGCAGTCAAGCACCTATGATTTGTGGAGACTTGGTCAGTGATTTTCAAGAAATATCAAAATGGCCATATGAGTTGAGTACGGCATTTTGTGAATGATGGAAAAAGGTGAAAATTTCTACTTACCAAGCACCTGTGATTTTCAAGAAATATCAAAATGGCCGTATAAGTTGAGTACGGCATTTTGTGAATGATGGAAAAAGGTGAAAATTTCCACTTACCAAGCACCTATGATTTGTGGAGACTTGGTCAGTGATTTTCAAGAAATATCAAAATGGCCTTATGAGTTGAGTACGGCATTTTGTGAATGATGGAAAAAGGTGAAAATTTCTACTTACCAAGCACCTGTGATTTTCAAGAAATATCAAAATGGCCGTATAAGTTGAGTACGGCATTTTGTGAATGATGGAAAAAGGTGAAAATTTCCACTTACCAAGCACCTATGATTTGTGGAGACTTGGTCAGTGATTTTCAAGAAATATCAAAATGGCCGTATGAGTTGAGTACGGCATTTTGTGAATGATGGAAAAAGGTGAAAATTTCTACTTACCAAGCACCTATGATTTGTGGAGACTTGGTCAGTGATTTTCAAGAAATATCAAAGGGCCGTATGAGTTGAGTAGGGCATTTTGTGAATGATGGAAAAAGGTGAAAATTTCTACTTACCAAGCACCTGTGATTTTCAAGAAATATCAAAATGGCCGTATAAGTTGAGTACGGCATTTTGTGAATGATGGAAAAAGGTGAAAATTTCCACTTACCAAGCACCTATGATTTGTGGAGACTTGGTCAGTGATTTTCAAGAAATATCAAAATGGTCCTATGAGTTGAGTACGGCATTTTGTGAATGATGGAAAAAGGTGAAAATTTCCACTTACCAAGCACCTATGATTTTCAAGAAATATCAAAATGGCCGTATAAGTTGAGTAAGGCATTTTGTGAATGATGGAAAAAGGTGAAAATTTCCACTTACCAAGCACCTATGATTTGTGGAGACTTGGTCAGTGATTTTCAAGAAATATCAAAGGGCCGTATGAGTTGAGTACGGCATTTTGTGAATGATGGAAAAAGGTGAAAATTTCTACTTACCAAGCACCTGTGATTTTCAAGAAATATCAAAATGGCCGTATAAGTTGAGTACGGCATTTTGTGAATGATGGAAAAAGGTGAAAATTTCCACTTACCAAGCACCTATGATTTGTGGAGACTTGGTCAGTGATTTTCAAGAAATATCAAAATGGCCCTATGAGTTGAGTACGGCATTTTGTGAATGATGGAAAAAGGTGAAAATTTCCACTTACCAAGCACCTATGATTTTCAAGAAATATCAAAATGGCCGTATAAGTTGAGTACGGCATTTTGTGAATGATGGAAAAAGGTGAAAATTTCCACTTACCAAGCACCTATGATTTGTGGAGACTTGGTCAGTGATTTTCAAGAAATATCAAAATGGCCGTATAAGTTGAGTACGGCATTTTGTGAATGATGGAAAATGGTGAAAATTTCCACCTACCAAGCACCTATGATTTGTGGAGACTTGGTCAGTGATTTTCAAGAAATATCAAAATTGCCTTATGAGTTAGTACGGCATTTTGTGAATGATGGAAAAAGGTGAAATTTTCGGGAAAACTTTAATTGAACGACAGAAAAAGTGAATTGCACGACAGAAAAATCCCACAACGAAATCGTGTTTTTGAACGACAGGGATTTAACGACAGTTTTGGTCATTAAAACGACAGCATTGAACGACAGACCTTGAACGACTAGCATAGAAAATTCACGCCACGAAAAAGGGAATGCACGACGAACATGGAAAAGCCCGACGAAATTATTTCAATTGCCCGATACCCCAAATTTTTGTCCTCTCGTTTGAATTAGTGAACATGAATGGAGCAGTATTTGTGAATAATGAATGGTACGCTTGTTTCAATAAGTGATATCTTATCATTTTCGTTTCATTCATGTCTTTGTTGAATAGTTATATCCGAAGTTTTGGCGATGTAGGTACCTGCTCAGTACACATACATTGAACTACGTATAACATTACCTAAATTGGACTTCATATTCGTGTTCGGGGTGTTCGAGTCATATGGAAACGACACCAACATTATGAAAATATCTGAACTTTCAATATAGTGAAAATTGAGTTGGGGGCAGAGGCACTGGAAGGGTGTGGATGCGGGTAGCATAAAATTGCACTTTATATTCGTTTTCGGGGTGTTCGTTTCATATGGAAACGACACCAACATTATGAAAATAGCTCAATTCTTAACATAGTAAAAATTGAGGTGGGGGCAGGGGCACTGGAGGGGTGTGAATGAGGGTAACATGAAATTGGACGTCATATTCGTGTTCGGGGGGTTCGATTCATATGGAAACGATACCTCGTTTACCAAAAACAATAATTTACACCAGAATCCATTTTTAACCCCCCTCTGTTGGTTTTTTCAATTTTTGACCACGGCCCACCAAAAATTTTTTTTTTTGAAAAAAATATGTATATGTTTTTTAGGGGTTAAAAACACACTTAAAAATGCTATTCGCATTTTTGTGCTGAATCATGATCATTGCTAAAACAGGCAAACAAAACTAAAAAACGCCATTTTGAGGGGAAAATATGGGGGGAGGGAATTGAAATTTTTTGTGGGGATACCTCTTATGGATGTTTACAACATGCCAAAAAATTGAAAAAATCGGTTCACATGGGGCTGAGAAAATTGTTTTATTGTAATTTCAGAAACGGGGGGGGGGTTCCTCAAAAACGGGGGAGGGGTCTGGGGGTCTGAAACTTACCTGACGGAAGGTGCTCAAGGGTACCCACTACCCACCTTCCATGCAAATATCAACCCTGAAGCGCTCGAGGGCAAATTCACCATACTTATCCACCTATAGCCCTTAGATTTTGTGAATAAATTCGTCGCTATTATCATTATGTCGTCGTTCATTTCCTAAAGTCGTCGATGCATTTCATTCTATTTGTCAGGCATACACTGGCGTTCATTTGATTTTCTTGGCATGCACTTCAATTTTTGTTGTCGTGCGATTGTTGAAAACTGTTTCCGTCATTAAAAAAGTGGTTTTGGGACGTTTAGCATCTGTCGTGCAAAACACTTTTTTTCTGTCGTTCGAATGATTTAATCTGTCGTGCCGATAAATGGCACCCGAAATTTTCCACTTACCAAGCACCTGTGATTTTCAAGAAATATCAAAATGGCCGTATAAGTTGAGTACCACATTTTGTGAATGATGGAAAAAGGTGAAAATTTCCACTTACCAAGCACCTATGATTTGTGGAGACTTGATCAGTGATTTTCAAGAAATATCAAAATGGCCCTATGAGTTGAGTACGGCATTTTGTGAATGATGGAAAAAGGTGAAAATTTCCACTTACCAAGCACCTATGATTTGTGGAGACTTGGTCAGTGATTTTCAAGAAATATCAAAATGGCCGTATGAGTTGAGTACGGCATTTTGTGAATGATGGAAAAAGGTGAAAATTTCCACTTACCAAGCACCTATGATTTGTGGAGACTTGGTCAGTGATTTTCAAGAAATATCAAAATGGCCATATAAGTTGAGTATGGCTTTTTGTGAATGATGGAAAAAGGTGAAAATTTCCACTTACCAAGCACCTATGATTTGTGGAGACTTGGTCAGTGATTTTCAAGAAATATCAAAATGGCCGTATAAGTTGAGTATGGCATTTTGTGAATGATGGAAAAAGGTGAAAATTTCCACTTACCAAGCACCTATGATTTTCAAGAAATATCAAAATGGCCGTATAAGTTGAGTACGGCATTTTGTGAATGATGGAAAAAGGTGAAAATTTCCACTTACCAAGCACCTATGATTTGTGGAGACTTGGTCAGTGATTTTCAAGAAATATCAAAATGGCCATATGAGTTGAGTACGGCATTTTGTGAATGATGGAAAAAGGTGAAAATTTCTACTTACCAAGCACCTGTGATTTTCAAGAAATATCAAAATGGCCGTATAAGTTGAGTACGGCATTTTGTGAATGATGGAAAAAGGTGAAAATTTCCACTTACCAAGCACCTATGATTTGTGGAGACTTGGTCAGTGATTTTCAAGAAATATCAAAATGGCCTTATGAGTTAGTACGGCATTTTGTGAATGATGGAAAAAGGTGAAAATTTCCACTTACCAAGCACCTGTGATTTTCAAGAAATATCAAAATGGCCGTATAAGTTGAGTACGGCATTTTGTGAATGATGGAAAAAGGTGAAAATTTCCACTTACCAAGCACCTATGATTTGTGGAGACTTGATCAGTGATTTTCAAGAAATATCAAAATGGCCCTATGAGTTGAGTACTGCATTTTGTGAATGATGGAAAAAGGTGAAAATTTCTACTTACCAAGCACCTGTGATTTTCAAGAAATATCAAAATGGCCGTATAAGTTGAGTACGGCATTTTGTGAATGATGGAAAAAGGTGAAAATTTCCACTTACCAAGCACCTATGATTTGTGGAGACTTGGTCAGTGATTTTCAAGAAATATCAAAATGGCCCTATGAGTTGAGTACGGCATTTTGTGAATGATGGAAAAAGGTGAAAATTTCCACTTACCAAGCACCTATGATTTGTGGAGACTTGGTCAGTGATTTTCAAGAAATATCAAAATGGCCGTATGAGTTGAGTACGGCATTTTGTGAATGATGGAAAAAGGTGAAAATTTTCACTTACCAAGCACCTATGATTTGTGGAGACTTGGTCAGTGATTTTCAAGAAATATCAAAATGGCCATATAAGTTGAGTATGGCTTTTTGTGAATGATGGAAAAAGGTGAAAATTTCCACTTACCAAGCACCTATGATTTGTGGAGACTTGGTCAGTGATTTTCAAGAAATATCAAAATGGCCGTATAAGTTGAGTATGGCATTTTGTGAATGATGGAAAAAGGTGAAAATTTCCACTTACCAAGCACCTATGATTTGTGGAGACTTGGTCAGTGATTTTCAAGAAATATCAAAATGGCCGTATAAGTTGAGTATGGCATTTTGTGAATGATGGAAAAAGGTGAAAATTTCCACTTACCAAGCACCTATGATTTGTGGAGACTTGGTCAGTGATTTTCAAGAAATATCAAAATGGCCGTATAAGTTGAGTACGGCATTTTGTGAATGATGGAAAAAGGTGAAAATTTCCACTTACCAAGCACCTATGATTTGTGGAGACTTGGTCAGTGATTTTCAAGAAATATCAAAATGGCCATATGAGTTGAGTACGGCATTTTGTGAATGATGGAAAAAGGTGAAAATTTCCACTTACCAAGCACCTATGATTTGTGGAGACTTGGTCAGTGATTTTCAAGAAATATCAAAATGGCCGTATAAGTTGAGTACGGCATTTTGTGAATGATGGAAAAAGGTGAAAATTTCCACTTACCAAGCACCTATGATTTGTGGAGACTTGGTCAGTGATTTTCAAGAAATATCAAAATGGCCATATGAGTTGAGTATGGCATTTTGTGAATGATGGAAAAAGGTGAAAATTTCTACTTACCAAGCACCTGTGATTTTCAAGAAATATCAAAATGGCCGTATAAGTTGAGTACGGCATTTTGTGAATGATGGAAAAAGGTGAAAATTTCCACTTACCAAGCACCTATGATTTGTGGAGACTTGGTCAGTGATTTTCAAGAAATATCAAAATGGCCTTATGAGTTAGTACGGCATTTTGTGAATGATGGAAAAAGGTGAAAATTTCCACTTACCAAGCACCTGTGATTTTCAAGAAATATCAAAATGGCCGTATAAGTTGAGTACGGCATTTTGTGAATGATGGAAAAAGGTGAAAATTTCCACTTACCAAGCACCTATGATTTGTGGAGACTTGATCAGTGATTTTCAAGAAATATCAAAATGGCCCTATGAGTTGAGTACTGCATTTTGTGAATGATGGAAAAAGGTGAAAATTTCTACTTACCAAGCACCTGTGATTTTCAAGAAATATCAAAATGGCCGTATAAGTTGAGTACGGCATTTTGTGAATGGTGGAAAAAGGTGAAAATTTCCACTTACCAAGCACCTATGATTTGTGGAGACTTGGTCAGTGATTTTCAAGAAATATCAAAATGGCCATATAAGTTGAGTATGGCATTTTGTGAATGATGGAAAAAGGTGAAAATTTCCACTTACCAAGCACCGATGATTTGTGGAGACTTGGTCAGTGATTTTCAAGAAATATCAAAATGGCCATATGAGTTGAGTACGGCATTTTGTGAATGATGGAAAAAGGAGAAAATTTCTACTTACCAAGCACCTGTGATTTTCAAGAAATATCAAAATGGCCATATAAGTTGAGTATGGCATTTTGTGAATGATGGAAAAAGGTGAAAATTTCCACTTACCAAGCACCTATGATTTGTGGAGACTTGGTCAGTGATTTTCAAGAAATATCAAAATGGCCGTATAAGTTGAGTATGGCATTTTGTGAATGATGGAAAAAGGTGAAAATTTCCACTTACCAAGCACCTATGATTTTCAAGAAATATCAAAATGGCCGTATAAGTTGAGTACGGCATTTTGTGAATGATGGAAAAAGGTGAAAATTTCCACTTACCAAGCAGTCAAGCACCTATGATTTGTGGAGACTTGGACAGTGATTTTCAAGAAATATCAAAATGGCCATATGAGTTGAGTACGGCATTTTGTGAATGATGGAAAAAGGTGAAAATTTCTACTTACCAAGCACCTGTGATTTTCAAGAAATATCAAAATGGCCGTATAAGTTGAGTACAGCATTTTGTGAATGATGGAAAAAGGTGAAAATTTCCACTTACCAAGCACCTATGATTTGTGGAGACTTGGTCAGTGATTTTCAAGAAATATCAAAATGGCCCTATGAGTTGAGTAAGGCATTTTGTGAATGATGGAAAAAGGTGAAAATTTCCACTTACCAAGCACCTATGATTTGTGGAGACTTGGTCAGTGATTTTCTAGAAATATCAAAATGGCCGTATGAGTTGAGTACGGCATTTTGTGAATGATGGAAAAAGGTGAAAATTTCCACTTACCAAGCACCGATGATTTGTGGAGACTTGGTCAGTGATTTTCAAGAAATATCAAAATGGCCATATGAGTTGAGTACGGCATTTTGTGAATGATGGAAAAAGGTGAAAATTTCCACTTACCAAGCACCTATGATTTGTGGAGACTTGGTCAGTGATTTTCAAGAAATATCAAAATGGCCGTATGAGTTGAGTACGGCATTTTGTGAATGATGGAAAAAGGTGAAAATTTCTACTTACCAAGCACCTGTGATTTTCAAGAAATATCAAAATGGCCGTATACGTTGAGTACGGCATTTTGTGAATGATGGAAAAAGGTGAAAATTTCCACTTACCAAGCACCTATGATTTGTGGAGACTTGGTAAGTGATTTTCAAGAAATATCAAAATGGCCTTATGAGTTAGTACAGCATTTTGTGAATTATGGAAAAAGGTGAAAATTTCCACTTACCAAGCACCTGTGATTTTCAAGAAATATCAAAATGGCCGTATAAGTTGATTGTGGAGACTTGATCAGTGATTTTCAAGAAATATCAAAATGGCCCTATGAGTTGAGTACGGCATTTTGTGAATGATGGAAAAAGGTGAAAATTTCTACTTACCAAGCACCTATGATTTGTGGAGACTTGGTCAGTGATTTTCAAGAAATATCAAAATGGCCGTATGAGTTGAGTACGGCATTTTGTGAATGATGGAAAAAGGTGAAAATTTCCACTTACCAAGCACCGATGATTTGTGGAGACTTGGTCAGTGATTTTCAAGAAATATCAAAATGGCCATATGAGTTGAGTACGGCATTTTGTGAATGATGGAAAAAGGTGAAAATTTCCACTTACCAAGCACCTATGATTTGTGGAGACTTGGTCAGTGATTTTCAAGAAATATCAAAATGGCCGTATGAGTTGAGTACGGCATTTTGTGAATGATGGAAAAAGGTGAAAATTTCTACTTATCAAGCACCTGTGATTTTCAAGAAATATCAAAATGGCCGTATAAGTTGAGTACGGCATTTTGTGAATGATGGAAAAAGGTGAAAATTTCCACTTACCAAGCACCTATGATTTGTGGAGACTTGGTCAGTGATTTTCAAGAAATATCAAAATGGCTTTATGAGTTAGTACGGCATTTTGTGAATGATGGAAAAAGGTGAAAATTTCCACTTACCAAGCACCTGTGATTTTCAAGAAATATCAAAATGGCCGTATAAGTTGAGTACGGCATTTTGTGAATGATGGAAAAAGGTGAAAATTTCCACTTACCAAGCACCTATGATTTGTGGAGACTTGATCAGTGATTTTCAAGAAATATCAAAATGGCCCTATGAGTTGAGTACTGCATTTTGTGAATGATGGAAAAAGGTGAAAATTTCTACTTACCAAGCACCTGTGATTTTCAAGAAATATCAAAATGGCCGTATAAGTTGAGTACGGCATTTTGTGAATGATGGAAAAAGGTGAAAATTTCCACTTACCAAGCACCTATGATTTGTGGAGACTTGGTCAGTGATTTTCAAGAAATATCAAAATGGCCGTATAAGTTGAGTACGGCATTTTGTGAATGATGGAAAAAGGTGAAAATTTCCACTTACCAAGCAGTCAAGCACCTATGATTTGTGGAGACTTGGTCAGTGATTTTCAAGAAATATCAAAATGGCCATATGAGTTGAGTACGGCATTTTGTGAATGATGGAAAAAGGTGAAAATTTCTACTTACCAAGCACCTGTGATTTTCAAGAAATATCAAAATGGCCGTATAAGTTGAGTACAGCATTTTGTGAATGATGGAAAAAGGTGAAAATTTCCACTTACCAAGCACCTATGATTTGTGGAGACTTGGTCAGTGATTTTCAAGAAATATCAAAATGGCCCTATGAGTTGAGTACGGCATTTTGTGAATGATGGAAAAAGGTGAAAATTTCCACTTACCAAGCACCTATGATTTGTGGAGACTTGGTCAGTGATTTTCTAGAAATATCAAAATGGCCGTATGAGTTGAGTACGGCATTTTGTGAATGATGGAAAAAGGTGAAAATTTCCACTTACCAAGCACCGATGATTTGTGGAGACTTGGTCAGTGATTTTCAAGAAATATCAAAATGGCCATATGAGTTGAGTATGGCATTTTGTGAATGATGGAAAAAGGTGAAAATTTCCACTTACCAAGCACCTATGATTTGTGGAGACTTGGTCAGTGATTTTCAAGAAATATCAAAATGGCCCTATGAGTTGAGTATGGCATTTTGTGAATGATGGAAAAAGGTGAAAATTTCCACATACCAAGCACCTATGATTTGTGGAGACTTGGTCAGTGATTTTCAAGAAATATCAAAATGGCCGTATGAGTTGAGTACGGCATTTTGTGAATGATGGGAAAAGGTGAAAATTTCCACTTACCAAGCACCGATGATTTGTGGAGACTTGGTCAGTGATTTTCAAGAAATATCAAAATGGCCGTATGAGTTGAGTATGGCATTTTGTGAATGATGGAAAAAGGTGAAAATTTCTACTTACCAGGCACCTGTGATTTTCAAAAAATATCAAAATGGCCGTATACGTTGAGTACGGCATTTTGTGAATGATGGAAAAAGGTGAAAATTTCCACTTACCAAGCACCTATGATTTGTGGAGACTTGGTCAGTGATTTTCAAGAAATATCAAAATGGCCTTATGAGTTAGTACGGCATTTTGTGAATGATGGAAAAAGGTGAAAATTTCCACTTACCAAGCACCTGTGATTTTCAAGAAATATCAAAATGGCCGTATAAGTTGAGTACGGCATTTTGTGAATGATGGAAAAAGGTGAAAATTTCCACTTACCAAGCACCTATGATTTGTGGAGACTTGATCAGTGATTTTCAAGAAATATCAAAATGGCCCTATGAGTTGAGTACGGCATTTTGTGAATGATGGAAAAAGGTGAAAATTTCTACTTACCAAGCACCTGTGATTTTCAAGAAATATCAAAATGGCCGTATAAGTTGAGTGCGGCATTTTGTGAATGATGGAAAAAGGTGAAAATTTCCACTTACCAAGCACCTATGATTTGTGGAGACTTGGTCAGTGATTTTCAAGAAATATCAAAATGGCCGTATAAGTTGAGTACGGCATTTTGTGAATGATGGAAAAAGGTGAAAATTTCCACTTACCAAGCAGTCAAGCACCTATGATTTGTGGAGACTTGGTCAGTGATTTTCAAGAAATATCAAAATGGCCATATGAGTTGATTACGGCATTTTGTGAATGATGGAAAAAGGTGAAAATTTCTACTTACCAAGCACCTGTGATTTTCAAGAAATATCAAAATGGCCGTATAAGTTGAGTACAGCATTTTGTGAATGATGGAAAAAGGTGAAAATTTCCACTTACCAAGCACCTATGATTTGTGGAGACTTGGTCAGTGATTTTCAAGAAATATCAAAATGGCCGTATAAGTTGAGTACGGCATTTTGTGAATGATGGAAAAAGGTGAAAATTTCCACTTACCAAGCAGTCAAGCACCTATGATTTGTGGAGACTTGGTCAGTGATTTTCAAGAAATATCAAAATGGCCATATGAGTTGATTACGGCATTTTGTGAATGATGGAAAAAGGTGAAAATTTCTACTTACCAAGCACCTGTGATTTTCAAGAAATATCAAAATGGCCGTATAAGTTGAGTACAGCATTTTGTGAATGATGGAAAAAGGTGAAAATTTCCACTTACCAAGCACCTATGATTTGTGGAGACTTGGTCAGTGATTTTCAAGAAATATCAAAATGGCCCTATGAGTTGAGTACGGCATTTTGTGAATGATGGAAAAAGGTGAAAATTTCCACTTACCAAGCACCTATGATTTTCAAGAAATATCAAAATGGCCGTATAAGTTGAGTACGGCATTTTGTGAATGATGGAAAAAGGTGAAAATTTCCACTTACCAAGCACCTATGATTGGTGGAGACTTGGTCAGTGATTTTCAAGAAATATCAAAATGGCCTTATGAGTTGAGTACGGCATTTTGTGAATGATGGAAAAAGGTGAAAATTTCTACTTACCAAGCACCTGTGATTTTCAAGAAATATCAAAATGGCCGTATAAGTTGAGTACGGCATTTTGTGAATGATGGAAAATGGTGAAAATTTCCACCTACCAAGCACCTATGATTTGTGGAGACTTGGTCAGTGATTTTCAAGAAATATCAAAATGGCCCTATGAGTTGAGTACGGCATTTTGTGAATGATGGAAAAAGGTGAAAATTTCCACTTACCAAGCACCTATGATTTGTGGAGACTTGATCAGTGATTTTCAAGAAATATCAAAATGGCCTCATGAGTTGAGTACGGCATTTTGTGAATGATGGAAAAAGGTGAAAATTTCCACTTACCAAGCACCTATGATTTGTGGAGACTTGGTCAGTGATTTTCAAGAAATATCAAAATGGCCGTATGAGTTGAGTACGGCATTTTGTGAATGATGGAAAAAGGTGAAAATTTCTACTTACCTAGCACCTATGATTTGTGGAGACTTGGTCAGTGATTTTCAAGAAATATCAAAATGGCCGTATGAGTTGAGTACGGCATTTTGTGAATGATGGAAAAAGGTGAAAATTTCTACTTACCAAGCACCTGTGATTTTCAAGAAATATCAAAATGGCCGTATAAGTTGAGTACGGCATTTTGTGAATGATGGAAAAAGGTGAAAATTTCTACTTATCAAGCACCTGTGATTTTCAAGAAATATCAAAATGGCCGTATAAGTTGAGTACGGCATTTTGTGAATGATGGAAAAAGGTGAAAATTTCCACTTACCAAGCACCTATGATTTGTGGAGACTTGGTCAGTGATTTTCAAGAAATATCAAAATGGCTTTATGAGTTAGTACGGCATTTTGTGAATGATGGAAAAAGGTGAAAATTTCCACTTACCAAGCACCTGTGATTTTCAAGAAATATCAAAATGGCCGTATAAGTTGAGTACGGCATTTTGTGAATGATGGAAAAAGGTGAAAATTTCCACTTACCAAGCACCTATGATTTGTGGAGACTTGATCAGTGATTTTCAAGAAATATCAAAATGGCCCTATGAGTTGAGTACTGCATTTTGTGAATGATGGAAAAAGGTGAAAATTTCTACTTACCAAGCACCTGTGATTTTCAAGAAATATCAAAATGGCCGTATAAGTTGAGTACGGCATTTTGTGAATGATGGAAAAAGGTGAAAATTTCCACTTACCAAGCACCTATGATTTGTGGAGACTTGGTCAGTGATTTTCAAGAAATATCAAAATGGCCGTATAAGTTGAGTACGGCATTTTGTGAATGATGGAAAAAGGTGAAAATTTCCACTTACCAAGCAGTCAAGCACCTATGATTTGTGGAGACTTGGTCAGTGATTTTCAAGAAATATCAAAATGGCCATATGAGTTGAGTACGGCATTTTGTGAATGATGGAAAAAGGTGAAAATTTCTACTTACCAAGCACCTGTGATTTTCAAGAAATATCAAAATGGCCGTATAAGTTGAGTACAGCATTTTGTGAATGATGGAAAAAGGTGAAAATTTCCACTTACCAAGCACCTATGATTTGTGGAGACTTGGTCAGTGATTTTCAAGAAATATCAAAATGGCCCTATGAGTTGAGTACGGCATTTTGTGAATGATGGAAAAAGGTGAAAATTTCCACTTACCAAGCACCTATGATTTGTGGAGACTTGGTCAGTGATTTTCTAGAAATATCAAAATGGCCGTATGAGTTGAGTACGGCATTTTGTGAATGATGGAAAAAGGTGAAAATTTCCACTTACCAAGCACCGATGATTTGTGGAGACTTGGTCAGTGATTTTCAAGAAATATCAAAATGGCCATATGAGTTGAGTATGGCATTTTGTGAATGATGGAAAAAGGTGAAAATTTCCACTTACCAAGCACCTATGATTTGTGGAGACTTGGTCAGTGATTTTCAAGAAATATCAAAATGGCCCTATGAGTTGAGTATGGCATTTTGTGAATGATGGAAAAAGGTGAAAATTTCCACATACCAAGCACCTATGATTTGTGGAGACTTGGTCAGTGATTTTCAAGAAATATCAAAATGGCCGTATGAGTTGAGTACGGCATTTTGTGAATGATGGGAAAAGGTGAAAATTTCCACTTACCAAGCACCGATGATTTGTGGAGACTTGGTCAGTGATTTTCAAGAAATATCAAAATGGCCGTATGAGTTGAGTATGGCATTTTGTGAATGATGGAAAAAGGTGAAAATTTCTACTTACCAGGCACCTGTGATTTTCAAGAAATATCAAAATGGCCGTATACGTTGAGTACGGCATTTTGTGAATGATGGAAAAAGGTGAAAATTTCCACTTACCAAGCACCTATGATTTGTGGAGACTTGGTCAGTGATTTTCAAGAAATATCAAAATGGCCTTATGAGTTAGTACGGCATTTTGTGAATGATGGAAAAAGGTGAAAATTTCCACTTACCAAGCACCTGTGATTTTCAAGAAATATCAAAATGGCCGTATAAGTTGAGTACGGCATTTTGTGAATGATGGAAAAAGGTGAAAATTTCCACTTACCAAGCACCTATGATTTGTGGAGACTTGATCAGTGATTTTCAAGAAATATCAAAATGGCCCTATGAGTTGAGTACGGCATTTTGTGAATGATGGAAAAAGGTGAAAATTTCTACTTACCAAGCACCTGTGATTTTCAAGAAATATCAAAATGGCCGTATAAGTTGAGTGCGGCATTTTGTGAATGATGGAAAAAGGTGAAAATTTCCACTTACCAAGCACCTATGATTTGTGGAGACTTGGTCAGTGATTTTCAAGAAATATCAAAATGGCCGTATAAGTTGAGTACGGCATTTTGTGAATGATGGAAAAAGGTGAAAATTTCCACTTACCAAGCAGTCAAGCACCTATGATTTGTGGAGACTTGGTCAGTGATTTTCAAGAAATATCAAAATGGCCATATGAGTTGATTACGGCATTTTGTGAATGATGGAAAAAGGTGAAAATTTCTACTTACCAAGCACCTGTGATTTTCAAGAAATATCAAAATGGCCGTATAAGTTGAGTACAGCATTTTGTGAATGATGGAAAAAGGTGAAAATTTCCACTTACCAAGCACCTATGATTTGTGGAGACTTGGTCAGTGATTTTCAAGAAATATCAAAATGGCCGTATAAGTTGAGTACGGCATTTTGTGAATGATGGAAAAAGGTGAAAATTTCCACTTACCAAGCAGTCAAGCACCTATGATTTGTGGAGACTTGGTCAGTGATTTTCAAGAAATATCAAAATGGCCATATGAGTTGATTACGGCATTTTGTGAATGATGGAAAAAGGTGAAAATTTCTACTTACCAAGCACCTGTGATTTTCAAGAAATATCAAAATGGCCGTATAAGTTGAGTACAGCATTTTGTGAATGATGGAAAAAGGTGAAAATTTCCACTTACCAAGCACCTATGATTTGTGGAGACTTGGTCAGTGATTTTCAAGAAATATCAAAATGGCCCTATGAGTTGAGTACGGCATTTTGTGAATGATGGAAAAAGGTGAAAATTTCCACTTACCAAGCACCTATGATTTTCAAGAAATATCAAAATGGCCGTATAAGTTGAGTACGGCATTTTGTGAATGATGGAAAAAGGTGAAAATTTCCACTTACCAAGCACCTATGATTTTCAAGAAATATCAAAATGGCCGTATAAGTTGAGTACGGCATTTTGTGAATGATGGAAAAAGGTGAAAATTTCCACTTACCAAGCACCTATGATTTGTGGAGACTTGGTCAGTGATTTTCAAGAAATATCAAAATGGCCGTATAAGTTGAGTACGGCATTTTGTGAATGATGGAAAAAGGTGAAAATTTCCACTTACCAAGCAGTCAAGCACCTATGATTTGTGGAGACTTGGTCAGTGATTTTCAAGAAATATCAAAATGGCCATATGAGTTGAGTACGGCATTTTGTGAATGATGGAAAAAGGTGAAAATTTCTACTTACCAAGCACCTGTGATTTTCAAGAAATATCAAAATGGCCGTATAAGTTGAGTACAGCATTTTGTGAATGATGGAAAAAGGTGAAAATTTCCACTTACCAAGCACCTATGATTTGTGGAGACTTGGTCAGTGATTTTCAAGAAATATCAAAATGGCCCTATGAGTTGAGTACGGCATTTTGTGAATGATGGAAAAAGGTGAAAATTTCCACTTACCAAGCACCTATGATTTGTGGAGACTTGGTCAGTGATTTTCTAGAAATATCAAAATGGCCGTATGAGTTGAGTACGGCATTTTGTGAATGATGGAAAAAGGTGAAAATTTCCACTTACCAAGCACCGATGATTTGTGGAGACTTGGTCAGTGATTTTCAAGAAATATCAAAATGGCCATATGAGTTGAGTATGGCATTTTGTGAATGATGGAAAAAGGTGAAAATTTCCACTTACCAAGCACCTATGATTTGTGGAGACTTGGTCAGTGATTTTCAAGAAATATCAAAATGGCCCTATGAGTTGAGTATGGCATTTTGTGAATGATGGAAAAAGGTGAAAATTTCCACATACCAAGCACCTATGATTTGTGGAGACTTGGTCAGTGATTTTCAAGAAATATCAAAATGGCCGTATGAGTTGAGTACGGCATTTTGTGAATGATGGGAAAAGGTGAAAATTTCCACTTACCAAGCACCGATGATTTGTGGAGACTTGGTCAGTGATTTTCAAGAAATATCAAAATGGCCGTATGAGTTGAGTATGGCATTTTGTGAATGATGGAAAAAGGTGAAAATTTCTACTTACCAGGCACCTGTGATTTTCAAGAAATATCAAAATGGCCGTATACGTTGAGTACGGCATTTTGTGAATGATGGAAAAAGGTGAAAATTTCCACTTACCAAGCACCTATGATTTGTGGAGACTTGGTCAGTGATTTTCAAGAAATATCAAAATGGCCTTATGAGTTAGTACGGCATTTTGTGAATGATGGAAAAAGGTGAAAATTTCCACTTACCAAGCACCTGTGATTTTCAAGAAATATCAAAATGGCCGTATAAGTTGAGTACGGCATTTTGTGAATGATGGAAAAAGGTGAAAATTTCCACTTACCAAGCACCTATGATTTGTGGAGACTTGATCAGTGATTTTCAAGAAATATCAAAATGGCCCTATGAGTTGAGTACGGCATTTTGTGAATGATGGAAAAAGGTGAAAATTTCTACTTACCAAGCACCTGTGATTTTCAAGAAATATCAAAATGGCCGTATAAGTTGAGTGCGGCATTTTGTGAATGATGGAAAAAGGTGAAAATTTCCACTTACCAAGCACCTATGATTTGTGGAGACTTGGTCAGTGATTTTCAAGAAATATCAAAATGGCCGTATAAGTTGAGTACGGCATTTTGTGAATGATGGAAAAAGGTGAAAATTTCCACTTACCAAGCAGTCAAGCACCTATGATTTGTGGAGACTTGGTCAGTGATTTTCAAGAAATATCAAAATGGCCATATGAGTTGATTACGGCATTTTGTGAATGATGGAAAAAGGTGAAAATTTCTACTTACCAAGCACCTGTGATTTTCAAGAAATATCAAAATGGCCGTATAAGTTGAGTACAGCATTTTGTGAATGATGGAAAAAGGTGAAAATTTCCACTTACCAAGCACCTATGATTTGTGGAGACTTGGTCAGTGATTTTCAAGAAATATCAAAATGGCCGTATAAGTTGAGTACGGCATTTTGTGAATGATGGAAAAAGGTGAAAATTTCCACTTACCAAGCAGTCAAGCACCTATGATTTGTGGAGACTTGGTCAGTGATTTTCAAGAAATATCAAAATGGCCATATGAGTTGATTACGGCATTTTGTGAATGATGGAAAAAGGTGAAAATTTCTACTTACCAAGCACCTGTGATTTTCAAGAAATATCAAAATGGCCGTATAAGTTGAGTACAGCATTTTGTGAATGATGGAAAAAGGTGAAAATTTCCACTTACCAAGCACCTATGATTTGTGGAGACTTGGTCAGTGATTTTCAAGAAATATCAAAATGGCCCTATGAGTTGAGTACGGCATTTTGTGAATGATGGAAAAAGGTGAAAATTTCCACTTACCAAGCACCTATGATTTTCAAGAAATATCAAAATGGCCGTATAAGTTGAGTACGGCATTTTGTGAATGATGGAAAAAGGTGAAAATTTCCACTTACCAAGCACCTATGATTTGTGGAGACTTGGTCAGTGATTTTCAAGAAATATCAAAATGGCCTTATGAGTTGAGTACGGCATTTTGTGAATGATGGAAAAAGGTGAAAATTTCTACTTACCAAGCACCTGTGATTTTCAAGAAATATCAAAATGGCCGTATAAGTTGAGTACGGCATTTTGTGAATGATGGAAAATGGTGAAAATTTCCACCTACCAAGCACCTATGATTTGTGGAGACTTGGTCAGTGATTTTCAAGAAATATCAAAATGGCCCTATGAGTTGAGTACGGCATTTTGTGAATGATGGAAAAAGGTGAAAATTTCCACTTACCAAGCACCTGTGATTTTCAAGAAATATCAAAATGGCCGTATAAGTTGAGTACGGCATTTTGTGAATGATGGAAAAAGGTGAAAATTTCCACTTACCAAGCACCTATGATTTGTGGAGACTTGATCAGTGATTTTCAAGAAATATCAAAATGGCCTCATGAGTTGAGTACGGCATTTTGTGAATGATGGAAAAAGGTGAAAATTTCCACTTACCAAGCACCTATGATTTGTGGAGACTTGGTCAGTGATTTTCAAGAAATATCAAAATGGCCGTATGAGTTGAGTACGGCATTTTGTGAATGATGGAAAAAGGTGAAAATTTCTACTTACCTAGCACCTATGATTTGTGGAGACTTGGTCAGTGATTTTCAAGAAATATCAAAATGGCCGTATGAGTTGAGTACGGCATTTTGTGAATGATGGAAAAAGGTGAAAATTTCTACTTACCAAGCACCTGTGATTTTCAAGAAATATCAAAATGGCCGTATGATTTGAGTACGGCATTTTGTGAATGATGGAAAAAGGTGAAAATTTCTACTTACCAAGCACCTGTGATTTTCAAGAAATATCAAAATGGCCGTACAAGTTGAGTACGGCATTTTGTGAATGATGGAAAAAGGTGAAAATTTCCACTTACCAAGCACCTATGATTTGTGGAGACTTGGTCAGTGATTTTCAAGAAATATCAAAATGGCCGTATGAGTTGAGTACGGCATTTTGTGAATGATGGAAAAAGGTGAAAATTTCTACTTACCAAGCACCTGTGATTTTCAAGAAATATCAAAATGGCCGTATAAGTTGAGTACGGCATTTTGTGAATGATGGAAAAAGGTGAAAATTTCCACTTACCAAGCACCTATGATTTGTGGAGACTTGGTCAGTGATTTTCAAGAAATATCAAAATGGCCGTATGAGTTGAGTACGGCATTTTGTGAATGATGGAAAAAGGTGAAAATTTCCACTTACCAAGCACCTATGATTTGTGGAGACTTGGTCAGTGATTTTCAAGAAATATCAAAATGGCCGTATGATTTGAGTACGGCATTTTGTGAATGATGGAAAAAGGTGAAAATTTCTACTTACCAAGCACCTGTGATTTTCAAGAAATATCAAAATGGCCGTACAAGTTGAGTACGGCATTTTGTGAATGATGGAAAAAGGTGAAAATTTCCACTTACCAAGCACCTATGATTTGTGGAGACTTGGTCAGTGATTTTCAAGAAATATCAAAATGGCCGTATGAGTTGAGTACGGCATTTTGTGAATGATGGAAAAAGGTGAAAATTTCCACTTACCAAGCACCTGTGATTTTCAAGAAATATCAAAATGGCCGTATAAGTTGAGTACGGCATTTTGTGAATGATGGAAAAAGGTGAAAATTTCTACTTACCAAGCACCTGTGATTTTCAAGAAATATCAAAATGGCCGTATAAGTTGAGTGCGGCATTTTGTGAATGATGGAAAAAGGTGAAAATTTCCACTTACCAAGCACCTATGATTTGTGGAGACTTGGTCAGTGATTTTCAAGAAATATCAAAATGGCCGTATAAGTTGAGTACGGCATTTTGTGAATGATGGAAAAAGGTGAAAATTTCCACTTACCAAGCAGTCAAGCACCTATGATTTGTGGAGACTTGGTCAGTGATTTTCAAGAAATATCAAAATGGCCATATGAGTTGATTACGGCATTTTGTGAATGATGGAAAAAGGTGAAAATTTCTACTTACCAAGCACCTGTGATTTTCAAGAAATATCAAAATGGCCGTATAAGTTGAGTACAGCATTTTGTGAATGATGGAAAAAGGTGAAAATTTCCACTTACCAAGCACCTATGATTTGTGGAGACTTGGTCAGTGATTTTCAAGAAATATCAAAATGGCCGTATAAGTTGAGTACGGCATTTTGTGAATGATGGAAAAAGGTGAAAATTTCCACTTACCAAGCAGTCAAGCACCTATGATTTGTGGAGACTTGGTCAGTGATTTTCAAGAAATATCAAAATGGCCATATGAGTTGATTACGGCATTTTGTGAATGATGGAAAAAGGTGAAAATTTCTACTTACCAAGCACCTGTGATTTTCAAGAAATATCAAAATGGCCGTATAAGTTGAGTACAGCATTTTGTGAATGATGGAAAAAGGTGAAAATTTCCACTTACCAAGCACCTATGATTTGTGGAGACTTGGTCAGTGATTTTCAAGAAATATCAAAATGGCCCTATGAGTTGAGTACGGCATTTTGTGAATGATGGAAAAAGGTGAAAATTTCCACTTACCAAGCACCTATGATTTTCAAGAAATATCAAAATGGCCGTATAAGTTGAGTACGGCATTTTGTGAATGATGGAAAAAGGTGAAAATTTCCACTTACCAAGCACCTATGATTTGTGGAGACTTGGTCAGTGATTTTCAAGAAATATCAAAATGGCCTTATGAGTTGAGTACGGCATTTTGTGAATGATGGAAAAAGGTGAAAATTTCTACTTACCAAGCACCTGTGATTTTCAAGAAATATCAAAATGGCCGTATAAGTTGAGTACGGCATTTTGTGAATGATGGAAAATGGTGAAAATTTCCACCTACCAAGCACCTATGATTTGTGGAGACTTGGTCAGTGATTTTCAAGAAATATCAAAATGGCCCTATGAGTTGAGTACGGCATTTTGTGAATGATGGAAAAAGGTGAAAATTTCCACTTACCAAGCACCTGTGATTTTCAAGAAATATCAAAATGGCCGTATAAGTTGAGTACGGCATTTTGTGAATGATGGAAAAAGGTGAAAATTTCCACTTACCAAGCACCTATGATTTGTGGAGACTTGATCAGTGATTTTCAAGAAATATCAAAATGGCCTCATGAGTTGAGTACGGCATTTTGTGAATGATGGAAAAAGGTGAAAATTTCCACTTACCAAGCACCTATGATTTGTGGAGACTTGGTCAGTGATTTTCAAGAAATATCAAAATGGCCGTATGAGTTGAGTACGGCATTTTGTGAATGATGGAAAAAGGTGAAAATTTCTACTTACCTAGCACCTATGATTTGTGGAGACTTGGTCAGTGATTTTCAAGAAATATCAAAATGGCCGTATGAGTTGAGTACGGCATTTTGTGAATGATGGAAAAAGGTGAAAATTTCTACTTACCAAGCACCTGTGATTTTCAAGAAATATCAAAATGGCCGTATGATTTGAGTACGGCATTTTGTGAATGATGGAAAAAGGTGAAAATTTCTACTTACCAAGCACCTGTGATTTTCAAGAAATATCAAAATGGCCGTACAAGTTGAGTACGGCATTTTGTGAATGATGGAAAAAGGTGAAAATTTCCACTTACCAAGCACCTATGATTTGTGGAGACTTGGTCAGTGATTTTCAAGAAATATCAAAATGGCCGTATGAGTTGAGTACGGCATTTTGTGAATGATGGAAAAAGGTGAAAATTTCTACTTACCAAGCACCTGTGATTTTCAAGAAATATCAAAATGGCCGTATAAGTTGAGTACGGCATTTTGTGAATGATGGAAAAAGGTGAAAATTTCCACTTACCAAGCACCTATGATTTGTGGAGACTTGGTCAGTGATTTTCAAGAAATATCAAAATGGCCGTATGAGTTGAGTACGGCATTTTGTGAATGATGGAAAAAGGTGAAAATTTCCACTTACCAAGCACCTATGATTTGTGGAGACTTGGTCAGTGATTTTCAAGAAATATCAAAATGGCCGTATGATTTGAGTACGGCATTTTGTGAATGATGGAAAAAGGTGAAAATTTCTACTTACCAAGCACCTGTGATTTTCAAGAAATATCAAAATGGCCGTACAAGTTGAGTACGGCATTTTGTGAATGATGGAAAAAGGTGAAAATTTCCACTTACCAAGCACCTATGATTTGTGGAGACTTGGTCAGTGATTTTCAAGAAATATCAAAATGGCCGTATGAGTTGAGTACGGCATTTTGTGAATGATGGAAAAAGGTGAAAATTTCCACTTACCAAGCACCTGTGATTTTCAAGAAATATCAAAATGGCCGTATAAGTTGAGTACGGCATTTTGTGAATGATGGAAAAAGGTGAAAATTTCCACTTACCAAGCACCTGTGATTTTCAAGAAATATCAAAATGGCCGTATATGTTGAGTACGGCATTTTGTGAATGATGGAAAAAGGTGAAAATTTCCACTTACCAAGCACCTATGATTTGTGGAGACTTGGTCAGTGATTTTCAAGAAATATCAAAATGGCCCTATGAGTTGAGTACGGCATTTTGTGAATGATGGAAAAAGGTGAAAATTTCCACTTACCAAGCACCTATGATTTGTGGAGACTTGGTCAGTGATTTTCAAGAAATATCAAAATGGCCGTATGAGTTGAGTACGGCATTTTGTGAATGATGGAAAAAGGTGAAAATTTCTACTTACCAAGCACCTGTGATTTTCAAGAAATATCAAAATGGCCGTATGAGTTGAGTACGGCATTTTGTGAATGATGGAAAAAGGTGAAAATTTCTACTTACCAAGCACCTATGATTTGTGGAGACTTGGTCAGTGATTTTCAAGAAATATCAAAATGGCCGTATGATTTGAGTACGGCATTTTGTGAATGATGGAAAAAGGTGAAAATTTCTACTTACCAAGCACCTGTGATTTTCAAGAAATATCAAAATGGCCGTATAAGTTGAGTACGGCATTTTGTGAATGATGGAAAAAGGTGAAAATTTCCACTTACCAAGCACCTATGATTTGTGGAGACTTGGTCAGTGATTTTCAAGAAATATCAAAATGGCCGTATGAGTTGAGTACGGCATTTTGTGAATGATGGAAAAAGGTGAAAATTTCCACTTACCAAGCACCTATGATTTTCAAGAAATATCAAAATGGCCGTATAAGTTGAGTACGGCATTTTGTGAATGATGGAAAAAGGTGAAAATTTCCACTTACCAAGCACCTATGATTTGTGGAGACTTGGTCAGTGATTTTCAAGAAATATCAAAATGGCCGTATGAGTTGAGTACGGCATTTTGTGAATGATGGAAAAAGGTGAAAATTTCTACTTACCAAGCACCTATGATTTGTGGAGACTTGGTCAGTGATTTTCAAGAAATATCAAAATGGCCGTATGAGTTGAGTACGGCATTTTGTGAATGATGGAAAAAGGTGAAAATTTCTACTTACCAAGCACCTGTGATTTTCAAGAAATATCAAAATGGCCGTAAAAGTTGAGTACGGCATTCTGTGAATGTTGGAAAAAGGTGAAAATTTCCACTTACCAAGCACCTATGATTTGTGGAGACTTGGTCAGTGATTTTCAAGAAATATCAAAATGGCCTTATAAGTTGAGTACGGCATTTTGTGAATGATGGAAAAAATTGAAAATTTCCACTTACCAAGCACCTGTGATTTTCATGAAATATCAAAATGGCCGTATAAGTTGAGTATGGCATTTTGTGAATGATGGAAATAGGTGAAAATTTCCACTTACCAAGCACCTATGATTTGTGGAGACTTGGTCAGTGATTTTCAAGAAATATCAAAATGGCCGTATAAGTTGAGTACGGCATTTTGTGAATGATGGAAAAAGGTGAAAATTTCCACTTACCAAGCACCTATGATTTGTGGAGACTTGGTCAGTGATTTTCAAGAAATATCAAAATGGCCGTATGAGTTGAGTACGGCATTTTGTGAATGATGGAAAAAGGTGAAAATTTCCACATACCAAGCACCTGTGATTTTCAAGAAATATCAAAATGGCCGTATAAGATGAGTACGGCATTTTGTGAATGATGGAAAAAGGTGAAAATTTCCACTCACCAAGCACCTATGATTTGTGGAGACTTGGTCAGTGATTTTCAAGAAATATCAAAATGGCTGTATGAGTTGAGTACGGCATTTTGTGAATGATGGAAAAAGGTGAAAATTTCTACTTACCAAGCACCTATGATTTGTGGAGACTTGGTCAGTGATTTTCAAGAAATATCAAAATGGCCGTATGAGTTGAGTACGGCATTTTGTGAATGATGGAAAAAGGTGAAAATTTCTACTTACCAAGCACCTGTGATTTTCAAGAAATATCAAAATGGCCGTATAAGTTGAGTACGGCATTTTGTGAATGATGGAAAAAGGTGAAAATTTCCACTTACCAAGCACCTATGATTTGTGGAGACTTGGTCAGTGATTTTCAAGAAATATCAAAATGGCCCTATGAGTTGAGTACGGCATTTTGTGAATGATGGAAAAAGGTGAAAATTTCCACTTACCAAGCACCTATGATTTGTGGAGACTTGGTCAGTGATTTTCAAGAAATATCAAAATGGCCGTATGAGTTGAGTACGGCATTTTGTGAATGATGGAAAAAGGTGAAAATTTCTACTTACCAAGCACCTGTGATTTTCAAGAAATATCAAAATGGCCGTATAAGTTGAGTACGGCATTTTGTGAATGATGGAAAAAGGTGAAAATTTCCACTTACCAAGCACCTATGATTTGTGGAGACTTGGTCAGTGATTTTCAAGAAATATCAAAATGGCCCTATGAGTTGAGTACGGCATTTTGTGAATGATGGAAAAAGGTGAAAATTTCCACTTACCAAGCACCTATGATTTGTGGAGACTTGGTCAGTGATTTTCAAGAAATATCAAAATGGCCGTATGAGTTGAGTACGGCATTTTGTGAATGATGGAAAAAGGTGAAAATTTCTACTTACCAAGCACCTATGATTTGTGGAGACTTGGTCAGTGATTTTCAAGAAATATCAAAGGGCTGTATGAGTTGAGTACGGCATTTTGTGAATGATGGAAAAAGGTGAAAATTTCTACTTACCAAGCACCTGTGATTTTCAAGAAATATCAAAATGGCCGTATAAGTTGAGTACGGCATTTTGTGAATGATGGAAAAAGGTGAAAATTTCCACTTACCAAGCACCTATGATTTGTGGAGACTTGGTCAGTGATTTTCAAGAAATATCAAAATGGCCCTATGAGTTGAGTACGGCATTTTGTGAATGATGGAAAAAGGTGAAAATTTCCACTTACCAAGCACCTATGATTTTCAAGAAATATCAAAATGGCCGTATGAGTTGATTACGGCATTTTGTGAATGATGGAAAAAGGTGAAAATTTCTACTTACCAAGCACCTGTGATTTTCAAGAAATATCAAAATGGCCGTATAAGTTGAGTACGGCATTTTGTGAATGATGGAAAAAGGTGAAAATTTCCACTTACCAAGCACCTATGATTTGTGGAGACTTGGTCAGTGATTTTCAAGAAATATCAAAATGGCCGTATGAGTTGAGTACGGCATTTTGTGAATGATGGAAAAAGGTGAAAATTTCCACTTACCAAGCACCTATGATTTGTGGAGACTTGGTCAGTGATTTTCAAGAAATATCAAAATGGCCGTATGAGTTGAGTACGGCATTTTGTGAATGATGGAAAAAGGTGAAAATTTCTACTTACCAAGCACCTATGATTTGTGGAGACTTGGTCAGTGATTTTCAAGAAATATCAAAGGGCTGTATGAGTTGAGTACGGCATTTTGTGAATGATGGAAAAAGGTGAAAATTTCTACTTACCAAGCACCTGTGATTTTCAAGAAATATCAAAATGGCCGTATAAGTTGAGTACGGCATTTTGTGAATGATGGAAAAAGGTGAAAATTTCCACTTACCAAGCACCTATGATTTGTGGAGACTTGGTCAGTGATTTTCAAGAAATATCAAAATGGCCCTATGAGTTGAGTACGGCATTTTGTGAATGATGGAAAAAGGTGAAAATTTCCACTTACCAAGCACCTATGATTTTCAAGAAATATCAAAATGGCCGTATAAGTTGAGTACGGCATTTTGTGAATGATGGAAAAAGGTGAAAATTTCCACTTACCAAGCACCTATGATTTGTGGAGACTTGGTCAGTGATTTTCAAGAAATATCAAAATGGCCGTATGAGTTGGGTACGGCATTTTGTGAATGATGGAAAAAGGTGAAAATTTCCACTTACCAAGCACCTGTGATTTTCAAGAAATATCAAAATGGCCGTATAAGTTGAGTACGGCATTTTGTGAATGATGGAAAAAGGTGAAAATTTCCACTTACCAAGCACCTATGATTTGTGGAGACTTGATCAGTGATTTTCAAGAAATATCAAAATGGCCCTATGAGTTGAGTACGGCATTTTGTGAATGATGGAAAAAGGTGAAAATTTCCACTTACCAAGCACCTATGATTTGTGGAGACTTGGTCAGTGATTTTCAAGAAATATCAAAATGGCCGTATGAGTTGAGTACGGCATTTTGTGAATGATGGAAAAAGGTGAAAATTTCTACTTACCAAGCACCTATGATTTGTGGAGACTTGGTCAGTGATTTTCAAGAAATATCAAAATGGCCATATGAGTTGAGTACGGCATTTTGTGAATGATGGAAAAAGGTGAAAATTTCTACTTACCAAGCACCTGTGATTTTCAAGAAATATCAAAATGGCCGTATAAGTTGAGTACGGCATTTTGTGAATGATGGAAAAAGGTGAAAATTTCCACTTACCAAGCACCTATGATTTGTGGAGACTTGGTCAGTGATTTTCAAGAAATATCAAAATGGCCCTATGAGTTGAGTACGGCATTTTGTGAATGATGGAAAAAGGTGAAAATTTCCACTTACCAAGCACCTATGATTTGTGGAGACTTGGTCAGTGATTTTCAAGAAATATCAAAATGGCCGTATGAGTTGAGTACGGCATTTTGTGAATGATGGAAAAAGGTGAAAATTTCTACTTACCAAGCACCTGTGATTTTCAAGAAATATCAAAATGGCCGTATAAGTTGAGTACGGCATTTTGTGAATGATGGAAAAAGGTGAAAATTTCCACTTACCAAGCACCTATGATTTGTGGAGACTTGGTCAGTGATTTTCAAGAAATATCAAAATGGCCCTATGAGTTGAGTACGGCATTTTGTGAATGATGGAAAAAGGTGAAAATTTCCACTTACCAAGCACCTATGATTTGTGGAGACTTGGTCAGTGATTTTCAAGAAATATCAAAATGGCCGTATGAGTTGAGTACGGCATTTTGTGAATGATGGAAAAAGGTGAAAATTTCTACTTACCAAGCACCTATGATTTGTGGAGACTTGGTCAGTGATTTTCAAGAAATATCAAAGGGCTGTATGAGTTGAGTACGGCATTTTGTGAATGATGGAAAAAGGTGAAAATTTCTACTTACCAAGCACCTGTGATTTTCAAGAAATATCAAAATGGCCGTATAAGTTGAGTACGGCATTTTGTGAATGATGGAAAAAGGTGAAAATTTCCACTTACCAAGCACCTATGATTTGTGGAGACTTGGTCAGTGATTTTCAAGAAATATCAAAATGGCCCTATGAGTTGAGTACGGCATTTTGTGAATGATGGAAAAAGGTGAAAATTTCCACTTACCAAGCACCTATGATTTTCAAGAAATATCAAAATGGCCGTATGAGTTGATTACGGCATTTTGTGAATGATGGAAAAAGGTGAAAATTTCTACTTACCAAGCACCTGTGATTTTCAAGAAATATCAAAATGGCCGTATAAGTTGAGTACGGCATTTTGTGAATGATGGAAAAAGGTGAAAATTTCCACTTACCAAGCACCTATGATTTGTGGAGACTTGGTCAGTGATTTTCAAGAAATATCAAAATGGCCGTATGAGTTGAGTACGGCATTTTGTGAATGATGGAAAAAGGTGAAAATTTCCACTTACCAAGCACCTATGATTTGTGGAGACTTGGTCAGTGATTTTCAAGAAATATCAAAATGGCCGTATGAGTTGAGTACGGCATTTTGTGAATGATGGAAAAAGGTGAAAATTTCTACTTACCAAGCACCTATGATTTGTGGAGACTTGGTCAGTGATTTTCAAGAAATATCAAAGGGCTGTATGAGTTGAGTACGGCATTTTGTGAATGATGGAAAAAGGTGAAAATTTCTACTTACCAAGCACCTGTGATTTTCAAGAAATATCAAAATGGCCGTATAAGTTGAGTACGGCATTTTGTGAATGATGGAAAAAGGTGAAAATTTCCACTTACCAAGCACCTATGATTTGTGGAGACTTGGTCAGTGATTTTCAAGAAATATCAAAATGGCCCTATGAGTTGAGTACGGCATTTTGTGAATGATGGAAAAAGGTGAAAATTTCCACTTACCAAGCACCTATGATTTTCAAGAAATATCAAAATGGCCGTATAAGTTGAGTACGGCATTTTGTGAATGATGGAAAAAGGTGAAAATTTCCACTTACCAAGCACCTATGATTTGTGGAGACTTGGTCAGTGATTTTCAAGAAATATCAAAATGGCCGTATGAGTTGGGTACGGCATTTTGTGAATGATGGAAAAAGGTGAAAATTTCCACTTACCAAGCACCTGTGATTTTCAAGAAATATCAAAATGGCCGTATAAGTTGAGTACGGCATTTTGTGAATGATGGAAAAAGGTGAAAATTTCCACTTACCAAGCACCTATGATTTGTGGAGACTTGATCAGTGATTTTCAAGAAATATCAAAATGGCCCTATGAGTTGAGTACGGCATTTTGTGAATGATGGAAAAAGGTGAAAATTTCCACTTACCAAGCACCTATGATTTGTGGAGACTTGGTCAGTGATTTTCAAGAAATATCAAAATGGCCGTATGAGTTGAGTACGGCATTTTGTGAATGATGGAAAAAGGTGAAAATTTCTACTTACCAAGCACCTATGATTTGTGGAGACTTGGTCAGTGATTTTCAAGAAATATCAAAATGGCCATATGAGTTGAGTACGGCATTTTGTGAATGATGGAAAAAGGTGAAAATTTCTACTTACCAAGCACCTGTGATTTTCAAGAAATATCAAAATGGCCGTATAAGTTGAGTACGGCATTTTGTGAATGATGGAAAAAGGTGAAAATTTCCACTTACCAAGCACCTATGATTTGTGGAGACTTGGTCAGTGATTTTCAAGAAATATCAAAATGGCCCTATGAGTTGAGTACGGCATTTTGTGAATGATGGAAAAAGGTGAAAATTTCCACTTACCAAGCACCTATGATTTGTGGAGACTTGGTCAGTGATTTTCAAGAAATATCAAAATGGCCTTATGAGTTAGTACGGCATTTTGTGAATGATGGAAAAAGGTGAAAATTTCCACTTACCAAGCACCTGTGATTTTCAAGAAATATCAAAATGGCCGTATAAGTTGAGTACGGCATTTTGTGAATGATGGAAAAAGGTGAAAATTTCCACTTACCAAGCACCTATGATTTGTGGAGACTTGATCAGTGATTTTCAAGAAATATCAAAATGGCCCTATGAGTTGAGTACTGCATTTTGTGAATGATGGAAAAAGGTGAAAATTTCTACTTACCAAGCACCTGTGATTTTCAAGAAATATCAAAATGGCCGTATAAGTTGAGTACGGCATTTTGTGAATGATGGAAAAAGGTGAAAATTTCCACTTACCAAGCACCTATGATTTGTGGAGACTTGGTCAGTGATTTTCAAGAAATATCATAATTGCCTTATGAGTTAGTACGGCATTTTGTGAATGATGGAAAAAGGTGAAAATTTCCACTTACCAAGCACCTGTGATTTTCAAGAAATATCAAAATGGCCGTATAAGTTGAGTACGGCATTTTGTGAATGATGGAAAAAGGTGAAAATTTCCACTTACCAAGCACCTATGATTTGTGGAGACTTGATCAGTGATTTTCAAGAAATATCAGAATGGCCCTATGAGTTGAGTACAGCATTTTGTGAATGATGGAAAAAGGTGAAAATTTCCACTTACCAAGCACCTATGATTTGTGGAGACTTGGTCAGTGATTTTCAAGAAATATCAAAATGGCCGTATGAGTTGAGTACGGCATTTTGTGAATGATGGAAAAAGGTGAAAATTTCTACTTACCAAGCACCTATGATTTGTGGAGACTTGGTCAGTGATTTTCAAGAAATATCAAAATGGCCCTATGAGTTGAGTACAGCATTTTGTGAATGATGGAAAAAGGTGAAAATTTCCACTTACCAAGCACCTATGATTTGTGGAGACTTGGTCAGTGATTTTCAAGAAATATCAAAATGGCCGTATGAGTTGAGTACGGCATTTTGTGAATGATGGAAAAAGGTGAAAATTTCCACTTACCAAGCACCTATGATTTGTGGAGACTTGGTCAGTGATTTTCAAGAAATATCAAAATGGCCGTATGAGTTGAGTACGGCATTTTGTGAATGATGGAAAAAGGTGAAAATTTCCACATACCAAGCACCTGTGATTTTCAAGAAATATCAAAATGGCCGTATAAGATGAGTACGGCATTTTGTGAATGATGGAAAAAGGTGAAAATTTCCACTCACCAAGCACCTATGATTTGTGGAGACTTGGTCAGTGATTTTCAAGAAATATCAAAATGGCTGTATGAGTTGAGTACGGCATTTTGTGAATGATGGAAAAAGGTGAAAATTTCTACTTACCAAGCACCTATGATTTGTGGAGACTTGGTCAGTGATTTTCAAGAAATATCAAAATGGCCGTATGAGTTGAGTACGGCATTTTGTGAATGATGGAAAAAGGTGAAAATTTCTACTTACCAAGCACCTGTGATTTTCAAGAAATATCAAAATGGCCGTATATGTTGAGTACGGCATTTTGTGAATGATGGAAAAAGGTGAAAATTTCCACTTACCAAGCACCTATGATTTGTGGAGACTTGGTCAGTGATTTTCAAGAAATATCAAAATGGCCCTATGAGTTGAGTACGGCATTTTGTGAATGATGGAAAAAGGTGAAAATTTCCACTTACCAAGCACCTATGATTTGTGGAGACTTGGTCAGTGATTTTCAAGAAATATCAAAATGGCCGTATGAGTTGAGTACGGCATTTTGTGAATGATGGAAAAAGGTGAAAATTTCTACTTACCAAGCACCTGTGATTTTCAAGAAATATCAAAATGGCCGTATGAGTTGAGTACGGCATTTTGTGAATGATGGAAAAAGGTGAAAATTTCTACTTACCAAGCACCTATGATTTGTGGAGACTTGGTCAGTGATTTTCAAGAAATATCAAAATGGCCGTATGATTTGAGTACGGCATTTTGTGAATGATGGAAAAAGGTGAAAATTTCTACTTACCAAGCACCTGTGATTTTCAAGAAATATCAAAATGGCCGTATAAGTTGAGTACGGCATTTTGTGAATGATGGAAAAAGGTGAAAATTTCCACTTACCAAGCACCTATGATTTGTGGAGACTTGGTCAGTGATTTTCAAGAAATATCAAAATGGCCGTATGAGTTGAGTACGGCATTTTGTGAATGATGGAAAAAGGTGAAAATTTCCACTTACCAAGCACCTATGATTTTCAAGAAATATCAAAATGGCCGTATAAGTTGAGTACGGCATTTTGTGAATGATGGAAAAAGGTGAAAATTTCCACTTACCAAGCACCTATGATTTGTGGAGACTTGGTCAGTGATTTTCAAGAAATATCAAAATGGCCGTATGAGTTGAGTACGGCATTTTGTGAATGATGGAAAAAGGTGAAAATTTCTACTTACCAAGCACCTGTGATTTTCAAGAAATATCAAAATGGCCGTAAAAGTTGAGTACGGCATTCTGTGAATGTTGGAAAAAGGTGAAAATTTCCACTTACCAAGCACCTATGATTTGTGGAGACTTGGTCAGTGATTTTCAAGAAATATCAAAATGGCCGTATAAGTTGAGTACGGCATTTTGTGAATGATGGAAAAAATTGAAAATTTCCACTTACCAAGCACCTGTGATTTTCATGAAATATCAAAATGGCCGTATAAGTTGAGTATGGCATTTTGTGAATGATGGAAAAAGGTGAAAATTTCCACTTACCAAGCACCTATGATTTGTGGAGACTTGGTCAGTGATTTTCAAGAAATATCAAAATGGCCGTATAAGTTGAGTACGGCATTTTGTGAATGATGGAAAAAGGTGAAAATTTCCACTTACCAAGCACCTATGATTTGTGGAGACTTGGTCAGTGATTTTCAAGAAATATCAAAATGGCCGTATGAGTTGAGTACGGCATTTTGTGAATGATGGAAAAAGGTGAAAATTTCCACATACCAAGCACCTGTGATTTTCAAGAAATATCAAAATGGCCGTATAAGATGAGTACGGCATTTTGTGAATGATGGAAAAAGGTGAAAATTTCCACTCACCAAGCACCTATGATTTGTGGAGACTTGGTCAGTGATTTTCAAGAAATATCAAAATGGCTGTATGAGTTGAGTACGGCATTTTGTGAATGATGGAAAAAGGTGAAAATTTCTACTTACCAAGCACCTATGATTTGTGGAGACTTGGTCAGTGATTTTCAAGAAATATCAAAATGGCCGTATGAGTTGAGTACGGCATTTTGTGAATGATGGAAAAAGGTGAAAATTTCTACTTACCAAGCACCTGTGATTTTCAAGAAATATCAAAATGGCCGTATAAGTTGAGTACGGCATTTTGTGAATGATGGAAAAAGGTGAAAATTTCCACTTACCAAGCACCTATGATTTGTGGAGACTTGGTCAGTGATTTTCAAGAAATATCAAAATGGCCCTATGAGTTGAGTACGGCATTTTGTGAATGATGGAAAAAGGTGAAAATTTCCACTTACCAAGCACCTATGATTTGTGGAGACTTGGTCAGTGATTTTCAAGAAATATCAAAATGGCCTTATGAGTTAGTACGGCATTTTGTGAATGATGGAAAAAGGTGAAAATTTCCACTTACCAAGCACCTGTGATTTTCAAGAAATATCAAAATGGCCGTATAAGTTGAGTACGGCATTTTGTGAATGATGGAAAAAGGTGAAAATTTCCACTTACCAAGCACCTATGATTTGTGGAGACTTGATCAGTGATTTTCAAGAAATATCAAAATGGCCCTATGAGTTGAGTACTGCATTTTGTGAATGATGGAAAAAGGTGAAAATTTCTACTTACCAAGCACCTGTGATTTTCAAGAAATATCAAAATGGCCGTATAAGTTGAGTACGGCATTTTGTGAATGATGGAAAAAGGTGAAAATTTCCACTTACCAAGCACCTATGATTTGTGGAGACTTGGTCAGTGATTTTCAAGAAATATCATAATTGCCTTATGAGTTAGTACGGCATTTTGTGAATGATGGAAAAAGGTGAAAATTTCCACTTACCAAGCACCTGTGATTTTCAAGAAATATCAAAATGGCCGTATAAGTTGAGTACGGCATTTTGTGAATGATGGAAAAAGGTGAAAATTTCCACTTACCAAGCACCTATGATTTGTGGAGACTTGGTCAGTGATTTTCAAGAAATATCAAAATGGCGGTATGAGTTGAGTACGGCATTTTGTGAATGATGGAAAAAGGTGAAAATTTCTACTTACCAAGCACCTATGATTTGTGGAGACTTGGTCAGTGATTTTCAAGAAATATCAAAATGGCCCTATGAGTTGAGTACAGCATTTTGTGAATGATGGAAAAAGGTGAAAATTTCCACTTACCAAGCACCTATGATTTGTGGAGACTTGGTCAGTGATTTTCAAGAAATATCAAAATGGCCGTATGAGTTGAGTACGGCATTTTGTGAATGATGGAAAAAATTGAAAATTTCCACTTACCAAGCACCTGTGATTTTCATGAAATATCAAAATGGCCGTATAAGTTGAGTACGGCATTTTGTGAATGATGGAAAAAGGTGAAAATTTCCACTTACCAAGCACCTATGATTTGTGGAGACTTGGTCAGTGATTTTCAAGAAATATCAAAATGGCCGTATAAGTTGAGTACGGCATTTTGTGAATGATGGAAAAAGGTGAAAATTTCCACTTACCAAGCACCTATGATTTGTGGAGACTTGGTCAGTGATTTTCAAGAAATATCAAAATGGCCGTATGAGTTGAGTACGGCATTTTGTGAATGATGGAAAAAGGTGAAAATTTCCACATACCAAGCACCTGTGATTTTCAAGAAATATCAAAATGGCCGTATAAGATGAGTACGGCATTTTGTGAATGATGGAAAAAGGTGAAAATTTCCACTCACCAAGCACCTATGATTTGTGGAGACTTGGTCAGTGATTTTCAAGAAATATCAAAATGGCTGTATGAGTTGAGTACGGCATTTTGTGAATGATGGAAAAAGGTGAAAATTTCTACTTACCAAGCACCTATGATTTGTGGAGACTTGGTCAGTGATTTTCAAGAAATATCAAAATGGCCGTATGAGTTGAGTACGGCATTTTGTGAATGATGGAAAAAGGTGAAAATTTCTACTTACCAAGCACCTGTGATTTTCAAGAAATATCAAAATGGCCGTATATGTTGAGTACGGCATTTTGTGAATGATGGAAAAAGGTGAAAATTTCCACTTACCAAGCACCTATGATTTGTGGAGACTTGGTCAGTGATTTTCAAGAAATATCAAAATGGCCCTATGAGTTGAGTACGGCATTTTGTGAATGATGGAAAAAGGTGAAAATTTCCACTTACCAAGCACCTATGATTTGTGGAGACTTGGTCAGTGATTTTCAAGAAATATCAAAATGGTCGTATGAGTTGAGTACGGCATTTTGTGAATGATGGAAAAAGGTGAAAATTTCTACTTACCAAGCACCTGTGATTTTCAAGAAATATCAAAATGGCCGTATGAGTTGAGTACGGCATTTTGTGAATGATGGAAAAAGGTGAAAATTTCTACTTACCAAGCACCTATGATTTGTGGAGACTTGGTCAGTGATTTTCAAGAAATATCAAAATGGCCGTATGATTTGAGTACGGCATTTTGTGAATGATGGAAAAAGGTGAAAATTTCTACTTACCAAGCACCTGTGATTTTCAAGAAATATCAAAATGGCCGTATAAGTTGAGTACGGCATTTTGTGAATGATGGAAAAAGGTGAAAATTTCCACTTACCAAGCACCTATGATTTGTGGAGACTTGGTCAGTGATTTTCAAGAAATATCAAAATGGCCGTATGAGTTGAGTACGGCATTTTGTGAATGATGGAAAAAGGTGAAAATTTCCACTTACCAAGCACCTGTGATTTTCAAGAAATATCAAAATGGCCGTATAAGTTGAGTACGGCATTTTGTGAATGATGGAAAAAGGTGAAAATTTCCACTTACCAAGCACCTATGATTTGTGGAGACTTGGTCAGTGATTTTCAAGAAATATCAAAATGGCCGTATGAGTTGAGTACGGCATTTTGTGAATGATGGAAAAAGGTGAAAATTTCCACATACCAAGCACCTGTGATTTTCAAGAAATATCAAAATGGCCGTATAAGATGAGTACGGCATTTTGTGAATGATGGAAAAAGGTGAAAATTTCCACTCACCAAGCACCTATGATTTGTGGAGACTTGGTCAGTGATTTTCAAGAAATATCAAAATGGCTGTATGAGTTGAGTACGGCATTTTGTGAATGATGGAAAAAGGTGAAAATTTCTACTTACCAAGCACCTATGATTTGTGGAGACTTGGTCAGTGATTTTCAAGAAATATCAAAATGGCCGTATGAGTTGAGTACGGCATTTTGTGAATGATGGAAAAAGGTGAAAATTTCTACTTACCAAGCACCTGTGATTTTCAAGAAATATCAAAATGGCCGTATAAGTTGAGTACGGCATTTTGTGAATGATGGAAAAAGGTGAAAATTTCCACTTACCAAGCACCTATGATTTGTGGAGACTTGGTCAGTGATTTTCAAGAAATATCAAAATGGCCCTATGAGTTGAGTACGGCATTTTGTGAATGATGGAAAAAGGTGAAAATTTCCACTTACCAAGCACCTATGATTTGTGGAGACTTGGTCAGTGATTTTCAAGAAATATCAAAATGGCCGTATGAGTTGAGTACGGCATTTTGTGAATGATGGAAAAAGGTGAAAATTTCTACTTACCAAGCACCTGTGATTTTCAAGAAATATCAAAATGGCCGTATAAGTTGAGTACGGCATTTTGTGAATGATGGAAAAAGGTGAAAATTTCCACTTACCAAGCACCTATGATTTGTGGAGACTTGGTCAGTGATTTTCAAGAAATATCAAAATGGCCCTATGAGTTGAGTACAGCATTTTGTGAATGATGGAAAAAGGTGAAAATTTCCACTTACCAAGCACCTATGATTTTCAAGAAATATCAAAATGGCCGTATAAGTTGAGTACGGCATTTTGTGAATGATGGAAAAAGGTGAAAATTTCCACTTACCAAGCACCTATGATTTGTGGAGACTTGGTCAGTGATTTTCAAGAAATATCAAAATGGCCGTATGAGTTGGGTACGGCATTTTGTGAATGATGGAAAAAGGTGAAAATTTCCACTTACCAAGCACCTGTGATTTTCAAGAAATATCAAAATGGCCGTATAAGTTGAGTACGGCATTTTGTGAATGATGGAAAAAGGTGAAAATTTCCACTTACCAAGCACCTATGATTTGTGGAGACTTGATCAGTGATTTTCAAGAAATATCAAAATGGCCCTATGAGTTGAGTACGGCATTTTGTGAATGATGGAAAAAGGTGAAAATTTCCACTTACCAAGCACCTATGATTTGTGGAGACTTGGTCAGTGATTTTCAAGAAATATCAAAATGGCCGTATGAGTTGAGTACGGCATTTTGTGAATGATGGAAAAAGGTGAAAATTTCTACTTACCAAGCACCTATGATTTGTGGAGACTTGGTCAGTGATTTTCAAGAAATATCAAAATGGCCATATGAGTTGAGTACAGCATTTTGTGAATGATGGAAAAAGGTGAAAATTTCTACTTACCAAGCACCTGTGATTTTCAAGAAATATCAAAATGGCCGTATAAGTTGAGTACGGCATTTTGTGAATGATGGAAAAAGGTGAAAATTTCCACTTACCAAGCACCTATGATTTGTGGAGACTTGGTCAGTGATTTTCAAGAAATATCAAAATGGCCCTATGAGTTGAGTACGGCATTTTGTGAATGATGGAAAAAGGTGAAAATTTCCACTTACCAAGCACCTATGATTTGTGGAGACTTGGTCAGTGATTTTCAAGAAATATCAAAATGGCCTTATGAGTTAGTACGGCATTTTGTGAATGATGGAAAAAGGTGAAAATTTCCACTTACCAAGCACCTGTGATTTTCAAGAAATATCAAAATGGCCGTATAAGTTGAGTACGGCATTTTGTGAATGATGGAAAAAGGTGAAAATTTCCACTTACCAAGCACCTATGATTTGTGGAGACTTGATCAGTGATTTTCAAGAAATATCAAAATGGCCCTATGAGTTGAGTACTGCATTTTGTGAATGATGGAAAAAGGTGAAAATTTCTACTTACCAAGCACCTGTGATTTTCAAGAAATATCAAAATGGCCGTATAAGTTGAGTACGGCATTTTGTGAATGATGGAAAAAGGTGAAAATTTCCACTTACCAAGCACCTATGATTTGTGGAGACTTGGTCAGTGATTTTCAAGAAATATCATAATTGCCTTATGAGTTAGTATGGCATTTTGTGAATGATGGAAAAAGGTGAAAATTTCCACTTACCAAGCACCTGTGATTTTCAAGAAATATCAAAATGGCCGTATAAGTTGAGTACGGCATTTTGTGAATGATGGAAAAAGGTGAAAATTTCCACTTACCAAGCACCTATGATTTGTGGAGACTTGATCAGTGATTTTCAAGAAATATCAAAATGGCCCTATGAGTTGAGTACAGCATTTTGTGAATGATGGAAAAAGGTGAAAATTTCCACTTACCAAGCACCTATGATTTGTGGAGACTTGGTCAGTGATTTTCAAGAAATATCAAAATGGCCGTATGAGTTGAGTACGGCATTTTGTGAATGATGGAAAAAGGTGAAAATTTCTACTTACCAAGCACCTATGATTTGTGGAGACTTGGTCAGTGATTTTCAAGAAATATCAAAATGGCCCTATGAGTTGAGTACAGCATTTTGTGAATGATGGAAAAAGGTGAAAATTTCCACTTACCAAGCACCTATGATTTGTGGAGACTTGGTCAGTGATTTTCAAGAAATATCAAAATGGCCCTATGAGTTGAGTACGGCATTTTGTGAATGATGGAAAAAGGTGAAAATTTCCACTTACCAAGCACCTATGATTTTCAAGAAATATCAAAATGGCCGTATAAGTTGAGTACGGCATTTTGTGAATGATGGAAAAAGGTGAAAATTTCCACTTACCAAGCACCTATGATTTGTGGAGACTTGGTCAGTGATTTTCAAGAAATATCAAAATGGCCGTATGAGTTGGGTACGGCATTTTGTGAATGATGGAAAAAGGTGAAAATTTCCACTTACCAAGCACCTGTGATTTTCAAGAAATATCAAAATGGCAGTATAAGTTGAGTACGGCATTTTGTGAATGATGGAAAAAGGTGAAAATTTCCACTTACCAAGCACCTATGATTTGTGGAGACTTGGTCAGTGATTTTCAAGAAATATCAAAATGGCCCTATGAGTTGAGTACGGCATTTTGTGAATGATGGAAAAAGGTGAAAATTTCCACTTACCAAGCACCTATGATTTGTGGAGACTTGGTCAGTGATTTTCAAGAAATATCAAAATGGCCGTATGAGTTGAGTACGGCATTTTGTGAATGATGGAAAAAGGTGAAAATTTCTACTTACCAAGCACCTATGATTTGTGGAGACTTGGTCAGTGATTTTCAAGAAATATCAAAATGGCCGTATGAGTTGAGTACGGCATTTTGTGAATGATGGAAAAAGGTGAAAATTTCTACTTACCAAGCACCTGTGATTTTCAAGAAATATCAAAATGGCCGTATAAGTTGAGTACGGCATTTTGTGAATGATGGAAAAAGGTGAAAATTTCCACTTACCAAGCACCTATGATTTGTGGAGACTTGGTCAGTGATTTTCAAGAAATATCAAAATGGCCCTATGAGTTGAGTACGGCATTTTGTGAATGATGGAAAAAGGTGAAAATTTCCACTTACCAAGCACCTATGATTTGTGGAGACTTGGTCAGTGATTTTCAAGAAATATCAAAATGGCCTTATGAGTTAGTACGGCATTTTGTGAATGATGGAAAAAGGTGAAAATTTCCACTTACCAAGCACCTGTGATTTTCAAGAAATATCAAAATGGCCGTATAAGTTGAGTACGGCATTTTGTGAATGATGGAAAAAGGTGAAAATTTCCACTTACCAAGCACCTATGATTTGTGGAGACTTGATCAGTGATTTTCAAGAAATATCAAAATGGCCCTATGAGTTGAGTACTGCATTTTGTGAATGATGGAAAAAGGTGAAAATTTCTACTTACCAAGCACCTGTGATTTTCAAGAAATATCAAAATGGCCGTATAAGTTGAGTACAGCATTTTGTGAATGATGGAAAAAGGTGAAAATTTCCACTTACCAAGCACCTATGATTTGTGGAGACTTGGTCAGTGATTTTCAAGAAATATCGAAATTGCCTTATGAGTTAGTATGGCATTTTGTGAATGATGGAAAAAGGTGAAAATTTCCACTTACCAAGCACCTGTGATTTTCAAGAAATATCAAAATGGCCGTATAAGTTGAGTACGGCATTTTGTGAATGATGGAAAAAGGTGAAAATTTCCACTTACCAAGCACCTATGATTTGTGGAGACTTGATCAGTGATTTTCAAGAAATATCAAAATGGCCCTATGAGTTGAGTACGGCATTTTGTGAATGATGGAAAAAGGTGAAAATTTCCACTTACCAAGCACCTATGATTTGTGGAGACTTGGTCAGTGATTTTCAAGAAATATCAAAATGGCCGTATGAGTTGAGTACGGCATTTTGTGAATGATGGAAAAAGGTGAAAATTTCTACTTACCAAGCACCTATGATTTGTGGAGACTTGGTCAGTGATTTTCAAGAAATATCAAAATGGCCTATGAGTTGAGTACGGCATTTTGTGAATGATGGAAAAAGGTGAAAATTTCTACTTACCAAGCACCTGTGATTCTCAAGAAATATCAAAATGGCCGTATAAGTTGAGTACGGCATTTTGTGAATGATGGAAAAAGGTGAAAATTTCCACTTACCAAGCACCTATGATTTGTGGAGACTTGGTCAGTGATTTTCAAGAAATATCAAAATGGCCCTATGAGTTGAGTACGGCATTTTGTGAATGATGGAAAAAGGTGAAAATTTCCACTTACCAAGCACCTATGATTTGTGGAGACTTGGTCAGTGATTTTCAAGAAATATCAAAATGGCCGTATGAGTTGAGTACGGCATTTTGTGAATGATGGAAAAAGGTGAAAATTTCCACTTACCAAGCACCTATGATTTGTGGAGACTTGGTCAGTGATTTTCAAGAAATATCAAAATGGCCATATAAGTTGAGTATGGCATTTTGTGAATGATGGAAAAAGGTGAAAATTTCCACTTACCAAGCACCTATGATTTGTGGAGACTTGGTCAGTGATTTTCAAGAAATATCAAAATGGCCGTATAAGTTGAGTATGGCATTTTGTGAATGATGGAAAAAGGTGAAAATTTCCACTTACCAAGCACCTATGATTTTCAAGAAATATCAAAATGGCCGTATAAGTTGAGTACGGCATTTTGTGAATGATGGAAAAAGGTGAAAATTTCCACTTACCAAGCACCTATGATTTGTGGAGACTTGATCAGTGATTTTCAAGAAATATCAAAATGGCCCTATGAGTTGAGTACGGCATTTTGTGAATGATGGAAAAAGGTGAAAATTTCCACTTACCAAGCACCTATGATTTGTGGAGACTTGGTCAGTGATTTTCAAGAAATATCAAAATGGCCGTATGAGTTGAGTACGGCATTTTGTGAATGATGGAAAAAGGTGAAAATTTCCACTTACCAAGCACCTATGATTTGTGGAGACTTGGTCAGTGATTTTCAAGAAATATCAAAATGGCCGTATGAGTTGAGTACTGCATTTTGTGAATGATGGAAAAAGGTGAAAATTTCTACTTACCAAGCACCTGTGATTCTCAAGAAATATCAAAATGGCCGTATAAGTTGAGTACGGCATTTTGTGAATGATGGAAAAAGGTGAAAATTTCCACTTACCAAGCACCTATGATTTGTGGAGACTTGGTCAGTGATTTTCAAGAAATATCAAAATGGCCCTATGAGTTGAGTACGGCATTTTGTGAATGATGGAAAAAGGTGAAAATTTCCACTTACCAAGCACCTATGATTTGTGGAGACTTGGTCAGTGATTTTCAAGAAATATCAAAATGGCCCTATGAGTTGAGTACGGCATTTTGTGAATGATGGAAAAAGGTGAAAATTTCCACTTACCAAGCACCTATGATTTGTGGAGACTTGGTCAGTGATTTTCAAGAAATATCAAAATGGCCATATAAGTTGAGTATGGCATTTTGTGAATGATGGAAAAAGGTGAAAATTTCCACTTACCAAGCACCTATGATTTGTGGAGACTTGGTCAGTGATTTTCAAGAAATATCAAAATGGCCGTATAAGTTGAGTATGGCATTTTGTGAATGATGGAAAAAGGTGAAAATTTCCACTTACCAAGCACCTATGATTTTCAAGAAATATCAAAATGGCCGTATAAGTTGAGTACGGCATTTTGTGAATGATGGAAAAAGGTGAAAATTTCCACTTACCAAGCACCTATGATTTGTGGAGACTTGGTCAGTGATTTTCAAGAAATATCAAAATGGCCGTATGAGTTGAGTACGGCATTTTGTGAATGATGGAAAAAGGTGAAAATTTCTACTTACCAAGCACCTGTGATTTTCAAGAAATATCAAAATGGCCGTATAAGTTGAGTACGGCATTTTGTGAATGATGGAAAATGGTGAAAATTTCTTCCTACCAAGCACCTATGATTTGTGGAGACTTGGTCAGTGATTTTCAAGAAATATCAAAATTGCCTTATGAGTTAGTACGGCATTTTGTGAATGATGGAAAAAGGTGAAAATTTCCACTTACCAAGCACCTGTGATTTTCAAGAAATATCAAAATGGCCGTATAAGTTGAGTACGGCATTTTGTGAATGATGGAAAAAGGTGAAAATTTCCACTTACCAAGCACCTATGATTTGTGGAGACTTGATCAGTGATTTTCAAGAAATATCAAAATGGCCCTATGAGTTGAGTACGGCATTTTGTGAATGATGGAAAAAGGTGAAAATTTCCACTTACCAAGCACCTATGATTTGTGGAGACTTGGTCAGTGATTTTCAAGAAATTTCAAAATGGCCGTATGAGTTGAGTACGGCATTTTGTGAATGATGGAAAAAGGTGAAAATTTCTACTTACCAAGCACCTATGATTTGTGGAGACTTGGTCAGTGATTTTCAAGAAATATCAAAATGGCCGTATGAGTTGAGTACGGCATTTTGTGAATGATGGAAAAAGGTGAAAATTTCCACTTACCAAGCACCTATGATTTGTGGAGACTTGGTCAGTGATTTTCAAGAAATATCAAAATGGCCATATAAGTTGAGTATGGCATTTTGTGAATGATGGAAAAAGGTGAAAATTTCCACTTACCAAGCACCTATGATTTGTGGAGACTTGGTCAGTGATTTTCAAGAAATATCAAAATGGCTGTATAAGTTGAGTATGGCATTTTGTGAATGATGGAAAAAGGTGAAAATTTCCACTTACCAAGCACCTATGATTTTCAAGAAATATCAAAATGGCCGTATAAGTTGAGTACGGCATTTTGTGAATGATGGAAAAAGGTGAAAATTTCCACTTACCAAGCACCTATGATTTGTGGAGACTTGGTCAGTGATTTTCAAGAAATATCAAAATGGCAGTATGAGTTGAGTACGGCATTTTGTGAATGATGGAAAAAGGTGAAAATTTCTACTTACCAAGCACCTGTGATTTTCAAGAAATATCAAAATGGCCGTATAAGTTGAGTACGGCATTTTGTGAATGATGGAAAAAGGTGAAAATTTCTACTTACCAAGCACCTGTGATTTTCAAGAAATATCAAAATGGCCGTATAAGTTGAGTACGGCATTTTGTGAATGATGGAAAAAGGTGAAAATTTCCACTTACCAAGCACCTATGATTTGTGGAGACTTGGTCAGTGATTTTCAAGAAATATCAAAATGGCCATATAAGTTGAGTATGGCATTTTGTGAATGATGGAAAAAGGTGAAAATTTCCACTTACCAAGCACCTATGATTTGTGGAGACTTGGTCAGTGATTTTCAAGAAATATCAAAATGGCCCTATGAGTTGAGTACGGCATTTTGTGAATGATGGAAAATGGTGAAAATTTCTTCCTACCAAGCACCTATGATTTGTGGAGACTTGGTCAGTGATTTTCAAGAAATATCAAAATTGCCTTATGAGTTAGTACGGCATTTTGTGAATGATGGAAAAAGGTGAAAATTTCCACTTACCAAGCACCTGTGATTTTCAAGAAATATCAAAATGGCCGTATAAGTTGAGTACGGCATTTTGTGAATGATGGAAAAAGGTGAAAATTTCCACTTACCAAGCACCTATGATTTGTGGAGACTTGATCAGTGATTTTCAAGAAATATCAAAATGGCCCTATGAGTTGAGTACGGCATTTTGTGAATGATGGAAAAAGGTGAAAATTTCCACTTACCAAGCACCTATGATTTGTGGAGACTTGGTCAGTGATTTTCAAGAAATTTCAAAATGGCTGTATGAGTTGAGTACGGCATTTTGTGAATGATGGAAAAAGGTGAAAATTTCTACTTACCAAGCACCTATGATTTGTGGAGACTTGGTCAGTGATTTTCAAGAAATATCAAAATGGCCGTATGAGTTGAGTACGGCATTTTGTGAATGATGGAAAAAGGTGAAAATTTCTACTTACCAAGCACCTGTGATTTTCAAGAAATATCAAAATGGCCGTATAAGTTGAGTACGGCATTTTGTGAATGATGGAAAAAGGTGAAAATTTCCACTTACCAAGCACCTATGATTTGTGGAGACTTGGTCAGTGATTTTCAAGAAATATCAAAATGGCCTATGAGTTGAGTACGGCATTTTGTGAATGATGGAAAAAGGTGAAAATTTCCACTTACCAAGCACCTATGATTTGTGGAGACTTGGTCAGTGATTTTCAAGAAATATCAAAATGGCCGTATGAGTTGAGTACGGCATTTTGTGAATGATGGAAAAAGGTGAAAATTTCCACTTACCAAGCACCTATGATTTGTGGAGACTTGGTCAGTGATTTTCAAGAAATATCAAAATGGCCATATAAGTTGAGTATGGCATTTTGTGAATGATGGAAAAAGGTGAAAATTTCCACTTACCAAGCACCTATGATTTGTGGAGACTTGGTCAGTGATTTTCAAGAAATATCAAAATGGCTGTATAAGTTGAGTATGGCATTTTGTGAATGATGGAAAAAGGTGAAAATTTCCACTTACCAAGCACCTATGATTTTCAAGAAATATCAAAATGGCCGTATAAGTTGAGTACGGCATTTTGTGAATGATGGAAAAAGGTGAAAATTTCCACTTACCAAGCACCTATGATTTGTGGAGACTTGGTCAGTGATTTTCAAGAAATATCAAAATGGCAGTATGAGTTGAGTACGGCATTTTGTGAATGATGGAAAAAGGTGAAAATTTCTACTTACCAAGCACCTGTGATTTTCAAGAAATATCAAAATGGCCGTATAAGTTGAGTAGGGCATTTTGTGAATGATGGAAAAAGGTGAAAATTTCCACTTACCAAGCACCTATGATTTGTGGAGACTTGGTCAGTGATTTTCAAGAAATATCAAAATGGCCATATGAGTTGAGTACGGCATTTTGTGAATGATGGAAAAAGGTGAAAATTTCCACTTACCAAGCACCTATGATTTGTGGAGACTTGGTCAGTGATTTTCAAGAAATATCAAAATGGCCGTATAAGTTGAGTACGGCATTTTGTGAATGATGGAAAAAGGTGAAAATTTCCACTTACCAAGCACCTGTGATTTTCAAGAAATATCAAAATGGCCGTATAAGTTGAGTACGGCATTTTGTGAATGATGGAAAAAGGTGAAAATTTCCACTTACCAAGCACCTATGATTTGTGGAGACTTGGTCAGTGATTTTCAAGAAATATCAAAATGGCCGTATGAGTTGAGTACGGCATTTTGTGAATGATGGAAAAAGGTGAAAATTTCTACTTACCAAGCACCTATGATTTGTGGAGACTTGGTCAGTGATTTTCAAGAAATATCAAAATGGCTGTATAAGTTGAGTACGGCATTTTGTGAATGATGGAGAAAGGTGAAAATTTCCACTTACCAAGCACCTATGATTTGTGGAGACTTTGTCAGTGATTTTCAAGAAATATCAAAATGGTCGTATAAGTTGAGTACGGCATTTTGTGAATGATGGAAAAAGGTGAAAATTTCCACTTACCAAGCACCTATGATTTGTGGAGACTTGGTCAGTGATTTTCAAGAAATATCAAAATGGCCGTATGAGTTGAGTACGGCATTTTGTGAATGATGGAAAAAGGTGAAAATTTCTACTTACCAAGCACCTATGATTTGTGGAGACTTGGTCAGTGATTTTCAAGAAATATCAAAATGGCCGTATAAGTTGAGTACGGCATTTTGTGAATGATGGAGAAAGGTGAAAATTTACACTTACCAAGCACCTGTCATTTTCAAGAAATATCAAAATGGCCGTATAAGTTGAGTACGGCATTTTGTGAATGATGGAAAAAGGTGAAAATTTCCACTTACCAAGCACCTATGATTTGTGGAGACTTGGTCAGTGATTTTCAAGAAATATCAAAATGGCCGTATGAGTTGAGTACGGCATTTTGTGAATGATGGAAAAAGGTGAAAATTTCCACTTACCAAGCACCTATGATTTGTGGAGACTTGGTCAGTGATTTTCAAGAAATATCAAAATGGCAGTATAAGTTGAGTACGGCATTTCGTGAATGATGGAGAAAGGTGAAAATTTCCACTTACCAAGCACCTATGATTTGTGGAGACTTGGTCATTGATTTTCAAGAAATATCAAAATGGCTGTATAAGTTGAGTACGGCATTTTGTGAATGATGGAAAAAGGTGAAAATTTCCACTTACCAAGCACCTATGATTTGTGGAGACTTGGTCAGTGATTTTCAAGAAATATCAAAATGGCCGTATGAGTTGAGTACGGCATTTTGTGAATGATGGAAAAAGGTGAAAATTTCTACTTACCAAGCACCTGTGATTTTCATGAAATATCAAAATGGCCGTATAAGTGGAGTACGGCATTTTGTGAATGATGGAAAAAGGTGAAAATTTCCACTTACCAAGCACCTATGATTTGTGGAGACTTGGTCAGTGATTTTCAAGAAATATCAAAATGGCCGTATAAGTTGAGTCCAGCATTTTGTGAATGATGGAAAAAGGTGAAAATTTCCACTTACCAAGCACCTATGATTTGTGGAGACTTGGTCAGTGATTTTCAAGAAATATCAAAATGGCCGTATAAGTTGAGTACGGCATTTTGTGAATGATGGAAAAAGGTGAAAATTTCTACTTACCAAGCACCTATGATTTGTGGAGACTTGGTCAGTGATTTTCAAGAAATATCAAAATGGCCCTATGAGTTGAGTACAGCATTTTGTGAATGATGGAAAAAGGTGAAAATTTCCACTTACCAAGCACCTATGATTTGTGGAGACTTGGTCAGTGATTTTCAAGAAATATCAAAATGGCCGTATGAGTTGAGTACGGCATTTTGTGAATGATGGAGAAAGGTGAAAATTTCCACTTACCAAGCACCTATGATTTGTGGAGACTTGGTCAGTGATTTTCAAGAAATATCAAAATGGCCGTATAAGTTGAGTACGGCATTTTGTGAATGATGGAAAAAGGTGAAAATTTCCACTTACCAAGCACCTGTGATTTTCAAGAAATATCAAAATGGCCGTATAAGTTGAGTACGGCATTTTGTGAATGATGGAAAAAGGTGAAAATTTCCACTTACCAAGCACCTATGATTTGTGGAGACTTGGTCAGTGATTTTCAAGAAATATCAAAATGGCCGTATGAGTTGAGTACGGCATTTTGTGAATGATGGAAAAAGGTGAAAATTTCTACTTACCAAGCACCTATGATTTGTGGAGACTTGGTCAGTGATTTTCAAGAAATATCAAAATGGCCGTATAAGTTGAGTACGGCATTTTGTGAATGATGGAGAAAGGTGAAAATTTACACTTACCAAGCACCTGTGATTTTCAAGAAATATCAAAATGGCCGTATAAGTTGAGTACCTACGGCATTTTGTGAATGATGGAAAAAGGTGAAAATTTCCACTTACCAAGCACCTATGATTTGTGGAGACTTGGTCAGTGATTTTCAAGAAATATCAAAATGGCCGTATGAGTTGAGTATGGCATTTTGTGAATGATGGAAAAAGGTGAAAATTTCTACTTACCAAGCACCTGTGATTTTCAAGAAATATCAAAATGGCCGTATAAGTTGAGTACTGCATTTTGTGAATGATGGAAAAAGGTGAAAATTTCCACTTACCAAGCACCTATGATTTGTGGAGACTTGGTCAGTGATTTTCAAGAAATATCAAAATGGCCCTATGAGTTGAGTACGGCATTTTGTGAATGATGGAAAAAGGTGAAAATTTCCACTTACCAAGCACCTATGATTTGTGGAGACTTGGTCAGTGATTTTCAAGAAATATCAAAATGGCCGTATAAGTTGAGTACGGCATTTTGTGAATGATGGAGAAAGGTGAAAATTTACACTTACCAAGCACCTGTGATTTTCAAGAAATATCAAAATGGCCGTATAAGTTGAGTACCTACGGCATTTTGTGAATGATGGAAAAAGGTGAAAATTTCCACTTACCAAGCACCTATGATTTGTGGAGACTTGGTCAGTGATTTTCAAGAAATATCAAAATGGCCGTATGAGTTGAGTACGGCATTTTGTGAATGATGGAAAAAGGTGAAAATTTCCACTTACCAAGCACCTATGATTTGTGGAGACTTGGTCAGTGATTTTCAAGAAATATCAAAATGGCCGTATAAGTTGAGTACGGCATTTTGTGAATGATGGAAAAAGGTGAAAATTTCCACTTACCAAGCACCTATGATTTGTGGAGACTTGGTCAGTGATTTTCAAGAAATATCAAAATGGCCGTATGAGTTGAGTACGGCATTTTGTGAATGATGGAAAAAGGTGAAAATTTCTACTTACCAAGCACCTATGATTTGTGGAGACTTGGTCAGTGATTTTCAAGAAATATCAAAATGGCCCTATGAGTTGAGTACGGCATTTTGTGAATGATGGAAAAAGGTGAAAATTTCCACTTACCAAGCACCTATGATTTGTGGAGACTTGGTCAGTGATTTTCAAGAAATATCAAAATGGCCGTATGAGTTGAGTACGGCATTTTGTGAATGATGGAAAAAGGTGATAATTTCTACTTACCAAGCACCTGTGATTTTCAAGAAATATCAAAATGGCCGTATAAGTGGAGTACGGCATTTTGTGAATGATGGAAAAAGGTGAAAATTTCCACTTACCAAGCACCTATGATTTGTGGAGACTTGGTCAGTGATTTTCAAGAAATATCAAAATGGCCGTATAAGTTGAGTCCAGCATTTTGTGAATGATGGAAAAAGGTGAAAATTTCCACTTACCAAGCACCTATGATTTGTGGAGACTTGGTCAGTGATTTTCAAGAAATATCAAAATGGCCGTATAAGTTGAGTACGGCATTTTGTGAATGATGGAAAAAGGTGAAAATTTCTACTTACCAAGCACCTATGATTTGTGGAGACTTGGTCAGTGATTTTCAAGAAATATCAAAATGGCCCTATGAGTTGAGTACAGCATTTTGTGAATGATGGAAAAAGGTGAAAATTTCCACTTACCAAGCACCTATGATTTGTGGAGACTTGGTCAGTGATTTTCAAGAAATATCAAAATGGCCGTATGAGTTGAGTACGGCATTTTGTGAATGATGGAGAAAGGTGAAAATTTCCACTTACCAAGCACCTATGATTTGTGGAGACTTGGTCAGTGATTTTCAAGAAATATCAAAATGGCCGTATAAGTTGAGTACGGCATTTTGTGAATGATGGAAAAAGGTGAAAATTTCCACTTACCAAGCACCTGTGATTTTCAAGAAATATCAAAATGGCCGTATAAGTTGAGTACGGCATTTTGTGAATGATGGAAAAAGGTGAAAATTTCCACTTACCAAGCACCTATGATTTGTGGAGACTTGGTCAGTGATTTTCAAGAAATATCAAAATGGCCGTATGAGTTGAGTACGGCATTTTGTGAATGATGGAAAAAGGTGAAAATTTCTACTTACCTAGCACCTATGATTTGTGGAGACTTGGTCAGTGATTTTCAAGAAGTATCAAAATGGCCGTATAAGTTGGGTACGGCATTTTGTGAATGATGGAGAAAGGTGAAAATTTCCACTTACCAAGCACCTATGATTTGTGGAGACTTGGTCAGTGATTTTCAAGAAATATCAAAATGGTCGTATAAGTTGAGTATGGCATTTTGTGAATGATGGAAAAAGGTGAAAATTTCCACTTACCAAGCACCTATGATTTGTGGAGACTTGGTCAGTGATTTTCAAGAAATATCAAAATGGCCGTATGAGTTGAGTACCGCATTTTGTGAATGATGGAAAAAGGTGAAAATTTCTACTTACCAAGCACCTATGATTTGTGGAGACTTGGTCAGTGATTTTCAAGAAATATCAAAATGGCCGTATAAGTTGAGTACAACATTTTGTGAATGATGGAAAAAGTTGAAAATTTCCACTTACCAAGCACCTGTGATTTTCATGAAATATCAAAATGGCCGTATAAGTTGAGTACGGCATTTTGTGAATGATGGAAAAAGGTGAAAATTTCCACTTACCAAGCACCTATGATTTGTGGAGACTTGGTCAGTGATTTTCAAGAAATATCAAAATGGCCGTATAAGTTGAGTACGGCATTTTGTGAATGATGGAAAAAGGTGAAAATTTCCACTTACCAAGCACCTATGATTTGTGGAGACTTGGTCAGTGATTTTCAAGAAATTTCAAAATGGCCGTATGAGTTGAGTACGGCATTTTGTGAATGATGGAAAAAGGTGAAAATGTCCACTTACCAAGCACCTATGATTTTCAAGAAATATCAAAATGGCCGTATGAGTTGAGTACGGCATTTTGTGAATGATGGAAAAAGGTGAAGATTTCCACTTACCAAGCACCTATGATTTGTGGAGACTTGGTCAGTGATTTTCAAGAAATATCAAAATGGCCGTATAAGTTGAGTACAACATTTTGTGAATGATGGAAAAAGTTGAAAATTTCCACTTACCAAGCACCTGTGATTTTCATGAAATATCAAAATGGCCGTATAAGTTGAGTACGGCATTTTGTGAATGATGGAAAAAGGTGAAAATTTCCACTTACCAAGCACCTATGATTTGTGGAGACTTGGTCAGTGATTTTCAAGAAATATCAAAATGGCCCTATGAGTTGAGTACGGCATTTTGTGAATGATGGAAAAAGGTGAAAATGTCCACTTACCAAGCACCTATGATTTTCAAGAAATATCAAAATGGCCGTATGAGTTGAGTACGGCATTTTGTGAATGATGGAAAAAGGTGAAAATTTCCACTTACCAAGCACCTATGATTTGTGGAGACTTGGTCAGTGATTTTCAAGAAATATCAAAATGGCCGTATGAGTTGAGTACGGCATTTTGTGAATGATGGAAAAAGGTGAAAATTTCCACTTACCAAGCACCTATGATTTGTGGAGACTTGGTCAGTGATTTTCAAGAAATATCAAAATGGCCATATGAGTTGAGTACGGCATTTTGTGAATGATGGAAAAAGGTGAAAATTTCCACTTACCAAGCACCTATGATTTGTGGAGACTTGGTCAGTGATTTTCAAGAAATATCAAAATGGCCGTATAAGTTGAGTACAACATTTTGTGAATGATGGAAAAAGTTGAAAATTTCCACTTACCAAGCACCTGTGATTTTCATGAAATATCAAAATGGCCGTATAAGTTGAGTACGGCATTTTGTGAATGATGGAAAAAGGTGAAAATTTCCACTTACCAAGCACCTATGATTTGTGGAGACTTGGTCAGTGATTTTCAAGAAATATCAAAATGGCCGTATAAGTTGAGTACGGCATTTTGTGAATGATGGAAAAAGGTGAAAATTTCCACTTACCAAGCACCTATGATTTGTGGAGACTTGGTCAGTGATTTTCAAGAAATATCAAAATGGCCGTATGAGTTGAGTACGGCATTTTGTGAATGATGGAAAAAGGTGAAAATGTCCACTTACCAAGCACCTATGATTTTCAAGAAATATCAAAATGGCCGTATGAGTTGAGTACGGCATTTTGTGAATGATGGAAAAAGGTGAAGATTTCCACTTACCAAGCACCTATGATTTGTGGAGACTTGGTCAGTGATTTTCAAGAAATATCAAAATGGCCGTATAAGTTGAGTACAACATTTTGTGAATGATGGAAAAAGTTGAAAATTTCCACTTACCAAGCACCTGTGATTTTCATGAAATATCAAAATGGCCGTATAAGTTGAGTACGGCATTTTGTGAATGATGGAAAAAGGTGAAAATTTCCACTTACCAAGCACCTATGATTTGTGGAGACTTGGTCAGTGATTTTCAAGAAATATCAAAATGGCCCTATGAGTTGAGTACGGCATTTTGTGAATGATGGAAAAAGGTGAAAATGTCCACTTACCAAGCACCTATGATTTTCAAGAAATATCAAAATGGCCGTATGAGTTGAGTACGGCATTTTGTGAATGATGGAAAAAGGTGAAAATTTCCACTTACCAAGCACCTATGATTTGTGGAGACTTGGTCAGTGATTTTCAAGAAATATCAAAATGGCCGTATGAGTTGAGTACGGCATTTTGTGAATGATGGAAAAAGGTGAAAATTTCCACTTACCAAGCACCTATGATTTGTGGAGACTTGGTCAGTGATTTTCAAGAAATATCAAAATGGCCCTATGAGTTGAGTACGGCATTTTGTGAATGATGGAAAAAGGTGAAAATTTCCACTTACCAAGCACCTATGATTTGTGGAGACTTGGTCAGTGATTTTCAAGAAATATCAAAATGGCTGTATAAGTTGAGTACGGCATTTTGTGAATGATGGAAAAAGGTGAAAATTTCTACTTACCAAGCACCTATGATTTGTGGAGACTTGGTCAGTGATTTTCAAGAAATATCAAAATGGCCGTATGAGTTGAGTACGGCATTTTGTGAATGATGGAAAAAGGTGAAAATTTCCACTTACCAAGCACCTATGATTTGTGGAGACTTGGTCAGTGATTTTCAAGAAATATCAAAATGGCCATATGAGTTGAGTACGGCATTTTGTGAATGATGGAAAAAGGTGAAAATTTCCACTTACCAAGCACCTATGATTTGTGGAGACTTGGTCAGTGATTTTCAAGAAATATCAAAATGGCCGTATGAGTTGGGTACGGCATTTTGTGAATGATGGAAAAAGGTGAAAATTTCCACTTACCAAGCACCTGTGATTTTCAAGAAATATCAAAATGGCCGTATAAGTTGAGTACGGCATTTTGTGAATGATGGAAAAAGGTGAAAATTTCCACTTACCAAGCACCTATGATTTGTGGAGACTTGATCAGTGATTTTCAAGAAATATCAAAATGGCCCTATGAGTTGAGTACGGCATTTTGTGAATGATGGAAAAAGGTGAAAATTTCCACTTACCAAGCACCTATGATTTGTGGAGACTTGGTCAGTGATTTTCAAGAAATATCAAAATGGCTGTATGAGTTGAGTACGGCATTTTGTGAATGATGGAAAAAGGTGAAAATGTCCACTTACCAAGCACCTATGATTTTCAAGAAATATCAAAATGGCCGTATGAGTTGAGTACGGCATTTTGTGAATGATGGAAAAAGGTGAAGATTTCCACTTACCAAGCACCTATGATTTGTGGAGACTTGGTCAGTGATTTTCAAGAAATATCAAAATGGCCGTATAAGTTGAGTACAACATTTTGTGAATGATGGAAAAAGTTGAAAATTTCCACTTACCAAGCACCTGTGATTTTCATGAAATATCAAAATGGCCGTATAAGTTGAGTACGGCATTTTGTGAATGATGGAAAAAGGTGAAAATTTCCACTTACCAAGCACCTATGATTTGTGGAGACTTGGTCAGTGATTTTCAAGAAATATCAAAATGGCCCTATGAGTTGAGTACGGCATTTTGTGAATGATGGAAAAAGGTGAAAATGTCCACTTACCAAGCACCTATGATTTTCAAGAAATATCAAAATGGCCGTATGAGTTGAGTACGGCATTTTGTGAATGATGGAAAAAGGTGAAAATTTCCACTTACCAAGCACCTATGATTTGTGGAGACTTGGTCAGTGATTTTCAAGAAATATCAAAATGGCCGTATGAGTTGAGTACGGCATTTTGTGAATGATGGAAAAAGGTGAAAATTTCCACTTACCAAGCACCTATGATTTGTGGAGACTTGGTCAGTGATTTTCAAGAAATATCAAAATGGCCCTATGAGTTGAGTACGGCATTTTGTGAATGATGGAAAAAGGTGAAAATTTCCACTTACCAAGCACCTATGATTTGTGGAGACTTGGTCAGTGATTTTCAAGAAATTCAAGAAATATCAAAATGGCCCTATGAGTTGAGTACAGCATTTTGTGAATGATGGAAAAAGGTGAAAATTTCCACTTACCAAGCACCTATGATTTGTGGAGACTTGGTCAGTGATTTTCAAGAAATATCAAAATTGCCATATAAGTTGAGTACGGCATTTTGTGAATGATGGAAAAAGTTGAAAATTTCCACTTACCAAGCACCTGTGATTTTCATGAAATATCAAAATGGCTGTATAAGTTGAGTGCGGCATTTTGTGAATGATGGAAAAAGGTGAAAATTTCCACTTACCAAGCACCTATGATTTGTGGAGACTTGGTCAGTGATTTTCAAGAAATATCAAAATGGCCGTATAAGTTGAGTACGGCATTTTGTGAATGATGGAAAAAGGTGAAAATTTCCACTTACCAAGCACCTATGATTTGTGGAGACTTGGTCAGTGATTTTCAAGAAATATCAAAATGGCCGTATGAGTTGAGTACGGCATTTTGTGAATGATGGAAAAAGGTGAAAATGTCCACTTACCAAGCACCTATGATTTTCAAGAAATATCAAAATGGCCGTATGAGTTGAGTACGGCATTTTGTGAATGATGGAAAAAGGTGAAAATTTCTACTTACCAAGCACCTGTGATTTTCAAGAAATATCAAAATGGCCGTATAAGTGGAGTACGGCATTTTGTGAATGATGGAAAAAGGTGAAAATTTCCACTTACCAAGCACCTATGATTTGTGGAGACTTGGTCAGTGATTTTCAAGAAATATCAAAATGGCCGTATAAGTTGAGTCCAGCATTTTGTGAATGATGGAAAAAGGTGAAAATTTCCACTTACCAAGCACCTATGATTTGTGGAGACTTGGTCAGTGATTTTCAAGAAATATCAAAATGGCCGTATAAGTTGAGTACAGCATTTTGTGAATGATGGAAAAAGGTGAAAATTTCTACTTACCAAGCACCTATGATTTGTGGAGACTTGGTTAGTGATTTTCAAGAAATATCAAAATGGCCGTATGAGTTGAGTACGGCATTTTGTGAATGATGGAAAAAGGTGAAAATTTCCACTTACCAAGCACCTATGATTTGTGGAGACTTGGTCAGTGATTTTCAAGAAATATCAAAATGGCCATATGAGTTGAGTACGGCATTTTGTGAATGATGGAAAAAGGTGAAAATTTCCACTTACCAAGCACCTATGATTTGTGGAGACTTGGTCAGTGATTTTCAAGAAATATCAAAATGGCCGTATAAGTTGAGTACAACATTTTGTGAATGATGGAAAAAGTTGAAAATTTCCACTTACCAAGCACCTGTGATTTTCATGAAATATCAAAATGGCCGTATAAGTTGAGTACGGCATTTTGTGAATGATGGAAAAAGGTGAAAATTTCCACTTACCAAGCACCTATGATTTGTGGAGACTTGGTCAGTGATTTTCAAGAAATATCAAAATGGCCGTATAAGTTGAGTACGGCATTTTGTGAATGATGGAAAAAGGTGAAAATTTCCACTTACCAAGCACCTATGATTTGTGGAGACTTGGTCAGTGATTTTCAAGAAATATCAAAATGGCCGTATAAGTTGAGTACAACATTTTGTGAATGATGGAAAAAGTTGAAAATTTCCACTTACCAAGCACCTATGATTTTCAAGAAATATCAAAATGGCCGTATGAGTTGAGTACGGCATTTTGTGAATGATGGAAAAAGGTGAAGATTTCCACTTACCAAGCACCTATGATTTGTGGAGACTTGGTCAGTGATTTTCAAGAAATATCAAAATGGCCGTATAAGTTGAGTACAACATTTTGTGAATGATGGAAAAAGTTGAAAATTTCCACTTACCAAGCACCTGTGATTTTCATGAAATATCAAAATGGCCGTATAAGTTGAGTACGGCATTTTGTGAATGATGGAAAAAGGTGAAAATGTCCACTTACCAAGCACCTATGATTTTCAAGAAATATCAAAATGGCCGTATGAGTTGAGTACGGCATTTTGTGAATGATGGAAAAAGGTGAAAATTTCCACTTACCAAGCACCTATGATTTGTGGAGACTTGGTCAGTGATTTTCAAGAAATATCAAAATGGCCGTATGAGTTGAGTACGGCATTTTGTGAATGATGGAAAAAGGTGAAAATTTCCACTTACCAAGCACCTATGATTTGTGGAGACTTGGTCAGTGATTTTCAAGAAATATCAAAATGGCCCTATGAGTTGAGTACGGCATTTTGTGAATGATGGAAAAAGGTGAAAATTTCCACTTACCAAGCACCTATGATTTGTGGAGACTTGGTCAGTGATTTTCAAGAAATTCAAGAAATATCAAAATGGCCCTATGAGTTGAGTACAGCATTTTGTGAATGATGGAAAAAGGTGAAAATTTCCACTTACCAAGCACCTATGATTTGTGGAGACTTGGTCAGTGATTTTCAAGAAATATCAAAATGGCCATATAAGTTGAGTATGGCATTTTGTGAATGATGGAAAAAGTTGAAAATTTCCACTTACCAAGCACCTGTGATTTTCATGAAATATCAAAATGGCCGTATAAGTTGAGTACGGCATTTTGTGAATGATGGAAAAAGGTGAAAATTTCCACTTACCAAGCACCTATGATTTGTGGAGACTTGGTCAGTGATTTTCAAGAAATATCAAAATGGCCGTATTAGTTGAGTACGGCATTTTGTGAATGATGGAAAAAGGTGAAAATTTCCACTTACCAAGCACCTATGATTTGTGGAGACTTGGTCAGTGATTTTCAAGAAATATCAAAATGGCCCTATGAGTTGAGTACGGCATTTTGTGAATGATGGAAAAAGGTGAAAATGTCCACTTACCAAGCACCTATGATTTTCAAGAAATATCAAAATGGCCCTATGAGTTGAGTACGGTATTTTGTGAATGATGGAAAAAGGTGAAAATTTCCACTTACCAAGCACCTATGATTTGTGGAGACTTGGTCAGTGATTTTCAAGAAATATCAAAATGGCCCTATGAGTTGAGTACGGCATTTTGTGAATGATGGAAAAAGGTGAAAATTTCCACTTACCAAGCACCTATGATTTGTGGAGACTTGGTCAGTGATTTTCAAGAAATATCAAAATGGTGTATGAGTTGAGTACTGCATTTTGTGAATGATGGAAAAAGGTGAAAATTTCCACTTACCAAGCACCTATGATTTGTGGAGACTTGGTCAGTGATTTTCAAGAAATATCAAAATGGCCATATGAGTTGAGTACGGCATTTTGTGAATGATGGAAAAAGGTGAAGATTTCCACTTACCAAGCACCTATGATTTGTGGAGACTTGGTCAGTGATTTTCAAGAAATATCAAAATGGGCGTATGAGTTGAGTACGGCATTTTGTGAATGATGGAAAAAGGTGAAAATTTCCACTTACCAAGCACCTATGATTTGTGGAGACTTGGTCAGTGATTTTCAAGAAATATCAAAATGGCCGTATAAGTTGAGTACAACATTTTGTGAATGATGGAAAAAGTTGAAAATTTCCACTTACCAAGCACCTGTGATTTTCATGAAATATCAAAATGGCCGTATTAGTTGAGTACGGCATTTTGTGAATGATGGAAAAAGGTGAAAATTTCCACTTACCAAGCACCTATGATTTGTGGAGACTTGGTCAGTGATTTTCAAGAAATATCAAAATGGCCCTATGAGTTGAGTACGGCATTTTGTGAATGATGGAAAAAGGTGAAAATGTCCACTTACCAAGCACCTATGATTTTCAAGAAATATCAAAATGGCCGTATGAGTTGAGTACGGCATTTTGTGAATGATGGAAAAAGGTGAAAATTTCCACTTACCAAGCACCTATGATTTGTGGAGACTTGGTCAGTGATTTTCAAGAAATATCAAAATGGCCGTATGAGTTGAGTACGGCATTTTGTGAATGATGGAAAAAGGTGAAAATTTCCACTTACCAAGCACCTATGATTTGTGGAGACTTGGTCAGTGATTTTCAAGAAATATCAAAATGGCCCTATGAGTTGAGTACGGCATTTTGTGAATGATGGAAAAAGGTGAAAATTTCCACTTACCAAGCACCTATGATTTGTGGAGACTTGGTCAGTGATTTTCAAGAAATTCAAGAAATATCAAAATGGCCCTATGAGTTGAGTACAGCATTTTGTGAATGATGGAAAAAGGTGAAAATTTCCACTTACCAAGCACCTATGATTTGTGGAGACTTGGTCAGTGATTTTCAAGAAATATCAAAATGGCCATATAAGTTGAGTACGGCATTTTGTGAATGATGGAAAAAGTTGAAAATTTCCACTTACCAAGCACCTGTGATTTTCATGAAATATCAAAATGGCCGTATAAGTTGAGTACGGCATTTTGTGAATGATGGAAAAAGGTGAAAATTTCCACTTACCAAGCACCTATGATTTGTGGAGACTTGGTCAGTGATTTTCAAGAAATATCAAAATGGCCGTATAAGTTGAGTACAGCATTTTGTGAATGATGGAAAAAGGTGAAAATTTCCACTTACCAAGCACCTATGATTTGTGGAGACTTGGTCAGTGATTTTCAAGAAATATCAAAATGGCCGTATGAGTTGAGTACGGCATTTTGTGAATGATGGAAAAAGGTGAAAATGTCCACTTACCAAGCACCTATGATTTTCAAGAAATATCAAAATGGCCGTATGAGTTGAGTACGGCATTTTGTGAATGATGGAAAAAGGTGAAAATTTCCACTTACCAAGCACCTATGATTTGTGGAGACTTGGTCAGTGATTTTCAAGAAATATCAAAATGGCCCTATGAGTTGAGTACGGTATTTTGTGAATGATGGAAAAAGGTGAAAATTTCCACTTACCAAGCACCTATGATTTGTGGAGACTTGGTCAGTGATTTTCAAGAAATATCAAAATGGCCCTATGAGTTGAGTACGGCATTTTGTGAATGATGGAAAAAGGTGAAAATTTCCACTTACCAAGCACCTATGATTTGTGGAGACTTGGTCAGTGATTTTCAAGAAATATCAAAATGGCCCTATGAGTTGAGTACGGCATTTTGTGAATGATGGAAAAAGGTGAAAATTTCCACTTACCAAGCACCTATGATTTGTGGAGACTTGGTCAGTGATTTTCAAGAAATATCAAAATGGTGTATGAGTTGAGTACTGCATTTTGTGAATGATGGAAAAAGGTGAAAATTTCCACTTACCAAGCACCTATGATTTGTGGAGACTTGGTCAGTGATTTTCAAGAAATATCAAAATGGCCATATGAGTTGAGTACGGCATTTTGTGAATGATGGAAAAAGGTGAAGATTTCCACTTACCAAGCACCTATGATTTGTGGAGACTTGGTCAGTGATTTTCAAGAAATATCAAAATGGCCGTATAAGTTGAGTACAACATTTTGTGAATGATGGAAAAAGTTGAAAATTTCCACTTACCAAGCACCTGTGATTTTCATGAAATATCAAAATGGCCGTATAAGTTGAGTACGGCATTTTGTGAATGATGGAAAAAGGTGAAAATTTCCACTTACCAAGCACCTATGATTTGTGGAGACTTGGTCAGTGATTTTCAAGAAATATCAAAATGGCCCTATGAGTTGAGTACGGCATTTTGTGAATGATGGAAAAAGGTGAAAATGTCCACTTACCAAGCACCTATGATTTTCAAGAAATATCAAAATGGCCGTATGAGTTGAGTACGGCATTTTGTGAATGATGGAAAAAGGTGAAAATTTCCACTTACCAAGCACCTATGATTTGTGGAGACTTGGTCAGTGATTTTCAAGAAATATCAAAATGGCCGTATGAGTTGAGTACGGCATTTTGTGAATGATGGAAAAAGGTGAAAATTTCCACTTACCAAGCACCTATGATTTGTGGAGACTTGGTCAGTGATTTTCAAGAAATATCAAAATGGCCCTATGAGTTGAGTACGGCATTTTGTGAATGATGGAAAAAGGTGAAAATTTCCACTTACCAAGCACCTATGATTTGTGGAGACTTGGTCAGTGATTTTCAAGAAATTCAAGAAATATCAAAATGGCCCTATGAGTTGAGTACAGCATTTTGTGAATGATGGAAAAAGGTGAAAATTTCCACTTACCAAGCACCTATGATTTGTGGAGACTTGGTCAGTGATTTTCAAGAAATATCAAAATGGCCATATAAGTTGAGTACGGCATTTTGTGAATGATGGAAAAAGTTGAAAATTTCCACTTACCAAGCACCTGTGATTTTCATGAAATATCAAAATGGCCGTATAAGTTGAGTACGGCATTTTGTGAATGATGGAAAAAGGTGAAAATTTCCACTTACCAAGCACCTATGATTTGTGGAGACTTGGTCAGTGATTTTCAAGAAATATCAAAATGGCCGTATAAGTTGAGTACGGCATTTTGTGAATGATGGAAAAAGGTGAAAATTTCCACTTACCAAGCACCTATGATTTGTGGAGACTTGGTCAGTGATTTTCAAGAAATATCAAAATGGCCCTATGAGTTGAGTACGGCATTTTGTGAATGATGGAAAAAGGTGAAAATTTCCACTTACCAAGCACCTATGATTTGTGGAGACTTGGTCAGTGATTTTCAAGAAATATCAAAATGGCCATATGAGTTGAGTACGGCATTTTGTGAATGATGGAAAAAGGTGAAAATTTCCACTTACCAAGCACCTATGATTTGTGGAGACTTGGTCAGTGATTTTCAAGAAATATCAAAATGGCCGTATGAGTTGAGTACGGCATTTTGTGAATGATGGAAAAAGGTGAAAATTTCCACTTACCAAGCACCTATGATTTTCAAGAAATATCAAAATGGCCGTATGAGTTGAGTACGGCATTTTGTGAATGATGGAAAAAGGTGAAAATTTCCACTTACCAAGCACCTATGATTTGTGGAGACTTGGTCAGTGATTTTCAAGAAATATCAAAATGGCCCTATGAGTTGAGTACGGCATTTTGTGAATGATGGAAAAAGGTGAAAATTTCCACTTACCAAGCACCTATGATTTGTGGAGACTTGGTCAGTGATTTTCAAGAAATATCAAAATGGCCGTATGAGTTGAGTACGGCATTTTGTGAATGATGGAAAAAGGTGAAAATTTCTACTTACCAAGCACCTATGATTTGTGGAGACTTGGTCAGTGATTTTCAAGAAATATCAAAATGGCCATATGAGTTGAGTACGGCATTTTGTGAATGATGGAAAAAGGTGAAAATTTCCACTTACCAAGCACCTATGATTTGTGGAGACTTGGTCAGTGATTTTCAAGAAATATCAAAATGGCCGTATAAGTTGAGTACAACATTTTGTGAATGATGGAAAAAGTTGAAAATTTCCACTTACCAAGCACCTGTGATTTTCATGAAATATCAAAATGGCCGTATAAGTTGAGTACGGCATTTTGTGAATGATGGAAAAAGGTGAAAATTTCCACTTACCAAGCACCTATGATTTGTGGAGACTTGGTCAGTGATTTTCAAGAAATATCAAAATGGCCCTATGAGTTGAGTACGGCATTTTGTGAATGATGGAAAAAGGTGAAAATGTCCACTTACCAAGCACCTATGATTTTCAAGAAATATCAAAATGGCCGTATGAGTTGAGTACGGCATTTTGTGAATGATGGAAAAAGGTGAAAATGTCCACTTACCAAGCACCTATGATTTTCAAGAAATATCAAAATGGCCGTATGAGTTGAGTACAGCATTTTGTGAATGATGGAAAAAGGTGAAAATTTCCACTTACCAAGCACCTATGATTTGTGGAGACTTGGTCAGTGATTTTCAAGAAATATCAAAATGGCCCTATGAGTTGAGTACGGTATTTTGTGAATGATGGAAAAAGGTGAAAATTTCCACTTACCAAGCACCTATGATTTGTGGAGACTTGGTCAGTGATTTTCAAGAAATATCAAAATGGCCCTATGAGTTGAGTACGGCATTTTGTGAATGATGGAAAAAGGTGAAAATTTCCACTTACCAAGCACCTATGATTTGTGGAGACTTGGTCAGTGATTTTCAAGAAATATCAAAATGGTGTATGAGTTGAGTACTGCATTTTGTGAATGATGGAAAAAGGTGAAAATTTCCACTTACCAAGCACCTATGATTTGTGGAGACTTGGTCAGTGATTTTCAAGAAATATCAAAATGGCCATATGAGTTGAGTACGGCATTTTGTGAATGATGGAAAAAGGTGAAGATTTCCACTTACCAAGCACCTATGATTTGTGGAGACTTGGTCAGTGATTTTCAAGAAATATCAAAATGGGCGTATGAGTTGAGTACGGCATTTTGTGAATGATGGAAAAAGGTGAAAATTTCCACTTACCAAGCACCTATGATTTGTGGAGACTTGGTCAGTGATTTTCAAGAAATATCAAAATGGCCGTATAAGTTGAGTACAACATTTTGTGAATGATGGAAAAAGTTGAAAATTTCCACTTACCAAGCACCTGTGATTTTCATGAAATATCAAAATGGCCGTATTAGTTGAGTACGGCATTTTGTGAATGATGGAAAAAGGTGAAAATTTCCACTTACCAAGCACCTATGATTTGTGGAGACTTGGTCAGTGATTTTCAAGAAATATCAAAATGGCCCTATGAGTTGAGTACGGCATTTTGTGAATGATGGAAAAAGGTGAAAATGTCCACTTACCAAGCACCTATGATTTTCAAGAAATATCAAAATGGCCGTATGAGTTGAGTACGGCATTTTGTGAATGATGGAAAAAGGTGAAAATTTCCACTTACCAAGCACCTATGATTTGTGGAGACTTGGTCAGTGATTTTCAAGAAATATCAAAATGGCCGTATGAGTTGAGTACGGCATTTTGTGAATGATGGAAAAAGGTGAAAATTTCCACTTACCAAGCACCTATGATTTGTGGAGACTTGGTCAGTGATTTTCAAGAAATATCAAAATGGCCCTATGAGTTGAGTACGGCATTTTGTGAATGATGGAAAAAGGTGAAAATTTCCACTTACCAAGCACCTATGATTTGTGGAGACTTGGTCAGTGATTTTCAAGAAATTCAAGAAATATCAAAATGGCCATATGAGTTGAGTACGGCATTTTGTGAATGATGGAAAAAGGTGAAAATTTCCACTTACCAAGCACCTATGATTTGTGGAGACTTGGTCAGTGATTTTCAAGAAATATCAAAATGGTCATATAAGTTGAGTACGGCATTTTGTGAATGATGGAAAAAGATGAAAATTTCCACTTACCAAGCACCTGTGATTTTCATGAAATATCAAAATGGCCGTATAAGTTGAGTACGGCATTTTGTGAATGATGGAAAAAGGTGAAAATTTCCACTTACCAAGCACCTATGATTTGTGGAGACTTGGTCAGTGATTTTCAAGAAATATCAAAATGGCCGTATAAGTTGAGTACGGCATTTTGTGAATGATGGAAAAAGGTGAAAATTTCCACTTACCAAGCACCTATGATTTGTGGAGACTTGGTCAGTGATTTTCAAGAAATATCAAAATGGCCCTATGAGTTGAGTACGGCATTTTGTGAATGATGGAAAAAGGTGAAGATTTCCACTTACCAAGCACCTATGATTTGTGGAGACTTGGTCAGTGATTTTCAAGAAATATCAAAATGGCCGTATAAGTTGAGTACGGCATTTTGTGAATGATGGAAAAAGGTGAAAATTTCCACTTACCAAGCACCTATGATTTGTGGAGACTTGGTCAGTGATTTTCAAGAAATATCAAAATGGCCGTATGAGTTGAGTACGGCATTTTGTGAATGATGGAAAAAGGTGAAAATTTCCACTTACCAAGCACCTATGATTTTCAAGAAATATCAAAATGGCCGTATGAGTTGAGTACGGCATTTTGTGAATGATGGAAAAAGGTGAAAATTTCCACTTACCAAGCACCTATGATTTGTGGAGACTTGGTCAGTGATTTTCAAGAAATATCAAAATGGCCCTATGAGTTGAGTACGGCATTTTGTGAATGATGGAAAAAGGTGAAAATTTCCACTTACCAAGCACCTATGATTTGTGGAGACTTGGTCAGTGATTTTCAAGAAATATCAAAATGGCCGTATGAGTTGAGTACGGCATTTTGTGAATGATGGAAAAAGGTGAAAATTTCTACTTACCAAGCACCTATGATTTGTGGAGACTTGGTCAGTGATTTTCAAGAAATATCAAAATGGCCATATGAGTTGAGTACGGCATTTTGTGAATGATGGAAAAAGGTGAAAATTTCCACTTACCAAGCACCTATGATTTGTGGAGACTTGGTCAGTGATTTTCAAGAAATATCAAAATGACCGTATAAGTTGAGTACAACATTTTGTGAATGATGGAAAAAGTTGAAAATTTCCACTTACCAAGCACCTGTGATTTTCATGAAATATCAAAATGGCCGTATAAGTTGAGTACGGCATTTTGTGAATGATGGAAAAAGGTGAAAATTTCCACTTACCAAGCACCTATGATTTGTGGAGACTTGGTCAGTGATTTTCAAGAAATATCAAAATGGCCCTATGAGTTGAGTACGGCATTTTGTGAATGATGGAAAAAGGTGAAAATGTCCACTTACCAAGCACCTATGATTTTCAAGAAATATCAAAATGGCCGTATGAGTTGAGTACGGCATTTTGTGAATGATGGAAAAAGGTGAAAATTTCCACTTACCAAGCACCTATGATTTGTGGAGACTTGGTCAGTGATTTTCAAGAAATATCAAAATGGCCGTATGAGTTGAGTCCAGCATTTTGTGAATGATGGAAAAAGGTGAAAATTTCCACTTACCAAGCACCTATGATTTGTGGAGACTTGGTCAGTGATTTTCAAGAAATATCAAAATGGCCGTATAAGTTGAGTACGGCATTTTGTGAATGATGGAAAAAGGTGAAAATTTCTACTTACCAAGCACCTATGATTTGTGGAGACTTGGTCAGTGATTTTCAAGAAATATCAAAATGGCCGTATGAGTTGAGTACGGCATTTTGTGAATGATGGAAAAAGGTGAAAATGTCCACTTACCAAGCACCTATGATTTTCAAGAAATATCAAAATGGCCGTATGAGTTGAGTACGGCATTTTGTGAATGATGGAAAAAGGTGAAAATTTCCACTTACCAAGCACCTATGATTTGTGGAGACTTGGTCAGTGATTTTCAAGAAATATCAAAATGGCCGTATAAGTTGAGTACAACATTTTGTGAATGATGGAAAAAGTTGAAAATTTCCACTTACCAAGCACCTGTGATTTTCATGAAATATCAAAATGGCCGTATAAGTTGAGTACGGCATTTTGTGAATGATGGAAAAAGGTGAAAATTTCCACTTACCAAGCACCTATGATTTGTGGAGACTTGGTCAGTGATTTTCAAGAAATATCAAAATGGCCCTATGAGTTGAGTACGGCATTTTGTGAATGATGGAAAAAGGTGAAAATGTCCACTTACCAAGCACCTATGATTTTCAAGAAATATCAAAATGGCCGTATGAGTTGAGTACGGCATTTTGTGAATGATGGAAAAAGGTGAAAATTTCCACTTACCAAGCACCTATGATTTGTGGAGACTTGGTCAGTGATTTTCAAGAAATATCAAAATGGCCGTATGAGTTGAGTACGGCATTTTGTGAATGATGGAAAAAGGTGAAAATTTCCACTTACCAAGCACCTATGATTTGTGGAGACTTGGTCAGTGATTTTCAAGAAATATCAAAATGGCCCTATGAGTTGAGTACGGCATTTTGTGAATGATGGAAAAAGGTGAAAATTTCCACTTACCAAGCACCTATGATTTGTGGAGACTTGGTCAGTGATTTTCAAGAAATATCAAAATGGCCGTATGAGTTGAGTACGGCATTTTGTGAATGATGGAAAAAGGTGAAAATGTCCACTTACCAAGCACCTATGATTTTCAAGAAATATCAAAATGGCCATATGAGTTGAGTACGGCATTTTGTGAATGATGGAAAAAGGTGAAAATTTCCACTTACCAAGCACCTATGATTTGTGGAGACTTGGTCAGTGATTTTCAAGAAATATCAAAATGGCCCTATGAGTTGAGTACGGTATTTTGTGAATGATGGAAAAAGGTGAAAATTTCCACTTACCAAGCACCTATGATTTGTGGAGACTTGGTCAGTGATTTTCAAGAAATATCAAAATGGCCCTATGAGTTGAGTACGGCATTTTGTGAATGATGGAAAAAGGTGAAAATTTCCACTTACCAAGCACCTATGATTTGTGGAGACTTGGTCAGTGATTTTCAAGAAATATCAAAATGGTGTATGAGTTGAGTACTGCATTTTGTGAATGATGGAAAAAGGTGAAAATTTCCACTTACCAAGCACCTATGATTTGTGGAGACTTGGTCAGTGATTTTCAAGAAATATCAAAATGGCCATATGAGTTGAGTACAGCATTTTGTGAATGATGGAAAAAGGTGAAGATTTCCACTTACCAAGCACCTATGATTTGTGGAGACTTGGTCAGTGATTTTCAAGAAATATCAAAATGGCCGTATGAGTTGAGTACGGCATTTTGTGAATGATGGAAAAAGGTGAAAATTTCCACTTACCAAGCACCTATGATTTGTGGAGACTTGGTCAGTGATTTTCAAGAAATATCAAAATGGCCGTATAAGTTGAGTACAACATTTTGTGAATGATGGAAAAAGTTGAAAATTTCCACTTACCAAGCACCTGTGATTTTCATGAAATATCAAAATGGCCGTATAAGTTGAGTACGGCATTTTGTGAATGATGGAAAAAGGTGAAAATTTCCACTTACCAAGCACCTATGATTTGTGGAGACTTGGTCAGTGATTTTCAAGAAATATCAAAATGGCCCTATGAGTTGAGTACGGCATTTTGTGAATGATGGAAAAAGGTGAAAATGTCCACTTACCAAGCACCTATGATTTTCAAGAAATATCAAAATGGCCGTATGAGTTGAGTACGGCATTTTGTGAATGATGGAAAAAGGTGAAAATTTCCACTTACCAAGCACCTATGATTTGTGGAGACTTGGTCAGTGATTTTCAAGAAATATCAAAATGGCCGTATGAGTTGAGTACGGCATTTTGTGAATGATGGAAAAAGGTGAAAATTTCCACTTACCAAGCACCTATGATTTGTGGAGACTTGGTCAGTGATTTTCAAGAAATATCAAAATGGCCATATGAGTTGAGTACGGCATTTTGTGAATGATGGAAAAAGGTGAAAATTTCCACTTACCAAGCACCTATGATTTGTGGAGACTTGGTCAGTGATTTTCAAGAAATTCAAGAAATATCAAAATGGCCCTATGAGTTGAGTACAGCATTTTGTGAATGATGGAAAAAGGTGAAAATTTCCACTTACCAAGCACCTATGATTTGTGGAGACTTGGTCAGTGATTTTCAAGAAATATCAAAATGGCCATATAAGTTGAGTACGGCATTTTGTGAATGATGGAAAAAGTTGAAAATTTCCACTTACCAAGCACCTGTGATTTTCATGAAATATCAAAATGGCCGTATAAGTTGAGTACGGCATTTTGTGAATGATGGAAAAAGGTGAAAATTTCCACTTACCAAGCACCTATGATTTGTGGAGACTTGGTCAGTGATTTTCAAGAAATATCAAAATGGCCGTATAAGTTGAGTACGGCATTTTGTGAATGATGGAAAAAGGTGAAAATTTCCACTTACCAAGCACCTATGATTTGTGGAGACTTGGTCAGTGATTTTCAAGAAATATCAAAATGGCCCTATGAGTTGAGTACGGCATTTTGTGAATGATGGAAAAAGGTGAAAATTTCCACTTACCAAGCACCTATGATTTGTGGAGACTTGGTCAGTGATTTTCAAGAAATATCAAAATGGCCATATGAGTTGAGTACGGCATTTTGTGAATGATGGAAAAAGGTGAAAATTTCCACTTACCAAGCACCTATGATTTGTGGAGACTTGGTCAGTGATTTTCAAGAAATATCAAAATGGCCGTATGAGTTGAGTACGGCATTTTGTGAATGATGGAAAAAGGTGAAAATTTCCACTTACCAAGCACCTATGATTTTCAAGAAATATCAAAATGGCCGTATGAGTTGAGTACGGCATTTTGTGAATGATGGAAAAAGGTGAAAATTTCCACTTACCAAGCACCTATGATTTGTGGAGACTTGGTCAGTGATTTTCAAGAAATATCAAAATGGCCGTATGAGTTGAGTACGGTATTTTGTGAATGATGGAAAAAGGTGAAAATTTCCACTTACCAAGCACCTATGATTTGTGGAGACTGGGCCAGTGATTTTCAAGAAATATCAAAATGGCCCTATGAGTTGAGTACGGCATTTTGTGAATGATGGAAAAAGGTGTAAATTTCCACTTACCAAGCACCTATGATTTGTGGAGACTTGGTCAGTGATTTTCAAGAAATATCAAAATGGCCGTATGAGTTGAGTACGGCATTTTGTGAATGATGGAAAAAGGTGAAAATTTCCACTTACCAAGCACCTATGATTTGTGGAGACTTGGTCAGTGATTTTCAAGAAATATCAAAATGGCCGTATAAGTTGAGTACAACATTTTGTGAATGATGGAAAAAGTTGAAAATTTCCACTTACCAAGCACCTGTGATTTTCATGAAATATCAAAATGGCCGTATAAGTTGAGTACGGCATTTTGTGAATGATGGAAAAAGGTGAAAATTTCCACTTACCAAGCACCTATGATTTGTGGAGACTTGGTCAGTGATTTTCAAGAAATATCAAAATGGCCCTATGAGTTGAGTACGGCATTTTGTGAATGATGGAAAAAGGTGAAAATGTCCACTTACCAAGCACCTATGATTTTCAAGAAATATCAAAATGGCCGTATGAGTTGAGTACGGCATTTTGTGAATGATGGAAAAAGGTGAAAATTTCCACTTACCAAGCACCTATGATTTGTGGAGACTTGGTCAGTGATTTTCAAGAAATATCAAAATGGCCATATAAGTTGAGTACGGCATTTTGTGAATGATGGAAAAAGTTGAAAATTTCCACTTACCAAGCACCTGTGATTTTCATGAAATATCAAAATGGCCGTATAAGTTGAGTACGGCATTTTGTGAATGATGGAAAAAGGTGAAAATTTCCACTTACCAAGCACCTATGATTTGTGGAGACTTGGTCAGTGATTTTCAAGAAATATCAAAATGGCCGTATAAGTTGAGTACGGCATTTTGTGAATGATGGAAAAAGGTGAAAATTTCCACTTACCAAGCACCTATGATTTGTGGAGACTTGGTCAGTGATTTTCAAGAAATATCAAAATGGTGTATGAGTTGAGTACTGCATTTTGTGAATGATGGAAAAAGGTGAAAATTTCCACTTACCAAGCACCTATGATTTGTGGAGACTTGGTCAGTGATTTTCAAGAAATATCAAAATGGCTGTATGAGTTGAGTACGGCATTTTGTGAATGATGGAAAAAGGTGAAAATTTCCACTTACCAAGCACCTATGATTTGTGGAGACTTGGTCAGTGATTTCCAAGAAATATCAAAATGGCCCTATGAGTTGAGTACGGCATTTTGTGAATGATGGAAAAAGGTGAAAATTTCCACTTACCAAGCACCTATGATTTGTGGAGACTTGGTCAGTGATTTTCAAGAAATATCAAAATGGCCATATGAGTTGAGTACGGCATTTTGTGAATGATGGAAAAAGGTGAAAATTTCCACTTACCAAGCACCTATGATTTGTGGAGACTTGGTCAGTGATTTTCAAGAAATATCAAAATGGCCGTATAAGTTGAGTACGGCATTTTGTGAATGATGGAAAAAGGTGAAAATTTCCACTTACCAAGCACCTATGATTTGTGGAGACTTGGTCAGTGATTTTCAAGAAATATCAAAATGGTGTATGAGTTGAGTACTGCATTTTGTGAATGATGGAAAAAGGTGAAAATTTCCACTTACCAAGCACCTATGATTTGTGGAGACTTGGTCAGTGATTTTCAAGAAATATCAAAATGGCCCTATGAGTTGAGTACGGCATTTTGTGAATGATGGAAAAAGGTGAAAATTTCCACTTACCAAGCACCTATGATTTGTGGAGACTTGGTCAGTGATTTTCAAGAAATATCAAAATGGCCATATGAGTTGAGTACGGCATTTTGTGAATGATGGAAAAAGGTGAAAATTTCCACTTACCAAGCACCTATGATTTGTGGAGACTTGGTCAGTGATTTTCAAGAAATATCAAAATGGCCGTATAAGTTGAGTACGGCATTTTGTGAATGATGGAAAAAGTTGAAAATTTCCACTTACCAAGCACCTGTGATTTTCATGAAATATCAAAATGGCCGTATAAGTTGAGTACGGCATTTTGTGAATGATGGAAAAAGGTGAAAATTTCCACTTACCAAGCACCTATGATTTGTGGAGACTTGGTCAGTGATTTTCAAGAAATATCAAAATGGCCGTATAAGTTGAGTACAACATTTTGTGAATGATGGAAAAAGTTGAAAATTTCCACTTACCAAGCACCTGTGATTTTCATGAAATATCAAAATGGCCGTATAAGTTGAGTACGGCATTTTGTGAATGATGGAAAAAGGTGAAAATTTCCACTTACCAAGCACCTATGATTTGTGGAGACTTGGTCAGTGATTTTCAAGAAATATCAAAATGGCCCTATGAGTTGAGTACGGCATTTTGTGAATGATGGAAAAAGGTGAAAATGTCCACTTACCAAGCACCTATGATTTTCAAGAAATATCAAAATGGCCGTATGAGTTGAGTACGGCATTTTGTGAATGATGGAAAAAGGTGAAAATTTCCACTTACCAAGCACCTATGATTTGTGGAGACTTGGTCAGTGATTTTCAAGAAATATCAAAATGGCCGTATGAGTTGAGTACGGCATTTTGTGAATGATGGAAAAAGGTGAAAATTTCCACTTACCAAGCACCTATGATTTGTGGAGACTTGGTCAGTGATTTTCAAGAAATATCAAAATGGCCCTATGAGTTGAGTACGGCATTTTGTGAATGATGGAAAAAGGTGAAAATTTCCACTTACCAAGCACCTATGATTTGTGGAGACTTGGTCAGTGATTTTCAAGAAATTCAAGAAATATCAAAATGGCCCTATGAGTTGAGTACAGCATTTTGTGAATGATGGAAAAAGGTGAAAATTTCCACTTACCAAGCACCTATGATTTGTGGAGACTTGGTCAGTGATTTTCAAGAAATATCAAAATGGCCATATAAGTTGAGTACGGCATTTTGTGAATGATGGAAAAAGTTGAAAATTTCCACTTACCAAGCACCTGTGATTTTCATGAAATATCAAAATGGCCGTATAAGTTGAGTACGGCATTTTGTGAATGATGGAAAAAGGTGAAAATTTCCACTTACCAAGCACCTATGATTTGTGGAGACTTGGTCAGTGATTTTCAAGAAATATCAAAATGGCCGTATAAGTTGAGTACGGCATTTTGTGAATGATGGAAAAAGGTGAAAATTTCCACTTACCAAGCACCTATGATTTGTGGAGACTTGGTCAGTGATTTTCAAGAAATATCAAAATGGCCGTATGAGTTGAGTACGGCATTTTGTGAATGATGGAAAATGGTGAAAATGTCCACTTACCAAGCACCTATGATTTTCAAGAAATATCAAAATGGCCGTATGAGTTGAGTACGGCATTTTGTGAATGATGGAAAAAGGTGAAAATTTCCACTTACCAAGCACCTATGATTTGTGGAGACTTGGTCAGTGATTTTCAAGAAATATCAAAATGGCCCTATGAGTTGAGTACGGTATTTTGTGAATGATGGAAAAAGGTGAAAATTTCCACTTACCAAGCACCTATGATTTGTGGAGACTTGGTCAGTGATTTTCAAGAAATATCAAAATGGCCCTATGAGTTGAGTACGGCATTTTGTGAATGATGGAAAAAGGTGAAAATTTCCACTTACCAAGCACCTATGATTTGTGGAGACTTGGTCAGTGATTTTCAAGAAATATCAAAATGGTGTATGAGTTGAGTACGGCATTTTGTGAATGATGGAAAAAGGTGAAAATTTCCACTTACCAAGCACCTATGATTTGTGGAGACTTGGTCAGTGATTTTCAAGAAATATCAAAATGGCCCTATGAGTTGAGTACGGCATTTTGTGAATGATGGAAAAAGGTGAAAATTTCCACTTACCAAGCACCTATGATTTGTGGAGACTTGGTCAGTGATTTTCAAGAAATATCAAAATGGCCGTATGAGTTGAGTACGGCATTTTGTGAATGATGGAAAAAGGTGAAAATTTCCACTTACCAAGCACCTATGATTTGTGGAGACTTGGTCAGTGATTTTCAAGAAATATCAAAATGGCCAAATGAGTTGAGTACGGCATTTTGTGAATGATGGAAAAAGGTGAAAATTTCCACTTACCAAGCACCTATGATTTGTGGAGACTTGGTCAGTGATTTTCAAGAAATATCAAAATGGCCGTATAAGTTGAGTACAACATTTTGTGAATGATGGAAAAAGTTGAAAATTTCCACTTACCAAGCACCTGTGATTTTCATGAAATATCAAAATGGCCGTATAAGTTGAGTACGGCATTTTGTGAATGATGGAAAAAGGTGAAAATTTCCACTTACCAAGCACCTATGATTTGTGGAGACTTGGTCAGTGATTTTCAAGAAATATCAAAATGGCCCTATGAGTTGAGTACGGCATTTTGTGAATGATGGAAAAAGGTGAAAATGTCCACTTACCAAGCACCTATGATTTTCAAGAAATATCAAAATGGCCGTATGAGTTGAGTACGGCATTTTGTGAATGATGGAAAAAGGTGAAAATTTCCACTTACCAAGCACCTATGATTTGTGGAGACTTGGTCAGTGATTTTCAAGAAATATCAAAATGGCCATATAAGTTGAGTACGGCATTTTGTGAATGATGGAAAAAGTTGAAAATTTCCACTTACCAAGCACCTGTGATTTTCATGAAATATCAAAATGGCCGTATAAGTTGAGTACGGCATTTTGTGAATGATGGAAAAAGGTGAAAATTTCCACTTACCAAGCACCTATGATTTGTGGAGACTTGGTCAGTGAATTTCAAGAAATATCAAAATGGCCGTATAAGTTGAGTACGGCATTTTGTGAATGATGGAAAAAGGTGAAAATTTCCACTTACCAAGCACCTATGATTTGTGGAGACTTGGTCAGTGATTTTCAAGCAATATCAAAATGGCCATATGAGTTGAGTACGGCATTTTGTGAATGATGGAAAAAGGTGAAAATTTCCACTTACCAAGCACCTATGATTTGTGGAGACTTGGTCAGTGATTTTCAAGAAATATCAAAATGGCCGTATAAGTTGAGTACGGCATTTTGTGAATGATGGAAAAAGGTGAAAATTTCCACTTACCAAGCACCTATGATTTGTGGAGACTTGGTCAGTGATTTTCAAGAAATATCAAAATGGCCGTATAAGTTGAGTACGGCATTTTGTGAATGATGGAAAAAGGTGAAAATTTCCACTTACCAAGCACCTATGATTTGTGGAGACTTGGTCAGTGATTTTCAAGAAATATCAAAATGGCCATATGAGTTGAGTACGGCATTTTGTGAATGATGGAAAAAGGTGAAAATTTCCACTTACCAAGCACCTGTGATTTTCATGAAATATCAAAATGGCCGTATAAGTTGAGTACGGCATTTTGTGAATGATGGAAAAAGGTGAAAATTTCCACTTACCAAGCACCTATGATTTGTGGAGACTTGGTCAGTGATTTTCAAGAAATATCAAAATGGCCCTATGAGTTGAGTACGGCATTTTGTGAATGATGGAAAAAGGTGAAAATGTCCACTTACCAAGCACCTATGATTTTCAAGAAATATCAAAATGGCCGTATGAGTTGAGTACGGCATTTTGTGAATGATGGAAAAAGGTGAAAATTTCCACTTACCAAGCACCTATGATTTGTGGAGACTTGGTCAGTGATTTTCAAGAAATATCAAAATGGCCGTATGAGTTGAGTACGGCATTTTGTGAATGATGGAAAAAGGTGAAAATTTCCACTTACCAAGCACCTATGATTTGTGGAGACTTGGTCAGTGATTTTCAAGAAATATCAAAATGGCCGTATAAGTTGTGTACGGCATTTTGTGAATGATGGAAAAAGGTGAAAATTTCCACTTACCAAGCACCTATGATTTGTGGAGACTTGGTCAGTGATTTTCAAGAAATATCAAAATGGCCGTATAAGTTGAGTACGGCATTTTGTGAATGATGGAAAAAGGTGAAAATTTCCACTTACCAAGCACCTATGATTTGTGGAGACTTGGTCAGTGATTTTCAAGAAATATCAAAATGGCCGTATGAGTTGAGTTCGGCATTTTGTGAATGATGGAAAAAGGTGAAAATGTCCACTTACCAAGCACCTATGATTTTCAAGAAATATCAAAATGGCCGTATGAGTTGAGTACGGCATTTTGTGAATGATGGAAAAAGGTGAAAATTTCCACTTACCAAGCACCTATGATTTGTGGAGACTTGGTCAGTGATTTTCAAGAAATATCAAAATGGCCGTATGAGTTGAGTACGGTATTTTGTGAATGATGGAAAAAGGTGAAAATTTCCACTTACCAAGCACCTATGATTTGTGGAGACTTGGTCAGTGATTTTCAAGAAATATCAAAATGGCCCTATGAGTTGAGTACGGCATTTTGTGAATGATGGAAAAAGGTGAAAATTTCCACTTACCAAGCACCTATGATTTGTGGAGACTTGGTCAGTGATTTTCAAGAAATATCAAAATGGTGTATGAGTTGAGTACTGCATTTTGTGAATGATGGAAAAAGGTGAAAATTTCCACTTACCAAGCACCTATGATTTGTGGAGACTTGGTCAGTGATTTTCAAGAAATATCAAAATGGCCATATGAGTTGAGTACGGCATTTTGTGAATGATGGAAAAAGGTGAAGATTTCCACTTACCAAGCACCTATGATTTGTGGAGACTTGGTCAGTGATTTTCAAGAAATATCAAAATGGCCGTATGAGTTGAGTACGGCATTTTGTGAATGATGGAAAAAGGTGAAAATTTCCACTTACCAAGCACCTATGATTTGTGGAGACTTGGTCAGTGATTTTCAAGAAATATCAAAATGGCCGTATAAGTTGAGTACAACATTTTGTGAATGATGGAAAAAGTTGAAAATTTCCACTTACCAAGCACCTGTGATTTTCATGAAATATCAAAATGGCCGTATAAGTTGAGTACGGCATTTTGTGAATGATGGAAAAAGGTGAAAATTTCCACTTACCAAGCACCTATGATTTGTGGAGACTTGGTCAGTGATTTTCAAGAAATATCAAAATGGCCGTATAAGTTGAGTACGGCATTTTGTGAATGATGGAAAAAGGTGAAAATTTCCACTTACCAAGCACCTATGATTTGTGGAGACTTGGTCAGTGATTTTCAAGAAATATCAAAATGGTGTATGAGTTGAGTACTGCATTTTGTGAATGATGGAAAAAGGTGAAAATTTCCACTTACCAAGCACCTATGATTTGTGGAGACTTGGTCAGTGATTTTCAAGAAATATCAAAATGGCCATATGAGTTGAGTACGGCATTTTGTGAATGATGGAAAAAGGTGAAGATTTCCACTTACCAAGCACCTATGATTTGTGGAGACTTGGTCAGTGATTTTCAAGAAATATCAAAATGGCCGTATGAGTTGAGTACGGCATTTTGTGAATGATGGAAAAAGGTGAAAATTTCCACTTACCAAGCACCTATGATTTGTGGAGACTTGGTCAGTGATTTTCAAGAAATATCAAAATGGCCGTATAAGTTGAGTACAACATTTTGTGAATGATGGAAAAAGTTGAAAATTTCCACTTACCAAGCACCTGTGATTTTCATGAAATATCAAAATGGCCGTATAAGTTGAGTACGGCATTTTGTGAATGATGGAAAAAGGTGAAAATTTCCACTTACCAAGCACCTATGATTTGTGGAGACTTGGTCAGTGATTTTCAAGAAATATCAAAATGGCCCTATGAGTTGAGTACGGCATTTTGTGAATGATGGAAAAAGGTGAAAATGTCCACTTACCAAGCACCTATGATTTTCAAGAAATATCAAAATGGCCGTATGAGTTGAGTACGGCATTTTGTGAATGATGGAAAAAGGTGAAAATTTCCACTTACCAAGCACCTATGATTTGTGGAGACTTGGTCAGTGATTTTCAAGAAATATCAAAATGGCCGTATGAGTTGAGTACGGCATTTTGTGAATGATGGAAAAAGGTGAAAATTTCCACTTACCAAGCACCTATGATTTGTGGAGACTTGGTCAGTGATTTTCAAGAAATATCAAAATGGCCCTATGAGTTGAGTACGGCATTTTGTGAATGATGGAAAAAGGTGAAAATTTCCACTTACCAAGCACCTATGATTTGTGGAGACTTGGTCAGTGATTTTCAAGAAATTCAAGAAATATCAAAATGGCCCTATGAGTTGAGTACAGCATTTTGTGAATGATGGAAAAAGGTGAAAATTTCCACTTACCAAGCACCTATGATTTGTGGAGACTTGGTCAGTGATTTTCAAGAAATATCAAAATGGCCATATAAGTTGAGTACGGCATTTTGTGAATGATGGAAAAAGTTGAAAATTTCCACTTACCAAGCACCTGTGATTTTCATGAAATATCAAAATGGCCGTATAAGTTGAGTACGGCATTTTGTGAATGATGGAAAAAGGTGAAAATTTCCACTTACCAAGCACCTATGATTTGTGGAGACTTGGTCAGTGATTTTCAAGAAATATCAAAATGGCCGTATAAGTTGTGTACGGCATTTTGTGAATGATGGAAAAAGGTGAAAATTTCCACTTACCAAGCACCTATGATTTGTGGAGACTTGGTCAGTGATTTTCAAGAAATATCAAAATGGCCCTATGAGTTGAGTACGGCATTTTGTGAATGATGGAAAAAGGTGAAAATTTCCACTTACCAAGCACCTATGATTTGTGGAGACTTGGTCAGTGATTTTCAAGAAATATCAAAATGGCCATATGAGTTGAGTACGGCATTTTGTGAATGATGGAAAAAGGTGAAAATTTCCACTTACCAAGCACCTATGATTTGTGGAGACTTGGTCAGTGATTTTCAAGAAATATCAAAATGGCCGTATGAGTTGAGTACGGCATTTTGTGAATGATGGAAAAAGGTGAAAATTTCCACTTACCAAGCACCTATGATTTTCAAGAAATATCAAAATGGCCGTATGAGTTGAGTACGGCATTTTGTGAATGATGGAAAAAGGTGAAAATTTCCACTTACCAAGCACCTATGATTTGTGGAGACTTGGTCAGTGATTTTCAAGAAATATCAAAATGGCCGTATGAGTTGAGTACGGCATTTTGTGAATGATGGAAAAAGGTGGAAATTTCCACTTACCAAGCACCTATGATTTGTGGAGACTTGGTCAGTGATTTTCAAGAAATATCAAAATGGCCGTATGAGTTGAGTACGGCATTTTGTGAATGATGGAAAAAGGTGAAAATTTCCACTTACCAAGCACCTATGATTTGTGGAGACTTGGTCAGTGATTTTCAAGAAATATCAAAATGGCCATATGAGTTGAGTACAGCATTTTGTGAATGATGGAAAAAGGTGAAAATTTCCACTTACCAAGCACCTATGATTTGTGGAGACTTGGTCAGTGATTTTCAAGAAATATCAAAATGGCCGTATAAGTTGAGTACAACATTTTGTGAATGATGGAAAAAGTTGAAAATTTCCACTTGCCAAGCACCTGTGATTTTCATGAAATATCAAAATGGCCGTATAAGTTGAGTACGGCATTTTGTGAATGATGGAAAAAGGTGAAAATTTCCACTTACCAAGCACCTATGATTTGTGGAGACTTGGTCAGTGATTTTCAAGAAATATCAAAATGGCCCTATGAGTTGAGTACGGCATTTTGTGAATGATGGAAAAAGGTGAAAATGTCCACTTACCAAGCACCCATGATTTTCAAGAAATATCAAAATGGCCGTATGAGTTGAGTACGGCATTTTGTGAATGATGGAAAAAGGTGAAAATTTCCACTTACCAAGCACCTATGATTTGTGGAGACTTGGTCAGTGATTTTCAAGAAATATCAAAATGGCCGTATGAGTTGAGTACGGCATTTTGTGAATGATGGAAAAAGGTGAAAATTTCCACTTACCAAGCACCTATGATTTGTGGAGACTTGGTCAGTGATTTTCAAGAAATATCAAAATGGCCGTATGAGTTGAGTACGGCATTTTGTGAATGATGGAAAAAGGTGAAAATTTCCACTTACCAAGCACCTATGATTTGTGGAGACTTGGTCAGTGATTTTCAAGAAATATCAAAATGGCCGTATAAGTTGAGTACAACATTTTGTGAATGATGGAAAAAGTTGAAAATTTCCACTTACCAAGCACCTGTGATTTTCATGAAATATCAAAATGGCCGTATAAGTTGAGTACAGCATTTTGTGAATGATGGAAAAAGGTGAAAATTTCCACTTACCAAGCACCTATGATTTGTGGAGACTTGGTCAGTGATTTTCAAGAAATATCAAAATGGCCGTATAAGTTGAGTACAACATTTTGTGAATGATGGAAAAAGGTGAAAATTTCCACTTACCAAGCACCTATGATTTGTGGAGACTTGGTCAGTGATTTTCAAGAAATATCAAAATGGCCGTATAAGTTGAGTACGTCATTTTGTGAATGATGGAAAAAGGTGAAAATTTCCACTTACCAAGCACCTATGATTTGTGGAGACTTGGTCAGTGATTTTCAAGAAATATCAAAATGGTGTATGAGTTGAGTACTGCATTTTGTGAATGATGGAAAAAGGTGAAAATTTCCACTTACCAAGCACCTATGATTTGTGGAGACTTGGTCAGTGATTTTCAAGAAATATCAAAATGGCCGTATGAGTTGAGTACGGCATTTTGTGAATGATGGAAAAAGGTGAAAATTTCCACTTACCAAGCACCTATGATTTGTGGAGACTTGGTCAGTGATTTTCAAGAAATATCAAAATGGCCATATGAGTTGAGTACGGCATTTTGTGAATGATGGAAAAAGGTGAAAATTTCCACTCACCAAGCACCTATGATTTGTGGAGACTTGGTCAGTGATTTTCAAGAAATATCAAAATGGCCGTATAAGTTGAGTACGACATTTTGTGAATGATGGAAAAAGTTGAAAATTTCCACTTACCAAGCACCTGTGATTTTCATGAAATATCAAAATGGCCGTATAAGTTGAGTACGGCATTTTGTGAATGATGGAAAAAGGTGAAAATTTCCACTTACCAAGCACCTATGATTTGTGGAGACTTGGTCAGTGATTTTCAAGAAATATCAAAATGGCCATATGAGTTGAGTACGGCATTTTGTGAATGATGGAAAAAGGTGAAAATTTCCACTCACCAAGCACCTATGATTTGTGGAGACTTGGTCAGTGATTTTCAAGAAATATCAAAATGGCCGTATAAGTTGAGTATGACATTTTGTGAATGATGGAAAAAGTTGAAAATTTCCACTTACCAAGCACCTGTGATTTTCAAGAAATATCAAAATGGCCCTATGAGTTGAGTACGGCATTTTGTGAATGATGGAAAAAGGTGAAAATTTCCACTTACCAAGCACCTATGATTTGTGGAGACTTGGTCAGTGATTTTCAAGAAATATCAAAATGGCCATATGAGTTGAGTACGGCATTTTGTGAATGATGGAAAAAGGTGAAGATTTCCACTTACCAAGCACCTATGATTTGTGGAGACTTGGTCAGTGATTTTCAAGAAATATCAAAATGGCCATATAAGTTGAGTACGGCATTTTGTGAATGATGGAAAAAGTTGAAAATTTCCACTTACCAAGCACCTGTGATTTTCAAGAAATATCAAAATGGCCCTATGAGTTGAGTACGGCATTTTGTGAATGATGGAAAAAGGTGAAAATTTCCACTTACCAAGCACCTATGATTTGTGGAGACTTGGTCAGTGATTTTCAAGAAATATCAAAATGGTGTATGAGTTGAGTACTGCATTTTGTGAATGATGGAAAAAGGTGAAAATTTCCACTTACCAAGCACCTATGATTTGTGGAGACTTGGTCAGTGATTTTCAAGAAATATCAAAATGGCCATATGAGTTGAGTACGGCATTTTGTGAATGATGGAAAAAGGTGAAGATTTCCACTTACCAAGCACCTATGATTTGTGGAGACTTGGTCAGTGATTTTCAAGAAATATCAAAATGGCCATATAAGTTGAGTACGGCATTTTGTGAATGATGGAAAAAGGTGAAAATTTCCACTTACCAAGCACCTATGATTTGTGGAGACTTGGTCAGTGATTTTCAAGAAATATCAAAATGGCGTATGAGTTGAGTACTGCATTTTGTGAATGATGGAAAAAGGTGAAAATTTCCACTTACCAAGCACCTATGATTTGTGGAGACTTGGTCAGTGATTTTCAAGAAATATCAAAATGGCCATATGAGTTGAGTACGGCATTTTGTGAATGATGGAAAAAGGTGAAGATTTCCACTTACCAAGCACCTATGATTTGTGGAGACTTGGTCAGTGATTTTCAAGAAATATCAAAATGGCCATATAAGTTGAGTACGGCATTTTGTGAATGATGGAAAAAGTTGAAAATTTCCACTTACCAAGCACCTGTGATTTTCATGAAATATCAAAATGGCCGTATAAGTTGAGTACGGCATTTTGTGAATGATGGAAAAAGGTGAAAATTTCCACTTACCAAGCACCTATGATTTGTGGAGACTTGGTCAGTGATTTTCAAGAAATATCAAAATGGCCATATGAGTTGAGTACGGCATTTTGTGAATGATGGAAAAAGGTGAAGATTTCCACTTACCAAGCACCTATGATTTGTGGAGACTTGGTCAGTGATTTTCAAGAAATATCAAAATGGCCATATAAGTTGAGTACGGCATTTTGTGAATGATGGAAAAAGGTGAAAATTTCCACTTACCAAGCACCTATGATTTGTGGAGACTTGGTCAGTGATTTTCAAGAAATATCAAAATGGCGTATGAGTTGAGTACTGCATTTTGTGAATGATGGAAAAAGGTGAAAATTTCCACTTACCAAGCACCTATGATTTGTGGAGACTTGGTCAGTGATTTTCAAGAAATATCAAAATGGCCATATGAGTTGAGTACGGCATTTTGTGAATGATGGAAAAAGGTGAAGATTTCCACTTACCAAGCACCTATGATTTGTGGAGACTTGGTCAGTGATTTTCAAGAAATATCAAAATGGCCATATAAGTTGAGTACGGCATTTTGTGAATGATGGAAAAAGTTGAAAATTTCCACTTACCAAGCACCTGTGATTTTCATGAAATATCAAAATGGCCGTATAAGTTGAGTACGGCATTTTGTGAATGATGGAAAAAGGTGAAAATTTCCACTTACCAAGCACCTATGATTTGTGGAGACTTGGTCAGTGATTTTCAAGAAATATCAAAATGGCCGTATAAGTTGAGTACGGCATTTTGTGAATGATGGAAAAAGGTGAAAATTTCCACTTACCAAGCACCTATGATTTGTGGAGACTTGGTCAGTGATTTTCAAGAAATATCAAAATGGCCGTATGAGTTGAGTACGGCATTTTGTGAATGATGGAAAAAGGTGAAAATGTCCACTTACCAAGCACCTATGATTTTCAAGAAATATCAAAATGGCCGTATGAGTTGAGTACGGCATTTTGTGAATGATGGAAAAAGGTGAAAATTTCCACTTACCAAGCACCTATGATTTGTGGAGACTTGGTCAGTGATTTTCAAGAAATATCAAAATGGCCCTATGAGTTGAGTACGGTATTTTGTGAATGATGGAAAAAGGTGAAAATTTCCACTTACCAAGCACCTATGATTTGTGGAGACTTGGTCAGTGATTTTCAAGAAATATCAAAATGGCCCTATGAGTTGAGTACGGCATTTTGTGAATGATGGAAAAAGGTGAAAATTTCCACTTACCAAGCACCTATGATTTGTGGAGACTTGGTCAGTGATTTTCAAGAAATATCAAAATGGTGTATGAGTTGAGTACTGCATTTTGTGAATGATGGAAAAAGGTGAAAATTTCCACTTACCAAGCACCTATGATTTGTGGAGACTTGGTCAGTGATTTTCAAGAAATATCAAAATGGCCATATGAGTTGAGTACGGCATTTTGTGAATGATGGAAAAAGGTGAAGATTTCCACTTACCAAGCACCTATGATTTGTGGAGACTTGGTCAGTGATTTTCAAGAAATATCAAAATGGCCGTATGAGTTGAGTACGGCATTTTGTGAATGATGGAAAAAGGTGAAAATTTCCACTTACCAAGCACCTATGATTTGTGGAGACTTGGTCAGTGATTTTCAAGAAATATCAAAATGGCCGTATAAGTTGAGTACAACATTTTGTGAATGATGGAAAAAGTTGAAAATTTCCACTTACCAAGCACCTGTGATTTTCATGAAATATCAAAATGGCCGTATAAGTTGAGTACGGCATTTTGTGAATGATGGAAAAAGGTGAAAATTTCCACTTACCAAGCACCTATGATTTGTGGAGACTTGGTCAGTGATTTTCAAGAAATATCAAAATGGCCCTATGAGTTGAGTACGGCATTTTGTGAATGATGGAAAAAGGTGAAAATGTCCACTTACCAAGCACCTATGATTTTCAAGAAATATCAAAATGGCCGTATGAGTTGAGTACGGCATTTTGTGAATGATGGAAAAAGGTGAAAATTTCCACTTACCAAGCACCTATGATTTGTGGAGACTTGGTCAGTGATTTTCAAGAAATATCAAAATGGCCATATGAGTTGAGTACGGCATTTTGTGAATGATGGAAAAAGGTGAAAATTTCCACTTACCAAGCACCTATGATTTGTGGAGACTTGGTCAGTGATTTTCAAGAAATATCAAAATGGCCGTATGAGTTGAGTACGGCATTTTGTGAATGATGGAAAAAGGTGAAAATTTACACTTACCAAGCACCTATGATTTGTGGAGACTTGGTCAGTGATTTTCAAGAAATATCAAAATGGCCCTATGAGTTGAGTATGGCATTTTGTGAATGATGGAAAAAGGTGAAAATTTCCACTTACCAAGCACCTATGATTTGTGGAGACTTGGTCAGTGATTTTCAAGAAATATCAAAATGGCCATATGAGTTGAGTACGGCATTTTGTGAATGATGGAAAAAGGTGAAAATTTCCACTTACCAAGCACCTATGATTTGTGGAGACTTGGTCAGTGATTTTCAAGAAATATCAAAATGGCCGTATAAGTTGAGTACGGCATTTTGTGAATGATGGAAAAAGGTGAAAATTTCCACTTACCAAGCACCTATGATTTGTGGAGACTTGGTCAGTGATTTTCAAGAAATATCAAAATGGCCGTATAAGTTGAGTACGGCATTTTGTGAATGATGGAAAAAGGTGAAAATTTCCACTTACCAAGCACCTATGATTTGTGGAGACTTGGTCAGTGATTTTCAAGAAATATCAAAATGGCCGTATAAGTTGAGTACGGCATTTTGTGAATGATGGAAAAAGGTGAAAATTTCCACTTACCAAGCACCTATGATTTGTGGAGACTTGGTCAGTGATTTTCAAGAAATATCAAAATGGCCGTATGAGTTGAGTACGGCATTTTGTGAATGATGGAAAAAGGTGAAGATTTCCACTTACCAAGCACCTATGATTTGTGGAGACTTGGTCAGTGATTTTCAAGAAATATCAAAATGGCCGTATGAGTTGAGTACGGCATTTTGTGAATGATGGAAAAAGGTGAAAATTTCCACTTACCAAGCACCTATGATTTGTGGAGACTTGGTCAGTGATTTTCAAGAAATATCAAAATGGCCATATGAGTTGAGTACGGCATTTTGTGAATGATGGAAAAAGGTGAAAATTTCCACTTACCAAGCACCTATGATTTGTGGAGACTTGGTCAGTGATTTTCAAGAAATATCAAAATGGCCGTATGAGTTGAGTACGGCATTTTGTGAATGATGGAAAAAGGTGAAAATTTACACTTACCAAGCACCTATGATTTGTGGAGACTTGGTCAGTGATTTTCAAGAAATATCAAAATGGCCGTATAAGTTGAGTACGGCATTTTGTGAATGATGGAAAAAGGTGAAAATTTCCACTTACCAAGCACCTATGATTTGTGGAGACTTGGTCAGTGATTTTCAAGAAATATCAAAATGGCCGTATGAGTTGAGTTCGGCATTTTGTGAATGATGGAAAAAGGTGAAAATGTCCACTTACCAAGCACCTATGATTTTCAAGAAATATCAAAATGGCCGTATGAGTTGAGTACGGCATTTTGTGAATGATGGAAAAAGGTGAAAATTTCCACTTACCAAGCACCTATGATTTGTGGAGACTTGGTCAGTGATTTTCAAGAAATATCAAAATGGCCGTATGAGTTGAGTACGGTATTTTGTGAATGATGGAAAAAGGTGAAAATTTCCACTTACCAAGCACCTATGATTTGTGGAGACTTGGTCAGTGATTTTCAAGAAATATCAAAATGGCCCTATGAGTTGAGTACGGCATTTTGTGAATGATGGAAAAAGGTGAAAATTTCCACTTACCAAGCACCTATGATTTGTGGAGACTTGGTCAGTGATTTTCAAGAAATATCAAAATGGTGTATGAGTTGAGTACTGCATTTTGTGAATGATGGAAAAAGGTGAAAATTTCCACTTACCAAGCACCTATGATTTGTGGAGACTTGGTCAGTGATTTTCAAGAAATATCAAAATGGCCATATGAGTTGAGTACGGCATTTTGTGAATGATGGAAAAAGGTGAAGATTTCCACTTACCAAGCACCTATGATTTGTGGAGACTTGGTCAGTGATTTTCAAGAAATATCAAAATGGCCGTATGAGTTGAGTACGGCATTTTGTGAATGATGGAAAAAGGTGAAAATTTCCACTTACCAAGCACCTATGATTTGTGGAGACTTGGTCAGTGATTTTCAAGAAATATCAAAATGGCCGTATAAGTTGAGTACAACATTTTGTGAATGATGGAAAAAGTTGAAAATTTCCACTTACCAAGCACCTGTGATTTTCATGAAATATCAAAATGGCCGTATAAGTTGAGTACGGCATTTTGTGAATGATGGAAAAAGGTGAAAATTTCCACTTACCAAGCACCTATGATTTGTGGAGACTTGGTCAGTGATTTTCAAGAAATATCAAAATGGCCCTATGAGTTGAGTACGGCATTTTGTGAATGATGGAAAAAGGTGAAAATGTCCACTTACCAAGCACCTATGATTTTCAAGAAATATCAAAATGGCCGTATGAGTTGAGTACGGCATTTTGTGAATGATGGAAAAAGGTGAAAATTTCCACTTACCAAGCACCTATGATTTGTGGAGACTTGGTCAGTGATTTTCAAGAAATATCAAAATGGCCGTATGAGTTGAGTACGGCATTTTGTGAATGATGGAAAAAGGTGAAAATTTCCACTTACCAAGCACCTATGATTTGTGGAGACTTGGTCAGTGATTTTCAAGAAATATCAAAATGGCCCTATGAGTTGAGTACGGCATTTTGTGAATGATGGAAAAAGGTGAAAATTTCCACTTACCAAGCACCTATGATTTGTGGAGACTTGGTCAGTGATTTTCAAGAAATTCAAGAAATATCAAAATGGCCCTATGAGTTGAGTACAGCATTTTGTGAATGATGGAAAAAGGTGAAAATTTCCACTTACCAAGCACCTATGATTTGTGGAGACTTGGTCAGTGATTTTCAAGAAATATCAAAATGGCCATATAAGTTGAGTACGGCATTTTGTGAATGATGGAAAAAGTTGAAAATTTCCACTTACCAAGCACCTGTGATTTTCATGAAATATCAAAATGGCCGTATAAGTTGAGTACGGCATTTTGTGAATGATGGAAAAAGGTGAAAATTTCCACTTACCAAGCACCTATGATTTGTGGAGACTTGGTCAGTGATTTTCAAGAAATATCAAAATGGCCGTATAAGTTGTGTACGGCATTTTGTGAATGATGGAAAAAGGTGAAAATTTCCACTTACCAAGCACCTATGATTTGTGGAGACTTGGTCAGTGATTTTCAAGAAATATCAAAATGGCCCTATGAGTTGAGTACGGCATTTTGTGAATGATGGAAAAAGGTGAAAATTTCCACTTACCAAGCACCTATGATTTGTGGAGACTTGGTCAGTGATTTTCAAGAAATATCAAAATGGCCATATGAGTTGAGTACGGCATTTTGTGAATGATGGAAAAAGGTGAAAATTTCCACTTACCAAGCACCTATGATTTGTGGAGACTTGGTCAGTGATTTTCAAGAAATATCAAAATGGCCGTATGAGTTGAGTACGGCATTTTGTGAATGATGGAAAAAGGTGAAAATTTCCACTTACCAAGCACCTATGATTTGTGGAGACTTGGTCAGTGATTTTCAAGAAATATCAAAATGGCCATATAAGTTGAGTACGGCATTTTGTGAATGATGGAAAAAGTTGAAAATTTCCACTTACCAAGCACCTGTGATTTTCATGAAATATCAAAATGGCCGTATAAGTTGAGTACGGCATTTTGTGAATGATGGAAAAAGGTGAAAATTTCCACTTACCAAGCACCTATGATTTGTGGAGACTTGGTCAGTGATTTTCAAGAAATATCAAAATGGCCGTATAAGTTGTGTACGGCATTTTGTGAATGATGGAAAAAGGTGAAAATTTCCACTTACCAAGCACCTATGATTTGTGGAGACTTGGTCAGTGATTTTCAAGAAATATCAAAATGGCCCTATGAGTTGAGAACGGCATTTTGTGAATGATGGAAAAAGGTGAAAATTTCCACTTACCAAGCACCTATGATTTGTGGAGACTTGGTCAGTGATTTTCAAGAAATATCAAAATGGCCGTATAAGTTGAGTACGGCATTTTGTGAATGATGGAAAAAGGTGAAAATTTCCACTTACCAAGCACCTATGATTTGTGGAGACTTGGTCAGTGATTTTCAAGAAATATCAAAATGGCCGTATGAGTTGAGTACGGCATTTTGTGAATGATGGAAAAAGGTGAAAATGTCCACTTACCAAGCACCTATGATTTTCAAGAAATATCAAAATGGCCGTATGAGTTGAGTACGGCATTTTGTGAATGATGGAAAAAGGTGAAAATTTCCACTTACCAAGCACCTATGATTTGTGGAGACTTGGTCAGTGATTTTCAAGAAATATCAAAATGGCCCTATGAGTTGAGTACGGTATTTTGTGAATGATGGAAAAAGGTGAAAATTTCCACTTACCAAGCACCTATGATTTGTGGAGACTTGGTCAGTGATTTTCAAGAAATATCAAAATGGCCCTATGAGTTGAGTACGGCATTTTGTGAATGATGGAAAAAGGTGAAAATTTCCACTTACCAAGCACCTATGATTTGTGGAGACTTGGTCAGTGATTTTCAAGAAATATCAAAATGGTGTATGAGTTGAGTACTGCATTTTGTGAATGATGGAAAAAGGTGAAAATTTCCACTTACCAAGCACCTATGATTTGTGGAGACTTGGTCAGTGATTTTCAAGAAATATCAAAATGGCCATATGAGTTGAGTACGGCATTTTGTGAATGATGGAAAAAGGTGAAGATTTCCACTTACCAAGCACCTATGATTTGTGGAGACTTGGTCAGTGATTTTCAAGAAATATCAAAATGGCCGTATGAGTTGAGTACGGCATTTTGTGAATGATGGAAAAAGGTGAAAATTTCCACTTACCAAGCACCTATGATTTGTGGAGACTTGGTCAGTGATTTTCAAGAAATATCAAAATGGCCGTATAAGTTGAGTACAACATTTTGTGAATGATGGAAAAAGTTGAAAATTTCCACTTACCAAGCACCTGTGATTTTCATGAAATATCAAAATGGCCGTATAAGTTGAGTACGGCATTTTGTGAATGATGGAAAAAGGTGAAAATTTCCACTTACCAAGCACCTATGATTTGTGGAGACTTGGTCAGTGATTTTCAAGAAATATCAAAATGGCCCTATGAGTTGAGTACGGCATTTTGTGAATGATGGAAAAAGGTGAAAATGTCCACTTACCAAGCACCTATGATTTTCAAGAAATATCAAAATGGCCGTATGAGTTGAGTACGGCATTTTGTGAATGATGGAAAAAGGTGAAAATTTCCACTTACCAAGCACCTATGATTTGTGGAGACTTGGTCAGTGATTTTCAAGAAATATCAAAATGGCCATATGAGTTGAGTACGGCATTTTGTGAATGATGGAAAAAGGTGAAAATTTCCACTTACCAAGCACCTATGATTTGTGGAGACTTGGTCAGTGATTTTCAAGAAATATCAAAATGGCCGTATGAGTTGAGTACGGCATTTTGTGAATGATGGAAAAAGGTGAAAATTTACACTTACCAAGCACCTATGATTTGTGGAGACTTGGTCAGTGATTTTCAAGAAATATCAAAATGGCCCTATGAGTTGAGTATGGCATTTTGTGAATGATGGAAAAAGGTGAAAATTTCCACTTACCAAGCACCTATGATTTGTGGAGACTTGGTCAGTGATTTTCAAGAAATATCAAAATGGCCATATGAGTTGAGTACGGCATTTTGTGAATGATGGAAAAAGGTGAAAATTTCCACTTACCAAGCACCTATGATTTGTGGAGACTTGGTCAGTGATTTTCAAGAAATATCAAAATGGCCGTATAAGTTGAGTACGGCATTTTGTGAATGATGGAAAAAGGTGAAAATTTCCACTTACCAAGCACCTATGATTTGTGGAGACTTGGTCAGTGATTTTCAAGAAATATCAAAATGGCCGTATAAGTTGAGTACGGCATTTTGTGAATGATGGAAAAAGGTGAAAATTTCCACTTACCAAGCACCTATGATTTGTGGAGACTTGGTCAGTGATTTTCAAGAAATATCAAAATGGCCGTATAAGTTGAGTACGGCATTTTGTGAATGATGGAAAAAGGTGAAAATTTCCACTTACCAAGCACCTATGATTTGTGGAGACTTGGTCAGTGATTTTCAAGAAATATCAAAATGGCCGTATGAGTTGAGTACGGCATTTTGTGAATGATGGAAAAAGGTGAAGATTTCCACTTACCAAGCACCTATGATTTGTGGAGACTTGGTCAGTGATTTTCAAGAAATATCAAAATGGCCGTATGAGTTGAGTACGGCATTTTGTGAATGATGGAAAAAGGTGAAAATTTCCACTTACCAAGCACCTATGATTTGTGGAGACTTGGTCAGTGATTTTCAAGAAATATCAAAATGGCCATATGAGTTGAGTACGGCATTTTGTGAATGATGGAAAAAGGTGAAAATTTCCACTTACCAAGCACCTATGATTTGTGGAGACTTGGTCAGTGATTTTCAAGAAATATCAAAATGGCCGTATAAGTTGAGTACAACATTTTGTGAATGATGGAAAAAGTTGAAAATTTCCACTTACCAAGCACCTGTGATTTTCATGAAATATCAAAATGGCCGTATAAGTTGAGTACGGCATTTTGTGAATGATGGAAAAAGGTGAAAATTTCCACTTACCAAGCACCTATGATTTGTGGAGACTTGGTCAGTGATTTTCAAGAAATATCAAAATGGCCGTATAAGTTGAGTACGGCATTTTGTGAATGATGGAAAAAGGTGAAAATTTCCACTTACCAAGCACCTATGATTTGTGGAGACTTGGTCAGTGATTTTCAAGAAATATCAAAATGGCCGTATGAGTTGAGTTCGGCATTTTGTGAATGATGGAAAAAGGTGAAAATGTCCACTTACCAAGCACCTATGATTTTCAAGAAATATCAAAATGGCCGTATGAGTTGAGTACGGCATTTTGTGAATGATGGAAAAAGGTGAAAATTTCCACTTACCAAGCACCTATGATTTGTGGAGACTTGGTCAGTGATTTTCAAGAAATATCAAAATGGCCGTATGAGTTGAGTACGGTATTTTGTGAATGATGGAAAAAGGTGAAAATTTCCACTTACCAAGCACCTATGATTTGTGGAGACTTGGTCAGTGATTTTCAAGAAATATCAAAATGGCCCTATGAGTTGAGTACGGCATTTTGTGAATGATGGAAAAAGGTGAAAATTTCCACTTACCAAGCACCTATGATTTGTGGAGACTTGGTCAGTGATTTTCAAGAAATATCAAAATGGTGTATGAGTTGAGTACTGCATTTTGTGAATGATGGAAAAAGGTGAAAATTTCCACTTACCAAGCACCTATGATTTGTGGAGACTTGGTCAGTGATTTTCAAGAAATATCAAAATGGCCATATGAGTTGAGTACGGCATTTTGTGAATGATGGAAAAAGGTGAAGATTTCCACTTACCAAGCACCTATGATTTGTGGAGACTTGGTCAGTGATTTTCAAGAAATATCAAAATGGCCGTATGAGTTGAGTACGGCATTTTGTGAATGATGGAAAAAGGTGAAAATTTCCACTTACCAAGCACCTATGATTTGTGGAGACTTGGTCAGTGATTTTCAAGAAATATCAAAATGGCCGTATAAGTTGAGTACAACATTTTGTGAATGATGGAAAAAGTTGAAAATTTCCACTTACCAAGCACCTGTGATTTTCATGAAATATCAAAATGGCCGTATAAGTTGAGTACGGCATTTTGTGAATGATGGAAAAAGGTGAAAATTTCCACTTACCAAGCACCTATGATTTGTGGAGACTTGGTCAGTGATTTTCAAGAAATATCAAAATGGCCCTATGAGTTGAGTACGGCATTTTGTGAATGATGGAAAAAGGTGAAAATGTCCACTTACCAAGCACCTATGATTTTCAAGAAATATCAAAATGGCCGTATGAGTTGAGTACGGCATTTTGTGAATGATGGAAAAAGGTGAAAATTTCCACTTACCAAGCACCTATGATTTGTGGAGACTTGGTCAGTGATTTTCAAGAAATATCAAAATGGCCGTATGAGTTGAGTACGGCATTTTGTGAATGATGGAAAAAGGTGAAAATTTCCACTTACCAAGCACCTATGATTTGTGGAGACTTGGTCAGTGATTTTCAAGAAATATCAAAATGGCCCTATGAGTTGAGTACGGCATTTTGTGAATGATGGAAAAAGGTGAAAATTTCCACTTACCAAGCACCTATGATTTGTGGAGACTTGGTCAGTGATTTTCAAGAAATTCAAGAAATATCAAAATGGCCCTATGAGTTGAGTACAGCATTTTGTGAATGATGGAAAAAGGTGAAAATTTCCACTTACCAAGCACCTATGATTTGTGGAGACTTGGTCAGTGATTTTCAAGAAATATCAAAATGGCCATATAAGTTGAGTACGGCATTTTGTGAATGATGGAAAAAGTTGAAAATTTCCACTTACCAAGCACCTGTGATTTTCATGAAATATCAAAATGGCCGTATAAGTTGAGTACGGCATTTTGTGAATGATGGAAAAAGGTGAAAATTTCCACTTACCAAGCACCTATGATTTGTGGAGACTTGGTCAGTGATTTTCAAGAAATATCAAAATGGCCGTATAAGTTGTGTACGGCATTTTGTGAATGATGGAAAAAGGTGAAAATTTCCACTTACCAAGCACCTATGATTTGTGGAGACTTGGTCAGTGATTTTCAAGAAATATCAAAATGGCCGTATAAGTTGTGTACGGCATTTTGTGAATGATGGAAAAAGGTGAAAATTTCCACTTACCAAGCACCTATGATTTGTGGAGACTTGGTCAGTGATTTTCAAGAAATATCAAAATGGCCATATGAGTTGAGTACGGCATTTTGTGAATGATGGAAAAAGGTGAAAATTTCCACTTACCAAGCACCTATGATTTGTGGAGACTTGGTCAGTGATTTTCAAGAAATATCAAAATGGCCGTATGAGTTGAGTACGGCATTTTGTGAATGATGGAAAAAGGTGAAAATTTCCACTTACCAAGCACCTATGATTTTCAAGAAATATCAAAATGGCCGTATGAGTTGAGTACGGCATTTTGTGAATGATGGAAAAAGGTGAAAATTTCCACTTACCAAGCACCTATGATTTGTGGAGACTTGGTCAGTGATTTTCAAGAAATATCAAAATGGCCCTATGAGTTGAGTACGGTATTTTGTGAATGATGGAAAAAGGTGAAAATTTCCACTTACCAAGCACCTATGATTTGTGGAGACTTGGTCAGTGATTTTCAAGAAATATCAAAATGGCCCTATGAGTTGAGTACGGCATTTTGTGAATGATGGAAAAAGGTGAAAATTTCCACTTACCAAGCACCTATGATTTGTGGAGACTTGGTCAGTGATTTTCAAGAAATATCAAAATGGCCATATGAGTTGAGTACAGCATTTTGTGAATGATGGAAAAAGGTGAAAATTTCCACTTACCAAGCACCTATGATTTGTGGAGACTTGGTCAGTGATTTTCAAGAAATATCAAAATGGCCGTATAAGTTGAGTACAACATTTTGTGAATGATGGAAAAAGTTGAAAATTTCCACTTGCCAAGCACCTGTGATTTTCATGAAATATCAAAATGGCCGTATAAGTTGAGTACGGCATTTTGTGAATGATGGAAAAAGGTGAAAATTTCCACTTACCAAGCACCTATGATTTGTGGAGACTTGGTCAGTGATTTTCAAGAAATATCAAAATGGCCCTATGAGTTGAGTACGGCATTTTGTGAATGATGGAAAAAGGTGAAAATGTCCACTTACCAAGCACCCATGATTTTCAAGAAATATCAAAATGGCCGTATGAGTTGAGTACGGCATTTTGTGAATGATGGAAAAAGGTGAAAATTTCCACTTACCAAGCACCTATGATTTGTGGAGACTTGGTCAGTGATTTTCAAGAAATATCAAAATGGCCGTATGAGTTGAGTACGGCATTTTGTGAATGATGGAAAAAGGTGAAAATTTCCACTTACCAAGCACCTATGATTTGTGGAGACTTGGTCAGTGATTTTCAAGAAATATCAAAATGGCCGTATGAGTTGAGTACGGCATTTTGTGAATGATGGAAAAAGGTGAAAATTTCCACTTACCAAGCACCTATGATTTGTGGAGACTTGGTCAGTGATTTTCAAGAAATATCAAAATGGCCGTATAAGTTGAGTACAACATTTTGTGAATGATGGAAAAAGTTGAAAATTTCCACTTACCAAGCACCTGTGATTTTCATGAAATATCAAAATGGCCGTATAAGTTGAGTACAGCATTTTGTGAATGATGGAAAAAGGTGAAAATTTCCACTTACCAAGCACCTATGATTTGTGGAGACTTGGTCAGTGATTTTCAAGAAATATCAAAATGGCCGTATAAGTTGAGTACAACATTTTGTGAATGATGGAAAAAGGTGAAAATTTCCACTTACCAAGCACCTATGATTTGTGGAGACTTGGTCAGTGATTTTCAAGAAATATCAAAATGGCCGTATAAGTTGAGTACGTCATTTTGTGAATGATGGAAAAAGGTGAAAATTTCCACTTACCAAGCACCTATGATTTGTGGAGACTTGGTCAGTGATTTTCAAGAAATATCAAAATGGTGTATGAGTTGAGTACTGCATTTTGTGAATGATGGAAGAAGGTGAAAATTTCCACTTACCAAGCACCTATGATTTGTGGAGACTTGGTCAGTGATTTTCAAGAAATATCAAAATGGCCGTATGAGTTGAGTACGGCATTTTGTGAATGATGGAAAAAGGTGAAAATTTCCACTTACCAAGCACCTATGATTTGTGGAGACTTGGTCAGTGATTTTCAAGAAATATCAAAATGGCCATATGAGTTGAGTACGGCATTTTGTGAATGATGGAAAAAGGTGAAAATTTCCACTCACCAAGCACCTATGATTTGTGGAGACTTGGTCAGTGATTTTCAAGAAATATCAAAATGGCCGTATAAGTTGAGTACGACATTTTGTGAATGATGGAAAAAGTTGAAAATTTCCACTTACCAAGCACCTGTGATTTTCATGAAATATCAAAATGGCCGTATAAGTTGAGTACGGCATTTTGTGAATGATGGAAAAAGGTGAAAATTTCCACTTACCAAGCACCTATGATTTGTGGAGACTTGGTCAGTGATTTTCAAGAAATATCAAAATGGCCCTATGAGTTGAGTACGGCATTTTGTGAATGATGGAAAAAGGTGAAAATTTCCACTTACCAAGCACCTGTGATTTTCATGAAATATCAAAATGGCCGTATAAGTTGAGTACGGCATTTTGTGAATGATGGAAAAAGGTGAAAATTTCCACTTACCAAGCACCTATGATTTGTGGAGACTTGGTCAGTGATTTTCAAGAAATATCAAAATGGCCCTATGAGTTGAGTACGGCATTTTGTGAATGATGGAAAAAGGTGAAAATTTCCACTTACCAAGCACCTATGATTTGTGGAGACTTGGTCAGTGATTTTCAAGAAATTCAAGAAATATCAAAATGGCCCTATGAGTTGAGTACAGCATTTTGTGAATGATGGAAAAAGGTGAAAATTTCCACTTACCAAGCACCTATGATTTGTGGAGACTTGGTCAGTGATTTTCAAGAAATATCAAAATGGCCGTATAAGTTGAGTACGGCATTTTGTGAATGATGGAAAAAGGTGAAAATTTCCACTTACCAAGCACCTATGATTTGTGGAGACTTGGTCAGTGATTTTCAAGAAATATCAAAATGGCCGTATAAGTTGAGTACGGCATTTTGTGAATGATGGAAAAAGGTGAAAATTTCCACTTACCAAGCACCTATGATTTGTGGAGACTTGGTCAGTGATTTTCAAGAAATATCAAAATGGCCGTATAAGTTGAGTACGGCATTTTGTGAATGATGGAAAAAGGTGAAAATTTCCACTTACCAAGCACCTATGATTTGTGGAGACTTGGTCAGTGATTTTCAAGAAATATCAAAATGGCCGTATAAGTTGAGTACGGCATTTTGTGAATGATGGAAAAAGGTGAAAATTTCCACTTACCAAGCACCTATGATTTGTGGAGACTTGGTCAGTGATTTTCAAGAAATATCAAAATGGCCATATGAGTTGAGTACGGCATTTTGTGAATGATGGAAAAAGGTGAAAATTTCCACTTACCAAGCACCTATGATCTGTGGAGACTTGGTCAGTGATTTTCAAGAAATATCAAAATGGCCGTATGAGTTGAGTACGGCATTTTGTGAATGATGGAAAAAGGTGAAAATTTCCACTTACCAAGCACCTATGATTTTCAAGAAATATCAAAATGGCCGTATGAGTTGAGTACGGCATTTTGTGAATGATGGAAAAAGGTGAAAATTTCCACTTACCAAGCACCTATGATTTGTGGAGACTTGGTCAGTGATTTTCAAGAAATATCAAAATGGCCGCATAAGTTGAGTACCGCATTTTGTGAATGATGGAAAAAGGTGAAAATTTCCACTTACCAAGCACCTATGATTTGTGGAGACTTGGTCAGTGATTTTCAAGAAATATCAAAATGGCCGTATGAGTTGAGTACGGCATTTTGTGAATGATGGAAAAAGGTGAAAATGTCCACTTACCAAGCACCTATGATTTTCAAGAAATATCAAAATGGCCGTATGAGTTGAGTACGGCATTTTGTGAATGATGGAAAAAGGTGAAAATTTCCACTTACCAAGCACCTACGATTTGTGGAGACTTGGTCAGTGATTTTCAAGAAATATCAAAATGGCCCTATGAGTTGAGTACGGCATTTTGTGAATGATGGAAAAAGGTGAAAATTTCCACTTACCAAGCACCTATGATTTGTGGAGACTTGGTCAGTGATTTTCAAGAAATATCAAAATGGCCCTATGAGTTGAGTACGGCATTTTGTGAATGATGGAAAAAGGTGAAAATTTCCACTTACCAAGCACCTATGATTTGTGGAGACTTGGTCAGTGATTTTCAAGAAATATCAAAATGGCCGTATAAGTTGAGTACGACATTTTGTGAATGATGGAAAAAGTTGAAAATTTCCACTTACCAAGCACCTGTGATTTTCATGAAATATCAAAATGGCAGTATAAGTTGAGTACGGCATTTTGTGAATGATGGAAAAAGGTGAAAATTTCCACTTACCAAGCACCTATGATTTGTGGAGACTTGGTCAGTGATTTTCAAGAAATATCAAAATGGCTCTATGAGTTGAGTACGGCATTTTGTGAATGATGGAAAAAGGTGAAAATTTCCACTTACCAAGCACCTATGATTTGTGGAGACTTGGTCAGTGATTTTCAAGAAATTCAAGAAATATCAAAATGGCCCTATGAGTTGAGTACAGCATTTTGTGAATGATGGAAAAAGGTGAAAATTTCCACTTACCAAGCACCTATGATTTGTGGAGACTTGGTCAGTGATTTTCAAGAAATATCAAAATGGCCATATAAGTTGAGTACGGCATTTTGTGAATGATGGAAAAAGTTGAAAATTTCCACTTACCAAGCACCTGTGATTTTCATGAAATATCAAAATGGCCGTATAAGTTGAGTACGGCATTTTGTGAATGATGGAAAAAGGTGAAAATTTCCACTTACCAAGCACCTATGATTTGTGGAGACTTGGTCAGTGATTTTCAAGAAATATCAAAATGGCCGTATAAGTTGAGTACGGCATTTTGTGAATGATGGAAAAAGGTGAAAATTTCCACTTACCAAGCACCTATGATTTGTGGAGACTTGGTCAGTGATTTTCAAGAAATATCAAAATGGCCCTATGAGTTGAGTACAGCATTTTGTGAATGATGGAAAAAGGTGAAAATTTCCACTTACCAAGCACCTATGATTTGTGGAGACTTGGTCAGTGATTTTCAAGAAATATCAAAATGGCCGTATAAGTTGAGTACGGCATTTTGTGAATGATGGAAAAAGGTGAAAATTTCCACTTACCAAGCACCTATGATTTGTGGAGACTTGGTCAGTGATTTTCAAGAAATTCAAGAAATATCAAAATGGCCCTATGAGTTGAGTACAGCATTTTGTGAATGATGGAAAAAGGTGAAAATTTCCACTTACCAAGCACCTATGATTTGTGGAGACTTGGTCAGTGATTTTCAAGAAATATCAAAATGGCCATATAAGTTGAGTACGGCATTTTGTGAATGATGGAAAAAGTTGAAAATTTCCACTTACCAAGCACCTGTGATTTTCATGAAATATCAAAATGGCCGTATAAGTTGAGTACGGCATTTTGTGAATGATGGAAAAAGGTGAAAATTTCCACTTACCAAGCACCTATGATTTGTGGAGACTTGGTCAGTGATTTTCAAGAAATATCAAAATGGCCGTATAAGTTGTGTACGGCATTTTGTGAATGATGGAAAAAGGTGAAAATTTCCACTTACCAAGCACCTATGATTTGTGGAGACTTGGTCAGTGATTTTCAAGAAATATCAAAATGGCCCTATGAGTTGAGTACGGCATTTTGTGAATGATGGAAAAAGGTGAAAATTTCCACTTACCAAGCACCTATGATTTGTGGAGACTTGGTCAGTGATTTTCAAGAAATATCAAAATGGCCATATGAGTTGAGTACGGCATTTTGTGAATGATGGAAAAAGGTGAAAATTTCCACTTACCAAGCACCTATGATTTGTGGAGACTTGGTCAGTGATTTTCAAGAAATATCAAAATGGCCGTATGAGTTGAGTACGGCATTTTGTGAATGATGGAAAAAGGTGAAAATTTCCACTTACCAAGCACCTATGATTTGTGGAGACTTGGTCAGTGATTTTCAAGAAATATCAAAATGGCCGTATAAGTTGAGTACGTCATTTTGTGAATGATGGAAAAAGGTGAAAATTTCCACTTACCAAGCACCTATGATTTGTGGAGACTTGGTCAGTGATTTTCAAGAAATATCAAAATGGTGTATGAGTTGAGTACTGCATTTTGTGAATGATGGAAAAAGGTGAAAATTTCCACTTACCAAGCACCTATGATTTGTGGAGACTTGGTCAGTGATTTTCAAGAAATATCAAAATGGCGGTATGAGTTGAGTACGGCATTTTGTGAATGATGGAAAAAGGTGAAAATTTCCACTTACCAAGCACCTATGATTTGTGGAGACTTGGTCAGTGATTTTCAAGAAATATCAAAATGGCCATATGAGTTGAGTACGACATTTTGTGAATGATGGAAAAAGTTGAAAATTTCCACTTACCAAGCACCTGTGATTTTCATGAAATATCAAAATGGCCGTATAAGTTGAGTACGGCATTTTGTGAATGATGGAAAAAGGTGAAAATTTCCACTTACCAAGCACCTATGATTTGTGGAGACTTGGTCAGTGATTTTCAAGAAATATCAAAATGGCCCTATGAGTTGAGTACGGCATTTTGTGAATGATGGAAAAAGGTGAAAATTTCCACTTACCAAGCACCTATGATTTGTGGAGACTTGGTCAGTGATTTTCAAGAAATATCAAAATGGCCGTATGAGTTGAGTACGGCATTTTGTGAATGATGGAAAAAGGTGAAAATTTCCACTTACCAAGCACCTATGATTTTCAAGAAATATCAAAATGGCCGTATGAGTTGAGTACGGCATTTTGTGAATGATGGAAAAAGGTGAAAATTTCCACTTACCAAGCACCTATGATTTGTGGAGACTTGGTCAGTGATTTTCAAGAAATATCAAAATGGCCGTATGAGTTGAGTACGGCATTTTGTGAATGATGGAAAAAGGTGAAAATTTCCACTTACCAAGCACCTATGATTTGTGGAGACTTGGTCAGTGATTTTCAAGAAATATCAAAATGGCCGTATAAGTTGAGTACGGCATTTTGTGAATGATGGAAAAAGGTGAAAATTTCCACTTACCAAGCACCTATGATTTGTGGAGACTTGGTCAGTGATTTTCAAGAAATATCAAAATGGCCGTATGAGTTGAGTACGGCATTTTGTGAATGATGGAAAAAGGTGAAAATTTCCACTTACCAAGCACCTATGATTTGTGGAGACTTGGTCAGTGATTTTCAAGAAATATCAAAATGGCCCTATGAGTTGAGTACGGCATTTTGTGAATGATGGAAAAAGGTGAAAATTTCCACTTACCAAGCACCTATGATTTGTGGAGACTTGGTCAGTGATTTTCAAGAAATATCAAAATGGCCGTATGAGTTGAGTACGGCATTTTGTGAATGATGGAAAAAGGTGAAAATTTCCACTTACCAAGCACCTATGATTTTCAAGAAATATCAAAATGGCCGTATGAGTTGAGTACGGCATTTTGTGAATGATGGAAAAAGGTGAAAATTTCCACTTACCAAGCACCTATGATTTGTGGAGACTTGGTCAGTGATTTTCAAGAAATATCAAAATGGCCGCATAAGTTGAGTACGGCATTTTGTGAATGATGGAAAAAGGTGAAAATTTCCACTTACCAAGCACCTATGATTTGTGGAGACTTGGTCAGTGATTTTCAAGAAATATCAAAATGGCCGTATGAGTTGAGTACGGCATTTTGTGAATGATGGAAAAAGGTGAAAATGTCCACTTACCAAGCACCTATGATTTTCAAGAAATATCAAAATGGCCGTATGAGTTGAGTACGGCATTTTGTGAATGATGGAAAAAGGTGAAAATTTCCACTTACCAAGCACCTACGATTTGTGGAGACTTGGTCAGTGATTTTCAAGAAATATCAAAATGGCCCTATGAGTTGAGTACGGCATTTTGTGAATGATGGAAAAAGGTGAAAATTTCCACTTACCAAGCACCTATGATTTGTGGAGACTTGGTCAGTGATTTTCAAGAAATATCAAAATGGCCCTATGAGTTGAGTACGGCATTTTGTGAATGATGGAAAAAGGTGAAAATTTCCACTTACCAAGCACCTATGATTTGTGGAGACTTGGTCAGTGATTTTCAAGAAATATCAAAATGGCCGTATAAGTTGAGTACGACATTTTGTGAATGATGGAAAAAGTTGAAAATTTCCACTTACCAAGCACCTGTGATTTTCATGAAATATCAAAATGGCAGTATAAGTTGAGTACGGCATTTTGTGAATGATGGAAAAAGGTGAAAATTTCCACTTACCAAGCACCTATGATTTGTGGAGACTTGGTCAGTGATTTTCAAGAAATATCAAAATGGCCCTATGAGTTGAGTACGGCATTTTGTGAATGATGGAAAAAGGTGAAAATTTCCACTTACCAAGCACCTATGATTTGTGGAGACTTGGTCAGTGATTTTCAAGAAATTCAAGAAATATCAAAATGGCCCTATGAGTTGAGTACAGCATTTTGTGAATGATGGAAAAAGGTGAAAATTTCCACTTACCAAGCACCTATGATTTGTGGAGACTTGGTCAGTGATTTTCAAGAAATATCAAAATGGCCATATAAGTTGAGTACGGCATTTTGTGAATGATGGAAAAAGGTGAAAATTTCCACTTACCAAGCACCTATGATTTGTGGAGACTTGGTCAGTGATTTTCAAGAAATATCAAAATGGCCATATGAGTTGAGTACGGCATTTTGTGAATGATGGAAAAAGGTGAAAATTTCCACTTACCAAGCACCTATGATTTGTGGAGACTTGGTCAGTGATTTTCAAGAAATATCAAAATGGCCCTATGAGTTGAGTAAGGCATTTTGTGAATGATGGAAAAAGGTGAAAATTTCCACTTACCAAGCACCTATGATTTGTGGAGACTTGGTCAGTGATTTTCAAGAAATATCAAAATGGCCCTATGAGTTGAGTACATCATTTTGTGAATGATGGAAAAAGGTGAAAATTTCCACTTACCAAGCACCTATGATTTGTGGAGACTTGGTCAGTGATTTTCAAGAAATATCAAAATGGCCATATGAGTTGAGTACGGCATTTTGTGAATGATGGAAAAAGGTGAAAATTTCCACTTACCAAGCACCTATGATTTGTGGAGACTTGGTCAGTGATTTTCAAGAAATATCAAAATGGCCGTATGAGTTGAGTACGGCATTTTGTGAATGATGGAAAAAGGTGAAAATTTCCACTTACCAAGCACCTATGATTTTCAAGAAATATCAAAATGGCCGTATGAGTTGAGTACGGCATTTTGTGAATGATGGAAAAAGGTGAAAATTTCCACTTACCAAGCACCTATGATTTGTGGAGACTTGGTCAGTGATTTTCAAGAAATATCAAAATGGCCGTATGAGTTGAGTACGGCATTTTGTGAATGATGGAAAAAGGTGAAAATTTCCACTTACCAAGCACCTATGATTTGTGGAGACTTGGTCAGTGATTTTCAAGAAATATCAAAATGGCCGTATGAGTTGAGTACGGCATTTTGTGAATGATGGAAAAAGGTGAAAATTTCCACTTACCAAGCACCTATGATTTGTGGAGACTTGGTCAGTGATTTTCAAGAAATATCAAAATGGCCGTATGAGTTGAGTATGGCATTTTGTGAATGATGGAAAAAGGTGAAAATTTCCACTTACCAAGCACCTATGATTTTCAAGAAATATCAAAATGGCCGTATGAGTTGAGTACGGCATTTTGTGAATGATGGAAAAAGGTGAAAATTTCCACTTACCAAGCACCTATGATTTGTGGAGACTTGGTCAGTGATTTTCAAGAAATATCAAAATGGCCGCATAAGTTGAGTACGGCATTTTGTGAATGATGGAAAAAGGTGAAAATTTCCACTTACCAAGCACCTATGATTTGTGGAGACTTGGTCAGTGATTTTCAAGAAATATCAAAATGGCCGTATGAGTTGAGTACGGCATTTTGTGAATGATGGAAAAAGGTGAAAATGTCCACTTACCAAGCACCTATGATTTTCAAGAAATATCAAAATGGCCGTATGAGTTGAGTACGGCATTTTGTGAATGATGGAAAAAGGTGAAAATTTCCACTTACCAAGCACCTACGATTTGTGGAGACTTGGTCAGTGATTTTCAAGAAATATCAAAATGGCCCTATGAGTTGAGTACGGCATTTTGTGAATGATGGAAAAAGGTGAAAATTTCCACTTACCAAGCACCTATGATTTGTGGAGACTTGGTCAGTGATTTTCAAGAAATATCAAAATGGCCCTATGAGTTGAGTACGGCATTTTGTGAATGATGGAAAAAGGTGAAAATTTCCACTTACCAAGCACCTATGATTTGTGGAGACTTGGTCAGTGATTTTCAAGAAATATCAAAATGGCTGTATAAGTTGAGTACGACATTTTGTGAATGATGGAAAAAGTTGAAAATTTCCACTTACCAAGCACCTGTGATTTTCATGAAATATCAAAATGGCAGTATAAGTTGAGTACGGCATTTTGTGAATGATGGAAAAAGGTGAAAATTTCCACTTACCAAGCACCTATGATTTGTGGAGACTTGGTCAGTGATTTTCAAGAAATATCAAAATGGCCCTATGAGTTGAGTACGGCATTTTGTGAATGATGGAAAAAGGTGAAAATTTCCACTTACCAAGCACCTATGATTTGTGGAGACTTGGTCAGTGATTTTCAAGAAATTCAAGAAATATCAAAATGGCCCTATGAGTTGAGTACAGCATTTTGTGAATGATGGAAAAAGGTGAAAATTTCCACTTACCAAGCACCTATGATTTGTGGAGACTTGGTCAGTGATTTTCAAGAAATATCAAAATGGCCATATAAGTTGAGTACGGCATTTTGTGAATGATGGAAAAAGTTGAAAATTTCCACTTACCAAGCACCTGTGATTTTCATGAAATATCAAAATGGCCGTATAAGTTGAGTACGGCATTTTGTGAATGATGGAAAAAGGTGAAAATTTCCACTTACCAAGCACCTATGATTTGTGGAGACTTGGTCAGTGATTTTCAAGAAATATCAAAATGGCCGTATAAGTTGTGTACGGCATTTTGTGAATGATGGAAAAAGGTGAAAATTTCCACTTACCAAGCACCTATGATTTGTGGAGACTTGGTCAGTGATTTTCAAGAAATATCAAAATGGCCCTATGAGTTGAGTACGGCATTTTGTGAATGATGGAAAAAGGTGAAAATTTCCACTTACCAAGCACCTATGATTTGTGGAGACTTGGTCAGTGATTTTCAAGAAATATCAAAATGGCCATATGAGTTGAGTACGGCATTTTGTGAATGATGGAAAAAGGTGAAAATTTCCACTTACCAAGCACCTATGATTTGTGGAGACTTGGTCAGTGATTTTCAAGAAATATCAAAATGGCCGTATGAGTTGAGTACGGCATTTTGTGAATGATGGAAAAAGGTGAAAATTTCCACTTACCAAGCACCTATGATTTTCAAGAAATATCAAAATGGCCGTATGAGTTGAGTACGGCATTTTGTGAATGATGGAAAAAGGTGAAAATTTCCACTTACCAAGCACCTATGATTTGTGGAGACTTGGTCAGTGATTTTCAAGAAATATCAAAATGGCCGTATAAGTTGAGTACGGCATTTTGTGAATGATGGAAAAAGGTGAAAATTTCCACTTACCAAGCACCTATGATTTGTGGAGACTTGGTCAGTGATTTTCAAGAAATATCAAAATGGCCGTATGAGTTGAGTACGGCATTTTGTGAATGATGGAAAAAGGTGAAAATGTCCACTTACCAAGCACCTATGATTTTCAAGAAATATCAAAATGGCCGTATGAGTTGAGTACGGCATTTTGTGAATGATGGAAAAAGGTGAAAATTTCCACTTACCAAGCACCTACGATTTGTGGAGACTTGGTCAGTGATTTTCAAGAAATATCAAAATGGCCCTATGAGTTGAGTACGGCATTTTGTGAATGATGGAAAAAGGTGAAAATTTCCACTTACCAAGCACCTATGATTTGTGGAGACTTGGTCAGTGATTTTCAAGAAATATCAAAATGGCCCTATGAGTTGAGTACGGCATTTTGTGAATGATGGAAAAAGGTGAAAATTTCCACTTACCAAGCACCTATGATTTGTGGAGACTTGGTCAGTGATTTTCAAGAAATATCAAAATGGCCCTATGAGTTGAGTACGGCATTTTGTGAATGATGGAAAAAGGTGAAAATTTCCACTTACCAAGCACCTATGATTTGTGGAGACTTGGTCAGTGATTTTCAAGAAATATCAAAATGGCCATATGAGTTGAGTATGGCATTTTGTGAATGATGGAAAAAGGTGAAAATTTCCACTTACCAAGCACCTATGATTTGGGGAGACTTGGTCAGTGATTTTCAAGAAATATCAAAATGGCCGTATAAGTTGAGTACGGCATTTTGTGAATGATGGAGAAAGGTGAAAATTTACACTTACCAAGCACCTGTCATTTTCAAGAAATATCAAAATGGCCGTATAAGTTGAGTACGGCATTTTGTGAATGATGGAAAAAGGTGAAAATTTCCACTTACCAAGCACCTATGATTTTCAAGAAATATCAAAATGGCCGTATGAGTTGAGTACGGCATTTTGTGAATGATGGAAAAAGGTGAAAATTTCCACTTACCAAGCACCTATGATTTGTGGAGACTTGGTCAGTGATTTTCAAGAAATATCAAAATGGCCCTATGAGTTGAGTACGGTATTTTGTGAATGATGGAAAAAGGTGAAAATTTCCACTTACCAAGCACCTATGATTTGTGGAGACTTGGTCAGTGATTTTCAAGAAATATCAAAATGGCCCTATGAGTTGAGTACGGCATTTTGTGAATGATGGAAAAAGGTGAAAATTTCCACTTACCAAGCACCTATGATTTGTGGAGACTTGGTCAGTGATTTTCAAGAAATATCAAAATGGTGTATGAGTTGAGTACTGCATTTTGTGAATGATGGAAAAAGGTGAAAATTTCCACTTACCAAGCACCTATGATTTGTGGAGACTTGGTCAGTGATTTTCAAGAAATATCAAAATGGTGTATGAGTTGAGTACTGCATTTTGTGAATGATGGAAAAAGGTGAAAATTTCCACTTACCAAGCACCTATGATTTGTGGAGACTTGGTCAGTGATTTTCAAGAAATATCAAAATGGCCCTATGAGTTGAGTACGGCATTTTGTGAATGATGGAAAAAGGTGAAAATTTCCACTTACCAAGCACCTATGATTTGTGGAGACTTGGTCAGTGATTTTCAAGAAATATCAAAATGGCCCTATGAGTTGAGTACGGCATTTTGTGAATGATGGAAAAAGGTGAAAATTTCCACTTACCAAGCACCTATGATTTGTGGAGACTTGGTCAGTGATTTTCAAGAAATATCAAAATGGCCGTATAAGTTGTGTACGGCATTTTGTGAATGATGGAAAAAGGTGAAAATTTCCACTTACCAAGCACCTATGATTTGTGGAGACTTGGTCAGTGATTTTCAAGAAATATCAAAATGGCCCTATGAGTTGAGTACGGCATTTTGTGAATGATGGAAAAAGGTGAAAATTTCCACTTACCAAGCACCTATGATTTGTGGAGACTTGGTCAGTGATTTTCAAGAAATATCAAAATGGTGTATGAGTTGAGTACTGCATTTTGTGAATGATGGAAAAAGGTGAAAATTTCCACTTACCAAGCACCTATGATTTGTGGAGACTTGGTCAGTGATTTTCAAGAAATATCAAAATGGCCATATGAGTTGAGTACGGCATTTTGTGAATGATGGAAAAAGTTGAAAATTTCCACTTACCAAGCACCTGTGATTTTCATGAAATATCAAAATGGCCGTATAAGTTGAGTACGGCATTTTGTGAATGATGGAAAAAGGTGAAAATTTCCACTTACCAAGCACCTATGATTTGTGGAGACTTGGTCAGTGATTTTCAAGAAATATCAAAATGGCCGTATAAGTTGTGTACGGCATTTTGTGAATGATGGAAAAAGGTGAAAATTTCCACTTACCAAGCACCTATGATTTGTGGAGACTTGGTCAGTGATTTTCAAGAAATATCAAAATGGCCCTATGAGTTGAGTACGGCATTTTGTGAATGATGGAAAAAGGTGAAAATTTCCACTTACCAAGCACCTATGATTTGTGGAGACTTGGTCAGTGATTTTCAAGAAATATCAAAATGGCCGTATGAGTTGAGTACGGCATTTTGTGAATGATGGAAAAAGGTGAAAATTTCCACTTACCAAGCACCTATGATTTGTGGAGACTTGGTCAGTGATTTTCAAGAAATATCAAAATGGCCGTATGAGTTGAGTACGGCATTTTGTGAATGATGGAAAAAGGTGAAAATTTCCACTTACCAAGCACCTATGATTTGTGGAGACTTGGTCAGTGATTTTCAAGAAATATCAAAATGGCCCTATGAGTTGAGTACGGCATTTTGTGAATGATGGAAAAAGGTGAAAATTTCCACTTACCAAGCACCTATGATTTGTGGAGACTTGGTCAGTGATTTTCAAGAAATATCAAAATGGCCGTATGAGTTGAGTACGGCATTTTGTGAATGATGGAAAAAGGTGAAAATTTCCACTTACCAAGCACCTATGATTTGTGGAGACTTGGTCAGTGATTTTCAAGAAATATCAAAATGGCCATATGAGTTGAGTACGGCATTTTGTGAATGATGGAAAAAGGTGAAAATTTCCACTTACCAAGCACCTATGATTTGTGGAGACTTGGTCAGTGATTTTCAAGAAATATCAAAATGGCCGTATAAGTTGAGTACAACATTTTGTGAATGATGGAAAAAGTTGAAAATTTCCACTTGCCAAGCACCTGTGATTTTCATGAAATATCAAAATGGCCGTATAAGTTGAGTACGGCATTTTGTGAATGATGGAAAAAGGTGAAAATTTCCACTTACCAAGCACCTATGATTTGTGGAGACTTGGTCAGTGATTTTCAAGAAATATCAAAATGGCCCTATGAGTTGAGTATGGCATTTTGTGAATGATGGAAAAAGGTGAAAATGTCCACTTACCAAGCACCTATGATTTTCAAGAAATATCAAAATGGCCGTATGAGTTGAGTACGGCATTTTGTGAATGATGGAAAAAGGTGAAAATTTCCACTTACCAAGCACCTATGATTTGTGGAGACTTGGTCAGTGATTTTCAAGAAATATCAAAATGGCCGTATGAGTTGAGTACGGCATTTTGTGAATGATGGAAAAAGGTGAAAATTTCCACTTACCAAGCACCTATGATTTGTGGAGACTTGGTCAGTGATTTTCAAGAAATATCAAACTGTCCTGTCTGTTGGGTACGGCACTTTGTGAATGAAAAAAAATCCAAAATTTCAACCTACAAAGCACCTATGATTCAGTGGCTTTCAAGAAATATCGAACTGTCCTGTCTGTTGGGCACAGCACTTTGTGAATGAAAAAAAAATGCAAAAATTTCAACCTACAAAGCACCTTTGATTCAGTGGCTTTCAAGAAATATCGAACTGTCCTGTCTGTTGGGCACAGCACTTTGTGAATGAAAAAAAAATGCAAAAATTTCAACCTACAAAGCACCTTTGATTCATGGAGACCTGATCAGTGAATTTCAAGAAATATCAAAATGGCGTGTCCATTGGGGCACTTTGTGAATGGATAAAAAATGCAAAAATTTCAACCTACAAAGCACCTATGATTCAGTGGCTTTCATGAAATATAGCACTGTCCTGTCTGTTGGGCAAGGCACTTTGTGAATGAAAAAAAAATGCAAAAATTTCAACCTTCAAAGCACCTATGATTCAGTGGCTTTCAAGAAATATCGAACTGTCCTGTCTGTTGGGCAAGGCACTTTGTGAATGAAAAAAAAATGCAAAAATTTCAACCTACAAAGCACCTATGATTCATGGAGACCTGATCAGTGAATTTCAAGAAATATCAAAATGGCGTGTCCATTGGGTACGGCACTTTGTGAATGGATAAAAAATTCAAAAATTTCAACCTACAAAACACCTATGATTCAGTGGCTTTCAAGAAATATCAAACTGTCCTGTCTGTTGGGCACGGCACTTTGTGAATGAAAAAAAAAATGCAAAAATTTCAACCTTCAAAGCACCTATGATTCAGTGGCTTTCAAGAAATATCGAACTGTCCTGTCTGTTGGGCACGGCACTTTGTGAATGAAAAAAAAATGCAAAAATTTCAACCTACAAAGCACCTATGATTCATGGAGACCTGATCAGTGAATTTCAAGAAATATCAAAATGGCATGTCCATTGGGGCACTTTGTGAATGGATAAAAAATGCAAAAATTTCAACCTACAAAGCACCTATGATTCAGTGGCTTTCAAGAAATATCGAACTGTTCTGTCTGTTGGGCAGGGCACTTTGTGAATGAAAAAAAAATGCAAGAATTTCAACCTACAAAGCACCTATGATTCAGTGGCTTTCAAGAAATATCGAATTGTCCTGTCTGTTGGGTACGGCACTTTGTGAATGGAAAAAAAATGCAAAAATTTCAACCTACAAAGCACCTATGATTCAGTGGCTTTCAAGAAATATCGAACTGTCCTGTCTGTTGGGCAGGGCACTTTGTGAATGAAAAAAAAATGCAAGAATTTCAACCTACAAAGCACCTATGATTCAGTGGCTTTCAAGAAATATCGATCTGTCCTGTCTGTTGGGCACGGCACTTTGTGAATGGAAAAAAAATGCAAAAATTTCAACCTACAAAGCACCTATGATTCATGGAGACCTGATCAGTGAATTTCAAGAAATATCAAAATGGCGTGTCCTTTGGGTACAGCACTTTGTGAATGAAAAAAAAATGCAAAAATTTCAACCTTCAAAGCACCTATGATTCAGTGGCTTTCAAGAAATATCAAACTGTCCTGTCTGTTGGGTACGGCACTTTGTAAAAAAAAAAAAAAATGCAAAAATTTCAACCTCCAAAGCACCTATGATTCATGGAGACCTGATCAGTGAATTTCAAGAAATATCAAAATGGCGTGTCCATTGGGTACGGCACTTTGTGAATGGATAAAAAATGCAAAAATTTCAACCTACAAAACACCTATGATTCAGTGGCTTTCAAGAAATATCGAACTGTCCTGTCTGTTGGGTACGGCACTTTGTAAAAAAAAAATGCAAAAATTTCAACCTTCAAAGCACCTATGATTCAGTGGCTTTCAAGAAATATCAAACTGTCCTGTCTGTTGGGTACGGCACTTTGTAAAAAAAAAATGCAAAAATTTCAACCTTCAAAGCACCTATGATTCAGTGGCTTTCAAGAAATATCGAACTGTCCTGTCTGTTGGGCACGGCACTTTGTGAATGAAAAAAAAATGCAAAAATTTCAACCTACAAAGCACCTATGATTCATGGAGACCTGATCAGTGAATTTCAAGAAATATCAAAATGGCATGTCCATTGGGGCACTTTGTGAATGGATAAAAAATGCAAAAATTTCAACCTACAAAGCACCTATGATTCAGTGGCTTTCAAGAAATATCGAACTGTTCTGTCTGTTGGGCAGGGCACTTTGTGAATGAAAAAAAAATGCAAGAATTTCAACCTACAAAGCACCTATGATTCAGTGGCTTTCAAGAAATATCGAATTGTCCTGTCTGTTGGGTACGGCACTTTGTGAATGGAAAAAAAATGCAAAAATTTCAACCTACAAAGCACCTATGATTCAGTGGCTTTCAAGAAATATCGAACTGTCCTGTCTGTTGGGCAGGGCACTTTGTGAATGAAAAAAAAATGCAAGAATTTCAACCTACAAAGCACCTATGATTCAGTGGCTTTCAAGAAATATCGATCTGTCCTGTCTGTTGGGCACGGCACTTTGTGAATGGAAAAAAAATGCAAAAATTTCAACCTACAAAGCACCTATGATTCATGGAGACCTGATCAGTGAATTTCAAGAAATATCAAAATGGCGTGTCCTTTGGGTACAGCACTTTGTGAATGAAAAAAAAATGCAAAAATTTCAACCTTCAAAGCACCTATGATTCAGTGGCTTTCAAGAAATATCAAACTGTCCTGTCTGTTGGGTACGGCACTTTGTAAAAAAAAAAAAAAATGCAAAAATTTCAACCTCCAAAGCACCTATGATTCATGGAGACCTGATCAGTGAATTTCAAGAAATATCAAAATGGCGTGTCCATTGGGTACGGCACTTTGTGAATGGATAAAAAATGCAAAAATTTCAACCTACAAAACACCTATGATTCAGTGGCTTTCAAGAAATATCGAACTGTCCTGTCTGTTGGGTACGGCACTTTGTAAAAAAAAAATGCAAAAATTTCAACCTTCAAAGCACCTATGATTCAGTGGCTTTCAAGAAATATCAAACTGTCCTGTCTGTTGGGTACGGCACTTTGTAAAAAAAAAATGCAAAAATTTCAACCTTCAAAGCACCTATGATTCAGTGGCTTTCAAGAAATATCGAACTGTCCTGTCTGTTGGGTACGGCACTATGTAAAAAAAAAAAAAAAAAAAAATGCAAAAATTTAAACCTACAAAGCACTTCTGTTCAACTTTGAACTTTTATAAAATTTTTATGAACTTTTACATGTACGTTTTTGAATCAAATTTGGATGCCATTTTGAACTGTGAAATTATTTTCGGGTCAATAAGTTTTCTAGCGGAAAAGTTATGAGCCCTCGAAGTGGAATACTTCAAGAAATTGCTAAAGCAAAATAAAACCTCCCCACTGGGCCTTCGAGAGGGCTGGGGGGATTATTGGCGTTTTTTTTTTCAAGTAGTTGGGTGGGTAGGTTTTAGCCTTTAGGTTATGTGATGTGAAAAAAATTTGAACAAAATCGAAAGACATGGGGACTGGGGTCAAAATATGGGTCAAATTGAAAGTGGAATGACCTCTGACCCCTGGACGAGTATACTCGTCATTGGTACAAAGGGCCATGTACTAGTTGGACGATACTCGTCCGCGGTACCGAATGAATTAATTAAAAAATTAAAATTAAATTAAAAATTTAAATTTTAAATTTTGAAAAAAAAATGCAAAATTTTAATGACACAGATTGTGCGATTTTGAAAATACACCTTAAGGTGAATGTGAAATCGAACACCTTAAGGTACAATTTCGCCATCTCAAAAAAAAGATCGTTCAGTGATGCTGCATTTAATCACTACGGCGTAAATGCAAAAAAGAAATTTGATGAAAAACAAAAAACAAATGATTTGACAATTTTCATATTTTTCTCACAACTGTCAGAGATATTTTGTTAATTTTTCTATATTTTTGCCAAAATTAATTCGTTCAAGTGATAGAATTCCACATTGAATATGTTACATTTGTGAACTACACCATTCTCTGTTGCTGTTCATTCTCGAGGTGAGTACATCATCGAATGTTCTTTGTTACAATTCGTGCAGAAGCTGCTTCCCAGATAACGCAACATATTTGCGATTTTATTGCAAAATATACGTTCAACTGGTCAAAAACGGTTCAATGAATATACTTTCTTGCTAGCAGTTGTGCTATAAACCGTGTAATCTCACACTTCGTACATCGTAATTAACCAGAGTGTTCTGTTTGTTGTACAGGAATCTGTGTCTGATAACGGGTAATCATCTATCTCAAGAATGGTGAAAAAAGGTCCTGTCGTCGTACCGATGCAGGTAGACGAAACGTACGCCAAACTGCCTCAAGTTGCGGCCGCAGCTCCTCTAAAAGCTGCTCAAAAAGAACAGGGCGAAAGTAAACCGAAGAAAAACGACGGTATCAAGTCGTATTACAAATACAAGGTTGAGACTTTGCAGTTAATTATTCAAGATCGTACGCAAAATCTGCGCCGTCTGGAAGCTCAACGTAACGAGCTAAACGCCAAGGTTCGTATGTTACGCGAAGAAATCATGCTTCTGCAAGAACAAGGATCGTACGTTGGCGAAGTGATCAAACCAATGGATAAGAAGAAAGTGCTGGTCAAGGTACACCCGGAGGGAAAGTTTGTCGTAGATTTAGATAAGAATATCGAAATGACCGATGTGACTCCGAATTCTCGAGTCGCTTTGAGAAACGAGAGCTACACGTTACATAAGATCCTACCGAACAAGGTTGATCCTCTGGTATCGCTGATGATGGTCGAAAAGGTACCCGATTCCACGTACGAGATGGTCGGCGGTTTAGATAAACAGATAAAAGAAATCAAAGAAGTTATCGAGTTGCCGGTCAAGCATCCCGAGTTGTTCGAAGCTTTAGGTATAGCTCAACCGAAAGGTGTGCTTTTATACGGACCTCCCGGTACGGGTAAAACGTTATTGGCTCGAGCCGTAGCTCATCACACCGAATGTACGTTTATACGTGTCTCCGGTTCGGAACTAGTTCAAAAATTTATCGGCGAAGGTTCGCGTATGGTTCGTGAACTTTTCGTAATGGCTCGTGAACACGCTCCTAGTATAATATTCATGGACGAAATCGACTCTATAGGATCATCTCGAATCGAATCGAGCAGCGGAGGCGATTCCGAAGTACAACGTACCATGTTAGAATTGCTCAATCAACTCGACGGTTTCGAAGCGACTAAAAATATCAAAGTTATCATGGCCACTAATCGTATAGATATCTTAGATCCGGCTCTGCTACGTCCCGGACGTATAGATCGTAAAATCGAATTCCCTCCTCCCAATGAAGAAGCTCGTTTAGATATTTTGAAAATTCACTCTCGTAAGATGAACCTGACCAGAGGTATTAATCTTAGAAAGATCGCCGAACTGATGCCCGGTGCTTCGGGTGCCGAAGTCAAGGGTGTTTGCACCGAAGCTGGTATGTACGCTTTGAGAGAACGTCGAGTACACGTCACGCAAGGTGATTTCGAAATGGCAGTTTCCAAAGTAATGCAGAAAGATTCCGAAAAGAATATGTCAATTAAGAAATTATGGAAGTGATCGATTTATTACGTTGAAAACGGTTTCGCGGTGTGTATGCTCCCTATTCCCCATCTCTTCGTCCCAGAGTTATATTTTTCCTTATATATTTGTATAATTTCTTATACTTCTTCTACGCTGTAATATTTCGTTGCTCTCCATATCCCCATACATTTTATGTAATCACAATAAGTCGACGTATTCAACTAACTCGAATTTATTTTTTTCGTTTTTTTTTCTCTTACGCGTATGTGGTAATAATGCTATAGATGGATTAAATAATGTATGTATATTTTCAAGTGAAACTGAAACGATGCAGATGTTTTTCGTTTTCCACATACCCAGTCGTTTGTTTTTTTAATATTATTTGTCAAGTGGATTGAATAAAAAAAAAAATGAGTAAATAATTTTAACACATGTTGGAGTTTTCTTTCTTCTTTTCTGTATGGTTTTATTTTTCACTGGACGAAGAAAAATTGTTTCTAAATTTTCATACGTATAAATGCAAACGTTTGTGCATTCGATGGAAAAATAGCAACGAAATTTCAAGCTCAGATCACAAACAGAAGACTAGAAGTGATCCTAATACCGAAAGATGCTTCGTATAGTTCTTTCAAGATGATCTGAATATGAAAAGACTCGTAACAATTTATTAAATAAAGGTCCAATAATTTTTTTAGTTATTAAAATAACGAAGCGTTCGTGCAACTCCGTTAGGTTAGCCTTCGGCTGTGTTCGAGTACTTTGAATAGATTCGTTCATATTAACTTTCAGAGCTTTTCTACTTTATTCGATTTAAGAAAATTTCAAAGCTGTGTAATGAAGAGATGGAAACGAAAATGAAATTCTGACGAAAAGATAAAATCTGAGGATTCACATGTGACCGATGAAACTGAATGAATGACGAATGAAGTGGATAAATTCGATTTTCAACTACCATTCAGGGCTTCAGTGGTCACTTCAGTCACTTGAAACCTCTTTCACCGAATTTCTTCTCATATCAAAAATGATTTAGTTTCTATTTTTCTCCATTTCCTTCTTCGTATAGTGAACATTACTTTAGATTTTCATAATTTATTTGATGATAGAGATGGAGGCTCTAGGAATTTTTGAAAAGTCGCTGGAGGCTCCGATATGTCTCGAACCAACCTGAAGTCAACTTGATAGCGTTTTGAAATCGGAGTACAGAGGGAATTTTGCATTTCCCACCCTGTTTGGTAAATTTTTATGGAAATTTCGAGCATTGAAATATCTACTGGAGGCTCCAGTAATTTCCAAAAGATCGCCGGAGGCTCCAAAACGACTTGAAATCTACTTGCAATCGACTCCCTAGCGTATTGAAATTAGTTTACAGAATGAATCTTAGCTTTCCAACAGCTTTTGATGAAATTTTGTGGTAATTTCAAGTTTCCGAGGCTCCAGAACTGCTCAGAATGGTTTGAAACAATTTCTAATTGAGTTGGCAGGTCGAAAATACACGATATATCCCAAATTTCATCCTTCTAGGTCAATTTGGCAACATTTTATTTTTTTCTCATTTTAATAGGGAAATTTTGTTTATTTTAAAATGGAAAACAAATTGGCCTGAGAGTACCGGTTATGTCGGTGATGACTTCACAAATTTTAATCGAACTGAAATCGTTAATCATTCAAGAACACAAAACTTATCTCAGAGTCATTGAAGCCATAAGAGGGATTTACAGGAGAAATTTTTTGATTCGTCGTGAGACATTTTTCCCACAGTAATTTTTTTTCCATTTTGTCCAATGTCCATCACCACTGTGATATCTGCACATGTCCGACACTTTTTGTTTTATGGGCTTTCGCTATCCAAGAGAATCGTTTTCAACGCGGAATAAGGTTTTTACAAGAAATAGATGTAAGAAGTTCAAAATCCAATATTTCAGTCACACAAGTTGATTTTTTAATTCTAGAAAATTTGAAGTCAAACGAGCACTCAAAAATGAAAGCGGAGAATTCGAGCTTTCCAACAATCGAAAACAAACGAAAAAAAAAAAACACAAAAATATTAACAAAGTTTGAAATTTATTTTGAAAAACATAATGTTGAAAATGCAAACTGTGTACCTAATAAATACATTCACGAAATACCATAGAACTACAGATTTATTCACAACATAGTTTTATTTTAATCCAAAAAGTCAGGTAACATTTTGTGCTTCAATATTCATCTACCAGGGAAAAATTCGCCATAAGTATAAAATTCTAAATAAATTTTCGAAATAATTACCTTTGGTCCTTACACAAAAGAGAAAAAAAAATCGGAATAAAACGAATGAAATCATTAAAAAGGATACCTTTATGTTGAACGATGTTGACTAGTTAAAATATTAATCTACCGAATACGCGTATATATTTAAGCAAAACCTAATTATTATATTCACATAACGAATTGGGAGAAAAAAAAATAATAAATTAATATTTTTTTTAATTTTAATATTACGATTACGAAGTCTACTTATTTACAATACACGTGACTTGTTTTTTTTTATGTACATAGTGCGGTAGTATAAAGAAAATAATATAAGCAATGTAAACAAATTTATAAAGACAATATCTAATAAAATCACAAACTCGTATTTTACATTTGCGAACGTACTCGTAGGTACCTACTCGCAACACGAATGTTTCTCGATGGTGTAAAAAAATTACATACTCGTGTAATTCTTATCACTGTACAACGATAAATCCCCCCACACGAAATCTATCTCAATTTTTGTTCAAAATAACGATATTACCCTACAATAATAATATTATGATCTATCGACAAAATTCTCATTATTCGTACAAATGTAAAAATATTTATGTAACAGCGATGATCAAAGTGTAGATTTGCAATCAACTAACATTACAAATGAATCGATGAAATCATCACCAGCAATTAATCCACTTTCACGACGCTGTAGATTTTACGAATAAACCAGAAACACGCGAAGAATCCCATACAGCCTGTAAAAAAAATTAACATAAGCAATAAGATATTGTAGTTTTTAAACTAAACTCGATCAGCGGCGTGAAATTTTTATCGCCATTGGACACTTGAATCAACAATTCAACATAGTAGCGTAATAGTCTGGCATATGACAATAGGAGTAATTGCACCCCCCCCCCCCCGTCGATCCTCCAGGACAACTTTTTTCTTAAAGGGGATATCCTAAGGAACATTTTACAGCAAACTTGCCAAAAAAAAAGTTGGCCTTACTTACAAAATGGCGGCCATTTTGATTGACAGGTCAGCCGAAATCGCAGATTTTGCGTTTTAACACAGGACTTGCACGAACTTTTTCAAACTTTACAAAGGTAGATCGAAAGATCATGCAAAAATTTATCACCTGTCAAAATTTCATGTGCTAAAGTGGGTTTTTCGATTTTTGGTGAATTTTTGAAAATCGAATTTAGGACAAAAATGAGGGAAAAAATCAAAATTTTACCAAATTGACCAAGAAAGCTGAAATTTGGGATATACCCTATTTTCGACATGCCAAATCGATTGGAAACGGTTTCAACCCGTTTTGAGCAGTTCTGGAGCCTCCAGCAGATTTTTGAATCTCGAAATTCCCACAAAATTCCATCAAATTGGAGTTGTAAAGCTAAAATTTATTCTAAAAACTGCAGGTGAATTTCAAGTCGTTTTGGATCCTCCAGCGACTTTTCTAAAATTCTTGAAGCCTCCAGCAGATTTTTGAAACTTTAAATTTTCACAAAATTTCATCAAATGGAGATGGTATGCTGAAATTTACTCTACACTCCAATTTTAACACCCTCTGAAGACGACTTCAGGTAAATTTCAAGTCATTTTAGAGCCTCCAATGATTTTTTGAAAATTATTGGAGCCTCCAGTAGATTTTTGAAACTTGAAATTTCCCCAAAATTTCATCAAACTAAGATGAAGAGTCAAAATTCATTCTGCAAACTAATTTCAATACGCTACGAAGTTGACTGCTGGTGAATTTCAAGTCGTTTTGGACCCTCCAGCAACTTTTTGAAAGGTTGTATGACGTTTTTTCGGAAAATTAAAATTTCCTATAAAAGTATAGCTGGAAGCTTCAAAACCATATTTTGAAACCACCATGTAGTCTGCGAACTAAATTTCAGCTTGCCAACTCCATTTGATAAATTAATGTTGGGGAAATTTCAAGTTTCGAAATCTACTGGAGGCTCCAGTAATTTTCAAAAAAGTCTCTGGAGGCCCTAAAATGATTTGAACCCACCTAAAGTCGTCTTCAGAGGGTGTTAAAATTGGAGTGTAGAGTAAATTTTAGCTTTCCATCTCCATTTGATGAAATTTTGTGAAAATTTAAAGATTCAAAAATCTGCTGGAGCCTCCAGTAATTTTCAAAAAAAGTCACTGGAGGCTCTAAAATGACTAGAACCCACCTAAAGTCGTCTTCAGAGGGTGTTAAAATTGGAGTGTAGAGTAAATTTCAGTTTTACATCTCCATTTGATGAAATTTTGTGAAAATTTAAAGATTCAAAAATCTGCTGGAGGCTTCAGGAATTTTAAAAAAGTCGCTGGAGGATCCAAAACGACTTGAAATTCACCTGCAGTACTTCGTAGCGTATTGAAATTAGTATTTAGAATAAATTTTAGCATTACAACTCCAATTTGATGGAATTTTGTGGGAATTTCGAGATTCAAAAATCTGCTGGAGCCTCCAGAACTGCTCAAAACGGGTTGAAACCGTTTCCAATCGATTTGGCATGTCGAAAATAGGGTATATCCCAAATTTCAGCTTTCTTGGTCAATTTGGTAAAATTTTGATTTTTTCCCTCATTTTTGTCCTAAATTCGATTTTCAAAAATTCACCAAAAATCGAAAAACCCACTTTAGAACATGAAATTTTGACAGGTGATAAATTTTTGCTTGATCTTTCGATCTACCTTTATACAGTTTGAAAAATTTTGTGCAAATCCTATGTTGGAACGCAAAGTTGCGATTTCGGCAGACCTGTCAATCAAAATGGCCGCATTTTGTAAGTAAGGCCAACTTTTTTTTTGGCAAGTTTGCTTTAAAATGTTCCTTAGGATGTCCCCTTTAAGAAAAAAGTTGTCCCGGAGGATCGGCGGGGGGTAGGGGGGGGGGTGCAATTACTCCTATTGTCATATGCCGGACTATAAATAGAAAGTCAAGTGCAACGAAAAAATAATGAAATTACACGACTGACTCTTCTACCAACCTCATAGGTAGGTATTTAATGATTCATACTTGGAAAATAATTTTCAAAAAAATCGATTTTTTTACGATTTTCAATTTCATGGAAAATAAATAATTACCTGTTAAAAGGAAAAATAAGAAAACCATAATGAACGTGTAACCGAAGTATAAAAACGTCGACGCAGCGTAATTTACGTTCATTTTCGCATTGAAATAATGAACGCAATATATTAAAAAGTACACAGCTGTGAAACCACTAGTCAGGAAACTTCGCCACCACCAATTATAATCCTGTAAAAAAAAATATTATACAATTCAGTACTTTCATAATGCTGGAGAAATAATTCAGAAGTATAATACTGACTTCGGCGCATAAATGGAAATAACACAGCAAAATAGTAGTTTCGGAGCAAGTTATGATTAAAATGACGAATACCAAAAACAGGAATCCAAACATATAATAAATCTGATGAGACCTGTTGAACATAAAAAAAATTGTAAAATCATCTCAAAAATTCATCCATTAAGTTCTGGATTAAGTGACAGATATCGAACGCTTACCAAATGCTATTTATAATGAAATATAGCTGTATAAAAATACACCCGAACGGTAAAATACCTCCCATAACAATACCCGGTATCGGTTGGGTATAGATACTCTGTTCTGGAATTTGTCTCGGTATTTGATTCGTCCTTACAGGATGTTCGATCGCCTACATAAATCACCATTTTATTTAATATTCGGGTATTCATGAGAAAATGTGTATTTTTCATCTCTGAGCCACTAACCCTCTTTCTGAATCCGAATACTGAACCGACGAAGGTCAGCGGTAACGAGATACAGCACCATAATGAGACCAAAGCCAAAAGCGTCGTGAAAGGAACAGCTGCCGAACTCTCTTCCGCCCAAAGAAGTAAATTCAAGCAGAAGAATATGGCGAATACAATTCTGTAAAAATCGAAACATCATCTTGTTAAAAAATATCAATTATTCCACCAGCGAGATAACACGTTAATAAGTTTAACTTTTATTTTATCTTCTCACTGATAAGTCTCGAGAGATAATAATTTTTCAACTTCCTTTTTTACGAGTATGACACACTTCGAACTAATACGAAAAATTGAACGAATAAATAGGTAGGGGAAAAAATATGAAATACCCAGGGCATAACGAAGCTGTCAGTAAAATATTGGTTTTCCATTTCTCTCCTCCGAAACTTTTGTAAATTCGGGCCGAAACGAATCCGGAAAGAGCTCCCGAAAAAACGTATAAAATTAAAGAACACGTCATCAGTGATCCTCGATTGGCTGGAGATAAGAATCCGAAACAGGCGAAAACTGAAAACAATAGGTGGCCATGTCATAACTCGCAGTCAATTACGAATAATAGAGCGAAAAAACATAACGTCTTATCAAGTTGCTCAACTATAGGTAGAATAGATTGTCGACTTGAAAAAAAAACTGTAATAACGTACTTAGCGTCACCACAGTCATGCATAAGACTTGAACTCCAGAACCGAGGAATACAGATAAAAGCATTCCCTTTCGAGGTGGTCTGAATACGTCACCGTGGACCAATTTCCAGCCAAATTCTTCTTGTACGTCTTCGCCACTATCGATCTAAAATAAAGCGAAATTCATGGTCATTAGTTAATTCAACACCGATGAAATAATACAATTACTCGTCCGTGACGTACTTGATTATATCTGGCGATATCTTTATGCAACGTTCGTAAAATAATCATGGCCACCATTCCGGATAAAAAGAACACGATCATTAGCGAATTCAAAATGCTGAACCATTGAATATTGGTTTGAGGAGAAACTTCCAGAATATAATCCCATCTCGAGGACCATTTAATAGTATCGTTTCTCTATGAATGAGAAGGGGAAAAAACACATGAGTAATATTCATACGAGTAAATGTCGATGGAAATTTTGTAAAGAGTTAAGGTACCTCGAAGGTGACGCTGTAACTGTACGTAACATCCACAGGATTGGATAATTTCTCTTTATCGAAACTCATAGGTTCTTGTATTCCGTCGCATTTAAGGTTAGCTCGATCTTTGTGATTGATACTACGAGGAGTAACTTTTATAGCTGTAAAAAAATGGTCATCGATTAAAATATGGCACACAAAATGGTAACCGTATCCGGATAAAATCACTAACCGATTATTCGGCCTCCGTTTCCTTGAAAAGAACTACCCCATTCTTCGTGTTCTCCACTATGATAGATTATTTTCAAATCGACGTGATTAAATAGGTAGTAATGTTCCGGTCTGGTATTTCCTCTCTACGTATGAAAATAAATATAAAATTAATTTACAAAAAGTATACAGTTTAGTAATATTATTATACGAATAATTACTCCAACTAATGCTTGGCAAGCTCCATCTAATCCATTAACGCCGGTCATAAAACATCCCATGGGAAATCCGGTATTGCAGTAAGTGACACTATCGTCAACCAAGAAGCACCAAGTTACTGGTAAATTATCTGGAAATAATAATTCGAATATAACAAATTAATACCTACGTAGAAACAAAACACTTATCAATGGAAAAACATGCATTACCGATGATCCAATGATGCTGATAATTCAAACTCATTCCTCGTTTCAAGAATAATAATTTCAAATCAGAAGCTGCATCATTCGGTTTGTAAGTTTTCGTACACAATGGTGTGCACACTTGGTTTTCCAAGAATTTTATCTGCAAAATAATATGTTAAGTTACAGTCGATTGACCGAAGCTTTTCATTTCATTTAAACGTATTGCTGTTTACTTTATAAGGAGACGGTCTGATTCGTTCACCGAATAACACTTGTCCAAGATTCTCAACAGGTGATGCGCTTTCATCAGTGGTACAGAAATCGAAACTGAAACAATTCATGATACGATTATTCAATTAATACAACGATAACGATTCTGTATTGGTATAAATGTAGGTAGTTTGCATGCTAATTTCTAAGAATACGATGATGATGATGACTCACTGATGGTACTCATAAGGCATTACTAGCTCTTCGGTATTCAATCTATTGACATACAGTTGTACATCGGACTGTAAAACATGGAAAAAATTATCATTAGAAATTACTACCAACTACATACTACTACGCAGAATTTATTCCACGATGCATATTCCGGCATTGCGTACGATTTGTATTTAAACGAATAGGAGGAATAGATAGATTAGATACCTTGCATGATGATGATGTAGTTTCACTGGCTTTGCAATAATTCACTGGAGCTAAACCGGGTAGATAAAACGACAGACATGATGGAATGAAAATGAAACAATACAGACCCAGAATGAATTTATACATCGTAGCTGATCGTCCAAATGCGTGATGGGGTGCAATATTAACTCATCCGATCAATTTTAAAAGGCGAAGACACTGAATAGATAATTTAAAAGTACATTTTTTTACATTTTATTGTTTCTGTTTACGTAGCTTATTACTATCAAAGCGAATTACTTCGATCCGAATTTTTGTAATCTCTCAAAAATTTGTTTTTCAAGTTCTAATTTTTGCAGGTTACGTGTTGTAATGAGTGACATCATCGTGTGATTGTTTTTAACGCCATCTACATTCGTTTTTGTGAGATGAGTTTTCAAATTTTTCTCTGTTTTGAACAGTTTGTGGAGTTTTTTATATGAGGAGTGAACCCAAGTCGGACGATTATTTTCGACTTTTCGAAAAAAAAATTTTTCTGACCTGGACAGTGGACACCCCCAATGGTGGGGTAAAATTTCGGAAACAGCAATAAAATGGGCGACTTGAGTTTTCATATTGAATAAAGTTATAAACACTGATATAAACTTCAAATTAAAAAGTTCAATGGTGATGTACCTATTTAAATTTCATGAACTTTGGCATCAAAAAATCAAAATTTATACTTTAAGAATTTATTTTTCGTGAATTTCGACAAAAAAATATCAAATTTGATCATTTCCAAAAAAATTGATTTTTCGTTGATTTTTCAATTTTTAATTTAAATTTTTTTCAGATTTTTTACAACAGCCGTTTTGGTTTTTTCATTTTTTTTGTTTATTCATTTTTAAAAATTCATTTTTGATTTTTCGCAAAATTTCAAGATTTTTCTATTACAAAATTTGATAGTTCCAGAAAAGTTGTTTTTAGAATGACTAGAGATGTGCACTTTTCAGAAAAGTAATTTTAGTGAAATGAAAAGTGAAAAGTTCATTGAAAAGTGTAAAAAGTTATGAAAAGTGTGAAAAGTGAAGCTCTCTGTAAAAGCTTAAAATTGATGTATTTTTTGCCTATCTAAAACACACAAAAAAACCAAACCATATTTTTTCATCTACTTGATCAAAAAGTGGTAGTTTTGAGCATTTCTAGAGCCTCTAACATTTTTGAGTTTTTCTGTTTTGAAAAAAATGTTGTGAAAAATATCAAAATGCAATTCAGCGCCCATATATGGGTGCTGAATTGCCAAGGTTGAGGAGTGGAGAGAGTGAAACTTGATATTTGACTTCATTAATGAGGTCAGTATTCTCTGATGAGTAAATTGAGGAGCTTGGAATCAAAACTCACTTTTGACACCAAAAATCGATATGCGTTTTTTTGCGGATTCGGATACTTCTTCAATTTCTCTATCACCCTACAGAATCCATTTTTCCGAATTCGGCCCCAGTTCTTCACAATTTCGTGTTAAAAAGTGCCCTTGGAATCAAAACTCACTTTTGCCACTGGCAAAAGTGAGTTTTGACTCCAAGCTATAAAAAAAACTGTATTTTCAAGGTCGCATGGCAGTCTACAAAGCCAAAATAATTCAATTGCAACTTTGGAAGCATTTTCTGATAGTGAAAATAGCGAAAATGGTAGTTTTGAATTTGGAAGTTATGCAACTGAGGAGGTAAAAAATTGGATGTATTGAGCGCTCAAAACTTTTAAAGCTCTCTGGAGGCGGAACAAAATACTCTACAGAAAAATGAGGTCGAGGAAAATTGTAGAGAATTAAATTTCCAATCGACATTTTGTCGTTAGTTTTTTTCTAGGGTGCTTAGTTTTCGATATATTTCCAAAGAAAGTATTTTTGGAGCCTTCAGCGATTTTTTGAAAATTATTTTTGCCTGCAGTCGATTTTTGAAACTATATTTTTTTCAGATTTTTTACAACAGCCGTTTTGGTTTTTTCATTTTTTTTGTTCATTTTTGATTTTTCGCAAAATTTCACGTTTTTTCTATTACAAAATTTGATAGTTCCAGAAAAGTTGTTTTTTAGAATGATCGAAAAATCAATTTTTTTGGATTTACTTTTCTTCAAACACTAATACGAGTATTTTCGACAAAAAAAGTGTCCAAAATAATGACGTTTAAAATGAATCTTGATGGTTGAAAGATCAGATTTTTGAAGAAAAAACATTTTTTGAAATTTTGTCCAAATGGTCGATTTTGTCAGGCGGGGTCACATTAGGATGGTCCTTAACTACATGGCAAAAAAAAATGTGCGATTTTTTCCGCTCCCACCCCCTAAAGTGGTGACCTCGGGTGAGAAAATAATTCCATATTTTTTATTTTTTCCATTTTCAAAAAATTTGGCTTGTGGTGGACCCCTCAATTTTCAAAAATTTAAAAAAAACAATTCAATGAAAAATTTTTAAAATTTCAAAATTTTGAGTTCCATCGTCTCTAAAAGGTCCCTTTTGAGTAAAATAGACTCTCATGACGATTATAGCCCCCTCCCATGAAAACCAAGCTGACCCCACCAGAATAAATGAAATTTGTATTTTAGCTTTTCTTGGTGGCCTGGTGGGGTCAGCTTGGTTTTCATGGGAGGGGGCTATAATTGTCATGAGAGTCTATTTTACTCAAAAGGGACCTTTTAGAGACGATGGAACTCGAAATTTTGAAATTTTAAAAATTTTTCTTTGAATTGGTTTTTTTTCAAATTTTTGAAAATTGAGGGGCCCACCGCAAGCCGAATTTTTTGAAAATGGAAAAAATAAAAAATAGGGAATTATTTTCTCACCAAAGGACACCACTTTGTGGGGTTGGAAGGAAGAAAGACCAAAAACAACCAATTTTAGGACATCTCACATAATATATACGAATTTCAGCTATTCTGGGGGGGGGTCAGCTTGGTTTTCATGGGAGGGGGCTAAAATCGCCATGAGAGGCTTTTTTACTCAAAAAGGACCTTCTAGAGATGATGGAACTCGAAATTTTAAAATTTCAAAAATTTTTCTTTGAATTAGGTTTTTTTCAAATTTTTGAAAATTGAGGGGCCCACCGCAGCCGGAATTTTTCGAAAATGGAAAAAATAAAAAATAGGGAATTATTTTCTCACCCGAGGTTACCACTTTAGGGGGTGGGAGGCGGGAGCGGAAAAAATCTCAACTTCAAAAATAAGGACCACCCTAGGGTCACATATTATGTACTTTACGCAAAATTGGAATTTATCGAATTAATTTTCTTTTTTAAAATACACCAAAAATGAATTCTGAAAATAAATGTGAGAATAGTATATTACACATCAAGGGAGGTAAATTGCTATTTAGTCAGAGGGGCGCTTAAAGATCAATTGCACTCCCCTGCCGATCGTCCGGAACAACTTTTTTTAGTTTTTTCTTAAAGGGAGAGTCCTAAGGAACATGTCTAGCCCCGGTCCTAAAAAAAAACGTGGCCCTACATACAAAATGGCGGCCATTTTGATAGACAGGCCAGCCGAAATCGCACATTTTGCGTTCCAACAAAGGACTTGCACGAAAATTTTTAAACTGTACAAAGGTAGACTGAAAGAGCAGGCAAAAATTCATCACCTGTCAAAATTTTAAAAGCCGAAGTGCCTTTTCCGATTTTTGGTAAATTTTCAAAAATCAAATTTTGGCCAAAAATGTGGGAAAAATCAAAATTTTACCAAATTGGCCTAGAAAGCTGAAATTTGGAATATACCCTATTTTTGACCTGCCAAATCGATTGGAAACTGTTTCAACAGTTTTGAGCAGTTCTGAAGCCTCCAGTACATTTTTGAAATTTGAAATTTACCAAAAATTTCATCAAATGGAGTTGGAAAGCCTAAATTCATGCTGCAAACTAATTTCAATACGCTAAGAAGACGACTGCAGGTAAATTTCAAGTCGTTTTGGAGCCCCAGCGATTTTTTGAAAATTAATTTTGCCTCCAGTCAATTTTTGAAACTTGAATTTCCCCAAAATTTCATCAAATGAAGATGGAAAGCTGAAATATACTCTGCACTCCAATTTTAACACCCTCTAAAAATGATTTCAGGCGAGTTCAACTCATTTTGAAGCATCCAGTCGATTTTTTAAACTTGAAATTTCCCCAAAATTTCATCAAATGGAATTGGAAAGGCGAAATTCATTCTGCAAACGAATTTCAATACACTGAAAAGTCAACAGCAGGTAAATTTCAAGTCGTTTTGGAGCCTCCAGCAACTTTTTGAAAATTACTTTTGCCTCCAGTCGATTTTTGAAACTTGAACTTTCCGCCCAATTTCATCAAAAAATAGAGATGGAAAGCCGCAATTTAATCTGCACTCCAATTTTGCAAATAATACCCTCTGAGGAAACCTTCAGGTGGGTTCAAGTCATTATAGAGCCTCTAGTGACTTTTTTAAAGGTTTCATAGGGACTTCTTAGCGTATTGAAATTAGTTTGCAGAATGAATTTCGGCTTTCGAACTAGAACTTCATTTGATAAATTTTGGGGGATATTTCAAGTTTCAAGACTTTACTGGAGGCTCCAGTAATTTCCAAAAAATTGCTGGAGGCTTCAAAACGACTTGAAATTTACTTGCAGTCGAATTCTTAGCGTATTGAAATCAGTTTGCAGAATGAATATCGGCTTTCCAGCTCCATTTAATGAAATTTGGGGGAAATTTCAAGTTTCAAAAATCTACTGGAGGCTCCAGTAATTTCCAAAAATCGCTGGAGGCTCCAAAACGACTTGAAATTTACTTGCAGTCAAATTCTTGGCGTATTGAAATTAGTTTATACGGAATGAATTTCCGCTTGCAAACTCCATTGATGAAATATTGTGAAAATTTCAAGTTTTAATAATCTACTGGAGGCTCTAGCAATTTTCAAAAAGTTGCTGGAGGCTCCAAAACGACTTGCAATTTATTTGAGTCGACTTCTTGGCGTATTGAAATTAGTTTGCAAGATGAATTTTGGCTTTCGAACTTCATTTGATGAATTTTGGGGGAAATTTCAAGTTTCAAAAATCTACTGGAGGCTCCAGTAATTTTCAAAAATCTACTGGAGGCTCCAAAAATTCTCAAAAATCTACTAGAGGCTCTAGAACTGCTCAAAACGGTTTGAAACAGTTTCCAATCGACTTGTACGTGTCCAAGCTCTCGATACTTTACAAAAAAATTCAAAATTTAGTTTTAGAATTCATTTTTTGTGAATTTTGAAAGGCACCAAGTTTATTTTAGAAATTATCAAATTGACTTTTTTTTTCAAAATTCACAAAACACTTTTCTTTGAGCACTAGAAGACTTCTATACAGCAATCGTAATACACCCGTTTTCAAGAAAGGAGACCAAAACGACCCAGACAACTACCATGGAATAAGCCTGCTAAATGCTGCTTTCTAGTCACATACATAAATTTGAAAGAGTGATCACCTTCTTGGCCTTCTTCCCTCTAAAAAATGAAGAAAAAAGGAAAACCCCGAAACCAAAACCGGAAGTGAAGGAAGAGCGATATATTTAAAAACCGAACCCAAAACCTTTACTTGTTCAAAAAACATAAAACTGAAACCAAAACCTAGAGTGATATTTATCTGGTTTGCATCGCCCTGGAAACGGGATAGGAAAAAGAATGAAGACATCCTAAAGGAGCTAGGAGCAGAGCAAATCATTGGACAGGTGAAAGATTACAGAAAGAAATGGCGAAGACATATTGAGAGAATCAGCGATTTAGTAACAATATCTACCTATTCATCAAAATACCGAAAAAGTTGAATAGAAATTTCCAAAAGTCGCCAAGAAATAAAGTAATCTTAAATTGAAAATACATTACACACGTTGTACTCGATATCCGAAGAAAAAAATATGAATAGTTTACGAATAAATTGCATTTAATACAACTAAAAAAAAAAGTACAAATATAAAAATGAGATTTCAATAAATAGGTGAAACGTGCTCATTAAATTTTCATAGATCTTAATTAATATGGACGGAATAATGAAAATAAAAGTCATACACAAGATAACAATATAAAGAATAACAATTCTCCACTATAAATATAATACGAAGGTAATACACGTTCATAACAGTAAAAAATTTAAATTCTCAATTTTTTTTTTGAAACACGAAAGATCATTATTTCCAACATAACAATTCAAAAAGTGCAGTAATAAATTAGTTTAAAATGTGAGTAAGCGTTTCTTGTATAATGCTGAAAAATTGAAAGCTTGAATTTTTGAAAAATTCAACATTGGAAAACAAAATGGCAAACATTATCACAGATTTTTAAAAAAAACGGGGCAGAATTGGTGATAGAAAGATTTGCAGAATAAATTACCTAATACTTTTTTATACAAATTTTTCCTCGAATCGTATTCAAATTTTTAATAATACCGCATCGATAACGGTCACTGAGATTTCTCGCAATACATATTTTACTAAAAAAAAATAAATTAATATTCGATAGCAGATATTAATAAACAAGATTCGACAGGCAGTTGTAAGCTAAATACTTCGAGTACATATCTAGTATAAAAATGAGAGGGGGGGAATTATTTGGAAAAAAAACTCCCGAGATAACAAATAACCACAATCGAAAGGTGATTATATAATTATCACAAATACTGCTACATGTAGAGAATATCCTACTTAATATTCAGTCGATAGTGCAATTAGCTGCAGTGCATTAACACCGCATCAATTAAAACACCCAGTTCACTGGTACCCATTGATGCTGATTTGCCAAGCCATTAACTACTTCGTTCACTTTGCGGAATGTTTCGTCGAAGTCTTCGTTCACGATAACCATATCGATATACTTTTCGTAAGTCCTTTGCAAACAGCTACTTTCTTCTAAAGTTTTTTTCAGATCCTCTTCCTGCGAAACAAAAATTATTCCTCGTTAAATATTCATCAACATTGGAAAAATGAATCGAACTAGTCGTAATTTCAACACGTTTACCTGATACAAAGAAGCCAACGATTCCAAAGTACGAGCACGACGAGAACTATATCTGATTGAACTCTGTCTATCAAACTACATGGCACAAAATATATACAGAAAAAAAAAATAATAAAAAATAAAGCCATAAAAAACAACAAAAAAAAATAGCGAAAATAAATCGATAGTAAAAATTCGTTTATGGAGTTTCCAATTTCCATGCTTTGAAGCTTTCACAAGCTCGATAAATGTCTATATTTTTAAATAAGCTAAAAAATGAAAAAAATCCTCATTTCGTAAATTTTCAACGCTAAAATTATACAGCAAGTTGTTAAAAATGAAAAAAAAATTCATGCCGAATACACAAAGATTCAAAAACATTCGAGTTTTCGCTCGTTCAGTCGTTTTCAACTCACCGTCAAGGTTCTGGTCGAATAACCGTTGTAACGTCCATAATCGTACAAATTTTTCAGCTCATCCATTCCAGGAGAAGCGATAAAAATAACATATGGCATAAATTCGGCCGAATTATGAAGTATTTTTAGAGCCTGAAACACAATAATTTTATTAATTAATAAAACCCAAATTTGAAACGAGAATTCGTCTCAGTCGGAGGCAATACTACTTACAGGAGGACTACAATCCAAAACACACATTTTTCCTTCATTGATAACGTTTCTGATAGAATCTAAACTGGTACCGTATATATTACCGTTGTGTTCTCCGTATTCCAAGAATTTATGCTGCCTGATCTTGTTTTCCATTTCGTCGCGATCAATGAACCAATAATTTTTACCATTTTCTTCCAATTCGCGAGGGGGACGCGATGTAACTGAAATTAGCAATGTATTTGAATTTTAGCTCGCTGAACCCAACTCAGTTATATATTTTTAGATTACTCGACGTACTTGGGATAACTCCAGCGAACCTGTTCGGATCGCTATTAATTAAACGACCTTTTAACGTACGACGTCCAACACCAGATGGCCCAACAAGAGCTAAAGTGCGTCTTTTAAAAGGAGGCATTCTAGTGACTTCCTCGTACAACAGTAACTCGGCTTTATCGAACTCGACGTTCCACTTGGATTGATACATTTTCTTCTTTTTTCTTCGAGCAATCTGAGCAGAAAATCGATAATTATGGGATCCTTTTACATACAGAAAACGGATGGTACGAAGAAAAACTTACTCTTGTACCACAAATGCCAATTTTATGAACGTAGTCAGCCTCCGGAGGCACGTACGCCTTTCGTCTTTCTTCCAGATCGGGAGAGGGGATTAATCCAATACGACCACTATCATCATCAACCTTCCTAGCTTGCCACCAAATAGGATCTGTTTGATCTAAAATCTACAACGTGACGTTTCCAGGTGATTATAAAATAACAACTGAAATAATAACCAACGATATCGAACAAATAAATTGACAAATACTTGTAAAATATCTCCGCTTTTGAATTCCAGTCCTAATTCCGGGCACGGTATTAACGAGTCTTCGGCAGGATTGTAATGAAATAGAGCTCTCATGTGGCACTGCAATCGATACAAAATGATGTTTTATAAAATACCATACAAAAACATGCACTGATACAGATCAGCATGCATACTTTTTGAGGTTTAAATCCGTGATCAGCTTCGCCAGTTGGAGCAATTCTAAACTTAATGGTATTCTTGCTTTGGGACACCTCGTGCATCAAATCTTCAGGAGTTATTACATTAACTTCGTTCACTTCGAGGATCACATCGCCAGGATGTAAAACCTTGGATACTTCTATCGCACTCCCAGCCAATATTCGGGCCACGATCAAATTGCCATTTTCGTCTTGTTCTACAGTCAAACCCTATGATTGAAATGATAACGATGAGTAAATACAAAATGATATTCGAGAAATGGGCGTAATGTAAGGTATTTCAAATACGTACCAATGGTTTATTTGGTTCTTTAACAACGCTGACAATTTTCGATCGTGACATTTTTCTAATCAAATTAATTCACCTGAAGAGGCGTGGTTCTTGGCGCTGAAAAACAATTTACATGAATTCAAACTGTCGAGTAGTAATACTTGATTATTAATTATAAGAAATAACTAGAAAACATATCAAATAATACCGTAGAAACCAACTTACATATGCAAAATTACTCGCAAACACAGCTAGAGCTGAATGAAACGTCAACGACTTCAAATTCAAGAATGTAATCACGTAATATAAAATAAACTTTTACATCTAATCGTAGAAATAGCAACGTACTAAGAGAATTCGTACTCGGTAAACAGATTATTATTTTAATAATTAATTAATTCCGGGGAAAAAATTGGAAAAGTATGAAAAATTTCAACAAAAACAACGCCCATTGAAAATAAACATGGAATTTTTTCAATGAAAACAAAGAGCTATTTTTTCATGTTCAGGATATAGAACATCAAAGTATCAGCCATGATTGTTTTCATTATTCAAGATTTTGATTGGCTTGTGTTTCCATTTCTGTAATAGTGTGATATGGCTCTCTTCAGCCATATTGTATTAATCTTTTTATTTTATTTTAAAATATTTTGAGACCGTTCCATGTGAAAGAAACCTAAAGCTATGATTATACTGAACTTAGCCATAAACTTAACCGTTAACTTATTCACATATCAACACAAATTCGAGTCAGAACAGTCTAGTACTTTGGAATCTGATCATAAATTTCATAATGATCATTCTGATTTTGTAAATAACAGAACAGTACGTATTTTGTTTTCACGTAATGATAAATCATGCAAATTCATATATTTTTTTGTTCAGGATGATACAAACGTGAATGCACAGCTAGTGTTGAAAATTTTTGTCAATTTTGAAGGTAAATTCTAGTGTAATTTTTTAAGACGAACTAAATAGGTATGCTCTTTCATGATATTGCCTGACATTGAAATTGAAAGAGGTGGAAACATTTTTCACTCAATGGAATGAACTCATCACAAAAAAATCAAAATTCGAAAAAAAATCAAAAAATAAACGAATTTCAATTTTTTTGCTATGAGTCTGATTTTAATTTTATCAACTTTTTCATGAAATACCTACGTCAGAAAAAGGTCAAAATAAGACAACAGAATAAATTTAAGCTTTTTTTGATGTTTGGAATTGAAAATTGAATTTTTTCGAATTTTGATTTTTTTTTGTGACGAGTTCATTTCATCGAGTGAAAGGGTTTTCTCAACTTTTTCAACGGATGCGTAAAAATAGGGGTCAAATGGGTCAACTTCACTGATCCAAACTTTTTTTCATGTTATAAATCAAAAAATCGTATTTTTCCGTAAACTTTCAATTTTTTAAATCGACTTTTCGACATAATTCCATCCCAATTTTTTAATATGTTGGTCAGCATGAAAAGTTGTCTATAATATATTTTTTTCAGAATTTTTGAGAGTCGGAACGATATAGTCGGGGAGCCCGCTTAAGGATCTATTGCACACCCGCCCCGTCGATCCTCCGGGACAACTTTTTTCTTAAAGGGGGTAGTCATAAGGAACATTTCTAGCCCTTGTACACAAAAAAAGTGGCCTTACTTACAAAATGGCGGCCATTTTGATTGACAGGTCAGCCGAAATCGCAGATTTTGTGTTCCAACATAGGACTTGCCTAAAATTTTTCAAACTGTACAGAGGTAGATCGAAAGATCAACAGGGATGAGGCCCGGCCCAGGACCAGGACCCGAAACCCGAAAAAGCCCCGATTATTTCCTTGAAGCCCGAATGTCCAAGCCCCAAAACCTTAAAAACTGTAACCCACAAAGCCCTGGCCCAAAGCCCGAAACCTTTTCCTCTGAAAACCAAGCCCAGAACATAAGCCCCGAAACCCAAACTGTGATCAGGGCTTTTTAGGGCTTTTCGGGGCTTGTAAATTTTGAAAATTTCTATTGTACATAATTACCGTTCTGTGCATCTCAAAAGTCAAAAAATATGATTTTCAAAAAAAAAATTACAACTTAAGCAAAAAGTTTGATATTTTAACTTTCAAGGGGTTTTTGGTAGGTACTTACATTATTTATATTCCCAAGCCCAGAACGTGAGCCCCGAAACCCAATCTGCGATCAGGGCTTTTTAGGGCTTGTGTGAATTTTGTGAATTTCTATTGTAATTACCGTTCAGTGCATCTCAATTCTCAATAGTCAAAAAAGATGATTTTCAAAAAAAATTCAGAACTTCAGCAAAAAGTTTGATATTTTAAGGGGTTTTTGGTACAGTAGGTATTTATATTCTATAGGTAGTTCAGTGTTCTTTGAAAAATGTACTTGAAAATACGAAAAATTTGGACAATAATTTAAAATTCCAGAAAATTTACTTAATTCTGATTGAAAAAAAAAAAACAGTTTCATTCAAATAATTTTGAAAAAAAAACAATCGGAATCTGCCCTGAAATTTTTTTTTCAACAGAAAATCAAATAAGCTGAAGATTTTACTTTATTCTTCATTAAAATTACAATTTCAAGCCCCAAAAAGCCCCGGAAAGCCCCGAACGCTTCATTCAAGCCCTGGACACTGAGCCCTGAAACCCAAACCCAAAGTTTCCTGGGCCCCAATCCAAGCCCAAGACCTAATAAATTTTTGATTGAAAGCCCAAGCCCCGGAACCCGGAACCCGAAAAAAAATCGTTCGGGGCCTCATCCCTGAAGATCAAGCAAAAATTTATCACCTGTCAAAATTTCAAGTGCTAAAGTGCGTTTTTCGATTTTTGGTGAATTTTGGAAAATCAAATAATTTAGGCCAAAAATGAGGGAAAAAATCAAAATTTTACCAAATTGACCAAGAAAGCTGAAATTTGGGATACACCCTATTTTCGACATGTCAAATCGATTGGAAAATGTTTCAAACCATTTTGAGCAGTTCTGGAGCCTCCAGCAGATTTTTGAAATTCGGAATTCCTACAAAATTTCATCAAATGGAGTTGGAAAGCCGAAATTCATTCCGCAAACTAATATCAATACACTACGTAGTTGACTGCTGGTGAATTCCAAGTCGTATTGGAGCCTCCAGCAATTTTTTGAAAATTACCGGAGCCTCCAGTAGATTTTTGAAACTTGAAATTTCCCCAAAATTTCATCAAATAGGAATGGAAAGATGAAATACACTCTGCACTCCAATTTTAACACCCTCTAAACGATTTCAGGTGGGTTCAACTCATTTTGCAGCCCCCAGTCGATTTTTTAAACTTGAAATTTCCCCAAAATTTCATCAAATGGAGTCGGAAAGCCGAAATTCATTCTGAAAACTAATTTCAATACACTACGAAGTCAATTTCAGTTGAATTTCAAAGTCGTTTTGGAGCCTCCAGGGATTTGTCGAAAATTACTGTAGCCTACAGTCGATTTTTCAACCATGAATTTCCCCAAACTTTCATCAAATAAAGATGGAAAGCTGAAATAAACTCTGCACTCCAATTTTAACACCCTCTAAAAACGATTTCAGGTGGGTTCAACTCATTTTGGAGCCTCCAGCAACTTTTTGAAAATCACTGGAGCTTCCAGTAGATTTTTGAAACTTGATATTCCCACAAAATTTCATCAAATGGATTTGAATAGCCGAAATTTACTCTGCGAACTAATTTCAATACGCTACGAAGTCAACTGCAGGTGTATTTCAAGTCATTTTGGAGCCTCCAGCGTCTTTTTGAGAGGTCTATGGTGTTTTTTGCAATATTGAAATTTCCAAAAAGTAGCTGGAAGCTTCAAAATCATTTAAAACCATTTGAAACCACCATGTAGTCGACTTCATATCGTATTGAAATTAGTTTGCGAAGTAAATTTTAGCTTGCCAACTCCATTTGGTAAAACGTTGCAGGAATTTCAAGTTTCAAAAATCTACTGGAGGCTCCAAAATGATTTGAACCCCCCTGAAGTCGTCTTCAGTGAGTGTTAATTTGATGAAATTTTGGAGAAATTCAAGTTAAAATCTGCTGGAGGCTCCAGTAATTTTCAAAAAATCGCTGCAGGCTCCAAAACGACTTGAAATCCACCTGCAGTCGACTTTTTAGTGTATTGAAATTTGTTTGCAGAATGAATTTCGTCTTTCCAATTCCATTTTGATGAATTTCGTGGGAATTCCAAGTTTCAAAAATCTGCTGGAGGCTCCAGAACTGCTCAAAACGGTTTGAAACAGTTCCCAATCGATTTGGCATGTCGAAAATCGGGTATTCCCCAAATTTTAGCTTTCTTGGTCAATTTGGTAAAATTTTGATTTTTTCCCTCATTTTTGGCCTAAATTAGATTTTCAAAAATTCACAAAAAATCGAAAAACTCACTCTAGCACTTGAAATTTTGACAGGTGATAAATTTTTGCTTGATCTTTCGATCTACCTTTATACAGTTTGAAAAATTTTGTGCAAATCCTATGTTGGAACGCAAAGTTGCGATTTCGGCAGACCTGTCAATCAAAATGGCCGCATTTTGTAAGTAGGGCCACCTTTTTTTTTTTTTTTAGTACAAGGGCTAGAAATGTTCCTTAAGACTACCCCTTTAAGAAAAAAGTTGTCCCGGAGGATCGACTGAGTGAGGGGTGCAATAGATCCTTAAGCGGGCTCCCTCCCCGACTATTTAAAGTTATGTTCAATTGTAAGTTGAAACACCCTCAAACTGAATGAAGGACTGAAAATATATAGCCATGAATTTGAGATTGAGACCATTCAAAAGAACATTGCAGTTCCTTCAATTGACAAAACGTTTTGAGGATTCAAAAATTGTAGTGCCAACTGTCATTGCACAGAGAGTAAAGTTTCCTTTACAGTTTTCATCTTTTTTAAGGCGCGACGTGATAAAGTATGGGGGCGAATTTGCCGAATTTTGAAAAAAAAATTATACCTACCTATCAATGGTAAGGTAAGAGGATGTTTCCTTTTTCATGGTACCTAGCCAATAAAGAAATTATGGGGTCCGAGAGATGGATTTTGGGGGGAAATTTAACTTCTGCAATATTATTACTCTCCGCTTACATAGAAATGTTTTATCCATTCTCATGCATATCGCCAAAAATGCTAGCAGCATAGGTACCTATTATTTATTTTGTTTAAAAATTATTATTGCAATTAGCTTCTGAGATAACGGAGGGAATTCGCGATTCTTCATTAATACATAAGTAAATATTAATAAAATGAATAATAACGCGCGAAATGTTATATATAGTAAATTCGAAACTTATCAATGAAAAATGATTAAAATCAAACTTAGAATTCATCGGCACCTCCTCCCAAAAAAAGTACTGAAAAAAAATACAAATAATATGGAACCGCAGCGTACAGCGAGCCAAGTGAGCCCTAAATCAATCAAGTCTCACTAGGCCGCCCTCTTGTCTGCGTCTGTCTGTGTCATTCACTCACTTATCGTTTTCGTAATAATTTCGTTTATCGTTCATCTCCTTTTATTTTATCGTTTTCGCAGTACGCTAATGTTAATAAATAATATTTTCATTTCTTAAAATTATTCTCCCTCGTGTTTTTGTAATATTTTTTAATACCGTGGTACAGTTTTTCGTACATCCGTTGGTGAAAATCGAAAATCCTTTCTTATCAGTCAGCATTTTTAGTGCTCATTATTTTAGTCGAATGTGAAGTGTGTGTACCTACTTCGCGAAATTTTGTCCCACTTTCGAGTCGTAATGAATATCTAATAGCTCCGTCTTTCGCCTTGATTCATGGTACTTCTTCCTTTGCATTTTTACAAATCATGCTGTTGAATAATAATTCTATCCATTGAAATCCATTTCCGAAAGTGAAAATGTCACATCTGACAGTTCGTTTCAATACGTTCATCGAAAGCATATTGCGTGTTCCACCGATATTTGTTCTGGATGAAATTTTCAAATCTGGGTTCAGTTTTCCATTTTCACTATGGAGCTCCGAAGTGGACATGGCAGCGAAAAATTTCACCGCTTCTACTATGAAAGGTGGCTCGGTGGATCAATTTTTTTACACAACTTTATTTCTGACTACGTTGAAATTTCTCTTATCATTTATCGGTGAGTTTATCGATTATTTTACGCTGCTCTTCTTAACACCACTATTTTTTTTGACGTTGAATATTTTGTGTTTTCAGGTTGCATTTGTACCTTTTTGGTGGCCATATTGAATATACGTGAATTGATTATCGTGTACTTCTACCTAATCTCGATTTCCATGTTGTATTTTTCGTATCAACAAAACGTCAAGTTTGTCGGTTTCGTCATTACGCTGGATGCCGAAATGAAATCACCCTCGATTGAAGATCACGTTTACAAAGAGTTGTTGTTTTCGCTGGGAGCTGCGTTATTGCGTACAGTAATAGTGCAATGTGTTATTGGTTTCATATATCAATATTTGAATCCGATGGTTTTGAAGTATCGCTGGTTATCCAAAACAATCCTCATCAGTTTCCTGTTTCCTGTAATTTTAAGCCTACTACCGCTGCCAACGTGGGTGTTGGTTCACGTACCGTTTTATACGATGATGTTACCTGTAGCTGTATCCAAGTACATATTTTGGTCCAGCGTACCTGCCATGACACAATATATCGTCAGTGGTTGGAGGTTCTGTCGAAATTTCGTCGTGTAAGTTGATACATACATCGTCATTCGTCAGAATGGTTTTACTTTATATGTATATATCTATAACGATGTATCCTTCGTGATTTTATCGTATTATCGTTTGTTTCTATAGTGGTTTCGGTTTACCAGCGCTGTTAGAAACCGAATGGTCCAAACTACATATACCGGTGGTTTTACGAGTATTTTGGATTTTAAGATTGTTAGATCATACGACCAGTTACATAATGCAACACGATATCGCCAAAAATACCACATTATCGTTCGATTTCAACGAGACGTCTATACTTACCAACTACAGCGAACACATAGTCGTGTTCTTACCTACAATCATGCATATGGTGAAGTCATTGCTGATCAGCGGATGCGAAACGTTTATCGCAGTTTTGGGAATGACCAGCGTTATATCGTACATTTGCCAACAAATCGGATACTTTTTTCAATATGTGAGTTCACGAAGTTCTCATCACTGCTCGATTGTAGGTAGTTGAAAATAAGGGGAAATATACTAAATTGATTTGCTCGTGTGTTTTCATTTGTAGGTGTTACTCATCGAAGACGAAGATAAGAATTTCGGAACAGTGTCCGGTATCCTGTTTTGTATTCTGGCCTTGCAGACTGGTCTAACGGGGCTAGCGCCGGAGAAAAGATTCATTAGATTGTGTAGAAATTTCTGTCTTTTATTCACGGCCTTATTGCATATTATTCACGGTATACTGAATCCATTACTCATGTCGTTGAGTGCGTCTCATAATCCTGTCATGCATAAGTACGTATTTTCAGTTCACTGGGTGTTGGTAATCGCTATTTTTTTCAGGCAATAATATATTCGTGTAATTTTTCAGACATATTCGAGCCTTGGTTGTCAGCGCGTTTTTGATCATTTACCCTATGTGGCTTTTGTTCTACCTTTGGAAAAGTGATTCGATCAGTACCTGGTTACTGGCTGTATCAGCGTTCAGTATCGAAGTGATCGTGAAAATGATAATATCGTTGATTATATACTTCCTGTTTTTGTTGGACTATTACAGAGAGACATTTTGGGAAGAGTTGGACGACTACGTATATTACATCCGTTCGTTTGGAAATAGCGTAAGTACAAAATCGTTCAATTTGGGAGCAGGGCCGTATTTATGGGAAGGTAACGTAGGCACATGCCTAGGGCGGAAAATTTTGCCCCCCCTCTCACACACACCCACACACAAACAGCGACGTGCAAACGTTTGCCCGGTTTAGGCACATATATTTTTACTTCACCACCGGACCTCAAAGATTGGAAATTGACTAACTCCTTACAGGAGATAGCGTATATTAGCCGGATTCTAGCATATAATGTATCTGATAGTTTCTTTCAGGGTCTTACAGGGAGTAGCTCCGATCGTTTCCTCCCTCTTGTCGTTTTTCTTTAATTTTTCTTGATATCTTCTACTACGACTTTCCACTCCTCTCCTATCCTTGCTAATACTTCCTTGTTGGTAATGAAGTCCTTCCATGTGATCCGCAGTAGCATTCGATAGCACCACATCTTAAAAGCAGATACTTTCTTCTCGCATTCTGCACTCATGGTCCATGTTTCACAGGAATACTTCAGAACAGTCCATATGTAGCATCTCATAATTCTCTTTCTCAAACCTAGACTCATCATTTGATTTCCCAGCACATTGGCTACTGGCTAGGTTATTGAAAGCACTTTTTGCCATTCCAATTCGTGATTTAATTTCTTCAAACTTGAATTATCACGATTGGTTTTGGCTTGACCTCCAATCTAACGAATATTATCCTCTTTCCTCTCTGATTTTGGAATTATGGTGCTGATTTTATCACTGATTCTAGTATGTATTAATATACCCACACCTAGTTTGTGTGTGACTTTTCCAGCGTAGATCATTTCATAATCTTTATCTACCCAGTTTCTACCATTTCCCACCATTGGGTCTTGCTTATTCCTAATACATCGATTTGTAATCTCCTAACTTCCATAACCACATCAGCAAGTTTACCAATTCTGTAGTAAGTTCTCACTAGGGTGGCCCTTATTTATACTTGGTGGAAAAAAAAAATTTGAATTTTTTTCGGGACACCCCCTAGTTTGGTGCCACTCCATGAGAAAATAGCGCATAAAAAATTTCAACTCCATTGATGCATATTTACCCGTGCCGCACACCACTTTTTGTAATGATAGCGTCACGCGCGCGAGCTCAGTACTATTCCACTACAGACCCGTGGCAAACGAAACGTACATTAACGCGCCTCAACTTCAACTTGTTTTTTCAATCTTAAACGTTCGGGTTTGTCCTAACTAGAGGATGTTCGAAGTCATGCTGTTTGGGGTGAGGTGTTCATGTCATTCTGCCGACAATATTTGTAATTCTTGAGACAAAACTCAAGATTTTAACCCAATCGATGGGTACAAAAATGTTAAAAAAGGGAGTGATACTGTTTGGAAGAAAAATACAATACTAATTCGATTTTTTTTAATTTTATGTATTATTTTATATAATTTTTCAATTTAAATGGCCCAAGCGAACTGAAAGCAAACGTTTTGGAAAATTTATAATTCAAAAAATAGAACTATTTACTTCAAAACAATGGGTTTTTTTAACATCAGCAATTATTTTAAAAATTTAATCAATAGTTTTTTTAAATTGCAGGGCTCATACTCATTTTTTCCAAAAAAAAAAAAAAAGGCCAATCCAGCATTCATTTATTAGTTACCCAAAAAACTCGAAAAAGTAACCAAAAAAGTGACAAAACATGTGCAATACATTTCAATGCACAAAAAAATCACCAAAAAAACTAAAACTTTTCGCTTTTAATCAAAATGTCAAAATGAAATTCAATAATTTTAGCAAAAAGCGGGACTCTTTGGCAATTAGGTACTGCCCAGGAAGTACTTTTTGGCAATTTTGGATTAAAAATTGAAAATCGCGATTTCTGAGAATAATAGTGCGACTTTTGAATATTTCAGCAAAAAAATGGCTTGTTAGTTAGGGATTTTTGGCAAAAAACTACACATTAGAACAATTTATTGGAAAAGAGTGGGAGCTTTTTGATGCAAAAAACAACACAATTCTTAGCAGATTTTGGCAAAAAAAGAAAATTCTACATAATTTTGGTAAAATGCGAGCTTTTTTGCCATTTTGATAGAAAACGAGACTGCGACAATAATTTCAGGAAAAAGCAGGACTTCATAGCAATTCTCAGCTCAAAAGCGAAACTTTTTATGTAGCAAGATTTTTTTCATGGTAAATTAACAGAATTGGGAACGGGCACCTTAATACGGTGGATTATTCAGTTTTGAACGAAAGTATTATTTACATTTTTTTCACTGTTGTTTTTGGCCAAATTACAATTTACGGGTAATTACCGGGCGATTTAAAGCGAAGTGAGCAAACTAACCAAGTATTTTTGGTTTGTTTGCTCAACAAATCAGTCAACAATATTTGGTTAGTTCGCTCACTTCGCCTCAAATCGCCTGGTAATTACCCGTAAATTATAATTTGGCCAAAAACAACAGTGAAAAAAATGTAAATAATACTTTCGTTCAAAACTGAATAATCCACCGTATTAAGGTGCCCGTTCCCAATGGACTTCAAGCCTTTTTAAGAATAATGGACAAAAAGTAATGGTACTATTTGGCAATTTTTGGCAGCAAACTGATCTCTATAGTGGGGAAAACCAAACACTGATCTTCAAGGGCATATCCCTCTTCCCTCCTATGCATGCATACACCCAATAAAGAACTTGATAAGCTACCTGGAATCAACAACCAACTTACAACATGTAAGAGATAAAGGACCGGGGTGCAAGGAGTCTCATTCCCCACGCGTTATCGTGGAGAAATCCTGAACTCGCGCGCCTGATGCTTACATTTCAAAAAGGGGCGTGCGGCACGGGTTAATATGCATTGATTGAGCTAAAAATTTGTGTACGTCATTTTCTCATAAAACAGCACCAAACTAGGGGGTGTCCCAAAAAAAATTCCAAAATTTTTTTTAAGGGCCACCCTAGTTCTCACATTCCAGGTTGCGACAACTTTGATGTTGTTCCACATTGTTTCAACTCCGCATATTCTTTGCACCCTATCTGGCTGCCTTGGCGGATGAGGATCAGCCTGATGGAGACTTAGGGCCATTGCTAAATTGATGTCCATATAATTCTAGGCAGATGTAATGGTGTTGGTTTCCCATTGCCTTCCACCATGATTTTATGTAGGGGGTTTACTCCCTTAGCCAAATTTGCCAGTTTTTAGGCGCTGGTATTTGCCTTCTCACTCTGAAGCTCTTGCGCTTCTCCGAGGCTGGAACTAGTGAGTTGTGGGTGTTCTGCAGCTTTTATGCATGTTGATTTTGACCTCTTTATTGTCTTCTTTTGTAAATCTCATAACCTTGGTCTTGCCTGTGTTTATTTTCATTCCATATATTTTTAATCCAGCACTATTGATTCGGTTGATCATTTTCTGCATCTGCACTTATGTCCTAGCAAGCATCACTTTGTTGTCTGTGTAACTCATTTCATTTATTCTTTTACCATTGATCTTGAATTCTTGAATCCTATTTGTTTGATTCACGCATCTATCATTATTTCTTCTGCATACACATTGAACAACCTAGGTGAGGAGGGGGTATCCTTGTTTCACACTTCTCTTTATACCACATCCATTCTTCAAGTACTCAGTTCCAAACTTGATGTTGGCACTCTGCTCCCAGTACAAGTTCTTGATTATTCACAGGTCTTTGTCATCAATATTGTACTTCTTCAGGTTCTGCAACATCCTTTCATGGTTGACATGATCAAATGCTTTCTCATAATCGACAAAGCAAGCAATGATTTATGATTTCCCTGGTTGCATTCAGTGCTCTTTGAATGATCACTTTCAGCAGGGCAATTGCATCTCTCGTCCCTTTTTTTTGCATCAAAGCCACATCATGTTTCGCTTAGATTTTCATTTATCTTCTTTTCAATTCTGGCATTTATGATGGTGAGGAGTAGCTTCAGTGCGTGGCTCATTAATGCAATGATTCTATATTCAGAGCATTTTGGTGAGTTGTTCATCTTTGGTATTGGTACAAAATTCACCGCTTTGAAGTCCCTGGGCAGTGTACCTTCATCGTATATATTTCATTTTTTATCTTCAGCAGCTCCTTTTTGTACTCAGGTGTTAGATGTTTAATCAAGTCTGCTGGTATGAGATCTTTCCCCACTACTTTGTGGTTTCTGGCTCTCTTCACCTCATTCCTCAGCTCCCACATTTCAAGTTGTAGTGCCTCCTCAGTGGATTAAATTTCCATTTGAGCCGGACATATGTCATCTGCATTCAGTTCTTGTTTGTTGTATGTAGCTGATCCAGACCTCTTCTGTTTCTTGATTATTAACACAATACTTTCCGTCTTTTCTTCACATATATGCTATTCCACTTCTCCTTTTCTTGTGGGTGGCCATCATCTGCTTCACTTTGGTATTCATTTCTCTAGAGTTGTGTCTTTTCTCCAGTTCTTCTATTTCTCGGCATTTCTCCTCATACCATTCATTTTTGGCCAATCTGTACATTCCCATGATCTTGTTATTTAGTTCTGTGTGTTCACTACTTGGTCTGTTTGCTTTTCTTCGTTCTTCCATCAGATCCAGTATCTCTTGAGTCATCCAGGGTTTGTGTTTTCTTTTCTTTTCTTTTTTCTTTGAGTGGAATAGACTTTTCTGCTGCTGTTTTAACCTTTTGCTTCCATTCTTGCCAATTTTCTTCGATACCTTGTTCTTCTTCCAACTTGTCTTTTGTTTTTCCAGGCAAGTATAAGATGTATATTTTTTCCCACTGGTTGCACTGCCTTTTATCAGCCTGTCTTTTGCTGACGTTAGACGTTGTCAAAGTTGCAATTTCAGACTTCAGTCAAAAATTGTAAAACAATCTCCTCTTTTGTAAAAATTGCCAAAAGTTTCGTTTCTTACAAAAAATTATCGGTTTTTCGTAAAAAATTACTCATCATAAGAAAATTGCTTTGTTGTTAAAAATTACCTGAAAGTCTCAATTTTTTTCGTCAACACAGAAAATTGCATAAATTCTCGCTTTTCTAACATAAATTGTGACAAAATACATATCATTTTTTTCAAAGCAATAATTGCCAAAAAATCTTCTGTTTTATTTAAAATTTTCAAAACCTTGTTTTTTCATTGAAATTTTTGCTTTTTTGCAACTAAAAAGTCTCATCTTTGTTTTCGAAAAATTACTCAAATGTTTCCCCTGTTTGACAGAAACTGTCAAAGGTATCACTATTTTGCCAATTGTGCCCAAAATCGTTAATAATTCCGCGCTTGTCCAAAAATTGACAAAAAATTTTGTTTTTCAGAAAAATGGTTAAAATCTTTCGTTTGTAAAAATCTTTAAAAAAATGTTGCAAAAAATTGTCTCGAAGTCTCGCTTTTTTGGCCAAAAATTTGTCAAACATTCTCGCTTTCTCAAAAATTGTCAAGAATTTACGCTTTTTAGAAAAATGGCGAAAGATTGGCCTTCTTTTCAGAAAATTCCAAAAAGGTCCAATTTTTTCCCGAAGTTTTCCGAAAGTCTCGCTCGTTTGACAGATATTTGGAAGAAGTATAATTTCTTGCCAATAATTTACCCGGAAGTCCTGCGTTTAGGTTAAATTGTCAAATTCTTGCTTTTTGCAACAAAATTCACAAAAATTCTCGTTTTTTGGGAACACTGCTGAAAAAAATGTACCGTTTTCAAAAATTTCTCAAAAATCTCTGTTTTTTGCCAAAACAAAAAGGTTACAAAATCTACCATAATTGCGAAAAAATACCGGATTTTCCATCAGTATAGTTACTAAAGTGTCTTGCGTTTTGCTAAAATTGTCAATATCTTGGTTTTTGACATTTTGACAACAATTTTCAAAAGTTCCATGTTTTTCGAAAATTGACAAAAATTTTCGCTTTTGTATAAAAAATGACTAGTGATTGCCGTTTTGTGCAGAAAATTCCAAAAAGTCTCATCCCCCCCCCCAAGTAGTATCAAAATGACGATTAAAGAAACATTGATAACGCTGAATCGGCATTATCGTTTCAATGGACTTTTTTCCCATTAAAAACAAGCATCCGATTCAGTGGATATTTAAAAAGTAAAAGTATGTTGCTGACGTCACACGAGCAGTACTCCCAAAATTGTCCAAAAGTTTCGCTTTTTCCACAAAAATTGCAAAAAATCATATGTTTTTGCCGATATTTGCCATTATTTTCCTGTTTTTTGCTGAAATTGTCAAAAATTCTCACTTTTTTAGCTCAATTTGTAAAAAGTTTCGTAACTTTGAAAAATTCAACTTTTTTCAAAATACATATTGGGCCAAAAAGCCCTTCTTTTTGCAAAAATTTGTCAGAGTTTTGCTTTTTCAAAAATGAAAAAATTTTCGTTTTTCAGCAAAATGGCTCAAAAGTGGTGAAATTGCGGAAAATGTTTTTTTTTGGCACATGATTATTTTTTATAAGGTGAGCTGATTTTTGCTAAAGTTTTCAAAGTCTTGCTTTTTGACTTAAATTCTCCCCAAAAAATCACGTTTGTGTTTTTTTTTGATCAAGTCATCCAGTATCAAAAATTTTTGCAACCTGAAAATTGACAACGTTTTTTGAGTTTCATTAAAATGGTCATAAATTGTGAATTTTTTTGGTCATAAATTCCAAAAGGCTCCTCCTTTTACTGCAACTGTAAAAGTTTCGCATTAGGCCAACAGTTGTTTTTTCCCCTAGAAATTGCCAACATTCTGCCAAAAAGTCTCGCGGGGTGGGGGGGGCAAATTTCCGACTGCCTAAGAGCGCGAATATGTTAAATCCGGATCCGGCCCTGTTTGGGAGAAATCAAAACTTGAATCTTAAAAATATGTTATTTTTTCTATTTTTTAGGTGGAATTTTGTTTCGGAATATTTCTCTTCTTTAACGGAGCATGGATATTACTCTACGAGTCTGGAAGTGCCATCAGAGCTATGATGATGTGTATTCACGCTTATTTCAATATATGGTGCGAGGCGAAATCCGGTTGGTCTATGTTTATGAAAAGAAGAACAGCTGTGAAAAAAATCGACACTTTACCCGATGCTAGGAGTACCGATTTGGATAGTCTACACGACGTGTGTTCAATTTGCTATCAGAAAATGAGAACTGCCAAGATTACTACTTGTAAACATTTTTTCCACGCTGTCTGCTTAAGAAAATGGCTATACTTGCAGGTGAGCATGAGCAGTTGGAATCGTATTTTTATGTGGCGATTTTATTTACTTAGGTATTTTTCTAATAACGCTCGTTCTGTGTGAAATTCCAGGATTACTGTCCAATCTGTCACAGTATTCTATATAACCAAGAAGACTCTAAAAGTAGATGAAATCTCACTTTTACGCATCGAAGGAATTTAAATTAGGTATTTTCTCCGCTCATTCGTACCTACGTATTTTGATCGAAGAATGCGGATTCAGTCAACGAATATCTGCAAGTTTTGTATAGGAATATAACGACGGATTTTCTAAATCTTGATTCAACGATTTCCCGAAAGATTCCTAGATTTTTCGTATCGAAGTAAAGCTTATCTACAGCTTCACTCAGGCCCTAATGACATTACATTCCTGAATTAAGTATGTTTTAATGTTATTGTACCTCGTTTTTCGGGTGCTTTTTTATTATTTTTTTTAATGTGTTAAGAGTTGAAAATGTAAACGGTGGAAACTGCCTCAACAACGTTCACGTATAGCACAACGAATGAGTTTTAGATGTTACTATATATAATTTTAGTGTATTGTACGTGATAGAAGGATTCAATTTGTTTTTTTGATGTTGATGAGGTTTTTGAATTATTTTTCTTATTTTTTCTTTTCATCTGCTCCAATTTAAATGGTAAAGTTTGTTGTTTTCATCCCTTTTACTACCGTTACCACTTATGGCAGCAACACTAGTGAACAAAAAAATCACGTGTTGACTAGATTTCGTCATTTTTATTTTATTTTTTTCACACAAATGATTACGTCTTTTTACTTACATACGTTAGGTGAGAGAGTGATTCGTATATTCAACGAATCACGTAAAATTGAAAATGGAATTATCGAGTACCTGTTTAGTTACGTAAGCTGCACGTATGATTTTTTAATTATTATTTTTTTTTTCGAAATGTGATATGTGTTCTTTTCGTTGTTTTGTACGTATTGTAAATTTCTTCTTTTTTTTTTCTAACTTGTATCCATATGCATATTATTTTGTTCTGTTAAGTTACGTGTTTTATTTCTGTGATTTCTTTTTTTTTCTTTGGGGACTTAAATAAATTGTGTATTCAATTGATTTTTTAAAATCGTACTCATTGATTTATTACTCCGTCGTGCGAAGTGAGAAATTATCAATTTATGAAACCTACAGGGGTAAAAAAATGACAATAATTCAGTTTAACGAAAACAAACGAATTATATTTTTAATACAGTAAAAAAGCAACAATAAATACATTACGAAATGGTAAAAAAAAATAATAATAAAATACGGATTACCCGCAGGTAATTAGGTACACAAAATATAATACTGATGAGTTAGGTACTTATCTAAGAAGCAAAGTACGGCGGTAGGTGAAGCATTCAAATCATTATTATCTCCACTACCACCATCTCAAGTTCAGCAAAAGAAATCCTTTCACAATCAGGATAGCGGCAGTGACTAAGCCTGCGCTTCCTTTGTTAGCAGCACCATTACCTAAAACAGCAAAATAAAAGTAAATACTTAGGTACCTATCTAGAAATCAGAATTCAGAAATACAATCTCGGAAATTTCCTCGTGATTTTTACCAGATAATCGTTTCTTATTATCAGCATCTCTGGAAGGGCAATTCTGATAATTCAGTTGTTTTTTACGACTGACAGGAAGATTATAACCAGGATTACTAATAGTAGGAGATTGTAATTTTCCAGTTCTCATTAAACGGCTGAAATCTTGTTCTATTTCACTAGCACTCGGACCTAAACGAGGATACCAATCAAAAATACGGATAGTAATTATTTTATTATTTTAAATGGACAGAAAATGTTCAGATACCTTTGAAGTGAAATAATAACTGAATGCAGGCTCCGTTATGTAACACTTTGGTTTTTCTATTATCCACAGTCAACATCCATTCTGGTGCGCCTAAAATCTCTCTGACTTCAGTTAAAAATTGCGATCTGCAAAAAATATTTAAATTATAATTATTTCATTCGACTTTTAAGGTATTTGTATTTGTGATTTCAATAATCAAAACGTACAATACAAATTTGGGCGATCTTCGAATATTGGCATATTTAATGATGTCTTTATCGGGTTCGATATTGGCGCAAGAAAACTTATCGTGTCCTTGATTCTTGTCCAGTATCACTATAGATTTCCCCATGGCCGAAATGTCGCCTTCTACAAAAATACAGACAACTCGCAACATGAGCACCTCCTCCGATATTGGACTGGAAATTAATCAAATCGCCAAATTTACTCACCAAGAGGTAAATTACAGTCGGAAAAAACCATTCTTTCGGCGCCGATAGAAATGGTGCCAAGTCGACCTGAAAGATCGCCAGCATAACATCGATAAGGTTGATCGGGGCCACACTCCGCATAATATAACACATCCTTGAAAAGAGAAAAGGATAAAACCAGGTGGAAAAAATTTAAACACAAAAGTACGAGTAAGAAAATTCGTTTACATTAATCGGCGCAGCTAACTGAATAAAATTAGGATTCCATACATATCCGGCAGCTGTACAACGAGTGTGTTTGGCTTCAACTGTCGCATCTACTCCGACTGGGTTAACGTATACCAACCAAAAATGACCGTGAGTCTGACGCAGCAGAGAAAAAAATACAATATCAGAAAACATGAGAAATTCTCATTACAACTATCAACTAGGACTGATGATATAACGAGAAATTTTACCACGTTTCGATTTTGTTTCCCAGCATGTCTGAGGTTCACTTCGATGACTGTGTCGCTCTTGGAGCCATCAACGTGAATTAATTGAGTCTGTAACAAGTAGGGTACATAGATTATTTATCTATGTATTGATAAAAACAACGTAGATAGAGGTACCTATTCTGTAGATGGATTAATTTTCCAATAAAATGAATTACCATTCGAATGTATCCGTATACAAATCCTTGAGGATGATGGAAAGATGCAATGGCACGTAATTCTCGAGCTTCTAGAGGCGAGTAACCTCGTTCAATCGTGGCGCATGCCCATCTGTCAATAGAAAAATTTAAATTCACTGTGATGAAAGCTTCAACTAAACGGCGACATAATAATATTATTTTTATGTAAGTATTTTACAGGGGAAGTTCATCGAACTACGTGCAAAACTCGATCTTCGTGAGGTTTTATTTTTCCATCACCATGTACGATTGTACGTAGGTAGGTATAGGTACCTACATCATGCATATCCATAATCCAAAACATTTCTAAAAAATAAGTTACAATGCCATTCTATTACAATTATACACGACTTAGTTTCAAAGTTTCAAACGTGCAATATGCATTATTATGTATTGGAGCTAAGCCTTAAACTACGAGTGCCTAAGAAGAAAATGATACCGCAAGCGATAAAAGCTACCAACCTGAAGATCTTGTGTACCACTCTGAACAGATCTCTGGGAACAGTAGTTCCAAACCCCAAGGCACCACCAAACCAGCAGTGGTTGGAACTGAAGAACCACATTAAACGAGGCATACGACACTACTCAGCGAGACAATTGAGACAATAGAAGAGCGTAGAAAGCTGCCACAGACCGCAGAATACAACAGGCAAAGGACAAGCTTATCTCTGCACATAACCAGGCAGTCACAACGGGATAAAAATGCCCATATTTCATCAATATGGGAGGAAATTGAGATGCATGCTGAAAAGAATGCTGCTCTTTCAGAAAATCAAGTCAATCACGAGGGAATTCAAATCCAGCAAGCAGATCATTTGAGATGAAGAAGGCAAAGTTAAGACAGATGCAGAAGAGGTTGCAGAGACATGAGAAGTACTGCAAGAAGCTATACACCAAGGATGAAGGAAGAGGAGCTACCTGATGACCCTAGGTTCAATATCATGGAAGAGAAGGAGCCACCAATTCTACTTGATGAGGTCATCATTCATCAATGCCATTGAGTACTTGAAAAAGAACAAAGCTCCAGGACCAGATAAGATAACAGCTGAGGTCTTCAAAGCCGGAAGCAAAGAAGTATGCACCAAATCCACAACATATGTATGTGAGGGTGACTTGGAAAAGGGACCTCCCAACCAAAATGCAACTTTTTCAGAAGAAGCTTTTAAAGTTTTGTAACTGTGTTTTCTTTTAAAATTCAACTAGAAGTGAACGAAATTTGTTACAATTTTTAGTAGCTTCATTTCACATGGTTTGTCGAGGTTTTCCATAAAATTACATCTTGGTCAAGAGGTGCCAGTTTTGACTCATTTTAGTCAAGTCCCTTTTCTCAGTTGCAAGCTAAAACAAGCTCCCAGGTTGTAAAATCACTTCAACATAAATCTTATGCTCCTTACACGTCAATTACGCGAAAAAAATGAAAAATTATTTTTTGGTTGGGAGGTTTCTTTTCCAAGTCACCCTCACATATGCAACTTGATATGGCTGAGTGCAGAATGGCTGTAGAAAGGATCTCCAGAGAATTGCGAGCACTACCTAATAATCTCCTTGATAAGTCATGCCACTGAGCTGCACCAGCAAAGTAAGTAGGTACAATTGAAGATCGTGTACAGCAGGTTATATACTCACTCATGCACAGTCAATTCCCTCCAGAACAAGCAGAATTTGTGAGAGGAAGAGGAACTAGGGAGCAGATCCTCAACCTCAGACTACTGATTGATAAAGCATGCGAATACAATGTATGTACTGTGCTATGTTTTGTAGATTACAAGAAATCGTTTGCTTGCGTACAATGGCAAAAACTGTGGAGAATTATACTTGAGATTGGTGCACCAATACATCTGGTGTGGCTGATAAAACAATTTGTATGAGGAGAGCATGGCAAATGTCCAAATTAATAGAGAAACAATGTCAGAGAAATTCCACCCAGAGAGAGAGGAGTAAGCTGAGGCAGCATTTCATCCCCCGCTCCTGTTAAATCTACACCGAGAATATATAATTTGTGAGACACTGCAGCTGATCATATTAAAAAGTGCCAACCACAATGGCTCAGGCAAGTGGCAGGGAGGAGTATCATTTGGAGGTGTGGGTCAGTGCATGATAAGTATAAATAAGGAAAAGACGAAGATCATGATTGTGAATCAGCCTGCAGTGCAGAAGAATGATCCCAAAACCTGAACCGATTAAATCCTAATTCAAATCCAATTTCAAAACCAAAATTGTTATTTTTCTTGATCCTGAAACTGAAAAAATCCTGGTAAACTGATATAATTTTGAATCCAAAACAATCCCAAAGCCAAAACAAAATTGTTTAGGTTTTGATCGGATTCCCCACGTCAAAACGTCCCATTTTTTTGACCCCTTGGCCTTGCAGGGGCCATTGGTCAATTTAGACTCAGAGCTGTGGGACCAAAATGATCCTGAGGCTGGAACTGATTACATCCCAATTCAAATCCAATCCCAAAACTGAAAACTTCCCAGAACCAGGCCCTGACCCACCCACTGAGTTACCGAGAAAATCTCGGTGGGCCGAGATGTATTTGCGCCGATGAGGTAAAAACTGGGCCGCTCAAAAAATTTCTGAATGAATTTTTTGCTCAGTGTTCTGCACTTTAAAAAATGGGAGAAAGAAATTTGGCCGACTAATTGAGGAGCCCAAAATCAAGGGCGCTAAAATGGAATATCTCAGTGGGCCTCGTGTTTTTGGGTCTGGCCCTGCCTAGAACCGATATAATTTTGAACCCATCGTTTTGGTTCCAGGATTTCAATTTTTGCCTCTTTTCCCACAATTTTATTTTGATAAATGGTCATTTTACATCATTTAAGTATCGTCAATCATTCAGATTATAATAAAACTTACTTGACAAATTAAGCAAAATAATGCATTTAAAATGTTGAACTAATTACATCATTGGATGTTCACGTCAAAACCTCCCATTTTTTAAACCCTTGTGAAGTCCATTGGTCAATTTGGGCTTGAAATTGGTTGAAATGAAAATCCTGAAACCGATTCAACCAAGAACCAAAACAATTTTTTCAATGCCAAAACAAATCTTGAAACTGAAATGAAAATTTAGAAGAACGAATCTCGAAACAAATTCAATCTCAAAATGCCAAAATGAAAAAATTTCAAACCCAAATCCAAAATCCAATCGGAAAATCGTTTTGGTCCCACAGCTCCGATTTAGACTCAAAATTGGTTGAAATGAAAATCTCAAAACCTAAATTGATTCAACCTGGAACCAAAACAAAATCAAAAATTTAGAAGAACAAATCCCAAAACAATTCCAATCCCAAAATGAATAAATTTTGACCCCAAAAGCCAAAACTGAAATCCAATCCCAAAATCGTTCTAGTCCTACAGTTCTGTCAAATGTCAGCCTGAGAACAACTCACCTGAAATACAGGAAATTGATGGAATTGAAAGTGGTGAATCAAATTGTATATCTGGGATCCATTGTTGATAACAAAGGAGGCAGTGAAGCAGAGATTAAAGTAATAAAACGCAGAGCGCAAATCACGCGAAGCGCCATGTCACGCCTGAAGAAGATATGGTCAGATGCAGCAGTGAGCAAGACTCTGAAGATAAGACTAGTAAATGCTCTAGTTTTCTCAGTTTTTCTCTACGCGTCAGAAACCTGGACAGTATGCTAGGGAGACAGTAGAAAAATTGATGCGCTTGAGATGTGGCGCTGTAGGAGAATGCTTCGGATCCCATGGACGGAGAAAAGGACTAATGTGTTTATCCTGGGGCAAATTGGTGTCCAGAAGAGGCTGTCGGCAGTGGTACTCAGCCGAATCATCAAATAATTTGGGCATGTCATAAGGGCAAATATGATGGAGTCCTGTTCATTCAAGGCAAGGTAGAGGGAACAAGAGGGTGTGGGGGTGAAACGGCACCAAGAAGAGTAGAATCCTCATCTTTTGATCAACTTCTCAGGTCTGAGGAACGAACAAAAACGCCACAACGAGATCAAAAGTTTACCATAATTGCAGAAAAAATGCCACCAAAAACCAAAAAAATTCAAAAAACGTTGTTCTTTGAACTCAATTGATGGAAATTCCATCAAATACCAGTGATCGCTATGTTCCGTTGGTTGTTCACGCAGAAGTACACTGGATGCGAATTGTTACTTATTAATGCCAGAGAAAAATAGACAAGCAGAAAAAATCCCATCGCAACGAGAAACCCAACACCATTTGCGTGATTTTTTATTTGAGCTAACTTTTCTGAAATGGAATACCTTTTATCTGACTGTTTTTTCATAACTACGAAAGATCGGCCGAGTAAAGAATGATGTCCAAACATTTGAAGGTTGGAATCATTATGTACACTATTTACCGTCATCATGTCATTCCAATCACCGAATTTGGCACTCAAGTCACCCATCTTGAATTGGTCGTTGGTTTTAAGGCCCGTCGAATACGAAGCGGACGCAGATGAAATATTTAGCGGATTCCACACATCGTATATGGACGAGTTTTCACACGGGAACTGCAGTTCTTCTTCAATTGGTACCTGTTGAAATATTTTGAAATCAAGTTTCATTTACTTAGTGAGTACGGAGTACGTATTGCACGAAAAAAAGTAATACCTACATATAATACGTACCATATGAATGTGGTATTCTTGAACATCCTGCAACCCTTGAACGTCCATTTCGATGTCAACGGTATCATAATTCGACATCTGGTACATTTCTATGTCTCCCATTATTCCGGCATATTCGCCATTTCCGAACCAATCACGTACTACTGCTTTTCTTCGATTCACAGGTAAAATTCTATCCGCATGAAAATTATCATCGACGAACAAAAAAACACGAAATTATTCAACGCAATAAGTAAACCGCCAATCACTTAATCGATAAAATACTTACACCGAGCAAGCTAATCGATTTCCACGAGCTTTCGGTCCATTTTCATCGTAAATTACAAGCGATTTACCAATTATAGAATGATGACCAGTTAATGGTAGATTAGCAGCGACAAAAAAGTTACGACTATTTTCAATGGCTCTGACTTTTCTCGCTACAATGGTCAAAGTGCTAAGGGTAGAGGAAAGATAGGCGAAACTAAACGCGTTAACCGGACCTAAATTGCTACCTTCAGGAAGCTGCAAACATTCGACTTTAAGCAAGACGTTCAACTTGAAACGAGTAATTTAATAATAGGATCGTTGCTGGCACCTACTTTAAATGGATTAAAAACCGATTCGGCACTGAAACAACGATTTTGCCAACTGTAATAATCTTTGCCAGGTGGTTTTTCATTAATCGTCCAATTATGATGAGAAGTATCTAACTCAGTCGAACCGTCCGAATATAACAAAGATTCCACGATGACCACCGTATCCGAGTATTCTTGATTAGCCAACTGCCGAAACAATATTTTACCCGATATAGGATACTGAAAGATTACTTCGGCAGTAACCATGGGCAATTTAATGTCGGAATTTTCGTTCAAAAACGGACTCAGTACTCCACACAACCAGGGTTCTTCAACACCCGATTTTCCATTCCTAGATTTGAACAATTATCATAAACGTTCGAGTCAAATCTGCTTAATTACAGAGTTGTGAAATTAAAAAAATGATGAATATCGTTTACCGGTAAATCACTATGCTTCTGTGAAACACGCTGAATCGCCCAGATAATGGCAGAAAACTGTCCACATTAGATTTGATACGATAGCCCAATTTTCCAGACAAATCTCCAATCGCGTACATATCTTGCGTTCTATTTTCTGCAAATTAATGACGAGTATAAGGAAGATTTCTTTCAACGTTGATAGTAGGGGAGCACGCATGCCCCCCACCCATCCATCCTCCGGGACAACTTTTTTCTTAAAGGGAGAGTCCCAAGGAACATTTCCAGCCCTTGTCCTCAAAAAAACAGTGGCCCTAATTACAAAATAGCGGCCATTTTGATTGACAAGTCAGCCGAAATTGCTGATTTTGCGTTCCAACATAGGACTTGCACGAAATTTTTTAAACCGTACAAAGATAGATCGAAAGATCAGGCAAAAATTTATCACCTGTAAAAATCTAAAGTGCTAAAGTGCCTTTTTCGATTTTTGGTGAATTTTTGAAAATCAAATTTACGCCAAAAATTTGGGAAAAAATCAAAATTTTACCAAATTGACCAAGAAAGCTAAAATTTGGGGAATACCCCATTTTCGACATGCCAAATCGACTGGGAACTGTTTCAGACCGTTTAACTAGTTCTGGAGCCTCCAGCAGATTTTTGAAACTCGAAATTCCCACAAAATTTCATCAAATCGAGTTGGAAAGACGGAATTCATTCTGTGAACTAATTTCGATGCGCTACTAAGTCAACTGCAGGTAGATTTCAAGTCTTTTTGGAGCCTCCAGCGACTTTTTGAAAATTGCGGGAGCCTCCAGTAGATTTTTAAAACCATCAAATAGAGATGGATGCCGAAATTCATTCTGCAAACCCTACGAAGTCGACTGGAGATAGATTTGAAGCCGTTTCAGAGCCTCCAGCGACTTTTTGAAAATTACTGGAGCCTCCAGCAGATTTTTGAAACTCAAAATTTCATCAAATGGAGTTGGAAAGCCAAAATTTACTCTGCAAGCTAATTTCAATACTCTACGAAGTCGACTGCAAGTGGATTTCAAGTCGTTTGGGAGCCTACAGCGACTTTTTAAAAGCTTGTATGGAGGTTTTTGGAAAATTGAAATTTCCAAAAAGTAGCTGTAAGTTTCAAAACCATTTGGAACAACCATACAGTCGACTTCATATCGTATTGAAATTAATTTGCGAAATAAATTTCAGCTTGTTGACTCCATTCTGATGAAATGTTCTGGGAATTTCAAGTTTCAAAAATCTGGTGGAGACTCCAGCAATTCTCAAAACGTCGCTGGAAGCTCCAAAACGACTTGAAATCTACCTGCAGTTGACTTCGCAGCGTATAGAAATTTACACAATGAATTTCGGCTTTCCATCTCTATTTTTGATGAAATTTTGTAGGAATTTCGAGTTTCAAAAATCTGCTGGAGGCTCCAAAACGACATGGAATTCACCTGAAATCGTTTTCAGAGGGTGTTAAAATTGGAGTGCAGAGTTTATTTCAGCTTTCCTTCTTTATTTGATGAAATGTTGGCGAAATTCAATTTTCAAAAATCGACTGGAGGCTCCAAAATGAGTTGAACCCTCCTAAAATCGTTTTTAGAGGTGTTGATATTGGAGTGCAGAGTTTATTTCAACTTTCCCTCTTTATTCGTTGAAATGTTGGAGAAATTCAAGTTTCAAAAATCGACTGGAGGCTCCAGTAATTTTCAAAAAATCGCTGGAGGCTCCAGAACGACTTGGAATTTACCTGTAGTCGAATTCGAAGCGTATTGAAATTAGTTTGCAGAATGAATTTCGGTTTTCTATCTCCATTTGATGAAATGTTGGGAAATTTCAAGATTCGAAAATCAACTGGAGGCACCAGTAATTTTCAAAAAATCGCTGGAGGCTCCAGAACGACTTCAAATCCACCTGCAGTCGATTATTTAGCGTATTGAAATTAGTTTGCAGAATGAATTTCGAATTTTGAAAAATTTCAAGTTTCAGAAATCTACTGGAGGCTCCAGTAATTTTTAAAAAGTTGCTGGAGGCTCCAAAATGACTTGAAATTTACCTGCAGTCGAGACTGTAGTGTATTGAAATTAGTTTTCGTAATAAATTTCGGCTTTCCAACTCCATTTGAAGAAATTATGTGGGAATTTCAAGTTTCAAAAATCTGCTGGAGGCTCCAGAACTACTCTAAACGGTCTGAAAGTGTTCCCAATTGATTTGGCAGTTCGAAAATAGGGTATATTCCATATTTCAGTTTTCTATGCCAATTTGGTAAGATTTTGATTTTTTCCCTCATTTTTTGCCTAAATTTGATTTTCAAAAATTCACCGAAAATCGAAAAAGGCACTTAAGCACTTGAAATTTTGGCTTGTGATAATTTATTGCGCTCCTTTTCGATCTAGCTTTGTAAGGTTTAAAAAATTTCGTGCAAGTCCTATGCTCGAACGCAAAATCTGCAATTTCAGCTGACCTGTCAATCAAAATAGCCGCCATTTTGTAAGTAGGGCCACTTTTTTTGAGAACAAGGGCTAGAAATGTTCCTTTAGTACTCCGGTTCCCTCCAAGAAAAAAGTTGTCCCGGAGGATCGATCGGGGGGGGGGGGTTTGCAATAAATCATTATGCGGGCTCCCCAACTATAATTAAATTTTTTACTTTCACATCGAGTTGTCATAAAAATACATATTTACCAGGAAAAGGAGCTTCACCACCGATCGCTTTGTTAGTGGGATTAAAAACGTCTCTGATTCCGTAACACCCGTCGGCTTTGTATTCGTAGTAGTTGCGTAAAACAGGCAAACTATGTATTCTCAAGCCACCAATTTCATTATCGTTCGTCCAACCAAAATCTGCACGCACAAAAGTCGGATCGAACGGCGACCTTTGACTCAACGTCACATTCACTTTGAAACCATCTTCGTCGATTAGAGATCTATGAAATTAAAAAATGTCGAAAATCGACCGATCAAAGCAATGAGAAAATAAATTTCAAAGCTGACTCAAAACGAAAATGAAACTAACTTTAGTGCAATTTCTGGAAGCGAAGAAATGGAAGCGCAACTCGAAAAACTGTCTTTGTGAATATCGTCGTAAACAAGCACGTAGTACGTGTGATCATTCTGGTACAGATCAATTGGAGCGAATGTAGGGTCGCGAAAAATTGTTTTTTTGCCTGTTTTTAAATGGCCTAGTTTTGAACTCATATCACCCAAATCGTTATATGGCAACTGGAGCGTATTACACTCCAACCTAATTTTATCTGCGAACAAAATGCACGAATTTGAATAAATTCTTCGACTGAAAAACATACTAAATGTTATAAGTAAAAGTACAATGGCATACCATGCGTAGTTTCTAATATATCAGTGACAAAGATGCCCCATTTGTGTTGACTGCTGACCAACTTATGTTTATGAATATGGTACAGATCTGAAATGATTACCGCGTCGGTAACCGAGCCGGTAATTCCAATCCAGAAAAAATACACAGTACCGAAAACCGGACCGTACAACTTTGCTTCGGCGACCTTAATATCTGTGTCTTTGGATACCTGAATTTAATAAACATCATTTTTTAAAATTAATAATCATACTGAATTATCTATCGGTCTATTTTCACCAAAATGTTACTCACCACCAATGTGGCGCAGGAACGTTTACCATCGGGTAATTCTAGTACTAAAGAACTTTGCCATATACCTTGGCTGCCAGTCAGAACTAATATATTGGTAGATACCGAAAATTCTACATCTCTATTAATACCCAGTCGACCGAACATCGAATCCAGATTTTGTCGTCTATAAAATCATACAAACAAGCAAATACCTCTAGGTGAATTATCTTGTACATACAAAGTTGGTAAAAATCCAAATTAATAATATGTAACTACATTGGTCCCAGGTTTTGATTCGAACATCTGTCATCAAAAATGGTATAGTCGACGGGCAGTTGCCTAATGTTCCATGATACATTTTCACTAGTTCCATTGCTCAGCGATTTAATAAATCCGGTCACGGTAACGATATCTTCGGATGGAGACTTCTTAAACTGGATAATGCCTCGCAAGTCATTTTCGTCTATATGCGCCAAGATGATATTCTCCACTAGAAGTAATAGAGGAAACGGGAGTTATTTTGAATATGTAACATATGTTATAATCCACATCTCGCAGCAAAATGAGTGAAATTGAAAATTATGGATAGCATTAAGCATTACGTACCTGCACTTGTGAATGGCACAAAATATAGTAACGCAAGAGCGAAAATGCACGGTAATCGCCATGATGTAGACTCCATCACCGTGCTGGAATGTCGTTAAAATTTGTAACAGGATACGTTCTCATCCTCGAGTGGAATTATTAGAAGAATGACGGTCACAACATTCCCCTTAATACCTAGTATGAGATCAACTAGTTACTCGCGTATAATAGGAAAATTCAAAGACAAATCATAATTTAAACTTTTCAGATACAGTACGTGTTTTTTTTCTTATCAATTTTAGGTAGCTGCGTTATCAAATGAAAACAACAGGTAGTGGCACTATAACAGGAGATATGCTGGTCCGCCATTTTCTTGCGAAAATACCGTACTGAGCTAAGAACTCCGTGAGAACGCATGCAATTATTTTTCATGTAAAAAAATTCAATTTTTTCGATTGTTCGCTGGTTTGGGTAAACTGTTGTGTAGTCTCAAATTAAAGATAATGAAATTCTCTATCGATTGATGTTAAATTTTTATCATTTCGCGTAAAATTAACGATTTTATAAATACTTTTATTTTACGGATTTTTGCATACTAAGCTACGTACGTCATCTTCAAACTAGACATTTTCGAAATTTTCAGTGAACACATGCATGTTTTAAAGTACTAAAATGTTCGGAATTTCATGCTCTTTAAAATTCTTTATATTAAAAGCTCTAGAATGCAACCGTTCAAAAGTTCTCGCAGTTTAAAGTTGCGAAAACAAGCTGCGGTTGGTAAGTAGATATTGAACTTTGAACTAATATAAGTACCTACTCAAAATTTTCAGTGAGCACATAGGTATTTCAATACATCAAAATGTTCGTACTTATCCTCTTTAAAATGGTTGTTTATCCAAAGTTCTGCCTAAAGAAGCGAGACAGACTGGTCGATGCCTTTGAGACGCTGGACAGACAGTCAGACGGTCTTGGGAAGTCAGACATATGGGTCAATGACCTTGAAATTCCACTTTCTAGTCAGGAAGACCGACTGGTCAATGACCTCAAGACGCCAAACAGGCAGACAGATGGTGATGACTTGATGAGAATAAGCCAGAGAATCAGGCAGACAGACAGACAGCCAGCCAGCCCAGACAGGTCAATGACCTAAAGAGATCAGAAAGGCAAACAGGTGACCTTGAGAAGCCAAACAGACACATAGTTCATGAGAAGACTGACAGGTCACGTCACTGATCTTACAATGCCTGACGACCTTGAGAAGACAGACAGACTGTCCAAGTGTCCAATGTCCTTCAGAGAGCAGACAGACGGCCTTGGAAAGCGAGACAGATTGGTCAACGACCTTACAATGCCAGGCAGGAAGACAGACGACCTTGAGAAGGCAGACAGGCCAATCATCTTAAAATACCAGACGAATGGGTCAATGACCTTTAGAAGACAGATAGGTCAATAACCTTAATGTGTCAGACGCCCTTGAAACGCCAGACAGGCAGCCAGATGCCAGATTGCCTTCAGAAATCAGACTGATGGGTCAATAGTCTTGAGAGGCCAGGCATACTGACAACAACCTTGCAAGAAGCCATACATATGGATCAATGACTTGCGAGGTCAAAGAGGAATACCTAACGACCTTGAGAAGTCATGCAGACGGGTAAATGACCTTCAGAGGCTAGACATGGTGGACAGGTGGCCTTGAAAAGCGAGACAGACCATATAGACAGACGGGTCAATGACTTTGAGAAGACAAGCAGACAGACAACGAGACCAGACGGTGTACAGAGGCTAGTCAGGTAGGTCAGTGATCTTGTTTCCCTTGTATCCCCCCTTTTCACGACCTAGATATAATTTCGCTTCTTCATTAGATTATCTATTTTATTATAGTTAGTGTACCTATGTGAATTCTTTACTGTTTCTTGTTTGTTGTGTAGTTTGGTATGGTTTATGATGAGAACCAATAGGTACCTATTCGTAAGTTGTACCTTATATTAGTTATATTGCACAATAAATTCCCCCGCCCCCTCGTGGGGAATGGGGCACTTGCAAAAAAAAAAAAAGAAGTCAGACAGACGGGTTAATGGGTTGAAAACCTGGTCCGGATGATCAGACCAGATCAGATCTGACTAGTGACTAGATCAAAACTTGATTGAACTGCCCGTGTTCAAAGAGCCACATTTTACAGGAATCGGGCGTCAGTATGCAGAAGATTGCAGTATAGAGCTCATATTTGGTCAGGATCATGCTGATTGCTGAATAAGACCTGGTTCAGAATTCCAGATCATTACATTATGTCATGTCATGTCTGATCGAGCATCAAGCCAATTTAACCAAAAAACATATCTATTATTCAAAATAATACTTTTTAAGCATCTTTGAAGAATTCTGTCCCCAAAATTAGGTGAGGGATAGCGAAAACACCGGAAAGCTGAGTACAACTTGGCACAAATAATATATTAACTTCATTGTCATTTTCATTTATATCTAGTTGAAGAACAAATACAAAATTACTTCTCCTTCTACAAAAGGGCAATGGGCAAACAGCATTGTGGAAATAATTTGATATCAAAGGCATACAAATTACATTTTTCTTCATCATTTTTCAAAAAAATACTTTAAAAACTTGAACCACAATGGTAAAGCAAGACTGCAATAGCCATAATGAAGGGGTATCCTATAATCATCCTTAATCTTATCTACAAGGTTGACATTAGCGCTCCAAGTGGAAGAGAACTCGCCACACGTTCTAGTTCTTCTACTTCTTCTTCTTCTTCTTACAGTATTCTCGGAAGAAAATGGCGGACCAGCATACCCCCTGTTAGAGTGCCCTAGTAGTAAGGAGGAATAAATGTAAGTAGATTTTCTGCATATTTTAGGAAATTAAAGAGTTGAATACACAAGAGGTGAATTTTTTCGTTGGGGTTGGACTACGTGGTCCATCAGCCTATGCTTGAGGTACAGGTACAAGGGATGATTTCACAAAAAAATGTAAGTGCTCCAGCTTTTTTATGTAGGTACCTAGCTTCCAATCTGAAAAAAATTAATATTTTGGAAGGGAAATGTTTTTTACGATTAATTGTTTAATTCTGACTCTAAAGTGAAAAGAATCATTTCAAGTATTGATCTGATTTAGATTGTACGAGGTTCCTAAAATTCATGAAAATTTTTCCAAAATGTTGATAATGTACTTAGGTAGTATGAAAAAAAATGTTATTTTTTTGAAAATTTTCCAGTTTTGGATCAAAATTTAAAAAAAATTGAAATTGAAATCAAAAGTTGCTCATGTTTGAAATAAATGAGCTAAAAAGTTGGAAAATGGAACATTTCGAGGTTCTACCTCTCTTTTTGGTCTCAAAGTGTTCACGAAATTTCAAGTATTCCATAATAAATTCGGTATACCTCAATGCCACATTTCCTTCAAAAATTCCATTTCTGGATTTTTCTCCCTTCGTGTTCCACTCGCAATATTCACTTGATATAAATTTCAGATGTGAAATTAAGAGAATTTGTACCAATTTATTGGGCAACTTTACCTCTTCTTCATTCATGCCTACAACTGTAACCGATCAATTGTTTTTTCCGATTTCTCATTCCATGATCGAAAAAATTGCTCTTTCTACTCTACCTCAAAAGTACCCACGGAAACTTTTGAATTGAATTTTCAATAATTTTTTGGCTTGGCATATCACACCGACAAATCTTTCACATCACTAAATATCCGCAATTTTTTACACACAATTCAGACTATAGGAGTCAGATACCTACCTGGATATCAAACTGGCACCACATCAGTCTGATGATGTCACACCACCATAATTCAAACAAGTTCACTACCCAAATTGACTCTATCAACTTCATAAATTCCCTTGCGGTTTTCATTTCACATTCCAAAAAAACAAAATCTCACACACCCAAGTATTACTACAGAACGAGAGAGGGAGAGAGAAAAATATCGTATGTAAGTATACAACTTGAAGGAACCGTAGGTATGGTATAAGGTAGAGGTACCACTGCTCCTAATGATATAATATCTAAAATATTGGGAAAGAATTTCCATTAATGGATTAATTTTTTTCATATGTAAATACAGATGAGTACAGGTATAGATACATGATAATATGCAAATTAACATTAACGTGCTGGTAATTTTACTGTTTTTGAACATTCACCTACCAAAATTTTGTTAGAGAATGTGCTTTTTACATGTATTGTGTTCTCATCTCATGCTTCAGCAATATAGGTGTAAGCGACAGTTATATCATAGTACCTACAATAGAAAACTGGAGCCTAATATGAAATGTAGAACCAGATACATACAGTCAAATTACAGCTTTTTTCATCTACCTATGTACTTTCCGAATATATGCATAATCACTTTTACGTTTTTAAAATTTCGTTTCTGTATTACAAGCGTTTAAAGTAGGGTCAGAATTTATGGCTAGACTGGGTGTAGTATTATTTTTATTTTACCTATCTTCTTCATCACGTATGTATTTCCATTTTCAAGTGGATTAATTCCGAATGACAACTATTGTTAATTTGTTAGGTTTTTGCTAACAGCATCTTAGCTCTCAGGTCGTTAAACTTCTGTTTACGCTTTATTCTCTTCTTATTTTTTTGTTTCATTTTTTTTTACAGGTAACATAAGTAACATAACGTTTTGAAATTTTGCGTTGATTTACTATAGGTACATGCAAAAAGGTTTTCTACCTTGTTTATCGTAGAAATTAGTGACCCCGTGTTTGCGGAGGCGGTATCTCGAACTCGAAAGATGAATTTTCATGGATTTCAAAGTGACGTCATACCTACCAGATGAACGTGGAAGGCGAGAAGCTGGAATGTCTGCGTATTTTTACGCGAGTTTATTTACCTTTGGCGAATGTTTAGACGTTTGCAATTTTTTTTGTCTATTTCTTTTGGTCCTCGTGTATTTTTTTTTTTTTTTTTTTCATAATACACACTCGTAATCGCAATGTAAACCAAGTACATAGACGGTCCGAGATCGTGGATAGGATGTACAATTTTCAGTATCTTGCTGTGTCAACAATTCTCTAGATTTTCTGCGTAATTTTTCAGTAATATTAGTACCTATTTCAAAAGTTCCAGTTTTATGGACATTCTTGACTAGGTAGTTTTACACTACTGGATGAAGATTTTTCGAACTTTTCAAAACCTCTAATTTCTCTAATAGGCTCAAATCATCTGCAATTTTTCAACCTCGTATGAAGAAAACCTGCAGAACTGCCATCGACTCGACACGTTGAAAAATCATACATTAACAATAAAACGTACACTCACACCCGAGTTTATCGTAGATGTAGAAAAGAATAAATAATTCGTTGTTTTATATGTATAATGAATATTGCATACCTAAACCTGTAACTGGTTTTCAATAGGTATATAGGTATACACTCGTCGTTGATCGTCATCGTCGTCGACGACTCTTGTGTAATTAATAAACATTGGGGGTGGTCTTTAACAAAGGGAATTTGTGCAACGTAACGACGAGGAAGGGTGGTGCGGGGCAAATACGATCTATTCAAATGGTATTGTTTCTTTTGGAGTAGTTGTGTTGGTTTTTTGTTGTCTAAGTCTAGGAAGTGCATTGCATCCTCAAGGTATACGCCCGGAGAGGTGTTACAAATTGTGTAATTTTATCGCCGATCACTCGTTTCGATGGTCTGGATTTATTTTTAATTTTCATCGCGATTCCAAAGTAAAGGTACCTACAACACGAGCTATATATCTCTTTTTTTAAAATAATGATAGTTACCACCTACGTTTTATATCTTGAGGTAGGTAGGTTCCATTAGGTAGGTACATGTAGATCTCTTTGAAGAATCAACAATATTCTCTCGATCGTTTATTCATGTTCACACTTCACAGTTTGTTCGAGGAAATTTCAAACGATGAAGGTGAAAAAATATTGTAGCTTATGTGTGTGTATCGCAGTAGCAGCATTTTCAACCTTGCGTTTACGTAACTTTACGATGTGGTAGTAATAATTTGTAGTTGTAGTGGAACATATTATAGGGAAATGATACACGTACCTCTATATAGCATGGATCAGACAATTAAGGTGTACGAATACACAGGTATCTGTACACGTTAAATACACCCCGGTAGAAAGTACTCTGTTTCCATTCACATTTACGAGCAACAGATTTTAAGCGACCTTGCTCGTAAAGATATCTACCTATGGCATAAATTCTAATTAAGTAGTATAGATAGGTATTTTCACGTAGGTATTATAACACTCGTCGGTGGATCATCGCCACTGCTACCGACACCTAAGACTACACGGATTACTTTATGGCGGGTCATTTCATATTATCAACTCGACCAAAAAAAAATGCGATTTTAAAAGTCATGTCTTTCGATTTCGCTCAATTTTTCTTACAATATCTAGTATCTACCCAATCAATAAGTAAGAAACTCGCAATCAGTTCGGTCCCAGCCCCCTCAGGGAGTAGGTGAGGGAGGCCTTCATTATTTTCACATTGTCTCGAGGTACTCAACTTCAGCAGCGCATTCCTCCAAAGCTATGATATGTACTTTGATCAAAACTGATTTCACAATTCGAAAGGACATTGCATTCTGAACTTTTTCAGCATTTTGAAATTTTAAAATGGAGATGTAAGTGGGAGCTACCATTTAAAATTGTGAAAAAATTTCCATAGATGTACCTTTTGATGCTTTTTCGAAATATTTGATTTTCGTGATGGGATCGTTTAATTGGGGGAGGGGGGAGCACCCCCTCCTCAAAATTTCGGTGAAATTTTCAAAAAAAATCTGGGGCATGTGATATACCTATCGAATTGCATGTTTTTTGGTGACGCTAAACACGAATGTGATGTCAGATTTCTGATTGGACCCATCCAAGGCCTTCAGCACCTCCTCCACGAAGGTAAGGGTAAGGGCGCCAATTATGGACCAGTCCGCAATATATGAACCAGCACCTGTTCTCGCCGGTAATTAGCGCAATCTGTCAGGAAAAAATGTTTTACGTTGTATTTTTCACCAAAAAAACAAATGAGACAAAAATTACAACTGCAAAGTCAAAACTCGCTGAGAAATTAAGAAAAAGCTAGAGCTGTAACAGTATGCATAGGCTAGTGCTTTCCTAACAAAATAGCCTACCATAGGCTATTTTGTTAGGAATGCACAACGCGATTTTGAAAAAAAAACAACGCAGTTTTGAAAAAAAGCACAACGCAATTTTGAAAATAAAACACAATTTTGAAAAAAAGCACAACACAATTTTGAAAAAAAGCACAACGTGATTTTGAAAAAAAAAGCACAACACAGTTTTGAAAAACAGCACAACGCAATTGTAAGAAAACGTGATTTGGATTTTGAAAGCAGAACCTGATTTTGATTTCAAAAGCACGACAAGATTTCAAAAAAAGCACAACTTTGAAAAAAAACACAGCGTGATCTTAAAAAAATAAGCACAACACAATTTTGAAAAAAAACACAACGCAATTTTGAAAACGCACAACGCGATTTTGAAAAAAAAAACAATGCAATTTGGAAAAAAAACAACGCCATTTTGAAAAAACACACAATGTTGAGAAAAAGCACAACGCAATTTTGAAAAAGAAGCACAACGCGATTTTGAAAATAAGCACAACGTGGTTGTAGAAAAAAAACACAACCGTGATTTTGAGAAATTAAGATTTGGATTTTGAAAGCAGAACACAATTTTTAATTTTGAAAGCACAACTTTTCAAAAAAAAGCACAACGTGATTTTGACAAAAAAACACAACGTGATTTTGACAAAAAAACACAACGCAATTTTGAAAAAAAAGCACAACACAATTTTAAAAGAAAAGCACAACACAATTTTGAAAAAAGCACATCGCAATTTTGAAAAAAAGCACAATGTAAATTTGGAAAAAAGCACAACGCGATTTGGATTTCAAAAGCAGAACAAGATTTTGATTTAAAAGCACAATGTGATTTTAAAAAAAGCACAACTTCGAAAAAAGCACAGCGCAATTTTGAAAAAAAGCACAACACAATTTTTAAAAAAGCACACACAACTCAGTTTTGAAAAAGCACAATGCGATTTTGAAAAAAAGCACAACATTGAAAAATGCACATGATTTCAAAAAAAAATTACAATGTAATTTCAAAAAAAAAACAACGCGATTTTGAAAAAAAAGCACAACGCGATTCTGAAAAAAAAAACAACACAACTGGTGTAATTTTCTAAATGTTATTGACATTTATAATATCAAAAAAGAACGTACTTTCTGCTGGAGTGATCAGTTTTTGCTAAAAATGTGAGTATGAACAGAAATTTTCGATGCAAAGTTTTTTCAATGGGGTGCGCTAATATGGACCACCTCTGATATTGATTTTTTTAACTCATTTTCATCATTTCTTACAGCCGCTGAAAAGTGAAATGCTTGAAATACTTTTTTTGTTCATTTCTATAGACAAATATGATGTTTTGAAACTTAAAAATTTGTTTTTTTTTGAAATTCTTTAGGTGGTCCATATTAGGATTCCAAAATTTTGAACTGTCATTTTGACACTCATCTTTCAACAATTTAAAAAAATATTCAAAGTTAACCTGCGCTGCTTAGAATACGTTTTTTGTTCATTTCTACAAAATAAACATGACGTTTGTTTTAAAAAATGTGAAAGTACTATGTTTATTTTAAAATTCTATAGGTGGTCCATAATAGGCGTCCAAAATTTCAAACTGTCATTTAGACACTCTTCACTCAACAATAAAACAATAAAACATACTTAAAGTTGACCTTCACCCCCGAAGTTTTGTACAGTGTTAGTGGAAGGATGGAACTTCATTTTAAGCCTTTGTGGAGGTTTCTACCCCCTATAGTTTTCAAGTGGCAATCCTCCCAAAAAAAAAGTGGTCCATATTTGGTGCCTCTACGCTTCACCTAAAACAAAAATGGTTTCATTCGTGTGACATATGAAATAATATTTTTTCGATATCGTTGAACACGAATATAGCCTTAGTTTTTTAAATTGACCTCACCCACAGCTCCCAGAACCTCCCATAATGAGTAAAAGTCAAAAAAAAATTGTTGGGGGCCGTAGATGGGGTCCAATCAAAAATCTGACGTCATATTCGTGTTCAGCGTCACCGAAAACATACATTTCGATATATGTATCACATGTCACAGAATTTTTTTTTAAAGTTTCGCCCAAATTTGGGGGAGGGGGTGCTCCCTCTGCATTAAAAGATCCCATCTCGAAAATAAAATATTTCGAAGAAGCATCAAAAGGTACATCTAAGGAAATTTTTTCTGAATTTTAAATGGTAGCTCCCACTTACATCTTTATTTTAAAATTGGAACTTTCAATTTAAAAGTTCAACTTTCAACTTTTGAAAATTTCAAAATGGCCCGCCCGCGCCATAGAGTAACCCGTGTATAGCTGAGGCGACGACCCACCGACAAGTATTATAATACCTACGTGAAAATACCTACTTATCTATACTAATTAGAGTTTATGCCATAGATATCTTTACGAGCAAGGTCGTTCAAAATCGAATGACCCGTCAGAATTTAAGGCTAGACTAAGTAAATACTCATCCGGAATACCTACCAATTTCTTTTTTTCCGAGAAGTATCTCGTATTTTACAACAGTGAAATAAAATTTGTCTCCAGGTAGGAGAAAAAAAGAGCAGCCGATAATGCATCCTACCGCGGTGGAAAATTTTGAATCGCCGAAATACATCAGACGACGATTTACATAATTGATCTAGATAATTTGTCGATCGTAAAGGAGTGCGGTTTGCGGTTACGACGACGACGAGTACAACACGTGACTCATGATCGCATTTTATGACAGAAAATATGCATTTCTATGCTAACGTGTCTATAAATTGGACTTGGAGTGATTTTTTTGGATATTTTATGGCCCGAATTACTCTATTTTTATAAGCGCTTTTTACACTGAAGTAGTCACCACATGTCAAAAACAAGATACTTCCTATTTGGAAAAAAATACGTCATAACCACCGTTACATTTTGGAGGAGGAAGAAACAAGAAGCCTATAACTTTCCCTTTCTAGAAGAAAGTGGAAACGACGCCACGCCTGCCACATGACCATTTATCATATAAACCAAACGATCAAATCAAATGGACTGAAAATTTAATGTAGAGAGGACAGGGTCAACCAAAGAAATGAATGTAATCATGGGAAGGTCAAGGCAACTGTGTAATTTTCCGTTTGATGATACTGTTCGACAAAGTTGTTCAACTCGTCGAATAAAAAAATAAACAATCTTATTCTCTAATTTCAAAAAGTCTTCAAAAATTTGATTATTTCACTTTCCAGAGCAACAATGAACGCAAAATTTTTCGTCTCTTCGTTGTATTTATATCGATGGTGTTTTGGAAGAAGGACCAAACTGTATTTTTCAAGATTTTTTTCACTCAGGGGAACAGTGCTATAACAGCCAGAGTTAGACAGATAAAAAGGGCCAAACTGTTTCAGAGCCAAGCTGCATCATTCAGTTTAGCTCTGAGACAGTTTGGCCCTTTTACCTTTTCATCTCCGGTTGTTAGAGCAGTGTTTCACCGAGAGAAAAAAATTGAAAAATGCAGTTTGGCCCTTCTTCCAAAACACCATCGATATAATGCAACATGAAAAAAATTGCAACGGTTTACGCAACCGTGATTTTGATTTTTCAAAATGTTGCAACCTTTTACAGTCTCATCAACGTGATTCTGATGGAACTGGTTCGTGTCATGTTGGATATTATAAAACTCAATCTAATCACTCGTCTAGCTTTAATATACAGCTACAACGTGCGCGGTGTGCCTTAACTATTAAAAATCATATAACTCAAAACCATCTGAGAAATTGTAGAGATGTTAAATGGTCTCCATTCTTCTTACATCGCGGACGCCAATCTTTAAATCAGTGAAAGTAAAATTCTTCGTCTGGCGCATGCGCCAAACAAGTTCATCAATAAATACCTACTTACTGTGATAACATGATAGTGTCGGTTTCTTCATTATTCGTGAAATACTAATCACGAGATGGCGAGAGTTACGTCGTTGGTTTTGTTTATTGCATTATTCGGTATGTAATTGTTTCATTTTTGCGTAATTTTAATTATTATTATTAACATATAAATCAGGCCTAATCGTTTTACATACAAGTTTGTCGACAGTGAAATAATTTTTATAAGTGGAATGTAAACGAGACATTTGAATTTTTTCAAATTGGCAAAATGTGCAATCATCGTTATTGAAAATACGAGTAGGTAATAGTAACAAGTTCAGAAAAGTATCAAAGATTAGTTGTCTCCCAATAAGCATTCAAGTAATTATTCATTAATCAAAAGAAATTAGAATTCATTTCAACGTAGATAACTACGTGTTACAAGATATACTTCGAAGTGTGCATCAATCATCAAAATCTATGAGTAAAAGAGTAGGTATTTTAAAATTATAGGCTGTGTTAGAATTTTTTCCAAAGATAGACCCCTTCGTCCAAGACTGTCGAAGACGTATAATGAGCTTCCATAGATATTTTATCACTTTTTTCGTTTTTGGTGAAATTTTGTAGAATGGCAACTGTGAGTTTTGATTTGATTTTTTTGAAATTTCCTCTTAATTTCCGCCAAATTTTAGTAATTTTATTTGCTTAAATTTTTGTACAATTTTTTTTTTTTTTTGATTTCAAGACTTGATGTTTTTTTTACTACTTTTTTCGGTGATCCTCGTAATTGTTTTCAACTCAACAAAATTTCATTTTTTTTAATCGTGGGGGGGGGGGTTAGCAAGGATCATCTATCTCATATAAATATTGTGCACTTTACATAAGTTACTTCTGTACGAGCCTATCATCTAAGTATAGGTAGAAGCATCGCGAACTTTTTATGTAACATGTTGTGGCTAAATCATCGTACGACTATTCACACAGCAAACCGGTTCAAGTATCAAGTAGGTATCGTACACGAGGGTCAGCCTTAGAGCCGTACCTTAGCTAAGTCAAGTATGCAACTTTAATTCAGCTACGAGACTAAAATCATCTAATTTTTCGCCGTAAATCGACGTCATTGCAGCCAAGTCTCATAACGATCGATTTTTCAGTTTAAGGGCCGATTCCGCATACTTTATTGCATAAGCAGCAGGCAGAATCCTTGACTAAAATTCACACGTTGCAAGTTTACTTAATTCAAGTACATTCACTTTTAAGTACTTGATCATCTCTGATCAAATAAATTTACTTGTATTTATTATTTTTCATCGTGAAATAGAATGGATAATCTGTCAATTAATTAACAAATCAAGTTACTTGCGGTAGTTTGAATTGAATAAACTAGCAGCGTGTAAACCTTGCTTATCAGCATGCATCTTCAGATCTGGAGATCTACTGAACAGAATTAGATGAAATTTGAAATATATATACTTTGAAACAATTAAAAGAAAATGTCGGAAGCGATTTTCATTTGATTGAGTATTTTTCGCAGAATTTGAAATTGAAAATGAACGAAATTTGAACACTTTTCGATCATTGATAATTCCAAAACTATTCAAGTAATCAAAAATCCCATCCGACATTTTTTTCTAATTGCTTCATAGTATCTGTATTTCAAATTTCATCGATTTTCGTCGGATAGATCTCGAGATCTCAACACTCGAAAATCAGGCGGACCGGGTATGCAATCGTGTATGCGGAATCGGCCCTTAAATTAGGTGATATTTCGATTTCGAAGACGTGTGTGGAACTCGTTGAAACGTTGGTAAACCGCATCGATCGTTACCTAGGTGCATAGAAAAAGTAAAGTAGCTCTCATTGTGCTGGTCTTTGTTAAATTTCACCACTTTTCTTCATGATTGGTAATCAATGATCGCAGGGTTTAATAAGTCACGTACTACTTTCCTACACTATAGAACGTTTATGAGTGTCATTGTCCTTTCGAAAACGTCCCATTCCTTAGATTGTTTTCACCTTATGGCTTATGTTTATGATTAAATTTGGCAACGTAGTGTGAGGCGACGACGACGACATTGAAATTGGCTACTTTTTCAAAGATCCCGGCGACTAAACAAAATGAATAAAATCCAGTTACTCATTCCACACGTCCCATTTTATATTTTAACTTATTAATGAGCGTCGTCGTGGGTAATAACTGGAATAAAGAGAATAGCGTATGCACTATGTAGTAAATGCGAAAGGACCTGTAAATTGAGATGCCCAGTGTGGGTGTAATTACAATACCGCAGCACGGACTAGAATCAATTGTATCTTTTAATAATTTTTCGCACGTACGTTTACTTACGCGCATCCGAGATATAGTCTTTCAGATAGTGACCTCTATTGTTTTCCAATTGTTTTTTTTTGCGACCTATAGTATAGGTAAAGTTGGAAACTATTCAATTCGCTATTAAGTATAAATTAGCGCATTTGAAAAGTATGTAATTCATCCGAGATATTTGTGATAGTTATTCCAGTTTCATGCACCAATTAATCGCCTTTTGCTTATTCAAGATTATTAATGTCTAATCATGATGGATGATGTCAGCACTGAATCTACGTTATTTTAATATTCGTCTTCGTTAAGCCAATTACCCAATAGATTTTAGAAGCCCAGCCTTAATGTGCAGCATTGAAACCTACCTCTCGTCGTATGACGTAATCGGTTCTAGTAATATTTCTCCATTTTGGGCTCCAGGGATTATTTTGTGTACTGCAGTACTTACATTAGCGCGATGATTTCGTTTCACTATGTCAATTTTTTTACTCACACAGGTGCGATTTGGTGCGTCTCCGTAAGAGAGAAACGCCAAAACCAAAATGGTGAGGACGCGCCGGATGATCCTTCAATTGACGATCTCTGTAAGAACAGATCACCGGAGGAATACTTCCGATTGAGCATCGACGGCGATTGCAGAGACGTTGTTAGGTAACGTAATCAACAATTGTGATAGCTTCGTTATAGTCGGAGGGCCCGCATAAAGATCAATTGCACCCCCTCGTAGATCCTCCGGGACAATTTTTTCCAGGGGGGGGGGTCCTAAGGAACATTTCTAGCTGTTGTTCTCAAAAAAAAGTGGCCCTAATTACAAAATGGCGGCCATTTTTGTTGACAGGTTAGCTGAAATCGCAGATTTTGCGTTCCAGCACAGGACGTGCATGACATTTTTTAAACCGTACAAAGATAGATCGAAAGAGCAGGCACCTTTTGTGATTTTTGGTGAATTTTTGAAAATCAAATTTAGGCCAAAAATGAGGAAAAAATCAAAATTTTACCGAATGGGCCAAGAAAGCTGAAATTTGGGATATACCCTATTATTGACCAGCCCAATCGATTGGAAACTGTCTCAAACCGTTTTGAGCAGTTCTGGAGCCTCCAGCAGATTTTTGAAACTTGAAATTCCCACAAAATTTCATCAAATAGAGTTGGAAAGACGAAATTCATTCTGCAAACAAATTTCAATACACTACGAAGTCGACCGCAGATAAATTCCAAGTAGTTTTGGAGCCTCCAGCGATTTTTTGAAAATTACTGGAGCCTCCAGTAGATTTTTGAATCTTGAAATTTCCCAAAATTTCATCAAATGGAAATGGAAAGCCGAAATAAACTCTGCACTTCAATTTTAACACCCTCTGACATTTTTTTCAGATGTGTTCAACTCATTTCGGAGCCTTCAGCGACGTTTTAAAATTACTGGAGCCTCCAGTAGATTTTGAAAATTGAAATTTTCAAAATTTCATCAAATGGAGATGGAAAATTGAAATCCATTCTGCACACCAATTTTCATTATGCTACGACGTCGACTGCAGTTTGATTTCAAATCATTTTGCAGCCTCCAGCGACTTTTTGAAAAATACTGGAGCCTCCAGTATATTTTTGAACCTTGAAATTTCCCAAAATTTCATTAAATGAAGATGGAAAACCGAAATTCTTTATGCAAACTAATTTCAATACGCTACGAAGACGACAGCAGGTGGATTTCAAGTCGTTTTGGAGCCTCCAGCGACTTTTTCAAAATTACTGAAGCCTATCAGATGGAGATGGAAAGCCGAAATTATCTCTGCACTACAATTTTAACACCCTCTCAAGACAACTTCTGGTGGGTTCAAGTCAATCTAGAGCCTCCAGTGACTTTTTGAAAGATTTCATGGCGTTTTTAGGAAAACTGAAATTTCCAAAGAGTGACTGGAAGCTTCAAAATTACTTTAAACCACCATGCAGCCTACTTTATATTGTGCAGAACTAATTTCAGTTTGCTAACCCCATTTGATAAAATTTTGTAAAAATTATCTGGCGGAGAATCCCGTGATTTTAAAAAAGTCGCTGGAGGCTCCAAAATGAGTTGAACCCACCTGAAATCTTTTTTAGAGGGTGTTAAAATTGGAGTGCAGAGGTTATTTCAGCTTTCCATCTTTATTTGATGAAATTTTGGGGAAATTAAAGTTTCAAAAATCGACTGGAGGCTCCAGTAATTTTCAAAAAACCGCTGGAGGCTCCAAAACGACTTGGAATTTACCTGCAGTCAACTTTTTAGTGTATTGAGATTAGTTTGTAGAATGAATTTCGGCTTTCCCACTCCATGTGATGAAATTTTTGGGAACTTTCAAGTTTAAAAAATCGACTGGAGTCTCCAAAATGAGTTGAACCCACATGAAATCGTTATTAGAGGGTGTTAAAATTAGGTTGCTGAATTAATTTCGGCTTTCCAACTACATTTGATGAAATTTAAGAGAAGTTTCAAGTTTCAAAAATGGACTGGAGGCTCCAGTAATTTTCAAAAAACCGCTGGAGGCTTCAAAACGACTTGGAATTTATCTGCAGTCGACTTCTTAGTGTATTAAAATTAATTTGCAGAATGAATTTCGGCTTTCCAACTCAATTTGATGAAATTTGGGGAAATTTCAAATTTAAAAAATCGACTGAAGGCTCCAAAATGAGTTGAACCCACCTGAAATCGTTTATAGAGGGTGTTAAAATTGATTTGCAGAATGAATTTCAGCTTTCCAACTCCATTTGATGAAATTTAAGGGAAATTTCAAGTTCATAAAATCGACTGGAGGCTCCAGAAATTTTCAAAAAAGTTGCTGGAGGCTCCGAAACGACTTGAAATCCATCTGCAGTCGACTTCGTAGTGTATTGAATTTAGTTTGCAGAATGAATTCCAGCTTGCTAACTCCATTTGATAAAATTTTATGGGAATTTCAAGTTTCAAAAATCTACTGGAGGCTCCAGAATTGCTCAAAACGGTTTGAAACAGTTTCCGATCAATTTGGCATGTCGAATATAGAGTATATCCCAAATTTCAGCTTTTTTGGCTAATCTGGTAAAATTTTGATTTTTCCCCTCATTTTTGACCTAAATTTGATTTTTAAAAATTCGCCAAAAATTGAAAAAGGCTTTTTAGCACTTGAAATTTTGACAGCTGATGAATATTTGTCTCAGCTTTCGATCTACTTTTGTACGGTTAAAAAAAGTTTGTGCAAGTCCTATGCTGGAACGCAAAAATTGCGATTTCGGCGGACCTCTGAATCAAAATGTCCGCCATTTTTGTAAGTAGGGCCACTTTTTTTTTTAGTACAAGGGCTAGAAATGTTTCTTAGGACTCCCCCTTTCAAGAAAAAAGTTGTCCCGGAGGATCGGTGAGGGGGTGCAATTGATCCTTATGCCGGCCCCCCGACTAATACAGGGGTCGGCATAAGTTAGTATTCCTATTCGAAAACTGATGCGTTCTTTTTAACACCCTGTTGTGTGTAATGAGTAGATATGTAGAAGGTCTTGTAGGTAGTGCGTTGTGTTCGTGGAAGTTCCACCAACACTTTGGTAATAATAGTTTTTTCCCCGCTGTGTCACTACAGAAAAAAAAATTCATTTTCATTGGAAAAAATTTTCGTTTGTGCAAATCGGAATACTAACTTATGCCGACCCCTGTATAAGATAACTTTTTTTTTCATTATTCAAGAATATAACTACTCTTGTAAAAGCTACGTTCGCTTTGTACCCAAGCGGAGGAACCTAAAAAAAATATATACACAGGAATATAGACACTGGACCTGCGTATAAGACAACCAACTGCAGGCCGAGGGGAACGGAAACGGTAAGGAAAACTTGAGTAACGCCAATTTATCCCGCTGGGTGATCTTGGCAGCGCTGTACTTCAATTTTGCAGGCAACAGGGAAAAGGGAGGGTTGTGTAGTCCGCGAGGTACTCCTGACTGCGCGCGCAGCCAGGAGTTCCTTCCGGACTGCACAACCCTCCCTTTTCCCTGTTGCCTGCAAAATTGAAGTACAGCGCTGCCAAGATCACCCAGCGGGATAAATTGGCGTTACTCAGGTTATTTTGCCAAGATGGCTGCCAGTTGGTTGTCTTATACGCAGGTCCAGTGTCTATACACAGGAATTATATTCCAATACCACCTACCTATGATCATGAGCGAACGTGGTTTTTATAAGTTTAACCACATCGACACCCTAATTGTCTAACCGCTCCGATAATTCCAAATAATATGATTAATCTAGTTTAGGAAGCGTATTTAAAGAAAAAAAATTTACCAGAGAACCGCAAAAAATAGCCTTTAAAATTTAAAAATTCTGATACTATAAATAGGTGTGATCAAGCAGGTGAAAACGGAGTGGTACGATTGGCTGGGGTTCGATGCCCCAATGGATTAGGTTTTGACATTGATCGTCAAACGTGTGATTGGAAAACGCGCGTTAAAAACTGTGACAAACTAGAGAGTAAGTATAAATAATATCGAGTTGAGAATCGAATGTGGTTGATTTATATCAGAATGTCGGTTTTAACGATCTATATCTTCTGAATGTGTCCATTTTACTTTGGTTTTCTTCTATATGTATACCTTCTTCATTGGATTTGATGTTAACAACGTACCTAACCGATGAATTTTACCACTAATTTTAACCCAAATTTAAGGCAATATTCATGACCATTGCCTCGTTTATGTGTACCTAGTACTTACCTACCTACTTTAATATGTACTAAAAATCCAGTTCACTTCATTCTGGAGACTTGTTCGTTTGTGATATTTATTCAAATACAAATAACATCAACCTGTATAAACAAAAATTTGAAATTGTACTTGAACTTTTACCGTTACATCTGAGTACCTACGAATGTTTCCCTGAAAATAAGTGATCACCCTACTGAGCTTACAATTTTATCTACAATACTTACCTACTTATAAATAAACTTACCTATATACCTAACTATACTGTGTAAATTTTTTTTTTTTTTAAATCAGCTAATATATAAAAATGAAAACCTGTTTCATTCATGTAGGTGTACAAGATCTGGTATTAAGCAAATCAGTTGCCCATCTGGTTTGGCCTTTGATATTGATAAACAAACATGTGACTGGAAAAGCAAAGTAACCAATTGTGATCGATTGGACAGTAAGTTTAGGCAGTCTATTTTGGGCAACGGCATCACAACATGTGAAACTCTGTACAGAAATTTAAAATTTTCATTTTTATGTTACTGTATTTTCATTGAAAGATTCATTTCGTTGAAATGAAAATGTAGTAACTTTAACCCAATGGAAAATGATTGGATCTGATCAGATCAGATTCGAACATTTTTCAGATCCGATCAGATCACATCCAAAGAGGAGGAAACCTGGTCATGTCTGAATCAGACCTGCCTAATTAGGTATATCAGATCAAATCCGGACATTCCTCGGATCAGTTTTGTCGATTCTTCAGGTCTAATTGAATCAGAGCATTGATCGGATCAAACCTGTTTGGATTACCTTATCAGCTCCAATCTTTTCCTGGGTATCACGTGATGGTATTAACAAAAATGTAGTTTGCTTGAGTAGTTAGAAATTCTGTACATATTATATGCTTAACAAATCCAAAAATATAGGTGTCAAAAACACGTTCTCCAGTAGTATTTGTGCATGAAAGCCGAAAGGATTTTGTACATTGTACATATGATATCCCAAGACGAATATCCTCCAATAAATTTGAACGATGGTGATTTTGATGAACAATTACCAATGTATCATGTGTTCGCATAGACCTAATGGAATAGAGACGTAGTTAGATGATTTACATCGGTGGATTTTTGGACATAGAACTATAGTTTAGTCGTACTAAGTATATTATGCACAACACCATCAGCACTTCATCATTATCTGTGTAAGCTCCATCACCTCAAACAGCAACTGTAGTGACTGTATAGTTGAAACTAATTGCAAACAACGAAAAAAAATTACTTTTTTACACGAATTTCATGACCAAACAGACACAATTACTTACTTTTCTTGTCATATATTGAATAATGAATATTGATGATTTCCTTATTATTACTGACCAAGAGAGCATGTCTTTTCTCTTGGATTTTTGCATGATTTGAAAGCTACGTTTGCTTGCATTAATCTCCGGTAACATTATATAAAATCCAGCCAAATGATCAATTTACTAAAAAATTAAATTTGGCACAGAAAAATCAAACTGATGTGATTCATTTTTATTATTTTCGTTTTCATCATCAATTCATGAAAATTCTGAGAAATTATTTTGAAAAATAATTTGAAAATTCAACTTTTTCAGTCTTGCCATTTTGAAGAAATTAGTCTTGATTTTGACAGTGTTGCATGATTTGCATGTGTGCGTATCATTTTTATAAAATTGATTTTTTTTTTTTTAGAAGAGGAAATCTTTAGAAAAAGAAAAAATGATTAGCCTGCTTAACCAAAATCTTTAATTAATAATAACCAAAAAAATTGACTGTTGTGTACTACGTTAACCTACGTCCTACACATACACAAATCGATCCTTGTATTTCGTTCAAGCATCAGCATAACTATAAATCATTCTAATCACATTTCTGATAATTTTAGAGCCTCGAAAGATCATGCCTCTCTTGAAAACTGATGAACCAATTTGTCCGGAAAAACATCAGTTAGCTTGTGGAAACCAAGAATGTATCGCTAAAGAATTATTCTGTAACGACAAACCGGATTGTAAAGATGAATCTGATGAAAACGCCTGTAGTAAGTAATCATAATGGGAGATGTTATTTTTTGAACAAAAAAAAAAAAAATACAAAGTACGATAATACTCACTACCTATTTACAATTACAGCCGTTGAATTGGATCCCAATCGTGCTCCTGATTGTGACCCCAGCGAATGTACTCTGCCAGATTGTTTTTGTTCGGCTGATGGCACTAGAATACCTGGCAATATCGAACCAATTCAAGTAAGCGTTGTTTTAAAAAAAACTTGTAGTCGGGAAGCCCTCATAAGGATCTATTCCCCCCCCCCCCCCCTTCGATCCTCCGGGACAACTTTTTTCTTAAAGATGGGGTCCTGTAAGGAACATTTTTAGCACTTGTCTTCAAGTGGCCTCACTTACAAAATGGCAACCATTTTGATTGACAGGTCAGTCGAAATCGCAGATTTTGCTTTCCAACATAGGACTTGCACGAAATTTTTAAACCGTACAAAAGTATGTTCGAAAGATTAGGCAAAAATTCATCACCTGTCAAAATTTCAAGTGCTAAAGTGTCTTTTTCGATTATTTAGGCCAAAAATGAGGGAAAAAATCAAAATTTTACCAAATTGGCCAAGAGAGCTGAAATTTGGGATATACCCCATTTTCGACATGCCAAATCAATTGGAAACTTTATCAAACCGTTTTAAGCAATTCTGGAGCCTTCAGCAGATTTTTGAAACTCGAAATTCCCACAAAATTTCATCAAATGGAGTTGGAAAGCCAAAATTCATTCTGCAAACTAATTTCAATACGCTACGAAGTCGACTGAAGGTGGATTTCAAGTCGTTTCGGAGCCTCCAGCGATTTTTTGAAAACTACTGGAGCCTCCAGCAGATTTTTAACACTCGAAATTTTCAAATTTATCAAATGGGGTTAGCAAACTGAAATTAACTCTGCAAAATATTAATTTCAATACAATATGAAGTCGACTGCATGTTGGTTTCAAGTGGTTTTGAAGCTTTCAGCTACTTTTTTGAAAATTTCAATTTTTCTAAAAACGCCATGAAATCTTTCAAAAAGTTACTGGAGGCTCTAGAATCACTTGAACCCACCTGAAGTTGTCTTGAGAGGGTGTTAAAATTGGAGTGCGGAGATAATTTCGACTTTCCATCTCCATTTCTTGAAATTTTGAGGAAATTTCAAGTTTCAAAAATCGCGACTGGAAGCTCCAGTAATTTTCAAAAAATTGCTGAAGGCTCCAAAACGATTTGAAATTCACCTGCAGTCGACTTCTTAGGGCATTGAAATTAGTTTGCAGAATGAATTTCGGTTTTCCATCTCCATGTGATGAAATTTTGGAAAATTTCAAGTGTCAAAAATCTACTGGAGGCTCCAGTAATTGTCAAAAAGTCGATCAAATGGAGATGGAAAACCGAAATTCATTCTGCAAACTAATTTCAATACGCTACGAAGTCGACTGCAGGTGGACTTCAAGTCGTTTTGGAGCCTCCAGTGACTTTTTAAAAATTACTGGAGGCTCCGGCAGATTTTTGAAACTCGAAATTAGCACAAAAATTCATCAAATGTCAACTGCAGGTGAATTTCAAGTCGTTTTGGAGCCTCCAGCGATTTTTCGAACATTACTGGAGCCATCAGTCCATTTTTGAAACTTGAATTTCCCCAAAATTTCATAAAAATAAAGAAAATGGAAAGCTGGAATAAACTCTGCACTCCAATTTTAACACCCTGCAAAAACGATTTCTGATGGGTTCAACTCATTTTGGAGCCTCCAGCGACTTTTTGAAAATTACTGGAGCCTCCGGTCGATTCAATTTCCCCAAAATTTCATGAAATGTAGATAGAAAGCCGAAATTATCTTTTCACTCCAAATTTAACACCCCCTTAAGACAACTTCAGGTGGGTTCAAGTCATTCTAGAGCCTCCAGTGACCTTTTTGAAAGATTTTATGGTGTTTTTAGGAAAATTGAAATTTCCAAAAAGTAGCTGGAAGCTTCAAAACCAGTTGAAACCACCATGCAGTCGACTTCATATTGTATTGAAATTAGTTTGCAGAGTCAATTTCAGTTTGCAAATCCCATTTGATAAAATGATGTAAAAATTTCAAGCTTCATATTAGTATATCTGGTGGAGACTCCCATAATTTTAAAGAAGTCACTGGAAGCTTCGAAATGAGTTGAACAAACCTTATCGTTTTTAGAGGGTGTCTAAATTGGAGTGCAGAGTTTATTTCAGCTTGATGAAATTTTGGGGAAATTCAAGTTTAAAAAATCGACTGGAGGCTTCAGTAATTTTCAAAAAATCGCTGGAGGCTCCAAAACGACTTGAAATTTACCTGCAATTGACTTCGTAGCCCATTAAAATTAGTTTGCAGAATGAATTTTGGCTTTCCAACTCCATTTGATGATATTTTATGGAAATTTCAAGTTTAAAAAATCGACTGGTGGCTAAAAATGAGTTGAACCCACCTGAAATCATTTTTAGAGGGTGTTAAAATTGGAGTGCAGAGTTTATTTCAGCTTTTCATCTTTATTTGATGAAATGTTGAGGAAATTCCAGTTTCAAAAATTTACTGGAGGCTCCAGTAATTTTCAAAAAATTGTTGGAGCCTCCAAAACGACTAGGAATTTACCTGCAGTCGACTTATCAGTGTACTGAAATTAGGTTGAAGAATGAATTTCGGCTTTCCAACTCCATTTGATGAAATTTTAGGAAAATTTCAAGTTTAAAAAATCGACTGGAGGCTCCAAAATGAGTTGAACCCACCTGAAATCGTTTTTGGTGGGTGGTAAAATTGGAGTGCTGAGTTTATTTCAGCTTTCTACCTTTATTTGATGAAATGTTGGAGAAATCCAAGTTTTAAAAATCGACTAAAAATCGCTGGAGGCTCCCAAACGAATTGAAATTCTTCTGCAATTGACTTCATAATGTATTGGAATTAGTTTGCCGAATGAATTTCGTCTTTCCAACTCCGTTTTGTTGAAATTTTGGGGAAATTTCGAGTTTCAAAAATCGACTGGAGGCTCCAGTAATTTTCAAAAAATCGCTGGAGGCTCCGAAACGACTTGGAATTCTCCTGCAATTGATTTCGTAGTGGATTGAAATTAGTTTGCAGAGAAATATTTGGCTTTGCAACTCCATTTGATGAAGTTTTGTGGGAATTTCGAGTTTCAAAAATCTGCTGGAGGCTCCAGAACTACTCTAAACAGTCTGAAACAGTTTCCAATCGATTTGGCAGTTCGAAGATAGGATATATTCCATATTTCAGTTTTCTATGTCAATTTGGTAAGATTTTGATTTTTTCCCTCATTTTTGGCCTAAATTTGATTTTCAAAAATTCACCAAAAATCGAAAAAGGCACTTTAGCACTTGATTTTTTTTTTGAGGACAAGGGCTAGAAATGTTTCTTAGGGCTCCCCCTTTAAGAAAAAAGTTGTCCCGGAGGATCACCAGTGAGGGGGGGGGGGTGCAATAGATCCTTATGCGAGCTCCTCGACTATGACGAAATCTAGACCTACGTACGTAATACGTATTTGAAACAAAATTTCATTTCTAGGTACCTCAAATGGTTACAATCACTTTCAACGGAGCCGTTAACGTTGATAATATGGATCTGTACGAGGAAATTTTCAACGGCCATAGAATGAATCCGAATGGCTGTCAAATCAAAGGCACATTTTTCGTATCTCATAAATACACGAACTACGCCTACGTTCAAGAACTGCACAGAAAAGGTCACGAAATCGCCGTCTTCTCGTTGACGCACAAAGACGATCCGAAATACTGGACCGGCGGCTCGTACGACGACTGGTTGGCTGAAATGGCCGGTGCTCGTGTGATTATCGAAAGATTCGCCAATATCACCAGCGCTGACAGCCCGATACAAGGGATTCGAGCACCATACTTACGTGTCGGTGGTAACAAACAATTCGAAATGATGGTCGATCAATATTTCACTTACGACGCTTCGATTACAGCTTCTCTCGGACGAGTACCAATCTGGCCGTACACTTTATTCTACCGTATGCCTCACAAGTGTAACGGTAATGCGCAAAATTGCCCCAGCAGAAGTCACGCCGTTTGGGAAATGGTTATGAACGAATTAGATCGTAGAGATGATCCGACCTTCGACGAATCTCTGCCAGGTTGTCACATGGTTGATTCTTGTTCCAATATTCAAACGGGAGAGCAATTCGGCAGACTGTTGAGGCATAATTTCGACAGACATTATTCCACCAACCGTGCCCCGTTAGGTTTACATTTCCACGCTTCTTGGCTCAAGAGTAAGAAAGAATTTAAAGAAGAATTAATCAAATTTATCGAAGATATGTTGAAGAAAAATGACGTCTACTTTGTTAATTATTACCAAGTACGTATTCTTGTTTTTTTTTTTATTTAGCATTAATTTCGATACAGTCGCAAAATTATTGCTAACAAATTCGCATTTTGTTTACCTACTATACAGGTGATCCAATGGATACAAAATCCAGTAGAACTCAGCTCAATAAGAGAATTCGCTCTGTGGAAAGTTGATTGTGATGTAAAGGGTCAACCATTCTGTTCACTACCTAACCCATGCCCATTGACGACTCGCGAACTTCCAGGAGAAACTATTCGTTTGTTTACTTGTATGGAATGTCCTAATAACTATCCCTGGATCTTAGATCCGACAGGAGATGGTTTCTCGGGAAAAGATAGAGATAGTAAAAAATAAACTCATTCTCGACTACAAATGTGATATACCTATTATTTTTAATTTTTTTCTCTTTTCTCAAGTAATTATTTTATATTTTTCTATAATTGTGAAAGATCCTTTTATCATGATTCAAAACTCAAAAGTGATTTTCAAAGTCAAAAAAGACGATTTAAAATATAAATCGACAATCAAGTGTTATTTATTGTATTTTTTTAAATTGTTTTTTCTCGTTTTTGAACCTTTGCCAACAGTATTTGTAAGCGTTTGAAAAGTGCTGTAAATAACTTTTTTTGTAATTATTTATTATCGTGAATTTTATGTGAAAAGTGTTGTTGTAAATAAAACAATTATTTGTATTACACGTTTTTTGCCATAATGACAGCACAATGGCAAACATTCCAGCCAATCAGCGACCAGACTGACGAAAAGTGAACAAATGGCAAAAAAACCTAGTTTTTAATTGCCACAGCGCGAATCGGGATGTTATTTAACATTGAAAAAAAAACTCGATGCAGTTATTCCATGTTAATTTAGCGAAGGATTTGACCTATTTTTTTTCAATTTCCATAAACAGTACCTATTCTTGGCTATTTTGATTGAGAAAAAAGCAAGACTTGTTGGAAATTTTAGCAGAATGGTTCAAACTTTTTGACAATTTTCGCAAAGAACAGGATTTTTTTTTAAATAAATTTTTGCTGAAACAACTTGTTTTTTTTGTTGGTAATTTTAATTAAATTTAATGAAATCAGCAGTAGGCACATAGCACATACTACATAGGTAGGTACATTTCAACAGTATAGAGGAGTTTTTGGACACTTTGGCAAAAAATACGATTTTTGGAAAAATGTATTTTGTCGAAAAATTTGACCGACAAAGGACATTTTTTTGGCAATTTTTGGCAAAAACAGAAATTTTTGAAAAAAAAAGTAATTTTAGGGGGAAAAGTTTTCTGCAATTTCCAGAATAGTATGATTTTTTGGCGTCAACGGTAATTTTTTACTAAAAACAGGGTTTGAGCAATTTTGATGGTGAATTTGAAGTTTTTTCAAGCAATTTTGGCTAAAAAGTACAAATTTTTTTCAATTTTTGCAAAGAATAGGATTTTTTAGAAATTTCGGCTATAAACAAGACTTTTTTGGTAGGTAATTTTAATTAAAAAGCAATACAATTGCCTGTAACAAAGAAGAACTTTCCAGCAATTTTGACAGAAAATTAGATTTTCAAACTATAAACATTTCGGCTGAAAATTGTTTTTTTTTTCTAGGATGTAGAATTTTTTTTAGAAAGTTTGACTAAAACTAGCATTCTTGATTAAGATGTTGAAATAATGATGGTAAGTTTCCTTATTTATTTTAGCTTTAATTAAACGTGAGATAAGAAATTTTGCTAAAAATTGAAAATGATGATAATTTTTCATTTCTAGTTTTATTTTTATTTTTCAATTGTTATTTTAGTTTTTGATTTCATGGCCTCGAAATGTCGGGGTCGGGAAACTTACTTGAAAACTGAAATCATACGAAAGTCAGAGAATGTTGAAAATAGGTACCTATGTAGATAGGAAACATTAGGGACAGATAAGTAACGAATTTAAGAACCGAAAAAATATGAAAATGAAATCCAAAATTTATGATGACCAATTGACCATATCACCTAAAAACTGAAAAATAAAGTCAAAGAAATCAAAATGTAATCTAAAATTGAGAGTGAAATTAAAAAGTGTGAATTTCACCGAAACTTCAGAACACGAAATTTGAACCAATAATGAAAAAATACAATTGAAAAACTGAAATTAGATCGAAAGCTAAAAATGAAATGAAAAATTCGGATAGTTTGATCAAAAACTGAAAATAGAATAAAAAAAAATAAAAGTGAAAATTCTGGGGAAAAACTTGATATTAGATAAAATTCTGATTAGACCAGAGACTGAAAGTGACATCGAAAAATCCGAAAGAGAAAATTGTAAACTCGGTATGAAATTGGAAATTTTGTAAAATGAAGTAAAAAACTGAAAATAAATCTTGAAACTATGTCATTAAAATTGAAATCTGAAAGTTGACTGATATGGAATATTACCATGACGCAGGTAAAGAAAAGTAAAAAATAATTAAGAGTTGAAATGCTAATGGAAAACTGAAAATAAACTTGAAATAAAACCTAAACCATATCATAATATGTACATACCTACATAATTATTAAAAATTGAAATGCAATTTTATATCTACTTAATTGTATGAAATGAAAATGAAGTGAAACCAAAAATTCTGAAAATGAAATCGAAAACTGATAATGAATCACTTACTGAGTACATTCAACTGAAAATTCTGAACATAAAATCTGAATTCGAAAATAATGATTATGCCCCCAGAAGCACCTGCCATGTGACGGAAAAAAGAACCAAAACCAAAACCGTCGTCGACGTTGGAGCCCATGCCCCCAAATGTGCGTAATGTCGAACATATTTGTACATCAGTAAACATTTTTCATGCTTGAAAATTCTTGATTTCCTGAAAAATACGATATTACCTACCTATTCCTCGTGGTTTGGAGTCAATTTTTGGAGTTGTTCCATCTTCAAATTGATCGATCTGTTGAATATTTGTTTATTTTTGAGGTTATTTTTGAACTGAAAATTTAGGTGGATTTTTAAAAATAACTTTTGAACTAGTTTAGAACCGTTCATTATTATGTATAGGAAGATTTTCGTTGATTTGATTTTCTTCGAGTAGGATATGTATTTTGATGGAATATTTATTTCGTAACAATTTTCGAATAATTTTGAGTGACAGCTTTTCCGGTTCATTTTTCGAAGATTTTTTTCGCAGAAAAATGCGATTTTTGAACAGATGAAATTCCCATTTGATTTTGCTTTGGCATTGTAAGGCTACCTATTTATGTATATGTATTTGTACTGTACTTGAAGTTTGAGCAGATTCTGAGATTCATGATTTTAAATGCGTTTTGAATGAGTAAGTGAACCATTTTGAATATCGTGATTTTTTAAAACTCTAAAATGAATTGGACATAAGACGATGTTTTTTGAAAATGTGTGGTCCATCTGGTCCATCTGGTCCAATTTCTGAACCAGTTTGGTAAGATTTTTGAGATTTGAACTTACGTGAAACGTTGTATGTACAACTTGAAGCATTATGAGTTGACAGATTTTCATAGCTGAATTTTTGAAAATAAATTCGCATTCTGATACATGAATTCATTTGTGATTATCTGCTTGTGATTAGATTTTAAATATTTTACGCGGATTTTTAAAAATATTTCGACACTTACTTGCGTATACTCGTTTTATTGAAGATTTTCCAATTCAAATTTCGAAGAGCTTTTTTCAACAGCTGTTGAAATTATTGTGGTTTCAACTTTTAATTTCGTTGAGTGGATGTTCAAACAAGAAAAAAAATTCTTCAACTTGAAATTTACTTGGAAATTTCGATGAAGTTTTAAACATACGAGAATGATTCGGAATAGGTAATTTTTTACTTCCTTTTTGTTCTCCTATTTTTTTTTTTTTGAAAATTAGTTTCAATTCGATTGAATTTGCCCCGAGATCATTCTAAACATTTTTGGAAATTGTTTCAAGTTTTGCCAATTTTGAATACGTCTCCGCCACCCCTTCAAAAAAAATTCAAGATCATTTTTCCGGAACTTAAGTACGAGAACAAAATATTTGTCTTGATTTTTTTTCACGGTTTCGTTGCGAATTTTTCTCAATTTTTGATGATTTTTTTCATAGTCTAAAGTAGGGAGGGGGAGAGTTACTGAACAATAATTGGAGAAATAAATTACATTTTCGTTAGTTCGTGATTTGATTGCATATATCATGAGATTTTGATTTACTCAGATGAAATATTTTCATTTCAAACGTTGATTTTCGTTCAAATTGTTCAAAAGATTATTTTCAATTTTGATGAAGTTTCGAAGGAAGGAAGGAAGGAAGGAAGGAAGGAAGGAAGGAAGGAAGGAATGATTGAACTGTGATTTGGTAGAATTCTGTACGATGAGCTCTTGATTATGATGAATGAAACATAGTTCGATTTCAAATTGAGTTTTGTTTTGTTATTCGAATAATAATTCAATTCTGACGAATTTTTGTTGATATGTTGATTGTTTGGGAAGGCGAGGAGATGCTAAACAATTTTGAAAGAATAAGTACTCGTATACTTATGTTTTTTATTTGGTGTAGTGGGGATTTTTTTCAAGCTTTTGAACATGTAACACAGATATTAGAAGAGGATTTTGAGAAGGAACAGATGGTCGAGTGAACTAGATAATTTCGGAGAGTATTTTTTCATCGCCAGTTTGGTTGGATTTTTCATGAGCTTTTGAGATTCGTGTTTTAGTACTGATGAATTTTTCGACGATCGTGATGGTTGGAAATGTATTTGGTAGAATCAGCGAGTTTGGAGTTCACAACACCAAAACCGTTGGACTAAAAATTCGACATTTATGTAGCAAGCAGGAGCAGGGAGCAGCAAACTACGACGAGAATGTCATCGTCTGAGATTTCTTGGAAAAGAATATAGCCTTCTCTCTCTAGTTTGCTGACTATCTCTCTCACTCTTACGTGTTGAACGAGAACCATTCTGCCTTTCTGCCTCGGGTAGCTCATCCATGATCGAAGTTTTAGCCGTCAGGCTGACGCCGATAACACTCGTACGATAAGCGACTGGTTTTTCTTACGTCTTGTGAATCGTGGTGGGGGGAAAGATTCTCGCTTTGCTTACCATCACAGCCAATGAGGTTGGTTCGATTTGTTCGTTGTCGTTGCAAAAGGGACGACGACGAAGTGAGAAGTCACGTAGACCTTTTTCTTTTATCCAATTCCAACTCCAACAATAGTGAACTGTGCGCTCGAGTGTTAACGTTGTCTGGTCGTGTCGTCGTGTGGATTTTGGTGCGAAGTTTAGAGTTGATTTTTTTGCGAATTTTTGCTTTTTTTTGTAGTAAAGTACATTAAACGTGGGTTATTTATCGTATTTGTGCGGAATCACCGAAGAGTTAGTGAAAATCGCGTAATTTGAAGTATTGATTATGTGCTCCACGTGGTTTGCTGAGTGAGAAGATCTATCGACAGTTGGTATCGAATTCAGAAATTCCAGGTAAGACGCATGTCATGAATTTTGTCTGTTGTCTGATTTGATCGTGTGTTACTTATCATTATGAAATATGTATTTTTGAACTGAGTTTTCGAAATGTAAAATATCTTGGAATTCGGAAAATCGGATTAGAAGTGATAAATGGCTACCAGAACCCAACTATGTAGATGCACGCCGTAGCGAACTATAGCGATAATGTATTGTCTATTTGCGAAATATGCAGTAAGCAATAGTGTCATCCATGTTCTGTGGATGAATTTAGGATGAATAAAGTATTGTAAATTATTTATACATAATTTGAAATCTTCAACGCTCTTTAGATATGATGTAATGTGTGGGTATGCTATCCAAACCAGGCTCATTGTGATGCAGTCAGAAAAGTATGGTAATTATTAAATTGGTGTTCTATTGTATCGAAGAATTTTCTTAAAAATTGATAACTCGAACAAGCTGAAAAAAAATTTGGTAGTGGAATTCTACGAGGTGTGACTGGTGTGACAAAATGCATTGAACAATGAGACTCATTATATTGCCGCGGGTTTGGTAACCCCTGCAACTTCGAAATTTTTCATCATGTACTATGGCGTCCTTCCACCCTCTCCAATGCTATGGTCCTAGTTCGCCATTGGTTCGCCTGATGCGTCGCGTCGCATTTACATTTTCGTTTGTTTGTCATGTGTTGGTAGTGCACGTTACGAAGCAAAGCAATGTTTGAAATGTTTTTGAATATCGAAATTTGAAATTCTATTTTTTCCCCACAAGAAAATGAATCGAACGCAAAATTTCCCATTTTTCCCACGCAGAAGCTCGAATAATTTTCCTAGTTTTTCCTATGCGTTACCTTAATGCCAAATCCGAGTATGTCTATACAAAAAAAGTACGATTTTACGCATCACTGATAAGGTTCGGATATGCTCGGAAGGGTTCGTTGAGTTCTGATTGAACATCGGTCAGCTTCGTGCATCTTCGGTGGTGCATTTTAACTGTACTCCGATGCAAATTTTTCAATTCAGGGCTTCCCAGAGTCTTATCAGTAACGCAAAAAGACGATTTTTTTTGGATGGACATACTCGGATTTGGCATTAAGGTAGTATGTTGATTCCCTTTTTTTTGGCACCTCTTTCAAAAATTGAGTAATACGATCGGGTTTTGGTCTTGAATGATTAAGAGGACACATGTGGTGGGAAGCTCTCACTGCTTTTTCAGTGTTTTGAATTTTATTATTCCAAATTTGGTGGTTTTTTTACATCTTGAATTATTGTAGTGATTTTTTTTTCAAAATTTTGTTTTGAATTTTGCTGTTTTTTTTTCGCCCGAATTTTTGCTGCATTTTATCACCTCGTGTTCTTGCGATTTTACCTCGAGCTTGTATGTTGGTTTTGCTCAAATCTCAGATTTGGCGATTTTCCTTTTACTTATTTTGAAGTTTTGTAGATTTTTCATTTTGTCGTTAGTTAGTTCTTCGATAATTTTTCCGGAATTTCCATTTTTGTTCTGTTCAAATTTTTGGCCAAGTTTTTCCAGTTTTGATAGACTTTTAACTTTGATTTTTCACGATTTTTAGTTTCGCTACAAGTTACGGTCATTTTTTGGTCTAAATTTTGGCTGATTTTTTTTTTATTTTGATAGTTTTTTTTTCGAGTCTCATGCTTGAAAAAACTAGTAATTTTTTGGCTTACGTTTTTGTGGAATTGTGATTTTTCTTTTTCCAAAACTCACGATTTCCTTCAAATTGTGATTATTTTTTTAGGGAGCAGGGTGTCTAACAGGTACTGCAAGTACTGTAAAAGTACTGCATTGAAATCCTCGGTACTGCAAGTACTGTAAAGTACTGCATTTTGTCTGAAAAGTACTGTATTTTTTCTCAAAATTATTGATTTAAAATTTTTTTAAAAACCTCAAAATGAATTAATTGATGAAAATTTAAAAAAAATGTTCATTTTGTACCTCAAAAGATGCAGGTTGTCCACAAGGTTGGAAAACCTGGAAAAGTCAGGGAATTTGGTCGGTCTGGAAAAGTCAGGGAATTTGGTCGGTCTGGAAAAGTCAGGGAATTTCGTAATTTTCACGCAAAATCCCTGGAATTTTGAAAAAACGATCAATTGCAAGTTTCAGATAAGGACTTGTTATGAAAGGAAAACATTATTTTTTAATTCTCGAACCACAAATTTTCAAAAGCTTTTGCCCTCGCTTCGCTCGGGCTTGTTTTCTTTTCTTTTTAAAGGACCAGATGAACATATCTAGATAATAAAAATCAAAGTTTTAAAGCCAAAAAATGAACTCACGAAAAAAAACATCGTTTTTATGCAACTCGAAATACAAATTTACAAGAGCTTTCGCCCTCACTTGGGCCTTGTTCTGTTTTCTTTTTCAAAATCAACTTCCTTTAAAAAAGCATTATTCAAATTCTAAAATTTTAAAAGCCAAAAAAAACCTACTCGTTCTCACATAAAAAAAACCTTGTTTTTATGCCTTTCGAAATGCAAATTTTCAGAAGCTTTCGCCCTCGCTTCGCTCGACCTTGTTCTTTTTTTTTCAAAAGTAGTTAACTTCCTTCAAAAAAACATTCCAATATTAAAATTTGAAAAATCAAAAAATAAACTCTTCTCATTTTAAAAAACCTCGTTTTCAAGCATCTAGAAATGAAAATTTTCTAAAGTTCTCGCTTCGCTCGGACCAATTTGTTTCTCAATTTTAAGATGAACAAATTTCACATTTTGATGCCTCCAAAAAACCATAAAAAAAAAGAAACATTTTCAAAAGTTATTATGAATATTGTAATCAATTGGCCAAATTTGATGCATGTTTTATTCATTTATTCATTTATTTTTAATTAAAAACGTAAATAATCAAAGTTGAGCTGTTTTTTATATCCGAAGAAGTATCCAGTTCAAAGAGAAGCCTATAAAAAAAAATACCCCCCCCCCATTTTTTTTCTTTAACCAAAGTATGCGGCAAGCATAGAAAATTGAAAAAAATGGTCTGGAAAAATGGAAAAATCAGTCTGGAAAACCTGGAAAAGCCAGGGAAAATCATTTCCAGTAATGAGTGGACACCCTGAAGATGGCAAGTTTGAAGTCTGTGACATTGATAAAATATTTTGCAATGTGATTGTGAAAAAACCATGATTAATTTTTTACTTCTGTAGTTTTAATTTGTTTCGATTGAAATACTTATAATTTTATCGACAAATTCCAACTGGTTCAAAAATATAATTGTTTTCTTGGGGGGGGGGGGGGGGGGGGTCGGTCGGTGTAAGCTGGATATAAAAAATATAAGGTACTGCAAAAGGTACTGTAAAAGTACTGCATTTCTTCGGAGAAACTTTGTTAGAAACCCTGGGGAGGACGAACTTCATCTTCAAGATTCGATGAGTTTCGTTTATTTCATCTTCACTTTTTTAAGGTGGGTTTTTTTCTGAGTCTTGATATCTTTCGTTCATCCTCGAGATGTCCTCTCTCTTTGAACAATTTTTTTTCAAGTTGAAATCATTCTTTTCTCTCGAATCGTCTTGAGTTTTGCTTGAAAGGGTACCCCCCGATAAGATAGGCAAAATGCCCTTAACCTCAGATTTCGATGAAACTCACAGGGTATGTTTAGTACCCCCAAAAAATAATTTTGGGCCCATAGCCCGCTCCCCACCCCACCCCCCTCAGCCAGGGGGGTCAAAAAACGCGTTTTTCAGGGGAAAAATTCTGTATCAGCGCGTAATTAAGATAAATTGATTCTGTAAACGAATATAGTTAGAGGATACATGGGCGTACCTCCCTGAATTTTTTCAGAATTTTTCATCACACGGGGAGAGAAGGGGGGACAAAAGAAAACTTTAAATCGACATTACTCCGGAACGAAAAAACATACCAAAACGATTTTTTCGTCAAATATGTATCTTTAGGTCTACTTTCTATAGAAGTCATCACCCGGCCATTTGGAGTGGTGGGTCAAGCTCAAAAGCTCAAAAAACTCTCAAAAAACCACGTTTTTAGCGTTTTTCTCCAAAAATATGGACAAATGGCGGAAATCTAAGAGAACCAAGTTGTTCAGCGTGAAATTTTACCTCAGAATTGTGTAATTGAAAATTCATTTACACCGCATGATCGTAAAACTACATGCGCAGAAGTATTTGTGCTTACATCAAGATAGCTGAAAGGGTATTCCTGGGTAAAATAGGTGAAATGTCCCTGTCCTCGGATTTCTGAAATTTTGATGAAACATAGTTGGGTACCATTAAAAAAAATGTCGGAGGCAAAAAATCCCCCCCCCCCAACCTCTCCTTGCTCATAATAGCGAAAAAAGGGCCTTTTTCGGGGAGAAAAAATCCATGCTTCAACGAGTTTTGACAAAAAAATCTGTATTCACTCAAAATATATGGAGGAGACAGTATAATAAAAGTACCTACATAGGTATTTGAGATTCTGCGCCAATCCATGCTATTGCCATCAAAATCCAAGGCCACTTTTGGGGTTCTACTGAGAAAATTGAAAAGTAAATCTTTTTTTTTTTGGAGAGGGGTTATTAGTAGTTGGTGTTTTGAAAATATTTTCTTCGCAAAAGTTTCGCTATAATGACGAAAAAATATTGAAAGATAATATATTTCTGAAACTGAGGAAATATTTTGGAACGCATGCAGTGATGACAATATTTTAGGTTTCAAAAAATTGATAAAGATTGGCAAAAATTCCTAAATTTTTGTTGATTTTTCAAAATTGACAAAAACAATTTAAAATAATAGCATAGAATGGACGCAGAATCTAAGATATATTCATTTAGGACTGGGTCGATCGTCATTTTTCTCAAAACAAATTGGGTACAGGGGCTACAGTGAAAAAACCGTGTTTTTTCGAAAATACTCCCACTTTAAGGGCACATGTTTTCCCTTTAGGGGCACTTCTGGAGCCAGAATTTTTCTGTACAACTTTCAACTCAAAATGACAGTTTTTGCTAAAATTGGTAAAAATCCAGTTTTTTTTCTTTCTACTACATAGTACGTAGGTAGGTAATACCTATGTTTTCAATGTACTTGGTAACTCACATAAAAATTTAATCATCGACACCAAAAAGAAACCTTTCTGATAGTTTTGAGTTAGATACCATGTACTTGAAAAGTAGGCTACTTGTAATTCAAGAAAACCTTGATTAAAAAGTTGCATGGCGTAAATAGCGCTATAATGAAGCATTTTTCACAAAAACTCTAAATTTTGGGCAACCCCTCTCCCCAATGTGGTCGTTGGGAGGGTCCAACTGCAAATCAAACTTCATATTCATGTTCAGCGAGTTCGGTTCATATGATAATGATACCCATATTATTTGTCTGTCTACTTTCGCCCTAAAATTTGGAGAGGGGGTGCCTATGGCCAAAAAAATTGGAGTTTAAGGGTATACTCTGCGGAGAGCATTCTAATTTGACAACCGGTCGAAATATGAAACCGATTTATTCGTTATTTTCATCATTCGTTCGTAAGACTGCATGTAATCGATTGAACGAATTTAGTCGTGCTTATGTCCCGCGACCCGCTCCCATCTAAACTTCAGACGGGGATTTCTCCCTGAATTTTCAAAATTCTTCCAATTTTTTTTCACCAATACTGATTCATCTAGGAAATCGAGGGTATGTAGCCATATTTTCTAATTTTGCTTTTACAACAGGGATGTGAGCGTCTAAAGTACCTCCATCCAATTCCCTATTATAGCCATCAAATGTCCTGAGTCAAAAATATCTCGACATACCCTCGCTTTTGAAAGCAAACCCTAGAAAAATCCGTTCTATAGTTTTGGCACAATCCCCGCCCAAAGTTGACCATTTTTCATCAAAAAATTAGAATAGCCTTAAAGAAGTTAGTTGGTTTTCTTATTGTTTTTGGAGGCCAGCATCCAAAATTATGGATCGCTTTTTTTGGTGGTGCTGTGACAAAAAAACACAATTTTGAGTGTTTTTTGAGTTTTTGAAGATGGCCTACCTGAAGGGAAAATTTGAAAAAAGAATACCAATTATAGTGCTCATGCAGATACATTTTTGAAAAAAAAATTGCATGTACTTAAATTAGGTTCGGAGATACGGTGGTTTCAAATTTTCTTTTGTCAATATATCTCCCCTGGGGGGCCCACAATTTTTGAAGAAAATTCAAGTTGCTAGAATCATATCTCCTTCAAGTATTTTGAGTGAATACAGATTTTTTTGTCAAAACTCGTTGAAGCATGGATTTTTTCTCCCCGAAAAAGGCCCTTTTTTCGCTATTATGAGCAAGGAGAGGTTGGGGGGGGGGGGATTTTTTGCCTCCGACATTTTTTTTAATGGTACCCAACTATGTTTCATCAAAATTTCAGAAATCCGAGGACAGGGACATTTCACCTATTTTACCCAGGAATACCCTTTCAGCTATCTTGATGTAAGCACAAATACTTCTGCGCATGTAGTTTTACGATCATGCGGTGTAAATGAATTTTCAATTACACAATTCTGAGGTAAAATTTCACGCTGAACAACTTGGTTCTCTTAGATTTCCGCCATTTGTCCATATTTTTGGAGAAAAACGCTAAAAACGTGGTTTTTTGAGAGTTTTTTGAGCTTTTGAGCTTGACCCACCACTCCAAATGGCCGGGTGATGACTTCTATAGAAAGTAGACCTAAAGATACATATTTGACGAAAAAATCGTTTTGGTATGTTTTTTCGTTCCGGAGTAATGTCGATTTAAAGTTTTCTTTTGTCCCCCCTTCTCTCCCCGTGTGATGAAAAATTCTGAAAAAATTCAGGGAGGTACGCCCATGTATCCTCTAACTATATTCGTTTACAGAATCAATTTATCTTAATTACGCGCTGATACAGAATTTTTCCCCTGAAAAACGCGTTTTTTGACCCCCCTGGCTGAGGGGGGTGGGGTGGGGAGCGGGCTATGGGCCCAAAATTATTTTTTGGGGGTACTAAATATACCCTGTGAGTTTCATCGAAATCTGAGGTTAAGGGCATTTTGCCTATCTTATCGGGGGGTACCCTTTGTCGATTTTTTTTTTTCGAATTCGTATACTTTTAATTCTCGCTAAGGCACTATAGCTTCACTTAGGTGAAATCGGTGGCCATCTTTTCGGCCATCTTTGGTGCAAAATAACAATAGAACTTTTATGAAACGTCACAGTGACGTCACTTGCCGAACAGCTGTACTGTGCTGTGATTATGGCTGAAATCATCATTTTGCACCAAAGATGGCCACCGATTTTACCTAAGTGAAGCTATAGTGCCTTAATTCTCGCGAGTTCTTTGACTTGAATTTTTAGTGATTTTTCCCGAATTGAATTTTCGAGAGTATTCCATTTTCATCCCTTCCACGATCATGTTTTGAATTTTATCGATTCGGTTTTTTGACTGAACTTTTGTTCTCGATTTCGACGAACCCTTTTTTCTTGAATTTTCGCAATTTATATATTTTCCTCTAATTTTGCGCCAAATTTTGGTAATTTTTTCTGTTTCAATTGTTGCGGAATCCTTTTTTCTACAGGTTTTTTTTGAGTTTTCGAGAGGTTTTTTTGGCTTTTAAGACTTGTATGTTTTTATTTCGAATTTTTCTGGCGCTTTCTTGATTTTTTCACGTTTGATTCTTTTAAATTCTCGTAGATTCTATTTCTCAATTTTTCGACGATTTTTCCCAAATGTTCGTGGTTTCTCTTGTGCTTAAATTTTTGTAAAGTTTCCGCAATGTTATCATGAGTTTTCATGATTTTTTTTTAGTTTTTGTTTTTGATGAGTTTTTTCTCAAGTTTTAGTCCTTTTATGTAGAATTTCGCTCTTGAGTTTTATTCTTAGGAACTTAATGATTTTGATGTTTTTTCACATTTTTTTTCCTCTTCAGATCTTGATCATTCATTTTTGTTTCCATGTTTTGGTCATTTTCTCTCAATTTCAATATTTTTTTCCAAATTTTTTTTGAATTTATTGTGTCAATTTTTGGCAAATTTTGATGTATTTTTCTCGCTTATTTGAGGATTTTTTTTTTTCATTTCTGAAGAGACATAAGACATAGACATTTATTTTTACAGTGCTTACAACACAATAATATTTTGGTTTTGAAAGCACTTATACTATTTTTTGAAAAATAAAACTAGATGGAGTAATTTATTATTTCTGATTAATTTAATAGTATTATTAATTCATTATAAACGAATTTGTTTAAATCATCTTTTAGATTTTGAAGGTTTAAAACACAGTACATTTTTTCGTTTTCGAATTTTTGCAATCATTTTCACAAATCAGCATTTTTCCCAGATTTGGATTACAAGCTCGCCTCCCCCGCCCTTTACCATTGATTTTAATGAGAGTTCTTTTCCAAAATGATTCTTCCTTCGTATATTTCATAGATTTTTCTCCTATGTTCGCTTATTTTTTTCTCAACACTCGAATAATTTTTTTCATCGAATGCTCGCTCGTGTGAGAATTTTTGCAATTTTATTATTGTTATTTTTGTGTTTAATTTTTCGAAATGATGTTCGATAAGATTAAATTTAGTTCCTCCGTATTTCGGCGGAATCCCCCATTGAGTCAGGTCGCGTTGAGTAATGTCTATTTGTCGGCAAGCTTTGAGGGTACACTAGCTCTTTCATTAGCGATTTCAAAAATGCTTTACGAGTGATATTGACATTACAATTTAGTTTATATTGCACATGACCCTTGATTGCTATATTGAGGAGCATGAAAAAAAGCGTCAAAGTCCATCGTCTTGAAGTACTTACGTGATACCGAGTAATTCACTTTCAATCAGTCAACGGTATCAACTCCCCCTTTATTTTTGTTGTAATGAAGAATAATTTGAGGCTTACCTTCGTTAGTCTTAGAAACGAAATCGTTGTTGTGTTCAGAAAGGGACGATAGAACTGGGACAACTTTTTTGTGTACTTCTGAATGTGTCTCAGTAAGTATCATTAATTCCGCAGCATATTCATCTTTCGGGCGCTCTTCATACGCAGCGTGGTTTTGGGAATAGTGCGTCTGAACTTGACTTTGATACTAAATTGAATTTCGTGGGACATACTTACACTTCATAGCAACATCACTGTGCATCGCTGAACAATGTCGATTAAATTCCATCCCACCGTTTGCGCAGATGAAACCACAATAACGACACGTAACTGCTATGGACTGAGGGGCTTTCCGTTTTTTCCTAAAAGTAAAAATTTGGTTCAATATAAAAATGAATCATGACGTAGACGTAGTAATGTATTGTTTTCATGTCTATCTTACTTCGGATTAGAACTGTTACAATCATTAGGTTTCCTCTTTTGTACCGTCGTCTGTTCATGCTCATCATTTGGAAGGAAATCAATGACAAGCTCGATTACGTTATCTATTTCGCAGGGTTTTCTACAAGTCGGACATGTTGATGGCCTATAAAATTTACTTAAGAAGTGATTGTCGCATGGAATGGAAATAAGTAAATGAGTGATTTTACATATACTTACGTTTTCGATTCAATCCACTTCAGAATACAGCAAGAATGGTAGGTGTGCCCACAAGGTAAAGCACTCGTTGAGTAACTACACTAATTTACAGATCCATTTTGGCTTTGATGTCCAGAATCGTCATCCTTTTTTCTTGGACGAATGTCTTTCAATCCTAGCATGAAATTTTTTAAAAACTTCTTTTGATGGCTGAAACATAACAGAATTCTCAATAATATTAGCTTTACAATGCAATCCTGCCATGGGTGACATGGGGGATTTATACGGGAGTAGTACCATTTTGTAGCTCTCGTCGAGGCGAACACAGCGCGCTACCTACAAGCCCCTCTATCTATTCATGGAAAGAAACTACGGGCGTCTAAAGTCTAGAAAATGAGCAAAACCAAAAAATGAAAATTTGCCGAAATGAAAAATTTGACCTAGGGAACTTGTAGAACATTTTTTTTAGATGAAAACTGCAATTTTTGGGATTAGCCTACCTTCATTTTTGAAGGATCCATGCAATTTTAAAGTTTTAAAACAGATCAATTTCTGAAAAATTTCAAATTTACTCAAATTGATCTCTTTCAAAACTTCAAAATTGCATGGATCCTTCTAAAATGAAGGCAGGCTAATCCCAAAAATTGCAATTTTCATCTAAAAAAATGTTCTACAAGTTCCCTAGGTCAAATTTTTCATTTTGGCAAATTTTCATTTTTTGGTTTTGCTCATTTTCTAGACTTTAGACGCCCGTAGTTTCTTCCCATGAATAGATAGAGGGGCTTGTAGATAGTGCCCCTTGTTCCCCGTGATGAGAGCTACAAGATGGTACTAATCCCATATAAATCTGCCATGTCACCCATGGCAGGATAATGAACATATTGTCTCTGTTGCCAAACAATTTCTTTCATCGTTTTTTATTTTCTTTGAGTTGTGAAAATAGATAAATAGATAAAAGGAGAAAGCGTAATAACTTTCAATAAATTGGCGTACAGTTTTTCCGGCAGAATTTTTCCAATTCAACGCCTTCTTCCAGAACACTTCCAACTTGACGTTTTTGAGATCTGTTCCAAGTTTAAGAAAATCCAACAGACTAAAATCCCTATATATGGCAATTTTGTGCAAGTTCACTTTAACTGAGTTACTTATACTTGTGGTATAACTTATACAAAAGTACCATATGTATAGTTATATACTTACTTCAAGTTTTTTTCAATAGTTACATACTTCAATAATAAAACATTAATGAGAATTAACATGCACTTCCAAATTTAAGTACATAATAAGTAAAAAAATTAAATTTAAAATTTCAACAGTAATATTGAGTGCTGCAGAAACTGCCTCTTCCGTGATGAGTGGAGGGGGTCCCAAGGTGCCAAGTATCGGAATATTTGCAATTTCATTTGGATCAGGATCCTCTGGAAACTTGTCAGATGGCAATTTGGATTTCCTTTTCAAAACTTTGGCATTAATGCCAGACTACGGATGCTTGTTTTTAATGAGTTTGCAGTAAGCGAGCCCCCATATATGTAGATGATTTTTTCTTCTTTGAAAAATTGTTAAGTTTGTTTTGCATCGTAGTTTTTATAATTTGGTCTCTTTTTCTCATTGAGAAAAATTTTTTCTGTGGAGCCTGGAATGAATTGAATGAACAAAAAAAACTCATGTTAGTACCTACATATCATGCGGAATTTTCATTAATTGTACATATATGCGTGACATATTTTTAAGTACTCACTGTGAATCTTGGCAACTCAAATTTCGTCTAATTTTTTTTTCATGGTTTGCACTGCTTGGAGTTCTAACCCAGCCGCCGCCATAGCGGATTTCAGGCAATTGGCAACTTGCCCTGTCAGGGAGCAAGTTGCCCATTCCGGGAGCAAGTTGCCAATTCCTATTCCGAAAATATGGCCTCTATGGCCTCGTTTATGAACATTTTTTGAAAAAAATGTATTCCTTAAATGGCACACATGGGTGAATCACCCATTAGCACATCATCCAGCAAGACATGAAATTAATCATCATCGGTATCGTCACATTCTGCGGCACAATTAGGGGCACATTTTGCACATAATTTTGCTTGATGTTCTAAGCAAAAACCTTGATGGCAATTTGAGCAGTCGTCAACTTTTTTACGATCTTTTTTCTGCTTGGAAGTCCAGCATGTTCTATGTACAACGTGTTCCACTCGTGCTCTTGATGTTCTAAGCAAAAACCTTGATGGCAATTTGAGCAGTCGTCAACTTTTTTACGATCTTTTTTCTGCTTGGAAGTCCAGCATGTTCTATGTACAACGTGTTCCACTCGTGCTCTGTTCGGCACCTGCAGCAGTAGATTCTCCATCTGGGTCGTCACATGGCTCATCTTTGATGCATAATACATATATCGGCAATCACATCTCTAATTAGTGGTGGCACTCTGGGATTCGCATACCGATCTCGCATTAGTAAAGCAGCTCTTGTACGTACTGAGATGCCTGAGAGTCTTTTGCTCCGACTATTTTTGCTGGCTCTTGTGAAGTAGAAGGCTGCTCTTCTGATGTGGAAGGCTGCGGTTGCGGATCAGATGGCGCTGATTGTGGTTGCGGATCAGACGATGGTTGTTCTTTTGCTTTTCCTTTTTTCATTTTTCGACTTCGACTTATTACCAAGCAGCACAGGTGCTTTAGCAGGTCTAGCATTAGTGCTTCAACTAAACATACACTCGGGCTTTCTAAATACTTACGTCTGATGAATTTTTTAACTGTCATTGTACCTTTTGAACTACATACTTTCCCTATCCCTCATATTCAGCGTATGTATTCATTATCATTGAATTATAACTCCTGCAATATCCAACATATTGCAGCAAAAGCGAAAGGGCCATCTTTTCGTTCTTTTTACTGTTGTGTAAGTTATTGAAGTTGAAACTTCGAAAAATTCATTGCAGATTGCTGAGATTGCAGAAAACTTTAAATTGAAAATTAGTTTTGAAAAAACACATTGAAGTTAGAACTTCGAAAAATTCATTGCAGTAAACTTGAAAATAAGTAAAACAAAATGAACAATATTGAATTAAACAATTAAAACTAAATCAGTAAGGTTATCATAATAAGAATGAAAAATATAGATATCAACGTTTATGAAACCTTACCTATGCAAAGTAAGTAGGTACCTAAAACCAGAACTGTTTCAAGAAAGTCTGAAAATTGAGTCATACAGTCAATAAATTGTCGAATGTACTTTCCTTCAAAGAAGAACGTCTGGCTCTGAATATGAAATTAACATGTGAAAAAAGTTGTTCAATTGAAACTTTGATTGGTAGCACACTTCATACCACAAAAACCATGTCACTGAATAAACTGTATATTCCTATGTGATGAACGTCTTAGACGATCATTCATATTATAATGTTTCTTATGTGTTGAAGAATCGTTCGCAAGTTGGGGTGCCAAAGCCTGTCAAAACGCGCGTATTGGGTACTTTCGTTGCGATAATGCCCTTGAATAAGTTAAGGGTCAAACTAGACAGGTCTGCGAACAAAAGGTCATTATGGTTCAACCTTCCGAACCATATGTACACCCCCATAATGGGAAGGTGGAGCGCTATAATCGTAACTTGATGGATAAGACGCGTGCTCTTCTGTTCGAGGTGAGGATGCCTCATAAGTATTGATCATTAGCTGTTCAGGCAGCAAATCATATTCTAAACCATTTGCCAACTCGAGCGTTGGACAAGAAAACTCCTTACACATTGTGGAGGAATAAGGTGATGAGGTAGGGTTACTTTTGTGCTCTGGTACATCCTGAAAGAAGAAAAAAGTTGGATGAACGTTCTAAGCAGCAAGTACTGGTAGGGTTTATGATGGAGACCAGATACCTTCTTATGGACGTCGAGACCAATGAAACAAGCGCCCATATGCATGTGGAGATCGACGAAAATGTTTGTTACGGTGATATCGTTGAGTGGGTCCAGGAGTAAGATGTTTATATCAATGAGGAGCTGGATGAGCCTGCTGAAACAGCTATGTTAGAGAGTGGTTTGAGTGTTTTAACGTATGAGGATGTCGTGTCGAGTAAGGATTCAGTCAAGTGGCATGAGGCGATGAACGCTGAGTTGAGTAATTTGGAACGTATGCGTAAGTATGAAATCATCGAGCAACCTGGAGGAGAAAAAGTTGGTGTAAGATGGGTCTTTAAGCAGAAATCCAAAGACAATTTCAAAGCGAGATTAGTCATGTTAGGGTATCATGAGGCAAAACGGTTCGATAATTTTGAGTTGTTCTCATCTGTTGTTTGAGCTGAAACTATCGAAGCTCTGACCATGGTAGTTGTTAAGTACAATTGGCAGGTTCGTCATGCTGATGTTACTGGTGCCTTCTTGTATGGGAAACTTCCCTAGATTGGTTTGAAGGTTACCTCGTTTGATTCGACCCTTTTCGTTTACACTGGTGATTCGTTACGCTGCGTGTTAGCGATATATGTTGACTATCTTTTCATTACGGGCTATGATAATGCCTTAATCGAGCAAGTCATTGTTGTTTCTTCGAATCATCAGGCTGTGGTAGCTTGTCTTTCACTGATAAAGACCAAGGCATAGTAGCATATTCCTGGTGTAAGTGTCTTGGTATAGCACCCTTTAAACACATTTGGTTTAGATCATTGTATAGTTTTCTTTCGAAATTGGCAGTAAGTATATCAAAATATTTTCGTTTCGGAGACGCCGATCAACAAAGATATCTAAATATGAGAGTGGGGGTCCGGATTATCGTTTTCTTCTTTCAATTTTTTTTTTCATTTACTGTCAATACATCTTGTTTATGCTTGGAAGTTATCAATTGCTTTTTTTTCTTTTTACCTAGGTATTTTTCATTTTAAAAAAAAAACAAAACAAACAAAACCTATGAAAATATGAAAAAAAAATATAGAAGAAACAATAAATATATTATGAATTTAGTTGCACACCTTAAAAAAAATCAATTTACGTACTTGTAAAACAAGGGAATTATATTTAGTCTGTCCATTCTTCTTTAGAAAAAAAAAATTAAAAATATGGAAAAAAAATACAAAACATATATGTAAAAGTATGAAAAAAAAAAATGATAATACATTAAAAAAAACAACACATTATTTAAAGGTCATCATCATCATCATCATCATCATCACTGTTTAGTTCGGATTTTCAATGAAATTCACCAAATATCAATTAGAATTGAAGAATCGCGGACGTTAATAGACGAATTTGTAGAAAAATTCCGCACCAAAATGCACTTTTCACCCTTGAACTTTAAAAATTGCCGGAGCTGACGTTGCCCTGACAAAAGAAATGAACGAAATGGTTCGTAAACTCGGCGCGTGCCTTGATGCAACCCATGGCACTGCTCCAGCTGGTCATCATTGTCGATAAAATCACAAACTGATGAACCTCTGAAGCCTCAGCAGTCAGTAATGTACTGGAAAATTCACGGTATCTGTCGTAAAAACAATTGGGTTTGGTACATCATCGTTGATTTTGCCAAGGATACCTTATGCACTATTCACAACATATGTCCTCAAGTATTTTAATTCTCCAGCACGTAGGAAACCATGAAGCCGAATCACGTTCAGCTTCATTTACATCAAAGATCAGATGCTGAATAATTGTTGAATTTTTCTCCGAGATGAGGAATGGCTACTTTTTCTGATTTTATGTAAATTGAAGAGATGTTTTGGACCTAAAAAGCGAAATTCATCAAAGCATGAATCAGTGAGTGGAAGTCTAGCTTTCATTTGCTTGGCACCTTCGATGTGGAAATGCAAATACCAAAGTCTTGAAATTATGTTGACCTTGCTCAGGTTCTTGAGCAGGTAGGCTCTTGGGAAAATCTTCACGTTCTTTTCCGAGGTGCATTTGCATATGTATATTCTAGTTTTTTGAAATTATTGAGATCTGTGATGCTAACAATTTCTGCACGGCGAGAATAACCATCGAACATGTAATTACCACAAAGTTCATGTGGAATATACCTAGTTTGAAAATTTTGAGAGGGTATGGATAATCCATGTTTTTCTAAACATTTTTTGAACTCATTAAACATGTTTCTGCGCTACAAGAGATAACAACATTGTAATGTTATCATTATTTTCCTTTTTCTAAATACCCTTTTATGGCATTGCGGTTCATACTTTCAAATTTCGACTTTAAGGTAGGTATTGGCATTCTGTTGAATAGTAGTTTCTGATCCAGGTATTATGGTACCTCTACTTACCTGTATGGGATGCATTGTGCAATGAATTTTTATTTGTATTTACTGTTCAAGCATCAACAAGACGTATTGACAGTAAATGAAAAAAATTGAAAGAAGAAAACGGTAATCCGGACCCCCACTCTCATTTTTAGATATCTTTGTTGATCGGTATCTCTGAAACGAAAATATTATTTAAAATTGAAAAATTCAAACAAACAAAACAATATGTGTCATCAATAATTTGAAGAGTATTATTTTCATGGCGAAGAAAATACAACACATCAGCATGTGAACAAATTGAAATTGAAATTATGTATTTCATGAAAAATCTCAAGCCAACAGCACAGGTGATGACTGATGAGCCATTTTTTTTACCTGCGTAAATTTGAACTCTTCTCCTCTCCATTAACCCATACTAAATTTGAATAAATATTTCTTTTAGAATTCCGGTAGGATTTGATACTGGCTAAAAAGTTGGTGATTCTGGTCTTAAATGAGCTGCTGCCTTCAATTCGAGTAGGTACATTCGTCGATGGGTGAAGAACTGAAAATAACATACTTGAAAATTTTGTCTAGTATTTTGTACTTAGTCATATCGAATTGAGTCAGAAAAGCGTGGAGAAATGTTTATTATGATGGTCCTTATAAATACATACACGACAAATAAAAAATCGCGATTTCTTCTGCTCCCAGCCCTCAAAATTGTGACCTTTAGTGAGAAAATAATTTTCTATTTTTCATTTTTTTTCTATGTTTGAGAAACTCTGGGTGCGGTGGGTCTCTCAATTTTCAACAAAATTGAAAAAAAATCCAACCCAAAGCAAAATTTTTAAAAGTTTCAAGTTCCAACACTTTTAAGAAGTCTCTTTTGAGTGAAATTAATTCCTATGAGGATATTAACTTCATCCCTAGAATATCTGAAATGCTTACTTTACATTAAATTTCAGCTATTTTAGGGGGTCAGCTTGGTTCTTAATGGAGGGGGCTAAAATCGTCATGAGAGTTTATTTTTCTCAAAAAAGACTTTTTAGAGATATGTAACAGAACTTGAAATCTTGAAATTTTACAGTGAATTTGTACTTTATTATAAAATTTTTGGAAATTAAAGGGCTCGCAGCAGCTCAAGTTTTTCGAAAATGAGAAAAAACAACAAGTAGAGAATTATTTTCTCACCAGAGGTCACCACTTCAGAGGTTGGAAGGGAGGAAAATCCCAACTTGAATAAATAAGGACCACCCTGATAATCCTGGTATATTTTTCTTCAGTCAAGTATGTAGTAGGTAGGTACTAGGTACGATATTCGCCTGCCATCACATTTGTTGTGTCAGTTGATATAGCTACCATTTGTGTATTTGGGATATTTTCACTTTGAAAGATTTTAAAATTTGACTGCTCAACAGTTAGTTTCTTCGTCATAATATGTTACAGTTAACGCGCATTGTTTTTTCTCAGATACATCGGTCGTTTCATCGAATATTGATAAAAAGTAATGGCTTTGGAGGTATTTTGCGAGTTTTTTGTTGAAAACTGGTCCTACAAATCATGAAAATTGGAAAAAATGAATTAATTTAGGAAAAAATATTTTGAAATTATGTGAAATACCCAGAACTTTTATTTATGAGATTTTTGGCACGCAGTGGTACCAACTTGTCCGCTGAAAGCATTGGTAGATTCTCTGCTGCTATGAATGGACTCAGTTTGATTTCCACGAATGCGATTTTTTGATTAATTGTTTCTGATGTCTAGGAAGCAAAATCAATTTTTCAATATACTTAGAAGAAAATTTAATGATTTGTGCGAATTTGTTACCTTAGAAACTGGTTTCTGTTTATCTGCTCTCAATTTTATCTGTCGATCTTCGTAATCCAGAGGAATCTCTTCCAAATAAAACGAGCATCTATTCTTCAAAGAATACAACAATGATGAACGTAGTTTTATAGGAGAGGCAACCAAACCTCCAGCACGCCCTCGCTTCAGATCATGAGCATACACAAAATGTATTCGTTTCATCGTTTTAGTAAAAATGAAATATGTAAGGGGAGTTTATAGAGCCCAAAAATCGAATATAAAAAAAAAACAAAAAAATTATAATAACACAAATAAATATTTAACGAATTCAGACGACCTAAAGAAATCACAAAAAACATTATAAGAGAGTATAAATAATAATTACCTATAGCAGCTTTTACGTTTATTATCTTTATTAAACCTTCCGGTTTCGATTCTTTATCTGACCATATAATTGAGTATTTTTCTGGAATTTACACACGTGTGGGAAGTCTTTTGCATTATAGGAGAATGCAATTTCGGTGATGTTTTTGTAATTTCCTTCTAAATATTGGAGTTTATTCACTCTGCCTTCGATAAATGCTCGATCACCTAGGTAATACTACAGTTTTGATCCAAGAGGTTAATAACACAGTCAAAGTTGTATACAGTTTAGTATGGCCCGGTGTTGTTTCTTGTAACATTACGTGTTACGTTGAACACGTTAAATTCAGCGAGAATTGATTGCAGAAACTTGAAAAATGCTTCATTTGCTCTATGGAAAAATTTAAATAATTTTCCCAAATTTCGCAGCGATATATTTTATGGCTTGGGTATGCATTTCTCTCAATTTTTACCTTCGGCTATAACCCAAATAATCGGGGTAAGGGGGGAGTGTAAAATTTGAAAAATCAAAAAAATTCCAAAAAGTGCCCAAATGGACAGAGATTCTGTGAGCAATTTTGGTCCCTAATGGGCTATTTGTAATTCGTATTTACGTTTGCCACGGAAACCGTATCGTCCATATGGACGTGGTGAATACTTCTTTTAATACGGTAGGTAGCTCATTCTGCAGTGTAGCATCACCATCATTACTCTTATCGGCCTGTAAAATTTTCAAATATCATTAATAAAATAAGTCATTAAATTCATCAATGGCACTGAAATTTAAATAATTGTAAAATTTGCGCTGAAATTACTCACATTGGCACCACTATCCTTACTCGTGTCGGTCACATTGCGAGAACTATCCTCACTCCTATCAGCCTGTAAAATTTTCAAATATCATTAATAATTCATTAAATTCATCAATGACACTGAAATTTAAATAATTGTAAAATTTACGCTGAAATTACTCACATTGGCACCACTATCCTTACTCGTATCGGTCACAATGACAGAACTATCCTTACTCGTATCGGCATGTAAAATTTTCAAATATCATTAATTCATCAATCGATCCATTATGGATCAAGGGCCATTTCATAGAATCTTGGCGGCTTTCAAGGTATTCTGATGGGGTTTCAACAACATTTGCATCCCTTTGTCTTTCACAATACTGAATGGACGGCCATATTGATAAAAATCTCAACTTATGGATTTCTTCTAAAATATGGTCATTCAAAACTTCAGAAGCAGATTCAATAAGTTCATTTTGGATTATAGCTGATGTTCCTTTAAAAATGGTATCTGATTCTAAATGCTCTTACATTACAGATTCATGCGATGCCAACAGATCTAGCAACAATTCAAGGTAATTTCCTTTATTGTCGGAATCTTGTTTTTCATTGTGGCCTCTAAATGCAAGTTTTTTGCTTCGCCAAAAAACATGTCGACTGTACAAGACGCTCCAAAATCGTGTGATTTTTCTTGACCTTTTCATTTTACATACTTGTAAAACAAGGGAATTATATTTAGTCTGTTCATTATTCTTAAGAAAAAAAAAAATATCAAAATATGAAAAAAAAATACAAAAAAATACAAAACATATAATATGTAAAAGTATGAAAAAAAAGATAATACATTTAAAAAAACAACACATTATTCAAAGGTCATCATCATCATGACTGTCTAGTTCGGATTTTCGAAAAAATTCACCACATGCCAATTGGTATTGTAAATTGTGCACTTAATGGATGAATTTGATGAAAAGTGCACCTTTTCACCCATAAACTTTGAAAATTACCGGAGCTGACGTCGCGTCGTTGCTCTGACAAAAGAAATAAACGAAATGGTTTCTAAATTCGGCGCGTGCCTTGATGCAACTGGCTGGAGTGGCTTATCTCTTCCCCTCCTGACTGCTCGCTCTATTAATGCATCATATACGTGTCGTGAAAGTGACAAAAAATGGGGTTGTTTATCTAGCCGCTTAGTCGCCATTGTACTGCTCCGGCTGGTCATCATTGTCGATAAAATCACAAACTGATGAACATCTGAAGCCTCAGCTGTCAGTAATATACTGGCAAATTCACAGTATCTGTCATAAAAATAAGTGGGTTTGGTACATCATCGTTGATTGCGCCAAGGATACCTAATGCACTCTTCACAACATAGGTCCTGAAGTATAGCACATGGTAAACCATGAAGCCGAATCACATTCAGCTTCATTTGCATCAAAGATCAAACGCTGAATAATTGTTGAATTTTTCTCCTAGATGAGGAATGGTTACTTTTTCTGATTTTAAATTGAACAGATGTTTTGGACCTAAAAAGCGAAATTCATCAAAGCATGAATCAGTGAGTGGAAGTCTAGCTTTCATTTGCTTGGCACCTTCGATGTGGAAATGCAAATACCGAAGTCTTGAAATTATGTTGACCTTGCTCAGGTTCTTGAGCAGGTAGGCTCTTGGGAAAATCTTCACGTTCTTTTCCAAGGTGCATTTGCATATGTATATTCTAGTTCTTTGAAATTATTGAGATCTGTGATGCTAACAATTTCTGCACGGCGAGAATAACCATCGAACATGTAATTACCACAAAGTTCATGTGGAATATACCTAGTTTGAAAATTTTGAGAGGGTATGGATAATCCATGTTTTTCTAAACATTTTTTGAACTCATTCAACATTTTTCTGCGCTACAAGAGATAACAACATGTAATGTTATCATTATTTTCCTTTTTCTAAATACCCTTTTCTGGCATTGCGGTTCATATTTTCAAATGTCGTCTTTCAAAGTATTGGCCTTCCGGTGAATAGCAGTTTCTGATCCAGGAATTGAATTTGTTTTTCTATTTATAGAGCCATGCACTCTTTTTTCCTAAGTGGATGAAGATTTAATTAGAGTGGTACCTCTACCTACCTATATGGGAGATGCATTATGCAATGAATTTTATAATTTGTATTTACTGATTGTTCTCATGGTCCGTTTTTTTGCATTGAATTCAAGACCATTGAAATTTTTCTTCAGTATCCGTAAAAGTTTTACTGCGTTTTACAGTAGTGTTTGACATTATAAGAAATTATTTTAAATTGGAAAATTCAAACAAACGAAACAATATTATCAATTTGAAAAGTAATATTTCATGGCGAAAAAAATACAACACATTATCATGTAAACAAATTGAAAATAAAATTATGTACGAAAAATCTCAAGCCAACAGCATAGGTGATGAGTCATTTTTTTTTAACTACGTAAATTTGAACCCTTCTCCTCTCCATTAACCAATACACAGATAAAAAATCGCGATTTCTTCTGCTCCCAACCCTCAAAGTTGTGACCTCTAGTGAGAAAATAATTTCCTATTTTTGAAAAACTGGCTGGGGTGGGTCTCTCAATTTTTAAATAAATTGAAAAAATCCAACTTCAAAGCAAAATTTTCAAAAGTTTCAAGTTCCAACACTTTAAGAAGTCTCTTTTGAGTAAAATCAACTCTCATGAGGATATTAACTCCATCCCTAGAATATCTGAAATTCTTCTCTACATTAAATAGCTATTTTACGGGTTCAGCTTGGTTCTCAATGGAGTAGGCTAAAATCGTCATGAGAGTTTATTTTACTCGAAAAAGACTTTGAAGATAACGGAACTTGAAATTTGAAAATTTTACAGTGAATTTGTATTATAAAATTTTTGGAAATTGAAGGGCTCGCCGCAGCCCAAGTTTTTCGAAAATGAAAAAAAAACAAACAGGCAATCATTTTCTCACAAGAGGTCACCACTTCGGAGGTTGGAAGGGAGGAAAATCCCAACTTGAAAATAAGTACCACCCTGATAATTGTAGTACACTACACACATACAAGGAATGATATTCGTCTGTTGTTGCAGATTTGTTCCATGTTTGATGAGCTCGTAACATTCCATCTTTGATGAGCTCGTAACATAACTGTAGTACCGCCTCCCGGCCTTATGAGTACATACTTCTACCGCGCCGTTCATGCTTGATTTTGCAACCTTTAACCGCAATCGCGAAAATAGATAATGTGTTAATTTATTTTTACGATTTCACCCAGCGTACAGTGCTGGATATTCTTGCCGTTGCCGAGAGGTTAAAATTCCATTTTTGTCGTTACTTTTATGATGGTTTTTGCGCATCATGGAGCCAAGTGTTCAGATGTAAGAACCTTGATGGTTTCAGGCATCGATTTTCATACGTACCGGAATTACTTGATACTCGTCGTATGTGCCTCTACCTATCTACTATGTATGTGTAATTGTGTAGTACACATGCATGTTTTGAATTGCTCTATGAAGAAGGGCAAGGGAGGTATACTCTTGAAACGGTTTCAGATTTTTATGAAATTCATTCGAATGATGTATCAGTTGGGAGTGAGCAGGAGAACTGGAGAAGCAAGCAGCCTCCAAATATTATAAGGCTACTTCTAAAAAAAAACAAGAGTTTTTCTGTTTGACTAACGAAGAAAGATTTTGAAACAGTACCCTACCCTCCCCCCCACCACCACCACAATTTCAACGAAATTACTCGTAAGCTAGATCGAAAGAGTTACGCACTCGAGTTCTTTTCTGACTCTTTCAGAGCAGTCTAATATTTCTTGAAAATCCGAGAACTATTCAATGGTTTCAGAGTAGGTAATCTGAAATATCTTTGGTCAAATGCGAAATTTTGTTACTTTTCAATCGTTTTCAGTAGGTGGGTTAAAGTGATCAGAACATGTTCCACAAACAGAGTAGCCCTATGTTTTCGGAACATATTAGCTTCATTATTCAACAATGTGTCTCGAGCTCTCAACACAACAAATCGAGTGGTTGATGAAACATAATATTTATTTTTACACTTTGTAAAAACCTACTATGGCAGAGAATATTGGATAAAATAGTTAAGGTTGTTTGTCAATCGATATATCTTCTTATACAATAACCTATCTACATCCCCGTCTCGCTTCTCACCGCAGCACAATACGGTATCACTTTTTTCCCAAATAATAAAGGATTTCCATAAATTTTATACGAACTACCAGCTATACCATCATCGTCACACAGCTACTCACACAAGCACACGTGCTAGTAAACATACCCATACATAATACATACGTGTACCATTATACTCCTACACACTACACAGACACACACCCAGCACCCTGGAATACATATTAACGAACGTATTTTTAATACATGTAGGCCATAATGTATGTTTAGTGGACTGTAATTTAAATCGCGTATGGTAAAAACCAATCATAGTTTGAAATAATAACGCCATTAAACGCAATCACGCGCGAGTAGGTCAATATATTTTACAACATAAAACTATACAGAGAGAGATAAGTGCATACAGCACCAGAAACGAGAGAAACCGTATCTACAACAAGATAAAAAATTACGTACACGAATACCTACGAAAATACGCGAATATATTCATATTTATTTACAATGTATTTGGAAAAGCATCCGAACAATGTACATACAGCATACACCAATAAACTGGTAAACAAAGCGGCAAGTAAACAAATTATACACCTATATACTCATAGGAGCTCTAAGCGATCCGACTACACCGAGAATCCAGTGTAGGTACTTCAAATTCAACCATTGTTGTTGCCGTTGCATCGGTCACCTAAAATCAAATACTAACGTAACGCGCGTAAAAACAGCAATTTAATCGAAAAATATGTACCCATTGCACCATGTTGACCCTGTATGAGTATTTCTAGCTTCGTTATCTCAAGCAAATCCGATCGTCCCACATGTATCAACCACCTGCACGAGATTTACAAACAAACGAGCAAAATATAAGGCAATACAAAGTGCCTTTCTTCCTGTGTGTAGTGTGTACACTGTACAATATACATTCTACGAGCATGTACGTGGACACGGGTCTTTTGCAAAATATGTATCGAATGTTATCGAATAAAACATGAAAATACCCAATACCCATACTACGTAGACGTAGTCGTACCTCTACCTACATTGACAAAGCTACCATTTGTGTATTTGGGATGTTTTCACTAAAAGATTTTAAAATGGGCACTCGGCAAACAAACCTATAAATTGAAATCCATTTGGAACAGCTTGCAGAAATGCGGCTCGACTTTTTTTCTACTGGGTGTGTGGTTATTTCAGCCATTTCTGCTTTTACGTGATCTGAAAAATGCAGAAAATCAATAAATACTAGGGAGGAAATGGAAACTTTTGTTAGAAAGTATAAATAATAATAAATTACTTATAGCAGCTTTTACATTTATTATCTTTATTAAACCTTTCGGTTTCGATTCTTCAACAGACCATATAATTGAGTACTTTTCTGGAATTTGCACACGTGGGAAGCCTTTTGCATTACCTATAGGAGAATGAAATTTCGGTGGAATTTTTGTAACTTCCTTCTAAAAATTGGATTTTATTCACTCTGCCTTTGATAAATGCTCGATTAGGTAATATTACAGTTTTGATCCAAGAGGTTAATAACACAGCCAAAGTTGTACATACAGTTTAGTATGGCCAGGTATTCTTTCTTGTATCATTACGTTGAAAACGTTCAATTCAGCGAGAATCGGTTGCAGGAATTTGAAAAATGCTTCATTCGCGCTATCATTGTACAGATTATACAGGGTGTCCGTCCCAACTTCGATTGTAAAGCCGATGTGTGGTGATAGTAAGTACTCGGCGAGACGAACAAAAGTCGTTATGTACACAAATAGTCTATCTTGTGAATTGAAGGGGCTACGATCGTCGCAAAACTAGAAATTTCCTAATTTTGAAGGGTTCATCAAAAGTAAGGAAATGTTTGAATCATTCAAATGATACCAAAACCCCATAGAACTGGAATGGATGAACAAAGAAACGTTATTATGACAAATTGCCTATCTTCAAAATTGAAGGGGCAAACTTAATTCAAAATTTCCAAATTTATTGTTCCCTGGATTTTGAAAATTTTTAATTTTTAAATTGCGTTTGCGCCTCTAATTTTAAAGATAGGCAATTATTTGTTATAACTACGTGTTTTTTGTTTGTCCATTTTGAGCACTGTGGGTTATTGAAGTCATTTCAATGATGCAGACATTTTCTTACTCTGTGTGTTCTGTGAATTGATACACCATTTTTGGGCGAAAATTTGCCAATCTTGAAAAATTATCCTTAAATGAGAAAATGTTCGGATCATTTAGGTCACTTTAGTAACTCGTAGTATTTGTGTGGACGATCAAAAAAAGTGAGGTATTGTGGCAAATTGCTCATCACTTTGAAATTGAAGGAGCTACGAGACCTCCAAGGTAATAATATCATGTTTTTCTCTGGTATGTACACTTTCTTGATTTTTTTTTTGCTCTCTCAAATTGAAGAGGTAAGTATACCTACTAGTTTATAAACCATGGAGGGACCCGCGAGTAATGCAAGAATTGAATGAGTTAGAAAAACTAAATTCAAGATTTTTAAATTTTTGATACATTATTACAATTTTAATTACGAACATACCTAAAGAACATAGAAAATCTCTGGTTACAAATACTGCTCGAAGTGACCTCCTCTTTGCATAAAATACTCACGAGCGCGGTGAACAATGCTCCTAACTGTGCTTTCAATAGCGTGAGACTGCGCCTGGATAACTTCGAAGGCAGTTACACTAATATTTTCAACTCTTCCCCCCCCCCCCCCACAAAAAATCCGGCGACCTAGGCGGCCAAGCTATGGGCCCCTTCAAACCTATAACCACGAGTCATGTAATGGTTTGACTCAGCCCAAATCGTGTAATTGCGGCTATTATGAACGGTTTCTCGAGTAAACTGCGACTCATCGCTGAATAGTATTCGGCCAACTCGATCTTAATTATCGGTCACCCATAGTTCTTGAACAGGGGTTGCGTGAAACGATCATACTCCTACACTGCGAACAGCTCAATGGACACTTCCTCTCGGTATTTCTAAGTTGAGCGCAAGTTGTCGAACAGTAGCCAACAGAGTGTCCTCAAGAGCGGCTTCTATGTACTACATCGACTTGGCTAGCTCTATTCGCAGACATTCCTTGTTCATGTCGCCGAGGAAAAACACGAGCCATGTTCAAGCAATCGAGTGTGCACGTCTTGAACCGTTGATGATGTTGGCTTTTAATTGTAAAGTACGTAAAATTTGGCAGCAGCTGTGCTCGCGTTAGACTCTTGTTTACCGTACAACCAATGTATCTCAACATATTATTTTACGGAGTAAATAGTCCCAGTTAGAGGGTCAGTAATTTTAAAAAGATTCTGAATCAGTGCCTTCATTGAAAATGTAGGCAACTTTTTATTCACATTCATGATGTTAAGGTTGCCATAATTATTCGAATTTCAAAACTAAGAAAGTAAAATTCAAATTTTCAATTTTTGAAAAAAATCTATATTTTATTATTCTTATACAAGTACCTAACTCCTTCAATTTTTGGATTACATATGTATAAGTAGTTGAAGCACATAAATAAATGTGTTTGTTAATTTTACTAATTGAGAACTGTTTTTTTTTTACCAAAGGTACATAAAAAAGACAAAAATTGGAAAAATTGGCCAACATAAACGATTTTACAACCTTTATAGTCCCATAGCCCCTTCAATTTTAAAGATGGACTACTTGTGTACGTTACGAATTTTGTTGATCTTGCCGAGTACTATCATCACACGCCGCCGACTTTCCAATCAAAGTTGGGACACCCTGTATGTGATACGTCACAATCACCATTTGTATAAATTTTTATACTGAAACCATTCCAACCTAACGTATCTTCATTCCGCCAAAACTTATTTACATAGCCATAAAATAGTCATCAAAATGCATAGTTTCATTTTCACGGTCATGATAATTCAACATGATATCTTGATCCTTTGATGATCACTTCCAATTAGGATTAACGCATTATTAAAGCATAAAGTAACGAAAAGTTGAAAAAACATGTCTTAAGTTATTTAAAAAAAAAAAAATTGATTATGAAATTACACGATTGAAGTATAAATTAACCAAAAGTATTTAAAAAAAAAACATTTTTCAAGGTATTTACAAATTAAAGATCCGCCAGAACGACATGCCCTTCTGATCAGGAGTATCCCTGATTTCTTCCGGTTTGTCCTCCCCAAACCACCACACGGGGCCCCCTTGGGTGGAACAAGATAAGTTTTCCCTTTATACACGGCCTTCCGGTTTTCATCATCGTGCACTAAGTTGTACCCGTAATCATTATCCTAAAAATGAACATTATTGTGCTTAGAAATTACTTAATACTGTTAGATGATAAAAAATTGAATATCAATTCCAATTATGAAATAACCTCATAACTAGATAAACAAACGAAAAGTACATTTATTAATGAAAAGTGAACAATAAAATAAAAATGAGTAACAAATGTCAAGTACCCGAGCTACAATTTGCCGCAAGTTGGATGATCGGATAATCGCAAACATCCGCAATATATCCGCATTCCGCAAAAATTATATAGGCCAGCGCAGGCGCTATCTATAGGCAATCCGAGTAATTAAATGGTTTAGTGAAACGTTGAGTAGTGCCTGCATGGTTAGAAACGCAACCCTTTTTTCGCAGTTTTGATTATATTCCCTACCCTTTTAAGAATTAGGCATTTTCTGGTCTCTTATAAGCCAAGTGCATTAGAACATATGGACCGATTACGTAAAGATGAGCCATCATGCTTCAAAATACCTATGAAATTTTGAAATATAGGGCCCAGCAGAAGCAAAAATGTAGAAATTTTTACCAGTTTTTTCGAAATCACAGAGACAATACAAAGCTGGTTTCAAGTACATTGATTTATATTTATTTATTTATTCATCTGTAAGTGTGTCTGTGTAGTTATAACTACACACTTACAGATCCATTTTGGCTTTGATGTCCAGAATCGTCATCTTTTTTCTCTGGTGAATGTCTTTCAAAGCCTAGTATGAAATTTTTTTTAAACTTCTTTTGATGGCTAAAACATACCAGAATTCTGGATTTTAGCTTGACAATGCAATAATGAACATATTGTCTCTGTTGCCAAACAATTTCTTTCATCGTTTTATATTTCTTTGAGTTGCGAAAATAATCTTTCTACTTCCACATTGGAGAAAGTCAAGAGGCTGCCGAACTCTTGAATTCGATCAAAGCATTATACGTATCCAAACCTAATATGTAGGTAAATTTTTATGTTTTGGAACGTGTATCAGCGCGTTTTAATGTTTGGTCAAATTCTTTTTGCAGTTTTTCGAATTCTAACTGCTTGGAGTTGCATGGTTTTTGGAAAATGGGAGGATACATCTTCTTTCAAAAGATCCTCGAGCATGCGAGGCAATTTGAAGTAATTCTTCTCTGCGCATGAATTAATCAAATGACAGGTGCACTTGATGGTCAATAATTCTTGGGATGGTCCTTAAATTCATGACTAAAAAAATATCACGATTTCTTCTGCTTCCAATCCTCGAAGTGGTGACCTCTGGTGAGAAAATAATTTTCAATTTTTTTCATTTTTGATGAACTCTGGCCGCGGTGGGCCTCTCAATTTACAAAAAAAAAGAATCGAAAAAAATCCTACTTTAAAGCAAAATTTTCAAAAATTTCAAGTTCCAACACTTTTGAGAAGTCTGTTTTGAGTAAAATAACCCCATCCTTAGAAAATCGAGTTGGTCCCTAGAATAGCCGAAATTCGTATTTTACATTACATTTTACCTATTTTAGGTGGTTAGTTTGGTTCTCAATGGAAGGGGCTGAAATCGTCATGAGAGACTTAGTCTTACTCGAAAGAGATTTTTTAGAGATAACAGAACTTGAAATTTTGAAATTTTGCAGTGAATTTGTATTTTATATTTTTGGAAATGAAGAGGCTCACGAGTTTTTCTAAAATGAAAAAGACAATAAATAGGGAATTATTTTCTCACCAGAGGTCACCACTTTGGGGGTTGGGAGGGAGGAAAATCTCATCTTCGAAAATAAGGACCACCCTAATGATCCTGGTATCTTTTTTTTCAGTCAAGTAGTACAAGGAATGATGTTCGCATCACATTAGTTGTATCAGTTGATAAAGCTGCCATTTGTGTAGCTAGAATGTTTTTACTTTCAAGAGATTTAAAAATTTGATTGCTCAACGGTTAGTTTCTTCGTCGTAATATGTTACAGTTGTCGCACATTGCTTTTCTCCTCATATATCGGTCGTTTCATCGAAAATTAATGAAAATGAATGGCTTTGAAGGTTTTTGATTAATTTTTTCTGATGTCTACAAAGCAAAATCAATTTTGCAAATATGGAGGAAAATTTAATGATTTGTATACGAATTGATTACCTTAGAAACTGGTTTCCGTTTATCTGCCGAGCTTCGTAATCCAGAGGAATCTCTTCCGAACAAAACAAGCATTTTATTCTTAGAAGAATACGACAATGATGAATGTAGTTTTATAGGAGAGGTAACCAAACTTGTCAGCTCGCCCTCGCTTCAGATCATGAGCATACACAAAATGTATTCGTTTCATTATTTTAGTGAAAATAAGATATCAGAGGGAGGGGGGCTCAAAAAGTTACAATACCTCAAGTTTTTCTTGCTGACGAATAAATTGTTCAATTTTTCTCTGTGACGTATAATTTTTTGACAATTATGATGAACTTTTAAGAGTTTTACAGCTTTTAATATTTCAGTTTTTATTGTCCTTTTGTTTTATACTACTTTGACAATCTGCCTCCGGGTTAATCAACAACAACTCTTAGAGAAGACAGTGCTTCTTCGCTAAGGAAGATGTGAGTTTGCCAATCCATGATATCTGGGAGTCGATTAGATATCACTTATATTGTTATCAAAACGATGGCATTACGTAAGTATATTATTATTCGAAATGAAATGAGATTACTTACTAGAAACATGAAGAATTCAACATAAATCATTAAGAATTGATCAAAGCTACTATATATGTGAGGGCGCATACGGAAAGGGTCCTTATGACCAAAAAAAAAAAAAAAAAAAAGTTCTCTGAAATTGTTGTAGGAACCCTTTACAGAGTTCCTACAACAATTTCAGAGAACTTTTTTTTTTTTTTTTTTTTGGTCGAATTGTCCCTTTCCGTATGCGCCCTCACATATAGCAATGAAATGAGCATTGAAATAGCTACTCTAGCCACGCTCAACTGCATTTGTGAGATGACGTCTTGAATTCCAAATGAACTACCCACTGTTTCGAACTTCACAGCAACTAAAGTAAGCATACAATACAAATAGTCATTAGAGCAGTGGCCTGTTCTTTTCAAGCCACATACTTCATACTTGATCGTCGGGATAGCATTTATTGTGACGACCATCAATCGATTTCGTAGTTTGGTCTTAACCATTTTAAGCTGACTGAACATTAGTTCAATTTCAGCATTATGTAGGTACTATGAGGTATAATTAGCAACATGATGGCAAACTTTGCAATGTCATTGATTGGATTGTTTCCAGAGATATCTGTATAATGTAACACTTCGCCCCAAAAGTGAAACATTTTTCTTTACCTGACATGGAATCAATACTAGGTAAATTCTGCCATTGTTTTTTATCTTTTCGTTAATTCAAACAGTTTCGGATTCGGATCTGAAGTGTTTTCAATGCTGGTTTGCTTTTCTAATTCACTTTTTCCGGCAACTAGTATTTTATTGCGAGCACTGAATCGGCACACAATCTCATATTATTTTGCCCAATTTTGAGTTGATGTATTCGAAATACTACGAGCTTGATGGTAAGTACAACTTGTCGAAGTGTATTCGAAGTTCCAATTTTATCCATGGCACTTCGCAGCTGGTTCGTCTACTATGGTCTCATCTTCTTCCTCGAAAACCATACACTGTATGCCTGATTAATTATCCTTTAATCATAAAAAGTAATTGCAGTAAATTGTATGTATTTACTGATTGTTCTCATGGTCTTTTTTTTGCATTGAATAAATTTCCAATACGTTTTTACTAAAGACCATAGCAATTTTTCTTCGGTATCTGTGAACGTTTTACTGCGTTTTACAGTAGTGTTTGACATTATGAGAAATGATTTAAAATGGGTAAATTCAAACAAACGAAATACAACACATTATCATGTAAGTAATTCAATTCGAGTACCATTTGTTGATGAACGAAGAACTGAAAATAACGTACTTCGGGCAATCCTCTAAGGTAAAGTCAAGTGCTTGCCCCGCTAACGTCCTCCTCATGATCTCCAGAACAAATACGCCGCATTCGGACAGACTGTCCCCTTGATGTGGCTTGAACTGTACAAGACAATTTGTTATTACATATCGAATTTTTAAAAAAAAGTAACCCCGAAAATTTTTCCAGTATTTTTTAGTCATGTCGAATTGAGTCACCTCAAAGATATGGGGAGCTTTTTTAAAGTCATCGAGAGTGGTTGTTTCTGCGATGGCTTCCGCCTGTTCATGGTCTGCTTCTAGCTTTGGTCTCTTTGATCTGTGTCCTAAAGGCTCAAATTCGTCTGCTGAATCGTCTTTATGTCTGTAGGAGAATAATTTTGTGTACGAGTAGTTCGTAACAATTTTTTTTTGAAATTAGATTGAAATTAGAATGATGCTGATGAAAACACAAGGATTAAAATAATGAATGAATCGTTTTCAGTTTTGGGTCAAAAATGAAATAATTTATTTCATCCTTATGAATTCATCAGCATAAAGTATATTACATTCAATCTAATTTTCAAAAATTTTGTCATGCTCCATTGGTCAATTTTTCATATGTACATATGTAGGTGTGCGCGTCGGCCTACAAACAAATCGCGGCGATCTCGGTGTCGAACGTAAGGGCCGCAATTTGTATCGCCCTGGTCCGTCTGTTTTACCCCGATCTGATACTGACACCTGTCCTTTTACGCCCGGAATTAGGACCCGGTGCGTGCCGCGTGATACCAACCACGAGCCAACAGACCCTACTGCCTTAAAAGACGATGCCCCCGTGCACGCCGCGTGATGAGAACCACGAGCTAATATACCCTAATAGGCGAGAAGAGAGAGAAGAGAGCGCGAGAGAACAGAGCAAGTAAACCAACTATTTAGAGAAAAGATATTATTTGTTTCGAACTGGTTACAAAGACTGAAGACTAAGCTAAATACAGCTTATATTTATGTAAAAAGGTTTATATTTATTGACCAATAGAGAGAAAGCAAGCCGGTCGCGATCGTCTCTTAGCGCTGTTTTATAAAAGTGACGATTCAGCCAATCAGAGATCGAGAAAAAAGGGTAAAAAAAGGTGCGATCCGCCGGCTTGTTTTCTCCCTACACGGTATTACTATTAGATATAGTCGAAGTGTAGGCGATCTCCATACGGTATTACTTTACGAATCGAAATGTTAACGAGTCGAAATGTACGCGATCGCCTACACATATGAGGCGTAGAATTGTTGCTTAATGATTTAACTGCTTTCGCAATATCGTTGATCTGCAAAAAAAAATTACATAAGACGTACATACAAATCTGATATACTCGATGGGTATAAGGTACTACATTGATACTAACACTTGAAACACTATAAAATTTCCAGAATTCAGCCTGCGTAATCGCCGGACGAGATTGTCCATTTCCAGTGGAACTTCCAAGTTTAAATAGGATCAATGAATAATTAGCCTTAATATTAGCGATACGAGTTTCAGAAAAAACGGCTGGAACTAAAATTCGATTTCAGGTTGATCGATCTCTAATTAATGAAATCATACTACTTTTGATTTTTCATCAATTATTTTTTTTTATTTAAACAATTTCTTTATTAATTTTCTTATTTTTAAGTTCGAGTTTTTATTATTAAAATTGTTTTTAAATTCAAATACTCTTTTAAAAAAGTGAAATTGAATTCTAAATTTAAATAATTGAATTTATTGGGAAATGGATAAAAATGATGGAATGAATAATTTTATTAATTTCAATTTAATAATTTGTGGGGAAAATATTCGAGTTTTTCCAAGCGTATCCGAATTCCAGTTGCTGCTGTTGTTGCTGCTGCTGCATTAGGATTTGTCTACGTTCTTCGTCAAAAAGATGGTAAAAACGTTCACCTGCTGTATAATATCATTCATTTAATTAGTTATTATATTACATAATTTGCAGATAGGTACGACACATATTGTCTGATTGAAATTTAATATTTACTTGCTATATCAGCTACCAAAACTCTTCACTCCTCATCATCCTCTTGAAAATTACCTTCTTCATTAAATAATAGGTACATACAACAACTTCAAGCGATTTACAGACATTTTTAGAATTGAATTTTAAAAATGGCAAATATTCAATTGAAAACAATTTGCAAAATTTCATTTAATTCATTATCAATAAACATTGTAATGCAATTTATTGCACTATCCAGGATGTTTACCCCTCTGATAAGGTCATAGTTTGCCTTACCAGCATATACACGAACGTCGTAAGTGTAACCTGTTTTCGAATCAGAACGAACCCATAACTTGATCCCTCTTTTCGTTGGCTTCATCGGAAGATATTGTTTTAGCGACGATCTTCCTTTGAATTTAGTCATCGCTTCATCTATACTCTGATTGGAGGAATCAGTACGTACACTTCGAAAACGTTGAGTGATACAATCGAGAAATTCGTCAACATAATACGTTTTTGAAACATTATCAGTTGGTTTTTTCGGATCCGCAGCACACAATTTGGACACCAAAAGTTGAAAACGATTACGAGAGATCGCCTGTTTTATCACCTTATTGCACAATGACTCGTTTCGAGACCAGTAGTTCTCCAACCTAGGTACACGATTATAACTCATTATCATTAGGACTCCAAAAACTACCTTGATTTCGTGAACATCTGTATCCAAAATGGTCACTTTCTTTTTGGGCTGCTTTTTTTTCTTTCCAACAGGTTTATTTTTGCTTTGACGTAAAATTTCCAAGCGCATATTTGTGCACTGAGTTATACAGTTGAGTAAGCTTGCAGGGAACAATTGTAAAAAAACATCGATCTCGGTAGAAGTTGAACTGAGCTTGGAACTCGAAACTGTACCACTCCTCGGAGCCGAAACTGCAAATCTTGGCACAAAATTCCGATCATTTTTATCCCATAAAACAGTAGGCTGTTGATTAGTTGTAGGTGTAACATTCGGTAACATTCCCAGGTGTAACATTTGAAGATCCAGCTGTATTTTTTTTCTTACGTTGACGATTCTTTTTGGTCACAGTTGAAGGATCGTCTTCACCCGACGAATTCGAACACAAATCATCACTATCATCGTCAGTATCGTCAGTATTGACAGAAGACTCGCTATCAACGTTAGAGGGCTCATAATCGTCGCTATCTTCATCAGATGAAGTAAATAAGTCGTCACTTTTTAATTAGTTATCAATATTACATAATTTGCAGATAGGTACAACACATATTGTCTGATTAAAATTTAATATTTACTTGCTATATCAGCCACCAAAACTCTTCACTCCTCATCCTCTTGAAAATTACCTTCTTCATTAAATAATAGGTACAACAACTTCAAGCGATTTACAGACATTTTTAGAATTGAATTTTAAAAATGGCAAATATTCAATTGAAAACAATTTGCGAAATTTCATTTAATTCGTTTTCAATAAACATTACAATGCAATTCACTAGCCATGAGTATTTATTGCACTATGCAGGATGTTTATCTACCCCTCTGATAAGGTCATACTTTTGCCATTTTTTCGACTCTGAATGAGCTGGAAAAATGTGTCGAATTGTACATTTTTAATGACGTTTTCTGACTAATTTGAGGTCGCTGAATCCAAAAATGGTGTTTGTCTTGCGTTTGGACTCGTATTCAGCAAAATAGTCGCAATTTATCACTGAAGCAGCGTCCTATGACACTAATGGACACCAGATTCGGACTCTGCGACTACAAATTAGTCGAAAACTTTCCCCTTGAAAAGTGGTCGAGAGGTTGTGTTTCTCGAGTGTTGATAAAATTGCCTACCCAGTTTGCCGTAACTACGAAGTGCATTTTTATTCGAAATATCACCAATCGAAACAGAAGGTATTGATTTTAATTTATAACCTGTAACTGTCCGGTGTGCTCAACAGCCATAAAATTGATAATAATTGAGCTTCGGCACTAATGGTTTTCCAGCCTCAACCCAAATTTGAGTACAATCTTCGGCTCTACAATTTTTAATAATGCATCGAAGGTGTCTCTGGACATTCTAAAATCATTTCTGAACTTATGATTCGGCATTTTACGAATTTTCTTCAAATATCGCTCCTGTTTATTTCTGGTGCTTTTTCTGTGTGTCCTATGGAGTGCCTCGAAAGCTGTTATCATGTCCCAAACATCATCATCTTCATGACTATAGAAGACTCCGATGAACTGGAACTTTCAACTATTACAGCTGCAGCAGTAGCCAAAGCTATACGTATGAAATTAGAAGCGCTAAAAGGAACATTGAATTAAAAATTTATATTTTTTGAAATTGAATTGTCCCTTCAATTTTGAAGTTGGGTGACTTATGATGACTACATTTTAGTCTCTTTGGCCATTATTCAAATAAAAATATTATAAATTATTCCAAAATTGTGTGTTTTCCTATTTGCTGTAGGACTTTGATATGTAGGCCATGTCTACTGTCCCTCGTTGTGTTTCCTTAAAAAAATGTAATTATCAATTATTCAACACTTCAAATTATTAACTCAGTACTTCGCGACATTTATGATTATAAATTTACCATATACAATAAGTATATCAAAATAGGTTTATCTACCGCTGTGAAAAGCTTTACACAGTCAAATTGTAGCTGTCTCTGGCATTTCATAATATTCAAGCATTCATGAAGAGGTCAATATCATGATTGGAAACAACGACTTCTGCTCATGCAATTCTCATGATTTAGAATTACACTATCTATGCATGATCGAGAAGGGATAGTGACCTCTTCATGAATGCTTGAACATTATGAAATGCCAGAGAGTGCTGTAATTTGACTGTGTAAATCTTTTCACATCGGTAGATAAACCTATTTCGATATTTCTGCTGAACAACAATCCTACTGCTAACCTTTGCGGGATGTAACTATTTGGTGACAAATATCGAGAAAGAATATCGACTTTAGCAGAAATTGTTTGCTTTTTAGTTTTATCGCGTCTATGTCCGCTTGTTCCCCGAAAGGACTGTGCATGTTTTCAGTCGAATATGTCGGCTGTGTTGCTGAAACTCGTATGCGAAAAATTCATTCGGAAATTGACATGTCTGGTAATTGTATGGGAGTATAGGTGAGCTAAGAATCTCCTCAATTGAGTGATCAAAAATTTATTCAGTTCGTCCGCATCGAGGCATAATTGGATATCGCCATTACTTTTTATTACTGGCACCACAGTATTAATATGTATATGGAGAGTGCGAAGGTCATATTATACCTTTAGCTAGCATCTTACATATTGCTTTCTTGAGCAAAGGTTCTAGTTTTTTCGTTCTCTAAAGCTCGTTTGTCGTAAGTTGACTGACGATGCGATGTCAGCATAACTAAAATTAAAATTAACACATTTTGCTCCCCATTAGCTACGATTCGTTCCGTTCTCCCCTTTTTTAGAGCGTCAAAAACTCTCTACTTCTACCTAAAAGTTTGAGCGTTGCCTCAGCTGGTTGCATACACAAAACCAAAATTTCAGCCGGTCTTGCGTTGAGTTTTGATCCATTTTTTTGAGGCTGTATATTCACCTGCTCCGAGCAGACATAACGACGTTGGAGAAATAATTATATTTTCCATTGAAGTGAGAGTTGGAGGCGACTCTCTACATGTACCTAACAGTTGGAGCGTTGCCTCAGCTGGTTGCATAATTTCAGTCGGTCTTGCGTTGAGTTTTGATCCATTTTTTTGAGGCTGTATATTCACCTGCTCCGAGCAGGCATAAAGGCGTTGGAGAAATATTTAATTTTCTCAACTAATTATGTAGGTAATGTAAATCTCCGTATGTTTATTTTACTCTCAATAGTCAATACCTATCTTATGCATACTTATTCCGGAAAAACATGATATAATTATAGATATTGAAATGATTATTCAATTTCGGATGAAGGTCAAGGTTAGGGTAATTGTTTGGAATTGAAAAAGCTTCGAAATACGTTGGGGTAAGTGTGTCTAAAAATGCGCACCAAATTTTGTAAACATGGACAACTTTTTATCAAATGAAGCTGGAATTTTGATATTTATACTGAAAGTTCTTCAAACATTTGGCTACAATTGGCACCAAGAATGAACATTTTGATAAATTTAGTTCTTGGTATTTGGTCACAATCTCTAGAACTACATCAATCAAGGCATTTTCATTTCTAGTGCCAATCATAGCGTAATGTTTTGAAGAATCTTCGTGTAAATTTCAAAATGCCAGCTTCATTTGATAAACAGTTGTGAATGTTCGAAAATTTGGTGCGCAATCTTAGACACACTTGCCCTAACGTTTTTTCAAATTTTGAATTCCAAAAAATTACCCCCAAATTTTGATAATTTGAAAAAAAAAATTTCGTTCATGCGAGGAGGTTTCCAATCCACAGGTATATATCATCGAAAAAAGGGAACTATTTCATCGAAAAAAAAGAAAAGGCGAAATGATGAGGATCACGTTCGGCAGCGTAGTCTCTTGAACACTCTGTCGCAATCCTGGCCATTCGGTTCATAAATTCACAGGTGAGACCAACGAGATTGAGACGTGTCGACCAATTGATTGACAGCACCTCAATATATTATCTCGCCTGTACTCATCCATGTCCTGGAACAATAATAAAGGTACAGAAAGGTAGCAAACACCACGATTAAATAAAGATCGATCCAATTAAATTATCTGTTATAGGTACTCTCTGGTCGCCATTTCTGGTGTTGTGAGACAAAATTTCGTAAATTCCCTAAAGTGTACCTCCCAGTGACAATTGGCAATCAACATCATTACCCCCAAATTTTGAAGCTGATTGAAGTGTGCATTTACAGTGTTATATTTATTAAATCTGTTTCATACAAATTCTTCAAATTCTTGGGGTTTTGACCTGGGAACAAAAAATTATTATTTTTTGAAATCAATTTTTCGAATATTTAGTGTTGAGAAGTCTTAACCAATCAACAATCTCAATACTCAACCATGATACGTTTAAAACTTTTCCATCTTTATTCAAGCTCTGATGAAGTTTTTTAAGGCAGTTCTAAGTAAGAAACATAGACAGCTTTTAATTAAGTAGAACTTGATGAGTAGAGCTGATGCTAATTAATGTTGATTTGTACACATTTGATAGGCATTAGTATCATCATCACAATCCCAAGTATAAACCATATATCGACCATAAACATAATATTGAATTTAAATCTTTATTAATGCTTTGAATATTGAATAAAATGATTTGGTTGTTGAAAACACAAATAAAATGCAGTTGAAAAAAATCAATTTTGAAGAGTAGTTTGGTGGAAACCAAGCATGATCAAACATTTTTGGAGGTGTCACAGGAAGCTTAAAATCAAATCCGTGATGCGTCTCTCTCATGGCATTACCTTTGGTGAGGATAGAAAGGAGACTTGGATTCAATTCTGGAATGATGTCAAAAGCTATGAGGTAATTAATAGTTGAGTACATATTTAATGAACACATGATTAATTAAATAAAAATCAACTAGGGGGCTTCGCCCCCTAGGTCGCTCCGCGACCTCCGCCTCCATAGCTCGCGCACTCGCTTCGCTCGTGCTGCTCGCCCTGGCCCTCGCTTCGCTCAGGCCTCTCGCCCCTCCGGGGCTCACTTTTTTAACAACTCAACTCATGCCCCTGCTCCTAAATGCAAATCAGCTGAAATGTGTCAATAGCAAATTCTACTCTGGTTCTAAAGTACAATGTTTAAAAAATTCAAGTTTGAACAATATTTCTATCAATTTCTACAATGAATTAACGACATTTTTTTTCTCAAAAAACTTACATCTATTCACTTCAGATTTATACTTGGCGTATTGAATTACTCTGGTATACTTACTGACTTGATAATTAGCTATCATCATTTTTTAGGAGTAAAATTTCTGAAATTCTATATGTAAAATTGGGTAGAAAAATGTTTAAAATTTTTGTAAAATGATGGCATAAAATGAGTAGGTAGTGAGTATGCTGCAGTAATTCAATCCTATTAAATGAAAATCTGAGGTAGGATAGTCAAATTTGTATCCCAAGTGTAGAAACCCTACCAGTGGTGGCTTAGCTAAGAGAGGAACGTGACTTGAGCCCCCCCCCCCGCGAGTGAAAATTAGAAATAATGCACGCAATAATGAACCGTTTTTTCGACCCATTTTTTTCAACAAATTTTTCGCTCTCACTTCACTTGAGCAGTAATTGCACCTTCATTTCCATACAAATTATCATATGTACATTACGAAGGGTTTCCATTACATTACCTCTAATTTCGATTTTTCATACCTAAATATCTGGTTTTGCCCTCTCTTTGAGAAAATTTTGGCTACACTGTACTGAACCCTTCTTCATCTTCACTTTAACTTTTTTACAAACAATGTTCCACTAAACATTTAAATTTGTGCTGTTGAAATAAAATCCTAACCCAAATGATCTCAAGTGTAGAACCTCCTCTCCTTATTATTTTAACAGACACCACATTCCAGTTTTGAAAAAAATAAAATACTATAGCAATGAATGTAACTCGCAACACAACAAACAACAACATCATTCCCTCCTCAACACCCCTACGCTGTAAACACGCCCACATAGCAACGTTCTGAGTGTATTGTTGTCGGTGTGCATTGTAATACGTGCATTTATAAACAATAGAGAAAGTGTTTTTTCAATTTTTTCGGCCTTTAATTTGAAAAATTCCGATTTTTTTTCTTGATGACATATCTACACGTCAAAAGGAACGTTTGAAAAAAAAATTGTCGAAATCGGTTCGATAGAAAAGGCTGGCGAACTCTATCAAGGTTTCTACTCGAAATTCTATTGTTTAAACACAATAGAAAACGTGTTTTTTCAATTTTTTCGGCCCTTAATTTCAAAATTTCCGATTTTTTTTTCTTGATGACATATCTACACGTTAAAAGGAACGTTTAAAAAAAAAATTTGTTGAAATCGGTTCAGTAGAAAAGGCTGGCGGACTCTATCAAGGTTTTCCTTCAAACATCTTTTAATATATAAGGATTATAGTAAATTTGAATGTAAAGATGACTTTACTTATATATAAATAAGATAGAAAAAAATTAATCTTGATGATATAAAAAATCTCTTGCCAGAATAAATGTCACTATAAGATGATTCCCCTACATCTTCCAAGGTGGTCGGCGGGTAGCATGATACTCCTGCATCTGCAGGGTTAAGTACAAATGCATACATATTACATACAAATTACAGGGTGACCAGAATATAGCTCCCATATTTCTTTTTGCTACTGTATCGGTGGTAACACTGCTACAGTGTCGACTGCGCGCGCAATCGATAGTGTAGGTCCGGCAAATTTGTTTTGATACGATTCCAGACACCATGGATCGCTTTATTGATAAAGAACGAGCATTTGCGTAGAAGACCGTATTTTCACTATAATAAAAGTGGGCAAAAATCAGCTTGCATCCTGGAAAATCGCGAATACGTCAGTTTACCGCTCCTTGAGTTGAAACGAAGTCCTACAAAAAAATTACACCTGACCAACATTTTTTCTGGATTGGTTTTTCATTTTTTTTTTTTACCAAAAATTGAAAGTTTTTGAAATGAACTTTTGAAAACTTTTGAAAAATTTGCAAACTTTGTTTCATAAAAGTCGGTCTGGAGGCGGAACAAAGCACTCTACGGAAAAATGAGATCAAGGAAAATTGTAGAGAATTAAATTTCGAATCGACACAATGTCATCAGTTTTTCTCTAGGATGCTTTGTTTCGCCTCCAGATCGATTCTTACGCAAATTTTTCGAAGTTCATTTAAGAAAATTTTAGTTTATTGTTTAAAAAAATCAAAAACTAAGCATCCTAAAACAAATTAATGACATTCTAACGATTCGAAATTTAATTCTCTACAATTTTGGTCAGGTGTAATTTTTTGTAGGGTATGCTTTGTTCGCCTCCAGGAGCGATAAACTGATGCATTCGCGATTTTCCCGGATGCAAGCTGACTTTCATAAAACTTACACTTCTAAGAAAAATGCTTGTGCTTTGTCAATAAAGTGATCCATCGTGTCTGGAATCGTATCAAAACAAATTTGCCGGACCTACACTATCGATTGCGCGCGCAGTCGACACTGTAGCAGTGTTACCACTGATACAGTAGCAAAAAGAAATATGGGAGCTATATTCTGGTCACCCTGTACATATTACAACAATAAACTCTGTAATTTACTGTGAATCCGATGGTGCAAGGTAGATTTTTCCTTGTGGCATGTATGGTTTGTTGTGTACCATTGCTTCAAACAGGCTCCAGAATTTGGCGCCATTCTTATTTTGATGTTGTTATAATTTCTCTAATCGGATGTATGGCAGCAAGTGTTGGAACTCTTTGTTGAGTGCAGGAATTGACAACTGATTCAGGGTATACTCCTGACCAAGAATAGTGCAGATTCAATTGCCTTCATCAGGACTTTTGATGAATGTTATTCCCTCCAAAAAGCCATTGAACCGCTTCAAACAGTGAACTTGTCTCTGAATGGTTGTTAACATTTTCCTCTCCCTTCCATTTGAAATCTAATTCTGAGTTATTCATACATGAAACTAGTCCTCTTTTAGAAATTGTAAATCTGTGAAATCATCATATGTTACATGACCAATAGAAAGGAATATTGGCGCACATGTGCTCAAAACGCAGCACCTCCTACAAGGGCATAATTATACAAAAATGTGAACTGAGAAAAATACATAAGTGGTGTAATTTTCCACTGGACTCGAATCCATCTTTCCATAAACCAATGTGGGTTATTATTGCCGTTATTCTTACTTTTATTTCCAAGGACAAAGAAGATGGGAATAGAAAAATTGATGATTGTATGTAGGTATTCCTTTCCCAGGTAATGCTGCAGGTGAAAAACAGCTAGAGGTAGTGGTTGTGGTGGTAACCGCTTAGAAAATAGGTCAGGGACGTTCATTTTCATCCATGTACAAAATTTTGTGTATCAAGATATACATGGAAGAAGGTACACACCATGTTCCCATACAACAGTGCAAAACCGACTTTTTCCACCTCATTTGCTATGAGAGGGGCCGGACTAATGGTTTGTTCCGTTGATTTGGTGACATTCATGGAACTGTTTACATCTTGAGGTTGAATCGATGACTGCACAGTGGACTGGATCAACAGTTCGGCTTTATTGTACAGAATGGTGCTGGTGTTATCGCAGTTCATATATAAAAGAGTCCTGTGGTTAGAGGGCTTGTTCATTACGCGTCTCATAGTAAAAACAAGGGAAATGAGCTCCCACTGGTGACTCTACATACACTTCAGTATCATTCAATGCAATTCTGTAATATATACACAAAAAGTGTTTGAGCCAGGTGCCATGTGCCACCAAATATTTTACAATCATGAATCTTAAAAATGGGTACTTACTCATCATCGGCTTCCTTACAGCGACAGCAGTAAAATTTCTTGTAGAAGACTTTTTTTATAAAGACGTTTGAACGACACAATGATTCCTTGGTCCATTGGCTGGATTAAACTTGTTGTGTTTGGAGTTGAATATTTCACAACAATTCCATCACATTTCAATGTATCAAGGGAAGGATGGGAGCCAGCATTGTTGATTAAGAGAAGTGCTACTGGAGGTAAACCATTTTCTTCTAAAAAATTCTTCACTTTTGGTACAAACTGTTCAAAGAACCAAGATGTGGCTTTGCCCACTTACCTATCACCATTAGTGGTAATCTGAATGTACCAGAGGCATTGGCACACATCATTATTGTCACTCTTTCCTTTGATTTTTTTGATCAGAAGCTGACATTTCCGTTCTCACAGTCAATGTTTTTTCTGGAAGCATTTTGTAGTTTAACCCCGTTTCATCCGCATTGAATATCTGGTCGAGGCAATATTTTTTTTCTGAATAAAAACTTGTAAATTGTCACAGTATGTATCTGCCGCGTCCTGATCTGCTGATAATTTTTCTCCACAAATTCGAATCTATTTTCACTTGTATAAAGGAGTGAGACAGAAATGAGAAATTTTTAAACCAAACAATGTAAGCTGATATTGTTATCAATTCATTTGACAATATTGAAAATGTTTCAAAATACATAAATAGGCTCACTTCAAATTGAATAATTATGTATTTCACGCTTTGACAGAACAACCAATAAACAGCATTTTGAAAATTCTTATACATGTAAATCAATTTTGAAAATGTGCATAGGGTAGGAAAGGCATATAATACTTTCTAATTTTAGACACATTTTTTGACCAAAAATCTAAGAACTACCCACAAACCTCAATATCAAAATGAACCAAATAATAATTGATAATTCAAAACAAAAGTGAAAATATCAAATTGAGTTTATAATTGTACAAGTACATATAAATTTGACTGTATTCACATGCTCGCTTTCATTTCACTTCATTTACACACTATTTAATATTCACACAACCCACCTACATTATTATTGACCAATGTCATGGTCAAAGTATTCTTGTATCAGGCTGCTCAAATAACATTTTTCACAAAATGGACACACGCTAGCGGTGTATGATTGGACTGTACAGTAATCTATTTTTATTTGCTTTCATTGTCCTATAGTAGAATGCTTTCCGTTACTAGGACATGCGCTGCACACAACACTTCCAAACTACACACAGTGTGAAGGATGTGTACTGGAAAATTTACATTTCTCAGAGTGCTCTATTTGTAGCAAATTCAAACTTATTAAATTGAACATTACCTATTAGTAAGTACATAATTAGCCAAGTTGCCAAGTAGTAATTTAAAATCTACTTCAAAACTCACTCACCAAATTTGCTTTAATGAAACATCAATATTGTAGCAGTAATACCATGTAAGTACAAATAGCACGAACAGGTCTCTTGACCTTAATATTTGTAGGTAGCAGGTGAAGTAGTTTTAACTGAAACACTTATAGATTACACAAATCATGGATGATCAGTTGAATGGTTAACTGGGGTCATTTTGGATTATAGGTCATGCTGATGGGTAATTTTTTTGAATTTTGAAAAGCTTCAAACTACGTTATGGTAAGATGTGTCTAAGATTGCGCACAAAATTTTGTGAACATTGACGACTTTTTATCATATGAAGCTAGAATTTTCAAATTTATGCACAAAGTTCTTCAAACATGTGGCTACGATTGGCAACGGAAATGAAAATTTTGATCAATTTAGTTCTTGATATTTGGTCACAATCTCGAGAACTACATCAATCAAGACATTTTCATTTCTAGTAACAATCATAGCCTAACGTTTTGAAGAATCTTTGTGTAAATTACAAAATGCCAGCTTCATTTGATGAACAGTTGTGAATGTTCGAAAATTTGGTGCTAAATCTTGAACACACTTGCACTAACGTTTTTTGAAAATTTTGAATTCCAAAAAATTACCCTCAAATTTTGATAATTTGAAAAAAAAATGTTGCTCATGCGAGGAGGTTTCCAATCCACAGGTATATATCATCGAAAAAAGAGAACTATTTCATCGAAAAAAAAGAAAAAGCGAAATGATGAGGATCACGTTCGGCAGCGTATAGTCTCTTGAACACTCTGTCGCAATCCTGGCCATTCGATTCATAAATTCACAGGTGAGACCAACGAGGTTGAGACGTGTCGACCTATTGATTGACAGTACCTCAATATAAAACCTCGCTTGTACTCATCCATATCCTGTAACAATAATAAAGGTCTGAAAGGTAGCGAACGCCACGATTAAATAAAGATCGATCCAATTTAAATTATCTATTAGAGGTACTCTCTGGTCGCCACTTCTGGTGCTGTGAGACGAAATTTCGTAAATTTCCTAAAGTGTACCTCCCAGTGACAATTGGCAATCAACATCATTATATGAAATGCGCTAATATCGTGTGAACCGCAGGATAGAAAGGTCCTAGTATAATATCATCCAGGAGGTCGTCTTCCAAATTGTACCTACCTAGAGTAATCTAAAATGAATTGTACTTTTGCAAACAATCTTTCAACAGAACATTGAGTACATGGTACACTGTTGAGCTTCTACTCTCTCGCTGCAGATGTCGCAATAATTGTATTCAAAAGTTTCCTTACATCCAAATTTTTGAAAATTTCAATTATATAAGATTGTTACAAGACATGAAAAAAATGATATTAGCATTACAAAATAATTTAAAAATAATTTTTAAAATAATGAAAGAAACTTACAAAAATATAAGTATATAATACCTATATAATTAATTTTGAAAAATTTACAGAGCAAAAAAATTTTAAAAAACGAAAAATAATTTTAATATAAGTTATAAAATTAATTTTAAAAATTAGCAAAGCAATTACAATGTTTTCAATTCCTCCGCTCGATTTTCTCTTCTTTCTGTTATGATTTCATTGAGAGAACCACAAACTTCATCCGTATGGCTTCTTACTAAATGAATAACATATTGTACAGTTGTTCCACCCCTTTTAATACCTTCAAAATGCTTTTTACTAGAAATTGTTGATTTTTTAAAACAAAAATTAATATAGATTCCTTGTGTACTCCAACACTAAATTCTTCCCATTAAGAGTGTTCATTTTTAGTGTAGACTGAATTTTACTTCTATGAATCTTGCGCATTCAACATCACCTTCTTGTAATTTACCATAATGGTGTAATAATCTAGTAATCATAAACACATTTTTAAAAAAAATCACCATACAGCAGACGAATACTCATACTTGAAAAGTGGACGAGAGGTTGTGTTTCTCGAGTGTTAATAAAATTGCCTACCCAGCTTGCCGTAAATACGAAGTGCATTTTTATTCAAAAAAATCACCAATCGAAACAGAAGGTATTGATGTCAATTTATAACCTGTAACTGTCCGGTGTGCTCAACAGTCATAAATCTGATAATATTTGAGCTTCGACACTGATGGTTTTCCAGCCGCAACCCAAATTTAAGTACCGTACAATCTGCGGCTCTACAATTTTTAATAATGCATCGAAGGTGTTTCTGGACATTCTAAAATCACTTCTGGACATTCTAATTCGGCATTTTATGAATTTTCTTCAAATATCGCTCGTGTTTATTTCCGGTGTTTTTCTGTGTGTCCTATGGGCTGCCTCAAAAGCTGTTATCATGTCCCACACACATCATCATCTTCATCACTAAAAGACTCCGATGAACTGGGACTTTCAACTATTACAGCTGCAGCAGTAGCCAAAGCTACGCATATGAAATTAAAAGCGCTAAAAGGAACATTGAATTAAAAATTTATATTTTTTGAAATTGAATTGTTCCTTCAATTTTGAAGTTGGGTGACTTATGATGACTACATTTTAGTCTCTTTGGCCATTATTCAAAAAAAAATATTATAAATTATTCCAAAATTGATAATTTTGTAAATTTTTAAAAATGTCTGAAAAGACAGAGGATCCATAGCTAAATATTAATTTAATTAAACGTAGGTAAACTGACGGGTTTTCCTGGCTTTGGAATCAATATGATTTGAGCTACTTTTTCCACTGGGATGGAAAATGATTATGTCGAATTATGGCATTGAATAGTGGGGTAATGAAAGATGTAACTTTTTCAGTTAACAGTTTGAGAATTTCTGAGGTGATGAGATCTGAGATCATAACACGGTGCCTTTTTAGTGGAAGATTGCTGGATATGACGTTCAACTTCTTGGCTGTTTACTTATCTCATTGGCAGAGTCATCTGAAAGGGGTTCTCCAAAATTTAGCACGAATATGATCTTCCACTGGCAGTTGATCTGAAAGGTTAGGAGTGAAGACTTTTTGAAGATGTTTTTCAAATACTTCAGCTTTTTCCCTACTTGACCTTGCCCATTTTCCATTTCTGTCCTTGAAGGGAGGGGAGGGCCTGTTTTGATATTTTAATGATCTTGTAGCTTTTCAGAGAGAGTAGTCATCATCAGGGCTCGGATTTTTATGCTGGAGCATATTTTTTGTATGCATAGAGGATAGGGAATTTTTCAATTATCTTCACGATTCATGAAATTTTAAGTACTAAAATGAGCCTAATTTGTTAGAGCAAATTTTGGCATATTTCACCATAAAAGCATATAAAAGCATATTTCGGCATTTTTTAGGGAATATTTTGTGTTTTTAGAGCATATTTTACGTTTTTAGCGGGTTTTTGGGGAATATTTTGCTCAATTTCAAATTTTTGCATCAAATTAGTATTTGGCTATTTTTCATTATTTCCCTGAGAAATTTGTGGAACTGGCAATAGCTCTCTTGTACCTACTATTTTTTTTTTTTGTTAATTTTATTTGTTTTTTATTCCTTTAATAATGGAATAAGAATTACCTTTTCATAATTTTAAAACGCTCTGTTTTGTATTTTTGTCCGTGAATTCTTGGTATTACACAACAATATTAGTAAAATCGTATAGGAATTGATTTTTCCTGTAAAACAATGCCCACATATCGTTAGGGAATATTTTTACTTTTTAGAGCATATTTTGGCATTTTTTAGGGAAAGAATATCCGAGCCCTGGTCATCATGCTTGTCGGGAGATATATTGGTTGACTTTTCCACTTCAATTTTTTGAATTAAACGTTTTTATTGAATTTTTGTTTTGAACCATGTAAACTGGTACTCATCAAATCCTCCAAATTGATGTTTGACATTTTTTAATAAATTAAATTGACCGACTTAGAAAGGAGATAAAGTCATATGTACAATGAATGAAAATTTGAACCATGACATTGAGAATATTTTTACATCCTATTCATTCTAAATTTTTTTATTTTGGTAGAATCAACCAGATATTTAAAAAATCGTGGGCTCCGCGAGATGGTTTTCAAGCTAAACTGAAATTTATTTCTCAGTCTACCTGGCGGTCCAGTGTCCACCTGATTGGTGACATTTTTCTCCTTAGCAGTTTTCTGCTCCCAAGTTCGCTTTTTAAAGCTTGTTCACGTTCGAGGATATTGAAAAAAATTATATCGCTGACAAGGGAATAAAAATTGTTTTAATATGGTATTGCGGGCCTGCAGGGTACTCGAGTTGAATTTTGAGAAAAAATTGACTAGGCAGTTTTTAAACCAGATCGTGTTTGAGGATGTTGAAAAAAATTATACCGCTAGAAAGAGGATGAAAAATGCTTTAATATAGTATAAAAAAATTGCGGGCTCCGCGAGATGGTATTTCAGAAAAACTCAAATTTCTGCAATTCTCTACTTATACTTTGAAATTTGTTTTGCCAATGTCCCTTGTTTGAAATTTGTTTTGCCAATGTCCCTTGTCCCCTGTGGCCCTGTCCTGCATATCGTTATCAACTGCAGGAGAGTTTGTTTAAAGTATTGCAATTAAGTTCGTATGTAGAAGATAAAGAATACATTATTCTTGAATAATAAGTCGCGAAATGTTTTAATTTCAAAGTATAAAATTCTAATTTCTTGAAATTATTGGGCACCTCCTCGCGAAATAACGTGCTGAATGAAATACAAATAGCATGAGCTACGTCTGTCCCAACTCCCATGTCTATCTGCAGTAAATCGCGAAAATACCGGTTTTTACAAATAGGCGACATTTTTCTCCTCGGTAGAGTGATAACATTGATAAGGTTGCGACGGACTTTACAGGGTCGTGTAATTTCAACTTTGTTGGTAAAATTTTTGCAAATTTTGTTTTTGAAGCATTACATTGTTTTTTAATTTTAAAACCATTAAGCTATTTTAAAAAATTTCATCGAGAAAGCACCATGACCTTCTGGAGGCAAGCTGGACTGAAGTAAGTTTCTACTTCGCTTTCAGTATTTGTTTTACACCGTAGTTCTATGAGAATTGTGACTTTGATATGTTGTCCATCAAACCCAATTTTTAACCTTTCGATGACTTATGATTCAAGTAATGAAACTTTCAATATTACAGCTATATTCAATATTCCAACATCGTCAGTAAAGTAATAAGACGTTCGCTTAAAGAGGAATTCAAATTAGATTCGTTGAAAAGGGACGAATCGTCCGTAAGATTCACAAACTGGAAGGACGGCAAGCCTGTAAATAGTAAGTGTTCTTATATATAAACGTATCTTGATATGTGAAAGTATATTTTTAATTCGGGTGTCTTCATTATAATTCCACTACATATATTTAAATGTTATTGTAGGTGAAACAGCGTAAATTTGTAAGTGATATCTATACTCGAGTGTAATTTAATCGTGTTCGAGTTTCTGTGGTTTTTCTAACCAAATTTTAACGTAGTTCTCTAATTTTGTGATCTAATCTGTTTGCTGTTGACCTATCTAACTCAGTTTCTCACGTTACATACATTGTTATCAATTTTTTTTTTTTTTTTCAGAAAATACATCTGCTTGAATGGAATAGAGAAGTTGTTTTAACGATGAAATGGTAGTTGTTTGTTGATTTGAGCTTGCACTGTACATACTTATTTGTAATTTTACTTTCAGAATAAATGTATCAGTAAGTGAAATAAGTAATTTATTTGCAGTGAAAATTGATTCAATATAAAAATCACCATGTACCAAAAATAATAACTAGCTCGCTTTAAAATTCGTAACATATCTAATTAAAATGAAAACAGTCTTCGTTTGAATAATTCAAGTTATTGCTCGGAGATGATATTGAGAAGTTCTCCATTAGACGATATTAAACTTTCTCCCGGATCATTCAAAATCACAGGCCCGTCTCCAATTTTGGTGTGAATAAGAAATTTGAGGGCGTTCGCAGGAATATCCAAATTTATTTCCGGAATATTTTTCACCTAAAATCAAATTCGAATGAAAGATTTTATTTTTTTTTGGAAAATTAACGCGACAATTTAGTGGGTATTCTTAAACTTACGTCAATTTTATTCACGTCGACAGGAATTCCTCGAAGATACCCCTCTTCGGTCGTATTATTGGGAAATATTTTCAAAATGGTTTTCAAAACCAAAGGCACGTTTTCTTCCAATAAGAATAAACAAGCATTAGGACCAGCATCGAACGTGTACGTTACCTAAAGAGTAGTCAGAATTTCAAAGTTTATAGGTGAAACCGAAACGAGGAACCAGTGTCTCATTTTCTCAAATCCTCACTTTAGCATGTCCAAAAGCAGCGTTGTATTGATGCACGAATGAAGCGATGCAGTGAGATACATCATTCATATAGGTTTCCGGTGGATAAGTATCTAAACAAATGGCATGAAACTGATTGCTATCGCGTATTGTTATCTCCGCAAACGAGTCGAAATCTTTGCTTTTGATGGCCTAAAATATTTCAGAATTTGAATTACGTGATTTGAGATATCCTCGACAGTATTTGAAAAATTACCTGAGTCAGTTTTTCGATATTTTGAGGGACATAGTCGAGTCTGTGAGGTAATAGTCGACTTGTAACGACAGCTCTTCTCATCCCGATAGTACTGCTAGTTTTCTTTTTGGCAGCGTTAACCTAAATTTGATAATTACTGTCAATTGGGAGCTCACACCGAATAGCTAAATCAGATCACTGTGTACTTGCGACTAAAATGAGGCAGTGTAAATTTGGCCAATGTTGTACTGGAAACACTTGTTTTGCTAGAGAATCAGAACCATCATCTAATGAACCAGCGTGCCACTGTACAAATCCTCCATAGAGACTACGACAAGCGCTACCAGATCCTAAACGAGCAATCCTCGATAACTCGGCATCAACTCCATACAGCTTTGACAGAACGAATACTGAGAATACATCGATCTATCAGCATTGTAAATAAAATAGATTTTATAGACGATGCTTCGAGGAAAAAAAAATTACCCAAACATGCAAATCCTGATGCCGAAGAGGCCAAGCCAGCTGCGGTGGGAAAATTATTCTCTGTGCAAATACGTATTTTCCAATTCAATTCTTCGCTCGGTATTTTTTCTTTTGCTAAATTTTTAACTAGAAAAATTGCCAATTTGTAAACTACGAGTAATTCTAAACCGTACGGGAAATGATCATAAATTTTAATCGTAAATGATTCTTACTCGCAGCGATACAATTACGTAGTCTGAAACTATCCATTGTCTCCTTACTGTGGAAACAAATTGCTGTCATAAATATGCAAATGGTGAATAGATAAATGTAATAGGAAAGTGAAAACTGTACCGTCCGTTGATCCATATTTCGTCTTCGGTGAAATTTGGACTTATAGCTATAGAGGTTTTGGAATGCATCTAAAAAATGAAATAACAATTTAGTGATGGTCACATTTATGCATACATTATGCTACCAAAAGCAAGCAAATACTCACGTATTCTGTACTCAAAGTCACACTCAGAGAATCGTTCAACGGTAAAATCAACTCTTCATCTCTTTTGCCCCCTGTTATAACAGATAATACAGGAATGAATACATTTTTTTTTAAATATTTAAATGAGAAAAAATCAAAATACTCACAATATTTGATCAAAGCAATGTTGACCGGAGCTACACCAGTGACACATTTTATATCCATTTTCAATGATAACAATTTCACTATCAAGAAGCCCTTAATTCATATTCCTTGAAACTGAAACAAAGCATTGTTTCAGTTTCTACTTCAACGAATTCTAAACGTGACTTATTAATCAAACTCGATGTGTAATTCAATTATTTTTATGTTGAAAATTTTTTCATCAAGGTGGTTATCAAACATTCACAACAAGTTCGACTTGGTTCGACTGATAAGAACCTACTGATAATGTACATTCGTACCGCTCGAAAATTAATTATTTTTATTTTAAAAATAAATATATCAAATGAATGACTCACCCGCACAGTTTTCGCTGTTTTTTTTTTTTTACTAATTATAAAAAATTCATGGAAAAAAGACAATAACGAACAAATCCATACACAGTGCTATCGCCAACTCACCATTCTTGCCTAGTTTGAATTTTGAAAGTGAAACTGAAAACTAAACGAATGAAGAAGCTGAGGTGCCGGTTGACGTCTCTAAACTAGTATCTGACATTTACCACTTCTTCGTCAATTGATATTTAATATTCTGCGGCGCAATGTTGAGAGAAAATACCATTATACCTACCTACTTATTTGAAATTCAAATTACAGACACGTGTTTTTGTGTTACGAATGCCCTTTTTACAACTAAAAATAAATTATGAAATGATATAATGGTCGTGGGAATTTTAGAAAATGTAATTCTTATAGAAATATTGAAAAATAGCCCGATACAATGGAACGTTTCAAGCCAAGGCGAACATAATAAATATGGGCAGCATGGTGGTAGGTCTATGTACTCGTAGGTAGGTAGGTAGGTAGGTCTAGGTACAACTACAGAAACCTTATAGCTATAAAATTTAAGCAAACTGAAAGAGAATACTCAAATCCTGATCTTACTCAGAACTCGTGGATTGTACTCTTACTTTTTTGAAATGTTGGTTACTAAATGTTACTTTTTTCGAGTTTTTTTTTTTTTTTTTTTTTTTTTTACCAAAATTACCTTTTTTTTTCAAATTTTATCCAAAATTCTTCGAAAAAAAACTGTTTTTATTTAAATGCCATCACTGCTTTTTCAGCGTTACGAATTTTTTTATTTTTTTCAGCCAAGATGATTTTTCTTTTGAAATGTATTTGGGGGTTTTCCAATTTCGACAGGTATTATTATTTTGAATTTCTCGATGGTTCTGAGTGGATTTTCTTTTGTTTTGATTGATTTCTCCATCTTGAATTTTGGTGGTGAATTTTTTCCAGAATAATTTTTCCATGATTTTGCTCTGAATTTCGATGATTTTTTTCGCCTGAATTTTTGCCGAATTTTATCACCTTGAATTCTTGTGATTTTTTTTTGATTTTTTGCAATAAAATTTTCCCTCGAGCTTGTGTGATTTTATTGCTCAAGTAGTTGGGATTTCTCCTCAATTCGGTTCGATAGCTTTTTTTGAATTTTGTGAATTTTCTTCTTCGTCGATTTGGTGAGTTTTCTTTTGAATTTTTGTAGATTTTTCCCTATTCTGACGGGTATGATTTTTTGAATTTTCGCGAGGTCTCTTTTTTCAAGTTTTTCGATGATTTTCTCGGAATTTTTATTTTTTTCTCTATTCAAATTTTAGTGAAGTTTCTCTAGTTTTGACAGACTTTTTTAACATTGAATTTTCACGATTCTTTGGTTTTGTTCTGAATTGTGGCCATTTTTTTGCCTAAATTTTGACTGAATTTTTTTTATTTCAACATTTTTTTTTGAGTTTCGTGCATTAAGAAAACAAGTGATTTTTTTGGTCACGTTTTTGTTGAATTGTGATTTTTCTTCTTCCAAAAATCATGATTTCCTTTTTTCGATATTTTTTTTTGTCGTCAAGGGAGGGAGGCTTTTTCAAGATCAGATGACTTTGTTTTTTTGATTTTCACCTTCTGTGGTGGATTTTTCTGCATCTTGATATCTTTCATTCGTTGATCCCTCACTCTCTTTTCTTCTTTTCCAGTTATGAGGGAACTAAAGGTCCTCCGGATTTCCTCTCCTTTGAACAATTTTTTTCAGTTCGAATTATTTTTCTCTGTTGAATCCGCTCCAGTTTGGCTAGAAATTTTTCTATGATTTTTTTCAAAATTTTTTTTTGCTGAATTGAATTTTCGAAAGTTTTCTAAGTATTTTTTATTATTTCCTCAATTTAGTTTTGAATTTTATTGATTCGCTTTTCTGCCGAAATTTTTGTTCTAAATTTCGGCGAAACCTTTTTTCTTGAATTTTCGAGATTTTTTATAAAATTTTCTCCTAATTTAGCCCCTAATTATAGTAATTTTTTCTGCTCAAATTTTTGCGGAATTTCCTCGTTCATAGATTGTTTTTGAGTTTTTTTTGGACTTTGAGACTTGATTGTTTTGTTTTGAATTTTTTGAGGAGTTCTCGATCTTTTTTCAAGGTTTATTCTTTTGAATTCTCGTAGATTTTATTTTCCAACTTTTCTACGATTTTCTCCGAATTTTCGTATTTTTTTTGTGTCTAAATTTATGTGAAGTTTTCGCAATTTTATCGTTGAATTTGGTGAGTTTTTTTTTTTTAAATTCTTGCGATGTTTTTTCTTAAATTTTAGTGCTTTTTACCTAAATTTTTTCGATGGAGTTTTTCTATTTTTAATCGAATTTTCATTCTGGAATCCTCGTAGTTTTTTTCAACTTTTTAAATTTTGACAAAACTCTTGTTTTTTGGTTCATTTTGAATTTCTCGCTCCAGAGTTTTATTCTTAGGGACTTGTGATTTTGATTTATTAAAAGAAGATCACGAAGAGGTATTTCAATATTATTTTTCGACTTTTTTTTCCTTTCCAGATCTTGATCTTTGCTCTGCTTCCTGGTTTGGTCATTTTCTCTCAATTTCAATAATTTTGTCAACTTTTTTCTATTTTTTTTGAATTGTCAATTTTTGACAGTTTTGATGGAGGATTTTTTTCTTTTTGGAGCAAGGTACTTTCTTTTGTATTCAACTTTTGAAAATGATTTTATACAAATCACTTTTTTTCCAAATTTTGCCAGAAAGACCAACCTCGTCTGTAAGATATCAAAAAATGTCCTATTTTTCGCCAAAAATTCGAACAAATTTCTAATTTTTGTCAAAATTGGTTGTTTTTGAATTTTGAAAAATAAATCACTTATAAAAAATTAGTCCTGAAAAAATGAAGAATTTTGAATTTTTGAGAGATTTTCCTGAAAATTGAAAATGCGAACTTCTTATTTTGTATATGATTTTTTTGTACCTCACAAATTGTAAGTATTCTGAAGCTTTTTTGTAGAGAAAATGACGATTTTATGAAATGCACATTTTTGAAAAAAAAAAAAAAAAAATGTGAATACGAAAATGACACGAGTTCGTGTAATTGGGGTTTCTTGTTCTCCGAATTCTGAAGGGCAACAACCTTGAAGAAAAATTGGCACACATCATTATTGATCGAAATTGAAAATCGATGTTTTTTTGAATAATCTCAAACTCATGGTGATCTCTTCAGTCCTTCACTCAGTTTTCAGCTGTTTTAGTTGAATACATGAAAGGTCAAAAATTTGAGAAAATCACCTTTATTAGGAGGGAAATTGAGTGTTAGCATGAATTTTTTTTAAACCGGACAGAAGTAGATCGAAAGAGCAGGCAAAAATTCATCACCTGTCTAAATTTCAAGTGCTGAAGAGCCTTTTTCGATTTTTGGTGAATTTTCAAAAATCAAATTTTGGCCAAAATGCGAGAAAAAATCAAAATTTTACCAAATTAACCTAGAAAGCTGAAATTTGAGATATACCCTATTTTCGACCTGCCAAATCGATTGGAAACTGTTTCAACCCGTTTTGAGCAGTTCTGGAGCCTCCAGCAGATTTTTGAAATTTGAAATTTCCCCAAAATTTCATCTACTGGAGTTGGAAAACCGAAATTAATTCTGCAAACTAATTTAAATAAGCTATGAAGTCGACTGCAGGCTCAAGGCCTTACTACTTGACTCAAATACAAAAAATTTGATCAATTCGACTCTATTTTGCGAAAAGTTGAGTAAAATAAAATTTAAACGGCATCATTCTATCTAAAATGAATTTCTCCATCATAAATATTTGAAAAGAGCATGAAATTTTATTTCCCATGGTTGAAAAAAAACCGGCAACTTTTCAAATGAATTTTTTATAGAGCGATTCAATGAACCTGATGTAATTTTTTTCAAGTGATTTTTTTCTATAGAAAGGGAGCTCGATAGGAAAAATCGCCTTTGCGAGCGAACCATCGAGTGGATTTCAATAATCTTAGAATCATTACATGGGGAGTGAAATTACCTACAGAACGGTGCCCTTGAAAGAAGAACTGAAAATATGTTCATACATCTGTCGTGAGACCATGAACATCAAAATTCCTTTGAAAATGAGTTCATTTTGTAAAATCGTCTTTTTCTCAACACGAAATTTTGAGGATTTTAAAAATTTTAATGTCTACCATTGGAAAAATATTTCCTTTAATATGCTATAAAAAAAATTGTGGGATTCACGAGATGTGCCTTTGTGCCTCACAAATGAAAAAAAAAACACGAACAATAATAAAAATATATTTACGTTTATGAAATACTGTTACGTTCGACATAATACTGTTTTTTTTCCTATAACTGATTCCAGCCAAATATTAATACAACAAATTTTGATTAAAGTAATAAGTATAATAAGTAATTATAAATTTCACTACAATTTGAAGAAGAAAAAAATGTACTGTATTTGGAATTGCACTCTTTTTGTTTATTCAATAGCACCTTCGAGCATTAAACATTAGGAATCAGTTATACGTAATAAGTACATATAATTTTTTCAACTTACTTAAAAATATTAAAACTTGCAAAATAAACAGAAAAAAAAATACTGCAGTATAAAAAAAACTTTCGTACGAATACGTAATAATTACTATAGGCTATTAATCTCAATCTCTCACAGAACTAAAAATATAAAAAAATTTACAGCTATCCTTTGGCTGCGTTTTATTGGTCCGTTGTTCAATAAATTAGATAGTTGCCTGAGGTTAACTAGAATCAAGTTCAGAACAGGGGCACATGGAAGGGGGAAGTATACAATTTTATTTTCGCGATATTGGAAATATTTTGCGCTCGACTGTCGCAGTCAAATAAATACGTCAAAAAAAAGAAGATATATCTAATAGAAAAAATAAATATGGTATAGTCCAATAATCTAGTTCAGATAATGTGATGAAATTCCGGCTCCGGAGAAAGAAGAAGCGTAGAAATCAGTGTTTTGGTTAGAAGTAACGAAATTCTCCTTTCTTTCCGAGACGTTCTTTTCGTACCCATTCAGCTGGAGCTGGAACACCCGCTTGGACAGGTGATTTGGTACCTCGGGGTGATTCGGAGCTGGGACCTACGTGGTCTCGTTCGATCGATGACATTGATTCCTGCGAAAAATGCAATTGTTTTAATTGTAGAGTTGATTAGGGAGAGAGGATGAAATAAATTTTTAAATCATTGAAGATCTATGGATTTCAAATTCATTCTTCCCAAAGGCGCTGATTCTCATTTAATTTTTCACGCTTTACAACTTTTGTTCTAAGCTTTTTTTCTCTATCTTTAATTTTAAGGTGATTGTCAAAAACTGGTTGCTAAATGCGAATCGATGAACCGGTTTCAAAATGTGATTGAACAGAATTATGTAATTTTTCACACCGTACAATTTTTGTTTCAAGCTTTTTTCTCGATCTTCAATTTTTAGGCAATTTTTGATAACTGGTTGCAAATTAATGAACCGGTTTCAAAATCTGATCAGTGAAAATGTAGCAACCAGTTTTAGACAAACACCTAAAAATTGGAGATAGAGAAAAAAGCTTGTAAACAAAAGTTGTAGAGCGTGAAAAATTGCTAAATGCGAACCAATGAACCGGTTTCAAATTATGATTAAACAAAATTGTGTAATTTTTCACGCCCTACAACTTTTGTTTCAAGCTTTTGTTTTCTATCTACAATCGCTTTTGGAAGTTGTGAATTCGAAATTGAATTTTTTAAATCAATTTTAAAATTCCAGGAAATGTGAAAAAATCAAAATTTTAAAAAAAGTACAAGATTTGGCCTCATTTTAAGGGACGAAACTACACAGAGGTTTTTTGAGAGGGGAAAGGGGACGGGGGAGGGCTCGACTGAAAACTTTCCGGCTGATATAGGGGGAAATACCAATTTTGCCGATTGATATCATGTATATAATTATTATGACTTATAAAAAATTTTCATTTTCTGTTTTGGACTTTTGGGTGCCCAAATGTCAATTTATTTATTTCAGAATAAGAATCAAATTGGCCCAAACAAAGCAAGGCGAGGGCGAAAATTTTTGAAAATTTGATTTTGAGAGGCCTAAAAACTGCTTTTTATGCGAGAAGTTAATTTTTTGGCTTTTAAAATTTTAGAATCTGACAAGGGAAGCCCCCCACCTGTGAATCTCCGATTTGAATGAAACTTGGACTGTTGGAAAGAGGACCTCAAAAAACACCCATCCCCCAATTTTCAGCTGCTCAAGTTGATTTTTCGATTTTTGGCGAATTTTTGAAGTTTTGTGTGCACAGGAAAAGCTGTTCAACTCACAAAATGGAAAAAAACTTAAAATATCCATCTCTCCCGCGTATCAACTTCCGGAGCTCAAATTTGGTCCAAAGGTAGTCTTCTAGATACCTGATCGACTCATAACACTATTGGCCGGATCCGGCCTTCCGGGCAGAAAATAGAATTTTTTACTTTTATTCTCACATTTTCGGTGAATTCGAAAAATGGCCGTTTCTCCCCACCACATGAATTTGAGCAGCTAAAATTCTGGCCGAAAGGTTTACGCTCGATACCTAATCGATTAATACTACCGTCGGCCGGATCTGGAATTTACATCAGAAAGCATACTTTTTGCCCATCTGGTTTTTTATGCCTTGTCATTGGAAAAATTGAAAAACCTGTAAAAGTAGCTCATCTAATGCACTTCCATGGCTCAAATTTTGGTCAAACGATCTGTGCTAGATACCTGATCGACTCATACCACCATTGGCTGGATCCGGCCTCCCGGGCTGGAAACAGAATTTTTTACTTTTTTTCTCATATTTACGGTAAATTCGAAAAATGATGAGAAAAAAAGTAAAAGATTCTGTTTTCTGCCCGGTAGGCCGGATCCGGCCAATGGTAGCATGGGTCGATTCGGTATCTAGCACAGATCGTTTGACCAAAATCTGAGCCCTGGAAGTGCATTAGATGAGGCTGCTTTTACAGGTTTTTCAATTTTTCCAATGACAGGCATAAAAAACCAGATGGGCTAAAAATATGCTTTCTGATGTAAATTCCAGATCCGGCCGACGGTAGTATTAATCGATTAGGTATCGAGCATAAACTCTTCGGCCAGAATTTTAGCTGCTCAAATTCATGTGGTGGGGAGAAACGGCCATTTTTCAAATTCACCGAAAATATGAGAAAAAAAATAAAAAATTCTGTTTTCTGCCCGGAAGGCCGGATCCGGCCAACGGTAGCATGGGTCGATTTGGTATCTTGCACAGATCGTTTGACCAAAATTTGAGCCCTGGAAGTGCATTACATGAGCTGCTTTTACAGGTTTTTTAATTTTTCCAATTACAGATTTTAACATATTTTAGGAGGGGACCTGCATATTTCTGTTCTATTTGAGCATTCTCTGGAATTTTTTGCATATTTACAGAAATTATGCAAAAATTGAGATTTTAAGATTTTTTTTTTTGTTTAAAAAATTGCAACACTGCTAAAATGTCATCAAAAAACATTTTTTCCCGAAATAATTTATGAATTTTATAAATGACTTATTTTGCCTATCTTTTCAGAAAGAAAAATGTATTTTTTGATCACTAGGTTAATTTTCATTTGAATAAATAGTTTTCATATTATTTAGCTTGAAAAATTCTTTTCAGGGATACCTACGTCGCTGAAACTGAAATTTTTTGTGCATTTTGGGTTGAGAAAATTGCATAAAATATTGCATGCAAGATAAAAATCCCTGCTCTATCAGCTTGAACCATCTACATGTAAAAAATTATGACCGAGATGAAGGAAGAAATAAAATCAGGTATGTACTTTTGTCATATAAGGACGTCCGCCTCTATCGTATCCTCTACCATATACCGGATTATTAAACACTTCACTAGAATCAGTCACTGAACTGAAAGGTGTTACAATTGTATGCGGTACATGAGCAACTACTCCTCTGCTATTACGTGTCTTCCACCATTTTCTGCTGTCATCCAAAACCTAGAAAATATTTCAGTATTGCAACGATTACCTACATACCTGCTTATTTTCCTCAACAACCTGTGTGATCTCATCGTCACAATAATCTCCACCTACCTCAAGGAATTCTCCTCTAACGACAGTCAGTTCTTTATCATTGTTGGCGGTACGCGGATATGTAACTTGAACTATTTTAGCATCACGATTTCTTAGCTCATCGAGCCATCTCATCTGGTTCCTTTCGAATCGTTCTCCTAGGCCGCCATTACGTTCGATGGAATCGGCTGAAATGTCGCTGTGAGCGCCCATATCTCGATCTCTAGGCACGTTGTGTACATGGGACGGCATCATGCTGGCGAATTCGGGATCCGAGCCAGCGTCCGGGCTGTGACATATTTCCCTATAGAAATATATCAATACACGGTTCCTTAATGAATAGTGTATTTTGAATTTGCAGGTACAAACCTTTCATCGCGAGAGTAACGTCTGGAGTGAGCTTCGTATGGGTATTGACCAACCAGAGGTAATGGGGGTGCAGCAGGTGGAACCATATCACTGCCTTGTTGTTCGTAATCGAAGTAATCGCTACTGTCGTCGTGACCGTGGTCTAGGTTACGGCCGTATTGAGCTTCTCGTAGATCTGCATGAACCTAAAGAAAGTAAATATTTTTCAAAAATATTGCTCAGAGGTGATTGTCAATGAGGATTTATAGTCCGGGAGCCCACTTGAGGATAAATTGCACCACGCCCCTCCCCCGTCGATCCTCCGGGACAACTTTTTCTTAAAGTCAGTGGGAGTCCTAAGGAACATTTCTGGCCCTTGTACTCAGAAAAAAATTGGCCCTACTTACAAAATGGCGGCCATTTTGATCGACAGGACAGCCTAAATCGCAGATTTTGCGTTCCAACATAGGACTTGCAGAAAATTTTTCAAACTGCACGAAGGTAGATCGAAAGATCAAGCAAAAATTCATCACCTGTCAAAATTTCAAGTGCTAAAGTGCGTTTTTCGATTTTTGGTGAATTTTTGAAAATCAAATTCAGGCCAAAAATGAGGGAAAAAATCAAAAATTTTACCAAATTGACCAAGAAAGCTGAAATCTGGGAAACACCCTATTTTCAACATGCCAAATCGATTGAAAACGGTTTCACGAAGTACTGCAGGTGAATTTCAAGTCGTTTTGGAGCCTTCAGTGACTTTTTGAAAATTCCTGAAGCCTCCAGCAGCAGATTTTTGAAACTTTGAATTTTCACAAAGTTTCATCAAATGGAGATGAAAAGATGAAATTTACTCTACACTCCAATTTTAACACCCTCTGAAAACGACTTCAGGTGGATTCAAGTCATGTTAGAGCCTCCAGCGACTTTTTTGAAAATTACTGGAGCCTCCAGCAGATTTTTGAAACCTTAAATTTTCACAAAATTTCATCAAATGGAGATTGAAGCTGAAATTTACTCTACACTTCAATTTTAACACCCTCTGAAAACGACTTCAGGTGGGTTCAAGTCATGTTGGAGCCTCCAGCGACTTTTTTGAAAATTACTGGAGCTTCCTGTAGATTTTTGAAACTTGAAATTTCCCCAACATTAATTTATCAAATGGAGTTGGCAAGCTGAAATTTACTTCGCAGACTACATGGTGGATTCAAATGGTTTTGAAGCTTCCAGCTACTTTTAGGAAATTTCAATTTTCCAAAAAAATGTCATACAACCTTTCAAAAAGTCGCTGGAGGCTCCAAAACCACTTGAAATCCACCAGCAGTCCACTTCGTAGCGTATTGAAATTTGTTCGCAGAATGAACTTCGACTCTCCACCTCAGTTTGATGAAATTTTGGGGAAATTTCAAGTTTCAAAAATCTACTGGAGGCTTCAGGAATTTTCAAAAAGTCGCTGGAGGCTCCAAAACGACTTGAAATTCAGCTGCAGAACTTCGAAGCGTATTGAAATTAGTCTTTAGAATAAATTTCAGCTTTACAACTCCAATTTGATGGAATTTTGTGGGAATTTCGAGTTTCAAAAATCTGCTGGAGGCTCCAGAACTGCTCAAAACGGGTGGAAACCGTTTCCAATCGATTTGGCATGTCGAAAATAGGGTGTTTCCCAAATTTCAGCTTTCTTGGTCAATTTGGTAAAATTTCAACTTTTCCCCTCATTTTTGGCCTGAATTTGATTTTCAAAAATTCACCAAAAATCGAAAAACGCACTTTAGCACTCGGAATTTTAACAGGTGATAAATTTTTGCTTGATCTTTCGATCTACCTTTGTACATTTTTGAAAAATTTTGTGCAAGTCCTATAGTCGGGGGCCCCGCTGCCGATCCTCCGGGACAACTTTTTTCTTAAAGGGGGAGTCCTAAGGAACATTTCTAGCCCTTGTCCTCAAAAACAAAAGTGGCCCTACTTACAAAATGGCGGCCATTTTGATTGACAGGTTAGCCGAAATCGCAGATTTTGCATTCCAACATGGGACTAGCATAAAATTTTTTAAACCGTACAAAGGTAGATCGAAAGAGTTTGCAAAAATTCATAAATTCATCACCTGTCTAAATTTCAAGTGTTAAAGTGCCTTTTTCGATTTTTGGTGAATTTTCAAAAATCAAATTTTGGCCAAAATGTGAGAAAAAATCAAAATTTTACCAAATTGACCTAGAAATCTGAAATTTGGGATATACCCTATTTTCGACTTGCCAAATCGATTGGAATCTGTTTCAAACCGTTTTGAGCAGTTCTGGAGCCTCCAGCGGATTTTTGAAACTCGAAATTCCCACAAAATTTCATTATATATGGAGTGGGAAAGCCAAAATTAATTCTGCAAACTAATTTCAATGCTCTATGAAGTCGACCGCAGGTAAATTTCAAGTCATTTTGGTGCCTCCAGCGATTTTTTGAAAATTACTGGAGCCTCCAGTAAATTTTTGAAACTCGAAATTCTTAAAAAATTTCATCAAATGAAGTTGGAAAGCCGAAATTAATTCTGCATACTAATTTCAATACTTCATGAAATCGACCGCAGGTGAATTTCAAGTCGTTTTTTGCCTCCAGTAGATTTTTGAAACTCCAAATTCCCACAAAATTTCATCAAATGGAGTTGGAAAGCCGAATTTCAATACGCTATGAAGTCGACTGCAGGTAAATTTCAAGTCGTTTTGAAGCCTTCATCAATTTTTTGAAAATTATTGGAGCCTCTAGTAGATTTTTGAAACTTGAAATTTCCCCAAAATTTCATCAAATGGGGTTAGAGAGCCAAAACTTACTCTGCAAACTAATTTCAGTACAATAATAATACAGAAGTCGACTGCATCATGGTGGTTTCATGTGGCATGGTGTTGAAGGTTTCAGCTACTTTTTGGAAGTTTCAGTTCTACTATAAATACCATGAAACCTTTTAAAAAGTCACTGGAGGCTCAATAAATTACTTGAACCCACATGAAGTCGTCTTCAGAGGGTGTTGAAATTGGAGTGCATAGGTTATTTCAGCTTTCCATCTCCATTTTGAGGAAATTTTGGGGAAATTTCAAGTTTCAATAATTTACTGGAGGCTCCAGTATTTTTCAAAAATTTACTGGAGGCTCCAGTAATTTTCAAAAGTTGCTGGAGGCTCCAAAACGACTTGAAATTCACCTGCAGTTGACTTTATAGCGTATTGAAATTAGTTTGCAGAATTAATTTCGGCTTTCCAACTCCATTTGATAAAATTTTGTGGGAATTTCGAGTTTCAAAAATCCGCTGGAGGCTCCAGAACTGCTCAAAACGGTTTGAAACAGATTCCAATCGATTTGGCAGGTCGAAAATATGGTATATTCCAAATTTTTCAGATTTCTAGGTCAATTTGGTAAAATTTTGATTTTTTCTCACATTTTGGCCAAAATTTGATTTTTGAAAATTCACCAAAAATCGAAAAACGCACTTTAGCACTCGGAATTTTAACAGGTGATAAATTTTTGCTTGATCTTTCGATCTACCTTTGTACATTTTTGAAAAATTTTGTGCAAGTCCTATGTTGGAACGCAAAATCTGCGATTTAGGCTGTCCTGTCGATCAAAATGGCCGCCGTTTTGTAAGTAGGGACAATTTTTTTTGAGTACAAGGGCTAGAAATGTTCCTTAGGACTCCCACTTTAAGAAAAAAGTTGTCCCGGAGGATCGACGGGGGGGGGGGGTGCAATTTATCCTTGAGTGGGCTCCCCGACTATTAGGGTAAGGGAGTTATTAATTACCTCGCGATGTGATCTGGGCTCATCTCGACCTCGTTTATCTCCTGATAATGGAATTTGTTCAGATGGGGTCGAGCCTCTGTTATCAGATACTGGGTAATCCGGTGACCAGCCATCCATAAATATTGGATGATAAGGTGGCACGTTACCTTTCCATTGTTCTCTGTAAGAATATTTCAGACAAATTGAATACACTGATGTTCAGGCAGATGATAAAATTCGCAATGAATTCATTATTACCTTGGCACGAGCCAAGCATCTCCTAGAGAATGCCACAGTTCAGTTTCTTTGCTGGTGACACAATGCATAAGTAAATTGACCGCTTCCTTGGTCAGCAGAGGGGTTACAACGCTGGCTGGAAGATTAGGCCCATAATGTGTATCGTGGGATGCGTCGACAATCAATGCCAATGGTGTGAATAAAAAGTGGACTAATTCTGGAGCGTTTGGATCGTGTATGTGTGATTTCAGTTTAGCCTTTAGAAGAAGAAAAATTAAATTAAGAAAGAACCTTGGAGTAAAATCAAGCAATTCAGTAAAACAGCTACATATACCAACCAGTAAATTAAACGACAATTTGAATTTTTGAAATATGTCGATGAATTCGATCTCTGGAGGAGGTTTGGCTCGCATGGTCAACATACCATCTCCTAAATCTTTCTTTTTTGATTTTCTACTCCTGAAATACAAAACCAACAACTCGGATTCAGAATTGGTTCATCTTAATTATTGGTCCAGCTTCGTTGATCTCAGCTAGCATGATACAGAGCTTTTAAATGAAAAACGACTCTCGTCAAAAAATCACGTACTTCTGTCGTCTTTCAAGTTCACGCGACGCAGCCGCAGCGTGTTGCAATCGTGCGATGAATTTTTCAATATCATCGAAACAGTGATTCAAAACAGTCACATCTCTTTCATATTTCTCACTGGAAGTTGAACTGGTTTCATCTTCCCTTCCTTCAAATTCACTGCTGCCACCACGACCCGGTTCCACAGCTGTAAAATAACGTGAAAATTATCATCTCGTTCCATTTCCGATCAATAATCTCAAGAATATTACGTACAATGAGGATGAGCAGCTGCAGCATTGAAAACAGAAACTTGATCTCTGACTTTCATTCCATTAAGTGGAGGTTCCGGTGGTGGAGTTGGAGGCGGAGGAGGTATACTATGTCTCGGTTTCGGATGACTTGGTAAAATATGACCACTTCTTAATAATTTTAAATCTTCTACTAAATCTTGAGCTGATATGCTTTGGCACTGTAAATGAGAGCATTCAAATTGTAGAGACAATATTCGGTTTAGGTATAACTCTTCATCTCGAAACAATTACCTGAAAAATATGCATTTCCGATTGCGAGCCGCTTAGTTGTCGTTCGTCACCAACAATGAACACTAATATATTATTGTATATTTCCATAGGATCGTTACTCGTAAACGCTGTCGGTTCTTGGATCACAGAGACCGGAAACTTCTCCATTACAACCTACAAAGCAAACAAACATTATTAGTATAAGGTGAACGATGTTCCAGAAATGAATTTATATTCAGCTACCGTACCCCAGTTTCGTAATCCATGATGAGAACCCAATTTGGATCCATTCTGAAATGCATCTTCTGCGACCAAATACCATTGGACTTTTCTAGCTGTAGCAATCGTCTCATTCCATCGGCTGGGTACACGATGCCTGTTTCTTTGGCTACCGAAAAAGTAGCCAAATGTTCCATTACGTAGGTTGGAGATTCATTGCTTTGATGGGATTCTAACGCAAAGAACAAAATCAAATCATGATCTCAGTATAGGCAATCAACTGGTTATTTATGTATATAATCGAAATCAACGTGTTGATCAATAATTACCCGGAGAATACCCATTTGAGTGAACGCTGCTTCTGCTGTATGGCATTTTTATTACATGTTCTTCTAAAACACACAAACACAAAATAAAACACATTATAGCTTAAATCATTAATTATCGATCAAACACTACAACTTGAACGTCCCAAATACATTTTATAGGTTTAAAATAACAAAACTCTGTTAATACGCGAATATAACTAATAATTACAACCGACCGATTATGTATCTAGAATATTATTTCTCATCTTACCATTAAACAGTTCCAAGAATATTATCGGTACAATGTAAACAACTGGATATTAAAACGCCATTAAACCGATTTGCCATAAGCTACGAGCTGAAAATATTTTGAAAAATATCGATTTCCGCGATACTACGAAAAATTATGAATGGAGAATCAACAAGTGGTTTTTTACACATATACTAAAATGCGAATTCTCTATTTCAATTACTGTACCACTACAACTCTACAAGCCACACGTCACATCGCGCATTCTTGGGACGGGCACATATTTTAGAGTAAAGAATGCAAGGATGATGATAATGTTTATGTTGTACGTGATACTCGATATTTAATACGTCGATAGTAACCTATTGCATCAGGTAAAATGAAAGGGCAAAGGGGGGAAGCATCAATTGAACAAATTTCCCATTTCCTTATTGGTGGTATTCGTATTACTTTTGTTCGAATTTGTATGCTAAACCAGTTCTGAATTAGTTCCTTTTTCCCATCGAACGGTTGGCATGCCTGGTTGAATATAAATGATAACGAAATTGCAATGTTGCCATACAAGTAATACAAGTAGGTTGTGGCTCACCAGCAGTGAAGGAAAAAGCACCAGTGTCTGCATTTCATGCAGCTTAAGTTTTCTCTGTAATATTTTATTTTTTTTAACCTCTCTTATACCTTTCAATGTGTTTTCTTCGGCGACAGATTCGTTTAAAAGTTGAAAAAAACACCACGTGATAGTTGATTACATTATTTATCAATATTTATTATACATTTTAAATATTTATTATAAAAATATTAAAACTATAACTGAAAAAGAAAAAAAATAGCACGCTAATAACAAAATGAAAATCACGTAAGGCTGGACGATTCTTACAAGGAGGATTTTCCAATCAATACACAACTAAAAAGCATAATTATTCAATAGGAATAAAAAGAGAACACTCGATATATTTTACATTTTAAAGCTATAGCACGTTTGAGAATCGGTGGCATACCTGGAATCTACCTGAATAGACAAATACTGTACGACATACAAAATTTTCAAACATTATATGTACATGGTAAGACCTTTCTCTTCGATGGCCGCTGATACAGCGGTAACTAGGAAATTATTTTCGAAATTAAATTCCTGATTATCTGGACCATGGGAATAGGCATCAATGGTAGTTGAATTTGTACGCTGGTAAAAGTCAGCCGAACTTGAACAACAAGAAGAGTCTTCTGTGGAAGAGGATGACAATGGAGAATCATCGGATTGTGTCTGTTGATGTAATCCGTGCTCTTCGATAGCCATCAGGACAGCTTCGTCTTCGATATTGTAATTATTGGCCATATTAAGCGTTTCTTGCCTGACAGTGGTAGCTTCTTCGGGGAGACGGTCCAACACCATGTTGAGGGTGTTGTCGAAAACACATTTCGCCAAATTATCAAGTTGCCATTTACGTATAACTTCTTTCATACTAATATGGTGATCTGTCCTGGTGTGTTGTTTTTGTTCGTGTTGTTCGCAAGGGATGATGGTTTTTAGACGTTTGTCACCGGAGCATTGTGAGGTAGATGTGTGTACGGTGGGATTTACGAGTACGTCCCTGGTATCGTTAATGGATAATTCTAAAGGTCTTTTGCTCGTGCTAGATGTACCTGGAATGTGATTTTGATGCATTAGATTAGATAGAAACGTCGTAGATTGAAATGAAAACACGGTTTCGAAGATGAGGGCGAATGATGGAGAAAGGTTATAAATGAATAGAAACGTTGGCGAAACAAATATGGCTGTTTTATTACGTCTTACCTGTGGTCGTTGAGCTCAACGTTATATTACCATCTTGAATTTCCGCAGTCCACATCAAATTCGGCGGATTCTAGACATGAATTTACTATCAATTACCCATGTTAATTTGCGAAATTAATCAACTGTTATCAGCCAATGTTTACGTCTACTTATTTATCACAATTAATGAATTTCACAGATGTAAAATGCGTAGAGTAACCAAATTCCGGAAGTTCACAGTTTAGGTTTTTCAATGTGAGGGTGAGAAATTAATTGATGATGAATTTTTTGAAAGAATTTTGAAATTTTTAATATTTTTTGAAGCTAGTTGATCATAAAAAAGTATTATTATGAAGTTTGAATCGCGAGTGGTTTCGATAAAGTTGTGAAAACACTAGTCTTGAAATAATGTTGGGTAAAATTAAATTGAGATAAAATTACATCCTCCCAACTCCCGAAGTGGTGATCTCGGTGGGAGAACAATTCCCCATTTTTTATTGTATTTTTTTAGCCAAATTTTTGTAAAAAAATGGGGCTATTTGCGGTAGGTAGGTCAGATATTTTTATTTGTACCCTAAGTTTCAGGTTTCAGCTCAGCACGCTGGCAGTTTTTACATTTTATGACCTGGAGCTTGTTCTAATTGATCAAATAAAGTCAAAATTGGGGAATGGGGTTCTCTTGAAAGCTAGAATTGACCTCTGCAGTTGGAAGGGTCAAAGTTTAAAATTACAGAAAGGTCGTTTTTTTGGAGAAGCATAATTTGGCCCCAAATTGATGAAAAGAGTCCCAATTCATACCATTGGTGAGTATCGCCATTGTGAACAAAATATCAAAATTTCAGCTTCCTAGGTCATCCCCACTCCATTTGAGGTGGAAAAAACCTGATTTTGACCCTATTTTTGACCCCACTCCACTCTTAAAATTGACCTATGGAGCCTCAATGTCCAGCGTACAATGGGATGGTGCCACTTGGGTGTGTTTTGCGGGTTTCAAACCTTCCCACCCTATTTGACCTCTCTCCAGGTTCAAAAAAGTGGATTTTTTGCCTATTTTATTGTTTTTCGACTTTGAGGAAAGCCTACAGCCTCCTCAAATTGACCTAGAAGTTAGAACGTCCAAATTTTCACAGTACATTGGGAGGATGTACCCGAAGTGTCTTTTGCGGGTTTCAACATTCTAACCCTATTTGATCTCCCTGCAGGGTAAAAAAAGTGGATTTTTTTGGCTATTTTACTTGTTTTTTGACCTTCAAGAAAGCCTACAGCCCCACAGTGGGACCTGAGCAGAATTTAGGAGGAAAAAAGTCCCTTTGAATGTAGTAATTTTGGAATATGTCTGACTAGAAGTATTTTTTAGCGCTGAATCTGAATATGATATCAATTTTTGACTATGGGCATTAGGGGGGTGAGGGGAGGGGGTGAAATCATAAAAATAGGCTTAAAAACCAATATGGGTATCCTCATGTGTGTTTTTTGAGGCGCTGAATCCGAATTCGATGATAGTTTTTATCTATGGTCATCAGGGGGGGGGAGAGGGGGAGGGAGGGGGTGAAATCATGAAAATAGGCTTAAAAACCAATATGGGTGTTCTCATATATGTTTTTTGAGGCGCTGAATCCGAATCCAATTTTAGTTTTTTGTCTATGGTCATCTGAGGGTGGGAAAAAGAGGGAGGAAAGGGGTAAAATCATAAAATGGGTTTATAAACCAATATGGGTATCCTCATATACGTTTTTTGAGGCGCTGAATCCGAATCCATTATTAGGTTTTGTTCCATAGTAATCGGATGTCCAATGGTTTTATAATTTTTTTTTTGAATTTTGGCTGAAGAAGGGGCAAGGGAGGAGGTGGAACGGATAGAGAAGCCCAGATCGAAAAACTAAGCCCATATTCGGATTCACCGTCCCCAAAAACATAACGAACGATACGTCACATGGTATTATTTTTTTCAATTTTGGATCATAAAAGGTGGGGGAGGGGGTGGAAAGGGTAGAGAAGGACAGATCGAAAAACTAAGTGCATATTCGGACTCAGCATCCCCAAAAACATAACAGACGATATGCCACATGGTATTATTTTTTTCAATTTTGGATCATAAAGGGTGGGGGAGGGGGTGGAAAGGGTAGAGAAGGCCAGATCGAAAAACAAAGTCGATATTCGGATTCAGCGTCCCCAAAAACATAACAAACGATACGTCACATGGTATTTAATTTTTTTTTTTCGATTTTGGATCATATAAAGGGGCGGGGGAGGGGTGGCGGTTCACTACGTTAGGAGTACGATGTTTCAAATCGGACATGAAATTTGCATTCAGCACCAAAAAAAAAAATAATTTTTACCCCTCAAAAGCTGGATTTTCAAGTAGAAAACAGTGGTTTCAGGTGCATCCGTCAATTTGACTTTTTTCCTCCTAAATTCTGCTCAGGTCCCACTTTGAGCCCCTCCAAATTGACCTAAAGGGTTCAAATTTTCACAGTACATTGGGAGGATGTATCAGAGGTGCCTTTTGCTGGTTTCAGCCCAAACCCATTTGACCCCTCTCCAGGGTAAGAAAAGTGGATTTTTCAGCTATTTTCAAGTTTTTTTTCTTCAACTTTTGGAACTCCCTGTAGTTCCTTCAAATTGACCTAGAGGGTCCGAATTTTTACAGTACATTGGGAGGATGTACCCCAAGTGCCTTTTGCAGGTTTCATCCCTCCATAGTTCCAAACACATTTGACTTTTTTTCCAGAGTCAAAAAACTGGATTTTCAGCCAAATTTTTGTAAAAAAAATGGGGCTATTTGAGGTAGGCCAGGCATTTTTATTTATAAGTTTCAGCACGCTGGTGATTCTTACATTTTATGACCTGGAGCCTGTTCTAATTGATCAAATAGAGTCAAACTTGGGAAATGGGGTTCTCTTGGAAGCTAGAATTGACCCCTGCAGTTGAAAGGGTCAAAGTTTGAAATTACAGAAAGGTTATTTTTTTCAAAGACGCATAATTTGGCCCTAAATTGATGAAAAGAGTCCCAATTCATACCATTGGTGAGTATCGCCATTGTGAACAACATATCATAATTTCAGCTTCCTAGGTCATCCCCACTCCATTTTGGTCATGTATTTAAGAAACACCCTATTGAGCATATTTGAAATTTTTGAGAAACTGGTGTCACGTTCTGTTAGAAAACAGAGAGGAAAATGAATGAGAATAATAGAGAGAGATAAAAAAGGCTGATATTTACGTCTGACAAATTAAAGACCACACTTATATTCTTTGAATATTATATTGTGTGCCTTTCTGCTGCATCTGCAGGGGGATTTGCGTACCTATATTAACGAACATAAAATACGAGAATGAAAATCAAAGCACTAGGTATAAAATAATCACCATGACTTCGGCTAACCAAAGTGTAAACAATCAATCGAATATAAATTCATGTACTCGGTATGCCGTGGGAGAGTGCTTTTCCATGCACCAAAATGTGCCCAAAATATCATTCCGTAAATTTATTTTTTATAATTTCAATTTTCAAAGAGATACACAAAGTTGCTTCCTAGTGTTTTTTTAGAAAACGAGTTCCCAATTTGAAAATCTCAACGTATATATAATTTATTGAAAATCGACTCGAAATTTGTCGACATGACATTCAAATTTGCGAACTTGCCTACCTGATACTCGAAATTGTCAACTTTTGCTTACTCCGAATCCAGGAGGGGGCAGTCCCCAACCCTCCTGTCGCTTCGCCCCTAGAGATATGAAAACGGAATAATAGAGAAATAATTAAATTCGTTCACATGTTGATAAATTGAATGATTTTATTGTTTTTGAATATCTGATGTAAATTGCATAGATGAATTTTTTCATTAATGTTGATGAACAATATATTATGAGCCAAGGGTATAATGAAGTAGGTACACGTAGTTTTGGTACATTTTGCATAAATGGGGTAAGCTGGGTGAAAAAATCGTTTCATTTAGTCGTCGAATTATTTTGATCAACTCTGGAAAAAATTTCATTCAACATTATGGATGGATTTTCTAGCAAATTGATATCATCCAGCGAATCTGAACAATCGGCAACCACACTCGTAACATCGCAATTTTCCAACACATCCAGCATGTTTTGAAAACTGTCCGTATCTGTAATATTCAAAAACAAATAAAATCTTAGAGAAGTGGCCCAAAAACATGGAAAAAACTGGTAGGCATTAAAATTTCAAGCAAATAGGTCTAATAATAACGCAGCAAACAATATAAACCTCTGAAACAGTGACCAAAAAGAGAATAAGGCCTGATTGAGAAAATTTCGAAATAAGTACAGAAACCATAAAATAAAAATACACGAGACTTCTGACTAGAAAGAAGTACCTTGTTTAAAAAAAAAAAAAAAATGAAAAAAATCACAAAACATATGTTAGGTATGACATTAGCTTATAGATACAATGAAAACCTCAGTTTGAAATTATTACCTATAGGGCTAAAGTCACAAATCATATGAAACTAAAATTGAATTATTTTCCTGCCAGTTGAAAAAAAAAAAACAATTTCAGCAAAAATGAAAAAGCGATAAAAAAAAAATCAGCGAAGAGAAACGTTTCACAATAGAAAATGAATTTTTACTAAGAACAGAACTGTAAAAAGGATATTCAGATCTCACCGTATCAATTAAATACAGTTCTAAATAGGATTAGAAATTTTTTCTCGAAGTAGCAGCTATTTTGAGACGATTTCGCAATGTTCTTCGTGGAATGCCGAATTTTCGTTCGACGTAACGTTGAGACCTTCCTCTGGAAATCAGTCTCAAAGCCTTCTGCATCGCATCTTCCGTCCAATTACTCTTCGGTATTTTTTTCTTCTCTTTAACTACAAACAACAACACATGTGCACGAAACAAATTCGTATATATATCTGACAGAACTTGACAACACATAAATAAACCATTCGTTATAAATTTTTTTTTTGTGTCATCGATTTAAGAGAAAAAAAATTTAAACAGAAGTGTACAAAGGCCTTATTCTCTTTTTTAATTGACGCAGAATGTTCAAAGGATTAAAGAGTAAGTGATACGATTCTGGTTCTAAGTGCGACAGAGACGACAGAAAAAATTACCTTGTATTAAAATATTGGTGGGCTGTATTACGCCGCTAGCTACATTTTGAGAAGCATCTTGATCCATCTAGAAATGAAAATGAATAAAATTACGAATATGGATGAAGAGGATATTTTAAAGTAAATGTTTGAAGTACGTGTAATAAATAGGTAATTACCAGCGAATGATTTTCCGAAATCGAATTGTTGAATGAAGAACTTGCCAACGCTATGGAAGTATTTCCTGGACTGGATAGGTTCAATTGATGGACGGTTTCTAAATTCCTGACTGTTTTTCCATGAGTAATAGCGAAACGCATTTTTTTCAACATGAATTCCGGTGCTTCGAATCCTTTCAATTCGTGTCTTAATACGCTCGGATTATTTCTGAAAATTATTCAAAAACATTTCGATCAATCGAGTTGATTATTTTTCAAAGTATAGGTAAACGAATTGAAAATTAACCTACCTGTAGCATTCTAAATTTAAAAGTTCTCTAATATCGTCCAATATTAAAATATAAGAAGATCCGGTAGAACCATGAGACGTGTAATGCAATTTGTGCCTTATTAGCCAATCTTTATCTTCTAAATCGACTGAATAACGAAACAAATCTGGATGTTTGACGAATAGTTTGCCTCGCATAGCTCCATAGCCTAATACCTGTGTAAATATAGGTATCATCGTGTATTAGTAGGTATAAAAGTATAAGATGAAAAAGTTCCGTATTAAATTGCGAAAATGATGATTACTTTATTGACTCTCGAAGACATGATGAATAATGTCTTGGAAGTAATTCTAGAAGGATCATTTTTAAAAAGGCACTGACTCGTACTGATGATAAATTTTCGTTTCGAATGTGATGACAGTAATTGAGTTGAATTGGCACTGCTCGACGAGTCGGGTTCTTTACGTTTTCCAAAAGTGAACAAGCGCTGAAAAAATTTAATCGAGGAAAGTTGTAATGAAAATTTCGATTTGATTTGTTCCTTCACCGAGTGAATCATTTACAATAAACAAATCATTGATGGTTTGAAAAGATCGAATTTTGTGAAGTTCTGTTTCACTGGATTTGATTTAGACGTGGTTTAGTGATTCAATCGTTCTCGAATGATTTGTGGAATCTGAGCAGATCGTTCTCAAATGAATCGAGTTCAGTTTCTGATGATGGGATTAAAAGTGTCGAAATTTCGTTCGATCATTCATATTGTGTAAATTTGAGTTTTCATTGATTCGTTCGTTCGCGAACGATTCATCGATTCTGAGCAAATCGTTCGCGAACGAATTCAGTCTCGATTTTGATCATGATATTATAAGCATTTACAACTTCATACAAAGTTCCATCATGTCACCATTATGCCTGATTTGATTTTTCGGTGATTCATTCGTTCGCGAATGATTTATGAATGAGGCAGGCCCGACGAATCATTCGCAATATTCATGGGTGGAGAAAAAAATGTTTCGTTTTGTCTTGTCGTGTCTGATTTTGATTTCCGAATCATTCACAGTTTCTGAGTCTCTGAGCAAATCGTTCGCGAACGAATCAAATCCAATTTTTAATGATGGCTGGCCAGTCGATTGATTGATTTGTAAAGCTAATTTGTATGTGGTTTAAGGTTTCATCTGGTTTGATTTATTCGTGATTCGTTCATTATTTGAAAAAAGTCCAATTTCACCACCGTCTTCTTTCCCTGAATCTCATGTAGTAGTGATTCAGTCGTTCCCGATTCATTCATCGAGTTCGAGCGAATCGTTCGCGAATGAATTGTGTTCGGGTTTTGAAGATGGAATTGAAACCGTCGAAAATTCATCGTTTCGATTTATGATTTAAATTTGAGTTTTCATCTGTTCATTTCCAGTATTTGTTCACAAACGATTCATCTCTGAGGAAGTCGTTCACGAACGAATCATTCTCAATTTTCAGTGGTCTCAAATAAATGAATTGAATGATCGTTTGTGAACAAAGCGTTCACGAACGAATCTGTTAAAGCTCCTGATCGATTTTTTGCCGTTCATTTGATTGAATCATTCGCGAACGAATCATTTTGAATTTTTATTGATAGAATTTGAAAAAGTCTAATTTTGTCTTCTCCACTTTCATTGCATTCAGTTTTGTAGCATTCAGTCATTCTAGAACGATTCATCGATTTTGAGCAAATCGTTCGCGAACGAATTTAGTCTGGTTATTGATCAAGATATTGTAACTGTGAAGTTTCATCATGTTCACCCATACCTTATTTGATTTTTTGGTGATTCATTCGTTCACGAACGATTCATCGATTCTGAGCAAATCGTTCGTGAACGAATTCAGTCTAGTTTTCGATCATGATATTGTAATTTAGAACTGTGAAGTTTCATCATGTCACCTATGCCTAATTTAATTTTTCGGGGATTCTTTCGTTCACGAACGATTCGTCGATTCTGAGCAAATCGTTCGCGAACGAATTCAGTCTAGTTTTCTATCATGATATTGTAACTGTGAAGTTTCATCGTATCACCTATGCCTAATTCGATTTTTCTGTGACTCATTCGTTCGCGAATGATTTATGAGCTAGTCATTCGCGAACGAACTGTTCACAATTTTTGGTAATAGATGAATTTTTGATTCGTTTTGTCTTGTCGTGAATAATTATTACGTTATTTCGACCTACAAGCGATTCTCTTGTTTTCATTTCAAGTGATTTTTATCGTTCTTGAACTAATCGTTCGCAATTGAACCAACTCAAATTTTTGTTGATGTGTTTGTATTAACGTCTAAATGTCAACTTTTGTCGTGTAATTTTCGATCTGGTGTGATTTGTTGGTGATTTATTGATTGCCTTCAAATCAAACATGGAATTCTCCATTTTTCAATTTTTTTTTAGAAATGAAAATCTGGTCTGAAAAAAACAAGTCTCCTCCCCCTTTCTTTCCCTTTCGACTTCGAGTCGGATTTTGAAATCACCGAAATCCTAATTCTTACCACGTTTTATGGCAGTTTTGTTGATTTTCTGACAAGTTATTCGCCCTGATTTTTTTTTACGTGATTTTTTTTGTCAATTTTTCGATAAACTTCGTTATTGCTGTATCGATTTTTTTACGATTTTTTTTGGCAATTTTCTGAAATTTTCTCAAAAATTTTTCGAATCCATAATTTTAAAATTATTTTTACGTAAATTCGGCTGATTTTTCTGAAATTTTAAATGCAATTTTAATGATGTTTTATCAAATTTTTTTCGATTTAATTTCTTGATTTTTAACCATTTTTGAATTATTATTTTTTTTGTCTATTTGCAGTAAATTTTTTCCTATTTTAGCTCTCTATTTTATGGAACTTTTTTTTTTTGTAATTTTCCTTTTTATTGAATAAATTTCAGCATGTATCGATTTTTTCTCAGTTTTGAACCATTTTCATGTCGGATTTTATTCATTTCCAAGTACCGAATTTGAATTGGTCGAAATCAGTACAACTCAAGGTGTCTACTGGCAAAGAAAACAAGGAAATAGCAAGGATTTCACTCGAGGTAGCAGGGAAGCAGGAAAATAGCAGGGATTTTGACAATTTCTGTGTAATAGCAAGGATTTTTCAAAAATAGTTCCTCTTGAATTTTCAATTTCATAATGCATTTTCCATTTTTTTTCTTGTAATTTTTCTCATTAAAAATAGTTGATTTCTACTTTTTGAATCATAAATTTTCGAAAGCTTTCGCCCTCTCTTCCCTCGGGCTGAATTATTTTATTTTTCTCGAATTATTTTGTTTGACTTAAATATATTCTTTAATTAAACAAGTCAAAAGTGAAAACTGAAAATTGAAAAAAAAAAACATTCAAATAGAAAATAATGGTCTTATACTTCTTGAATTATTATCAATTTTCAAAATCATTTGCTCTCACTTTGCTTTGAAATCGGAAGTTATAAAATTTCAGGGTTGTGCCTAAAAAAACGCAAAATTGTATTATGCAGCACAAAATAGCAAAAAGAAGTGGGAAATTTCTTACAAAAATATCAATAAATTTTAGCATTGAAACTTCTTCTTAACATGAATGATTTTACTGCTCTAAATTGTTAAAATCTTCGCACTTCTCTTCTCGTCTTAGATTCAATTTTCTTAGTGCAAAAGCTGGATAAATCATAAAAACGGCGAAAAAAAGTACGATTTTTCGATTTCAGTACCCATTCTGAGAAAAATTTCTGTTCGTTTTCCCTTTTGATACATATTTTATGGTAATGTGACAATTGAGAAATAATGGAGGGGGGGATGTGATGGTGGGTATCAGAGTGGCACATGTCAAGGGGGGGTGTCTTTTTAAACTCAAATTTGAAGCAAGGAAAATGGCAAGGGAAAACAAGGAAATAGCAAGGAATTTGATTTTTCAAATCCAGTAGACACCCTGCAACTTTATTCGACTAGAGCTCACATATTACAGAAAATATAAATGATAGTGTTACCTTATTATCATCATTGTCGTCTTGACTGTTGCCGAATCTGGATTCAATTAGAGCTCCTGTATCTACAGCAGCATTAAAAGGAGAATCACTTCTGGACAAGGGAGAATTAAGGTACAAATGTTTAGCTTCGTCTAACATCGTGCGACATAATTCTCTCACGTGCTCTTCGTTTACGCTGCCTTGTCCTAAATTTCCTCGAATGTTGCTGATTGCTGGTACGAAATACATCTGCAGAAATATTATTAGATGTTCCTCTTATTAAAAAATTTCCCCAACAGTGATAATCTGTCATTATTTGATCAATACTTTGGTAGGTAGGTAGGTACTACTTACGTCCAAATATTTTTTAATAACACGATCGATATCGTTATTAATCGCAGATTGGATATTTTGTCGCAGTAAATCTAGAGATTTAGCAGCATTCACCACATTTCTACCGCGCATTTTGGCCGCCTTTACTGCGTTTTTTCCTCCATTTTCGTTGACCCCCATATCAGCTAAATTCTCCAAAGTCGCTTGTCGCATGTGAAACGTGTTTTTCTGTAAATAATGTCCAAGTTGTTACAGCGAATAGCAAAGTACACGTAGGCAATAATATTTTTATTACCTATAAAGAAATATGAAGCAACAACTTACCCATTCAACCAGCTGTTCGTTAATAGGGACTGATTCGCTTGCTGGAAACCTAGCATTATTGGCCGGATTATTATTCAATACGTTGTTATTCGAATTTACGATTCGAGTGTAGGAATCCCACGAAAAACCCCTTTGCAGTTTATTCACAACCATTATTGCGCGTTTCGAAGTGTGATTTCGAGTGTCACTGAAAATATGTAGGTAAAAGCGTAGAAAAATGTTAGTTTTTCATTTTGCAACATCAATCGATAACTCGAGGAACCTAAAGTTGGCAATAAGCGAAGATGAAGCAGATAATTGAAATATACGTACGTTCATCTTAGATGCTGACCTAATCATTACGATGAAATTCATCGACTTTGTGATGATCTAGAACACGGCTGGGTAATTAAATTCATTTCGAGGAAAGGAAAATTGTCCAGAATATTTTTTACACATTAGCTCGTACTGCGAAACACTTTCATTCGCAGTTTTGTGTATTCTTTTACGAGTATCTACGTAAAATTAATCTGGGCTTGCGCACACGCCATGGAAGTAACGCAGCGATGGTTTAATTTCGTTCGGATGCTGGGACCCGGCAGTGAGATGCAGCTTCCGACTTGTAAATACGATTTTTAACGTGTTGGGTGGTGTGGCTGACTTACAGAGGACAGCCGTAGTGCCATTTATTCACGTGTAGTTGGCGCTTTCGATAACTTATAAAGCTACTTGTATTTTCATATTTTTTTCTCCCTGAAAAATTGTTCTTGCTTGAACTTCTATAGGTACTTGTGTTTTTTTTTCAATTTTATGTAATTATCAAATTTGACAATGAAGGTCTAAATTTAAAGAAAACAAAAATCACTGCGGAACGTGTTAAGTTAAAGACAAGATCAAATAACAATAACGAAAACTTTTATTTGAAATAAAAAATATAAGTCTGAGATAATACGTGTGGTCGATATAATAAGGTGTTAAAATATTTTACGTTGTGGCCAGTCCATTGTGAATTTAAGTATACGACTAGGGGTAACTGATACGATATAAAGTTCACGACCATCTTCGGTTATGGCGATATCATGAGGCATTAACATTTTCTGTAAATTTATAAAGGTAGGCACGATTAATTTATATCGAATATTATTCATTACACCAAAATAGTGCATCGAAGCAATGGAGCTTAGTAGAGCAGTAGATAAGAAGCTAGGTATTTCTACTGACTCACTTGCGCAAATGAATCCCAATGATCTACTATTGATTCTGCTAAAGGATTTAGAGTAAAACCTTGAATTGCAATCATCGGCGAAGTTGGGCCATTGATTGCGTAGATATAATCCTCTGAAACAAAGAAAGAATCCAAGTCAAGTAGGTGGGTGTTTACTTGATTAGTGACAGGAATTGTACTCGATTACATTTAAAAAATGTTGATTACTAAAAGTTACTTTTTCCAAGTTTTTTTTCGAATTTCTTTTTTTTTCCAAACTTTATCCAAAATTCTTCGAAAAAAAAACATCGCTTTAATTCAAATGTCATCACTGCTTTTTCCGCGTTACGAATTTTATTTTTTCAGTTTTGATGATTTTTCTTCAACAGGTATTATTATTTTTGAATTTCTCAATGGTTTTTAGTGGATTTTCTCCTGTTTTGATTGATTTTCACATCTTGAATTTTGGTGGTGATTTTTTTCCAAAATAATTTTTCCATGATTTTGCTCTGAATTTTGATGACTTTTTTCGCCTGAATTTTTGACGAATTTTATCACCTTGAATTCTCGTGATTTTTTTCATAAATATTTTCCCTCGAGCTTGTGTGATTTTATCGCTCATGTAGTCGGGATTTCTCCTTATTTCGGTTCGATGGCTTTTCTTGAATTTTGTGAATCTTTTTTTTTCGCCGATTTGACGAATTTTCTTTTGAATTTTTGTATATTTTTTCCTATTCTGACGGGTATGATTTTTTTGAATTTTCACGAGGTCTCTTTTTTCAAGTTTTTTGATTATTTTCTCGGAATTTCTATTTTTTCTCTATTCAAATTTTGGTGAAGTTTCTCTAGTTTTGACAGGCTTTTTAACTTTGATTTTTACAATGCTATGGTTTTGTTCTGAATTGTGGTCATTTTTTTGCCTAATTTTTGACTGCATTTTTTTTTTATTCCAACAGTTTTTTTAAGTTTTGTGCTTTAAAAAACAAGTGATTTTTTTGCTCACATTTCTGTGGAATTGTGATTTTTCTTCTTCCAAAAATCATGATTTCCTTTAAATTTTGATCTTTTCTTTCCAGAGGGAGGGAAGCTTCTTCAAGATTTGATGACTTTGTTTTTTTAGTTTTCATCTTTTGTAGTGGATTTTTCTGCATCTTGATAATATCTTTCACTCTTCGATCCCTCTCTCTCTTTTCCTCTCTTCCAATTAAGAGGGAAGGTCCTCCGGATTTCCTCTCTCTTTGAACAATTTGTTTTTCAAGTTCAAATTATTTTTCTCTGTTGAACCCTCTTCAGTTTTGCTAGAAATTTTTCAATGATTTTTCTCAAATTTTTTTTTGATTTAGAGTTTTACTTTTTCATTATTTCTTCAATTTTTTGGAATTTTATTGATTCGTTTTTCTGCCTAAATTTTTGTTCTTAACTTCGACGAAACTTTTTTTCTTGAATTTACAAAATTTTTTGTAAAATTTTCTCCCAATTGAGCCCCAAATTCTGGTAATTTTTCTGCTCTAATTTTTGAGGAATTCCTCCGATTACTGCTTTTTTTTTCCTAGTTTTTTAGTGTTTTTTTTTTGGACTTTTGAAGCTTAATGGTTTTATAAAGATTTTTTTGGAGGATTTCTTGATTTTTTAAGTTTTATTCTTTTGAATTCTCGTAGATTTTATTCTCTAATTTTTCAACGATTTCCCTCGAAATTTTCTTTTTTTGTCTGAATTTTCTTAAAGGGTTTTTCTTGAGTTTTAGTGCTTTTTACCGTAATTTTTTTCGATTTAGTTTCAATAGAATTTTTATTCTGGAATCCTCGTGATTTCTCTCAACTTCTCAAGCTTTGACAAAACTCTGTTTTTTGGTTCAGTTTGAATTACGCTCGGTTGAGTTTTATTTTCAAGAACTTATGATTTTGATTTATTAAAAGAAGATCACAAAGAGGTTTTTCAACTTATTTTTTGGCTTTTTTTTCCCTCTCCAGATCTTGATCTTTGCTCTACTTCCTGTTTTAGTCGTTTTCTCTCAATTTCAATAATTTTGTTGCCTTTTTTCCATTTTGTTTTGAATCGTGTCAACTTTTGATAGTTTTGATGGAAGTTTTTTTTTCTTTTTGAAGCAAGGTACATTTTTTTGTATTCGAATTTTTAAAATGATTTTCACAAATCACTTTTTTTCCAAATATGGATTGCAATCTCCCCCCTCCCTCGCCTTTTCCCGTAAATCTTTATAAATTTCCCGTTCTAAAATAGTTCTTCTTATTAGTGGAATTTTTTTTTGCAAATTATTGTTTATTATTGCTCAACACACTTGAATAATTTTTTTCTCATCAAATCCTCGCTCATGTCAACATTTCTGTTATTTTACAATCGGTTTTTTTGTGTTTGATTTTTCGAAATGATTTTGAATAAAAGATTAAATTTTGTTCCTCCCTGTTTCGGTAGATTTCTCCCTCTTCTTTCAATTTTGCAATTTTTTTCAGTTCCTAGTTTAACACATTTTACGATTATGTTGCCGGAATCCAATATTTTTTTCATGCTTTCTTTTTGCATTTCGATCTACGAGTAGCTTACTTTCGAAATGTTGATAATTTTCTGTTTTGAGCTTTTTCTAGTTTTCTGTTTTCAAAAATGGTTTTTATTCGAATTTCGATGTTTTTTGAAAAAACTGCAATCGATATTCTCATTACATTTTGTTTTTTTGGGTAATCTAAAATGAAATAAAATGTTTTGTATGCATTGAGGTTTTTTGGTTGCCACATTTTTTTACACTGAATTTTGTTTCGGTTACCGAAGTTACTTTTTTTGTGATCATAAAAATTCGAGTACGATCCCAATTGGTGCAAAAATATTGTTTAATTCTAATATTCACCATGTGCTGTGATAGCGAACACTCTTCCTAGATCAGGTTGCTGAATATTCAAACTAGTTGGTTGTACGTCGTTATTATAATTGCCAAGCTCAGCTTTAACGCATATCACTCTCATGTTCTCTCTGTCGGCTATACACAGTAAATCGAACTGCTCCATAAGAGTTAGACTGTGAGGCACTTGCAGGCTTAAAAATTCTGTAAAAATATTTTTCGTTAAGTTACAAAAAACACTCGAACTGAAAAATCTATAGAAAATGTCGTTTCAAAAACTGGATCTCAATTTCTTCGACACGACAATCGAATGCGTGAAAAAACGTAGAACAAAATGCCCCCCCCCCACCATCTTCTGTTTAATTTACTCGTTGATACGTCTCTCTGATACCGAATCAACTTGAAAAACTTACATTATAAATAAAATCCCACTTACCCCATTGTTGTGGGAACAACCTGACCAGATCGCCTCGATAATTGAATTTTAATACCCTAGAATTGCAGTATCCGTCGGCGATAAAAATATCTCCAGTGTGAGCCACAGCCACAGATGTCGGCATGCATAATTTGCTTAGCCCCGAACCGTGTTTAAATTTTTGTCCAAATGTCATGGACGGTCTAGATGAGCCTGGTGAAAACTAAGGAGAAAAAAAATTGTATGTGAAAATTGAAACGATAAAAGCTGCTTTAAATCAACTATGCCTAACTGATGAGTGATGATTGATGAAGTATCCTACCTTGAACACCTGATGCATAGCTATATCAGTTAGCCACGTGTTACCTTCGTGATCGATGGTAATACCATGAGGAAGGTAGAAAAATCCGCTACCCCAACCGCTCAGAACTTTTCCACTTTTAGGATCGAGCGTTAAAATGGTATCGATATCAATTGGTCCCTCGTTAATGAATTGAAAATCATTAGTTTCGTTGAAAGACCTATAAAAAAAGAGAAAACGTTGAAAATGAATTCATCCCCAGCGTGTAATCCTATTACCTATATTAAATATCACTCTCTACTCACCATTCGTTGAAATGTCTAGACCCTCTGTGAAAAATAACAGGTTGTCCTACGCGATTTATCGTAACTCCCGATATCTCTCCTAAATGTGGAAGTTTGGCCTGAGGCCAATTTTCAACTTCTTTTGGTCGCGGAGTAGGTATCAAAATAGGCTGTTCTGCTCGATTACTACTGATCACGTCATCATCCTTGAATTGCATGAAAAAAGTAGGATTTTATTCGATATTAAGCTGGAAAAATTCGTTAAAATTACTCACCTCCGTTAATCCGTGATCGGCCAATATTTTATGCATATTTTTATAAAAATTATCGACTTTCGTGTACGAAGCATTATTACCAGTTAAAACCAACGATAAAATAATTAAAATGTAAATAGTGTAGGAAGACATACTCTAAAAAAATTCTTATCAGTAGGTACTGTTTTTAGGAGATAAATGCTGCGTGTGATTCACATCGTTGTTTATTCCTTTTATAAGTTTCAAATACGAGATCGATAATTTTCATACTCCTACGTTTCGCGCAGGTGCTCAAATGTTGACAACGCATCTTTTTCATTCATTCACATTCGTGTTATGTGAGGATGCTAATTTTAAATTTATCATTTTTTACACTTGTTTTTTGTATGCATTATCGGGGCTACCATGGTTCTTGAAATGATTGACATTTTGTTAATCGTTTTTATCTCGAAATATGTACTAATTTTCCAAAACTTTTGCCCTCACTTCGCTCGAGCTCGTTTGCTTTATTTCTACTTTGAATATTGAAAAAAAATCATTCGAATTTCGAAATTTTAAAGCAAAATGATGATTTTTTTATACCTATGTAACTTATCACACAAAATTTTTTTAAATTTTTATACCTCTCGTAATACTAATTTTCGAGAGATTTTACCTTCGCTTCGTTTGAGCTCGTTTGCTTTTTTCTTCAGTTTTAAATTTTTCTATAAAAAAAAAGTCCATAGTTCAAATTTCAAAATTATTTTGAACCAAAATAAACTCGTCATTTTATTTTGAAAAATTGGGAATTTTCTTCATAAGAATCGTTCAAATTTTGCATTAATTTTTGTCAATTTTCTAAGAATTTGTCATGTTGAAAAAAAAGTTTTATTCGCTCAATTTCATTGCATTTACCAAAGAACCTTGAAAGTAAACATGAAATCAAAAAAAAGTAAAATAATAAAACTGACATCCGTTTGCTTGAAAAAAAATCGTGGGGTGTTTAAAGACATTGAAAAATGAAACATTTGAATGTAAAATTCTGCCTCCCCATTCCCCCTCCTAGAAAAACCCATGTGTTTGAAAAAAGTCCTGCTGAAGTCTTTTTTTTTTTTTAAATTTTGTTATAGACACCTTGCTGACCCTGCAAAAAAAAGAAAAATCGTTGGGGGGGGGGGGTTGAAAATATTTTGGTAGGTGATGATTTTATTTTGGAAAAGTAGTGAAAAAACAGTGATTTTCGGTCTGCAAATTCCTTTGGTTTGTTTAAAAAAAGCAAGGTGTATCAATGATTTTTTTTTTAAGAAAGCGTAAAAATTGAAAAATGAAAATGAATGTTTTTTAAGTGTATTACTGAATAGAATAGTAAAATGAATATAATTGATTTTTCTCAAAAACTGATGAACAATTCTCTTCTTGATGAATATGGCAACTCCACCAGAAGCTTTAATGTTGATAGAGTCTTCTGTGTGTGCAGTAGCCTTGCATCTTGATTTTATCTTGAGATACAATACAAGATGAGTTTCCATGATACAGGCTATATCTATGTCATGTTTTTGGAGAAACATTCGAAGTTCTGACGAATGGTTTTTGATACCATTAGAGTTCCAATTTAGGATTTTAAGCGAAAATTTTGGCTTTGGATTACCTACTGGCTACTTGTTTTGTTCATTACTGCCAATTGGTTGAAGTAATTTTAATAACTGCTCTACAAGAGGAACTAAATGCACAATAAGCTGGCTAATAGTTGATACATATTATTAGATAAAGAAAACGTTGGATTGTTTGGAAGACTTTTCACAACTGAACTATAGCTTCGTTGATGATTGACAATATTATCTTGCACCAAGTTTTCACGCTTTGTGAATTTTTCTTTAAGGTACGATTTATAGGCTGAACATCCTTTGTAATTAGCTGTATGATCACCTTCACAGTTACAGCATTTTGGGGAATGCAAACACTTGACTCTACACTCAGCAGATATGTGTTCTTCAACACATTTGACACATCGCGGTGGCAGATTGCAATAATTACGAGTGTGGCCAAATTTCTGGCATCTAAAACACTGAGGAATTGTGCGTTTTTTCTCAACAGTGATAATCACATGAAACAGAGATACTACGTTATAGATTTTACGGCCATCAGCAGAATTTGGTACTGTAACATCACATACAGGAGTCACATTTCCATTTTTACGCAATCTGGTAACCATGATTGTTGGTATTTGAAGGAGCTCCAGCTCTGATTAAATAGCTAAATAGCAGCTTCATCTATTGTAGTTGGCAGTCTTTTTATTACAACTGATAATTTGTTTTCTTGAGAATTTCTGAACGTATAATATTTCTTACAAAGCTGATTTTTTTACTATCACGTTAAATTGCGGAAGTCGTCTATGTTGGAGAGGCAGATTCGATTTGCTTGTTCAGCAGTTGTATTTTGAAGTCATTAACAAGGGTACGCTTAATCGCAGCTAACTCATGAATATAATCAGAGTATTCAGTAAGAAATATTGGCTGAATTTTCTCTCCAACTTCTTCAATTACAACTGGATTAGGGTTATTGTCTGGAACGTCAGCAACTTGTAATTGTACTAAATTTATTTTTGATAGTGATTGGCTTGTCTTCTTTGATGGAACTAGAAGTTTTAATGGCTTTCTTAGGTTTACAAAAACCTCCAGCTAGGACATACTTCAGCTCAGTCATCATTTCAGCCTTCTTCTTTTTGGCAATTTCATGAATTTCATCATTTTACTAGGCATAATAAAAAATCAGAGTAGTTGTTAATGGCTCGGCGTTTAAAAGCAAACTATTAAAACAATTGAAAACATGAAAAATATGCAGAAAACTGATGATGTTTCAAAAGTTTTCTCGTTTTTTTGAAGCTGCGGGCACATTTTTCTGCATTTTTGAGACCTGTTTCCAGTGTTTGAAGAAAAAAAATTAATAACAAAAAAAAAACAAAATCCATTTCGTTCTATGATAAATATTGTTATAATTATAGACAGTAAAGGGAAGACTTCGCACTATCGTTATAAAAATGTACATTTTCCGTGCGCAAGGTTTTCGTAATCGCGAAGTTGCATGCGCGAGCGCCCTCTATAATTCACAGCGCGAGAAATGTACGAACTACGTAGATTCAAGAGCATCGCCAACACCACCTATGGCATCGCTATAGAATCGCGAAGTTACATGCGCGGCGCCCTCTACAAATTCTTCAAAACCTGGCGTCCGAAACGCGACTGGTTTTGATTTAGTCCCGCTTTGAGTGCGAAGTCTTCCCTTTACTGTCTATAGTTATAATATATTTAATGTTTTCCTTTTAACAATATGTCTCCTTGAACCTGAAAAATATCGTTTTTTTCTTCGTTTTTCATAAAATAACTTTTTTACAACACTGTTCTGACAACAAGATTCTCATTCCATATTTATCTTCTACTTTCTGAAGGTTGAACATCACTCTTTGCAAGTCATCTTTGTTATCAGCAATGACCACCTGATCATCAGCAAATAGCAGGGTATTGACATGAGTGTCATTGATGTCTAGCCCTTTTGGCTTGGTTTTCAACCATTCTTTAATCATGTTGTTGAAGTAGATGTTGGACAGGCTACACGACATTGGGCATCCCTGTCTTACTCCTCTTCCTATCTTCTTTGCTTCAAACATGTTTCCGGATCTTACTCTTATTACATTATTTGTGTATATTTCCTCAATTGAGCGTACTATTTGTTCATTCACTTTAATTTTCCTCAGGATTTTGAACAACTTCTTCCTTCCTACTTGATCATACGCCTTCTCCAGATCAACGAAGCACGTGTGGGTTTCTAGGTTATAACTCTCGTCTCTTCTCCATCAGCAGCTTAGTTGCATATGTTCCATCTAATGTAGCAAGATCTTCCCTTTTGAAAACCATTTTGGCATTCCAATATTATTGGCTCACTTGCCAGCATCTTTGCAAGTAGTTTGTAAGCAACATTTAGTAGGCTTATTCTCCATGGTAGTTTCCTGGATTGTTTCGGTCTCCTTTTTTGAAAATGGGAATTATGATTGCTGCAGGGAACTCTTTAGTCTGTTGGTAACTTATTGCTGTCTGGGGCTTTTCCATTTCTGGTGCTTTTGATTCACTTCTGCCGCTTTATTAAACGGCAAGATCGTTAGAATTTTTGCTTTATTGGCCTTCGACCAATATTATTTCAATTTGTATGTAGGTATTTGTTGATTAGTAATTTTATAACTATAACTAATCCACCTTAATTTTTCTTTGTTTCAGGTGAGTACAGATTTCCTTCCATAAATTATAGAGTATAAACTCACGTATGAGAATAAGTAAGTAATTTTATAATCCTTACCGTCCTTACGAGAAAAGTTAAGTAAGTCATTTCCACACCTGTGACTTTTCATTTTCAATGGCAAATCAAAAAAAAAAAAAAAAAAATTAAAATCAAGGAATTTGAAAATCGGCTGAAATAATTGCCCGTCTGGTTTGAATTGAGGCAATTTGATTTTCTGAATACGAATTTGGAAACAGTAGATGACATTTTTGAGTTCACAAACGATTTTGATTTTTGATGAATTTTTAGGAAGTCAAACTTGGATCAAAAATGAAAAAAAAAATCAAAATTTTACCAAATAGACCAAAAAACCTAAAATTTGGTGTGTGCCCTGTTTTCGCCCCTCCAAATCTATTGGAAACGGTTTCGAACCATTTTGCGTGGTAGTTATTAAGCACCGTAGCAGATTTTTGAAAATTGAAATTTCCACAACATTTTACCCAATTGAGTTGTTGAAATAAAATGAAATTAACTTAGTACCCCACTTTCAATTTGTCGATTCAATTGGAGGTGGTTTCAGGCTGTTCTGGAGGATTCGGGTGTATCTTGGAAATTTCAGATTTTTTAAAAAGTGGTCTCAAAAAAGTCCAAGTTTACTTTAGTGTTATTTTTTTCCCCTTCAAAATACAGGATATCTAACAGGTAGTGAAAGTAGTGAAAATGTAGTCATTTTAAAAATTGGTAGTGAGAGTATTGAAAAAGTAATGAATTCAGTTAAAAAGGTAGTGAAAAAAAGAAAAAAATTCAAATTATTGAAAAAATTGATCGAAATTAAGAAATCATTTGTGCACAAATTTTCTTCCAATTTCATTTTTTGAAAATTTTCTTGTGAAAATTTTGAATTTTTCAATTTTGTGTGTGTTGAGGGGGGGGGGGGGGAGTTGGCGTGGAGAGTTTTCTTAAAATTTGATTGGAGACAGATAGTGAAAAAGTAGTGAGATACCATTCATTTCTTCATGGTGATATTGCATGATGTGATAGTGACATTGCAATGCTTACTGGGCCCGTAAGGTTTTGAAATTTAAACCATAAACTCCTCCAATTTTGAATTTGAAACCAACCTAATCTGAATAGAAATAGCTACTACATTTTCCTCATTTACCAAATCAAACCCAAACAATTCTAAAATTCGAACTGATTCATATTTGAATTTTCGTTTGACACTCCTTGACCAATTTTTTACTTTACACCGGAGCTACTTAATTTACTTTTTATTTTCCCCAATTAATAATTATTATCCATTTTTTTAAAATTTCAATCCATGACTAATTGACTAATCTTAATTGTTGCGTTTTGACAGGTGAAAATGATTTTTTTTTGTTCATTTTCACCTCTTGAATTGAAAAATTCGCTTACAATTTTCCTTTCTAAACATTTTAAAAATTTATGCCTTAAACGTACATATGGTCAAAATTCAATTCGATGAATTTTAAAATTATAAAAAAATGAAACCTACTTACCTACTTCAACAAATTGAAATAATATGTAGTTCCTATTGAAATTTTCAAAAAAATTCCAATTTAGAGCTGATCAAAATTTGAGTTTGATGAATTTTTGCTCCAAGTGAATTTTACCTACATTATGTAATTAAAAAGAAATTGTTTTTACAATAAAAAGAGTTGGGCAACATGCCTACTGAAATTTTCAAAAAAATTATCAACTTAGAGCTGGTCAAAATTCGATGCTGGCTTGAGGTTTTATTCGTTAATAAACCCCCATACCCATGGTGTAAAAGTTGCTATAGAAAATCGTATTGGATTTCATTATGAGAAGATCAAGTTGTTCTTCGCACAGTTCCACCAACAAGTCGAGATATGCAACACCTGTTACAGTTAAGTCGAAGAAATAGTAGCTGACGATTCCGAAGGAGCTAACTTTTCTCCATTAAAATAATTATCTGTTATCGAAATATACCCACAAGTCATATTTGAAGTAGCCCATTTCCTTAAGACTTCTGTCGTCGCCATGCTTGTTGAGGAGGTGCTCTTTGTGAGTAAATGAAAAAGAAAGGATATCTCCAGATCATCTGGAAAAAAATTTGGCGTAGTTTGACCAAATTCAACAGGAACCTTAGTTTTGAGTTGAAAGTTAGGCACACATAAAATTTTAGTCTCTGACTAGAGTAAGATGCATTTGGAGGATAAATATGGGCCTTCAAAGAAGGTTTTTTTTCGAAAACGTCGTGGTTTTTTTCGTTCTAGCCCCTAACCTACTCATCCTGTTTTTGAAAAAATGGCTCGGTCCCAAATAAAAGTATTTGAGATTCTTCGTCGGCCTAGGCCATTGCCATGTAAATCCAAGACCATTCTTGGAGTTCTTCTGAGCGGTTGAAAATTTACAAAATCTTATTTTTGGATTGTCTGAATAAAAAAAAAATAATCTACTTTTCGAAATAATTGTTGAATAAATACGAAGAAAAAAATGAACAAGTGTATTTTTTCGTACATTCTTAGTTGATAATTGAAAAAAAAAATGAAAAAAAATAACACCAATTAGCCTAATAATATTTATGAAGATCACAATTCACAAAGGACGGCAGTCAACATCAACATCGAACCTTCACCAACCAGCATCTTCAATAAAAATCGAACCAAGGACAAAATAGAGTAAATCCGAACCCAACGTCAAGTCAAATGATGATGAACAAAAGAATATATCCATCTTAAGGTAACATGGGACACTGTACAAAGAACCTTTGGATGGCACAACCACAAAAATTCATCATTTCGGAAGAAATTCCCAAATCATCCATTCGAATAAGAAGGAATGCGAAGATCCATCAAGGACGTATCACGTGTTGAATGAGATATTATCAATGAAAGTTTTGACACTTTTAGCTAATAATTTATTAGCTTCGGCTAAATCTTTTTTCACGACCAGAGATTGCTCTCGTAATCGTTTTTTGGTTTCGAAACGAGTTTTATCAAACGCTAATTTCTCACTTTGGATTTTATTATGTTGACGTAACTCAGCAAGCAGATCGTTCAGCACCGAAGAAGAATTCTGCACGTCTGAAATAAAATTCCAACGTAAAAGAGACTCGAATTTCAAAAGGGTAAAAAGTATTTTAAAATACCTACTGTTTGATTCAGTCTTATGAGAAACATTCGAACTAGAAGGCAACATATTTGATGATGAAGATTGAGCTGGCAGTTTGGGTTTTTTAACTGAATTATGTTTTAATATTTCTTCTTCTTCGGATTCATCAGCTGATGAAAAACAGTTGTGTTTCGAATCTGATTTTCTTTTTAATGATGGGCCAGAATGATTCGTCGTTATATCGGAATAATTCACATCGTCTGTATCTGATTCTTCTAGCACTTCTTCGTAAGCGATTTCACATAAATCATCGTCATCGGATTTCTATTCGAGAAAGATGCGCCGTGAGCAACACTTTGACTAATGAATAGATAAAAATGAACATCGAACAGATAGAGTTACAAGACATACTTCCGATTTCAGATCACGTAGATCGTCGCTTTCAATTTCTTCGTTCTCGTTGACAAGATTAAAAACAGATCGGTTTTCGTCGAGTTCAATTTTCGATACATTGTCATGCGAAGACAGCCTGCCTTTGATGTTTGATACGTTCATCTAAAAATGGGAAAAAATCAACCAACTAATTACGTGATCTGTAGTTAATAATAATTAATATTAAAAACTTCACTCACGTCAGCTAATAAAAATTCGGTGAAACCACTTCCTTCGGATAGAATAGCTTCACGAAGAGCTTGCTCAATATCAACTTTTCCTTTGGTCAACGTGGAAATCTGATCAGCCTTATCTAACAAAAGTTTCGTATCAATCACAATATGATCGCATTGGGAAGAGTTGATGATGATTTCTTTCAAATCGATGCCCGTTTTCTGATATCGAGCTCTGATATCTTTCCAAGCCTACGACACAATAAAATACACACCAAAACTAAGCAAAAACTGCACATCTCGCGATGAGAAATTTTGCAATAATATGCACCTTTTTCCAACACTCGACCGTCTTTCTCGGCGGACCGAAGACGTTCAAAACAGCGCACATATTTCGCCAAAATGCTTTATGATGGTAAATGGTGAAATCGGCGGTTATTTTACGCGAATATATCAAAGGATTATCGGCCATCGACTGTAGTAATATTTTTTTCTGTTTTGGATTTACTTTGGCTCCTCTTTTTCGCACCATTAACGGAGATGTCGCCGACATGATTACGGATTCAGTATCAGAGTACTTTGTACCTGCTGAGTAGGAGCATAGTTTCGATATATTTAGAAGGAAGGCTGATTTAAAAGAATCATCGAGTAAATAAAAAATAATAAATCCGAGATACTTCTCCGGCTTCGTCGAGATACCTGTTGTGAAAGATTTATGATTTCAATGCGAAGGAAACTTCAACTCTGGAGGGTGATGGCGATGAATCGAGGTTTCAGTTAGTCAATATTGGTCAACATTACAATAATTAATTGATAAAATACGTAAAAATTCGCTGAAATGAGACTAACTTTTAAAATAAATTCACGTTTCCTCCATCCATAGGAAAAAAATTTTTGATAAAAAAATTTCTCATATCACAATCACGAATCAATTGAGAAATTAGCCAGGTTATTTCCTTATTTTGGCTGTCACCATTAGTAACAATTTTTATCGCTAGGATCGCTATCAGTCTCACCGAGTCTGTCGGAATCTTACGACCTTTAACCTTTTACTATTTAGATTGACTGACCTTGGGAGCCTAGACACACAAGTCAATCATCTTGAGAGGACAGACAGACAGAGAGACGACCTTAGAAAGCCAGACGGACTGGTGAATGACGAATGACCTTAGGAGTTCAGTTGTGACCGGATGTAGAAAGGTGTCTTATGGGTGGTGTACATAAGACACTAGGGATGGCATGCTCAAATGCGCGCAACAGCACGATGAGCATTTGCTCAAATGCGCGAGAACGCATTTTAGTAATTTGCTCGAGCACGAGCATTTTCAAGGAAAAAATAGGGAAATTTTCCAAAATTTCGGATATTTATTACTTATTTTCAATATTTTTGCCTTTTTTTGTAAGATTTAATGCATTTTTCACTTAATTGTAATTTGTATTAGATTACACTTATTTTATGAAATGACTTTCTACATAATGTGTATCAAGTAAGGGGATGCGTAATAGTAAAATATGCTCGCGTGCTCGAGCAAATGCGCGCATATGCGCGCATGCGCGCACGTAAAACAACATGCGCGAGCATTTCCCATCCCTATCAACTAGTGAGTAAAAGTGATTTTCGACGAATTTTGACTTTTGAGGTGTATTGTGAATAATTGTCCGAGCGAAACGAGGGAAATAAACAGTGATGGCAGCGTTCGCGTTCGCGAACGACACGTTCGCGAACGCGAACGGAAGGCGTTCTTTTTTGCAAGAGCGCGAACGCGTTCTTTTCAAAAGAACGCGAACGCGAACGGCGTTCGTTTTGATTGAAGGCAAATTTTCGAAGTTTGAAAAATCAAATTATTTTGCAACACAAAAAGTATCATCTCGTACCTCTTGTACCATATACCTACTATACTTGATCAACTTCACTGTCTTCACTGTACAAATCATGTATTTTGCGTTCACATTCGCGAACGCCGTTCGCGAACGCGTTCACTTGAAATGAACGCGAACGCGAACGCCGTTCATTTGAAATGAACGCGAACGCGAACGCCGTTCATATTTTTGCGAACGCTGCCATCACTGGAAATAAACCTCAAAATTCGTCGAAAATCACTTTTACTCCCGCATGTATCCAAACCCTCACACATTAGAGCACCTCCTAGCGAAAAGTATGGAAAATCTCGTTCTTCACTGAATGCGACCACCCTTGAGCATTTTTATCACTTATCTGATGTCCGATGCTGCGTTTTACTTTACCAGTTTACCAGTATACAAATTAAGTCACCTGCAATGGAATTTACTCAATTAATTTCGATTTTTGATAGAAGGAAATTATTACTAATACATATTATTATGATATCCGCACTTCCGCAGTAACATTAAAACTGTGGATGATAATATCATTTCGTGGTGTTCTTCCTTCGAAAAGAATAATACTCCTCCAAATAGAGAGCGAATGGTCAGAAAGTGGGTTTTTTTCAACTTCCAAGTTCTTTACGTACATCACCCCATGTCTTTCACTTCGATCAAAGTACAAATATTTAGCAATTACTCACAATAAATTAGCATCACAAATGGCAATGGCAAACAGTACTGCTTCTTTCAGCTGATGTATCGAACGAATTTAGCGGAAACATTACGCCAACTACGAGTACAGTACTCCATAATTTCAATAGTTCATAAAATGGTCAAGTGCAACTAGCTGAGTACCTTTTCCTTGTAAACTTCATTTAATAATCTAATATTTCGATAATTTTGATTCATTGATTGTGTAGTGTAAAATAAAATGGAAAATACTAAATACATAACACACTTTCCGTATGTTTGGCTGAGTATTTTTGAATGTAAAAAAGAATGATAACTTCGCTGTTTCATGGCAATAATGAATAATTACGTGTATATCATTGAAAAATTTCGAGTCTATAAAATAAATTAAATAATAAGATTTCGCACGCAAGTTGCTGTAAGTGTAGTAAAAATAATATGTCTTTAACATTTACTTGTGTTATGAAGTTATGATAAGAACTTGGAGACTTGAATCACGTTTCTGAACGTTCGTTCAGTGAAGGTGCTCTAACGTGTGAGGGTTTGGATATATGCTTTACTCCCTGGTTGAATATATTCAAATGTATTATAATACATCATGAGAAGGGAATTTTTTGTTTTCAACTTCGCCGTTTTGTATCATTGTCGTTTGGCCAGTTTGGCAATCGGCATATGTAAAAAGAGGGACCTTTACAAATGTCAAATTGCTAAAATTAAATAAAAGAAATGAGAAATAACTTTGACAACAATTCTGTGTTTCAACTTTCATTGTGTTATTTCATTTAAACTACACAAAAATATGAAAATGTAATTTATTTCAGTTTATAAATTCAGTCTCGCAATCGGTTTCTACGAATACTAATCGTTGATTGGTTGTATAGAAACGCTATTCTCTGATTGGTTATATTTTCAAATACTGTGCGCTAATTGGTTATTGGCTTTCGGCAAGAAGTTTAAAATTCACGATTTTCATGTGTTTGAAGAACTGACAAAAAGTGAAAACAATATAGTTTTTTGCGACCAGCGCAAAAACTATAAAAAGCATGAAAACACCACAACTTTTTGAGATTATTAAAAACGAATTTTGGCCAACTTTATCATTTGGTTGTCTGTATGACGTCAGATGGAACAAGGTGAACACGGACGACCAGGGATTTCCAGCCAATCATCGATTAGCTTTTGGCTATCAGCTTTTAGCTTGATTTTCATTAGCTTAAATAAAGCTGGCTATTGGCTGGCAACATTTCATTGGCTGGCGATTGGCTGGCTTTTGGCTTACGAAAACAAAAATACATGTGACCCCTCAAAATACTCGTTATGACGTGTAGACGATTATTAAAAGGACAATTTTCATTTCTGTGGTGTCAGTGAGTGTAAGACGTGAGTCACGAGTGAAAAAAAAATAAAATCTGAGAAAAAAATTTTAAAAAATTGAAAAATTTGAAAATCACTCAGGGCTGTTAGACACAAAACGTAAACGTATCGTTTCGTTTCGGTTGAGCTCTTTGAACCAAACTGTTTCGTTATACCGTTTCGTTTCGTTCCATAAAAGTGGTATCATTTCGTTTTGTGTCGTTTCGTTTCGTTTCCTTTCAGCCAAAAAAGTGAGAAAAGCGGACATTTTCATTAATAAATGTGACGCGGCCAGCGATACCATACCATATGTCGGCAAAAATTTTTTTTGTTTTATTGTGGTTTCTAGTAGTGTTTTTCTTCCTCTTTTCAATGGTGCAAACAGATTTTCAAAATATTAAAATCTGACAAATTTGCAAAATTTCAAAGTTGCGTATTTTTTGAAATTCAAAAACCAAAATTCTGAGGAAAACGTGTTTGAAAGTTTGGGTTATTTTTGTAACATTTTTGAATTTTTTTTTTTTTTTTTTTGATTTTCTTCATCTTTTAATGGTTTTACATCATAATATTTTTTTTTTTTTTTTCAACATTTTTTTATGAAAAGCACTTTTGTAAAACCGGTTTTTCACCACTAAAACGACGTGTTTGAGATCGGTGGGTACACCCATTCCAAAGTATAGGCTTCATAGTATATGAATCGACAAAAAAATTTTTTTTGATATTTTCTGACGTTTTCCATGAAAACGCGATTATCTCAAAAAAAAGTTTTCCGACTTATGGTATGGTATCGCTGGCCGCGTCACAAATGAAGAAGAGAACCCCTCTAGAGGCTCTAAATGGATGAAATTTGAGTGAATTTGACAAAATTTGGCCGAAATTTACAAAAAAACTTGCAATGAAAAATCAAAAATTGAAGAAATAGAAATGATTCGTTTCGTTATAACGTTTCGTTTCGTGTAATTTTTTTGATTCGTTTCGTTTCGTGTCTCGTTTCGTGTCCAGAGGGAAAATTTTCCGTTTCGTTTCGTGTCTTTCGTTTCGTTTCGTTTCGTATTAACAGCCCTGAAATCACTCCCAAGTTCATTAGCTTTTGGCTATTAGCTATTGGCTGGCAATTTTTCATTAAGCCAGCTTTTGGCTATTGGCTTAAATACCATTAGCTTGCATTAGCTATTGGCTTTTGGCTTTTAGCTATTGGCTGGCTGGAAATCCCTGCAGACGACACGTCTGCGCCTTCAGAAACGGAATTTTGAAAATTTTTCATTTTTTTTAATACCTAGATATAGAGAAGACTACCAAATTCAATGGAGGTGTGAGGTGTCTCATCTCATAATGTTGAATTTGTACTCCCTTTACGGCCTTTGCCCTTTTCTTTCATATGCCCATAAAACCTTGTAAATAAAATATTGCACTATTGCAGTCATAAAAAAGGCAGATATTTTTCCCATTGCACTCAGTGCCTCATAATCTTCAAAAGTTCAAAATTCGTCAATTTTTTCCATATTTTATGATTTTTATTTTTTAAATCAAATCGCGCAGTTTCAGGAACCCCTAACCGATTTTTCGATTGCCCAGTTGCCCTATTAGCCCTACGCCCTACGGAGCTAAAGTTTACATCGAGACTGATATTAAACGTCAAATAGAATTTATATTAAGTAGGTATTTCAATAAAATTAGAAATCATCATTTTTTTTCCTACCTACTTATTTTCATGATACGATGCGAATGTGATAATTTTCCCATTTAGAAAAATGCGTCATCCACAAGTAGTAGGGAAAAATCGAACATTTTTAGCATTTGCGAACCATAAAAACATTTTTGCAAAAAACAAAACAACAAAGTTATATTTTCACAGGAAATCAAATAGACATTCTTAAATAGACATTCATAAAATGAAAGAAATACCACATAAGTAGGTTTCAATTACCTACCAACATACTTTTCAAAAACTCATTTTTATTCTGATCGATTGGGTAGTTCATCGTTCGCCTCAACAAAAATGAACCAGCATTGCTTCTTTGTTGTATTTTTTTTATTGATATCCACATTTAAAAATGACTTTCAGCTCTCACCAAGAATATTTTCTAAAAATTCAGATTCTTCTTTCATAAACTCATTCTTCATTTGAAGCGTTCCTCCTTGTATATGCAAATAATTCAAATTGCTCGATTCGACAGGATCCCAAATCCGCTTATCTTTATAATTTGGATCTCTGGTACATAAAAAACAATTATACAATACATAAGTAGGTATGTGCTGTTTTTGTTGTAGAAATATACGAAATTGCATTGGTGATTACCCATTAGCAGCAAAATTAGTCCATAAGTCGAGCATTTGTTCAGAAACAATTAAATCCACACCCTTGGTAACTGGTGTTATCTCAGAAGACCAATTGAATAAGCTGATGAGCTCATCTCCATGAATAACGCCTGAATAAGATTATTTTATACAGTGGAACCGCGATAAGTGCAACCTCAACAAGTGAAAATTCACGTTAAGTGCAACCAAAATTAATCCCCGGTCCCTACAGTCGATTTACCATGTAAATTCACCTCCATAACGGCAACAGTACCTTGATAAGTGCAATGAATTTGGCGAATTTTTTTGTGAAAATCATCCGAATTTGAAAAATATAGTAAAAAATGTAGAAAATATTCAAAAAATCCTCCAACATATTATCACTAAAATAGAACAATGTCCAAAAAAATTGTGTAAAATTGAAAAATGGGTAAAATTGGCATAAAATGGATGTAGGTAACGTAAAATCATGTAAAAAATCATCAAAATTGAGTAAAAAAAAGGAGGTACTTGTCGCGTAATTTATTCACCTTAATAACTGCAAATTGCGAAAAAATAATTTTGCTTAGTGCAAACCTTTTTAAGTGAAAAACTCAATAAGTGCACTAATTTTTCCGGTCCCTTGAGTTTGCACTTATCGCGGTTTCACTGTATTACTATATTTTCGATTAGGTACTTAGATATAAAACGTTAAATAAGTAGGTACCGAAACATGTTGAAATTGTGTTTTCTCATGTCTTCTCACTAGGGAATCTCTCGGAGTGTCCGCCTCTGATTTGAACGGGGCCTCGATTTTTGGAAAGAGCGTGGTCAGAAACACTCATTGCAAAAGTTATTTCCCTACGAACAGAAAAATTTTGATTTTTTGTATTTCTTCATCATAAATATTCTGGTCAGGAATACGCTTTATTTTGAGATGTTAACCTGGAAATCGGATAAAATGTGGATAAATCCTATACTCAAATTGATTTCCACGCCCCCTGGAAATTTCTTAAAATTCTGGATAAATTGAAAATCATGCCAGAGGTTCCAGAATGGTCAGAAATGATGAAATTTGGTTCGAGAGAGTGGATTATAGTTTTAGGACTATTTTCACCATAACTATAACTCGTCAAAAATGGTCAAATCAGTTTAGGCAGCTTAAATTTTCGCTATGGGGTTTCAGACTATGCTTTATTATCCATAAATCGTGGTCTTGATCAAATCGAAAGTAGGTACGGTACCTCGAGAGGTTCCCTTGTTAGTTTGATTAAAATAATAAAAAGCTTACCAAATTCAACACTGGCGTTGGGGATCATTGTCTTGGCAAATGATTCTTCATTCTTGTGATCATAATAATAAAAGTATTTTGGTCCTTGATACAATGCCATGGATTTTTTTGTGAACCACAGATATTTTAGCGATGAAAACATCTATTGCAAACAATTTTACTATTTATGATTTTATGTTTTTATCCAAACCCTGACAAGCCACATGGACAAAGACATCTATACAATTGATCAATCTGAAATTTAAGATCTATACTGGATAGGAATTTTGATTTCTGTAATTCTACTATTCTACAGAAAGTGGCTTGTCAGGTACATTCTTTATTATTTTAATGATGACTGGTGACTTTCAGCATAGGTATGTATAAGTAAGTACAGGTACCTTTGAGAAACCATAGGCGTCTTGGGAGATGTTGTTTTCACCAAAATAATGTTTTTTGTATGTTTCTGTTATGAAGTCCAGTCGCTCAGGATCTTTAACGTGACACCCATATCCGAATATTAAAGGAAATAGCTCTTTGTAATTTTCATTCAATTCATCCAATAAAGCTGTGCAATCCGGGCGAAAATACTGAACTGTAGTAGAAAAAAAAAGGTCATCAGCGTACAACTGAATATAGGATTAGCGCATTGGCTAAGTAGACGATTTAAAAAAAATTAGCGCTCCATTTCTTGTTTCATTATAGATATTGTGCGAAAATTCAAAAATTCAAGCATATAATATTCGAATTAGTCTCTTAAATGCATTATTGAGGTAATATAAAACATCGGATACGTGAACGTACATAAGGCCATCATGCCTCCTTCATCAGAATTCATTCCCATCATCCAAGGAATGTCTGAATTTCTTTGGATTAATTTTGTAGGATCGTCGACTAGAAAAGCTCCAGGAACGTTTTCACTTTCTATTATCGGGCTCCATGGCATCGATGGTATCATAATTCCATGGGTCTGGAATAATTTACTTGAGTTTACACAATATTATCACCTACCTACATATTTTGATAACCTCTAACCCAACAGATGCTTAAATCTTTACAATCATTTTGCCATCGACTTACGAAGAAATCATTGTTATGAGAAGCTAATTCTTCAGCTGGAATGCTTTTCAGACACTTCACTAAATCATCCGAAGTTTTAACATCGTCTCCAGTACAATCAACCATAGAACCAAGTTTCCAAGCAGCCAATCTTCCCTGATAGCATAGGTCGAAACTGAAAGGGTCCCCACTTTGAGAAATAACACGATGAAATAAACCTGTAAGTAATAAAAAATATTAATGCAAATTTATTCAATCGACGAGTCATTTTGAAACCTATTGAGCATTTTGCTTTGCATCAATGGTAGGTCTAGGTACGTTTGTATGTAAATGTGTTACCTGATAGGTACCTTTTGCAAGAGGAGAAAGTAACGTCAACGAAGTTGTCATACCCCCAGAACTACCTCCGAATATTGTCACTCTATCCTTATCTCCTCCAAAATCAGCGATGTACTTTTGTACCCATTGTAGCACAGCGACTCCGTCTTTCAGACCGTAATTCCCCGGTAATGTTTCATCTTCAGTGCTAAGAAATCCTAAAAGGTTTATATGTACTTAAAATATTTGCTGATGCTGAATTCATAACACTAGTTTTTGTAGGAAATTAAATTTCCTAGGTGCTGTCCAATGTATATTTTAGTCAAGTATCTTTGAAGTGAAGGGACAAATGAAAAGAAAAAGAGAAAAAGTGCATACTTTCCATCAAGTAGGTATTTAGATATTTTTAAAAATTCTTTCATGAAAATTTTACTCCAACTTTCCAAAACAGAAGCTCACAAATCCCACAAAAAATGCATTGGTAATATGTACATTACATACCTAGAATTCCTAATCTGTAATGAAACGTAATCAGAATAACGTCTCTGTCCATTAAGTAATGGGGTCCATATCTATGAGGTAAAGCATCTCCATACATAAAACGACCACCAAATGTGAGTACCATTACGGGTAGCAAAGTTTCATTTGTAATCTTTAAACACATGATACATAAGCAACAAATAAGTAAGGTATCTGCATTCACAAAGTAATTTATGTAGGTACATTTAATTTTGTTACCTACTTTTGGGGTATAAACATTCAAATAAAGGCAATCTTCTTGGCCAATAACGCCTGCTTCAAAGTAATGATAAATGCAAGAAGGTGGTAAAACAGTAGCATCTCTTATACCTTCCCATGGTTGAGCGAGGATCGGATTCTAATCAAATATAACATTCGTTCATTATTCACTATGCAGAGGTATCTATCTGAACAAAAATGAAATTATGATGAGTGAATATTTAAAGTAGGTACCTGGAACCGTAACTTCCCCACAGGAGGCTCTGCATATGGGATGCCATAAAAGGTGTAAAATGTTCTACCTGATCTACTCTTAGAAACTTCACCTTTCAGAATTCCTTGTTTTGTTGTTAATAGGATTCCATTAGTCAAATTTACAAAAAGTACGAATATTATAAAATTGAACGACTTGTGCCCAAACATGATCATTTTTTCGTTTTGGTGCTTGGAAAAAATCTTTACGCGTTCATCTTTCACTTGTATGTTGATATTTAGGTAGGTATGCCTGTTTACTATGTAGGATACAGTTCATACTATCTCTCTAAATCTGAAAAAATGTTTTTCTATTTTAATTCAAGTCAAATTTCACTAACTCAGAGAGGCAGATATAACTACCATTGAATTAGTGAAACAGTTCCTACTATACGTTAATTAGTTAAATGCATTCAATGTAGGTAGGTATCCTATAACTAAATGTCTGCGTGGATCGCATCTACGTATTTATAGTCTTGCAATTATTTTAGGATTTTTTTCGCTGAAAGTTTGCCTTCACATTTACCTATGTAGATATAGGCATGCAAAATCATATTATAAATTCAATTTGCCGGTAAAAATGGTAGGCATATAGGAAAAATACTAAGCATACTCGTATTTATGGGTTATTGAAGGCTAACAACTTTGAAAGATCCACAGATCTCGTCAAAATCGTATTTTGCGTTTGTACAAACACCAACTCTTTATCTCTAATCTAAATTCACAATTCCAAAAAAACAAAAAAAAAAATACATTCGGCAATAATCAATCGTAGGTCTAGATACACACGTTTTAAAAACACATATAGGTAAGTATTACTTATAGTTGTAGTAGATCGTTTGCACTTACAAAACCGATATTTCCAGGAAAAAAATCGAATGAGAAAAAATCGCGATCAGTATAGTGTACTCAAAACGCAACAACTGAACTCATTCTTAATTCTATTGATTTAACGAATCACCGATGATAAAATAATGAATATAAAGTGGACACAGGCATAGGCATAATATACTTATTTCAAACGATTAACAGAAAAATGTGACGATCATTGATGAAACCGGTTTGACAGACGAATATACCTGTAGGGTAAGGTTGCCTAAATCGTACCACTCCCTAAATCGTACCACCTGCTACTTTTCATGGAAGTAGCACTCCTATAATTTTTTTGGGGTATTAACTGAAAAGTGTCAGTGTTGCCAACTACTATACAAAAAAAATCAGCCAGATTGACTAATGTTTGCGTAACTTATCACAATTTAAAGAAAATGTGTGGTTGGGATCTATTTTTTTTTCAATGTATGTAAGGTGTTGGAGCCCGGATAGGATTAATCAAGTGGAATTTTTTTCAATGGATCACTTGAAACACACATTTATAATTGTTTCATCGCGCGCAGATGTCAGTTACAAGTATATTTTATGACAGTGTTGCCAGTTATTCAAAAAATGCCAAAGTTGCCCAAATCGTACCACTTTGAGGTTTCCTAAATCGTACCATTACATTTGCATTATATGCAATGAGTTCCCTAAATCGTACCAGGTAAAAACTAAAAGAAAACTGAATAAAAAGCATCAAGACAAACATGTAGTATTTTTTTCATTTTACAAATCAAAATATGCATTATAATGAATACAAATGAAAACCTTATGCTTTTTCTTGAATTTTTTTACCTCATTTCATCTACTTCCTTCAAAATATGACTAAAATGACTGGGTAGTACAACTTGAGGAACTGGTGGTACGATTTAGGAGACTAGTTTCCCAAATCGTACCACTTGAAGACCTTTGCGGAAACTGAAATATCTCTTCTTGTTGAAGAATAAATTACTCTATTGATACGTCATTTGATAGACAAGGTTTCAAGCTACAATCTAAAAAAAAAATCAGTCAAAAAGAGTGAAAATTGGGCATTCCAGGTCCTAATAACCAAGAAGTGGTACGATTTAGGCAACCTTACCCTATGTATTCCAGTAGAAGGGTAGGTCTAGGTAGCCTATATCTAAGATAATAGCGTATAAAGGCCTATATCATGGGATACCAGAAATCTGTACCTACGCACTATTCTCAAATTAGAGACAAAAATTAAATAACGGCTTGGTAAAGAAATGTATTATATACGTGAATATCTAATTATCATCATATTTACATAAGTTAATGGCATATTGCCAGTAAATTTAACCACCTATATCATCATTCATCACATTGGACGATAGGTTGAGGGAACTAGAGTGAACTATGTATTACTAAAACGCTTGAAATACGCATTCCACAACAATAATTGTTCATTTTTTACTAGCTCAGCAATATTTTCTAAGCTATTGTAACGCAATTTAATTATATCAGCGCTTATATCTTGAACAATAATTTCAGATGAATAAAAAGAGTTATTTGACGATTGCGCAACATTGCCGGAGTTCTTTAAATCTGACGCCATATGGATATAATTCAGAGGAATTGTAGAATTTTTACTGCTGACGAATCCAGTAACTTCTTCAAAAAGTTTCAAAGTTATATCAATGGAACCTAATTATGTAATAATGTTAAAATATCCATTAGAAAAGTAAATTTTTTGTAATTAGGGTTATAATACAAGAAAAAATTTACTTTTTTCGAAATTCGATCCTGCTAGTGCATCGACGATGCTGGGAAATGCGACAACGAATACTCCTTTTTCTGGAAATCGATCTTTGATAAGAGATTTGATCAAAAGCAACGTATTTTTACCGGAAATAGGATAAATGGTTAATAAATCAACAAATTTGAATCTTCGACGACACTGCTCGAACAATACGTCTCCATCTTCTGATAATTTACTGAAATCAGTTTTTAAATTTTTATTTCATGTATGTAGTTAATTAAGTATATTTCGAATTTCAACTTTCAAAGTCAATTAGGTAAAATTTTAATTTTTTTTTCTCATCTTTGGCCAAAATTTGATTTTTAAAAAGTCATGGCTGCGGTGATAATCAAATCAACTGTATTTGTACCAGGTTAGTAGGTATAAGGATGAATAATTTACCTATCATCTATCAAAAGAAAGTTATGTTTTCTAGAAATTTCAACAAGTCGTATCAACTGCAATTCCTCAGCTTTTTCAAATACGTGCCAACATATACTGAGCATGCAGATATATGGACCAATAAGTTCAGCAACTTGTGAGGTAATTTCCACACTAGGGCTGATAAATTCCACACATAAATTACTCTTTTTTGCTGACATTAATTTCAATAATTTTTTACTGATTTGGGATTTGCACGAGTCAATTCGTTTTTCATATTGTATTGATTTTCTCCTGCCTGAAAAAATTCATGAATATTTTTAATTTAAAAAAAAAATTGAAAAAAGTCTAATAATAATGCTGTGTACGTACTCAAATATGTATTTGTTATGACATCGCCATTTGGAGAGCATTTAAATTCGGAAAACCCTTTCATAGAACTATCATATTGATTTTCTGCTATGAGTTTTTCATCAAATAATATTTGAAGGAACTGAAATTTAAAAAAAAAACAGATTGCTTGGTAAAAAGACGAATCCATGGTACAGTATGATCAATTACTAATGCAAGAAAAATTCTACTTTTTTTTTACCTGGGACATTGTCATCAATGAGTGAAGTTTGTATCCCAATTTTTCAAGATTTTCATCTCCTCCTTGCTCCAAATTGATTATACTATAAATATCTTTAACCTTCATTCCAGTATTTTCAATATCCTGAAACAAACCAAATTTCGAATACACTATATTAGACCTATATTCGGAATTCAAAACCTTTTTCAACCTTAATCAACGAATATCTACTTTAATGACTCCTAAAATACTTCTACCACTGGCCACCACTTCTTCAACCAAAATACAATATTCATTTTTTAGAATTCTGCCATGAATTCGCTGATCAGTTGAATGACGCGAAGGCTCTTTATTCCACATTATCAATGGTTTATGTACTTTAGAAGCTAAAAGAACGCCGAAAGGTAATCCGCCATAGGTGACTCCGCATACTGCAGAATAATTTAAATTTGCTTCAACGCAAAATTTACTCGCATGCTCACATATTTTATCCTACAGCACCAAAAACAGAAAAACAAATAAGTAAACACATTGTCGATAGACGATATAGTCAAACGGGAGAAATAGGTACTTTCCTGCGTGCAGTTCTCAGAAAGATTGGGTATCATAGCCGACGAGAATTTTTGGGGTAAAATGTGGGTTGGCAGCGCTAAGCTACTACATCAAAACACATTTTGATTACGAATATTTTCGCCAGCTATGCCCGATATTTCTAGGGACCTTGTAGGTAGGTACGTAGGTAGAGGTACTTCTACTTACCATCAATGATGGGTATCCATAAACAAGTAACAAATCAAACCACGCATTCACTTCACAACCAGAAGGAGAATAAAATTTACCGAATTTGAGAACACCGGCATTGAATAATTCAACAGCTAATTCTCTCACTATCAGTTCCGAAACCATGATTTTTGTTGCAAATAAAATTATGTGAATCGAAATAAGGAAATTTTTAGCTGAAAAATGCTGTTGTATACCGCCTAACACCCATTAATACAATATCAAATCAGTTATATAATAATATGATTGAGTCGCTTACTCACGTGTACTAACTTTATTTTATCCGTTTCATAATTGGATGTAATCTATAACTTGGAATCAGAGATAGCATTAAGAAGGTTATCATTATTTCATAACACAAAAGTAGGAAGAAGCAATAACTTCTCAACCACCACTTGAATCATTCTGACAGTTACATCCATGATGGAAAGTATACCTACTACCTACCTACTCTGTTGTCGCAGTAGCAATTCCAGCACTGGATGCAGCCAGCCGCCAGGTATTCTCTGGAAAACTTTTTATATTAAAAATAGTCTAATCAGTGTCGATAAAAATGTGCTAATACATATACTATGTAATCAAGTACTCACTTATCTTAATTTCGTATGGATGACCTTTGTTCATTTAGAAAACACCTATATTCGTTTGAGTCGATGAGTCCACAAAGTTACCTATCTAATTAATGATTTTATCAGCTAAGTACATTATAAGTACTCTGTTACTTCAAAGAGATGTATTGTATCTCAACCTTCTTGGTTCACTTCTATAAATCATAAGAATAGTTTTTATTGGATCATCCAATAATGTCTACTTATCTCTATAGCACACATTTCTCAGGTAGGTATAAACTTATCTACATTCTACATACGTTAAATACAAACATAATATTTGAAATTTGAATTTTATATTCCTTTCCAAGTAGGTACCTATCATTAATAAAATGGATGAACAACAGAGTACAGAGTGACATTGTTTATTCAAACAATATGTCGGCTAAACTTTGCATCGAAATAGAAGTGAATGAGTTCAGATTAGTGAATAAATGAATCAATAAAACGTAAAATTAATCGAAAATTTAAATTTTAAAATTAAAATGCAGAAAACGAATAAAAATTTTAATAAAAATGGAAAAACAAACAAGCAAGGTCACAGGTGACCTGGCAACGGGTTCCCCTTAAAGTTGATACCATAAAACAAATTTTAAAATGCCTTTTCATTAATTACGACTACGAGTACTACTTTTTAAAAAAACGATGAAATGTGAAATTGTCAAATGAAAATATTGAAAATGGTATTTCAAAAAAAAAATAAAAATAAAGTTATTACTTTATTAGGTATGTACAGGGGTTGAAACTGTTAAAAACCCTAAAACCAAAAATGAAGGAAAAACCAAATATAAATCTGTTTTGTGCAAAACTCAAAACCAAAAATAAAAAATATTTGGTCAAAACAGTTAACCAAAAAACCAAATATAAAATGAGAAACAGTTGTGAACCAAAACTCAAAACCAGAAATAATCCTTGCTGGTTTTTGGTTTTTTCTGTTTTTTTTTTTTTTTTGATTTTGCAGAATTGATTGATCATCAAAATGAAAAAATCCAAGTTTTGTTTTTTAAAAAATTTTAATATTTTTTTCGTCAGCATTAATTTGAAAATAAATGTGAATTTGATGTTGTTTTCATTTGCAGGTAGGTACCTATCGATCGTGAAAATTTATTTATTGTTATTGATCATTAAAATGAAAAAAATTGAACTGTCTTCTGTTTTTGTTTTTTCTTTGTATGTTGATAAAAGAAAAGTAAAGTATTTCAATGCTAATACCTACTTTTACTTTTCAAAAAAAAAAAAAAAAAACATGATGTTGTCCCAGTTCACCTCAGATGCAGTTAAAGTTGGCCAAAAGAAATAATGATATAGGTAAAAATACAATGGTTGTCCGACCCGACCTCACTTCATTTTCAGGATGATTCAGACAAATTTCATTTTTGAAAAAATTAATATTAAATAGCTCATAAGCTCAAAAACTACATAAGTTGAAAAGTAAAGTAAGAGCCAAAAAATGTTGATTTGAAATTTGAAAAACATTGGATTTCACCTCATTTGCCAGTATTAAGTGTACTTACGTAATGTTTTGCGTGTTTCTTAGTAGAATAGAAACGAATACAATTAGTCAATTATATACTAAACTTCCCAGAATCCAGCAGCATAATGCCTTAATTGGTAAAAAAAAAAAAAAAAAAAAACTGAAAACTGAAACCAAAAACTTGAAAAACCAATTACAAGTATGGAAAACTGAAAACCAAAAACCCAAAAACCAAATATAAAAATTGAACAAAACCAAAAAACCAATAACCAAAAGGTAAAAACTGAAACCAAACAAAAAACCAAAAATCAATTTTCAATCAGTTTCAACCCCTGGGTATGTAGTGTACGTACTACGTAGGTACTCTACTTAATAATAATTTCATTTGGGAATTAAAAATTAAAATTAATCGCAGTTCATACTTGTATTGTCTCATTTCCGACTTCACCAATAGAAGCTCTTAATTTACATGAAAAATAATTCTATTTACGCGACACCAGACAGCGCTAGTCTACGTTACTGAAAACCTGATGAGCCGTAGCGATTCTAATAGGGTTTCCCGAGGCGGGGCTCGGGGAACCCTAAAAACGCTCGGAGCGCAGCGCTCCGCTGGAAGAGGCTGGAAGTGCAGTCAGTGCTACCAGTTTGGAATAGGTAATGAGAAAGGGAAAAACTGGAAAAACTGAGAGAAAATGGAGGAAATAGGAATGGATCCTTTGGAAAAATGAAAAGCGATAATGTAAACTGAACGTGTGTATGAAACGCGCAGAAGAGAGGCGTATATTTCAGCAACTGCGATGTAAAAATAACACTAATTTTTAAGCTAATTTAATTGAATAATTTCTCGTCGTATTTCAAATTTTCGCGAGTTGTGGTCTTTCATTTTCATTCTTCCAAGTTCATTGATCTATTCGCAGTTTCGTCTGGTTCATTCAACGATGTGACTAATATAATCTTATCATTATCAGCGGTGATGGCTGCTGAGCTGTATACTTGAAAATGGCTTTTGAACATAAAAGAAATCCATTTTCTATCTAAATTATCAGCTACATTACAAAAAAAAATGTCTGGTTCCGGCGGAGAAAGGAAAAAACGCGTTTTGGTCCCTGGCGGTGGCAGAGGCTGGGAAGAAGCTGGAGGAGAATTCTATCAAGAAAGCTATCCTGGCGCAGAACTGGATTTAGAAGTAATGCAAAATGATCCTCATCGGATTTCCACTCTGCTTCCGAGCAAGAAAACAAGAACAGGTATATTTAGCTAGGTACCTATCATTGTATATCTCAATTTATAATCAACGACTCTAGTATTAATTGCTTTCCTTTGTACGTACAGGGACCATTGTAAAGGATCAGAAATTGACTACTCTTCGTCATCGCACAACACTCAGATCTCATTATCAAGCTACGGTTGTTCCTAATAACGATACCTATACAAATATCATTACTGCCAGATCTTTCAGGTATATGAATTTTCATTGGTAATATGACGACAACAACAACCTACCTATTAGATTCATATTTCTTAACTTGTATAATTTTTTTCTTCACAGAAAACTTATCCAACGAAAAATTACTCTGGGAAGAAATCATGAGAATAAAAGCTATGCCGGTAAACATGGCTCAAAAGAAAGAAATGAAATCTAAATTATTAGTAAGTAAACTCTCCCCTTCATTCAAAATGAAACGAAAAATCAATAATCACGAATCCTTTTTCTGTCCACAGAGTCGAGATACGCTCCGGTTGCAAGGATTCAAGCAATTCAAATGGAAAAAGAAACAGTCGTGGATGCAGTTGAAAGTACGTTTGAAAGAAACCAGCGAAAAATTAACACTGTGGCGTAACAGTTTGAAAAAAATCGAAGGCTACTATGGTACAGGCGTCGTATCATTTTTTTTATTCGTAAAATGGATGATATTTTTAAATTTAGTGTTATCTTCGATAGTGCTGATATTTGTGATTTTGCCCAACATCTACGTAACAAATTTCACCCCATTTAACGATTGTACGTTGGTGGACAACACTTCGTTGTATTTTTCTAACGAAACAGCCGAAGCTGTCAATGTTCTAAACGACGTTTCCGTCTTGCTGAACGTAATTTTCCATTCGAAATGGATGATCACTTCTCCTCTGTATTACGCCTACTACATACAAAGATTGTGATTTAGACTTGTACTATCTGAAAATACCGCTTCCTTTAGCGTATATTCTAGCGATGGTCATGTGTTTCGTATACAGTTTCATATCGGTTTTGAAAAACGCCGCCGATGGTTTCAAGCACAAATTACTCGAAAGTCAAGGCCAGTTCTACGTCTATTGCAACGTCGTGTTTTCCGGTTGGGATTTCTGTATTCAAAACGAACGATCAGCCAGAGTGAAACATAAAGCCATATACAACGAGATTGTCGGACGATTGAACGTCGAAAAACGCAAAGAACAGTTCAAAAATCTCTCTAAACAAGATTGGTGCAAATTATTCTTCATTCGGAGTATCATAAACGTGATCATTATATCACTTCTGGCCATCGCCGGTTTGGTAATATTTTTGGCATTCAAGTCTTCCAACGAGCAGAATTTTATTTGAATCTTGGTGATTTTTTTTTTTTTTTGCTACTAAAGTTACTCATTTTGAGAAAAATTTGAGTACAATCCCTGTTCACATTTAAGATCTCTAAGAAAAATTGAAGTTATCCCGCCAATTTTGAAAAACTGAACAGAACCACCAACTTTTCAAAATTTCTGATACTGTTGTGCTCCGGTGAAAATGTAAAATGAAAGATACTTAATGGCAGTTTTTTCGTCGAGGGGCATTAAATTTTGTTCGGAGCTCTCTTGCAGTTTTTTGGTTTCAATTTTTGGAATACATATTTTGGACAAAAGACGAGCAAGCGTGGACATGGGTCATTGATTGTTTAAGCCGTTGTCGAATGAAATGAGCCGATATTCAAAAGTAATTTTTTATTCTTCTGAAACAAACGTGAAAAGTAACACACTTATAAAATTAAAATACCCATTTACTAACGAAAAAAAAGTAGTAAATGATAGAAGAATAAACAGGCGACGAGCCTAAAATACCAAAAAACTACACCATCTTGTACAACAGTTTAATAACGAATGAATATAACAATTACATCGAGTACATCCAGTACAAATTAATTACCATATAAGGTAATAAAAACGAAGGAAGTTGAAAATGCCGGTATCACAGATACCAACATTAAGAATTGAAACGCTCGGAGTTTGCTAAAAATCACAGTAAATAAATTGAAATAAACAACACGCTCCCTCAAACTCCGATATTTAAAAACAGATAAAACAATGACTAAGATTTAAAAATGATTAAACGAACAGAATAATTAAAACAAACACGTTCGATTTTCGATTAAAACAATACAAACGATACAATAAGAAATGCATGAATAAGATCGATTAAAAATAAAATAAAACGACAAGGTACACAGTATGTATGAATAAAAATATCAATACAATCCAATCAAGTTTCTAAACTTATTCAACAACGTAAAATCTAGCGATTTAGTAAACATATCAGCTACTTGTTCTTTAGTAGAACGATAAACAATTCGTAACTGATTACTATGAACTAATTCTTTTACAAAATAATACTTCACATTGATATGTTTACTTCGTTTTGACGAATTAGTGATATCATTAACTAAATTAATACTACTCAAATTATCCTCATAAATAATCGGATCAACGACTTCAATATCAAGACTATCTAAAATTTTCTTCAACCATAAAAACTCAGCAGATGCTTCTGCTAACAAAACGAATTCGGATTCTGTTGAAGACAGAGTGACTAGACTTTGCTTTCGGCTACACCAAGAGACCAAACTGTTAAAAACCATGAAACAATACCCAGAAGTAGATTTTCCTTGAAAATCATTAGCCCAATCGGCATCAGCGAATCCAACAATAGGCTTAGAATTAAGAACAGATTCGAAATGTAACTTACAGTTAACAGTTGACCTCAAGTACTTCAATACTCTCAACAGATGTTTAAAATGGGTATCGCCTGCTTTATCTTGAAATCTACTGAGATAGCTAACTGCAAAGCAGATGTCCGGTCTTGTCCCTAACATCACGAACATAAGACAACCGAGCAGCTGTTTATACGGAAATCTAGTCAGTTCTTTCTTATCAGTGACCGGACACAAACTCAATCCTTTATCCATAGGCGTTTTTTCCGAAGTGTCTGTGATTCGAAATCTTTCACATACTCTTAGAATTAAATTAGACTGACAAAAATCTACCCGTTTATTATCACGATCAAAAGAGATTTGAACTCCGAGAAAGTTTTGAATATCACCACTGTTGGACATCTTGAATCGGCTAGAAAGTTTCTCACAAATACTTTTCAAAAGATCACAGGAACTACTCACAACAACGATATCATCTACGTATACGAGAACATAAATTACCATATTTCCAACTTTCAAAAAATACAAACAGCTATCACCTTTAGATTGAACAAATCCCAAACTTTTCAAAAATGAATCAAGACACTCGTTCCACACTTTAGGAGCTTGCCGCAAACCGTACAACGCCTTTTTCAATTTGATAACAAAATCTCCAATACCAAGATCAATTTTCACACCATCAGGAATTTCCATAAAAACATCTTCGATAAGTTCACCATAAAGAAACGCTCCTCTCACATCCATCTGCCTTACAAACCAGCCTTTCTCAGCAGCTACAGCCATCAAAGTCCGAAAAGTTGCCAATTTAGCCACAGGTGAATAAACTTCACTGAACTCACTCTCCTCTTGTTCAAAACCCCTAGCCACTAGACGAGCCTTGAAACAATTAGCACTCTTTTTCCGAAACACCCACCTTGAGGAGATAACAGTAGCATTAGCAGGTCTTTTTACAAACGAAAACACTTCTTGCTCGTTAATATTATCAATTTCATCTTGCATAGCTCGCTTCCACGAATTCCAATCAGCTGATTTCCTCGCCTCACTCACGTTCACCGGAATATCACTTAAAATTTTTTCAATACTATAAACACAGTTAACAGGTACATTTTCAATCTGATCCAAATTCACCATATCAAAACGATCACTTTCTTTCTCATTAGGAACCATGGCCAAATTCTCATCAAAAACAACATCACGAGATAACGAAATTTTACCAGTTTCTTCATTCAACATCCGAAAACCACCAGGAGCATAGCCAACGAATCTCAATTTTTCACTTTTAGCATCAAACTTCAAATCAACTTTGTTCTTCAAAACATAACTATAGCAACCAAACGGATGCAAATTATCATAGTTGACTTTTCCATTGAACCAAACTTGAGCTGGAATAATATCACCAACAGTAGGCGAACGATTAATCGAATATGCCGCATAAAATATAGCCTCCGTCCAATAGGTGGCACTAATACCACTTTCCAACAAAGCTGTTCTAGCTCTCTCGATCAACGTTCTGTTCAATCTCTCCGCCCTACCGTTCTGCTGTGGCCTGTAAGGTATTGAATTCTGAATATCTATACCATGACTAGAACAAAAATTTATCATCTCATTACTATCATATTCTCCACCATTATCACACCTTAAGGCACAGATTTCCGAATCAAAACGATTAGTAACCAACGATCTATACTCCTTAAATTTCTGAAAAACATCAGACTTCCGAGAAATGGCATAAACGTAAACAAAATGACTAAAATCATCAAGAAAGGTAACAAAGTAAGTTTTTAAATCATGAGAGACAGGTGTAATCGGACCAACGACATCCGAATGAACAAGTTCCAAACACCTCGTAGCTCTCTTATTATTCTCAGAAAAAGATAACATCCGCTGTTTACCATACATACACGGTTCACAAAGTTCAACACCAGAAACATTACTCAAACCTTTAATCAACTCCATTTTACCCAATTTCATCAAATCACCGAAATTCAAATGACACAATCTCCGATGCCATAAATCCGTTACTTCACTTCTACTTTTACTAACAGCACCAACAAACATTGAATCAGAATTACAACGAACTACTTCGAATCGTATCTCATACAAATTACCCTTCCTTTGAACATTCGCCACCACCTTCCCAGTAGTCTTCTCATACATAAAAGCACCAGTATCAGTAAACGTAATCAATAAACCCCTATCAGAAATAGCACCAACAGACAAAAGATTTTGATCCAACTCTTTAGAATAATAAACGTTTTTAATCATACCAAAACGACCATCTTCACAACGACAACGAATATTCCCTAATTTAGTAGCCTTTAACGTTCCTTGATTTGCTACTCTGAACAACACAGGAGTTTTCAATTCAATAAAATTTTCAAAATAGACATCCGTATTTACAATATGATCGTTACTGCCAGAATCTAGCTTGAAATATAAGTAACGATCATCATCTTTTCTAATCTCATTAACAGAATTAACACAACTTGAATTCAAATCACTCCTACTCAAAGTAAACACAACCATATTCGCATTACGATCAGTATTCTGACCATTATCAGAACCATTGTTTCCACCATTAAAATTACCACTATTATTACTACGATTTCTCTGATTATTACCACTATTATTATTAGCAGGATTAGAATAACATCTATTAGCAGTATGCCCTATTCTATTACACACATAACAACGAATATTGACACGATTAAAATTACCATTGTTGTTATTATTATTAAAATTGTTACCAAAACGACTCTGCTGATTATTAAAACCATTACCATTACTACGTTGATTTGACTGCCAGTTATTACTTCGAGAATTACAACGTTTTGCGATGTGTCCGTTCTTTCCACATTTAAAACAACGTACAGGCTGCTTGGGCTGAGACTGACCCTTCGGCTCCACGGACATAGCAACTTTAGGGCGAATTTCATCTTTCTGACTAGATGACGAACCAGGTAACGAAGTGACTACATTATCTGTACTATTTTTCTTCACATGACGTTCATAAAACCCTCTAACTTGCGCTGATACTTCGTCCCATTTGAGCGGTGAGGTAGATAATTCTAATGTTGTTCTGATGAGCGAGAACGCAGGCGGCAACGAACGCAAATACGACAGGATGTTCTGTTTTTCATCTAAGGGATCGCCCAAATCCCTCAACGTGGCACATTTCGAGCGATAGGACAATGTATATTCGTCGACCGTTTCAGAACCGTTTACTTGGAAACTCATAACTTTTAATTCTTCTCGGACGTCGGCGCGGCGTAGGTCAGCAGACCGGCGAAAGTTCGAAGAGATAGCATCCCACATTTCTTTAGCATGGGTACAGGCTCGAATTACTTGTAGGTATGGCCTCGACACGTGGCGAACTATAATATCCATACATTCGTGATCTTTACTAACCCATTCGTCTGTCTGATTTCTGGCCGCAGGGATACCATCCATAATCATACTTAACAGCTTCTTACGACGCAAATAGCTCTTCATGCGGAAAGACCAAGATTCATAATCATCCCCATCGAACTGAGGTATACCTGAGACATGTGTCTCCTCCATAATACAACCAAACTAGTAGCGAAATAAAAACGAACGAAAAAATAAACCAGCTGACCGGCAGACTGGAAACAGCAAAATACTACGACGCAAAAACAGTACCAAAAACAATAAAAACGAGCTCACTGGGCTCCATAACCTGATAGAAGAATAAACAGGCGACGAGCCTAAAATACCAAAAAACTACACCATCTTGTACAACAGTTTAATAACGAATGAATATAACAATTACATCGAGTACATCCAGTACAAATTAATTACCATATAAGGTAATAAAAACGAAGGAAGTTGAAAATGCCGGTATCACAGATACCAACATTAAGAATTGAAACGCTCGGAGTTTGCTAAAAATCACAGTAAATAAATTGAAATAAACAACAGTAAAGACTGTAAATAGTAATCAAAATTAAATTTGAAACGAAATATCCCAACTGTACTATGGAACTGATATGTAATTCCTTTCAAAACGATTATTATTAATCCAATTAATTTGTGCTTGAAGTTGAAAAAACAATGATTGTATCAATTTTTTTTTTAAATTCATGTTTAAAACATCGTGAAGCTGAAGACTGACTAGATTAGATCTAAAATAAATATAAATTAGAAGAATGCATGATTGCTGAGGAGTGTTTTTGGCCATATTCAAAACGAAAAACAAAATTTTTGAGATCCAAATGGCACGAAAAATAATTTAAATTTTTTAAAATAGAAACGCATAAAAACAAAGTACGCGTTTTTACATAACACAATAGCTTATCTAAAATGCTACACTGCTATACGCATAAAACACAACAAAAACAAGAGAAAAAACAAACATCTGACTTAGAAAACATATGACCAGATAAAATTATACTCCAATTTAACTAATTATATGATATTAATTATCTGATATAATTATTGGTTTGTACGATATGTTCTGTATCATGTACACTGCAGATAATGTCCCATAAATCTAATTAGTAAATTGCTGATTCGCTGACCAAACACTTTGTGATGACTTGATTAAATTCACAAAAGCGTCGTCGGCATTACATAGCTAAGAAGAAACAGCAGTTGAAGTCAGCTGACGATAATTTTCCAACAACTGAGTTTCGGTAAGAGCAGTGGAAAATAAAGGAGTCTGTGTAGCAGTAGTTGTATTCGAAGCAGCCGTTGCAGTCAATGTAAATGCTGATGGTTGAGCTGATATGTATATGGTATCAGAACACGCTGTTTGTTGTAGGATATTGGGTGATGATAATATAGCAACCGAGTTGATAGTCGTCAAATTATTTTCTTCCAGCTGAAATTATTACACGAAATTAATCGGACATGTTTGATGATTTGAAATGAAGATTTTGAAGGTTTCAAAGTTGAAAAAATTCACGTACTTGGGAAGTGGTGGTGATTGTGGATTCTGCAGCGCTTACTTGAGGATTCACGCGAACTCTGTGCCTAACTTTATGACTATTTAGGAATTCTTTTTTAACGAAACCTTTTTTACAGATTTCACATTGGAATGGTAGTGCTTCGTTATCGTCGGTGCCATGGTTAGCTTGATGCATCAAGAAATAATGTTTCACGATGAATGATTTACCTATAAAAATATCAAAATCAACGTGTTTAACTGTTTAGTTTTCACTTCATCAGCCCATGCAAGCGAACAGGTCATGAAAACGTACCACAAATTTCGCATTCGTAAGGACCAGTTATGCCATGCGTTTTTCGATGCTTGTGCAGATTATCTTTACGACTGAACGTTTTACCGCAAATATTACAGGAATGTGTTTTTTCTCCGGTGTGAGCTAACGTATGTCTGAACAAATGCTCTTTACGACTGAAAGATTTACCACAACTGCCGCAAACATAAGGTCTTTCACCTAAACAGAAAGTTCGATTAATGTTCAACTTCTTTTAATCGCATTTTACAATAATTGAGATCTAATGACACAAACAGTAGTGCCCGTTGGCTTTCATTTCCAAGTGGAAAGAGCTAGAGAGACGAATGAAGAGGCGTTGAGTAGCAAAAAATAAGGGCATTCAAAAACAACCTTGAAAATTTTAGGCCCATGCGCAGGGTGTCCACAAATTGAAAACTGGTTTGGTCGAAAAATTTAAACTGGTTTTTATTGGCGCAATGTATTCTACACACTAAGGCGACAAAATCGTGATATAAATTTTTTGAAACCGGTTCATTGATTTGCAAACAGTTGACAATGAATACCCAAAAAATTGTAGATAGAGAAGAAAGCTTGAAACAAAAGTTGTAAAGCGTGAAAAATTACACAATTTTGTCTTATCACATTTTGAAACCGGTTCATTGGTTCGCATTTAGCAACCGGTTTTTGACAATCACCTAAAAGTTGAAGATAGAGAAAAAAGCTTGAAACAAAAGTTGTAGAGCATGAAAAATTGAACCATTTCCGCTGATCGGACTTTGAAACCGGTTCATTAATTTGCAACCAGTTATCAAAAAATACCCAAAAATTGGAGATCAAGAAAAAAGCTTGAAACAAAAGTTGTTGGGCATGAGAAATTACACAATTCAATTGAATCAGATTTTGAAACCGGTTCATTGGTTTGCATTTAGCAACCACTTTTTAACAATCCCCTAAAAATTGAAGATTGAGAAAAAAGCTTGAAACAAAAGTTGTTGAGAGTGAAAAATGACAATTCTGTGTATCACTTTTTGAAACCGGTTCATTGGTTCTCATTTAGAACCAGTTTTTTTCAATCAACTGAGAATTGAAGACAGAAAAAAAACTTGAAACAAAAGTTGTAGAGTGTGAAAAATTGAATTTTTCCACCAATCAAATTTTGAAACTGGTTAATTAATTCGCACCGTAGCCAGTTTTTGAAAATTACCCCAAAAACTGCAGATAGTGAAAAAATGCTTGAAAGAAAAGTTGTAGAGTGTGAAAAATGAAACTTTTTCAGTTAATCAGATTTTGAAACCAGTTGATAATCAATTCGCAACCAGTTATTGAAAATTATCCAATAATTGCAGAATGCAGATAGTGAAATAAGGTTGAAATAAAAGTTGTAGAGTGTGAAAAATAACACAATTCTGTGTAATCACATTTTGAAACCGGTTCATTGGCTCTCATTTAAAACCATGTTTTTGACAATCGCCTAAAAATTGGAGATGGAGAAAAAAGTTTGAAACATACGTTGTAGAGTGTGAAAAATTCAACTTTTTTCGTGAATCAGATTTTGAACCCGGTTAATTAATTCACAGCAAACCATCAACAATTACCTGGTTGAAAATTGACAAGCCATTTTCAAAATCCAATCAGCAGAAATGGTTCAATTTTTCACTTTCTAAAACTGTTTTCAAGCTTTTTTCTCCAGCTTCAATTTTCTTGTCAAAAACTGGTTGCTAAATGCGAACCAACGAACTGGTTTCAAAATGTGACTGACTAGAATTGACTGTGTAATTTTTCATGCCCCACAACTTTTTTCTCAATCTCTAATTTTTAGGTATTTTTTGATAACTGGTTGCAAATTAATGAACCGGTTTCAAAATCCGATCAGCGAAAATGTTTTAATTTTTCACGCTGTACAACTTTTGTTTCAAGCTTTTTTCTCTATCTCCAACTCTAAGGTGATTGTCGAAAACTGGTTGCTAATTGCGAACCAATGAACCGGTTTCAAAATGTGATTAGACAGAATTGCCCCTTCCTTTCCCTTTTCTCTCTCAGAACTCGTTTTTTCAAGGTTGACCCCAAGTCCCTTTCCTTACAAGTTACTAAGCAAAATGAATAGGTAATTAAAAAGAGAAATACTTGGCTGAGAAGTATTATTTTGATGATAAATAAAATGCTTAGCAAATTGAGAATATTCGGCTGAGAAATTAAATTTCAAACTTATGATTGTTCAAATTAATGCTTTTTTGAGTTTCAATTTTTCATCCTTAAACTAAAAAATTTTTAATTCAAAATGTTTTATAACATATCTACACATTGTAAGGAAGATTTTTTTTTTTTTAAAATGAGCAAAATCGGTTCAGTTTTCATAAATTTAGAGGAGGGGGCCCAAAAATTGGGTTTTGGACCATATCTCCCTCTGTATGGGACCAAATCGGTTCTAATTTCGGGATTCGATTCAAAATGCAATTTGGAATAAAGCATATTTTCAAAATTTTTTTAAATTGATTTTTTAGGGCATTTTCCCTAAATTTGGGGCCCTAAAAATCAAAATTTGCCCTTCGCTATATTTTTCGTATCTGTCAAGTACTCGTCTAGAGCTTTCTATTTTAACTAACTAATCCACCTTAATTTTTCTTTGTTTCAGGTGAGTACAATTCGCGAATTCACGAATCGCTTGGATCGCTGTTGTTATTGTCTGAAAAGGGGGTACTGGAGACTATTGACCAATCAGATTACAATTCACAACGCAAAAATTGAAAATTTAGTGGCCAACAATTTTTTTTCTTTACTCAAAGACATCAAACGACTCTTTTGCTGATATACAATTTTCTCATTTTTGTTTAAAATACGTCTGCAAATGAGTTCTGGTGTCATGAATTTTTCAATTACTCAAATCCGAATCATGCAGTTGCAAATTTGAGTTGAAAAATATTCCACAATATAAAAAATGTCTTATCACAATTTTGCACAGTTCCCCCTTTTCAGCATTTACGCAAAAATCCGCCAGATGTCAGCCACTTAGTGTGAATTCGCGAATAAATGATAAGCTCTGTTCTATTCGCTGCTCCGAGCAACTCCGAGTTGCTTCGAGCAGCAATACTGTGTTCTATTGGCACATTTTTACTCGGAGTAATCCGTCTAATCGTTCTTTTCGCAAGGAGTAGAGTCAAAAGAGCTGCTCTAGAGCAGGTTTTTCTACACCTGCTGAAAAGGAAGTGCAGAAGGAGTAGAGTAAAAAGAGCAGACTTTTTAAGGCGACATTTTTTTTTTTTACAATCAGTATTCCGACATTCCGTTTTACGAGTGTTTATTTTCTTTTTTTTGTTGAAATTTAGTTGTTTTACAAGGTGTTCTTGGATTTGTGTTCTTTTCGAAGACTCATTTCCCCTACTCTCTCTACTCTTTTATCGGTTCCGGAGAAAATCACGAGAGTACACAGAGCTACTCGGAGTAGCGAATAGAACAGAGCTATAGAATATGAACTCGCGTATGAGAATAAGTAAGTAATTTTATAATCCTTACGAGAAAATTTACATAAGTCATTTCCACACTGAGACCTTTCATTTTCAATGGCAAATAAAAAAAAAAAAAAATTTAAAATCACGGAATTTGAAAATCAGCTGAAATAATTGTCCGTCTGGTTTGAATTGAGGTGATTTGATTTTCCGAATACGAATTTGGAAACAGTAGATGAAGTTTTTGAGTTTTCAAACGATTTTGATTTTTAATGAATTCTTAAGAAGCCAAACTTGGGTAAAAAATGAAAAAAAAAATGAAAATCTTACCAAGTAGACCAAAAAAACTGAAATGTGGAGTGTGCCCGGTTTTCAACCCTCTAAATCGATTGGAAACTGTTTCGAACCATTTTGAGTGGTAGTTCCTGAGAAACAACCGTAGCAGATTTTCGAAAATTGAAAGTTCCACAACATTTTACCCGTTGTTGAAATGAAATTAACTTGCTCTAGTACCCCATTTTCAATATGCTGATTCAATTGTAGGTGGTTTCAGGCTGTTCTGGAGGCTTTGGGTATATTTTGGAAATTTCAGATTTTCCAAAAAATGCTCTAAAAACCGTCCAAGTTAACTTCAGCGTCATTTTTTTTTCAAAATACAGGATATACTCATCTGACTATGACAGGTAGTGAAAGTAGTGAAAATGTAGTGATTTTAAAAATGGGTAGTGAGAGTCTTGAAAAAGTAGTGAATTCAGTCAAAAAGGTAGTAAAAAAAGATTGAAAAATTGATCGAAATTAAGAAATACTAATTTGTATACACATTTTTTCCAATTTCATTTTTTGAAAATTTTCCTGTGAAAAATTTGATTTTTTAAATTTTGTGTGTGTTAGTGAGGGGGGGGGGAGAGGAGTCGCGTGGATAGCATTCTGAAAATTCGGTTGAAGACAGGTAGTGAAAAAAGTAGTGATTTTTTTTCCAAAAAAAAAATCCGTTAGATACCATGATTTGTGGACGCCTGTGCATGGGCCTGAAATTTTCAAGGTTGCTTTTGAAAGCCCTTATTTTTCCCTACTCAACGCCGCTTCATTCATCCCTCTAGCTCTTCCCACTTTAAAAAAAAGCCACCGGGCACTACTTTTGTGTCATACTGCATACCAGAATGTAATTTTCGATGCTGAAAAAGATGCTCTTTCTTGCGAAACGGTTTCTCACAGACATCACATTTGTAAAACTGATCACTATTGGCTGCCTTTCTGGAGGGTTTCGTTGGTGTAAAAATGGAATTCACTGATTGTATAACAGAAGTAGCTGCGTTTTGCTGAGGTATATTCGATACACTTGAGGTAGCAGGCCTAACGATGGTATGGTTACATATTTCATTCGGATTGCTCAATATTTTACCACAGGTGCCACAGCTGTAAAAAAAAAAGAAAAAGTTTCAGTTTAGGCCTAGGCAACATTTCAACGAGACACAGTTGTGAGTTGATGTAGGAACCTTTTCAAATTATTAGAGTCATCTTTGGTGAGGTCGACCTGCATCACGACATCTTGTTGTGCTGTAGTATTGGAGGTGAGTCCTGTTTGCGTCGAAGCTACTATCGATACTGGTATGGATGCTTCGCTAAATGACACATTCCCAGAAGCTGAATTCGATTGAAGTATTTTGTTCACGTTGATATTTCCGTCTTCGTTTATTTCACACTGAAAATACGCTCAATTTAGCTTTAGCGATCGCTAAAGTTATGATCCATTCAATGTGACTGAGGTAAAAAAATTCACCTGTAAAGATTGAATAACGTTGGCGACTTCTTTTTGATGAACAACCGTATCACTATTGCCAGTAGGTATCGTAACGTTGTATCGTGTATTATTAGCATCGTTTACAACTGCCATTTCTGTCTGTAATTAATACCAACCAGGGAATTATTAAAATTTGGAAGTGTTTAAATATGTGCAATCAGTCATTCAAAAAATTATTTTATATACTTGTAAAGGTAACTTGAACTGCTGTATGCGAGATAAATCGTTATCAGGCATTACTTGCATAAGACTAGATAAATTTTCCACATTCACTGGGACGACCGACGATGGTACACCGTTTAATTTCAACGGTACCGAACATTGTAAAGGCATCTGTCGTGTTTCTTCACCGATTCTACTGGGCAACGTCATTAAAGCTATCACACGTTTATCTGCTTCATTATCGGTGGTGTTTTGAAACACATTAGTAACATTATTTGGAACTTGCACAGAGGAATGAACTTGGGTTTCGGGCTGCTGAACTGGACTTTTTTCCACTAAGGTGGCTTGTGGTTGAACATCTTTAACGTAAACTGGTAGCTGTAAAGTGACATTCATTTTTTATTCAATTTATCTTTTTTTTTATAATTTTTTTTTCTTCAAAATATGAAATCGTATCACTTGATGAAATCAGAATCAAGTATTAGGTACCTTGTCTGTTTCCTTGCCGGTACATTTCAAAGATAAACGGAAGCTCTGTAGCATTGATTCTGCTTTCAAACAAAGCTGTCGAAAATTATCGAATTCGTCTAGTTTATTGGCGCAATTATTGCAAATCATTTTCGGAAGAAGATCATTGTCCAGCACCTAAGCAACATAATGACAATATTCGATGTTTTATTCGAAATAAAATAGAAGAATATGGGGAAAAAGGTTGCAGATCAGCGAGCCACACCAACATGCATTATGCTGATGATAACAATCTAGGGAATTTCGAAATGCTCGATTCGCTTTAAATTTCTCAAAACTGAGCATATCTAATAATGAATATCACAGCAGGATTTTGAAAGTGTAGAAGTACATAGAATAGAAATGTATTAAATTGAAGAGGGGTCGTTATTATACAGAAAAGGAACCCCTACCTTTAGAGGGAGACATTTTTTTATCTTAGTGGGGAGTTGTCTTCGGCGTCCTTCTTCTTTATAAATGTGTATCTTAGTTCCTTCGGTTGAAGTGCAAAGGCGGCAAAGCTCATAGTAATTTACTCGTTTGTAACCGGACATAACGAATTATACGATTATAAATATTTAAAACACGTAATTTTTCTAATAAATTAAGTTATCAATCACATCCCACTACTTCACCCCACTCCGTCGATAGAAGGAAGAAGGAAAATTGTTTGTTTTGTTTGTTTTTTTTTGAGGGTTTTCGATGCTCGATTCTGATAGGTTGATTGATCAATAATTAGCGAGATCTAACGAGGATTTGAGATACCTTTTTGAATAATCTTTATTCGTGTACAGAGTAGTAGAGAGCGCTTCGAACGATTTGGGAAAATAAAATTAAACGAAATCAACGCGATTTTTGTTTTTGCACGCGGAATGCGTTCGTTCATGTCGTTCACTACATCATCCTGATTTTCAAACTGTTTTATAAACTTTAACTTTAATAATATAATTATTAATATTTTTCATTTTCGGAATTTTTCATCAAACATCTTCTCATCTTCATTCATCTACGACCTTAGCTTCCTTTATAGTGGCAATAAATAAGCTGGAAATGGACAATTTCTACAGAAATTAGAAAATCGTGGAATTTTTTCAAACTCATTTTTATGCAATTTTGAACATCTAAACTTGTAAAATATTACAGTTCTCATAAATTCTGATGATTATTCACTTTGATAAAATGAGTGGATTTTCTCCTGTTTTGATTGATTTCTCCATCTTGCATTTTGATGGTGTTTTTTTCAAAATAATTTTTCCATGATTTTGTTCTGAAGTCTGAATTTTGATGATGTTTTTCGCAAAGACCTTTTTCGCCTGAATTTTTGCCCAATTTTATCACCTTGAATTCTCTTAATTTTTTCATAAAAATTTTCTCTCGAGCTTGAGTGATTTTATTGCTTAAATAGTCGGGATTTCTCCTTATTTCAGTTCGATCGCTTTTTTTGAATTTTGTGATTTTTTTTTCTTCATCGATTTAGTGAGTTTTCTTTTGAATTTTTGTAGATTTTTCCCTATTCTGATGGGTATGATTTTTTTGAATTTTCGCAAGGTATCTTTTTTCAAGTTTTTCGATGATTTTCTTGGAATTTCCATTTTTTTTCTCTATTCAAATTTTGGTGAAGTTTCTCCAGTTTTGACAGACTTTTTTAACATTGAATTTTCACGAATCTATGGGTTTGTTCTAAATTGTGGTAGTTTTTTGCCCACATTTTGACTGCATTTTTTTTATTCTAACAGTTTTTTTGTTAGACATTTTTTGATAATTTTTCTCAACATTTTTTTGATTTAGTTCCGAATTTATACCTAAATTTAATTTTTGTGAGTTCTCTGTTCTGACAGGGGAACCCTCCCACATGATAATCTCCGATTTGAATGAAACTTGGACTGGTAGAAAGAGGACCTCAAAAAACCCCCATCCCCCAATTTTCAGCTGCTGAAGTTGATTTTTCGATTTTTGACGAGCGTTTGAAGTTTTGTGTACACAGGTAAAGTTGTTCTGTAAATTCGAAAAATGGCCGTTTCTCCCCACCGCATGAACTTCAGCAGCTGAAATTTTGGTCAAAGGGGTCTATGCTTGATACCTAATTGACTAATACTACCGCCGGCCGGATCTGGAATTATCATCAGAAATCGAATTTTTTGCTCAATTGCTGGTTTTTAAATGCCATTGAAAAATTTGAAAAATGAGTCAATTAAGCTCTTCTAATGAACTTCAAGGGCTCAAATTTTGGTCAAACAGTCTCTGCCGAATACCAAATCGACTCATGCCATCATTGGCCGGATCCGGCCATCCGTTCAGGAAACAAGATTTTTTACTGTTTTTTCCCATGTTATGAATGAATTCAAAAAATGGCCGTTTCTCCCCACCACATGAACTTCAGCAGCTGAAATTTTGGCCAAAGGGTCTCTGCTTGATACCTAATCGATAAGTACTACCGTCGGTCAAATCTGGAATTATCATAAGAAATCGAATTTTTTGATACATAACATGAGAAAAAGTATAAAAAATACACAAAACTTCACACGCTCGCCAAAAATAGAAAAATCAACTTCAGCAGCTGAAAATTTAGGGATGGGGGTTTTTTGAGGTCCTCTTTCCACCTGTCCAAGTTTCATTCAAATCGGAGATTATCATGTGGGAGGGTTCCCTTGTGAGTTCTTGAATGATTTTTGCTGAAGTGAGTTTTCGAGAGTTTTCAGTGTTCATCATTTCCATAATAATTTTGTTTCGAATTTTATTGATTCGTTTTTCTGCCTAAGTTTTTGTTCTTAACTTCGGCGACACCTTTTTTCTTGAATTTTCAAGATTTTAAATGAAATTTTCTCTTAATTAAGCCCCGAATTTTAGTATTTTTTCTGCTTAAATTTTTGTGGAATTTCCCTGTTTACAAATTTTTTGAGAGTTTTTTGGACTTGAAAAGTGATGGTTTTATTGAGAATTAATTTGAGGATTTCTCGATTTTTTTTTCCAAGTTTTATTCTGTTGAATTCTCATTGATTTTAAGTTTTGAGTTTGACAAAACTCTGTTTTTTGGTTCATTCTGAATTTCGCTCTTGAGTTTCATTCTTAGGGACTTATGATTTTGGTTTATTAAAAGAAGAACACAAAGAGGTTTTTCAACATTATTTTTCGAGTTTTTTTTTTCTCTCCAGATCTTGATCTTCGCTCTGATTCCTGTTTTGGTCAATTTCTCTCAATCTCAATAATTTTGTCGCCTTTTTTCCATTTTTTTTTGAATCGTGTCGTCAAGTTTTGACACTTTTGATTGAGGATTTTTTTTTCTTTTTGAAGCAAGGTACATTTTTTTGTATTCGAATTTTAAAAATGATTTTCTCAATTCACTTTTTTTGAAATGTTGACCTATTCTTTCGAGAAGGGAGGGAAGCTTCTTTCAAGATTTTGATGACTTTGTGTTTTCCCTTCCAGTTATGAAGGGACCTTCCTTCATAACTGATTTCCTCTCTCTTTGAACAATTTTTTTCAAGTTCGATTTTATGCTTTTCTGTTGAATTTGAATCCGCTTGAATTTTGTTAGAAATTTGTTGATGATTTTTCTCAAAATTTTTTTGATGTATTTCCGAATTTATACCTCATTTTAATTCTCGTGAGCTCTCTGTTCTGAATTCTTGCTGAACTGAATTTTCGAGTTTTTCATTTTCATGATTTCCACAATTTTTCGTTTTTCTGCCTACATTTTTTTTCTCAATTTCGGCGAGACCTTTTTCCTCGAATTTTCAAATTTTTTAATAGAATTGTCTCCTAATTTAGCCCCAAATTTTAGTAATTTTTCTGCTTAAATTTTTGTGGAATTTTTCTATTTACAGATTTTTTTTGACTTTGAAGCTTTGTATTTTATTTAGATTTTTTTCTCCAATTTTTCAACGATTTCCCCCGAAGTTTCGTGTTTTCTTTTGTCTAAATTTTTGTAAAGTTTTTGTTATTTTATCGTTAAATTTCGTGAGTTTTTTTTTCAATTCCTTCGATGTTTTTTCTTGAATTTTAGTGCTTTTTACCTTGATTTTTTCGGTGGAGTTTTTCTATGTACTTCTAATCGAATTTTTATTCTGAAATCCTCGTAATTTTTCTGAACTTTTCAAATTTTTTAGACAAAATTCTGTTTTTTGGTTCATTTTGAATTTCGCTCTGTTGAGTTTTATTCTTAGGGTAGGTACTTATGATTTTGATTTATTAAAAGAAGATCACAAAGAGGTTTTTCAACGTAGATATTTTTTAACTTTTTTGCTCTGCTTTTCTGTATTAGTCATTTTCTTTCAATTTCAATAATTTTGTCGCCTTTTTTCTATTTTGATTTGAATTGTGACAATTTTTGACAGTTTTGATGGAGATTTTTTTTCTGAAGCAAGGTACATCTTTTTGGTATTCGAATTTTTAAAATGATTTTCACAAATAACTTTTTTCCAAATATGGATTGCAATCTCCCCCCTCCCCCTCCGCGTTGCTTTTTCTCGTTGATTTTAATAAATTTCCCGTTCTAAAATATCTCTTCTAATTAATGGATTTTTTTTGTAAATTATTGTTTATTATTGCTCAACACTCGAATAATTTTTTTCTCATCAAATTCTCGCTCATGTCAACATTTCTGTTATTTTACAATCGGTTTTTTTGTGTTTGATTTTTCGAAATGATTTTGAATAAAAGATTAAATTTCGTTCTTCCCTGTCTTGGTAGATTTCCCCTTCTACTTTCAATTTTGCAATTTTTTTCAGTTCCTATTTTAACACATTTTTCGATTATGTTTCCGGAATCCAATATTTTTTTCGTGCTTTCTTTTTGCATTTCGATCTACGAGTAGCTTACTTTCGAAATATTGAATCTGTTTTGAGCATTTGCTGTTTTTTTTTCAAAAGTGGTTTTTATTCGGGTTTTGATGTTTTTTTTTCTGTGTTTTTTGAAAAAACTGCTATCGAAATTTTCATTAGGTTTTGTTTTTTTTTGTAATCTAAAATTGAATGTGATGTTTTTTGTTAGGTACCAATTTTTTTTGTTTACTTAAGTTACTTTTTTTTTGAGAAAAATTTGAGTACAATCCCTGGTTTTTTTTTGGTAATTTTTCTGCCTTTTCTCTACATTGAAACGTGTTTCTCGTGTTTTATATCTAGACTCTAACGAGTTCCATCTTCCAGTAAATTAATTTTTCGGATGGCAATTTCGCGTGATTCATTTATTAAAATCATTGAAAACCCTTCATAAATGTCGATGTCGCTTCGAAAACTGTAAAATTATAACCCAATAAGATTGAAAAGGAAGCGTACATCGGAAATTGTTCGTTTTCTTCGAAAAATCAATACTTTATTAAAAGTTGAACATAGTATGTAATAACGCAATATGACGTTAACCACGATCACGAATAGGTACACGTAAGCAACAAAAACGACACATTGTGGCGCAACATTTTTATTATATGCACAACATTACACATTGATGACAACTTGTTCAATACACTATAAGCAAATTAAAAAGCAAAGTACAAGTAACCCAAAAGTAAAACAATTCTCTTTGAATAAAAATAAAAAAACAAAAACAAATAATAATTTCAATTAAATTTATTTATATTGCGAAGAAATGAAGACTAAAAGAAGGAATGTGAGATACTAAAAAAAAAAAAAAAAAAAATACTTAATGAAACCCATCACCAAAAATAAAACTAAAAATAGCAACTAAACTAACATAATAGCAAGCATTCGAGGTAGGTAAACGGAAAACAATTAGTTAGGTAATAATTGTCATTCTTCGGCTTGTCCTAAATTATAAATGTTTTGGTTGATTTCTGTGATTTGTTGAACGAAGCTGTCATCATTGATGATGTTATTATAACACGTTAGTATGTTGATCAATCGCCCATCGTTGTATCCGAGCTGCATATTACACATAGATAATGCGTTTTCTTCACTTGGAGTTAAGTTCTGTGTGGAATTAATATTAAAATCAGATTAGCGTTTATAGGATGGAATTGGAAAACAGATTAATCGAATAATACCCACGTTAGTATTGTCGAACATGGAGAATGGTAGTTTTTCACGTTTAGTTACGTCACCGTCTTGATAGAAAATGGTGAATTTATCGACTCCGGCTTTGAATGGGAAATAAACTCCGGCTCTTAGGGTACCTTTAACCGTACGACTAACCAAGCATTTGAATTCGTAAACAAGATTTCTTCGTTCCGTAACATCGACTGGTGCTAAATAAGGTACACCCACGTAGATCAAATTTCCAATCAACTTGTTTACACCGTTTGGTCGCGTCTCTCTAATTTGCCAGTACACGTAGTCTTCGTTATCGAAATCGAAACTGTAGCAGTATTCTTTTCGACACGAATTTTCTTCCGATTGTAAGAACCAACCTGGACAGCAAAGGGAATAGGTTTTGTAACTCTTTATACAGTATGATCGAGTGATGAATCTTTAGAAGGTAATAATAATTTACCAGTATGAGGGTAATAGCAATCTTTCATGATGGTAATGGCACGTCCAATATGATACCCAGGATCTAGCAATAGAATTCCGAGACGACCGGCGATGTTGATTTTTAAAGCGACCAAAACGTGCTCTTTTTCCGAATCGTAAGGGTTAGGTAACTCCGAAGTGTAAGACGACACATCATCGACGCATTCTTCGCACGATGCCAAATACAATTTCTCAATCAAGCCCGGAAATCTGCCTTCCAATACGAACAATTCTTTCATTAATTCCAAACTTAGACCAACGCAAGTATGATGTTCGGATGTAATGGGCGGGCAATAGCTTCGGTAAAAATTCATCAAACATGGTTCTTCGCTTTTTTTGAACTCGTCGTAAAATCTGCATAAACATAAAGAACGACTATAATAGCGATCTTTCGAAACAAAGAGGAAGAATTTCGAGTATTATACGAACCTGATCAGATTCTCGATAGCATTATAGTTGTGAGCTTGCAGTATATGTTGTACGTTTAGTTCTATAACCTGAGCTAATTCTTCATATTCTTCGACAGATGTTAAAAATAAGGCCTCCTTAGGTCGACCCCATTTTGGTAGAGGTAACGGATGGCCTTTCGGCCACTCGCCCCCGACTTTAGTTAAATTCTGTATACATTCTTGGGCGGTTTTCAGTCAACTAGGCCATTCGCTGCCCCAGCGGCCAACCGTTGGTTGACATCCATGATCACTGCCATCCCTGCAGAGACTAATTTGTTCCACAGGGCATAACTGTTCCTCTCGTGATAAATTACTACCCTGATCTGAAAAAGAAAAAAATTGAAACGAACGATTAGCACCGATACGTTTTTATGACCTACTTCAGTTTACACGTATTGAAAAATTTCACTTCTCGATCGAGACACGTAGAGTAATAAATTAATAAATTATTTTTTATGTAGAAAACATCGACAAGACTACGAGAAATTATTTAAAAAAGTACACGACGAAGGAAAAAAATTCAAACACTTACCCATCCAAGGAATACCCAGTGATGAAGAGACTTTCTTTTCTTCGTGGAAGTAATGAAAACTGATCGACGATGAAATATGATTCAACTATGCTTTATGTGAACGTTACTTATATATATACACGTAAAATTATGACGTTACAGTCTTATCTCCCTACCACTCGAGAGGCGTTTTAATTACATATAAAGATAAGTCCAACCATTAAACAAATGCATGATTCGAAAACACAATTACGTTGAACGACACTTCATTCGATTACGATTTGAAAACTTAAGCATAATACTCCAATATAAAGATTGACATTTTGAAAGAAAATTTTTACAAAAAAATGCTTGTAGACATACTCGAGAAGGCCACGATGCACTGACCAGCGTTGCCAACTTTTTTCCAGACTTGATGCTAGAACCACTCAAAAATTATGCCGTTTGGATGCTAAATCACGAAAAAATTATGCTAAATTTTGATGCCAGACAAAATTTTTGTTTTTCCTCCCTTTTTTCCAGAATTTGGTAAAAAACTGCATCAAAATTTCAAGGTTAAGAAGATGCTAAATGTAAAAAGGATGCTAAAATCGGATGCTATGTAAGATGCTAAATTTTTTTGGTGATTTTTGGCGTATTTTCCGAAAATGAAGGCTTTCAACAGTTCCAACTTTGGAATTTTCATGGAATATTGTTGAAAAAAGGGTCAAAAGTATGAAAATTTAACTAAAATTACGAAAATTTCAAAAATTTTCCCCAAATTTACGTTAAAAATGACAATGCTAAAATGAATTAAGATGCCAGATTGGAAAATTATTATGCCAAAAGATTATGCTAGATGCTAGATGCAATTTTTTAGCATCGTATGAAATCAAATTATGCCAAATCTAGCATCGATTATGCTAAGTTGGCAACGCTGGCACTGACGTTACCAATTTACTTTACATTCGAATGGGAAAGTAAAAGTGTTGGAAGAATTTCAATTTTAGCACGAGTTGCGCATTCGAATCACCTTTGTCCATTGTCCTTTCGTCTGTTTAAGACATTGAGGCGGTTCGTGGTGACTTATTCGGTTATGCGATCGGTGTGGATCGGATTTCACGAAGAAGAAACTTGATTTTTTTCAAAATTCGCATTTTGAAATACAATTTACTCCAATTTCTAGGACATATTTTCTAATAAATCGACGATATTTTGAAAGTAAAAACTTGAAGCTTCGAAATGAATTGAATATTTTGATTATTCGACGAGTATTTCTCGATGAAATGTTCAACTGTAGCTTAATTATTTCAAAAACGAAGCGAAAATAAGCTATATAAGGGCTTCGTTTTCGAAAAGTACGAGCTTTTACGATTATTTTAAGCTATTCGTGAATGAAATTCCATAAAAACTGTCGATTTCTGAGAGATTTAAAATCTTTGCTTACAATATTTGTATTTCAACGTCAGTGCAAACATTTATCACCTGTCAGAATTTGAAGTGCTAAAGTGCCTTTTTCGATTTTTGGTGAATTTTTGAAAATCAAATTTAGGCCAAAAATGAGGGGAAAAATCAAAATTTTACTAAATCGACCAAGAAAGCTGAAATTTTGGATGAACCTTATTTTCGACATGCCAAATCGATTGGAAACTGTTTCAACTCATTTTGAGTAGTTCTGGAGTATCCAGCAGATTTTTGAAACTCGAAATTTCCACAAAATTTCATCAAAATGGAGATGGAAAGCCGAAATTCATTCCGCGAACTAATTTCAATACGCTACGAAGTCGACTGTAGGTGGATTTCAAGTTGTTTTGGAACCTCCAGCAATATTTTGAAAATTACTGGAGCCTCCAGTAGATTTTTGAAACTTTCAAACGGAAATGGAAAGTCGATATTTACTCTGCACTCCAATTTTAACACCCTTTGAAGACGACTTCAGGTGGGTTCAAGTCATTTTGGAGCCTCCAGCAACTTTTTCGAAATTACTGGAGCCTCCAGTAGATTTTTGAAACTTTCAAACGGAGATGGGAAGTCAAAATTTACTCTGCACTCCAATTTTAACACCCTTTGAAGACGACTTCAGACGGGTTCAAGTCGTTTTGGAGCTTTCAATGACTTTTTGAGAATTCTGGAGCCTCCAGTAGTTTTTTGGAACTTTGAAAGGGAGATGTAAAATCGATATATCCTCTGCACTCCAATTTTAACACCCTCTGAAGACGACTTCAGACGGGTTCAAGTCATTTTGAAGCCTCCAGTAACTTTTTGAAAATTACTCGAGCCTCCAGTAAATTTTTTAAGCTTGAAATTTCCCCAAAATTTCATCAAACGGAGATGGAAAGTCGAAATTTACTCTGCACTCCAATTTTAACACCCTCTGAAGACGACTTCAGATGGGTTCAAGTCATTTTTTGTAGCCTTCACCGACTTTTTGAAAATTGCTGGGGAGTCTCCATCAGATTTTTGAAACTTGAAATTCCCACATTTCATCAAATAGACTTAGCACGTTGAAGTTCACTTCGCAAACTAATTTCAATACGATATGAAGTCGACTGCATGCTGGTTTCAAATGGTGTTGAAGCTTCCAGCTACTTTTTGGAAATCTCAATTTTCCAAAAAACGCCATACAAGTTTTCAAAAAGTTGCTGGAGACTCCAAAACGACGTGAAATCTACCTGTAGTCAACTTCGTGGCGTATCGAAATTAGTTTGCGGAATGAATTTTGGCTTTCCATCTCCCTTTGATGAAATTTAGGGAAATTTCGAGTCTCAAAAATCTACTAGAGATGGTTGACTTTATGGCGTACCGAAATTAGTTTTCGGGATGAATTTCGGCTTTCTATCTCCATTTGAGAGTCTCAAAAATTCACTGGAGACTCCAGTAATTTTCAAAAAGTGCTGTGGGATTCAAAACGACTTTAAACCCACCCGCAGTTTCCATTGTAGCGTATTGAAATTAGTTTACAGAATAAATTTCGGCTTCCCATCTCCATTTGATGAAATTTTGTGGGAATTTCGAGTTCCAAAAATCGGCTGGAGGCTCCAGAACTGCTCAAAACCGGTTGAAACAGTTTCCAATCAATTTGGCGTGTCGAAAATAGGGTATATCTTGAATTTCAGTCTTCTTGGTCAATTTGATGAAATTTTGATTTTTTCCCTCATTTTTGGTCCAAATTTGATTTTCAAAAATTCACCAAAAATCGAAAAAGGCACTTGAGCATTTGAAATTTTGACAGGTGATGAATTTTTGCCTGGTGTTTTGATCTACCTCTGTACGGTTGAAAAAATTTCGTGCAGGTCCTATGTTGGAACTCAAAATCTGCGATTTTGGCTGACCTGTTAATCAATATGGCCGGCCGTCAGTTTAGGGCCACTTTTTTTTTGAAGACAAGAAAAATGTTCCTTAGGACTCCTCCTTCAAGAAAAAAGCTGTCCCGGAGGATAGACCGAGGGGGGGGTAGTTCAGTAGATCCTCATGCTCTCATTTCTCAAAATTTTGGTTAGGTCACTTTTTCGAAAAATTTTGGTCAATTTTTTGCTAGTTACTAAAGTCACTAAAAAAAATGAAGTAGTGGATTTCATGCCTGCAAATCGCTTCAAGTGATTGTAAACCCTTCTATTTTTCAAAACCCAAACTCCGGTATTGTATTTTCGCTTCGTTTTTAAAATGCAGTCATTTTTAGGAGGTCACCTCTTACACAGGAATGGGTGAATGGGAATATTCTAGTCATCTTACCAGAAAACTCAAATTTTGCAAATCAAGTGGAATGGAAAAATTCAAATTCCATAGTTCAATACAATGGTGAGAGATATGATGAGAAAGAAAAGAATGACCGAATGAGTCATAGGTTATTTATTCAATGGGTGGAAAAGTGGTGACTGAAAAAACGAGTGGGTGTTTATTAATGTTCTAAAGCTTATTTTCTCATTGCACGCCATATAGGGATGAATAACCTAAAATTGCTCTACTTATCCACCGCTAGATATCAATGTAGAGAAATTCATTTCATTCGGGGTGAATGATCGTAATAGGTATTTCGATACTTTGATACCTATTTTACAAATTTGACGGATAGAAAATAAATTTCCTTTTCAAAAGAACAATGCGATGTTTCAACTTCCAATTTAGCCACAGTAACGATTACTGCAAAGAATAATTTTGGCGTTCTTCGCTTTTGATTTTTTTGAAAGTTCAGCAACTACCTATCTACCTAATTTAATAGATATTATTCGAAGACTAAAATAGATTTGAGCTAATGAAATTTCAGTGGTCGAGTTGGGTTGTCTTGAGAATTACGATAGGAAATGGCTAGGTATATGGTGAATAATTATTCGCAGTTTTTTCGTTTAAATTTTATAAGGGAATTCCTAGAAATGGTATTTTCATATTTCGTTCAATTAGGTATTTCGTTGAAAGCGACCATCTCTATCGCATGTGTTTTGCTATATGCTATTGCGTCATGCTGCTCAATAATTTACTACTTTGTTGGTAGGGAAACCTGAAGGGAAACTCTTCGGTTTTATTTCGAGCTTTTCGCATTTCATATCGAGTAGATAAAAAATTATACTCGCTTGCGCGTGTAATAATTACATATGTATCTATTATTTCTTTTAATAATACATATTATAAAGATTTAGGTACCACTGAATACATTTAATATTGGGAAAACAGAAAACTTTAGTAAACTTCAATAAGTTTACTTATTAAAAACAATGTAGGCAGCACTTTATGCTCCGTTCTTCGCACCTGGTCCTTCGATAGATTTTGAAGGTAGAAATGAACAAAACATTTATGTGTTTGGAAAAAATTTTCTTTTTTTATTGGAGGACTCGATTTCTTCTTGATTTGATTTGAATTGTAAATATGGCTTATGGCAAGAATATGTTTTCTAAATGGATATATGAAAAAAAAAAAAAAAAAAAAAGAAAACAGATATGAAAGAAAGGAAAAAGCTTCCTTAATTGAATGTTTTCGAAACACATTTTCATAAAATTATAGAATGTGACAGGGGTTTAATTACATAATTTCATCTATAGTAGGTATACAGCTACAAGCAAAAAAAGTTCAGCAGGCTCTCATTCGACCCCGATTATTATACCGAAGAAGCTATTTTTTTTTTCCTGATAGAAAGCCCTCGACGAGTACATGATGTGAAAAGTATAGCGAAGCCCAAATTTTGATTCAGGGGCTCCAAATGTAGAGGAAAATGGGTTAAATCAACATGATTATTCAATTCGTTTGTGAATGATTCACCAAAAATTACGTAAATGAATCGATTTGTTCGCGAACGAGTCACTTACACCCATATACGGATCAATTCGTTCGCGAATGATTCTCCAAAAAGTATTCAATTCGTTCGTGAATGATTCACCAAAAATTACGTAATTGAATCGATCCGTTCGCGAACGAGTCACTTATACAAATCAATTCGTTCACGAATGATTCAATAAAAAATTATTTAATTCGTTCGCGAATGATTCAGTTCACCAAAAGTTGATCAATTTGTTCGTGAATGATTCGCCAGAAATGATTCAATTTGTTCGTAAAAGATTCACCAAAAATTATTCAATTCGTTCGCGAATGATTCACCAAAAATCACGTAAATGAATCGATTCGTTCGCGAATGATTCACCAAAAATTACGTAAATGAATCGATTCGTTCGCGAATGATTCACCAAAAATTGCGTAAATGAATCGATTCGTTCGCGAACGACTCGCTTATACAAATCAATTCGTTCACGAATGATTTGATAAAAATTATTCAATTCGTTCGCGAACGGTTCATCAATATTTATTCAATTCGTTCGCGAATGATTCATCAACAATTAATCAATTCGTTCGCGAATGATTTGCCTAGAAATCAATCAATTTGTTCAATCATCAATAGGCTGTGATGTTGTGAATGATTCGATTTGATTTTTTCGCTTGGAAATACTTACATCAATTCCTCTACAAAAATGTTTCTAAAAAAGTGGATCAATTCGTTCGTAATGTAGATTAGATTTACATCAACATAATCCATAGTGATAATAATTTTCGTATTTTGACATCCCATAGTAGCCTGTAAAAAAGGGGCTAGAGGGCTGCGATTTGCGCCATTGGTGCGCCACTGGTCATCCCTTCAGAAGTTCTTCCAACAGGAAAAAGTTCAAAAAAATCGCCGACCCCCTCCCCCCACCACTTCTTGGTCGAATTGATGTGGAATGACCCAACTACATACATATGAAAAATGAAATGCATAATATATACCTTTAAAAAATTTGAAAGCGAATTCAAACTAAATCAATAATGGGTATAGGTAGGTATGGCAAGATCACCTTGTCCTCACATAGCCTTGATTGCATTAAGATTACCGAGTACATAGGCCACGTTCTAATTTCATTTCATATGAAATATGTTAGTACTTGGGAATTGGAATTCAAACAAAAAAGGTCCCCATTCTCAAAAAAAAAAAATGTTCAATTTGTTTATGGAATTTGATAAAATTTCATTCAGTCCATCCAAGCGGGAATTTTTACGAATTTTATTTACATACGAGTAATCTTACGAGAACATTTACACTTGATTTTCATTAAGTACATATTATTAAACAACTCAGACTTTGATAAGAATTACCTTAATACCATTTTAATCATGTTTTTACACTTATATAAATGTTGTTTTAACATCAACAAGGCAGCAGGGGATTTATACCTACGTTTCGATCACGTGCATTTTAATTATCCACGTGAGTACAGTCGATGATCTAGTGATCGAACAAATCACGAAACGCAAATAACCTTGATTGAAATTTTGAAGAAGTTGCTGTCATACTATATGTACTTACCTACCTACTCGTACATACGTATAAGAAAACCTAACAAATGTTTTGTAATCGTATCAACAATCATTCAAGTAGTTAATTACAAGTGTGTTTAATTAGAACGCATTTATGTGTACAAATTATTACCTAGGTAGTACGCGATTTTCAAATCGTTTTAATTTAAAATAAAAACTGATCACATCTCGGTCTCAGCTATTGTAAGGATTGAGGCGATGATTTTATCGTGACATATATTTGCATTTTTTGGACTGAAAAACCTTTACAGAGTTGTTCTTAATTAGTAAATGAATATCGATCATTTTTCAAATGAGCCCAAATGGTACTTGATGCCATTTTTCCGTTTGCTTAAGTCATTAGCGAATACAGTGAATTATTATTTGACATGGAAATTATGACAGTTGTTATCGATTTTATTCTAAAATGTGGGACTTTGGAATATTTTCATAAATAATGGACTAGGCTTACCTACACCAGAACACTGAACCAGCTTCAAATAAATATTAACCTCTCTTATCAGCACAATTAGAATGAATAAGTTGAACTTGAAAATGTAGATACCTTTGTATGGAAAATTAGCATTGGAATTTACACTATTACCTAAATCAATTAGGCCCAGACTATCTCATGATACGTTTGAAATGTGTTTCGTTTTTATTATTTGTCATCACGAAAACATTGTTCATTTCTCTATTTAAAAACAATGACTAAGTACGTTCTACTTCATTTTATGATGATTCTTATATTGTGCCTTCTGTATATTATAATTTAAATTATTTCTTCGGTAAGCAACAATTTGCGACAACGATGAACGAACGAACGTAATCCATATTTCGATTTATTTGCTTTACCTACTCAATGTTTATGTTTCGTCTATTGCAAATATTGGAATTACCATGACCTTGCCAGCGGTTTCAACTCTTCTAATCATATGCTCACTTTATTGACATCATATGAGAATTATACGTCACTTGAAAAATTTTATTTTTCGTGAGGATAATTACCCCTATACCTACAAATGAAAACTGTTACCTGTCGGCTGTCTGCGTCTAGTATACGTACATAATCAGTAATTATTTTTTTGATCATAGATGCGTCATCGATCAAACGAGTTCGATGGTTTTTTGAAACCTACTGAGCAATTTAGAATTACGAAGAATTAAATTGTTTAAATTCCACAGCTATTTACTGACTATATCGACATATATCGTTACAGCTTTATGGTATACTATGTGTAGTTGTGTACCTATTACGTTTTAGTTTTCTTTATCGTCACTTTTATTCGCAAATACGCACGTGTTTCCGGCAATATACAATGAAAGCGTTCTCACTTCTCAGTCTCACATTTGTATGAAATAATGTTATGCATTATGCAATGTTTAATTGTGAATTTATTGTATTCTTATTGCTTACCTACGTAATTATTGTATGGACTATGGAGTCTCGAAATCATACGTAGAATTATGTATCAGTCAAGTCAGGTTGGGTAGGAAGTATGAACCTCATATTTTTACTTTATAAATTCATATTTTGGCCGAACACTTGAGGAATTTGAACTTATACGAGCTACTTTAGGTTTCTCTAGAAAGATCAGGTACATTTTTTTTTGAATGTCAGAAATCTCACAATTTTTTGCAATTTTGAAAACTTCGATGGAATAATACTTGAATGGAAACATTTTACAACTTTTTGAAACTAGACAGTTTTGAAAAACTGGTCTATCTACCTGAAAATTTCCATACCTAGTAAACTGTCAAAGAACACCAATCCTCATATCAACCATATCATTATAATTCCTATAGGTACAACTTCGTACTTTTGCACATCTGTTTCTGAAATGCTGAGAAATAATTTCCAAATAAAAATCATGTCTGAAGCAACTGCTGTTTTCGACTTTCTTATCCAAAAAAAAAAAAAGGGAGGACACATAATGACATCATTATCTTCCTACACTCTCGAAAACGTAAAAATAATCCCTCATTCCACAATAACATACCTACCCACGATAGTAATCTGCCGGAAAACGCCTACCTACTGCTCAAATATAGCTACACGCCTTTCCAACAGATTTTTCGCCGATGAAAAAACACCCAAATCTTTTTTCCACTTCGAATGCCAATTGTTCTCATTTCAATTACTTAACCAGTCTACCTGATAAGAAACAGTTCTATGAAAACATGTCACAGCGACGAATATGTAAATAACATTCATCGCACACATTTTTTTTCCTGTAGTTCGTGAACTACAGAAAAAAAAAAAAAAAAAGTAGATGATAATAAAAATCACGTGTACTTGTGTAAGCATGTGAATTGATAAGTAATCGAATAATACTAATTGTAATTGAATATCAAAGTTCATTTTATAAGTGTTGAAACCCTGCGAAGCTGCAGGGAATTTGTTCACGCGAGATAAATTCTCTATAGGAACTCATACCATATCATTTTTTTATTGCCCATATCTATTATCAAAAGGTATAAGATGAGTTCACATTCTAAATGTGGTATACCACCTAGCACAAAGGCTATATCGAGTAATGATCATTATATCTCTATATCGCTAAACTTCAAACTATCAAAGATTCCTAGTTGAAGTAGAGAAAAAAAATCTCTATTCGAGTTTAATTTTTTTACTCCTCATCTGACATCTGAAACATACCCTATTAGCTGCTCTGATTAAGTAGTTAGTAGTAAGTACCTAGTCGTGATAGTACGAGTATTCATCTACCTGTAATTGGGTATAATTTTCCTGCACAGATATGTATTCTCATTTACCTCGTATTTTTTATCCGACGAGGTAAAAAATTGACGTCAGGTTTTTTCCATGATGCTACAGTCTGAATCAGTGTATCGTAAATTTATTGAACTCGATACCTGCGCAATAAAGAATTTATAGAGAGGCGTTAATCGTTATCGTGTAATAAAGTAATCACGATTCGATTAATTAGAAGCGATAAAGTTACCAAACTAATGTTCAAAATTTTACGAAAAGTCTTCTTCGAATTTCCAGTGTATTTTCGATGAAAGTTATAGAGGTACCAATGGTTGAATTAGTAGATTTAAAAAAATAGATAGTAGGTAACAGCGAAATGGTAATACTTTATTACTTATCGAAGAAAAATAGTCTTTCAACGAATTATAAAAATTTCGGCTTCAAATATGTATATTGTGCTTATAGCATAGGTGCGTAAACTGAAGAAATTCGGAAAGAAATTATAGAAGGTGATCTCTGATCAACCTGTGTGCAATCGCAAAAGTGAAAGAAAATAACATAAAACCTATATCTACTCGTAGCTCCTATTTTGAATCAGGATATGCAACCAGCGCGACATTGCGTTTCAATAATTCACATACAACTTGTTCCCAAGGAGGAAAGACCAGAGAAGCGGAGAAATTAAAATTTAATTTAGATTTTTCTCGTTTTTAAGAAGAGGGGAGGTCAGGGAGGAAAAATTCAAAATTCTGATTCATTTTAATATACTTATTGTAATATCTATCACTTTGTTTTCTATTTCTCTGAATCTGATTCTCATTTCCAAAACAGCTGTAGATGAATACTTGAATCATTACCATATATTTTCTAAATTTATAAAAATTTTATGTATTTACTGTTTGCTTCATTTCTTTTTCTGAAAATAATTTTGAGAATTTAATCTATGTGTTTTTTCTGTTCACAGGTAAACACCCAGCTTTTACTAGACAAATTTTGGAATCTACAGGTACGCCATGCGCCAATGCAACTTTCCGTGATCCTTGCCGAAGCTAATTGATGTGGCACTACTAGGTAACAGAGATTCCCCAGCTTCTTGATAATTTCTCCTGGTTGCCATAGAGATTTATTATTAGTGTAATATTTAGTTTGAACGCGATCACCTGGCTGGAATTGGCGATTACCTTTGAAAATCAATTTAGTTCGGCACTCTATGTAATTTCACATGGAAGATTGCGTCTTTGCAACTTTTCACTCATTGGCTACAAGTCATCTGCTGAAGATGAACACTTCTTCAGTGTTTGAATATTTCTCTCTGCTAATCCATTAGTACGAGCAGAATGACCTAAGGAGATGATTTTTTGAGAAATATTTCAGTTTTTACGATAAGATGATAAGATTTCCCTGGTAAAAATGGTAGCATTGTTGGCCACAATTATTTCAGGAAACCCTGTGCAAATACTGAAATCAATATTATATTGATTGTAGACTCAGATGAGGGCAGTGAGGGCACATTTCTCCGGAAGCCTACCTCCAATCCTCCATCCAGTTGGACTTAGCACCAACAACAACAAGAAAAAGATAACCTTGAAATGGGCTGGAATAGTCCATATACTCAATGTTCTTACAAAATAAGTATTTCCTTGCAAGCTGCTTCATGTTGGTTATTCCAATGTGCATATGGTGGAGTTTGTCAAGAGCATTTTTACAAAGGGACTCAGGGATGATGATTTGCTAACACTTATAAACTGCACCATTGTTGATTGTAACTTAAATAAGCTGTCTGCATCACTGGTTGATTGCAGATTTTGGATTATTTTCTGCACGTTGGTATCACTCAATGATTCATTTCTAACACCATTGTACTTTAGAGTACCTATTAGAAGAGATTAGGTACAAAATTTTGCGCCATAGGTACAGGCGAGGCATGGGGGATAAACAATAGATGTGTATATTCTCATCTCCTTTTCTATGTATAATTTTGTAGTTGAAACTTGATAAGAATACGGAGTACCTCTGTAATCATACTTAGGTACCTCTGTTATTGTGCTGACATCATTTCTGGTAGGGAAGTATCTTCACTAATAAGTTGAAATTTTCTACCAAACAGATACTGAAAAAAGTGCTTTATTGCAAAACGGATGGCAAGCACCTCACTATCTAACTGAGAATAATTTTTCTCTGGACTGGTTAATGCTGTGGACCCATAAGTGATCCATTTGTTCTTTATCATCAATGATGTATCGCTCTTGGAACAAGATTATCAACCAACATTACAAATTTTTTTCATAAATATCGTTCATTGTAAGTATGGACTTTGGTTGCAGACTGCAGAGTTGCAGTAATCTGGATAACGGATTGGCAATATTATTTTTACCAGCAATATGAACGATTCTGTATTTGTAACCTTGTAACTGGAGTATCCATCGTTCTAAACAAGCACAGGGTTTTGAACATGGGCCAAACATACATAGCGGTTTATGATCAGTTATCAGATCAAACTCACATCCAATTGAATACATTTTGAGCCATTCGACTGCAAAAATGAGTGCTAACGATTCCTTTTTGGTTTGTGAATAGTGTCTGTCAACTAGAGGCAGGGATCTATTAACGTAACATATGATCCTAGTTTGGCTGCCTTTTTTCTGTAGTAGAACTGCTCCCAATCCAACTGGGCTCGCATCAGCCATTACCATTGTAGGCAGATTGGGGTTGAAAAGACTCAGGTATGTATCAGAAGATAGGAGTGTTTGAACATGCAGGAAAATCTGCCCAGCTTCTGGTGTCCATTTGAACAGAATACTTTGAGCTGTTTTTTGTAAAATATCCAACTTGGTAGATAAGTTAGGAATGAATTTACCACAATAGCTTACTAAACTGATGAAGGTAAGTAATTCTTTGGCATTCTCAGGTAAATGGAACTCTTTAATGGCCGCAACTTTATCTTCAGAAGGACAAATTGTATTTTCAGAGATAATATGGCCAATGAATTTCATCTCTTTCTGACGAAAAATGGACTTTTTTTGCGTTCATTTTTAATCCAACTTCTTCCGAATGATGCAAGAGTGCTTTCAAGTTTGTGTCATGTTCTTCCATCATTTAACTGTAAACAAGTATATATGTAGGTATGTCTTGAATGATGAAAGCTTCAAGGCCAGCGAGTATTATTTCCATTAACTTCTGAAACATCTCAGAGCCAGTTTTTTCACGGAACATAAGGGTTTTGGAACAAAACAAACCCATATGAGTAACAAATGTAGTGTAGTAATTTTGCGAGATTCTTCATCAAGCTGGCATTGGTTATATGCACGAATCAAATCAACTTAGCTAAACACGTTGCAGTCTTTGATTTTCAGTGAGAGGTCTTTGATAACAGGGAGGAGGTATTTTTCATCTATTACCACCTCATTCGCCCTGCGCATATCCGCACACAATCAAATGCTACTTTCTTACACTTGGTGCAAGTATCGATTCCAGCAGGACATTTCTCATCGTTTGCTTTATGTCCTTCTTGACCGCAGCGAATACAGACAGGAGGTTTAGCTTCACCCGAAGTGCACAGAGTTTTCCAAGATGCATTGTCTTTTTTAGCTGGTCTTTTATTTTTCTGATGTTGGTTATTATTAACACGACATACATTCTCTTGCAGCGTAGCTGACTAACTGTTACTTGTAAAGGCACTTTGTATGTTCTGCTTCATCCAGCTTCATTATCTTTCTCCAACAGGCAAGTTTTCAATTCAGTTGATAACACCCTTCAATAATTTGCATATAACTGCCTCGTCTAATACCACCATATTTTGGAAGGAACATTTTATTAGCTTGGTTTTGAATTTGTGTAATAAATTCGCCAATACCTTCATCCTTATTCTGTTTAATATGATTTAGGATGTGGCGTTTGTACCATTTTGTAGTTTTAGGTATTAGTTTAGCTTCAAGGCGCTCGATGGTGTAATTGTAAACATTTTTACCTGTTGGTAGCATAGAAACAATCAGCAAGGAGTAGTATAGGTCTTGGACCTCCAGACCAGCGTAAAGTAATAACGTTGCTTGTTTAATTTCAGGGCTTGTTATTTCTTCAGTGGTGAAATACAGATTGAGAATGCTTAGCCATCTTTCCTAATCTTTGGAGCCTGCAGATTTTCTTACTGAAAACTCAAGAACTGGGGGTTTATACTCCATTTTGTTGATATATCCCCTACTGGCCACAAACGTCTAATAGACATCTATTAGATATTTTTTTCAGCCAAAGATACAGCTAATGGATAACTGGAATAGCTGAAATTACCTTGTTTTAATGACTGGAAAGTACCTTTTATGTAGTATTACGTGGTAAATACAAGGCTAATAGATATCTGTAAAGCATTATGGCTGCAATGCGCTACACAATAGATATCTATTCGTTAATGCCTTGTAGCCATGATGCTTTACAGATATCTAGTAGCCTTGTATTTACCATGTAATACTACATAAACTCAGCTATTAAAATGACTGAAATTCGCCCTGCAAAATATTTAAAAATAAATACAACACAGATATGGTTTATTTACCTATTTATTAATATTAGGAATATAAACAAAAATCAAAACTAAACCCTTAGATACAGGATTTGATAAAAGTTTAAAATCTCATTAGGCAAATACAGCATGGGAATGATGAATAGGCCTACCAGAGATGTTAACAAAATGGGAAAAAATATCAGTTATAATTTTGCATTTATGGTTTTGTGCCTAAAAATATCAGTTATTTTTTATTAGTGGTTATTTTTGTTTCAAAATTATTGACCAACCAGGGAAAACGAGTTGAAAATGCTCAAAAAAGCCTATAGAATCAAAATCACTCAACATTACCAAAACATGAGGATAATTTTGTAAAAAGTTTAACCGGATTGAGATTGAGTGAGAATAAATTACGTGAATAATTTGTTGAAATTTCTTTCAATTGATTTTGATGTTTTTACATTTTTGGGGTTTGTATGACCCCCCTCAACCAAAAATTACACTTTGAGTTGGGTACATTAAACATTATGTGGATCTTGTAAAAAACGCAAATGGCCTAACTCAAAATCTCAACAACATTGCAAGTTGTTTGGAGTTATAAGGGTACATCTAAAAAAAATCCACCTTTTTTGAGCAAATTTTGTACATACAAAGTTATACCTACATCTAGAAGTAAGACATTTTCAACTTCCCTGGTAATATTAATATTATTATCCTCATTAAAATCCATAGCTTTATATATTTTTTTCCCAAACTAAAAGCAAAGCACTTAAAAATAAAGAGGTGATAATTCATCAAGTAATTTGCTGTTTTCTTCAGCTCAACGTGTAGGAAAGTGGAGTTAATGTTAAATGGCTCGGGAGATTTTTGCCTTTAGGAGTTAACGTTATTTTTTCTTTTCCATTTTACGTGGTTTTAATGTCGGAATTTCAAAAAACTAGTGGTACCACTGGATCGGGCGCGAAATTTCCCTTAAGAATTGACCAAAAAGTGATTTTTGAAAAAAATTGGATTTAACGCTAAATGGCGCCTGACCATCGTAGTGTTAACAAATAGTTTTGATTGTTTTTAATGTTTGTCAGTTAGAAATAGTCACAAGGAGTGCATTTTTTATTGGTGTGCACCAAATGGAAAATTTTCTTTAAATTTATCACTTTTCAGAAAAATGAATTTGCACATATCATGAAATTTTAGTTTTTTGAGAAAAACTCAAAAACTAAGCACTCTAGAAAAAAAACTAACGACATTATGTCGATTGGAAATTTAAAATTTTCATCATTTGTTAACTTCAAATCAAAGTCGCGAAATTCTTGCATATCTTTAATCGGCTAATGGGTCCAAATTGCCTCTAGATGAGGTCCATAATTAGAAGGCAATGCAATATTACTCGTCGTGAGATCGATTTTCTTCTCAAGTTCTATTAATCTCGCAATAGTTTGCTGATTTAAATTAACTGCAATTGAAAAAAAAAATTAATGAACATGAAATAATATGTACTATAGAGATACCTACATCTAGGTAGTAATAGTGTAGGTAGGGAACCATTATTATCGCAAGTGGCTGGTGATCCAGACACGTATGCGATCGTAAACATGACCGAAATCCGTATCGAGACGGCAAAGGTGAGTTTGTTGAGATGTCGCTCAACGCGTGAAAACGTAAATACGTAGCGTGCGGCGATAACATAGCATAGACATCACCGAAGAAACGGAAACGATTAACCTGGCTGCAGGTGAAAATGCGGCGACCATGGCCGGAATTAACTCTGTGGAGTATCTATTCGCGGGCTAGGGCCCTGTGCGTATCGCGCTACTGTCGCTCATCGTATTATAGCGGACAAGAGACGTTGTATTTCCGTCCTACAACGCTCTGGATAACGCAATCTTCGCTGAAAAGCTGTCACAGCCATAAATAGTTCGTCTATTAGATATTTGTGGCCGGTAGGGATCGCGACGCACCATTCAATAACGAGAAAAAATTGTTCACCTCGTTGCCATTTGTACTGTTTAAGATCGAATTCGAAATAAACAAATAATAAATTTCACATTATTACACTCGCACATTTTCATACTTCGTATTGATAATGCAACGAAACATATTTACACATAATTCTAGAATGCAGGGTTGTCACATAGGTAAATACTACTCTCTAAATTTGAAACAGTGGAATTTCACTGCTTAGCAGTCACGACATTTTGGCTTGTTAAAAGCAGTAGTTTTTTACTGCAAAACAGTGAAAAATCTACTGAATTGGCCAGTAAAAATAATTTTTACTGATCAATTCAGTAAATTTTTTACTGTTTTGCAGTAAAAAACTACTGCTTTTAACAAGCCAAAATGTCGTGACTGCTAAGCAGTGAAATTCCACTGTTTCAAATTTAGAGAGTACACAACCCACAGTAAACCCCAATCACTTGTCTCTGTTTTAGTGATGATAATCCTAGCAGCTTCCAATTCATTGAATTCCTTTTTGAGTTCCAATTATGCATTAGGGTAATGGGCGCCAGGCATTCTTTGTGATAAACTGGTGTGGCACCTTCATGGAGCTGATGATGCACCTTGTAGTCTGGAACGCGACCAACTTCACTCTCAAACAAGTCTTTAAACTGATCTACAACATCATTGGAGATGGTAGGTATTATTGATAGAATCAGGTGTAATAGCTAGTGAATTTTTCTCATTGATTTCTTCCAGCTTTATTTTAAGACCTCGGATCCAAGCCCTTCCTAAAACTAGTGCATATTGATCCGGAACAATGTAAATGTCATTTTGAATCGATTCTCCATTATAGGATGCTGTAACAGTTACTTTACCATCTGGCTTGAAGACATTTTGTGTGTGTAAGCTCGGAGTGTTACTGTAGTAGGCTCTAGTTCTCAATGAATGTTTAATTGATTGTACAGTTGATGCAGGATTAAAGTAATATATCATCACAACCAGAGTCTACCTCCAACATTACTGGGTTATCTTCGATGTTGATATGTTATCATATTCCACATGGCGCCACTTTTTCTATTGTTCCACTTGACTCAAAACGCACGTTTTTGAAAAACATCTCATTTTAATTAAAAACAGCTAATTATTTTGAGAAACTGAAGCTTAGGTGAAATTAGAGCACTTACTTACTTGTTATGTAAGTATAGAGATGTGGAGTATTAATTACAATGATCAGTGATTCCTTCTCATCGACAAATATTCGAATTCGGTGGTGTATCTGTCTGAGCACCGGGTGAGTCAGGATTTTGAGTAACATTACAACATTTCTATTCTGATTGAGAACGGTGGTGGAAACTACGAATTCAGCAGCACTTGGATTTTGAGGCTTAGTCTCCTCCTTTAAGAATTTTTCAAACACCTGAATTTGAAAAAAAAAAACAACAACACGATTTTGTCAGAGGTTTTTTATTTGTATTCAAAGCATATTTAAATTTACTGGAGGAAAAAAAACGACTCGATTGAAATCTATGATGATCAAGACTAAGACGTTCTGATCGTATTCAGGAATGTACTTACCGAATTCTAATCACCACATCGAACTCGCAATACAGTATGATGGGTCGAAATCAATAATGAAAATTTTAAATGATTTTTCAGGAGATCAGTTAGACATTTTTTAAATAGCTAAGTACTTAAATTCCATAAATTTTAAATAATTGTGAAATTATACAGAATGACTGAAAAGTCATTACCTATTCCAATTTCCACATTTCAAAAGTTTTAGTTTTTTGAAGAAAAAAAAATCAAAAACTAAGCATTCTAGAAAAAAATAATCACATTATGTCCATTGGAAATTCAATTCTCTACAATTTTGGTCAGGTGTAGTATAATTTTTTTGTAGGACGTTTCATTTTACCTTCATATCAATTTTTATGAAATGCTGTTTGTAAATTTTTCAAAAGTCTATTTTTAAAATAATTTGATCTGTAGGTGAAACAAAGCATTCTACGTTCCAATCAACATAATGTCATTAGTTTTTGTCTAGAATGCTTGGTTTTTGATTTTTTTTTACAAAAAACTTAAACTTTTTGAAATTTGAAAATCGGAATACTAATTTTTGTGCAACTCTGTATTTTAAAGATCACCCTAATGGTCATATTTATATTCATAGGTACGTTTTGAGCCAATAACACTTCGCCCATCATCGCATACATATTATTAAAATAATGATCTCTTCAATATTTTCTCAAGTCGTCAGTGTTTGTTATGTTTTCTTGTCGTTCTCCAAAGTAGTTAGCAACTTCTCAAATTCTCGTTTGAAAGCATTTTCATAAAATTCTTCATCCAAGCTTTAAAAAGATTTCAGTACTTCCTTCTTTTTATTGTGGTATTTGATTGGTGGTCCAATTTTTATTCATGTGCCATGAACATAACAGCTGTTTTGTCGCATCATCCCATAATAATTCTGAACACCGAGCATTGTAGAATGCTTCTGCTCCATCCCTCATAATACTATAGTCTTGTGTTTATTATTCCAACTTCTTCTTTGATCTGTGTGAAGAATACTTCAAATATTTTTTCATGTTCTCTGTTTGAAATGCAGAACGCTGCTGGGAAGCCTTCTCTCTATTCATCGATTGTTGGAAGAGTAAACAGTTGAAATTCATACTGATTAGTACCATGTGTGCCGTCAATGCATATGACTTTTGCTCCAAATTGTTTCAGCATTTTTTTTCTGAAATTTGCTCATAATTATCAGAACGAAATGGTCTTTGTTTTAATTCATTCCAAGTTTCAGTTTGTTACTTGTACATCAATATAGGAAGCATCATCTTTGTGTCGTTGAATGGGGCAGGTCAGGTGATGTTGAAATCAAAGCACCTTATTGATGACGTCATTGCACTATTTCTCTGTGCATTTTTTCAAGTTTTTGGTTATACCTATGAGAGAAATTATACCTTACAACTTTTTTTTTTTTTTAGTAGAAATAAGTGGATGAACATGAATTTTGATCAAGACTTTTCTCGAATAAAGTGTTGTAAAAAATTTCCATTTTCGTGTAGAAAAAACTATTTTATGAAAATGTACTTATCTACTCAACAATTCGTGAATAAAGGTATTTCATGAAGTCGTTGTTTCTGCACAAAAACAAAATATTTTTACAACATTCGACGGGAAATTTCATTTTATTTATGAAAAGTTCTCATCAAAATTTTCGCAAATTCACTTTATTCTAGTAAAAAAAGGGCTAAAAACAGAATTCCTCCCATACATGTAACCAAACACTTGGAATTGAAAACCCAGAAAAAAAACGAGAAATGGTATGCACCATGACGTCATCAATAAGGTGCTTCGATTCCGGATTTCCGGCCAAGATGGACTGCTTACTGAATTTGTCAACGAATTTCCGCCTCATTATATTTTGTATTGTGCCTTGGTGTTAATAAAATGAATAACTTTGCTTACTGTTTGAGTATTCATTTCATGCGATTTCATTAGAATTGATTTTCGTAAATATGTGATTTTTAGAAGAACATAATACGTGTTCAATTATTTATTCACAAGCAAATATTACCCATAAAACTTTATCTAAAAAATAAAATAAATACTCATAATCATTCATAACATAAAAATTTTGTAACAAAAAAATACTAAAAAATTGAACTTTTCACATCCCACATATACTAAATTAAAATTACCCCTCTAAATTTTTAATTTCTAAAATTGAGGTCTCAAACATCATTTAATACTAAGCTCAACTCCAACTGTGTTAAAAGTCTGTGCCTGACTTTTATTATATAATTGCCAATGCAAAACACATTTTCACGAGAAATTGCAATCTTTTAAAACTGAAAAGGGCATATTGCTAGGAATCAAAGGAAGTCTAGGTAATAATATATTATCTCCAGCAGCAGTATTTTCAAGAATTGGATAGTATTGACATAAATTGAAAAAAAAAAAAAACACTACAATTGACATTCACAGACAATTAAAATCACGAATATTAGGTACATATTATTTTAAATGGAAAAAAAAATTGTTCAGAACAAAAATTAAAGAAAAATTATGGTATAGTACCTTGGGTACCTTAGAATACCTACTTGAAAATGAGACAAAAATTGTTTTTTCAGTTTTATAAATATGTTTAAATTCACTCAAAGCAATGAAACGTTGTAAACATCACGACATGGTTTGTACAGGAACCAACTTCAATAATACACAAGATAAATTTGCAACTATCTATGCCCATTTTTTATTGACATATTTAGAGCCATCGGACAGTCGAATTTCTGGAGTAACAATAAAACAACAAACAAATTGTGCTTCGAAATATCTTTAAAGAGAATGCATCGCCACTTATCAGAATAAGATTTAACCTTGTTAGCATCAAAATGATTATGATATATGCAATTAACTTTCCTTCCTACAATGAAAAATTTGTAATTTCTTTCAAGGATAAGGGAGTGGATTTTCGTAAATGCAGGTTTCCCTTCATTCGGAGTAATTAAAATTGAACCAATTTCAATTTACACACTTTTTAACAATTGATGTAGTTGTGGATACATCTGAATTTAAAAGAACATCACAAGGTAAAGAATAGGAAAACAACGAATAATCTGTAATATCTGCTAAACAACAATATGGTCTTATCAAACCACTAACAAAATCTGGATACACACCTTTATTTTCATAAAATCCATAGCTCAACATCAATTGGTGTTTTATTGCGATTGTGTGACAAATGTTCACTCTACTCAAGGCAACCGAAGATGTGGCTTTTCCATGCCTATGCTTACTCTCGTACCTCATTGAAGATGTTGAACAAAGAGGCCCCATTAAACGCATTACACTTCAGGGTAATGTAATAAAAAGTGGTGCTTTGGTTTCATCGATTGAGGGAAGAGTTCTTGCAATAATTGCAAACATTCAGTTATCAAAGTTCCAAGATATTGGTACATAAATTTGCTAACTGTTTTACTATAGATAATCGTAACTATTTCTTTTAATTTCAATAACAACGGGAAATGCGAATCATCTTCTGGAATTAAGTCACCTATTGAGAGAGGAAGATTGAAAAGAAAACATTTCATCTCTCTTGATGACATCGACGGATACTTTTGTTGAATGTTACCATTGCTGATAGTCGAAGGTTTACTTCCTTTCTCGTTGAAGCTATATTAAAATGCGAGAATTCTATCATTCAAGTGATCCAAAGTGAAGTATTTGCAATCGATGAAATATGAAATCAATTTACCAACATCATACTTACACAGACACACCCCTTCCAACAAATCATGCATGCAATCAACGCTTAAATTTTTTGTAACATGAAAATCATCAAGTAAATTGAAAATCCATTCTTCTTTAATTCCAGTTTCTGAAACTTTACTTTTTTTAAAGCCTTCATCGTAATTCTCAACGGTTCTTAGTACACATTCTCGTGCATGAAAAATAGAAATAATCTGTTACTTAGAAATCAAACAAAAGCGACAACAGTGATTTGCCGAAAAACTTTCAACAAATCCCAGTTTCTCCCTAGTCTCTGAGACGTTTGATAATAATTTTAGCAAGTAAATAAGAAACATAAAGAAATGGCAATTACTAAGTTCATCTACCTACCTTCTGCTGCACGGTCTAAGTAATTACCAACGAACTCATCATATGCTTTTTCATATTCAGGTGATTGCTAATTTTGCCCAAAAAGTTCTCCTGTTCCAAATTTTTTCAGTTCTTCAAAGTATTCTTTTTTCATTTTTTCTTCAGCTTCAATCTGCTTTTGATTATCCATTTTATCGAATTACGTGCTTATAAAATTTCAACGAATCACATCAACCCCGGTAGGGTTTGTGTAGCCCCATCTTTTGGCCACAAAATGCCTCCTCATTCTCGTAATTTGGCTTGAAAAAATGTATCTAATCATGAAACACCTCATACGAAATGAAACAAAATGATGAAAGATTACACCAAATCCCAGCACTGAAATTCTGATATTTACTGACTCGCAGGTCTTGATCCAAATTTCCTTACACAAATGACAAAACAATGTTGTACTACTTATTAATCGAATATATAATTCTCAGCAAATGAACAAACACCACAGGTTCACAGTAAGCCCTTTGTTAGGCTGCTGCTCGGGATCTTGCCCTCCCCAGACCTGTGGACAATCCACGTGGCTGCCGCAAAACTGACGAGCAGTCGAGCCCAATAGAGTAGCAGGGACGTGAAACGTGAGGTGAAGGATGATTATTTAAAAAAAAATGAATTAACAGCAGCGTAAACAATATTATTGATAAAAGTATCGAGTACAGAAACAACAATTTAAAAAATTAGGTACACGTTATAGTGGTAGTAGGTACATACAGTATTTAGGTAAAAATAAAAGAAAAACGAAAAATACAACGTCATGACTTAAGAAATAGGTAGTGTACGAGTAGAATAGTCGCAGTCGCAGTCGTAAATCGTAATAGATGGTAAGACTTATAAATAATTTGTAAAATGTTGACTATAGCGAAATTACTGTAAGTACATGTATGGTTGGGGTTTATTGGTAGGTATAGGTAGATAGATATAGATGCTCACTCGTCATTCAATGTTCGAGTAGTTAGATATCTATACCTACATGAGATGAAATAGGATGGGATGAGAGTTAGAATAAAGGTATAATATAAAAACGTTGAAAAAAATTCACCAAAAACTGGAGCAATTTTCATTTTTTATAAAACAATCGAATCAATGAATCTGCGTAGCTAAAAATCTCTGTATAAGTATCGTTACTCGTGAGAGTACAACATATTACATAAGAGATAGGTACTCTAACAATAGTAGGTTAATGTATCCTACTCTTGACGATACGTCGTTTTTTTGCACATATGCGAGCGACGTCTACGAAAATATCTCAGGTACTACTACAAAATATCACATGTTGAAATTGTCCGGTTAAAATACGTAAAATTAGGAAACTACCTAGGTATGCATTAGACATTACATACTAATACACTAGTATTGCAGAAAAAGATGGAAAAGCATTAACAGTGGTAACCTACAGATCGGTAAGGTACACGTGACCTACAACAGAGGTCTACCTACAAACTTACCGATTGCCTATTTTTTATGATTCCTATAATCGAATTAACGATACCTAACTACAGATTTTTCAAAAATGAAAATCAATTTTTCAAATTTTTTCATCAGAATTCTGTTTTTTGCAAGCGGAAAACAGAATAGGTATCTAATAGAGATTCAAATCAAGTAACCGAACCTATACTTAGCCTTACAAACTGGTAGGTAGGTATAGAGTACATGCTCATGTTGATGTCATTACTTACGCTTAAGTACGCACCCAAATACCTAGACCTACCCTACGTATGTAATCTAATAAGACTAGAAAGCGTACAGCTATTCAACAGTCGTTAGAGCAAGCTGGCAAATCAGAACGAATACTCGTGTACCTATTCGTCATCATAATTACGAGGCTGAGAGTCTGGTGATACCGAGACTCGAACGATCACTGTTTAAAGTAGGTAAAAAATAAGCTCGTTGATGAAATACATACTTGTTTATAGCGCTCGTATATTAAGAGAAGAAGGGTTCTTCTTGTACCTTATAGTAGATTCTAACATGCATGCTGAGCTGCGTAGGGTGTACCTTATTTTGCAAAGTTGGAATTTGCCATCTTCCACCCACCAAAGTTGTTACTTCGGATGAGAAAATAATTCCATGTTTTTTTATTTTTCCCCATCTGCAAAAAAAAGTGGTGTCGGTAGCCCCCAAATTAGAAAAATGACAAAAAATTAAATTTATCAAAATTTGCGTCCGAATTTTTCTGAATACTTAATCTCCTTTTCAAGAAAACACTTTTTCCAGCCCTTCAAACCATATTGGCCTCCCTGATAAGGAGCCCCTCAAAGTGCAAAAAATCACAAAAAAAATGAGAATGTAAATTTTTAAAAAAATTGAAAATATCTCATTTCTAGATACATTAAAATTGTTCTACATTAACCCCCCCTCACCCTCATTTCAAGAAAAAACATTTGTCGGGCCCACAGATGATGTGGTAGTTCTCGTGTATTGAGCCCCCCCCCCCCCCCCCGTAAATTTGGAAAAAACGAAAAAGATAAAAATTGTTTGGATACTTTTCAGTAAGAAGAATTTTTCTGAATAAGCACATTTTCAAGATGAACCCCCTCAGTCCTCTGGATGAAATTTTCCTTTTGTTTCAAAAGTCCTGGTTATAACTAACTTGCTCATAAGGTTTCGGCTTTTTCCCTGCCAAATTTGCCCGAGTCAACAGGGCGTCTAACAGTCATGAAAGTCATGAATTTTGATAGGTGGTCATGAAAGTCATGCAAAATTCATGAATTTCCCTCGAAACACACTTGGAAATTTTTTTAAAGGGCTAAAAAATGAAAAAAGGTGAATAGTCCAGTCATTAAAGACATTTTTACAGGAAAAATTATTATCAAACAGATCTTTCGCAAATATTGTTCACAGAGGTCCCCTCAACAACATACTAAAAGTCCTGGCCCGTACGGGGTCCGGAACCCCCTCAAAGGGGGGTGGAACCTCCCCCAAAATCAGTTTTTCGCCATTTTCTCCCCCGCATTGCATTTTAGCGAAAAATGTGTAACAGATAAAAGAATCTACGTCAAATTTCCGATCTAATGATGTATCAACTTTCCTTGTATGTTCAAGGGGGGCGGAACTGCAACCATTTAAATGAGGGGGGTTTTCTGAAAAATAGATAAAGGCTATAGGCGCCTAAGAGGGGTGAAATGGTCCCCGAAAACGTTCGAGTTGATATTAGTATGGAAGGTAGGTACCATTGAGAAACTTCCGCGTAGAAAGTTTCAGATCCACACCCCCTCCTCTTTTTGGGGAACCCCCCTTTTCTGAAACTTCAATAACATATTTCTCAACCCCATTTCAACCGATTTTGAAAATTTTTCAGTATGTTATGTATATCCTTAGTAGGTATCCACACAAAAATTTTCAACCCCCTCCCCTCATATTTACCCCTCAAAATAGCGTTTCTCAACTTATTTTATGCTTTTTAACAATAAAAAAAATTGAGGGGGCCAAGTGCTCTGGAGAGGGCTAGATGAGTCTAGCAAAAAATCAGACATCATATTCGTGCTCAGCGGTATCGAATCATAAGAAAACGACACCCTATTCATTAATAATTAGTTATTTTCCCCAAAATTCCCATTTCACCCCCAACCCTCTCTAAGACTCATTTTTACATCATTTTGAGGGGTAAATATGAGGGGAGGGGGTTGAAAATTTTTGTGGGGATACCTACTAAGGATATACATAACATACTGAAAAATTTTCAAAATCGGTTGAAATGGGGTTGAGAAAAATGTTATTGAAGTTTCAGAAAAGGGGGGTTCCCCAAAAAGGGGAGGGGGTGTGGATCTGAAACTTTCTACGCGGAAGTTTCTCAATGGTACCTACCTTCCATACTAATATCAACTCGAACGTTTTCGGGGACCATTTCACCCCTCTTAGGCGCCTATAGCCTTTATCTATTTTTTAGAAAACCCCCCTCATTTAAATGGTTGCAGTTCCGCCCCCCTTGAACATACAAGGAAAGTTGATACATCATTAGATCGGAAATTTGACGTAGATTCTTTTATCTATTACACATTTTTCGCTAAAATGCAATGCGGGGGAGAAAATGGCGAAAAACTGATTTTGGGGGAGGTTCCACCCCCCCTTTGAGTGGGTTCCGGACCCCGTACGGGCCAGGACTTTTAGTATGTTGTTGAGGGGACCTCTGTGAACAATATTTGCGAAAGATCTGTTTGATAATAATTTTTCCCGTAGATGGGACATAATTGGTCTTTAATGACTGGACTAGAAAAAATAAACAAAAAATTTAAAAATCAAAAAAATGAAAAAAATAACGAAAAAGATGAAAATTGTTTGGATACTTTTCAGTATGTAGAATTTTTCTGAATTTAGCACATCTTCAAGATGAACCCCCTCAGTCCTCTGTTCTGAATGGAATTTTCTTTTTGCTCCAAAAGTCCTGTTTTTAACTAACTTGCTCATAAGGTTTCGGTTTTTTTCCTGCCAAATCTGTGTGAGTCAACTGGGCGTCTAACAGCCATGAAAGTCATGAAAAATTCATGAATTTCCCTCGAAACACACTTAGAAATTTTTTTCAAAAGCCTGTAAAATGAAAAAAAATAAAAAAATAAAAAAAAATTTAAAAATTAAAAAAAATGAAAAAATTTTTTTAAATCAAAAAAAATGTTTAAAAATTAAAAAAATGAGAAAACTGAAATGCCTGATGTTTGATCCTGTAAAAACTGGCAACCCTGTTCGACAAGTTAATAGACTGCTATACCTATTTATTGGGTAAAAGTGTGAAAAATTGTCCTAAAATTCCATTTTTTTTTTGTTGGCAGAAAGCTGGTTCTAGACTGTTTTCCTAATTCCAAACTCCCGAACGGACATTTCCCCAAATAAATTTCCCGGAATGCCGAATTTCCGAACGGACGTTTTCCCGAATAGACAATTTTGCCGAATACCAAATTCCCAAATGCTCTTACTTTAGAGGTTTTCATTAGAAAACGATGTTACAAGCCAACGAAGAACTTTTTTGGTACTGTGCAGGCCCAATTTCTAATTCGTTCAACGATTTAGGATTTGCAAGCGTATTTCGGCGACGACTGGTTTCTCCTAATTGCCTTTTTAAGAGATTATCTTTCTGACAATTGGCTCAGAACTTAATCGGAGACGCGTGCTAGTACAGTTCTCAGAAGTTGTGCAGGAGGCTGCTCGGGGAGTGCATCAGACTTCTGCTTGAAGCTTTGCGTTAAATGTTCTACTCTGCAGCTGCACTCCTCCTGATTTGGAGGGTGAGAGTGCTGCGACTGCAAAGCACCTTGATACACCGCCGATTTTTGGCCGAGTGTTGGCATCGTCATAATATTATGGCCTTCTACTGTTGCTAGCATTGTGTCGTATGTGTCGAGCGAGTAATGTTATTACCCTCGCCATAAATGTAGTACCTATGGCATATTTGACACGATAATTATAATGAAACTGGGATTCAATGACTATTCGGGGAAAAACCATCCGAGAAAAGGGTTTGGAATTTTGGCATTTGGGAAATACAATGTGAAAGAAATGCATTCGGGGATTTATCCGTTCGGGAATTCGGCTTCGGGAAAGAATGGTAATCCTCAGAGAGAGTCAATTTTTGGAGAGTCGACGAAAAGTTGTAATGTTTTTTCGTCTAAATTCTCAGCGATCAATTTTTTAATAAAATAATCAAATAGTGGTAATTGTTGCCAAAATTGATTTGAAATGTTTGCTCTTTCGACCAATCGTCCTAGAAGCAATAATGTTTGCCTCACCACCTGCCTAAAAAATGCCATTTTTGTTTCAAAGTTGGCCAAACTAAAGTTGTGGGTTTTACAAAATTCCTCAAAGAGCTTCTTTGTTTCGTCTAATTTCACCCCTCTATCTCAATCCTTTCATTTTTTTCAGTTTTTATGACAATTTTTCGATATTTTTGAGGTTTTTTGTGAGGGCACGGCGTGTCTTCAGGTGCTCCCACGAAATATGCCCTGCTTCTGTATAATACATTTTTCGGAAAAACCCCCAATTATGTTGGCCACCTGCATAGAGACCTTCAAAGTTGAGAAATATCAAAAAAATTCAGCAAATTGTTTTTTTTTTTGAATTTGATCCCTCACTTTTTTAAAAAAATGACTGTTTATCCAGAATAAAAACACCTCACTTAGATGCTTAATTTTCATTTTGGCAACTGGCAATTAACGCCGAAAGTGAATTGAAATTAATCCATTGATCTCCAAACCATAATATTGGCAAGTTCGACTCATTCAGGTACAATTATTGAACTTGGAAAATCAAAATAACTTCGTCGTCGTCGTGGTTCCTTGTCCTTTACAGGACATTGGAAATCGCATTTTTGTGGTACCCTTACAGGGTGAGGCGAATGCCTATTGCCACTGCGATTATTCTGGGGAATCGACGTTGTTTCGAGCTTCCACTAGTAGTTTCCCGTTGCTTTCTAGTGACATCTACACAAGCACCTTGGAGCTAGCCGGGTAGTTTAGAGACCCTGAGCTCCTCAGTGTTGACCTCTATAGACGCTCGAACCAGTTTCAGCTTTTTGATTCTGCTAACAGATGGCGTGCATTATCTGTTAGCTCGGCTAAACTGGTAGTCCCCCGGTACTTGGCGTGTAATGTTGATAATTGCACGAACGATTTTTTAATTACACGCACAAGCTTGCCTCTGTAGCTGGGTTTGAACCGGGTACCTCTTGAACGGAGGTCCGCGGCTCTACCTACTACGCCACCGAGGGACTTCCAAAATAACTTATAACAATGAAATTAATTTTTCAACAAATAAAATTATTCTCTGAAATGTAGAGAGGGAGCTAGTCCCACCTTTTCATCGTGGAAATGAGGGGGGACAAATTGAAAACATTGAATGGTGCTCTTCTGATGAAGATGAATCAACTCCAAGGATTGAAATTGAAAAAAAAAAAATCATAAAAATATTAATTTTATTTTTTATTCCTGTTTATGTGGGGAGGGGGGGGTGGTGAAAAATATTTTAACAATATCTCTATTGAAAATGGACCTTTAAGAATTAGAAAGTGAAAAAACGTCGAGATTTCATTTTTTCGGATTTCTCGTATATTTTGTTGAGGGCTGGGAGCAGAAGGAGAGGGGGCTTCCTAGCACGACATATATTTCACCGAGATGGCTGCAAATTTCATTGCGTGATTTTCTCACCTGAAGTGACAACTTTAAGGGATGGGAGCAAAAAATAAATAAAAAACGAAACAAAAAGTTCCATCATGTATAAATAAGGTACACCCTTACGTTTGACGTATGTAGTTACACACGAAAGTGCAGTGTGCTCGAAAATATTGACAACCGTCGACAAGTGTTTCGTTCAAAGTGTAGATTTATGCGCTGTTTACTGCGACCTAACATAGAGACAGGTACCAGGTAGCTACGTATATTTTTAGCCAAAAAAAAAAAAAATAGTTTGGTTCGACGGGAGCTGAATATTTCTGAGCACACGCTGGTATGTGTATTGTGTTGTGTTCACCTACAAATCTAAGTACAAAATGTATTTGTAAGTAACAACCCAGAAGCGAAAAATTCTCCAGGTACACGCAAATCGTAACCTACCTCCCTCATAGGAGTGCGAGTACCCGAGAGTAAGTAAGTACTAATAGGTACATAAGTAAAAGTAAGAAAAAAGATAAGCGTATGTTGAAAACATGGGTGAGCCTATTCCTTTTTTGACTCGTCGACGTCCTTCAAATCGATTCGAATAGCTACGCGAGTATCTAACTACGAGTACATATTTGCATTAAAAGCGCTCATCGCACGTTTTTCTGTATTGGAAAAAAAGAAAAGAGAAAGAAATAAGGAATAGGTGGGGGGGGGAAGGTAAACGTATAAGCCATACTGTATACCTATTTATACTGTATGAGAGATTCTTTCATTCGCATTAACAAATACTTTACAGATTGATAGGTTTCACGTTGAATTGGTGATTGGAAATCACGTCGATGGAGATGTAGGTAGGTATTGCGACTGAGAAAAACCAGTAGGTACAGCACTATACGGCTGTCTCAATCGAAATATAGATCCCTTGGTGTTCGGTTTCGGCGAACACGTGATTGCCGACTAGTAGTTTGTTAGTACATAGTACCTTACTAACAGTGTATACTGTATATTCTCACAAAATCGGATAATATACATAATTATGATCCGTTTTTGAACGGTAATGTTTTCACAGTAACCAGCGAGTAGGTACATAGCCGTTAAGGCAGGGCACCAGGCAGGTTCTCCAGGAACCAAATATCGAATCGAACCGAACCGATCAAACAAATTGAGACGCCGTCGAATCCTCATCTTTACTGCACCATGGCAATTTACCCAAACATGGAAAAAAACACAGCAGGGTATTTTTAAACGCGTCTCGAAAATCCCTGTTGAAATAGGCGTATATCAACGGATTCAAAGCCGAATTGAAATATCCGATCCAAAACACAATGGTCACCACGGAATCCGGACAATGACAAGCCGGACCGCAAAGTGTGCTGATCATGTACCTAGAATCGTAAGAAAAACCAGGCTTAATTTCATCAAAATATGTAAATAATTACGTATTGTATTTGCTATCGGGTGGTATTCGTTCGATTTTAGCGAACCATACTCGTACTAGTATCTTTTTAGCTGCTATGAGTAGCTTTGGAATGGCTTTGGCACATCCTCCAATTACCAAATAACATTTTTAGGTAAGTGCTCGATTGGATTACTCACCAGAGAAAAAAAGGTAGCCAACACAATAAGAAAACTCCCATGATTATTCCCAACGTTCTGGCTGCTTTGTGCTCTCTTCTCCACGAACTGTTGCTATGTCGCAAGCTGGTTGTCGTTTTACCTACAAAATACAGACACTCAATTATTGCAAATGATGGAATGCATTCCTTTTACAAGTACAATTAACGAGTGTAAGTATGCAAGTGAGCAAGAAGGTAGACACTAATCAGGTGATCGACGCGCTGGCAGCTGACATTTGCAATTTATTTTCTTGAACGAAAAGTCGGAATTACCCTAGCTATAGCATTCGACCGATGTGTGCAAAACAACAATGATGAATTCGAAGACCTGAAGTTTTGTACCGTTTTTTTTTTTTTTTTTTTTTTGAAATTTGAAAGCCAATTTCTCCGAAAATTTGTAATGAACAGGTAATTTTGGCAGAAAAATTCCAATTTTTTGGAATGAAAATAGTATGAGAAAATTTCACCTACTTGAATCAATTTTTACCATAACTTTTGAAATTGACATTTTTTTAAGAATCAAAAGAGTCTTATTATAGATTGAAAATGAAGTTGACAACTTTTCGAATTATGAAGTTTTCCTGGGTTTGCTCTCGCTGCTCCGAGAATCAAGATGGAGTAAAAGTCAAAAGTCGAATGTTTAATCTGACAATTGTTTTCAACGTAGCTACCTTAAAATTTTCGAATGTTATGAATTGGATGAGCAAAATGAATTGGATGAGCAAATTCAACTTTTTTTGAGCATTTTCGACGAATTTTGAGCTCAAAATTGTGTCAATAGTTTCGATAGGAATCGTCAATTTATTCAGCAAATCGCTCGGAAAAGTTTAGATTTTGGCCAAATCACATTTTTCAACCATTTAGAGACGATTTTTTTTTGTAAATTTTGGACCCAAAATATCGAGCAACGGTTATTTTTTACTAAAAAAATACATATAAGATGGCTTCAACTTTGAGAAAATATGTCTGGACTTTGATATGCATAAGGACGACGTGCGCTTTATTTTGGATTTTTTAGAATTCCGCAAGGTTTTTCAAAATAAGTCAATTTCCCAAACTTATGTTCTTCATGTTGGAGAACCCCTTCGACGACATTTTGGAAAATTTACAGCCGAAAATTGATTTTTCTCTCAAGCCCAAAAAAATAGTTTAGTCTTGCTCAATTTTAAGAATACATACGTACAATTGAGTAGAAATGTTCAAACTGTGGTGTTTTCAGGGTAAAATTCGAGAAGGTAAAACGCATCATTCATCATCATCATACCTCCTCTCACATACTTATTGCCATAAAAAGACCAAAATTGGATCAGAGTCGAGATCAAAATTTGATGAAAATAAGTCTACTCAAGTTTTAAATTCAGCCAAACTTGCTAACTCAAGCAGTCTGGTTCGTTGAAAACATGTGGCGATATTTCACCATGTTGTTAGTGAACTAAGTTGAATTACTGTTTTCAATTTCCTGTCGATTTTTTTTTCATTTTGCATAAAATGAATATCGTACTATGTAGATTTGTTCGAGAAAAACATTAGCATATTGGTATTTTTAGTAAAAATGCCGCAAAATGAAAAACCCCGTTACTTACACAATTTGTGTAATCACATTTTGAAACCGGTTCATTGGAGATAGAAAAAAAAGCGTGAAACAAAAGTTTAGAGTGTAAGAAATTGAACCATTTTCACTGATCGGATTTTGAAGCCGGTTCATCAATTACAACCAATTATCAAAAATTACCCAAAAATTGGAAATTGAAAAAAAAAACTTGAAACAAAAGTTGTAGGGCCTGAAAAATTACACAATTCTGCATAATCACATTTTGAAACCAGTTTATTGGTTCGCATTTACCAACCAGTTTTTGACAATTACCTGAAAATTGAAGATAGAGAAAAAAGCTTGAAACAAAAGTTGCAGAGTGTAAAAAATTGAACCTTTTTCGCTGATTGGATTTTGAAACCGGTTCATCAATTTTCAACCAATTATCAAAAATCATCCAAAAATTGGAAATTGAAAAAAAAACTTGATATAAAAGTTGTAGGCAGGGGTTGAAACTGTTTAAAAATTGATTTTTGGTTTTTGGTTTCAGTTCAGTTTTCACCTTTTGATAATTGGTTTTTGGTTTACAGTTTTTTGGTACTTTTATTTGGTTTTGGGTTTTTGGTTTACAGTTTTTTAGTACTTTTATTTGGTTTTGGGTTTTTGGTTTCAGTTTTCAGATTTTTTTCCTGCCAATTATCGCATTATACCTCCTAATTCTAGGTAGTATTAGCATTATTAATTATTGTATTCATTTCTACTAGTCAATTAATGCATAAAAGTCAAAACATTACACATATTTTGATGATTTAAATTTTAAATTTTGTATATTTGGTTTTTGGTTTATTGGTTTTGATCAAATATTTTTTATTTCTGGTTTTGAGTTTTGCACAAAACAGATTTATATTTGGTTTTTGGTTTTTTAACAGTTTCAACCCCTGGTTGTAGGGCGTGAAAAATTACACGATTCTGTTCAATCACATTTTGAAACCGGTTCACATGGTTGGCATCTAGCAACCAGTTTTTGACAATTACCTGAAAATTGGAGATGGAGAAAAAAGTTTAAAACATAAGTTGTAAAGTGTGAAAAATTGAGCTCTTTTCACAAATCAGATTTCGAAACCGGTTAATTAATTCGCAGCAGCCATCAAAAGTTACCTGGTGGGCTGGTTGCAAATTGTAATTAGACATTTTCAAAACCTGATTCACGAAAATGGTTCAATTTTTTATTCTAGCTTTTTTCTCTATCTTCAATTTTCGGGTAATTGTCAAAAACTGGTTGCTAAATGCAAACCAATGAACCGGTTTCAAAATGTGATTGAACTGAGTTGTGTAATTTTTCACGCTCTACAACTTTTGTTTCAGACTTTTCTCTCAATTTTCAATTTTTGGGTAATTTTTGATAACTGGTTGCAAATTGATGAACCGGTTTCAAAATCCGATCAGCGAAAATGGTTCAATTTTTTACGTTCTACAACTTTTGTTTCAAGCTTTTTTCTTCTATCTCCAACTTTTAGGTGATCGTCACAAAAACTCGTTGCTAAATGCAAACCAATGAACCGGTTTCAAAATGTGATTAGACAAATTGTGTAATTTTTCACGCTCTACAACTTTTGTTTCAAACTTTTTTCTGTATCTACAATTTTTGGGTATTTTTTGTCAACTGGTTGCAAATTAATGAACCGGTTTCAAAAAATACATATCACGTTTTTGTCGCCTTAGTGTGTAGAATACATCGCGCCAATAAAAACCATTAATTAACGCCATAATGTGATCAAATCTCGAATTTTGGAATTTTTTTCTTTTTCAGTTTGAGGGTCAGGCTCAGGGGGTTCATATTAGAAAACTGAGTCTGTAATAACGAAGTAATAAAAACCAAAAATCAACTTCCCGTATTGAAGAAGACCTCGATCGTTGTTAGGAATCTCGAAATATAAATTTTCAAAAGCTCTCACCCTCCCTTCGTTCGTGCGAATTTGTTTCTCATTCCAAAATAAACTAATTTCATATTGATTTCAAATTGATCACAACGTATACTCCACTGTGAAGTCCAAAATGAATTGAAAAAAAAAATGACAAAATTGTTCTAGGAGGGGGGAGGGGGCAGAAAATATTTTGTAAGGTACCAGTAATTTTTTTTTGAAAGGCGATGAAAAAGTATTGAAAATGTAGTGATTTTTGTTCAACGAAGTCCTGTGGACAGTGGACACCCTGATATAGCGAAATGGCAAACTTGAAGGAGAACGAATTAATGTCAAATTTTATCTAATCCATTGATGTAAAATGATGTACGAGTAGAACAAGTTGCATCTCAAATCAATTTAAATGTAGTAAACACCTGTGAAATGTGCAAGAGAGAGGTGTCAGACCGTCCAAAATTTATAAAACATGTGCAGTCCAACTCGCACAAATTCATTGAACCCCCTCCCAGTTTTCATTGTTTTTGTTTCACGATGGAAGGGATAACAAATTTATGTTTGCCGTTTTGGTTCAAAAAGCGAATATTGGAATGGAGTGGAATGCCTACAATCAGAAATTGAAAAATTTTACATCATTTTCAATTTTTCAATGTTTTGGAAAATTGGGGGCAATCAGGAATCAATTATTTTCACCTGAGGAATTGTATGTATTTCTGACCTCTGACTACAGCTCTACCTACTAAGCGTACTTGCCCTTGCTCTGACCATTGCCACGTCAATCGGGGGAGGGAGGGGTACGTATTTGTATGTACGACCTACCATCCGAGTTGAGGATGACAGCTGCGGTTTTGCTGGTCTCAGAAGTTGAAGAAGAATTCCTGGACGTAACCGTCGAGCTGGAATTGTTAAACGCTTCGTTGTCCATGGCAGCGGCGGCGGCGTGTAAGCGATTACTGTTATGCATATAACGATTCGGTCGTTGCGCTCTTTGCTGATGAATACTGTTCAGCACGATGTTACTGGAAGTTCGAGATAACGCTTTTCGTTGTCTGATGGCCTCTTTGTATATTCTAAACACATACAAATGTACAATTAGTGGATATTACAGTATATCTAGTTTGGTAAACCGTAATGTAGCGTACGTACCTGTAATACATGATGACCATAACGACTCCAGGAATCCAAAACGAAACGCTGGACGAAATAATCAGGTAATAATTATTGACAACGAAGGAACATTCGTATGGATGTTTTCGACGATAATCGAGATGATCGGCGGTCGTGTACCAGCCGAGGAAAATAGGCGTGAACGATATCAGCGCCGGCAGCAACCACACATTAGCCAGCATGAAGCAGACCGTTTTCTCCGTCATGATTATGGGATACTGCAGCGGCCTGACAATGGCGTAGTATCGATCGACGCTGATACAGCACAAGTGCAGAATGGACGCGGTCGAAAAATACACATCCAACGAGTTCCACACGTCGCACATGAATCTGCCAAACAACCACTTACCATCCGTTATGTTGACGGTGGCGTTAAAAGTCATGGCACATAGCGCCACTAACAGATCGGCGAACGCCAAAGACACCACGTAGTAATTGGTCAGAATACGCAGCTTACGATGGCGGATCACGCTAATGACCACCAAAGCGTTACCCAGCACGGCGCATACGATTATCGAGCCCATCACCAGCATCTTCAACACCAATGGCGGCGTCAAGCGTACATTCTCGATAACGGCCGATTGCAGAACCGCCGCTGTGCTGGTCACAGCCGCCGCCCAAGCCGAAGACGACGACGATATATTTTGAGGCAGCGTCGCCGCCGAGCTGATTTCTTTTATGGCCATCGCGATGGTGATGGTCGACTTTACAGCAGCCACAGCGACAGTCGCCGAAATATTCGAAGGAACGAACGCATCGCCGACGACGCCGCCACCGCTGCTGCTGCTGACGACCACACCGTCGCCGATATCTGTATTCAACGCTATCCAGCTACCAACAGCATTCGGTCTACCCATAACAGGCCACGGCCAAACACATTTCATCTTTTACCTCGGGCGATGATGGCAATGGCGATGATGATGATAATGGCAACGGCGACGACGACGACGATGATGACGATGACGGCGACGTTGTTGTTGGTGTTACATCATCACTGCTGCGAGAAGTGGTGCACGGTGGTGTTTTTTTACTGGTACTGCCATCGATTACGCTCGTCGCAACAATCCAAGTAACAAGGAATCGTGTTCTTTGATAACCATACATTTCGATGCCGTCGCTGGTACTTCAATTGATACTGTTGCTGATGGTGCTTTTGCTGCCGTCGTTACGGTTGACCCTATTGATACGAGAAACAGTGAATTATTAACCGGTAAATATCGTCGGGAATGGCGAATGTCTAATTGTTTGCGCTTTTCCCTAAAATTTCGTCAGTATAGCAGGGGTTCCCAAAATAGCATTAGAATGTCAATCGCCTGATTATTCAATTCGTTATAAGTTCACGTTGACAATGTATCATTTAAAAAGTAACCAACCAAGCTTTGTGAAATTTTCAGGATACTTATTTTGGAATATTTTTTTGTGCAACATGTCAAAAGGAGACTACTCTACAATTTTTCTAATTCAGGGCATGTACTCGGTTACTTCTTCAGTAATCGAGTTACTAAAGTTACTAAAAGTAACTTTTGGTGACTTTTTTCCAAATTTAGGTTGCTAAAGTTACTTTTTTTCAAAATTTCCCGAATTTTTCAAAATCTCGGTCCTACTTTGGGAAGAAAAAAAAATCTCTATTTATGCCAAAAAAATGCTGAAATATACTTACAAATAACCAATCCTACCTTTTTCAAAATTGCCAGAAAAACTCGTTTCTTCCTAAAGATTTATAAAAATTGTGATTCCCCCTCGAAAATTGAAAAAGTCTCATTCGCCTCCCCCCCTCGACACAAAAAATCTCAAAAATCTCGCTATTTGGTAGAAAATGTCAAAAATTGATAGAAAAAAAATTGCTTTTTGGGTAGGTACTAAAATTGTAAAAGTTTTGATTTTTGCAAAACATTAACAAAACATCAAAATTACTAGAAAAAATCACACCCCCTCGCCTCCCCTTGAATTTTTTTGACAAAAATTAGGTATGCCAAAGTTTCACTTTTTACCAAAAAAATTGCAACATAGTTTACCTCTTTCGACAAAAATTGCGCCCAACTTGAAAATTTCTCGAGTTTAAATAGTTCTTTTCAAAGAAAAAATGAAGGAGGCGAGGGGGAGGGGTCTCAGAAGATTTTTTTGGCTTTGCAATAAAATGTTACTTTTTTATCAATTATCAAGAAGTTTGATTTGAAAAAAAAAATTGTCGATGTCTTTCTTTTTGACAAAAATTTTCACTGTTTAGTAAAATTTTTCTAGCTGCTTAGTCTCGTTTTTTAATCAAAAATTTTCAAAAAGTAGGTACCTATCAATTTTTGCCAATAATTCCCAAATATTATTGCTTTTATCGAATGTTGTCCAAGTCTTGCATTTTGCAAATTATTGTAAAAAATGTTCACCTTTTTCGCAAAATAGCCGAAAATTGAGAAGAAGTCTTTTGCCTTTTGCTAACACTCTTGTCGAAATCTTATTTCCTGCCAAAAGTGGCGAAAAAGCTCACTTTTTCCCTGAATTGCGAGAGAAGTAAGTATCATTTTATCTAACAAGAATTGCTTAAAAGTCACAAGGTTGTGTTTTTTTGAAAAAAAATCCAAAAAATCTCACTCATGCGTCACTTTTTTACCTATGATGAGAAATTATCAGAAAACTTCGTTTTTTGCCCCAATTGCCTTTTTAATCATAAAGTTATAAAATCAAGTTTTTTTGACAAAATTTGAGAAAAAAGTATCACTTTTTTGCACACTGGCTAAAAAATTTTGCTTATTGCTAAAATTGTACAAGTTTCTTTTGAGTTCGATTTTTAGGAGAGGAAAAGTTCTGGTTTTTTGGTGATTTTTTTCTAAACTAAAATATTTTATTCGCTTTTTGTCATTTTTTTGGTTACTATTCGAGCTTTTTTGATTATATAAGTTACTTTTCTTTGGAAAAAAATTAGGACAAGCCCTGCTAATTAAAATATGAATTTATTCACTTTTTTTTATTTTTTATTTTATATTTACCCTTGCCTGAGGTACGTAGCTAATTGCAAAATTTAATGTCACTTTTTTGGAAAATTTCTTTTTTGCCTTTTTGCACAATAATCGTTTTTCTCAAAGCATTAACAACATGAGAAAATTGAAAAAAATTGAAATTCCGATTAGAAATAGAAATGGGTAACAAAATTCGAATTTTTTTCAATTTTTCCTTGTCTTATGGTGTAATTTTTTTCAATTTTCGGATCAACAGTATCTCGTAACTTTATTTGAGTCCCAAGGGAAAAAAACATCGTAGGTTAGGATGGATTCCACCCCCCCTCCCACTCCAAAAAAAAAGTCAGTAAGTCTTGACCAAATTGGGCAAAAACCTTCACTGCGAGTGGAAATAATCAACTACCTACTCCGGAGATGCCTTTGGAGGGGAAATTGAAGAGCATTTTCAAAAAAAAATTTTTTATTCCTGTATCCACTCGACCTACCTACTGTTTATTCGTGTTTTGAAAATTTTTGCTTCTATGTAGTATATTTCGCATTAATCATTCCAGAACATCGAATTGGAAAATTTTTGAAACTGGGGAAAAATTTTGGAACGGAGGGGTGCCCATTTTTGAATCATTATTGACAATTTTGAAAATTCGAGCAAAATAGCCAAAAATTTGAGGAATTTTTTTTGATTTTTTTGAAATTTTCAATAATGATTGAAAAATTGGCACTTTTGCGTTCCAAAATATTTCCTTAGTTTCACGAACTGTGTATTATTTTGATGTTTGGACTCGATGAATGCAAAATATCGAGGAAGAACAAAATCTTCAGAACTTGAATTTGAGGAATTTTTTTTGATTTTTTTTGAAATTTTCAATAATGATTGAAAAATTGGCACTTTTGCGTTCCAAAATATTTCCTTAGTTTCACGAACTGTGTATTATTTTGATGTTTGGACTCGATGAATGCAAAATATCGAGGAAGAACAAAATCTTCAGAACTTGAATTTGTCCAAAAATAAGCGATTAGTAAATTTTCAACTGCTCAATATAGAACCCTAAAAGTCCCAATACTTGTTGGGCGAATGCCCCCTCTTTGTAGGCACATTTTCTCTCCTCCGGGAGCACCTGTGGAGCTAAAATGTTTTCTGCATAATTTTCAACTCAAGATGAAGGTCGGTGCCGAATTTGGTCAAATTCAGCTGGATTTTTTCTATCCTTTTAGGAGATCCAGTCAATGTTTGGGAACCCTTGCCCTTCCAAAAGCGCAATCGAGTATATGGAATGATTTGCAAATTCTAACCTTGGACGAGCAGGTAGATGGTGCGAATCGATAAGTAGTAAACGATACTCAATGCGAGATCATTGATTGTGACTCGAGCTTTCGTGATCGTAGGTGTCCAGCCTGGGCCAGCAATTGAGGCTCAAGTACGAAATTGCAGTGCGGCGGCGGCGATTCTGCGACGCTTAGCTTATGACGCGAGATTAGCGAGAGTGCAGATTTTCAACGAAACGCCGCCGCGTCTGTGTGTACCATCTGGTGTTACGAATTTGTCGGCGGTCAATCTACTCGGAATTTGCTTGGACTTCGCTCAGCGTCAGTGGAAAATGATGGCTGTTGAAAGACTCGCAGTCGCTCCTCGTTACACGTTGATGAGATGCGGTTCCGGTATCCGTCGCCAGGCTGCCAGTTCGCATTCCAGCTTTCATCTGTCAAGTACATAGGAAGTAGTATAGTAGTACATCAATAATAGGTTGCATTTACGAGTACATATTTATTATTCACAAAAGAAAGGAAAGATTATGGATCAACCTTGAGTGAGGAAGTTACGCCGAGGCATTTTTCGAGAAAAATCTCAATTTTAGATCAATTTACTCCCTCCTCCCCAAGGTGCCCTTAAAAGGGTCCATCTGTAAATCCAACATCATTTTCGTGTTCATGGAATTCGATTCGTATGAAAACAACACCCATATTGTCAACTTTTTTCAGACCCAAAATTGGATGGGGCGATGCTCATGGGCCAAAAATGAACTTTTTCAGGAATCGTTGCATTTTTTTCCATATTTTTTTAAGGTTCGCGTGAAAAATTACAGAAATTCATCACTATAGTGTTTTTTTTTTGCAGTGCTATGACACGAAAACTACATTTCTTAGAGTTTTTGTTAGTGACCCACCTGAAAAAGAAATTTGAAGCAGTTTTCAAGAATAGTATACTCGCCTGAACGTATTCTAAGAAGAGAAAAAAAACTTAGTGTGCTTGAATTAGGTTGGGTGGGGGGTTAAAAATTTCGAAAAAATTCATACGGATGGACTCATGCTTCCTGAACATATTTTTCATTCAAAACTCGTTGAAGTTGGATTGTGTTTCGAAAAAAAAAAGTTTTTTTGTCACAGTGGACAGAGGGGCCCAACAATGTTCAATCGAAATTTCAAAACTTTGAGGACAAAGGCATTTTACGTATTTTACCCGTCAATTACTTACACCTTTTACAGCACAAACACTTTTATTCACGATAAAATATTTAAAAAATTACAAAAACATTAACTTTTATAAAGTGAGACGCGTTTCGGCCATCATAGCGACCATTATCAATCACAAATGAGTAGAAAAATGCGTGTTACTGTTACATTGTAGAAGATGATAAAATGCGTCGTGAAATGTATATGAGAGGGGGGGGGGGGAAATAGGTAACAAGAACAGAGTAGCCATCTCCTTTCTGCTACTTTTTGTGTCTTGGGCTGCTTTAGAAGTTGATTTGCACTGAATATGCATCATTTGGAACGGTGTAATTTAATTGATTATAAAATGTGCGAAAAAGGAGAAAAACACTAGATACATATTTTACCTGGTTGGGAAAAAAATTGGGAAATTGTGTGAAATTGGAGAAAATCGAGAAAATACAAAAATTCCAACAATATTTTAGTTCCTGAGTTTTCTAAAATTCCAATTTTCTACTATCATCGATAGGTATTTATTTTTTTGAGCTCATTAAAATTGTAAAAGGCAGTTTACCTCGGACCCGCTCATTCTGGAGGGCCCGACCAAAGAAGTTTTAAAACACAAATCTTAAAAATCTTATGCCCTCGCATCGCTCGGGCTTCATTTCTTTTCTATTTAAAAATCGAAATTTCTGAAAAAAAAACTACTTTTAAAGTTTCAAAGTGAAAGATTTCTTTAGTACAGACAGAGTATGTATTTCATACATTTTTAATGTCACACGGGAACTATTGAAAATTGGCCAAAAACTCTCCCCCTCCCCGAAAAAAATGTGGATTTTATTGAAAACCCAGTTTTTTCGTCAAATAATTGGAAGGGAGGTAGAGAACTGAAAAACTATTCTCGAAAAGTCGCGTTTTTTGAATATTACATTTTGGCAGACACCCTGTATTTGATTCTGATTGTCAGTGGCGGATTTGAGGGGGAGTTGTATAGGAGGTATCCCCCCCCCATTTTGCAAATCCGTAATTTGATGGCAAAATCACCGATCTTTTCTCAAAATTCTCATTTTTTTCAAAAGCTTTTGCCGTTTATATTTCTCAAATTATTCATAAAGTATTTTCGTTCTAACTTTCAGGAATATCAGTGGTGGAAAAACTGGCTTTTCACCTTATAAGATTTTGCTCTCGCTTCGCTCGGGTCAATTTTTAAGTACTTATTATGAACGAAGTTACTATTTTTTGTCGGCATACCTACTAATTTACGCAACTTTGTCCTTTACATTTTCGTCAATTCTATTTACATCTGTTGTGAACATTACTTTCTTCAGAACTCCATTACCCACAACTTTTATGTGGTTTTGAGAATAAACGTTAAAAGTTTCTCAATTTTTACACTTCCAAACTTGAGAATAAACGTTGAAAGTTTCTTAATTTTTACACTTACGAACTTGTAACTAAATTACCTTCTTTTTTTTTCACCCAACTTGGGAATTTCCAGTCGAATAAGTTGGAAATTTTCAGTCAAATCAGCTGGGAGCACTTTATAGTTTTTGCCCCCCCCCCCCCCGGAAGCTAAACCACTTCGCTACGTCCTCCCATTTGTGTAGGTATCTGTACCCTGTGATTTCACATCAACTCGTAGGCTATCATGAAAACCCGATTGTTAGATAGGTTAGGTGCAAGTTTCCCCTTCATGTACAGTACGTAGGCAAAACTTGATTCTGATCGGTGATTATCCTTGATTCGAACGCCTTATTGCGTTTGTGTACGTCTACGTGTACGTAACGTACCTTAGTACACACATATATGTACACGTATAATGTAGGTTAGGTAAGCTAGATAGGTAGGTACCTTTATTAGTAAGACACCGGATGAGCACGTACGATTATTACTGGAGCAGCAGTTCGCATCACTGACACTGAGAAAAAAAAATGAGAAAAACTAGTATATCGCAGGATAATCACAACAACAACAAAGACGTCAACGACGAGCGAAAATAAAGAGCGCGACAAAGTAACGCTAACGCGGCCACCATTCCACCATTCTGCGAAGCGTTCGTTGTAAAACTAAAACTAAAAGCTAAAGCGCGAAACTTTAAGTTAATATTATCGAATTTCGTGCAGCCTAACGCCCCCCCCCCCCCGCACGTAACCGTCGCACATCGTACGTGGTATTCGTGTATAATACGAGCAAACGCGAACTGAAAATCTATACAGCTGCAACATTTATTCCTCTTTCCTCCCTCGCCCGTCTCATGTCGTTTGTATTTTTGCTTCACCCTCCGTGCTCGACTTGTTCCTTTTGGAACTTTGTCCTTCGTCCTTCGTCTACCCAGACGGAAGCATGAATGGCTCATGGCTGCGACTAGGCTAGGATTGCTGTTCGCTGGCTAGCCTAGCCTATAGCGAGTACGGGTAGCTGACTGGGTGGCTCGGTCGCCTGGCTACCTGCACGATTGCCGTTTACCATTCGACGACGGTGGCAATTTTAATACCTAGGTCTATGACACGATCGCGGAATCGGAATTGGCACAAATAAGTGCTCCGAAATACGCGAGTAGCGACTGGAAATCAAATTTCATACGTACATCTGTTACATCTCACGTCAGGGTCGTCGCTAAAGTCGATTCAATAACGTGTCACTATTGTTACTGGTTGCTGGATTGGCACGGTATAACATCTGCAGAAAAATCGTAACTTTTTTTCTAGCTCGAAATGAAAATAGGTAGGTACGAGTAGGTTCTGTTATATTCCCCAAATTATGTATTTGAGAATTGAAATTCGGTTTGAAGTTTGAAAAATTATTATTTGATACCTAAATTTACTAGTTTTTATTTAAATTTTACCAATTAAAATAAGAAATAAAACTAGAATTTAGAGTTGAAAAAAGGAACAGAATTTAGTTCTAAAACTAAGATTTAAAATTACCTACGTTTCAAAATTTAATGTTCAAGTTTGAGTAAAAATTAGAATTTAAATTAATGGGTATTTGAGCGAAAAATGTTGGAGTCCAAAATCTATTCATGATTCTTGGAATTTGTGGGAGTGTCACGTGACTTGATAAAACAGATTAAATCTCACCAGGTAATCAAAAATTCCAATCAAGACAATTTTTGAGCACCCATCTTTGAAGAATTTGCAGGAGCTCAAAATTGGGTCATGAAGTCCTGATTTTTGCGGTTTTGGAAAAAAGCTGTTATTTGACGTATCAAAATGGATTAGATCTTCGACAGAAAATCAATCAATCCATTATTTATTTATTTATCTATTTATTGTATCAGTACACCAGGTACTTTGAAATTTTTATCAAAGATTTTTTTTTTTGAAGTTTGTTAAAGACATTTTGAGCCCTAAATTGATCCAGCACTTGAAAAATTTTCGAAAAAGTTCTCGTCACGTAGGAAAGTGGGTTAGATTTCTGGCAGAAAATCAATAATGTTGATCAAAATATTTTATGAGCAAGTTAAACAGAATTTTAAACCCAAAGTCAAGTCATGAATTCGTGGTTTTCGAAGTTTTTCAAAAAAAAGTTGTCACGTGACCTGTCGAAATGGGATGAAATTTCGACAGAAAATCGAAGATTTCTGTGTAAAATTATTTTGAGATTTTTTGAAATAATTTTTGAACCCAAAATTGGCTTTTGATTCTCCGAGTTTTGGGAAAAGTGTCACGTGACCTATCAAAATGAACCAAAATTTTGCCAGAAAATTTGAAATTTCCATCAAAACTTTTTTTTTGAAACCTTTTTGAAAGAATTTTGATCTCAAAGTTCATCATGAATGTTTTTAAAGGTGTCATATTCCTTCCTATCAACGATTTATTTTTTGAAAGAAATTCCTTCACTGCAGTTTTGTGGCAATTTGCTCATTTAACATTATTGCAGTATCAATTCTAATACTTCCTCAGGGATCCATACTTCGTTAGGTTTGAGTTGAAAGCTTCTCATTATCAAAATGGCAGTACATATTTTGTGCCGTTGAAGAACAACTTCTTCTCATTATGAATCGTGTGATAGAATTTGGCTAGTGTAGCTGGAGAGTGGAGGTGCATGCTCCGTCACCGTTACTAGGGTTTATCCATCTGGATCAAAAACTAGATCCTTGTTAATTGAACACCAATTTGTTGTAATTGAAACAATAAAAAGTTACTATGTACTTCATAGAAACGAGCATATGGAACATGAATTAAAAATTTTAAAAAAATGACTTGAACAACTCTAAAAAAAAATTTGATAATGCAAAAAAACTTCATTACAACGAACATCAACATTTTATAATCAAATGACACCGTAAGAATTTACAGATTTTAATATAGGTAATTGTCAAATAAAATCATCAAGCATAATCAAATAATGATACTATAAAAATTTACAGATTTTAAAATAATTTCAAATAAAAACAAGGGTAGCACATCAAATAACATTTTACAGACTCACAATCAGTTCTAAAAATCACTTACTTATCATGATATCTCCCTGACATTAAGGTAGGAATATATCTGGTGTTGATAAAAAAAATACATACAAGTAAATGGTGCCATTAACGAGTCTGTCTTTTATGATAATCTGAACTTTTTAATTGTGGACAAATATACAATTAATTACAGTTTGTAAAATTAATGATAAACTTCAACATTTTAATGAATAGATCAACACAGGCAAAAAATACTAATAATTATGGAATTAATACTTTCTATTTGAATAAGGAAGCACTCGTCGTTTTTTTTTTTTGCTAATGGTCGGATATTTTTTTATGTAATTTAGCACAACCGGCAACAAAATTCAAAACAAAAATTGGAAGTGGATTGTTCATATTCATTTAAATATTCTCGTTTCATACTTGTAAGATGAACTGCTTCTGATCTTCATTTTTTCGTGAATGATGGAAGTCCTCTATTTGTTTGAACACCTCATTATGCCAAATCATTCACCACATTTATCTTTTCGATCATTTTTTTCTCATGTTGAAAATCTTCACAGTTCTCCCATTCTTCGACTTCATGGGCAAGAAATTTGGTTCCAATGCTGAGAGGTTTAGACAAATTCCATCAATTTTTTGTGACCAAATCACCAGGTAAATTTTTATCGAGGAAGTTGTTTAAATTTTTATAAATGATAAAACTAGTTTTTTGGAACCATCGTTTTCTTCATCTGATGTTTCCATCATTTCTTTGGTCATAAATTCTACAAGCTTGTTGGCTATTTCTTTTTTCTCCTCTGCTGAGACATTTTTATCAGAGAGAGATAAAAAAAAAACAAGTTCATCACTTGAGTACCACAGATGGTTGAGAAATTTCTCCAAACAAGGTTTTGCCACATTGAGGTCTTTGGTGTTTGATATTCATTCAAACTCTTCAGTAGTGATACTCGTATGTTGCGCCAAGGAGCTTCAATTGAGTGGGTAGTGCTGAACTGAGCTTTCATATGATTTACTGCCACAAAACCACATATTCTGGCTAAGGCTTGCTATTGTCTATTCATAATTCTAAATTATTACCACAAGTAGGTAGCCTATTTAAAAAAAAATTTGATGCAATAGATAGCTTTTGCCATCCATCTGGCCTGATGATAGGCTCCAGGATTTCTTATTATTTATTTCATTGAAGTTTCCTTCAACAGATGCACTAGATTCAGTCATCTTACCATAACAAATCACTTTATTCATAACAGCAGACCAAATAGGCAATGTAACACACATTTTCAAAAGTCTCTTCGCTATTCCTGGAGAATATGGAGCATTATCTTCATCTCTTTGGTTTACTTCACATTGCAAAACGTTGTTGCATTCATCATGAATTTTTTTAATTTGCAGAAAATACCCATCCTCTGCTATTGTTTCATCACTTTCCTGATCATCATGATCGTAAAGATGAAAAAAAATTGATGATTCAACATTTTCAGATTTTTTCCAATGTTTTGCGAGCTGATAACTGTGCTCAAATAAAGTTTTGAACTACGACTAGCAGTTTTGTTTCCTTCTTTATTAAAACCACCCCAATTATGTGCAAAGATACTATAAAAATATGGTACAAAAGATCTTTGATATTTTCAAAATTTGTGCACCTAACTACATACAGGTGCAATAGCATGCATGTAAAATTGTTTTGTTTACCTTGTACAAGTACTTTTCAAATTCAGGCCATTGACTGATGAGATGCATGGTATGAGCAAAGTCACATCTCAACATAGCCAGTTTTGATTTTGACGTAGATGTTGAAGTCTTGCCATGGCTGGCACAGGTGACAACTACTGAGGATTTATTACTGCTTCACTCTGAATTTCCCTCCAAGAATTTACACAAAAAAAAAAAAAAAAAAAAAACAATAGAATTAGATAATTAGGTAATACTATATTATTATTTCCAATCGTGGTACATTATGCTTTATTACTCACTTGAAATGCACATAAATAATATAAATCAATTTTGAGGTACTATTAAGTTACAAAAATAATTACGTCGGAGAAAATACTGGCTATGACAATTCGGTCCATATAGCAGCAGTTTTAATATAATTTTTACAAAACATAATTTAATACTGATTGAGCCCCACATTGGGCACCAAAATGAAGATGGCTCCTTTCCCAATCAGCGAAACAATGATATCCATCACTTTTTTCTTATTCTGCACTGAACAATTGTTACATATTTTCAATTGTTTTCTCTAAATTGGCGCACTGGGGACGATTTCTTTTCCTTCAAATATCATGTGAACATCAACAGAGGTCAAAAGCTGATTGGACAGGTGAAAATAGGTAAATACCACTCACGTAAATCCGTGAAAGTTTGATTTTATCTCAGCAGACTTTCAACAAAGCTGGATATTGTTCTTTTGGTAAATCACCTCAATGTTTTTTCTTCCATTCAAGCAGTATGGTTCTCCAGGATGATTTGAATCTTTTGAAAAAAGCTACATCCAAAGGTTGCAAAAGATGAGTGAAGTTTGGTTGCAGCAAAACAAAGTGCACTTGGTAATTGTCGTAAAGTGCAATGCACGCAAATATCTCGAACTTCAAACTTTAACGAATAATTAATAAACATGAAATATTAAACTCACATTTTTGCATACATTCATTTTAACGTATATTTCATCATCTTAGTTTCTTTAGGCTTTTTAGATGCATTGATAACGATAAAGCGCTACCTATCGACCTCGAGTACGTAAGATGTAGGTACACAACACTCCGAACGAAATAAAAAAAGAGAAAAAAATTCCAAATCTAAAATTACAAATAGAATTTGCAAAATAAGCAAAATTATGCGCGAAAGGCGCTAAAATAAACAAATAATTATAGTTTCTAATCACTGTCTTCAACTTCTTCAACAGTAATCTCTGGGTGAGCCCATTCATTGTCTTCTGGCGGAAATGGTGTCGCTTCTTCAATCGGCGGTTCGCAGACAATGTGATTTTCTGGTGGATCAGGAGCGACAATATGGTTTTCCAGCTCAAATTCCAGCGGCTGTTCGTTTTCTGTCGCTTCGAGCGACGTTTCGAGTGGACATAGCTCCAGTAGTGGTCTTGTAATTATGTGGTTGCGCTTCGAATTGCGCCGTCGGCGCTGACGTTGAGGTGCGTGATTCTTCCCATATGCCAGGAATTCTGTTTCTTCAATTTATCTACGATAAGAACGATATGTCCGACTTTGGGCTGGATCGACGCAGTTTGGCGATTCGGGTGTTGAGAATAAAAGCTGCGTAGGTACTGTAGGTAGGCTGTTGTCCAGTATGCCCAGCTTTTGTTCGCAAATTCGTTTGATTGGTGCCAGTATCGATCAAATTCGGCGTTTTGAACATTTTCTTCTGTAAAATGAGAACGGAGAAAATGATTTGGTGTGAGGATTTCTTCGTCTGGGTCTGCTCCAACGTATGTTAACGGACGCGCGTTTAGCATCGCTGCAATTTCGGCGAATGTTGTAGGAAGCAGCATATCACTGAGAGCGGCGTTGTGAAACGTTCTAAAAAGTGCGGCTTTCACTAGCGCAACAATGCGCTCATATACACCACCCATCCAGGGCGAATGTTCGGGTAAAAATTTCCATTCAAATTCCTCGACGTGGACATTGGCGAATGATTTGCTCAGGGATACGAATTGAGGTGCGTTATCAGACACCATCATCTTCGGAGATGAACGGCACGCAAAAACTCGTCGCAGGGCCAAGAAGGTCGTGTTGGCAGTCATGTCTTCGGACATTTCGAGGTCTACCCCCTTTTAACACAGAAATACTACTTTATGATATGTACATTTAACTTTGGATATTAAAGACAAAAGTAAAATTCTCAATACTTACACACAGAAACTTAACATTGATGATGACATAGAACAAATGAGTAAATTTTTGTGTATGATGTTTCTACTCAAGAAAAGAGCGATGAGTGAGTGAAGTTTGATTGGTTAATAACCAGCATTGTCATCAGTCTGCTAAGATTTTTTAATTCTCAGAATCTGCAGATCAGCAAGTTAGCAGAACATTGTGGATGTATTGTTTATCTATTCGGTTTCTCGGTTTTTTTTTTTGTGTGGGTAGTGAGTACCTACATAATTATATCATCTTAAATAGAACACGTGCAAATAAATCACTTAGATATTGAATTTACACAAATGAATACTAGTCAAGTTTTAAAACATCTTAATCATTATGATTTTAAAGATCTAAAACCACAACAAAAGTTTAGCACACAGACCCCTCTCTCCCCTCCCATAAAAAAATATTAAACACAAAACCAAAAAATCTAGTTTCAGATTAGTTCGGTTACATTTTGGGCGTGGTGTAATGCAATTACACTTTGGAACAGGTTGAGTTTGGTCGAGGTAGGTTTAAATCCCACCTCCTGGTTGGCCAACGTTGAGTCAAACCCCATTGTTTGACACAGTAGGTCCCTTATCTCAGACCACATCATCACATTTATAGTTTCTTTTCAAAATGGTAAGAAACAACCTAGATTACCCAAATTTTCGAAATAATTTAAGTAACATCATCATGACCTGACAAATCCTGCCCTCATTTCTTCTTCAAGTTTCTTTTCAAACACTTTCAGCCATTCTGATGCCTCCTCTATGTTTAGTTTTTCTTGAGCAGATAGGACTTTTTTAAACACCCGTTTGGTGGAAATAGGTAAATACTAGCTTAAATCCACTAATTAGAGACGAGTTTTTTTCGGCGCTCAAAAGTTTGATTTTATCGAAGCAGACTTCTAACAGAGCTGGAAAATGGTTCTTTTGGTAAAGCACCACATTGTTTTTTTTTCATTCAAGCAGTATGGTTCTCCAGGATGATTTGAATCCTTTAAAGAAAGCTACATCTAAAGGTTACAAAAGATAAGTGAAGTTAGGTGGCAGCAAAACTAAATGCACTTGGTAATGAACACAGAATTTGATCACTCTTAGCGATAAATGAATGCCAACGTTGTCTTCAAGTATTATTTTTTGCGGCCTTCTATTGTCCCAGTTTGTAATTCAAACTATGTACCTTGGGAATTTCGAATTGAGATTTTTTGATGATCAAAAATTTCAAAATGTAATTTGTTGAATTATTCGAACAAGGAATTTACATTGAAATTTTTTATAAAAATAGGGTCATTTTAATACAAAATTATTGGTTCATGTCATGTCAGTATAAGATATGCTCCTGTTGGTATTTCAATTGCCTTGAAAACGTCAGACTTCAATTTTATCATTGAAATTTTTCATCACGTCGCAGAAATGATTTTGAAATTTATTTCAGCTTTGCAGAGAACTGAAAAATTGCATCATCAATGATACATTCACCAAGCCATGTAGGTCTTTTGGTAGCTAACATACGGTTCAAGTACATATTTTGTATACAGTTTCTATGAAAATAAGAAGTACCTAAATTAATATTAAAATTGATATCTAATATTAATTACTACAATTTTTAATAAATATATTTACACTTACTTTCCAGTTCTTTCAGCACAGGGGTGCTAACCTTAATAATTTATTTACAATTACGGTTTCACTCCAATTTTTCCTTGAAATTTTTCGTTTTTCAGTTCGGTTTTTGTTGTTAAAACTATACGAAGTTTTTTAAATTTAATTCGAAAAATGAATTTTATTTATAGAGTACGAAATTTGTAAATTTAAAAATAGCTGATTGCGCCAAAACATCGTGTTGGTGAAATTAGAATTAATCGGTTGTTTAAAAATTGTTCAACTGTTAAAGTTTATAGTTTTGTAGAGAGCTTTCGGCTCGTCATTCGATTTTTGTTATTCGTAAAGTACATTCTACGTTTTTCCGAGCATTTCAGCTCATTGTTATTGTCCGAGTTCATTGAACTCGTGTCACGTATTTTTGCTTGAATAAATAAATTATTTCTTTCCAAATATTTAACGTTTTGATGTTGTAATATGTAGTTCGACGACGAATTCGACGACGACGTTTTTGCTTTTTAAGCAAGTAAGAGTAATACGCATTGGTATTATTCGTTCATGGTGAGAAAATTGTAACGCGTATGGTTCTTGAAGATAACGGTCTGTACACCGTACAATTCATGTTAAATATACCTCCTATGATGTATTCGTCTGTTAATTCTTCTGTTGCTTTGATGTCGAATGATATTCAAGCTGATACAAGTGTAGGTACTGATTCTAGTGTTAATTCTAACGTAGGTAATGAGAACGAAGTTGTAAATCGAAACAGTGATGTAAATTCTGCAAATAAAATCAAAGAATTAAAGGATAGTGATGGGAACAACGATATTTGGCATCGAACACACATCATCATATTTTTGATCTTTTCGTGAAAGAACTCAATAATACAGAACAAAAAAAATCACAAGATATCATGAAAGGGTACAAGAAATAATGAAAAAATAAAACGAAGAGAAACCTTCAAAATGAAATTTAAAAAACCACCACACACATTGCAAATAGATACAAAAGAAAATCAAAGCAATCTTCTTGAAATTAGAAAATAAAATCACAGGTAAGTAGGTAATCACAATCACAACAATAATAATTATAAACAGTACATTAAAAAAATTATGGTAACTGTAATTCGATAGTCACATTACTAACACAACAGACAGTAATTGATGTTAACTTATAAATCAATTAATCTTCAGAATCTTCTTTTTCGTCTAAATAATCCTCAAAATCAGCTTTCTATCCACTTGTAAGGGGATGCTCCATCTGGCTCAGCTCCATCTTCTTAAGTCTTCATGGAAAATCACCTGGGAAAGTTCATATTTGCTGGAGGAATATTCAAAATCTCAATTTGTATTGCAGGCATCATTATTAAATGCTGATGATGCATTGCTGGGATCAAATTATAAGACTTCCATGTGCGGCTCGACAATTGCTTAGTTGATCATAAAACGAGTTGGTCACATTGATCACTTGCTCGGGAGTGATATTGATAATATTGTTACAAATTTGCCGGATTTTGTCTTCCAATGCGGAAATATTTGCATACTCTTATCCGTGGTATAGCCGATTGCACGTAGATGTGACCCCATAGAAAGTAATCACAGGGAGCCACATTGGGGCTTCCTGCTGGCTGCTGTATTAGATATCCATTACCGATCACGCGATTTCCAAAACGCTGGGCCATGAAAGCCTGGACAGGTTGTATGCCATGCCAGGGGCAGCCATCCTGCTGGAGCCACGAGACAATTACGTCATCAGGGTCGATAGCATTAATGATGGTAGGCCAAATGTCATTCTGTAGCCTATTTGAATATCATTCACTGGTAAGTTGCTTCCAGATTGAAAAATCACAATTACATAGTTTTTATTGGGTGTTACAATTTTGATGCCCTGGCTTGTGGGTACTGTTCAATGTGACTGGAGGGTTGATGTTGTGTTTTTTTTTGCCCACAGTTCATGGCATAGATATCTTCACAGTACAAAAAACACGTTCGTTGGCCAGATCCTTTTTGTTGTAGTATACCCACTCTTTGTAGCTTCGATGCACATGCTTAACTCGATTCTCAACTTGGGTACGATTTATGTACCTACATATCCTTCTTTGGCCAGTTTTTTTGCGATCCTTTCTTACACTTCTTTCGCATACAGGGTGTCTGAGTAGTGATGGTACAAACTTCAGGTTTGGATATACCTAACCAGGTATGAGTAAAAAAAAAAAAGTCGAATGAACAAGTTGTCTATCTTGAAAATTGAATGGGCAAAATACCCTTTCAAAATCCAAGAGCTAAAATCCAATTTTGACCATGGGGGTTGGTAGTAGTTTATAGGATGAGCAAAATTGCATATTATGACTATTTGCCCAACTTGCTAATTGAAAAGGGCTACACATGATTTTTCAATTTCAAAAAATCTTGATGAGATGCGGAAATGAATAGCCCCTTCAATTTGCAAGTTAGGCAATAAGTCATAATAGGAGACTTCATCCATTTCTCAAAGTATTGCCGAACCCCATGGTCAAAATTGGATTTTGGCTCTTGGATTTTGAAAACGTATTTAGTCCCTTCAATTTCAAGGATTGGCCACATCTTCACATGACCTTTTTTCCTAGTCATATATCCGGTTGTATCCAGATCTGAACTTTGCACCATTACCACTCCCCAGAAACCCTGTATATTGGTTCTAGTTTCCATAATACCGAGTCAAATCCAAGTTTTCTATGTAGATATGAATTAAACATTTTCGGGCTACTTGAAACTAGCGTTTTAGAATTGCTTCACCAACAGCAATATTGTTGCATTTACCAGTTTTTCTTGAGTAACTATTGAGTCTCTTGCCATGGTTTGAAGATCAGAAAGTTCTATAAAATTGTAAAGTATTATGACACCGATGGTACAAAGTACTGGATTTGGGAGGTAAATATGCATTGGGCAGATGAAATTTTTCTACCAAATTTGAAATTGCTTTCAGTGGTGCCATTTCTTCATCGAATAGTATCACTACTCTTTTGAAATTGGAGGCAGCACTCATTTCTGAGATTAAATATAAATCACAATTATATTAAGTTAACAAAAGCACTTCGAACAAACAAACATCAAAATATAAACAGTAGTATTAAAATATTGAAAGGCAACTTGAGGAATATCTCCAAGAAATTTTATCTAGAAGTAACAAGGGAAACTCACCAGCATGTGTAACAAGATTGTTAACCCCAGCATGAGTACCTGACGGATTGTTATTTTCAAAATCATCGAAGTAAAAAAAACAAAGGAAAATGTTCCAAGGGCAGAATTTGAATTGTAATTTCCTCGAATCAAACCTCCAATGTAGGTATTCAAGGAGAATGATTTTAAACCTCTTCCGAAAACTTTCCTTTCTGAGTTCATCCAAGGCGGTTGTACGTTCACCAGACGAAGCGAATTTGGAATGAAGATATTTTTGACACATTAGCATCACCATTGTTTCAGCATCCAAATATTCATTTAGATATTCATCGCATAGAATTCGTTACAAACAGGTGGTCTTTATTTTCAAAGCTTGAATTTTTTCGATTATTCCCCTTAAAATTGTTCCTCTTTATGAATTCGACTGGGTGGAGTTTGAAAATTTAATTTTTGATCTCTAAAATTTTTTTGACGAAAAGGCTTCCTCCTTGGCACTCAAATAAAGATCCTACAGTTTGATAGGCATCGGAAAATTTTTAAGGTGATAGAGCTACAATTTCTGAAAAATGCTCAAAATTACCATAGGAAAATTTTAATAATTTTTGATTTTGAAAATTCAATACTGAAAAAAGGATACCTAGCAAACTATGCCAAAAGATACCCTAAACCAGCATTACCCATTTTGGATTGCTATTAACCTCCTACAGCTGCTTTTACATCATGGTGGCAGTATTTGTTCATTATGAGAAATCATGAGGGACTTAGTCTTTTGGCACGATTTTGACAAATGTATATCTTCCACAATTCCTTTTTTCCGGGTTTGTTGGACGATTTAATCGGTGAAATAGTACTTACACAATATATGTGACGCGACGCGACAAAATCGACCTTCGAGCCGAAAATAAGTTTTTGAGTTATGGGGGGTTAAAGTTTTCAGTCCAGTTCTGCTCGTTTAGCGGAAGCGCTTGCGTTCTAATCAGGTTCTCCGGCTAAACTGGGCTAAACATAGTCTTGGATAACGTTTCTTGTCTGTCTTGTGTGAATATCACTGGGTAAAATGGTTATTTACATTGATACAGGGGGCTCAGTCGTGATTGCGCTCATTTTTTCAATTTTTTATTTTATTTTTTCATTATTTCAATTTTGAAATCGATCTGGAGGCGAAACAAAGCGTTCTACGAGAAAAATACATCGAGCAAAGTTGTAGAGAATTAAATTTCCAAAAACCTATAAGAGGTTTATTTTTCTCATAAATGCATAGTTTTTCCGTTTTTCTCAAAAAACAGAAATTTTATGGTAATCATCATGAGGTTTTTGTTTTTTGAGAAAAACGGAAAAACTATGCATTTTGGAGAAAAATAAACCTCTTATAGGTTTTTGGAAATTTAATTCTCTACAACTTTGCTCGATGTATCTTTCTCGTAGAACGCTTTGTTTCGCCTCCAGGTCAATTTAAAAGTTGAAATAATGAAAAAATCAAAAAAAAATTTAAAAAATCAAAAAAATGAGCACACTTCTGACTGGATTACCATGTACTCGTATATGGAGCTATGCAAATCATAGGGACTTCTGGGTGGTTTTAAATGATTTTTGAATGTCCGAGTACCAAAAATCCGTCAAAAAGTGAAAAATAATTTTTTAGGTCCGAAGGTCGATTTTGTCCGGTCACGTCACATATACTGATACTTTGAAAGGTGATTTTTTAGAACATTTTTTTATATCACCCTTGCGGGCTATCAAAGGAGCAATCCAAAATTGATAACAATTGTTTGGGGTATCCTTTGGCATTGTTTAGTATCTTTTCTTGCTATTAAATTTTCAAGATCAAAATTTTTGGTATTTTCTCATGTTAATTTTGAGCATTTTTCATAAAATTGCACCTCTATCGCCTCAAAATATTTTCCGATGCCGATTATTCTCTTGGATCTTTATTTGGGTGCCAAAGGAGACATAGGAATTGAAAAAAAAAATGTTTTTCTCCATCTCAGTTCGGAACGTTGTTAATATTTTGTTTATCGTCGTTATTATAACATTATCATACTTATTCTAACATATAATTAAATTTTCAACATGACAACTCATTGTACCATCAATACTACGTATAAGACCCACCTAGGTTTTCTCTGAAACAGTGAGGGATTTTGGAGCCATCGACGCCGTGCTCTGATGCATACAAGCAGCTGTGAAGGTTGACCATTTTTTGAATTTTTGAGCACCATGAATTATCTCATTTGATTTTGAAAACAATACTGATTTTCTTAGCGTTTATTATTTTAAAATAACATAACTAACGTTTTGTGAACTGCAGTTGCCCTTGCATCTGGTGGTAATACGTACTTGTGTGACGTGTCAACTACGTACTTCTTTTTGCATTTTGCTGTATCACAAGTGATGACGTAGTTTCCGTGCAGTAAGTCCTGAGCGTCTTGATGCCTGATGGAATAAATGGACATTTTATTTCCACAATGAAGTCATCTTCAGGATTGATAAGTCCATCAGGCGTTGCTTCTAGGATGCCGTTGAGGTGCTCAAACATACCACTTCCTGCCCTGCAATCTGCATACATGGTGCATCCCCAAGGCACCCTTTTGAAATATGTATTCATTTTTTCCTCATAAAAACCAATAATTCTAGGGGAAAATCGAATACCTATCTGAATAACATTTAAAAAAACGTCGTGCCTTTGTAGTAGGGTGGTCCTTATTTTCGATGTTGGGATTTTCCTCCCTCCCAACTCTCGAAGTGGTGACATCTGGTCAGAAAATAATTCCCTATTTTTCATTTTTTGTAATTTTCAAAAAACTAGGGCTGCATTTTCAAAATTTTTCTGAAATACAATTCACTGTATAATTTTAATATTTTAATGTTCTGTTATCTCTAAAAAGTCCCTTTAGAGTAGAATAAACTCTCATGACGATTTTAGCCCCTTCCATTGAAAACCTAGCCAATCCCTTAAAATGGCTAAAATTTAATGTATGTAAAATACGAATTTCAGCTATTCTATAGGACCGACTTGGTTTTCTATAGGGATGGTGTTATTATCCTCATGAGAGTTCATTTTACTCAAATGAGACTTTTTAAGTGTTGGAACTTAAATTTCTGAATTTTGGAAATGTTGCTTTGAAAATGGATTTTTGAAAATTTTTGAAAATTGAGAGGCCCCGCCGTAGCTCAAGTTTTTCGAAAATTATAAAAAATGGAAAATAGGGGATTATTTTCTCTCCAGAGGTAACTTACCTTGAGAGTTGGGAGGGAGTGGTCCAATTCAATATCAACAATTTTTTTAAAGATCAAAAAACATTTTACCATTGAAATATGGGTTTACTCAATATTTTGCCTCTTTCACCCCTTTAAAGTAGTCTGGCACCCCTTTAGAGGCACTTAGGGGTTAGCAGACTGGCATATTTGGATTCAGCGCGAAAAATTTTTCAAGAATTCGTCACCTTTTTTCATCTATTTGATTGTTACGAAAATTTATTGAAAAACTACAGCATTTTTTGCGATTTTTACCCCTTTAACCCAGTCTGGCACCCCTTTGGGAACACTTAGGGGGTCATCAGACCGGCATATTTGGATTCAGCGTGAAAAATCCTATAAGAATCCCCCGGTTTCAGCCATAAAACTTTCCAAGTTGAAAGTTCATAAAAATTGTGAACTTTGAGCTTTTGCTGAGCTTAAAAGCCCCACCTGCGAATTGCCAGAGTGGCATTTCTGGAAAGAGTACTACATAAAGTAACTTTTGGGCCCGGTCCCCAATTTCAATCCCCCTCGTACATTTCTTTCAGGTTGGGCACCCTGACTATTATTCCAATTACATTCGTCATCAGTGGCACTCCACCTCTCAATAATGCCACTTCGAGGTATACTGAAATATTTAGTACAAAAATTAAATCTATTGGATGCAAATTTTAAGAAGCAGTCTCCAGTTACAAATCATAACATGATTTTACAAACTTTGAAAGTAGTATGAAGATGGCTGTGCAGTGTTTACACATGTACCTACTTGAGAATAAGTTTTGCAAAAGATAAAAATTTATTTCATTCAATATACAACAGCAGCAAGTCATCGAATTGTTTTTGTTTATTTAAAAAAACAAAAAACAAAAATACATAGGTAGTAAATTTTCAAATAATATTTCAGTAGGTAAAGGTATCTACATACCTATCTATTTACATAAAAAAAAACAACAAAAAAACAGATGGCAGACAGAAGAAATTGGTTGATCCAGTGTTTGGAAAAAGCCTTCCAAGTATAAAAAGTATAAAAGGACATTCCTGTCATAAGTATTCGTCTTTTGAACATACTCGTAGCTTGTATGCATGTATGTAGGTAGATACTTTCTAGCTTTAATACCAAGCTACCATTAATGAAAGAAAAATTAACAAACGAATAAAAACAATGGGAACAAAATAAATTAAGTAAAATATTTAGGTAGGTACTTGAAATGTGTAATGAAAAAGTTATAAACAATGAAACGAATACAATAAGTTAAAGTCATCTGGTTTTTCCTCCAATTGGTCGTTGTGATTTTCTTTGTACTTTCCTTCGTCTTGGTTCTTTGAGTTTTATTACCTCTGGTGAACGTTTTGATTGGTATATGTAATGGAAGATGGCGCATACCCGCGAATTCATCAGGATTACTTTCATCTCAGGATCGTTCGAAGAATTGATAGTAAAAGTATCGCCATGTAACCGATGCCTATTTTTAACATGTTCCCTGAACCACATAGTTTGATTTCGCTCTCCTGGAAATACATAATCGGGTTAAGAATTTGAGTGGGTATTTTTTTTTTCAATTTGTTGTTCGAGAGCAAATGAAATGGATTCGTGTGCTTACGTTTTTATGATGTTTACAACAAGAAGAGGGTCTACGACGAGACAATATGCCGGTGATTTTCTGACATACCGAAGAATAATTGTAGTATTTCGGCTTCACCTTGAGCGGGTTAGTGGTGAAATATTCGTAATCTATTTTTTTCTCTACGAAGTCATTTTTCAACAGTACGAATATCAAATTCGTATGAGGTATTGGTTTTATGGAGCTGAAAGTCGTAAACAGAGTAAAATGAGAATTCTCCAAGACTGTAGAATTTTTGGAATTTCAATTGTACCTATTTTTTTGGTAACTGGTGATGGTTGACTTGACTCTACCTACCTTATAACTTCAGCACAGCCAGATGACTTGTTATCCCATTTGGATAACGGTTCCAAAGAGTACAGTACGATTTTTCTATCACAGGTTTTTGGTCTAGTTCGGTTTATTTTTACAAGATGCCTGACTTGAACGTATTTTGGACCATCATTGCTTTCTTCGGTGATGTTGAAAGTTTCAAACGTTTCAAGCAATTCGGAATCTAACCCTATCAAGAAAAAAAAGTGTTAGAATTGCTTTAGAATGTAACAGTTTCAATCTGTATGTTCCCCCCTTTTTTTTTGGTTGGCTCTCAATGGAAATAGCTTGTTGAAAACTTTGCAAGAATAACGATACGATATACCCATCTGAAATGACTGCGACAAAATACTTAGAAAACTACTCACTTTCTTCCATTACAGGAACCTCTTCCAAGTTCATGTATGGACTATCTCTTATCACAGGAGTATCGGCTGTACATTGGAATGATAACCATACAACGTATGATATCAGTTCTAGATTTATTTTCACAACGCCCCATAGTAGAGTGTAAATCGTCCACGTTATGAATTTATTCACTTGTTTGAAAGGCTGAAAAAAGCCAATATGAATATCGTTGAGAAGAATGAACTTTATACTTGAGGAATTTTTTTGAAATGACGTTCTCTAATCTGAACAAAATCAAGCTAGATCGGAAAATCATGTTTGAAACCCCCTGTAAACAAAATTTCAAATCCTAAAGTTGACTTTTAAAATTTTATTTTTGGTGAATTTTTGAAAATGTAAAAAATTAAAAAAGAAAAAAATTGAATCACTCTAGAAGGGCTGAAAACTAACTTCAGCTCATGAAATTTTGGTTTCAGGGGGTTCGAAGACATGCTCTGTTGAACTAACTTGGTTTCGTAATGATCGAAGATCACCAGTTTGAAAAGTTCCCTCATCGTTAATAATAGTTTTTAAGGAATATTATACATTACTTACATTGACTAGAATGGAAATTGCACTATTGGGTAAATCGTGATAATCCTGAAAGCAGACTCCTTGGTAATCGTAAATTATAATTTGTTTATATACGTTGCATTCCTTCAGCTGTTTCATCATTAGCGATTGTAGATTTCCAAAGAATTGTCCAGCTACGCCATCTTTACTGGATGCTACGATGTACCCATTGTTATCCAGTACAACGTAGTTTATTCTTTCAGACGAATCGTAGTCTGTGTTTTCGTACCCCTGTGTGAAATAATCCCATATTTTATACCAATTATTATGCGGATTTACGTATTTAGGTACATTTATGTATTGGTATTTTTATTTACATTCTGCACGATGTTCCTGATGAATGTTTCCAATCCTGCGTGCTCAAATTGGTAGCCCACTACAGCCACTGGAGCTTCGTAGGCTTCAGACTTTGGTCGTTTTCGGTCTTTGACGAAAATCGCGTGACTGGCTGTCACGAGTCCGGTTTGTTCTTCGTCTGCGAATATTAATATTTTAACGTTGAAATGTCTCGATGTCTCATTTTACCAATTTGATTAACAATTTATGGAGATTGAGTGTGCTCAAATTCTAGAATATTGACAATTGGGTTTTTACAGTGGAGATTTTGCAAGTGCAGCGAAATTTTCTCGAATCTTTCTAAGATTGACTGGAAGACTGGCATCTGCCATGTACATTCGAAAGGTTTCGTAGATGCTCTGAAGAAAATTTTTTTGAAAAATAATATCAAGAAGTAAATGATTTGAGAAAGTAAAAAAATTGCAAAAAATCTTTCCCTTTGTCAAAATTGCCAATAAGTCTCATTTCTTGCTAAAAAATTGCTATAAAGTGTTCCTTTTTTGAAAAAACTTCCGAAGTCTCAAATTTTCTTCCAAAATTATTCAAAAGTTCCGTTTTTTTTAAGTTCGTCTGGGAGCCCGCATAAGAATCTATTGCCCCCCCTTCGATCCTCCGAGACAACTTTTTATTTAAAAGGGGAGTCTTAAGGTACATTTCTAGCCCTTGTCCTCAAAAAAAAAGTGGCCCACTTACAAAATAGCAGCCATTTTGCGTTTTATCATAGGACATGCACGAAAATTTTCAAACTGTACGAAGGTAGATCGAAAGATCAGACAAAAGTTTATCATCTGTCAAAATTTCAAGGGCTAAAGTGCCTTTTTCGATTTTTGGTGAATTTTTGAAAATCATTTAGGCCAAAAATGAGGGAAAAAATCAAAATTCTACCAAATTGACCAAGAAAACTGGAATTTGAGATATACCCTATTTTCAACATGCCAAATCGATTGGAAACTGTTTCAAACCGTTTTGAACTGTTCTGGAGCCTCCAGCGACTTTTTGAAAATTACTGGAGCCTCCAGCAGATTTTTGAAACTCCATATTCCCACAAAATTCCATAAAATTGAGTTGGAAAGCCGAAATTAACTCTGCACTCAATGTCTTTTGGAGCCTCCAGCTATACTTTGTGAAAATTACTGGAGCCTCCAGTAGATTTTTGAAACTTGGAATTTCCCAAAACTTCATCAAATGGAGAAGGAAAGCCGAAATTCATTCTGCAAACTTAACTTCAATACGCTACGAAGTTAAAGCTGCAGGTAGATTTTGAGTCGTTTTGAAGCCTCCAGCGACTTTTTGAAAATTACTGGAGCCTCCAGTAGATTTTTAAACTTGAATTTCATCAAATGGAAATGAAAAGCCGAAATTCATTCTGAAAACTACCTAATTTCAATACACTACGAAGTCGACTGTAGGTGGATTTCAAGTCATTTTGGAGCCTCCAGCAACTTTTTGAAAGGTTGTATGGCTTTTTTTTTGGAAAATTGATATTTCCAAAAGGTAGCTGGAAGCTTCAAAACCATTTGAAACCACCATGCAGTCGACTTTATGTCGTACTGAAATTAGTTTGCGAAGTGAATTTAGGCTTGCTAACTCCATTTGATAAAATGTTGTGGGAGATTCAAGTTTCAAAAATCTGGTGCAGATTCCAGTTATTTTCAAAAAGTTGCTGGAGGCTCCAAAATGACTTGAACCCATCTGAAGTCGTCTTCAGAGGGTTTTAAAATTGGAGTGCAGAATGAATTTCGGGTTTCCAACTCCATTTGATACAATTTTGTGGGAATTTCGAGTTTAAAAAATCTTCTGGAGGCTCCAGAACTGCTGAAAACGGTTTGAAATTGTTTCCAATCGATTTGGCATGTCAAAAATGAGGTATATCCCAAATTTCAGCTTTTTTGGTCAATTTGGTAATATTTTGATTTTTCCCTCATTTTTGACCTGAATTTGATTTTCAAAAATTCTCCAAAAATCGAAAAAGGCACTCAAGCACTTGAAATTTTGACAGATGATGAAAGTTCTGCTCCTTAAAGTTTTGCTTTTTTCCAAAACATTTCAAAAATTCTCGATTTTACATAAACGAAAAATTTTTTTATTTTAGAAAAATCGCTAAATTAAAATGTGGTTTTTTTTTGTAAAAAATTACTTACACTTTTTTCCAAAAATTGTACACAAAAATCGTTATTTTTTTGACAGAAATTAACAAAAAGTAGGTATAACTTTTTTGACATCGACTAGCTACCAATACGTCCTGCTTTTTCATGAAATTGCCAGAAAGTCTCACTTCTTTCTGAAAATTATTCGAAAGCCTTCCCTTTTTTCAAAATTGTCCAAGTTTCATTTTTCGGTATAAATTGGCGCCATTTTACCAGAAATTGCTAAAATTTTCATTTTGTTGGCAAAATTTGCCAAAATGTTTTATTTTTCGGCCATAAAGTTGTAGAATTGAAAATAGTACTACTTTTTAAAATTGGGAACAAGTTTTTAATACTTATGTAATTTTTTGCCATTCTTCGCTATACATACACTCGTAAAAGAGTAGACAGACAAACGACCATGAGAAGCCAGACATATGGGTCAATAACCTTAGGAAATCAGACAGGCACACTGATAAACTTTGGGAAGTCAGACAGGCAGATGGACGACATTGGAAAGCCAGACATGCTGGCAGACAACCTTGGAAAGTCTGACAGATGGCCTGGGTCAAAGACCTCAAAAGGGCAGATACGCAGTCGACCTTGATAAGCCAGACATACGACAGAGTCAGTGACCTTACAAGGTCTCAAACAAGCAGACAAGCGACCTGGGGCAGCCAGAAAGACGGGTCAATGACCCCTAGGAGGCCAGGCAGGCAGGCAGAATATAAATGGATGGATTAAATCTTACCATCTTTGAAAGGAATCGAAAACACGAAACTTTCGTCGTCAAAATAATGCTGCTCCACGGCCCTCTTATACCAAACTTCATCGATCGAACGATTGTAAACGGTTCCAAAAGATCTGAAATTATAATCACAGTCTTACAGACACATATGTATAAGATGATATTATGTTGAGAAGTTCATCGCTTTAAAAATATTTTACAACTTACAATCCATTCGTATTGTTGAAATCTTGCCATCTAGTTAAACCACTATGGGTTGAAATGAACACATTTGCTAAGCTGTGTGATTTCCAGCATCGAACAAATGTAAAATGGGTAAAATGTTAGCAATTATTACTCATTAGATACATAGATATCGAATTACTTGGATCATTTTTCTGATTGAAAACTTACCTAATATTTAAGTCAGTCAGTGCGGTCACCGCTTTTTTAGGACGCGGAAAATAGTTCTTCGTTATATTAGCATCGTAAATCACATTGTATATAAGCTCTTCATCGCCTGTAATTTAGAATGATCGAATTAGTGTTGGATAAAAATCGATACGGTAATGCTCGAGTTATTTTAAAGTGCTTACAGTAATGAGAATGAACAGATAATTTTCCCTTTTTTTGTTTGGCTAAAAATTAGAAGAGAAAAAAAATTTTTGTGAAATGAAAATAGTGGCATAGGCTATATTATTTTGATTATGAAGTTGGGAACGCGCTCACAACTTACATTGTTCCATGAAGTTTTTATATCGATTTTTGGAGAAGTTCAAATCATCGATTTTCATTTTTTTGAGGAAATGAATCAGCTCGCTTTTCTTGTCTGAGAATCCATCAGCCCATTTAAGGTAGAAATCGTTTTTGTAATTGTATTTACAATACAACCTACATACAACAAATTGATTGGATTACTAAATCGAGCAACAAATATTCTAATGGATTTACGCGGTGAGAAATGATTACCATTCTGGGTGAATAGTCCAGTTACCAGAGAATATTTCTGCTATGGCAGCTGTATAAGGCGAGAATTTGATTATGCTACAGTCAATTCATTATGTACGTAGATTGTATAATTGATTTAATCATTAATTACCGTCCGAGGGCGTCTCTTTAGGTGCCAAGATTCTTACCCCTGGGCAAGTGGTGTGACCTTTACAAGGTGGTTTCATCACTGCCAACACCATTGTGAATGGAGTTTCTTCGATTTTTTTCACGCTGTAATATCTTACACCTGTCGATGCTCTTCTCTGTGAACATAATATAGAGGTACATATAATAACAATAACGTGTCAAGTTTTTGCGCATTCGCTGAACAAATACGAGTAGTGAGGTGTTTCATTTTGAGCTCATGCGAAGTTACGCTGTCATCCAAAACATGTAATTTTTCTCCAGTGATTTGAAACCTCTATAAAAAGCATCGTTATAATCAACAATTGCACCAGAAGAGAACTACAGGTTGGAGTTGAATCGAATAAATGTTTTTCTAGAAGACCATAACATTATGACAAAATAAGTTTTTATCATTTGAAATTGATTACAACTTCTTCCGGGGCAATTTCAGATTGCATTTACAAAGGTCGCAATCGATTCGTAGTTCAACTTTTTTTTGATCCTCCGAGCCGGATATTTCAATTCTTTGGTCCTCCGAACCGGAAATTGTTATGTTGAAAAAATTTGAGTTCTGCATTTTAATATGTGTGAAAATTATATTTTCATCAAATAAATCCATCTTGCATAAGACTATAGTCACCTAAATTTTCTATCTAAAGAACAACAGTAGGTATCATGGTGTGGATTGTTTTGGCTTTTGGCGCATGCGCAGTAGGTGTTGCTTTACTTTGACGCATGCGCGTAGCAAAACTTTCTATTATTTTACATTTTACTCGGCAATTTTCTTCGTCTAAATTCATTGCGTCTTAAAAAAAAAAAAAAAAAAAAAAAGAAAAAAACCAAACAATTATCTTACCATGTTATCGTAGTGAAACTTCACTGGGTAATAATTGGTGTAATCGGTTTGATTGATGATGTAATCCCGAAGTAGGGATAGATTACTCAACGAATATATTTCTTCATCCTGAAAAACAACTAAGTTATATTTTCATGATAAATTTCATGCCAAAATTATTCTAATTTCATCTTAGATACATGTACATATGTACATTTTTGCCAACGTTATCATCGATTGAATGTCTAACTATTGAAGTAAAACCTATAAAGAAGCATTGCCTAAGTATATTCTTTGTACACGTATGACGTATTCAACCTAAAATTCTAACTAACGCGTACCTCTATTTGCTGATCCCGCCCCCTCCTCACCTTGGTGTTGCTAGAGACCGCGGCTGTCCGAAATCCTCCCGATTTTTGGTGAATTTTTGAAAATCGAATTTAGGCCAAAAATGAGGGAGAAAATCAAAATTTTACCAAATTGACCAAGAAAGCTGAAATTTGGGATATACCCTATTCTCGACATGCCAAATCGATTGGAAACGGTTTCAACCCATTTTGAGCAGTTCTGGAGCCTCCAGCAGATTTTTGAAACTCAAAATTCCATCAAATTGGAATTGTAAAGCTGAAATTTATTCTAAAAACTAACTTCAATATGCTACGAAGTACTGCAGGTGGATTTAAAAGTCGTTTTGGAGATTTCCAGCGACTTTGTGAAAATTCCTGAAGCCTCTAGCAGATTTTTGAAATTATTAAATGGAGATGGAAAGCTGAAATTTACTCTACACTCCAATTTTAACACCCCGCTGAAGACGACTTCAGGTAGGTTCAAGTTATTTTAGAGCCTTCTACGACATTTTTGAAAATTACTGGAGCTTTTGAAACTAATACGGCCACTCATTGTTTGTTTTAAAAAACTTTATTAACGGGTATTAGGCCGGATTACAAAAATAAAACTTGCTAATATTTCGCAAGAATTACATCTAGCTTCTTCAGAGCAGTGTTCACCACTGAGGGTTCCTTCTTGATTGAGATCTAGTTATAGGTCCAAGTTGGGTGTGGTCTCTCTCCTGATTGGTCCCAGCACTAAGGGTGTGGCCTGTCACAAGGGTGTGGCTTCTTCCCTCATTGTGTTGGGTGTGGTCCACTGGGTGAGAGTCTGGGGTGTGGTCCTGTATTTGTCCCATTTCCTGGGTGTGTCCTTGATTGAGGTTTTCTTCCCAATTTTCAGCCTGGTGGCTTTTTGAGATTTGTCTTTTTTGGAGTATAGGCTTCCATGCTCTTGGTAGGGTGAAACCATCTTCTCTGTTGAAATTGTTGCCATGCTTGTAGATTTCGATGCTTTCTCTCACCATTCTGCCAGTCCACCTTGTTTCTCTTGACAATACTTTGGCTTTGGTGAAGTCCACTGTCTTTTGGCATTCTGCTGAATGTTCAGCCACAGCTGACTTCTTCACCCTTGCATGTCTTGTGTCACTTTAATGTTCCTTTATCCTTGTTTTTATCTGTCTTCCAGTTTGCCCAACATAGTTTTTTCCACATCCACAAGTTATTTTGTATACTCCAGGAGTATACCAAATTTATTTTTGTAATCCGGCCTAATACCCGTTAATAAAGTTTTTTAAAACAAATTACTGGAGCCTCCAGTAGAATTTTGAAACTTGAAATTTCCCCAAAATTTCATCAAATGGAGATGGAGAATCAAAATTCATGCTGCAAACTAATTTCAATAAGCTACGAAGTTGACTGCTGGTGGATTTCAAGTCGTTTTGGAGCCTCCAGCGACTTTTCGAAAGGTTGTATGGCGTTTTTTTTTTGGAAAATTGAAATTCCATAAAAGTAGCTGGAAGCTTCAGAACCATCTGAAACCACCATGGTGTAGCCTGCGAAGTACATAAATTTCAGATTGCCAACTCCATTTGATAAATTGAATCGGTGAGAACAGAAAGGGGCCAAGTTCATTTTCGCATTTTTCAGGAATAACAAAAAACTGATTTATTCGAAAATCACAAATTTTTATAAAACATGCTTATGGTCACTGAAAGAGGACCCTAAGACACAGTTTTTAGCACTGTTTAGAAAAAAAAAATATTCATGTGCGCCGGCGCTGTTGCTGCCTAAACAAATGGGACATGGACCCTTTCTGCACTCAAATCTCCAAAATTTCTCTCGAAATTGCTCGAGCCGAATGGGGTTTGATTCTACATCTAAGTACATCACTTGAACTGCTATCTCGCTTAAATTGACCAAAAACCCCCGAGGTACAAAACTTTTTGCCGAAGTTGTGAATTTTTTCGTCTTTTTCAGTACAGAGATGAACTTGAATTTAAAGAATTGGTCTTCTCGAAAATGTTAGTTATTTTTCAAGGAATTCAAACAATTTAACAAAAAAGTCATCAATGCGAATCCGCCCCTTTTCTGAACCCTAATACCACTTTCCCGGCAGTTTTGCGGAAATCTGACATCACCAGTCGATCCGCCGTACTTTGAAACCCTCATATCCGTGAAAAATTGTTTTTCCGAAAATGTGACTTGGTCCCTTTCTGTTCTCACCGATTCAATTGATGTTGGGGAAATTTCAAGTTTCAAAAATCTACTGGAGGCTCCAGTAATTTTCAAAGAAGTCGCTGGAGGCTCTAAAATGACTTGAACCCACCTGAAGTCGTCTTCAGAGGGTGTTAAAATTAATTTGCAGAATGAGTTTCGACTCTCCATCTCCATTTGATGGAATTTTGAGGAAATTTCAAGTTTCAAAAATCTACTGGAGGCTCCAGTAATTTTCAAAAATGTCGTTGGAGGCTCTAAAATGACTTGAACCCACCTGAAGTCGTCTTCAGAGGGTGTTAAAATTGGAGTGTAGAGTAAATTTCAGCTTTCCATCTTCATTTAATGAAATTTTGTGAAAATTTAAAATTTCAAAAATCTGCTGGAGGCTCCAGAACTGCTCAAAACAGGTTGAAACCGTTTCCAATCGATTTGGCATGTCGAGAATAGGGTATATCCCAAATTTCAGCTTTCTTGGTCAATTTGGTAAAATTTTGATTTTTCCCCTCATTTTTGGCCTAAATTCGATTTTCAAAAATTCACCAAAAATCGAAAAACGCACTTTAGCACTTGAAATTTTGACAGGTGATAAATTTGTGCATGATCTGTCGATCTACCTTTGTAAAGTTTGAAAAATTTCGTGCAAGTCTTATGTTGAAACGCAAAATTTGCGATTTCGGCTAACCTAGCTGTCAATCAAAATGACCGCCATTTTGTAAGTAAGGCCAACTTTTTTTTGTGCGAGTTTGCTTTAAAATGTTCCTTAGGATGTCCCCTTTAAGAAAAAAGTTGTCCCGGAGGATCGGCGGGGGAGGGGGTGCAATTGCTCCTATTCTTATATGCCGGACTATTAGTCATGAATCCCAAAATCTAGATTCAAGGCCCCATATTTTGATCTTTATCTACAGTCGCCAGATTGAAATCTTTTCAAAAATCACCCAAATGCCAAAATCCTTTTAAATCTATGATCTCGTCAGCCCTGCCAAAGACCTACTTATACAGTGAGCTAATGTACAACTAATGCTTGAATGTGTACCTATGACTATACTAATCCTAAATGAATCAATTTTGTCAAAGAAAGAATGAATCAATGAATGAATGAATCGAATGAGAATGAATAATAATGAATATATGTATAAGTAGTGTCAAAATGTAGTAAATTTCTATTTGCGACTGAAATGCACTAATTGTGATGTGCGAATCAGATACTCGTAATTTGGCAACCAGAGGCGTAAATTTCCTCAGAGAATGTCCGAAACAAAGTTGATACGTATTCGATCAAAGAAGATTTTTCAAAGCTCAGACTGCATAAAGTGAATAAAAAACGTGGTGAAAATTTCGTGCACCTATTCATTCATTTTTCGTTCAATACAGACCAGGGATTCAATTTACGCCTCCGATGGCCGCATCTGATGGCGCTGTTAATCAACTCCTAATTCCTAATATGAGGAGCTGAGAATCAAAACTCACATTTGCCACCATAAACGATTTTGAGAAAAACGCGAAAAACTGAGTTAGTAGTGTTGCCAGTTGAAAAAACTTATAATACCAAAATGAATCATTAGATAGCGCTACTAGCACACGATTCCGTGTGTTGGCTGATTTTCACCTAGCTCCCTTCTGCTTTAATATCCAGACAAAGAATGGCAAATGTGAGTTTTGACTCCAAGATTTGCGATCAAATTTTTTTTCACTGTTTTAATTACGACGATGGGGAAAAGTTTGATAACAAGCTGAATTTTGGTACTCGAGGGGTTTTTGATACGCTGAACACGAATTTGGAGTGTCCAGGTGAATCCGGTGTACGCTTCCCCCTTTTTTGTGGACCTTAAGCCCCCAAATTTGTTTTTATGCGTTTAAGTCCGAAAATATGCAATTTTATGCAAAATTTATGTTTTTTGGGTCGCAGAATACGAATTTGACAATATTTTTTTGTAGGGGTGGGGGATGAGGGGGTGAGGGGGGCGAAAAATTCAAAATTTGACTATAATGATGTGTGATATGTCGAAATGTATGTTTTTGAGGGTGTAGATCACGAATTTGATAATATTTTTTTCGTATGGGTCAATGGTGGGGGCTGAGGGGTGAAAATGGTTAAAAATTCAAAATTTGACTATAATGATGTGTGATATGTCGAAATGTATATTTTTGAGGGTGTAGATCACGAATTTGACAATATTTTTTTCGTAGGGGTCAATGGTGGGGGCTGAGGGGTGAAAATTGTTAAAATTTCAAAATTTGACTATAATATGAGGTGTGATATGTCGAAATGTATGTTTTCGAGGTTGTAGATCACGAATTTGACAATATTTTTTTCGTAGGGGTTAATGGTGGGGGATGAAGGGGGTGAAAAATTCAAAATTTGACCATAATGATGTGTGATATGTCAAAATGTATGTTTTCGAGGTTGTAGAAAAGGTGAAGGGTGGGGGATGGAGAATTTTCTATTAGAGAGCCGTCAAAGTCCCTGGAAGAAAAAATTTGTAACATTTAAACAAAATTCACCATGATTTTTCACTATAATTGACTGTTGTGGTCGCCAGTGCATTCGGGGGCAAAAATGGCAAATGACAGCTTGAAATACACTATCTTTAGTACTAGCCCCTGGGATTTCCCGTGCATCTACGTGCAACAATTTGTTCTATTCCTATTTATGTAGCAGAGTAGGCAAAACACGGAGTTTTAACGTAAATTAAACCTCTATAATGACTTTATAACAACTAAAATCGAGTAAATTGATGAAAATTACTCACTTTCAGTTGAATTATTCATACTTGGTACATTTCGACATATCAAACATCATTATAGTCAAATTTTGAATTGTTCACTATTTTCACCCCCTTCATCCCCCACAATTCACCCCTACGAAAAAAATATTGTCAAATTCGTGATCTACACCCTCAAAAACATACATTTCGGCATATCACACATCATTATGGTCAAATTTTGAATTTTTCACCCCCCTCATCCCCCACCATCAACCCTTACGAAAAAAATATTGTCAAATTCGCGATCTACAACCTCGAAAACATACATTTCGACATATCACACATCATTATAGTCAAATTTTGAATTTTTAACCATTTTCACCCCTCAGCCCCCACCATTGACCCATACGAAAAAAATATTATCAAATTCGTGATCTACACCCTCAAAAACATACATTTCGACATATCACACATCATTATAGTCAAATTTTGAATTTTTCGCCCTCCTCACCCCCTCATCCCCCACCCCTACAAAAAAAATATTGTCAAATTCGTATTCTGCGACCCAAAAAACATAAATTTTGCATAAAATTGCATATTTTCGGACTTAAACGTATAAAAACAAATTTGGGGGCTTAAGGTCCACAAAAAAGGGGGAAGTGTACACCGGATTCACCTGGACACCCCAAATTCGTGTTCAGCGTATCAAAAAACCCCCGTGTACCAAAATTCAGCTTGTTATCAAACTTTTCCCTATGGAATTTTGCAAACAAAACTAAGTTTTCATCAAAACTCACATTTGCCAATGGCAAATGTGAGTTTTGATTCTAAACCTTGGTTTTGAAAGTGAATTTCACACCAAAATGACTTTGATCCAAAAAAACCGAATATGTCACATTATAGAGTGTAAAACGGTATATCCAAATCTGCCATAAAACAGTTTTTTTTTTTTTTTTGGCAAATGTGAGTTTTGATTCTCAGCTCCTCATATGTATATCTGAGAAATCAGTTGGCGTTCTACAATGTACGAGATATTTCACATGTCTTCGTGGGAAACACTCGATAGTTAGTATCGTATTCACTAAATGAAAAAAATCATAATTTCTAAGTTACAAGCAATTAAACAATTTACATGCGGCGATAATAATACTTGAATTCCAAAGTCTCTCGAGTCTACGGATCGAGGGGAATCTAGAAGCTCAACTTCTAGCATATCGACCGTACTGTAGCCCGGTTTCAATGTTTCTCTAAACTGTGAAAACAGAATGAATAAATCGTCAATTACTTCAACTTATTGAATTTTTCTCTTGAAAAATATGTACTATTTGACCAATAGAGTTGAGAAGATTTTTGGGATTTCTTCAACCCTGTATATAAGATGAATATAGTACTCACCATTGGCCTTAAATCCGGATGTGTTATAATGTAACCGTTGTTATTAACAATGAATCCATAATTATTGACACCCATCTGAAATGGAAAATGCAGTCTTTTAAAATCAAATGGTCCGCGAGAAGTTCTCACTACAATGGCTGTAGCCTAACTTTCGATCATCTACTTACTGTGTGAGGATTCATGATTTTTTTGAATTCTGTTATTGGAATATCAGTTCCTGCAACTCCCAATAATGCAGCATCCTGTACCTGCGAATTCAATTCGAAGAGTTTGAATTAAATACTGCCAGTGTTCTGAGATCGATGAGCAGATCTACACATTTTGGTACTACATATAACTACTCTAATATAATTTTTAATTCAAATACATATGTACTCGTATCAATCTATCTTTATTTATCAAAATGGAAATCCACCAATTTATGGTAAAGTTAGAAAAAATAATTTGTATGCAAATTTTTGCTTCAAATCGCATCAAATTTTTTGATAGGTTTAATTATTTATGTACATACGAGGAATTTAAAAAATAATAATAATGAGTAGATCAAGTAGGTACATATGTGCCCAATGTTTGTGTGCTTCTGTGTTTGTTATTATTTTACTGAACAGTTTTCATCTACTTATTTAGAATATCTATACGTATCTATTCTATGCCTGGCATATCTAATCTATTTCTATAAACTTTTCCACTCCTTAAGGATTAAAAGACAAGACTATTTATGTACAAAACAGTCAATTGAAGGTAATCTAAGAGTAACCTACATTTGTACACTTACTACACACTCGATAAAAGGATGAACTATCAAATTTTATACTTACATCTTTACTCTCAACATTTTTTATCATACTACAAACTACAACAGTACGTAACACTGGGTTGTTCACTTCTTCTCAGTACGATGATGTAGCTTCGACTTTTTAGAAAAATAGGTAGGTACATTTGGTAGGTTGCTAGTCGAGTAGTTGTACAGGTAGACTACACTATACCTATGTATTTGTACAGTTCGACGAGTAATTCAACTAATTACTCATAAATGTAAGACGTAATCACTGTAAAAAATGAGTAGACCTACAGGTAGTACTACGAAAACGAATCTATCTCTAGGAATCTTTCAACTTTTCTATTTTATGGTTTAGTAAAGCAATACCTCGTACACTCTCTGAATCCAAAACGCTTCGTTAATTAAAACATTTTCGGTTATATTCTGTGGCAATAAAATTAAGAGAATCTTAGCTATATGAGTACATATAATTTATTATACAAAATATAGATTATGGTAAAAATGAAATGCTATCTTCGTTCGTCGATACCTTGGCAAAAACCAAAGTACCTAAATTCTGTTGAAATTGTGAAAATCGTTTGTCAATTTATGGAGAAAAATATTTGTCTAATGACTTACCCTGGTGGTTCTTCCGTCATAAGCTGGAAGGGAAATGGTCACCATGAAGTTGTACTTATCGTATCCGTAATTTTTATTTTGATCCAGTTCCTGCGAAATTGATCATTGTTGATTATTCGAATGTGCAAAATCACGTTAGTACGTATTTCGATTTAGAAAAAAAAAAAAATACATAATTATGTAGCAAAGAATCGTACCATTCTTCGTCTCTGTTTCAGACGTCTGAGTTGATTTTGCGGCAGTAAAAATTCCATCCAACTTGCCATGTACTCTCTAGTGTAGTTTTTCTGCAAGTTATTTTGTTCTTCTCCCCAATATCTGTCTGTCAGTTTTGAGTCCTACGCGTTGCAGGAAAAACATCACAAGATTAGATCATAATTTTTTGAGAATAAAATCTAGTAGTTAGTAGAGGAAAATTAGACAAAGAAAAAGGGCTCATTGGGAAAAGTAATGTAAAAAGCAGAATCTTTTTGCCAAAAATTCAAAAGAGCCCCGGTTTTTTGTCAAGAGTCGAGAAAATCCTGACTTCTTTAAGATTTCAAACAAGTTCTGATTTCTGCCAGAGATTTGAAAGTGTCCATTTTTTATTCAGAAATTTTAAAAAATCTCAATTTTTATCAGAAAATTGAAAAAAAGTCCTACAGTCAAGTTTTTAAAAAAGTCAGAATTTTTGCTAGAAATTCTAAAGAGCCCGGTTTTTTGTTTGGAGTCAAGAAAATCCTGATTTCTTTAGTATTTTAAAGAAGTTCTGATTTTTGTCATAAATTCGAAAATGTTCATTTCTCAATCCAAGATTTTAAAAATCCCAATTTTTGTCAGAAAAGAATTGATAAAAAGTTCTGCTTTTAGTCAAGTTTTTAAAGAAAGTCTGAATTTTTGCCAGAAATTCTAAAGAGCCCGGTTTTTTGTCTGGAGATGGGAAAATCCTGATTTCTTTAGGATTTGCCAGCAATTCAAAAGTGTCCATTTTCTAATCAGAGATTTCAAAAAATCCCAATTTTTTGCCAAAAATTAAGAAAGCGTCTCAATTTTAGTCGAGTTTTTAAAAAAGTCAGGATTTTTTTTTCAGAAATACGTATAAAAGAGCTCCAGGCTTTTTTCTCTAGAGTCAAGAAAATCCTGATTTCTTTAGGATTTCAAAGAAGTTCTGATTTTTCTCAAAAATTAAGAAACGGTCCTAATTTTAGTCGAGTTTTTAAAGTCAGGATTTTTTACCAGAAATTTAAACGAGCCCCGGTTTTTTGTCAGAGTCAAGGAAATCGCGATTTCTTTAGGATTTCAAGAAACCCCTGATTTTTTCCAGCAATTCGAAAGTGTCCATTTACTAATCAGAGATTTTTAAAATCCCATTTTTTGCGAGAAATTGAAAAAAAAGTCCTAATTTTAGTCGAGTTTTTAAAAAAAGTCAGGATTTTTTGCCAGAAATTTAAAAGTGCTTTGGTTTTTTTGTCACAGTCAAGAAAATCCTGATTTTTTTTAGAATTTCAAAGAAGTTCTGATTTTTTGAAAAGAAATTGAAAAAAAGTCCTAATTTTAGTCGAGTTTTTAAAGAAGTCAGAATTTTTTACCAGCAATTTAAAAGAGCCCCAGTTTTTTGTCAGAGTCAGAAAAATCCTGATTTCTTTAGTATTTCAAAGAAGTTCTGATTTTTCTCAGAAATTCGAAAGTTTTTTTTGCCAGAAATTGAAAAAAAGTCATAATTTTGGTCGAAGTTTTAGAGCTCCGGTTTTTTGTTAGAGTCAAGAAAATTCTGATTTCTGTAGGGTTTCAAAGAAGTTCTGATTTTTTCCAGCAATTCAAAACTATCCATTTTCCAATCAGAGATTTTAAAAAATCCCAATTTTTTGCCAGATAAAAAGAGCCCCGGTGTTTGTCGGAGTCAAAAAAACCCCGATTGTTTTTTAGGATTTCAAAAGAGTGATGATTTTTTTCAGAAAGAAAAACTCTCAATTTCTCAGCCAGAGTTTGAAAAAAGTCCTGATTTTGCCAGAAATTGACAAAAGTTCCAGGTTTTTGTCAAAAGTTCGTAAAAGTTCTAAATTTTTTCAAGATATCAAAAAAATCGTGATTTTTGTTGGAAATTTGAAAAAATTTCTATTTTTTTTAAAGCCAGAATTAAAGTCCTCATTTTTGTTTACAGAAATTCGAAAAAAGTTTCGATTTTGAAATCGACCTGATTTTTTTTCACAAGTATAAAAAAAATAGAGCCAGCTAATTTCTATCAAAGTTTGCAAAAAATTCTAAGTTTTTTTCTAAAATTTCAAAAAAGTCACAATGTTTGCTAATTTGAAAAAATTTTGATTTTCAAGCGAGAGAGATTCAAAAAAGGATTTTAGTGAATTAGTCAAAATTTTCATCAGAAATTTGAAAAAGTCATGATTTTTCTGCCAACATTTTGGAATAAGTCCTAATTTTTTCCAATAATTCGAAAACGTTTCGATTTTTCAACCGTCCTGATTTTCAGTCAGAATTTGTTTAAAAAGTCTCAATATTCTTGTCAAGATTTCAGAAAAGTTTTGGCTTTTTCCTAAAATTCAAAAAATTTTAATTTTTGTCAAAAATTTGAACAATTTTCAGTTTTTGGGTAAATGATTCAGAATATTCCTTTTTTTTCCAAATAGGTACCTAGTAAAAAAGTTCTGATTTTTCATCAGAAATTCAAAAAAGCTGGAGATTTTTTCGCATCGAATCTCATGTGATTTTGTCAGATCTTATCATTTGAGTACCTATGATGAATCAAGAATTGGCCATATCTAAGCTGATCTGACTTGGCATAATATGCTGATCTGAGCAAGTATAAAATCAGATCTAACCAGGATAAAGTGATCAGAGCTGATCAGACTTCTGCTTTGATTATATCAGATGAGATACTGGAATTCCTCAGATTCAATTCGATCTTATCTGAGAACAAATAATTTCGCCTCGGACTTTGTAAAAAAAAACAATTGGATCTGTTGAGATCAGATCAGTGATTTCTATATCTTGAAATTAAGTGTGATAACTAGGTTTGTTTTTTCGCGGTTTTGTTCTCGGATTTTGTGGATCATCGATCAACTTACAATTTCGTGAGCGTATAGAGATGTCCAGGCAAACTTTCTCAGTTTCGTCAACACCAAAGGTCTGGCTAAAACATTGATATAATTAAGAACTTGTTCTTTAACCTCTGGAATCGTGTTCAGCTGCACATAATATCCTGAAAATATGGAAATTGAATGTAATTCGGCTGGAAGTTGAACCATGTGTACCTACTTTTACGTATAATATCATGTTCTCAGTTCAGTGCCTACCTTTATTCGCGCAAGCCATCCATTTAGTTTCTCTAAAGTCTGCCCCATCTCTGCCAATCAAATATGTGAAAACTCTGACAGGAAAAGGCGACTCGGTGGAATTTTTCCAATTGAATTTCTTGAAAATTTCAATATAACTGTCTGGTACTCCATCGGTAATCAACATGATGGCTTGATTACACATCGTGGCCAATTTATCCCTACGATGCTGTAAATATTATTAAAAAATTACAAGATGAGTAAAAATTGAGATACACTGCGTTCTAGGGTAGGCATTTTTACATTCATTTATGTACTTACCGCTTCCAATACAGTGAATGCTCTCTGTAAAGCTTTGGTAAAGTTTGCCAGATTCGTCGCATTCATCATATTTTCCACTCCTAGTTTTAGTTCACGTATTGTGAGTACATTTGCCTACAAATCAGTACAACAGAAGATGAGTTATTTTAGAATCGGCGATGAAAAGTTTTCTGATCAGTGTTCAATTTGATTATCCGGTTTACCTGCACAAGGGAATCATTGAAACAGCGTACGATCGGTCTAGAATCATTGTTGAAATGAATAATGTTCACGAAGTCATTGGGGCTCAAAGTTTCCAAAATTGTGTTAATCGTGTGTCTGGCGATTTCTCTCTTTAATCCCATCATCGATCCGGAATTATCGATCAGTATCATTACATCTTTCGGATCTGTTGCCGCTTCTATGTACCATTCTCTCATTCGGGCATCGTATAGGTCAGCTGAGTTGTCTTCAGTTGACCATTTAACGGCTGTTATAATAATAAAAAAAAAAGGGTGTGAATGATCAAAAATGTAGATCTACTGTTCCCATTCCCCAATCAAGTGTTGCATGAGGTACCTGGAAATATTCTCATGAATCCACTCGCTCCGGCGAAATACTGCCACGATAAGGTTGGATCTATGAGATAATTATTTTGAAATATGCTTTCCAGTGTTTCCGACCATCTTATTCCAATAATCGTTTCGTTCCCTGTAAGAATTTATTTAATTGAATTTGTGTAATTTGTTTGTAAATTTATTATTTTTCGCTGATATGAAAAAAAAAAGACTGTAGGATACAATTTTTAAATGATCTGAGGAGTGGAGGATAAACTCGATCAGGTCTGATCAGAGCTAATCCTATCAAAACTCTGATATTCTTTAAATACGTATAAGTGAAATAATTAGGTAAGTACCATTGAAGTGTACGTCATCCGGCACATGAACACTGCTGAAGTCTGTGCTGACATTTCGATAGAAAAAATTCTCATTTTGTGTCATGTCTTTTTTATCCTTCTCCGAAAAAGTTGTGGTATTTCGTGCATTTCTAAATAAAACTGCGTTTTTTTCGATCGAAGTTATCGTATCTGATAAATTCCTGGTGCAGTTTTCGGCGATACTTACAATTCGCTGTGCAAATTTATGGAAGAGTTAGCCATTTTTCTGATAGTCCTTTAGGAGGTGAATATTCTAAAATAATACCAACTTACTTTTAATGCGAATTTCTTCAAGTTCAACATATCTTGTACTTGAGTGACCATATCTTTGATTAACTCTTTGGTATTTAATTCGCTTATATTGACGTTGCCGTAATCCTGTAAGTGAATAATTCGAGGTACCATTTCAGAATCACGTGTTTCCATCTCGTATATTGTATAAAAAAATACAATCGTCGTCGTATGATTTTATTAATTCATATATTTTACGTACCATCTTTAGTTCGGTATTTTGGGTCAATATTCGCCCCAAAGTCCATAATTTTTCTCCAATTTTATTAGTCCAGCTCAATCTGTAAGTAAAATATAGATTATCGAATAATGTAGGCATACAAGAAGAGTACTTAAAGAACAGGAACACTATACAAATTATGCGCTTATTAATAGGTAAGTAATCAATAATCCACTGGAAATTATCCAAGGACTGATGATAGTATTTTCATCTAAATTTATGTACTTGTAGGTGTGAAGCACAATAATAAAATGTAGGCTATATTTTCTTCTACTTACATGCGATCGACATCGTTGGAATTTGTGTAAATGATTTGAGATATGAAAATAAGAATCAGCAGATAAATGGATCTCACCATCATGTGCTATAACATTACAAACTTTTCGATCGTCATTTTAAATTTATTGTAATATGTAATCGAAGGGTTGTGTTATCACGAACTGATGAAAGTTCATTTTTCCCAAGCTCAGTAAGCTCTCCATCGGAAAAAAAAATCAATACTAAACCTACCAAGCTCGAGCATGCGCCGTACTGGTTTATCTTTTATTGCTGTAAAAAGAGAAAAAACGGTTCCGAATCGTTTTCAGCATTTTTATAATGCCTCCAGCAGATGAAATTTACACAAAAAATTCTACCTACTCAATGGACTGTTTGACAAATTTAGCGAAAATTGCGCCTTTTTGAAAATTTCACCAGAAATGACACTTTTTAATAATTGTGCCAAAAATGAACCTCTTTTTACAACTTTAACAAATATGAGCACTTCTTGGCTGTTTTACATAAAACTGGCACTTTTTGACAATTGTGCCAAAAATTGACGTTTTTTGACAATTGTGCCAAAAAAATGACGCTTCCTGACAATTGTGTCAAAAAATGACGCTTTCTGATAATTGTGCCAAAAAAAATCGACACTTTTTGACAATTGTACCAAAATTGACACTTTTTGACAATTGTGCCAACAATGGTCACATTCTTGACATCATTGACAAAAATTACCACTTTTTAACAAGATCAACAGAAATGGACATGTTAAAGTTTTTGACAAAAATCGACACTATTGGACAATGGACACTTTTTTTGCAATTGTGCCAAACATTGACACCTTTTTGAGAATTTTACCTAGAATGGACCTCTTTGTACAATTTTGACAAATGTGGGTACTTCTTGGCTATTTTACAAAAAAAAGGACATTTATTGACAATTGTGCCAAAAAATTGACACCTTTTTGATAATTGTGGCAAAAATTTGACGCTTTTGAAAATTGTGTCAAAAATGACAATTGTGCCAACAATGGCCACATTCCTGACATCTTTGACAAAAATTACCACTTTTTGACAAGATCAACAGAAAGGGGTATTTTAAAATTTTTTGATAAAAATGGACACTATTTGACAATGGACATTTTTTTTGCAATTGTGCCAAAAATTGACACCTTTTTGAGAATTTTACCTAGAATGGACCTCTTTGTACAATTTTGACAAATGTGGGTACTTCTTGGCTATTTTACAAAAAAACGGGCACTTATTGACAATTGTGCAAAAAATTTACACTTTTTGTCAATTGTGCCAAAAAATTGACACCTTTTTGACAATTGTGCCAAAAATTTGACGCTTTTGACAATTGTGCCAACAATGGCCACATCATTGACAAAAATTACCACTTTTTGACAAGATCATCAGAAAGGGGCACTTTAAAAATTTTTGATGCAGAAAATGGACGCTTGTTCACAATTTTACCAAAAATAGCACCTTTTTTGAGAATTGTGCCGAAAATAACATTTACTGACAATTGTGCCAACAATGGCCACATTCTTGGTGTCTTTGACAAAAAGGACACTTCGAGACAAGATCACCAAAAATGGGAATTTTTTAAATCTTCAGCTAAAATTTACCCTGTTTTGACAAGATCGCCAAAAATGGTCATTTTTTAAATCTTTAACCAAAATGGACACTTTTTTGACAAAATCACCAAAAATGGACATTTTAAAAATTTTCTCCCAGAGATGGATCATTTTTAGCAAAATTTTTGTAAATAAAATAATTACCATAGGTTTGGGGGGGGGTCGAAAATGTTGATAGTTCTCGACGTTTTGAGCTCAAACTGGAGGATTCCTAGTGTGTCATTTTTTATGTTAGTATACTAGATACATATATAAATATGGAAATTGAAACATGTCAATGTTATCTGTCAAACTTTCAAGTGCTAAAGTGCCTTTCACGATTTTTGCTGAATTTTTAAAAATCAAATTTAGGCCAAAAATGAGGGAAAAAAATCAAAATTATACCAAATTGACCAAGAAAGCTGAAATTTGGGATATACCCATTTTCGACATGCCAAATCGATTGAAAACTGTTTCAAACCGTTTTGAGCAGTTCTGGAGCCTCCAGCAGATTTTTGAAACTCGAAATTCCCACAAAATTTCATCAAATGGAGTTGGAAAACCGAAATTAATTCTGAAATTTAATTTCAATACGCAACGAAGTCAACTGCAGGAGGATTTTGAGTCGTTTTGGAGCCTCCCGCGACTTTTGGAAAATTACTGGAGCCTCCAGTAGATTTTTGAACCTTGAAATTTCACAAAATTTCCTCAAATGAAGATGGAAAGACGAAATTCATTCTGCAAACTAATTTCAATGCGTAACGAAGTCGACTGCATGGTGCTTTAAAATAGTTTTGAAGCTTCCAGCTACTTTTTGGAAGTTTCAATTTTCCAAAAAACGCCATATAACCTTTCAAAAAATCGCTGGAGGCTCCAAAAGGACTTGAAATCCACCAGCAGTCGACTTCGTGACGTATTGAAATTAGTTTGCCGGATGAATTTCGGCTTTCCATCCCCATTTGATGAAATTTTGGGGGAAATTCTAAGTATCAAAAATCTACTGGAGGCTCCAGTAATTTTCAAAATGTCGCTGGAAGTTTCAAAACGACTTGAAATCCACCTGCAGTCGACTTCGTAGCATATTGAAGTTAGTTTGCAGAATGAATTTCGGCTTTCCATTCCCATTTTGATGAAATTTTGAGAAATTGTAAATTTCAAAAATGTACTGGGGGCTCCAAAAAGACTCAAAATCCATCTGCGGTTGACTTCGTAGCGTATTGAAATTAGATTGCGGAATAAATATCGGTTTTCCAGTCTTTTCCATCTCCATTTGATGAAACTTTGTGGGAATTTCGAGTTTCAAAAATCTGCTGGAGGCTCCAGAACTGCACAAAATGGGTTGAAACAGTTTCCAATCGATTTGGCATGTCGAAAATCGGGTATATTCCAAATTTCAGCTTTCTTGGTCAATTTGGTATAATTTTGATTTTTTTCCTTATTTTTGGCCTAAATTTGATTTTTAAAAATTCAGCAAAAATCGAAAAACGCACTTTAGCACTTGAAATTTTGACAGGTGATGAATTTTTGCCTGATCTTTCGATCTGCATCTGTACGGTTAAAAAAATTTCGTGCAAGTCCTATGTTGGAACGCAAATTCTGCGATTTTGGCTGACTTGTCATTCAAAATTCATTCAAAATGGCCGCCATTTTGTAAGTAGGGCCACTTTTTTTTCGGACGAGGGCTAGAAATGTTCCTTAGGACTCCTCTTTCAAGAAAAAAGTTGCCCTGGAGGTTCGGCAGAGGGTGCAGGTGATCCTTATGTGGGCCCCCGACTATTAATAAAGCCAATTTTTTAATATTTTTGCAATTTTTTGGTCAAAATCTTTCTATATAACCCCTTTCTTTAGACAAAAAACTCATTCACCCCCTCCAATAAACTACAATGATGCTCCTCTTGTAGTCTTGTGACTTAAAGTTCCCAAGAAAGGAAAAAAAATTTTTAAATGACAAAAATGATTGAATTCTCCAAAAAATTTTGAAAATTTTTATTTCTGGTCAATAAGTCACTTAAAAATATGAGCAAAATCGACGAGCCTAAATCCTAAACCAATCCAATTCAATACAAAATAACCATTTTAAGCGAAGTACAGATTTTTGAAAAAATAATAATAATTCAACTCATTTAATAACGCACAAAAAAAAGTATTAATTTGAGCAATATCATTTATTTGTTCGCAGTACTTTCACGAATAGGCGAAAGAAAGAATTATTTACATGGTTAAAATTACAAAATAATAAACGTACTTGAAACCTACGTAAGATCACATAGCTAGATAATCGACTATAAAAACGTAAGTAACATAATTTCATTAACAATTTTTCAATTTGAAAAAAATAATGAAAACTTCCATCGAAACTTTATCTATATCGCTAGATAAATTCGAGGAATCTTTGGTATCACAAATCAATACCTGATATTTTCAAAAAACACTCCTTAATGTAGCAAAATGGAGTAAATAATAGGTATAACGTAGGATAGTAAAATTGTGTAGATATTAAGAGCAAAATCTCGACTGATCGAGTTAAAAAAATATATAAATGCCTTTCGCTATATACTGAAAAGTCATGACACAAAATGGAAGAATGAAAACATATTGGTAATAAAGGAATCATAAAGGTACTTAAAATCTAAAAAGAAAGAAAAAAAATGCTTTTTCGAAGACTAAAAAATTTAAGCTCCTTATTTTCTCGTAAATAAATAAAAAGAAAGAAAGAGAAAAAAAACACTTAAATAAATTAATAATTTGGTACTTATAAGCTCATCCTTTTGACTACAGTCTTGAAAATTCCCAGTTACAAAAAAAAATAGAAGAAGAAAAAAAAAGACTCAAGTGTTTTGGAAGACTCGATATTATACGTAATAAAGTTGTGTAAAATATTTAAAAATGTATTCGATATTTATTGGGAGTAGGTAAGGAGCGAACTCCTTCGGTAACTTCTTTCTTGTTTTCTCTCTGAAGCGAACCTCTACGACCAGGTACTCCGCCAGGTGAGAATATCCTTAGCTTGGATTCGATATTAGGACCTATTTTATTATGATCAGCTTGGGCTTGTGCTTGAGCTGGGGCCTGTGCTACGCTGGCAGGTGTGAAACACGAGTATTCGCCGGTTTTCTTGACCGACGGGATCAAGCTGCGCATCGGCGAGCTCCTTATTTTCATGCCACTTTCGGTGGAACTGGTAGAGTTGGTGGACATTTTGCGTTCGTTTTCGGCGATTTTTAATTTATTGTATTCGCCCCATTTGATGAACATAGATCTACCTGGGGATTCGCGGAGTTTATGGTTGACCGGGCTTTCGCAGGTTTTACGCGGATCAGAAGCTGGCATATTGGCATATGGTTCGTAAGATGTGGCACCTGGTGAAGGATACCGACGCGAGGGCGATTCGCGAATAGAATGGCATCCGTCGCTCGTGTCAACGGCGGTCATCGAGGCCAACGTGGCTGGTTTCTCGTTATCTGCCAATTTCCTGTATTCGCCGAAACGTCTAGGAAGAGGTATACTCGATTCGCGACCGTCACGTTGCATTATCAGCTTTTCATTGGGTGGAGTCGAAGTGGGCGTAGGTGTTTTACGTTCATCGCTCAGGCGACTGTATTCTCCCAGTTTCTTCGGAGTGGACTCTCGACTAGCTTTGGAGCTTCGACTGGGCCCAGAGTTGACATTATCTACGCTGGAATTGGTGGATTTCTGCATGGTGATCTCACTATCGCTGAGCCGGCCGTATTCGCCGAATTTCGTGGTAACCGACGACTTGCGGTGTTTTTTGGGTCGAGGTAGCGAGCTCGGCGGTAGACTTCCGCCTCGGACGAGGTCTTGGCGTTGAGCTTGCGAGCACAGGCCTTGTTTCTCGAGCAGGATCATATCGTCGGGTCGATTGGTGCTTTGGCTAATTAACCCTTGTAATATGGTGCCCGGCTCGAAAAGCTGCATGTTATTACCGGTCACACTCGCCAGTAGTGGTTGGGATGCTTTTCCTTTTCGCGACACAGCGCCTGGATGAGAGAAGCCTGGAAAACAGCAAAGACCTCTCTGAAAACATTTCCAAAACAAAGACGTATTGATGGTTCAGGAATCGGAGTGTACTCGGAGATTGATCGGATTAGTCCACACGCAGCAAAGACCACACACGTGTCACAAAAACCAACAACAGCGAAAATTGTAGATGATGAAAATCAAACGGATGTCAAAGGAGAAGCGAAAGAAGGCTTTGGGGGTTTAGGAGAACACCATCAATGTTATGATAACACGTCTTTCAGAAACGTTATATAAAGGAAGCATTCAAATTCTTATATGTAAGCGTAAAAAAATATCAAAAAAAATTAAAATTTGAGAACTGACACTTTGAACATAGATTATAGTCTGGCATATGACAATAGGAGTAATTGCACCCCCCCCTCCCCGCCGATCCTCCGGGACTACTTTTTTCTTGAAGGGGACATCCTAAGGAACATTTTAAAGCAAACATGCCAAAAAAAAAGTTGGCCTTACTTACAAAATGGCGGCCATTTTGATTGACAGGTCAGCGGAAATCGCAGATTTTGCGTTTTAACATAGGACTTGCACTAACTTTTTTAAACTTTACAAAGGTAGATCGAAAGATCATGCAAAAAGTTATCACCTGTCAAAATTTCAAGTGCCGAGGTGCATTTTTCGATTTTTGGTGAATTTTTGAAAATCGAATTTAGGCCAAAAATGAAGGAAAAAATTAAAATTTTACCAAATTGACCAAGAAAGCTAAAATTTGGGATATACCCTATTTTCGACATGCTAAATCGATTGGAAACGGTTTCGACCCGTTTTGAGCAGTTCTGGAGCCTCCAGCACATTTTTGAAACTCGAAATAACCACAAAATTCCATCAAATTGGAGTTGTAAAGCAGAAATTTATTCTAAAAACTAATTTTAATACGCTACGAAGTATTGCAGGTAAATTTCAAGTCGTTTTGGATCCTCCAGCGACTTTTTGAAAATTCCTGAAGCCTCCAGCAGATTTTCGAAACTTTTAATTTTCACAAAATTTCATCAAAATGGAGATGGAAAGGTGAAATTTATTCCACACTCCAATTTTAACACCCTCTGAAGACGACTTCAGGTGGGTTCAAGTAATTTTAGGGCTTACAGCGACTTTTTTTTGAAAAATACTGGAGCCTCCAGCAGATTTTTGAAAATTAAAATTTCCCCAAAGTTTCATCAAATGGAGATGGAAAGCTGAAATTTACTCTACAATCCAGTTTTAACTCCCTTGAAGACGACTTCAGGTGGGTTCAAGTAATTTTAGGGCCTCCAGCGACTTTTTTGAAAATTACTGGAGCCTCCAGCAGATTTTTGAAAGTTTAAATTTTTATAAAATTTCATCAAATGGAGATGGAAAGCTGAAATTTACACTACACTCCAATTTTAACACCCTCTGAAGACGACTTCAGGTGGGTTCAAGTCATTTTAGGGCCTCCAGCGACTTTTTTGAAAATTACTGGAGCATCCAATAGATTTTTGAAACTTAAAATTTCCCCAACATTAATTTATCAAATAGAGTTGGCAAGCTGAAATTTACTTCGCAGACTACATGGTGGTTTCAAATGATTTTGAAACTTCCAGCTACTTTTAGGAAATTTCAATTTTACAAAAAAACAGTCATGCAATCGCTCAAAAAGTTGCTGGAGGCTCCAAAACGACTTGAAATTCACCAGCAGTCAACTTCGTAGCGTATTGAAATTAGTTTGCAGAATGAATTTCGACTCTCCATCTTAGTTTGATGAAATTTTGTGAAAATTTAAAGTTTCGAAAATCTGCTGGAGGCTTCAGAAATTTTCAAAAAGTCGCTGGAGGATCCAAAACGACTTGAAATTCACCTGCAGTATTTCGTAGCGTATTGAAATTAGTTTTTAGAATAAATTTCAGCTTTTTAATTCCAATTTTATGGAATTTTGTGGGAATTTCGAGTTTCAGAAATCTGCTGGAGGCTCCAGAACCGCTCAAAACGGGTTGAAACCGTTTCCAATCGATTTAGCATGTCGAAAATAGGGTATATCCGAAATTTCAGCTTTCTTGATCAATTTGGTAAAATTTTAGTTTTTTCCCGCATTTTTGGCCTAAATTCAATTTTTAAAAATTCACCAAAAATCGAAAAATGCACCTTAGCGCTTGAAATTTTGACAGGTGATGTATTTTTGCATGATCTTTCGATCTACTTTTGTAAAGTTTGAAAAAGTTCGTGCAAGTCCTATGTTAAAACGCAAAATCTGCGATTTCGGCTGACCAGTCAATCAAAATGGCCGCCATTTTGTAAGTAAAGCCAACTTTTTTTTTGGCAAGTCTGCTTTAAAATGTTCCTTAGGTTGTCCCCTTTAAGGAAAAAGTTGTCCCGGAGGATCGGCTGGTGGGGGGGGGGGGGGGTTGCAATTACTCCTATTGTCATATGCCGGACTAGTATAGATTTGTGATTTGTTTTGGCTCTGTGATATTTACGAAGGAGGTAACCCAATTGGCAGATATTTTTTGAACTGAACAGAGCTCAATTGAAAGAGAACACAAAAATACATCAACGTCCAAAATTTCAGGAGATTGAAGTGCTTCTCCGATTTTGGGTGAATTTTTGAAAATCAAAGGGCCAAAATTGAAAAAAATCAAAATTTCTTTAAATTGACCAGGAAAGCTGAATTTTGATGTGTACGTCATTTTCGACTCTCGGAATCGATTACAAACAGTTTCGAAACGTTTTGAGCATTTCTGGAGACTCCAGCAGACATTTGATACTTGAAATTTTCGCAGAATTTGACTCAATGACGTTGAAAAGCTAGAATTTGCATTATATCCCAATTTTAACACGCTAAATCAATTTTAAGCGGTTTCAAGCCATCCTGGAGCCTCCAGCAGTATTTCGACAATTTTGTATTTTTAAAAAAGTGCCATAAAAGTCATCCAAATCAACTTTAGCTCGAGTAAAATGTGACTGGTGCTTGTTAGTGACCCACTTGACTGGTCACACACCATTTTTCCAAAATCATTTTCTGCCACTTCGGAACCGCAAATTTTTCCAGTAATTTCATGATTGAAAATTCGAGAAATTTACTGTTCCGAATTGGCAGAAACCGATTTTGGAAAAATTGATGCGTAATTGGTTAAGTGAGCCACTTTCCAGCACTGAACCAGTAATACGTGCCACAGTTCATTTCGACAAATGTAATTTTTTCATTTTTTTTTCATACTTGAAACTGGAATTTTCGAAAAATTGCTGGAGGCTCCAGAACGACTTGTAATCAGCTGCAATCGATTCAGCATCTTGAAATCAAGGGTGTAACGCAAATTTTAGCTCTTCAACTCTATTGGGTGGAGATTATGTGAAAATTTCAATTTTCAGAAATTTGCTGGAGGCTTCAGAACTGCTCGAAACATATCGAAACCGTTTTCAATCAATTCGGGTGGTCAAAAATAGGGGTACATGCCAAATTTATAATATCTAAGTCAATTGGGTGAAAATTTGATTTTTTTTTTCATTTTTGAACCAAACGTGATTCTCAAACATTCAGCAAAACGTTTTCTATACTCAGAAAATGGTTTGAATTTTTTTTTTTTAAATTTAGGAATTTTTTGTGGACACCTGCGGGTGATTTTTTGAGTCTAAAACGATGTAAGAACATTATCTTTAAGTAACTTCAAGCAATTTAAAGTGATTTTTATTTTTTTTTTTTTTCAATTTTTGACCATTTTTTGTGGACTGAAATGATTTATAAACCTCAGTTTTTGAATTATTTACTCATTAATCAGTCTTATTTGAAATTTTTTGAAAATTTACCAAGGAATTAAATGTTTTTCTAAATTCAATATCTCCAATAAGAGAAGTAGGTACCCAAACAAGCAGAAAAACTTTGTATCAGAAGAGCCTGGATCGTAAAAGCAGGCAAAAGTACCCCTCCAACCAAAATCTCATGTTATATCTATACTTAGTTCATTTTTTAAACTTTTGGGGATTTTTAAAAATCAAATTTGGGGCAAAAATGTAAAGAAATCAACATTTTACTTGATTGAGCTTCGATTACCAGAATCGATTAGAAGTCGGTTTCGAGTCGTTCCAGAGCCTTGAGCAGATTTATTTTTTGAAAATTAAAGTATCCACAGAAACTACTCAATCGAAAACTAAAATTTAATTTATGCCCTATTTTCACATTCCGAGTCTCCTGGAGATAGTTTCAAGCCGTTCTGGAGCCTCTAGCCACATTTTGGGAACTCCAGTTTTCCAAAAAATTCCTCAAGATTTACCCAAATGAACTGCGACAGCTATGAACAGTCTTCCAGTCGACTCAAAAATATTTTTCTAAAAAAATAAATAGGCTATAAACTGAATGTCAGATTTATTTCCATTTTGATCGGATGAAATATTTTATGGAAGTTTAATTTCACAAAAATCTGCTGAAGGCTCCAGGTCCAGAGCTGTTCTAAACGGCTCAAATCTACTCCCATTTGATTCTGTAGGTCAAAAATTCTGATATCTAAAAATCCTTCAATGCTACAAAAATGAACTCCAGCACGTAAAATTCTAGCAAATGCGATATTTTTGTACAATTTTTCAATTTCAGCGTTGTCTGGTCTAAAATTTAAAAAAAAATGAACAACTTTCATAATTTTGGAGCGTTTTTATAAATTTTCAGAAAAAAACAAATCAAGACCTACGATTCAATGAAAAAATTTGTGAACCAATCATGGGACTTACAAATTGTTAAATAAATGAAAAAACGCAGGTATCTTTCAAGCAAAAAGTTTTGTTACAATTCTCGAAAAAAATCGTCTATTCAAGCGTCAGTTCCCAATAAATTCAAAAAAGAAAAAAAAATCGAAAAATAAACCGTTAATTATTAAAAACTCAAAAAAAAAAAACTTCACTCTTCTGTTCATTTTTTCTTACCACTTTGAACTTGTTAGTAAAACAAAATATACCTTGCTTAGAAGCTGAGAGTCGAGTTCTTTCAACTGGTCATCGAGTGACTTCTCGTCAAAACTCTGATTACTCGAGCTATACTTATTACTTCGCTGATGTAAGCTGCTCATTACACTGCCACCGTACGATGTATTCGATCCGAACCCAGTTGAACTCGTAAGGACACTCGAAGCAGCAGATAATACGCTGGTTGTAGAAGCTGGACCTCCTATAAGAGTTTAAACGTACAGATGAATTATAAATAATATAAAATTCCTCAAATTGATCAACATCATTCAAGTGATTATCTGTGATTTATGGTTTACCTAAATCTTCAGCATTCAAATCAGTCATATTGAGACTCGAATGGATACCATGATGATTAATTGACATGCTTGGATATGAGCTTGAAGTGACCTCCTTATCGTAAGTGTGCTTTTTCTGCAGTACTTTGATCATGGCATCGCGTTCTGCTAATTTAGATTCCAATTCTTTCATTCTGTAAAGAAAATATAAAATTCATGGGAAATGCATTTTTGGGATTTTTTTTTTGTAAAAACTCAGATTTATACCTTGACTCTAGATCTGTAACCTTTTTCTGAGCTGCGTGAACTTCGTCCATCTGTCTCAATTTGTCTGTTCTAGCTTCGGCGATTATTTTCTCACTTTCTTGACTGGTCTTTTCAAGAGCTGCTATTTTTGCATCCCTATTATTTTATTCAAAAGAAAAATCGATATCAAATCAAATTTTCTACACAAGAAACACTCAAAATATTGCAGAAAAATATCTCACTTTGGTATACTAGCAGCATCGATGGCAGCCTGACGTAATTCACTTTCGTCCAAATACCTCTGTTCCCATTTGGCTACTTCTCCTTCCAGGTGCATAATTTTTTCATCTTTTTCTCTCATTTTACGTTTCAGTTCGGGTAAGCTTTCGCCAAATTCACCTACAGCACGATTAACTGATCAAATTTTACTAATAAATAGTGCATATCGAGTTAAGTATAGTTGTACGAGTAGATCATTACCACTATGGCTTTGAGATGTTTTACTATTCCGGGCTCTTTCCATTTTCAGTTCGTTTTCCAACTGCAGTCGTAATTTTCGTTCGGTTTGTTCTCGTCGTTCGCTGGTTAGTTGCAGTGATGATAAAGCTCTTTGCAGCTGGGCCACTCTATCGACGTGCATTTGTTTCTTTCGACACTGAAAAATCAAGAATTGAGTGATGGAATTTTTGTAAAAATGATTTTTTTTTTCAATTTGAGGCTTACTTCTTCTTCGAGTCGTACTACGTTGGCTTGAGCATTGGTTAAAGCTGTATCTAGAATATCGATATGAGTTCTTTGTTCTTCCAGCGTAACTCTTTGAGCAGATAGTTCAATCTCTTGTCTATCTTTGGTAGCCATAAGTTCTTTATCTAAAGACCCAAATGTAGAATTAATACAAAAATGATCATCGATGAAGTAGAAAACAAATTGCGATGTACAAACTTTGAGCAAGAAGTTGAGCAATAATGGCATCTCTTTTGGACGAATCTTGTTTATCGAGACTGCCACTGTGAGATATTCTAGCAGCGATGAGCTGTTTAGCTTGTGTATCGACCTGGTCTCGTAGACTACGATTGGCATCTTGTAATCGTCTGATTTCAGCTTGTAATTTAGCTCGAGCTGTTCGTTCTAGGCGTTCTCGTCTTTCACACGATTCAACAAGGTCTTCGTGGGCTCGATGGACTTTGCCTACTTCTTGTTCGAGCTGTAAAAATGTGTTTGTTAAGTTAGAATCAACTCGTATAAAAGATTCAGTCGTTGACTCGTTAGAGGAAATTGAACTGACTTTTGTAGATTTGGCTACTTTTTGAAAACATGCTTCTAATTCTAGTTTTAAGTTATTGTTTTCTTGTATCAGATTCTCCATCATTTGTATACATCGTTGGTCTTTTCTGTAAGCGATACAAATAATAAAGAGTTAATTTGAGATGCTGAAAGGAAAGCTGAATGTAATTAGAGGTAAATTAGTTCCAAAAATGAATATTTGAGGTAATAATTTTCAAATTTGTACGTTAGTTTGGATTTTACTACGGTTCACAGTGGGACCTGAGCAGAATTTAGGAGGAAAAAAGTCAAATTGACGGATGCACCTGAAACCACTGTTTTCTACTTGAAAATACTTTAGATTTAGAGTAACACATACAATCATTAAAAACTCGCCCCACCCACTTTTCCCAGAATTACAGATAAAGGAACTTCAATGTTCTAGGAATGTGAAAAATGGTGAAGGTAATGTTGATAAGTGCGCGGTGTTGTACATTTCAAGTTTGCGTGAGTTAAATAGTAGCTAGGAAAATTCTGAAACATGGAAATGAAAGCTGAAGGGATGTAGATTCTATTAATGTACTTAATTTTGAATTTACAATTATTTATAATGTAATTTATAAGCTGTTGAAGTTGGGAAAAAAAATTGTAATTTTGAAATTTTCAAAAAAATGGTAAACTTGGCTTTCAAAAATTGGGGTGTAAGTTAAAAAAATTTCAAATGCAAGAAAATGTGACACCAAGTGTAGACTTTTGTAAGAATCGAACATTTTTTGCAACTGAGCTTTAGTTGGTTTGCAATTTTTGGTTTTAGCAGCCAAAAACGTTGAAATTTTGCAAAAAAAAACTGTTATATTTAGTCATTTTTTTTTCATCTAAAAATTTTTTCAGAAAAATTGTTTTGGGCTCAGAAGACGCGAAATTTCATGCTGTTTCCAAATCACCTCTCGTATACTTGATTTTTCCCGTAATAAGTGTTCAAAAATCGTTTTTTTCTAGAGATTACATCAAAATTAGTGATTTTCCAAGTACCTGAATTTTCTAATTTCAAATTTTTTAGGGCGAATTCCGGCTGGGGTGTAATGATTTTGGTTTTGAAAGATGCTAAATTTGATACATTCTCATAATTTGTTTCAACCAACGAGATAAGTTTGCAACTTCCCCCCCCCCCTATGGTGGAATCAGAATGAAACGGAGGGGGCAGGGAACCTTTTTCTATGGTAATCCAGCTTTTGAGGGGTAAAAATTTTTTTTTTTTTTTGGTGCTGAATGCAAATTTCATGTCCGATTTGAAACATCGTACCCCTAAGGTAGTGAACCGCCACCCCCCGCCCCTTTATGATCCAAAATCGAAAAAAATTTAAATACCATGTGACGTATCGTTTGTCATGTTTTTGGGGACGCTGAATCCGAATATCGACTTAGTTTTTCGATCTGGCCTTCTCTACCCTTTCCACCCCCTCCCCACCCTTGATTATCCAAAATTGAAAAAATAATATGGACCATGTGGCATATCGTTTGTTATGTTTTTGGGAACGCTGAGTCCGAATATTCGCTTAGTTTTTCGATCTGGCCTTTCTATACCTTTTCCACCCCCTCCCCCCACCTTCTATGATCCAAAATTGAAAAAAAATAATGCCATGTGACATATCGTTTGTTATGTTTTTGGGGACGCTGAATCCGAATATCGACTTAGTTTTTCGATCTGGCCTTCTCTACCCTTTCCACCCCTCCCCACCCTTTATTATCCAAAATTGAAAAAATAATATGTACCATAATTATGGCATATCGTTTGTTGAGTTTTTGGGAATGCTGAGTTCGAATATTCGCTTAGTTTTTTGATCTGGCCTTCTATACCTTTTCCACCCCCTCCCCCCACCTTTTATGATCCAAAATTGGAGAAAAATAATGCCATGTGACATATCGTTTATGTTTTTGGGGACGCTGAATCCGAATATCGACTTAGTTTTTCGATCTGGCCTTCTCTACCCTTTCCACCCCTCCCCACCCTTTATTATCCAAAATTGAAAAAATAACATGTACCATGTGGCATATCGTTTGTTAAGTTTTTGGGAACGCTGAGTTCGAATATTCGCTTAGTTTTTCGATCTGGCCTTCTATACCTTTTCCACCCCCTCCCCCCACCTTCTATGATCCAAAATTGAAAAAAAATAATGTCATGTGACATATCGTTTGTTATGTTTTTGGGGACGGTGAATCCGAATATGGGCTTAGTTTTTCGATCTGGGCTTCTCTATCCGTTCCACCTCCTCCCTTGCCCCTTCTTCTGTCAAAATTCAAAAAAAAAATTATAAAACCATTGGATATCCGATTACTATGGACAAAACTTAATAATGGATTCGGATTCAGCGCCTCAAAAAACGTATATGAGGATACCCATATTGGTTTATAAACCCATTTTTTGATTTTACCCCTTTCCTCCCCCTCTTTCCCACCCTCAGATGACCATAGACAAAAAAACTAATATTGGATTCGGATTCAGCGCCTCAAAAAACAAATATGAGAATACCCATATTGGTTTTTAAGCCTCTTTTCATGATTTTACCCCCTCCCTCCCCCTCTTCCCCCTGATGACCATAGATAAAAACTACCATCGAATTCGGATTCAGCGCCTCAAAAAACATACATGAGAATACCCACATTGGTTTTTAAGCCTATTTTCATGATTTTACCCACTCCCTCCCCCCTCTCCCCCACCCACTGATGTCCGTAGATAAAAACTACCATCGAATTCGGATTCAGCGCCTCAAAAAACATACATGAGGATACCTATATTGGTTTTTAAGCCTATTTTTATGATTTTACCCCCTCCCCCCACCCCCCTAATGCTCATAGTTAATGATATCATATTCAGATTCAGCGCTAAAAAATACTTCTAGTCGGACATATTCCAAAATTACTACATTCAAAGGGACTTTTTTCCTCCTAAATTCTGCTCAGGTCCCACTGTGCGCGCGGTTTCTCTTTCTTGGGCATTTCTCAATCTTCTAAAAATTGAACTTGAAATACGAATTACATGACTAGAACCATTGTAAAAAAAAATCAATTCATCGTTCAGTACCTTGTGTTACCAAAAGTGTGCCTAGATGGATTTTCAATTTTCGTTTTATGCAACTGGGTCAGATCCGGTTGAGATTTCGATCGAAATGAATGATTCAATGAATTATTCTCGGCATTCCATTCGCTATTTTCATTAATGGTTGAACATTCGTTAGGGTTTTCGTAATTATTCCTATGATCCGAATATGGCACTTTAACTTCCTTTGCTAAATGCTTCAGAACCTGTTTGAAAAAAATCAACGTTTCCTTTCATAAATGCTATACCAAAATGATCGAGTTTTCGGCAGATTTAAATGCATACCTGTGACTGGCTCAAGTAATCATCTGGTATATTAGTTATTTCGCAAACTCCCGGATCATAGGTTCGATAGGAATCCTTTGATCCCGAATTGGAACATATGGACGAGTTGTGTTTAACACTATATGCGTAAGGAGGTGTCCCCGACAAATACCTGAAACCGAACCGATCTTTGTATAAATCCATATAAACGTTAAGATCATCTTTTAACGTACAAAAGGTGGCTCAGCTCTATCGAATTAGTATGTACATATTAATGCGTCATCGCGAATTCCTGGACGATGACTAATCGTGGGCAAACTACATTGCGGTGTAAGCCGATAATAGAGAGATTCCATTGGTATTATAGTGTTGTGAAAAAAATGCGTGAAATTTACCTGTGTTCATCGTTAGCTCCATGAATGATTAGCGTATTATACGAAGAATCGGTACTATAACGATTATTCTCTTGTCCTTGAGGTTCTTGCCTTAAAGTGTTACAAATCACGAATCGATCTTCCTGCGACAGATTCTCGTTTGAACTACAAATATCCGTCTCGCTGCCGCTCAAGCTGTTATTCGCGGCATACACTAAAAAAAAAATATTGGGAATTAAAAAACCCCCCCAAAAAATAATACGATTTTAGAACAACACTATGATGTTAAATGAACTCGCATTCGATCAACGGATGAGCTGACACTAGTACAAGACAACATGCCTATCTCAATTCGCCGTAGTCAGCACATGAGAAAGAATTATTTATAAATCGTTGTGACGTTGTCTTAATAGTTGTGTAGTGTCATTCGTAGACTAAAAATAAATAAAACGCCTTACTGTGCACAGGTGACTGACCCGTTTTAAAATCACATCATAGGCTGTGTACCTACCTTTACTTCGTGACTGATTTTTCGTCGGGTACTGCAACAGTTGTCCAGTTTTATGGTAACTCATCGCGTGAAATTGGCTCAGTTCTCTGTAAAATGACATCGGTGTTAGGTAGCTGATGTACAATTTACATATATACGCGTCTTATCAGTCGAAAATAACGAATGGTTCAGACTTCCTTCGTAGCAATTCGACAACATAATGTAATAGTAATTAGAAGAAAATCATTCGGTTAGTGATTAAATTACGTTTCTTCAAAAATACCTACGTCATGAGAATCTAGCTGCTTACGAAATTTCGTAAATACTTTATTCAATCATATATGTGGCGAGTAAGATAAGAATAAAAGTTACTTAGTAGATAGGAATTTTCATGGATCATTTACAGGACATTTATGTGCAAGTTTTTCTCTTGGAATTTCAATTAAAAAGCAAATTTTTGGACAGCATGTATACTGTAATGATTAGAGCATCGTTTCGTATACTGAGGAATGTGTTATTGGATGGGTTTTGATGCTCACACGTTCAAAATTTTGCGGATCTCTATAGGTACAAATTGCATCTGATGAAATTTTAACAGAAACGCATTCGATCATGTTGATATTTGTTTTTTCAAATGGAATTATTCCTCTATACGTTGGCACAAATTAATAATTCGGAGAAACGACTTATAAGATACGAAATTTTGTACTGAATTAGGAAATAAATCTACCTGTTAGAAAAAATACAGCGTAATAAAACACACAAAGAATGAAACACAAATTAGTAGGAACAAAAATCAGTGTAAAAATTGCCGAATACGTACTCGAATTGATTCTGCGATAGTGGAAAACACAACCTTCATCCATCGAAATATCGAATATTCTACAAATTCCTACATAACTATAAATAATTATCATCATATTAATTATCTCTACAAATTCCAAAAATTTCTACATCGCAAATCGCATTCCTTCTGATACAATCACATAAACATTTATTCGGATGCAATGTTACCAACCCATTAGTTGGGGGGAAAAAAGTGCATGACGTTTTGCGCACGTAATTATGCGGTAATTACGTTATTGTTTTAGTTTTTGTGCCTACTTATTTTAAAATTTAGATTGAGTAAGGACCAGGGATAGAAAGCTAGCCGAAAGCTAAAAGCTGAAAGCTGAAAGCCAAAGGAAGTTTGGGATTTTTAAAAGCTAAAAGCTATAGCCAAAAGCTTCATTTTTTCAGCTTTCTTTCAGCTTTTTACCTTTTCTTGCAAGTTTCTCTGGTTAAGTTTCAGTTTCAGTTTTTTGTAATTATATTATTAGTCCGGCATATGACAATAGGAGTAATTGCACCCCCCCCCCGCCGATCCTCCGGGACAACTTTTTTCTTAAAGGAGACATCCTAAGTAAGGGACATTTTAAAGCAAACTCGCACAAAAAAAAGTTGACCTTACTTACAAAATGGCGACCATTTTGATTGACAGGTCAGCTGAAATCGCAGATTTTGCGTTTCAACATAGGACTTGCAAGAAATTTTTCAAACTTCACAAAGGTAGATCAAAAGATCATGCTAAATTTCATCACCTGACAAAATTTCAAGTGCTAAAGTGCGTTTTTCGATTTTTGGTGAATTTTTAAAAATGTCAGATTTTTTTGCCAGAAATTCAAAAGAGCACCGGTTTTTTGTCAGAGTCAAGAACATCCTGATTTCTTTAGGATATCAAAAAACTGCTGATTTTTTCCAGAAATTTGAAAGTGTCCATTTTTTAATCAGAGATTTTAAAAAATCCCAATTTTTTGTCAGAAATTCAAAAGAGACCCGGTTTTTTCATTTTTGTCAGAGTCAAAAAAGTCTTAATTTCTTTAGGATTTCAAAGAAGATCTGATTTTTGCCAGCAATTTAAAAGTGTTCATTTTCTGAATGAGAGATTTTAAAAAAATCCCAATTTTCGTCAGAAATGAAAAAAAAATGTCCTACTTTTAGTCAAATTTTTAAAAAAATCAGAATTTTTTGCCAAAAATTTAAAAGAGCCCCGGTGTTTTGTCTTAGTCAAGAAAATTCTGATTTCTTTAGGATTTCAAAAAAGTTCTGAGTTTTGCCAGCAATTCGAAAGTGTCCATTTTCTAATCAAAGATTTATAAAAATCCCAATTTTTTGCTAGAAATTGAAAAAAGTCCTAATTTTAGTCCAGTTTTTAAAAAAGTTGAGAGTTCTTGTCAGAAATTTAAAGGAGTCTCGGTTTTTTGTCAGAGGTCAAGAAAATTCTGATTTATTTAGGATTTTATAGAAGTTCTGATTTTTGCCAGAAATTGAGAAAAAGTCCCAATTTTAGTCGATTTTTTGAAATCAGGATTTTTTTCAGACATTTAAAATATTTTCTAGGTTTTTTGTCAGAGTGAAGAAAATTCTGATTTCTTTAGTATTTCAAAGAAGTTCTGATTTTTGCCGGCAATTCGAAAGTGTCTATTTTCTAATCAGAGATATAAATAAAATCCTAATTTTTTGCCATCAGAAAAAAAGAGCCTCGGTTTTTTGTCAGAGGTCAAGAAAATTCTGATTTCTTTGGGATTTTATAGAAGTTCTGATTTTTGCCAGAAATTAAGAAAAAGTCCTAATTTTAGTCGAGTTTTTAAAAAAGTCAAGATTTTTGGCCAGAAACTTGAAAGAGCCTCCAGGTTTTTGTCTGAGTCGAGAAAAACTTGATTTATGTAGAATTTCAAAGAAGTTCTGATTTTTTGCAGCAATGCAAAAGTGTTCATTGCCTAAACAGAGATTTTAAAAAATCCCAATTTTTTGACAGAAATATTAAAAAAAACTCCTAATTTTAGTCCAGTTTGTAGAATAGTCAGGATTTTTTGCCAGAAATATAAAAGGGCTCCGGTTTTTTGTCGGAGTCAAGAAAGTCCTGATTGTTTTTCAGGATTTCAAAGGAGTCGTGATTTTTTTTTCAGAAAGAAAAACTCTCAATTTTTCATTCAGAGTTCGAAAAAGTCCTGATTTTGCCAGAAATGCGAAAAAGTCTCGATTTTCTAACCAGAGATTTTGAAAAGTCCTGAGTTTTGGTCAAAAATTGATAGAAGTCCTGATTCTAGCTGAGAAATTTTTTTTTTAATCTCAATCTTTGCTAGAGATTTGAGAAAATCTTATTTTTTAAGCGAGAGATTCTACAAATTCTTGATTGTTCCGGGTTTTTGTCAAAAATTCGGAAAAGTACTGAATTTTTTAAGGATATCAAGGAAATTATGATTTTTGTTGGAAATATGAAAAAATTTCAATTTTTTTTTTAGCCAGAATTGAAGAAAAGTCCTCATTTTTTTGGTACAGAAATTCAAAAAAAGTCTCGATTTTGAAATCGACCTAATTTTTTTTTCATCTGATTTTTTTCTAAAAATTAAAAAAAAAAGTCAGAATGTTTGCCAATTTGAAGAAAGTTTGATTCTCATGCGAGAGACTTGGAAAATTCTGATGTTTTTCAGAATTTTAGTTGATAAGTCACAATTTTCATCGAAAATTTGAAAAAGGTCACGATTTTTTAGCCAACATTTGGAAATTAAGTTCTAATTTTTTCCGGTAATTCAGAAGTGTTTCAATTTTTCAACCGTCCTGATTGTTTGTCAGAATTTGTTTAAGAAGTCTCAAATTTTTGTCAAGATTTCAGAAAGTCTTGAATTTTTCCTAAAATTCAAAAAATTCCAATGGTTGTCAAAAATTTGAAAAATTTTCAAAGTTCTGATTTTTCATCAGAAATTTAAAAAAGGTGGAGATTTTTTCGCATCGAATCTCATGTGATTTTATCAGATCTTATCATTGGAGTTTGATGAATCAAGAGAATTGACCATATCTGAGCTGATCTGATTTGGCATAATATGCTGATCTGAGCAAGTATAAAATCATATCTAAGTAGAATAAAGTGATCAGATGCATAATCAGACCTCTGCTTTGATTAAATCAGATCGCATACTGGCATTCCTCAGATTCAATTCGATCTTATCTGAGAACTTATAATTTCGCCTTGGGGAAAAAAATTAATTTGTTTTTAGTTAATATTTTAATGAAAAACGTCGTATCACAATCGACTGGAAACAGTTCCGAATCGTTTTCAGCATTTCATAATGCCTCCAGCAGATGAAATTTACACAAAAAATTCTACCTACTCAATGGACTGTTTTGACAACTTTGGCAAAAACTGCGCCTTTTTGAAAATTTCTTCACTAGAAATGAAAACTTTTTGGCAGTTGTGCCAAAAATGGCGCTTTTTGACAATTGTGCCAAAAATGGCACTTTTTGACAATTGTGCCCAAAATTGACACATTTTTGACAATTGTAACAAATGTGGACACCTCTTGGATACTTTACAAAGAACGGGCACTTTTTGATAATTGTGCCAAAAATGGACACTTGTTGACATTTTTACCTAAATTTGGACCCTTTTTGAGAATTGTGCCAAAAATGACATTTACTGACAATTGTACCAACAATGGCCACATTCTTGCCATCTTTGACAAAAATGGACATTTTTTTGACGAGATCGCCAAAAATGAGCATTTTTAAAAATCTCCAACAAAAAGGGAAACTTTTTGACAATTGTGCAGAAAATGGACACTTTTTTTTATAATTGTGCCAAAAATTGACACATTTTTGACAATTGTAACAACTGTGAACGCTAAAAATGGCCACTTGAATTTGGACCCTTTTTGAGATTTGTGCCAAAAATGACATTTACTGACAATTGTACCAACAATGGCCACATTCTTGGCATCTTTGACAAAAGTAGACACTTTTTGACAAGACCGTCAAAAATGATCATTTTTAAAAATCTTTAACAAAAAGGGAAACTTTTTGACAATTGTATAGAAAATGGCCACTTTTTTGCAATTGTGCAAGAAATTGACACCTTTTTGACAATTTTAACAGATGTGGACACCTCTTGGCTACTTTACAAAGAACGTGGACTTTTTGATAATCGTGCAGAAAATGGACACTTGTTGACAATTTTACCAAAAATAGGAACATTTTTGTGATGAACTGTGCCAAAAATGATATTTTACTGACAATTGTGCTAACAATGGCCACATTCTTCACATCTTTGACGATAATGGACACCTTCTGGCAAATTCAACAAAAATAGGCATTTTTTAAATCTTGGACAAGAATTGACACTTTTTGACAAGATCGCCAAAAATGGACATTTTTTAAAAACTTGGACAAAAATGGATACTGTTTGATAATTGTGCAAAAAATGGACACTTGTTGACAATTTTATTAAAAATTTGATCCTTTTTGAGATTTGTGCCAGGAATGACATTTACTGACCATTGTGCAAACAATGGCCACATTCTTGGCATCTTTAACAGAAATGGACACTTTTTGACAAGAACGCCAAAAATAAGCATTTCTGTAAAAGAATTTCAAAGATGGATCCTTTTTCACTATTTTGACAAAAATGGTCACTTTTTGACCATTGTTCCAAAAGTTCACCTTTTTGACCATTGTTCTGAAAATGGTCACTTTTTGACAGTTGTCCCAAAAAATGGCCTCTCTCGACTATGAAAAAAAAATTAATATTATGTGTGTTGAATTCTTCATTCAACATGTCTTGTACTGAGAGCAGTGATTACTTGAAGATTTACTTATGATTTATATTTGCTATGTTTACATTACAAAGTGCTGATAAAAAATGTAATCTTGGACTGACGAAAACTATTGAATGCAGGAGATGAGTAAAGGCATATGGAAATTACACATTTCATTCATATTAGAAATTTTAAGCATTTTCTTTGCAGTCAAAAAATTGCTGAGTGAAAATGGAAAAATAATTTATTGAAAATTATTCAAATTGAATATTTAAAATAAAATGACTTAGTTTCATAAAAATACTTCTCAACAAAAAAATTGAATAGGTAACTTCTTGTTCTTACATTAAATGCATAAATTATTTTTTAAATAGAAAAAATTTAAAAAAGTGAAAGTACAAAAAAATTGATCATAGTGTTAAATCTCAAAAAAAAATTCCAATACTTGATTGACTAGTCTTTTCCTAAGTACACTGTAAAAAAAAAATACTTGGGCAGAATAATAAATTCTCATTATTACCCATATTAAATTAAAGAAGTAACGTATCAATAGGTAAAAATTATTTTCAATCTTGAGGTTTGGAAGTTTGATCTGCGGCCTGAGCTGGAGGAGAGACCGACCAAGGTTGTGGTTTACTCGAACCGAACAAGCCAAATATCAGAGCTGTGAATGTCAACACAGCAGCAGCACAGCAAAAACATATATCCCATTCTGAAGCTTTCTAAAATCCGAAGAAATATTTTCTTATTAGTAAATATTGTCAGATTTATCATGTTATCTTGATTTGGGAATTGGAAACTTACGTGGTTTTGAACGATGTACCCGATAGCTGACTGAGCTACGATGATACCGATCGTTTGACCGAATAACGTCAATCCTGAGATCAGACTGGAGTGATTGGGAGCAATATTGACCGTCAGTACTCTTTGAAAAACACGCAAAAGGAAATCATAGAACAAAATACGTAATATTCATTAGTCGGGTAAAAATGAAATTATGTGTGAAAAAGATAACTATTTGCTATGTATGTACTTTTACTTACTCATAAATTACCCTGTTGTACGAAATTATCACGTTGATGAGTACAAAACAGACAATGGATACGATAAAATTATCGACATAGGCAACCAAAAGGTATAAAGCCGAAGATATAACAAAACCGTTGCAAATTATTATTTTATGGACCTGTAAAAAAAAATCGAGGAAAATGACTTGAATTTTTAAAGAATTTAGAATTGTTTCTGAGTGAATTGATCCAGGTTGTTGAGTAATTACCTTGGTATCTTCAATTTTTGTGCGTTTTTGACAATGGTCCATTAATATTCCGGTAACTGGTAGAATAAATATGATAGCAAAGCTTGGAATTGATGCAATATAGCCAACTAAGTTTATATCTGCTCTGATCACGTCTGCAAGTTGTATAAAAGAAATAATATTATGGTATCAAAATTAGAAAATATTACACCTTATGAGTGAATGAAACATACCATTGATATACATTGGACAATAGCCAACCACCAAGACATTGGTCCAAGCGTAGGCGAATTTACATAAAAATAATGCCCAAAATGGAGGTGATAAAAAAATAGCTTTGTACGGAGAGTGGTTGTTTTTGCTGGGAGTTCTCGCAATGGTGCTTTGCAAATAGGCGAGTTCTTTCTGCGAAATCCATTTGTCTTGGGATGGATCGTTTGTAACGAAGATTAAAAATACGATCGCCCAGATTACCGATACAGCACCTAAAATGATAAAGAATTGGTTAGATTACAGTTCACCAATTCTTAATTTAATTTATGCAATATAATAAATTATTCTAAGGTGGAATAAATCAGCAAAAATTTCAAATCTGTTGGCATTTTTTTTGACCATTTTTTAAATTGATTAGTAGGGCTAGGATTTTTATGATAATGCTTTTTTTTTGTAGCAACACCCTATACCTACGGCATAAATATATTTTCTTTGCGTTTCATTCCATTCTGAGATGAATGGTGAAAGTTGATAGTGCTTTTTTTTTGCTTTTTTTGGGTGTAAGTGCTTTAAAATGCTTATTTTGGGCCAAAAAGGCGGAAATTTTGCTTTTTTGGGGCTTTTTTTCGTCGTTAGCGCTTTTTTTGGTAAAAAATTGGTAAAATTGAAGAAATTAGTTCCCAAAATACAAAAATTTATCAACTTTTGAACATTTTTGAAATAAATAAATAATTTTTGAAAAAAGATCAGTTTGAAAAAACAAGGGAGAAAAAACTGAAAAATAACAGATTCAGTTTTCATTTTTCAATTTTTCTTTTATTTTATTTTTTTTCTAATTTATATTTCAGTTTTTTCCTTTTTTTTTCATTTTGGTTCATGTTGTACACATATTTAAGGGAGGTGTCTTACTGGGTTTGAAAAAACCTTAATTTTGATATGTAACATGGTCGGATTTGATAGCGCTTTTTTTTGCTTTTTTCTTACATTTTTAATGCTTTTTTATAGCGCTTAAAACGTGTTTGATAGCGCTTAAAAATCCTAGCCCTATTGATTAGACAATATTTGCGTTTACTAGTAGAGGTAGAGGGAGGAGGATAAAAATGAATAAGAATTTAATGTTCGAGATGTTTTTGTGCAATGTTTGAGTTTTATTTTTATTTATTCATTTTGAACCGAAGAGTTATCTGGACATGTATGGATGATTTCTGATGGAGGAAAAGGGGAATGAATAATTTATGAATGTCATTCATACGAAAGGCTATAGGTGGATAAGTATGGCAAATTTGCCCCCGAGAGCTTCAGGGTTGATATTTGCATGGAAGGTGGGTACCCTTGAGCACCTTCCGTCACGAAAGTTTCAGACCCCCAGACCCCCCCCCGTTTTTGAGAAACCCCCCTTTTATGAAATTACAATAGAAATTTTTTTCTCAGCCCCATGTGAACCGATTTTTTCAATTTTTTGGTATGTTGTAAACATCTATAAGAGGTATCCCCACAAAAATTTTCACCCCCCTCCCTTCATATTTACCCCCCAAAATGACGTTTTTTAGCTTTGTTTGCCCGTTTTAGCAATGATCATGATTCTGCACAAAAATGGGAATAGCATTTTTAAATGTGTTTTCAACCCCCAAAAAGCATATTTTTTTCAAAAAAAATTTTTTGGTCGGTCGTGGTCAAAAATTGAAAAAACTAACAAGAGGGGGTAAAAATGAATTCTGGTGTAAATTATTGTTTTTGGTAAACGAGGTGTCGTTTCCATATGAATCGAACCCCCCGAACACGAATATCAAATAGTAGAAATTGATGTGGGGGCAGAGACACTGGAGGGGTGTGGTTGAGGGTAGCATAAAATTTGACTTCATATTCGTGTTCGGGGGGGTTAGATTCATATGAAAACGACACTAATATTATGAAAATAGCTCAACTTTCAGTATAGTAAAAATTTAATTGGGGGCAGAGGCACCTGAGGGGTGTGGATGAGGATAGCATAAAATTTGACTTCATATTCATGTTAGGGGTGTTTGATTTATATGAAAGACACCAAGATTATTATATAGCTCAATTTTTAATATAATAGTAGAAATTGATGTGGGGGCAGAGACACTGGAGGGGTGTGGTTGAGGGTAGCATAAAATTTGACTTCATATTCGTGTTCGGGGGGGGGGGGGTTAGATTCATATGAAAACGACACTAATATTATGAAAATAGCTCAACTTTCAGTATAGTAAAAATTTAATTGGGGGCAGAGGCACCTGAGGGGTGTGGATGAGGATAGCATAAAATTTGACTTCATATTCGTGTTCGGGGTGTTTGATTCATATGAGAACGACACCAATATTATTATATTGCTCGATTTTCAGTATAATAGTAAAAATTGAGGTGGGGGCAGAGGCGCGGGAGGGGTGTGGTTGAGGGTAGCATTGAATTGGACGTCATATTCGTGTTCGGGGGGTTCGATTCATATGGAAATTGGAAACAACACCTCGTTCACCAAAAACAATAATTTACACCAGAATTCATTTTTACCCCCTCTGTTAGTTTTTTCAATTTTTGACCACGACCCACCAAAAAATTTTTTTTGGAAAAAATATATGTTTTTGGGGGTTGAAAACACATTTAAAAATGCTATTCCCATTTTTGTGCAGAATCATGATCATTGCTAAAACGGGCAAACAAAGCTAAAAAAGCGTCATTTTGGGGGGTAAATATGAGGGGAGGGAGGTGAAAATTTTTGTGGGGATACCTCTTATATATGTTTACAACATACCAAAAAATTGAAAAAAATCGGTTCACATGGGGCTGAGAAAAAAATTTCTATTGTAATTTCATAAAAGGGGTGGTTTCTCAAAAACGGGGGGGGGGGGGGTCTGGGGGTCTGAAACTTTCGTGACGGAAGGTGCTCAAGGGTACCCACCTTCCATGCAAATATCAACTCTGAAGCTCTCGGGGGCAAATTTGCCATACTTATCGACCTATAGCCTTTCTTCAAGATGAGATTAAAATAGGCAGTAGATATTATTCAAGTAAATTTTTCATGTTTTATTGTAAAAGCGTAAAATTAAAAAAAAAATAATAATAAAAGCAATTTAATATTTGTAGGTAATTTTTACCTATTTTTTCTGGAAATTATTAGAAAAATATGCGACATAATTCTTCGATTTTTCTATCCAGGAAACCATCAGATTTTCAATACTCAACAATTTCCATTTCATTCGGTTCTTTTAGAGGCATTTGGCTTTCGTTATAGATCTAGATCTGCGCACAACGAATTCATTTTCTGGAATATTGAAAAGAATTGAGCATAAAATTTTTATATTTTCATAGAATTTCTTACAATTCGGATTTCCTTTGATTTGAGTTAATTTACCACTCATGATTGTGTTTTTATTTTTATTTCATTTTTTGAAATTTTCACCAAACTTGAAAATTGATTGTTTAATTTCAAAAACACTAAGGACATTATTTCTACAAAAAAAAAACAGAAATTCGAAAATGAAAACAAATCGAAGCACTTACTCGTCGGATATTTTGATTTTTGCATCAGTTACCTACGTTTAATAATTTCAACCAAGTCGAATTTTTTGCTGATTTATCACTGCAGATAATTAGTATCCAGCTCACTAGACAATTACCATAAACCTTTACGGTGCTTCAAGTACTCGTAGATATGAATTATAGCACTTGGGAATGCTCACCTGTGCCATAAAATGACATCGGCCAACCGAAATGCTGTGTTAGAAACCCACAGAAGGCGAACGATAACACGTTACCGGAATGTATTCCATTGACAATGAATCCCATAAGCTTAGCACGTTCAGCTTTCGGTATCCAGTTAGCGATAACTCCTGACATCGACGACATTCCTATACCCTGTGAAATAAAATCGTCGTTACAAATGTTTTTTGAGAAGCAAAATAATCAGCGTTTAGTTACCTGGATCAAGCCAACCAGTCCTCGAATTAGAAGAAACAGATAGAAGTGTACTTTTAATCCGAATGGATTGGCGAAGAATAATACTCCGGATAGTATCATCGATCCTCCAAAAGTAACAGCTGCTCCGAATTTCTGTGAAATGTATCCACTAAAGGGCGAGAATAGGAAACCGTACCAGAACATGTTTAAAACCAAGCTGATCGTTGGCGAGTCCCAATCGTAGCGTGCGACCTTTAGGAATTTTAAATTTGATATTATGAAGATGTAAAGTGTATACAAAGTGTAAAAATTTGAGCTTTCATTACATTAGTGCATAATATTATTATAGTTTAAGAAAAACTTACATCAACAGTGGTATGATTACCGGATAAATACGTCATATCGATGATCACGATACCCAGCATTCGTGCTCCTATAGTCAGCAGTACGTATCCAACGAATAATAATGCAGTTACGAAGCATCGTTTGGAGAATAATAATCGTGGTGGTTTCGTATCTTGATTGGAATTTTCTGCAGTTAATAAAAATCAATTTAGAATCCTACTTATTATGCATTTTTTATAAATAGGTTCAAATTGAAAAATAATCTATGCTATAGAGAAGAGTATTTTTAAACGTACCATATTGCGAATGATGTCTTGCAGATATCGTTGTATTGGCTGGTCTGTCATGAACATTGGTGTCTTCTGATGCCATATTTTGTAATTTGCCTCCAGATGAACTTGTAATAACTGTAGAAAAACGATATTTCAGTGTTAAGTTCAAAATATACCGGTATGGACTTACGGAGTTCTAACGTTTCAAGTATTGTGGTATATCGTTTATAAGTGTTATGAAAAGATACAAATTTATATTACGTGTGTTGAGTTCTTCGTTCAACATATCTTGTGCTGAGATATTTCGATTCATGAGTTTATATATGTACTTAGTTGAAGCAATTAATGAAGCAGTGTTTACTTAAAGATTTACTTATGAGTCTTGTATGACGAATAAAGACCATGGTGCAATCCTGTGTTTACATTACGAAGTGTTGCTGATAATGTTTGATAGCGGAATAGCGGGAGATACGTAAGCGTCTAAGGTGTGGCAATTGAGCAGCTTGTTCGAGTTAATTCGACCGTATTCGTGTGCTCTTTTCCGAAGGTACATAAAATTTATTTCTAAAAAAGTCTCTTTTGAGTAAAATAAACTCTAAATGACGATTTTAGCCCCCTCCACCGAAAACCAAGCTGACCACCTCATTTTACTCAAAGGAGACTTTTTAAAAGTGTTGGAACTCGAAATTTTTGAACTTTGAAGATTTTGCTTCGAAGTTGGATTTTTTCAAATTTTTGAAAATTCAGAGGCCCGATAGAGCCCAAGTTTTTCAAGAATAGAAAAAATGAAAAATAGAGAATCATTTTCTCACTAGAGGTCACCATTTTGAGGGTTGGGAGCGGAAGAATTAAGAAATCATGATTTTTTTTTTGGTCATGTATTTAAGGACCACCTTACTATTAATGTACTCGTAGTAATGGATTCAATTGTGCTGCTCAGTATCACATAGGTGATTCCAATCATCACACGTCATTATTCATTGTTGTCATGGGTTTCATAGTTTCGGAATTATCCACTTCGAAGTACCTACATAAACAGACTTCACTCGAATTTTCACCAGAGTGTCAGTTTCCAGACCTTCTACCTTGCTACGTTATAAGTAGTTAGTCCGGCATATGACAATAGGAGTAATTGCACCCCCCCCCCCCCCCGATCCTCCGGGACAACTTTTTTCTTAAAGGGGACATCCTAAGGAACATTTTGAAGAAAACTTGCCAAAAAAAAGTTGGCCTTACTTACAAAATGGCGGCCATTTTGATTGACCGGTCAGCCGAAATCTCAGATTTTGCGTTTTAACATAGGACTTGCACGAACTTTTTCAAACTTTACAAAAGTAGATCGAAAGATCATGCAAAAATCTATCACCTGTCAAAATTTCAAGTGCTAAAGTGCATTTTTCGATTTTTGGTGAATTTTTGAAAATCGAATTTAGGCCAAAAATGGGGAAAAAATTAAAATTTTACCAAATTGACCAAGAAAGCTGATATTTGGAATATACCCTATTTTCGACATGCCAAATCGATGGGAAACGGTTTCAACCCGTTTTGAGCAGTTCTGGAGCCTCCAGCAGATTTTTGAGACTCGAAATTCCCACAAAATTCCATCGAATTGGAGTTGTAAAGCTAAAATTTATTCTAAAAACTAATTTCAATACGCTACGAAGTACTGCAGGTAAATTTCAAGTCGTTTTGCATCCTCCAGCGACTTTTTAAAAATTCCTGAAGCCTCCAGCAGATTTTTGAAACTTTAAATTTTCACAAAATTTCATCAATTAATGGAGATGGAAAGCTAGAAAATTTACTCTACACTCCAATTTTAACACTCTCTGAAGACGACTTCAGGTGGGTTCAAGTAATTTTAGAGCCTACAACGACTTTTTTGAAAATTACTGGAGCCTCCAGTACATTTTTGAAACTTGAAATTTCCCCAAAATTTCATCAAACTAAGATGGAGAGTCGAAATTCATTCTGAAAACTAATTTTAATACGCCACCAAGTTGACTGCTGGTGAATTTCAAGTCGTTTTGGAGCCTCCAGCAACTTTTTGAAAGGTTGTATGACGTTTTTTTGTAAAATTGAAATTTCCTAAAACTAGCTGGAAGCTTCAAAATCATTTGAAACCACCATGTAGTCTGCGAAGTAAATTTCAGCTTGCCAACTCTATTAGATAAATTAATGTTGGGGAAATTTTAAGTCTCAAAAATCTGCTGGAGGCTCCAGTAATTTTCAAAAAAGTCGCTGGAGGCCCTAAAATTACTTGAACACACCTGAAGTCGTCTTCAAGGGTGTTGAAATTGGAGTGTAGAATAAATTTCAGCTTTCCATCTCCATTTGGTGAAATTTTGGGGAAATTTTAAAATTCAAAAATCTGCTGGAGGCTCCAGTAATTTTCAAAAAAGTCACTGGAGGCCCTAAAATGACTTGAACCCACCTGAAGTCGTCTTCAGAGGGTGTTAAAATTGGAGTGTAGAGTAAATTTCAGCTTTCCATCTCCATTTGATGAAATTTTGTGAAAATTTATGCTTTCAAAAATCTGCTGGAGGCTCCAGTAATTTTCAAAAAAAGTCGCTGGAGGCCGTAAAATTACTTGAACACACCTGAAGTCGTCTTCAACGGTGTTAAAATTTGGAGTGTAGAATAAATTTCAGCTTTCCATCTCCATTTGATGAAATTTTGTGAAAATTTAAAGTTTCAAAAATCTGCCGGAGGCTTCAGGAATTTTCAAAAAGTCGCTGGAGGATCCAAAACGACTTGAAATTTACCTGCAGTACTTCGTAGCGTATTGAAATTAGTTTTTAGAATAAATTTTAGCTTTACAACTCCAATTCGATGGCATTTTGTGGGAATTTCGAGTTTCAAAAATCTGCTGGAGGCTCCAGAACTGCTCAAAACGGGTTGAAACCGTCTTCAATCGATTTGGCATGTCGAAAATAGGGTATATCCCAAATTTCAGCTTTCTTGGTCAATTTGGTAAAATTTTAATTTTTCCCCATTTTTGGCCTAAATTTGATTTTTAAAAATTCACCAAAAATCGAAAAATGCACTTTAGCACTTGAAATTTTGACAGGTGATAAATGTCTCATATGCCGGACTATAATATTGCGAAAATATAAATTCCTCTTCATCGCTATCGATGGGATCAAGTTTTACCGGAGATGTTGATTTTCCATTCGAAGGCCCAGGTTGAGGCGACGTGGTCAGTTGTGACTCCTTTGTAGCAGTAGCTTCGGATTCAGGTTGATTTTGTTCCGGCGATGGAGGGGGCGAGGGTCCTGTGTTTCGTGATTTCTTCGTTCTTGTTTTTCCAGATGCTACACTCTCTAAATCAGAGGTTTTCTGATAGTCTTGATAATGACTTTTAAAAGAACTTTTGAACTCATTTTGGTATGAATTTTCTTGATGATAATACTGGTAAAATAACGATCATCCTCTTCGGACGGTAGACTGGAGTTGTTTTGATGAATATCGACGATTTTATTTATTGAAAATTTACGTACAGGCGATCAAAATTGTTGTCAGTTTTTCAACGGGGTACCTACTTGACTAATCAACATCTATGGTTAATTTTATACTATTGCATTGCCGATGACGCATTCAAGTTTGGACATAGGCGGTTTTATCAACCTTAGCGAGAGATTTTTTCACTGGAGATGAATTTGTGAAAATGTTTCTAGAAATTATAGACAATGTACCATGTCTATCCATCGTTGGTTAATTGACTTTTGCCATCGGCAAATCGCTTGTTAATTTGATTTGATTCAATTACTTTAATAAAAAAATATTAATATTACAGTCGACGACGACGTGAGCAAAAATATACAAATTGCTACTTCTTATACGATCGAAGAATATACTTTTTATTTTTTTGAAGTGATAAAAAAATTATTACAACTGAATAAAAATACATTTTATTGTAGAACATAACACTTCCTTATATGATATGACGTTTAAAACGCATTACGCTTATATTTAATTTAAAATTAGGTACCTACAAATTACTTACTTAGATTAAAAATTCGTGGTAAAATAATATTATTTGGTCAAAATCCTACGTTGATGCCTTTCTTTGCAGCTATTGGTAACATTTCTCCTTGCAAATACGGATTCAACATCTGTAAAAGTTAGAAATATCGCCAATGTGTAACAAGATCATCGTGACGAAAAGGTTGAAAAGTGCAAAGCAGCAGTTTATCTGTCTAAAATGTTGGGAAATTGGTTTTTTAGTCAGAATAATTTTTATTTTAACTAAAAATTGAGGCCTGTCAAGGTTCACTAAGCTTATACCATACCTACCTAGTTTCGATGTGAAGTGGAGAGTTACGATTTGAATTTCCCTGTTTGTACCTTCCTTCATAAAATATGTAATACAGTCCAGGATAATTTTTTATTTCAATTGATTGGGAATTTTAATTTTTACTCGGTGAGAAATTTTAGTCCCTTTCCCACAGTAAAGAAATGCATTCTCAAGGATTAATTTTGGAGCATACCTTATATGAAGCTCTTGCGAAAAGTTCAACTTTTTATTGTCTTACTTTCGACGGATATAGTTTCTTGCTGACTAAATCCTTTTGGGTGTGTTCGATTTGGAATCTTCTTACGATTTGTTCCAAGTCCATGTCGTTATCGTAAGAATACTCGTGTGATGATGGACAGTCAAACATGTGTTCGGCATCGCACATGCATTTTTGCGAAGCTTGGTATTCTCGACTAAATGCGGCGGTATTTTCAAAATTTTGTATGCAACCGTCGTTGGCTAAAAATAAAAAAATTAACTATCAATAATTGGAGGTAACAGGGATTGTACTCAGTCAATTTTAACTAAGTTACTAAAGTTACTAATGGCAACTTTTGGTTACTTTTTAAAAATTGTGGCTACTAAAAGTTACTTTTTCCAAGTACTTTCATAAATTTCCTTTTTTTTTTTGAAAATTATTACCAGAATTTTTGAAAAAAATTGATCTCATTTGAAATGGTCTCACTGCTTTTCAGCGTTACGAATTTTAGTTATCCAGATTTGATTTTTCTTTTGAAAGGGGGAGCTCCGAAGAGGCCACTTTTTGGCCCCACCTAGTTTTCGAAAATGACCATTTTTTGGGCTCCAGAGGTTCCCAAAGTTGCGAATAATAAATGATTTTAGGAACCACTGAGCATAAATTTCAAAAACTTTTTTCGCGTAAAATATCTGTTTGAAGCCGGTAAATGTTATACGAGGAGATTTTTTTGTGTTCGACCCTCGGAGCATAAATGGGGGGGGGGGGTGATTTTTGGAAAAGTTTGGAACCACCAATTTGAATCTACCCTTTTGAGCCCCGTTAAAAATCTTTATTTTACAGTTTATTAGTACCTGAAAGACCTCCATCCTACCAAATTTTGAGCTCGATAAAATTTTGCGATGGTACTCAAAAATCCAATTTTCCAATTTTTCGTAATTTCGATATTTTAGGAGCCCCTGGAAAACTAGAAACAGTAGAAACCTGCGATTTGCGCCAAACGTAATGTTTTGAGGTATATATTTAATAATCTAGATGAAAAAGTTGAATTAAGCTCCCTGTAAATTCGTAATTTTGAACTCTTTTTTTAGAGCCCCCCCCCCATTTTGGACACCCCTAAAAAAGGCGTTTATGCATATTTTTTCGAATAAATTGAAGAATTTACATTTGAAACGCACTAACAAGTGCTCGATAATTTTTCGAATGATTTTTCCTGTAACATTCAAAATTGAGCTATTTTGGGTCAAATTCTGAGATTTTTACTACCTGTGTTGAAATCGTGAGAACGTCTTTTTAACGTATTTTCGAAGAGTTAAATCTCATAATTTCATCGAAAATAGCTCAATTTTCAATGTTACAGGAAAAATCATTCGAAAAATTATCGAGCATTTGCTAGTGTGAGGTGTTTGTTCTAAATTCTTGATGATTTTTCCTGATCTTAATTTTCGAGAGTTTTTCATTTTCATCATTTCTACGATTTTCTATCGTATTTTATTGATTCGTTCGTTTTTTTGTCCAAATTTCTGTTCTTAAAATTTCGGCGCAACCTTTTTTCTTGAATTTTTGTGATTTTTTGAAAAATTTTTCCTCTCATTTTTGCTTTAAATTTCGGACTGGAAAACCTGGAAAAGTCAGGGAATTTCGTAATTTTCACGCAAAATCCCTGGAATTTTGAAAAAACGATCAATTGCAAATTTTGGATAAGGACCTGTGATGAAAGAAAAAAATTATTATTTACTGCTCGAAAGACAAATTTTTGAAAGCTTTTGCCCTCGCTTTGCTCGGGCTTGTTTTCTTTTATTTTTCCAGGTCAAGATGAACATGTCTAAATAATAAAAATCAAGTTTTAAAACCAAAAAATGAACTCACAAAAAAAACATTGTTTTTAATCATCTCGAAATACAAATTTACAAGAGCTTTCGCCCTCGCTTGGGCCTGTTCTATTTTTTTTTTTTTTTTTTTTTTTTGTCAAAATCAACTTCCTTCGAAAAAAAACATCATTAAAATTCTAAAATTTTAAAAACCAAAAAAACTACTTGTCCTCACATGAAAAAAACTCGTTTTTATGCCTCTCGAAATGCAAATTTTCAGAAGTTTTCGCTCGAGCCTGTTCTCTTTTCTTTTTCAAAAGGAAACCAATAAATAAACTCTTCATGTTAAAAAAAAACTCGTTTTTAGGCATCTCGAAATGAAAATTTTCAAATGTTCTAGCCCTCGCTTCGCTCGGGTCATTTTGTTTCTCATTTTGAACTAAGCAAATTTCACATTTTCAGGCTTCCAAAAATCAAAAAAACAAAGGAAACATTTTCATAAGTCATATGAATATTGTATCAATTGGCCAAAATTGATGCATGTTTTATTTATTTTTATATATTTACTTATTTTTAATTTAAAAAGTCAATTATCAAAGTTAGCTGTTTTTTATATCCGAAGAAGTATGTATCCTGCAGTTCGAAGAGAAGCTTATGAAATAAAATTACACCCCCCCCCCCCCCCAATGTCTCTTCTATTAAAGTGTGTGGTATGCATAGAAAATAAAAAAAAATGGTCTGGAAAAATGTAAAAATTGGTTTGGAAAACCTGGAAAAGTCGGGGAAAATCATTTCCAGAAATGAGTGGACACCCGTCGTTTTTTTTTCGTGATTAAATTATTGCAAAATTTTTTTTTTTTATAGGTTTTTTTGAGTTTTTTAGAGTTTGTTTTGAACTTGGAGGCTTGATGGTTTTATTTCGATTTTTTTTGCGTTTTATTGTTTTGAATTCTTGTAGATTTTATTTTTCAACTTTTCGACGAGTTTCCCCGAATTTTCATGTTTTTTTTTTTTTGGTGCTTAAATGTTTGTGAAGTTTCTGCAATTTCATCGTGAATTTTCAGGAGTTGAAAAAAAATTTTTATGGTGGTTTTTTTTCTTGAATTTTAGTCAAGTGCTTTTTACTCCAATTTTTTCGGAGGACTTTTTCTACATTTAATCGAATTTTTATTTTGGAATCGTCGTATTTTTTTTCAACTTTTTAAATTTTTTAGCAGAAATTCTCTAATTTTGGGAGAATGTTTTTTTCATTTTGAATTTCGCTCTTGAGTTTTATTCTTTGGGACTTATGTTTTTGATTTTAAAAGAAGATCACAGGAAGGCTTTCAACATTATTCTTTGACTAATTTTTTTTCTCTCCAGATCTTGATCTTTTCTTTGCTTCCTGTTTTGGTTATTTTCTCTCAATTTCAATAATTTTGTTGCATTTTTTATTCATTTTTTAAAATTTAGATATGTCAATTTTTACTAGGTTTTAATGTACATATTTTTCTCGTGAATTTGAGTTTTTTTTTTTGGAGCACGGTGCATTGTTTCGTCTTTGAATTTTCAGAATGATTTTTACAAATCACTATTTTTGCAAATTTGAATTACCATCTCTCCCTCCCTTCTTCACCTTTGATTTTGATGTTTTCCGTTCTAAAATGATTCTTCTTACTCATTGGGATTTTTTACAATAATTATTGTTTATTCTTTCTCAGCACTTGAACAATTTTTTTCATCAAATGCTGCCTCGTGTCAAATTTCTGCAATTTTACAATTGGTATTTTTGTGTTCTTTTTTTTCAGTGATTTTGGATAAACGATTGGATTTTGTTCCTCCCTATTTCAGTGGTCTCCCTCCTCTCTGTTTTGAGCTTTCGCCATAAATTTTTTAATATTTTTAGTATTTTGATGGCTGTTTTTGTTTTTTTTTTTTGTTTTTTTCAAGTGATAAGTATTGAGATTTTGATTGTGTTTTGTTGTTTTTTGGTAATCTAAAATGATATGCAATGCTTTGTTTGGATTAAAGTTTCTTGGTCACCTCTTTTTTTCTACATTAAACATTTTTTTGGTTACTTGCTCCAGTTTTTTTGGTTACCATAGTTACTTTTTTGGAGAAAATTTCGAGTACAATCCCCGAGGTAAGATTATGATGGAAAATAGTGGCAATTAAATGATGCCTTCGTCAAACGTACTGGTAAATCCTATCGGGCATGGATTTGGTGGATTACAATAAGCAGGAAGCACAGCGTCAGTTTTCACTTCATTTTTATTCGGTATCGATCCTTCTGGTTTAAGGTTTTGTTTACCTTCTCCAGCACCACCTGGAGAGAATAACGAGGATATAAAATGTGTTGATGCTCTTTTCATCACTATACATAAATATAGGCTACTAACCAGTCATGAACTGATGTCCCCATAGCGAGCTATGTTGTAAATATTCGTTATCTCTGATACTTGGTACCATACTATCGTCATCCATCATATCGGGATAATTTGGTTCATCTTCTTCTTCCTTCATTGGCGATAAACGTGTCCTAATAGGTAAATCCGCCTGATCCATATCCGAGTACCCATTCGAGTAATCTTTGTTCATACGATCGACTACAGCTCGAAGTAAATTCACTGTCAAATATTGGTCATCATTCTGCAAAGTGCAAATAGGTATTGGAATGAGAATAAGCCATACACTTACGTCGATTTAGTTTATTGCTCGAAGAAGCATAAGTTATACGAATATGGAATCTTATTACCTTATGTTGGTGAAAAGCATAGGCACATAAAAAATAACTCGATAAAAAAGTTGCTAAAAAATAACGCATTATGGTATAAAACTTAATTTAAAAGTAGTACAAGTAAAGTTTCTTTTTTCGAATAAAATATTATTAAAAACGTAGAAGAATATTATTGACACGACTACGTTGTTGTAGCCACCGAGAGTTTGCGTATTACTCGGCGGTGGGTAAATTTATACGCTCTTCGAGTATATTTTATTGATTTTTTTCTGTTGTCGTCATAAGAGTAACGGACATGCTCAAATCTAGAATATTGTGCAAGTTCGGCATCCTACAGGTGATATTTGATAGGTAATTTAAGTTAATTGGCGGCGAGGGGCTAGTTTTTCAAGAGCAATAGGAGCTTGAAACTGTATATCTTTGTCTGGAATTCTTCGAGAATAACTTTCCATTAAATTTTGGGAAAGATTGGAAAAGGTGTTGATTAATGATTGGAAATAATGTTCCGCATTTTGGGAATAAATTACGTCGATTCGATTAAGTATTTGAACGATAATTTGAAGAATATTAGGTCCAACTCCAAATTTATGTTTCCAGTTTTTAATGCAAAAAAGGGGAAGTAGTGAAGAATGAAGAGAAAAAATACGGTTGCTTTTAAGTTTGTATTTCAATCTTTTAGTTTGTTCAGATCAATGTTTATTTTGTGAATTATTTGAATACAAATAGAGGTAATTTTGAGCTAACGGTAACGCAAAATGAATAGTGACAGTGAATTGATATTTTGGAAAAAATATGATTCAAAAGGAAAATTACGCAAAATTTTGGAAGAAAAATAGAAACGAAAAAAAAGTTCAACGTTCGGTTTAGCTTGTTGTCAATATAACAATATTCTACAATCTCTGTTCTGATTCGCGACGTTCGTGACGTATCACACATGATTCGTTCGTTTTTCGATAATTTTTTTCGGAATTTCCATTTTGTTTTTGTTTTTTCATAATCATGCAATTACAAACACCCCCCAAAAACAAAAACAAAAATAAATTTGGCAAAATTTCTCCAGTTTTGACAGACCTTTTTTATCTTTGAATTTTCACAATTCTATAATTTTGTTCTAAATTGTGGTCATTTTTTTGCCTAAATTTTGACTGCATTTTTTTTTGTATTTCAATGTTTTTTTTTTGAGTTTCGTGCTTTGAAAGAACAAGTGATTTTTTTGCTCACATTTTTGTGGAATTATGGTTTCTCTTCTTCCAAAAATCATGATTTTCTTCAAATTTTGATATTTTTTTTCGAGAATGGAGGGAAGCTACTTCAAGATTTGATGACTTTGTTTTTTTCATTTACACCTTTTGTGGTGGATTTTTCTGCATCTTGCTTGATATCTTTCATTCGTTGATCTCTCTCTCTTTTCCTCTTCCCTTCCAGTTATGAGAGAAGGTCCTCCTGATTGCCTCTCTCTTTGAACAAATTTTTTTCAAGTTCAAAATATTTTTCTCTGTTGAATCCTCTTGAATTTTGTTAGAAATTTTTCGATAATTTTTCTCAAAATTTTATCGATTCATCTCCGAATTTATACCTAATTTCAATTCTCGCGAGTTCTCATCTGTTCTGAATTCTTGATGATTTTTGCTGAACTGAATTTAAGAGAGTTTTCGATTTTCATAATTTCCATAATTTAGGTATTTTGAATTTTATTGATTCGTTTTTCTGTCTAAATTTTTGTTCTTAATTTTGGCGAAACCTTTTTTCTTAAATTTTCGAGATTTTTCATGAAATTTTCTCGTAATTTAGTCCCAAATTTTAGTAATTTTTTCTGCTTGAATTTTTGCGGAATTTACCCGTTTACAGATTTTTTTCGAGTTTTTGAGTTTTTTTTTTGGTCTTTGGAGACTAGATGATTTCATTTTGAATTTTTTTGAGGATTTACAAGTTTTATTCTTTTGAATTCTCATAGATTTCATTTTCCAATTTTTCGACGATTTTTCCCGAATTTTCGTGTTTTTTTTTGTGTCTAAATTTTTGTGAAGTTTTCGCAATTTTATTTGTTGAATTTCGTGTTTTTTTTTTCAATTCTTGCGATGTTTTTTCTTAAATTTTAGTGCTTTTTACCTTAATTTTTTCGGTGGAGCTTTTCTACTTTTAATCGAATTTTTATTCTGCAATCCTCGTGACTTTTTTCAATTACTTTTTAAATTTTGACAAAACTCTGTTTTTTGGTTCATTTTGAATTTCGCTCTTGAGTTTTATTCTCAGGGACTTATGACTTTAATTTATTGGACTGATCACGAAGAGGTTTTTCAACATTATTTTTTGACCATTTTTTTTCTCTCCAGATCTTGATTTTTGCTCTGCTTCCTGTTTTGGTCATTTCCTCTCAATTTCAATAATTTTGTCACCTTTTTTCCGTGTTTTTTTTTGTTTGAATCGTGTCAATTTTTGACAGTTTTGATGGAGGATTTTTTTCCTTTTTGAAGCAAGGTACATTTTTTGTATTCGAATTTTTAAAATTTCTGGCACTGTAACCACCATGAACAATTGTGCCAACCGTTTCCTTGAAAGGCGACAAAAATGAATCTACGAAAAAAAAAACAAATTCAACTATATTTAAAAATAAACGTACACCTTAAAAGTACACACAAGACAAATTGAATCATTCAACAATTTCGAATAAACATTTCCCAAACTGGTTTATAATTCGCTGGCAAACTGAATCTGGAATTGGACTACACGACTACGTACGGGTAATTAACAGCGTAGCCTGGAAAAAATGATTTTTTACAAAAAATCTGCTCTGATCATTGGTTATAGTTTGAAATATTGAGGAATACTTACCAACTGCAGCCGGAGCTGCTTGAGCTTGTAACGAGTATAGACTCGGTACAGCTGCAACGGTTGGAAGTGCTGAGAGTGATGGTATTACAGCTGGTGCACTTTTAATGACTATCGAAGAAGGATGAGTTTGTAAGCTGGAGAAGGCGTTGTAACTGACAGCTACCGGAGGAGTGTAAACTACTGGGGTGAATCCTGGTTTAGGATTTGGGTCTGCCGCTGGTGCTGGAGCAGGAGCTGGCTCTGGGTTAGGGGCTGGAGCTGAAATTGTCATTCCGATGGCAAGTGCCAAAACGATCGTCTGGAAAGATAATATGTAGGTATCATTCTTCATAAACTATAGAAATAGACTTCGAAATTTCCTACGTTCGTAGACAGAGTGTTTACTGGCAAGAAAATAGCAAGAAAGCAAGAAAACGGCGAGAAATTGACATGGGTGGCCAGAAAGCGAGAAGAAATTCCTTCGAAAAGCAAGAAAATTTCCAAAGAATTCACTTGGGATTATATGAATACTTTTATTTTTGGTTTTTCAATGATTTTCCTGGAATTAAATCTTTTTTTCCTTCAAATTTTGGCGACGTTTCTTCAGTTTTGATATCACTACCTTATCAACACTTCTGTCATTTCATCCGCAGTAAAACTGCGGTACTTCAGCAGAAACATGGGATTTAGAATTTCGGATTAAAATTGGACTTTTCAACTTCGAATTTTCACGATTTTAGTTTTGCCCTACTGTCATTTTTTTGCCTTAATTTTGATTGATTTTTTTTCAACAGTTTTTTCTCTGGACTCGTGTTTTGAAAAAACTAAAGATTTTTTTAGTAACATTTTTGTGGAGTTGTGATTTTTCTTCTTCCAAAAGTTATGATTTGCTTTGAATTTTTGTCATTTTTCAAGTGGGGAGGGGGGATTTCTTCAAAATCTGATGAGTTTGGTTTTTTCATTTTCATCTTTTGTGTTGGTTTTTTTTTTTTCAGAATCTTGATATCTTTCATTCGCTGATCCCTCTCTCCTTTCTCTTTCCCTCCCAGTTATATGGAAGGTCCTCGGGATTTCCTCTCTCTTCGAACAATTTTTTTTCAAGGTCAATTTTTTTTTCTTTCAAACCGTCTCGAGTTCTGCTTGAAATTTTTCGATGATTTTTCTCGAAATGTTTTTGATTTTTTTCTGAATTCATACTTTTAGTTTTAATTCTCGCGTCGAGTTCTCTGTTCTGAATTTTCAGTGATTTTTCCTAAACTGATCTTTCGAAATTTTTCCATTTTTATCCCCTCCATAATTTTTTATTTTGAAGGTTATCGATTCGTTTTTCTAAATAATTTTTTGTTCTCAATTTTGGCGAAACCTTTTTTCTTGAATTTTCGTGATTTTTATGAAATTTTCTTCTAATTTTGAGCCAAATGGTAATTTTTTCTGCTTACATTTTTGTAAAAATCATCTTTTTAGGTTTTTTTTTTTTTTGGATTTCTAGTGTTGATGTTTTTGTTTCGTATTTTCTACTTTTTTCGTTCGGAGATCCTCGTAATTTTTTTCAACTCAGCAGAATTTTTTTTCAGTTTTTTTCTCGCGAAATTGAGGATTTTTTTCCATGATTCTGAAACATGGTACCTACAATTTTTTTGTATTCGAATTTTTAAAATGATTTTCACAAATCCTCATTTTCCCAAATTGATGTTTTTGTTTCGTATTTTCTACTTTTTTCGTTCGGAGATCCTCGTAATTTTTTTCAACTCAGCAGAATTTTTTTTCAATCGTGAGTCATTTTTTTCAGTTTTTTTCTCGCGAAATTGAGGATTTTTTTCCATGATTCTGAAACATGGTACCTACAATTTTTTTGTATTCGAATTTTTAAAATGATTTTCACAAATCCTCATTTTCCCAAATTTGGATTACAAGCTCCCCTCGCCCGTACTTTACCTTCGATTTTAATAAGTTTTCTGTTCTAAAATGATTCATCTTAATTACGGAATTTTGACAATATTGTTCATTTTTTCTCAACACTCAAATAATTTTTTTGTTTTTTGGTTTAATTTTTTGTAACGATTGCGGATAAGATTAAATTTTTTGTATTTTATCTAGTTTACTTTCGAAGTGTTGATAATGATCTGTTTTAAGCTTTTGCTAGTTTTTTAAAAATGGTTTTTATTTGAATTGTGATAATTTTCTTTGGTTACTTTTTCCAACTTTTTTGGTTACTAAAGTTACATTTTTGAGAAAAATTTGAGTAGGTACAATCGTTGTTCACATCGAAAATCTCTAAAAGAAAAAAAATTGAAGCTATCCCACCAATTTTGAAAAATATGGAGATAGAAAAATCGAATCCTTTCATTAAGATTAATGATCCCTATTCTACTTCTTGAATTACAAATTTTCCAACGCTTTTGCCCTCGCGTTTCGCTTGGGCTATTCAAAATGCTACTCTCGAAAATTTTAAGAATTCAAAAATTGAATAAGAAAATTCCAGAAATACTCGTACATACCTAAACCATTTGAAAATTACGAATTTAGATGCATAAATTTTCGAGAAAAGACTGGGGGGGGGGTAGCAAAGATCATCTATAAGTACGTAAATATGAGAAGAGGTACAAAATTTCATGTTTGAAAGCAAGAAAACAGCACGAAGCAGGCAAGAAAAAAGCAAAAAATTTGTTTTTTTGAGTTCAGTAGTCACTCTGCGTATTGACAAAACGAAGAAATGGATTGAAAAATGAATTAATAAAAACAAACTTACGTGCGCAAGCATTTTGATCTGTAGAAAGATGATTTGAGAAAACAATATTCGCGATGCACTTGACACACGATACAATCAAAATGAGGTGATTCTATCAGGTCTGAGATCTTTATATAGGAGTAATCAAATTTTAGTATAAAACCCCCACCGGTAATTGGGAGTTCATTGTATGGTTACCATCATTGTATAACAGGTAGATATTATTGCTTCCAAAACAATACTGTGCTGATTAATTAAAGCTATACGCTTGTTTCTGAGGTGATTAAACCCGTACATCTATCTATTTAAAATTAAATTACAATAATGTTGATGGATGTTGATAAGAAAAGCGATTCTTTTCGATCTTCTCAAGTTCTCGAACTCGTTTTTTTAAAAGTCATTTTGTATTGGAAAAAGCACTTTTTTTCGATTCGTTCACTCGTTGAAGATTGTCTCTGAAGATGAGAGCAGGCGATGGCTGAAGATGAATCAACAAATGTGAGTTTATACGGATTGGCAATTTTGGCACAGGTAATTTATTTTTTGAGTGATGAGAAAAATGTTGTAGATTTCATTTTAGTTGTGAGAGTTTTAGCTTTCTGAGGGGGTCGTTCAATCAACCGTCTCTCTCCTCTTGGTCGACAGGCCCCTGATTTAGCAACATAAATTTAATTAACTAGGTAATGCACATTCTAGGCAAACCTGATGAGAAAATTGAAGAAAATTTGTGTATTCAATTTCAAGTTAGGTAGGTACCTATTATTAAATTCGTGTTCCTCGATTTGAAAAACAACTTGTACCTATTTGATGAGTAAGCCTATAGAAAAAATCAGGCTGTTAGTGCAGTCATCGATAAAAAATCACGCCGTTCACTCCTCTTTCCTCGATTCAAATCTAACACCCAACTTGTAATGTTTGTTCCTCGTTTTCGTATTTATGGAGTACCAATTCACCACAAGATACGTTCATACGAGTATAAATCATATGATCACCAGCTGTGATTGAAATACTGAAGACAACCCGATAGAAAAAATCAATCGAATGCGTTGCTGACTGGTTCTTGAACTTGATTACGAGTAAGGTCGTTATTTTGCTGCAAGCTTTTTGCATTTCTGAGCACCTGCTGACAAACGAACTTCGAACGCATAATTACACGTCGTCGTTCTCGTTACCTAATAGTTCATTAACCAAGTTTATTGTTTATGATTACATGAGATTTGATTGGAAAACAATCCATTGGTGCGTGAATTGAATCGTTGTAATGCACAAAGTGATGCATTTTGCGTTGTTTTCTAGACACAAAAATTCATGTTTTAACGAAAGAATTATTGAAAATATGTAGGAAGTTGAATGGATAGGAAAATTATTAATAAAAAAATTAGATACAGACAAAGAGTGACCCAAAAGTCAGTACATATTCCGATTTTCACGTTTTAGTTTTTCATAAATAAATCAAAAACTAAGCATCCTAGAAAAAAAAACTAATGACATTATGTCGATTGGAAATTTAATTCTCTACAATTTTCCGGGATGTCAATTCAGCATAAACAGTGGATTTAGAATTTCGGATTAAAATTAGACATTTTCACTTCGAATTTTCACGATTTCAGTTTTGCTCTAAATTACGGTCATTTTTTTGCCCTAATTTTGACTATTTTTCATTTTTTCAATTTTTACATTTTTGTGGAATTGTGATTTTTCTTCCTCCAAAAGTTATGATTTGCTTTAAATTTTGATCATTTTTTAAGGTAGGAGGGGAACTTCTTCAAGATTTGATGAGTTTGTTTTTTTTCATTTTCATGCGGTTCTGCTTGAAATTTTTTGATGATTTTTCTCAAAATGTTTTCGATTTTTTTCTGAATTCATACTTTTAGTTTCAATTCTCGCGAGTTCTCTATGATTTTTCCTGAACTGAATTCTCAAATTTTCCATTTTCATCCCTTCCAAAAAATTTTTTTTTTGAATTTTATCGATTCGTTTTTCTGAATAAATTTTTGTTCTTAATTTTGGCAATTTCCTCCTAATTTTGCGTCAATTATAGTAATTTCGTTGTTTGGACCAGTTTGTTCAAAAAATTTTCGCTCGAGCAGTATTTTTATCTTCGTTTTGATTTTTTCAAATTTTAAATCACTGATTTTGAATAGCTCATCCGTTTTCTTTAAAGCTCCACAAACAGATTTGCTCTAAATGTAATCAATCCGAAATATGAGTATAAAGTCTTCAAAGTTTGACAGTGTTGCCAAGAAATCACAAACAGTGTGGGGTAATTTCGAGCCCCCAACCCACTGGGGTTCAGAATGAAAAAAGTGGTTATTTTACAAAACCACTTGAAGATCCATTCGAGAAAAATTTAGCTGAAACGAACCATGTTTTAGTTCAAGTTGACGTATAGAGCAGATCTCATAGTGATGCCCTTCCGTATTTACGGCAAACTGGGTATGCAAATTCATTAACATATTTTCACGCGACTTGCATAAAACCAGGAACTATCACTTTGGACGAAGCATGGTCGAATTTTTCAAACAATAATTCGTGTTATTATTTTGCAATATATCAGAATAATCTTCCTATACCATTAAAGATGTAAAAAATACCCATTCATCAAGTATGACAATTTTAAAAGTTAAATTTTACGGTAACGATAAATGTACAGAATAAAACTTGAAACATACAATATTTTAAATAGGTACAATGATACAACGGAATTATGATACAAGAGTTATAATGAGTGGCGCATAAGTCAGTATTCCGAAGTTTTTCGTAAATAAATCAAAAACTAAGCGTCCTACAAAAAAACTAATGACAATATGTCTATTGGAAATTTAATTCTCTATAATTTTCCTCGACCTCATTTTTCCGTAGAGTGCTTTTTTCCGCCTCCAGACCGATTTTTATGAAGTGCAGTTTGCAAATTTTTCAAAAATTCACAAACCGCGTTTCATAAAAATCGGTCTGGAGGCGGAAAAAAGCACTCTACGGAAAAACGTAGTCGAGGAAAATTGTAGAGAAATAAATTTCCAATCGACATAATGTCATTAGTTTTTTTCTAGGATGCTTAGTTTTTGATTTATTTACGAAAAACTAAACGTGAAAATCGGAATACTGACTTTTGCGCCACTCGGGGGCGAAAGCTTTCGGAAGTTAGAGTTCTGAGAGGCATTATAAACAATAAAATTCGAATGCTGATTTTTCTTCTCAAAAATTCTAAATTAAAAAAGAATAGCAAACAGCCTAGCGAGCGAAGCGAGGGCAAAAGCTCTCAAAAATCAGTATTTCGTTAGGTGTAAAAAATTATGTTTTTTTGCATGATGAATGATCGACAAGGAGCTGATTATTTTTGCTTCAAAATTTTGAAACTTGAATGATGATTTGAAAAAAAGTTCAAACTTTAAAATAAAGCAAATGAAGCCGAGTGAATACATGAGACCGAAAGCTATCAAAAATTCATGTTTTGAAAAGTAAAAAAAAAGTTTCTTTAGGCAGGTTTTCCTTTTCAAGACGCAATAAAATAAAACTCATCTCGAAAATTTCAACATACTGCATGGAGAATGGAGATGAATGGTTTGAAATACAAGCTTTCAAATACTTTTGCATGAGCAAACTTCCAAATTTATAGAAATTCCAAGTTTAAATGCTTCCAAAAAATTCAAAAATAAGAATGAAAATTTTCAAAAATAACACTGATAAATACTAGATATGTAAGGGGAGGGGTTTCCTCACCATATTCGCGCTCTAGTTTTGTGCACACGCTACTGAATCAGCAGATACTTACATAATTAGTTGGCTTAGTGTCCATAGATGCCACGACACTCTTCTTGTCACTATCGATACTCGTCTTGTCACTTTCGACACTCTTCTTGTTACAATCAATATAATATGTCGAAGTCGAAAGATTTGTTTCCTTGCTCGTCGAAGTAGTCTCATCATACGTTGTAGTTTAGTTTTTTCTTGTCCCTTATTCCAACTATTTGCGGAGGATGAAAACTCCTCAGTAATCTCATGGTTTTTTGAGAACATCATGAGCGATTGTACCAAAATATAAATTAAATGAAGCTGTGATATTCCGGGTGTCTTGATTGCTTGTCAAAAGTAAGCGTTTAGACCCATTTTCGGATGCACACTGTTCTGAAATATTTTCCTGGATCTGTTTATTATCAATTCCTAAGTATATTTGTTTTGCAATTTCTTTCTTCTCATTTACATTTATGCTTCAGTAGAATCAATGGTATGGCAAATGTGAGTTTTAATGTAACATAATGTACCTATCTTGATTACATCATCATTAAATCTCATTGGTACCTAATTGAAATTTCAGCTGGACAGATACATCCGGTCTTTTTAGAACCTTTCATTTTTAAGCGACGCAAGCCTTTTGATTTCTTACATGGGAACCAGACTGGCAGCAAACGAATATGGTTTTGACATATGTATGTTTTTCTTTTGATTAGACATGTTCTCTCAAATTGGCAAGTTGATCTTTCTTCCTCTTGAATTTTCCAACTTTTGGAATCTGCTGTAGATGAAAAAGTAAGATCTTCTTGCATGGTGTAATTCTATTGAATGTACACTTTTCATGTGAGCTATAGCATTTGATTGGCCATTCTAATACATACAAAGTCGCAGTCATTCATAATCATAAAGCACTGATATTCCTATAATATACATTAAATACATATTATTCATTCATTTAATTATGGATATGCAGAGAGCACATTGGTATAGGATATTCCCATGCATAATGTTTATACATTACACTTAATTCTTTTTCAATTGCAGGCCCCCTCTTACTAACATTAGTTTGTGGCATTGCCTGACTACATATATGAGATGGGTATTTCGTTTAATGGAATAAACAATTGTTCGATATTATACAGTAATTAGCCTTAGAATCAGCATCATCCCAATTGTAATTAATAACACTTTCAACAATTTTGTATTTATTATTATCCTCATTATTTAATAAATTAGATGAACTTGTATCAACTATCTCGGGTACATTTACATTTGTTTCATTTATTTCAAATGACAAATCAATAGTAGGTATCCCTTTGATTTGATGGAAAATCATCTTATACAATTTTGTCTCATTATACTTGTACATGGTTTTGTTTGTTTTTGGATCAAATAAAGTATAAGATGTTCTAGTAAAGCCAACTAAATATCCTCTTGCCTACACCTACCTATCCTAAAGAGAACCAAGTATTCTCTCTCTATACCAAGCTACAAGGCTGTGTAAGGATGCGGAGTATGCAAGATGTGAGGTCCACTAACATTGACCTATTCATACCTTACGGGGATATATACGATACTTTCAGTATAGGGAATGAATGCATACGTAGGAATTATAATACGCATCCCTTACAGGCGATGGAGGGCAACCACACTGTATCAACACATTTCAAAAAAAAAAAAATTCACATTGAAAACACAAGTTGAAAAAAATTGATAAAATCAAAAAAATTCACATTAAAAAACACAACAAGTTGAAAAATCGATAAAACATTTTTTTCAAAAACACATTTAAAAAAACACAAGGAGCTTAAAAAATAGATAAAACACAACTTTTAAAGAAAACAACGATTTTAAAAAGATAAAACACCTATCAAAAAACAACAACGATAAAAAAACATAAATTTAAAAAAAAACATATTCACCACCACCAAAAAAAAACAAACGAGCACAACAAAAACCTATCGCCTACTTACTCCTGCTCACGACCAGGACGACGGCAAGGAGGAGACTCATCTGATTCCCCCTCATCATCTGCATCGATCTCCACAGGGCAAAGGGGGAGTCACCTCCGACAAGCTATGTTCAACAAATCGGTCCTATAAAAACAAAAAGAAACAAAATTGAAAAGTCAGTTTAAAAAAAGAAAAATTGAACAACATAAGGTACTTATGCATTAACCAGAGGCGTTGATACCATACCAAGATGGAATGGGATTCTGTATAGATTTTCTTGATCAAAGTCCGGTGAATGATTGTGACCATCCATCCCGGAAGGTCCAGCAATCGCCGCAGGTTGCTCTGCTGCCATCGGTCCTGCTGCCAAAGGTCCTGCTGCCAAATCTGAATCCTAAGAAGAATGTACATATACTGCAAAACCATTACCCACAGCCACCGCATGTACAGGATTGTTCCTGTAAAAAAAATAAATAAATAAAATTGAATGAAATGATTGGGTGTAAGATGATCGATCAATTATTAAAAGAATAAAGAATTGAACTTACATCACTGGCTGCACATCACTGGCTGCTCGATTTCGTTTTCTTCTTCATCGTCTGCGTCGGATATGGTAATGATAGATTCATCAGATACCGTAATTATAGAATCTGAAGATATGGAAATCATCTCTATCCCTGAATCATACCCAGAATCATTGCTGGTGTTTAAACTGTAAAAAATATAAAAGTATTAGGCATAATTGCCTAGTACATGTTAGTTCATGAGTAGAAAAAAGCAATGCATTTGTACTTACTCAATTACAACAATGTTATTATCATCATCTATGATCTCTACTTGGTTAATATTCACATTATTCTCGTTAGCCATCGTATTGAATAAAAAGAACTTTCAATAAGAAAAAATTAAAACGAAAACGCATAAGCAAATTATAAAATAGGAAGAGAAACACATACGCAAAATTTTAAATCAAATCACGTTGAGGAAATATTTTCACAAGTGCCATCGGTATTCAAATGATTGAGCTTTGAAATCGTGATTCAAATTGTTGAATAAGAATTTATTCAAAAAATACCCATCACCATACAATTTAATTAAAAATAGATACAAATAACTTACTGAAGCAATTACTACAAAGTCTTCTTTAATTTTTTCCCACTTCACAATTTCTACTTTTCCAGAAACAAGGAAATTTCTTGCCTCTAACGATTTATAGGCATTAAAAGGCCTTCCACTGATACTGAATGAGCTTGATCCATTAATGAAGAAGTACTCTCTGATTTTTTCATTAGCATAATTCTGGTGCTCCACTGCTGTCAAAAGAGCTATTTGCTAGATGAGATTTTAATTGATAAAATGGATCAAATCCAAAGTTCAGAATTTTTGCAAAAGACTTCTCTGTTACTTCTGTTTCCAATGCAGTGGCATATTATGTTAATAATAGTATGTCTTTTTGAGTAGTAAATTGGGATCAAGTAGCCTGAGTCAGCGGAGGTCAATGGTGTTGGTAGTAAAAACACTGGACTTCCATAGGAGGTTGACGGCACTAAAAATGAAGGACTTCCATATGCCCATATACTACTAGTAGTTATAATAAAAATAAAAATTGAAATCAATCAAACACCATTCTCAATGGTAAAACTAAGAAAAAATGGTCCATGGGTCGATGTAAAAATAGTACAAGGGGCGTTTCAAAATAAAGGGGACAAAACGGTCTGGGAGGGGAACGGTGATAGTTAGGGTAGTGGGGGCAACGGCATCTGAAAGCCCTCGGTATAGACTACCAGTTTACCAATTTTGAAGTGTTTTGGTCAAAGGTGTGCCGTGTAATACACTTTTAAAGATGAGTGTGAAAATCGAAGCTGCCGCCATATGTAAGCATCATTCTGTTATGTTTTTTTTTTTTTTTTAAATGACCTAGAAAGCTGAAATTTCAGATATACCCTATTTTCGAACTGCAAAATCGATTTGAAATGGTGTAAAGCTCTTTTGAGCATTTTTAGTGCCTCCAGTAGATCTTTGAAACATGAAATTGAAATTTCCACAAAATTTCATGGAAATCTCAAGTTTTAAAAATCTACTGGAGGCTTGAGAACTGCTCAAAACGGATCGAAACCATTTCCAATCGATTTGGCAGGTCGAAAATAAGGTATATCCAAAATTTCAGCTTTCTAGGTCAATTTATTAGCATCTGGAAAAAAACGTATAAACACAATATTGCTTGCACTTGGCGGCAATCTCGCTCTAAGTGCTCATCTTTAAAAGTGCATTACAGGGCACCTATTTGAAGAAAATACTTCAAAATTGGTATACTGATAGTCTATACCGAGGGCTTTCAAATGTCGTTGCCCCCATTACCCTAACTATCACCGTTCCCCTCCCAGAACAGTTTGTCCTCTTTATTTTGAAACGCCCCACGTATATTACACATCAAGGGAGGTAAAATAAAGAATGCCTCAGGGCGCATGTAATTAACCCCCGAGCCGAAGGCGAGGGCGTTACACATGTGCTCTGAGGCATTCTTTATTAGCTCCCGTGGTGTGTACGCGATTTTACATGACTGGGGCGGAGGAAAGTGGCGTTTATCGCCCCCGCAGCGGGCGGTAAAGAGCCACTTACCTCCCCCTGTTATGTAAACACTTGATCACAATATATCAACAATACATTACAAGCAACAACAAGATTCAATTGAGCATTAAAAATTCACTCTGACCTTACTCAATTGTGAGTTCCTTAGTTGCTCTGTGATTTGTTGATGTTTATTTGATCACGGACCTATGGCGCAGCGAATACTATTTGTGCAAGTTCTACACAAGTCTATAATATGGAAGGTGTACCTATTATTCAACAATCAGGGTTGCTAAGATCCAAACTTCAAACTTCTTGCTCAACATTATGTCAAATCAGGTGACACATTATCAAGTTTTTAAAAGTCCATTTGTACTGGTCATAATGAGCTTACAGATAATTCATGGGTTAGTCTGTAAAAATCTAGAATTTCATCAACTTGTTCATTATTATAAACTCTGTTCCTCCAACACATCTATAAATATCTTAGCCTGCAGAAAACATAAAGATTCCTTAAGGCAAGGTGTTACCGCCTCCATCAATTTAGGTACAATTGTAAAAACTTGTAAATAACGAGTGAAATCATCAATATTACATGCAGCACATACAAATTCTGTATCTCAAATGTTACTGCATGGTGTAATTGGTCCTATCAAGTCAGAGTGAACAATTTCATAAGGGTGTACAGCTCTGTATCTATCTTTATCAAAAGCTTTACTGGTTTGTTTTGCCTGTGCACAAATTGGACAATTATTTATACTAGCTGTAGTGATTAGATCATTCACCCCTTTTGTTACGGATTTTAATTTATTTACAAAAGGAATTGAAATGAAATATGGCTCATGAAATCAAATTCAAGATTAAGTGTACAATTAAATTAAGCACCAAAATCATAAGTTTTTACTTAAACACTGATAAAATAAAGTTAGTACTGTAATTACACTATACCTTTACTCATTATCTGATGACATTTACCTATATAAGTTACACTCGCTGAAATTCCAGTTTTGTTTGCGCATTCAAGTTCTGTCTCAAATGCATTGCTTTTAGCTGTGCTGCATCTTGCAAATGTTTCTGGCAGAATTCTAGAGGTCAACTAATTGGGAAATGGTTCCTGAATGTTTGTTCCTCATTAGTATGTACCTTGCTGAGATTGTGAGTTTCTATTGTTTTTGGTGACTCATTCAATGTGACACTATCATACAACGCTTCATTAATTTCTTCATCACTTTCTAGTGTATCAAATTCACCAGAGATGACTATCACCCAACCACAGGCTGGGATGAAAGTTACCCATTGATGCATTCTCAGGAGACCTAGTTATTTCCTCTGAGGAATTAATGGATTGAAAGTAACTGGATGCCAGTTTGGTCCATTTTGGTGGAATTGTCTCTGTGTAGATTTCTGTGCATCTCTAATTGTAGCATAAAATGAACTAGATTCTCCCAACTACTAATACTCAGCAAATGCGGAGAAGCTGGTTATCTCCTTAATAATGACTGCATGTTTATTTTGTAGTGTCTTAGCGTGGGTATAAGAAAGGGGGCATGATTACTTAAGAATACTCACAAGATACTATTCATAAAATGTCACAATTTACACACAGTAATTTCACCTAAATCACAACTTATTCAACGTTATTTTACTTATCTTACCATAAAATAATTACATAATAAATGAAGCATACCTTTGTCAAAAACTTTGCAGTGTTTCTTCTCTTCAAACACATTCCTCCCCGAAATAGTTTTCATGGTTGTTCAACAGCTGCTCCCAGTGGAAGAACTGTGGTTGGGTGCCAGTGAAGTGCAGTGTGGCTACGCTCTGCGTTATGCAGCACATAACCTTGGAAAAAAATTAATTAGTAAATTGATGTTTTCATGAAGTAGATAAATCTCTAAAGCAACTTTCCTGCAAAATCATTTGTCAATTGTGTAGAGGGACAATGGAATTACATAGATTTGTAAGGATACAGCAGACTTTCACAATGGAATCCAAGAGTCTTTCCTATTTGAATTCATTTCTCAATAACTTCATTGAAATCAGACCTTTTAATATTTGATATTTTTCACAAATAATTCCAATAACACGTTCTACATGGATTCTAACTGAAGCTAAGTTTCTACTATTTTCCACTTTTGCTGGAGATTGACTTTTTCCTCTAGTAAAAGCTGGTGTTTTTAGTTCACCATAAACCAATAGAGAGATTTCATCATATACCTAGTATTGATGCCATGGAATAAAATAAACTCAACTCACCCATCCGCTGATACATCGTTCATTGCATTAATTGCCTATGTGAAACAGAACAAATTTTCTTTAATAATACATTTAAATCTTAGTAGTTATTTTATTAGAGTTTGAAAATGTATCTCAAATTTATTGCTCACCTTACCATCTTCCATATGGTCAAATTCATATTCTACGAAATTGTACCATTTACGAAGTGATACTGAGTTAAAACATTAATTTGATTTTCGATATGCTCCTGTCCTGTATAAAACAATTAAAGCTTGACTATTTAAAGAATGAGTCTGAATGTACTGAATGAGTTCTAGTTGCCTAGACAATGAGAAAAAAATCAATTTACGTTGGCTTTCGACCACTCCTTCAACCACTTTTTGCTTCCCTGCAATACCTCTTTAATCGTGGCGTACGCGAGCTGGTCTCCCACGACGAAAAAACCATTTATCGTGTAGAATGACGTCTCTTGATTGAACGCTTTCATCTTGGCGACCGGGTATATCTGATTCACGCGCTGATAATTCTTCTCCGCATCATCCATTGCTCGCTTCAATTTTTCACTCAAAATCACCTAGGGAGTGGTGATGAAAAACTTCAGATTTTGATATAACCAGGTAGGCAGGAAGATGGGCACGTTGCCTTTCTTGAATTTTGAAGAGGCAAAGTACGTTTTAGAATCCAGAACCAAAATTCAATTTTGTCCACATGAACAGGTAACTGGGTAGTACTTTGAAAAATGAACAAAATAACCTATTAGGATTTTTGCCCAACTTGCTAACTGAAGTAGCTCTAAACTGATTTTCAATTTCGAAAAATCGCGGTAAAAAAAATTACTGCGGAAATGAAAACTACTTCATAAAATGAACAAATATTTTTGTGGTCATTTTTTTCTGGAAAAGTTTTTGATATGCTAAAAGTTTCATTAAATTGACAATTTTTGAGTTCCTAAAACTTTTTAAACTTTAATGTAAAAAAAAATATGATCATTACAAAATTAGTTCATTTTTTGACATAGTATTCATTACCTTATTTATTTTTTTTGTCGCGTTTTTTTGAAACAGAAAATCATTTTTGCCTCTTCGATTTGCAAGTTGGGTAAAAGGTCACAATAGGTCATTTTGTTCATTTTTCAAAGCACTACAGATCCCCATGGTCCAAATTGGATTTTGGCTTTTGGATTTTGAACATGTATTTTACCCCTTCAATTTTCAAGGTAGGCCACCACTTCACTTAACCTTTGTCTCAGTCCTACCTGGTTGTATCCAAATCTGAAGCTTGCACCACCCTTCCCCGCGGACACCCTGTACAATAAAATTAAATCGCTGACATAATGGAAATCACAAACTGTCATTTCATTAATGGAAATGTAGCTTGATATTTATTTGAATTACCTACTGAGTTTTAAAATGTATTGGCACTTGTCTGAATTATTCTACAACTCATTGTCAGTATGATCTGACTCCATCTCCAATAAATATGTGGAAATTCCTACAAAAATCACATATGTAAAACAATTTTACTGAAAATTAAACCAGTTTACAGCCATTACAGGCCATATTGGCCTCGGATTTCTCAGCTGTAAATGGTCAATGTATTAATTTGAATGTTGACCTGTTAAGTTGTATGCTCTTTGTAATGCAGTAATCTTTGATTTTGAACCCTTTGTCTGCCATTATTGCATCTCCTGGTTGCCATTTTTGTAGTTGAGTGCATTCGGATAAACGTCTTGATTATCACTTGCTCTACCTCCAAATAAATTACTTACAAAGGATATGACTCCAGATAGTGTTTGTGATATTCTTACTCAAACAAGGGAAGCTGTCTGCTTAAAGATTTGATCTCAATCGATCCGCTTAAGCTCTCAGCGAAAACAAATCTAATTCATGCATGTTGAAAATAAAGCTGAAAACAGAAAACAAATCAATTTCATTTCATTTTGGCCAGCTTCATTAGGTTTCTGGACTGCTTTGTTTCTTCACACTTATTATTATTTGTGAAGCTACACATGATGTGCATTCTACAAATGATATAAAACTGCATAGGTAATCTGGGTCGAAAATTACTCAAAGTAAGTAATGCATTAGAGTTGAGGCATTGAACGAAGTTTGAAAATTCATTACCCGGGTTCAAGTCAAGCAAAATTCAATCACTTTGACTTTTATGAAAGCTCCAAGCTTTGAGACGGTGTAAATTTTTCGCCAATTTTGGTCCATGGAAAGGGATGCTGCAGGTGTTCCAAACTGGTTGTCTTTGGCACATATCGCTAATTTGGGTCGAAAATTTCCAATTCGTAAAAATATCATCTCTTTGCTAATTTTGGGTCATTGAACTCAAATCTGAGGTTAGTGTGTATGCGCCCGTGGAACGCGATTCAAACTTTGAATCGACCGTTTTGAGTAGTACATAAAAGTGGGCGAACAAAGTTGACAAACCAACTGTACGAAATCGTATTCAGCATGTCAATTTACCTCTGAGCGTATTTTCATGCCTGTAGAATTTCAAGATTCAAAGAGGTACACGAGGGTACATATAAATAATTATGGTCAAATAAGAAACCAATCCTTTCAATTTTTTGAATCAAACTGCTAGTATGAAATGGGCTGAGGTTATATCTTGCTGCAAAATAATCTCGCCATCAACAAATCCGATATCTTCATTTAGGGCTAAACGTAATTCCATCAGCAACTAGTGATATGTGTGAGAGGCCCTGTTTGGAACCCCTAATGCATCCCTTTCCGTTGAACGAAATTGACTAAAATCTTACTCCAAAATCTCCAAGCTTGGAGCTTTCATAGAAACCAAAGAGATTGAATTTTGAACTCGAACTCGAGCAATGAATTTTAAAACTGTTCTCTAGAAAATTTCCATCCGTGTACTAACTTTTGCCCCACTCTTGGCCTCGGATTCTTCCGCTATAAATGGTCGACCTTTTGATTTGAATGTTTGCATAATAAGTTGTATGCCCTTTGGAATGCAGTTATCTTCGATCATGAATCCTTTATCAACCATTATTGCATCTCCTGGTTGGAATTTTTGGATATAAGTCTAATTATCACTTGCTCTACCTTCAAAGAAATTACTTACTTACACAGGATACTACTCCAGATGGCGTTGGTGAAATTCTTACTCAAAACAAGGGAAGCTGCAGTCTGCTTTTAGATTTGATCTCAATCGATCCTCATAAATAAGCTCTCCGCACATTTTCTTCTTGGATCTTCAGAAATAAATCTTCGCTCTCCACTTTTTGCAGTTATAAACAGTTTTACTGAAAATTAAACCAGTTTATAGCCAAATACAGAACACATTGTGAATTCTTACTCAAATAAGGGAAGCTGTCTGCTCTTAGATTTGATCTCAATCGATCCTCTCAAGCTTTCAGCATTTGCCAAGTATCAGGAAAATGTGCTTCACAAACTCTGTAGCTTTTCCGCACATTTTCTTGGGCCTTCAGAAATAAATCTTACGGATACAAATATCACTTTATGCTTATCAAGCAAAAAACAATACTTACTTACTGAAGATTTCACTTCTTCAGCTTACTTATTATTAATTATTAAAGCACTTTACAGGAGAGCTGATGTTTTCCTTTGTACCACATTGAAAATTTTCAATAAGTATGGCTTCAAAAAATGACACATTTTTGAAAATTTTCATCAAAATTTCAATCTCTCTTTAGTTTTGAACTAAACTCGCCTAAAAATGTGTTCAATTTTTTTCCAAATTACATTGAAATTTCATCATGTCAGCGGATCGTTTAATCATTAAGATCTCATCTATCGACTATCAAGATCACATTTTGAATCACTATCTTTTAAGAAACACGTATTCGATACTGCAGAATAACTTAATATTCAAAAAACGAGTAAAGAAAAGCTCATCGACCTAAGGTCGATAGAAAAACTACAAAAACTGTAAAACAAAACGACAAATTCGTCTACTGGCTACCATCGAAAACCGCTCTTTAATCGCCCATTTGTTGCTGATCTTGTGGGAAGAGTTGATTGATTAGAGTTTCAGCTGCTTGGAACAGATTCTGTAGATGTGGATGAAAAATGATTCTCATCATTTCGTTTCTCTGTAAAATAAAAAACAAATTAACTTATCTCGGAAATCATCATAATAGTTTATTCGGAATTTAGTAAATTTTTTTCAACTTACTTCCGTTCCCAATCTTTATTCTGTCGTTCGAATTTTACAATCCACAAATTTATTTTGTCCGCCAGGAGTTGATTGGATAACAGATTTGCAAAAGTCATCAAAGCATTATAGGTACGTGGCAACAAGAGTAACTCATCTTGAGCAAACCGAACATCCTGTCTGGGGAAAACTTCGTATGGCCGGTGATGAGAAAATTGAATTCTATGCTTTTCATTAAGATTCAAACGTCTATACGATGAACCAAATAATTGACAACTGTATTACTCTTGTTTTGTCCGACACAGTTGTCTGCGAAAAGAATCAATTTTTTTACTGGTGGCTGCTTCGATAAGTAATGATCTAATGATGCAGCATACTAATTACACTATTTGGACCTTTTCCAACATCGATTTGCTCCTCTATTAGGTAATTAGGTTGTGTTTTAGCCCCTTCATCACATAGTCCGAAAATACTGCATTTTTTACTATAGCTTTAAAATAGGAAGGTCCCCGTTGTTGGGGACTACCGGAGTACGAAACAATTAGCGTGTAATCGAACGAAAGTACTAAAGTTGATTCCATATCGCCTTTTTGTGCATTTTTACAGCACGTTTGATTATTTCACTAGTACTTGCAATATTCTTAGATACCAAATGTAACTGAATTTTCTTGACAAACGTCACATAAGTCGCTAGAAGGCTTCATTGTGGTAATGTAGGGACATATCTTATTGTTCCAAATGTCATAGAACGAGCTCCGCCCAACAATTTGCTTACCATCACATTCACAAAAAAATTTCAGCCAAATCCGTGAAGATTAAACTGTGTCCATTGGTCCCTTCTTCATGTTCTTATACTTAGGTTTTAACATAGGATTTTAAGCTACATATAAAAATGGTGAAAATGCAGTTCTGACTGAATTTCTTTGAAATTGATCGTTTGGACCTTATAAAAAGCAAACGTACGAACAACATCGAGTGATTATAACGCATTTTTAACCTGAAGGGAGTCTGTTGTGGGCAGTTACAGACCTCCCCCCCCCACACAGCAATTTTTACGATATTTGGGGAGTTTGTGGCTCCTTAATAATGGACCCCTCAAGAGTTGAAAATTCATTAAAATACCTCGAAGTTGTTTACACGTTTGCTTTTTAAGGTCCAAACGATCAATTTCGAAGAAATTCAGTCAAAACTGAAGTCTTATCTACGTTTTTACTTATAAAAACCCTATGTTGATTCCCATAAGGACATTGAGCGGCCCAAAAACTAGGGTTGATCTTCACAGATTTGGGTTAAATTTTTTTTGTGAACTAGGTACATACCTACACCTACAGGAAAAAAATGTAAAGGCACAATTATTTTGAGTAGCGTAGTTTTTTCAAGGAATGAGCGAATTCCATAATAGAACGTTTATTTGAAACAGAAAAAGAACTCATTTATTATGTTTGCAAGAATTGTAATCTCTTTCTCTCGCTGAAGGACTTTTATGTTAGAGTGACTTCTAACATTCTGCCTTTCATGTTATTATGAACTATGCTTTCGTTGTTTTTAGAGTTGAATCTAAAAAAGTGAGGTATCGAGATATTAAAATGTGATAAAATTTTGCAATGAATTCAGATTAGGGTGGTCCTTATTTTCGGAAGATGGGATTTTCCTCTCTCCCAACCCTCAAAGTGGTGACCTCTCGTAAGAAAATATTTCATTATTTTTTTTCATTTTATGTGGCGGGCCTCTCAATTTTCAAAAATTGAAGAAATCCAACTTCAAAGCAAAATTTTTAAATTCATAAATTTCAACTTCCAACAGTTTTAAAAAGTCTCTTTTGAGTAAAATGAACTCTCATGAGGATATTAACTCCATCCATGGAAAACCAAGCCAGTCCCCTATAGAATAGCATAAATTCGTATTTTACCTACATTAAATTTCAGCCATTTTAGGGGGTCAGCTTGGTTTGCAATGAAGGGGACTAAAATCGTCATGAGAGTCTATTTTACTCAAAAGAAACTTTTTAGAGATGACAGAACTTGAATTTTGAAATTTTAAAATTTTACAGTAAAGTATTTTAGAAAATTTAGGAAAATTGAGGAGCCCACCGCAGCCCGAGTTTTTCGAGAATGGAAAAAATGAAATATAGGGAATTATTTTCGAACTAGAGGTCACCACTTCGGGGGGTTGGGAGAGAGGAAAATCCCAACTTCGAAAATAAGGATCACCCTAATTCAGATACTTGAGTCGAAACGAGCAGCATGAAAGTGACAGTCTTTCGCCTTCAATACGTAACTTTCTGATAAGCGAATGGAGCATGGATTAGGCACTTCTGCTGGAGGACCGTTTGCCTCAGTAATTGAAAAATACGACATAAAATAATTCAAAAGTTCGTCCGTCATTTTTTATTGAAAAGTTGGAATATCGTATTTCAACTTTTCAATTATTACTTTTAGCATAGTTTTTCAATTACAATTATATCTCTGAGCATCTAACAGCGCTTCTAAACGTTGAGCAACGGGTTGAGGTAAGTCAGAACGAGGAACTGAGTGTACATATCGTACGTTCATACCATCGCGTCCGAGGAGAGCAAGTAAAGTTTCTTTTAAAGCAATTTTTAAGGAAAAAAGCGGGAAAAATTCTCTCCCAAAGTCTACTTTCTTACCGAAATTTGCTAAAATGTACTTTTTTTTTATTTTCGATTCTCATATTTTTACTAAAGCAGAAGAATTTGAAATGAGAATCGAAAAATAAAAAATGTACGTTTCAACAATTTTGTTGAAAAAGTGTAGGTACTAGGGTGCTCCTTATTTGTATGGTGAAAAAAAAAATTTCGATTTTTTTCGCTCCCACCCCTCAAAAACATGACCTCGGGTGAGAAAATAATACCCTGAAAATTTCAGCCCCCTAAGTGAAAAAAAAGTCGTGCCGGTGGGCCCCCCAATTTTCCCATATATGAAAAAATCGAAGTATCAGGCAAAATTTTTTAAAATGGTAACTTTCTAGTTCTAACACCTCAGTTAAGTCCCTACTTACGTAAAATCAACCTAAATACCAATTTTAGCCCCCTATCTATACCCAAAACTACTCAGTGGATTAGAGGGGAGAGCTCATATTTTTATGCTTATGAGTACAATCAGTACATACTAGTGAAAAAATATTTAATGACGCCCTAAATTGTTATCTGGTTTCACGAGAAAAAGTTCTTCAGTCACGTTAGTAAAAATGAGTCGTGCTGGGGGGCACACCTCTTCCCCCTCCCCGATCTCAAAATATAAAAGAAATCAAAAAAATTGAAATTTTTACTTTTTTTTTCACATCATAATCCTTGGATTTGGTCTATATTCATTAGAAATCCTGTTAAATATTTTATGACCTGTCTACATGATGAAAAGGTGGAACTTGTCTATGTCTCCTTTCCCAGAAAATGAAAAAAGATGAATATTATTACATTTTTTTCTTCCATATTCATATTCTAATCCTTGGATTTGGTCAATCTTCATCAGAAAAGCACTACCTACGTCAGCGTCAGACGTTTAAAAACTTGTAGAAAAAGGACAAATTTCTGAATTTTGACTTTGAGAAACATTGAAGTCGATGTTTTGTAATAAAATTAACTATGTCAAATTTTCGCAGAAGACTTATTGACGTTCTGATATTTTGTAATGTAAGACTTGAAAACTTGGAAAAAATCGTCAAGAATCCCTATCAATGAGATTTAATTTTCAAGTTGAAATCCATGACTTGAAACTATCTTTGCAGAGGAGACTTTACCTACATTCCAAAAAAAAATTCAACTTTGTGGATCTCTATCATCTATGTAGGTGGTGAGCATTGTAGAGGGGACTGAGAAAAGATTTTTCTGGAAAAAAGTATCATCTAGAAGCATTCTGCACAGAGATGAAAAATGTTCACATAATTACGAGTACCTATAGACATCAATTTTCATCTTTCTCAATATTCTTCAATTTTGGGGGTCTTATAAAAGAGGACCACCATCATTTGGGAGACAAAAGGGTGCTTTTCTTGAAAAAGTGGTTATCTAAAAGTACTCTGCTCAGAAATGAAACATTATCAAAAAAATTGTATAGATATGAATTTTTCATTTTTTTGTTGATTTTTTTCAACTTTGAGGGGCTTTAAAGGTAACCAACATGATTTGGGAGACGGGGGAGGGGAGGTTTTTCTTGAAAAAGTGCTTATTCAGAAAGATTCTGCACATGAATAAAAAAATTTCAAAAAATTTCTACAGACATCAATTTATAATATTTTTTTATTTTCGCCAAATTTGAGGGGCTCCATGCAAGGGAGCCAAAATCATTTGAGGGTCCAACAATAGTTTTTTCTTGAAAAGGAGGTTATGTAGAACAATTCTAATGTGGAAATGAGATATTTTCATCAAATTTTCCATAACTTTGATTTATTATCATTTTTTGTGATTTTTTCAACTTTGAGGGGCTCCTTACTGGGGGGCCAATATGGTTTGAAGGGCCGGGAAAATTTTTTTCTTAAAAAGGGGATTGTTTAGAAACATTTTGGTGCAGAAACAAAAAATTTCCATGAATAGAACTTTTTTTTGATTTTTTTGATTTTTTTCCCACTTAAGGGGCTACCGGCACCACTTTTTTTACAGATAGGGGAAAAATAAAAAATAGGGAATTATTTTCTCACCTGAGGTCATGTTTTAGGCAGGTGGGAGCTACAAAATTCCAACTTTGCAAAATAAGGAGCACCCTAGTAGGTACATATATTTTTTCAAGAGAATTCTTTCCTATACGTTGACCAACAGCATAGAGACCTCCATAAGTTGAAAAAAAAAATTAAAGTAAAGTCTCCTCTGTGAGGAATATGTTTAAAGTCATGAATAGGTTTGTTTTCGCTTCAAGTATAAAAATGAAATCTCATTGATAGGAATCCTAACCAATTTTTTCCAAGTGCTTAAAGAAAATTTTCAATTGATTCCACTTTCATTTTATTGTTATTTTTTTCGAGTTAGTAACGATGAAATCTTTTGAAATCTTTAAATTTTTATTTCGGATCACAAATAGAAATTCTTTGAATGGAATTTGAAAAGAGTATAAAATTTTAATCTAAAATAAAAATTGAAAGATTTCAACAGATTTCATCATTACCAACTTGAAAAAAATAATTATAAAATAAAGTGGCATCAATTGAAAATTTTCTTAGTTGTAGAGTAAAAAATTGACCTGTTAGGGTTTTCAAATGGAAATTCAATTTTCTTTACTCTAAATCTTTTTGAGCGGACCAATAAAACTCACGCCCAATGGTTGTAAGTGGTGCGTAGTGTTTGGTGGAAGACTTATCAAAATTATTTTGTGGTCTCGGTAAAATTCGCTCAACTGAAGAAAAAAATGACTGGAATGACCGTCGACGAATAGAATTTTTTTCGAAGCTCGGTTGCCCCTTGAATTTCGAAAGAAGAGCGCTGCACTTTTTATTTTAGTTTTTGAATTAATTTCCTCTGTTCTTACGAATTTTTGCATCATTCTTTTCTGCGAGGGTTTGAAATTTATTTTAAAGAAATTCCACCTGTTTCTACAATAATATGTACATACAAAAATATCTGAATACCTATATACTTATACATAGGTATCAACTTATTATTAAACACACAGTTGAAATTATTATCATTGCCTTAAGAGAAGGTGGCATGGCTTACCTTTGTAAACATGACGCAACGTTCGAATAACTTCGATAGGTACTTCGATTAGCTAAATTAATTCGAAAATAGTAACGTTTGAAATTTTGAAACTTCCATTGATTACCTAAACAATTTTTTTTTCATTTTCGAAAAACTCGAGCTGCGATGGACCTTTTAATTTTAAAAAATTTTGTAAAATACAAATTCGCTGTGAAATTTTAAAATTTCAAGTTCTATGTTAGCTCAAAAAAGTCTGTTTTGAGTAAAATATACTCTTATGACGATTTTAGATCCCTCTATTGAAAACCAAGCTGACCCCTTAAAATAGCTGAAATTTAATGTACCTAAAATACAAATTACAGCTATTCAAGGGGACTGACTTGGTTTTCTAGGGATGAGTTAACATCCTCATATAAAAGTTCATTGTACTCAAAAGAGACTTTTTAAAAGTGTTCGAACTTGAAATTTTTTGAATTTTGAACATTTTGCTTCGAAGTTGGATTTTTTCAAATTTTTTCAAATTGAGAGGCCCATTGCACCCAAGAACTAATTATAAAAATTACTTTATTCAAAACCATCACGTACGAATACGTAGGTACCCATAAAAAAGGATGGTACGAGCAAAAAACTATAAATGCGTAATCTGCCACTTCAAAAATATCTCAAATTTCTCAAGATCTAAAAATCCAATTCGTACAGCTTAAAATTAACCAAGATTTCTAAATTAATTCCCAAAAACAAAATCCAATAAGAATATAAAGGAAAAATTAATGGTAGAAACCCGAATAAAATATTAATGTATAATTCGACAAAATGGCCTGAAAACGAGAGGCGAAGAAAACTAATTAAAATTACTTTATTCAAAACCATACGAATACGTAGGTACATGGGTCATTCCACGACAATTTGACCAAGAAGTGGTAAGGGGGAGGGTCGCGATTTTTTCAAGTCCTTTTTTATAGGCTGTTTGGGGGGGGGGGGAGTGTCAAAGTTTTCAGTGAACTTGAAATATCATCCATTTCAGCAGTGGATTAATCGATAACTGCGATACCTACCAAAATGGAACTTTTTCCAATAGTTAGGGGTTTTGAAATGCTTTTTGATGATATCATAAAAATCAGTCTTGTGACTTTTTTTCATACGAAAAATTGGCTCGAAAAGTTTCAAAACGTAGTTTTCACATCGTTCCGACTCTCAAAAATTCTGACAAAATATATTACGGACAACCTTTCATGCTGAACAACATAAATTGAAAAATTGAAATGGAATTATGTCGTAAAGTCGATTTAAAAAAATGGAAAGTTTTCGAAAAAATGCGATTTTTTGAATTGAAACATGAAAAAAAGTTTTGACTGGTGAATTTGACCCATTTGACCCCTATTTTTACGTATCCGTTGAAAACGTTGGAAACCCCCTTCACTCGATGAAATAAAATCACAAAAAAAATGAAAATTCAATTTTCAATTCCAAAAATCAAAAACAGTTTCAATTTATTCAGTTGTCTTATTTCGACCTCTTTCGGGGGTAGGTATTCCATAAAAAAGTTTATAAAAATCATACTCATAACCAAAAAATTGAAATTCGTTAATTTTTTGAATTTTCATTTTTTTGTGATGAGTTTATTTCATCGAGTGAAGGTAATTTTTCAACTTTTTCAACGGATACGTAAAAATAGGGGTCAAATGGGTCAACTTCACCAGTCAAAACTTTTTTTCATGTTTCAAATCAAAAAATCGCATTTTTTCGAAAACTTCCCATTTTTCAAAATCGAGTTTACGACATAATACCATCCCAATTTTTCAATATGTTGTTCAGCATAAAAAGTTATCCGTAATATATTTTTTTCAGAATTTTTCGGAGTCGGAACGATATGAAAATTACGTTTTGAAACTTATCGAGCCAATTTTTCGTACGAAAAAAAGTCACAAGACTGATTTTTATAATATCATTGAAAAGCCTTTCAAAACTCCTAACTATTGGAAAAAGTTCCATTTTGGTAGGTATCACAGTTATCGATTAATCCACTGCTGAAGTAGATGATATTTCAAGTTCATTAAAAACTTTGACACCCCCTAGCAGCCTTTAAAAAAGGGCTAGAGGGGTTCGATTTGCGCCATTGGTCAACTCTTTGAAAGGTCTTTCCACAGGAAAACTTTCAAAAAATTTCCGACCCCCTTTACCACTTCTTGGTCGAATTGACGTGGAATGGCTCACGTATAAAAAAGGCAGTAGGAGCAAAAAACTATAAATTCATGATCAGTGTTGCCACCTAATACGAATATAACGAATAATGATAAAAAACCGGATAAAATATTATGTAAAAAAAAAATATTACGAAGATTCCGAACCCGTTTTCGATGATGGGCTGGCAGATGGGGTGCTGATAGGTGCGGTACTGAGAGATGAGGTACAGACCATAACAGAGGAGGTGCTCACTGAATCAATCGGACTGACAGAAGTTGACGATGGTGACGAAGTAGTCGTAACATTTTCTTCATTTTTTCTGGCCAATAAGCTGTTTTTTTCATGTCCGGCATGAATCCAGGATTCAACCCGACTCTCAAAAACCGCCTGTGGAAACCCATTTTCGTACCGGTTTTCAGTATAATTATTCTGGAATAAAACGCAATAATTAATCACTGATAAAATAAAAATTTATTGTCAATGTGAACTACTGGAAACCATCTTGAAAGACAGCTTCAACATACTTACTGTACATCATCTCGTACATAGTAGGTATAGATGTTTTCAAGTTGAATTTTTGGTTCGATCCAGAAAAATTGACGACTTTACAGGCATCTGTTTTTGATGAAATTGAATCGAAAATAGACGCCACAAACGGTGTTTTTTTCAAGTCATGTTTTCGCTTTCCAAAATTTCCAAAACTGTTCAGGTATTTCCTCTGTAACACATCAATAGGTACACAATTACACATGGCGATTTGAAAAATATGTATATGTGTAAGTAAACATCAACATTGATTTTCAGAATATACTAACAAAAGTTGTGTTGAAAACTTTGTTGGATTTTAGTTTTTGGTCAAATTCCGTCCAGTCTTCCACCGAAACCAGGTGAAGATTTAAAAAAGATTTCTGACGAACTGCTTTGCATGGTGATATTTTCACCGGAGAAGTTATTACAGCCGCAGTTGGAGTCTCTTTTGTAGGTGTGTGACCTGAAAAAAATCAATGAGTAAAGGAACAGTGAATTCTTCAAAAAAATTTAAATCGAAACCAATAAAATGCAAACCAATAGGTACAGATGGAAAATTCTACAGAAAACCAAAACTAAAAGCAATACCAAAATTCATGGATATCGTTTTTAAACCTCACAAGGAAACCTCTTGAGGTGTCACACTCCGATTCGAACGGGACCGCAATTTTTGGAAAGAGCGTAGTCTAAAACCCCCAAAACCAAATTTTCAGCTTCCCAAGTTCATTTTTCGATTTTTGGCGAATTTTTGGAAATTCAAAATTGACTGCTCTTGGTGATTTATGTTTTTTTTTAAAAAGTACGTACTTGATCAATAAAAATGGTCAACATAAGTACCAAAACTAATATTAATTACCCAAATCGAAATTTCACCATTTCCAGGCATTCTGGAGCCTCTAGTATGATTTTTCAATTTCTCCAGAATTTTGAATTTGCTACAGAAGGCGTGAATATGAAGTTGGGTAGCTAAAAATCGAGTTGTATATTACACTCGACCCGTTTAACGAGTTTATCTACATTTGAGCCGATTTTGGGAGTGACACCTCAAAAGTGGCTTTTTGACCAGCTTTTTTTTCAAAATTAAAAAATCAAAAAAATCAAAAGTTTCCCGTTTGTGTGGAAATTTTCGAAATTCACGCGAATCGCTGTATTATGTCCAAAACTACCCCCCCCCCCATCCAAATTTCACAATTTCCAGCCATTCAGGAGCCTCCAGTGCGATTTTTCAATTTCTCCAGAATTTTGAATTTGCTCCAGAAGGCGTGAATATGAAGTTGGGCAGCTAAAAATCGAGTTGTGTATTATACTCGACCTGTTTAACGAGTTTATCTACATTTGAACCGATTTTGGGAGTGACACCTCAAGAGTGGTTTTTTGACCAGCTTTTAAGCTGGTCAAAATCATCGAAAATTCATAGTTAAGGACCGATTCCGCATACACGATTGCATACCCGGTCCGCCTGATTTTCGAGTGTTGAGATCTCTAGATCTATCCGACGAAAATCGATGAAATTTGAAATATATGTAGATACTATGAAGCAATTAGAAAAAAATGTCGGATGGGAATTTTTAATTACTCGAATAGTTTTGGAATGATCAATGATTGAAAAGTGTTCAAATTTCGTTTATTTTCAATTTCAAATTCTGCGAAAAATACTCAATCAAATGAAAATCGCATCCGACATTTTCTTTTAATTGTTTCAAAGTGTATATATTTCAAATTTCATCTAATTCTGTTCAGTATATCTCCAGATCTGAAGATGCTCGGTGGTAAGCAAGGTTTACACGCTGCTAGTTTATCCAATTCAAGCAACCGCAAATACCGCAAGTAACTTGATTTTTTAATTAATTGACGGATCATCCATTCCATTTCACGATGAAAAATAATAAATACAAATAAATTTATTTGATCAGAGATGATCAAGTACTTAAAAGTAAATGTACTTGAATTAAATAAACTTGCAACGTGTGAATCTTTGTCAAAGATTCTGTTTGCTGCTTATGCAATAAAGTATTCGGAATCGGCCCTTAACTATGAATTTTCGATGATGACTGAAATGGACATGACATGGAAATTGTTGGATTTAAGCAGTAAAAAAATAACTTACATAAAATAGATCATCGTCGAAGTTCACTTCCAGTTCGGTAACGAAATCCAAATCTTGTCGAGACTCTGAAAAAAATTCGCTAAAACGTACAGCGCTCATTCGCCGATGTGGCGATCGTGAGAACTAATTTTCGCATAATGATAACAGCCACCCCATGATTCATTGGCTGCTGCTTTCGTGAAAAACGACAATTTGATGTTTGTTTGATTTTCGGTGAAAACATCACGAATTTGTAGATAAACATCGAAGGCATGTATACTAATTGATCGAATAGAAGCTATTTTGAAATATTTTTCGCACGATTGGGTACTTTCAAGTAAGAAGATATAATTTACGTGTTCGACAAGACTGACTAATCAATTGTGATCAGGTTCTCGACTCCTCATTTCGCGTGATTTACGCGTCATGTTCAAATCAAAGGTGAGTTATCATTGATAATTATTATGTACGATGCGTCGAGTAGAACTGTCGAAGAGTTGATAACTGCAACATGCATCCTTATTTTTGGAATTGGTAATTAGTAGTGATTTTTTCGTAGGTAGGTATGTATAGATCTTCAATTATTTTCCGTTCAAGTAGGTGTTAGTGATCGTAGCTTTTGTAATCATTATCGTATTCGGCGCTTTTTTGAACTTATTGGAACGTAGTACGTACAAGAACTAGGCACGTACGTGGGGTAGTTGGTACGAGTACTGTATTCGGAATTTCGTTCTTCATCGTACCTAAACATACCACAAGCAACAGAAACCAGAAGAATGGTAATTTCATATCATATCAGCCCAGTTTTTGGTTCGCGTCTGTCTGTCGATTTTGCTGAAGTCTTCCATTGGGCTTGGAATACAGCCTCCAACTCCCCTTAGAGCTGTGCAGTGGGTTTGTTAGCCGTTGTAATGTTTCGATATAATGCCCAGCCTTGCAGTTTGATTCCTTGGGACTGCTGAATGTACGAAGAAAATCTGTTTTGCGACGTTTTAAAGGTAACTGAGAACTGATTCAAAATTATTCGTTGAAAATTTTACAAAATTCGAAGTTTTGATTTATTATTTGAGCGCTCAATTTTCGAAAGCTGACCATGTTTTGGAGCTTTGATTCGAGAAAGTTGAGCTATTACTATCGGAAGTTGATAGAATAATATTGAGCTGCTTGTTCTCTTGTTTCAATTTTTCATCTCATTTTTTCAAATCATGATACTTCTTGTTCTATAGGATATCATCATTTCAAATAAATGGTGTCTTGATCATCTTCTATATCATTTTCGTCCAAATACCAAACAAAAAAATTATCCAACCTTTCGTAAAATTCAGATACAAACGCATATCCATTCATTTTTTTTGGTTCGGATCCTCCGAAACCCTCCCCCCCTCCCTCTGAGTAGATACGTGTTTTTATTAATATATTTTATGCAATTTAGTCGATTTTTTTCCCCCAAAAACTTCTAGATTTATTTGCTCTTTTTAAATTATTATTAGCTTTTCTGAAGCCATCTTCAGGTGGTAATCTGAAGAGCCAATGAGGGAGTTTTTGGAAGGCTGAAATCGAAAAAATTAGCCTATGTTCGTATTCAGCGCTTTCGAAAACGTTTTAAACGATGTCACACGATATATTGTGACATTTTGACCACAATTTTAGAGCCTTGCACCCCCTCCCCCTTCACCATCATTCGGTTTTGTGAATCCCATCACAAGAAGTTCGTATAAGTAACTAGCTTTGAAATTGGGCCAGACTTCGGAAATTAAGAGCTGAAAAATGACTCAACACTTCGAACGACGACGTCAATTTATGGCGAATATTTTTGATGTGCTCCATATTAGGTACCTTATACGTTGCAAACATCATTTCTCCAAATTACTGTGGTCCCAAGTAATTTAATTCGGAAGTTGGCCATTATGACATATGTACTTACTATTGAAAAAAAAAAAGAAGCAAACCTCACCAATCTTGCCTCAAAGGGACTGTATGAGTCAGTTGTTTTCTTTCTTTCCTGATGTGACGAACATAAGAAGAAAATTCAGAGAAAAGAAGGTCTCCTGCTGAAAATCGACCTGATTTGGATTAAACCTCTTGCTCGAAAACGAATCGAGATTGAAAGTCGAATGCCAAAAATCGATTTCTTTGTGATTTTCGACTTTGTATGATCCATCATGTTCGAAATGAAGATTTAATTTTTGACCTTGAAAAAAATGGACTTCATTGATTTCAAGTAAAAATCGAATAATCGAGCCTCAACAAATCGATTCATTTGCGATTTTCGATTTTATGTGATCGACCATGTTCGAAATAAAAAATCAAATTTCTGCCTCAAAAATGGATTTTTTGATCACTGACGGTTTATGATTGAAAATCGAATCGATCAATCTAACCTCGAATAATCGATTTATTTGCGATTTTCGATTCTATAGGACTGATAATTTTTTGATTGAAAAAATCGATTTTAGCACTAATTACCCTAACGTTAATCCTCTCGCTCGATGATGAATCGAGATCGAACAATTGATTAATCGAATCCCGGAAATCGATTCATTTGCGATTTTCGATATTGTATGACCGATCATGTTCGAAATAAAAACTTGATTTTAAGCTTCAAAATTGACTTCAAGTGAAAATCGAATAATCGAACATCAAAAAATCGATTCATTTGCGATTATCGATCTAATGTGATCGACCATGTTCGAAATGAAAAATCAAATTTCGGCCTCAACAATGGATTTCTTATCACGAATGGTTTCTGATAGAATATGAAAATCGATTAATGTAACCTCGAATAATCGATTTCTTTGCGATTTTCGATCCTATAGGACTGATAATTTTCTGACTGGAAGATCGATTTCAGCACCAATGATCCTAAGGTATCCCAGAAATCGATTCATTTGCGATTTTTCGATTTCTTATGATCGATCGTGTTCGAAATGAAAACAAGATTTCAAGCTTCAAAATAGACTTCTCGATTAAAAATTGATTTAAAGTAAAAATCGAATAATCAAACTGGTAAAAATCGATTCATTTGCGATTTTCGATTTCATGCAATCGATTGTGCTCGATGTGAAGAATCAAATTTCACCCCCGAAACGGATTTCTTGATCACTGATGGTTTATGATTGAGAATCGATTGTTCTAACCTCAAATAATTGATTCATTTTATTTGCGATTTTCGATCCTATAGTTAGGTCTGATAATTTTCGATTGAAAAATCGATTTTAGCACCAATGACCCTAGGGTCAATTCTCTCGTTCGATAATGAATCTAGATCGAACAATTTGATTACTCGAATCCCAGAAATCAATTTATTTGCGATTTTTCGATTTTGTATGATCGATCATGTTCGAAATGAAGTCTTGATTTTAAGCTTCAAAATGGACTTCTCGATTAAAAATAGATTTCGAGTGAAAATCGTATAATCGAACATCAAAAAATCGATTTATTTGGGAGTTTTGATTTTATGTGATCGATTATGTTCGACGTGAGGAATCAAATTTCAGCCCCAAAACGGATTTCTTGATCACTGATTCTTCAGAATTCAAAATCGATTAATCTAACCTCAAATAATCGATTTCTTTGCGATAATCGATTTTGTATAATCGATCACGTTCGAAATAAAAATAAAAACTTGATTTTAAGCTTCAAAATAAGACTTCTCGATTAAAAATTGATTTTAAGTGAAAGTCGAATAATCGAGCCACCAAAATGGATTTCTTGATCTCTGCTTGTTCATGATTGAAAATCGATCAATCTCACCTCGAATAATCGATTTATTTCCGATTTTCGATTCTGTATGACTACTCTTTTTTAAAAAATAAATATCGATTTTTGCCTCAGAAATGAACTGCTTTGTGAATAATTATTGATTAATCTAGCTACAATAATCGATCCATTTCCTATACTCGATTTCGTGTAATCGATCATGCTCGAAATTATGTTGTATTGTTTCATTTCATCTTTGTTTTTGTTTGGCAAAAAATTGACCAAACTTACTTTTCCTCTCATACCGATCTTTTCACGTGTGCTTTTGAAGTTAACTTGCAATAATCTTCGCTTTCGAAAATAGAAAGGCAAATTTACACTGTGCAAGTATGCAGTGAAGTGAATGGATATGGTATTTTAAACAAACGTAAATTTTTTATTTATTTTTGATCAAGATTGCTATGTTTTCACTTTTTGAACGTGCCCCCTCCCTTCCTATTCATGAAAAGTTCTCTTAAACTGGGTCGATGTATGCCTGTTGATGTTGATGGTCTCATACTTTGAATAAAATATCCAGTTACTTCCATGCTGCCTTGCTCAGTGTAAATTCGACTTCCTTCTTTTTTCCGAAGACGCAGATCATCTTCCAAGCTAACTTTTGGCACATTGACTTGGTATTGATTTTCCTTTTTCGATTTCGATCAATTGTAGAGCGATCGATCGTTTCAAAGATAATTGACAGATCTACCTTGAGTACTTTGTAGAATTTTTACTGAAGTAGTTTGGAGTAGTTAGAGTTTGGTGTTGCGAAGAAACGTTTCTCGGAAGTCGAAGGTTTAGCTGAAGAGTGTAAAGTGCAATTTTTTACTGTCTGTTCAAGGATTTGACGCCGGCATTATTCTTCTCTGTATTCGTGTCAGCTTTCGGATCGGCTTTCCAGCACGGTTACCACACTGGTGTCTTGAATGCGCCCCAAGAAGTCGGTTTAATCGCTTCGTTTGCTACTTTTCGCGTTACGGTGTTCGCATTTATTCTAATTAACCTTATTCTAACGTGCAGTTGATCGAAGAATGGCTGCGAAGCATGGTGAATATCACCAGTACCGCCGAAAAGGAAGAAACGAATAAACACATTACGTTCATTTTTTCGCTGATGGTGTCGATTTACTGTATCGGAGGCATGGTTGGAGGCATGCTTACTAAATTTTGGCTCGGCGTATTCGGTCTAAAATGGGGCATATTTATGAATAATTTTTTAGTCATTACGTCAGCCGCATTGATGGGTAAGGTCCACCTGTCACACAAAGACGTACTCATTCAACTCTGCATTGTATATTAACGTGTACTTCAGGTTTCAGTCATCAACAAGGGTCATACGTGATGTTCATTGTTGGCCGGTTTTTGGTCGGCATGAACAGCGGTTTGAACGCCGGCTTGATTCCTATGTATTTATCTGAAATAGCACCTGTTCATTTGAGAGGTGGTGTAAGTCGATCACCTCGTCTATATTTTAATACTTTTCTAATTTGATGAATGATGATAATATAGGGATCTCTGACTAGCTAATCTGCTTCGTATAGGTGGGTAGCTTTTACCAATTATTTTTAACCATCGCTATTCTCATCGCACAAGTAGTAAGTACTCGGGAAACGCTCGGTCGCGAAGAAAAATGGCCCTATCTTTTTGCCATTCCGGTGATTCCATCGATAATGCAAGTTGTCTTATTGCCGTTGTGTCCCGATTCGCCAAGACATTTGATGGGTATGAAGAAAGAAGAAGAGGCGAAGAAAGGTAACATGACAGACAAGGGCACTGGGCAGGAACAGTGTGCCGGCAGATTTTTGCACAAGGGAGGGTCTTCGATTTTTTTAAAAATCAGATCACGTTTAGAGGTCATCAAACGATGACGAATGACGCAAACTGGACATTTTTTCGATTTTTTTTTGGCGGAGATGTGGGGCTTCAAAGTTCTCCAAAATGGCCGAAATTGGAAAATTTCAGTTGCCAATTGCTCCGGTTGTACGTGCTATAGAACTTTGAACTTTTTTTCAAATTGTAGTACCTTGAGAGGAAAATTGACGAATGATGTCAAAATCAGTGTTGTCACTTTCAAAAACCTAAAAAAATCGATTTAAGGACTTGTAATTTAAATATAACCACTATGTCCGCGAGTAAAAATTCTGAAAAAATTCTCAGTTTTAGTCCTTTTCATGTAGAATAACATATCAAAAAATTGGACTGACACTTTTTCGTTTTCGAGAAAAAAAATACAAGTTTGGCACTTATTGCAAAAATACCATGAGAAATGGAAAAATGAAAATTTTTGCAATTTTGAGATATTTTACCAACGTGCAGAGGCAGGCGAACATTTGAAAAAAATTTCCCTCCATCGCAATTCGTTAACGAATTGAGGAGCATACCATTTTTCGTGCTATAATTTTCAAGAGTGACACGTATTGAAAAAATTTCATCGCTGTTTTAAACAAAAGCAGAAACCTAAAAAAATGAATATTATTGCATTTTTTAAATATCTCACCAGTATGTGGACGGACATGTGAAAAATCCCCCCTCCCCCTATTTTGTCTGTGAATTTACGAGAAATACCATTTTCATAAAACTTTTTACTAGGGGTGAAACCGGGTCAAGTAGAACGATTTTTAATTAACCGAAAATTGTGACTACCTGTTACAACTTTGAGACCCCTTGAATATTTCGTTGTGTAGTCCCATCCTTTGGCTACAAATCGAATTTGATTTTATTACAAGCTTTCTACGGTGAAAAATAATGTAGACAGGAAGATTCGAAATTAGCATTTTGAAGCAATTTTTGAAATCTCAAATAGTCGAGGAGACCGCATAAGGATCTCTATTGTACCCCCCCCCCCTGGTCGATCCTCCGGGACAACTTTATTCTTGAAATGGGAGTCCTAAGGAACATTTCTAGCCCTTGTCCTCAAAAAAAAGTGGCACTCCTTACAAAATGGTGGCCATTTTGATTGATAGGTCAGTCGAAATCACAGATTTCGCGTCCCAACAGAGGACTTGCACGAAATTTTTTAAACCCTACGAAAGTAGATCGAAAGATCAGGCAAAAATTCATCACCTGTCAAAATTTCTAGTGCTAAAGTGCCTTTTTCGATTTTTGGTGAATTTTTAAAAATCAAATTTAGGCCAAAAATGAGAGAAAAGTATCAAAATTTTATCAAATTGACCAACATTGCTGAAATTTAGGATATACGCTATTTTTGACATGCCAAATCGATTGGAAACTGTTTCAAGCCGTTTTGAGCAGTTCTGGAGCCTCCAGCAGATTATTGAAATTCGAAATTTTCCAAAATTTCATCAAATTGAGATGGAAAGCCAAAATTTATTCCGCAAACTAATTTCAATACATCACGAAGTTGACTGCTGATGAGTTTTGAAGTCGTTTTGGAGCCTCCAGCGACTTTTTGAAAATTACTGGAGCCTCCAGTAGATTTTTGAAACTCGAAATTTTCCAAAGTTGGAAAACCAAAATTCATCAATACGCAACGAAGTCGACTGTCGGTGGATTTTAAGTAATTTTAGAACCTCCAGCGACTTTTTAAAAATTACTGGAGCCTCCAGTAGATTTTTGAAGCTTGCATTTACTCAAAATTTCATCAATTCAATTGAGATGGAAATTCGAAATTCATTCTGCAAACTGTAATTTCAATCACTACAAAGTTGCAGATGAATTTTAAGTCTTTTTGGAGCCTCCAGCGACTTTTTGAGAATTACTGGAGCCTCCAGTGGATTTTTGAAACTTGATATTTTCCAAAATTTCATCAAATGGAGATGGAAAGCCGAAATTCATTCTGTAAACTAATTTCAATACACTACGAAGTCGACTGCTGGTGGGTTTAAAGTCGTTTTGGAGCCTCCAGCGACTTTTTCAACATTACTGGAGTCTCAAACCAGATTTTTGAAACTTGAAATTCCCACAACAATTTATCAAATGAAGTTGGCTAGCTGAAATTTACTTCGAAAACTAATTTCGATGCGATATGAAGTCGACTGCATAGTGGTTTCAAATGGTTTTGAAGCTTCCAGTTACTTTTTGGAAGTATCAATTTTCCAAAAAACGTCATACAACCTTTCTAAAAGTCGCTGGAGGCTCAAAAACGACTTGAAATCCACCTGCAATCGACTTCGTAGCGTATTGAAATCAGTTTGCAGAATGAATTTCGCCTTTCCAACTTCATTTGATAAAATTTTGTGAGAATTTCGATTTTCGAAAATCTGCTGGAGGCTCCAGAACTGCTCAAAACGACTTGAAACAGTTTCCAATCGATTTGGCACATCGAAAATAGCGTATATCCCAAATTTCAGCTTTCTTGGCCAATTTGATAAAATTTTGATTTTTTTTCTCTCAGTTTTGGCCTAAATTTAATTTTCAAAAATTCACCAAAAATCGAAAAAAGCACTTCAGCACTTGAAATGTTGACAGGTGATGAAAAAAACCACTGCGATTATATAAATGAGTTAGTACTTTAAGGTAACTCGTTATGAAAAAAAAAAAAATACACGAGGTCGTTTAATTAAATGAATTGTGCGACGTATAGTTCAGTGGCAAAATGTATATTTTGGGTGGTAAACGGCAAATTATGATGAAGCTTTGAAATTTGGTATGATGAATAAGGACATCAAAAGAAAATTTTCAAGCCCGGAAGGCAATCGCCAAGTCCCATAGGAGGGGAATGGGGGTGATTTGGGGGGGGGGGTTCAACCCACCATTTTTCCGAATGAGGCTAACGGGGCGATATTGGTGTCAATTCCATATGATTGAACCCCGCTGAGTTCGAAAATCCCATTACTTTCAAAATCTGAGGAAGAGGCATGCCTCAAATTTGAGATTTTCTGAGTGAAGTTTTTGCATGTTTCTCAAAAATACCCCAAAATTACAGTTTTTTAACCCTAGACGACACGCTGACCTTCCATCGACATTTTTATGCTCATTTTCGGATTCTACAGGTCAATTACAATGCGAATCGACCATCAATACTTTCGCATACTTCTACCGTGGGCGTACAGAGGGGTCTAAAGGGGTTAAAAATTGGCGTTTTTTCGGCATTTTCTCGCAAAAATCGGGGTTTTTGAACTTTGCACCGGATACAATTAGCCGGAGAAGGTTCTAATGTCGATTTTCGAATATTAAAAAGCAAATGCCATCGAATAAGACTCGGAGGCACTTTTTACACCCCTCCTGGGAGGTAGTAGAGAGGGTCACATTTGACCCTTATCTTGCTTATGTTTAATCAATTTTACAAATGTACATTTTCTTACTACCGAGGTAATGATGTTTGTATCAATATTTTTTGTACCGTCGAACCCAAATTTGCAATCATTTTTTCGATTCCAAGGGGAGGGGGGGGGGGTGAGACCATATAGGGGAGTAGGTCTATTTTTCACAAAAAATCGACATGCATATCAAAATGTAGGTTTTCAAGGACGCTGATTTCAGAAATGCTATCAGTTTTTCATTTTGGTTGAAGCTTAAGGGATGATACTGCATTCAAGGGGTGGGAGATGCAATTTTGCGCATCGATTTTTTTCAGGTTTTTGAAAGTGGAAACACTGATTTTGACATCACTCGTCAATTTTCCTCTCAAAATACTACAATTTTCATAAAAAGGTCAAAATTCTATACCACATCCAGCCGGAGCAATTTGCAACTGAAATTTTATAGTTTCGGACATTTTGGAGAATTTTGAAGCCCCACAACTCGTCCAAAAAAAATCGAAAAAATGTCCGGTTTGCGTTATTCGTCATCGTTCGATGACCTCTAAACATGATCTGATTTTGAAACAAATCGAAGACCCTTCGTGCAAAAATCCGCCGATTTGGAATGGAATGACTCAGTATATATCCTTTACTCAGTACCCTCCTTTCTCACTTTTACTCTGTTTTTTTTTCATCAGCTTTGGAATGGTTTCGACATCGACACACTCCCGACGTTACCAAAGAGCTGGACGTATTGAAAGCCGAAATCGACGCCGAAAATAAGATGAAGGCCATTAACATTGGCGAAATGTTTTCGAATCCGCTGTTTCGCAAACCTTTAGCGATTTCTTGCTTGATGATGATAGCTCAACAACTGAGCGGAATCAACGCAGTGAGTAAACTAAAAAATTTTCACTCAATCGTTTTTGTCGAATCTAACCTCGTGACTTTTGCTTCCGTAGGTGGTATTCTACTCTACGTCTACTTTCAAAGTTGCCAGATTAGATTCGCAGACTGCTCAAGTTGGTACTTTACTGATGGGTGCCATGAACGTAGCCATGACTATTATATCGACGTTGACGGTAGATAAAGCCGGACGAAAAACGCTCCTAATTATAGGTTTTCTGTTAATGTTCATAGATACGATATTGCTATGCGTTTGCATGAGAGTAGCGGTGAGCATTTCAAGTTATTTATCGGGACTTTTTTATGAGCGGGGCTCTTACTAGGTTAATTATTTTTCAAGCAAACGAGTTATTAAAACATTATTACTTTTCAAAATTTTGGGTATCGAAGATGTTGTACATATGTAGGGTAAAACTACCTCTCTATGTAGGAGGTATTAATGACATAACGAAATTTGATTTGACTCATGATATGTGATTTTGATGCGCCTAAATTTAGTTGGACTACGAAAGCGTGCCAGCAGCCTACATGAGTATAGTTTTCTTAGTCATGTTCGTCGTTTTCTTCGCCATCGGAGCGGGATCGATTCCTTGGTTTTTAGTCAACGAACTGTTCCTTCCGAGAGCTCGAACTCTGGCCGTGAGTTTCGCCGTACCTATCAACTGGTTGGCTAATTTCATCGTCGGAATTTCGTTCCCAATATTGCAGGTAAACAGATGATGAATTACATTTTTGACTACAGATGGTACATCTACCTACATACATTTCTAATTACGTTATCTACTTACCTTAGTACCCTCTGATAAATTAATCTATCTCTACGTTTTTATAAGATACCTATTGAAATTTTCAAGCTGCTTTCTTCGATAGCCTCTGCATCCTTTATAGTTAACCAGTACACATACATAATTGATTTATTATTTTCAGAATCTGGTGCAGTCGTACATTTTTCTTGTTTTCGCAGCCGTCCAATTACTTTTCTTGATTTATACAATATTCGCGATTCCAGAAACGAAAAACCGAAACATCGCCGACATCGCTTCTCAGTTCGGTTCGCTCGAAGGCACTGGCGAACTTCCGCCAGCAGAACAATCCCCATCCCAGTAAAAAATTTCGCCGAGTATTTCGTTGTGTAATAGTGCGATGATTACAAGCTTCGATGAGTTATCAATTGTTAATAAAAATTACTTACATAAACTGGTATGAAATTTCATTTAAAACCATCCAAAAACACGAAAATTTTGCGTTGAAGCAATCATCCTACATATGTTGAAAAATATCATTTTGGTATCTCTCAAATTGTAGGTAGATTTTCAAAAATTTCCACCCTAATGGAAAAATATCCCCAAAATTTTGCCCCTTTGTTTCATTTGGTAATAAAATGTTATTTTTCTTGAAACCCCTAATTTTTACATCCATATTGTTTTATTTGAAAATGTTAAATTTTTTGGGACCCATTTTGGAGTTTGAGGTCATTCAGGGTGTCCACAAGCCTGGAAAACCTGGAAAAGTCAGGGAATTTAGTTGGTCTGGGAAAGTCAGAGAAAAGTTGGAAATTTACAGCGTTTTTTACTCAATAGTCAAGGGATTTTGTGAAAGGTTACTTCAAACAGAGTTTTCCATTTCTCATAATGAAAAAATCCACCTTCGCTTTTCTCAGGCAGTTTTTTCGCTGGTCCGTTTTGTCATAAATTGCCCAATTCCCAGAATGTCTTGTTTTTTGCAAAAATTGTTGAAGTCTTACATCTCGCTCTTTAGCGCTAAAATGTTTCGCTTTTTTGATAAAAATAGTTAAGAAGATCTGCCTTTTACTAAAATTTTTGTGGAAGTCTTGTTTTCTTTCAAAAATAGCAAAAAGTCTTGCTTTCAGCCTGAATTGTTGAGAATTTTCTTTTTTTTTTGCGAAAAAGATGCTAAGAATTGTTATTTTTTGCATCTGAAAACTCCCACTCTTTTCCAGTAATAGTTCTAATGTGTTGTTTTTTGCCAGAAATTGTTTTTAAAAAACACTTTTCTAGCTGAAATTGTCAAAAGTCTCATATCCATTGCCAGAAATTGCAAGAATTCTCAATTTTTGGTCTGAAATTACCAAAAAAATCACTTTTTCCAATCAAAAAGTTGCCAAATGTTTTGTAGTTCAACTTTTTTGGCAAAAATGGGAAAAATGAATTCCCAAAATGTTCTGCCTTTTGCTGAAATTAAACAAGTTTCAATCGAGCTTCATTTTTAGATTTTAATTATAATCAAAAAGTTCTGTTTTCTTTTTGATAATTTTTTTTGTATTAAAAACGTTTTGTCTATGTTTTGTCACTTTTTTGGTTACTTTTTGGTTACTTTTTTGAGCGTTTTAGGTTACTGAAGTCACTTTTTTCGAAAAGAAAATGTATGAGCCCTGGAATTTTAAGAAACTATTGATTAAATGTCAGATTAAAAAAAATATTTGTTTGAATTGTAAATTTTCTAGAGCTGTTGCCCTCGCTTTGCTTGGGCCATTTAACATCAAAAAGATGGGAAGATGGAAAGACGAGTAGACGAAAAGACAAAAAGGCATGATAGAGTGAGATAGATAATTATTGGGATTGAGGGTAATTTTTAATTCCTATTTATGGTGGTTAAAAGCAGAGGCACCAAAATATGGACCACCTTTTATTGGAGGATTGCCACTTGAAAACTATATAGGGGGTAGAAGCCTCCACAAAGGCTTCAAATGAAGTTCCATCCTTCCACTCTAACACTGTACAAAACTTCAGGGGTGAAGGACAACTTTCAGTATGTTTTTTTTATTGTTGAGTGACAAGTGTCAAAATAACAGTTCAAAATTTTGGATGGCTAATATGGACCACAAATTTTAAAATAAGTACCTAAACATACTTTCACATTTTTCAAAATGTCATATTCATTTGTAGAAATGAACAAAAAAATGTATTCTAAGCAGTGCAGGTTAATTTTGAATTTTTTTTTTAAATTGGTGAATGATGAGTGTGAAAATTACAGTTCAAAATTTTGGATGCCTAATATGGACCACATGAAGAATTTCAAAATAAACATGATGCGATCTGGGATAGGGTACCCAAAGTCGGAAAATTTTTTTTCATTTTTATTGTGTCATTTAAAAGCTTAAAATGTCAGCTTTTTTTTAAAAAAAAGATATTAAGTCTAGCCCTTTTTGCGGCTGAGCAATGAACAGTTGAAGTTTCTGCTTAAAAAAAGAAAATTTTGAGAAAATCAAAGTTTAAAGTTTTTCCTTCAAAATTTCGAAAAAAAATTATTTTCTCGACTTCTACTGCACTAAATTGGCTGAAATTTTGATATGATTTTCCAAAATTATAGACTATCAAATTTTAAAAATTGTGTCAACATTTGTTGACTATTTGTTGAATCATGTTGAGGGAAACACATTTTTTGTACAGAAAATTTGAAAAAAAAACTTTAAATTGCGTAAAAAATGAAAATTTTACAAAAACTCACGACTTTAAAAAGAAATAAGTGAAAAAAATTATTAAAAAATTTTTGCCGGGAGAAGCACTTGAACCCGCAACCTCCGGCATACTGGTCCACTCTCCATGCATCTAGCCACCAAGGAAGATATGTAACCTGTGTTTTCTAATGGTATACAACTAATTTTATTGTGAATTTGACATAACTAACAGGAAAGAACAGAAGAACATCAATTGGGTAGTAGCAAGAGGAATGGTAGTGGAAGCGCAAGCAGGGGGAAACAACACCACGACTTTGGGTACCTTTTCTTTTTTAACTTCGTTCGGGTATTTAATAGGGAAAAATATTTCTTTCAGAGGTAATTTTTATGCTAGATGATAGCCAACAGTGTCTAGAACAAGTTTTCAGTGTAACCTGAAAATTGACATTTCTCAATATCTCAACTGTTTTTTGCTGTAGCACGAAATTTACTTTTCCAACTTTGGGTACCCTATCCCAGATCGCATCACAATTATTTTTACGTTTCAAAACATCATATGTGACCCGCTCTGACAAAATCGACCATTTCGATGAAAAAAGTGTCCGAAATAATGACGTTTAAAATGAGTCTTAAGGGTTGAAAGATCAGATTTTAGAGGAAAAAAAACATTTTTTAAAATTTAGTCGAAATGGTCGATTTTGTCAGAGCGGGTCACATATTTATTTCTGTAGAAATAAACAAAAAAAGTCCCCTTTTCAGCGGCTGTAAGAAATGATACAAATGAGTAAAAAATTCAATATCACAGGTGGTCCATATTAGCGCACCCCATTAAAAAAAAAACTGCGTCAAAAATTTCTGTACATACCCTCATTTTTAGCAAAAACTCTGATCACGCCAGCAGAAGTTCATCTTATTTTTTTGATATTATAAATGTCAATAACATTTAAAAAATTACGCCACATATAATTATAATGACAATAAAAGTTGAAAAACACACTAAAAAAAAAATTCAGTGTCTCTTTCTCAGCAAGTTTTGACTTTACAGTTGTAATTTTTATCTCATTTGTTTTTTTGGTGAAAAATACATAGGAAAACATTTTTTCCTGACAGATTGCACTAATTACCAACGAGAACGGCACATGGCATGGTCTATATTGCGGACTAGTCCATAATTGGTGCCCTTACCCATAAGTCATTATCTTGTCCTGGATAGCTCAGATTAGTGGAGAGGTTTCAATAAATACCATCTACTCTACTCAGAAAGTTATTGAAAGTACCAAATAAATTTACACACATTCAACGAATAGTATTAATTAATGTGATTTATTGATATTAAAGAACAACTAGAAAAAATACACTTTTAAGGTTAGTCAATATAAAATAAGTGCAAGATTATTTTATAATGGATACAAGCTCTGGCTTGCATCTTACGACTCATTGTTAGTAACTAGAAAAAATCTTAATACTAATGATAAGTATACGCTTATTAATTATTAATTAGTGATGAAGTAATGTTACGTTAATAGAAATCAAAAGTAATTGCTTACTAATGACACTATACCTACGCATTTTCTTCCTCTTTCGCAGGTGTCCCTAATACAAGTAATACATAGACACATTGACATAAATGTCTTACATGAAACTCCTTTTTGGTGAGAGATATCCCTGATGGCTAGCAGGATTGGAGAAATATCCAATGTACCATAACTAATCGACATAATTCGAATAGAAATCACGTTAAAAGCACAAATTATCCACTTAAGAAAGTGGGCCAAGACTGGAAAGATGGGCAGAGGGGAAAAGTTCTGCTGCCTATGCATCTATAAGTTGACAAAGAACCAGCCATCGCGAGTAGCCAAAACCAAGTAAAGTTGGTGGTTAGAGATCTGATGCATGAGCCTTCGAGCTACGAGCCACAGATCTATAAATAGTTCCCCACGTTACCATACTTTCAGTGCATAGGGAAAGGGATATACCATACATATTAATTTATCAACTGCTAAGGCCATTAAGGCATATTTCCTCATATCAGAGGGACAGATGGAAATACGGAAAGACACCCATGTGAAAAAATACCAATACTTTCGAAAAACCAATAGGTATTTTTGTCATACTTATGGTTTACCATAGGTTAACCATTGATTAGCCATTGATAACCTATGGTAGATATTTTAAAAACTATTGGTATTTTTTCACTAGGGTGGAAAGAGGGAATGGCAGAAAGACTGGATGAAAGAATGAATTAATAAAAACATATGTATAATGAAATAAAATTTCAGTATTCAGTTCAGTAAGTATTTAGTTCAGCATTCATTTCAGTTCAGTATTCTGTCCAGTTCATCATTCGTTTCAAGTTCCAATGAAAAATGTTTGAGGGTTCAAATGGAAATTTTAAAAAGTTGTTGAAAAATGATGTTCTACCATTGTGTAGTTATTAATACAATTTTTGTTCTTGTAACAGAACGCCTCTCTTTTTAAAGATTTTGATACCATCGATTGAGCTCAGCTCGTTAAAATCTTGATTTTTCCCACCAAGTTTGAATAAGGGCTACCCTATTGAGCACACAGTCATGCTTGCAAAAAAAGGGCACAACTGTAGATCTATTAACGATATTTGAAGCTCATGATGTTAAAAAAATTGACACACCTCCCCCCTTCCCCCGCCTGATCGCATGCATGTTATTTCATTTTTCAAGAATCTGGAAAGGTCTGGAAAACAAACCTGGAGAAGTCTGGGAAAATAATTTCCAGAAATGAGTGGACACCCTGTACATTCAAAAATGAATTCTGCGTCCTCGGAACCCCAAATTTTTATATCTGTATTGTTTTATTTGAAAATGTTCAATTTTGTACCCCCCCCCCCCCCCCCCTTCAAGCCCATTTTGGAGTTTGAGTTCAGATTGGTTCCAAAAATGAATTCTGCGTCCTTGAAACCTCAACTTTTAATATATCTACCCTTATTTTTTGATTTTTTCAATATTTTGATTTTTTCATGTCCTTTTCGTCCTGATTTCGGGGTTTGGAGTCAAATAGCGATGAAAAAATATGTAATCGAGGCCCTTGAGAATCCCTGTGTCCGAAGTTCCAGCTTTTTTTTTGCTCAAAAGTCGGAGTTTGTTCGGCTAAGGTTTTCAATCTGTATCACTTTGTGTAGTTAAAAAAAAAACATTTTTCAAGTTCATGGGCATTTTTGAGATTTGAGAATCTAGCTATTGTTATTTTTCACATTTTTTTTTTTTGCAAAATACATATTATTCGATCAAGTTTCCATAATCATTTTCAGCAGTATCATTTTTAAAAAATTTCGAATGTATTGAATTTTGAACATTTTTTCAACTATTTTTTCACGATCAAATTAGTGGCATATTACGAATAAAATGAATTTGATTGATAGAAGAAAATATAGGTACATCTATTTATTGACAATAAAAAAAAAAAAAAAAAACAGTGCTAGTTTACTAATGAAAATTACACAGAGCATTATAATTATAATCATACCTACTTGATTGAAAAAATATTACTTTATTTTGTCCGTAGCAGATATGTTGTACATAGGTAGGTACGTATCAGTTGAATCATTCTATAAAATAATTATAATTCGACTAGTAGATAAATATAATTTCATATTACTATTTCCATCATTTTTTCTCACAGTATACTTCTAACGTTGTCTTTTAACTCTATTAGATCTTTTTTTATGATAAATTATTGGAGATAGCGCTGTATCAGCAGATTGAATGATCGTAGATCCTGCGTTCAAATCAATAGTTTCGTGTGTATTAGGTTTATCGGTAAAAAGTCTATGTGCATTCATAATCAAATATTCTCTTAGTTGTTCTAAAGCATCAAATGGTTTTTGCTGCGGAGGCAATTGTACTGGTGGCTTATTCGTCGATGGCTTAGGTTTAATACTGATGATTTTTTTTTCACTTTCAACCTCTTCCTCTTTGTGTTGTTTCGTCGTAGATTTGGTACTCGTATTTTCTGGTTTGTAAACGACTGGACTTGGGTTTTCTTCGGTTTCAGCTTCTTTATGTTGTTTTATCGTAGATTTGGTATTTTCTGGTTTGGGTGGTCGAATGGGAGCTTTCGTCTGGAATTCCTTCGATATGGGACATTTTTTCAAATTCATATTCTTCGGTATACAGTTGCGAGCTATGACTGTGGCTGTAGCTGCATTACTGGTGATCGTACGAACTGATGTTGTAGCCAGGTATGCGGTGTAAAATTCAACTTTGGGTTCGTTAAATAAAAGAGATTCGACGATTGCGAGTGGTTGGGTAGCGTCGTTTGAACCTCTGCCTTGCAGATTATCAGAACCATTTTTCTGTTTGTTTTCGACTCCAGGAGGTAATACGTCTTCGAATTCGTAGTCTAATTCGCTGGGTTCTATAAAATCAACTCGTAGGTTCGATCTGCGATTTAAAAAGAAAAAAATAGGTTGTCAGTGTTTTGTTAAATGAACTAGAAAGGATGAAAAATGACTTGAAAAATCAGCAGGGAGTAACTTTTGGCTACCTTATAAAAATGTTTTGATCACTAAAAGTTACTTTTTCGAGTTTTTTCATAAATTTCCTTTTTTTTCTTCAAGATTTTATCAAAAATTCTACGAAAAAAACATTGCTTTTATTTAAATGGCATCACTGATTTTTCTTCTGAAATGTACTCAAGGGTTTTCTAATTTCGACAGGTATTATGTATTATTGAATTTCTCGATGGTTTTTAGTGGATTTTCTCCTGTTTTCATCGATTTTTACATCTTGAATTTTGGTGGTGATTTTTTTCCAAAATAATTTTCCCATAATTTTGCTCTGAATTTTGATGATGTTTTTCGCCTGAATTTATTGCAGAATTTTATCACCTTTAATTCTCGTGATTTTTTCATAAAAATTTTCCCTCGAGCTTGTGTGATTTTATTGCTCAAATAGTCAGGATTTCTCCTTATTTCGGTTCGATGGCTCTTTTTGAATTTTGTGAATTTTTTTCTTCGTCTATTTTGTGAGTTTTCTTTTGAATTTTTGTAAATTTTTCCCTATTCTGAGGGGTATGATTTTTTTGAATTTTCACGAGTTCTCTTTTTTCAAGTTTTTCGATGATTTTCTCGGAATTTGCAGTTTTTTCATTTTTGAAATTTTGGCGAAGTTTCTACAGTTTTGACAGACTTTTTTAACTTTGAATTTTCACGACTCTATAGTTTTGTCCTAAAATTAAGGTCATTTTTTTGCCTTTATTTTAATGTTTTTTTTATTGAGTTTTATGCTTTAAAAAAATAAGTGATTTTTTTGCTCACATTTTTGTGGAATTGTGATTTTTCTTCTTCCAAAAATCACGATTTCCTTTAAATTTTGATGTTTTTTTTTCGAGAAGGGAGAGAAGCTTCTCCAAGATTTGATGACTTTGTTTTTTTTTCACCTTTTGTGGTGGATTTTTCTGCATCTTGATATCTTTTATTCGTTGATCCATCTCTCTCTTTTCCTCTTCTCAGTTTAGCTAGAAATTTTTCGATAATTTTTCTCAAAAAATTTTCGATTCATTTCCGAATTTAAGTATACCTAATTTTAATTCTCTTTAGTTCTCTGTTCTGAATTCTTAATGATTTTTGCTGAACTGAATTTTCAAGAGTTTTCTATTTTCATAATTTCCGTAATTTTCTTTTGAATTTTATTGATTCGTTTTTCTGATTTTTTTATTCTTAATTTCGGTGAAGCATTTTTTCTTGAATTTTCGTTTTTTAAATAAAATTTTCTCATAATTTAGCCCCAATTTTAGTAATTTTTTCTGCTTAAATTTTTGCGGAATTCCCCTGTTTACAGATTAGTTTCATTTTTGAGTTTTTTTGGACTTTGAGACTTGATGGTTTTATTCAGTTTTTTTTTTTTAGGATTTCTTGATTTTTTTTTCATGTTTTATCCTTTTGAATTCTCATATTGATTTTTTCCCCAATTTTTCGGCGATTTTCCTCGAATTTTTGTTTTTTTTTTGTGTCTAAATTTTTGTGAAGTTTTTGCAATTTTATCGGTAAATCTCGTGAATTTTTTTCCAATTCTTGCAATATTATTTTTGCTTCAACTTTTGCTCTTTTTACCTCGATTTTTTCGGTGCAGTTTTTCTATTCCTAATTGAATTTTTATTCTGGGATCCTTGTGATTTTTTTCAACGTTTTAAATTTTGCCAAAACTCTTATTTTTTGGTTCATTTTGAATTTTGCGATTTTGATTTATTAAAAGAAGATCACGAAGAGGTTTTTCAACATTATTTTTTGACTATTTTTTTCTCTCCAGATCTTGATCTTTGCTCTGCTTCCTGTTTTGGCCATTTTCTTTTTCTCTCAATTTCAATAATTTTGTTGCCTTCTTTCCTTTTTTTTTTTTTTTTTTTGAATCGTATCAATTTTTGACAGTTTTGATGGAGGATTTTTTTTTCTTTTTGGAGCAAGGTACATTTTTTTGTATTCGAATTTTTAAAATAATTTTCACAAATCTCTTTTTTTCCAGATTTGGATTGCAATCTCCCTCTTTCCCCCTCCGCTCTTTCCTACTGATTTTAATAAGTTTTCCGTTCTGAAATAATTCTTCTGATTTATGGATTTTTTTTTACAAATTATTCTATAGGTATTTTATTATTTCTTTACACTCAAATAATTTTTTTTTCATCGAATCCTCGCTCATGTCAACATTTCTGCTATGTTTTACAATATGGTAGGTATTTATGTGTTTGATTTTTTGAAATAATTTTGAATAAAATATTAAATTCCGTTCCTCCCTGTTTCGGTAGACTTTTCCCCCTCTTCTTTCAATTTTGTAATTTTTTCAGTAGTTGAACATATTTTTCAATTATGTTTCCGGAATCCAATATTTTTTTCATGTTTGTTTTTTGCATTTTGATCCACGAGTAGCTTACTTTCGAATTGTCAATAATTATCTGTTTTGAGCTTTTGCTAGTTTTTTTTTTCAAAAATGTTTTTTTTTTGGTCAATTTTTGGGTTACTAAAGTTACTTTTTTTGAGAAAATTTTGAGGTCGATCCCTAAAATTATAAAATTTAATGTGATTTGAAAGAATTTTTTTTGATTAGGTACTTGATAACCTATCATTAGATATAATTAAGAATGAATGAATGAATGTAGGTAGGTACATACCTAATAATATGTATTTTATTACTTACTCCGATTCCTTCAAATTCTTCGAAGCGATCGCGCTATTTTGGGATCTTTTTCTCCTACTCTCTGGTGGTTCGATAATATCAAAATTATCGTCATTGCTTATATTTGCCATTTGGGTATTCAAATCGACACGGTTGAATAATGTTGGCGTCGGTTGAATAGTTAATAATGTTTCATCACATACTGATCTGACATTTTCCATTTTCACACAAGATGGATACACCGTTTCAAGTCTCGTAATCTGTAAAATAAGTATCACGTTGAATTTCATGTTGGAAAAAATTCTCGACTTTTAAAAATTTTTGAAGTAAAAAATCAACATACCGTGGTTACTATTGTGTGAGTGAACTGGACAGTTTTCCTTTTTGGTAACGTGAATGCACTAGGTGTGAATACTTTTGGAGGATTTGGTAGATTAGGCGTCGGTTGGGATGTGGTTGTCGTTGTTGTTTCATTGAAAATACTCGTATCTTCCAGTATTGTCTCATTTACAGAATATTTGTAAACAGTAGAGTTCCTCGTTTCGTCAATTTCTTGCATATCGGGGCGACTTGGCACCGAAGATGTGTTATTATTATCGGTGATTTCGGGAGAAGCGTCCACAGCTTCGGTTTCATTTTCAAACTCGTGTTTCTGTAGAATTACCAAGTTATCATTCGAATCGGACAGAGAATAGTTTACAACTGCGATTGGAGATTCGGTGATGATAGCTGCAGAATGATTCAGTAGAACTGGTGTTGGCGATTCGGTAACTTCAATCAACGATGAGAATGACTTTGTCGGTTGAATAGGTATTGTCGTAGTTGTGGTCTCGTTCTGAGCTGGTGATTTATTGAAGTTAAAGAAATTCAAATTGATAGCCGCGGTGGTGTGAATTAACACGATCACAAAAAATGATTCTTTCGTGAATATCTATTGAAAAGTAAAAATAAAAAAAAAAACAATAAATGGATGAGTTGAAATTTTCTTTGTTGAAACAATTTCATTAAAAACTAAAAGTACCTGAGGTACATTGTAAAAAATGAACATTAAAAAAAATTGAAAATCAGTCCATTAGAACTCGCGTGGTGATTTTTTGAAAAATCAAACAATTCTTATATCTAAATCACAGCTTATGAAGTTAATTGAATTTAAAAAATGTATACGTACCATTTCGATGTATTATATGTACAATTCCGTGCGTTTTCTTCTCACTAGCAAACACCTTGTTTCATACAGAACTCAAATACTACTACTGGAGTATCTAGATATGTAGTAGGTATGGTATACCTCTTTCAAACCATCGATACAATTTGTCATTTTAAGCACTTTCGGTTCAACAATCAACGTTTCAAAAATAAGGAGCTCGTTTGTGTGTATTTTTTGTCAAAGGCTAAATGTAGAGGGAATTAGAATATGGTCATGCGGTGACAGTGGCTCCAGAAGAATTATAGTTAATAAAATACCTTGTCTGGATTCTCATCATCCGACCTGGTTTGGCTATTGTTCTCTATACTCGATTCGAGCTGCACGTCTCGCTTGGAAATAATGTTTGAAAGAGTTTTTTAATATTGACGCTCGTTTTAAAAATGGGTTTGATTTTTTTTTCGTTGAGGAAATTTTTACCCTACCACTGGAAAGTTTTAAACCATCTTTGTGAGAAAAAATGAACGCGTATTCACCCCCAAAAAAATTACTAGAAAAATTCTGCATAATATCACGATTTTTTTGCTGAAAATTTCAAAAATTCTCAAATTTTTCCCCTAAAGTTACACAGTAAATAGCTTTGTTTCTCTGTCAAAAATCGCGAAAAAGTCTAATTCGTTTGGCTAATAATTTCCAAGAAATTGTCAAAGTCGTGCTTTTCGCCAAAAATTGTCACAAATTTAATCTTTTCCAGACGAAAGCTGTTCATTTTTTTTAAAAATGACTTAGGCAAGGATTGTTGTTTTTTTTATGCAGACAATTACCGAAAGTCCTGCCTTTTTCTCAAAACTGTCCAGAGTTCTCCCTTTTTGAAACAAAATTCCGAAACCGTATAAGTTGTATGTATTTGTATTGAAAAAAAAAGCAAACCTCACCCCTCTTGCCTCAAAGGGACTGTATGAGTCAATTGTTTTCTTTCTTTCCTGATGTGACGAACATGAGAAAAAAAATCGAAGGTCTCGTGCTGAAAATCGACCTGATTTGGAATGGAATGAGCCTGTAAGGTAAACCTCTCGCTCGAAAACGAATTGAGATTTGAAATCGAATGCCAAAAATCGATTTCTTTGCGATTTTCAACTTTGTATGATCCATCATGTTCGAAATAGAAATTAAATTTTTGTCGTTAAAAATGGATTTCTCGATTAAAAATTAAGTTTAAGTCAAAATCGAATAATCGAGCCTCAAAAAATCGATTTAGTTTCGATTTTCGATTTTATGTGATCGACCATGTTCGAGATATAAAATTGAATTTCAGTCTCAAAAATAGATTTCTTGATCAGTGATGGTTTATGATTGAGAATCGATTAATCCTAACCTCGAATAATCGATTTATTTGCGATTTTCGATTCTATAAGACAGATCATTTTTTAGATGAGAAATCGATTTTAGCACTAATGACTGTAAGATCAATCCTCTTGCTCGAAAATGAATCGAGATCGAACAGTTTGATTGATCGAATCCCAGAAATCGATTTATATTTTGCGATTTTTCAATTTTGTATGATCGATCACGTTCGAAATGAAAACTTGATTTTAAGCTTCAAAATAGACATCTCGATCAAAAATAGATTTCAAGTGAAAATCGAATAATCGAACATGAAAAAATCGATTTTATGTGATCGATTATGTTCGATGTGAGGAATCAAATTTCAGCCCCAGAACGGATTTCTCGGATCACTAATTTTTCATGTTTTAAAATCGCTTAAATCTAACCTCAAATAATCGATTTATTTGCGATTTTCGATTCTATAGGACCGATCGTTTTTTAGATGAGAAATCGATTTTAGCACTGCACTACTGACCCTAATGTCATTCCTCTTGCTCGATAATGAATCGAGATCGGACAGTTTGATTAATCGAATCCCAGAAATCGAGTTCCTTGCGATTTTCGATTTTTTACGATCAATCATGTTTGAAATTAAAATTTGATTTCATGCTTCGAAACAGACTTCTCTATTAAAAATTGATTTTCAGTGAAAATCGAAAAATCGGACCTCAAAATATCGACTCATTTGCGATTATCAATTTTAATTGATGGACCATCTTCGTAATAAAAAATCAAATTTCAGTCTCAAAAATGGATTTCTCGTCACTGATGGTTTATGATTCAAAATCGATCAATCTAACCTCAAATAATCGACTTATTTGCGATTTTCGATTCTATAGGACTGATCATTTTTTAGATAAAAAATTGATTCTAGCAGCAATGACCCTAAGGTCAATAAATTTACAAGAACTGGCCTTTTTTAAGGGTTTATTTACGGTCGCTCAATCTTACGATCATTTGCAAAAAAAAAAAAGAAAAAAAATGTCAAGCAAAATTGCTGAAAAATTTCACGTTTTTTTCTAATAATTCTGAGGTTTTTTTCCAAGATAATTGTGCAAAATTGAATCTTTTTCGCCTGAAATTGCCCAAAGAACCGGTTCTCTTGAAAATCTTGCATTTTGCTTAAAAAATTCTCAAAAATTTTCGCTTTTTCAAAAATGACATTTTTTGCTTTTTAGCAAAATTACAAATTTTTTGCAGAATATTGTTACCTAAAAGTTACTGTCCAAATCTCGATTTTTCGACCGAAATTTTTTTTAAAAAATTGGTAATATTTTTTGATTTTCTGATTACCTTACAATGCTTTTCTCTCAAATCCCTCCCCTTCCCCTTCAGAAGTTGCTAAAAATCATTTCCTTTTTCCAATAATTTCCCAAAGGTCCTGCTTGTTGCTAAGACTGCTAAAGTCTTGCTATATGTACTGCCAAAAATGTTCACACGTTTTCACCAAAAAGTGTAAAATGGGTATAGGTACAACTTCTTGACATTTTTCTCTTTATTAAAAAATGTTAATTCTTTTCTCTGCGTTTTTTCACTTTTTTGGGTAGTAATGAAGTTACATTTTTTGAAAGAAATATCAATTTACGTTTTTCCATTTGCATAAAGTATTTGACTAATTTTTTTTCAAAGCAATTTGGAATTTTTTACTATTTTTTAAAATATTTTTTCTTCATTATAATTTACTTATTTGACTGTTTGAAAGTTGGAAAATGAAAATTTTGAATGAAAAATTGAAATTGATTTACTCAAAGTAGAATGAGGAAATTTTTAAAGTGTACTCCACCTACCTACTTATACCTACAAGCTGACTATTTTACTCATTTTTTTTTGTTTTTTTCATTCATTGACTACCTTATTTGAAGTTTGGAAAATGGAAATTTCTAATTTTAAAAACAAATTTGAAAAATACAGGAAATTTAAAAAAATGCACCCCATCTACCTGCGATCTAGCAAAACGGACTCCGATTGGAAATAATTTGATAACCTTAAAACAATTAAATATCATTGGCTGCCTGAGTGAAAATGAAAATCGACGTGAATACCTAGCGCGAGTAAACAATTATCAAAAATGTCGCGGTGATTTCGTTAACATCGAGTGAGTAATTTTTAACCTCACGATGAGCTGAATAATACATCGTCGAATGCTAATCTTCGCCCATAAAGATGTAATTGGTTATTCCGATGGGCGACATATCCTCATTATGAACATATCGATAGTGAAGATATATCTAAGTACGTAATGAACACTTCTTACACGGTCTGCAATCGCTGATAACAGATGTGCTGCGAACCTCAGTAAAACTCATTTGATAACCTATATGAAAAAATTAAATCGAATTTTTTCAGGTATCGTATGCAACATATCACTGATGACTAATAATTTACTCGTTAACGGTTATAATTGTTTGTACTACACGACCAATCAAATACGTTCGGTTCATTGTAAACATAGTGAGTTTGATGATGTGCCTCAAGACTTAGATATTAGAATTGAGGTAATGGAACTTTTCTAGCGTATACATATTTACGGTTATTTTACGAATAAAATAAATTAGAATAATCTTAGAACCAAAAACTAGATTAATCTTTTACTTAAACATATCAACTAACACTTTGATGGGTACCTATATTTCTTTCTAAACACCATGTCCACATTCAACGTTAAAAAAGTCGTAGGTAGTTAAAGTTTTTTTTTTTTTTTTTTTTTTTTTTTCAGGAAATAATTTTCGAGAACAACACATTCGTACAAATGAGCGAGAAATCATTCATAAAATACAGTAATTTAACCATGATCAAGATAAGAAATACGAAATACTTGAACAAAGTGAATCCTATACACAAGAACGTCTTCAGAGAGCTACACAAACTGATTTTTCTATCAATCGAGAATACTTTCACGGAATTCGACGCTTCTTTCACGTTACCTCGAAGTTTGAAGAAATTATCCTTAAGTGAAAATATTTTTTTAGAAAGTGTCGACTTAAGAAGCGCTACTTCGTTGAGCGATTTTTACGCTTTCGACTGTTCTCTGCGTTCGTTTCCTCAGTTTAATATACTAGCTCCTTTGACCACCGTAGACGTAAGATGGAACCCTATGGATAACTGGACAGCCGAAAGTCTAGCGCCATTTTGCTTATTACGAAACTTAAGCGTTGAATGGGGCGATAAAGCTGCCAGATTAACAGAACCTAAGCGTTATTGTCAATGCTTAAGGTTAGAGAACTGGATCAAAACGTATAAAATAACCGTCCAATATTCCTTAAATTGTACTCCTCCAGCTAACAGTGAGTAAAACGTAATTACTTAGTTTTTTTCTGTATAAATTTTGAAGTAGCAAAGATAAAAATAGTCCTTCGAAAGAAGACCAGTACGTCACAATGTTGCTAAATTTTTTCCAGCCCAAGATACTAGTGATAATTGCAGTACGATATACTCGAAAGAAACGCTGCAACAACGAAAAGAATGTTTAGAACGATATGCGGAATCGGAGGACCATCCTTGGGCATTCGTATTACTCGCTACGTTTTTCACCATACCTGTCTCGGCCGTAGGATTTTATCAATTGCGAATGCAGAAAACCAACGTTCGAAAAAAAAGAGCTGCCGAACATTCGTCTGAAAAGAAAAAAGTAACAAAGAAGGATAATAAATCCAGTAAGTAGGATAATTTTTCCAAAAATAAGCCCTAACGTATTAATATACTAGGTACCTTGTTATTAATTCAACCGCGAATTAACAAATTCCCTTTTTTAATTATTTTTTACAGTTACCTATTACTTTTCATTCGCTTTCAGCTACAAGAGGACCTGAAAAATCTGAGCGTGGTGGAGAAGCAGAGCCAAAGTCGAGAAAAGAAGAACAAGAAGAAAAAGAGAAACACGATAAGGAAAAACATGGCGACAAGAAACATCACCATCATGAGGAAGAAGAAGAGGAAGAACTAGAAGAAGAGCACGATGAAGATGAATAAAAAAGGACACTTTTGGGAGATAAAATCTGAAGAAGTTCGCTTTGTATCTTCGGTAACTTCGCGAGATAAGTTCGCGTTTCCGAATAATAATAATAACCAGTCATCTTATCATTATTTTTTAAAGGTGTAAAAGGAGAAGAATTCTTTTTGAATGAGAATATTACCAACGTAGCTGGTCGTTAATTTACCATTTTAGCTTGTTGTAGGGTTTATAGAGTTACTCAGCATGGTGTAATTTTTTTTAAAAAAACGAATTGTTAATTTTATTTCCATTTTTTGATTCGCTCTGTTGATAATGTCGTTCTATGTCGTGGTATTATTGGTGAAGTTGATTTTTCGACGAATTTAGAAATCGATATAATAGGTATAGGTATTTCTATACCTACTTCGTAACTACCTACTCGTATTTGTGTGTAAATAAAAATAATGCTTACGAGCGAAACAATTTTATCTTGGGCACCCCTGCGGATATTTTATTTAATTTTTTTAATTTTTTTCAACGATTTATGAGGTATTAATGCATGAAGTGCACTGAAAATTTTATTATAGAAAAAAAATATGGTCAATTTTCCGATCGTCGACTTGGGTAACAATTTGATACGCTGAAGCTTTTTGGGTTAGGATCGAAACGGATTTCTTGATCACTGATTTTTCATGATTTAAAATCGATTGATCTTGTAACCTCAAATTATCGATTTATTTGCGATTCTCGATTTTGTATAATCGATCATGTTCGAAATAAAAACTAGATGTTGAGCTTCAAAATGGCTTCTCGATTAAAAATTGATTTCTAGTGAAAATCGATTCATTTGCGATTATCGATTGTATGTGATCGACCATTTTCAAATTGAAAAATCGAGTTTCAGTCTTAAAAATGGATTTTTTTGATCACTGGTTGTTCATGATTGAAAATCGATTAATCTAACCTCAAATAATCGATTTATTTGCGATTTTCGATTCTATACGACTGATCAATTTTTAGATGAAAAATCAATTTTAGCTCCAATGACCCTAAGGTCAATCCTCTCGCTCGATGATGAATCGAGATCGAACAATTTGATTGATCGAATCCCAGAAATCGAATTCTTTGCGATTTTCGATTTTGTATGATCGATCATGTTCGAAATAAAAACTAGATGTTGAGCTTCAAAATGGCTTCTCGATTAAAAATTGATTTCTAGTGAAAATCGAACCTCAAAAAATCGATTCATTTGCGATTATCGATTCTATGTGATCGACCATTTTCAAATTTAAAAATCGAGTTTCAGTCTTAAAAATGGATTTTTTTGATCACTGATTGTTCATGATTGAAAATCGATTAATCTAACCTCAAATAATCGATTTATTTGCGATTTTCGATTTTGTATGATCGATCATGTTCGAAATAAAAACTAGATGTTGAGCTTCAAAATGGCTTCTCGATTAAAAATTGATTTCTAGTGAAAATCGAACCTAAAAAAATCGATTCATTTGCGATTATCGATTTACGATCGACCATCTTCGAATTGAAAAATCGAGTTTCAGTCTCAAAAATGGATTTCTTGATCACTGATTGTTCATGATTGAAAATCGATTAATTTAACCTCAAATAATCGATTTATTTGCGATTTTCAATTCTATAGGACTGATCAATTTTTAGATGAAAAATCGATTTTAGCTTCAATGACCCCAAGGTCAATCCTATTGCTCGAAAATGAATCGAGATCGAACAAATTGATTAATCGAATTCCTGAAATCGTGTTGTTTGCGATTTTCGATTTTTTATGATCGATCGTTTGAAATGAAAAACTTGCTTTTTCAAGCTTCAAAATTGACTTCTCGATTGAAAATTGATTTAAAGTGAGAACTGTTGTAAAAATCGATTTATTTGCGATTTTTGATTTCATATTATCGATTATGTTCGATGTGAAGAAACAAATTTCAAATGGTAGCGATATTAAAAATGGGTAGTAGTGAAAAATTAGTGAATTTACCTGGTGAAAAAATTCAAATAAAATAAAGAAAAAATAAAGAAAATTCATTATTGTGTTCATTAGTATTTTTTTTTCAATAATTTTGATCAAATAATTTAAATTTTCTTCCAATTTTGATTTTCTTGAAAATGTTTGTTTAAAAAATCATAAAAATGAAAAAACTGAAATACCTACCTGCGTGCCTACAAATTGAAAAAATATTCCTCGCAGTTTCAAGTCATTTGTTGGGGGTGGGGGGAGGATTTCATGCGGTAAAAATGTGAAAAATAGGTCACGAAAAAGTCACGATTTTTCCTTGAACATTTTTTAAAAAGCCCATAGAATTTGTTCTTCATAAATATTTGATGGAGAAAGCATCTAAAGCATATGCCCATAGAATGCAGATAGAAAATCAAAAATTTGTTTAAAAAATCAGAAAAATGAAAAAACTGAAATATCTGCCTACTCGCCTACAAACTGAAAATTTTCCTCGCAGTTTCAAGTAATCGATCTGGGTGGGGTGGAGAGGAGGGGGAGGGTTAATATATTTTAGAAAATGGAAAAAAACACTCTCTTTTTGACAAAATTTTTAAATGGTCTCAATTCTTGCTAAAAATTGTCTCTTTTTGCAAAAAATTCCTAAAAGTCTCACTTTTTACTCGAAAAATTGAACAAAAAAATATCTTTTTGTCAACAAAGATTACGAAGAAGTACCCTTTTTTTTGCCAATAGGGCGGAATATATCGAGTAAAATTGACTTGATTCTGAGATCGAGTTCGAAGACGACTCCGCCTTTGATCTTTTTCAGCTTAAACGAAAGGAAAATAACGAGAGGGTTGATAAATATCACGAATTGTATCGCATTGCACTGTTATGTTAATGGAAATGGATAATAATTATCTTTCACGTACCACTTGTTCATTAGTCCTTCGATGTTCAAGTGTTGTGTTGGGTCATTTTGTTCGGTAAATATTGGTGTAGGTAGGTATCCGTTTTACATACATATGTATAAGTCCCATGGTTATTGATTTCGACCGTTCGACGATGCATACATGGTCTGTCGCAATATTCGTTGACTATCGGTTCTTGCTTTTCACCAGTTGAATCATTTTACATCGTCACACATTGTATATTATTCTACAGCTTTATTATTATGCGATAGAAAATCAATTTAGAAACTGGAAAGCTCTCTCTGGAGCATTGAGACCGCATCGGTATCAAAAATTCCGAGCTCAATAATGACAACGACGTAGTCTGGCGCGGACTGGGTTGATAGGGGACCCCTGGCGGATGCACCGAATGGCGAATGGTGCTCTTGAAATTTCATCCCCCCTCAGAATATTTCCCCTCCAGTTCGAATACTTGAATGTGAGATGTCGTCGATGGCGTTTTTTGGCGAGGAGGTTCGAGCTGGATGGGTTATACAGTATGACACAAAAGTAGTGCTCGGTGGCTTTCATTTTCTAAGTGGAGAGAGCTAGCGAGATAAATGAAGCGGCGTTGAGTAGGAAAGTAACCTTGAAAATTCTAGACTCATGCACAGCATGTTCACAAAATGGAAAACCGGTTTGGTCAAAAAATTCAAACTGGTTTTTATTGGCGCAATGTATTCTAAACACTAAGGTGACAAAAACCTGATATGAATTTTTTGAAACCGGTTTATTAATTTGGCAAAAAATATCCAAAAATTGTAGATGGAGAAAGAAGCTTGAAACAAAAGTTGTAGGGCGTGAAAAATCACACAACTCTGTTCAATCACATTTTGAAACCGGTTCATTGGTTCGCATTTAGCAACCGTGTTTTTAACAAACATCTAAAAATTGGAGATAGAGAAAAAAACTTGGAACAAAAGTTGTAGAGCGTGAAAAATTAAACCATTTTTGCTGATTGGATTTTGAAACCAGTTCATTAATTCGCAGCAAGCCATCGAAAGTTACCTGGTTGCAAATTAATTAGCAATTTTCAAAATCTGATCAGCAAAAATGGTTTAAATTTTTCACGCTCTACAACTTTTGTTTCAAGCTTTTTTCTCCATCTCCAATTCTTAGGTAATTTTTGATAACTGGTTGCAAATTGAATATTTCCAATTTTTAGGTATTGTTTGATAACTGGTTGCAAATCAGTGAACCGGTTTCAAATTCCGATCAGCGAATATGGTTCAATTTTTCACACTACGCAACTATTTGTTTCAAGCATTTTTCTCTATCGTCAGTTTTCAGGTGATTGTCAAGAACTGGTTGCTAAATGCAAATTAATGAACCGGTTTCAAAATCCGATCGACGAATATGGTTCAATTTTTCACGCGCCACAACTTTTATTGTTTCAAGCTTTTTTCTCTATCTCCAATTTTTAGGTATTTTTTGATAACTGGTTGAGTGGTTGCAAATCAATGAACCGGTTTCAAAATGTGATTAGACAGAATTGTGTAATTTTTCACGCTCTACAACTTTTGTTTTAAGCTTTTTTCTCTATCTCCAATTTTTAGGTATTTCTTGATAACTGGTTAAGTGGTTGCAAACCAATGAACCGGTTTCAAAAAAATTCGATCAGTGAATATGGTTTAATTTTTTACGCTCTACAACTTATGTTTCAAGCTTTTTTCTCTATCTCCAACTTTTAGGTGATCGTCAAAAACTCGTTGCTAAATGCAAACCAATGAACCGGTTTCAAAATGTGATTAGACAGAATTGTGTAATTTTTCACGCTCTACAACTGTTGTTTTAAGTTTTTTTCTCTATCTACAATTCTTGGGTATTTTTTGTTAACTGGTTGCAAATTAATGAACCGGTTTCAAATAATTCATATCACGTTTTTGTCGCCTTAGTGTGTAGATACATTGCGCCCATAAAAACCAGTTTGAATTTCTTGACCAAACCGGGTTTCCAATTTATGGACACCCTGTGCATGGGCCTGAAATTTTCAAGGACGTTTTTGAAAGCCCTTATTTTTCCCTACTCAACGCCGCTTCATTCATTTCGCTAGCTCGCAGTATAGGGGCTTTGACACCCCCGCCCCCCCACGGCCTTTCACTTGTACTTTTATTTTTATTTTTTTTTTCGAATGAATCCTGCTACAGATAAAATTTAAAAAAATAGGGAGTTAATTTATTTTTAAAAGTTAATCAAACTTATTTTCATCAACAGGTAATTTCGCTCTTGAAGATTCCGAAAATCCAGCTTTTGAGATGAGAAATGTTCCGAAAAAGCAAAGAAATTCAATTCAACGTAACATTTCGGGTAAGAATATATTTTGTATTTATTTTAAAGTCATATGATTTCCTGCATGTACACAATACTTGTTACTTACCTCTGCATAAGCATCGTAAAGCTGTTTTTAATCCATCTTTGAAGATGCGGATGTTTCAACGAGAAGTACATCTGCTCACGCGCAGCACATGGCGTAACTCGATAAATTCCAGTTGTAAAAAAAAATTACGCAATTAGGTAATTCAAAATTGTTAATTTTATCCTAATTTTCTGCAATTTTTCGTCCTAATGGTTCGAGAAAGTACTGCAGAAACAACTTTTTCAATTGAGTAATGTTAATTTTTTTTGTTTTGTCAATATTCGTTCTTCGATCGAAATTCAATGTCCGAATTTTTCCCAGTATTTTTCAACAATGATGTGCAAGTAGTCACTACACAGGGTACAGGGTGCGTAGAAATATCGAATACCTCCCATGGCTCCCATCTCTACTCCAAAAAAAGTTTCATGTCCAATATTTCGGTTGGTCACTGTGAATAACAATAATGATAGCACATGATTGGTCATTGGATTGAGGTGATAAACATTCCTCCTATCATTTCCATCGATTTTTCTTTAGGGTACTCGATATTTCTGCGCACCCTGTAGTTTCGTTCGCATGTACTGTATGTACTTACTACCTTCGTTGAATTATTTTCCAAGTCGTATCCTATTTTTTTCTGGAGTTTTCTGTTCTCCAACCCATCGTTGTTTACTGCGTAGATATTTGAAAAATTCTCTTATCTAATCTCAAAATTCATATGTATTATTATTCTCGATTTTAGAGTGTTTTCTATTCATGCCGTCTTGGTATATTACATAGGTATTGTTGTACGGTGTGTATTTAGGAACATTTCTTATCGCTATTCTCAGAATTCATGATAAGATATTCGAGAATCGAGACATGGAGTAACAGAAAGGCAGCCAATGAAGAGAGACCTTTACTCTTTTGAAGGATAAATCGTTCGCTACAATATTCTTGATTCGACATTCGACTCGTCGGTTTATTTTATAGTTAGTGTAGTTTCGTAATCGGTTCGGTTCGGTGTGGAAAAGACCATCGTGGTCTTATCGTATGCGGTTGTCAGCAAGTTTTCTTTCACTGTAAGTTGTGCTCTTCGAGAACAATTTTTGTTTTATTCATAATTATATCATTGTATTAATTTCAAAGTCGTAGTTGATCATTAATCAGCTCTAAATTTTTGATCGTGTTCGTGTTCGTGTGTTAGTGCGTCTCGAGAGTCGGAGCTTTGCTTTCGGAAATTCAGTCCTTTAATTTTTTTTTTGTCTAATGTCGAGTATCTATTTGCAAATAGTGGCCGTGTAATAACGTTGTGTTCGGTTTTTTCACCTGTGTTCCTTCCAAGATGCTGTGCAGCTGCAAGTTTTCGTCGAGTTGCTGTATTTCGAAGGTGTCCTCAAGAGTCATGGTATGAATAATTTTAATTTTTAAAACGTATTTATTCGGTGATTGGGTGCTTTGAGATTATTGCGCATGCGCAATTTGGTATTTGACATGTGCATAATATGCTGGGAATGGGAAAGGAATTTCAACAACTTGTTGAAACTTCCGTTTTACGAATGTCGAATAACTTTTTTTTTCATTCCATTTTGATGATATACATTATGTTTATGTTTATGCATATATTACAAATGTGTTTTTCGTCATTTTTAATATCTCCAACTTGCACAATAGGGGGCTGGAGCCTCAAAGGGGTGTATTTCTTAACTTGGTCGGTACCAAAAAAATGAAACGTGGTCGAGAAGGGTACTGCTACCGGATACCGAATATGTGTTTTTTTTTCTGTTGGTTGGGCATTAGCACAAACGGATTTTATTGCTTTTTGAATGCAGTTTTTATGCATTTTTGACCGAATTTGACGGTTAAATCGTTCTGTAGTCGTAAGTACGAGGGCGTACCGAAAGATTTTTGTGAAATTAGTTCGACAAGATTATTTCCAACCGAACTGAAAAAAACGGCTGAAAAATACCCGCTCAAGGACGAATGATGGCGCTTGAGAAGTCGTTGGGGGGGGGGCTTACCCACACTCCAAAATTTAGTTTGACATTTTTTCCCTCAAAGTACCCGTCCGACCTACCAAAATGTAATAAAATTTCGCGTACAATCCGAATATACCATCAATTTTGAATTCCAACACTTCTGTGCCCCCTTCCCCCGCCCTGAAATGTAGTTTCACAACTTTTTTTTATGAATATTCCCGTGTGACCAATCAAAATGCATTAGAATTTTGCGTAGAATCCCAATATCCCATTAATTTTGAACTTAAACCCTTCTGTGCCTCTGTGCCTCTTCTACCACTCCATTCAGAGTGTCTACTGGCAAGAAAATAGCAAGAAAGCAAGAAAACGGCGAGAAATTGACATGGGTGGCAAGAAAGCGAGAAAATGGTATAGAAATTTCTTTCGAAAAGCAAGAAAATTTCCAAAGAATTCACAATAGGGATTGTATGAATTCTTTTATTTTTGGGAGTTTTCAATGATTTTCCTGGAATTTTCATTTTTTTCCCTTCAAATTTTGGCGAAGTTTCTTCAGTTTTGATATCACTATCTACACTTGAGTCATTTCAAACCACTGTAAACTGTGGTACTTCAGCATAAATAGTGGATTTAGAATTTCGGATTAAAATTAGACTTTTCAACTTCGAATTTTCGCGTTTTTAGTTTTACTCTAAATTACGGTAATTTTTTCCCTTAATTTTGACTGATTTTTTTTAAAAAGTATTTTAATAGTTTTTTCTCTGGTCTCGTGCTTTGAAAAAACTAGAGATTTTTTAGTTTACATTTTTGTGGAGTTGTGATTTTCCTTCTGCCAGAAGTTACGATTTGCTTCAAATGTTGATCATTTTTCATGGTTGGAGGGGGGGGGGGGGATGAGTTTGTTTTTTTTTTCATTTTCATCTTTTGCGGTGGATTTTTTTTCTCAGAATCTTGATATCTTTCATTCGTTAATCCTTTCTTCTTTCTCTTTCCCACCCTTTGAACAATTTTTTTTCAAGTTTAAATTGTTTTTTTCTTTTGAATCGTCTTGTGAGTTTTGCTTGAAATTTTTCGATGATTTTTCTCAACATTTTTTTGATTTTTTTTCTGAATTCGTATGTATTTTTAATTCTCGTGGGGACTCTGTTCTGAATTTTCAGTGATTTTTCCTGAACTGAACTTTCGAGACTTGGAGAGTTTTCCATTTTCATCCCTTCCATAATTTTATTTTGAATTTTATCGATTCGTTTTTCTGAATAAATTTTTGTTCTTAATTGGAGCGAAACCTTTTTTCTTGAATTTTCGTGATTTTTATGAAATTTTCTCCGAATTTTGCGCCAAATATATGTAGTAGGTAATTGTTTTCAGATTAAAGGAGGAATTGCGATAAGCCCATTTTTTGGCCCCACCTAGTTTTCGACACAATCACTACAAAAATGTTGTAATAAATGTCCAAAATACGACTCTGTGGTTAGTTATCACAATTTTTTTAGACTCCAGGGGTTCCCAAAGTTGCGAATAAATAACGATTATGTAGGAACCACTGAGTATAAATTTCAAAAACTTTTTTGCGTAAAATATTTGTTTGAAGCCGATTAACGTTATGTGAGATTTTCCTATTTTCGACCCTCGAAGGGAGTTTTGGTTTTTGGAAAATTTTGGAACCACCATTTTGAATCTACCCCTTTGAGCCACTCTATGCTACCTCATTTTGAGCTCGATAAAATTTTGCGCTGGTACTCAAAAATCCAATTTTCCACGTTTTCGTAATTTCAACATTTTGGGAACCCCTGGACAACTAGAAACCTGCGATTAGCGCCAAACGTAGCGTTTTGAGGTACATATATTATATTCAATAATCTAGGTGAAAAAGTTGAATTAAGCTCCCTGTATATTCGTAATTTTTTTTTGGAGCCTGCCACTTTGAGCACTCCTAAAAAAAAACCGTTTATGCATATTTTTTCAAATAAATAGAAGAATTTACGTTAGAAACACCTTAGCAAGAGCTCGATAATTTTTCATTCGATTTAACCTGTAACTTTCAAAATTGAGCTATTTAAGGTCAAATTCTGAGATTTTTACTTTCGATGAGTTAAATCTTCGAATTAATGAAACATACAAGACGGTCGTTTTTTCGTTTTTTGGACCCATTTCAGTATTCTTACCTTCGTTTTGATAAAATAAGCATTCATTAATGAAGGGTTTTCGAAAAATTGCATGAAGTGTCGATTTTTCATTTCTAAAAATCTGGTTTTGCTCTCCTCTCCCTCCATCACAAATAAAAATATATAAACTCTCCATTGAGTCATTCCACGTCAGTTCTACCAAGAATTGGTGAGGGGGGGGGTCGGCGATTTTTTAAAACATTTTCTTGTGGAAAGATCTTCCGAAGGGATGACCAATGGCGCAAATCGCAGCCCTCTAGCCCTTTTTTAAAGGCTGTCAAAGTTTTCAGCGAACTTGATTTCATCCATTTCAGCAGTGGATTACTCGATAACCGTGATACCTACCAAAATGGAACTTTTTCCAATAGTTAGGGGTTCTGAAAGGCTTTTTGGAGATATCATAAAAATCAGTGTTGCCACTTTTTTTCGTACGAAAAATTAGCCCGAAAAGTTTCAAAACGTAGTTTTCATATCGTTTCGATTCTCAAAAATACTGAAAAAAATATATTATGGACAACTTTTCATGCTGAACAACATATTAATAAATTGGGATGGTAACATGTTGACAAGTTGATTTTTAAAAATTTAAAGTTTGCGAAAAAATGCGATTTTTTGATTTAAAACATGAAAAAAAGTTTTGATAGGTGAAGTTGACCCATTTGATCCCTTTTTTACATATCCGTTGAAAAAGTTGAAAAAACCCATCCCTCGATGAAATGAACTCATCGCAAATAATCAAAATTCGAAAATTTCAATTTTAAATTCCAAACATCAAAAAAAAATTTAAAGTTAATTCTGTCGTCTTATTTTGACCTCTTTGTGACGTGATTCGTGAAAAAGTTGATAAAAATCACACTCATGGCAAAACATTGAAATTCGTTCATTTTTTGGAATCTTTTCGAATTTTGATTTTTTTGTGATGAGTTCATTTCATCGAGTGAAAGGGTTTTTTTCAACTTTTTCAACGGATACGTAAAAATAGGGGTCAATTGGTCAACTTCACCAGTCAAAACTTTTTTTCACGTTTTAAATCAAAAAATCGCATTTTTTCGCAAACTTTCAATTTTTTTAACTCGACTTTACGACGTAAAATGCCATCTCAATTTTTTAATATGTTGTTCAGGATGAAAAGTTGTCCATAATATATTTTTTTCAGAATTTTTGAGAATCGGAACGATATGAAAACTACGTTTTGAAACTTTTCGAGGCGATTTTTCGTACGAAAAAAGTGGCAACATTGATTTTTATGATATCACCGAAAAGCCTTTCAGAACCCCAAACTATTGGAGAAGGTTTCATTTTGGTAGGTATCACGGTTATCGAGTAATCCACTGCTAAAATGGATGATATGCATTTCAAGTTCACTGAAAACTTTGACACCCCCTAGCAGCCTTTAAAAATGGGCCAGAGGGCTGCGATTTGCGCCATTTGTCATCCCTTCAAAAGGCCTTTCCGCAGGAAAATTTTTCAGAAAAATCGCCGACCCCCCCCACCTTACCACTTCTTGGTCAAATTGACGTGGAATGACCCTCGTGTGATTTCACCCTGTAAACGTCACTGATGTTCAGCATAATTTAGGTAATTTTGATTTTTTGTCGGCTATATGACATGATACATCCTCCTCCCTCCCCAAGTAACATTACTTCGATCATTAATTTTCGAGGAAAGATTTTTTGTGGTGGGAAGGGGTAGCAAAGGGGGTAGAAAATTTCATATTTGAAGGCAAGAAAACAGCACGAAATTTGTTTTTTTTGAGTTCAGTATTCATTTTGATAATGATGAATGAAACCTAGTTGGGTTTCAAATTGAGGTATGTTTTAATATTATTACCTATTCGAAGAACAATTCAATTTTGACGAATTTTCGGTGACTGAATGGGAAGGGGAGGAGAGACTGAATAATTTTGAAAGAATATAAGTAGGTATACCTACTCGTGTTTTTACCTGGTGTTGTGAGGATTTTTTCCAATCTTTTGAACATGTATTCAGACTTCAGAGAACAGGTTATTGAAAAAATAAAGATGGAGTGAACTGAATAATTTTGGAGAGTGTTTTTTCGTGAGAGATTCGTCACGTGTTGTGCTGACGAATTTTTCGGCGATCATGATGAAAAATGCATTCGGTAGAATAAGGAATACGACTACGACTAGAATCAGGTAGTTCTTACAATTAGTTCGAAAACAAAACCGTTGGAATAAAAATTACGACATTTAATGTGGAAGGCAGGAGCAGCAAACTATGACGAAAATGTCATCGCCTGAGAATTCTTGGAAATGAATACTATAGCCTTCTCTTTCTAATTAGCTGTCTATCTCTCTCACACATACGTGTTGAATGAGAAAGAGAACCCTTCTGCCTTCTGCCTCGGGCAGCTCATCCAACTTTTAACCATCAAACTGACGCCGATAACGTTCTTACTTACGATAAGCGACTGGTTTTTCTTACTTGTGAATTGTGGTGGGGGGAAAGATTATCGCTTCGCATACCAACGCAGTCTAGTTTGGTTCGTTGTAAATGAAGGGGACGACGACGAAGTGCGAAGTCACGTAGATATTTTCTAACAATAGTCAATTGTGCGTTGGAGTCTAGTGTCGTTTGGATTTTGGTGCGAAGTTTAGAGTTTTTTTTGTTGCAAATTTTTGCTATTTTTTATTGTAAAGTATATTGAATTCCCGTTATTTATCGTATTTTTGCAGAATCGCCGAAGAATTAGTGAAAATAGGCGAAATTGAAAGTAGTGATAGTGTGCACCACTGACCACCACGTGGCCTGGTGTGTTGAGAAGATCTATATGGACAGCTGCTGGTAATGAATTCAGAAATTCAAGGTAGGATGCATCATGCATGTTATGAATTTATCTAATTTTATCGTGCATTATTATTATTTTGAAATATGTGTGTATAATGAACCGATTTTTCGAAAAGTGGTGTAGGTAATTTGAATTTTAGAAAATCGTATTAGAACGAGTGATGTGCTATCCAACTACGTACTTAGATAGTCCATTTGCGATAAATGCTGTATACAAACAAGTGTTATCCATATTCTGTGGATGAATAAACCGTATTGTAAAATTGTTATCTTCAACGCCCTTTAGATAATATGATGCAATGCAATGTGTGGATATGTAGTATGTACTATCCAAACTAGTCTCATAGTGATGCAGCCAGAAAAGTATGGTACTCGTAATATTATTAGTGATGAGTGTTCTATTCTATCGAAGAATTTTTTAAAAATAACTCCACCGAGCTAAAGGAAAATGTGGTATTTGAATTCTACGAGGTGTGACAAAATGCATAAATTGAACATGAGACCGATTTCATTGCCGCGCTTTTGGTAACCCCTGGCAACTTGTAAATTTTTTATCACGTAGTGCGGCATCGGCATCCTTCCTCTCTCCCCCTCTCCACTGCTACGTTTGCCCTCGCTGTGTGGCAGTTCTGGTTCGCCTGATGTGTCGCATTTACATTTAGTTTAGTTTGGTTGACATGTGTTGGTAGTGCTCGTTAATATACAGTTAGTGCCGAAAATATTCGGTTTGAATTTAGCGTCATTGTTTTTCGTTGCCTGCTCGCGTAATTATAACGATCGGTCAAAAGTAATTAGTGATTCTGAAAGCTCAAATCTTCCTCTTTCAGAATCACTATTCACTTTTGCCCGTTTGTGCTTTTAACTGGGAGAAAAATGAATATTCGTAAAACAAGTCAAAAATAGGCGTTCCAAAAATATTCGGTTTCAATAAAAAAACAAAACAAATAATGATACGCTCCGGGAAAAAGTACAATACGTCGGTAAAGGTCAAGTCGGAGATATTCACACTACAAATACGGCACACATTACGCACATTTCAAGACAAACCGTGCTCAGAAATGTTGAAAATTACCGAATTTATTCAACTTTGATGTTGAAGTGTTGAAATAGTTCATTTCGACATGAAATGACACGTTTCCCGGGGTAATTTTTCGCGTAGAATTCGATGCTGCAGTCTAAGTTTTTGTAAAACCAACTTGAGTACGTTTATTCTCGAAAAATTGTATAAAAGCTCACCGAAATGAACATGATAAAATTTTCAGTCTTTTAGTTTTTCGCATATGCCGGACGAACTGTACGTACCAGCAAAAATCTGTTACGGTGATCTGAAAGAGAATTGAATTTTCTACAATTTCGTTCATGAAATTTTTTGCTAGGATGCTTTGTTTCAAAACTGTAGATCTTTGAAGTTGGAGTAACGAAAAGTTGGTCTCATACAAAGATCAACTTTAAGATCAATTTTTCGTTACTCCAACTTCAAAGATCTACAGTTATGAAAGGAAGCGTCCTAGCAAAAAATTTCATGAACGAAATTGTAGAAAATTCAATTCTCTTTCAGATCACCGTAACAGCTTTTTGCTGGTACGCACAGTTCGTCCGGCATATGCGAAAAACTAAAAGACTGAAAATTTTCTCATGTCAATTTCGGTGAGCTTTTAAAGTTGCTCCAACTTCAAAGATCTACAGTTTTGAAACAAAGCATCCTAGCAAAAAATTTCATGAACGAAATTGTAGAAAATTTAATTCTCTTTCAGATCACTGTAACAGATTTTTGGTAGGACGTGCAGTTCGTCCTGTATATGCGAAAAACTAAAAGACTGAAAATTTTCTCATGTTTATTTCGGTGAGATTTTAGACAATTTTTCAAAAATAAGCGTACTCAAGTTGGTTTTACAAAAATTTGGACTGCAGCATCGAATTCTACGCGAAAAATTACCCCGGGAAACGTGTCATTTCATGTCGAAATGAACTATTTCAACACTTCAACATCAAAGTTGAATAAATTCGGTAATTTTCAACATTTCTGAGCACGGTTTGTCTTGAAATGTGCGTAATGTGTGCCGTATTTGTAGTGTGAATATCTCCGACTTGACCTTTACCGACGTATTGTACTTTTTCCCGGAGCGTATCATTATTTGTTTTGTTTTTTTATTGAAACCGAATATTTTTGGAACGCCTATTTTTGACTTGTTTTACGAATATTCATTTTTCTCCCGGTTAAAAGCACAAACGGGCAAAAGTGAATAGTGATTCTGAAAGAGGAAGATTTGAGCTTTCAGAATCACTAATTACTTTTGACCGATCGTTATAATTACGCGAGCAGGCAACGAAAAACAATGACGCTAAATTCAAACCGAATATTTTCGGCACTAACTGTACGTAGAAAAGAAATGTTGGAATATTAAATTCCATTTTTTCCCCATGAGGTAACGAATCGAACGCAAAATTTCCCATTTTTTCCCAAGCAGAACCTCGAATAATTTTTTTTTTTTTTTCAAAATTGGTAAAGTTGTTTTTGTCTTGTATTAACGAATTATTATAACACATACAGGGTGCCCAGAAATATCGTGAACCCTAAAGGAAGTTTTTTATTAAAAATATAGGTTGGCAACATGTTGGTGCAATGTTATGCACTTATCACCTTAGTCTAACAATCAACCATGTGCTATCATTATTATCATTCAGTGTGATCAAAGCAGAAAATTTTTTAGGGGGTTCACGATATTTCTGGGCACCCTGTAGGTACCCTAAGACGGTGAAACGGTGATACCTGCTGAAGAGACTTTCACGTAATGCAAATTGCTGCCAGGCGAAGATAATATCAATGATTCCAGTAAATTTGGCGCATCGTAGGAAGAAGTGAGCAGGGATTGTACTCGGTTACTTTTTCAGCAACTAGGATATGTACTAAAGTTACTAACTTGGTTACTTTCTGAAAGTTTTGGTTACTAAAACTTATTTTTCCTGGTTACTTTCTAAAAATTTTGGTTTCTAAAACTTGCCTTTCCTAGTTTTTTCACAAATTTCCTTTTTTTTTTTTTTTTTTTTTTTTTTTTTAATCAAAATATACATATAACCAAAATTCTTGAAGAAGAAAAATGCCCTAACTGCCTTTTCAGCGTTTTGAATTTCATTTTTCCAGATTCGATGGGTTTCTTTTGAAATTTTTTCAGGTTTTTCCTAATTTTAACAAGTATTTCTCATAATTTTTGAATTTCTCTGTATTTTTTAGTGGACTTTTTTCCTGTTCTAGTCGATTTTTACATCTCTTAATTGTAGTGATTTCTTTGCAAAATAATTTTTTCATGATTTTGTTTTGAATTTTGATGTTTTTCTTTCGCCTGAATTTTTGTTGAATTTTATCACATCGAGTTCTCGTGGTTTGTTCATGAAAAATTTTCCCTCGAGCTTGTTTGTTTTTTTTTTGTTGTTTTGAATTTTCGTGCAGTCTTTTTTTTTCATCTTTTCTGTGATTTTTTCGCAATTTCCATTTTTTTTTCCTCTTCAAATTTAGGCAAAGTATCTCCGGTTTTGGTAGACTTTTTTCAACTTTGAATTTTCACAATTTTAGTTTTGCTCTGTGGTCATTTTTTGCCTTAATTTTAACTAATTTTTTTTCATTTTAGCAGTTTTTTTCTGGTTTTGTGCTTTGAAAAAAACTAGTGATTTTTTTTGCTCACATTTTGGTGAAATTATGATTTTTCTTCTTCCAAAAGTTACGATTTGCTTTTAAATTTGATCATTTTTTAGGGAGGGAGGGGAGGGGAGCTTCTTCAAGATTCGACGAGTTTGGTTTTTTCATTTTCACCTTTTGCGGTGGATTTTTTTTTCTGAATTTTGATATGTTTCATTCGTTGATCCCTCCTCCTTTCTCTTTCCATCCCAGGTATAGGAATGGTCCTCAGGATTTCTATTTTCTTTGAAATTTTTTTCCAAGTTCTAATTGTTTTTTTCTCTGGAATTGTCTAGAATTTTTGCTTGATAATTTTTGATGATTTTTCTCAACATTTTTTTGATTTTTTTTTTTTCGAATTCGTATTTTTAATTATCGTGGGGTCTCCTCTGTTCTGAATTTTCAGTGATTTTTCCTGAACGGAATTTTCGAGAGTTTTCCATTTTCATGCCTTCCATAATTTTATTTTAAATTTTATCGATTCGTTTTTATGCGAATTTTTGCAGAATTTTCCTTTGTGCAGTTTTTTTTGAGTTTTTTGAGTTTTTTTTTTTTTTGATTTCGAGGCTCGATGTTTCTATTTCAAATTTTTTTGGCTTTCTCGATTATTTTCGCGTTTTATGCTTCCCACAATTTCAATATGAAACTTGTGTCAATTTTTACCAGATTTTGTTGTCGTTTTCTTGCAAATTTGAGGATTTTTTTTTAAAATGAAATTTTCTCCAAATTTCGCGCCAAATTTCAGTAATTTTTTCACCTTGAATTTTTGCAGAATTTTCCTTTGTAGCTACAGTTTTTTTTTCGAGTTTTTTTGGATTTCAAGACTCGATGTTTTTATTTGGAATCTTTTGGGGCTTTTTTGATTTTTTTCACGGTTTATTTTTCTCACAATTTCAATAATTATTTTTTCCAGTTTTGTTTTTTTTTTCCTTTTTTGAAACTTGTGTCAATTTTTGCCAGGTTTTGTTGTCGTTTTCTCGCAAATTTGAGTTTTTTTTTTCTTTGTGAAGCTCGGTACATTTTTTCGTATTCGAATTTTTAACACAACTCGACGCCTTCTGGAGCAAATTATAAATTCTGGAAAAATTAAAAATCGCGCCGCAGGCTCCAGAATGACGTGATCACCTTGAATGCAATTCATACGTGTCCCACTGTCCCTTCAGTCCCCTTCTCTTCTTTTTCACAATGGACTACGTCGCTTGAAAATAATGATCAGAGTAACGTTGATAATTTTGAGCAGCTGTAATTTTGGTTATGAGGATCTCAGCCAAGCTCTTTCCAAAAATCGACTTCTTATTGCTTTTGTTGGTAAATCAAAAGGAACGACTTCACGTAAATTTATAAAAAGGTCAAATTTGAAAAATTGAATAATTACTTACTTTATAATCCTTTTGGATGGAGTTAACGAAATAAGAAACATGGGTATAAAGTGTAAGGTTCCTTGATCGATTTTTGTAGAATGATAAAAACAATGTCAACGATAATAAATTCCCTATCAACTTACGTATGGTCAACTTTTACGAACAATGAATAATTAGGACTCAAGTATACAAAAAAAATGTCTTCAATTAGGATGAGAACATGAAACAACTTTATTATTATATTATGGATGGCTTGGTATAAGTAAATACCACGTAAGTCCAAAATCCGAAATTTTTCAGGAGAACAAAAAAATATTTAAAGCATTCATATCTTGTTATTTGCAGTTTTAGATTGCATTATTACCTATATTTTAGGGATCTTAAGGGTATGGCCTGATGATATTTTATAGGTTGATCAATTACATATTAGTTGATTAATGCGCTTTGAAAGGACATACGAGGTTTCTAAAGACAACATACAATAAGATTTTCATCGTACTTACGTACGACTTACTTACGTGGTTTTTAACAAGGACTTACGAGGTTTTTAAATTTACAGTTGATGAAATTCTTGTGCTTACCTCGTATGTCGGACTTACGTGGTTTTTAATGTTGGATTTTCGCCGATTAGAGCAGTAGGAGGTTTTTGAATTCGGATTCCTCGTTTTTTTTTTACTATACAAACCACAAAAAAAGCATTTTCAGAAAAATCTGGACTAACGAGGTTTTTATACCAAGCCATCGTATAAACAATATTAAAAAAAAAAAAACAAGCAAACAAACAAATAAAATCTATATAATTATGCAAGAAATAAATAAAAATATACTTATAAATTTAGTAGCACGCCTTGAATTAGAGATTGAATTTAGAGATCGTCTTCATCATTTCTTTAATTAGGATGAGAACATGAAACAACTTTATTATTATATCAATTTAAAAAAAAAAAACCTATACAATTATGCAAAAAAATAAAAAAATATACTTATAAATTTAGTAGCACGCCTTGAATTAGAGATTGAATTTAGAGATCGTCTTCATCATCTGACTGGATGAGATCTGAAAAAAATATATACATAAGTAAGTAGGTAAACGACCAATTGGCTTTTTTAAATAGGTACTGAAAGTTCAAAATCAATTGAAACGTCGACTACTGCTTTGCTTTTTTGGGTACGTGAAAAGGAATTACATTCTGGTGAAATATTTTAATGTATTCTTATTGTACCCTCTCTTTTAGTACCCTAATTATTAGCATAATATTTCATCATGTGATGCAAGTATAAAGAATTTTGTAACACCGACAAAACTTTGGATGACTCGAAACTCCAAATATTCGTAGAGCAACGTTTTTGCTGAGAAGAATGAATTATCATCCCTTTTTCAGGTCGCTGTTTCAAGTTTGGGTCATACTGCTTTTTGCAGAATGGACATATTTCTTTATGCGGAGAACAAAATGAATATATTTTATTATCACATGAAGAAGTATGCCCAATTGCCCAATTTTGATACCTGATAAATTAATATTGGAAAAAAAATGAATCTTTTTCCAACGATCTCGATTCTTGAATGTTTATTAAATAAAAAAAATTCAATAAACGAACCAATCACTTTATTGGTTTGAAGACAAAAAACAATCTCAGAATTAAAACCAAAGTGTACAAATTTAATCAATTAAAATAAAAATCCTAGTTTTGTCACCTTCCTTATGGGTAAAGATTGCACTTCATAGTTTGTTTTGTGCTTGAAAAATAGGGTTTGTGGCATCTTCTAAAAAAAAAACAACAGAAAATTTCTTACTGCTGCTGTAATGATCGTTATCTATTTTTTTAATGTCTAGTATGCGTGTATAGAGTGATGCTGGCATGTTGCTGGTGCTATATCTTTTGGAACCATAAAAATGTAACAATACCTGCACATTTCGTTTCGAAAAATAACTTGAAAAATTAGCTGAAATTTTAAAATTTTACAGTGAATTTGTATCTTATAATATTTTTGGAAGTTTTTTCGAAAATGATAAAAATAATAAATGGGGAATCACTTTCTCACCAGTGGTCACCACTTCGGGGGTTGGGAGGGAGGAAAATCCCATCTTTGAAAATAAGAGGTCGAAGTGTGCCTGATGGAAAAATATTTTCCGATACGAATACCTACCTATATACATAATATGTATAAACTTTGAAGCGAGCAGAAATTCGTTAATTGATTTTCATGTTGCCAGGTTACTGTGAAATTTCCAATTTTTTGGAATTCTTCTGTTCGTTTTATATGTACATTATTATTTATTATCAAAACATTATTATTTATGCATCGACATCCATTTGAGGAAGAATAAATACTTACAAGTAATATTGAGCAATTTGAGCGTAAGTCGAACGAAGCGGATCCGACCGAATCCGAAGGAAGGTTGCCGAAAAAATTCACTCGTTCCTCTTAAAACTTACTGCTAAAGAACCAACGAATGGGAAGAATCAGATAGGTCGATAAATCAACGAATCAAATACGACCTATATATCTGGACCTGTATTACCACCACCTGTACCAGATCCAAGGGTTTTATCCATCGCTCCATTATAGCTGTTGTTGTTGAAAATTTAGACTTAATTAATAGAAAAAGTGACATTTCACTATCAATATGAAATAAAAAGCAAAAACTTGTTGAAAATTTGAACCAATGCGAACGAACGATGAAATGAAATCGTATTTGGTTTTTGCTATTTCTCAATAATTAATGAAAAATCATCGTTGACAATTTCTTTATTCGTCCTCTTCTGAATTCTGAAATTTCATAACAAATCTCCGCATATTAGCAACGAATTCAAGTGCTCGAATTTGAATTTTTCTATAATCAAAGCTCACCTTTCTAATTCCTTGGAGATTGTTTCATTTTGATCCAGTCGCCGTTGTGTTCTTATTTAATTCAGCACAGATTGCCTTAACTTTGCTCTTCATGTCTTGCCAAGACTATAAGAAAACAAAATGTAAGTAAGGGTTAAAGAAATGTACTGAAAGGTAACTCGAAGTATGACCCCAATGTAGTGAACTAACATGCTTTTCTCCAATTCTGCCATTCTTTGGTATAGCTCTCCCTCTTGAAAGCTATTCGAATTTTCGGCCATGTCTTCTCAATTTTCATTTTGATTAATCGATGTCCAGGAATTGGTCAGTTGGCCAGTGGCCAAGATGGGACAACTCTCCAATTCGGACACTATAGCATTTCCTTCTGTGCTTGTGAGGTCTTGGCTGATCTCGGGTTTCTTTTTAGAAGGTTTCGAGGGATCACTAAAATAATATGTAGAAGAAAAATACTTACTTCATCATTTTTGGTATCACGAGCTCTGTCGTGAATAATAATTGAATCGTTGCATCTGTCCATTTAATTTTCGACGCTGGATTGGTAGTGGTAGTTTCCTTCAATGATTCACTAGCGGATGCAACACGTTTTTTTTTTCTTTCGATTTCGTGGTATCCATTAGGTATTTGCAGCAATTCTGCAGCTGGAACGATATGCACTTGACCTGAAATAGCATATAGTTAATCAATTGAACTACAAAAGTAGACAAAAGATAAAGACATAACTTACTTCCTCATAAAATTAGTAGGTACAGTACAGTTTCGGTTTCAGCAGATTCAGATATAATATTGATAAGAACTCAAAAAAACATTTAATTTCCAACTTGTAAAACAATTAATTTTAATCTATATTTTGCTCTTTTAGCTTTACTCTTCTGTACTTCCTTTCCAGCAGGTGTAAAAAACATACTTATTAGCTACGTTGGATCATAATTTTTTTCAATCGATATTCTTGGTAACGGATTCGAATAAAGTTTTTCAAGTTGTAAGTTGGAAATATTTTCCGGCGATAAAGATGATGACAGTGTTCGGACCACCTGCCAACTTTTGTAATTTTTTCCTGAAAGTTGAGTTCAAGAAACTGTTCCTCATTGTATCCGTAATTGAATTTGAAGCATGGTAAATTTTTGATAGCTTATAAATTGCTGAATTTTCAACCACTGTCAGGTGGCATCGTTAAGACTCTGAAATAGATGATGGAAGTAGAAAGGTGACGATAATACCATTCACCTAGGAGAGACGGACAAGATTATTCCTTTTAGGATTATTAATTTCCTTACTTACATAAAAATGCACCGATCTCTTACCTACCTGCTAGCTCAGCATTGGGTTTTGTATTCGAAAACATTCGTTAGTTTTGCGTGGATTTTTAATCGAATAGATTACTTACTCAAAAATTTAAAGGCCGAATGTATCTAAATGTTGCAAGGTTTCGTATTATATTCTTCAGTTTTTTATAAGTTGCTTCTTTGGACCCGGTTCGGTTCGGTCATTCTCCCTTGAATCATTATATTCCAGTTCTCCATTTTTCTTATCGTATCTACAGAATTGAGCAAAAAGCTAGAATTATTCATTCAAGGTGTGTATGTATCAAAAGGGTAGTAAAGTTGGGAATTTTAGGAGAGAGATTCTTTATTTTAACATGACATCGACTCCAAAATCAATCGATATTTTTTATGCGGGAATGATTCGGATCATTCCATGTCAGTTTTACATTAAGAATTTTCGTAATTTTTCAAAACGAAAAAATTGTAATATAGTGCAGTCAATATGCAATTTGACCCAAACATCATTACAAACAAAGGTTTTTTTGGTGAATATTCTCTAGGGTGGTGTGCTGAACAACATACTAAAAGTCCCCGCCCCTACCCCACGAGCTAACCCCCCCCCCACCCCACAGTGGATCAAAGCCCCCCAAAATCAGTTTTTCATCAAGAACTCTTGAAATAATATTGAATTTTGAGTAAAATGAGCCCAGTGATCATTTCATCTCCTCCCCAATACCTATCAAATGAGCTATCGACCAACTCCCTAGCCTCGAGGGGGTGGAACTACGACCCCTCGAAGTGATCTGATTTCAATAATTTTACATTTTATGATTTGGGACTTGTAACCTGTTCTAATTAATAAAATGAAGTCAAACTTGGGGAATGGGATTCTTTTGAGAGCTAGAATTGACCTCTGAAGTGGGGAGGGTCAAAGTTGAAAATTACAGAAAGGTCATTTTTTTGGAGGGGCATAACATGACCCCAAGTGGATGAAAAGGGTCCAAAATCATACCATCGGACCAGTACCCTATCTGTGATCAACATATCCAAATTTCAGCTTCCTAGGTCATCCCCGCCCCATTTAAAACGGAATTAAGCTAAAAATCCCCTTATTTTGCCCCTATTTTCGGGTTTTTTCATCTTGAAAGGAGTGGGGATGACCTAGGAAGCTAAAATTTGGATATGTCGATCACAGATAGGGTACTGTTCGATGGTACGATTTTGGACCCTTTTCATCCATTTGGGGTCATGTTATGCCCCTCCAAAAAAATGACCTTTCTGTAATTTTCAATTTTGACCCTCCCCACTCCAGAGGTCAACTCTAGCTCTCAAAAGAATTCCATTCCCCAAGTTTGACTTCATTTTATTAATTAGAACAGGTTACAAGTCCCAAATCATAAAATGTAAAATTATTGAAATCAGATCACTTTGAGGGGCCGTAGCGCCACCCCCTTGAGGCTAGGGAGTTGGTCGATAGCTCATTTGATAGGTATTGGGGAGGAGATAAAATGATCACTGGGCTCATTTTACTCAAAATTCAATATTATTTCAGGAGTTCTTGATGAAAAACTGATTTTGGGGGGCTTTGTTCCACTGTGGGGGGGGGGGGTCAGCTCGTGGGGTAGGGGCGGGGACTTTTAGTATGTTGTTCAGCACACCACCCTAGACAATATATTCACCAAAAAAATCTTTTTTTGCAATTATGTTTGGGTTCGCCCATTTTTTTCTGCAATTTGCCTGGGCTAATATTGATATTTTAAAATGTGTAATGATTTTGGAAGATGAGTCAGAGAATCAAGCTTGGCAAATCTGAAATGATTACATTAAAGTTTCAGTCTCGGGTCTTGACCATATCAGGAATGAAATTGAGCCCCAAAACCAAAAACATATTGAAGTTAGAGGATATGAGAGTTGATGAATGGTTGTCCGATGGAAAATCGATGGATAGTGGTTACCGTATACTTTTTAATTTATCAATTTGGGGGGGGGGGGAATGAAAGGATAGGGGAATTTATATTTTGTCTTCTATGATATTATTTCATACCCAACTGGACTGTGTAATTTTTTAAAAAAAAATAAGTATACTGTTCTGTAATATTTAGATGTTACGAGTTTGGAAAGAATAAATTCTGATATTCATAATATTATTAAAATCTTTAAGTAATCGAGGACGAATTATTCGGTCTTTCGGAAAAGATGATAAAGATTTGAACATTTATGTACCTTACTTAATTGCATTTTGTTCTCTGAATCATTATGCAATGTAGATGAATTCTTTGAGGGTTTTTTTTTTCCTAATGTTATAATATGTTTTTTCTGATGCATTAAAATTCCTCAATCGAGGTCAAAGTGTGCTGGATAGATAAATATTTCCCGTTACGAATACATTTATGTAAGTATAAAGCGAGCAGAAAATCGTTAATCGATTTTCACCTTGCCCTTCCTGTAAAAATTCCAAGTTTTGGGAATTGTCCTGTTCGTTTTACACCAAAACATTATTCATACATCGACATCCATTTGAAGAAGAATAAATACTTACAAATATTTGATGGCCATTCTGTTCACCCTTTCATTTTACATGTTTGACGTATTGCTTACTTTCCTGTTTCAAGAAACCACATTTTTTTTTGCCACAGTTTAATAAATGTCTGCCCCTTTAAATAGAAAAGTATGCAATATGCTGAACAGCGGAATTGAAGTGCAAGTCATAGGCACACACCACACATGCACCAGTAGTCGTTACCATTACCACCCGAGCACATCTTTCCTGAAATTCACCAGACTTTCATTTTGCTAACTGTACAATATATTTAAAAAGCATTACATATTTTAAAATTACCGAAAATACCGCGTTAAAAAACAAAAAAAAAGTACCTTAGAAATTTTTTGTATTTGAGAAACGCATATAGAAGTTGAAAGTTTGAATACACAATTTGTATGCAACGAGCTCGGATATTTGCTTCTTCGTCGGGATTATTTTTAGCTATGGCTTCCAATTTGTACTCCGCAAGAGAAACCGGAAATGAGGGCTTCGGATCCGTGTATGATTGAAATTTTCCTTCTGTAACTTGTGGATTTCCATAATTATACGTGTGGTTAAACATTTCTTTTTGAGCTCCAACATTTTCACTATCACCAGTGAATGAAATAAATCATATTGACTGTGACCAGTTGGTTGCTGAATGAGAGAAACTTCTGCCATTCATGCTTCAGCATTATTGATATTCACGAATTTCATCAACAATTTCTTCATTCGTCCTGTTCTGAATTCTGAAATAAGCTTTCTAATTCTTCAGCGATTGTTTCATTTTGATCCATGTTGCTGTTGTGCTCTTATTTAATTCAGCAGAGATTACCTTAACTTTGCTCTTCGTGTCTTTTCAAGACTAAGAAATCAAAATGTAAGTAAGGAGTAAGAAATATGTGCTGAAGGATAACTAGAGTATGACCCATTGTAGTAAACTAACATACTTTTCTCCAATCCTGCCATTCTTTGGTAGCTCTCCCTCGTGGAAGCCATTCAACTTTTCGGCTATTCTTTCTCACTTTTCATTTTGATTAATCGATGTCTAGGAATTAGTCAGTTGGCCAGTGGCCAAAATGGGACAATTCTCCAATTCGGACACTAGCATTTCCTTCTGTACTAGTGAGGTCTTGGCTGAGATCTCGGTTTATTTTCAGAAGGTTTCGAGGGATTCACTAAAACAGAAGACAAATACTTCATCATTTTTGGTATCACAAGCTCTGTTGTAAATAATAATTGGATCATTGTTTCTGTCCATTTAATTTTCGACGCTGGATTGGTAGTGGTAGTTTCCTCTAATGATTCACTATAGCGGATGCAACTCGTATTGTATTTTTGATTTCGTAGTACCTATTCATTAGGTATTTGCAGCAATTCTGCAGCTGGAACGATGTGCACTTGACCTGAAATGGGATAGTTAATCAATTGAATTACAAAATTAGACAAAAGATAAAGACATAACTTACTTCCTCTTGAAATTAGTGCAGTAGGAGTCATGTAAAGTTTTACCTTTTATTGGAGACGTGAGCAGCAATTTTCAACTGATTAAACTTGTATATCGCTGCGAAAAGTTACATTTATAGAAAAAATGAAACATATAAATGAATAAACATTTTGCAAAAATGTTGTGCTAATTGAATATATTTATACTGTATGAGAAAATAACAAACATATAATATACAAGCAAATATTACCCGTCCTACGGACGGGTCACCCATAACACTTCATTTTAAATTTAAAAAATAATGAAAAATTGCAATGCAAAGTTTCATGCCTAAGTGCTATTTTTTTTTTGTTTTTGGTATTTTCAACGTGAAAATTACTATTAGCGTGAAGAATGCGCGAGAATAGGAAAATACCACGTGTCATTAGTACCTTGGTTTGAAAGTAAAAACATTTTAAAAAATTTCCCTCGCTTTCCTCTTTTACTAAAATTTTTATTTTCATATATTTATGAAAGGCTAGGGATCCAACCATCCAGAAAATTAAATTCAGCATCCTAAAAAACCAATACATTCATACCATGTTGAATTTTTATCCCCCTCCCCCCTTTGAAGGCTCTTCACACCCTTCTCTGTTTCTCATATTACATTCCTGAGCTTCCTCCCCCCAAAGTTGTTAATAAATCTTGGAAACGTTTTGCCAGACTCAACTAACTCGTTGAGTTTTGTAAATTTTTAGTGTTAATACCTAAAGGAATTTATTTACCAGAAAAAAAATGTTTTTTTCACTTCTTGGAATACAAAATTTTGAGAGCTTTTTTTCCCCTAAATTTGATTGGGTGTTTTTGCTTATGTATTTTAAAACTGGAATTTCTACATTTTGAAATTTTCAAGCCAAAAAATTGAATTCTTTCTATTAAAAAAACATCGTTCTCGTAATCTTAATTATCAAAATGAAAATTTTTTATAAATCATAATAGGCTATGAATATTTACCCACATGGATGTATCAAGTATCAATTTTTAGTCTTAATAAAGGGATTAAATTGCTGAATTTTTTTGCAGGCCTGTGTTTTTTTTTCAAAATCAAACTTTCTAAAAATCTATTATTTATTCAAATTAAAAAAAATAGGTTAATCAACTTCTCACATAGAAAATTTTTCTTTTACTTCTTGAATTACAAAATTCTGAGAGCATTTTCCCTCACTTCGGTTTGAGTCTTTTTGTTTTTGTTTTTTATAACTGAAATTTCTACAATAAATCACTTACATTTTGAAATTTTCGAGCCAAAAAAAATCAAATTACTTACTCCCTAACAAAAACATTGCTCTTTCAAATTATCAAAATTAAAATTTTCAAACTACATCTTACATCTTTTCTGCCACCTAAAGCAGTGCACCTATACATAAGATGAGTGCGAGATTACCACTTTACTTACATACAACTTAGTAATTTTTGATTCAAAATTCCCTGGATTTAAACTTATTTTACACTGGAGATTCAAAAAAAATTAACCATTCTGGATGTATGTACATATTTATCGAAGTTATTGTTTTTAAACTGATACGAAACTATAGGGGATATTGGTTAAGAAATCACCCCCCCCCCCCCCCCCGTTGTCAAATCTTGGAAACGTTTTAACTGACTCGACGAAGTCGATAAATTTTGTGAGTTTTCTCAGTCTTAATAAAGAAACTTATTTGCCAAATTTTTTGGAACTTGAAACACATTTTTGGATCAAGCCTTTTCGTTTGTCTGTTTTTTTTTTTTTTTTCAAAATCAAACTTTCTGAAAATCTACTTATTACCTATTTATTAAAATTTTAAAAAATGTTCAAATTCAAAAATAAACTCCTCACATGAAAAAAAAAATGTTTTTTACTTCTCAAGATACAAAATTTTGAGTGCTTTTGTTCTTAGTTCTTTGGGGTTTTCTGATTTTGTTTTTAAAACTTAAATTTCTACCCAAAATCACTCAAATTTTGAAATTTTTCAACCAAAAAAATCGAATTCTTCCCATAAAAAAAAACATTGTTCTTTCAATTATCAAAAATGAAAATTTACGAAAGCTTTTGCTCTCGCTATGTCTGGCTCAATTTGTTTGATTACATATTTTATTTTTTTACAAAATGAAAATGGAATTTTGAGAGCATTTACTCTTATTTCGTTTGGGTCTTTGAGCTTTTGTTCTCATTTCGTTTGGGTTTTTCTGATTTTGTTTTTAAAACTTAAATTTCTACCAAAAATCACTCAAATTTTGAAATTTTTCAACCAAAAAAATTGAATTCTTCCCATCAAAAAAACATTGTTCTTTCAATTATCAAAATGGAAATTTACGAAAGCTTTTGCCCTCACTATGTCTGGCTCAATTTGTGACTAAGTGAAAAAAAAATTAATGTTCAAGAGATATGATTGGCCAATGGGTTTACCCATACTTTTCGAGTTTCTTCAGGAATAGATCCACCTTCGATCTCCTATTTTCTAAAAACTTTAAAGCTCAATTGTAGCTTTTTGAGGCAAAATTTTGAAAATCGAATGTCCAGTGCCAGGGTGTCTAACACTCCTATTTATCCTATATATCCTATAAAAGTCCTTTTATTTGCCTATGACACCTTTTTGTCCTTTTAGTGTCCTATTTTTCAACAATTTTATCCAAAAGTCCTATTTTTTTCCAATATGACTTTTTCAAATTTTCAATTTTTCCCCTTTCTTTCCGGAATTTCAAACTTGTAGAAAAGAGATGATTTGTCGACTTTTGTAGAACTTGAATCACACATTTTTGAGAGCTTCTGCCCTCGCTTCGCTCGGGCTATTTGCTTTTACTTTTCCCAGTTTGTAACTTATTGTTCAAATTCAAGAAATGTTCAAAGTTTGAATCAGAAAGATGAACTCCTCCTTCTTTACCAAAGAAGGAGGGTCATTATGGGCATTTTCGTGCCCCTCGCTACTTCGAGACTTGAATGGTATTTTCTTATAGGGGATGGTCCCTAGTATTAATATTAGGCGATATTTTCCCAGAAAAGCCCATAGGGGGGCTGTGGGGTGGCCCCAAAGTCGAAAATTTCAAAAATTTTTAGAACCACTGCTCGAAAATGTAAAAAATTGAAAGTAGCGAATATATGTTGCTTTAAGGGTAAGCAATGCAGCACGTAACGCTTTTTTCATTTTTGACCTTTTTGGGGGTTGTGGTGGGGGTATTTCTATTTTTGAAAATTTTGAAACCCCCTTTTTTGACCCTTCCCGTCGAGCCCCGCTAATGCCCTTTTCATGGTTTATTGCTACTAGTAGTAAGTTCAATTGATATCATTTGCAACCCCCTCACCAACTTGGCTCATATCGAAAAATTCAATTTTTGACTTTTTTTTGAGGTCCATATTTTGGGAAACCATGAAAAGCTATCGAGGTCCGGTTTGCGGCAAATATGTTGCATTTTACTTCTTAATCGACTGGCACGCTTGAATTTTTATTTCAAGTCAATTTTTGACCTCATTGTTGCAGATCACTTTTGGGGGTGGCGAACTTTGAGAACCCCTGAAAAAAGTTCTGAAGTGATTTTTTCAAACTTTGAGCTGAAATGGTCTTAAATACATGTGTTTAACCAATATAATATGCGAATGCGATATTTTAATACAATTTAGTCATTTTGGCTAATTTTATCAAAAAAAAGTAGTGTTTTAACAACAGGCATAGCTTTCTGGCAAAAGTTAAGCTACGTGTATTCGTGGTTTAGTCCAGTCATTAAAGACATTTTTGCAGGAAAAATTAATATCAAACCGATCTTTCGCAGATATTGTTCACAGAGGTCCCCTCAACAACCTACTAAAAGTCCTGGCCCCTACGAGGTCCGGAACCCCCTCAAAGGGGGTGGAACCTCCCCCGAAATCAGTTTTTCGCCATTTTCTCCCCCGCATTGCATTTTAGCGAAAAATATGTGGCTAGATAAAAGAATCTATGTCGAATTTCCGATGTAATGATGTATCAACTTCCCTTGTATGTTCAAGAGGGGCGAAACTGCAACCATTCAAATGAAGGGGTTCACTGAAAAATACATAAAGGCTATAGGCGCCTAAGAGGGGTGAAATGGTCACCGAAATCGTTCGAGTTGATATAAGCATGGGAGGTAGGTACCATTGAGAAACTTCCGCGTGGAATGTTTCAGATACATACACTCTCCCCTTTTTGGAGAGCCCCCCTTTTCTGAAACTTCAATAACACTTTTCTCAGCCCCATTCCAACCGATTTTGAAAATTTTTCAGTATGTTATGTATATCCTTATTAGGTATCCCCACAAAAATTTTCAACCCCCTCCCCTCATATTTATCCTTCAAAATGGTGTAAAAATGTGTCATAGGGAAGGTTGGGGGTAAAATGGGAATTTTAGGGAAAATAACTAAGAATTAATGAGTAGGGTATAGTTTTCTTATGATTCGATACCGCTGAGCACGAATATGACGTCAGATTTTTTGCTACACTCATCTACAGAGCACTTGGCTGCCTCAATTTTTATTATTGTTAAAAAGCATAACATAAGTAGAAAAATACGCCATTTTGAAGGTAAATATAAGGGGAGGGGGTTGAAAATTTTTGTGGGGATACCTAATAAGGATATACATAACATACTGAAAAATTTTTAAAATCGGTTGGAATGGGACTGAGAAAAGTGTTATTGAAGTTTCAGAACTTCTGCCGGAAATGCTATGCCTGTTGTTAAAACACTACTTTTTTTGATAAAATTAGCCAAAATGACTAAATTGTATTAAAATATCGCATTCGCATATTATATTGGTTAAACACATGTATTTAAGACCATTTCAGCTCAAAGTTTGAAAAAATTCACTTCAGAACTTTTTTCAGGGGTTCTCAAAGTTCGCCACCCCCAAAAGTGATCTGCAACAATGAGGTCAAAAATTGACTTGAAATAAAAATTCAAGCGTGCCAGTCGATTAAGAAGTAAAATGCAACATATTTGCCGCAAACCGGACCTCGATAGCTTTTCATGGTTTCCCAAAATATGGACCTCAAAAAAAAGTCAAAAATTGAATTTTTCGATATGAGCCAAGTTGGTGAGGGGGTTGCAAATGATATCAATTGAACTTACTACTAGTAGCAATAAACCATGAAAAGGGCATTAGCGGGGCTCGACGGGAAGGGTCAAAAAAGGGGGTTTCAAAATTTTCAAAAATAGAAATACCCCCACCACAACCCCCAAAAAGGTCAAAAATGAAAAAAGCGTTACGTGCTGCATTGCTTACCCTTAAAGCAACATATATTCGCTACTTTCAATTTTTTACATTTTCGAGCAGTGGTTCTAAAAATTTTTGAAATTTTCGACTTTGGGGCCACCCCACAGCCCCCCTATGGGCTTTTCTGGGAAAATATCGCCTAATATTAATACTAGGGACCATCCCCTATAAGAAAATACCATTCAAGTCTCGAAGTAGCGAGGGGCACGAAAATGCCCATAATGACCCTCCTTCTTACCGATTTCTTTTTACTTCTCAGCAAAACATGAATTTTTTGAAAACTTTTAGCTTAGCCTTGCTTCACTCAGGTTTGTTTGCTATTCTATTTCAAGTTTGAATTTTTCTTTTCTTTTTGTTGAATTGGGGTGTTGAATCATCATTTAAATTTTAAGATTTTGTAGCAAAATAATATAAGTAACTTATCACTCAAAAAACATCGTTTTTATACCTCTCAAAATACTGAATTTCTAAAGCTTTTGCCATCGCTTCGCTCGGGCCCGTTAGCTTTTCTTTTCCAATTTTAAATTTTCAAAAAAAAATCATAATTTAAATTTCAAAATTTTGAAGCAAAACATTCGAAAAATTTGTGCTTTTTTCCGAATTTTCCATTAATTTTTTTACATTTTTTAAAAATTTGTTATTTTGAAACAAGTTTTTTATTCACCAAATTTCATTACATTGACAAGAACCTAAATAGGTACATCAAAAATTGTAATGATAAAATTACCTTTTCGATGAACGCTTGCTTGAAAATAATCTTGGGATGTTTGAAGACATTGGATAAGCGAAAAATTTGAATGTAAAGTTTTGCCTCGTCCACTGCATGCCTCCCCCTGTTAAAAAATACCAAGTGTTCAAAAACTGTCCTGTTGAAAGTTCCGCTAAAATTCCTGTCGCTAAAAACTTGAATATAAATTTTGACCCCCCCCCCCCCCCATACATTACAAAATTCCACAGTAATGCTGGAAAAATGACCTGCTGGAAGTCCTGCTAGAAGTCCTATAAAAGTCCTATTTTTTCATTTTGAAATTTTGTTAGACACCCTGAGTGCGTAATCTACACCATAACGGGAGTCTACGGTCAAAATTTCAGACGTTTTTATCCAGCCGTTTAGCCGTGATGCTGTGACAAAGAATTTCGAACTTCGCTTTATAGTATAATAGTTTTTAATGGTGTAGGTACATAGAGAAGAGAATAGGTACAAAACAACAAAAATAAAGAGGATTAACATATTATTTGGTCAGGTACAAAACAACGAAAATAAGGAGGATCAAGATATTTGGTCAATATTGTTGTAGCGTGGGGGATGGTCCGTGGTATTCAGAGGGAGAATGCCACCCACGACTACACGAGGTTAAGCCCAGGGAACCTAGTCTTGCCAGATATCCTTACAAAAGACATCGCTTATTGCAATGGTATAGAAATACCGCAGAATAGATCAATGATGACCGCAAATGAAAGTAGAACTTTTATTGTAAATTCTCTGATATAAAACCCGACTACGAATATTACATACAAAAGACACAAACATTATAAAAAGCACTTGGAATGACGATTCCAAGTGGATGCTCTGAAATGCAACCGAAGGCTAGCACCAGTGAAAATATACTCGAAGGCCGAAGCTTTTACACTTCTCTGATGACGGAGTGGCAAAGCTCGAACTAATCCGACAGAGTGCACTACTTTTAGTCAGTGCTGCCACTCCGGAGGAACACATCTTCCCTCTAGGTGGAAGCTGTGGGCGCATCCCCTACCGTCACATTGTATTCATACTTATGACTTGAAAAAAATTCATGTCCTGTTTTGGATACAGTTGTTGAAAATTCTGTTTTGAGAGACCTAAATGTGATGTTCCTTTTTGGAAATTTGATTTTGAAAAAAAAATTAAAAAATAACAAGACCGAGCGGAGGAAGAGTGAAAACTTTAAAAAATTTGTAAGTATTTTGGGTAAGTATGACACATTTTTCAAAAATATCAAAATTATGACTCAATTTTGTATTCTAAATCATACAAAAATGCTAGATGAATATTTTCGTTGAAACATTCGAATTTCTTGCGAAATTTTATCTCATTTTGATGTGTAGAGTTGCATTTTTATTGAAAATCTCCGAAAAGCATGATCTGAGTTTAAACTCTTCAAGTTTTTCTAAAGTGCTCCAAAAAAATTTAACACAATTTTTCTATCTTCAGTTGAAATTTTAACCCATTTTGGCAGGTTGCATGGCACCTTTTTCAATAACCCAGAAAATAGTGACGCTAATTGTGGATCAGAATTTATCAAAGAAAGTTTGGATCTAAAATGTAGGTCAAAATTCTTCAAAAATTCTCAAAAATTAGTTCCACTCGAATATTTGAATTTTTTTGTAAAATATTAACCCTCGATTGGGCGCGCATGGCATTGTTTCAAGAATTATGAAAATTACATCTCAGATTTGTGCTGAAATTTCTTCAAAAGCAATTGAAAAAAGAATTTTCAAATTTTTCAATTTACTTAGTTGTGTATTTTGATAAGTCACATGACCATTTTTTCACAAATCGCAAAAATTATGACATAATTTGGAACAAAAATTCCACACAAATATTTAAAAAACGTTCAACATTTTTTTCCGAACATTTAAATATTTTGTGAAATTTCAGTCATTGTGAATAAGTTGCATCGCACTTTTCCAAAAATATTGAAAGTCAGGACCCCAATTTTGAGCTTTGAGTTCCTCAAACACACATCATCAAAATAGGTATTTGAAGTTCTCCTAAAATTTCAACCCATTTTGATAAATCCCAAGGTAATCTTTGAATAATTCCACAAAATTTTAATTTTCGCTCAAAATTAAGTCAGAGTCATTTTGAAAAATTAGAGGGGGGATCTCTGGATTTCACCTCTTCACTTTCAGCAGATATAATAATTGACAAGAAATCTCAAAAAACATTTAATTTCCATCTTGTAAAACAATTCATTTTAATCTATTTGCTCTTTTGGCTTTACTCTTCTGCACTTCCATTTCCAGCAGGTGTAAAGAAAACATACTTATGAGCTCCGTTGGATCATAATTTTTTTCAATCGATATTCTTTGGTAACGAATTCGAATAAAGTTTTTGAAGTTGTAAGTTGACAATATTTTCCGGCGTTAAAGATGATGACAGTGTTTGGACTACCTGCCAACTTTTGTAATTTTTTCCTGAAAGTTGAGTTCAAGAAACTGTTCTTCATTGTATCTGTAATTGAATTTGACACCTGGTAAATTTTTGATAGCTGTAAAATTGTTGAACTTTCAACCACTGTGAGGTGGCATTGTTAAGACTGAAATAAATAATTCACATAAGTGTAGAAAGGTGACGATAATACCATTCACCTATGTAGGAGAGACGGACAAGATTATTTCTTATAGGATTAATCATTTCCTTACATAAAAATGCACTGATTTCTTACCTGCTAGCTCAGCATCGAGTTTTGTATTCGAAAACATCCGTTAGTTTTGCATGGATTTTTAATCGAAACGATTACTTACTGAAAAATTTGAAGGTTGAGTAAAAATATAATGTATCTATATATTAATAGTATGACCGAATTCTTATGATCTATCTATATTCTATATATTAATAGTATGACCGAATTCTTATGACGCTGAGATCTCAGCAACGGCTGAACCGATTTTGCTAGGTGACCTCTCAAAAAAAAGGTTTTGACCCGTAGATGTGCAGGTTTTAATCAAAAGTTTGAAAAGTTGCACCAAAAAGCTCAAAAAAGCTCAAAAATTGATTTCAGCCTATATGTAGCGCATTTGATGTATACAGAGAAGTACGTATATTATACATTGAAAGAGCACCAAAAGAGGTCAAATGTTGAAGAAAAAAGTTTACAAATAAGTTGCGTCACAAAGCTCAAAAAAGCTCAATAATTGATTTTTTATTGATTTTCGTCTAAACATGGCGCATTTGACATATACAGAGAGGATTAATAGTATGACCGAATTCTTATGACGCTGAGATCTCAGCAACGGCTGAACCGATTTTGCCAGGTGACCTCTCAAAAAAAAGGTTTTGACCCGTAGATGTGCAGGTTTTAATCAAAAGTTTGAAAAGTTGCACCAAAAAGCTCAAAAAAGCTCAAAAATTGATTTCAGCCTATATGTAGCGCATTTGATGTATACAGAGAAGTACGTATATTATACATTGAAAGAGCACCAAAAGAAGTCAAATGTTGAAGAAAAAAGTTTACAAATAAGTTGCGTCACAAAGCTCAAAAAAGCTCAATAATTGATTTTTTATTGATTTTCGTCTAAACATGGCGCATTTGACATGTACAGAGAGGTAGGTAGGTATATTATACCTTGAAAGAGCACCAAAAGAAGTCAAATGTCAAAGAAAAAGTTTACAAAAAAGTTGCGCCATAAAACTCTAAAAAGCTCAATAATTGATTTTTGCCTATACCTAGCGCATTTGAATGATGTATACAGAGAAGTACGTATATTATACCTTAAAAGAGCATCAAAAGAAGTGGAATGTTGAACAAAAAAACTTAACAAAAATAGTTGTGCTGTAAAGCTCAAAAAAGCTCAATATTCGTCATGACTAAATTTTTTTGACTCTGAGATCTCAGCAACGGCTGAACCGATTTTGCTCAGTGACCTCTCAAAAAATAGCTTTTGAATCGTAGATGTGCAGGTTTTTATTAAAAGTTCTAAAAGTTGCACTGTAAAGGCTCAAAAAAGCTCAATAATTGATTTTGCCTATACGTAGCGCATTTGACATATACAGTGAAGTACGTATATTATACCTTGGAAGAACACCGAAAGAAGTCAAATGTCGAAAAAAAAAGTTGCGCCATATGCTCAAAAAAGCTCAATAATTGATTTTAACCTATTATACAGCGCATTCGACATGTACACAAAGAAGTAGGTATATTATATCTTGAAAGAGCATCACAAGAAATGGAATGTTGAAGAAAAAAGTTGAAAAATAGTTGTGCTGTAAAGCTCAAAAAAGCTCAACATTCGTCAAAAAGCTCAATAGTTGATTTTCGTTCAAGTTTTGAAGGAGTTCAAGTTTTGAAGGAAGCTTTGAGCCTAAACATTTGTACCTACACCTCTTCAACCTTTTAAATCAATCGATTTTATGTAGTTTCAATCACCATCGTAAAAAGGTTAAAAAGCTGACGTTGGTACACTTTTTCAACCTTTGAAATCCATTGATTGCAGTTTTATTCGACATGGAACTTTTCTTTTGTGTGTGGGGGGTGGTGGTGGTGGTGAAAAATAAGGTAACCTTTGAAATCAATCGATTGTATGTAGTTTCAATCTCCATCGTATAAAGCTGACCTTGGTACACTCTTTTTCAACCTTTGAAATCAGTCAATTGTAGTTTCATTCCAAATGGAACTTTTCTTTGGTGGGGAAGAAGAGTGAAAAATAAGTAATTCTAAAAAGTATGTAATATACAATTGTAGTTTGGAACTTTCTTTGGAGGGGGGGGGGGGGGGTGGATCAAATCAAAAATAAGGATTTCCAACCTCTGAATTCGATATGGAACTTTTTTTTGGGGGGGGAGTGAAAAATAAGGAGGGTATGGTTAGAGTTCGAAATTGATCAATTATATGTATTTTCAATCTCCATCTTAAAAAGCTGACGTACTTAGGTATGATTAAAGTAATTCTAAAAAGTATGTAATTTACAAATTGTAGTTTGGAACTTTCTTTTGATTGGGATGAAAAATATGGATTTTCAACCTTTGAAATCGATCGATTTTATTTTCATTCGACATGGAAATTTCTTTTTTTTTGGGGGGGGGGGGAGTGAAAAATAAGGAGGGTATGGTTAAAGTTTGAAATTGATCAATAATTAAATGCAGGGCTTTTTTTGTGGGGGGACTCCGTCCCCCCCAAAGGAAAGTTCGAAAATATCAATAAATTTTCATAAAAATTAAAAAAGTGAACGAATTTGAAAAAAAAAGAAAAACTGAATAAATTTTTTGTAACTTTTTCAAAAAATTTTGAATTATCAGAATAGTAAAAAGCAAAACCGAGATCAGACCCGAGCAGCAATTTTCAACTGATTTACGCATATGTTCTGCATAGCAGAAAAGCATGCATTCTGCAGGCAATCTGCATGCGTTCTGCGTGCAAAACGCGGCGTAATTCTGGACTGATTTGAATGTTTTCTGCATGCATTTCTGCGTGCATTTCTGCATGCAAAAACGCATGCAGTACGCGTGCGTTTTCTCAGCATTCACGCATGCATAAACGCGTGCGTTTCTGCGTGGTATTTGCCAGCGTTTCTGCTGCATTTACGCATCTGATGGTGCAGTGAAATATAGTCCGTATTACTGGCATTTTTGTTATTATGCCTTAGGCTTAGGTACAACTACTATGTACTCGTATATGAGCCAATAAGTCTATGAGCCTAAAATGATAGAAATCATGATACCTACAATGGCTAAAAAAAAAAAAATGAAAGTACTGGCAGCGGCCACTGTGAGACCTTGAATGTTGGCTTCTTTGTATAGTGATTGAAAAGTTACATTTTACAGAAAAAATGAAACATAAATGAATAAATATTTTTCAAAAATGTGCTAATTGAATATATTTATGAGAAAATAACAAACATAATACAAATGTACATAACTTAGGTGGTTTTCATTATCTAGTGTAGTTATATGTATAGAGAAGAGAATAGGTACAAAAACAACAAAAATAAGGAGGATTAACATACGATTATTTGATTGATATTGTAAGTATTCATAGAACTTATAAAAATTTTCATGTCCCATTTCGGATTTTTGATGGTCAAAATGTGTTTTTTTTTTAAATTTTTAAACAAGACCAGTTTTTGAAATTTTGGTTTCAAGAGAACTAAATGCAATGTTCTTTTATAAAAAGTTGATTTTGAAAAAAAGAGGACAGGACCAAGTAGAGGAAGAGCGAAAACTTTTAAAAATTTGTATTTTGATTAGGTACGCCACATTTTTCAGAAATATCAAAATTATGACTCAATTTTGTATTCAAAATCTTACAAAAATGCTTGATGAACATTTTCGTTGAAACATTCGAATTTCTTGCGAAATTTTAACTTATTTTGATGTGTATAGTGTTGCATTTTATTGAAACCCCCCAAAAACTACGACCTACCTAAGTTTAAACTCAAAGTTCTTCCAAAGTGCTCAAAAAAAAAATTAACACAAATTTTTGATTTTCAGTTGTAATTTTAACCCATTTTGCCAGGTCGCTTGGCACCTTTTTCAATAACACAGAAAATAATGACCCTAGTTTGTGTAGAGTGCTGAGTTTGTGGATCAAAATTCATCAAAGAAAGTTTGAATCGAAAATTTTGGCCAAAATTCCTCAAAAATTCTCAAAAAATGGTTCCATTTAAATATTTTGAATTTTTTGTGAAATATTTATTGCTTAGGCTCGTATACGACTATCTCAATCTATTTTGTCATATTTACACGTGAATCTTTCTCTTTAATACATATTCAGTGTGTTTTTGATCGCGGTTGTTTCTCCATCAACTGATTTGTTGCTCAGCAGCGGCATTTTGTTCTCCTGTGCCCTGTATCATTGTAAAGAATTTTTTTCGTGCATATTATGAGCAGTGAACGGTTGGATAGTTTGTTCCATTTTCTTCATCCAATGGTTCGAGAAAATTGATGAAATTTACAGCTGCTCAAAAGTCTTCAAAATTTCACGAAATTCCAAAAATTATGACACAATTTGGAACAAAAATTCCACACAAATGTTTAAAAAAAAGTTCAACATTTAATATAGTAAATCGCGAATTCGCTCAGAAAAAGTAAAAACTGACTCAATGCACCACAACAGAAAAAATATAACTGAAGAACACTTCACTGTGACAAGAAAACCAGTTTCACTTTTTACAAAATGCTAGAAGGAATCTGTCAACGTTAAGGGTAGGTGTGAATGGGAGGTTGTGGGAGGGGGTGAAGAATTTCTTTGTAACATCTCTGAATACATTAAATATGTTTTGTACTGTTAAAGCCTAGAATCGCTACTCACTAACAAGTTTCTTATTCTCTCTCTCTCTCTCTCTCATTCTCATATGTATAATTATCCTGCATACAGTGCATAGCTTCAACGATGTGAATGCACCATTGTTGCCAAACAAACAACGTTAGATACCTAATGCCTATGCGCGAGATGCGCGAGCACAGTATAAGAAAAATAGAAAGTTGGCAACATTATTCACATGTCTATTTGATATTTCGATTTATCAGAGCAAGTTTTCGATTTTCACAGAGCAATTTTGAAAAACTAAGCAAAAATAGTCAGCTCAGGTCGTACACACCCTAAACCTATCAACCATATTAGTTGGGCATTTTAATACGTACAGGGTCATTCCACATCAATTTAACCAAGAAGTGGTAAAGGGAAATCGACGATTTTTTTGAATTTTTTTCTGTGGATAGGACTTTTGAAGGAATGACCAATGACGAAAATCGCAGCCCTCTAGCTCTTTTTTAAAACTGCTAGGGGGTGTCAAGGCTTTCAGTGAGCTTAAAAAACAACATACTTATTAAAAAATTGGGATGGCATTATTTCGTAAAGTTGATTTTGAAAATTGAAAGTTTGCAAAAAAATACAATTTTTAGGTTTAAAACATGAAAAAAAGTTTTGATTAGTGAAGTTGACCCATTTGACCCCAATTGTTATGTATCCGTTGAAAAAGTTGAAAAAAAAAACTTTCACTCAATGAAATTAACTCATCACAAAAAAATAAAAATTCAAAAAAATTCAATTTTCAATTTCAAGATCAAAAAAGTTTAAATTTATTCAGTTGTCTTATTTTGACCTCTATCTGACTTGTTTCACGAAAAAGTTAATGAAAATTACACTCGTAGCAAAACAATTAAAATTCGTTCATTTGGTCTGATGTCTCAGTGAAAATCTGATAACATATAGACTCGATTCTAAATTTACAAATACCTACACTCTAAAGAGGTCGAGGTTAAGTCACAACTCGATTTTTAGCTGCCCAAATTGATTTCAACACCTTCCAAAAAAATTGAAAATCTCGCAGTAGGCTTCAGAAGACCCAGAAATGTCGAAATTCGGTTCCAGCGAGTTGATATTTCATTCAGTACTAATTTCCATAATTTCAGCAAATAATTACTTGTATACATATTTTTTTCAAAAAAGGCATTTTGAATTTTCAAAAATTCGTCAAAAATTGACAAATGCATTTGGTTGGTTGGAATTTTGGTTATGAGTGTTTGGACTATGCACTTTTCAAAAATTGGGCCTCGTTCATATTGTAGACGAACACCTCGAAAGGTTTCCCTTTGAGTTCTTTCACAAAAATAGTAGTATTACTTCAGAAGAGGGAGGGGGGGTGGAACATTGAAAAACGTGATGTAGCAAAATGCATTTGAACCTGTATTTGCATTCCATTCCTTATGAAATTTTGAGCTATTGAATCATTGACTTCAACTGAACTTGAGGTTGTTCTCAACACATGTAGCTACCATCCACTTTCCCTACGCCCCACCCCCTCACGAAAGCTTGAAAAGTACACTTTTGAACCTGAAAGTGCTTTTCTAATGAGATTATGCTGTAATGTTGTGTACTCCAAGTGAACTTGAGATAGCCCGCAATGTATTTAGCCACAATCCACGTCCCCCTCCCATCTACTTCTCTCTAAAGCTGTAAGAACCACGGAGGTTATTAAAAGATTATAAATTTCTTCGAAAATCGCTTCATTTTTTTATTGTTACGAACATGTAGGCCTATAGATATTTTTCATGCACGTGGTGTATAGCCATAGCCAGACATATGTCAGGTGATACGGAGTGTATTAAAAAATCAGCCTAGACTATTAGAAAAGTGAATAAAACGGAGAATCGTTTGTATTCTGTGTAGTGATATCCACACGCTGTGTCTTCTTCGCAAACTACCCTACAAAAGATCTACTAAACCTGTTGGCTATTGTTCCCACGCAGCACGCAGATGACAATGATTTCCGCATGGTTGAACACAACAGAAAAATACTTTTATGCAAATGAATAGATTGATTCCTTGTAAGGGAAAAATTACTACGACTATATACTTCTACTGTTAATGCAAATATCACCAAAACCACATTTTTAAAAATACGTAGATGTATCTGATAGATTTATTCATTCATTGTTTATCACGGACCAGCGGATGTCATGTTTTACACTCTCTTTGGACCGAATTTTCAAGTTGATGAAAAAATTTAATGAGCACATTCAGATCGGCGACCTTGAAAACTATACCATACATATTACTTTTTCAATGTATTTATCCCTTTTTTTTGGTTACCCCCTTTGGGGAGGTGCTAGGAGCCGTGGACAGGTCCAATCAAAAATTTGACGTCATATTCGTGTTCAGCGTCACCAAACACATACTAAGTATTTCATGTGTCACACGTACAAAACACTTTTTTGAATTTTTACCCCCTTTGGAGAGGTGCTGGAGGCCATGGATGGGATGCTATCAAAAATCTGACGTCATATTCATGTTCAGTGTCACCAAAAACATAGAATTCGATATATCACATGCCCCAGATTCTCTTTCGAAAGTTTCACCCAAAATTAGGGGTGGGGGTGCTCTCCTTTCCATTAAGAGATCCCATCTCGAAACTTGAATATTTCAAAAAAGCATCAAAAGATTCATCTATGGAAATTTTATCAAAATTTTAAATGGTAGTTCCAAGTTCCCACTTACAGCATCATTTTGAAATTTCAAAATGCTTAAAAAGTTCTAAATGCAATGCCCTTTCGAACAGTGAAGTCAGTTTTGATCAAAGTATCATAGTTTTGGAGGAATGGGCTGCGGAAGTTGAGTACCTCGAGACAATGTGGACATAATGGAAGCCCCCCACACCCGCCCTCTGAGGGTGCTGGGATCAAACTAATTGCGGGGTTATTACTTACTGGATGGGTAGGTATATATTGTAAAAAAAATTTGAGTGAAATCAAAAGACATGACTCAAAAACGTTGGTTGAGTTTACATGGAATGACCCTGAAGTTAATGTGGAGCAATTCTGAGGATCTTTTGTAGAATTGGAATTTCCCCAAAAAGTCCCTGGAGCCTCCAAAATGGCTTGAAACCAATTTTGCAATTGAGGAACAGTGTGTATTTTCAGTTTTCCATCTTCGTTTTGTGACATTGGGTGGAAATTTCAAGTTACAAAAATCTGCTAGAGGCTCCAGAAGTGCTGAAAACGACTCGTAAACGTTTTCAATCGATTCAGCGAGTCTCAAATATTTGGTGAAATTTTGATTTTCTCCAGTTTGGCTCAAATTTTATTCTCAAAAACTCAGCCAAGATCGAAAAATGCACTTGAGCAGCAGAAATTTTGGCAGATGGTATATTTTTACAAGCTCTTTAATTTAGCTTTATTTGGTTCAACAATTTTTCTGTCAATTGGGAAACCTCCCTTATTAGGAAAACATGCTCATAAAAAATCTACTAATCAGAAAGCATAGGTTAAAGTGTATGCGTATTCGCAGCAGAAACGCATCATAGTGGAACACGCGAAACACATGCAGAAATGCCAGTGCAGAAATGCACGCATTTCTGCAGCAAAACGCATGCGTAAATTTATCCAAAAAACGTCAGCGGAAATCCAGGCAGAAACGCCTGTCATACGCAGGGCAGAAATGCCATGCGTGTACGACGCGTTAGTCCAGATTTCTGCATGCCGCGGCGGATCTGCTGGTGATCCGCCTCGTAACCGCGTGCATTTGCGCATGCAGAACTGTTTTTCAATTGCTGCTCGGGGAATTACTTACGATGAAAATTTGGAAATCGCCCTGAATCTAAAGCTGTGATACAACTATACCGTCACCAAACCATCTCCATATTCTTACATCGTTCCTTCCAATTCTATGCATCTTCCCCCATTCTAACATTGAATCCGTTCAAACGTAGCGCATTTATGCGCGTTGTTAACGGGTTGCTAGTGTATATGTATTATCTTGTGTACTCGTAGTAATGTTTATAATCTTCAGCGTTTTATAAGTTACTTCTTTGGAACCAGTTCGGTTCGGTCATTCGCTTTTGAAATAATTCCCTATTTTTATTTTTTCCATTTTTGAAAAACTTCGGCTGCGGTGGGCCTCTCAATTTTCAAAAATTGAAAAAAATCTCACTTCGAAGCAAAATTTTCAAAATTTAAAAATTTCAAGTTTTAACACTATTGAAAAGTCTCTTTTGAGTAAAATGAACTCTCGTGAGGATATTAACCCCACCACTAAAAAAACATGTCGGTCCCCTAGAACAGCTGAAATTCGTATTTTCCATTATATTTCAGCTATTTTAGGGGGTCAACTTGGTTTTCAACGAAGGAGGCTAAAATTATCACGAGAGTTTTATTTTACTCAAACGAGACTTTTTAGAGATAACAGAACTTGAAATTTTGACATTTTGAAATTTTACAGTAAATTTGTATCTCATAAAATTTTTAATAATAATTTTTTTTCGAAAATGAAAAAAATGAAAAATAAAGAGTTATTTTCTCGCCAGAGGTCACCACTTCGGGGGTTGGGAGTGAGGAAAATCCCAACTACGAGAATTAGGACCACCCTATTACTTAGTACTTACTTATCGCTTTTCAAAATTCCTGGATCGAGGTCAAAGTGTGCCTGATGGAAAAATATTTCCCGATATGAATACATATTTGATATTATAGGTATGTATGAGCTATGAAGTGAGTAGAAAATCGTTAATTGATTTTCACGTTGCCTTTACTGTAAAATTTCCAAGTTTTGCCAGTTTTGGGAATTCTTCTGTTCGTTTTATACATCGACCTTTTATAGGTACCATAATATATGTATTATCAAAACATTATTATTTATGCATCGACATCAATTTGAGGAAGAATAAATACTTACAAATATTTGATGTTCACATGAAAAGGAACTAAAGATGAAATACATATTATTGAATCAAAATAATGAATCATTGTACAAATAACACTGACAAAACTCTGGATGACTCGAAGCTGCAAATATTCGTGAAGCAATGTTTTTGCTGTGGAGAATGAATTATATCACCCTTTTCAGGTCACTGTTTCAAGTTTATGGGTCATACTGCATTTGCAGGATGGACATACTTTGTCTATGCAGTAAACAAAATGAATAAATTTAATCATCACATGAAGAAGTATGCCCAAATTTTGATACCTTGATAAATTAATGTCGCGAAAAAATGAATTTGAATTGAAGACAAAAAAACAATCTTACGTTTAGATTTAAAACCATTCCTTATGAAGATTGCACTTTATAGTTTGTATGTACAGTGCGGTCCTTTCTGTGCTTGAAAAATAAGAAGAAAAAAAATGAAGAAAATTTCTTACTGCCGTGTATGATTAGTGCGAGTATATTTCTTCAGACATCGTTTTTGACAACGCGTAATGATCATCGTTTTTTTTATGGCACGACAGAAAAATATATTGAACGACAGCTGAATTCAACGACAAAATAGATTATACGTTTGGTATGTTACACATATTCTACAATTTCGAGCTCCAACATTTTCACTCTCTCCAGTAAATGAAATAAATCATATTGACTGGTGACCTGTTGGTAGTCGACTGAGAGGAACTTTTGAATGACTTCTGATTCAGCATTGGCGATCTCAACTTGAGAAAGGCGTACTTTCTCATAAAATTAGTACAGTACCAGTATCTCGTTTACATTTTTCCATTTCAATGCATCAGTTTCACTTTCAGCCGACATAATTGACAAGAAATCTTGAGAAAAAAAACATTCAATTTCCAAATTGTAAAATAATCAATTTTCATCTAACTTATTTGCTCTTTTGATTTTACTATTCTGCACTTCCTTTCCAGCAGGTGTATAAAAAACATATTATCTTCGTTGGATCATAATTTTTTTCAATCGATATTGGTAGCGGATTCGAATAATGTCTTTGAAGTTGTAAGTTGGCAATATTTTCCGGCGATAATGATGATGACAAGTGTTCGAACCACCTGCCAAAACTTTTGTAATATTTTTTCCTAAAAGTTGAGTTCAAGAAACTGTTCCTCATTGTATCCGCAATTGAATTTGAAGCATGGTAAATTTTTGATAGCTTAAAAATTGCTGAATTTTCAACCACTGTAAGGTGGCATTGTTAAGACTCTGAAATACCTACGTAGATAATTTAAGTAGAAAGGTGACGTTAATACCATTCTCCTGGGAGAGACGGACAAGATTATTCCTTCTAGGATTAATAATTTCCTTACATAAAAATGCACTGATCTCTTACCTACCTGCTAGCTCAGCATTGAGGTTTGTATTCGAAAACATTCGTTAGTTTGCGTGGATTTTTAATCGAAAAGTCGAAAAGATTACTTACTGAAAAATTTAAAGGATGAGTAAAAATTTCTATGAGCTCTTGGTGTCCATGTGTTGTAATGAATCATTCTATTCTTCTGCGTTTTATAAGTTACTTCTGTGAAGTAAAGCTAGAATTATTCATTCAGAGGGATTCTTTATTTTAACATGACATCGACTCTCGTATTCATTCGGAATTATTTACATAGATTATTCCATGTCATTTTTACTTTTAGAATTTTCGTAATTTTTCTAAACAAAAAAATTAATAAATTGATATTTTCAAATTTGTAATGATTTTGGAAGATGAGTCAGAGAATCAAGCTTGGGAAATCTGAAATGATTACATTAAAGTTTCAGTCTTGAGTCTTGACCATTCGGGAATTAAATTAAGCCCCAAAACCAAAAACAAATTGAAGTCAGAGGATATGAGAGTTGATGAATGGGTGTCCGATGGAAAATCGCGAATATTGGTTTATCGTATACTTTTTAATTTATCAATTTTCGCAAAAAAAAATAATAATAAAAAAATATAAAGGATAGGGATATAGTCTTTTATGATCCTGTGTCTACCTTACTGGATTGTGTAATTTTTTAAAAAAATAGGTACTTACTGTTCTCCAATTTAGATTTTACGAAGTGGGTAGTTACGAGTTTATAAAGAATGAATTCTGATATTTATAGTTGGTACATATATTGAAATCCTTAAGTAATCGAGGACGAATTATTCGGCCATTCGGAAAAGATGATAAAGATTTGAATTATACTTCTGCATTTTGTTCTCTGACTATGAGTCATTCTGTAACGTTTCGTCCATCTCGGTGACGAATAGATGGATTTTTCAATTTTTTTTTTTTTTTTAAGAATGTGTCTTCTTCTGAATTTTTTTCTGTCTTCGTTATTATTACTTACGAATCGCTTTTCAAGGTAAATGAGTCTACAAAAATTCCTCAGTCGAGGTCAATGTGTGCCTGATTGAAAAATATTTTCCTCTACGAATATGTATGAAGCGAGCAGAAAATCGTTGATTAATTTTCACGTCGACCTTACTGTAAAATTTTCAAGTCTTGGGAATTCTTCTCATCTTATGTTCGTTTTATATAATGTATTGTCAAAACATTATTATACCTATTTATGCATCCATTTGAGGAAGAATAAATACTTACAAATATTTGATGTAGGTACTCATGAAAAGTAACAGAATTTTTAAGCATTTTTTTTTTTTTTTTGGTGTTTTTAATTACAAGATTATTACACCCGTAAGGGGGGGGGGCTAGATTTGGTTTGTGAGGCCGATGTTTTCTACTAGGGAGATGAATTTTTGTATTTCTGAGGGTTCGTCAGGGATAGTAGGTGGATTTTCTTTTATCTGTAGTGTAAGTCTGTTTTGTTTTAGTTGGGGACAGTTGAAAAGTATGTGTTGGATGGATATGGGTTCGTTTCTGCAAAATTGGCATGAGGGTTTTGGTTCTTTTTGGTATAAGTGGTTATGAGTAATTACTTGACGACGTATATTTTTCATCTTTCTCCATCAAGAAAAGCTCACAAAAATTGTCAACGCTTGTTGAACAATTTATTACGAGATCTTTTAAAATCTGTTTGAATTCTTTCATTTTATTTTTTAATTTTATGGAGAAAATAAATTTTAAAAAAAAGCATTTATTAATTTTTTTTATAAAAAAAAAAATACCAAACATATTCTTTTAAAAAAAATTATCTTTTATTTAGTGAAATTACTATAATTCGGTGTATGTATCTACAAAGTACAAACCAATTAATTTTTCAAATTACTCGTATGTTTTGGCGCATAAATACGATCATGTGGCACGTACACTTGATATTCGGTTAATCACCACGCCAGGTGTTTTTTATGTTCTGCGGCCATTACATTGGTTGTATACTTGGAAACGGCCACTATTTGTGAAATCTGTACTTTCTTTCTCTCAAAAGAGGATGAAATTTCATTTGCGATTGTTACATAATCGCCGTTGACATCAAATTCGTAAATACGAGGTTAATACTTTAGAAATGTATGCACATTTAGTGTTTTTACTGTCAGTTAGTTAAAAAAACCTACTTACTTGGTACAAGGTTGGTTATTCACCAGCTAGTAGTTTAACGCTTCTCCTCTTTTCGTCAGGCTTTACGTAATTCTTTCTGTTTTGAAATTATCATTTGCTTTGAATTTTTTCTTCTTCAACTTGTGGATTTCCGATATTTGAGCACAGTTTGCCGCCTCCAATGATAATTATACGTTTCGTTGAACATTATTCCTTCTCAAGCTCCAATATTTTCACTCTCTCCAATAAATGAAATTAATGTGTTGGTTGTTGACAATGTTGACTGAGAGGAACTTCTATAATTTCTGATTCAGCTTTAGTGATCTCAACTTTAGGTTGTTGACTGAGGGGAACTTTTACCATTTCTGGTTCTGCATTACTGATTTCCAACTTCATTTGAGAGTTTGTTAATAATTTCTTTACTCGTCCTCTTCTGAATTTTGAAATTTCATAACAAATGTCCGCATTATAGCAGTAAATTCAAGTCCTCGAGTATGATTTTTTTTTATATAATCAAAGCTCCCCTTTCTAATATTCCTCGGAGATTGTTTCATTTTGATCCCGGTTGCTGTTGTGCTCTTATTCAATTCAGCAGAAGATTGTTTCAATTTGATCCATGTTGCTGTTGTGCTCTTATTTAATTCAGCAGAGATTCCCTTAATTTTGCTCTTTATGTCTTGCTAAGACTAAGAAAATAAAATGCGAGTAAAGAGTAAAAAATGTACTGAAGGGGACCCACTAAGGTGGTCCTTGAATACATGACAAAAAAATTCGCCATTTCTTCAGCTCCCAACCCTCAAAGTGGTGACACCCAGGGTGAAAATAATTCCCTGTTTTTTATTTTTTCCATTTTTGAAAAACTCGGGCTGCGATGGGCCTCTCAGTTTTCAAAAATTTTTAAAAATCTCACTTCGAAGCAAAATTTTTAAAATTCGAAAATTGCAAGTTCTAACACATTTAAAAAGTCTCTTTTGAGTAAAATGAACTCTTATGAGGATATTAACCCCATCCATAGAGAACTAAATCGGTCTCCTGGAACAGCTTAAATTCGTATTTTACATTAAATTTCAGCTATTTTAAGGGGTCAACTTGGTTTTCAATGTAGGAGGCTATAATCAGGGCTTGTACTCGGTTACTTTTTAAGTAACCAAGTTACTAAAGTTACTAATAGTAACTTTTGGTTACTTTTTAAAAATTTTGGTTACTAAAAGTTACTTTTTCCGAGTTTTTTTCACAAATTTCCTTTTTTTTTCTTCAAAATTTTACCCAGAACTCTTTTTCTTTTCATCTAAAATGATGCTGTTTTACCTCTCAGGAATTGTGAATTTTCAAAAGCTTTTGCCCTCGCTTCGCTCGGGCTTTTATTCATATTTCTATGAATATACGTAATAATCTCCTGAAAAATTGAAAATTTTGAAGCCAAGAAAATCAACTTTTTACTTACATTATCAGGAATGACGTTGTTTTACGTCTCATATTATCAATTTTCGCAGCTTTCGCCCTCGCTTCGCTCGGGCGTTTACTCATTTTTACGCGTAACCAATAGGTACTTAGGTATATGTAATTTTCTGAAAACTTTTAAAATTTGAAAGTTTTGAAGCCACGAAAATCAACTTCTTGCTTGAAAAATGAGGTTGTTTTATGTTTCGAATCATAAATTTTTCGCAGCTTTCGCCCTCGCTTCGCTCGGGCAGATATGAATTCTACTACTACAATTTTCAAACATTTCCTAAAATGGAAAAATGAACTCGACAAATTCCAAAAACATAATGTAATCAATATCTGACCAATTATTTGGAAAAATCATGTTGGGGGAGGGGGTAGAGTAAACACGTTGGGAAAATTTAGCGTGAAAAGTTGGGAGAATTTCAGTCTCTCCCCCCCCCCCCCCTCCAACACATCGCTTCATCAGACCTCTGAAAATGAAATGTAGTAGTTTAAAGTTTTGTATGGATCAGAGTTTTTCGGTCACCTCATCTCTATTTTTTTGCATTGAAAATTTTTTTTGTCACTTTTTTGGTTACTTTTTGGTTACTTTTTCCAGCTTTTTTGGTTACTAAAGTTACTTTTTTTGAGAAAAATTTGAGTACAAGCCCTGTATAATTATCACGAGAGTTTATTTTATTCAAACGAGACTTTTTAGAGATAACTTGAACTTGAAATTTTGAAATTTTAAAATTTTAAAATTTTACAGTGAATTTGTATCTTATAAAATTTTAAAAAAATTTTTCGAAAATGATAAAAATGAAAAATAGGGAATCACTTTCTCACTAGAGGTCACCACTTGCGGGGGTTGGGAGGGAGGTAACTCCCATATTCGAAAATAAGGACCACCCTAATACGTATGGCTTTTCAAGCTAAATGAGTCTACAGGAATTCCTCAATCCAGGTCAAAGTGTGTCTGATGAAAAAATATTTTCCGATACGAACACATATGTTATGAACTATTAAGCTATCAGAAAATCGTTAATTCATTTTCACGTTGCCCTTACTGAAAAAATTTCTATGTTTTGGGAATTCTTCAGTTCGTGTTACATAATTGTGTACCTATATTATCGAAACATTATTATTCATGCATCGACATTCATTTGAGGAAGAATACATACTTACAAAGAAATAGCTTTATGGTGCTTTCATACCAGATCAATGATTGATGGTAATACGTAATACTCGTATGTACTTCGTTGTTTGACCACAATGAGCAACAAATCTGCATTTTTCTCGCTTTTCTAAATCATTTTTTTCAATTCTAAAAACAAATCAGAAGAACGTACCTACCAAACTAATACGCTTTTGAAAACACTAAACTAGAAATAGGTACATCACTTGTTTATTATTTTTATTTCCCGTCCAAATCATCATCTCATCTCATTTCTTCATAAGTTAATTCCAAATAGAACAGTACATCAATGTAATGAGATGAAGTAAAAATGGAAAGAAAACAGAAAATTGAACACTGAGCTATGAGTACCAAGTAATCATAAGTACTTTTTCAACGTCAAATTGGCGAATAACAATTAACCTTAATTTTGCCTATATTCATTTTTGTAAGAATTTTTAGGAAAATAAGTGACTCTTTCTTATTTACGATTATATGTACCTACATCAGTCATGCGCAATGGTGATAAATTTCTGCACTTCTTTTCCAGCAGGTGTAAAAAAGAAACATACCTAATTACCTACTTATTAGCTCCGTTGGATCATAATTTTTTTCAATCAATATTGGTAACGGATTCGAATAAAGATTTTGAAGTTGTATGTAAGTTGGAAATATTTTCCGGCGATAAAGATGATGACAGTGTTTGGACCACCTGCCAACATTTGTAATTTTTTCCTGAAAGTTGAGTTCAAGAAACTGTTCCTCATTGTATCCGTAATTGAATTTGAAGCATGGTAAATTTTTGATAGCTTAAAAATTGCTGAATTTTCAACCACTGTCAGGTGGCATCGTTAAGACTCTGAAATAGATGATCGAAGTAGAAAGGTGACGATAATACCATTCACCTAGGAGAGACGGACAAGATTATTCCTTCTAGGATTATTAATTTCCTTACATAAAAATGCACCGATCTCTTACCTACCTGATAGCTCAGCATTGGGTTTTGTATTCGAAAACATTCGTTAGTTTTGCGTGGATTTTTAATCGAAAGATTACTTACTGAAAAATTTAAAGGCCGAATGTATCTAAATTTTGCAAGGTTTCGGATTATATTCTTCAGTTTTTTATAAGTTACTTCTTTGGACCCAGTTCGGTTCGGTCAATTCGCCCTTGAATCATTATATTCCAGTTCTCCATTTTTCTTATCGTATCTATAGAATTGAGCTGAAAGCTAGAATTATTCATTCAAGGTGTGTATACGTATATCAAAAGGGTAGTAAAGTTGGAAATTTTAGGAGAGAGATTCTTTATTTTAACATGACATCGACTCCAAAATCAATCGATATTTTTTATTCGGGAATGATTCGGATCATTCCATGTCACTTTTACTTTTAGAATTTTCGTAATTTTTCAAAACGAAAAAATTGTAATATTGATATTTTAAAAAGTGTAATGATTTTGGAAGATGAGTCAGAGAATCAAGCTTGGCAAATCTGAAATGATTACATTAAAATTTCAGTCTTGAGTCTTGACCATATCAGGAATGAAATTAAGCCCCAAAACTAAAAACAAATTGAAGTTACAGGATATGAGAGTTGATGAATGGGTGTCCGATGGAAAATCGTGGATATTCGTTACCGTGTAATCCGTGTAAGTACTTTTTAATTTATCAATTTTTGAAAAAAAAATTTGAAAGATAGGGGAATTTATATTTTGTCTTCTATGATCCTATTTCTACCTAACCGGACTATGTAATTTTTTTTAAAAATAAGTACTGTTCTGTAATTTAGATGTTACGAGTTTGGAAAGAATAAGTAAATTCTGATATTCATACTTAATATTATTAGAATCCTTAAGTAATCGAGGACGAATTATTCGGTCTTTCGGAAAAGATGATAAAGATTTGGACATACTTACTTAATTGCATTTTGTTCTCGGAATCATTATGAAATGTAGATGAATTCTTCGTTTTTGTTTTTTTTAAGAGATTATGTTATGTCTTTTTCTGATGCATTAAAGTTCCTCAATCGAGGTCAAAGTGTGCTTGATAGATAAATACTCGTATTTCCCGCCAAGAATACATATATGTATAAAGCGAGCAGAAAATCGCGTTGATTGATTTTCATGTTGCCCTTACTGTAAAATTCCCATGCTTTGGGAATTCTTCTGTTAGTTTTATATATGTATTATGGAAACATTATTATTTATGCATCGAGATCCATTCGAAGAAGAATAAATACTTACAAATATGTATTTGATTAAATACTGGGAAAATTTCGTTTGTCCGCTGTTTTCCCGCTCTTTTTCGTGATATTCTCCAGATCCATATATAGGTACATATATCTATTAAAATCCTTGAGTAATCAAGGACGAATTATTCGGTCATTCCGAAAATATGATTATTATTTGAAGATTCCTAATTGCATTTTGTTCTCTGAATCATTCTGTAACGTTTCGTCCATCTCGGTGACGAATAGATGATTTTTTCGAGATTTTTTTTGTTTTTAAAGAGATTATATTTATGCAACGACATCCATTTGAGGAAGAATAAATACTTACAAATATTTGATGTTCACCTGAAAAGGAACTAATTTCAATGAATAATGCCTCGTATTGTTGAAGTATCATAATAGTATGCCTTGCTCTTTTATTACCCAGCTCGTTAGCATACTGTATTGTCTGTGATGGAAGTACATAATCATGTACCTAATAAGTTGTATAAATAATCTTGCAACATCGACAAAACTCTAAATATTCGTAAAGTAACGTTTTTGCTGTGAAGAATGAATTATCGCCTTTTTCAGGTCTCTGTTTCAAGTTTGGGTCATACTACTGCTTTTTGCAGAATGGACGTAATACATATTTCTTTATGCAGTAAACAAAATGTATAAATTTCATCATCACATGAAAAAGTATGTCCAATTTTGATACCTGATAAATTAATATTGGCAAATGGTGAATCTTTTTCTACCGATCTCGATTCTTGAATGTTTATTAAATAAAATTCAATAAATTAACGAATCACTTTATTGGTTTAAAGACAAAAAACAATCTTAGAATTAACCCTTTCGAGGTCGAGGAGGTTCCGGGGTACGCAAATTATAAATCGGGTGATTTTGTCAAAAGACATGTCTCCGAAGTTACAAAACAGAAAAAAAATTATCAAAAAATGAAAAATTCCAATCGCAAAAGAGGAAATTTGAAAAAACAATTTTGCTCATATTCGATTAGAGAAATGAGCGATGGAATGAAAAAAACAGTGTAAATTATTAAGTTACAGAAACTGAAAATAAAAACCAACAGACACATTAAAAATATGAACATAATAAATTTTAAGGAAGGAAAATAAATTAAAAATTGAAAAAAAGGTCAAGCCGCATTTCCTAAAGTTACCAATATCCAAAGGACCAGAAATCACAGTCTGGTGAAAAATGAATATTAGAAATAAGAATTTATGTCACCAAGAGAGCTTTTTTCATGAAGTTGAAAAATCGCATCGCATATCCAACACTAAGGAAAAATTGAAATTTTAATTGACAAATCAAACAATCCTGAAAATTGACTCAATCTGATGCTTTCTGAGTTCAACATCTTGCAGTTGTTCGAATACGATTTTCAGACACCCAATAGAACGCATAAACCAGTCGCAAATCAACACAGTAAATCCATAAAAACATCTACTACAAGAAACATAATCAATTTACAAATCGTCGGTGTCCGACTACAGTTTGAGTTATGCACACCCCATCTGGTGATTTTCTAACCCATTTTGTCATATTGCATCTCAAAACCATCGGATAAAAATTACTAAACTGGAAACCGCATCGCAAATCTGTGTCAGTAGCATTTTATGAGATTTTCAACTTAGCCAAATAAAAACCTCATCAATGTGGAATAAAAACTGCCTATATCCGAATACTAGTTTCTCTTTTGCACACCCTGTCTGGTGATTTTTTGATGCATTTCGTCATGTTGCATCACAAAATAATCAAATAAAACTCATTGAAATTGAAACCGCATCGCAAATGTCAGCGAGTAGCAGTTCGAGATTTTCGACTTAGCCAAATAGAAAACTCATCTGGTGGAATATAACCTGTCAATATTCAACACCCTATCTGGTGATTTTTCAGTGCATTTTTTCATGTTTTATCCCAAAACCACCAGATGGAATTTTTAAAAATGAAACTCACATCGCAAACCCTACTCTTTGACATTTTCTGCAAATCTGAACCTTATCAAAATGGTAATGTGATCAGTGTACAATAAAAACTGTCTATTTGCGACTACAGGTTCCCTTTTTGCACACCCTATCTGGTGATATTTCGATCCAATTTTTCATGTTTTATCCAAAAACCACCAGATAAAACTTTTTGAAATGGAAAGACTCCTTTTAGGATTTTTTGAGAATTTACACCTAATCCAAATAGAAAACTCATCTGTGCAGATCTGCAGAATAAAAACTGTCTATTTATGACCACAAGTTACCTTTTTGCACACGCTGTCTGGTGATTTTCCAATGCATTTTTTTATGTTTTATCTCAAAATGACCAGATAACGTTTTTTGAAATGAAACCCGCATCGCAAACCCTACTCTGAGCCTGATCAAAACAGTTTTGTCTCCAGTATAGAATAAAAACTGTCTATTTGCGACTACAGGTTTCCTTTTTCCACTACCTGTCTGATAATTTTCTGATGCACTTTTCCATGTTCTATCCCAAAACCAACAGATAAAATGTTTTGAAATGGAAACCATTGGACTCAGAAAGCATCAGATTGAGTCAATTTTCAGGATTGTTTTGATTTGTCAATTAAAATTTCAATTTTTCCTTAGTGTTGGATATGCGATGTGATTTTTCAACTTCATGAAAAAAGCTCTCTTGGTGACATAAATTCTTATTTCTAATATTCATTTTTCACCAGACTGTGATTTCTGGTCCTTTGGATATTGGTAACTTTAGGAAATGCGGCTTGACCTTTTTTTCAATTTTTAATTTATTTTCCTTCCTTAAAATTTATTATGTTCATATTTTTAATGTGTCTGTTGGTTTTTATTTTCAGTTTCTGTAACTTAATAATTTACACTGTTTTTTTCATTCCATCGCTCATTTCTCTAATCGAATATGAGCAAAATTGTTTTTTCAAATTTCCTCTTTTGCGATTGGAATTTTTCATTTTTTGATAATTTTTTTTCTGTTTTGTAACTTCGGAGACATGTCTTTTGACAAAATCACCCGATTTATAATTTGCGTACCCCGGAACCTCCTCGACCTCGAAAGGGTTAAAGCTTGTGTACCTATACAAATTATTTAATCAATCGAAAATAATTCCAGTTTTGTCACCATTCTTTATGAAGATTGCACTTTACAGTTTAGGTATGCGTACATTGGTCTTTTTGTGCTTAAAAAATAAGGTTTGTGGATTCTCCAAAAAAATAAGATTTCTTACTGCTGTATAATGATCGTTATTTTTTATTTCTGTAAAGTAGTTTCTGGTGACGCTGGTGCTACAATTATGTAGACTAACAATACCTACAGATTTCATGTCGAAATTTGATTAAAAATAAATTGAAAAATTAGCTATAGTTATGACAATAAAAATTATTCTTCTGAAAATGTCATGCATCAAAACTTGGCAGCCGTTCTCAAAAGTTCATGAAAGAACCTCTATAGTATCATCGTGGAACTGTTCCCCATCAAAAAGTAACGGTTACTGAACAAGCTAACTCTTACTCTCCATCATGTATTGACTAACCTACTCAGCGAATGGTAATCAGTTCAAAATTCGACTCTGAATCATTACAGAATAAAAGTTAATGGTTTTCTGTTTCTGTAGTAGTTCTGTTACTTGGTGATTAGGAAATGATTTGCTTGACAGTACTTGATGTGGTTTCCTGAACGTTTGGGAACTGTTGCAAAGTTCTAGAGCATGTTCAAAAATTACTGCGTTTTTCGGTAACTTGTTTCCGAATCACTTTTCTCAGTGATATAGCTTTGTCGTAAACGAATTCTAATGTAGTTATCACAGTGATTTCTACATGGATTTGATACCAATAATACCTACTTCGTGAGAGTTGTTGTTACCAGTGGGGAGAATAGCATTGGAAACTGAGAAAAAAAATCAAGTGTACCTATTAATAACGAGTAGGTGTACCAGGTATCTCAATACTGAATTAGGATTGTGTATGTAAAAAGCATTTCGATAGTTATAATTGAATCCCAGAAATAACTTTTGCCTATTGATTTTCTGTCTATGCAAATTTAAACAGTTACCATACCTTACTGCCGTTATTTTTCTTTAAAATAGGCCAATGATGATGATTTGAGCGTTTTTCGTGGTCTCCTGCCATTACCTACATTGGTAGTATCCGTGGAAAGGGCTACTGTTTGTGAGTCTCTCAAAAGAGGATAGAATTTCATTTGTGAGTATTACACAATACACAATCGCCATTGACATCAAATTTGTAGATAAAGGTTAGTGATTTAGAAATCTATGTATGTGTTATGTACTCATAATAATTAATAACCATTTTGAACTGTATTTACATTTCTAATAAAGTAATAATACATACATGATCTGTTGATAAACAAGAGAGTAAAAAAGATGATGAAATAGTTGGCTCGCAGGGATACCAACTCACTATGTTCTACTAACGAATATACCTACTTAGATACTATAATCTTTGCCACATAAAAATAATCTAATACTATAGGTGCCTATAAAATAATCGAATATAACTAATTGAGTAATTATTTACACAAAATCATTGAGCCTTCCCAGGTTTCTTAAACGAATGTCTGGGTCTAGCTGGAACTGGAGCTGGAGCCTGAGCAGGCTCAGGCTGACAAACTGGTGGAGGAGTTGGCACTCTCTCCTCGAGTAGAATTTGATTTTCGACACGTTTGATAGGAAAATTGAGTGTCACCTTACGCTGTTGAGCTGGATAAACCAGCTCAGGAGTCTAGATGAATTTTCTCTGGTATATAGGTAGATTTCAGTTGATCGACATGTTTTTTGATAACTTTCCCAGTATCCAATTGAACTTGATAATAGAGTCGACCCAAAATAGATTGAATTGTACCAATTTTCCAAACTGGTTTTCCAAGTATGGTTTGTACTACCTACGAAATTGACACGTTCACCCATGTTGAAATGGTGAATTTTCTCTGTAGAGACTGGATTATGTTTCAAGGTGATTGGTTTGATAGCATCGAGTCTAATTCGCAAACAACATCTGAGGTATCGTTCTGCTGAATCACCCATGTTGAAACGGTGAATTTTTGCTGTAGAGACTGGATTATGTTTCAAGGTGATTGGTTTGATAGCATCGAGTCTAATTCGCAATGTCCAAGGTATCATTCTGCTGGACTTTTCCTATCCAATAAGGGAGTAGCACGAAAACGGAGTAGAATTTTATTAATCAGAGGCTGAATTGATAAGTTCTCATGGTCCCTCTTGTTGAGTTTTGATTTCAGTATTTGAACATACCGTAAAGTGGGGTGAATAGAAACAATTTTGAAGTTTGAAGCGCTGTATCTCAAAGACAAATTGAGTTACAGAGCTGTGCGATGGCTCAAAAGTTTGATCTTGACCTACACTTTGATATGCAGTGTTTATATTTAACCTCCAGACACATACCTAGCACCCAGGTCCAAATAATAGGCAATTTTCTATTCACCTTAAGAGTGGGGTGAATAGAAACACTCCCCTTTTCCCCCAATTTTACCACAGTAAATGAATAAATTCGTGCAGATTATTGTCACATTGTTAAAAACACATTTTTGTCGTCATTTATGATAAAAAAACCATTAAAAATTACTATTTCAATAAAAATTAAAAATATCCCTATATTTTCAGTATGATTTTCCAAAATTTTCACAATTTAGTCATATTTTGCCAAAATTCAATGTCATCTTGTATTCTTTCTGGATTCAAGACATGAAATGCAGTCAATGTGCCGTTGTACAGTCAGTACAGTCAGCAAAACGAATCAGGCTTACTTTTTCTCACGTAAAAACAATAGAAAACACGTGTTTCTATTCACCCCACTTTTCAAAAAAAAATTTCATTTTTTTTATTCTTCAGCCACAAAAATTTTTATTGACAGAATTTGTACTTATGATGATTGAAAAAGTTGTAGAACATTCCAATTAAGCGATTATTTCAACTTCCAATACCACAGTACAACTAGAACATTTATATTTCTAGACCAACATTGTTAGCTTAAAAAAAATCAGTAAAAAAGCATGGTGCTCATTTTCGGTGATGAAATCTCACCAGGTTGTCCAATATTGGCCGGGTTAATTTTTTTAACATCTGGAAGGTTGTACCTAGTAATTCCTGTTGAGTGCGCATCTTTCCGACTCAAGTGTAGCTACTGCGCACAGCATAAACAAAATTCCCAGTTTTTGTTTCTATTCACCCCACTTTACGGTACCATTCAGCAAGACCATTTGTACTCGGATGCGCTGGTGAAAAATACCTCGTTCCTGGCAGTATTTCTGGAACTCTTTGCTTTTGAAAATCGATGCATTATCGCTCAATAGAATTTTTGGATACCCGTGAACTGTGAATAATTCTTCGAGTGCAAGCATAGTTCACAACGAAGTTGGATCTTTGTTGAAAATCTTGATTTCTGGCCATTTAGATTTTGCGTCGACTACAATCAAAAACTGATGGCCTTTTCTGGTACTGGCAAAGAGAGTAAAAAATATGATGAAATAGTTGGCTTGCAGGGATACCAACTCACTATGTTCAACTAACAAATATATACCTAGATACTACAGTATGTACAGTTAGTGCTTTTACTTGTCGGTTAGTCAAAAAAACTTACTTACTCGGTACAGATACCGGTTTCCCCTTTATGTTCTCAACAGTTAGTGCTTTTACTTGTCAGTTAGTCAAAAAAACTTACTTTATTGGTACAGATACCGGTTTCCCCTTTTACGTTCTCAACTAATTCGAAGTTCGATTCCCCGTGGAAGTAACTTGTGGTTTTTCGATGTTTGAGGACAGTTTTCTACCTTCAATGTACGTACTCTTAATTATATGTTTGGTGAAACATTCCTTCTCGAGCTCCAATATTTTCACTCTCTCCAGTTCTCCGCATTATATGTAGCAATAAATTCAAGGGCTTGAGTATGAATTTTTCTATAATCGAAGCCCTCTTTTCTAATATTCTTCAGAGATTGTTTCATTTTGATCCATGTTGTTGGTGTGCTCTTATTTAATTCAGCAGAGATTCCCTTAACTTTGCTCTTCATGTCTTGCCATAATCGTTGTCCAGGAATTAGCCAATTGGGACGCCAGCATTTCTTTCTTATTATGTATTTATCCATCGACATCCATTTGAGGAAGAATAAATGCTTACAAATATTTGATGTCATCATGAAAAGGAATTAAAGATGAATTAATATTCTTATGAAGATTGCACTTTATAGTTTATATGTACTTACCATTGTACCTACAGTGGTCCTTTCTGTGCTTAAAAAATAATGTTTGTGGCATCTCCTATAAGAAAAAAAATAAAGGAAATTTCTTACTGCTGTATAATGCTTTTTATGCGTTTCTTTTTATTACGTAATGTGATTATTTTTCAGATATCGTTTTGGATAACGCGTAATGATCATCGTTATTTTTTATTGGGAAATATACATATAATGGCACGACAGAAAAATACATATATTGAACGATAGCTAAGTTCAACGACAAAATAGATGATACGTTTGGTGTTACACATTCTATTTTGAGCTCCAACAGTTTCACTCTCTCCACTTCTCCAGTAAATGAAATAAATCATATTGACTGATGACCTGTTGGTTGTCGACTGAGAGGAATTTCTATATAGTTTCTGATTCAGCATTAGCGATTTTTTTTTACTTCAGGTTGTTGACTGATAGGAATTTTTATCATTTCTGGTTCAGCATTACTGATTTCCAGCTTCATTTGAGAGTTCATTAACAATTTCTTTATTCGTCCTCTTCTGAAATTTCATAACAAATAATCTCCGCATATTAGCAACAGATTCAAGTGCTTGTTCGTCATTGTATCCGTAATTGAATTTGACACATTGTAAATTTTTGATAGCTTTAAAATTGCTGAATTTTCAGCCAAGCTGTAAGGTGGCATTGTTAAGAATCTGAAATAGATGATTTAAGTAGAAAAGTGACTGACGATAATACAATTCACCTAGGAGAGATGGACAAGATTATTCCTTTTAGGATTAATCATTTCTTTACATAAAAATGCACTGATCTCTTACCTGCTAGCTCAGCATTGAGTTTTGTATTCGAAATCATTCGTTAGTTTTGCGTGGATTTTTAATCGAAAAGATTACTTACTGAAAAATTTAAAGGTCACAGTAAGAATGTTGAATTATTGAAATAGGTACTCAAGATGTCGATGTGTTATAAGGTCTGCATTCTTCTGTGTTTTATAAGTTACAAACCGAAATGAGGGCTTCGGATAAATTCTCAGTTTCAAAAATATCAACTTTGGTAGATGGATTTATAACATTACCAGCCACCGATTTTATACAGAACATAAAACCATGTGCGAATTTGAACGGACGATCTTTGTTGCTTTGGAAACATTTGTTCGTTTTCCAAACTGGTTCCATTACTTTCTTTAGCTAAATGAAGTAGCAATGGTTGACGTCATCATTAAACATTTGGTATAAAACTGGATTGAAATTTATCCTTCTGTAAATTGTAGATTTCAGATGTTTGAGCACAGTCTTCTGTCTCCAATGTAATTATACATTTAGTTTGACATTCTCCTTCTCGAGCTCCAACATTTTCACTCTAACCAGTAAATGAAATAAATCATATTGACTGTGAGGAACGTCTACAGTTTCTGATTCAGCATCAGTGATTTCAACTTCGGGTTGTTGATTGAGAGGAATTTCTACCATTGTTGAATCAGCATTACTGATTTCAAACTTCATTCGAGAGTTTGTAAACAATTTCTTTATTCATCCTCTTCTGAATTGTCAGAAGAGTTTGCTAACAATTTCTTGATTCATTCTCCTCCGAATTCAGAAATTTCATAACAAATCCCCGCATTAGCAACGAATTCAAGTGCTTGAATATAAATTTTTCTATAATCAAAGCTCACCTTTCTAATTCCTTGGAGATTGTTTCATTTTGATCCAGTTGCTGTTGTGCTCTTAATTATTTATTTCTGCAGAGATTCTCTCAACTTTGCTCTTCATGTCTTGCCAAGACTAAGTCAGAAAACAAAATGTGAGTAAGGAGTAAGAAATGTACTGAAGGGTACCTTGAGTATGACCCATAGTATGTATTCTCTATTTGCTTATATTCTGAAGGTTCCAGCTGGCAATTCTGTTGCTGGAACGCTATGCACTTGACCTGTAAAAGGATAGTTAATCCATTGAACTACGAAAGTAGACAAAAGTGAAACACACAATTTACTTACCCATAAAATTAGTACAGTACCAGTATCATCTACATGGATGATTTTTCCTTTCAATGCAGAAGTTTCACTTTCAGCAGACATAATTGACAAGAAATCTCGAAAAACATATGATTTTCAAATCGTAAAATAGGATGTCCGAACTGATTGTTTGATGAACGAATTGGCGCCCTGAATTTTCATTTGCTGTTTTGGCTTTACTCTTCTGCACGTCCTTTCCAGCAGGTGTAGAAGAAACTGCCCCGGAGCAGCTCTTTCGACTCTACTCCTCGCGAATAGAACAAGTTAACAATTTACTCCGAGTAAAAATTTGCCAATAGAACGCAGTATTGCTGCTCTGAGCAACTCGAAGCTATGCTCGGAGTAGCAAATACAACGGAGCTAAAATTCCATATTGTTCAAGTGTCAGTGAAAGTTTTAGTGAGAAATTACTTTCTTTTTTTTTTCTGCAGTACTTTCACAGATGCAGGTACCTAAGTCCATAATACAATTCTGAAAACCCAGAACGATTAACTCCGAATTTTATTAGCTTCGTTGGATCATTATTTTTTTCAATCGATATTGGTAACGGATTCGAATAAAGTTTTTGAAATTTCAAGTTGGCGCTATTTTCCGGCGATAAAGATGATGACAGTGTTTGGACCACCTGCCTCCTTTTGTAATTTTTTCTTGAAAGTCGAGTTCGAGAAACTGTAATTGAATTTGACGCGTGGTGAATTTTTGATAATTTTAAAATAGTTTCATTTTCAACCACTGTAAGTTGGCATTGTTAAAACTCTGGAATACCTATAGATAATTTACGTAGAGAAAGGTGACGATAATACCATTCACCTAAGGGAGACGGAAAAGATTATTCCTTCTAAAATTAATAATTTCCTTACATAAAAATGCACTGATCTGTTACCTGCTAGCTTTGCAGCATTGCGTTTTGTATTCGAAAACATTCGTTAGTTTTGGGTGGAATTTTTAATCAAAAAGATTACTTACTGAAAAATTGAAATCCTCGAGAATTGTTATATCTTTTGAAACAGTTCGGTTCGGTCATTCTGACGTTTCAGTCTTGACCATGTTAGGAATGAGAGCATGCTCCAAAACAAACTAAAAAAATTGAAATCGGAGATTATGAGACTTCATAAATGGGTATCCGATGAAAAATCGTGGATATTGGATACCGTATACCTACTTTTTAATTTATCAATTTTTTCAAAAAAATAAAAATATATGGAATTAATATTTTTTCTTCTATGATCCTACATTTCTACCTTACTGGACTATGTATTTTTTTTTTTTTTCATTTAATAAGTAATGTTCTGTAATTTAAATGTTACTAGTTGACGAAGAATGAATTCTGATATTCATAATATTATTTATTACTACCTACATCAAAATCTTAAGTAATCGAAGACGAATATATCAAAATCTTGAGTAATCGAAGACGAATTATTCGGTCATTCGGAAAAAATGATTAAGATTTGAAGATACTTAATTGCTTTTTGTTCTCTGAATCATTATGCAACGTAAATGAATTCTTCGAGTTTTTTTTAGTGTGCGTAGCACACTATTGGTTTCGCTTTGAGAAATGAAATTTCATTATACATGAATGTTCTCTTAAACTATCCAACTGTTTTTTGTACCTATTGGACACCATTTGAGAATCATTAAGGCGGAGGGAATAGATTATTTTTCATTCAATTCGGATGGGTAATTGCTGAGTAATTGCAATTTTAGTTCATTATTTTAATGCATAAATTCCTAAAAAAGGAGAAAGGGGACTTGCAAAACACCTGCCGATCATTGTACCCTGCTATACCCCCAGTCTATTCCATCTCCGATTTTCAAATCAGCTGTCTCATTGTACCCTGTTACACCCCTCATCTGTTAGCTGTATATTCCAAGTGGGAGTGGTTTGGTGGGGCGTTTACCCAACAAATATATTCTTTTAATGCCCAAACCCTCCATGTGAACTCGTAGTCGAATGGTTAGGGCATGTAGGTAGGAATAGGAATTGTAGGGTCCCAGGTTCGAATCCCCATCAGGTAGGTAGGTATAGGTGACGGATTTTTCGTTGGAAATATTGGATAGGTAAATGCTGTGGAGTGAGTACATGATGCTGGTGCCAAAAAAAAACGAATTTTGAACCCTGTAGCCCCCTTATTTTAATTTATAAAAACAAAGTTATGAAATATGATGATATCATTTTGCTAAATGAATTTTCATTTCATTTATTCAAATACTTTTTACTAAACCTATAGCGCCATAAGTACAGTAAAAATTACCTTAAGATGAGTAATTTTTACTTTTTATGATATAAAAATTACTTTAAAATGAATAATTTTTACACAATTTGGTTCATGTAATTTTTATTATCATGCTTTAGTAAAAATTATTAAAACAAAATCATTTTTACTAATGTTATAGCAAAATTTATTAAAATGATGATTTTTACTATAAGATTACAGTAAAAATTATTATTGTAACTGAACAGTTAGAAATTACTGATTTTCAAAACAAATTTTGATATAGGGCATACTGCCTCCATCGCCTAAAGGGGGATGATTTTGTGAACCCCTTAAACTGAGAAGTTTGGGAACGTGTTATTTACGAAGGGTAAAATACTCGAAATAGTTAGCAATTTGTCATCAATTAAATGACAGATTTATGATGACAAGTTAGGTCTTTGTATCGAGCTCGCGCCGCGAGCTTATTATTTAAAATAGGGAAAAATGCCGACAAAGATCTTAGCCTTTGGTCACGTGACTATCTCAAAAAATTATATATACAAGTAGTCCGCGGCATTTTCTCCACTTAGTTCCGTTTCCTGCAGTAAGATGGTTCTTCGTCATTTAGTAATAAGTTTTTATTTGTTAACACCTCGCATGTGAAATTTATTTAATTTGATTTAGACAATCAATTGATCCGATGATCAATTGTATTGGAGTTCTTTTCGGTAGTTTGAGGTGTAACCGGTCACCTGTAAATTACGCGAAGTGTTACGTGAAATCTCGTTTAGTTAAGGTGCCATCGTCGTCCTTAGTGTTGGTAGGACCCATGATAGAGATGGTCAATATGGACAGTTTTCAGGTAAATGTTAAAGCGCATTTATCATCAAGGTAATTGGCTTATTACTAATTATTGTAATAGGTAGGTATGTGGAATCGGAGAATTCCATGCCTACCTAATATTTTATCAATGGTGTTTTGCATGACTTCATCGTGTATTTTGTGTATAGGTTTCTTATTTTTCTACTCGTGAGCATTCCCTAAATAGGAGGAATGCTACGAGGAAATTAATTAAGTGCACTTGGTACTAGTTATAAATTATGCATTTTACTTCCTTATGACGGATCGTAGTAGACGTAGGCTACCGAGAGGTAGAACCGAAGTCCTATGTATAAATACGTTATAATAAATTCTTTAAATTGTAATGTAGGTTTTATTCATTTCAACGTTCATTACATAGATTTTTGCGTAGTTAAGTCAGGTTATTGGTTAGATAGAGAGTCTTGAGCTATCCAGGCAAATAGGGAAATATTCACCCCCTAAGGTGATATTTCTAAAACTCACTAGCATAGGAAAACAAATAATTCCTTCTCTCCCTCTAACCGAGGCATCTAGGCATAACTATGTCAATTTTATCATACTTATATTATGTATTTTTGAATGGGATCCGGTTATTGTGCTAAATATGTAGTCAACATTTTTTGTAAAAATTACCCATATTTTTTTATGCAATTTAGAGGCAATGCGAATTCTTAACATATTTTATATGATTTAATAATTTTAGAATCAAAGGCAAATTCTGAAAATTGGTTTGAAATTTTATAAATTTGAAGACAATGGAAATTCTAAACAAAATATGAAAATTTGTCATTTAGAGACACTGAGACTTCCAAAAATTGATTAAAAGTTCTATAAGTTGTAGATAATGTGAACTTGAAAATGATATGAATTATTGTATGTAATATATATGAAGATAATGAGAATTCTGAAAAATTAGAGGCATGCACTACTTAGATATGTACGAGTAATAGCGGTTATAGCTGTAGAAAAGGCAGCTAGCTACGCACACTTTGCAGCTAAGCTTTGCTTAGCTGTCTAGTTTGTTTTTTTTTTTTTTCAAGAGATTACAATACATACCTATGTCTTTTTTTGATGCATTTTTTTTCTGCCTTCGTTATCATTACTTAGGTACCTACGTATCGTTTTTCAAGGCAGTGTGCCCGATAGAAAAATATTTTCCGCTACGAATAAGTACAATAATGCACAAAGTGAGCAGAAAATCGTTAATTGATTTTCACCTTTTCCTTACTGTAAAATTTCCAAGTTTTGGGAATTCTTCTGTTCGTTTTATACGTATACATATACTATCGAAACATTATTATTTATCCATCGACATCCATTTGAGAAAGAATAAATACTTACAAATATTTGATGTTCACATGAAAAGGAACTAAAGAAGAAGTAGGTGTACTGTTTCAAGATTGAGTCATGCTTTTTGCAGAATGGACATATGTATTTCTTTATGCAGTAAACAAAATGAATAAATTTTATTATCACATGAAGAAGTATGCCCAATTTTGATACCTTGATAAATTAATGTCGCAAAAAAATAAATCTTTTTTCACCGATCTCGATTTTTAAAATTTCAAGTACATAAATAAAATCCCATAAATGAATCAATCAATAATTTATTGGTTTGAAGACAAAAAAAAAACAATCTTACGTTTAGATTTAAAACCATTGCTTATGAAGATTGCACTTTATAGCTTATATATATGTACAGTGGTCCTTTCTGTGCTTGAAAAAGAAGGTTAGTGGCATCTCCTAAAAGAAAAAATGAAGAAAATTTCTTACTGCTGTATGATTAGTACGAGTATCAGTATACTTTTTTCAGACATCGTTTTGAATAACGCGTAATGATCGTCGTTATTTTTTATTGGGAAATATATAATGGCACGACAGAATAATATACTGAACGACAGCTAAGTTCAACGACAAAATAGATTAAACGTTTGGTGTTACACATTCTTTTTTGAGCTCCAACATTTTCACTCTCTCCAGTAAATGAAATAAATCATATTGACTGGTGACCTGTTGGTTGTCGACATGAGAGGAATTTCTATATAATTTCTGATTCAGCATTAGCGATTTTAACTTCAGGTTGTTGACTGAGAGGAACTTCTATCGATCATTTCTGGTTCAGCATTACTGATTTCCAGCTTCATTCGAGAGTTCATTAACAATTTCTTTATTCGTCCTCTTCTGAATTCTGAAATTTCATAACAAATAATCTCCGCATATTAGCAACGAATTCATCAAGTGCTTGTTCGTCATTGTATCCGTAATTGAATTTGACACATTGTAAATTTTTGATAGCTTTAAAATTGCTGAATTTTCAGCCAAGCTGTAAGGTAGCATTGTTAAGACTCTGAAATAGATGATTTAAGTAGAAAAGTGACAATAATACAATTCACCTAGGAGAGACGGACAAGATTATTCCTTTTAGGATTAATCATTTCTTTACATAAAAATGCACTGATCTCTTACCTGCTAGCTCAGCATTGAGTTTTGTATTCGAAATCATTCGTTAGTTTTGCGTGGATTTTTAATCGAAAAGATTACTTACTGAAAAATTTAAAGGGTGAGTAAGAATGTTAAACTGTTGAAGTAAGTACTCAAGGTGTCGATGTGCTGTAGTGTCTGCATTCTTCAGTGTTTCATAAGTTACAAACCGAAATGAGGGCTTCGGATCCCGGATCCGTGTAGGATCGTAAATTCTCAGTTTCAAAAATATCAACTTTGGTAGATGGATTTATAACATTACCTACCAGCACCCGATTTTATGCAGAACATTAAACTATCTGCGAGTTTGAAAGGACGATGTTTGTTGCTTTGGAAACATTTGTTAGTTTTCCAAACTGGTTCCATCACTTTCTTTAGCTAAATGAAGTAGCAATGGTTGACGTCATCATTAAACATTTGGTATAAAACTGGATTGAAATTTTCCTTCTGTAAATTGTAGATTTCAGATGTTTGAGCACAGTTTTCTGCCTCCAATGTAATTATACATTTAGTTTGACATTCCTTCTCGAGCTCCAACATTTTCACTCTAACCAGTAAATGAAATAAATCGTATTGACTGTGACCTGTTGGTTGTTGACTGTGAGGAACGTCTACAGTTTCTGATTCAGCATTAGTGATTTCAACTTCGGGTTGTTGACTGAGAGCAATTTCTACCACTGCTGAATCAGTATTATTGATTTCCAACTTCATTCTAGAGTTTGTAAACAATTTCTTTATTCATCCTCTTCTGAATTGTCAGAAGAGTTTGCAAACAATTTCTTGATTCATTCTCCTCCGAATTCAGAAATTTCATAACAAATCCCCGCATTAGCAACGAATTCAAGTGCTTGAATGTAAATTTTTCTATAATCAAAGCTCACCTTTCTAATTCCTTGGAGATTGTTTCATTTTGATCCAGTTGCTGTTGTGCTCTTATTTATTTCTGCAGAGATTCTCTTAACTTTGCTCTTCATGTCTTGCCAAGACTAAGTCAGGAAACAAAATGTGAGTAAGGAGTAAGAAATGTACTGAAGGGTACCTTGAGTACATTTCTTGACCTGTAAAAGGATAGTTAATCCATTGAACTACGAAAGTAGACAAAAGTGAAACACACAATTTACTTACCCATAAAATTAGTACAGTACCAGTATCATCTACATGGATGATATTTTTTCCTTTCATTGCAGAAGTTTCACTTTCAGCAGACATAATTGACAAGAAATCTCGAAAAACATATGATTTTCAAATCGTAAAATAGAATGTCCGAACTGATTGTTTGATGAACGAATTGGCGCCCTGAATTTTCATTTGCTGTTTTGGCTTTACTCTTCTGCACGTCCTTTCCAGCAGGTGTAGAAAAAACTGCCCCGGAGCAGCTCTTTCGACTCTATTCCTCGCGAATAGAACAAGTTAACAAATTACTCCGAGTAAAAATTTGCCAATAGAACGCAGTATTGCTGCTCTGAGCAACTCGGAGCTATACTCAGAGTAGCGAATGCAACGCAGCTAAAATTTCATATTGTTCAAGTGTGAGTGAAAGTTTTAGTGAGAAATAACATTCTTTTTTTTTCTGCAGTACTTTCACAGATGCAGGTAACTTACCTATGTTCATTATATACAATTCTGAAAACCCAGAACGAATAACTCCGGATTTTATTAGCTTCGTTGGATCATTATCAAGTCGGCACTATTTTGCGGCGATAGAGATGATGGCAGTGATTGGTCCACCTGCCTCCTTTTGTAATTTTTTCTTGAAAGTTGAGTTCGATAACTTTAAAATTGCTTCATTTTCAACCACTGTAAGGTGTCATTGTTAAACCTCTGGAATACCTACCTAGATAATTTACGTAGAGAAAGGTGACAATAATACCATTCACCTAAGGCAGACGGACGAGATTATTCCTTATTTAGGATTAATAATTTCCTTGCATAAAAATACTTACACTGATCTCTTACCTGCTAGCTCAGCATTGAGTTTTGTATTCGAAAACATTCGTTAGTTTTGCGTGGATTTTTAATCAAAAAGATTACTTACTTTGTGACAGAAGTTTGAGAAGTTACTTTGAAATATTACTACATCAATTATAATAAAAAATAAAACACGATGGTCGTGGTCCTTTAATACGTTGTCGCGAACGTCTCTTATACATACACTCGCTTCCCTTAGGAAGTAAAAAATCCAGTTTCATTACCTAGAAACAGTATGGCTGCTTACGATTACATAATATGAGAAGTGCATTCTCAAAACATGCATATCGGTGTTACACACACCATCGCTAAAATACGTGAGAAGTTCTGGATCCCTGCTGCTGTGCATGCACTTGTATGGTCGGTGGTTCATAAATGTTACCGTTGTACATACTTGGAAGGAGGAAGTTATTCTTTACGAGGTACTCCTCCTTTACCAGAAATTCGACTTCGAGACTATGCACCTTTTCTGCAAGTAGGGATCGATTTTTTTGGCCCCTTGCATATTAAAAATTATAATAATGACGACCTTGAAGTACATGTTTTAATGTGCACTTGTTTGGTAACGCGAGCTATTCATCTAGAAATTGGTCCCTGATTTATCAGGTGAACAATTTCTACTCGCATTACAACGTTTTGCAAGCTTAAAACGTTTGCCAAAGGTGATTACTTCGAACAATGCAACCACCGATTCAGCATTACTGATTTCCAACTTCATTCGAGAGTTTGTTAACAATTTCTTTATTCGTCGTCTTCTGAATTTTGAAGTTTCATAACAAATCTCCGTATTATAGCAATAAATTCAAGTGCTTGAGTATGGATTTTTCTATAATCAAAGCTCCCCTTTCTAATACTCCTCGGAGACTGTTTCATTAGAAAACAAAATGTGGGTGAGGAGTAAGGAATGTACTGAAAAGGACTCATTAGGGTGGTCCTTGAATTCATGGCAAAAAAAAAAAATCGCGATTTCTTCAGCTCCAAACCCTCAAAGTGGTGACACCTGGGGTAAAAATAATTCCCTATTTTTCATTTTTTCCATTTTTAAAAAACTCTGGCTGCGACGGGCCTCTCAATTTTCAAAAATTTTAAGTTCTAACACCTTTGAAAAGTCACTTTTGAGTAAAATGAACTCTCATGAGGGTATTAACCCCATCCATAGAAAACCAAATCGGTCCCCTAGAACAGCTGAAATTCGTATCTTACATTAAATTTCAGCTATTTTAGGGGGTCAGCTTGGTTTTCAATGAAGGGGGCTGAAATTATCATGAGAGTTCATTTTACTCAAACGAGACTTTTTAGGGATAACAGAACTTGAAATTTCAAAATTTTACAGTGAATTTGCATCTCAATAAAATTTTTTTAAAAATTTTCAAAAATGATAATAAAAAAATAGGGTGTCATTTTCTCACCAGAGGTCACCACTTCGGGGGTTAGGAAGGAGAAAAATCCCCTTATTCGAAAATAAGGACCAGCCTATACTTACGTATCGCTTTTCAAGCTAAATGAGTGTACAGAAATTCCTCAATCCAGGTCAAAGTGTGACTGATGGAAAAATATTTTCCGATACGAATACATTTATTATGAACTACGAAGCGAGCAGAAAATCGTTAATTGATCTTCACGTTGTCCTTGCTGTGAAATTTCCAAGTTTTGGGAATTCTTCTGTTCGTTTTATACATTATATTATCAAAACATTATTATTTATGCATCGACATCCATTCGAGGAAGAATAAATACTTACAAGTATTTGATGTTCACATGAAAAATAACTGGATTCTGTTGACTTTTTTTGGGATAATGGAGGCTATGAATAAGAAACATCGTATTTACAATGCAAAGGCCAAAAGGATTCTCCCTGGTGCTCGTAGTTTGGCAGGGGTGTCGAACTGGGTTATTTTCAAATTCAAATATCCCGCCAAAAAACCAACGAATGGCGAGTATCGGATAGGTCGATGAATCATCGAATCGAATACGACCTTTTATCTGCACCTGTATAGACTGTATAGTTGTTATTGTTGTTATTAAAAGTTTGGATTTAATTAATAGAAAAAGTGACATTTCACTATTAATAGATATGATATAAAAAGTAAAAACTTCTTAAAAATTTGAACCAATGCGAACGAGAACTATGGAAATGAAATCGTGATTGGTTTTTGCTATTTCTTAATAGTCGATGAAAAATCATCAGAAATTCCATTGTTTTGTGTTTTAACCAGCGCTGAGTTTTGAACAAACTGAACAAAGTTTCTTTCAATTGTTAGTTTTAATTTGCGCTGTGCTGATTTTTCCTTTTTTCCCCTCAAACTTCTCGGTTTTTCATGAGGCAAGGTAAGCGGCTACGGGCCTATACCAAAACATTATTAGGTATTCAATTCATACGTCGACATCCATTTGAGGAAGAATAAATACTTACAAATATTTAATAGCGTGATAAATAGATACTAGATACTATTTTTATTTCATCTCTCTCTCTCCCTTTGTCGATGTAATGTTACATGTAATTACATACATTGTATTTGTAGTTCAGTAATGTAAAGTATTCGTCGTTGATACCACTCCTTATTAGTGTTAAATTTGATAAGATTTTAAAGTTACCGAATACTAAATTAAAAAACATATAATTATTTGAAAAACGCATACGAACGTAGAAAATACGAAGTAGTACTCTACAAGAGGTACCGAAATCACAGCTTCGGATCCGTGTATGATCGTGATTCTTTCCTTGAGAATTTCATAAAAAATGTAGCAGTAACCATGAAAGATAAGAATCATAAATGGTGAAATTATAAACGTTTTATTTTCGTTGATGAAATAATGCTCCATAAAGAGTTTGAGGCAGCGTAATTGTGCCCTGTAAGTCGAAGGCACGAGCAACAGAAGTTTTGTCAATGTTTGCTAATTGTCTATTTTTCATTTCCAAGGATGCTTGTTTTCAGTGCTTGTGTGCTTTGAATTCTATTCGTTTTTCTTCAGGATAAAGAATAGCCATACTACCTATCGTCTTTTTTATTCACCCAGTTGTTACGTATACACTTCAGAAGATGCACTGTGTCGAAGAAAAAAATATAAATTTGGTATCTCCTGAGATAGGCAAGGATGAAGATACTTGACTTTCAGTTCTGGCGGAGTGGCAAAGAAAGACATTGCTTTTCCATTGACTGCATTGTTGTCAGATATTACACAAAGTACTTTGTATTCCTTGTAAAGATTACACTTCATAGTTTATATACGTACATTTATGTACATTGGTCCTTTTTGGGCTTGAAAAATGAGGTTTGTGGCATCTCCTCAAAAAAAATAATATATAAGAATTTCTTCTAAAACCGTAAAAAATACATTTCATGATCAAATTCTAAATACTTATACAGATATTATGTAACATTAGGGTGGTCCTTAAATAGTACCTGACAAGAATACATCGCGATTTCTTCTGCCCCCAACCCCCTAAGTGGTGACCTCTGGTGAGAAAATAATTCCCTATTTTTTCTTTTTTCCATTTTTGAAGAACTCGGAATGCGGAGGGCCTCTCAATTCTTAAAAAATTTGAAAAAATTCAACTTTGAAGCCAAATTTTTAAAATGCAAAAATGTCAAGTTCTAACACACACTTTTAAAAAGGTTTCTTTTGAGGGAAATGAACTCTCATGAGGATAATAACCCCAATCCCTAGAAAACGAAGTCGCTCTCATAGAATTGCTGAAATTCGGGGAGGCTATGTACTATCGTCATTAAAGTTTATTTTACTCAAAAGAGACTTTTTAGAGATAACAGAACTTGAAATTTTAAAATTTCAAACTTTCACAGTGAATTTGTATTTTATAAAAATTTTTGAAAATTGAGGGGCCCTTCGCGGCCCAAGTTTTTCGAAAACGAAAAAAAAAATTGAAAATAGGGAATTAATTTCTCACTAGAGGTCGCCACTTCAGGGGGGTTGGGAAGGAGGAAAATCCCAACTACGAAAATAAGGACCACCCTAAGTCAGTGATGGCAAAACTTTTTCATTTCAGTTCAAGTTTTTAGTTTTTAGTTTCAGTTTTATTTTTTTCAGTTCAAGTTTTCAGTTTTTAGTTTCAGTTTCATTTTTTTCAGTTCAAGTTTTCAGTTTTTAGTTTCAGTTTTATTTTTTTCAGTTCAAGTTTTTAGTTTCAGTTTTCAGTTTTGATTTTATCAGTTCAAGTTTTTAGTTTCAGTTTTTCATTTCAGTTTCAGTTTTCATCATTTATTAAGGTTCAAAACTAAATGAAAAAAAATTTTCTTTTCTTTCATGAATTTTTTCATACTCATACATTTTAATAGTCGGGGAGCCCACTTAAGGATAAATTGCACCCCTTCGTCGATCCTCCGGGACAACTTTTTTCTTGAAGGGGAAGTCCTAAGGAACATTTCTAGCCCTTGTACTTAAAAAAAAACTTGGCCCTACTTACACAATGGCGGCCATTTTGATTGACAGGTGAGCCGAAATCGCAGATTTCGTGTTCCAACACAGGACTTGCACAAAATTTTCTAAACTGTACAAAGGTAGATCGAAAGATCAAGCAAAAATTTATCACCTGTCAAAATTTCAAGTGCTAAAGTACGTTTTTCGATTTTTGGTGAATTTTTGAAAATCAAATTTAGGCCAAAAATGAGGGAAAAAATCAAAATTTTACCAAATAGACCAAGAAAGCTGAAATTTGGGACACACCCTATTTTCGACATGACAAATCGATTGGAAACTGTTTCAAACCGGTTCGAGCAGTTCTGGAGCCTCCAGCAGATTTTTGAAACTCGAAATTCCCACAAAATTCCATCAAATTGGAGATGTAAAGCTGAAATTTATTCTGTAAACTAATTTCAATTCGCTACGAAGTACTGCAGGTGAATTTCAAGTCGTTTTGGAGCCTCCGGCGACTTTTTGATTATTCCTGGAGCCTCCATCAGATTTTTGAAATTTTAAATTTTTACAAAATTTCATCAAATGGCGATGGAAAGCTTAAGTTTACTCTACACTCCAATTTTAACATCCTCTGAAGACGACTTCAAGTGGGTCCAAATCATTTTGGAGCCTCCCAACGACTTTTTGAAAATTACTGGAGCCTCCAGTAGATTTTTAAAACTTGAAATTACCGAAACATTTTATCAAATGGAGTTGGCAAGCTGAAATTTACTTCGCAAACTAATTTCAATATATGAAGTCGACTACATGGTGGTTTCAAATGGTTTTAAATGATTTTGAAGCTTCCAGCTACTTTTTGGAAATTTCAATTTTCCAAAAAACACCACATGACCTCTCAAAAAGTCGCTGAAGGCTCCAAAACGTCTTGAAATCCAGCAGCAGACGACTTCGTAGCGTATTGAAATTAGTTTGCAGAATGAATTTTGACTTTCCATGTCCGTTTGATGAAATTTTTAGGAAATTTATTAAGTTTCAAAAATCTGATGGCGGCTCCAGTAATTTACAAAAAGTCGCCGGAGGCTCCAAAACGACTTAAAATTCCCCTGCAGTTGACTTCGTAGCGCATTGAAATTAGTTTGCAGAGTAAATTTCGGCTATCCAACTCCATTTGATGAAATTTTGTGGGAATTTCGAGTTTCAAAAATCTGCTGGAGGCTCCAGAACTGCTCGAAACGGTTTGAAACAGTTTCCAATCGATTTGGCATGTCGAAAATAGGGTGTTTCCCAAATTTCAGCTTTCTTGGTCTTTTTGATGAAATTTTGATTTTTCCTCTCATTTTTGGCCTAAATTTGATTTTCAAAAATTCGCCAAAAATCGAAAAACGTACTTTAACACTTGAAATGTTGACAGGTAATAAATTTTTGCTTGATCTTTCGATCTACCTTTGTACAGTTTGAAAAATTTTGTGCAAGCCTTATGTTGGAACGACCTGTCAATCAAAATGGCCGCCATTTTGTAAGTAGGGCCACTTTTTTTTTGAGTACAAGGGCTAGAAATGTTCCTTAGGACTCCCCCTTTAAGAAAAAAGTTGCCCCGGAGGATCGGCCGGGGGGGTGCAATTTATCCTTAAGTGGGCTCCCCTACTATAATCTAATTTGCTACTTTGCAACAGAAACTTCATATTTCAAATTCAAACATTTCAAACTCAAAAATTGAGTATGAATAAATAAAATCCTGGCCTGGGGGCTGAAAAAAAGACAAGTTAATAGTATGCTACTTGGAAGGAGGATTGCATCGTCCTTTTGCCGACAGTAAATTGTTATTTTGCCAAATTGCCACAATAATCAAAATTTTATAATTAACGTGCTGAGCAGTGAGCACTGTAGTATCAAAAAACTTTGAAAATCCAGTAGTTCAGTTCATCAGTTCTGTTCAGAAAAAGTGAAAAATTTGCATTTTTTGTATACTTACAAGTAGCATCTTGAATGGCCCCAGCAAAGCAAGGCCAAAAGTTTTCAGTTTTGGAAAATTTGTGATTTAAAAAGTGGAACAATATCATCAATTTTAATGAAAAAATTAGGTTTTTCTGATCTCAACATTTTTCAAATTCAATAGGTTTTTTGAAATTGTAACTCTGAGAAGAAAATCAAATTGACAATGACAATTGACATTTGACCCAGGCTGGCAACTCAACGAGGGCAAAAGATTGAATAATTTGTTGTTCAAAATTAGAACATATCAATTTTATTGAGAGAATTCGCCATTCAGTTTTTCTGAATTCAACTTTTTCTAAATTTCATCAATGGTTTTTTCAAACTCTGACTTCTGACTCTTAGCGGAAAGAAGAGGTTTCATTCACATTGGCCCGAGCGAAGCGAGGGCAAAAGCTTTTGAAAAAAATGAAAATTTTGAAAATAGATAGATGATTTTGTCGACAAAATTCAGTGAATGGCAAAACTTTTACATTTCAGTTCAAGTTTTTAGTTTTCAGTTTCAGTTTTATTTTTTTCAGTTCAAGTTTTTAGTTTTCAGTTTCAGTTTTATTTTTTTCAGTTCAAGTTTTCAGTTTTCAGTTCAAGTTTTTCTCATTTCAGTTCTAGTTTCAGTTTTAGTTTCAGTTTCTCCATTTCAGTTCAAGTTTTCAACCAGTTTCAGTTTCAGTTTCAGTTTCAGTTTTCCATCACTGCCCTAAGTACAATTATTGCAAGTCTCTTTAGTCTTCAAAATGGGGTTAGAATTCATGTAGTGATTTCTACGCGAAAAAAAATAAATCATCAGTATAGAGCGGGCATATCACGCAGTTTGTAAAGCTAGCTTAATTAAACTTACCAAGAACATTATTTTCTAAATTGAGTCGCCCAAAATCTGAATTTGATACCAATAATACTTCATGAGAGTTGCTGCCACCACTCCAGTGGCGAGATGTATTTGCGATGATGATGGCATTGGTAATTGAGAAAAAAACAGTGTAGTAACGAGTATACCAGGTATCCCAATACAATTGGTAAAGCATTTCGATGGTTATAATAATTGTACCTAGAAATGACTTTTGTCCATTGATTTTATATGTTCTGCAAATTAAAACAGTTACCTTTCTGCCGATATTTTCCTTTAAAACAGGCCAATGGGTTTTCAACATTTTTGTATTCCCAGTTGAGGAAACCTGAAAAGTAATTACTTACAATGTTCGATGTTCACATTTCATTATTTTTTTATTAAACGCATTCAATTTTTCTTTTTTTTTGCAATGGTCATTATTTCTCACTCGAATTTTTTTCAATCACCTGTGAATCACTTCTTTTTGAAAACCTTCTATTCTCGGAGGAGTCCCCTCTCAAGAGAAGCATTTCTTCATCATCATCTTCATCTTTCTCCATCAAGAAGAAGCTCACAAAAATTGCCAACGCTTGTTGAACAATTATTGCAAGAACTTAATCGATCGAATTCTTCCATTTTAATCATTTATTTCTTAATTTGATAAAGGAAATGAATAAAAAAAAATACTAAACACATTCTTTTTTAAAATAAATTTGTCATTTATTCAGAGAATAGGTATATATTGTAATTAAGTAACTACAAAGTACAAACCGATTTATTTTACAATTAATTATGAATGGCCTCTTCGAAATTGATCGAATTGTTGATTGGCTGTACCTACAATTTTGAAAGTATGATTTCATTTTTAAGTAATTGATCGGAATTCTATAACCTGGTGGCATTATCCCGAAGGAAAGCTATACTTTGCAACCATTTTTCATTATCTGGAATCTTATAAATATTCTGCGTCCTGCATTTTGTTATACAAGAGCGCGAACCTTCGCCAACAAGTCCTCCTTTTATTTAAGGAAATTTCGGATTGCCAGTTGTAAATTTTTTTTTTAAAAATTAGGTGGGTTTGCCGGTATTGGTATCGTTCTGCACCTCTTCCTCCGGGAGGATCCAACACTGGATTGGCGAGTAATGTCACCTGTCTCAATTCCATGTTCGAAACGATATCTTTTGAAATATCTGTGGCTAAAATAATATGCAAAGAGAGTGATATACGTATACTGGATAGGCATTGTGATTCAGAGAAACATCTTGATCGATATTCCCATTTTCATTAGAACTGCTACCAGAATGATTGGAGTTGTGACATTAGTAGATTTTCGTTTCGTATCAAATCTCAACTTGAACCTTATATCCTCTTCATTCAATTCCTTTGAGAGTTGGCATAAGCACACTCTGTTGCGTAATGACGTCATTAGGGGAAGTACCGAAGAAAAATATTACTGAATTTTCTACAACTCATATTTAATTATTTTCAAAATCGTAACGTAATCAGTAATCACTCACTTCACAGTTCACTTTTGAAAAAGTTTCAATTTCAAAGTTTGAATAAAAAATTAGAAAGAAAGAGTAACTACTGAAAAGCGATTAGCGATGTGAAGTTTGGCAGCATTGTTATAGGTAATTTGAATTCCTTCAAAATGATATAATGTTGCGAGTTCATACTCGGAATAGTTGGCTTTATTTTCCGCTACGATTATAGAATAAATACATAATGTACCTACACTTATTTAAAGCTAACTGAAATTCTCGTTAATTGATTTTCACGTCACCCTTATTGTAACATTGCTCATCAGTTTATTATTTATTACATCGACATCCATTTGAGGAAGAATAAATACTTACAAATGTTCAATGTTCACATTTCATGTAAAGCGGTATGCGAAAATCTTTCTACTTACCTCTGCAGGATTCTGTTTAACAAAATGATTAATAATTTAGAAATGCCCAAAAATGAATCCTGAGGGTGATATTGAAAATGAATACTTATTTACAGATACACGTAAAATGAAAGCGTCACCAACTCCTGCTGTCGAAAGTTTTTGAGTCTAAGAAATTAGGTACTTTGATATGGGAAGGATTGCCCTACACGCTCAGCTAGTGATTCGTAGCAGCCTTTCTTAGGAAAAAGCCGCGAGATACGTATACTAGCGAGGTGTACCTCATAGTACACTTTTCTACTCCCTAATACCGGAAGGTATGGTAATGTGGTCGCTGCTAGATTAGGCATATGATCGTCTGTTAATTAGATCTACGTGTGTCTGTGTGAGTAATCACCCACACATACACACGCAAAGACGATCATTTTCTGTGTTTGGTGATCGATGTATTAACTGTCACCAACACTTAGACACTTAAAGACAATTTATATGTGTCTTGTAGGGGAAACGTCAATCAAGCTACCTGTCAGGTTTACGTAATGCGAGGGCGTTGATCGCTCACACACACAAGCGATCAACTAATGTATTTTATAAGGGAAAAGATAGGGTTGAATCGTCTCTGTACACACACACGCACACAGACGATCGTCCGAGTGTATTTTTATAGGGATGACCAAAATTAATCGGTTATATTCAGTTGACCATCTCGCGCATCGCGCAGATAAGGGTTGTCTCTACCTCATTTCACCCCCGTCTAAAACAATCGTTAATAAATAGCGATGCATGCGAATAAATCTCTTGTCTTTGATCTTACGTCTCTAATCTTACGATTTCGCATCTTACGATTTCGCGATAGTGAGTTCTCGTCCATACCCAGAGGTGTAGCGTTCAGGCGTTATATCTAATGTAAATATGATCGCTTGAACATCTAGTTCAAGTCATCCCTTTATGTCTTACCCACTTTTGGCGTGGAAATATCGGTTTACGTGATTGATTCTATCTTTTTCGTTTAACCCTTTTTGGGATTAATCCTCAATATTCCGGACATCGAGGGTTAATCCAGTTTAATACCGCGAATGTAGCTTAAAACCAGTTTAATAATCCGAATTTGTTGTACTTTTTTGAAATAACTCTAAAAATATCTCTAAAAATGACTCTTTCAATGCTCACTATTAGTTCAACATACGCGAATGTAATCTTTTCTTAACGCGATTTGGTCATGTTGATATGAGTGACCGAAATACTTCCGGATTTTGTAAGTAAACTTTCTTTTAATTCCCTGGGCATGCGTTCGCCCATCCAGATTAATTAAACTTAACGTAAATTTAATATTATTGTGTCGAAACGAAATGACGTCGCGTTTTTATATTATTTTATTATTTTTACATCCTTAATATCCTTATCGCGAATTAATGTAGTTTAAGTCTATCCATCTATGTCTTCATATGCGAGCATATACTCGCACATAAGATTAGGTTACAGAAATGTTTCTAGTACCTGTGCTATCTTTTAATAAAAATGTCATTGAAAGGCGTTTAAAGGTGTTTTTATTTAAGGTAGGATCAGGAAATAATTGTCATGGTCGAGTGAGAATGCTAAACTCTCCCTAATTGAGCTAGTCAGGGATACGAAGCAATTATTCCCCACTAAAGGAATAATTCTGAGTCGCAATGATAGAGGATAAATTCGAACCCTATTCTCTATCTAAGTTATTCTCATCCGCACTATAACAACTTTGCTTTTAAGTAACTTTGGGAGATGCAATAAAATTATGGAATCTTGTACGTCTGAAAAAAGTGCATAAAAAATCATTCAAACATTTCAAAAAATTGGAATTTGAAGCTTTTTCCAAAAAAAAAGTTAGCATAAAGGGTGCCCAGAAATATCATGAACCCATAAGAAAGTTTTTAATTGAAAATATAGGTTGGCAATGCGAAATAGATGCACATGATTGGTGGAATGTTATCACCTCAGTCTACCAACCAATCATGCGCTATCATCATTATTATCATTCACTGTGATCAACTGAAACATTTAGCAGAAAACTTTTTTAGGGGTTCACGATATTTCTGGGCACCACCTATCCCCATCAATAAGATATAATTTGATTAGAACAAAAGCAACATTTACCAAAAAGGTACTCTCCTAAATTTTCACATACCATTTACCAAATCAGTCAAGTTCGTTTCTGCTTCTGAAAGGTATGCATTTGCATCGGATAAGAGTTATTTATCCTATTATCTCTTTGGAGGAGCACCGTGGCTTTTAGTCCGGCATATGACAATAGGAGTAATTGCACCCCCCCCCCCCCCCCGCCGATCCACCGGGACAACTTTTTTCTTAAAGGGGACATCCTAAGGAACATTTTAAAGCAAAGTTGCCAAAAAAAAAAGTTGGCCTTACTTACAAAATGGCGGCCATTTTGATTGACAGGTCAGCCGAAATCGCAGATTTTGCGTTTCAACATAGGACTTGCACGAACTTTTTCAAACTTTACAAAGGTAGATCGAAAGATCATGCAAAAATTTATCACCTGTCAAAATTTCAAGTGCTAAAGTGCGTTTTTCGATTTTTGGTGAATTTTTGAAAATCGAATTTAGGCCAAAAATGAGGGAAAAAATCAAAATTTTACCAAATTGACCGAAAAAGCTGAAATTTGGGTTATACCCTATTTTCGACATGCCAAATCGATTGGTAACGGTTTCAACCCGTTTTGAGCAGTTCTGGAGCCTCCAGCAGATTTTTGAAACTCGAAATTCCCACAAAATTCTATCAAATTGGAGTTGTAAAGCTAAAATTTATTCTAAAAGCTAATTTCAATACGCTACGAAGTACTGCAGGTGAATTTCAAGTCGTTTTGGAGGCTCCAGCGACTTTTTGAAAATTCCTGAAGCCTCCAGCAGATTTTTGAAACTTTGAATTTTTACAAAATTTCATCAAATGGAGATGGAAAGCTGAAATTTATTCTACACTCCAATTTTAACACCCTCTGAAGACGACTTCAGGTGGGCACAAGTAATTTTAGGGCCTCCAGCGACTTTTTTGAAAATTACTGGAGCCTCCAGGAGATTTTTGAAACTTGAAATTTCCCCAACATTAATTTATCAAATGAAGTTGGCAAGCTTAAATTCACTTCGCAGACTACATGGTGGTTTCAAATGGTTTTGAAGCTTCCAGCTACTTTTAGGAAATTTTAATTTTCCAAAAAAACGTCATACAACCTTTCAAAAAGTTGCTGGAGGCTCCAAAACTACTTGAAATTCACCAGCAGTCAACTTCGTAGCGTATTGAAATTAGTTTGCAGAATGAATTTTCGACTCTCCATCTTGGTTTGATAAAATTTTTGGGAAATTTAAAGTTTCAAGAATCTACTGGAGGCTCCAGAACTGCTCAAAACGGGTTGAAATAGTTTCCAATCGATTTGGCATGTCGAAAATAGGGTATATCCCCACTTTCAGCTTTCTTAGTCAATTTGGTAAAATTTTGATTTTTTCCCCTTATTTTTGGCCTGAATTTGATTTTCAAAAATTCACCAAAAATCGAAAAACGCACTTAAGCACTTGAAATTTTGGCAGGTGATGAATTTTTGCATGATCTTTCGATCTACCTTTGTAAAGTTTGAAAAATTTCGTGCAAGTCCTATGTTGAAACGCAAAATCTGCGATTTCGGCTGACCTGTCAATCAAAATGGCCGCCATTTTGTAAGTAAGGCCAACTTTTTTTTGGCAACTTTGCTTTAAAATGTTCCTTAGGATGTCCCCTTTAAGAAAAAAGTTGTCCCGGAGGATCGGCGGGGGGTGCAATTACTCCTATTATTGTCATATGCCGGACTATTTGGCACATGGTTTTAAGGCACTGTACAAACTTTCGATTTCCAGCCAATCGTAATGTTTCACTTTTAAATGAATATTCAATAATAGATGCTTTATCAGGGTGTCTAACAGGTCCTACTGGTCCTATTAGTCCTACTAAAGTCCTACTTTTTTTCAAAAGTCCTTTTGGTCCTACTAAAGTCCTACTTTTCAACAATTTTATCCAAAAGTCCTACTTTTTTTCAATTAGATCGACCTTTTAAAACTTTCAATTTTCCCTTTTTTTCCAGAATTTTGAGGGCTCATTTGTCGACTTTTTTAGATTTCAAATTGCACATTATTGAGAGCGTTCGCCCTCGCTTTGCTCGCGCTATTTGCTCTTCTTTTACCGCATGAAAAACTTGTTCAAATTCAAGAAATGTTCAAAGTTTGAATCAGAAAAAGAAACTCCTCCATAAAGAAACTTTTTGTTTTCACTTCTCAAAACATGATTGAATTTTTGAAAGCTTTTGGCCTCGCTTCACTCGGGCTTATTTGCTTTTCTTTTTCAAGTATAATTTTTTTTAATAATCATCATTCGAATTTTAAAATTTTGAAATAAAAATTGTAAACTTCTTCAAATGTTACTTCTATCCTCGCTTCGCTCGAGTCCGTTTGCTTTTCTTTTTTCAATTAGATATAAATTTTCCAAAAAAATCATCATTTAAGTTTTAAAATTTTGAAGCAAAATAAAATTTTTATGAGTAGGTAAATTATTACACAAAATACCTCTCGAAATACTGATTTTCGAGAGGTTTTGCCCTCGCTTCGCTCAAGTTCGTTTGCTTTTCTCTTCTGCTTTGAATTTTTCTGAAAAAAAATCAGCATTCAAATACCATCGTTTTTATGCCTCTCGGATTACTGATTTCTGAGAGCTTTTGCCCTCGCTTCGCTCAAGCCCGCTCGCTTTACTTTGTCAATCTTGGATTTTTCAAAAAAAATCATTATTCGAATTTCAAAATTTTGAAACAAATTGATGAACTTTTTATAAGTAACTCATTACTTGAACATCGTCGTTTTTTATACCTCTCGAAAATATAATGATTTTCGAGATTTTTTGCCCTTGCTTCGCTCGGGTCTGTTTGCTTTTCTTTTTCATTTTGGATTTTACAAAAAAAAAATAATATCATTCGAATTCTGTCGTTTTTATGCCTCCTAGAATACTAATTTTCGAAATCTTTTGCGAGTTTCTTTATTATATTTTTCAACAAAAAATAACATTCAAAATTTAAACTTTTGAAGGAAATAGTAGGTACTTAATATGAAATATTTACAATCAAAATTGAAGAATTCGGGTTAAATTTGATTATCATCAATTTTTAAAATGGATAAGGAGAAAATCAAACAAAAATTGAATTGAAACATTATATTTTTGGCGTTTACCTACTAGTTTAAATAAAATCATAAGGTGTTTGAAGACAAGAAAAGCAAACATGTTTTACAAAAATTTGGCCGAAAACTTGAATGTGAATTTCTACCCCCCCCCCCCCGCCTCCCACTCTAAAAAATTTCTGTAGTGCCCGAAAAATGACCCGCTGAAAGTTCTGCTAAAAGTCCTACTTAAGTCCTACTTTTTTATTTTGAAATTTTGTTAGACACCCTGTTTATTTCAACGACGTATTCTTTGCACTGGATTAGCCTATCTAACATTTAATACATACTTACATCGAGTTCCACCTATTGAACAAAACGATTATAAGCGCGAGTAGTTTTGTTGATCGATTGACGATTCAATTTTGGAATCTTTATATTTGAGCCATTTGAGGAAATTCCGAATGGCCAGTTGTAAGCTGTGTACAATACATGCAGAATAATCAAACCGAATTAGATTAATTGAATGAAACTTACGCGATTTAATTTTACATAGGTAATTAAAAGTACTGATAACAAACCACACTCCTTAGAATCAATATAAGGTACTTCTTTTGAAGATCTGACAGCGAGGGCGTTTTGTAACATTGTTTCCATTACCCTAATTATCGATCCTCTATTGAAACAATGTATTCCATGATTTTATTCGAAAAGGAAGAATTGTACTCATATTTTTAAGAGTGATTGAGTTTCGTATTCGAAAACATTCGTTAGTTTCGCGTGGATTTTTAATCAAGAAGATTACCTACTTCCTTAGTGAAAAATTTAAAAGCGTTAATTTTTCAACTGTACAAATTGATAATTAATTGTTGGAATGCTTATAGTGATGGGTTGCAGTATTTTAATTACGAGTTACCTACTTACTGGGAACCTGTTCATTTCAGTCATTCGGTCTCGATTCGTTGTTATTCTCCATTTTTTTCGTGTCCAAAACATACGAACGATCAATTAGCAAAAAGCTAGAATAATTCATTCGAGGCACCTACGTGTACATTTCGAATGGGTAGTGAAGTTGGAAGTTTTAGAAGAAAGATTCCTTATTTTGACATCACATCGACTTCAAAATCAATCGATATTATTGATTCGGATTCATTTGGGGATTATGCCATGCTATTTTCACTTTTAAAATTTTCGTAAATTTTTCTAAACAAAAAATAATTAATAGTGATATTTTCAAATTTGTAATTATTGTGGAAGATGATTTGAAATCAAGCTTGACAAATATGAAATGATTACATCAAGTTCCAGTCTTAACCATGTTTTAGGAATAAAATTAAGCCACAGAACAAAAAAAATGAAGTTAGGGGATATGAGATTTGATAAATAGGTGTCCGATGGAAAATCGTGGATATTGGTTACCGTTTAATTACTTTTTAAATTCATCAATTTTCGCAACCAAAAAAAAAAGATAGGGAAGTTATACGTAGGTATGTATTTTGTCTTCTATGATCCTATTTCTACCTTTTATTGGACTGTGCAATTTTTTTAAAATGAGCACTGTTCTGTAATTTAGATTTTATGAAGTGGGTAGTGTTACGAGTTGAGAAAGAATAAATTCTGATATTCATAATTTATCATTTATTACTACCTATATTAAAATCCTTGAGTAATCGAGGACGAATTATTCGGTCATTCGGAAACGACGATAAAGATAATTGAAATTCCGTAACGTGTTTCGTCCATCCGAGTGACGAATTGATGAATTTTTCGAGATTTTTTGTTTTTAAAGAGATTGTAATGTGTCTTCTTCTGATGCTTTTTTTTTCTGCCTTCGTTTATCATTGCTTATGTATATCGCTTTTCAAGGTAAAATGAGTCTGAAAAATTGAAATTCCTCAATCGAGGTCAAAGTGTGCCCGATAGAAAAATATTTTCCGCTACGAATACATAATCGTATGTATAAAGCGAGCAGAAAATCGTTGATTGATTTTCACGTTGCCCTTACTGTAAAATTTCCAACCTCATCTTCTGTTCGTTTTATATATTATAAAAACATTTTATGCATCGACATCCGTTCGAGGAAGAATAAATACTTACAAAATATTTGATGTTCACATGAAAACTATTAGGACCAGATTCTATCTATGATGCAGGTATAGGTAAATCTTGTAACACCGACAAAACTCCGAATGACTAGAAACTCTAAATATTGACAAAGTAACGTTTTCGTTGTGAAGAATGAAACTTATGATGTTTTTCAGGTCACTGTTTCAAGGGCACACAGACTGATTTTTGAAAAAGGGAAGTAAGCTAAAAAATTTTGTACGCAGTAAATAAAATGAATGAGTTTTTTTTTTATCGCAATATGAAGAAGTATGTCCAATTTTGATACCGGATAGATTGATATTTTAAAAAAAAACTGATTTTTTTCCATCGATCTCGATTCTTGATCATCTCTTCGGGAGTTTAAAATGAAAATGATGCCAGAATTTGCGTCGAACGTAGGATGCTAAATTATGCCGAAGATGCTAAAATTCGTATGCTGAATTTTGAATTAATTAAAGTCGTAGCTTGAAAGACTCGAATTTTTTCATTGGTGTGCATTCAAAATTTAGAATTCCTCATTTGTACTTATCAAAAATATATGAAGATCTAGAGTCATATAATTATAATTTGTTGAACTGTTTTTCAATTGAAAAATGTAGAGCCGAGAGCTTTTTATTTTTGTTGAGAACAACGAATATAAATCACTAAAACATGGAAAAACATCACATAATCGAAATTTTTTCAAGTAGAACAAAACATCATAATTTGCTCTATCTTCTCTTTTTCGATTACATTTTCGTCATTATCGCCTATCGGGCTCTTCGGTATTCTTTCTGTTTTAAAATTCTCATTTGCATCGAAATTTTCCTTCTGTAACTTGTGTGGATTTCCGATGACCACCCTAATTGTACAATATTATTGAACTATTGGAAAGTCTCATTAGTCTTCAAAAGTGGCGTTGAATTCGCAGTGATTATAAGTCATCATTATAAAGCGAGCATATCACGCAGGCTATGAATCTAACTTATTAAACTTACCAAGAACATATGTACCAAAATCTGGATTTGATACCAATAAATACTTCATGCGAGTTGTTGCTACCAGTGCAGTTTCATGAACTCTGGTAGTTTTACGAGTAGTAACTTCAAAAACCATTAGTTTCACAAGTTGTACATAATTATAAATGCTAATTTTACCAGTTGTGGTTATGGTTTTGCCAATAAATTTACTAGTAGTCATTTGGCAAAAACCACTTGAGGAGGTGGATAGCAGAACGCAATAATAACTCCAAAATTACGAAAATTGAGTTAGATATCTGTCCTTATGTAAAATTCAACGGGGAATCCATTCCCGGTGTCAGATTTTGTCCATCAGTTGAATATCATAGCGCAATCGAGGAAAACAAGTCTGATTTTAGAGCTAAATGCATTAAAAAATGAGATTTTGTTTGCAAAACGCAATAACTCCACTACTTTTTATACATTTTAGTTGCGCAGATGTGGTAACACTGTTTTTTTTTCATCGGGTAGATACTGAAACTCATTGAGTAGGAGTTAAAAATTTTCAAAAATTCTAGCCCTCGCTTCGCTCGGGCCAATTTGTTTCTTATTTTAAAATAAACAAATTTCTTATTTTCAGGCTTCCAAAAATTCAAAAAAAAAAAAGAAAACATTTGTATAAGTCATATGAATATTGTATAAATTGGTCAAAATTGATGCATGTTTTATTTATTTATTTATTTTTAATTTAAAAAGTTAATAATCGAAGTTCAGCTGTTTTTTATATCCGAAGAAGTATCCTGTTCGAAGAGGAGCTTATGAAATAAAATTACCCCCCCCCCCCATTCCTCTTTAACTAAAGTGTGGAGTAAGCGTAGAAAATATTAAAAAATTGTCTGGAAAAATTGGTCTGGAAAACCTGGAAAAGTCAGGGAAAATCATTTCCAGAAATGAGTGGACACCCTGCTCCAGACAATTTTTCCTAATTTCCCAAAAAAACCAAAAATGGAGTTATTGCGTTTTGCTATCCACCTCCTCATATAGTGATTTCTACACGAAAGAAAATGAATTATCAGTATAGAGCGGGCATATCACGCAGTTTGTAAAGCTAGCTTAATTAAACTTACCAAGAACATTATTTTCGAAATTGAATCGCCCAAAATCTGAATTTGATACCAATAATACATACTTCATGAGGAGTTGTTGCCACCAGTGGCGAGGTGTATTTGCGATGATGATGGCATTGGTAATTGAGAAAAAATCAGTGTAGTAACGAGTATACCAGGTATCCCAATACAATTAGTAAAGCATTTCGATGGTTATAATAATTGTACCCAGAAATGACTTTTGTCCATTGATTTTCTGTTCTGCAAATTGAAACAGTTACCTTCCTGCCAATATTTTCCTTTAAAACTGGCCAATGGGTTTTCAAAATTTTTGTATTCCCAGTTGAGGAAAAGTAATTACTTACAATGTTCGATGTTCACATTTCATTATTTTATTGGATGCCGTAATCACATTTTTCTTTTTACAATGATCAAATTCTCAGTCGAATTTATTTTCAATCACCTGCGAATCACGTCTTTTTGAAAACCTTCAATTCTCGGAGGAGTATCCCTTCTCAAGAGAAGCATTTCTTCATCATCTTCATCTTTCTCCATCAAGAAGAAGCTCACAAAAATTGCCAACGCTTGTTGAACAATTATCACAAGAACTTTTAAAATCTGATCGAATTCTTCCATTTTAATCATTTATTTCTTAATTTGATAAAGGAAATGAATAAAAAAAAAAAAATACCAAACACATTCTTTTTTAAAATAAATTATCATTTATTTAGAGAATAGGTATTGTAATTAGTGATATTCGAAATATTAAAATCCTTATGTACCTAAGTACCTAATCGAGAACGAATTATTCGGTCATTCGGAAATTATAATAAAGATTTGAAGATGAATTTCAGGCGAATGTACGTAGTTTTTATGAAAGAGAAAGAAAGACAACAAATCAAAATTCGATTTTGTTGAGAATTTCGTTGTTTCAGAAGGCACTTCAACTTATTATGGGTAGGTATATATATTTACGTACGTTAAAATTACAATCAATGTTAGAATTCGTGGTTCCAAATGACTGGGATAATATGATTTTTATGTCGAATTTTCGAATGCACGACAACTTTACTCGTACGGGTAAAATAATTTCAAAATATATCGTAGATTTACGATTCTCCTGAAAAAAAATTTCTTACTTTTCCCTCTTGAATAAAATTTGGCATAAAATTTAGCATAATAACTGTGAAATGAAGAAATAATATAAACAGAAAATTTCATCGAGCACTTTTTAATTCCGAGAAAAAAAGTTCAAAAAAAATTGTTGGAGAAAAAATTAGCGAATAGTTTCCTAAGAAAATGTTATAAAAAATATATATGTATAGAAGAAAAAAAATGACACTACCAGATACATAAAATCTACACCACAGCAACCACGAACGATCTTTTACTTACGATGTAAGTAAAGACTGAAAAATCATAACCTCTAACTGGACACGTCTTCCAATATTTTTCAGCTTGTTAACAAAATCGTAAAAATGAAAATGAAAAATTTTACGATCACCTTGGACTTCAGGGACGCCGATGACGGAGAGCAAAACAGGACCCGCTTTGTTCCCTTTGGGTCCCATTGGTCCTTTTTGGGCTTGAAAAATGGGATTTGTGGTTCCCATTTTGTCAAAGATACATTTGTTTTCATTTGGTCAATGGAAATATCAAATGATTCGAGCACAATACTTTCTCTTTATGTACATATACTGTCTTATGACTCTGTTTAAGCGGTATCACACCAAGGGTGAAAATCAAGAATCACCATTATTATATGATTAAATTGAATGTTTACTCCAAGAAAACTACGAGTTAGTCTTGTGCAGCAGTCCATCTTTAGACAAATTGGCGTATTCTTCAGTGTTTTTTACAAAGATCTTTGTTTTTGCTATTCATCATTTTATCAATAAGTAGGGTAATTGATGAAAAATCATAGGAAATTCCATTGTTTTGTGTTATTATAAGTAACGAATATGACAGTGCCACCGCACTATGTAGAAATTTTCAGAATCGTACACAATCAGTGTAATCACAATTCACAACGAGCGCTGAGTTTTGAACAAACTTAAAGCTAAAATTCATTAAAAAAACTGAATCAAAGTTTTTTTCAATTGTGAGTTTTAATTTGCGATATTTGATCTGAATTCTCTGAATTCTGAAATTTCATAACAAATCTACGCATTAGCAACAAAGTCAAGTGCTTGAATAAATGAATTTTTCTATAATCAAAGCTCATCTTTCTATTTCCTTGGAGATCGTTTCGTTTTGATCCAGTTGCTGTTGTGCTCTTATTTAATTCAGCAGAGATTGCCTTATTAACTTTGCTCTTCATGTCTTGCCAAGACTAAGAAATCAATATGTAAGTAAGGAGTAAAGAAATGTACTGAAAGGTAACTTGAGTATGACCCATTGTAGTAAATTAACATTATTTTCTCCAATCTTGCCATTCTGTGGTAGCTCCCTCTAGAAAGCCATTCAAATTTTCGGTTATTTCTTCCCATTTTTTATTCTAACTATCCTATCGCTATCGAGCTAACTTGTTGAACTGTAGGTGACAGATCTTACAAGTATGATAGAATGCATGAGGAAATTTCATCACATCCTTTCTTTCCTTGAGAGACTGAGAGTTTCATAAAAAATGTAGCAGTTACAATGAAAGATAAGAATCATAAATGGTAAATTATTATAAACGTTTGATTTTCTTTTATAAAATAATTGATTAATTGCTCCATCAAGGGTTTGTGGCAGCGTAATTGTGCCCTGTAAGTCGAAGGCACCAGCAACAGACGTTCTGTCAATGTTTGCAAAATCCCTGTTTTTTATTTCCAAGGATACTTGTTCTCTGTTCTCGTGTGCTTCGAATTCTATTCGTTTTTCTTCAGTTTTGTCACCTTCCTTGTAAATTTGTAAAGATTGCACTTCATCGTAGTTTATGTGTACATTGGTCCTTTTTGGACTTGAAAAATGAGGTTTGTGGCATCTCCTAAAAACAAAAAAAAATTTCTTACTGGTGTAATGAGATCGTTATTTTTAAAAGAAATTTCATGACTGTTAGATGCAATTATTGCTTTCTTATGAAACCATAAAAAATACAATTTTCATTTTGAAATTAGATTGAAAAATTATGTAAGTAGCTTCGTCTTGAACAAATTCTAAATACTTATACAGATATGTACATTGTACTATAGGTGGTCCTTAAATACATGGCAAAAAAATCGCGATTTCTTCTGCCCCCCAACCCTCTAAGTGGTGACCTCGGGTGAGAAAATGATTCCGTATTTTCTATTTTTTCTCCATTTTTGAAAAACTCGGGCTGCGGTGGGCCTTTCAAGTTTCCAAAGGTTGAATAAAAGCCAACTTCAATGCAAAATTTTCAAAATTCAAAAATTTCAAGTTCAACACTTCTGAAAAGTATCTTTAGAGTGAAATAACTCTAATGAAGATATAATATGTCTATCCCTAGAAAACCAAGTTGGACTCATAGAATAGCGGAAATTCGTTTTTTACATTAAATTTCAGCTACCTACATATTTCAGGGATCAGCTTGGTTTTCAATGGACGACGCTACAATCGCCATAAGATTGTATTTTACTCAAAAGAGACTTTGTAGGGATGACAAAACTTGAAATTTTACAGTGAATTGGTATTTTATAAAATTTTTGAAAATGGAGAGGCCCATCGGAGCCCGAATTTTTCGAAAATGAAAAAAATGAAGAGTGGGGAATTATTTTCTCACCAGAGGTCACCACTTTGGGGGGGTTGAGAGGGAGGAAAATCTCAACTTTGAAAATAAGGACTACCCTGAATTGTACAATATTCAAACTTTCGGAAGTCTGTCTTGAAAATTGGCATTGAATTCACAGTGACTTCTACACGAAAGAAAATGAATCATCAGTTCAAAGCAGGCATATCGCGCAGGTTATAAATCTGGCTTAATTAAACTTGAACCAAGAACATTATTTTCGAAATGAAATTGCTCGAAATCTGAATTTGATACCAATAATACGTACTTCGTGAGAGTTGTTGCCACCAGTGGCGAGAATTGTTCCGACGGTATGATGTAGTGTCGTAGCGTATTTGCGATGATAATAGCATTGGAAATTCAGAGAAAAATCCGTGTATAGTGACGAGTATACCAGGTATCCCAATACAATCATTTTGTAAGTAGGTACAATAGAAGGTATTTCGATGGTTATAATTGAACCCAGAAATGACGTTTGCCTGTTGATTTTCTGTTCTGCAAATTGAAACAGTTATCTCATACCTATGGTATGGTTTGTTAGAATTTTTGTATTATCTGTTGACGAAGAATAATTACTTACTACAAATGTTCAAAGTTCACATTTCATTTCGAAATAGTCCATTGGTTTTTTTTCCGTTATAGTTTAATTTTACGTCTTTTTGAAAACCTTCAATTCTCGGAGGAGTATCCCCTCTCATGAGAAGCATTTCTTCTTCATCACTCTGAAAGAAATGAATGGCAACTGTTCGCCAAGTTTGTAGCAATCAATACCATATCAGTAGCAAATTTGTGACAGCTAGGGTCGTTTAATTGTAGAGGCTATTCAGATCGTGTTAATGGTTCATTTAATTGTATTGGAATGATTACTACACATTCATCAACAATTTTTACAAGCAAAGGAACCACTTTTAAAAATCAAGAAATGATTCCGGTATATAAAAGATCGATCCTTATATTTGTAAGAACTATTACTACAAAAAAATGAAGCACTATTTTAAAATGTAAGATTGATTCCATTATATAAAAGCTCCATCCTTATATTTGTAAGAACTATTGCTACAAAAAAGTGAAACACTATTTTAAAATGTAAGATTACATAAAATATTTGCAAGAAAGGCTGCTACAAATAAAGTAGCATGTCAATTCTTTATTGGATTCAGACAATTGAAGAACTAACCAGCTATTTTACTTATAGCAACAATTTTTGCTAATGTTTTATGCATTCTTACATTTAAATAGTGTTCAATTCTTTTAGTAGCAACATTTCTTTCATAGACAGAACGTGTAACTAGTAATCATCCCAATGCTATAACTTGAACCATTACTGTAATGTGAAGAACCTTCCCAATAAAATACCGTCACAAATCTTCAATAAAAATATATACCTACTCATATGGTATACAAATTATTTGAAAAAAAAAAAACAATCATAATGCAGATATACTTGGTTTATTATTTCAATTTACAAATGATACTTGAAACAAACATCTTCGCAAAAATTACAAGAAATTTTTCACGATGAATTTACCATGTTTAGTGGTAAATTTACAATAAGTTAAAGTATCGAAAAGTTCACTATTTATCAATCTATAAGAACTAGCATTATTATAAATTTTATAAGCTTGCACATGAGAATCGAGATAAGCTTCTAATTTTGACACAACGAACCAAATATCATTGTTTCGACTCACAAACATGAGTTCAATTGAAAAAAAGTTGAGTTCAGATTGATCATTCTCAGCTGGAAAAACTAATGCATATCCCGTTGTAATTTTCTTATCAAAGTATTGAACCCATTTTGTTGAATGAATTTCTGAATATCCAGCAGCAGTTAGCTCAGCAGCCATTATTTTATTTTCTAAATCGTTTACAATGATTTCTTCAACTTTCCAACTTTGAGCTTTCATAACTTTTTTCTATCAAGCGGATACCTTTCAAACTTACTTTATTTCGTAAAAAGTTTATATTTTGGCTTTAAAACTTATTTTTTCAAAAGAAATTTCCACCCGAATTTTGAAAAAGAAAATAAGCTAGCGAAGCGAAGGCAAAAGTCTTTGAAAATTTGTGTATCAAGAAGTAAAAAATTACGTTTTTCTTTCATCACAGACCCATGTCTGAAATTTGCAATTTATCGTTTTTTCAAAATTCCAGTGATTTTTCCATCAAAATTACAAAATTCCTTGATAGGCATGAAATTTCCACCCGAATTTTGAAAAATAAAACAAGCTAGAGCGAAGCGAGGGCAAAAGTCTTCGAAAATTTGTGTATCAAGGTTTTTTTTTTCATCACAGGCCCATATTTAAAATTTGCAATATTGATCGTTTTCAAAATTCCATGAATTTTTTTGTGGAAATTACAAAATTCCTAGACTATTCCAGGATTTCCAGAAGAATGGACATCCTGATTAACAAAGTGAAATTTTTCTCAGGAAAATTTTCAAAAAAATTGAAATCGGAAGAAAATTTTATACAAAGTATTTGTTCATTCTCAGTCAAAATTGTAAAGAAAAACAATACAATACAATTTTTTTCATGCAGCATTGATTTGTTTTAAAATTCTACTTTACCTCGACACGAATAATAAAATCGTCAGCAATTTCAGTTGCACTTGGCCGGAACGCTGTCTCGTTTCTTTTTCGTTTTCCAGAAGTTATTGGCTTCACTAGAAATGGAATAGTTTGCAATATAATGGCATCTTGTTGATCTGAAAAAGAGGAATATGCACATTGCACATTGATAAAAATTCATTGGCAGGAATAGGTAAATCATAATGCTAGTCGTCATCTTATAGTTACCTTCTGGTAAATTATTAATTCCAGTCCAAGCCTCCAAGAATTCGGGGGTCAAACTCAACAGCAATTTTTTGTTTTGTAAAATAACTTTAATAAACGCAGCTCGTAAATTTCCGTTCCAACGGCTTCTAAATTCTTCGATTTTAGACGGGTTAGACGGGTTCAACTTTTCGAAATCAATATTGATCTACAATAAAGCAAAATTACACGCAATTTTAATATTATGTACATTAAAGGAAGGAATTAAGTAATTGAGTAGCACGTGCTACTCATTGAGATTAAGGTTCCAGAGTATTCAAAGAACAGAAAATATGTTTTTTAGTCGTGGTTCTTATATGTTGTATGGCAATTGCTCTTTGAGATAAAGGGAGGAATGCTGAAAATATAGTGATGATTTCTACGAGTATATTTTAATTATTTATTACCTTGCTTACTACTTTTTTAGTAATGGTTCTTATTTTTACAGCTTTCACGACCCAAATTGTAACAAATTACAATTTTTCAATGATTGTAGAAATTGTTCCTACAAAACTGTAGGTGAGTTCGTTGAGAAATTTTTTTTTTTCAGTGCATCATCATCTTTCTCCATCAAGAAGACGCTTACAAAAATTGCCAACGCTTGTTGAACAACTACCTACAAGAACTTTTAAAATCTGTTTGAATTCTTCCATTTTATTTTTTAATTTGATAAAGGAAATGAATAATTATAAAAAAAACAATTGTAAATTTTTTTATAAGAAAAATACCAAACGCATTTTTTTTAAAAATTCACTGGGCAATATTTTGAACTTTTTTTTGTGTTTGGGTTGAAAATAGACTTAATCGATAGTTTAGACCCTGAAACAAAAAACAGCGAGTTTTTCAAATTTTAGTTCTTTTTATGGTCAGGAGAGATGATCAAAGTTGCGAAAATGGCTGTTTTTGCCCTACTTCAAGAGTTCGTATCGACATCAGTATTGTTTTGCGAAAAAAAAACAAAGGCCATATTTTCAGATTCTACGCATTTTTTTAGGTGAACTAATTTCGCCGATTTTTGATTTTCGAAGTTTCAAGCGTTCAAGACTTGATTTTTCTAAATACGAAAAATTCAATTTGAACTTCGGGTGAACACAGTTCCGCGCCAGTAGTTTACTTGAAAAAGTGCGTAGAATCAGAAAATGACCTTCATTTTTTGCGCAAAATAATACCGATGTTGCTACAAAACAAACTCTCGGAAGTAGGGCAAAACCGGACATTTTTGCAGCTTTGATCATCTCTTCTGACCACAAAAACTTGTCCTCTAATTGAAAAACCTCACCCTGTTTTTTGTTTGTGGGTCTAAAGTATCAATTAAGCCCATTTTCAACCCGAATATAAATATGCAGTTGCCTAGTGTCATATTCACTGTAATCTGTCGGTTGTTGACTGAGAGGAACTATTTCTGATTCAGCATTAGAGGTTATTGACTGAGAGGAACTTCTGTCATTTCTGGTTCAGCATTACTTATTTCCAACTTCATTCGAGAGTTTGTCAACAATTTCTTTATTCGTCCTCTTCTGAATTCCAGGGGTGCGGTGAAGGCACTTTCTTGAGTAGCAACTCCTCGTTGACGATTTTTTTTTTTGGGGGGGGGGGCTTTTTTTTCTTTTGATAAATTATGTGAATATGTATTAGTATATTTTCATTTTTTCTAGTATAATCAATTATGTTATAATGCATACCAGTAACCGATTTTAGTGATTTTTGAACTGTTATTCAAAAAATAAATATTTTTAATTTCATTTTTCGAATTAATCGATTTTTAGGAAATACTGGGATTATTTTGATCACTTGGGGGGGGGGGGGGCATTCCAATTTAGGAGGTTATTCAAATTTTGGGGGCCATTTACAACACCATATAGATGCGGAATGAAAAAAATTGATGGTTTTTTCCCCTTTTTTAGAAATGTTGAAAAAATAGGTAAAATAGTTGTTTTTTGGTAGGTAGGTATTATAATCGTTTTTAAAAATAGTTTGAAAATATAAGGGGTATGGGGGGGGTCGTGAAGATTAGAGGGGCATCTATCTACTTCTATTTCTGTGTGCAAGTAAGTACAGTAAAAGCTCGTTATAACGCTCTTCAAGGGACCAAAAAAAAAGAGCGTTATAAGCCGAAACGCGTTATAAGCAAAAGTCTCGTTTTAACGCTGATGAGCGTAATACCGCGAATTCTCATTTTAAAGTAAAAAGAGCGTAATAAAAGAAGTGGAAACGTTGACTTAATTTTAAATTTTGAACAACTGGGGTACATACGTAGACCAAAATCCTTCTTAAATGCAGAGAATTGATAAAAAAAAACTTTTGGTGACATTAAAAAGTTCAATCAGTTACCTGCAGTTGTTTGAAACAATTCAATTTTCATTATTTCAATCATTACATTCAATCATTATAATTTCTTCTTTAAAAAAAACACATTCCTCAGTCACTTACCTGCCTTTTTTGTTAGAATTGAAATCAAGTTTCTATTGAAGTTTGATAGGTAAGATTATCAAAAAATCTTACTTTTTTTTGGCCAAAATCGAAAATAATTTTACTGCAAGTTGAAAAACAGATTTTTTCACAAAATTTTGTAATAAAAGCTTTTTTTTACTTTTTAAAAAATCAAAACTGCAAAAATTGAAAAAAAAAACTGTTGTTGCAGCCAAAGTTTTCAGAAACTGAGAATTTTTTACTTGAAAGTATGCTTTTTTGTCGCAAAAAATTGGTTTTTTGTTGTCAAAATTGTAAAAAAAGTGTGATTTTTTCTGTATTTTAGAGCGTTAAAACGCGATTTATAATCGCTCATGAGCGTTATATCGCGATTAATTTTACATTGGTTTAAATGGGGTTGTCTAGGGACCAGAGGAAATCAGCGTTATAACCGAAAGCGTTATAACGAGCTTTTACTGTACATACATTTATAGAAGGGTTTAAAACGATAAAAATTATTGAAAATTTAAATTTAAAAAATAAAAAATATAGGTAAATATAAATGAAATAGAATAATGAAAAAAACAAGTAAATGAAAAAAGAAAGAAAAAAAAGCAAAGAAAACAAAGTAAACTTATGAGGACTTTTTCGTTTCAAAATCAAAAAGAAAAATTGATCAGGTCATGGCGGGAGATAGTCATGAGCAAGACGACACTGCACACCGCAGAGATGATAATTCTGAAGAAAATGAATCTATAATGACGTGAAAAAACTCGCATCCGAAGTAAGCAGCACTGAAAAAACTGTAAAAAATGAAATTGGAAAGGCTACTTCTGAGAAAATTGAAGCTGAAGGTAGCGAAAAAACGACAATTTCGGAAGAAGACGTGGAAGAAGTAACGGAATAATCTACATACCTAGTTGAATAAGAAAGAGAAATTTCATAAAAATCATTAAGCTAATAACGTGAATATTCACCACAAGACGGAAGAATTGGCGGAAAAATTTGGCCAAAAAAAGTCTGGCTTTTTGCTGTACCTACACTTTTTATGATTTTATGGGCATTTATGACTTGGGTATTTCTTTTGACTTTCTATCAAAATTATCGAGTTTGAAGCGATGTATTTAGAAAAAAATTTTCCGCTACGATAATACAACATGCATACATACTTACCTACTTATTTAAAGAACACAGAAAATCGTCCATTGATTTTCTTGTGACCCTTGTTATAAAATTTTCCAGTTTTGGGAATTCTTCTGTGGGTTTCACAGTACCGAAATATTATTATTTATTACATACATCGACATTTATCTAAGGAAGAATAAATACTTACAAATGTTCAATGTTCACATTTCATGTGCTTGTCTGCATTACCTATGTTGTGGTGTACACTTATGCAATGCACGCATGCAATATTTTTTTATTCAACAAGTCAACCTTCCGAGATTCGTATCTCCTTTTAATTGCGGATATTTCGGATTGCCAGTTGTAAATTTTCTTAAAAGTTAGGTGGGTTTGTGGGTATTGGTATCGTTCTGCACTTCTGCCTCAGGAGGATCCAACACAGGATTGGCGATAGTAATGTCGCCTGTCTCAATTCCATGTTCAAAACAATATCTCTCGAAATAGGTATCTATAGCTAAAATAATATGCGAAGAGAGAGTGATATACCTACGTTTACAGGATAGGCATTGTGATTCAGAAAAACATCTTGATCGATATTCCCATTTTCATTAGAACTGCTGCCAGAATTATTGGAGATGTGACATTAGTAGATTTTCGTTTCGTATCAAATCTTAACTTGGAACCTTATATCCTCTTCATTCAATTCCTTTGAGAGTTGGCATAAGCACACTCTGTTGCGTATAATGACGTCATAGAGGAAGTGCCGAAGAATAATATTACTAATGAAAAAGTTTCAATTTCAAAGTTTGAATCAAAAATTAAAAAGAAAGAGTAACAGCGATGTGAATTTTGGTGGTACCTATTGTTATCATTTCAATTCCTTCAAAATGATACAATGTTTCAAGTTCACACTGGGAATGGTTGGCTTTATTTTTCGCTAAGATAATACAATTTATATACTTACAATAATTAGGTATAAGTAAGTATGTTCATACTTATTTGAAATCAACTGAAATTCGAAAAATTATGACCCAATTTTAGGTACAGTGTACAGTACATAGGTACATAGACATACAAAGTTTTTCAAAATGCTCAAATAACCGTCTTCTCTTGGTTCTAAATTACCTTGTTCAAGCCAAAGATGATCTGCATTTTCTTCTAACCTTGAATCGATATCTATGTAGAATAATTTTGAGTAGGTATACAAATTACAGTTTTTTTATAAATTAAAAAAAAAAAAAACAAACGAATTTTTCACAATACCAGGAGATGAAGTATTGGCTGATTTATTTTTGGCGTCATCTTATTTCGATTTTTTTGAAGTTTTTCTTTTTTTCTCGGAAGGTTTTAAAATTTGGTCTTCAATTGATCGTTTTCTATACGAAAATAGAAACGGTCTAATAGATGACCTGCGGCTGGTGCTGGTTCTGGGTTACCTCCTTCGTCTATATATCGTAGTATGTGGTGTATAATAAATCGACTTGTCTTCAGTTGAGAAACTTTCAGTCACCTTATCAGCGAGATGATTAAAATCCTGCGGATACATTCTAAGACCAAAAAAAAAAACAAAACCAAAAACTCTAGAATTCATACCAGAAAGTTACATACTCGTAAAAAACAATAAACTCGCTTGAATTCAGAATCATAAAAAATGAAAATGAAAAATTTTACGCTCACCGGCGGCTTATGATATTAATGAAGTACCTATTCCAAGGGTGAAAATCATAGATATCACCTTCATGATTAAATTGAATGTTTACTCCAAGAAAACTACGAGTTAGTCTTGTGCAGCAGTCCATCTGTATAGGCAAATTGGCATATTCTTCAATTTTTTATAAAGATATTTACGATACTTCGAGACCATCTTGATAATTCTTTCCTTCGTATTGTGCCGGTTAATTATGACTTTGTCTCTAACCATCTACTTAGATGAATTATTTTTAGATTTTATGAAGTGGGTAGTTAAGAGTTGAGAAAGAATAAATTCTGATATTCGTAATATTAAAATCTTATCCTCAAGTAATCGAGAACGAATTATTCGGCAGCAGAAAATAGTATGAATACTGTTGTTGATTTTGATAACAAAGAAACTATGACATCCGATGTCTTATAGCTTCCAGTACCGATACCCCTAGTAAGACAATAATGCAACCATTCAATGTAGAATGCATTTTGCGTTTTTTAAAAATACCCAAACGCCTTAATTTTATTTTCAGTAATTGATGTTGAATTTGCTGCAGAAACTACGAACACTGATGTTGAGTTTCGAGACAATTAAAGAGCTTTAGAGACAATGAGTAACAACTATCAAATTCTTATCATACATCACACAGAAATTTACCAAACTGATTTTATTTAAGCATCAGTAGCTGTCAGTTTAAACAGTATCCTATTAATTGAAACCTGAAAAAAAAACCACATTACTTACAAAGAATAGTTTTAAAGCATATTTTACATAATATGTTTATCCAACGATTTAAATGTACGGTTTCCGATCGTCGATAACTAATGGTGGAACTTCATTGTAATAATGATGAACATCAATTTTTCAATTCGTGAATCGAAACGAAATTTGTGACATGTGATTTTTAAATCGAATATTCGAATGCTCAAGATTAAGAAAATAATCACTGATAATGGCACACAATTTATATCAGATTCTTTGTATAATTTACTTGAAAAATGTGGAATAAAGGTCGCACATGCGACACAAATTTTGGGCCTTACTTTTATTCCTAACATGGTTAAGACTTAAGACTGAAACTTCAATGTGCCAAAGCTACGGTGCTCCTCCAAAGAGAGGAAAGGATCATCATCCGATGCAAATGCATATCTTCTAGAAACTGAAATGGATTTGACTGATTCGGAAAATGATATGTGAAAATTTAAGATAGTAATTGGTAGATAACTATTTGAGTCAAAATTTTACAAAGTTTAACGAGCTCTAAACTAATATTAAATACGAATAGGATCGTAAATTGACGATAGGTATATTTTGAAATTCTACAAACGAATAAGTTGTTGAGATCATGAATTTCAATCTCAAATAGGATTGATTCCATGGCATTGCACACAACTTTTTTCTGAATTCTATGCATTTCTCGTAACTATAGACAGGACCAGTGAAAATTTCGTTTGCAACTAATAAATATTTAGGATCGTTTTTAAGGGCAGGTACTGGCCTGTATATATCGACTGATAGCACATTACCTAGAGTGTATGCTTCTATTTGAGCATACTCTAAACTTTTGTGCTTTGCGTAGTTTTTATTTACGTTGCATATTATACACGGGTTTGTAATGTCACGTATGTATGCAAGTGAGCTCGAATATGAATTAATATTCAAATAGGTATTGTGATCGAGTGTTTCCTAATGATAGATTATACTGGATGCACTTTCGAAGTCAGGATATTATGCCTGCAAAAACGTCCAAAAATCGATCCAAACTGATACACAATTGTACTCAGATTAGTTCTTCGGGTGATATTAATGATGATGAAACTGTGACCCCTAGTAAGACAATTATGAAACCATTCTACAATGTAGAACTCAATTAAAATTTTTATTATTTTTCAACTGACACCCAAATTTTTAATTTTTCAGTAACTTATGTTGAATTTATTGCAGCTGAAAATAATACCTATAAATACTGTTGTTGATTTTGATAACAATGAAACTGTGACATCCGATGTGTTAGCTTCTAGTTTCGATACCCTTAGTAAGATAATAATGCAACCATTCAATGTGGAATGCATTTTGCGTTTTTTTGAAATACCTAAACGCCTTAATTTTTATTTTCACTTCAGTAATTGATGTTGAATTTGCTGCAGAAACTACGAACACTGATGTTGAGTTTAGAGACAATGAGCAACAACTATCAAATTCTTATCATACTTATATCACACAGAAATTTACCAAACTGATTTTTTTCAAACATCAGTAGCTGTCAGTTTAACCATATTATCATATTAATTGAAACCTGAAAAAAAACATTACTTACAAAGAATAGTTTAAAGAATATTTTATAGTATCTTGCTTCTTCAATGATTGAATGTACGGTTTATTTTCGATACTTAACCAATCATGGTGGAACTTTATTGTAATAATGATTGAACATTAATGTTTCAATTCGTGATGTGATTTTTAAATCGAGTATTCGAATGCCTCATAACTTCATTCGTTGGTAGAATAATTTCAAAACATGTCGTCAATTTACGATCCTATTCGTATTTAATATTAATTTAGAACTCGTTAAATTCGACATTTTATTACAGTAATTTGGGGCTTATCTCAGAGTTGAGAAATTTCAACTCAAATATTTACCTACCAATAATTCTTCAAAATTTTCACATACAATTTTCCAAATCAGTCAAGTCCATTTCAGCTTCTAGAAGGCATATGCATTTGCATCGGCTATCCTATCCTCTCTTTGGGGAGCACACGTAGCTTTGGCACATGGCTTTAGGACAATATGTAAATCTTCGATTTCCATCCAATCATTATGTTTCACCTTCAGGTCAACATCCACCAACAGTTGCTGTTGCTTTATACCGATGACGTATCTTTGCACTGGATTAGCCTATCTTAACATTGTATACTTGCGTCGAGTTCCACCTATTGAACAACACAATCAAAAGTACATAGCTTTTGTTGATTGGCTATGTAATTTTGAAAGTATGATTTGATTTTTGAGTAATTGGTCAGAATTATAAGCGTGGTAGCATTATCCAGAAGGAAAGCTAATTTGCAACCATTTTACATCATTTGTAGTCGAATATTCTGCATCCTGCACTTTGTTACAAGAGCGCAAACCTTCGCCAACAACTCCTCCTTATATTTGAGGACATTTCGAATAGCCAGTTGTAAGCTGTGTACTACATGCTTCAAAATTTTGGCAGTTAATTGATTCAATGATCAGATACAGCGAACGGGATGTTGTTCAGATAAGAGAAGAGAACAAACATAGAAATTACTTACCTATTCAATAAAAGTACAACCGTAATAGGAACTATAGGAAGTACTTTATAAGTACCTAGTAACAAAAAAAAGACTAGGAATATCAATTCTTAAAGTTTGGTCCTTTGGTGAATTTCTTAAAAAGTAAAAAAAACGTATGATGGTATAATATACCCAAACAACAGAAAACAGAATTCATAAATTTATTGAAAACTTGAAAAGTAGGAGGCCAATGCGTCCATACTTCTCACTTAGCAACATTTAAAACTTTGTTTCGTGGAATATTATCTTTCGAACCAAATTCCCAGTTGTAGCGTAATGAAATTAGATAGGATAACAATTCAGATCCCAATCTTACGCAAAAATTTTCGGTTTTTCGTGAGGCAAGGAAAGCGGACTTGTCAAGAAGGCTGCCTTGTCGCTGGCAATGATCCAAACGCCTTCATTTTTATTTTCACTTCAGTAATTGATGTTGAATTTGCTGCAGAAACTATGAACATTGATGTTGAGTTTCGAGACAATTAGCAACAACTATCAAATTCTTATCACATATCAGACAGAAATTACCAAACTGATTTTATTTAAACATCAGTAGCTGTCAGTTTAACCATATCCCATTAATTGAAATCTGAAAAAAAAAACATTACTTACAAAGAAAACTATCTAGTTTTTTCACAATGAATTATAGTTTTTTTATATGTGCATAGAATATTTCATACTTATCTAATGGTTAAAATGTACAGTTTCCGATCTTCGATCATTAATGGTGAAACTTTATTGTAATAATAATTGAACATCAATTTTAGAATTCGTTGTTTGAAATGAAATCTGGGACATATGATTTTTAAATCAAATACTCGAATGCCCAACAACTTTATTCGTTGGTAGAATAATAATTTCAAAATATATCGTCAATTTACGACCCTATTCGTATTTAATATTAATTTATTAGAGCTCGTTAAACTTGATATTTTATTATAGTAATTTGGGGCATATCGCAGAGTTGAGAAAATCTGACTGAAATATTTACCAATTTTACTCTCCTAAATTTTCACATACCATTTTCCAAATCAGTCTTAAGTCCGTTTCGGCTTCTGAAAGGTATATCTTTACACGACGAATATACTCCTAATTAAAAGTTTACCATGTTTCAATTATTTTTGATGGGGGGGGGGAATGGTGGTCCACCATTTTCTCAAGAAAGCGAATTTTTTTATAGGTCAAACACTATGACGTTTACATAACGTTTACTTGGGAGTTTTTTTTTGTAACAAATGTAAAAAATATGACCCAAGAGGCAAAAATCTTGAAATTTCATGCTATGGAACCTGAGATTTTTGAAAATTGAAAAAAATGATTGGATTTTTTTCGTATTACCATTTTTTAGATTTCTCGGGTTCGACAACATGAAATTCCAAGATTTCTGCATCATCAGTCATATTTTTTCATTTTCCACATTGGAGGATTTTTGTAAAATTTTTGTAATGTCATCATTTTTTGACTTATAAAAAATTCACTTTCGTAAGAAAATGGCTTACCAGCATACCCCCTGTTATAGTGCCCTAGTTTGTAATTATGTACTTTTCTCAGATGTTCCCTATCATGACGTCATGCTAAGCGAATAACACCCAATGTGAATAGCTGAATTTTTCCATCAATGATCGTTTGCGCATTAATTTCAATAAAAGAGCGACGATATCAACTTTCAACGGGATGGTTTCATTTGATAACTTTCTCATTTGACATCATACATTGGTTCTTTTTGGGCTTGAAAAAAAAAAAGATTTGAGGCATCTCCTGAAAAAAAAAAACAATGAAAATTTCTTACTTACTGCTGTAGCGGGATTGTTATTTTTTATCATGATTTTTTCGGAGTTGTTTAGGCCGCATATTCGAATGTACCGATTAGTAGAATACAATAGAACCACGGGGGGTAAAAACTGTATCCGAATGTCCGAAGCGAAATGACCGCCAATGTCCCAAAAGGTGTATCCGAATGTCCGAAGTAAAAAAAACCTTGTATGACTAGGGATTCCCAAACGTATCTGGGTTTTGACGAATATGGAACCCAATGGAAAGTACAACTACATACCTTGCATGTAGCATAAAAATACCTAGATAAGCGTAAGGTCGATGAAGATGGGCTCATGAAACCCCAAAATAGATTTATGAGAGGCCCCACTTCCAATCCTGTAATTATGATCGACTGTATAGCCTAATACAGCTGAAAAGTCTAAACCTTTAAAAGGCATATCAAGGACCCCCTCAAAATGCACATGCAAATTTTCCAGCCTTCCAAGTCGATTTGTGAGGTTTCTCTTCTCCGAATTGCTCTAAAAAGTTGATTTTGATTTTTTTGACCTTTATCGCCTGCTTTTGTTCCTGCCTCTCAAGAATTTGGACATACCTCAATTTTTTAGCCAAAGTAATCTCCACTTATATTTTTCAAATCCAACGTAAAATCACACAAAATATGAAATTCCTCTGGCTAAAGCTGAAATGTTCTCATAGTCCAAGAAGAGGGGGAGGGATGAAAAAAAATTGTTTAAAACGTATGTGCCTATAAGTATAATCTTGATTGAGAACTGAAGAAAATTCTAAAATATCTTTCTTGATCTTACAATTACGAGTAGATCATTTCATGACTATTAGGTATACCTTCTCTCTGATATTTAACATTTGCCTATAGGCTAGTACGATTCATTTTAATAATCTCCAAATTTTCAAGACGTAAACCTAAATGCTCTTTTCCAATTTCAAAAATCAAAACAATTTCACAGGTAAGTTTTCAACTATTTTTTCAAATTTTTGAAATTGACAAAAATTATTTAAAAATTGGCACCACTGCCTAACAAAATATTTCCCTGGTTTCAGAAATGATATTTTTCTACAATTTAGCATAATTATTAATTAATGCGAAATATTTGCCAAGAAAATTTTTTTGAACTATAGGTACCTACTTTATATTCAACAGATGTACCTAGACCTACTTTAGAAACCCCTATAAGCGCAAAAATCCAAACGGACATTCAGATACACTTTTTGGGACATTCGCGGTCATATTGCAACGGACATTCAGTTACAGTTTTTACCCCCCATGGTTCTACTGATAACCACTAATCGGTACATTCGAATATGCACCGGTTGTTTATGTAGTTACTTGAATGGGAACCAGTTCATCCCCGTCATTCGCCCTTGAATGATTATTGGAATTCTCCATTTTATCATATCTAAAAATTCCGATCAATTAGCAAAAAGCTAGAATTATCTATTCAAGGTTGTAAGGTTGCAAATTTTAGGAGAAAGTTTTCTTTATTTTGACATTGCATCGACTTTGAAAAATCAATTGATATTTTTTGATTCATGAATCATGTGGATCATTCCATGTCATTTTTACTTATAGAATTTTCGTAAATTTATCTGAACAAAGAAATTGAATATTGATATTTTTAAATTTGTAATCATTTTGGATGATGAGTCAAAATCAAGCTTGACAATAATATGAAATGATTACATTGAAGTTTCAGTCTTAAGTCTTAACCATGTTAGGAATAAAAGTAAGGCCCAAAATTTGTGTCGCATGTGCGACCTTTATTCCACATTTTTCAAGTAAATAATTATACCAAAAATCTGATATAAATTGTGTGCCATTATCGGTAATTATTTTCTTAATCTTTACATCATGAATTTCAATCTCAAATAGGATTGATTCCATGGCATTGCACACAACTTTTTTTCTTAATTCTATGCATTTCTCGTAACTAGACAGGACTTGAAATGAAAGCGTCATCCAATATCTGCTGTCGAAAGTTTTTGAGTCTTGGAAATTACTTTGCTTTTAAGTAACTTTGGGAGATCCAATAAAATTATGGAATCTTGTAGTTACGTGTCTGAAAAAAGTGCATAAAAAAATCATTCAAACATTTCAAAAAAAAATGGATCCATAAGATACAATTTGATTCGAATAAAAGCAACATTTATAATGAAAAAAACAACAATAGACTTCCTCGAAATCATTAGGTATCCAATTCTGGGCTCAAAATTATTCATAAAAACAGCTTTTAAAAATTGACAAATTTTTTATTCTTTTCAAAAACTTTGGGCTTAAAATTCCCCAAAACTGTTTTTAAAACACTGTGATGGAAAGTTTTGATGTTACGTCGAAGTTTTGGCGTCGAAATTCTTCAATAATGTCCAAAAAACTTTTTGAATTTCACGAAAAATTTCAACTCAATTTGATGGATTGCATTGCAATTTTTAAAAATCTCAAAAATCATCACCCTGATCACCCACCATTGAGCTCAAAAACTCCATAAGACTAGAAAAAGTTTTTGATAGCAACTTTTGATTTTCAGTCACAATTTAATTCCCTTTTGATGAGTCGCATTCAAAAATTCCAAAAATTATGACACAATTTTAGGTATAAAGGGTTTCAAAATCCTCAAAAAAAGTCTTCTCTCGGTTCTAAGTTACCTTGTTTAAGCCAAAGATGAGCTGCATTTTCTTCTAACCTTGAATCGATATCTGTGTAGAATAATTTTGAGAATGTTATTTAATAAAATTAATATATACCTATTTATTAAAGAAAAAAAAAACACTACTATAGAGACATAAAATCTACACCTTAGCAAACACGAACGATCTTTTACCAACGATGTAGGAGTAAGTAAAGACTGAAGAATCATGACCTCTAACTGGACACTTTTTTCAATATTTTTCAGCTTGTTTATAAAATCATAAAAAACGAAAATGAAAAATTTTTCGCTCACCAGCGGCTTATAATTAATGAAGTACCTACCCAACGGTGAAAATCAAGATATCATCATTATGATTAAATTGAATATTTACTCCAAGAAAACTACGAGTTAATCTTGTGCATATCAGTCCATCTTCAGGCAATTTGGCGTATTCTTCAGTTTTCTACAAAGATCTTTACGACACTTCGAGGCGATCTTGATAATTCTTCCCCTTGTGCTGTGCCGGTTAATTATAACTTTGTCTTTATCGGATCTAGATAAATTATTTTTAGATTTTATGAAGTGGGTAGTTACGAGTTTAGAAAGAATAATTAATTCTGATATTCGTAATATTAAAATCTAATCCTTGAGGAATCGAGAACGAATTATTCGACCAATGCCATTCGGAAATGATGAAGGAACTATATTTTGGCTGTCAATTCTGTGTCATGTTGTGCACAGCCAAGCAGTCCTTTTTGAATACGATTTGTTTTTCGCAGGTTCAGAATAAAACTCATAAATATATACCTACGAACCATTTTTATTTTAAAATACTTACCTTAACGATCAAAAGTGAAAGGTGCATATATATCATGTAAAATGCTGATAGATCTCTTCGATCAACACCTTCCATATGCTTATTGTAATCCAAAACAGCTTCTGGTTTGATAATTTCTTCTGTTTCGCCACCTTTTTTTTTATAACGAATCTATAAGTTGTCTGTTTCTTGATGATTACATCATCTTCCAATTTAAGAGGTGGGGACATTTACCTCGAGATCATTCCAATTTGCTTCGGAAAAACATAGATTATCCTGCAAACAATAAATTATAGTTTCATATTAGGTCTAATTTTTATCATTAGAAAAAAAAATTTGTAGACAAGGTATTGAAAATCATCAAATGAGAGATTCTCAGTCTTCAAGTCAAGCTGACGAGCAGCGAAATATGGCACGTAATTCTGATAGAAACGAAATGTTGCTGGTAAATCGAAAAATGACGATTTATCTACATAGAAACAAATTTAATACGTAGGTACCTAATTTTGGTTTCCTCCTGAAAAAAAATCATAAATTGAAAACAAAAACTGTAAGAGCTAGTAGTAAGGAATGCATAACAATCGGTTTCGATCATGTTTCATTTCTTTTCCTTCATATCTAAAAAACAAAAAAACAAATTTAACATTACCTATCAAATCAGTTCTGTTGAATTGACGTGAATATGTTATTTTGAAAATTGAAATAGAAAATTAGTCGATAATAGATAATTTCTCGAAAAAATTCCCTAATGTGTTAGTATTAGCAACAAATCTCCTAAACAAACTAAAAAATCGATCACGAAAAATTTTATTTTTGATTTTGAAAACACTTTCTTTTTCAATTCGACTCCTTTGTCTTTTTCATTTTCACCATATCTTTGATGATACTCAAGTGAGGATGTATAATGTGGAGACCGTGGGCACAAGTACCTTTGTTGGGGCATAGCCCCCAAAACCTTGTAATTGTGGCCGGTCTTTGTTTTTTCGAAGATGACGCGCCACCATCCCCAGCTCCCTATTTTCGATTGGTTTTCCATTTTTCATGACGTCTTGCTGTTGGCTCGTTTTCTGAGGTATTTTCTCTATGATATAAGGTATCTCATTTTTCGAATCCACGTTGATTTTCGATAAAACTCTGTTAGTTTTTCGATAAATTGCTCAATAGTATGGCCAGATTGATCGAGTTATCATTCCTCTATATTGTAACGGAGCTTTAGAGTCCAGCGACTCGAACTGCTCAAAATTCGATTTATTCGAATATTGGTCCAGGCCGTTGAGGGTTAATATTTATAGCTATTCAAATGAAAAAAACAATGAAAATCAAAGAACAATATGTGATTTAGGAGAAATAAACGAATAAATAGTAGTTATATGAAAAAAAATATATCATATGGTGAAATTTTCAGCTGCTGAAGTTGATATTTCTGCCGTGCAGGAGGATTTTTCGATTTTCACATTGTTAGTTTGAAAAAATTGACCAAAAATCGAAAAATCGCTCTGGACGAGGGTTAGGGCTGCGGAGCTGCCTATTGGCTATGTGACTGAGGTATAGTGATTTTCAAATTATTAAAATGAAAATTACCTACTTGAAAATATTACGTTATGAAATGTCTTCGTTTGTACTTTGTACGTATTAGTACTTAATTCTGTCGTATAAATATATTTGGATATTCGCGTTGATCAATTATTGATCACTCGGTGATTTTAATAATTTGATTATTCAGTGATTAAATTGATGGTATGTTTTCATTTTTGAGTAATTGATCAGAATTCCATGTACATATTTAGTATACTTACCTGGGGGCATTATCCAGAAGGAAAGCCAATTTGCAACCATCCAAGGTACCTACTACCAATTCCCAAGGTTAAAAACACGTTTTTCTCGATTTTTGCTTTCAAAATATTTCTAGCCCCTTCAATTTGAAAATTGGGCAAAAGTTCATACATATTTCGAAACTTTTGTCAGCAGGAAATCGAGGACAGATAGTTTCATAACCTCTGAGAAGGTCCATGCATCGAGCTCATCTAGGAAACGGTTTCGTATCGGGCAAACAACGTTGAACCCAATCATCGGGTAAAAACGCTTTTGATCCTTTCGTCGAAATATCAGGTCAAATTCCAATCGAAATAGTTGGACGAAGGTGCTTGATCGTGTCAAATTCGGTGTAGATGGCCGTCTCTGCATTCCGCGTAAAATCTATGAGCTTCGTTCTGTTACAACAAACAAACACAATACAAATTCTAGGTTAGTTTTATAGCTTTCTACGAGATATTATTACAATACTACGAATAAATAATGCTAAAAATATTGAAAAAGACAGGAAGACATAAGACAGAGAAGGCTAAGGCTGATGATTTGGCTTTTGATCGTCAGTACTAGCATCGTACTTTTTAAGATGTCGAATAGTTTCCTATCATTCAAAACGAGGTTACAATCTCAAAATGTTCTCTTGGCCTATGATAGGTTCTACCTATCTTTGTACATTGTCCCCTTCTAACTTTTTTCGATTACAGAAATGAATTCTCCTCAATTTAAATAGGTACCTAATACTTTAAAATTATATGTAGCATAGACAGGTTCCTACTTTGTGAATTTCCTGTTAAAAAATACCCACTATCCTCTACTAATCCATCTAAAATTTTCCCCATAAAACAGTTCGTAATTAAAATTCCATAAATCTATACCACACGACAATTTTTATTTAGGAAATCAATTACTTACTGTATTCATACGACGAAATAATAAAATAAAGTAGAATTAATCATAATGATCACTCGATACTCACGTTTCAACTTTCCTTATCATCATTTTTTTAAAATAAATGATCGATTCACTTGGGATAAATCGAAAAAGAATGCCAATTTTGGGCAAAATTTAGCGAATAAATACCATAGTGATGTGTTTTGTACCTAATTTGAGATCGCTGAACTCGAATTGTACGTAGTAGTTAATTAATTTAAATCAATAATAATAAGTATGAAATTTTTCAATAATTTTTAGAAAGAAAGTGATAATAATATAAAATGATATAGAATACTCTGAAAATGAATCTGGCTTACAATCTTCATTAAAGTGTTGTAACGTGCATTTTCTTTTCAGGTGTGCTTAATGCACAATAATCCTCATGTATTTGGCGTCTGTCTCTGATTCTCAAACACTCCTCGAATCCACTCATAGATTCATAATGTAAAATTTTCATACCCTGGAAATGTGGAAAGGCTTTCCTTCCCAATCCAGCACATCAGGGGAGGAGGGTTTTTCTCGAAAAGTGGGCTATTTAGAAGAATTTTGATAGAGAAAAGGGAAAATTTTCTGAAAATTTTCACAGACTTCAAATTTTACTTATTCATTTTTTTTTTCATTTTTGGAAGGGTCAACATTAGCTTGGGAACCACGAAGAAGATTCTTGAAAAAAGAATTACTCGTATTTGGAAGAATTTTGACCTATAAATAAAAATTTATCAGATAAATTGAATGTTTTAATTTGTTTCTTGTTTTTTTTTCAACGCGAGAAGAGAATGAGTAGGGTGGGGAGTGAGGGGGGGTCAGCACGACTCCTTCAGAATTTGAGAAACTCGAGAAAAAAAATAGGGAATTCTTTTCCGCGAAGTTTTACAACATGTCAGAGGGGGCGTGGGGTTATCATGTAAGAAACCGGAACTCCAAAATAAGAGCCAAAGAATTTGTTGCTTGAGCTGATTATTCTCAAGAGGATCAGTTTCAGAATTAAGCTCATTGGTAGTCGCAAGATTTGTGGTTTTAGGCTCCAAATCAGTTGTAGAATCAAAATTCGCCAATGCTAATTCCAAATTGGCAGTCTTTGGCTCCAATTTAGTAGTTCTAGGATCGAAATATTTCCAAAATTGAATAAATTAAAATTACTTACTGAATAGGATAATAATCGATCTCTCAATGGATCATAGTAGTTCTTATTCTTCTTCATGCACGGCTGTTTTGTACTGTGACAGACCTTCGTTTTGATTTTCATTGACGTCGTGATACTTCTGCTTCCAATTCGAGAAATATCACGGTATTCAAATCTTGTCGAATAATGAAATCACAATAATTGTCAAGAACTATACAATATTAATAATATCAATTAAATCCTCCCCTCCTCCTCCCCAATAATACATATAAATAAAAAATTTAAATAATAACCCACAATAAATATCTACATTGAAATTGAACTTGAAAATAATGAAACTTGAACCAGGAGAGTGTTCTTCTCTCACATAACGTTTCTGGGAATCCATCAATTTCATATCCTTCGTCTGAGACCTGGCTTTGCTTCACAAATGTAACAAGAAGCCTTCAAGTTGGTTCCTGCCATCGATCATCTAAACTTGAAATTTCAAAAAAAAAACATCAAGTCAACTTTTCCTTTCCGGAAAAATATAAAATCGTGAATATGTTTTAGGCTTTGAACCATCAACTCAACTTCAGTTCCAAGTTTAACAAGACATGAGTAAGAACTCGTCGAAAATGAAAATTTCCCGAGTCATACGTTAGTAAGATCTTTATAATTTTTTGAATTTTGTCAGACCCTTGAAAAATTATAAAAATTGGAATAATTTAATTCGTATGTCTTCTTGATATTTTTTGCAATCCCTGTACATTGGTTCTTTTTAGACTTGAAAAATGAGATTTGAAGCATCTCCTAAAAAAAAGAAATGAAAAAAAAAATGAAAAAAAAAAAAAATGAAAATTTCTTACTCAGAATCATAAATATTATTAGGTGCGTCTTTTTCGAATGCAGCTTTCAGATATCCCTTTTCAAGAGGAAAATGAGTGTACAAATTTATGGAGTTCAAAGTGTTAGAACAATATTTTCCGCTACGATAATTACATAGGTACTTAATTATAAAGCGAACAAAAAATCGTTGATTGATTTTCACGTGGCCTTTACTGTAAAATTTCCAAATTTTGGAAATTCTTCTGTTCGTTTTTGTATAGCACCAAAACATTATTATTTATTACATCGACACCCATTTGATGAAGAATATAATACTTACAATAGTTCGATGTTAATTTTTATTCTTCATGATGCTCTTGTGGTATTTTTGAGCGTTTTTATTGGCGGCTCATCCGAAAGCTGCAGACGCTCGTCTTGAATCGTGTCAGATTCGTTCAATCCCGAATACTCGTATCATGAGAATGGGTATAGTACCTTGGAAAATGAATGAATTTTGTCTTTATGAATTTTTGCCCAACTTGGAAATTGCAGGTGGTAGAGATATTTGTTTCTCTTGAAATATTTCCTGACCCCCTTCTATTTCGAAGTTTGGCAAAAATTCATAACGACAAAATCTATTCATTTTCTAAGGTGTTATCCATATACCCAAGGCCAAGATAAGAACCAGTTTTTCTCGATTTTTTCTTTCGAAATACTTCTAGCCCCTTCAATTTAAAAGTTGGGCAAAAATTCATATTTACAAAATTTGTTTATCTTCCGACGTTTCCAAGGTCAAAATACGTTGTTCTGAACTTTTTTTTAAAGCTCGGGTACCCCTAAGCGCCAGGATATACTAGAAATTGTCTGGATTTTGGCCAATTTTCAACATGACGGAACAGAGCAGTAAAATTATATTCCGCCATGGCAATTTACAAAAAAAAAATCACTTACATTTTCTGTGCCATTAGTTTTTGCTCTTCGAAAACTTCGAAAAGATTTATAGTTGTAGATTCGACTATTCCTAATCCTTCTGTAAATTGAAAAAAAAACATAACTTCAGTAAATATTTTCGGTTTGAAATAATATTTTAATGATATTTTACACTAACTTTTCAAGCACGAAATGACTTCGGTAATCGATAAGTTTTCTTTCCTGTTTGGTACCCCTCTCCATGAATATTGGACCACAATTTCTTCCGCAAATATGATGGACAAAACGTGTCGCATAATTTTTTCAAAATTATTCGACCTCAGTCGGTTTTTTATTGATTTTATATACAACTTCTGGAAAAAATAAATACACTATTAGGTATCTATGTACATACATACATACTTAGGTTTTAGTCACTTTCAGAATAAATGAATTAAAAACTCTCACAAAGTTCTTTTCAGTTTCCTTATCTTTCTTTAAAATTCTGTCTGCATTTTCGATATCATTTTTATTTTTCAATGGTAGTTTCAGCTTTTTTTTAAGGGCGAGTTCCATTTCGTTACCAATTTCTTCGTTTTGCCATAATTTTTCATCGACGAGAGCTCTTTAAAATATCCATCTACAAAAAAAAAGTGATTCATACATAAGTTGTTATTGATGATAAATTTGTTTTTACACAAAATGAGTTTGTGCTAAAAATTTAGTAGAAATAATGTATAATTTTTTCCCAAATACCTATAAAGGATGCGATGACGATGTCCACAACTTCAAAGTGTTCGAGCTAATGGTTCGAGATATCATGAGAAACTAACCAGAAAAAAATTTAGGGTGATTTATTTCTGAGTTTTACTTCGAAATTATAAACTGGCTATTCAGCTTGTGAATAGCTGGCTTGTAAGCATGTTAGAAGCATGATTACGCGCAAGCTATAATAATTCATGGGAACAGTTGGCTTATAAGCATGCGATATGCAAACTACCAAGCCAACTATTCACACCTGCGAAATGCGAGAAAATGCATCGTTTTTTTAAATAAACTTGATGAAGTTGAATTAGAAAGTACTTACTCATTTTCAATATCATTACACGTAGGTACATCACGAAAACCACTATGTTTCAAAATTATCAAGTTGAGGTCCGCCATTTTCTTGCGACTGCGAATTTTTTATGAGTCAAAATTACGACATTTACAAAAAGTTTACTGTGTGGTCTTTTTTTGTGGAAAATAAAAAAATATGATCAATGATGCGAAAATCTTGAAATCTTGTACTGTAAGTAGTTGTAGAACCTAAGATTGTGTAAAAATGAAAAAAATGATGAAATTTTTTTGTTTTCTCATGTTTTTTTTTTTTAGGATTTCTCAGGTTCTACGGCATGAAATGTCAGGATTTTTGCATCATTGGTCATATTTTTTCATTCCCCCCCCCCCAAAAAAAAGGGCTCGTAAAATTGTTGTAACGAATGTCGTAGTGTTTGACTTATGACAAATTTCGCTTTCGAAAGAAAATGGCGGACCAGCATACCCCTCCTCCCACCTTTAAAAAAACTCCTAACACATCGAATATTTCCAAAATTGAATAAATTAAAATTACTTACTGAATAGGATAATAATCGATCTCTCAATGGATTACGGCTGTTTTGTACTGTGAGTCTGTGACAGACCTCCGTTTTGATTTTCATTGACGTCGCGATATTTCTGCTTCCAACTCGAGAAATATCACGGTATTCAAATCTTGTCGAATAATGAAATCACAATAATTGTCAAGAACTATACAATATTACAAATATCAATTAAATTCCTCCCCCCCCCCTCATTAGGGTGGTCCTTATTTTCGAAGTTGGGATTTTTTCCGCTCCCACCCCCTAAAGTGGTGACCTCGGGTGAGAAAATAATTCTCTATTTTTCATTTTTTCCATTTTCGAAAAATTGGGGCTGCGGTGGGCCCCTCAATTTTCAAAAATTTGAAAAAACCTAAATCAAAGAAAAATTTTTGAAATTTTCGAGTTCCATCATCTCTAGAAGGTCCTTTTTGAGTAAAAAAGCCTCTCATGGCGATTTTAGCCCCCTCCCATGAAAACCAAGCTGACCCCCCAGAATAGCTGAAATTCGTATTATTAAGAATGTGAGATGTCCTAAAATTGGTGTTTTTTCGTCTTTCCTCCTTCCAACCCCACAAAGTTGTGTCCTTTGGTGAGAAAATAATTCCCAATTTTTATTTTTTCCATTTTCAAAAAATTCGGGTTGCAGTTGGCCCCTCAATTTTCAAAAATTTGGAAAAAACCCAATTCAAAGAAAAATTTTTAAAATTTCAAAATTTCGAGTTCCATCGTCTCTAAAAGGTCCCTTTTGAGTAAAATAGACTCTCATGACAATTTTAGCCCCCTCCCATGAAAACCAAGCTGACCCCACCAGAATAGCTGAAATTTGTATTTTAGCTTTTCTAGTGGGGTCAGCTTGGTTTTCATGGGAGGGGGCTAAAATTGTCATGAGAGTCTATTTTACTCAAAAGGGACCTTTTAGAGACGATGGAACTCGAAATTTTGAAATTTTAAAAATTTTTCTTTGAATTGGGTTTTTTCCAAATTTTTGAAAATTGAGGGGCCCACTGCAACCCGAATTTTTTGAAAATGGAAAAAATAAAAAATAGGGAATTATTTTCAAGGACACCACTTTGTGGGGTTGGAAGGAGGAAAGACCAAAAACAACCAATTTTAGGACATCTCACATAATATACGAATTTCAGCTATTCTGGGGGGTCAGCTTGGTTTTCATGGGAGGGGGCTAAAATCGACATGAGAGGCTTTTTTACTCAAAAAGGACCTTCTAGAGATGATGGAACTCGAAATTTTGAAATTTCAAAAATTTTTCTTTGAATTGGGTTTATTTCAAATTTTTGAAAATTGAGGGGCCCACCGCAGCCCGAATTTTTCGAAAATGGAAAAAATAAAAAATAAAGAATTATTTTCTCACCCGAGGTCACCACTTTAGGGGGTGGGAGCGGAAAAAATCGCACATTTTTTTTACCATGTAGTTAAGGACCACCCTACCCTTCATCCTCTCCCAATAATACATATACGATAAGTAAATGAAAAATTCAAAAAAATAACCCGCAATAGAAACAATTAAAATTGAACTTGAAAATAATGAAACTTAAACCAGGCGAGTGTTCTTCTCTCACATGACGTTTCTGGGAATCCATCAATTTCAAATCATTCGTCTGAGACCTGGCTTTGCTTCACAAATGTAACAAAAAGCCGTCAAGTTGGTTCCTGCCATCGATCATCTGAACTTGAAATTCCAAAAAAATATCAAGTCAACTTTTCCTTCCCGGAAAAATATAAAATCGTGAATATGTTTTAGACTTTGAACCATCAACTTCAGTTCCAAGTTAGTTCCAAGTTCAACGAGACATAATTAGTAAGAACTCGTCAAAAATGAAAATTTCCCCAGTCATACTTTAGAAAAATCTTTATAATGTTTTGAATTTTGTCAAACCCTTGAAAAATTATAAAAATTGGAATAATTTAATTCGTATGTCTTCTTGATATTTTTTGCAATCCCTGTACATTGGTTCTTTTTAGGCTTGAAAAATGAGATTTGAAGCATCTCCTAAAAAAAAGAAATAAAAAAAAAATGAAAATTTCTTACTCAGGATCATAATACGTATTAGATGCTTCCTTTTCGAATGCAGCTTTTAGGTATCCCTTTTCAAGAGTAAAATGTAAAATGAGTCTACAAATTTATCGAGTTCAAAGTGTGCATTTAGAACAATATTTTCCGCTACGATAATTACATAGGTACTTAATTATAAAGCGAACAAAAAATCGTTGATTGATTTTCACGTGGCCTTTACTGTAAAATTTCCAAATTTTGGCAATTCTTCTGTTCGTTTTTGTATAGCACCAAAACATTATTATTTATTACATCGACACCCATTTGAGGAAGATTATGTACTTACAATAGTTCGATGTTCATTTTTATTCTTCATGACGCTCCTGTAATATTTTTGAGCGTTTTTATTGGCGGCTCATCCGAGAGCTGCAGACGCTCGTCTTAAATCTTGTCGGGTTCGTTCACCCCGAATACTCGTATCAAGTTGAACCCTACCACCGAATCGTTCAATAATTTTGGGTTTCAGAAGTTGCTCCTTTTTTGTTTAGACTTTGTCATTTTCTCTCGAGGTCTGGAGTTTGAATTGAAATGAATTTAACAACATCGAACATCGTACATCATAATCTCTGAAATTAATTGAAATGAAATTGAATATACATAGAGAATTGAATTTTATTGATATGACGTATGATAGGTGAAAAAGCCTAAATAATAGATAGTTTTTTGTTTACTGATCAGTGTTCTTGCGTTTTCAAAATGCTGAAATTGCAGTTTAATGGAGAAAATTCGTATAAAATCATTCGAAAGTGGGCGAAAAAAATAATTTTGGTCAGTAAAGTGATAAAATCGCTACAACCCCCCCCCCCCCCTCTCAAAAAAACTACAAAAAGATTACTTACATACTTGATTGAAGTCAAAATATCACTGCATGGGATAATAATTGAATTAGTTCTCGTCTATGAATTACAATAGGTCTATATTTTCACTCGAGTTTTTTTGAATAAAACTCTTGAGTTGATTTTTTGTCAAAGTTTGTACAAAATATAACTATCAAATCGGTACCATACACTAACCATAGTCGAACTGTTGAAGTTGTGTCGTGTATAAAATTATTTTGACGTGAATGCTGCTCATCTCGTTATTGAATCGCAGTGTTCATATAAATACTTTGTTGTCGGGCTTAATCTGGCGTAAAACATTATCATTGTTTGTCGTTCATTCATATTTTATAAACGAAAAATTTTCGTCGTGCAGATTTTTTTTTCATTGCCAGTTGCTTAAATGGTACAATAATAATTCAACTTAAAAATTAACTTCTGAATTAAAAATGGATTATGATCAAAAATCGAATAATCGAATCCCATAAATCGATTTTTTGCGATTTTTGATCGCTTATGACTGAACATGTAGGAGGGAAATAGCTTTAGAAATTGACTTCCAGATTTAAAATCGATTGTGATCGGAAATCGATAAATCGAATACCAATAAAATTCGATTCATTCGCATAAAATCCTTTGAAAATGAGTCAAAAATATAATTTGGATGAAAAAGTAATTAAATAAGTAGGTAACTATACGTTTCTCAAAAATCACTACCAGAGATGCTAAGTTACCGGTAATTTATAATTGGGTAACTTACCAGTAACTTACCGGTAAGTTACCGGTAATTTAAGTAACTTATAAATTTTCACTGAAATGGTTCTGAACATCAGAATTAAGATGAAGGTTACCTTGAAATTATCCATAACATCCAACAACTGACAGAAATGGATAGGGACTTGTGTAGATGTCCCATTTTTGCGCCTTTGGGCTTGGGCAATACAAAAATTGCTGCCCCTTGCTTTCAAATTACCAAAAAATTCCTAATCAGAGTGCACCAGCATTTTCTATTACAAAAAGAGAACTGAGAAGAGAAGAGAACTGTATTAACCAGTTGCAAGAATGAAATTAAGGCAAAAAAAAATTATGTTTTCTCAATCTCAAGTAACACCAATCATTTCTCAAATTAAAGTTCAAACTTCAGAGCATTCAAATCAAACAAAAAAAACGAACACTTTTGAAGATTTGTAATAGGTACCTATCTAGGTATTGAAAGTAGTCAAGTAATACAGTGTGCTTCAACAAAATTAAAATTTACAGCTTTATTTTACCTCACAATTCAATTCATTTTTTTTTTTTTGATTTTACAATTTATTATTTATAGGTCATCTCACAAGAAGTAGATATGTATGTACCTACTCTCTAAATTTGAAACAGTCAAATTTCACTGTTAAGAAGGCAAAATCCAAAATGTCATCACTGAAATAAACAGTGAAAAAGTACTGCAAAAGTCAGTTATTTAAAATTTTTTACTGCTGACCAAGCTGATCAGTGATCACAGTAGTTTTTCACTGATCAACACAGTACCTACCTACCTACCTACCTACCTACCTACCTACCTAAATAAATAATAATTCATTTTTGACTGATCAGTAAATAATTCACTTTTGAATTTTGATTTGACTGATCAGATCAGAAAATTATTTACTGAAAAATGAAAATCCAGTCAAAAACTATAGTTTACAAGAAGCCAGAATGTTGTCATACCATACTCATACCCTACTGTTAAGTGCTATACAGTAAAATTTGACTCTTTTAAATTTAGAGAGTACAAATTGTAATTTGTTGTATCTAGACAGCTACAGCAGTACATGCAAACATCAAAAATTACCCATGCCAACATTTCTGTTGAAAATTTATAAATTACCGCGGTAACTTATGGTAATTTATGACATGGTAACTTACCGGTAACTTACCGGTAAGTTCTCGGGTAAGTTACCGCAGTAAGTTTCCATGCATCTCTGATCACTACACATTTCATTGATGTCGAATAGTATCACTGCATCTTGTAATGAACGATATAGGTATCTCAACTTCTCTCAGATAAGACTTGAAACTTTTCATTTCCACATTTTTTGATTGAAAATTTCGTGTAAAAATGCAATAAAATACATTTATATTCCTGAAAGTGTCCAAAAATCCCAAAAATCATTAAATCCCTGATAAAAATCCCTCTATTCAGGGAAGTTGCTCCAACAAAGCAGTTGGGGGGGGGGGGGTGGGGGTTTCTGGTCCGCCACTTTCTTACGAAATAGAATTTTTTTACAGGTCAAAAAGTACAACATTTACAAAACATTTTACCTGAAGTATTTTTTTGTGGAATGTGAAAAAATATAATTTCATACTGTAGAACCTTAAGATTTTGAAAAAATGATGAAATTTTTTTGTTTTCTCATTTTTTTTTTATTTCTCCGGTTCTACAGCATGAAATATCAAGATTTTTGCATCATTGGTCATATTTTTTCGTTTTCCTAAAAAAAAGGTCTCTAGTAAAATTTTTGTACTTAGGTACTCGTAAATGTCATAGTTTTTGACTTATAAAAATTTCGCTTTCGTTAGAAAATGGCGGACCAGCATACCCCCTATTTAGTGCCCTAGTCCGTAATCACTTTTCCCAGATACTCTCTGTTATGACGTCAACCAAGCGAATAACAGCCAATGATCATAGGCGAAATATTATAGGTACCTACACAGAGAATTGAATTCTATTGCTATGACGCATGGTAGGTGAAAAGGCCTTAAGGTAATGATAAGTACTTTCTTGTTTACTGATCAGTTTTCGTGTTTTAAAAATTCTAAAATTGTTTAACGGAGAAAATTCGTTGAAAATCATTTGAAAATTGGTTTTAAAAAAAATAATTTTGGGCAAAAAAGTGATGGAATCACTACTTTTTTCAAAAAAAAAAAAAAAGGAATACAAAAATTATACTTACATACTTCATTGAAGTCAAAATATCACGACGATTTATTAGAAAAACAAATACAGCTTGAAATTATAGAATACGCACCCGAAAAAATGTAATTTTTAACACACAACTTACCTCAACGTCCAGGCCAACTCCAATAACTGTCCGTGAACTTTTTCGGGTTTGGATAGATCTATCTTCCGTCTAAAACTCTGTCGACGATTTAAAGAGGAGTTTCAGACCCATGGGGAAACCTTCAACAACATCAGAGAGAAGAGGAAGAAGACACACTATGAAATAATCCTAAATAACCTTAAATAACGAAACATTAGATTTTTATTCAAAAGAAAAGATTACAATATTAATCACGAGAACGAAATTATTATTAGAGTTTCAACTTGAATTTTAATTATACAAATTTTTTCATTCTTAAAAGGACCAACAAAACGAATTCCATGTTCCGCATCTCGATCGAATTTTCATCTTTCATCTTGTAAAATGAAAACTAAAATTAAGAGGAAATTCTCCTAGTAAATTTAAAACTCCAAGTGTATAAGTTCAATGTTTTTCTTTTCCCTCGAGCACGAAGATTTAATCAAAGATTAGAATCAAGAATTTTTCATTTTATAAATCCATCCCTCCCCCCCCCCAGAGAACTTGTTCACGTACGCCAAGATGCGAAATAGTGGACCAAATAAAACCATCGTACCTTACCATCGATTGGTTTTCATCATAAACGCGAACGGAATTCCAGTTTTGGTTATTATTCATTAATCATTCCGATAAAATTGATTTCATCATTAACTGCACTTTTGTTTTTCGGTTCGGACGAATTTTCCATGAAAAATCGTGAATTTAAGATTTAAACCAAACATCGTTGCTCAATAAGCCGAATTTTTCCTCATCGTTTCTATCGTCACTATTTATAATCACAGCTTTCGAAATTTAATTTCAATTTATTTTTCGTTTGCGTAGTTCAATTCTACAGAAAACCATCGTCTTCATTTCCTATAAATAGAAAATGAAAAGTTTTTACTGCTGTTATGAAACTAAAGGATCGTTATTATTTATATTATATTGAGATTTTCTTCTTACCATTGATGCGATTGTACGCCTGGTCGACAGATTTAATTCGATATGTCGGTGCGTTGGTTCTTTTTGAGCTTGGGAAATGAGATTTGTGGAATCTCCTTGAAAGAAAATGAAAATTTCTTGCTGCTGTGGGGATGAGATCTTTTGTGGTTACTTCATGCGTTTTTGTATTCTCGGCACTATCGTACTTCTGTTAGTACTATCTGTCAATTTTATCATAATTTCAGAATTTATTTGACCCTTCAGCATCATTTAATTATTTACACGTATCGCTTTTCAAGGAAAATGAGTCCACAAAATTATCAAGTTCAAAGTGTGCATTTGTAAAATATTTTCCGTTACGGTAATACATACGTACATGCATAAATTATACGTAAAGCAAACAGAAAATCTTTATTGATTTTCACGTGGCCCTTACTATAAAATTTCCCAAGTTTTGGGAATTTTTCTGTTCGTATTGTAGTATTATAACATTATTATACCTACATTACATTGAACATCCATTTGAAGAAGAATAAATACTTACATGAATGTTCGATGTTCACTTTTTCTTGCCCCAAACCTTGTAGTCCAGTCGGTAAGGAATTGGACCCAAACAAAATTGCTAACAAAGGTTTTTTTGCTTTAAGATCTCTAGGAGGGTGTCCTAAACAACATATCTCGACCCGTCCCCGATCCACGTGGAGCTTTCCCCCCCACAGTGGATTTTAGCCCCCCCAAAACACGTTTTTCGCCATTTACTCCCCCGCATTGCATTTTAGCGAAAAATACGAGTATGTGGTTAGATAAAAGAATCTACGTCAAATTTCCGATCTAATGATGTATCAACTTTCCTTGTACGTTCAAGGGGGGTGGAACTACAGCCATTTAAAAAGGGGGGTTCCCTGAAAAATACATAAAGGCTGTAGGCACCTAAGAGGGGTGAAATGGTCTCCGAAAGCGTTCGAGTTGATAATAGCATGTAAGGTGGGTACCATAGAGAAACTTCCGCATGAAAAATTTCAGATCCACACCCCCTCCCCTTTTTGGAGAGCCCCCTTTTCTGAAATTTCAATAACACTTTTCTCAGCCCCATGTTGACCGATTTTGAAAATTTTTCAGTATGTTATGTATATCCTTAGTACGTATCCCCACAAAAATTTTCAACCCCCTCCTCTCATATTTGCCCCTCAAAATAGCGTTTTTTCATTTTTTATGCTTTTCAACAATTGTGAAAATTGAGGGGACAAAGTGCTCTGGAGAGAGCTAGATGAGGGTAGCAAAAAATCTGACGTCATATTCGTGCTCAGTGGTATCGAATCATAAGAAAAGGACATCTTACTCATTGATACTTGGTTATTTTCCCCAAAATTCCCATTTTACCCCAACCCTCCCTAAGACACATTTTTACACCATTTTGGGGGTAAATATGAGGGGAGGGGGTTGAAAATTTTTGTGGGGATACGTACTAAGGATATACATAACATACTGAAAAATTTTCAAAATCGGTCAACATGGGGCTGAGAAAAGTGTTATTTGAAATTTCAGAAAAGGGGGCTCTCCAAAAAGGGGAGGGGGTGTGGATCTGAAATTTTTCATGCGGAAGTTTCTCTATGGTACCCACCTTACATGCTATTATCAACTCGAACGCTTTCGGAGACCATTTCACCCCTCTTAGGTGCCTACAGCCTTTATGTATTTTTCAGGGAACCCCCCTTTTTAAATGGCTGTAGTTCCACCCCCCTTGAACGTACAAGGAAAGTTGATACATCATTAGATCGGAAATTTGACGTAGATTCTTTTATCTAACCACATACTCGTATTTTTCGCTAAAATGCAATGCGGGGGAGTAAATGGCGAAAAACGTGTTTTGGGGGGGCTAAAATCCACTGTGGGGGGAAAGCTCCACGTGGATCGGGGACGGGTCGAGATATGTTGTTTAGGACACCCTCCTGGACATTTTAAAACGAAAAAATATTTGTTAGCAGTTTTGTTTGGGTTTGCCCCCATAAAGTGCTTTACCGACTGGACTATTGTAGTTCTGTCCTTTCTGGGTTCTCTCAATATGCATTTCCACCAGCCCGAGTTTCAGATTTTGGGTGGATTCATTGTTCTTCTGGGCATCTAAGTTTAACAAAATACAAAGAACACAATTTGTATAACGATGCTGCATTCTAAGAGTTATTGTCCTTAAGTTGTTTTTTTTTTCAATTTCTCTGATGAGTTCGATTCTGAATCCGAAGTTGATACTGAAATTCTGAACCTTGCATGAAACGTTATTACGTACCTACATGAAAAAAATTGAACGATTTAAAAAAAAAAATCAAGTCGAGATCGCCGAATCCGAATCTGCCATTCGATTTCAGCGCTCGTCTCTTCTTCAAGAAGAACACAGGCGGTGTACGTACCTATTTTACATACAAATGTATTGTGCTTGAATCAACGCTATTCTCACAAGTATCTGCCTTTTACCTTGAACTGGGATGATTTTCCAGAGGGTAAAACATGTTTTCTCGTTAGGTATGAAATATTCTTAATTTTGAAAACTTGAAACAGAAGAGTAAGTTATTTTTTTGTTTATAATTTTGTTTTCGAGTTTCTAATTTTTTTTCTTAAAAAAAAATAACGACTAGATTTAGAAAAATTTTCAAAAACTCGCAAAATGTTTTTTCTTCATTTTTTGAAGGAAGATTTTGCGATTTTCAATGAAAGATATGACCAACAAAAAATGTATCTACTACATACTTCCAAAAACCATCTCTTTGTGCGGCACTGCACGAATTGCGTCCCGAAATTACGAAAAGGCACGAATTGCGTCCCAAGAAATATTTTGCTAGGCACAAATTGCGTCCTAAAGCAACCCTTTCGAGATCATTAGAATTAGACACGAATTGCGTCCCAAGGTTAGGATGTTAAATAGGTTGGATGGTCGTTTTTAGAGAAATAGGAAGAATACGTACAAATTAACGTAGGCTATACGAATATGCGTTGTTCTGACTTCGTTGGGACCTTTTTGCTTTTCTTTTTTGAAGCTGAAATTTCTAAAAAAAAAATCATTCAAATTATGAAAATTTTGAACCGAAAAAATCAACCTCCTCACATGAAAAATCATTGTTCTTTTACTTATAAAAGTACAAATTTTCAAAAGCTTTTGCCCTTGCTACGCTGTGACAATTTGTTTATTTGTTTTCATTTTTATAAAACAAAAAAATTCTGCTTGAGGCTTCTAAAAATTGAAAAATGAACATGCAAATTTTTTATAAGTCATAATAGGCTATGAATATAACCTAATGGCTAATACCCATCATATGTGTTGAGTACTTATATCAATTGGCAAAATTGTCTTCTCACTTTTATTTCACTTTAAAAAGCTCAATATTTTAATCGGCAAAATCAGTATTTTTTTGTCATATCAGTCGGCAAATTTTTGGTCGAACACCCCCTTCCCCCAGAAAGTGCCTAGTTTCGTCCCTGGAAAAAATGTTTGTAAATTTTGGCATTGGTGGTTTTTCAAACAAACCCCCCAAGCTCAATTTTTTCAGCATCTTTATTTGTTTTTATTTAAAACCCTAGGACCCTAGTGTTGTGTTTTCAATTCTTTTAGAGTTCAAGCGTCTGGATGTCAAGTTCATTTGAAATAACATTGGTAATGCAAGACGTAAGGTACACCCTACTTTGTGAATAAATTTTTTTTTTCTATTTTGAGCCACTTCTTTTGTCTAAAATATCCCAAGAGGACTGACATATGTTTAAACTGACACCACTGTGGAAATCTCCGGGTTAACCCGGAGATTTCCACAGTGGGGTCAGTTTAAATATATGTCAGCCCTCTTGGGTTATACCTGCCCCAGCGGACGCAATTCATGCCTCTTTGGGACGCAATTCGAGCCTACCCATTTGTACCACCCGTGGTGCGGGACGCAATTCGTGTCCAGCCCTTTGGGCTGCTGCAATTTTTTTTTTTTTTGGTCACTTTCAAAAACTTCTACCTCGAAATGTGTGCTTCAAATTTTTTTCGTTTTTATTCAGTTTTGTCACCTTCCTTATAAATATTGCACTTTGTACATTGGTCTTTTTTGGGGTTGAAAAATGAGATTTGTGTCATCTCTAAAAAAAAAAAAAAAAAATGAAAATTTCTTACTGTTGTAAATAGAAATTAATATTTTTTATTAATTACCATTCATGTTTTTTTTAAATTGTTCATATGTACTTATAATTATGTTTCAAATCGGTACATATAATTCAAAAATCGCGCGTCGAGCAGATGCGTAATGATTATGACCGTCTCAGATGGCTGAGCTTTTTAAAACTTACTGAGAAGGAGAAGTACACGGATCGTTAAAATTATATATTACACTTTGCATTTTATAGATAATCAATTATTTTGAAGTAATAATTGTCGAGATCATTTTCTCCTGTACTCCGGAACTAAACTGTTCTAAATAAATCAATCAGTAGCCACGTCACTCCATTATTTTCAATCAGTTGAATTAAATTAAAAAAAAAAAATTTCTCAAAAATTTTTGTGGAGTGGCAACTGAAAAAAAAATGGCATTTGATGAAAGAAGCGTGAATTTTGGTATGATGAATTTTAGGGCCAAAATGAAGTTTTTAGTACCGGGAGCCATTCGGGCTCCCCCCTCCTTCGAGGGGGGTGGGTCCTACAATTTTGAAATAAGTCCCGTCGATCGAGTTATGGTCAGAAATCAATTATTATGGTGTCCACTGTTAGGTATCGATCAGCACTTTCTATTTTCACCATTATGAAGCCATCGTCCCCCCTCTCCCCCTGGCGTGGGGCTCAGTCCCCTAAATTGTGGATCTGGAAGGCGTTGAGACTAGGAAATGTAATTTTGTGAAAATATCCTTCGAAAAGTGTGCAAATAATTTTGGTTATTCGTTCTTGGTTTCCCTTCCCCCTCTGCTCCCTGTGGCACCTCGAAACTTGAAAAACGCGCAAAATTGCCGCTTTAATGCCAAACCATAGAGTGGAAATGGTGAGCTAAATGCCAATTCTTTTAGAAACTGATGAGAAACATTTTTTCAAAGCGGTAATTAACGCTAAAAATTATGAATCCCCCCTTTACACGCCCCCATCAACCCCTATTCTTCAAAAAATTTTAGTTTTTTGTAAAAAAAAATCAAAACTCTTGGAAATTGACTTTTGAAAAAATTTTCGTATAAATCATCAAGTCACAAGCATCGATCTGGAGGCGAAAGGAAGCGTCCAAAAAGAAAATTCACGATAACAAAGTTGTGGAGAATCAGATTTCCCATCGACATAATGTGGTTAGTTTTTTTTCTAGGATGCTTAGTTTTTGATTTTTTAATGGAAAACTAAAACGTGAAAATCGGGATACTGACTTTTGGCCTACTCTGTATGTATGTACGTCTACGTACATCGTGAGCTTTGAAATTTTGGGCAGAACGTGCGACGATGTCCAAATGTTTGGGGGTTTCATGTTGATTCGTCAATCGACATTGAAAACTGGTTGTTTCTAAAAATTTCAATGACTTCGTCGAATGCAAAACTACGTACCAATTACTCCTACACGTATTACTGGAGTGTGCTCGGCAATAAAAAGTGGCAATCGAGCTTCGATTTTTTTTTCTATTCTATAAATTAACAGAATTTGAAGAAGGTGCTTCAAAAAGAAGTACAAAATAGGCAGATAATTATTCCGATAATGAAAAATGAAAATTGAATTACTTGCTGTTTCTTACTACGCTTTAATGCTAAATAAGAGTACGTACTGTAATACCTATTGTTGACACGATTTAATGATGAATCTTGTTAGTATTGTTAATGTAAATGCCTACCGTATAGATACATTTTTTTGTATGCTAAACACCCTTGCGCTTGTTCGGGCCATTTTTCAATAATAATTTAATAAAATGCTAAAAATCTCTGCTACCACAGTAGCATTGGTATATCTTATTCGTAATTACGATTGAAGGATATTGTAATAAAAAGAGCGACTTGACTGGAACAAATAGAATACTGTACCTATATTTTTGTTTTCATTATCCTTATTTAAGTATCGTTTTACAAGAAAAATGATTCTACAAAATTATTATCCACAGTTCAAAGTGTGCATTTAGAAAAAATTTTATCTGCTATGATAATACTAATACTAATAAAGCGAACAGAAAATCGTTAGGTAGGTAATTGATTTTCACGTGGCCCATTACCGTGAAATTTTCCAGTTTTGGGAATTTTCCTGTCTGTTTTATTATGTATGTACTATTATATAGCTCCAAAACGTTAAGAAACAAATAATAATTATTATTTGTTTCTTCGACACTCATTTGAGCGAGAATAAATACTTACAAATGTTCGACGTTCACATTTCAGCTGAGCTCTGAATTGTGAAAAAAAAAATTGTTTTTGATATCGCAACATAATATATATCTTGTTTTCTTTTATTATGTTAAGTGCTTCCTCGGGTTGTGATCCATTTCGAAGGGTGGTGAGTGGATTCTGGGGTAAGCTTGACAGGTAAACGGTTTGGTTCATAGGTATTATGAAAGGTCGAAAATGAACTTGAATAATCTGATTTATCAAGACGTAGGTAGTGGAATAAATAGTCTCAAATTAGAAAAATATGAAAATTAACAAAGTAGTACTTTACCTTTACCAGAAGCGCAACGATCAGGATTATATTTAACCTACTCGTACTATCGGCGACGTTATTTTCTTTGGCGGAGGGTGGATGGGTATGCTGGCCCGCCATTTTCTTCCAAAATCGAATTTTTTATAAGTCGAAAGCTATAACATTCACAAATGTTCTACTGTGATTTTTTTTTTTTTGTGGAAAATGAAAAAATATGACCAACGATGCAAAAATCTTGAAACGTACTGTAGAACCTGAGATTGTGTAAAAATGACAAAAATGATGAACATTTTTTTGCTTTCTCATTTTTTTTTGCATTTCTTAGGTTCTACAGCATGAAATATCAAGATTTTCGCATCGTTGGTCATATTTTCTCAATTTCCCCCTCTCCAAAAAAAGGCTCTTGTAAAATTTTTGTAAATGTCATAGTTTTTGACTAGAAAAAATTTCGCTTTCGTAAGAAAATGGCGGACCAGCATACCCCCTATTTAGTCGTGGCTCTTACTGTAAAATTTCCAAAAATTGTCAATTGTTCTGTTCGTTTTTATATAGTATCAAAACATTATTATTTATTACATCAACATCCGTTTGAGAAAGAATAAATACTTACAATTCTACCACTAAAATTACCACAATTATCAATGAGATAAGTATTACCTAACTTGTATAAAATATGTATTTCGTTAGGCTTACTTATCATTATTTTCCCTACTCGCCGATTCTTAAATATCTTTAATTTCATCAGTTGAAGGTAATTTGATTTCATCTAGGGTTATATTATCTACACTACCTGGCTATATTAATAACTACTTAAGAATAACGTTTACGAATAGCTTGTAAAGAGTTCATTTTCACTCTACGTTCATCTACATAATATATCGTCACCTGCTACAATTAATTTCAAACGTAATTCGTTGAATTTTAATGTGAAGCTTTGAACGTCTTCATTTTCTTTCAACGTAAGGCTCGAAAACTGTCGACTAAGCGAAATCATTTGCGTCAAAAGAGTATACGAGTTCTTCAGTTGATCGAGTTTTTTAAATCATTTCTTTGACTCGTTGTTGAACTGTGGCTATACCTGCAGACGTTTGTTGTCATCATCTAATCGACTAAGAAGGTATGCGATGCAAGCCCCTTCCATTTGTTCTCGTTTTTGAGCTGACAATGCAGATGACGAAGATGATTTGTGATGAGAGGAGAGAGTAGATAATTTTCGTAAAATTCACCAAAATCAAACTACAAAACTTTTTCATTTTTTGAATCATCAAAACAATACGATTTTTTTGTTATCGTAACATATTTCTTTTTTTTTATTGTCAAGTGCTTCCTCGGGTTGTGATCTATTTCGAAGAGTGGGGAGTGAACCCACCATCGATTCGTTCAACAATTGTGGGTTTCAGAAGTTCCCCCCTTTTTTTATTTTCAAAACTTGGTGATTTTTTGTTGAAATCTTGATTTTAAAAATATTAGAACATCACATCGCGATCTCTGAAAACAATTGAAACGAAATTGATGTTTCAATAATTGAACATTAAATCAACGTTGGACATTGTCACAGGTGGTTGTTGAGCCATCATTAAAAAACGCAAATAACTGATCATGCATCGATAATTGAATTGATTTGATGACGTATGTATAGGTAATTGGTAAAAGCGCTTAATAATAAGTAGTTTTTTGTTTCGTACTGATCAATTCTCGTGTTTTCAAAATTCTGAAATTATTCGATGAAAAAAATTCGCATGAAATTCTTTTGAAAATGAGTAAAAAAAAATATTAATTTGGATGAAAAATAGTGTGATTAACTTCATTTCTCAAAAATCACTACACATTTCATTGAAGTCAAAATAATATCACTGCGTGTAATAATGAATCACTAGGTTGGCAGCCCTGATCCGTACGTCAACCGGGTCTTCTTATTTTCATGCAATTTGCAATGTGGTGTATTGTAATTATATTTTTAAAAAAAAAAGAAGAAAAAAGATTACAAGATTACAAGAATCTTTATTCAACATATTGTTGACATTGTTGACACATTTAATGTACCTATAGCTAGATTAAAATATTTACCTACTATAAAGATCTTCGTGCGAGTTGCTTAAAAGGTATGCGACGATTATAGAAGAACAATATTAAAACATGGAATGATAGAATACGCACCCGAAAAAACGTCATTTTTAACACATAACTTACCTTTAATCGAGCGCAGTTCTTCAGAAGTGTTAGATGGTGTAATCATTATTTTTGACCGACGTGTCGTGTCGACTTGAACGAAGCTTTTGGTCTAAAACTCTGTCAAAGATTTAAAGAGAGTTTTAGACTCGCGGAGAAACCTTCAACAATATCAAATAAGATAGGAGGACACTATGAAATAACCTTAAATACCTATTCTTAAATAACGGAACGTGTAAAATTTATTCAAATCAAAATATTACAATATTCATCGCGAGAATGAAATTATCATAAAAGTTTGAACTTGAATTTTAATTATACGAATTTTTTCATTCCTAGAAAGTCCAACAAAATGAAAACTAAAATTCACAGGAAATTCTCCGATTAAGCCTAAAAGTCTAAGTATAGGTAGGTAGGTACTCTCTAAATTTGAAGCAGTGAAAATTCACTGCTTAGCAGTCACGACATTTTGTCTTTTTAAAAGCAGTGGTTTTTTACTGCAAAACAGTAGATGAAAAATACTGAATCAGTCAGTCAAATTTTTTTTTTTTTATTGACCAATTCAGTAGATTTTCTACTGTTTAGCAGTAAAAAACCACTGCTTTGAAAAAGGCAAAATGTCGTGACTGCTTAGCAGTGAAATTCACTGCTTCAAATTTAGAGAGTATAATTGAGTTTCACGTGGCCCATTACTGTAAAATTTCCTAGTATTGGGAATTCTTTGGTTCGTTTTATATGTACTAATAGCACCAAAACATTATTATTTATCGCTTCGACATCTATTTGAGCAAGAATAAATATACTTACAAATGTTCGATGTTCACATTTCAGGTGAACTGTGCAAAATTTCATATCAAAACGAATTTTCATGCACAGAATTTTGAAAAAAATATGGTTTTTGATAATCGCAACATATTTCTTGTTTTTTTTTTTCATTGTCAAGTGCTTCCTCGGGTTGTGATCCATTTCGAAGGGTGGTGAGTGGATTTTGGGGTTAACTTGACAATGAAGCGGCTTGGTTCTTACGTATTATGAAAGGTCGAAAATGAATTTGAATAATCTGGTTTATTAAGTAGTGAAATATAGTCTCAAATTGAAAAAAAAATGAATAAAACAAAGTACTAGTACCTTACCTTCACCATACAGTAGCGTGCAAATTACTTGGCCGCGCAGAAAAATCACGATGTTACACCGTTTTTAAAATGCTCGCTACAACGATACCGCTAACAATTTTGAAAAAACAAATACAGGGGGTGAAAGCCCTATCCTTCACGAACATTTTGATGTGTTTGAACCAAAAAAAAATTTTTCCAAACGCTCACAAAAGCTCTTTGAAGTAAACATGAAAGAATTTTTAGTGTTTTAGTTTTCCGCATATGCCGGACGGACCGTACGTCTTAGCAAAATCGGATGACTGTACGTAGAAAGAGAATTCAATTCTCTACATTTTGGTATATTTGACATTCAAGTAGGACGCTCGGTTTCACAGGAGCAAGCGTTTGAAGTTTGAGTAAAAAAAGTTGAACTTGAAAATTCAGTAAATTTTCATAAAATTCTCGTTACTCCAACTTTGAAGGCTTACACAGCTTTTGAAACCGAGCGTCCTACGGAAATTTCAAATACACCAAATTGTAGGGAATTAAATTCTCAACAATTTCGTATATTATTGTCCTGTTTGTTTTTATTGTACCAAAACATTATTACTTATTTATCACATCGACATACGAGTACATTTGAAGAAGAATATATGTACGTATGTACTTACAATTTTACCACTAAAATTACCACAATTATTATTTAGATTATTATTACCTAGGTCTAGGTACTTATATGTAAGTATAAAATACTTCGTTAGGCTTATCATTATTTTCCCTACTCTCGTCGATTCCTGAATATCTTCAATTTCATCAGTTAAACGTAGGTAACTTGATCTATACTACCTATATTATTAACTACTTGAGAATAACGTTTACGAATAGCGTGTAGAGAGTTCATTTTCACTCTACGATTCATCTACATATCGTCACCTGCTGCGATTAATATTTCAAACGTACCTAATTCGTCGAATTTTAATGTGAAGCTTTGAACGTCTTCATTTTCTTTCAACGTAAGGCTCGAAAACTGTCGACTAAGCGAAATCATTTGCGTCAATGAGTACGAGTTCTTCAGTTGATCGAGTTTTTTAAATAATTTCTTCGACTCGTTGTTGAACTGTGGCTATACCTGCAGACGTTTGTTGTCATCATCTAATCGACTAAGAAGGTATGCGATCAATGCAGATCGCTCATCGTTTTCGGTCAATAAAATATACAGACCAGCCGCTTTCAGTTCGTTGACTGCAATATTATGCCGTAAACTATAACTAATGTTACTTGTTAGAATTGTTGGAGGGTTATTAATACGATTCGTTGTTGACGTATGTTCGAGACGCGACTGCAGTTGCTGAACGAATTGCCGAAGACTCAAAATTTCTTGCTGTAATGCCTCGGAATTACCAGCACTCGCCGTTGAAGCTGCATCGCCGGTTCTTGTTCGAGCCATTTTTCAATAATAATTTAATAAAATGCTAAAAATCTCTGCTACCACATTAGCATTTATAAAGAAGTATGCGGTATTACGGACAATAATCGAATGATTCAGTTTTTTTTAGCTTTATAAAAAGTTATGTGATTTATGCATATCAACACAATTAACAGAGATTGAATTCAGGGTTGGCAAAAAAAAAAAACAGACATGTTTAGCCCAAAAAAATTGAAATGTTTAAAACAAGGAAAGTGTTTAAAACGTTTTAAACATGGGTTTTTTTTTGAAATTGAAAAAAAACATATTTTTTTCTATTTTTCAAGAATTATTTTCAAGTTGGAAATAACTAATTTGGATTCTGAAGAATTGTCGCTAATACATTGGAAAAACAATTGTCCGGAAAACCTGTTGTAAAAGTCGGGAATAATGACTTGCCAAAAATAATCAGACACCCTGGACAAATAAACGGATAATTTTTTTTTCTATTTAAAAAAAAAGAAATCACATGTGTTTTGTTCTGATGCGTTTTTTTTTGACTTCATTATCACGACTTATGTATGTATCGCTTTTCAAGGAAAATGAGTCTAAAACAATTTTCTTAATCGAGTTCAAAGTGTGCCTTAAGAAAAATCTTTTCCGCTTCGATATAATACGTGTAAGTGCAAAACCAATGTAAAATCGTTAATTGATTTTCACGTGGCCCTTGCTATTAAAAAATTTTCAAGTTTTGAGAATCCTTCTTTTCTTTTTGTACCGAAACATTATTATTTAACACATCGACATTCATTTGAGGAAGAATAAATACTTACAATTTTGTAACCTGAGGATAAATAAATAAACTGTTGCATGTACGTGTGATATGTGTGGTAACATCCATCATCGGTCTGACTCTTGAAAAACGCTCGAATTCGTAGCTAGGTAAGGTGGTGATTTCAACGTGAATTTATGTCTCATACGCCATGGATTGTTACTAACGTCAATTCTGATATGGTAACTTAGACGTAAAATTATGATAGTGTGATAATTTGTGATAAGTCTCTCGAATCCGTTTTTAGTTTCTGTATTACGAGTAGAAAGTTCATCAAGTTGACCCACATTTTGTCTATTGTGGTCATCTTGGAGTAAAGTACTCTATCGGTTTCTCATTTTGAAATATTTTACCACGATTTTGATTTTATTGAAAAAAATATACACCTAATATATAAAACATGGAAAAAGGTGCCGGTGACGCCGATCAATTAAATAAAAGATGATGTTCTCGACGAACATGTATTAACGAATGATGATGATGATGATTCGTCATTTTCAAAGACGACGTAATTCCTGTAAGTTTTTCAGCAATTAGAATCCTTCTATCTACAATGTCAAATCCATTTCATCTCTCCTTGAAAATTAATTTCGGTCTTTGAAATTTGTCATATTCGCTCTTTCGAATTCTTTGATCTTTGACTGAACTTTGAAATACGATTTTTGTCTTCGTGGTGATTTTACGATCTTCGCTTAGGTACATATTCTTTGAAAATTTAGAAATTGATTTGGAAATTTAACTAAAAATTTATTTATTTATTCAAATAAACTTACTTACTCAGAGATGAAAATCTATGATCTTCGATTCTTCTGTCTTTCAATCATAAACTTGAAACTATAAATAGGACCACTGTTTTACTTTCTGCTTCCCTAAAGATGTTACATACAACATGGTTGAATGTCAGAAAACTCACAAGGGAACTACCTGAACCGGCAGAAACAAAAATAAACGAATCAAAGCTAGACCGAAAGGGGACTACCTCAGGACCCCAAATCCAAAATTTCAAGTGCTGAAGTTGATTTCTCGATTTTTGGCGAATTTTTGAAAATTGAAAAATACAAAAAATTATCAATTGAAACAAAAATGGAAAATATTGATGAAAATTGAAATTTTCTCGGGAAGTAGTTCAGATGGCATCCCTAACTCATTTACAACTATCGAAATTCGCAAAACCTCAATTCCAGTCATTCTGGAGCCTCCAGCGATTTTTTATCATTTCTCCAGAAACTTGAAATTGCTGTGGAACGGCTAAAAATCAACTTCAGCACAAATAACTTCATTTGGGGCCTACGTGAGTTGCCATTAACCAAGTCTTGGGGTTGTCGCGAAAATCGGCGTCTGCCGGTTCAGATGTGTATTTTTGCCCATTGCAAAAAATTCCAAATTGAAAATGTTAAATATTCCATCTTTAGCGATGCTATTTACCCGAAATCGAGCTCCGACCTATTTTCGACGTTTCGAATAGGTAAAACCCCCATTTCGACCATTCTGGAGCCTCCAGCTATTTTTTATCATTTCTCCACAAAACTTGATATAGCTCTGGAACGGCTAAAAATCAACTTCCGCACAAATCACTTTATTTGGGGCCTATGTGGGTTGCCTTCAACCGTTTTTTAGGGTTGTCGCGAAAATCGGCATCTGCCAGTTCAGATGTGTATTTTAGTTTCTGGAGAAATGATAAAAAATCGCTGGAGACTCCAGAATGGTCGAAATGTGGGGGTTTACCTATTCGGAACGTCGAAAATAGGTCGGAGCTCGATTTCGAATAGATAGCATCGCAAAAGATGTAATATTTAACATTTTCAAATTTTGGCATTTTGGCATTTTTTCCAATGGGCAAAAATACAAATCTGAACCGGCAGATGCCGATTTTCACGACAACCCCAAAAATTGGTTAAAAGCAACCCACATACATAGGCTCCAAATAAAGTGATTTGTGCTGAAGTTGATTTTTAGCCATTCCAGAGCTATTTCAAGTTTCTGGAGAAATGATAAAAAATCGCTGGAGGCTCCAGAATGGTCGAAATGGAGGGTTTACCTATTCGGAACGTCGAAAATAGGTCGGAGCTGGATTTCGGATAGATAGCGTCGCAAAAGATGGAATATTTAACGTTTTCAAATTTTGGCATTTTTTCCAATGGGCCAAAATACACATCTGAACCGGCAGACGCCGATTTTCACGACAACCCCAAAAATTGGTTAAAAGCAACCCACATAGGTTCCAAATAAAGTGATTTGTGCTGAAGTTGATTTTTAGTCGTTCCAGAGTTATTTCATGTTTCTGGAGAAATGATAAAAAATCACTGGAGGCTCCAGAATGACTGGAATTGAGGTTTTGCGAATTTCGATGGTTGTTAATGAGTTAGGGACGCCATCTGATTTACTTCCCGAGAAAATTTCAATTTTCATCAATATTTTCTATTTTTGTTTCAATTGATAATTTTTTGGATTTTTCAATTTTCAAAAATTCGCCAAAAATTGAGAAATCAACTTCAGTACTTGAAATTTTAGATTTGGGGTCCTGAGGTAGTCCCCTTTCGATCTAGCTTTGATTCGTTCATTTTCGTTTCTGCCAGTTCAGGTAGTTCCCTTGTCAGTAGTATTGACGTGATACTACAATCAACTTTTTTTTTCAGTCCTTTCGTTGATTTTTTATGAAGTACGCAGTCTTTGTTCATTTCTTCGAAATTCCACCTTTAATGGTTACAATATACACCATTTGCAGTTATGTACTTACCAAACAGTAAGGTATTCAAGTATTTATTCATTATTTAATTTATTACACCTTAATAGCAGGAAAAAGCATGTTTTCGTTTCACATCGTAGATGATTAATCTGCCATGAAGTATTGGAATACATACGCTACAAAGTTGATAGAAAGTACACTTTATGTATTCGCAGTATCCTAATATAGGTACCTCTTACTTTGGGTTCCGAATTCGACGCCATTCCAGAGATTGTTGATTTACACGCTTCGTTAACAAACTATTTATTTCTGGCATTAGCTCATTCAATCCTAAAATGATTTAAAACAATGTAAACTAAACAATAAGCTCGAAAATTAGTTTTCCAAATACATACATACTTACATCAGAAAAGTACGTATATTGTCAATTCGATTTTTTTTTTTTACATGAACAATTGAACATGAAAAATATTCAAAATAATGCCAAAATACCTATATAAAAATGTGCTAACTGTTTTCAAATTTTGAAGCAATTTTTAGAAAGTCCTTGAAAACCTGGAAAAGTCAAGGAAAATCAATTTCAGAAATGAGTGCACACCCAGTATACGGTGTTATTCTTCGATTGAAATTTTTTCATGGTTTTGTCAATAGGTAGATAGTTTTTTTCGTGGTGTTATTTTTACGATACCTATTTAGCGGTGTGATTTCTCGGATCTTTTGATTTGATCTATCGTCAATAATGTTCAGATTGAGTTGTTCGGTGTACCTGAATGAAATGTTGAAAAATTGAAAACCAGTTTTATAGTCATGATTCGTGATGGTTTCAGTTTACGCAGAGTCGAGTCGGTGATGATAGTTTTTTAATCAAATCTTATACGTATCTTCAAATTCATCGTTGAATAAGAGTAATTATAAAACATTGAATGATGATGATTACTTACATTAAATCGGTAACTACTTACAGAAACATAACTCAGGTCAGATATTATTGGTGGGACGTTGCCTTTAAAACATTGCTACGTTGCATTTTCTTTTCGTTTTTCAACTATTTCTGTTCTGATATCGTTGGTGACATTCTGCAACGTTCTGTGGATTTTATTTTATTTTTTTTGTGCGAATTGTTATTTAATCATTTCGCGAATAGGTATTCGTGTGAAACTAACTGCGAAATCCAATCCTTATTCAAAAGTTTGTATAATTTATTTAACGATATTTAAATCGACGAATTTTAATTTTTTTTTCAAAATTATATTTTTATATGATTTAAGGAAATGGTTGGTTTATTCGAACAAATTAACACGAGTTTCAAATCTTGACTACCTGTACCTATTTCTTCATACTTACTTCCGACCAACTTACTTGGAATAAGAAATAGACGATTGGCAGTATTCCATTAGTACTCTGCATGCTCAACAACTTGAGTGATCGTGTTTTTTTTTTTTTTTTTGATGAAACTGTTTTCTGAAATTACAGTAAAAAAGAATTTAAAAATAAAATCAATAACCGCGTGGTAATTGAACAAACATAAATTATATTTTCCTCCTGATCTGTGATCGCTGAACTCGAATTTGAAGTCAATTTCATCCCCACCGTGAACCAAGCCTCCCCTCTATTGCCAAATTTACCCCCAAAATGGATTTTTTTTCATCGAAGAAGTGATGTACCAACATATCGCTAATTTGTAATTTATTGCTACATTCCTATTCATAATTTTATCTTGATCTAATAATTACAAGCCGAAAAAAATGATTTTTTCATAGTTTATACCTATTCGATTTTCACATCGTGAAATTAAGCCTAGTACTTGCAGCTATGTAAGATTACACCTCGATGTTTTTCACGCTGGTGAAAATTTAATGAAAAGTGATTTTTCTGTTTTTCGGAGTACTCCAATCATCGGATCAAGCTGAAATTTGGTGTACAAATCTGTCAATGCCTACAAATCGAATTTGAGAGATGATAGGCGGATTTTGGGGTAAACTTGACAATGGACGACCTTATTGGTTCGTATTGTGAAAGGTCGAAAATCAGCTTGAATAATCTAGTTCATCAAGTAGTGAAATATGGTCTCAAATTTAGAAAGAAAAAAAGCAAACAAAGCAATGCCTTACTTCGTTTCGTGACCACTGAGAGGGTGCTATTCAATGTACAATTCGGTATGTATTACGTGATACAGTAATAATTACGAGTATATAATATGTTTCTAGCAGTTCTTGTTCTGCGGAGAGTGATGCCATTCACTTTCCTACTGGCGCAGTTCTTGTTGTCTGATGCAGAACATTCTGTCGAGTTTTTTAACACATCTCACTCATCACAATAATCAATTATTACATAATATTAATTAATTATACAAAGCAAAAGAGATCAATATTCATCAGCAGTCTCGGGTTCATCAACAGAATGCATAATAATGCCTCTTTGGTAGGTCGGGCCTATTTCTAGTCGCAATATTTCTACATGAAAAGATGAAGAGAAAGAATAAAAAGTGCATTATTTTTATTTATCTACTAGTATGTTAGGATAAGATACAGCAATTCGTAAATAAAGAAATATACCTACTTATACTTAATGGCTAAAACTGAATTGGCGTTGTTCCTGAAAAGAGCCTAATTTCCTGGGGTTATTAGTTTGAATGAACCATTCATATGTACTACTCGAGGCAGGATCCTTTATCAATTCTCCTTTATAAATAGCTGCGATTATTGGTGTTAAAATTTTGGTCGGTGCTTTTCCTTTTAATTTTGTTACTGGGGTCTGCGGGGGTGATCTTAACAGAAAAAGACCACCAACCCCCAGCTATCAATAACATACTAATTTCCATGCGAATATTTTCAACTGTGGTATTTTTTGGAATTCTATGTTACCGTTTCTCTGTCGAAAATTATCCGCGATGATATCGGGTAATGCTGACATACTGCTATTCTGATCTGGGATTTTTATTTCGAGTTGATTGTTTAGTATATAGAGTTGGTGATGAGGGCACTCCATACCCGGATTTTTTTTTGCAGTATCGTTGTATGAGTTTCTTCAGAATTGTAACTTGTGAAGCGTATAGTTTCAATTTTGCAATTGAAAACCAAAATCGTTAATTTTCAGTAACCAAAGCGATTTCTTCATTTTAAAAATAATGAAAAATAAATGAAAAATGCAATTTTCTTTCTTTTTTATCATTTTTAAAATGAAAAAATAAATTGATTTCTTCATTTTAAAAACGATGAAAAATAAATAAAAAATGTACTTATCCAAATATTTCAAATTATCACAATGGTTGACTTAGCTGACTTCGGTAAATCTAAAAGAAAATGCAACATGCTCACTCGCAAAACACTTAAAAATATTTAAAAAATAAAATAAAAATAAATAAAGTTTAGTCTCATTATCGTTACATGATACTTCACATTCTAGCTTAGTGTGGACATCTTCACCACTTCTTTAGGATCAATCGCATGCTAATGTTGATATTTTAATGGCATCTTCGATGTAGGTAAGATTGAAAAAGCATTCATTTTATTGTATCCAAACAGTCAAGAAAAATGACTGTGTCCTCCATCAGTAGGTCATAAGCATCTCATATCTTTGTAGAAAGTTTGAGAAACTTGACAGATTAATTTCCACTTCTATTTCTGAGATGTTCGTGGATTCTTCAATGTGATTTTGTGGCAGATTGAACTTCCATTGTTTCGTTATTCTGTATGGCTAGAACTTCTGACAGGACCTAAACAAAAGACCACTTACAGAGAGAACCAGTGTAGTGCTGTAGTAATTAAGTGATGATGACTGGTAAATCTCTTTAGTAGAATTAAAGTGACGGAGTTGGCACAATCTGTGATTTTGGAACAGGATATTCATTTGCATATTTCAAATCTGGGAATTTGTCGAGATTCAAAAATGAGTCAGGAGTTCGCGCATGTGTAGAATGAGTTGCCTACCACAGAAGATTTGCCAGCTCGGGGTGTAGTATCGAAATTGTGAAATTTTTTCCACTGTGGTCGAGTGTATTGTGCACTAGACTGGGAACTGGTCAGAGTTTGAATCTGACGCCAAATTAATAAATTTAATTCTTAAAAACTGTTTGAAAGTAGTGCAAATATGCATCGATCATTTTCTCACTTTGGATGAGGATAAAAACGTGTTGAAATAGAAACCCATCAGTTTATACCTGATCCAGAAGATAATAACTGATCATGATGCGTCGTTTTTGCAAGCTGCAATGATGTCACTCTTTGGAAATTGTCTTCCAATATCATCAGTATGCTGAAAAAAATTATTTTTTATCGATATAATAATTCATTGTTAACAGATTGCAGGTTTTGATGGGCTTTCAAAAACCTAGCGATTTTGAAATTATAGACCACCTTTTAAACTGGTACTTGGACGAGTCAGAAATCAGAATAAAGGCGTTCCTAAGAATTTATTATATGCTGGGCCTGATCACGTTGCTATGCAACCATAGCTCCTTAGTGGAACTTGAATCTGGAGATCTGTTTTAACACAGATTTTATCTGTGGCAGCCTTCATAATATGTATCGTTTTTATACAATCTTGACTTCCAATTCAGTAACAGAATTGAAAATCCATCCTGCACTTCGATTTGATGGATTAATAATGAATCAATTTTTTCTGAGATGTCATCATTCACAAAAAATGTAATGTTCGAGGTGTTAAGATTGAAAATTTGTTGGTCCTCGTCGATTTTTTTGTACCATCAACAAATATTGTACATTTCAATGATGAATCTACCTCTAAACGTAATGTCAAATAATTCAAGAAAGATTTTTTAATTTTGTCAAAAAAATGTTGAATCCTCAGTTCCGATTCTTCATATATGAAAATCAAAGTGTATATGCCATTTTTGAAAGCTGATTTTCCTAGAATGCAGATGAAATCCGATTGATCTTGATAATACGTTTCAATAACTTTTTTAAGGTGCTTCCTGGTTTCTTCATGATTTCTTAGATCTTTTAAATATCAGAATTATTCATTGTTGCAAACCACACATTTTAAATCCTAAAACTTAAGTGCAACTATTATTAATTAATTACCCTTTAATTCGCAAATACGTATTTTATTGAATTTTTATAAATTTCCCCTCGCTGTCATCCGTGACAATAATATTAAAATATTATCCAAAATAATTTGAAGAACATGCAACAAAGAATTAATTAAAAATGCAAGATTGTAATCAATTCAACTGCTCGCAAAATCATCGGAGGGTTCATTCCATCAAACCACTTCAAACATTGACCTTTCTCAACAACAACAGGAAATTGTAAGTGTTTGAAAACGAATACTATCCCTAAGCCAGCGAATCTTCCACCGTACAGGCAACTTATTCTACACATGCGCGAATTCTGACTCATTTCTGAATCTCGACAGACTCCCAAATTTGAAATATGCAAATGAATTTCCTGTTCCAAAATCACCGATTGTGCCAAATCCGTCACTTTTATTCTACTTACTATGTTGATTTAAATCTCGTATATAGGTATATGTACCTACAGATAATCCCAGGTAATGTATTACTTACTTACGTTTGACATGTTTGACTGAAACCTGTGATGACTTCTGCCTGCTGTAAATGCTCACTATTCTCATCGAGACTACAGCATTTAATTATTTCTGCAATATCTATGCACAAAAGTGCAAAGGTTTGCATCACACACAAATTTTAAATAGAACCCTCCTTGTGGGAAATTTCAATTAGAAAATTGTATAAACCCCAAAATAAATTACACAACGATGTAAAGCTTAAAAATGAAAACAATACTTAAAAATGATTTTAAAAATGGCATAATTAAAATAAAATTCTTCAAAAATGACAAAAAATTTAAAAAATCACATCCAAAATTGTTTAAAATGAAATTTTAATTGAAAAATTTTTTTCATCTTATCTTTATATTGGTAATTTATTGTTGAAATATCTTTACAACAGTTTTGATATTCGTTGTTGAAAATAATATCATGATTATCTTACCTTTATGAGTCTTCATTGTTAAACCTTAATCACGAAGTTGAAAAACAAAATAATACCTACTAATTTCGGAAACATTTGTTTGAAACATGACTCATTGGGCATGTAATCGTAAGTAGCAATAACATCTACTTACTGAGATCTGCCCGTTGTATCCAAGGTATAATTTAAACTAAACTTTACTTTATCCTTACATGTATTAAAGAGATTTTCTGAAGATAAGACAGGCAATGTTGGAGAAGAAATTTTTGTGTGAAAAATCTAATGCTTTAGGTATTAGAAACAAAAAAATGATGAAAGTTTTTCTACATACAGACCTAATTGTAATCTTATCTTGATTCTGGAAATAGCCGCTTTAGCCACTGCATGTGAAATACTAATTGTAGAATGTAGCTATAATTATAAAAAGCGTAGCACATAATAGGCTATAATGTAGAAAAACAAATGACTAATTGACAATCTCCTTCAATGCTTTTTGCAAAATATAATTAAAAAAACACCCCTTTCACAAATCACGGGTTGATTGTGGTGAGTAAAATTTTATTATATTTATCGAAGTAAAATAACACACCTATAAACTTCAAAAAAACAAACTAAAAATTGCGTAAAAATAGATCGACGCAGAGTTGCCACACAACACCCCTCCACAACTCAAGTCGATTATAATGATATTTTACTTAAATCTATTCAAAAAAACACAAACGAGAACAAATAATTTCTCAAATTCTAAAATTAACTGGTTCAGAGAACACACTAAAACTATTCTAATTCAAGAAAGGAGTATAATAAATGAACTGTTCTTACAATCTAATCTAGAACAAATATAATTATTAGGAATTCGAGCATGTGAGACAAACAAATCTCATAAGAGTCATAAGGTTAAACAAACACAATTAAATCGTCAGTAAAGGGTTAAACAAAGCCCATATTCGATAAACTAAAGTCAATTTTAGATTTACTGACTACTTATTCGACTATTTTCTTTTCAACGATATCACGAACATAATGATATTTTATCGAGATATGACGCAAACGATCACAATTTGCCTCTGAACTGACAATTTGTACAGCTGATTGACCATCACAGAAAATCCTACACAAGCCAACTTTCATACCGATTTCTTCCAACAAATTTTTCAGACCAACTACCTCTCTCACACAATCACACAACGACACATACCTACTCTGCGTCACAAGACGACAAACAACTTCTTCATTTCAAAAACTCTGATAACTGAAAGTCAACTCTTACTCCCTTCAGCTTCGAGTTCTCGTGATTCTACTGTTGTTTAATTTGTCAAAATACGAGATTGGTTTTGTAAAATTGAAAAATTATTCTCATCTTACCTTTATGGGTACTTATTCATTGTTGAAATTCGGTGGATTTTTTTGTTGAGTTTGTACCTAATACCTATTTATTGTTTTAATGATTTTTATCTTACCTTTATGAGTATTCATTGTTCAACCTCAATTACATACTTACATTATTTCGGAAACATTATTGGTTAAATTTGACAACAAAAAAAAACAGGTACTCCGGTCTTGAGATGTCTACGATTTGAAGAACCGCCAGCACTGACCTAGGAAATTCAACTTCGCTATAATGATCCTAATCCTAATAATTATTATCATTGAAGTATAAATATCCAGTCATCGATGATACCTTACCTGTGATTCAGTGAATCGATTCAATCCGCTACTATACCTAGGTAAACGAAACATGGATGCGATATGATTAAGTAATGTTCATTCAATTTGCGTGAACATAGCCTGTTTTTTTTAGATTTTTGAACTCACATGCACGTGTCCGGTTGGTTTTCAATCTAATGTAGGTATTGTAAGTAAATAAACAAATTACATTCGATTAATATTTCAAGTGAGGAAGTTTGGTAATATGGGATTTCTTTTATTTTCCTTGAAATGAAAATTTCGACAACTTTTTTGGTTTTATGAGATTTCAATTTGAAAAAACCACTGTAAAGTTTTCAGAATCTTGTGACACGTACACGTAAGAAGAAGAAAAAAAGAAAAAAAAGACACCCGAGACAGCTGTTGCAGACGTTTGAATTTCTCAATCGATAAAATGGTCGAAAAAGGGTTGAGGAATATTAAATGATACATTCATCAAGTAGTCGTAGGGATAAAATGGTAAAGCTATGGAAAAGTTATGTAGGCGCCGTTATGTACCTACGCCGAGATACTGTGATCATGGCGATTAAAACGTGAAAAAATTAAGGTTAGTTACGTTAAAGTGATATTGCTGGCTTGATAATGTGCCATTACTTGCGAAGACCATAAGCACACGGTTTACAACGCTAACGCCCAATACAAGACGAAAATCAGAAAGCCACTTAGATAATACTCTTTTCAAACAATTTCAGTTTCTCTTTTTCTATTTTTATCAACGATTTAAAATGATAAAAATTACCTACTTACTGCGATACAAGTAGTTGGGCTATTACGCGATTTTGGACGCGAACCAGAGCGACGGCACCACCCGGTCTTTCGGATTTGCGAGAACAAACTGTACTGTTTCCACATAGCGAATTGTTTCGCGTGGAGTCAGGATAGCTAGGGCCTATCGCACTGCTGCTACTGATAAAGTCTTGGTTGTCGCAGGTATTCCTCCTCTCTACTTGGAAGTCATAGAAAATGATGTAACGTATTTCGCTAAGAAAGGTATTCAGACTAGGAAGTATCCATTTAACTATCCAGAGTTATATGTATAAGGTAGAGCCAAAGAAGTTTACATATGTCATGTCACCAATGGTGAGGCTAACATATAGGGAGGTTAAGGATAGGCTGAGAAAGCATACCATCAGGTTGTGGCAGAAGGACTGGGACAATTACGATGCATTTATGAAGACTATGTTTCCTAATATCTCGGATAGGCTGCAAGCACCAGACGTTGCATGCAACTATTGGTCCTCCCAAATCCTGACAGGGCATGGCGAGTTTAGGTATTATCTGCACACCATTAATCGCACTTTCAGTCGAGAATGCCCGTGTGGGGGTCTAGAACAGAAAAATGAACACATTGTGTATGACTGTCCGGAATCCTTGTTCATCACTTCTAAGTACGATTTCATCGACCGTACAAACAGGAAGATAGCCATTATCAAAGAATTTGACACGTTTGCCAGGGAGCTGATTGAATGGCTAAAAAGATTCAACATGGAGTACAAAGCTCACCTCCGTCGTATCGCCGGTAATGATGGGCAAAGACTATCTGACCATGACAGCGACTAGTCTCAATTAGGGTACTGGGGAGGGGGCTGAGACCCCAGGCTGGCAATGTTTCGGGTTACACAAGGCTTGACCGTACTTGGTCCTCTTCCTAGTCTTAGGGGTACTTGATATTTCTAGGGGCACCCTGTAGAAATAGATCGCCTTCTTTTGGAACTTGTTGTAATTTGAAATCCTTACAAAATTCGGCCTTCAAAGTTTCAAAAGCTTTCTGCTGGATTTCTGTCCACTCAATGGGGACATCTTCTTTCGTAAGTTCGTAAATAGGATTTACGATTTGCTTTCCTCTCATAAACTTATTTTTCTGGTTGGTTTTCTTCCCAGGATCTTCAGATTTTGCCGACTTTGGCGTATTCTTCAGTGTAGATATATATGGACAGTTACTAGCTTCATGGCCTACTGACTGTTTTGACAATTATTCAGGCGACAACATTTTTTGAACGTTTTTGGCAATTTTTACAAACGGTCAAGCTTTCTTGATAATTCTGGCATGAATAGAAATTTTTGAAAGTTTGGCCAACAACAGGGTTTTTTGTTCATTTTTCAACAAAAAAATATTAGGACTTTTTTGATAACGTCAGAAAAAAATGCATTTTTTGACAATGACCAAAACCAGTGCTTTTTTTGACAATTTCGACAAAAGTTGAGATTTTTTATTACGTAATTATAAAAATGGTACGTCGTCGGAGTTTTTGACATCGTTGACATTATCGTTTCTAACGCACGTAGCCATGCAAGCAATAATTTCATTTTGGATCTCTACCGATAAATAAGTTGCATTTTCAGGTATAATTTTAACATACGTATTCCGAAAGTTTTTCATTTTGCTTGAGGGTATACTGAAAAAGTGCTTGAAATAAACTTTTTTCTACGTGTTGTTCTTTGACGGCCGGTTCCCGTTTGCGAACCATGAATAGGAGACTTGACAGCCGAAAAGCAACCCGTTTGCGAACCACAATAGGATGGTGACGCGGAAGAAAAAGAATCATTATGCTCATACATTTCAATTCAAAATGTACCCATTTGCGAACCAAACCCCAAAAGTAGGACTTTTGCGAACCACTCTGTTCATCTTTTGCGTAAATACATAATATGATCGGCTAGGAAAAGTAGGAGAATACCTATCGTACTGCAGGTCACCGCGATAAGACTTATACATATAGGTACCTTTTAAATTTCAATCGTTACAGGGGGAATCATCCCTTAGATTTTTATTCAAATTTTCAAAGCCTTGAACTCTAGCCACAAGGGGGGGGGGGTGATATACATTAACCAATTTGAACTTTTGAAAATTTATCAAAAATTCAAAAATCAATTTCTACATCTGAAATGTTGGTTTCAGAGTTTTTAGGATATACTCTTCCGATCCTAGGGTAATCCACCTCAAAATTTGTAGCAGCCCAATTGCAAAACTGCAGGTCCCACGGGGGTCTAAAGGTCTCAACATTTAGATTTTTGGGCAATTCCGCCAAAAAGTGAGCAAGCGACAAAATAGAGTCCTCAAAGGATTTTTTGGACCAGAAATTTAGAAAAATTATACAAAAATGGCTGGAAAATGTAAATGAGCGACTACATGCTTTGGGAATCGTCTTTTGTGGTTTCTGAGATATGAGCAATTTCAGTGATGTATAAAAAAAGCCTAATATTCGAATAAATTATGCGAAGTTGAAAAAAACTGTTTTTAGACATTGAATTTTAGCCATTGGGGGGGGGGGGTGTTTCCTGAACCACTGTGTTACGGAAGTTATTAGGTGATGTTTTTCAAATGGTTGGTATTGGTTCGCAAATGTCTTACATTGGTTTCAATATGAATCACTCGTTCGCTCATAGTTCATTTTTAATTCGAATCTCGTTGGTTCGCAAATGTCTCACTTTTAGGCCATTAATCAGTACAATAAAAGAAGCATAATAACAATAGGCTGGTTCGCAAACGTCTTACGCCCTTCTTTGACGTAGCTGCCGCGAAAAGGCAATTTGATTTACGACGAGACTAGATTCAACATAATAACGACGTTTGGCTAATTCGATGATTTTTAGGTGCTCTTCGTCATTTTCAGCAGTGACTTATTATAGCCTGTCATCATAGAATTTGAATCTGACCGTTGATTGAATTCAGTAGGATGAAGGGTTTTTATTTTCATCGTTAATGGAATTCATCCGAAAAAATACTTCGAACTGCTTGACGAAAATAAAAGGCTTCATTTGCTTTCATATTTCGGAAAATTAAATTTTCTCAATGCTAATACATACATTATACTAACAATTACAGTACTTTGAACACAATCAAATGCACAAAGTATTTTTCAATGACTATGAAAACTTTTCAAGGCTGCGTTGTAGAAACCATCCATTAAAGTAGGCAGGCTGGTTGAAGTAGTAGCAGTTAAGTGTTCATTGTTGTTGTCAAACGATCCATGGAATCGTCATTTTTAGCATTTTTGTATGGCTACATCGGTGTATCTTTGTTGTTTTTAATCATTGGTCGATCAAAAACCATAAGTTAGCGCTAAATTATGAGCCTCAGTAAATACATGACGATTGAGAGGATTATAATGCCAGTTGCTTTAAAGTTAGATCGGATATTGTTGTATGAAAATGCTGACGAGTAAACCTCAGATAGTTTTATTAATCTCTTTGATAACTGCATCAAATGTCTTTTTGAGGTCACGTCTTCTGGTTCTAGGTCACTGTTTTGTTCGTATTATACATACATATTATCAATTATCAGACTGGGTAGAAAAATTACTCTTAATATAATGAACGAAATATAACAATTGAGCGATCATTTTTTTTGAAAAACTCTCACTCGGCTTAAGAACAAAATCACTTCTTCAGCATCTAATCAAGAGGATTTGAATTATTTGATTTAGATAAAAATTCTTGCCTGAACTTTTTAACATCTTCTACGCCATCTTTGTGCGTTTTTAAAATTTCAGATTGAAATTTCTGATGTTCCAAAAAAATGTTCTAAAGGATGTCTTTGCATCCCTTCAGTTCCACATGTGTACCTCCGTTGTTAGGTACGTTTTTTCTTCACAGGAGGCAGGAACTGCGCGCAGAAGTATTGCTAGATGAAGCACATGAAGCTGGAACAGTATCAGAAGATTCGCGAGAAGTTTTCGATTCAATTGATGCCAGCATTTCTTCATCCATTTCTGCTTCTTCATCTACGTAATTTATAACTCTGAAAATGATAAGCAAAGTTTTAATATAAAATTCATGTAATTATAACAAAGCGGATCAACTGATTAGAAATAATACAACTTACTGATTCTCTCTTACAGATGGGATGAGGTGGAATCGGCGTGACTTATTCCCTCCCTGTTGCGATAATAAACTCCGGATTCACACTTTTTTTTTTCAGATAAATTTCATCTAGCAATCTGAAATGTGAAACATTCTGTATGCGATGAATTAATTAAAAATTGAAAGTTCATGAGAATGAGAATTTCCATTTATCATTTTTTTAAAACATGTTCATTGTGGCAAAGATGGAAAAGCCACTTACTCTTCATAATATTCGTAAGTTGCTTCTCCACCTACGCCAGCCCCATAGTAACAAGGCTTTATACGAAAATAAAATAATCTCGACCCGCTTACATAAAATAGTATTTGGGGGGGGGGGGGTACAAGTTCAATGGGTAAAATCAAAGTAAGATGGACGTTACTTAGGTACTTCTCGTGTGTCATCCTGAATTCCTGAATCGTACTGGCAAGTTGAAACGCACACGCTTGCAGTTTTCTCTGCTCACCATAGTCCAGTTCTTCTATTGTACGCTTTAGCTCAGGCGAACAATGTTCTTGGGTTTTAGGCTTGTTGGTGTCCTTTTTAACTGGGCATGGTGGAATGCGCCCTGGCTTGTATTTTCCAAATGGTAAAGGCTCGTTGCGATATCCTGAAGCAGAAATGATCTTATTACCTACTTACAGTTTTGAAAAAAATGAATTAATTTTCAATTCTCTCAGCATCATCAATGGTATGTACATTCACCAATCAACATGGGTCTATTGTTGAAGTGATATTGAAAAAATTGGTTTTTCTAGTGATGTTAATATCTACTAAAAACCAAGATGCGCACGTTTCTTGACGTGGTTTACATTCATCGAGACACAACACAACATAACACAAAAAATTATTAATTTATGATACACTAAAGAAGGCACAAAAAATTAATTAAAATTGTGGACATATTGCAGTATAGTAAAACTCGGAGAGCTGTTTCGAAGAACTACAATATAATTATGTATTCAAGTTTAATTGGGGTTTCTTTGTATTAAATTGGATCAGTTATTGAAGGTGGTCCAACATGTCCATAGATGACGCTGATACTCATTAGTTTTTGTATATGTAGAAGATTTTAGTTTCTCTGCTTCCTTCAGATAATCTACTCGTATCGTTGAAGTGAATGCCGATACAAGAGTATTAGCTGTAAGGCAGCCTCAGCAATTTTCATGATTACCTGGTTAACTTTTGCAAAAACTGGAAAAAATCTTACTTTACGTCTTACGGTATCAAAAAATGAAAATCGATTGTTTTTTTTTTTAATTTTAATTTTTTTCCTTCATCAAATTCAAGAGTAGCTAAGACAGCCATGGTAATTTTTTTTTATTTCCGGTTATAGCTTAACCTAATAAAAAAAATAATGTTTGGGTGGATTCGGATCAAATCCCTTATTTATTGAAGATACGTTTCAAATTATGTTTACAGTCTAAACCAGTCGATTCACTTACTTACTCTACTTCGATGGTTGATTGAAATACCATCATTTTTACCTTTCTGTTAAAACAAATTACTGCTACTATGCCCTTATCTTCGAAATCTTTGTTTCCGGGGTAATTTAAATAACCCTTTTCTTTGATTTGTGAAAACATTGATGAAGTCATTTTCTGTATGTCCAATTTGTTTGACTTTTTGGTACTTGTATATTTTAATTCCATGACGCGACGAGTTTGCTCAGATTTTTATTCTTTAGCCTCAAGTAGATTCTTCGCCTGCTTTAGATGTTAAGGCGTTTCCTTTCATTTTTGTGTACTTGCTTGCGACTGACCAATCGCCTCGCCCCTCTTGGAAAATGCATACAAGAGTGCATGGAGTGGGTTATGAAAATGCCGCTCACACGTCAACTCAATCATTTTACGGTTAACTTGAAGTCTAATCGATTAACCTATATCTGAAAAAGGTTGTTTCGAAAGTAGGTAAGCAGAATGAATTAGGATGAACTCTGTTCGCTGCGAAAACTATTTTCAAAATGGCTTTAGCCTGATATAAGTTAATTTTTTCCAAAATTTTGAATCCAAATCTTAGTCGTGATTTTCGAGATTTTTGGAAAAAGATGCCAAGCAGTCGGATCAAAATTCGTTACATATTCAGGAGAAAATCAAAAGAAGATAAGTATAGTTGCGTATGAAGTTTTTTTTTACCTACCAATGCCCCAATAATTTTCAAGTTTATTTCCTTATTTATGGGAATAATTTTCGTTAATTTTATATGTCGTATTATAAGATTCCAAACATGTTAAATAATTTATTGTTTCGTGAAATGTTCGACCGGTGCATACTCTTCCCTTTTGCAGTAGTTTCTGAGAAGACCAATAAACATAAAAACAAGAACAACATTGTGACACATGATGCTAATTGCTAATTATAAGTTTCTAAAAATATTGACAAAAGTTATATGTAATGAATCAACTTGAAATCTGAAATAACCTATTTCAAAAATTTAATCGGATACCTATTTAGTCAGGTCTCAATTTCACAAAAAAAAGCTCCCGCTCGCTATTCATGTTGAAAGCAATTTTATGATTGATTCTTGTTCTACACACTAGAGCGAATAAATTTAGCTTGTATGCCTATTTTTCCCCCTCCCCCTTTTCCGAGGGTCCACCCCCAACATTTGAAATTCGTGTATCTCCTAATCTATGGGTCGTACAAAAAAAATTATTGAACAAAAATTGTTCCTTGACATCAGATCTACAATTTGAGCTCATCAAAATTTGTTTTGGAGCAACCCTTCTCCCTCAAATTTCGTAAATACCCCTCCAGAAAACATCAATTTTACGTTTTTCACATTTTTAATGAGAAGTTTCAAAGTTGAAGAAAAGTCTGTAATATCTAACATAAATTGTTCAGAATTGAATTTATTTTCCAACGAATTATATTACGAGCATTTTTCCATCCCCCCGCTGCTATGGTGGACCCACCTCCCCCCTTGGTTACAAATACCAGACAACTAGGGAAACAATCCAACGCAAGTTGTTTCGGGTTGAAATTTGCATGGTAGGTGGGTACCATCGAAAGACTTACGCGTGGAAAATTTCAGACCCCCCGGACCCCTCCCTTTTTGAGAAACCTCCCCTTTTCTGAAATTACAATAACAATAATTTTCTCAACCCCATGTGAACCGATTTTTTCAATGTTTTAGTATGTTGTAGACATTCATAAGTGGTATCCCCATAAAAATTTTCAACCCCCAACCCCCTCCCCTCATAATTACTCCTCAAAATGGCGTTTTTTTGCTTTTTATTAATGAAAATTGGTATACACAATTTTTTAAACACAATTTTCGGATGTATTTTTGACCTCTAGATATCATTTTATTCAGGAGGTTCGATTCATATGAACACGACGCCAATATTATACAAGTAGCCGTATTTCAAGAATAGTGAAAATTGAGGGGGGCTGAGGCCCTGGAGGGGCTGTATGAGTGTAAAACAAAATCTGACGCAATATTTGTGCTCAGGGGATTCGAATCATATGAAAACAATACTAATATCACCAAAGTAATTGTTTTCAAAAATGGTAAAATTTGTGGTGGGGGGTCTGGGGGGTCTGGAGGGGGTTAGATGAATGTAGCAGAAAATCTGACGTCATATTCGTACTCAGCGGTATCGAATCATGCGAAAACGACACTCTACTCATTAATGGTTATTTTCCCCCAAAACTCTCATTTTCAGAAAAGGGGAGGTTTCTCAAAAAGGGAGGGGTCTGGGGGTCTGAAACTTTCCAACTTGCGTTGGATTGTTTCCCTTGTTGTCTGGTATTTGTAACCAAGGGGGGTGGTGGGTCCACCATAGCAGCGGGGGGATGGGAAAATGCTCGTAATATAATTCGTTGGAAAATAAATTCAATTCTGAACAATTTATGTTAGATATTACAGACTTTTCTTCAACTTTGAAACTTTTCATTAAAAATGTGAAAAACGTAAAATTGATGTTTTCTGGAGGGGTATTTACGAAATTTGAGGTAGAAGGGTTGCTCCAAAACAAATTTTGATGAGCTCAAATTGTAGATCTGATGTCAAGGAACAATTTTTGTTCAATAATTTTTTTTGTACGACCCATAGATTAGGAGATACACGAATTTCAAATGTTGGGGGTGAACCCTCGGAAAAGGGGGAGGGGGAAAAATAGGCATACAAGCTAAATTTATTCGCTCTAGTGTGTAGAACAAGAATCAATCATAAAATTGCTTTCAACATGAATAGCGAGCGGATATGCAATTGAGACCTGACTACTTAGGAAGTTGAACTGCTAAAAGTTCTTTGTTCATTTACTTAATTCATTATCAAGTAATACAATCATATACCGAGGTAGTCGTATGGTATTTATTACCTTCTGATAAAACTCTGTCTTATAAATTCGCGACACAACTTTGCGAATTTTTGTCAAGGATGAGCCGAGGAGAGACTGCGATGCATTCGAGCGTTTCCTCGATTTGTTGTTGGCGCTTCGAAATTGATATTGATCTTCTTCTTTCTTCTTGAAATTTCAAAATTGTTGTTGTCGTGTGTTGTAAAAATAGGTAGTCAATTCGCGTGACAAAATAAATATAACTAAAGCAATTAACAAGTAAAACGGACATTTTAATTGAGGAGAACACAACAAGTACATAACAATTGGTACAAAATGGTACAAAAAAAAAAGATTACAATTACTGCACGATGCACGTCATTAACATCTTGGAAGTGTTGAATATCGTTGAAATACATACATATGTACCTACGTAGACGCACAAAGTGAAAAAAAGATGAACTACTAAATCGTACATTAGGTACATTGTCCATACATGTATAGGAGGTGATATTATTCTAAAAGTAGTTGCAGGTACTCTGCTTATTGACTCCCCCCCCCGACAATGGACCCAAAGAGGTCCATGACAAGACCAACATTATGGCAAGAGAAATGACATATATACATATAGTAGGTACATACATAATGCTAATTACAAGTTTGTGAAAAAATTGACAAAAATTACAATGAATTAACTTGAAATAGACAGATACAAGTAGAAATATGTACATACGAGTACATCTGAAATTAACCTATATAACTAAGTTACATTGAAAAAATTTACCAAAAAATGTAGTTGGAACCTTTTCCGTGATGTTTTTACAATTCGCCATTTTTTCAGTATTCATGAGATAACATTATAAAACTCTTCATTTTTTAGATACACTGATCATTTTAATATGAAATTATTTCCGAACAGTGTTGTTGTGTAAAGGAATCAGAATACATTACTTTTCAGTCATTTTTTTTTTCAATTTTTATAGTAAATTTACTCGACTTATACAAATGAGATTTCCACTTATGTGGTTGAGACTGGTCAGTGGTCATGTTCCCAGCTACGAATGTTAGTTTATTTCAATCTTCTTGTAGTGATCATACATTTTCTCCTTTTACTATTTCAAAAAATTTAAATTAAAATATGGTGAGAAAATATTGAAAATCAAACAAACTTTTAACTTGACAAGGCAGAATTATTATTAATCCACAGCAGCTTCAAGAACTTTCAAATAAAATTGACTAGACAAAATTAATCTACAGCAGCATCTTCTGGCATACTGAAAGATTACCCTACACTAAAAATTGTAGCCGATTTTATCGACCAATGTAGCCCAATGTCGCCTAAAAAATTTCCCACATCCACTCCAGAAAATAAATTACGATATAGTTTTTTTTCTCTCTTTTTTTAAACAAACGATGAAAAACGAGAAAGACTAAGTCAGAAATATTCATAAAAACATAGTGAGAAATTGAAAAGATGAAAAACGAAACAAACGAAGTTAAAAATAGGTATTCAAAACAACGTTTCAAGAAATTAAACAATAAAAAACAAAACAAACTAAGTTTAAAATGTTTTTTTTTAAAAAACATTTTGAGAAATTATAGGTACTTAAATGATAAAAAACGAAACAAGGTCAAATACATTTTTTGTATTGTGCAAATTATTCGTTTTCTGGGTACCTACCTATGCTCAAATTGAATACAACATTTACCTACTCGTACCTCGAGTTTTCAAGAACATTCGGCATCTCATAATGCTATTCAGCATTAAGATTTGTAACCTGTTACGAGGTTTTGTATTTACACTATTCATTAGATGCAGAAAAATCACGTTCTATGTACATACATCAGCATTATGTACTCAGAGGAACTGATAAACATCTTAAGGCTAAAATCCGCCAAATCTTCGAACGCTTTCGCACATACTGCTGTGGTAATTTTTCATACTGCAACCCACAATTCACCAATATGAATAAGTGTTTGGATTACATTCTTCGCTTGCATTAGGGAAAAATCTCATTGAATGCCATGCATTGTAATCTGGACCACTGGTTACAAAATCGCATCTGTATCGATCTTAACATTACTTGGAAATATTCCCCAGGAAAGCACATTTGCTGAAGGGTCATTCCACCTCAATTCGACCAACGTTTTTGAGTCATGTTTTCTTCGGGATGGATTTGGTGGGAGGGGGAGGAGGAGGACTCTAATTATTTTCACATTGTCTCTAAGTACTTAATTTCAGCAGCGCATGCCTCCAAAGCTATGATACTTTGATCAAAACTGATTTCACAGTTCGAAAGGGCATTGAATTTCAAACTTTTTAAGTAAGTATTTTGAAATTTTCAAAAGTTGAAAGTTGAACTTTCAAATTAAAAGTTCAAATTTCACATTGGCGCTGTAAATGCGAGCTACCATTTAAAATTCTGAAAAACTTTCCATTGATGTACTTTTAGATGCGTTTTCGAAATATTCAATTTTCGAAATGGCATCTTTTAATATAGGAGGAGCACCTCCTCCTCCAAATGTGGGCAAAACTTTCAAAAAAATCTGGTGCATGTGACGTATCGAATTCTATGTTTTTGCTCACGGTGAACACAAATATGACGTCATATTTCTGATTGGACCTCATCCACGGCCCCCAGCATCTCCCCAAATGGGGTGAAAGTTCAAAAAAGTGTTTTGTTCGTGCGAGTTTTTATTGAAGATACGTTTCAAATCATGTCTACCGTCTAAGCCAGTCAATTTCCTTACTTACTCTAATTCAGTGGTTGGTTAAAATACTTTTCGGACAGTATTAGGCCATTCCATATCAACTCAATATTAAATTAATACTTTAATACATACTTGAATGTTTAAAATGAAACTCTCAAACATACTTATATCGTGGAGAGCTCGCCGAATTCTGATTCAACAAACAAGATCGAACTTTCCCGATATGTTAGGATCATTGGAATCCATCTACGAGTATAAAAAGAGACATATTTTTATAGCTTATATTCTACAAACATAAAGCTATAATAATAAAAACTTACCCTCAGCTTCCTGCGATTCAGACATTATACCGATCTTTTTCTCACTAGACGAGCATTAGAAATTAGTGAACCAGAATCTTTTGGTAAAGTCGAATTTAAAAAACTGGCTCATGATTTCGCTGAAAACCTGAAAATCTCGAATAGATTTAATATTGAAACGAAGAAAGCAGGTGGAAGTTTCTACACAGTCTTCAAGAAACGGCATCCAGATTTTGATTGTTGCAAATCCAAAACAGATAAATCAGTAGGTAATCGTAGAAAACGTGTTGGTACGAGCAATATGAAAAAGTCAATTGAACTAAAGATTCTTTCTGTACTTGTATAAATTACATATTATTGTATGATTTGTGGCTATGATGTGCACATGATTCGTGGAAGTAAATATTATTATCTATAAATTTGTTAAGCACTTTATGTTGAAAAACCCCTTGGGAAATTTTTTAAAAAATTTTCAATTTGGATAAAAGTGATGAGGAATGCAATTTTTTCTGAAATCGAATGTTTTTCCAATTTGTGTGCTTCTGACCTGAGTGCATTACCTACAGCCTTCACGTTACTTTCATACAAATTTTTCCACCAATAGAGCACCTCAAAATTTGATGCCTGAGAAATTTTATTAAGAATTTTCAACTTTGAAATAAATAACGTGAAAGGAATTTTTTTCTCGAATGCGAGGGTTTTGTAGTTAGTGGAACATCTGCATGTTTCTTTCACCGGATATTTTTCACCACAGGGCTCTTTGTAACGTTATAATACCCTTCAAACTCGTAGTTTGAGAATTTTTATAAATAAATTTTTAGCTTAAAAAAATGGTAAGAATGATTTTTTTTCTTCAAAAAATGGAAGTTTTACCAGTCAGGATATCCTTGTTGTGAGTGGGTAATCTACACGTTGCTCTCAAAAATGATATTTTTCACCACTGGATACCTTGCAACGTTGCTATCCGTCAAATTTAAAGTTTGAGAAATTTTATAAAAAGTTGCTAACTTGAAAAAAAAAATTGTGAAAATAATTTTTTTTAGAGAAGTACTTGGGAGTTTTTCCAATCAGTATTCCTTTGGAGTGAATGTATTGCTTACACTTCCTCTCATACAACAAAAAAATTTCGTCGTGCTAGTTCATTTCATGACTTCTAGGAGAAAGGCTAGAATCTGAAAAAAAATCAGATTTTAAGCTAAAACCGAATGTAATATTAAAATTAGATTTTATTCGTATCATTGATTTAGTTTCCCTATAATGGACGCTGATTTCAATTCACGTTTGAATACATCACGAACATACTTAAAACCAAATTTGCTGACGAAAAAGGACTTTTTATGGCAGCATAAGCAGAAAACGGGTCTGAAAAAATTGCATTTATTTTTCCAAAAACTATCAAAATTGACTATAGGGGCAAACTTGATTCAATATGAAAATGAAGGTAATAACTAAAAAAGATAATAAAATAAATAGAAAACCTGAAGTATTAAAAAAAATAATGCCCCCCTCTCTCGAAAAAAGGGGAAATGTATCGACGTTGGATGAAACTTATACGGTTGAAGAGGAATAGAAATGAATTTATGATGGATATTTAAATGAAAAAAATACAAACTTACTTATCGTGGAGAGCTCCACGAATTCTGATTCACCAAACAAGATCGAACTTTCCTGACATGAGGATTTTTGGAATCCATCTACATATAAAACGAGACATACTCGTATTTTTAAAGGTCGCATTCTACACGTATAAACATAGTTATAACAATAAAAACTTACCCTCTTCGGCTTTCGCCTCCTCCAATTCGGATATTTTGTCACTTGGATTAGATTTTTTATGATTCCAGACAAATTTATAATATTGCGTGCAATGAATTTTACCAAAATGATTCCGGAGATTAACCGGGTTCTAAATATTGACTTTTTAAATTTTTGGTAAATGGGATCTGTTGGCTGTATACCTAATACCTATTACCTGCAGACAACTTTTGAAGAACTTGGTATTATGGACTTATCCGCCTTCTGGCATGAGTCACAGGTACCTACGAACGTATTTCTCCACCGCAGCATCAACCTCTGGTCACCGAACTTTTGACCTTAGGTGAGATCCTTCATCTTACATATTCCAGGATGGCCTTCATGAGCATTACTTAAAATCCATTTGCGAATCGCAGATGGCACCACAATGCGATTTACTCGCTGTGAAACACCGCTAATAACACATATTTGTAGCTCTAAAGCGATTGCGTCATGTTCGATGATCGTGTAGTTCTTTTGGTGTTTTTTGAACGACTGGCTATCGCAATCATCACAATTCTATCCACGCCATTTACATTTTGAAACAATACTCCGGTGATTGACCGAATCATTCACCGCCATGGTATCGAGATGTATCTCATGCCCTTCTAAGGATGCAATAAGTTCTGAATCTTTTGTGTATTCCTCAATCATCAAGCACCAATTGCCAGAACCCAGGGACAAAATCCAAGATACTGAACAATTGAGCTTCTGCATCATCCATAATTATTCTGTTCAACATGGCTGGCTTCGTTATAATTCTCTTAGAGAATGAGGCTTAAATCAACAGGATTTGAACAAACCCTGATTTTACCAGATTTTTTGAATGTACCTTGCTCACCAAATTAGAATGATATTTTATGAATAAAAGAGGACACTGGTAAATCCATTTCTGATTTTATCATCTACCTACCATGAGAATTGGCATCCTTGCTATAGATTCAAAGCATGCTATTACACTTTCTCGCATGCTTTCGACTAGCTCAGATATTTCTTTTCGAAGAACCTTGACAAATCTACAGGGTGCTTCGGGAATCGTCTTGCCAAAAATTTAACTGTAAATAGTAGGTACATATATGATTATTACCTATATACTTCAACAAACTTTGATAAAATGATATACCTACTGGAGTGCGATTATAGCAAATATTCAGCCAATTTCTTTGTAAATTGGTTCAGGGATTATAAAAGTCACTCTTCTGAAACCCAGGACCATATGAGAACTACTCTTCGTTATCCATTGCTCTGCAATGTGAATATTGTTGCTATGGAGAGCGTGAGACTTATCATATGTATATGATACATATAGGTAATACTGGTTTTGACTCCACCAGGGAGATCAAATCAAATACCCATTCGTCCTCTGAAGCCACTTTTAATAAAGAACTCCCATCTAAGGGAATTCATGATTTCAAAAATTAAATACTTCATCAATAATAGCTCGGGCGTAGTTTAAAAAAAAAATCCAGTATTCATTTTCAACGAAGTTGAATGGTGTGCCACTAGCAAATACAGCTCGAGCCAGCAATTCCCAATTCTGTTTCTGAAATGAGTGAATTTTAAGTAAATTTTCAGTGAATTGCAACTATCTAATTGCAACCTACATTTTTTTCTATGCCTTAATTAAAGATTTGGGATTACTTACTTTTTCATCTTCAGACATTGTATCAGCTAAATTAGTAATTTTTGATTATTTCAACGATTTAGAGGTGTGTTGATCTTGATATAACATGGCTTTTTTCAAATTTTTCAATCATTTTTTGTATTGTTAATTTGTTATATGAAAAAAAAAGATGAAATACAGAAAAATGTTCTGTGTTCAAATATTAAATACGTAATAGTCCAGGAGCCCATCTGAAAAAAATGTACGAGGGGGGTTGAAATTTGGGACCCGGCCCAAAAGTTACTATATGTATCCCTCTTTTCAGAAATGTCACTCTGGCAATTCACAGCTGGGGCTTTTAAGCACAGCGAAAGCTCAAAGTTCACAATTTTTATGAACTTTCAACTTGGAAAGTTTTATGGTTAAAACCGGTGGATTCTTATAGGATTTTTCACGCTGAATCCGAATATGCCGGTCTGTCGACCCCTAAGTGCCTCCAAAGGGGTGCCAGAGTGGGTTAAAGGGGTAAAAATCGCAAAAATTTCTGTATTTTTTCAATAAATTTTCATAAAAATCGTCTAGGTAACAAAAAGTGCTGAATTCTTGAAGCATTTTTCGCGCTGAATCCAAATATGTCCGGCTGCTAGCCCCCAAGTGCCCCAAAAAGGGTGCCAGCCTACTTTGAAGGGGTGAAAAATGCAAAATATTTAGGTTTTTCACATCTTATTTGCGTAAACGTAGCATTATTCCATAATTATTTTATTCGAAGGTGGTTTGCAAGTATTCTGAAATCAAATGTGTCACTACCTAGTACCTACCTACCTCTAAATGCTGCCCAACTGCCTTAATATGTTGAAGAGGAAAAAATATTGTTGTTCTAGAGACACTGATGTTTATGAAGTTCCTACAATTACATATTATTTCGAAAAATTTTGACAAACAGTAAGGTACAAGTATATGTATTGCTGTTTAAAGATGATATACCTGCATTCGTCCACGTTTTTGCAATTTTTGACGCCGTACATCAATGCTACAAATTCTTCAATATCTTCTTTAATCGTCTCAACGTTTTTAAAACTTCCAAATTTTTGAAAGCTCTTTTGAAATCTTGGGTTTTTTCCCAGAAGTTTGAATGGTTGTACTTCGGCTTTATGATAGAATGTGGGTGTATAATCGCAGCCAGTGAAACAATGAAATGCTGGTAGCGCTTGGCAGAGATCTCTACCCAAAGTATTCGTCAATTCGGTACAATTTATGAAACAATGAGTTTGGTTAAAATGCTTTCCTACTTCTAGCAACACCATAATATTCGATAATTTGAAGATGTTTCCTAAGATGATTATTAAAACATATGTATCCTGACTCTGGATCACAACATTTCCTCTTGAATGAAGTAAATGCAAAATACAATCACCATTATTGCGAGTGACATTGAACGTTTTTTCTTTCAGTAGTTCTGAGAAATCGAACGTCAACCAATAATTTACCAAAAACTGGACTAAAGATTCTTTAAAATTATCATTTCTCATAGCAGCAAGAAAATCAGTGGGGCGATAGGCGATACTGATCACCTCCTTTGATAGTATATGGAATGCTATTTTCAAAAATGTGCTTGCAAACCACCTTCGAATAAAATAATTATGGAATAATGCTACGTTTACGCAAATAAGATGTGAAAAACCTAAATATTTTGCATTTTTCACCCCTTCAAAGTAGGCTGGCACCCTTTTTGGGGCACTTGGGGGCTAGCAGCCGGACATATTTGGATTCAGCGCGAAAAATGCTTCAAGAATTCAGCACTTTTTGTTACCTAGACGATTTTTATGAAAATTTATTGAAAAAATACAGAAATTTTTGCGATTTTTACCCCTTTAACCCACTCTGGCACCCCTTTGGGGGCACTTAGGGGTCGACAGACCGGCATATTCGGATTCAGCGTGAAAAATCCTATAAGAATCCACCGGTTTTAGCCATAAAACTTTCCAAGTTGAAAGTTCATAAAAATTGTGAACTTTGAGCTTTCGCTGAGCTTAAAAGCCCCAGCTGTGAATTGCCAGAGTGACATTTCTGAAAAGAGGGATACATATAGTAACTTTTGGGCCGGGTCCCAAATTTCAACCCCCTCGTACATTTTTTTCAGATGGGCTCCCTGACTATAAGTACAAAAAACTGTTTTTGTATAAAAAAATTGTTTTTTTTTCAATTCAATATTTTATTACCTATTTAAAAAAAATGAATATGTACTTTTTTCTTAATCTGGGCGTGTATTGTATAATTGCCAGGATTTTAAAGCCCAGTTTCGAGGGCTTAGTCTAGATTCGGTTCGACAGATTGATTTCATCTTAGATGAATCTAATAATGTTTTCCATCTGTTTGATGTTGTCAGGAATTGTTGGGTCAAGCTCTGAAATGTGTAATTGGCGTTTCGTTTTGAGGGAGTGGCAGTAAAATGTAGAAGGTGTTAAGTGGAGATTATTTCAGAGTTACCTACAGAATTGGCAGGTGGGTTCAGACGTTTTGATGTAGGTATTACACCTGTCAATTCTATAACTCTGAAATGATCTCCACTCAACATCGTTTACAATTTTAGACTGCCCCTTGTTCAAAACGAAACGCTAATCCATAATCCTTGAATATTTCACACATTAATCCTACAATTCCTGACAACATCAAACAGATGGTAAACATTCTTAGGTTCATTGAAGAAATCAATCTGTTGAACCAAATCTAGACTAACCTCTCGAAACTGAGCGTGAAAATTCTGGCAGTAATACAACGCCTAAGTAAAAAATAAAAACTGAATAAAAAACTTTAAATCTGCTTATAGGTACATTATTATTATATTTCGTACCTAGGTACATAAAAAAAGGATAAATTTTTAATAAGGGTTATGGTATTTAATGCGAGTATTCTATCAATTGGCAAAATTGTCATTTCATTTTCAGAACTCGTTTTCTCATACGAGTCAACAAATTTTTGGTTCATCCCTCCTCCCCCTCAAAAAAAAAAAAAATGACGCCATACCGGAGGATTTGAGTCACATGAATTTTTTATCGCATGTCGTTTTTTTGTAGTAATGGCATCGAATAAAAATTCAATGACGAATTTGTCTTTGGAAAAATTTTTATCGAATCGTGAGCAATTCAGTACACCAGGACGTCGTGATGAATAGAGCATTGGCGTACTGAATTGCTCACGATTCTATGAAAATTATTCCAAAGACTTAGTCATTGAATTTTTATAATATTCAATTTTGCAACATTTGATCGATGTCTTTCGTTGCGTGCAGACGTATACTATATTTTGCCATATATTAATTTTCATATTTTTATGTGGCTGTAATGTGTTGATTAACGATTTTTTAAATGATTTTCTTTGTTATTTCGACGAAGGAACCTTTGTTGACTAAAATATCAATAAAAATTTAAAAATCGGAATGTTTATTCAAAAGCCAATCATTAAAAATTAAAATAAAATTAGGTAGGTATTACACTTTGAAAATTATTACAATTTAAAGTTCAATAAAGAAATATTCAAAGAACGTACTGATGGAAGCATTTTGATGTTTTTCTGTTCATTAAAATACAATCAATAAAATATTGTAGAATAATTTTAGTTCTTTCGCGTATTCAATATTAAACACATAATGAAACTACCGCAGGGCATGGCAGTTACTGCAGCGAGCGCAGATGTTCCAGGTGCCAACGGCACTGGCTTTTGCATCGGATATGAGGAAATACACGTATCTTGAAAACTTTGTTTCAACTGCCAATATGAACGCTTGATGATTACATTCTGAGCTCATCTGTGTTGATTCGTTTTCGATGCTGATTCCATTCTATATGGGACATTAAAAATATGTATTAATAGTAGAATAATTTTGCGATATGTGACATTGGAAAATTATGAAAATTGAATAATTGAACTTACCGGTTTAATTATCAGAAATTGTGGCATTAAGAACGAATTTGGACCTTGTCTCGGTTTCATTTGCTTTTATTTTTGTTGCGAAATTTGGTCGTGGTAGCAACTCAATCAACAACGCTAAGGCGCGGAGATATAAGACTTTCATCAGATATAATTTTCCTTCGCCTGAATTTAATCTGTCAGTCGAGTTTCTGGTTCTATATTGTAAATAATTTTATGAACATAGAACACAGCGATTTTTTTCTTGTGTCGAGTACACAAAGGTAACCGAAGGGTAACAAAAGCGAAATTATTTTTAGGGTAAACACTTATAGTAAAAAACAATACAAGATGATGAAAAAAAAAAAATGAATTTATAATTTCGATTCATTTCTTTTTTTTCTTTTTGTGCGGCTGTGTTCTTCATTTTACCATCTTTGGAATGAAATATAATCTCACAACCGAAAAAAAAAACCTCAGTACATAATTGACTACTCTGGGATTTCTGGTGGTCAGAATCTATTTGTATAAAACGGCAGGTAAATTTCACATAAAACATGGTTTTTTTCAAATTTTTCAATCATTTTTTGTAATGTTATAAAATGAAAAACAAAAAGATGAAACACAGAAAAATTTTATTTTCTGTGTTCAAATATTAGAGCAGGCAAATAGCGGTTTTAAAAAGGAAAAAATTGGCACATTAATTTTTTCTTCGGGACTGTGTTCAGATGAACCCCCTGAACTACCAAAAAAAAACCCGACCCTCCTAACCCTGGAGCTAATTTTTTTATAGGGCTAAAACCGGTTCCGATTCACGTTTTTTGCGATTTACTCAGAAAATATTAGGTTTACGATAAAGACTACCATGACTAAAAATGTTCCCCTTCAAATTCTCGACAATGTGATACTACGCTCGATACCCATCCCTCGAGAGGGGTGTCTAAAAATAGGGGTGGAAAGAATAAGTGTTTCTACATAAAAAAGTCAATCCAATAAATTGATCAAAGTTACCACTTGATATCATTCGTTTTTGCTCAAATTTTTTTTACAAAGTCTACTCACCCAACTATCAATCACACCAACATTGATTGGTCTTCAACCCTCCCAAGGGGTTGGTGGGGGATGCTTGATTTTTCAAGTAACACACAACACTGAATCATGTACTCGTATTTGAAAAACGAATCTGGACATGCGATATATCGAATAGTATGTTATCAAGGTCGCTGAATACGAATACCAAAGTTATTTTCTGGGTCCAACTCCTCAAAGTCCCTCTGTGCCACAAAAAGGGTGTTAAAATTTTGAAAAATCGTGAAAAGTCGAGTGATATATCGAATGGTATGTTTTCGAGGTCGCTGAGTACGAATATGAACATATTTTTTGTGTTCCACCTCCCAATGTCCCTCTGTGCCCCAACAAAGGAGCCAAAATTTCAAAAAATCATCAAAAAGTCAAGCGATATATCAAATGGTATGTTTTCGAGGTCGCTGAATACAAATATGAACTTGATTTCTGCTTACAGTTCCTCAAAACCCCTTTACGCCCTTCTAAATGTGATAAAATTTTGAAAAGTCGTTGAACATCATGTAAATACGAGTATATCGAATAGTATAGCATGTTTTCAAGATTGTTGAACACGTATTTTTAGAATCCAAGTGCTTTGGATTCTAAAAATATATGTCACGATCAGGATCTACCTACCTAGAAGAAGAAATAAGACGAAATTCGAATTCAGTACATATTTGTCTGGTTCGGTTATAAATGGCGAACAAAATACTTATCACAATATCTTACATTTTTTTTCTTGTGTGTACTTTTACTCACTAAAAATTGTTGCTTTCTACTGTTCTTGAATTATGAATTTTCGAAAGCTTTCGCCATCGAATCGCTCGGACTAAACTTATATATTTTGTTCAACCCGTTAAGAGTAGTGGGTGAAAGAAGTATTCAAATGATGGCCTTATACTTTTCTTGAATTATTATTAATTTTCAACAGCTTTTGCCCTCGCTTCGGTATGAAATCGGAAATCATGAAATTTCGAGTTTATTTAAATGATTTTACTGAAAATTTCTATTCAACTTACCCCACATCAGAAGTGTAGCTTTGAAAATTTTCTATTGATTTAGCCTATGCTTGTTCTATTGGTGGTTTAGTATATTCATATTGTGACGATTTTATAACCAAGGGAATATCATACAGATGTTCTTCTTCGTTATTAGTGATTATTATTTTTTGAGTTGTCTTTCGTTTAATGTATATAACTGTAATAATAAATACAATCAAACAGATTATTAATATGCAATATATTGAAATTCTTACCATTGTTGAATTTGGGTGCTTAGCTTCTAATTGGAGTGGATGAAGTTGTAGTTGACTGCAGAATGACTTCAGTCCTTGCAGGCGGTGGAGGTGATGACGGTGCGATTGTCGTCGTAGTACTTAGTAGGAGCTCTTTCCGTTGAAGTTGCCTGTGTTGTAGAAGTAGTAGTAGAAGTCGATGCAGGCGCTGTTGTTGAAGTCGTTGTGGAGGTAGTAGGTGGGTAGTAGCATTTAATTTCCTGTTTGGTAATATTAAGTAACTCTCGTCCATCTTCAAATCGAATTACACCATTTTCGTTCACAGCATTCCAGGTCAATAGCGGTATGACCTCGGTTACGCTGAAAATGCTGAAATCATTTTTACTTTTTTAATTTTTTTAGAATTAAGTAGGTACAACATTTTCAACCAATAAAAACTTTTACTTATGTACATTAAAATTACATTCTCTCTAGAGGTAATCGTAATTCACTTTAATAATAGGTACAGGAAGTGACTCGAAGCCTACCTCCCCTCCCCCTTCCTTCGTAAACAGGTCTCGTGATTTCACTGGTGCCTCAATGAATTAATTTGATTCAATAGCCTTTTTTAGGGTTTTTGCTGCTAGCAACATAAACCCTATTGCAATTGATTATTTTCAATTTCGTTTGTAGCCAATCAGTGAACAGTATTTCGGAGAGACCCATTCTGTGATTTGGGTAGGAGAGTGCATAGAGTCTGCGTGACATCATCGCCGCATATAGGCAACGTTTTGACGAAATGTGAAAATGTGTGATGTGTGATGTTCTTTATTGTTTTGCTAATTAATTACGCTAATTGTCACTGAATGTCTGAATGTACATAATAGGGATGGAAAGCAGGAAAGCAGAAAGCTAGCCCTAGCTGAAAGCAGAAAGCTGAGGAAATTGGGGAGGGGGTTGAAAGCCTAAAGCAACTTGAAAAGTTAGCCAAAGCCAGAAGCTTTATGTATTCAGTTTTCTTTAATTTTTTTTTGCAAATTCATTACTCTATAAATTTCTTCTTGCTTTTGGCTGTGATCAAATTTATGAAAAAAAAAACACTAAAAAAAAGCACCTAACAAAAAGCAAAAACCCTTTTGCAATCAGCGGATGGCATGATGGCTTGTTTCAAAACAGCTTTCTCAAAATCTTGTCAAGAGTGTAAATATCATGTTTAATAAGCTTTATAAATTTAAAAAAACAATACAGATGTTATGATTTTGTGGAGTGGTTTAAAATTATGTGCTTTGCGACCTTCTACCGTGAATGATTTCAGTATGGATTTCCGCTCTTTCGAATTTTTCGGTGGGAGGTCTGATTCATTTTTCTCGTGTTTCGTTGCAATATGTTTTCCCAGATGGGTATACGAAGTGCCCCAAAACGGACAAGTGTTTTTCTTCCGTTTTCTTTTTTCATTTTCTGCACTAGATGCTAGTTTTCTAGGGAGCGATGTCTCTAATCTGTGGTCGTCTTTTCCATTAAGCTATAAACAAAAACGAAACACAAGCCAGTATTTTTATTGATTTTGAAAACTTGGATAATTATTTTAAAAGTTATTGTGCAATTCTCCGAAATTAATTTGGAATAATTTCTGAAACGTTTGCACTCCCTTATAGTTACTTGATTAAGAGAATGAAAATCGTAGAAATTCCCGTGGTCTGGTTACTTACTTACCTACTCCTTTTCATTTCAATATCCATTATCTAGTTTCAAAGTTTAGGTCATGGATGATGTGTGAATTATTGCATCGGTACACTATTGAGACAAATGGCTTTGATAAATACCTAATTAAACTGGGTAAATTTTTAATTTCCAATTCACAATAACGTAAAGTTGATAATTCCTCAAATATAAAGGACTTCAGATTGGAGAAAAGAAACTTACCATTTTTATATAATATACGTACGTACGTATTGTATGTAATCTTGCTACTGTATGTTATAATTTTTTTCCTAAACTGGGCGTGTATTGTATAATTGCCAGGATTTTTAAGCCCAGTTTCGAGGGGTTAGTCTAGATTCGGTTCGACAGATTGATTTCATCTTAGATGAATCTAATAATGTTTTCCATCTGTTTGATGTTGTCAGGAATTGTTGGGTGAAGCTCTGAAATGTGTAGTTGGCGTTTCGTTTTGAGGGAGTGGCAGTAAAATGTAGAAGGTGTTGAGTGGAGATTATTTCAGAGTTACCTACACAGAATTGGCAAGTGGGTTCAGGTGTTTTGATGTATAGTTATTACACCTGTCAATTCTGTAACTCTGAAATAATCTCCACTCAACATCGTTTACAATTTGACTGTCCCTTGTTCAAAACGAAACGCTAATCCATAATCCTTGAATATTTCACACCTTGATCCTACAATTCCTGACAACATCAAACAGATGGTTAACATTCTTAGATTCATTGAAGAAATCAATCTGTTGAACCAAATCTAGACTAACTTCTCGAAACTGAGCGTGAAAATTCTGGCAGTTATACACGCCTAGTATAAAAAAAATGTAAAGAAAAAAAACTGAACAAAAAATGTAAAAACTAAGTACTTACCTTATTGGTATTATTATATTTTATACCTAAGTAAATGAAAAAATTTTCATAGTTAAGTACATAAAGATGGAGAAAAATTTTAAGTGTTCAAATTTTAAATGCCAAAAACTGTTTTTGCTTTTTTGTTGCGACAATCGTTTGGAAACTTCCGGTATAGCACATTATCATGAATACAATCACTATATTTTCAGACATATCTCAGCAACTTTGACCATTTGCAATAGAACAGTTCTCAGATTCCAGTTTAGTGGAGTTAGATCTTCAAACCATAAATTTGGCAGTACATTCAATGACATCAAATATATCTCCCAATCCGAGGGATGATGAAGGTTTGCTCCGGGAAACGACAATCACTAGGTAGCCCAGGGGCATCACTAAGTGCCAAGAGAGCTCCAATGAAGGACATCTTAAGCTATTATGTATGGGTCAGTGACGGATTGTCTCATTATATGGCGCGAGGAAAGTGATTCTATCAGATAAATTACCTGATTATTTACGCAATCAAATTCCATTAGAACAACTCTTTAATTTCATATGATCAGAAAATGAGTAGTTTCCTACACAGTTTCCCGATGTGCAAAAACGTCGACACAATGTGTCTGCTGTGTCTGCGGATTTGTGACTGCTTGTGTCTGTTTAAACCGGTTTTTTTCAGACACATTGTGTCCGTTTTTTGTGTTTCTCCTAATGCATATACGTGTAGGCAAAATATTTCACCACAGTAGTTCTCATTATGTAGCCTAACAAAAGAAAATATTCTTTTGTGTGGGACTACAATAACAATAAGGTGAATTCCATCCCAAAACCTGGCCTGTACTATAAACTGTTTAGGGTAGTTGCACAGAAATGTATAGTGACAGAACCGGTTTTCTCTGCTCTGCATCTCTACTTTCTCTTGGATGTATACCTACTTATTTAAATAGTTTGGTTGATGCTAGTCTCCTCTACCCCGCGCGTAAGGGATGTTTCATAACTTCATTTACAGGAGTACACCACTAGTGAAGGTTTAGAAATAGGTACCAAATTGTGCATATATGCCAATCGAGCCTCATTAAAGGAGATAATTTTTTTTCATCAATTTTGACTTATTTATTCCCCCCAAAATATGAATGTGCAGCGAATAATTTTTCAAATTTATTGATGCGTGTTTGAGCAGTGTGTGATGAGTTTATGAGGATGAACTATTTTTTGGAAAAATAAAAAAAATAAAATTATGGGTGATCTGACAAAAATTAAAATTATAGTGTGCTGAACAGCAGTGGTGTGTAAGGGACCAGGTTTTTAGACACAAAAGAAATCAAAATTTTTGGTAATTTCTCTTGTGATTACGGAAATGAACATCAATTTAAATTTAGAACATCTATTTTTCTGATCTCCACGTTTTTCAAATTCAATTATACTCGTAAGTTTCTTCAATTTGTAACTGGAACAACATCAATTTTAATGTAAGAATTCAGTTTTCCTGATCTTGACATTTTTAAAATTTTGGTTTCTTGAAATTTTAAGCGTGAAGAAGAAAATGAAATTGATCCGAGCAAAGCGAGGGCAAAAGCTTTTGAAAATTTGTTATTTTTATGTGAAAAGCCATTGTTTCACCATGGACAATTTAAAAAGTATGAAGTAAAATACTTTTCAACTTTCAAGCACCATTTGAAAAATTGAAAACAACAATTTAGCTCAAGCAACGCGAGGGCTAAAGCTCGAGGCCTACAAAACATACCTACCTAAAAATTTTTAGGGTACATTGATGATTTTGTTGGCAAATTGACTATTTTGCCGACTAATTTTGAATATTCAAAGTTTAGCTGGTAGGCCTATACTCCCCTCTTTGAATCTTCTTCCCCCCCCCCGGCTATTTCACTTCACTAATAGTAACACGAAAACAATCTGCAACTTATACATTTGACATTACTATACTCGTACCATGTAGCATGGTACTCGTATAGGCAACCATTCCATCAGCAGGCGGTCACATTGTGAACGTTCCGCAGCCACATTGTGTCTGTTTTTCACAACATAATGGGTATTGTTCTGAAAACAGACACAAAATGTCCGTTTTACTGGATTTGTATACTGTTGTGTCCGATTTTTACGGACACGCTTGCACATCGGGTTTGTGGTTGGAAAATACGTATTTAAAGTAGCCATCTAAACATACGCAGGAAGCAGTTATTTTCCTCCCTAGGGAGGAAAGGGAGGAAAGTAACCATTTTCCGTGCATGTTTACAAATTCAAAATTAACAATTTTTAAAAAATTTCAGCATTTTTATTCTCTTATATGAAATTAAAATAGTATATGAGACAGGATTGGACAGTAACGCGATCAACTTGTGGGATTTAAGTCGCCTGGCTTCGTCTCGCTCCTTAAACTTTGCACTTGTTAATTGCATACTTTCCACTCCTGTCATATAATGTACTATCAATCGATTATTAAAAGTTGAATTTCCACCCTATTCAAATTTTATACTCTCTGCAGGGCAGTTAGAGTTCAATTTTTTGCGCAAGCCGTGTAGAGTAATTGAACGACAATTGTTAAACATCATCGAGCTGTTATTAGACAAATAAGCAGAAAGCATAATTCTATTATTTCCTCTCGTAAAACCATGTAATATGAACCAGATGTCAAATTATATCGGTACGTTGAACTCAAAAATATGTATGCTCGTGTAGCCTCTCATCCTAACGTACTCTTTTGGAAAAATCCAGTTGTCAAAGATGCTGATTCGGCATCTTGTATAGCTTGATGTACTGACTGCACACAATCATGGAATGACTTGTCTCAAGACATTAATCGTCAACGGGATAATATAATTTCACACCTAGGATCTAGAGAAAGAATTTAGACCAAATTTTAAATACCTGATAGTAAGGAAGTGATTTTCAGCGAAGCTATATTTTTTATTTATCTGGTTCGGTTTTAAATCGCGAACAAGATACTTATCACATTATTTTCCTTTTTTTTTCTTTGTATTTTTACTCATTGAAAATTTTTGCTTTCAGATTCTTGAAGTAGATACTTATGAATTTATGAAAGCTTCGGCCCACGTTTTGCTTGGGCTGAATATAGTTTCATTCTTCCTAAATTTTTTGTTCAACAAATCTTTAGATAATTGAACCGTCAAAAGTGAAGGGTAAAAAATGGATTCAAATAGAAAATAATAGTCTTATACTTCTTGCTTATTATTAATTTTCATAAGCTTTTGCCCCTTCGCTTCGCTTTGAAATCAGAAGTTATAAAATTTCAGGTTTATTATAATTATTTTACTGAAAATGTCTGTTCAACTTACCCCCCACATCAGAAATTTATATAACTGGTTCTATTTTAACGAGGGTCGATTGATAAGTAATGCCTCCGGTGCTTTGGAGGAGAACCTAATGTAGGTATTGAACCAAGTGAGCGCTCATTTTATAGCCTGAAGTTTTAGGAACACGGTGCGCGGTGGTGTGTACAGTTTTTCGATAGCCTACAACTTATAGAAAAAATTTTGATCGCATTTAAAGTTTTTGAGAAAAGTTACTAGGTTGATGGGATTGGAGTATCGTACGAGCGTTCACTTGGTTCAATATCTACATTAGGCTCTCCTCCAGAGCACCGGAGGCATTACTTAATATCAATCAACCCTCGTATGTCTGCTGCACATTTTTTTTGCAAATATATTATTAGTATGCTTATATAATATATATAACATTAACGATCGCAATGACATACCCACTGGAAGAAGCTGTAAGCCCGTCGTCCCCTCCCCCGCTTTCGGGCTTAGAATTTCTCGAATCTTCACACGGCAATCAAATACTTCCACGAATTGCAAGATGGGTGATGTTACATTCAGAGTAAGCATACACCCGTTAGCACACTGCGTAGGAGAATGCTGATGTGTGATAAGATACTTCTCTATGGAATAAAACAAATTATTTAAAACAGGGACTTTGAGTTAAGTATACCCAAATATCTACGTGTTTTGAGAGATCTGCTCCGCCTGCCCTTGGGGGCTTGAAACTGGAAAATGATCGCTACTCATCGTCGATCTCTTCATCCCGCGGGCTTTTGAAGCATTATTACAAAAATCGTAGAACTCGCCATCCGGAGGGTCGAAAATAGGCAGTTTAATGACGACATCGTGGTTGTTCAAAGGGGGGGGGGCATTGAGCATTGCTCTGCAAACAGATAAATTTTTGGTGAAGTTTCGAAAAATTTTCTGTCAATTGAGGAACAGTTGAGCAGTGAGCACACATTGATGCACCCACCAGGCATGTACATGGTGAGAACAGGACAAGATTAGTTCTTAACCTTTTCCTATGCATATAAATTGCAGGCCATTGTCCCACAGGTCTTGTCTGCTTTTGCATTTGTACTCGAAAATTGAAAACATAATCAAGTTTAATTCAAATAAGTACCTAACATTAATTCTCTACATAAACAAATATTAGGATTACGGGGACCTCGAATAAAAATAATTGGATATTTGCCGAAATGTTAATTGGCTCATAATGTCGTAATATTTCGATACTTGAGGATCTGTGAAAAGCTTGTGATTTGGGATATCGATAAAGAATGCGTCATCATTCACAGAATTTTCACTTACCTACAGGAAGACATTTTTCTTCTTCCAGCATTAAAAATATCTTACTTATCATGCTTACAGATACTGCTTTTTTCCATCAAAAATGCTTCGAAAGCAAAATTTCAACAAATCAAACTTGAAAAATAGATGAAACATGAAACATTCAATATTGAAAAATTAATTGAAATTTAAAAACGCTTCAAAAGCAAAAAAAAATTTCAACAAATTAAAATTAAAAAATAGATAAAACATTAATGATGAAACATTAAAAATTCAAAAATTAATCCACGAGATCAGAACAGAACAATTTATTCGTCCTGATTAGTAGATCATCTTCCAAATTATACCTCAAGTAATATAAAATAAATCGTAAATTTGAAAACAATCTTTCAACTTAACATTGAGTAGGTACATGGGAGCGATTTCAGACAGCTCAGGATATCTTTCTTTTGTTTTCTATTCCTCCTGAACGAAATCATTCGTTCGCTTTCTTCCGCACAGTTCTGTTGTAATCGTAGCTACATATTATAGTAATCATCTAGGTGATCCTTGACCTTCTTCTTAAAAACTTCGACATTAGAGTTAGTTACGTTTTTTGTCTGTCCTTGAACATTTACAAAAGTTGATAGGTATTCCTGCATTGCCGCCTCTTGCTCAACTTCATTCGGATGTTTACGTTTTTTCTTCTGTTTTTCAGAAATGGGCACAGTTGATTTGAGAGTAGATGATGTTGAAGGTTGACGTTGTTTTTCTTTTTCATTTCCACTGCTTTGATTCATTACGTCACTTTCAGATTTCTGAACATAAGCTGATGAGAAATAAATGCAAGAAAAAACCATGAAAATACACACACACACACACATTAGATAGAGTAGAAAAATAAACCTGTTCTCAATATTGCTATTTTATTCAGAATATTTTTAAAATCATACTTACACTTCAAACAAAGGTCCACCACATGTTCTGTTGCTATTTGAGTATCATTATCATTGAATGTGATATTATATCTCATATCGAGTAAAAGAGCAGATTTGAAAGCAATATTATCATCGCTACAAGCCAATTCACGAGTCAGACTTTGAGTGAGGGGATGATCTAAAAATTAGATAAAATAAAATTCATTACCATTCAGCTGCCAGCGCAGTTGATATAATTTCTGTACACCTGACAATGAAATAACGAAATTACCTAAGAATGTTTTTTCTTTAATTAATAAAAACCCTCGGCCCCTAGTGCGCAACCTGGGTTTAATAATAATGATAATAAAAAAAAATAAAAAAATAGTAGCACTTTTTGCAAAACGAGGACATGATTTTATGGTTTCTAATTCATCACATTGGACGCTTCTGTAAAGGGGAAAGGGGAGAGACTGTCACGTAAATAACCAACTAAGTAGTTATAAAAATTAATGAACTATCGATAAGTACCTAATCGAATATTTACAACATAAAAATTGACAATTAGTGAAATTTTCGGTAATCTTATCGAAGTGATTATAAAATAAACTTAATCATAATTAAACAGGGTGTCCACAAGCCTGGAAAACCTGGAAAAGTCAGGGAATTTCGGAATTTTCAGCATTTTTTACCCAAAAGTCAGGAAATTTTGTGAAAGGTTATTTCAAACAGATTTTTCCATTTCTCATAATGAGAAAATTTACCTTCGCAGGTCGCTTTTGTCGAAAATTGCCAAATTCCCAAAAGTCTTGCTTTTTGCAAAAATTGTTGATGTCTTACATTTTGTCAACTTATGACTTATGAATGAGTAGTTAATTAGATTAAGTATCATTATAAAATCTCGTTTTTTTGCAAATTTCCTAAAAAGTTTTTTAAAGATGTTTATACCTAATTGGAAGATTGCTAAAAATTGTGAAGTTTTTTGCATCCAAAAACTCTCACTTTCTTTCAATACTTAGTTCTAATGTGCCATGTTTTCGCCAGAAAGTGCTAAAAAAAACCGTTTCTTGAGCTGAAATTGTCAAAAGTCTCGTAATTATTGCCAGAAATAGCGAAAATTCTCAATTTTTGGCCCAAAATTGCCAATTTTTAATTAAAAAGTTGCAAAATATTTGTGGTTCAACTTTTTTTAGCAAAAACTGGGAAAAGGACTGTTTCAGCAGTGATTTTCATAATGTCCTGCTTTTTGCTGAAATTAAACACGTTTCTATCGAGCTTCATTTTTAGATTTTGATTAAAAAAGAAAAGTTCTGGTTTTTTCGGTGATTTTTTTTTCTGCATTAAAATCTATTGCCCATGTTTTGTCACTTTTTTGGTTACATTTTGGATTCTTTTTTCAGCTTTTTAGGTTACTGAAGTCACTCTTTTTTCAGAAAAAAATAAGTACGAGCTCTGGAATTTCAAAAATGCTATTGATTAAATTCAAAGTTTCTTTATGAAGTCGTTCTATTTTTTGAATTGTAAATTTTCAAAAGCTTTTGCCCGAGCGAAGCACTTTAGAAAATATAATAGTGGAATCGAAAAATAACAAAAAATAATACTCAAACCAGGAAAGTGCTAAATATTAATAAAATAATAGGTAGTTATGTTTTTTGGAACAGATCACTCATTTTTTGAAAATTTTGATACAGCCGATTGAGCTCAAATTTTTAGTGTTATTTTCTCGTGGAGAGTGGCATCAAACTAGGGGGGGGGGTCCCACTAAAAAACAAAAAAAAAATGTTCACCACCAAGTTCAAATAAAGGCCACCCTTATTGAGCACACAGTTGTGCTTGGAAAAAAAGAGAACAACTGCTAACCTATTAACGATATTTGGTGCTCATGATGTTCGAATATATTTAGCACTCTCCCCTCACCTGTTCGCATGTGTAATTCATTTTTGAAGGGTCTGGAAAGTTGAAGAAATTAGCTACGAAATGAGCACTCACTTTGTTGAATTTTTTTTTGATTTTCAACAAATCATTACCAAAATTTAAATATTGTTAGATTTTTTCAAATTTAAATGAAATATCAGGCGAGTTACATTTTTTTGACGTTATTCTCATGAAAATGATTTTTCAATTCAACTTATCCTGATTTTATTTTTCAGATGGGTACATATGTATTAGAGGCTGTTGGTACAAGAAAAAATAATACCCCAGGGTGTCTACCGGGTCATGTAAGTCATACAAAAGTCGTACTTTGATATTTGCAGTCGAACAAGTCATTCTTTTGGCCAAAAATCACTGGTAAAAATTGTAATTTCGAGCAAAAATTTTGTTTAAAATTGTTAAAACCACTATTTTTCAAACAAAATTGCACATAAAATTTTCACCCTTCCTCCGCTCAGGCAATTCGTAATCTTTAGGGCTAGGATTTTTAAACGATATCAAACCCGTTTCAGGCGCTATAAAAAAAACAATAAAAATGTAAGAAAAAAGCAAAAAAAAAGCGCCATCAAATCCTACCATGTTTCATATCATAAAATGAAGGTTTTTTCAAACCCATGTAATATACCTACCTTCTTTTAAATACATGTACAACTTGAACCAAAATGAACTAAAAGAAGAAAATGAAAAAAAAAGGACAAAAACTAAAACTAAAAATTGAAAACTCAAACTGTAATTATTTTTCAGTTTTTCCTCCCTTGTTTTTTTTTTTTGAAAAATTAATTTTTTTAAAAGTTATTACCTATTCTTTTTTCAAAAATGTGCAAAATGCTTAGAAAATGCGATACTGTAAACATGCAATTAACCACCTGCTCCTCTAAAGAATTTACCAACGAAAATTGAAATGCTTAACGAGATAGAAAAAGAAATCGAAGAAAGCGACAAACGAAACCAGACAGCGGTGTGATGGAAATAAAACAAGTTCTTTCTGATGGCTTCCAAAAACCAAAGCAAATGGCTCGTCTAAGCAGAAAAAAACAGCAACGAAACAAAATAACAAGATACCAATCAAGAATAAGTTTGCAACTCTACAACAGCAATCCTTAGAGGTTAAAAAAGATGAAATCAACGAATCTGGCCAAAAAGTGGAACCTCCGCCAATATTCGTACGAGAAATTGACGACATTATCAAAAAATTGAACTACAACAGCAATCTCAGATGTTATAAAAGATGAAATCAACGAATCTGACCAAAAAGTGAAGCCTCCGCCAATATTCGTACAAGAAATTGACGACATTATCAAAAAATTGAACTACAACAGCAATCTCAGAGGTTAAAAAAGATGAAATCAACGAATCTGACCACAAACTAAAGCCTCCGTCGATATTCGTTCAAGAAATTGAAGACATGAAAAAATTGAAAAATGTGATTTCCAAAGTGCTTGGCTCAAGAAAATGCAACTCTATAAAACGTTATTCTCCGGCGAATTAAAGATATAACTAGATCACTCAGATTCTTACTAATCACTGACTATAAGTATTTCCAAGATTCCTGTATAGGTTTTTATGCCTTCCAGCCAAAATACGAAAGAACTTTACGAATAATTGTACGTGAATTACATCATGCAACTTCACCAGATGACATTGAAAAAGAACTAGAAGAGCACAACTTTATTATTCGAAACATCCGCAATATTCAACATTGGAAGACTAAGCATCCACTACCTTTGTTTAACGACGTTGATGTACTCAAAGACAGAAATCACACTGAAATCTTCAATTTAAATAATCTCTTGTCCACATCCGTCAAAGTGGAGCCACCAAGAGAACGAAATGACATTGTTCAATGTAAGAGATGTCAAAGATTTGGTCATAGTCGAGCTTATTGCAGACCGATGCCATTCCACTGTGTTAGATGTGGAGCCCACGATAACAGATATTGTACCAAAGGCAATGACATGCTTCCTAGCTGCGCTTTATGTAATGGAAAACATCCTTCAAGTTATATAAAGGTTGCTCAATTAATAAAGAATTGCTGAGATCTCGAGAAAAACATGAATCAAATTCAGCCCTCAGCCAGAAAGTAGCTACCACTACTCCTTTAGAAAAACGTGAAAATCCAGAAAAAATATCACCAGCAAGATGTAAAGCAGGATCAACCAATTTCCAACTGTAACAATCAAACAGAAATCATGCTTGAAAGCTATCAAGACAAATCTCAGACCTTCGCATTTGTTGGAAGTAATTTCTACAATTTTACCAATTTTTATCTAGCCAAAAAAGCGCTACCTAACGATGAAAAAAAGCACAAAATAAGCAAAATTTCTGCCTTTTTGATCAAAAGTAAGCACTTTAAAGCATTTACACAAAAAAAAAGCAAAAAAAAGCACCATCAACTTTCACCATTCGCCTCAGAATGGAATGAATCGCAAAAAAAAAATGTATTTATACCGTTTAGGGTGCAGTCAGAAAAAAAAGCATTGTTATTAAAATCCTAGCCCTAGAATCTTCAAACTTCATTTGAAATTTCCCGTTTAAGTTGAATGTTAATGATATAAATTTTCAAAAATTTTGTTTTTTATATTAAAAATAATCAAATTTGAATTTTTTTTACCCTGAAAATCCATCCTTTACCGCAACAGTTATTTAAAAAAAGGTCATATGTACAAAAATGCAAACTTGGTCGTACAAAAAAGTCATACTTTTTGCTAAATTGGTTCTGGTAGACACCCTGTTGCTAGTTAATGTACCTATATTCATATTCATGAAGTAGAAGTTACAAAAAACAAAAACAAAAATTTTCCTTTTGTTCAATATGCATTTAGAGAAATTTGTTTGGTAATTTGTACAAAAAATTTAGTAAACTGGTTCCATAGGGCAAATTATCGGAAATCACTTATATTGCAAGCATTGTATTTTTTATCATAATCTGTTTCAATTTCATTTCCCAAAACAAAAAGCGTGAATTTTCACTACTTTTGACAGAAAACAATATTTTGACAATAATTTTTAAAAATGCAAGAATATTTGACAGTTTTGCAAAAAAAAAAAAAAAAAACAATAAACACACAGCTTCTATATTGCTTGAGAAATACAAAATCCATTTCTTTAAACCTTATCTATTTATAATTCAATTGAAAACATTCTGGTATGCAGTGATACCAGCTCCAATTGATTCCTTGGTTATGGAACGTAGCTCTCTTTTCAAGTCTCCAGAGTGTTTTCCAGAATTTTGTTTACTGACAAGTACTTTCATTTGATTGAGCAATTCGTCAAAGTCATTCTAATAAGTTGAAAATTATGTATACAAAATTACTTACTTTATACGTAAATATATTTTCTTACTCGTCTATCTTGTGTTGGAATGCTAATTTTCTTCACAATATTTTCTCGAACAACTTCAATTTTTGCGCATCACAAAACACCAAAAAGAATTACATATTTTTATCCAAAAAACATCTTAGGTAGGAAGCTACTTAGTCAAGTTTTCATGCCAGTTGAAAATCAAACTGAACAAGGAGTATAGGAATTTAGGATTTTGTGATTTTCTTAGGATTTGGTGATTGGTGATTCGATCCAAGTAACGTAAAATCATTGGCGATAAATATAAATCCATTCTACCCCAACTAATAAAATCATTCCAGTGGACTACTTCGATCTGATGGTAATTTAGGGCTAGGATTTTTAAGCGCTATCAAACACGTTTTAAGCGCTATAAAAAAACAATAAAAATGTAAGAAAAAAGCAAAAAAAAGCGCTATCAAATCCTACCATGTTACATATCAAAATGAAGGTTTTTTTCAAACCCAGCAAGATACCTCCCTTAAATATTATGTACAACTTGAACCAAAATGAACGAAAAGAAGAAAATGAAAAAAAAGGAAAAAACTGAAACTAAAAATTAAAAAAATGAATAAAATAAAATAAAAATTGAAAAATGAAAACTGAGTCTGTTATTTTTCAGTTTTTCCTTCCTTGTTTTTTTGAGCTAATCTTTTTTCAACAATTTTTTTTGGTTTCAAAAATGTGCAAAAAGTTGATAAATTTTTGTATTTTTGGAACTAATTTCTTCAATTTTACCAATTTTTCACCAAAAAAAGCACTAACGACGAAAAAAGCCCCCAAAAAAGCAAAATTTCGCCCATAAGCATTTTATATAAATAAAGCATTTACACCCAAAAAAAGCAAAAAAAGCACTATCAACTTTCACCATTCGCCTCAGAATGGAATGAAACGCAAAGAAAATATATTTATGCCGTATAGGGTGTTGCTACAAAAAAAAAGCATTATCATAAAAATCCTAGCCCTAGTAATAATACTGCGCGTTTATGCGATGTTTGTATTGTTTGTACTCACTCTGGATAGTTCCCATTAGCTTAGAAATGTTTAATGATAATTATTGCTAGGTGGGGGTGGTCCGACTCTGACTTCTTATCTATAGATAGAAAAAACAAAACACTGATATTGTTTATTGAAAGTTGTTATGATTGCCTTTCTTATTGGGTCAGATATGCAACCTCCAGATTTTAAAGTTGGGAATAAAGTTTTAATAAATTGAAATTCATCTCCTGTTTGCCACTCGAGGCGACCATCTCTTCTTAAATGTGGTTTTGTAAGCATTAGTATCTCTTTATAAGTATACATATTTACTTATATCTCCTGGGAGAACATTGTTGTACGATTTTTGAGAGATTGTTAAGAATTCCATTAACCTTGGGGGTTTTCTGAAGGACTCGTCTTGAATACGAAAATTTCAACGAGTCCATGTACACATGTGTACGTATTGCTTATAATGAGGGAGCCCAGTTTTTTTTCTGAATCTTTTATACCATACCTACGCAGGGTGTTCACTAAATGATGTCTTTTTTCTTAAGATTTTGTATGAAATTCTGGTCTATGCCATTTTCTGAAAAATCCTTAATTTTATTATATCGTAAAGTGGGGTCACTTTGATATAAAAAAAAAAAACACGTTTTGTGCTCTATGTGGCGTCACAGGATCGTTTTCAAAAAATCAGACCATTCAGTGTGTAAAGTAATTTTTTTTTGGTGCCTCAAAATTGCCCTCGAAGGCGCTATCAAAGTCACCTTCCAAACGGGGTCACTTTTTTTTTCTTCAAAGAATAAATTCTCACCACCTTTTGACCTAGCATTATTAAAATAAATAAAAAAAATGAATTATATTTATCAAAAAAAAATATACAATAAAATCCATAAAATCGGAATACGTATTTTGTCAAGTTTTTTTTTTTTTTTTTTAATATATTGTTTAAACAGTCACAAGGTATTAGATACATAAGTGACTTGATATCAGTAAATATACATCTTAAATTAAATCATTGTACTTAATATCTCGAATAAATTTAAGTAGTTCACAATAATTATTTTCTAAAAAAGGATTTTGATTACAAGAAATTTTATGTAATAATCTATAGTTATTAAATTTTGGACAATCAAATATGACATGATGGGCTGACATAGGTATGTTACATATATTACAAATAGGTTGTGGTAATTTAGATAATAAGTATTCATGAGAGAATTTACAATGATTAATTTTAAGTCTAATTAATATTTTTGAGTCTCTACGAGAGAGTCCAAAAGTATAGATTTTTTCATCATCATTTCTTTTTTTAAGGTTCAAGGTTTTAAAAATGTGTTGAGTAATTATCGGTTTAATATCGGTGAGTGGGAGAATAGAATGAAGAGAGGTTTCACTGCAATTTATTGCAAATTTAGCTCCTTTGTCTGATTTTTCATTACCAGTTATATCACAATGTGAAGGAACCCAAAGAATAATAATATTTATTTCAAAGAGATAAGCTGTATGAGCTAATTCTTGAATACAATTGATAATTTTGTTTGTGGATTGAAGGTTAAGGAGAGCATTTATTGAGCTGAGAGAGTCAGTTGCTATCACAGCATTATGTCTTTGGGAAAGAATGAATTCAAGTGCAGCTTTAATTGCAATTAGTTCAGAGGAAAAAACGGAAATATATTTTGAAAGTTTGAATGGATACACATTGTCTTGATAGACAAAGCAGCATCCTGAACCATTATCTTTTTTAGAACCATCAGTGTAAAAAATTTCATATTGAGGGAATTTAGATGAAATAAGACTTTGAAAAGAATCTTTTAAAATCATTGGGTTGGTTTTGTTTCTAGAGTTGCATAAACATGAAGGGTCGAAATTGATTTTTGTAAGAGTCCGTAAAATTCTTAAACAATAGTTTTTTTTTCAAACAAAATTCTTATTTAGATAATAAGATCCATGAAATCTGATATATTTTGTCAATTTTTTATAAAGGAAGAGTATCGATAAGGCCATTTTTTGGCACCAGACATTTATCGACTGAACCACTCTTAAAATGTTGCAATAAATGCCCCAAATACGAATCCGTGGTTAGTTAACCCAAAATGACCATTTTTTGGACTCCAGGGACCCCCAAAATTGCGAATAAAAAAAGAATTTGTGGAACCATTGAGTACCATTTTCAAAAACTTTTTTAGCGTAAAATATCTGCTTGAACCCGTTAAACATTATACGAGGCAATTTTTTCATTTTCAACCCTCGGGGGCAGAAATGGGAGGGGGTTAATTTTTGGAAAATTTTGGAACCACCATTTTGAACATACCCTTTTGAACCCCGCTAAAAAGCTTTTTATAGTTTATTAGTATCTGAAAGACCTCCATCCTACTAAATTTTGAGCTTAATAAAGTTTTGCGCTGGTACTCAAAAATCCAATTTTCCAATTTTTCGTAATTTGGATATTTTGGGAACCCCTGGAAATTTAGAAACCAGTGATTTGCGCCAAACGTAACGTTTTGAGGCATATACGAGTCAATTATCTAGGTGAAAAAGTTTAATTAAGCTTCCTGTATATTCGTAATTTTGAACCCTTTTTTTAGAGCCCCCCACTTTGGGCACTCCTGAAAAAGGTGTTTATGCATATTTTTTCAAATAAATTGAAGAATTTACATTTGAAACACACTAGCAAGAGCTCGATAATTTTTCATTCGATTTTACCAGTAACTTTCAAAATTGAGCTTTTTTGGGCCAAATTCTGAGATTTTACTTCGTTGAAATCATGAAAACGCGACTTCGACGTTTTTTCGAAGAGTAAAATCTCAGAATTTGGACCAAAAAATAGTTTTTGAAAATGATACTCAATGGTTCCACAAATTCTTTTTTTATTCGCAATTTTGGGGGCCCCTGGAGTCCAACTTACAGAATATAGTATTGTTTTCAGTAAAAATTACATATTCATTTGCAAATTCATACAGATTGAATCGGTGAATCACACACTCGTATAATTAATTACATGTGTAGAAATTTGAAAAAAAAAGTACTTACCATCCACATTTACATCCATTGGCTATTTCCATTGTTCGTTGGGTTTTATTTTCATTGTTGGATAAAAATTTTGAATTAATTTTTGTGTAATTTTTTAAACGTATTAGTTTAAAAAAAAAACTAGACAGCTAAGCAAAGCTTAGCTGCAAAGTGTGCGTAGCTAGCTGCTTTTTCTACAGCTATAACCGTTATTACATCTAGGTAGTGCATAAGTGAATCAACCATGTCACAGTAATGAGAATTTTTGAAACTCTCACTGCTTCAAAATAATAATTGTTTTTCGGTGTTTTCATATTTTCCAAATTACAATAGGTATTTCAGAATAATTTATAAGCTTGTATTGCTTCTAAATTAAGAAATTTCTAGTTGTTTTTCATAGTTTGCATTGTTTTAAAATTTACAAAATTTCAAATCAATTTCCCGAATTCCCCATCGCTACAATTTCATAAAGTTTTCAATAAATTTTCAGAATTTTGCATTGCTGCTGAGTTAGGAAATTTGCAATCAATTTTTAGAATTCACACTGCCTCTAAATAGTCAAATTTTGAATAATTTTTCAGAATTCGTATTGTCTTTAAATTAAAAAATTTCAAATTCAATTTTCAAGTTCATATTGTTCACAAATTGTAAAACGTTTACTCAATTTTTGGAATTTACATTGCCTCCAATTTTTCAGAATTCTCATCTTGTACATAAATATTACAATACTTATTTTATATAATTTTCAAGTTCACATTATCTGCAACTTACAGAACTTTTAATCAATTTTTGGAATTCTCAGCGTCTCTAAATACAAATTTTCATACTATTTTTTTTAGAATTTCCATTGTCTTCAAATTTATAAATTTTCAAACCAACTTTCAGAACTTGCTTTTTATTCTAAATTAAGAATTAAATCTTATAAAATATGTTAAGAATTTGAATTGCCTCTAAATTACACGAAAAAAAATATGGGTAATTTTTACAAAAAAATTTAACTAAATACTGGTATTTAGCACAATTAAGTACCAGATCCCATTTAATAATTTTTACTGTAATCATTTAGTAAAAATTATCATTTTAATAAATTTTGCTATAGGCACCAATAGTAAAAATCATTTTGTTTTAATAATTTTTACTAAATCATGATAATAAAAATTTCATGTTTCAATTGTACAAAAATTAGTTTAATTACTCATTTTGAAGTAATTTTTAAATTATAAGTAAAAAGTTAAAAATTATTCATGTCAAGGTAATTCTTTCTATACTTATGGCTATAGGTAGACAAAAAATTAATGAAATGAATTTTTAGTTAGCAAATGATATCAGAATTCATAACTCAATTTCAGCATTATTTTTGCCCCATTATCATGTACTACGTAGGTAGTAAACTCCAAAGCATTTACCTATCCGATTTTCCTATGAAAAATCTGTCACCTACCTACTTACCTCACGGGGATTCGAACCTGGGTCCCTAAATTTCCTATTCCTACCTACATGCCCTATCCACTCAGCCACCACTTCACTACGAGGGTTACGGCATTAAAATAATATATTTGTTTGGTAAACACCCCACCAAGCCACTCCCACTTGAAATACACAGCTGGCAGACTGGGGGTGTAACAGGGTACAATGCAACGCAGCTGTTTATAAAATGATGAAAGGATAAGGCTGGGGGTATAGCAGGGTACAATGAGCGGCAGGTGGTTTACAAGTCCCCTTTCTCCTTTTTTAGGAATTTATGCATTAAAATAATGAACTAAAATTGCAATTACTCAGCAATTACCCATCCGAATTGAATGAAAAATAATCTATTCCCTCCGCCTTAATGATTCTCAAATGGTGTCCAATAGGTACAAAAAACGGTGGGATAGTTTAAGAGAACATTCATGTATAATGAAATTTCATTTCTCAAAGCGAAACCAATAGTGTGCTACGCACACTAAAAAGAATAAAAACAATGTCTTACGTCAGAAATATTTTATCGCAGTATTAAAGTATAATATATGCAGTATCGTGAGAATTTCTGTGTTCGCTTACTATCGAAACCTCCGAATGTGTTTACAAATGCTTCTGATCTTTTGAATTTCAAGTCATCGGTTCTTTCTGACATCTGGTATGCTCAAAAAATTGAGTACACAAACACCATTGCTGATTATTTAGCGGAGAAGGCCGTTTACACCATGGATTTGTTGGAACCTGAGAATCGAAGAGATGTCGAGAAGACTAAATCTTTGAAAACTTCATTCGTGAAAAAAGGAATCTAAGAAGAGTACTTATTTAACAAATGGTACTTATTGGCGCTTTTATACCCATTTTATATTATTTTTTTGTGGCGTGCGTTTGATCAGTTCACATTCTTCTTTGAAAATTACCCGTGACTCGCATGGTATTTTTGAGTATATGAGTGCTGATATTGGGTAATTTTGACCCACTGCTACTCTAATCTGAAAATTTCTTCTCATAAAGCATTGCATGCAATAGGATAAATTTCATCAGTATCCACAGATACGTCACTTTCTTTTTCCTAAAATGAATAAAATAAGTACATCTCGTTAAATTGAAATTGTATTTTTTTGAAAACTACTCAACGTGTCAACAATAAATATGTACTTAGTACTTACATAATGCATACAATATCTTAAACAAAAAACAACACATGTAGGTATTTTACAATTAAATTTGTGCCAGTGTTAACTGCTCACCTGATTATCAGGAAAGTTTTACACGCTGGAATTTTTGGAAATGAAATATGAAATTATAGTACCTACGTATATTAACTCACCTTATCCAGAATTTTCTCGGTACGAACAACCGTAGAAATAGTTCTGGACAAATTGATATTTGGTCATAATGAGTTGAGAAGAAATTGCTTGATGAAATTAGGCTGAAGGTACAGTCACTCATCATTGACCCTTTTGGAGGTTCTCTTGACTCCCATGTTGGAGGAAAAATCGATTTGAAGAGAGTAATTAGGATACCCTGCACAAATGACCAAACCACAAAAAAGTTGAGCTTTTAATGAAAAATCATTTTGGAAAATGAAGGTTTTGAAAATGCTCAAATCCTTAGTTTTTCCAACAAAACAAATTATGATTATACCTACCTATAAATTGGATTATTTTTTCAAAAATAATTTCAATGAGGTGAAAACATTGGCCGAAAGCACTTTTTGAAACATATTTTTTAAAAATGAATAAGGTAAAAAATCGAAATAACAGTAGTAAAAAAGGTCATCTGATACTACCCAAGTTGAGCAAAAATAAAAACTTGGTAAAAGAAATGTCTTAAACCTAAACATTAATAAAATCTCTACCTCGCTAAGAAAGGATTATTTCTGAAAATAAATCCAATTTACATAGATTTTTTTGTTGGAAATGAAGGATTCGAGCTTTTCCAAAATGATATTTCGGGAACCTTGAGAACCTCCAAATAGGGTAAGGTGCAGAGTATTCTTTTTCATTGCCCTTTTGTCTGATCAGATTCAAAAGAAGCGTATGCTAAAAGGTCTCCTAGAAAACACATTTCTCTGTAAATTTTCCTATTATGTCGAAAATTAAGATGAATTTCTCATTCATTACAAATATGAGTAAACTTAATTTCAATGTTTTCAAATTCCAAACTAAAGATTACTGAAAAGACTTACAGGGTGCCCTGAAATATCGAGTACCCATAAAAAAGTTTTCTACTAAAATACTTTGGTTGGTCACAGTGAATGATAATAATGATAGCCCATGATTGGTTGTTGGACGGGAGAGATAACATTCCACCAATCATATGCATCTATTTCACGTTGCCAACCTATATTTTTAATGAAAAACTTTCTTAGGGGTACTCGATATTTCTGAGCACCCTGTATGTAGCTATACTAAAACTGGAAAAGAAGCTTACCTATTTACGTAGTACGTAAAAGATGCATAATTCATGTGTTAAAATATTGCTGAATGAATATATACTCTTTCTGAGTTGTATAATTCAATGTACAGGATTTTTATGTGCAAGAATTGTTGCCCCATGTAATTCTTACCTATTTCTACAATTTGCAACACTGCAAATGTTGTGTCTCCTTATTGCCTGCATAGGATGATGCCATATATTTTTGAATTGTTAAGAAATATACCTACAATATAGTATATGTAAAATTAAAAATTTATAATTTTGGCATTTTTCAACTGGGACTGTTCGAAAATACTCAACAAACTGTAGATCGTGAATTATTCATTATGAGGTTTTGTTACCTTAGACCGTATAGCTAATCTAAACACGTTTAGATTAATTAGCTATATGGTCGACGATTTTCACAAAAATTGTTTTCAAAAGAGAGTAAGTTTCCTCTTTCATTTGAAACAAAACCCGCTTTTAAAACTTGATTATAAAATTTATAATTCATTTATCAATTTCGAAAATTTCCAATCAAACACAATGTAAATGAAAACGGATCCTAGGGTGAAACTAAAGCATATAGGTAGGTATTACATTGAGTCATGTCACATGCTTCATTTACGTTGCAAATTGGGCAGAACCAAGAAGCTCCAGCTTGACCTATTAGACAAAAAACAACTAGTCATTAAAAGCATTGCGTAAAAAATTGTACGTATAAAAATAAACAAAAAGTGATTTCATCGAATGGAAAAAGCTGTCGATTACTGGTATCAATTGTATTTTTTGATGTCCTATCATCGACAGGTTATGTTCTTGTATACATGTTAAATATTAAAGCTTCTACATACATGCTAGAGTGGCAAAAAATCCATTTCCTTAAACCTTATTAATTCAATTCATAACATTCCGTTTTTCTTTAATTTAAAATGTCTCAATTGCTAGCGCCATTCGAAGGCTGTTAGACCTTCTATCTCAACCCTTCTTCTCAAGTAGTTTCTTCTTGCTAGCTTGTGTATAATTCAAGCACCACTCCATGTTTTGCTGAAGTTATCCTCTGTATGCGGAGATACCAGCTTCAATTTAAAATCTTCGATTATGGAACGTGCTGTCTTTCAAATCTCCAGAATGATTTCCAGAATTTTGTTCACCGACAAGTACTTTCATTCGGCTGAGCAATTCGTGTAAGTCATTATAATAAATTAAAATTTTCTCACTCGCTTATGTGTTGAATTCCAATTTTCAGTGAAATTGTGATTTTTAAACCATATTTTCACGTAAAATTTAAATTTGTTCGCGCCACAAAACGTCAAAGAATTATTTTTATCCAAAAAAAAAAAAAAATCGAAACACCAAAAAATTATTTGTATCCAAAACAGATGTTGGGTAGGAAGCTACCTAGTCAAGTTTTCGTGCCAGTTTAAAACCAAACTGAACAAGAAATAGGAATTTAGGATTTCGGACTTTATTATGATTTGGTGATCGGTGATTCGAACCAATTAACTTGAAATCATTGGCGATGAATATAAATCCATCTTACCCCAGCTAAATAAAATCATTTCAGTTTAGATTGGTTGGGTAATGGGTCGTATGGCTATTCTCGAAATGATTTTTATAATTTCGAAATTACAATGCACTTAACGTGAATTTTCACTTATTGAGGTTGTATGTACGTATCACGGTTCCACTGTACTAATTTTACTGAAATTAAATGAAATTAAACTAATAATAAATAATAAAAAATTGAATTCTAAAGCAGTCTTGGAATTGACTTTGAAAATACCGATAGCTGATTATAATCAAGTTTTGACATTCATGTACATTCGGCAGAAATATTTGGTCGATTTCTGAGAATGATGTTTGGGTGGTGTATAGCATCGGTGTATAGGTACCATGAAGATGCGTTAATTCACCGAGTTTTGGACCTCTACTCTTGAGTCATTGGTTCTTGTGTAATGACTCGAAAAACTAATAATGGTTTTTAATTTTTTTTCTCGAGATTGGCTCAGTCGATTTTTTTCAAACTTGGATTAAAGTGTAGTTTTCGATGACTTTTTACAAAAGAATGGACTGCTTCTTCCTTCCAACACTCCCCTCAACCTCCAACATTCTGAGTCAATATTTTGAGGTCCTCCTTACGTGTGAAGGCCGTTGAGCAAAATAAAAAAAAATCATTTTCAAGTGTAAGTAGGTATTATTTATTCTAAAGTAACATAAAAAAATGTACCTCAGTGTGCGGTCATGGTCCAAATTGACCAAAACCAGCCCCACCTCGCTGCTCTTTACCAATTTGGAAATATAAATTTCTCCGAAGTAACACTCTCCTTATATTGAGCACAAATAACTGTGATTCCACTTCCCCATTTCAATAATTTCGACATGATTCAATACGGTCCATATTGTGGTGTCGTTTTATATAATTTAGATATCCGAAATACAAAAATTAAGTTCATTTTGCAATCAGGCTGTTTTTAGGTAAAATGGCGTTCAATTTTACTGATCCAGATTTTTAATGATTTTTTTTTTTTGAAGTATTTTGTGCGTGAGTTGAATAGAAGTTAATTTCATCATGAAAAAAATACATTTTTAATTTTCACTTGAAAATGAGTAATATACAAGTAATTAGATATGGGTTACATTAAAAATGCGATGGCATTAAAAATATTCGAATACTTACTTATTCTTAGCCATGTAACATTTTTAAAAACCAGTGAACAGTATTTTTTTTTTTTTTTTTGATTTTCTTCATCTTTTAATGGTTTTACATCATAATATTTTTTTTTTTTGACATTTTTTTTATGAAAAGCACTTTTGTAAAACCGGTTTTTCACCACGAAAACGACGTGTTTGAGATCGGTGGGTACACCCATTCCAAAGTATAGGCTTCATAGTATATGAATCGACAAAAATTTTTTTTTGATATTTTCTGACTTTTTCCATGAAAACGCGATTATCTCAAAAAAAAGTTTTCCGACTTATGGTATGGTATCGCTGGTCGCGTCACAAATTATTGTTCGTTGAAATTCGCATGCTATATTGTGAGATTTCATATACTCAGTAAAATTTTGTCGATGATTTATTCCAAGGGATAACGTTGTGTTTTTCTTTTGTTCCATTGACATTGTTTTCATGGTCAGTTTAGCTTGGTATAAATTACATATACAATACTAGTATCAATCCTAGTTTGGCTTTTTGGAAAACACATGATATGATCCCGAATTTCATCGGAAATGGTATGGATGAATTGATGCCGATGGTCGTCCGCTCTTATTTTTCTTCTTCATTTCTGTTTTGAACTTTTTTGACGCACCAGGTCTCATAGAGGCCACTTCAGAAGCAGGGGCCGGGGCGGCTGTTGGCTCGTCAGATTGGTCGTCAGCCTGACACTGAGGTTGTTCTGCACCACGTACTCCATACACTATCGATGGGATGAAAGTAATGAGATTGAACTTTTTTGTCACACCAGGTCTCGTTGAGGCCGCTTCAGAAGCAGGGCGGTGCATATTCGAATGTACCGATTAGTGGTTATCAGTAGCACCACAGGGGGTAAAAACTGTATCCGAATGTCCTTTGCGAAATAACCGCGAATGTCCCAAAAGGTGTATCCGAATGTCCTATTAGATTTTTGCGCTTACAGGGGTTTCTAAAATACTATTCTTGAATCAGTTCACATTTTTCCAACTTGTATTCAAATTTTTCAAATTATTTTTTGTCGACTTTTTGATTTCTCAAAGAAGGAAGATATTATATTTTGTATTATTTAGGTAGGTAATAGGTATGTTTTTGCTTTTGGCTTAAAATTAAATGAAAATCCTAAAAATGCAGTAACAAAGAACACCGATAAATTATTTCAGAAACATAGGAACTTTAATAGTTGTACGAAATCTCAGGCAGCAGGCACAGTTGTGCTAGTCTTAAAAATATTATAAAAAACGATAAAAATATTAGAAAAAATATCATAAAAAACGATGAAAATATCATAAAAAACGATGAAAATATCATAAAAAACGATGAAAATATTAGAAAAAATATCATAAAAAACGATGAAAATATCATAAAAAACGATGATAATATTAGAAAAAACGATGAAAGTATTTTTGTATATCTATGATTAACACACGTAATTGTCACAACAACATAAAAAAATACATCTTTGCACAACTCATATTTTTATTCCCTTAAACTTATGACCTAACGCTTGTAGGTACTGTAATCTCGTAATTTCTTGCCTAGAATATTGAGTCCATTTTTCAATAACAGAATTGACACGTTGTAATTCTGGTTTACGACTTTGCCGAATCTTATTGCACTCTATATCAGTAATCTTCAAATACGTTTCGATTTGTATTTCTAGTAATGAGGTTATTACTCTCCAAATATTCGGATGAGGAGCAGAAAACATCGAATTATACACTCTATGGAATGCTTCTGGTCCATTTGTTGTCCTTGGTAAGTCATCCGGTGCATCAGCCCATAGTTGAGTTGGAAATAATGATTCATCAGTTAGGTAGTTGTCAATTATATAGTCGGAGAATGGTATTACATCTTGACTAGGACAAATTTCAATCAACTCAGCTACGGCTTCTTCGGCATCATTTGGCGGTAGAAACGAAAGACCAAAAAAACACTTGACCCAATCGCCGATTTCCGAATGTTTAGTTTCATATTCTCTTCGTATAAGAGGGAAATCCTTTTGGATTTTACGGTACCATGCTTGACTGAGATGAAATCTGCAACCTTTAATAATACAACTGCTCCGAAACGATTTAATAGACTGGTGAGCTGCAATTTCATAATCCATGTAAATTTTATTAATTTTCAATTCCTTTCGCGTGTATTTGATACTCAATTCATTCAAAAAAGTCCACATAGCATCGTAAGTTTTTCTTTCTTTACTGGGTAAGAAGAAAAAAACTAAGGGCATAATATAATAGCCATTTTTGAAGGCGTGTAGGGTATACAGTTGGCTGAAATACTTTGGACAATACGAAAAAGTCCCATCAGCAAAAAGCAATACATCCTCATGGAACATTTGAAGGTTCTTAACGCAAGTTACAGCTACCATTTTGGAGCTTTCCTTTACAAAAATAAATTCTTCGCCTTGATTGGTTTTAAAAAGATCACCATTGGCTTTCAAAAGTTGAATTGCTTCGTCGATGCTTTTAGGTAAGGCTGGACACTTCTTTCTTCGCTCTCGGTGGACAACTTGACGTAACTTTTCCATATCTGCATGCTCAAGCGACTTAAATTTTGAAATTGTACTCCTAATCACTTTGTTTGGGGGAAGTGAATAATCCTCCGCTGCCTTCCTCTTGACATTTATAAGAATCTGAGAATCGAAACACAGAGGAGAAACCATTCTTATGAAATGAAATTTGGTAAAAAATATACACCTAGGTACCTATACTTATATGTGTACATACCTCAAGTCTGTCCAGTTCCTTTTTCGTCAAAGCCGGATGCGAGTGATTAATCTCTTGTTGAATTATATTCATCGAACTATCAGTCCATATTTGTGAATTACAATTTAGTTTTCGGCACTTCCACACCACACTGTCACTGTTTACCCGTTTTTTACAGAACTTGTTGTTCTTAAAAACAATACAATTCTCGCCTTTGCGACTTCTAATAATTTGTACCGAATCCATCGTAGTTACGCAATGATAATGATAATAAACATTGATTGTATAGGTAGGTAGTATTAGGTACGTTGTAATTTTACCAAACTTTGACGAAATACGTACATACAATATATATGTTGGGTACCAAGTCCGAAATTGTACAATTCGGGGTTGGTACAGCCAATTTTGTACCATCTCCGAAGTGTCCGGACCAAGCGTGAATATTACTTTTTCATCGGGCTTGGTTCGTACCATGCCCGGAGGGTCTGGACGAAATGTTTGACTTGGCACAATTTGTGTTGTGCAAAGTTCGAAATGTACCTACTTTTATAATGAATGAATTCGAATTACATTAGTTGTAATAATATTACCATTCGTCCATTCGTACAAATTTCAAAAATTTCCCCTCGAAAAGAAAATTTTTGATGTTTAAAATTTTTCTCCTCCTAAAATATTTTGATAAAAAAATCACTCAAGATTTCTGTCTGGAAAGTGGAAATCGAACCTAATGTGGATGAATTCGTTATAATTATGGGTCGAAAATAAGATACAATTTGTTTTTAAATTAATGTCCACATCTTCTAAAGAAATTGAAAATTGCATTGGGGACTTGGAGTAGCTGTAATTGATAAAATTTGAATAGGAGGGGTTGACAAGATTTATATTGATTCATGCAAATTTCAAAAAGTTCCTACGAACAGATATCTATTATTAATTTTTAAAAAATTTTTTACTTTTAAAATATACTTTGCGAAAAAAACCAGTCGACGTGTCCTGGAAATGGGCTCAAATGCGGATAAGCCCTTTAAACAGGTCGAAAATAAGCCACAAAATGATTTTAAGGCTCTCAAATTAATTTACACGACTTTTACATTGAGTAGAAAATCACGCTGAAGGCTCCAGAATGGCCCAAAAAATGGTAATACTTTACTAACCGATTCGCGTAATTGGGGGGACTGCGTTGGGGAAGACGCAGCAATTCCAAACAAATTTCGCTTCCTGCTGCCTACAGATAATTTGCAATAATTTTAATTTTTTTCTCCCAAAATACACAGTCTGGTCAAAAACCTCCATCGCCACGAATCCACTCAAATATGGATAAACCCTCTAATTCGAATTCGTTCATTTTAAAACTACATATATTTCGAACTTTGCACAACACAAATTGTACCAAGTCGAACACTTTGTCCGGACCCTCCGGGCATGGTACGAACCAAGCCCGATGAAAAAGTAATATTCACGCTTGGTCCAGACACTTCGGAGATGGTACAAAATTGGCTGTACCAACCCCGAATTGTACAATTTCGGACTTGGTACCCAACATATACATACACATATGTACTCGTATAGCTACGTATGTAGGAAAGGGAAAAAGATAATGTGCAGTTTAGGTATTGCAAGATCGTATGTGCTTATCTACTTTAGCGATTATGCATCTCTACAAGTAACAACCTGATACAGGCAAGGTAGTTGTACTTCAATCAGTTTTCATATTCGTCAAAACCAAGATACTCGTATGTTTGGGAACCCCTATTTCTAAACTTATTTTTTTACTTCGGACATTCGGATACACCTTTTGGGACATTCGCGGTCATTTCGCACAGGACATTCGGATACAGTTTTTACCCCCTGTGGTTGTATTGTATTCTACAAATCGGTACATTCGAATATTCGGCCAAGCAGGGGCCCGGGCGGCTGTTGGCTCGCCAGATCGGTCATCAGCCTGACCCTGAGGTTGTTCTGCGCCACGTACTCCATAGGTACACTATCGATGGGATGAAAATAATGAGATTGAAAATTTTCATAATTTATTTGAATTTTAAAAAAACTTGAAAAAATAAACATTTAGTCGAAAATAATTATTATAATTCAATTAAACATGCGTCTCTGGACAAGAACTGGGAGATGCTATTATCAAGTTGAAAACAATGGTACCTTCTGGATGATTTTGCCTGGCAATCTTTTAATTCAAACCTGATCACAGCTATTCTTTGGTCCAGTTTGGGATATACTATGAGTAGATACTTGAATCTTTTCTATAGGTACGCCGGCGATGGCATCTCTATCTGAGAACCTGGTTCAGGTTGGGCATTCCCTACAGAACGTTATGTTTTACCCTATTCAGAAACAAATTTTATAAGTGCATATAACGATAAAATGTGGTGGAAAAATTAAACATTTATGCTTACCTACTGATAGTGAGTACTGTTTTAATTGAATTGCGCATGGTTGCCTTTTCTGAGATGCACGTTGGGATCTGTACTTTGATCATATCATTGCATCATGGTGAGATCGATGCTTGGCGTTAGTGTTTCCGTAAATGCGGAGTTTGGTTTCATTACATCGGTTTTGGGTGGTGGAGCAGGATTTTCCTGCACTACCAGTGTGTCTGGTTCGCACAATTTGACTGCGGCATTTCCTGCAATTATGTCAATGGCGGCTGCTTGAAGAGCATTTTCGTCAGTGATATTTGCAACGATGAGTTGTTCTAATTTGGTCATTTGCTGGGTGCAGTTTTGTTGTATCCAAATTGGGAGTTTGCGTTTTTTGTCGCTTTTAGTTTTGACTGATACAGTACTCTGAGTCGTGATTGCAGTTGTGATGGTCACCTTTGAGCTAAGACGAGGATCCAGAGGTGTAGTTTGCAAGTTGCGGAGCAGTTCTTGTGGAGATAATGTAGGTGGATTGTCAACTGCTTTCATTTTTGGTTGATTGTTTGTGATACTTTCTTTGTTGGTGATGGATATCAGCTCATCTTCAAGTTTAATCGCTTCAATTGGACATGATTCAGCAACAGCTGGAGAGGGTGTTGTGCAGTACAGGATCAATCATGCGGTTCGTTGGTCAGTTTTGCACCCAACTAAAATGGATCCAAAGGGTGTATGCACGATGTGCAAACCGTCTTCTGTTACAACTTTGTGACATTCAGGCTCGATAAAATTGTAAAAGTAGTCTGAGCCAATGAGTAGTTTGATCGGATGTGTCATCCAGCTTGATCAACAAACTTGGTGGCGCGGTGATCTGGTTGCAGTTGTTAAAAGGTCATTGTAATCAAACAATTGAACTGCTTGCGAGAGGTTGGTTGTCGTATTTGTGAGGATGTTGAGTTTAAATTCACCGTTGTTTGTTACAATGAATGTTGTTGTAGCTGTATTGATGTTTACAGGGTTTTCTCCTTGAAACACGCTTACTGGTAGATTGACAAAAGGCAATAATTGCAGCCCAGGACATTTGGCGGCAGACTCAGTGATGTATGTTTCATTGACCCATTGTCTAATAGCATTAACTATGTACCATCAAAGATTTATGGTACAGGTCATTTAGAAATAATTCCACATTGACCAATGGGTAAATTAATTGTGGGTAACGCACATATTAGAATGATAGGGTATATTGGCTTTCTTTGCAAAAAATTCCGAAATGTCTACATATTATTAGCAAGTAGAGAGCACACAAAGTAGAAATCACTGAATATTACAAAAAGAGACTTACTAGGTAAATAATTAAACGACGAGATAAACTTGAAGAACCTATATAATGAAAAAGAAACGAGCACGTGATTCACTTAAAAATACATTATGATATGCGTAAAATTATAGTACCTAACTTGGAAAATATAAATCTTATTTTAGAATTAGGAGATAATGAGCTTAATGACTCGCGTGCTTCTTTTAAATAAATCAGCTATTGGCTTTGGAATATAGGAAAACTTGAGTGAGATTTCCATTCGTTTCATTGTTCTTGCAACCGGACAATGGTTGAAAGAAGAGGGCATCAGTAAAAGGATATCTCAAAATACTTGAAATTTGCAGAATCCAATTAAAATATCGAAAAATGCAAAATATTACTTACTCAAAAATCAAAATTACGTGATGTAGCATAGTATATTATACCTACATGTTGGTGATTCGTGAAAGTGATAAATATGTAGATAATGAATTATGATCATTTATTTTTTTGTTCTCCCTTGTCCATTAGTTTCTGGATAAAAGCTTTTGGATATACTGCAGTGAAATGGAACAGAACAGAGTTGAAGAATGCTAACCTGCTGAATAGCATTCTCTACAATATAAAGGTAGTGTTTCCAACATGTTTAGTTAGCCTTGGCGTCGCTTAGGAGTAATTCCCTTCATTTGTCCATAGTTGCAGAATTAATCCACAAATGACCATTCAAATATTTATAAAATTTATCTGTACTGTATGGAAAATTATTTCTAAAGCTTCACGATATATCGCTGCAAAATTTTATTCCGATGGTGTTGAACGGTGTGTGATGCGGAAGATTACGTTGAAAAGTTCATTGACCTCCAAAGTAATTTCTGGTAAAAAATATCGAATTTGATATTTTCGTTGATTTTTGAATAAAACGTTTATTTTTATATCATGGTAGCAGAGCGTGGTTACTTATATTATAATGTAAATTGAATGATATGAAAATTGACCTTTAAAAAAAAAATTAACGAAGAACGAATTCGATGAAATTCACGTATTTTCTAATACCAACATTATTGTAGGTGTTATTTTAATTAACTTCTTTCTGTTGAAATGGCCCAAAGACAAATTTTTGATAATTGAACAAATAACTCTTGAAACAGTATTAATTGAATTTAAAGATGAATTTTTTTTTAATGAAAATTCAAATATTCACCATAATAATTTGAAAGAAATAAGACTACTTACATACTTATATGATTGATTCAATGATTTGTATTATCATTCGATAGTTTTACTCTGGTCCATTTCTTTTCTGAGGGGGACGCTAAATGAAGTTGCAAGTCCCTAATTTTCATTACCCCCCCCCCCCCCACACTGTACATAATTTGAATTTTTGAGAAAGAAAATCGAAGTACCCACACCAAATTATTTTCGAAAATCCTTCTAAATTATTTATTATTTGATCGAAATAAAGGCAAAATTACTGCTTGAGCGGAGCGAGTGCAAAAATTTGTTGAAAAAATTGGTCCAAAAAACGAAAAAACTATCTAGGTACTATTTTGTTGTAAGTATGCTTTTATTTTACATTTTCACCTGAGCATAATAGTATCAAAAACTTTGAAAAGTTAGTGGTTCTGTTCAGAAAAAATGAAAAATTCGCACTTTTCAAATAGTTTGGGTATTACGAGTATTTTTGGAATTTTCCTACTCGATTTTTAAATTCTTAAAAAACTTGAAAGCAGCATTTTGAATAGCCCGAGCGAAACAAGGGCAAAAGCTTTAGAAAATTTGTAATTTGAAAATGTAGAACAACATCAAGTTTAATAAAAGGATTCGATTTTTCTGACCTCACCACTTTTCAAAATTGATGGAATAACTTCAATTTTTCAGAGATTTTTTGGATTCTTTGGAAATTTTTGTTTTTCAAAGGAATTTCTATACTCACTATTTTTTTGCTTTCTTGCCACTCATGTCAATTTCTCGCCTTTTTCTTGGTTTCTTGCTATTTTTTTGCCAGTAGACACTCACTACTGAGGTAAAAACTTGGATGCTAAATTTTAGATTTAGAGCAATTTTCAAATTTTCATCGTAATTCTGATCTCGGATTCGCTTTTTACTATTCTGATAATTCACAATTTTTTGAAAAAGTTACCAAAATTTATTCATTTTGTCATTTTTTTAAAAATTCGTTCATTTGTTTAATTGTTATGAAAATTTTTCGATATTTTCGAACTTTTCTTTGGGGTGACGGTGTCTCCCTGCGTCCCCCATAAAAAAAGCCCTGGGTTTATTCGTAACTAGAATCTGATCTGTAATATACTTCTCAGAATTTTATCTTTTTTTCAATTTTTTTTTCCAATAAGAATGTTAAAGGTTTGTCCCTATTAGAAACTTGAATAGTAATTTTGTAATCAAACACTCCTAGGTGATCGGAAATGTTACGGAAATAATTTTGAAGGGCTTTGTTTGAGAAAACTTATCTAACTGTACAAATATTTTTAACAGTAGGTACTCTACAGTATTAATGTAAAATGATCGAAAAAATAATGGAGTAGAAGCAAGTACTCGGAAGGTTGTAACCACATGAATATACAGAGATAATGAATTACCAATATGCTATAGTTGAATATCATGTTGTAAATAATCAAATTGTGGACTGTATCATATCTTTATTCGGCAGGTTACAAAATTACAATGATGCAACATTTTACAATTTGGTAGGTATCGTATAAATATTAACAGGTGGCGCGCGCCGAACGAACCGGCCGATCGGGCTGACAAATACCCCGACATATGACTCATACAAGATAACAATATTACGTATACGCAAAACGACTCATTTTTTAACCCTTTCAAAATAAAAATAAAATGTTCTCGAACATCCTCCCCACTCAAATGAGTGCCCAAATTCAAAAAATCAAATACTGATGAAATAAAGAAAGAACTTCGTGGAAATTGATTGATCATTTATGTACGTATCTGCAGGTTTTCATATTATATTGTGCAACACTACTGTTAGTAATTCCAGTCTCACTGGTACTAGTAAGACTTGGGTTGTACATTAACCCAACCTACAGCAAGCTCCGAGGCACGCTTATATAGCAACCCCCAGGAGTAGTCATTGAGTTATAAGTCAACGTAAATTAAAGGTAACCACAAAGGGTTTAGTTGTGAGAGTACCCTCACGGCGGATCGATCCTTGAATTCGTATCTAACAGTAGGGGTATTCATTATTCAGAATAAATAAATAAATGTAAAATTATCAAGTTGCACAATTTTCAACTTCTAACAATATTCAAATAAATAAATTATTCCTTCGATAAAGTTCTTCTTGAAACTTAGATTTCATTCTTCCAACGATTTTTCTCATTATCGAATTAAGCTACTTCTGAGAGTGACCTGAAATAAGAAAATAACATATTCGCATGTTTTTTAAAATTTGTCATCATTTGGTAGTAGAACAATTCTAGAAATTGCTCTGGTAATTTCACCCTTAGCAGTACTTAAAGTAACCACTCGGGTATGATTATCTTTTCCTACGTGTAATTCTTTGATACGACCAAGGGGCCATTTGGTTGGAGGAACCTCCGGCTCTTTTATAATGACGAGCATTCCCACCTTCAATTCATCTTTTACAGATTTCCATTTAGTTCGTTGTTGCAGAGTGTTCAAATACTCAGCAGACCAACGTTGCCAAAATGTCTGGTGCAGCTTTTGTGTTTTCTGCCAAAATTTCAACCTATTATCAGGCACATTTGTTAAATCAGGGTTGGGAATTGCTGTTATCGGACCTCCGATCAAAAAGTGCCCTGGAGTCAAAGCATTCAAATCATTTGGATCACTTGATTCTGGTGTCAACGGACGTGAGTTGAGGCAGGCTTCTATTTGAGCTAAAACGGTGTTATACTGCTCGAAAGTCAGTCTCACACCTTCGTGATTGAGTACCTTATTCAGATGAGCCTTTACAGATTTCACCCCTGCCTCCCACAATCCGCCAAAATGCGGCGCGTAGGGAGGAATGAAATTCCAATTAATGCCCTTATTTACTGCAGTTGTTTGTAATTTAGTAGAGATTTCATTTTGAAATAATTTTTGTAGCAATTTATTCGCTCCAGTGAAAGTAGTACCGTTATCCGAATGGATTTCTGTAGGTATACCTCGCCTAGAAACGAACCTTTCTAATGCTGCAATAAACGCATCAGAAGTCATGTCTGAGACAAGTTCGAGATGTATTGCTTTCGTGGAAAAACACACAAAAACAGCTATATATGCCTTGTGAACTACTGTACTTCTAGATCTCCATTCTGTTAACAGAACAGGACCTGCATAGTCTACACCTGTGATTGAAAAGGGCTTACTAGGTACCACACGATTTCGAGGTAAATTTGACATAAGTTGAGTTTTGACTTGGGCCTTTTGCCTTATGCAACGAATACAACGCAAAATGCAATTGTTTATGGCTGTGTGAATTTTTAATATCCAAAACCTTCTGCGAATTATTGATTTGAGCAGCATTGGACCTGCATGTAAATGTATCAAATGTAAATGACGAACTAAAAGTTTGGTGAAGTGGTGATGTTGACTCAGAACAATTGGATGTTGCTGTTCAAAAGACAGATCCGAGTTTCCAAGCCGACCACCTACCCTAATTAGGCCAAAATCATCCAGAAATGGATTCAAACCATAGAGAGGACCACGCAATTCTGATCCACGTCCTGATTGTAAAAGAACAATTTCACTTCCAAAATATTGCTGTTGAGTTACCTTAATAAGCACCTTTGTTGCAATATCAAGTTCAATTAAGTGTAAAGTTCCATATATTCTAGGTGCGTAGGGGTGTGCCTGGTGCACAAATCTGAGCATATAACCTACAACTCTGATCAATTTTGAATAATTTGAGAATTTTGAAAATATCAGATCGTTGGCAGTTGTGATAAAAGAATGAATGGTTTGAACCTTTCGAAGATCTGGGAGAGATTCTGATCCGTTCACGAAATTAATATCTTTTGACCAAGGAACATTTGAAGTATGTAGCCAATTTGGCCCCTTCCACCAAAGGTCACAATTCCGTAATTCACTCGGAGAAGTGCCGCGAGAAATCAAATCGGCAGGATTTGTTTTGGTACCCACATGATCCCAAATCCCATCAGAAGTCAAATCAGTGATTTTTTGAACTCGATTGGCCACATATGTGTGCCAACGTTGAGCTGGTGAATTTAACCAACCAAGAACAACTGTAGAGTCGCACCATAGACGAATGATACTTATTTGATGTGATATTTGTAAGGTTTCTTTGATTTTGTGCACCAATTCACTCAATAGCAGCGCCCCACACAATTCAAGCCTGGGAATTGTCTGCTTTTTTGAATTTATTCTAGACTTTGCTGAAAATAGATGAACTGTAACTGAGCCAGTACTTGTCACAGAACGTACATATACTGCGGCTCCGTATGCCTTCTCAGAAGCATCACAGAAACCATGAATTTCTAAACAAATATGCTTTTCATTGAGAGGAAATATATATCGAGGAAATGAAAATTCATTTAGTTGATTTAATTGAGACGCGAAATCTATCCAAATTTTCTTCAAATCATCTGCTATTTCATCATCCCAACTAGAGCTACCCTTTGAACCCTTATGCGAATTCCAAATCTCATGCATAATCAGTTTTGCCTTTACTGTGACTGGACCAATAAATCCAATCGGATCAAAAATAGAAGCTATAACTGACAGCACTTGACGTTTGGTTTTAGCATTTTCAGGGTGTTGGACATGAAACCAAATTTTGAAAGTATCTTCATTGGGAAGCCATAATAAGCCTAAAGTTTTAATAGTTTTCTTATCTTCGAATTGGAAGGGAAACTGTGTTTCAATCATATCAGAAGGTAAATTTTTGAGCAAATCAGGGTGATTCGCACACCATTTTCCCAATTCAAAGCCTGCAGCTTTCAATGTTGCCATTAAATCTGCTTGTAATTTTAGGGCGTTGTGCAACGAATCAGCTCCTGAAAGTGCATCATCAATATAAAAATCATAATATAGAGCAGCCTTGACTAGAGAATTTAGATCGCGAATTTCATCCCCAAGAGCTTTTAGGCATCTTGTGGCCAGAAATGGAGCAGGTGCTAAACCAAAAAGTAACACTAGAATTACATAAACCTTCAGAGGTTCATCTTCAGAAGCTCGCCAAAAAATTCGGAGAAACGTAGTGTCCTTCTCATCAATTATTATCTGCCTGTACATTTGTTTTATATCTGCAACAAAAACCCAACGCCGCATTCGAAATCGAAACAATATTGAGAGGAGGTCCAATTGAACAACTGGGCCTACCAGCAGCAAATCGTTGAGAGACACTCCGTTTGAAGTTTTCATGCTAGCATCAAAAACCGTTCTCAACTTTGTGCTTGTAGAAGTTTCTTTTATAACTGCGTGATGAGGAATGTAGTATTCTGGCCCTTTCACAGTGTGGTCAGTGACCTCCACCATGTGGCCTTGTTTTATAAAATCTTCAATAGCAGCTACATACCTCTCCTTAAATTTTGGATTTTTCTTAAATCTAGCCTCAAGTGAGTAAAAACGATTTTGTGCTTGATGTTTTGAATTCCCTAAAAGACTAGGCGAATCTTTGAATGGTAATTTGACTACAAAACGACCTTGTTTATTTCTATAAGTTGTATCAGTAAAAACTTTTTCAGCAGCTGTTTCACCTGCAGACAAATTTTCCCTATCTAAATTTTCACTAGACCAAAATCTCTCCAACGAATCTAAGAGGTGCTCATCAGCTTGCTGGGACACTGATAAACAGTGTCTACCAGCATTTTCTGAAATTGTAATTGAACCAGTAACTAACCAACCCAACTTACTTTCACGTAAAGTTGGTAAATTTTTCCCTAATTGAATTTGTTTGTTACCTAACACCTTCCAGAAAATTTCTCCTCCTAACAGCATGTCGATCTCCCCTGGGAGGTTGAACGACAGATCTGCCAGAGGTATATCTGGTGGAATATTCCAATTTTCAATTGAAAAAGATTGTGCTGGTAATTGATCAGTGATTTTATCTAAAACTAGGCACTGAATTTTTTCTCTGTATCCAGAATGCTTTGATTGAATTTCTACTTGAACTTGTTGATTTACAAAGGTATTATTGGCACTGATGCCCGAAACAGAAACAGCCACTGCTTCAGCACGAACTTTGAGGTCTTTCAAAATTGAACGAGATATAAAGTTGAATTGACTCCCTTGGTCTAATAATATTCTAACTGGAATTTTTGAAAAATTCGAAGTAATTAATACAATTGCAGTTGACAGAATCACTCTCGGAGAATTACTAGAGACATTGAGCCCATTACCCTTTACAATATTTAAATAATTTGCAACAGTTACAATATCTGAATTACAAGTATCATGTACATCGGAAACCTTATCAAAATTACCTGTAGGTTTTGAAATACTCAACTCACCTTCAGTAGAGCGTTGATTCGGAGTTGTAGATTCAGCTTGTTGCTGAGCTGGTGTCGAATTTGGTTGGCGAGGTGGAGCTGAAGTAGCCCATTCTTCAGGCGAGATGTGGAGAAGCGTATTATGAGCCCCTTGGCATTTTCTGCAAACTTGTCTGGCACACCGGCTGGGGCGGCAGTCTGAACGGAAACAGGAAAAGCATAGTTTGCTTCGTTTTGCAAACTTGAAACGATCGAGCGCAGAAAGATTTCTGTAGTCTGGGCAGGCTGGAATGTAGTGCTGTCTTGATTTACAGAATACACAATACTTCGATTTCGTAGCTGCGGCACCGACGACTGCAACACCATGATGATTACGTTTCACAGCTGTCTTGCTACCATTCGCTGATGTGTCATTATTCGCCGAAGTACGTTGATAAGCGGCACTACGATTGTCCATAAAATCATAGAATTCGTCGAGAGATCGGAAACTTTTATTTCGTGAAAGCTCACGTTGCCACTCTGCATGAGTACCCTTGTCACATTTTTTGAGAAACCAATACTGCATGCTTTGACTGAAACCATCGATCTTGTTCTTTCTAAAAATAGCCTGAAGACCAGCTGTATGCTGTCTAAAAAGAACCATCTGCTCTTTCAGGGTCGGCGACCCCTTGTTTGAAGATTGGCAGTTCCAAAGAGCATTAAAATGGGCGTCGATTTGCCGGAACGGATCGTCGTAATGTTTGAGTAGTATAGACCAAGCCTTCTCATAATTATCTTCCTCAGTAGGCAAATTTACAATCATTGTTGCGGCATCACCGGAAACTTTTGTTTGAAGAAAATGGTGCTTTGCTTCATTATCAAGCTCATTGTTATTATGAACTAACGACGTAAATAAATTTTTAAACGAGGTCCAGTTATTAAAAGTTCCATCAAAAATTGGAATCTCAACTTTTGGCAATTTTAAATTTTTCAAATTACTCGATTTTGAGCTAGGCACTGATGACTCGTCAGGTATAGGTTCCATCGAAAGAAAAATATTACGAGTTTTACGATAAGTAGTCATAAAACGCATACGGCTTACTTCGTATTCGATCGGATTCTCCTTGGCTGAGGAAACTACTTCGATCAGGTTGGAATTCGTTTTACAGAATTCTTCCTTTATTAATTCCAAATCTTTTAACTCGGTTTTGGCGATTGTCGCTTTTTTGGAGGGCAAACCTTGATCCTCGGCAAGCTCTTGCGCAGACTCATATTGTTCGTTGAGATCGCCTATTAGAACATTACACCTCGCAGTAGCTGTAGCAATCCAATTCTGCCTCGAAGTGTTTATAAAGGTTGATGCGGCATGGGAACGAGTGTGAAGATCGTCCTCCTTACTTTTTTTTGACTGGTTGTCATCACTATGTTGGCTTGGATTTCCTCCAAGGTTCGAAATATTATCACCGTGGTTTGAAATTTTATCATTACCGTCTGCCATGGTAAGTGAAATAATAGTACGGCAACGAAAAATACGTGTGGCGGCACAATTACACTTTCAGTGTCGAAAAAAACAGTACGCACGGAGTCAAAAAATAGCTTACCGCATCAAAATAGCGTCGAAATACAGCGCATAGCGTCGATAAATAGCGCGCGACATCGAAAAATAATTCACAACGTTGATAAACAACAGGCGCAACGTCTTCCAAAAAATCACGCGTCGTTGATAAGATACTAACGCACCTGTTACCTGTGTCGATGTAAAAAACGCACGAATAATTCACTGAAAATATGCCGACTCACTTGATCATTGTATTCACGTCGATCAGAACAAAAAAATAATCACAAATAAAAATCCATTAATTAACCAATTTTAAGCAAATCCGGCCCGAAGGACCATGTAAATAATCAAATTGTGGACTGTATCATATCTTTATTCGGCAGGTTACAAAATTACAATGATGCAACATTTTACAATTTGGTAGGTATCGTATAAATATTAACAGGTGGCGCGCGCCGAACGAACCGGCCGATCGGGCTGACAAATACCCCGACATATGACTCATACAAGATAACAATATTACGTATACGCAAAACGACTCATTTTTTAACCCTTTCAAAATAAAAATAAAATGTTCTCGAACACATGTTCATTACAATATGATTATCTATAATTATAACAATTACTCTTGCACTTTTTTACCAAAAAATCTCGTTACAAATTTTTCCCTAAGTGAAAACTACACCTACGTAATCAGTGTGGATTCACAAACTGACCGTTTCTTCTTGTCCATTTAAAAATGGAAGCTGGTGGTGCACAATTATAAATATCTCTGGCGTTAGAAACAATTTTGTTTTGATTTTAGAATAAATTTTGAGTCTAAAAATGAATTACTTTTGACACCACAAATTCTAAATTGAAATTTTTGTAAGTAGGTAAGTAGAGGTAAAATTCCTATTTCAAAAAATACACAAATCTCTGCTCCACGTTGGGCGCCATTTATGTGGTATAGGTTTTGATTATAGGAATTACAGAAGGGGATTTTTAATGAGATTTGATGTGTAGGAATCAGATAAGTAAATTAAATAGGAAACACATGGGAATTTCAGGGAAATAGGATTGTTACAGGAATTTAAAAAAAGAACCTGCCTAACCACGTAATACATAATTGTGGATAACGTATTAAAACAATATCGTTTGAGATTTTTTCAAAAATACTCTCCCTTTGAGGGCCCATACTGGCCATACTCATCTTCTCTCCAAGGGTACTCTTCAATTTCAAGTTAAGGTTTTCAGCGAATTTTCTCAAAATCATTCTACCTGAATTTTCCTCGCCACCCTAATGTACTCGTTCCTATCGTATACCTATGTACTGATGATGGTACTGATTGTACGTGAAAAAATTGATACTATTTACTCAAAAAAAAGTAGAGGTAGCGAATAAGTAATTGATTGAGACTTTCCGTTGCTTAAACAAATTTCTGCAGTGACTTATAATATTTTATTTCGCTATGGGACGTAAAATTTCACGCCCGATCGAATGGCGCAAACGTTTTTTAAATTCGACCACCTCTTTCCCCTCAAATTGAGGATTTTCATGGGTAAGTAGCTATTTATGTAAAAGAGAAAAACTGGAAAATCATTTTAAAGGAGAAAATTTTGAAACTAATTAAAAACTGTTGACCACTTATTCTGATTATGATTGGTTTGTATGACCAGTTGTGGGTTTAAATCGTAACCGATGTGTAAATTGGTTAATGATGCTAAGATCTGATCTTCAAGTGAAAAATTGATTAAATTTTGAAATTGAAAAAATGAAAAACTGATCGATGTTACACTTACGCAGCTTGTTGTAATCCTCTTCTAACTGTTGGAACTTCCCAGCCCAATCGTTTACAGGCACAGGTTCCCTTAATAGTGTTCTTGCTAAACTGGCAGATATAAAAAAAAAAGGTCCTTCAGGAATAATTCCGTATCGACCAATGGGTAGGTTATTTGTGGTTAACGTATTGTAACAATAGTGTAGTGGCTTTTTTTGCAAAAAAAAATCCAAAATGGTCTACATATTGTAAAAAGTAGGAGAGCACACAAAATAAAAATCACTGAGTATTGCGAACAGAGACTTACTAAATTAAATAACGAGGTAATCTTAAGGAACCTAAATAATCAAAAAAGGACGAACAAGCGATTTACTTGGAAAAACATTACGATATGCATAAAATTAGTAACGTGGAAAATACCTATAAATCTTATACTCGTATTTTAGAATTAGGCGACAGTGAGTTCAACAACTCGCATAGGTACTTCTTTTAAATAATTAAATCAGCTATTGGCTTCGGAGAATTGGAAAACTTGCGTGAAATTTCTATACGTTTCCCTGTTCTGCGTCCGAACAATGGTTGAAAGAAGAGGGCATCAGTAGAGTAGAAGGATCCCTCAAAATACTTGAAATTTGCAGAATCGAATTTAAAATATTGAAAAGTGCAAAATATTACTTACTCAAACGTACATGATGTAGCTCAGTAAGTGAAGTTTTATTTTTTTTTTTTACGCTGCAGGATTAACCATTCATATATTTTTCCATTATTAACACTTAATTATTCATTAAAATTTGAAATTATTTTTCATTTATCAATAATATCAATTTTTCTTTCACCTCTCGAGCAAAAAAGCGCCTTTTTTTACGAAAAAGAACGATACCTAGTTGGCCGTTAACGTTCCATATTTCGTTGTTTGAAAACATTTTAGTGACCAGGTTGTCTGAAGCACATTTTGTGTAGCATCGAGAGTGGCTTTATGCGAACCGATTATAAAAAATTGTCTGCTTTTCATAATAATTAGAAGTACCTACATATGTCATCTTAAACGTATCAAATTAAACTCTTCCTTCAGTCAAGTATTTTAGTGTTAGAACTCCATATACTCGTATTTACTCCGTTTTTTCTAGAGGTCTGTATTCTGATAGGTCGCATTCTCTGCATAAAGCATAGCATCGAACACGCAGGGTACAGGTCGTTTAGGAATAATTCCATATCGACCAATGGGTAGATTAATTTTGGGTAGCGGATTAGAACAATAGCGTAGTGGCATTTTTTGAAAAAAAAATCCAGAATGTCTACTTAATTAAATTAAAAATAACAAGCATTTTTTTTACCATTGAAAGATATCCACTTACTTAATTGATCATATTGATATTCTGCGAATTATATAGGCATAAAAATACGAAGTTGCTTTGCCAGTAGTAGTCTTATTGAACGATGATGATGAAGATGATCACTCAGGTGCAGTTTTTTCGACAGTTATTGATTAATTTGCAGAATTCAACTTGGCAAGTTCTTCAAAAATCGGTTTTAAAAAACCGAGGGCGAAATCTACGACCGAATCCAATCAAGTTTGGGCCAAGGGAACAGAATACGCGAGCAGGAGTTCAACTGGATCCGCGATTGGATTGTTCTATCTTTACTTATACAGTTTCGAGCATAATTTCATGTCCCATGCAGTCTTTTTTAATTTCATGGTCCAATCTCCCTGTAGAAGTACTACTTATGAATTATAAAAAATTTATCAACTTCATACTTTTAATTATTTATATGCATGATCGTAGGAATATCTCATAGATACAAACAAAAACATGAAAAAAATATCAACTAGGCACCTTTAAGTGAGAAACCATAGGCATAGATTTGGTATTGTAATCTTGGTATATTCTTGAATTGAAAACAAAGTGTGGTGAATGAAATATGATTACTTACGGCAGTAATGTAGTATGGATTCCTAAGACATAATTTACGTTTCTTTCTATTATGATCGAATTATAAATTGAACAATTTTTCTGATCGAGTTAGTTTGTTCATTGTTGCAGAATCGATCCACGAATGACCTGTAAAATTTACATTCAGCTGCGGTGTTGTGGTGCGTGATGCCAAAGATTTGTGAGTGAATAAATTCGTTAAAAAGTTCGTTGACCTCTGAAGTAATTTTTCGTAAAATTTTATCGAATTTGATATTTGTTATTTTTTAAATAAAACGTTAATTTCCATATCATGGTAGCAGAGCGTGGTTAGTCCTTATGGGAGGACTATTTAAAAAAAAATTAATCAACTCCGTACTATCTAACGTATCGTCACCCGAGGCGAATTATCGTGCCGAATGGAAATGTTGCCATATTTTGCAAATTGAGCATGTTCAGGATAATGAAAGAGAATTTAATTTTCAACGAACATGCTATTTAATAAATTTTCGTAAATTATGTACAAATAGGTATACGTTACCTGACATAACTTCCTGTCCAATCGCAGCCCACTTTTCGTGTACAATATAAGAGAATGGGTGATCAACAAGTTCAAATCATTGAACTTCGTACATCCTCATCATTCACAATCTCAACAGCAGGATCGGGAACAGAACTGATTTAAATTGAAAAAAGTTGCTTACTTAGAATATGTAAATTGAAAAAAAAATTGTAAATGGCCACATTCCGTAGAGAATCATAACCCTAATAACATCGCTAATTATGGGTTTAAATCGTAACCGCTGAGTGAATTGGTTAATGATATACTTAGTTGATAAGATCTGATTTTTAAGTGAAAAAATTATATACATTTTAAGATTAAAAGAAAACTAGACAGCTGCGCCAAGCGCAGCTGTAACAGTGTGCGTAGCTTCTTTAGTTTGGAAAGCGCAACGCAATTTTGGAAAAGAAGCGTAACAAAATTTCAAAAAAAGGAGCAACTTCGAAAAAAGCACAAAGCGACTTCAAAATAATAAGCACAATGCGATTTAGAAAAAAATCACAACGCAAATTTCAAAAATAGAACAAGATTCCGAAAAAAATCAAAATACGATTTTGAAAAAAAAGCATAACGCAACTTTAAAAAAAAAACGATTGGAATTTTGAAAGCAGAACGCAATCATGATTTAAAAAAAAAATCACAATACGATTATGAAAAAAAAGCACATCACGATTTTCAAAAAAAGCACAATGCAACTTTGAAAAAAAGCAATTGGGATTTTGAAAGCAGAACGCAATGATGATTTAAAAAAAAGCACAACGCGATTTTGAAAAAAGGCACAACGCGAATTTTAGTTTAAAAAAAGCACAACGTGATTTCGAAAAAAAAGCACAACACAATATTGAAAAAAAAGCACAACGCAATTTTGAAAAAAAGCACAGTGCGACTTCGGAAAATAAAGCACAACGCAAATGTTTAAAAAAAACAGAACGCGAACTTCAAAAAAAAGCACAACGCGATTTTGAACGCGATTTTGAAAAAAAAGCACCACGCAATTTTGGAAAAAAAGCACAACACAATTTCGGGAAAAAGCACAACGCGATTTTGAAAAAAAAGCAAACTTTGAAAAAAAGCACAACGCGATTTCAAAAAAAAGCACAATGCGATTTTGAAAAAAAACATGATTTTGAAAAAAAACATGATTTTGAAAAAAAAGCACAACACGATTTTGGAAAAAAAGCACAACGTGAACTTCAAAAAAAAAAGCACAATGAGGACTTCGAAAAAAAAGCACAACACGATTTTGAAAAAAAGGCACAACGCAACGCGAATTTTAGTGAAAAAAAAGCACAATGCGATTTTGAAAAAAAGCACAATGCAAACTTTGAAAAAAAGCTCAACGTGAATTCTGAAAAAAGCACAAGGCCAACTTTGAAAAAAAAGCACAATGCGGATTTTGGAAAAAAAACACCGCGATTTCGAAAAAAAGCACAATGCAAACGTCGAAAAAAAGCACAACGCGAACTTCAAAAAAAAACACAACGAGATTTTGAACGCGATTTTGAAAAAAAAACACCACGCAATTTTGGAAAAAAAAGTACAATACAATTTCAGAAAAAAAGCACAATGTGAACGTTGAAAAAAAACAACTCGAACGTTGGAAAAAAACACAATGCGATTTTAAAAAAAAAACAACGCGATTTTCATTTTAAAAAGCACAACGCGAACTTTGAAAAAAAGCACAAAGCAAATTTTGGAAAAAAAGCACAGCGCGATTTTGAAAAAAAACGCACAACGCGATTTTGAAAAAAAAGCACAACGCGATTTCAAAAAAAAGCACCACACAATTTCAGAAAAAGAAGCACAATGCGATTTTTAAAAAAAAGCACGACGAGAACTTCAAAAAAAAAGAACACAACGCGAATTTTAGGAAAAAAAGCACAACGCGAATTTTAGAAAAAAAGCACAACGCGATTTTAAAAAAAAAAAAAACAACGCAAATTTTGGAAAAAAAGCACGTGATTTTAAAAAAAAAGCGCAACGTGAACTTTGAAAAAAAAGGCACAACGTGAACTTTGAAAAAAAAGGCACAACAAAATTTTGAAAAAAATCACCACACCACTTTGGAAAAAAAGCACAACGAGATTTTTTAAAAACAAAGCACATCGGGATTTTGAAAAAAAAGCACAATGCGAACTTCAAAAAAAAAGAACACAACGCAAATTTTAGGAAAAAAAGCACAACGCAAATTTTAGAAAAAAAGCACAACGCGATTTTTTTTTAAAAAAAGCACAACGGGAATTTTGGAAAAAAAGCACAATGTGATTTTTAAAAAAAAAGCCCAATGCAAACTTTGAAAAAAAAAGCACAACGTGAACTTCAAAAAAAAGGCACAACAAAATTTTGAAAAAAAAAGCACCACACCATTTTGGAAAAAAAGCATAACGCGATTTTGAAAAAAAAGCACAACGAGATTTAAAAAAAAAGCACAACGCGATTTTTAAAAAAAAAGCACAACGCGAATTTTGAAAAAAAAAGCACAACGTGATTTTTAAAAAAAAGCGCAACGCGAACTTTGAAAAAATAGCACAACGGGAACTTCAAAAATCAAGGCACAACAAAATTTTGAAAAAAAGCACCACACCATTTTGGAAAAAAAGCATAACGCGATTTTGAAAAAAAAACACAACGAGATTTTAAAAAAAAGCACAACGCGATTTTGAAAAAAAAGCACAACGTGAACTTCAAAAATAATCACAACGCAATTTCGAAAAAAAGCACCACACAATTTCGAAAAAAAAGCACAACGCGAACTTCAAAATAAAAAAACAACGCGAATTTTAGAAAAAAAGCACAACACGTTTTCGAAAAAAAGCACCACGCAATTTCAGAAAAAGAAGCACAACGCGAACTTTGAAAAAAAACACAATGCAAATTTTAGGAATTGAAAAGCACTAGATTTCGAAAAAAAAGCACAACACAATTTAAAAAAAAAAGCACAGCGTGATTTTAAAAAAGAAGCGCAACGTGAACTTTGAAAAAAAAGCACAATGTGATTTTTAAAAAAAACAACTCGATTTTGAAAAAAAAAGCACAACGCGATTTTAAAAAAGAAGCGCAGCGCGAACTTTGAAAAAAAAGCACAACGTGATTTTTAAAAAAAACTCGATTTTAAAAAAAAAGCACAACGCGATTTCAAAAAAAAGCACAACACGATTTTGAAAAAAAAAAGCACAACGCGATTCCGAATACACTATGCTATGCTATGCTATTCTGAAAGCTCCGGAGCACAACGCGATATATCAGGAAAGCATAAGCACTGCAGTACTGAGAGATTGAGAGAACCTCTTGGGAGCACAGCAAAATCACAAATGACTGGAGGTTTTGATTCTGAAAGGGTAACCACCTGCTTTCAGCATCTACGTGTGTAAATGAAACACCTGCAGGTGTTTCACAAATGACTGGTGGGTTTTCATTCCGAAAGGGTAACCACCTGCTTTCGGCATCTAGTCTAAAATTGAACAATGGGAAAGATAACACTGTAGATAAGAATATTTTAGGACCCCTGCAGTGTTACATTTTAAAACCGATGTCGGCTTCCCTTTTGATACCTTTCTCATTGTTCAATTTTGAAAATTTAAAGTCGGCTTCGCTTTTGTCGGCTTCCCTTTTGATATGGCCCTTTTCCCTTTTTTATTCTTTTTTTGGTACAAATTTTCGTAATTAATTGCAATTACTCAAGAAGCTAATTGAGTAATTGCAATTATAATTACGACATTCCCTCCCTCAAGTTATGCCTTACCTACCTACGAAAGATTCAAAAAAATCGGCCCATTCCTCTAAGAGAACATTCGAGCCAAAGAATTTTTCAAATTTCGGAACGAAACCAATAGTGTGCTACGCACACTAAAAGACTGATTGAAGTTACACTTACGCAGCTTGTTGTAATCCTCTTCTAACTGTTGGAACTTCCCATCCCAGTCGTTAACAAGTTCCTTTAATAACAATGTTTTTGCTAAACTGGCAGCTATAAAAAAAAAATGGGTAGTTTATTTGTGGGTAACGTATTAGATCAACAGCGTAGTGGCTTATTTGCAAAAAAAAAAAAAAAAAAAAAAAAAAATGTCTACAATTCTACATATTGTAAAGTAAGAGAGCACGCAAAATAAAAATCACTGAATATTGCGAAAAGAGACTTACTAAATTAAACAACAAGGTAATCTTAAAGAACCTAAATAGTCAAAAAGGGACGAACAATAAGCGATTTGCTTAGAAAAACATTATGATATATGCATAAAATTAGCAACTTGGAAAATTAGAATTAGGTAACGGTGTCTTAATGACTCGCGTACTTCTTTTAAATACCTACTTAAATCAGCTATTGGCTTCGGAGAATTGGAAAATTTGCGTGAAATTTCCATACGTTTCCCTGTTCTGCCTCCGAACAATGGTTGAAAGAAGAGGACATCAGTAGAACGATACCTCAAAATACTTGAAATTTTCAGAATCGAATTAAAAATATTGAAAAATACAAAATATTACTTACTCCAAAATCAGAATTATATGATGTAGCTTAATAATACGTTGGTTATTTACTCTCTCTACTTCATTGTTTTTTAGATACGCATGCTGCTGGGTAATGGAACAGAGGTGAAGAAATGTTTTTACTTCTTTCACTCGTCCCCATCTCCCTCGAATTCAGAGGTCATTGGCCAATTACTCGAATTCTATCCTGGGAATTTTTCTGAAATTTTCATGGTAAGACCCTCTCGAGTATAGTAGTAGGGAGCACACTGGTCCAATTTCAGTCTCACGCATATCTTGCAGTTATTAGTACTAGATCCTTCTTAAATTTGGAAGCCAATTGCTCAAATTCGATGTGTTGAATTTTGCAATTTTTACAGTGGGACCTCCTCCAGTAGTAGAAGAGAGCAGAACACTCGAATTTGTGGTATAGCATTAAGTGGGGAATTTTACAAAGGATTGGAAATTGTACTTGAGGGAGGTAACTAGAGGTGAATAACTGAATATGTATGGGAAAGTTAGGTAGGATTGGTATAGGTAGTTAGAGATACTACATAGAACAATGATGGGGTCGGAGGTAGGTAGGAAAATAGGTAACCTAGTGTACCACTTGTATTTAAAATTAGATCTCGAAAAGTAACTTTCGCTTCCGAGATCAAAAACGAAATTTGTAGAACTACAATTACATTAAAAAGACCAAAATGGTCTGAAATTTCAACCAAAATGAAAAGGTATGAAAAATAAAACCGAATTAATTTCTAATTAAATTGAAAAATAACAAGCGTTTTTTTTACAATCGAAAGATCACTTACTTAATTGATCATATTGATATTCTGCTGAGTATATGGTCAACATTTTTAAAATCAATCATACGTTTCTTGGAATTGTATTTTAGTAGAAGAGAATCAAATTAAATCGAGCGTTACGAGGGTAAAAGCTTTGAAAAATTTGTAATTCAAAAAGTAGAAAAATATCTTAATTAGGTAACGTCGTAACTAAACTAAAAAATAACAAGCATTTTTTTTACAATCGAAAGATCACTTGATCATATTGATATTCTGCGAATCATCGAAGTCATAATGTCTCAAGTTGAGTCAGAAAGAGTAATAATATCAGTAGGAAATTGATATTTTTGAGAAATTTGAATCAAAATTTCTCAGTACCATATATTTGCATTTTGCACACTGCACATTTTCCTACTTACCTAATGTATATATACTAAACCAGGAAAATTCTTCAAATACTTTATACAGATACAAATTTATAAGTCCCCGCGTGGTAATTTTTTCAATTATTAGTAAAATATCCCTCCAAAAAGCAAACAGACAGAAAATGTGAACAATTTAAGAAATCTTTTCAACCATGAGAGAATTCTTCCATTGGTACAAAAAAATATTACCTCTTGGGCAATTAGATTTTTAGATTGGGAACATCGAGTTCAAGTATTTCATGGATAGGCGTTGAATATTAGTAGGAAAAGTGACTTATAGGAGGAAAAAAAGTTTTTCAGAAAATTGCATTTAACAGTAATCAATCTTACGAACTTCAATACTAAATTCCTACATCCATTTTTGTTTCTGATGGATAATCTTCCACAATCAAGTTCAGTTAATGGCTCTGATACATTTTTGAGGATAATTCAAAAACCGGGGATATTCAGTACCCGACCTCCTTAATCATCAAAAATCCTTGAATATTTTACTTTTTCAGTTACGATCAGCATAATTTCATGTCCCAATCTCCCTGTAGAAGTACTACTTTTGAATTATAAAAAATTGATCAACTTCATAATTTTAATTACTTATATTATGCATGATCGTAGGAATCTCTCATAGATACAAACAAAAACATGAAAAAAATATCAACTAGGCAGCTTCAAGTGAGAAACCATAGGCATAGATTTGGTATTGTAATCTATGGTATATTCTTGAAAACAAAGTGTGGTGAATGGAATATGATTACTTACGGCAGTAAGTAGTATGAATTCATAAGACATAATTTACGTTTCTTTCTATTATGATCGAATTATAAATTGAACAATTTTTCTGATCGAGTTAGTTTATTCATTGTTGCAGAATCGATCCACGAATGACCTGTAAAATTTACGTTCAGCTGTGGTGTTGTGGTGCGTGATGTGCTGAAGATTTGTGAGTGAATAAATTCGTTAAAAAGTTTGTTGACCTCTGAAGTAATTTTTCGTAAATGTTTATCGAATTTGCTATTTGTTAATTTTTTAATAAAACGGTAATTTCCATATCATGGTAGCAGAGCGTGGTTAGTCCTTATAGGAGGACTTTTTTAAAAAAATTAATTAACTGCATAGTACATAGGTACATACATATGTTGCCATATTTTGCAAATTCGGCATGTTCAGTGTGAAATGGCTGCCTTGCACCATGCGGAATAATACATATACCTACCTAATCATGATCGAAAATAGTACGCTTCTGAAACAACCGCTAGCATAGAATTATTTAATTAAGGTAATATAAAACATAATAGATTGAATGGGATCGCATGAAAATGAAATCTTATCTAGAGAAAATCTTGAAAAAATTCAAGATAGGATGATCGTCGTTCTGTTTCTATTCTGTTATCTTTTACAAAAATTATTTCAAGAATATGGTGGTAGGTACCTACCAAAATCCAAATAACCTGTCACTTTTTTGAACCAGTAAATTTTATTACTTACAAATGCGAGGATGACTCAATTTTAAGATCAGATAAGAGTCCTTCAAAAATGCTCAAAAAAATTTCGTCGGTGTACCTATTAGAATTTCTCGTGAAATTTTATTTCATTTTGATAGGTCACGTGACGTTTTATCAATCCCAAACATCAAAACCTGTCGGGCTCTAATTTTTTTTAAATGTACAAAAACATTTTTGACTAAATATACAACAGTTCATTTTTACTAAAAATTGTATGGGGATATGGCGCGTATTTCACAAAAACTTAATCCAAAATTGAAATATTGAAACTTATATTTAAAAAACTTTCAGCTGAAATCTAAAAGTCTAAAACTAAGCGAACAAAATATGTTGTTACATGAAGCAGTTTCGTAGAAAATTTTTAATGGGTAGGGTACTATTGAATTTTGTCACAAATATTTGCCAAAGTTGAAATACTCAAAAAAGCAATGGAAACATTGTAAAATTACCAAAAAGTGATGAAATTTTGGTAACATTCAACAAAAATGCACGAAAAAAAAATTAAAAATTGTTGAAACGTTTTAGAATGACCTATACATACACTCTAAAGAACATTAAAATGACTGAAAATTTTCTAAAATGTGATACAGTTTGTTATCGTTAAAGTGGTAATTACTAGGATTGGATGATTCAGATAAGCGTGATTACTTAAAAGGGGGGTTACATGAGAAACTACCTAAGGGGGTTGAATTTGGCCTATGTCTCCTAATGTCACTAGACATGGGTATCCGATCCAATATTAACGAGAACAACTAAAAGTTAGAATAATAATGAAATGAACACCTAACATCATTATTCCAATGATACTCTTTATTGTACTAAAAGACATCAATACTACTATAATTAATGCGTTTAATTATAATACTCTCGACCTTCGTCCCAATATGTCAATCTAAGATCCATGCCTTAAGATTGTTGCCGATCATGTAGTCCAATAGGACATCTATGTTAAAGTTAGGTGGAATCATTTTGACTCCTCACTGACAATTGTGTGTCCATGTCCAACTTGCTTGTGCACAGCAATTTGCCCAACCTTTTAATTTAAGGGGCAAAAAATTTCACGCTTCTGGTCTGTACAAAAATTGTTCAAAAATTTCTGCCCCTTAAAATAAAAAAGTAGGCAACCTTCTGACCACGGCAAATGAACGGCAGAACATACACGCACCCTATCACTCGTTCCTGCGGAGCGAACGCATGAAGAAACCGGTTTGTGACAATTGTCACCATGTTGAGGGCGGCGAGTAAAGTAGGAGAGCATGCAAAATAAAAATCACTGAATATTGCGAAAAGAGACTTACTAAATTAAACAACAAGGTAATCTTAAGAAACCTAAATAGTCAAAAAGAGACGAACAAGCGATTTGCTTAGAAAAACATTACGATATATGCATAAAATTAGCAACTTGGAAAATACCTATAAATCTTATATTTTATTTTAGAATTAGGTAACAGTGATCTTAATGACTCGCGTACTTCTTTTAAATAAATCAGCTATTGGCTTCGGAGAATTGGAAATCTTGCGTGAAATTTCCATACGTTTCCCTGTTCTGCGTCCGAACAATGGTTGAAAGAAGAGGGCATCAGTAGAGTAGAAGGATCCCTCAAAATACTTGAAATTTGCAGAATCGAATTAAAAATATTGAAAAATGCAAAGTATTACTTACTCAAAAATCGAAATTACATGATGTAGCTTAATAGCTAGTTTATTTCATCTCTCTTGCCCAGTTTTTTCTCCATTATATTATGCTTTTGGATATGCATATGCTGGGTAATGGAACAGAGTTGAAGAAATGTTTTCAATTTTTTCACTCGTCCCCATCTCCCACAAATTCGGAGGCCATTGGCCAATTACTCGAATTCTATCCTGGGAATTTTTCTGAATTTTTCATGGTAAGACCCTCTCGAGTACAGTAGAAGGGAGCACACCGGTCCAATTTCAGTCTCACGCATTTCTTGCAGTTACTACTGGACCCTCCTCAACTTTGGAAGCCAAATGTTTTTTTGCAATTTTTACTGTTGGACCTCCTCCAGTAGTAGAAGAGAGCAGAACACTCGAATTTGTGGTATAGCATTAAGTGGGGAATTTTACATTTAATTAAAGGATTGGAAATTGTATTTGAGGGGGGGGGGGAGGGTAACTAGAGGTAAATAGGCATGGGGAAGGTAGGTAGGATCGGTATAGGTAGTATGAGATACATACATAGAACAAGGACGGGATCGTAGGTAGGTAGGAAAATAGGTAACCTACTATACCACTTGTATTTAAAATTAGATCTCGAAAAGTAGAAAGTAACGTTCGCTTCCGAGATCAAAAACGAAATTTATAGAACTATAATTTTAAAAGACCAAAATGCTCTGAAATTTCAGCCAAAATGAAAAGAGATGGATAATAAAACCGAATTAATTTCTAATTGAATTGAAAAATAACAAGCATTTTTTTTACAATCGAAAGATCACTTACTTAATTGATCATATTGATATTCTGCTAATGATGTAAGATGACTACATATTTACGAATTATTATAAAAAATTAATTAACTACAATGGGTATGTATGTACTTGTATGTACTATCTAACGTATCGTCACCCGAGGCGAATTATCGTGTCGAATGAAAATTTTGCCATATTTTGCAAATTGAGCATGTTCAGTGTGAAATGGCTGCCTTGCACCATGCGGAATAATACCTAATCATGATCGAAAATAGTACGCTTCTGAAACAAACGTAAGCGTAGAATTATTTAATTAAGATAATACATATAAAACATAATAGATTGAATGGGATCGCATGAAAATTAAATCGTTCTCGTCTCTTAAAATCGTATCTAGAGAAAGTCTTGAAAAAATTCAAGTTAGGATGATTGTCGTTCTGTTTCTATTCTGTTGTCTTTTACAAAAATTATTTCAAGAATATTGTGGTAATTAAACATGTAAAAAAAAAAAACGTGAAAATTCAATTTTCAACGAACACGCTATTTAATAAATTTTTGTAAATTATGAACAAGTAGGTATACGTATGTATGTGACATAACTTTCTGACCAATCGCAGCCCACTTTTCGTGTACAATATAAGAATAGGTGATCAACAAGTTCAAATTAATGAACTTCGTACGTCCTCATCATTCACGATCTCTACAGCAGGATCGGGAACAGAACTGATTTAAATTGAAAAAAGTTGCTTACTTAGAAATAATATGTTAATTGAAAGAAAGAAAAAATTATATAAGGCCATATGCCATGGAGATAACCATAACCCTAATAACGTCGCTGAAAAGAATTATATCGATCATCTTTTGGTCTTTGATCACGCAGTTTTTCTAATTTCCAGTAGTTCTCCGATCGGTTGTTTTTCCTCCGGAGGAAAAACTAGGTACCTGGAGTTTAGACCATTAGAAAAGTCACTTTTTCAATCCTACAACTTTGATCAGAGAAAAGACAAGACAAGCTGATAAGGAAAATGATCTAGTGCGAACAAAGCGAGGGTGAAAGCTGCAAAATATTTAATTATTCGAAACGCAAAACAACATTAATTACTTACCTATCGCATTTTCAGTTTGTCTGGAAATGATAGCGTTTTAAAAAATTGCAAAGTATTACATCACGTTTTTTGACGTTCCAACCCTCTCAGCTCGGCCCCTATCAATGCTAAGAAAAAAAATGACACATTTTTGAAATCGTCGTAAAATTTCGCAACTTTTTATCTGGACTAGTTTTTGATTGCTAAATTTATTTACTGACAATATTCGTTTGAATGCGTGACTTTAAAAATTTGGAATACAAAAGTTCAACTTTGGGAACCACTGAAATGTGAGGTATCACTAAATGAGAACGGTCATGGGTAGATATTTCAAGAGTGAGCCAATACGAGTTATTTGAGACCACAAGCACCCCCTACCCCCTTTTGGTTGGGATTTATTGGCCAAAACAGATGACCACGTAGGTGCTCAATTTTCACAACTTTGAGAACCCCTGGATCGGTTTTGCAATTCGATCTCAAAAATGTTATGGTGGTTTCGGGGTCGGGAAATGATCCCCTTTCGAGGAAATATCGCGAAAATTGTATATCTTTCCGGTCTCACTCTTTTGCGATTTTGAAACGATAGACCGACATGGTACCCGTACTAGCCCACTTTTCATGTCCCAAAAGAATGGGCGAGCCACTAAACATGTACAAGTTCAAAATTCAAATTATATTTTTTTCTACTGGTATTAGGGTTCGTGATGCGGATGATTTACGTTGAAATGTTTATTGACCTCTGAAGGAATTTCTTGTAAAAAATATCGAATTTGATATTTTCATTAATCATTAATATAGACACTGGACCTGCGGGAAGACATCCAACTAGCGGCCATATTGGCTGAATTACGTGTGTCATGCCAATTTATCCCGCTGGGTGCTTTTGGCTGCGCTGTACTTCAATTTTGCCGGCAACAGGAAAAGGGAGGGTTGTGTAGTCCGCGAGGTATTCCTGGCTGCGCGCGCAGTCAGGAGTTCCTTCCAGACTACACAACCCTCCCTTTTCCCCGTTGCCTGCAAACTGACGTATAGCGCAGCCAAAATCACCCAGCGGGAGATTTTGGCATGACACAAGATTTTACTACCGTCCCTTTTCCCCGTTACCTGCAGTTGGATGTCTTACCCGGAGGGCACAGGTACAGTGTCTATAATCATTAAATAAAACGTTTATTTTTATATCATGGTAGCAGAGCGTGGTTTCTTATAATACAATGTGAATTAAATGAGACGAAAATTTGGTTAGACACTTGAAAGGACAACAGGAAGACATTATTTTCTCTTTTGTTCGGATTGACGAGGGAGAGGTTTGATAATTTATGAATTACTATAGATTTTTTTGCTACCTGCGCAAGAATACATGAGAAACAATTATTAGCGTATTTTCTATTAACAACATGAATTTAAAGATCAAATTATTTTTTTATGAAAATTCAAATTTCAGTTACCATAATAATTTGAAAAAAATGAGACCACTTACTTATTCATTCATTTGAAAATTTTCAATATTATCGTTCAACAAAGAGTCAGATCTCTTGTGAAACAAGTCTTCACTCAAGATTTCACTGCCACGACGACCATACTAAATTAAACAACGTGGTAATCTTAAGGAACCTAAATAATCAAAAAGGGACGAACAAGCGATTTATTTAGAAAAACATTACGATACGCATAAACTTAGTAACTTGGAAAATAGGTACCTATAAATATTATATTTTAGAATTGGATGACAGTGAGCTTAACGACTCGCGTACTTCTTTTAAATAAATCAGCTATTGGCTTCGGAGAATTGGAAAACTTGCGTGAAATTTCCATTCGTTTCCCTGTTCTGCATCCGAACAACGGTTGAAAGAAGAGGGCATCAGTAGAAGGATACCTCAAAATACTTGAAATTTGCAGAATCGAATTAAAAATATTGAAAAATGCAAAATATTACTTACTCTAAAATCATTAGTTTTTGGATAGATTCTTGGAAATGCGTATCTGTGCATAGTTTTTCTCACTTAATTTCTAATTAAATTTAAAAATAACAAGCATTTTTTTTTACAATCGCAAGATCACTTACTTATTTGATCATATTGATATTCTGCGAATTGTGTACTTACTTAGGTATACAAAATTACTTCGAAAACGTAAAGAAAACTAAGCTGCTTTGTCAGTAGCAGTCTTATTGAATGATGATGAAGAAAAAAATGTCGCCATGCTTTTAGAAGTTCGTTCTTTTGCTAATTATCCTCGATTGGATTGTTCTATTTTTACTTTTATAGTAACGAGCATAATTTCAAGTCGCAGTTCTTAATTTCGTGGACCAATCTCAATGTAGAAGTACTACTTATAAATTATAAAAAAATTAATCAACTCCATACTTTCAATTACTATACTCAATTACATACTTTTAATTACTTACATGCACGATCGTCAGAATCTCTCATAAATACATGCAAAAACATGAAAGATATATCAACTGGGCACCTCAAAGTGAGAAACTAGGCATAGATTTGGAATATTGTAATCGTGATATTTTCTTGAAAATGAACAGGGGTGAATGAAATATGATTACTTACGGCAATAGTATGGATTCCTATAAGATGTAGTTAAAATAATATCTTTTTTATTGATCGAGTGATGAATTGAATAGTTTTTATGATCAACTTAGAATGTTCACGGTTGGGTTGTATATTTTTATACAATGTGCTTTTAACTGGTGTCGAGGTGCGTGATGCTGGAGATTTGTGAATAAATACGTTGAAAAGTTCGTTGACATCTGAAGTAATTTTTCGCAAATTTTATCGAATTTGATATGGTAGCAGAGCGTAGTTTTTTGTACAATTGAGGGTCTTGGTGGAATAAGGGCGTTCGGCACCTAAAGCCCTTTTTCCGCAAATGGTCTTAAAATAATCTCCGAAGTCTTGTGAACCTACACACCAACTTTCAGTTCACAAAACGCTTCCTTCGTAGAGCTACAGGTTTTTAAAGATGACAGGGTCGCGTTTTTGCATGCATTACGAGGTACCATATTATCCGGGTTTCTCCGTTTCTTCACAAAAATACGCGATTCCGGATTGAAAATCAATGAATTTTGAAAATTTTAGTGAATGACGACGACAACGATGATGATTAGAGATATTGTGTCTTTATATTGTGCTATTTGTATCATTATCACGATTTTGACTATGAAACTTCTATAGTTCTGTAAAATTCATTTTTTAAAAACTTTCATAGCTCTACGTTCGGTGTTTTTCATTCATAAAGTCGATAATCACTCTTTTCAGCAATCAGCATCTCAGAAATCATCACTTAAGATGATTAAAATCGTGTTAAATTTTCTAGAAAGTGCATTTATGGAATAAGGGCGTTAAAAACAGTTTCGAAAATCGCTTTTTTGAAAGGGTTAATGTAACCGAGTGCCAAAGTTGAGTACGGGAAATGAAAGGTAACACTTCGAGCTTTAAAAAAAACGTAACCGTGTAGCTCTAAGTTAAGTATTGCTTAAGCCTCATAGGTTTAAAAACTTCAATCGTGTTTTTCTCAAATCATCATTTTTTTCTAACGCCCATATTCCACCAAGCCCCTCAATTACGAGTACAATATAAACCGTTTTTAAAAAAAAAAAAAAATAATAACAAAGATCAAATTCGATGAAATTTTTGAAAAATTATTTCATGTCAACGAACTTTTTAACGTATTTATTTACATGTTGACCATAATGGTCAAAATATGTACAAATGAACCGTAATTCAAAACATGAACTTGGATCATATCGATAGGAAAAGTAATATACCTATTTTTAGCCTATTGAAAAATTATTCGACTTGATTAACTAGGTAGGTACTTCATACTTAGGTAATTACTTACTTGCGTCTTGATACCACGATTGTACCTACTTCCGGTGGGTGCTTATACTTTTGTGGTTCTTGGTCAGACATCTAAAACGACAACAGAAGGACATTATTTTCCCAAATTTTATTTGGATGGACGTGGGAGGAGGTTTAATAATTATTAGTGGGTCATTCCCCGTCAATTCAAAGAAGAAGTGGTGAGGGGGTGAGTCGGCGATTTTTTCGAAATTTTTCCTCTGGAATGACCTTTTGAAGGGATGACCAATGGCGCAAATCGCAGCCCTCTAGCCCTTTTTTAAAGGCTGATAGGGGGTGTCAAAGTTTTCAGTGAACTTGAAATACTTATCATCCATTTCAGCAGGGATTACTCGATGATCGCGATACCTACCAAAATTGAACTTTTTCCAACAGTTAGGGGTTTTGAAATGCTTTTTGGTGATATCGTAAAAATCAGTGTTGCCACTTTTTTTTCGTACGAAAAATTACCTCGATAAGTTCCAAGACGTAGTTTTCATATCGTTCCGACTCTCAAAAATTCTGAAAAAAATATATTATGGACAACTTTTCATGCTGAACAATATATTAAAAAATTAAGATGGCATTATGTCGTAAATTCGATTTAAAAAATTAAAAGTTTGCGAAAAAATGCGAATTTTTGATTTGAAACATGAAAGAAAGTTTTGACTGGTGAAGTTGACCCATTTGACCCATATTTTTACGTATCCGTTGAAAAATTTGAAAAAACCCTTTCACTCGATAAAATGAACTCATCACAAAAAATTAAAATTCAAAAAAATTCAAAAAATAAACGAATTTTAATTTTTTTGCTATGGGCGTGATCTTTATAAACTGTTTCATGAAATACGTCAGAAAGAGGTCAAAATAAGACAACTGAATGAATTCAAACTTTTTTGATGTTTGAAATTTAAAATTGAATTTTTTCGAATTTTTCGTACGAAAAAAGTGGCAACACTGATTTTTATGATATCACCAAAAAGCCTTTTAAAACCCATAACTGTTGGAAAATGTTCCATTTTTCGTAGGTATCGCAATCATCGAGTAATCCACTGCTGAAATGGATGATATTTCAAGTTCACTGAAAACTTTGACACCCCCTGGCAGTCTTTAAGAAAAGGCTAGAGGGCTGCGATTTGCTGAAATGTCTTTTCACAGGAAAAATTTCAATAAAATCGTCGACACCTCTTACCACTTCTTGGTCGAATTGACGCGGAATGACCCTAGTATAGTTTTTTTTCGCTTCTGCGTAAAAAAAAAACGTGAAAAACATTTAAGTAGCATATTTTTTTACTAACCAGATGGCAAATTCTTAATAATTGCACAAACAACTCTTAAAAACAGTATAAATTAAATTTGAAGTTCAAATCATTTTGTTAAAAAGATGAAATTTTATTTACTAATATCATAATTTGATTATGTACTTATATAGATAGTACTTACTTCCATTACATTTTATTGTAGCGTACCTCATCTGAGTACAGAACACATGCAAGTATATTTTTTGTTAACTAGAAGACAAATTTTTAATAATTGGACAAATATGTAACTCTTTAAAACACGTAAAATTCAAAGAACAAATTATTATTTTTTTTTAAAAATCAATGTTTATTTAATATAATGAAAAAATTGGGACTTTTTTCTATCAAAATTTAAGTTGGTAATTTTAAAACAAAAATATAAATATGAAAATGAAAAATATATGGCTATGTTGAAAATATTTTTTGCGCAATTAGAATAACCGAAGTTTCTAAATTCATTTTATTTAAGTAACAAAACGTTCAAAATGCTAAATAAAACAATCACACTTGCTAAATTCTTTTTTAATCACTGATAACATTCAGGTTTATCATGAAAACAAGCAGATAAATCAAAACTCCACAACCTCCTCAATCTTTTTGGTCGGGGAACTTTTTCTTCCACAAACAGTTTTGTGTTAGTTGCACGATGCACTTTGCGAGTACTGGCCAAAACAGGTGGAGTAATATTATGGTCCTTACTCAGGATGGCGTCCATCCTTTTGCTGTGTATACTTCGTTTTTAAGTACTTCCATGTGTCGATGACCTGTTGGGTTGATTTATTTTCAAATTTTTCAGGAATCAGCGCCCAAACAGTGGCACTTTTGATAGCGGTGCTTTCAAACTATTTCTTGTGTTCACCGTATAGTCTTATGAGAGTTAATATTTGAGATCTACTCCATCTACTGTTAGTTACTATAAAAACAAAATTCAAAAAACATGAACATGAATATAAAAATATTGTTTCGGTATTCGGTATGCTTCAATTACTATTACAATAGTAACTCGCAAACCTTTTGCTTCAGACACTGACGTCATCTCATTTACAGACTGCTGAGTCGCTTCGGTTGCTGGCTGCTGAGAATTTGTTTCAGCTGCAGTCCTGCTTAGTAGTCAATTCAATTGCAGGTTGCTGGGAAATTACTTCAGCTGCAGTATGATGAGTAGTCTATTCAGTTGCCCACGTGAAAAAAAAACCATTGGTTTTCATAAAAAAACCAATGGTACTAAACCATATAGTATTTTCGGACACATTTACCATAGGTATTTACCATTGGTTTACCAATGGTACAAAACGATAGGTAACCATAGGTAAGCCTGTCCGAAAATACTATATGGTTTAGTACCATTGGTACAAAATTTAAAAATACCAATGGTTTAGCACCATTGGTATTTTTTACAATAATAAAAAATACACTTGCGAATACATGCACGTAAAAACATTTATATTACTCGTATCTATGAAAATAAAATTTCAAAATGTAAAATACTAAGATAATACATGGGATATTTATAGCTAAGTATATTAAACTTCAACTTATTGAGCTTTTTGTTGCGCCTTCACCGCTTTTTTTTTGGCGTTGCTACATTTATTACATATTGTAGTATCTATCAGTTTTTTTCGGTCCTTGTCAGAAAACATTGGAAAAAATTTTTCAGCAGCCTCTGAAACATACACCAAAAGATATGAAATTATATAATTATACATATTGCTGTTATAATGAGTCGTCACTATACCCTGAAGGTATATTTTATATGGAGATAGATTCAAGCCCGAAGGGCACTTACCCCAATATGTATAGATGAACACGCGTACGACACAATAAACAGTAAAAGCACGCTCGAGTACAAATGTATTAATGCCTTATCAGCAATATCAATTGCAACACAATAAGAAAAAGATATAAAAAGATACACAAATAATAAATAAGGAAAATACCTCTCAAACACTTACAATATAAAATACTTAAACTAAGACGCATTCAAACTTCGGAAGATCCGCGAGTATGATAAAAGAACACATAAAAAACTGACCGCCTGAATCTTGCTTAAAACAGACTGCGGCGATGCCAGGGTCGCTCGTAGGCTCATAGCCGCGACCGACGCTCAGACGCTCAATCAGTGTTACCCGAATTAGGGTATATCAAATTACTCTAATGCGAGTCACCCTTAGGCATATTTCCCTCCTTACATTGCAACCCGGAAATCAATATTTAATAGAATATACAACACATACCATACAGAGCATCTAATTTTTTTTCGTCGAATTTTGTTTTTTTCATTTGCAATTTTATATTTTGATCTAAAACCTGAAAAGCAGGTGCCAATTGGCCAGTCAGACTGCACGTCAAAAATTCGGATGTTGTAAACAACATATCAAGCGCATCATTTGTGAATTTTTGTATTGTTGTTCTTGAGCAACGGTCCCACGTCTGGAAAAACATTTTATATTAATGAGATATAAATACACCAGTGTACATCAACTACATTACATACACCAAATTCATGTTCAAAATTGCAGGGTTCGCTAAGCGGAGGGGGAGGGTAGGATCTCCCACAGAGAGAGCTTTTTTGGCTTTTCTCCGGGAAAAAGAAGTACTTGAAATTTTTCAAGTGTAGCTGGAGGTGCCTTAAATTTCTGGTGTGAAGCAAAAATGATTTCAAGTACTTCTTTTTCCCGAAGAAAAGCCAAAAAAGCTCTCTCTGTGGGAGATCCTACCCTCCCCTGTACTTATTACTTACGAAATTGATCACAGTTTTGTCTTGACCTTCTTTGCCTTGATCTTCTTCTCCTTGACCTTCTTCGTCTTGACAATTAAATTCATTAGCTGCGGCGGAAGCATTGCGCATTTCATGCGTGGTTTCTATCTCATCCGCGGTTCCTATTTCATTCGTTTCTATTTCAGCGAATTTTATTGCATCGGTTATTACATCGGTTTTCAAATCATCAATTTCTCTTTCAGTTGGGGCAGTAATAGTGGCGGCGGCAGGTTGCTCTGAAACTGAAATCAGATTTAAGTATTAAACTGAAAACCAAACTTTGGAAAGCATGTAGTGGTACATAACCTGCAAAATTTCAGTTGCTGTGGTTTGTTTTTCAATTTTGGTTAAATTTTTGAAAATCCAAAATTGAATAATATAAATATAAAATTTAAATAATGGACAAACATTTTAGTAGAGCTGAGTATGGTCTGAAACCCCCATATAACCTAAATTTCACCTGGGTAAGATTTTTGGTGAAGTCTTGAAAAACTGAAATTGAACATTGTTTAGAATATGTATGCTTTCCCACGTCAAAATTCTAGTCAGAAAACATACTCGATGGGGTTCTCTAAATTTTGGAGAAATCGAAAATTCAGCTGGAAGCTCCAGAATGGCTTAAAATGGAATAATTCGCGGAATTGAAAAGGTTGATAGGTATAGGTTTTAGGGCTGATTTTTAATCATTTCTACTGAATATATTTATATTATTTTTTCAAAAAAAAAAAAATACGCAGCCAAAAACAGTCAGTTTTGCTGAATTTTCAAAAATTATGTATAAAAACAAAAACATTAAGTACCTATGGGCAACTGAAATTTAGGTTATATGGGGGTTTCCGATTACGTCGTTTCCAAAAACTGCAACCACCTTCAAACGCGAAATGAAATTTTTTAAAAATGCATACTTTATCATCAGTCAATAACATGAAAATAACGGAAATTCAGGTTTTATGTGATCGTATGTACGTTATACTTACTATGAGCTTTCTTGGCTTCTAGCAGCCTGCATGCAGGCTGCTGAAGATTTGTTGCAGTACCAGACTGCTGAGGAGCAACGAAGTGTAACCGAAGTTTCCCTTCAGCATAGTCTTGAGAAGAATCCTTTTCTATTAAAAAAGATTTCTATTCTTCCCCTTCACCAGTCGTTCCAACGAAAGGAAATACTAATTTGGTCACATCAATATCTTGCGGCACTGCAGTATCTGTTTTTTTAATAAAATAAGAATAATTGTAAGGATATCTCAACTGACCGAAAAGTGTAAAATTATTGTAATTAAAAAAAGAAACACCTTATTTCCTATAATTAAATAACTTATTCCATTTGTTTTAAGAACATAATCCTTTTTCTAAATTTTCCATACTCTCGGAAGTAAATAATAACGTTAGTTTTGAAGAATTAAAGCACAGCTATGGAATATAGAAATTTTGAAGTAATTTTCAACGAGGAATTCGAATCCGATGCCCTTTTTTTCGCCAGACCCCTGGGGGGGGGGGGTGGTACCAAAATCAAATTTTGTAAAAATGGAAAATAAATCGAGTGATATGTCAAAATATAGGTTTTTTGGGTCAAGAACCACGAATCTGAGGTCTTTTTTTCCCTCAGACCCTTTGGGGACCCTTGAGGAGGTGCTACCAAAATCAAATTTTCAAAAATGAAAAAAATCGAGTGATATGTCAAAATATTTGTTTTTTGGGTCAAGAAACATGAATCTGAGGTCTTTTTTCCCCTCAGACCCTTTGGGGGCCCTTGGGGAGGTGCTACCAAAATCAAATTTTCAAAAATGAAAAAAATCGAGTGATATGTCAAAATATAGGTTTTTTGGGTAGAGAAACGCAAATCTGAGGTCTTTTTTCCCCTCAGACCCCTTGGGGCCCCTTGGGGAGGTACTACCAAAATCAAATTTTGTAAAAATGAAAAAAAAATCGAGTGATATGTTAAAATATAGGGTTTTTGGGTCGAGAAACACGAATCTGAAGTACATTTTTTCTTCAGTTCCCTTGAGGGCCCTTGGGGAGGTGCCATCGAAATCAAATTTTGTAAAAATAGAAGAAAATCGAGTGATAGGTCGAAATGTAGGTTTTTTGGGTCGAGAAACACGAATCTGATGTTATTTTCTTCATTCAGCCCCTAGGGGAGGTGTTACCGAAATCAAATTTTGAAAAAATCACAAAAATTTGAGTAGATTATCAAAATTTAGATTTTTTTTGTTGATGGGTTTTATTATAGTCAGTTTTTCAATCATTCGACCCGATATCGTCGGTTATTTTACATCATAACTTGAAAAATCGGACCTAATCAGAAAGTAACTAACCACGCCCAAATTCTACACAATTCAACACTTATTTTCACGCAATCGCGGTTTTGAAGGGAGTTGAATGAAAAAACTTATGCCTTATTCACTTACAATTATTTCGCGTTAATTTAGTTAAAATGTAGTCGCGTTTGAGACGAGGTATCTCAAGAATGGTAGCACCTCTCCAAGGGCCCCCGAGAGGTCTGAGGGAAGAAAGGACCTCAGATTCGTGTTCCTCGGCCCAAAAAACCTATATTTTGACATATATCACTCGATTTTTTTCATTTTTACAAAATTTGATTTTGGTAGCACCTCCCCATGGGGTCTGAGGGAAAAAAGGACCTCAGATTCGTGTTTCTCGATCCAAAAAACCTACATTTCGACCTATCACTAGATTTTCTTCTATTTTTACAAAATTTGATTTCGGTGGCACCTCCCCAAGGACCCTCAAGGGGACTGAAGAAAAAATGTACCTCAGATTCGTGTTTCTCGACCCAAAAAAAATAAACACACATATCGGGTCGTTCATTCGCCAGGAGCAGACGGTGTTGATAAAGTTGCCTAACTGGTTTGCCGTAAATACGAAGTGCGTTTTTCCTCCGAAAAAATTACCCTTTGAATTCGGGTGCATATCGAATGGGAATTTCGAACATGAGGGTTTCTCGATATGGCGATTTCGTTTCCGATGTCAGATCAGTCAATAGAATTCTACTTACTTATAAGGGGGAAAATATCTTTTCGATTTTGTGGGGCATAAGTCGTGAACTCGAAAACTCGTTGTAATGTTCTCATTAACTCGAAAGGAATAAAATGTATGTAATTTTCAAGTTCGAATGTATTGATTATTGATGCAACTTCGCTATTATTACCTTATTTAAGTAAAAGAATAAATTAGTAGAAAATGTGAGAAATCGCATTAATGCTAATGTACGAGTACTTAAAATTAAGGAATAAATGAGGAACAAAATGAAACAAAAAACTAATGCCTTGACCCTGACCTATCACACCCCTCCACATTACGATAAAATCGGACTTTTGATTCGCATTGTGTCCTCTAATAAGGAAGGAGTTTTGAAGACATTTGCGATTAGTTGTCCGAGACAAGCTGCAGCCTGCAGCTAAATAATATGAGAAGAAGAACACTTTTAAAAATTGGAAAATGAAGTTAATTACAATGCACGAAATAATACTTACGATACAATCACAATACGTGAAAGAACACGGTAAGAACATAATTAACGGGTAAACTGTTACAAAATAAAAACAGAACCTGAAAAGTGTAAGAAAATGTAAGTTGAAAAAAAAAGTGAAATTGAAAATGTTGCCATCGTAGCTGAAATACTCGTACCTACCCAATCAAAACAGTCCATTTTACCATACCAGCCAGTTGTAAAGAAAAATGATTACCTACTTCATGTCTTCCATCGTTGATTTATTTACTTATCACTCTTTGGGAAATTGCTATTTGACTAGACACGTAATGGTACAAGGAGCGAGTTTTTAAATTCTATCCTTGTCTCAAATCGTTGATTTCCCTGAAGAAAGGATTAACTCTAATTAAACCATTCCATAATTGCGGGAGTTTTACTAAAATCCCATCCCTCATATGTGCACTTCAAATATTTCATTAATTATCTCCCAATACGATTAACTGAGTAGGAGTTTTTTTTTTGTTTTTTTTTGGAAAATTTTCCTTAAAAAATTAAGGGGTTTCGTGGGAAAAGGGCCTTCGTCATTTTTTTTGTTTTTTTTTCTTTTACAATTTTGAATGTAAGTATTGATTTTTTTTTAATTATGTATTTCACCGTATTCAGTGATATTAAAGTGTTCTTCCATGAAAAAAAAAACAAATTGAAAAATGTTCGCTTGTAGATAAAATTTCTAAGTCCATTTAAACTTGTAAAAATCAGTGAAAAAAAATAGACCAAGTCCCCTGTTTCTTGAAGTCCCTCAATTCGACTTTGTTGAATTTTTTGTGTGTTTGTGGGGGGGGGGGGGGGTCGAATGGAGAGCTTTCTGAAACTTGGTTGAAAAAAGTAGCGAACTGTTACGAATTTTTCAACAAAAAAAAAATCTGTTAGATGCCACGCGACTTCGAATTAATTGTAATATCACCTGAATTGGAAAAATTATACCTAGTTACTTCAGAATCTGCAACTTACAAACGTTTACAAGGTGAGCTGCAGAGGTGTTAATATAATTGCCTAACCAGTTTGCCGTAAATACGAAGTTCTCCTTCTCCCCTCACCCCGGCGAAAATCAACTTTTGAATTTTGGAGCGAATCGAGTCGAAATTTGGGCTGGGAGTTGGGGGGGAAGAGGGAGTTCTTTGGACAGCGAACTCATTTCCGATGCCAGATTGCCACCGTTGTTTTTCCTTTCAACTGGGAATCGCCTATCGTTTTGACTTTAAAGGGACCCATTTCGAAAATTGAACTTTTCACAGGTCGCTGAGGACGACGAAATTGAAGTTCAAATTGAGCCTCGCTCCGGTACTTTCGAGAAACTACAATTTTCTACCAAAAGATCGTAATTTATCGATGAAGGATCTACTGGTTAGCAATAATTTACACGAATCGATAATACGAGTCATTTTTTCCAGAAGTCTGAAACTTTTTTTTCCATTTAATTATGAGAGAAACACGCGGTTCCGTTTCCGCGAGAGGGATCGAAATAGGGGCGTTAGAATTGATTTTCTCAAAAATGAGGGTTCGATAATGAATTTTGACATCTTTTCCTAGGGGCTGCATTTTGCATTAACCGACGCGTGTGGTTGCAAAGCAGTACGGCGCAGCGGTAGCGGCCGCAGGGTCCAGTTGAATCGGACAATGGTGACACGTGTCCGTGTGCGTGTTTAATGTATAATGCACGTGTCCGTGAGAAAAAAACGTGGCGCGGCGAATCAACGACGCTTTGCTGTTCCTAGGAAACGCTGCTGAAATCGGTTCCTGCTTTTTCGATGTGCTCGTAACTAGGGACATCTTGTAGGTGAGCTCTACCATCTACCTTTTTTCGCTAAGCGTTAATTTTTTTTTTTTTGAACGATTCACTGCTGAAAGATTTCATCTCTCAGCCAACCTTCTCAGCGAGTTGTTGTCGAATGTTGGCAGAATTGATTATTTAATCTCGTAGCTATTTTGAAGTTGACCTATGAAAGAGAAAGAAAAGCTAGATATTGAAAGAGTACGTTCATAAAAACATCGTCCATTCGTTTCATTTCGTCGCAGTCGCATCTGATCCAAAATAATAACAATAAAATAAACAAACGAAAACTTTTATTTATTGAATTTAAGCAAAAACACAATATTTTTTCCCTCCTCAATCTGACAAAATATGAGTTTAATAAAACGAATCTGGGCCGAGATCTAAGTCTACGCTATACCCATTTTTCAAGCAATCGCAGTCGATACAAAAATTAAAAAGAGTACATACAAAAAAAAAAAAAAAAGGTAAAATAAAATTATCTACAAGTACGAAATCACATCACAGACGAGAAAAAAAATTAAAACAATAAATACAAAATAGCTAACAAAAAATAACAGGTAAATGAAAAAAAAAAAACAACGCATGACCACGATAGCAATAATACATAAAATATAGTAGACCTACTAAGGTGTACCTTATTTTTCAAAGTTTGAATTTTCCAACTTCTACTCACCAAAGTTGTTACGTCGCCCCCCACCAAGTTGAAAAAATGAAGAAAAAAATACAAAAAAAATTGATCAAAATTGTTCGTTTCCACATCAGAATTTTTCTAAATAATCTCCTTTTCAAGAAAAAATATTCTTCGGCCCTTCAAACCATATTGGCCCTCGAGTAAAAGGCCCCTCAAAGTTGAAAAAAATCACAAAAAATGAGAATAAATGAAAATCAGAGGAAATTTTTTGAAAATATCTCATTTTCACATTAGAATTGTTCTACAAACCCCATTTTCAAAAAAAAACCTTTGTTGGACCCCCCAAATGATGTTGGCTTACTTGTATGAAGCACCCAATTTCAGAAAAAATTAAACGAATATGAAAAATTGACTCTGGAAAAATTTTTTGAAAATTTTTCAGTGGACAGAATTTTTCTAAATAAGCACATTTTTTAGGAACACTTCTTGGTGCTCCAAATGATGCTGGTACTCTTGTATGAAGCCCCCAAAGTTGACAAATATTTTTAAATGAGTAAAATATTGATGTCTGCAGGTACAAATTATTCTAAAATATTTCATCTCTGAGCAGAATCTCTCTGAACAGACCTTTTTTCAGCTTCTTTTTCGAGGACACGTTAATTTTTGAAAGTTGTAAGGCCATAATTTTACGTACCTCCCTCTCTTCCCCTCAATTCCAATACACTAAAAAGCATTAATTTTCACCTCATCTGTTTGAAGAGTCCTTTTTTTTTTGCCAAACTTGATTATGAGGCTTCTGTTTTTTGTTGTTTTTTTTTGCTGAATTTTCCCATGTCAAAAAATGTTGAAAACCGTCAGTTTTTGATAAAATAATCGAGAGGTGTCAGTTTTGGGAAAATTGTCAAAAAATTTCCATTTTTGGTGAAATCGTCAGAAAATGCTCGTTTTTTGTCAAAATTATCAGAGAAGGTCAATTTTTGGTGAGTTGACGATAAGTTGTAATGTTTTTTCGTCAAAATTCTCAGGAATTAATTTTTTGATAAACTAGTCAAATAGTCTTAATTTTTGCTGAAAAATTGATCAGTAATTTTTTTTTGTCAACGCGTTCACAAAACGTTGATTTTTTCCTTGCCTGCCCAAGAAGTCCTCTTTGTTTTTCAAAGCTGGCCAAAAAAGTTCTGTTTTTCGCAAAATTGCTTTATAAGCTTCCTCGTCTCACCAATTTCCCCCCTCCCCCTCCCCAATCCGTTCATTGTTTTCCAGTTTTTATGGCAATTTTACGAAATTTCTGAAGTTGATTTTTTTTTTTTGAGAAAACCCTCAACAATGTTGTTGGTCACTTATTCAGAGACCTCCAAAGTTGAAAAAAATCATGAAATTGAACAAAGTAGCCTTTTTTTGAAATTTTCCCTGTAAGTACGATACATCAATTTTTTCACCCTTTATTTTTCATCGAGGGAATTGAAAATTTCATGGCGTGATTTTCTCATCCGAGATTACAACTCTAGGGGGTGGGAGCGAAAGAAAACGAAAAAAAATATCCATAAGGTACACCATAAGACCTACGTAATGAGTTGAAATCCAGTAATGAAAAATCCCCCCCCCCCCCTCAATTTGGAAACATTATTGCAATCTGCATTTCGTGACATTTGATGAAGAAGAAAAAAATATGTAGGTGGGAAGGAAAATAAATAGAGAAAAAAGAAAAAGACGAGGAAAATAAAAAAAAGATGAATTTATACGGGTACATTCGTAGGTACTTAGGTATCGTGGTCTTTATGTATTATTTGTATGCAATTTGTATACAATATAAAAATATTACGTATATCAGGGTACAATAGCGTAATATTGGAAGGAAAAAATGACGTTATGGAATGTACAAAAATGGGTGAAACATCAGCTCAACTCTGAACCCCAATTCAGAGCGTATTAAGACGTAGGCCTACGAATAAAGAATACAGTAAACCATAGTGTAGGCAACTGGCATTCCGCACACAACTAGGTGCTCGTAATCGTATCAAGACGTGACCACTCGATCGCCGAATCCGCAGCCTTTGGTTAATTTTTGTAAACCTCATGGGCCTATGCACGAAGGCCGAAGGGTCGACTTGATGCTTTGAGATGCTGATTATATGGATTACAGCTAATGCCCAATGCTCGATGGCCGACGATAAGATTGTAACCATTCGCAGATGACCATAGGACTGGATCGCCAAGGTTACCTCATGACTCAGCACAGCACTCAGTAGGCGACTTTTTCGTTTTGCCTGCTTCCACCATTATTGCTGCTGCTGGTGGTTGTCGAGATCTAAAAAATTCCAAAAAAAAATATATTAGCTCAGAATTATAGAGGGTTTGAAAAATGCTTTTAGGTGATTTTTGACATTGCCATTGTGAAAAAGAGAGTCTTCAAGAACCAGAATCAGAAAAGAATTTCTGGTCCAAATTTAGGGGTGAGGCTCCAACCAGAACTAGGACCCAAAACTCGAAGAAGTCTTGATCATTTCCTTGAAGCCCGAAGCCCTGGCCCTAAACCCAAAACCATTTTCTCTGAAAATCAAGCCAATTTTAGTCAATTTCTGTCAGTAGATTCTGAGAATTAGAACTAGAGGATTAGGCAGATCAATAAAATCCCCATAAGACCAATGAAAATTCAAATTTTCTGCCAGTCTGGCTGCAAATTAGGCAAAAAGAATATTCAGAAATTCGGAATCTGCCCTTGAAATTTTTTCCAACAGAAGATCAAAATATCAAAAATTAATTTGATGATAAAGTTTTTACCTTATCCTTCATCAAAAATCAAAATTGCAATTGCAAGCCCTAAAAAGCACTGGAAAGCTTTGAACATTTCATTCAACCCCCCAAACACTAAGCCCTGAAACTCAACCCCAAAATCCCCCCCCCCCGCATCCAAAAAAGTGTGCAAAATTCACAATGGCGAAGAGAATGCATATAAATATGTACTTACAGAAGAAGCTTGCGATACGGAACAAGTACTCGTCGTATTTATACTGGGAACATTGGCATTGGTCAAATTGCTATTGGAATTGGCTGGAAGTATGGACAGCGGCTGCCTACACTCGGCGGCATTTGCGATACCGAGCATTTGTAAATTAACGCCGGCCGCTTGCGAAGCCGAAGATAACATGACAGCTGCCGCAGCCGCAGAATGCACTGCTACCGAGCTGATGGTGGGATGAGCTTCGAGGGCTTGTTGCAGATCGCATATGTAATCAATGACGTACTGAATGACTTCCAGTTTCGATAATCGTCGGTTTTTTGGCATAAAAGGTACCAATTCTTTCAGCTTGCAGAGATAAGCTCGGATTTCTTCGTTTTCGACGTCTCGTTTGTGTTTGGTTATTTTGCCGGCTGCTGCGACCGCTGTCGTTGCTGACATGGTGCTGGTTCGGCCACTATCGCTCATTGGTATCGCTTTCATGATCAGGCAATTCTCTTGTTAATTCACGCTGCAACAAAGGTAAACAAAAATTTTCGAAATTAATATTGAGGGAAAAATTCCAACATCGATTCTAGCTCTAATTTGCACTTCATTTAAGTAGGTACTTATTAGTTCAGGAAAATTAGCTGGAAAAAAGGAGTCTTAAAGAAATATGAGCTAGAAAGTTGAATTTTGGTATACTGGTCTATTTTTAGGTTCTAAATCACGAATCTGAGGTGTCCCTCTGCGTCTCTGTCGAGTGTTCTCCCCTATTATGGATCTAAGCCTCTCTTCCAATTTGGTTTTTGACCTGTAACTCCTCAAATATTGCGATCTTAGCAGAAAAATAGTCAAATCGAACTTATTCTACAAGAAATTTCCTATCAGATGACTATTTAGTGATAAAATTTGTCCAAAGGGGGTGGGGGGTAGAGTTATGCTCATTCTAAGAAAGAGGGTTGTTAACAAAGATCATAGTTATCGTTTGAAAATGGTTTTCCAGGCAAGAATTGACTAAAGCTGATACCCTTAAAAATGAATGTCGATCTCCCTCGCAGGTATTGAGTTGAATTGGGGTACCATTCTCTTCCCCCCCCCCCCCACAAAAATTCCACAAGTGAGAAAAAGGGCGATCGTATGTGTCATGTACGATGAAATGAATTATTTCATTTTATGACTACCAATTACAGATAAACACACTCGTAAAACACCACTGGGCAATCAGCTTTCCCCTTTGGTAGATCTCTGCCCCCCCCACTGCGTAATTTCTCGATCAATCATATCTCATTCAATTTCACTGCTATGGAAAAATAACGCGAGTTCATTGTTAATGCATGTAAAATTTCTCGTATAGAATGAGCTACAGTGCATAGCTCCCCCCTCCACAATTTTTGAAAAAATTTGATGATTGATTTTGAGCAGGGCTGCGAACTGTTTAAAACATTCTTCGACAAGATACTTTTTTTTAATTTCTAATCCCTCCCTCAACCTGATTTCTTACTCCTTTTTTTTCCTCATAGGCCACAAATGACCACGTATTTTGAATTTTTAGAAAAAAATCATGAGATTTTTGAATTTTTAGCCAAAGTAAAAGATCAAGACTTGGAAATTTTTCGCAAAAATCAAGATTTTTTTCGCTTTTTTGCAAAAAATCTGCACCTTTTTGAATTTCTGATGAAAAATCAGAACTTTTTTACTACTCGTATTAAAAATAAAACAGCACTACAAGTATTTTGAATCTCATACCAAAGTCTAGAAATTTTTCAAATTTCTGACAGAAATTGGAATTTTTGGAATTTTAAGAAAAAATTGAAGACTTTTTCAAAATCTTGACCAAAATTAAGACTTTTTGAAATACGTCTGACCAGAAATCAGGATGGTTGGAAAATCGAGACACTTTTGAATTCAGGTACTGGAAAAAATTAGGATACCTATTTTCCAAATGATTGGCGAAAAAGTCGTGACCTTTTTCTGATTTCTGATAGAAATTGAGACTTATTTATTGAAATCGTGAAAAAAATGAGATGTTCTATGAATCTCTCGCTTAAAGGTCAAAATCTTCTCAAACGAGAGCAAGCATTGGAATTTTTTTGATTTTTTTTTAAGCTTTGATGAAAATAAGCCTAGATTTCCCTATTTTTTTAATTTTTTGAAAAAAATCAAGTCGATTTCAGAATCGAGACATTTTTGGAATTTCTGTACAACAAATGAGTACTTTTTTCCAATTTTGGCTAAGAAATCGGGGCATTTTCAGATTTCTTACAAAAATCATGATTTCTTTAAAATCCTGAATGAAATTAGAACTATTTTAAATTTCTGACAAAAATTCCAAACTTTTTAAAATATCTGGCAAAAAATTGAACCTTTTTAGAATCTCTCGCTTGAAAAGCAATATTTTCTGAAATTTCTGCCAAAAATAAGGATTCAACAAGACCTTTTTCCCTGTTAGAATAAGGGCTTTAATCAATTTTTGGAAAAAGATCATAACTTCTTGAAATCTCAAGTTGAAAAATCGAGACCTTTTTCGCATCTCTTGCAAAAATCAGGGCTTTTTTCGAACACTGCCTGAGAAAAATCGAAACTTTTTCTTTTTAACAAAAATTATGACTCCTTCGACATTATGAAAAACAATCAGGATTTTCTTGACTTTGGTAAAAAACCAAGGCTCTGTTGAATTTCTGGTAAAAAATCTCAACCTTAGAAATCTTGACTACATTCAGGCCTTTTTTTCAAGTTCTGGCGAAAAATCAGAATTTTTTTAAATCTCTGGTTAAAAAATGGAAACTTTTTAGATTTTTTGGCAAAAATCTGGAAAATTAGGATTTTTTTAAATCTTGCAAAAAATAAAAACTTTTTGAAATGTTGACAAAAATCATGATTTTAGGCAAAAAATCCGTATTTGGTTACAATATTGACAAGAAATTAGGATTTTTATGGCTGTAAATTTTACGCTAAAAATACATTTGATAGGCTTTTTCGACGAATGTTTTTAGGGCTTTAGCGTTCGAACCTCTTTTTTCGCCTCATCACTGGAACATTGTTCGATTGGCACAGAAGATTGGTACCATATTATGTACGTATTTGGTAGGTTTCTAAAAGCAGTCTAACTGCATTTTCCAGCCTCTCGCCTTCTCCTCCTACTCACTCGTTCACTCACTCACTCACTCTGTATCTCATAAATTCAGAAATCCGTGGGGAAGCTAATGAATGAGCTTTACGACTTGAACTTGGCGAATAGAAGTTGTGTAACGAGTAACGAGTATCGACCAAGGATGATTCAGTCCTACAACTTTCGTATCGTCGCACCCTTCAAACTTCGACCATGCGATAATGGAAATTTGGCAATGGCATCGGGGTCATAATATACGAAAACGGAGAAACAAACTTTAACGCCGAATGTGGACACAATCAAGCAAACAAACACGTAGCTAGATGCGTCTGCGTCTCAATCAAATTCAAATAGCTATAGGTATTCATAATTCTATTTGCATTCGTAAAAAATCTATCGTACTCGTAGATACGTATTATGTGCTTGTATGTATGTACTTACGTAGAAAAAAAAAACAAGGCGAAACAAAACGATGGCAATATCGCATATGCAGTTGAGCTTTGATTATTGAAAAAAATCCAAAAAACAGTTCGTTGTAGTGTAATAGTACGCACTAGCACTGGCACAGGCACTACACTTCACTTCACTTCACTTTACTATAATATGTACGAGTATAATACTACAAATACACTAGGTACATATGATACACGAATCCGAATCGCACAATGAGAATCAACACATTCTCTCTTCTCGGGTGTCGGGTGACTACTGCTTGTGCGTTGGGCTCGTTGCATATAGCCTGCATAGGCATAGCAGCATAGCCATTAGCCAGCGGTTAGCTGCGTACCTTCGTAGTTTGGAGTTTGGACGAGTGGACGCTGAGAAGCAGCACTGCAGCCGCAGACGCAGAGGTGTACTTTCAATTCTTTTAGATTCAGCTACAGGGTGGCCTTTATTTATACTTGATGGACTTTTTTTTTTCGTTTTGTGAGTTGGTATTCGGTAACCAGGATTGTTTTCTCTACTTATAGCAAGTGTAATTTTCCGACAGTCTGTGAAAATATTGGAAACATCTGAAATGGTTTTAATGAAATGAGACGATTAATTTTGAGTAGGGCTGCGAAGTGTTTGAAACATTTCTCGTCGAGATACTTTTTTTTTTCACCAAAAAACTGATTTTTTTACTTCTTTTTTTCTCATATTCTGTATTATTTTGATACTTCAGAAAAATGATAAAATTTAGCAAAATCAACATTAAGTATTTTGAAATTGTATTTGAAATTAGATTACATTAAAACACTTGAAACATATCAAATTAACTCGAAATGATTAAAAACCGACAAATTTCACTTCTCAGCCAGAGTTATCTCATCGAATCTCGCTCAAATCTGAATAAAGATGACGATTTTTGCCCAAAATTTGCGGGAGTCGATATTTTCAAGAGGGGGGGGGGGGGTCATCAAAACTTTGAATACATGTAAATCTAGGGATAGATTGATATCCTCGAAATTGGATGGTTAATTTTTCAGAAATGCAGAAAGTACAAAAAAAATTGTCAAATTGACGTCCCAGCAATAAAAATTTAGGTACCTAGCATAAATTGATGGAAAAAACAGCATAACTTAGCGAAGTTTTGAGAAACTCGTTAATTTGTTAACTATAGTCATAAAAATTCTTGAAATCGTCTGGAAATTGAAGAAACAACTTGAAAATTAACTCCCAAACTGTTCATCTATTTACTCTGCTGAACTCACTGCTATTTATCATTGCCTCTGTGATATACTCACCTCTGAACCAGATAACAAGCATTTTTTGATCCAGAGTGATTCCTTAAGTTCATTGATTTCTATACAAAACCTATTTTCTGATCACCCTATAGTTCAAAATATTCTTAAAAAACTATTTGAGCAACAAAATTCCCACTTTATTATCCAGTTTATGTATGTTCCCAGCCACATTGGAATCACTGGAAACGAAGCTGCTGCAACTACTCCTTTCCCCCTTACCATCATCACAGCTGACGACATCAAATCTTTTCTCACTCAAAATATATACATGAATTGGTAAAATTTCTGGTCCCAACAAACAGCCAACAAGCTCTTTCAACATAAAAAATCAGTTCATACTTGGAAAAACCTATCCCACTTAAATAGACTTGAAGAAGTTATCTTGACAAGACTGAGAGAATTGGACACACCAAAATTACACATAACCATATTTACCTAAAAGTCCCTAGGCCCTCATGTCAATTTTGCTCATCTGAACCCGTATCTGTTCAACACCTACAAGTACTTTTCTATTGTCCCCAATTACACCAAGATCGATTATCTCTCCAAATAGATGAATACTCTCTCTCCATCCGGACAGCTCCTCCGATATGGAAAAATTTATTACTCTTGTTAAAAAACACAACCTGACAAATTTAATAATTAATATGGATAATCTGACGTAGGGTGTAATAATCTAGTAATTATTAACACCCCCCCCCCCTAAAAAAAACTTGAAAATTGAGCGAAACATTAAAAAAATGTTCGTGACCTTTTTTTTCTCGCCGATTCTCACAGTAGACGAGACTTTTATCGAACAATTTTCTAAAAAAACAGCTTCATGGACAAAAATGAGGGTTTTTTTAATAATTTTGACAAAAACTGTGATCGTTTTTGGATCATTTTGACCAAAACATCAACACTGTTTGGATGTTTTGGTAAAAGACTAGAAATTTCTAGCAATTTCGGTAAAAATTAGTACATACTGCTTGACAATTGTGGGCAAAAAATTCTGAACCCCCCCCCCCTCGAAAAAAAATATTGCTCGGAAAAATGAACGATTCCCTGCTAAGAAAAAAATTTCCAGAAAATGACTCATTTTGTCGATAAACAAAAATTTTTGCAATTAAACATGAATTTTACGAATGGTAAGTCCTTCATTTTTTGAAAAAACTGCTCTTTTTCAAGTTGAATTCAAAAAAATTTTGCTTTCCAAAAAAATTGATTTCTGGCAGAAATTGTAAAAAATTGTGAAAAAGTTGTGGTTTTTTCCAATTTGTTAAAATTGTGAAAAAGTCCGGCTTTTTTGGTCAAAATTTTCAAGTATTGTCAAAAAGTCTTTATTTTTTGCAGAATTACCAAATAAATTTTGCTTTTTACAAAACTTCCAAAAATCGTGCTTTTTTTCCCAAAAATTGTCTTAAGTTTTCTAATTTTTGAAAAATTTTCCTTTCCTGTTTTTTTTTTTTTGTGAAAGTCCAAAAAAAAGGTAGCCCAAATCACTATAAATTGGTAGAAAGTTCTACAGTTGTTTTTTTCAGCAATTTTGAAAAAAAAAAAGACTTATTTGGAAATTAAAGTAAAAATCAACATCTTTTGATAAAATCCGAAGTTCTGCAAAAGGGTCACCCTAATGTACATGCAATCACTACATCATAGGCCAATAACCCAAGTAAGTAGTGAGTACTCGTACCTTGGTTAGTACGTATATACGAGTATACAACAATCAACAAAATACGAGCAGATGAGAAAACGACGCCCAAGCTGGCAGATGTACTGTACTCACTCACCACACACAATACATATCTACGAGTACGACGAGTACACACATATTACATACGTCACACTACACTCACCCCGTGATACGAGTACGCGGACGCGCACATGTTTGCTGAGATCTTTTAATGGCAATGGCGATGGCGTAATTACTCAGCTAGGTTCCCACGCTCCGCTCACACACTGCAAGCTACCCAGGACTCAGCGATGGCGATCCGATGGCGATGGCGATAATAGGTATACTGGTTTAAATATATGCGACTAATCGACTATGCGTGTGTGTGGTGCAAGCTCATCCTCTGCTGCAGCTGGACTTGATTTTGATTTAGTTTCGAATGCACGATTTTCGTTTTTTTAATTTAGGTATCGAAGTCTATAAGGTTTGGTGACTGTTTTGGTTTCGTTTCATCAGTTTCAATAAGGTTTTTTTGGGGGGAGGTGGGGTCGAAAAGCCATAGATCTCTCGGAATCAACTGAAATTCAAAATAAGTAGGTAATTTCTTTGGAGTTGAAACTAGCCCAAAAATAATTTAGCCACTCGCGACATCAGGGGATGAGTCATGGTGTCTCAAAGTAGGGCCATTTCAGCTAAAAATTGGTGGTTTTTAAAAATTTTTTCAATTTAATTTTTCTAAACGTCAATTCAGAATGGCATATCTTGAAAACACGAAACCCTGTTTGAAAATTGATACCTACACCTGATCTACTGTAACAATCAAGTACAAAAAATTTTCGAATGACTCCGAAATTCACAATAAATTTTTCGTTTTTTTGGGACAAAATTTTATGTTTTCAAAAGGAACCAATTGTGGCAAAAATCAGAAATTGTTTACAAATTTTTAACGAAAAATGAAACTTTGAAAAAAATATTTTAGCAAAAGTTGGGACTTATTGGCAATTTTGACTGAAATGAAGTGACCTTATTTTTGTCGTGGAAAAAAAATCCACACAAGTTGAAAACAGAATTTGTTTATTCAAAAACACGAGTTGTCTTCTTGAAGTTTTCAATTCTTATTGTTTAAAAGCTTTAATTCTTACATTTACATGGTTGAAGAAATGAGAAAAATAAGTCTGGAGTCCATATAACATAATATATTTAAAATTTAAAACAAAAATAATGTCAAAAATCATCGTAACTTATGAATAAAATGCGAGAGTAACATATTAAAGGTTAAATGTGATTAAAAATAAGGCCAAACATGATCATCTTAACGTATGAATAATACTTATTTCAAAGGTCACTAGTTCATAAAATAACAAAATTGACATAAATCACCCTAACATAATCCCTCGCAAGGCTAAAAAATATTTAAAGAAATGAAAATTTTGAGAATAGGAGAATAAGTGATCGATTATTGCTCATTCTTCGAAGTAGACATACGTAGGAGTATATTAGTTTACTTACTCACAATTAGTCACACTTTGCCTGACAATTTCTTTTAATATGGTATTTTGGATGTCATTACTTTATTTCATTATAAATAGGTAGAGGTACTGATGTCTTGACTTTGGAGCGGCTTTGATGGTCTGATAGTTTTTGATTTATGTTACAGGAGATTTGGCTGGACATTCAAAGTTGATTATTCTTGCAGACGATCTAAATCTCCACTAATAGTTCGGATTGTTTATCAAACGGTTTCCAATCCATTAGAAGTCTGTTTCAATATCTGTTGTTGATTGTCATTGATTATATCTAAGCCACTGCGTGTAGTAATTGAACTGTGTAATGAAAAATTTGTGAGGGCTATTGAGAAAGATTTGGCAAGAAATGGATTTAAAGTTAGAGAGAAAATTTGGATTTGAATTAATAATTTAAACTGTACTTAAGATGTAAAAAGAATACATTATAGAAGAAAATAAAAGAGAAGGAAGAAAATAATGTGAAGATGAAATAAAAAGAATCATACGACCTATTTGGTCTGTGTCTTTTGAGGTAAACTGAATGCATAATTCTGTAACTGCAGATGTACAGGTGTCTTGGTTGTAAACCGAGCAAAATTGACTAAATTAGGTAGGTACTCATTTTGCTTGGAAGATTCTCTTCAAGATCAATTAGAACTACAATCCCCTTAAAGTTGTAAAAAAAGAACCTACCTTTCTACCTACCTAAACCTATTCCAGTAAAATTTGATCTAGTTTTCAAATATTGGAAAGTGATTAGTTGCCATTTCTTTCGCTGCATTTCTTACACTTCTGTTTACACCTTATGTTTAAGTAAGTACATCTTATAGGTTTAGAGATTTTAGGTCTTCTCACATCAAATGATATAGAATTGAATGAAATGCACTCGAAGGTGAAAAAAAATTTTTGAGGCAGGCAGCACAAGTACCAAGTTCATACCTATAGCCAGCACCACTATGACTAACCATGATTAAAGAAACAAAACTACACCAAAACACCTTTATCATACATATGTAAATATATGTGATCCTTTTTGTATGTGGTGGCACCACAATTACCATAAAAGACCTGGGCACCACAAAGTACTAAGTACATGTATTCATAGATAACTCATATTTATATTTATATTTGCAGAAAATTAATATTTGAAACATGATAAGACACAATATATTTAGAACACTGTATTTGAAAGAATGATACACACATATTGATAGAAAAGAAAACATAGTTATATTTAGAACATATATAAGACATCCCAATTTTAGTACATCTTACTTGATATTTATATCCTTACATGATAATTTATTGTCCAATAATTTTGGGTGATGAGTTGGTAGATGAATCCACCACAGTGGAATCTGAGTTGTTAAATGTTACCTTAATTTTTCAAACTATATGGTTGTTATCGATAAAGTGTTAGATCAGTACCAATTTAATATAGATATTTAGAACATATTTAAGACATCCTAACTTTAGTACATCTTACTTGATACTTACATCCTTACATTAATAATTGTCTAATTTGGGTGATGAGTTGGTAGATGAATCCATCACTGTCAATTATTCAGAGTTGTTGAATATTACCTAAATTTTTCTAACTTGGTGGTCATCATTAATAAAGTATCAAGTTAGTACCAATTCAATACAGATATTTAGAACATATTTAGGACATCCTAATTTTAGTACATCTTACTTGATATTTACATCCTTACCTAAGTCATTAATAATTGTCCAATTTGGGTTGTCGAGTTACCTTCAATTCTGGCGACGAGTTGATAGATGAATCCATCACAGTTGATTTTGAGTTGTGGATGTTACTACATATAATTTTTCATACTCGGTTAAAATTTTCAACCAAAATCTAAACAAGAATAACTTCAAACAACATTACTTACTACCTACATGCAGCAATGAAATAACCTTGCAGTTGGTATGAATTTTCCTTCGCCTACAATAGATGGCAGCTAATCTGCTACCCATTCCTTGAACATGATAAGCACTCTATAGTACTCTGATAAACTATGAGATTGACAAAAAAAACTTGGAATCAGGGTTGGCAAAAAAAAAAAAAAACAGACATGTTTAAAACAGTGTTTTAAACAGCCCAAAAAAATTTGAAGTGTTTAAAACAAGGAAAGAGTTTAAAGTTTTAAACGTTGTTTTTTTTGAAATGGAAAAAAAACATGTTTTTTTTCTATTTTTCTCATGAAATTCTCAATTTTTTACAATCACAGTCACATTTAAAAATCATTTGATAACAATATAAAAATGATAAACAGAAATTTCAATCGTCTGCAGAATGAACACTACATGATGAATAAAATTTAAACAACAAAAGTAAGCCTTTTGAGATTTGAGTTTTGACTACCTATTCATTTTGCTTATTTATTCAAAATTTTGTTTAAAACATGTTTTAAACACTGTTTTAAACAACGAATCGATGGAACTGTTTTTAACATTTGTTTAAAACAAAAACTGTTTAAAACAAAAACTGTTTAAAACAAAAAAAAAAATGTTTTTTTGTTTTTTTTTCAACTCTGCTTGGAAGGCATGTGTTTCAAAAGTTCAACTTTGGTCATCTTGGGACAGCCTATTGTACAGGACATACTCGTAATATTTAAAATTTTAAAACAAATGAAAATAAGGTCAAAAATCATTATAACATATGAATAAAATGCAAGAATAACATTTTAAAGGTTAAATGCGAATAAAAATAAGGTTATAAACATCAGTAACTTAACATATGAATAATATTTCAAAGGCCACTAGTCAATAATATACTTAACATAATCAATTTCATAGTATCTTAATCCATCATGAGGTAAAAAATAATTTCAAAGAAATGAAAATTTCAAGAACAGAAAAAAAAATGATTATTACCTACTCAGTCATTGAAGAAGTCAGCATAATAATGCGGATCATGTTTCACAATTTTCGAAAATTTCGGAAATCCCGCCATCGCAAAAAACATACCTAATCCATGTCAAAATTACATCCCCTCAGCCTAAACATTCAAAAAGTAGGTACCTTACCTATCACCTAATCTCAATAATTGTCAAATGAAACTTCAAAATTGCCAAAAAAAAAAACTCAGGTTTCTTACCAAAATTGTCAAATTCTTATTTTTGTAAACATTGTCAAAATACTCCAAGTTTTTTTTTGAATCGTGAGAAATTCACATTTTTTGACAAAATTGTTATAGAGGTCCTGCTTTTCTGTTAAAGTTGATAGAAAACAAAGTTTCAGCATTTTTTTAATCAAAATCATCAATAAGTTTCATTTCTTTTTGGAAAAATTGTAAAAAATCCCAATTTTTACCAAAATTGTTAAAAAGTTGAATTTTTATGCCAAAGTTGTCAAGATGCTCCAAGTTTTTCCAAAAAATAGAACTTGCAAAAGTTGCCTGTTTGAGGGCAATTTACTCCCTGTTATTTGGTGATTCATCTCACCCACACTGTACACATTTGAATTACTGCGAAAATTCAAAGAATTTGACATATGATCGACTTTAATTATTGTTATACTTAAATCAAACCACATGAATAAAAATAATGCTCAATTAAAAAACATGGCGTATCCCTTATTAGCACTTTTTAAAAAAATTTCAGTAAAAAAAACTTCTTAAACGTTGAATTTTTCTCAAATAATTCAAAGTGCATTGATGATCATCTAGATTATGATTTTTGCAAGATTTCAAAGTCATTTAGGGCCTTTAATTTTCAATTTAGGTGAAAAACGTATAAATGACCTTTCTTTGTAGATCTTTTAATGCTAAACAAGAAAGGTCCTACACATTATTTTCATAAATTGAAAATTGAACTACGTAGTTAAACGCTCTAAAGAATCCTTGAAATGCATCATTCAATGACGCTAGTTCAAGGCCTTTGCGGAACGGTTCAACGTACTCCGATCGACGTGGAAAAATGTTTTAAAATATTTTGAGGTTGAAACGAAAAAATTTAGATTGTATTTCAGCTTTGATTTTCCTTGGGACACTCTATTGGACATTACATAGTTGATGTGAAATGTTACCGAACCATCTAAACGTAAAGGTGTAAAGAGTAAAAGTAGTACATATTGAGAGTAGGTACCTAATACCTATCTACCTATAACAAGTATGTGTGGGAACTGTGAACTGCACTCGCTGGGTTCGCTGGATAGCCATAGCCATAACCGTAGCCATGCCCTACAGCACCTCAAGCGGTACAAACATTTCACGGCTACGGCGCGAGGAGTATTATGTTCACACGCTTCTGGTTGGTGGGTAGAAATCTGGGTCTAGTTTTCAATACACCTGGCGCCGACGACTACGACTACTACGACGACGACGACGGTTTATTTTATTAATAATGAGCCATTATCGTTACGAGATGAAATGACAGATGGATTAACCATTTCCATTCGCACGGTGGTCGTAGCTCGCAACTCGCAGCTGTGTGCTGAATCTACTTCCCAAACCTCTAGTCCTCCTATAGTCTTTCGCGATCTCGATTCAATATCTCTATTCCCTTAGTTTAATTCGTTGATTTTTTGAACTCGAATGTACATATGAGGAAGGCATCGTGACGCTGTCGCGGATCCCCCCCCCCTTGGTCCTCCCTTTCATTTGATGTGTTTACTTTTTTTCTCTGTCTGTCTGTCTCTTACCAGAAACCCATATGGTACGTGTATGACATACGTGGTACATACAAACACCCAACCCAACCTAACTACGTATCTGTATAGACTGTACGTACCTAGACCTACGCATTTGCGTTCGATGAGCGATGGATGATTGGCAATTGGCGATTGGCGAATTACCTACGAATAGGTCAACACACGGATCGTTAATCGTTTTGTAAACAGCATTGTGGACGGATACTGAACCACGTACCTCTTCCTACCTACCTATAATTCTAACCAGCAGTGCAACTCAGCTGTGGTATCCACCTACGTCAAGTTGACAGCAGTTGCCATCGCTGATTGCCGATTGGTGATGACGCAATGCAAATTCTGTTCGTTACCGCGGTCAATGGTTCTCGTGTAGGTGCCAATTTTTTCTTATCAATTACCACTGATCTCAATCGCCACTAATGAGCTACCTTTTCTCGCTCAAATTTGGATTTAAAAAAATGTTTTTGAAATGGGAGAAGTTGAAATAAAATCGAGGATTTTCTCGAAATCATTATCTTTGCAAATTGACTGTGCCAAATTCAAGGATGGGAAACAAAAACCATGAAAAAAAAATACAAGTTGATGAAAATTTGCCTTGAAATTGTATCCATTCATTTTGCCAATTTTACTGCAGGAATCTCGAAAAAATTTCACTATCTTCACACCTCGACAAAGTTGAAATGAACGAAGTGCATACTCGTAGAATAATACCGGAGTTTTTCTTTTCAATCAGAAAATGTCTTTGTGAATTTGCTCTTGTCTTTTTTTCAAATTTCAGGGGCAAAGGGTAACTTCAAAATGAAATTTTATTGCAACTGAAATAGTATGTAGATTGGGTTCCGAGAAATAACCTTTTATTTGAATATTTTTTTGATTGGGACAATATTAGTATTTTTTTAGGGGGGTGGCTGGGTCCACTAGTATGAAGAGAGAGGGGTGAGAAAAATAATTATTGGTAAGGTATACGACTGGAAAATGAGGATTTTCTCGAAACGATCATCTTTGTAAATTTACAAACCCAAATTCAAGGATGAGAAACAAAAATAAAAGAACCAAGTAGATGCAAATTTTCTATGAAATTTTATTCGTTTATTTTCCCAATTTTACCTACTGCAGGAATCTCGTCGAAAAAAATTAAAATATTTTGACACCTCTACCAAGTTGAAATAAGTCAAGTGGCACCGAATAACACCAGAGTTTTCCTTCAATTCGGAAAATGTCTTTGGAATTTGCACTGGTATTTTTTCCGGATTCGAGGGGCAAAGGGGAGTTTCAAGATGAAATTTTATTGTAACTGAAAATATTGTAGATTGGGTTTCAAAAAATAACTCTTATTCAAATGTTTTTTTTTTGATTGGGACAGTATTTGGGTTTTTGAGGGGGGAGGGGGGGTGTGTGAGAAAAATTACAACAAGAATTTTAATGATTTTTTTTTGTGAGCAATTTTTCAAATTTGTGGGGAAAGAGAAGCCTCTAATGAAAATTTTCTGCGAGTCAAAATTGTAGAGATGTTATTGAGGGATACTTTTATTGGACATTTTTTTTCGTGGGAGTCATAGGGAAGACGATACGCCAGTGTGTAATATTGGGGATGGACCCTAGGAAAAGAGTGGAGTGGCTAGATTAAAATTTCTTTGTAATAGTGTCTAGAATGAGAATCGATCATAATTTTAACAGCTTGATTGGGCGGAATGTACTTACTTTTTAGACCTTTCTAATTTCTTTATTTTTTCTTGTATTTACATATTTATTATATTCTTTCCTCATTCCAGGTACTGAGACTCAGTGATCAGAGGTATATTTCCTTTTTCTTTTACATTCAGATACTAAAATATCCACACACCAATGCGTCTTAAGACGCGAATGGCGGGGTCTCTCTATAACATACAATAATATATCGATAGGTTACGTAACTGACACAAACATAGAAAAATATAAGCTAATAATTATAGGTATAAATAAATAAATAAATTCAAATTTTAACTTGAGGTTCAAAAACAAGGCTACAATATGCAATATAATGTACAATAAACAGGTTTTAAGCCATCATCAAAAAATTTCTGAACAGAATAGGGCTATTTTTACAACAAACACAACAATAATAAGCAGGTCATAAGGGGTCATTGAAAGTCTTGAATAGTATGGGGGTCTTTTACAAACACAATATAATGGGCTATTACCAGAAAGCAGGAAAGGAACCAGTTGCAGGATCGAGTAATGCACATTCCAAGTCTATCATGATTCATGAACTGTAGCCTATCCCTTCGCGCCCGTTCTGAACAAGCCATTCTGACAATTTCTTTTGAAATTTTTTACAGCTAGCTTGCCTCAATTCTGCTGGTAATGAGTTATATATCGATGGGGCCCTAACTAGAATTTGCATATTTGCTCTCGTAGTATCCATGAGCTGAGGTCTGGCCCTGAGTGCAGCACTTTGTAGCCCCTCCCTCATCACTGTTCCAACTCCAAAAGCATCGCTGTGTTCATGCACATATTATGCTGATCGAGATTTAAGATTTTCAAATTTTTGAATGCCTCAACAGTTGAATTTCTTCTTTCCAAACCAGTTACATTTCTGATTGCATGCTTCTGTGTATCTAACAAATACTGAAAAAGTAAGGTAGTGAATTTAGTCAAGAAGGTAGTGAAAAAAATGAAAAAATTCGAACGCATGGCAAAAACATTCAAATCACTGAAAAAAAAAGTTCATTTTTGATGCAATTGAAAAATGCTTTGTATACAAACTTTTTTCTTACATATGTATTTCAATTTTTTTGATAATTCATTTTTCCTGTGAGAAATTTGATTTTTCAAATGGTTTTGTGTGTATGGGAGAGGAAGGGGGTGTCAAGAGGAGAGATTTCTGAAAATTGGGTTGAAAAAAGGTAGTGAAAAAATGAAAAATTTCAAATGAGCAACAAAAACCTTCAATTCATTGAAAAAAATGGACGTCTCTACAGAGTGATGAAAGAGAAAAGGTTGGAAATTAGTGAAAAAGTAGTGATTTTTGGCCATTTTGCTTGAAATGTAGTGAAAAATGAGTGTGGTGCTGCATATATGTGAATGAGCTACAGATGAGACTTTTGTAAAGATGTAGGCAATCTGGAATGACGATTCAATAAGGGGTATAGTTTACGTAGTTTGAGGTAGGCATCACGTGATTTGAGAACGATATGGTTTTTGAGAGATAGTTTCTGGTCCAAGTGTACGCTGAGATATTTAACTGTTCATGTATTCCATGGTACCACTGTGTTATCAATTGAGATTTCTGGAGTCGGTGAGATTTTTCAAATTGTGAAGATTTTTGTCTCACTTTTAAGAAGATTTAGCTCAAGTTTCCAGCGTTCAAACCATGGTTCTAATTCATTGATGCCAGCTTGAAGTTTATTACGAGCAATTAGAAGATCTTTATTTTGGCTGAGTAAACATGTATCATCAGAAAACATTGCTATTTCATTATCAGCTGGTTTAGGAATAGCATAGCAGTATAAGATGAACAATGTTGGGCTCAATACAGCGCCTTGCGGTACACCTTGGCTGATTTCTCGAGGCGAAGAGCTTTCATCGTCGATATGAACATAAAATTTCCTATTTTGAAGGAAGGAAGAAATGATTTTACGTAGAAAGGTGGGTGTTTCGATTGTAACTAATTTGTGAATTAAACCGCAATGCAATACATAGTCGAAGGCCTTTTTGATGTCTGTAAAAGCTGCAGTTGTGAATTGCTTCTTTTCATAGCCATTGTTAATAAGTTGTACCATTTGATGCAACTGATGAACTGTGCTCATTTTATTACTAAAACCATAATGAAAAGATGGTAAAATCTGTTCCTTTTTCAGAAAGTCCAAAAGACGTTTACGAATGATTTTTTCAAGGATTTTGGATAGAGAAGAGAGAAGACTTATAGGTCTATAATCATTAGGAGACGAAAAAGGATATTCTTTTTTGGATAGCACAATTACTTTGGTAATTTTCCAGGTGTTAGGAAAGTAACCAATTCGAAGGCAAGAGTTGAAAAGTGTTTTGAAGCTCGTTAGGATATATTTGTTGGAAGGTTTTCAAGCATAATGTTACTGATGTTATCCGAGCCTGGTGATCAGTGAAAAATGAAAAAAAGTGGAAAATTGGTAAAAAAAATATAAAATCACTGCTAAAAATGAAAAAATCTCAAGTTCAATTTCTTTCCTCTCGCCAACTGTGGAACGCTGATCTACAGGGTGCCCAGAAATATCAAGTACCCCTAAGAAAGTTTTTCAATAAAAATTCACGTTGGCAACGTGAAATAGATGCATATGATTGGTGGAATGCTATCTCTCCAGTCCAACAACCAATCATGTGCTATCATTATTATCATTCACTGTGACCAACCAAAGTATTTTAGTACAAAACTTTTTTAGGGGTACTCGATATTTCTGGGCACCCTGTAACTTACAAAAGTACCTATTTACTTTTACCAATAATGGAAAAAAATGGAAAAATCTGAAGGGAGGGGGTCAAAATATTTTGAAAGCTACTGAAAAAGTAGTGAGTGATTTCCGATTAACAAATTCTTGTACCCTTGTTCCCCGAAAATGTTTAGGTATTTTTGATGAAATTTAAAAATACAAACTTTCTTCCAATTTAAATTTTTTTTTGACATGTGAAAAATTTGACTTTTTAAAATTTTTTTGTGTGTGGATACTGGATAAGCACCGGGGGGAGGGGGGTGATCAAGTGTAGAGCTTTCTGAAAATTTGTTTGAAAAAAAAAAATGAAAAAGTAGTGATTTTTTTCAACAAAAAAAAATCGTTTGATACCATGGTTTGTCATCAGCATGGTAAGTAGTTTCTTATGAAAACGACGCCAATATCGACGATTTACCTGAACTTCAAAATTGGAGTTGGGGGGAGGGGGTGCTCCTTCAGCCCCAACTGGGCTTGGTAAAATCAAATCTAGTCCAACTGTTGTCAGTGGTCTCAATTATGAAACATATAGTAGCACTTTTTTTAAAATTTCAGCTATGAAACTTCTTAAACGTTGAATTTTTCTCGAATAATTATTCAAAGTGCATTTTTGATTATCTAGATTATGATTTTTGCAAGATTTCAAAATCATTTAGAACCTTTAATTTTCAATTGGGGTCGTCCACCCCCCCCCCCCCTTGCGAGTGATAATTTAAAAGAAAATACATGATTGGAAATGGTACCTTCATGAATGCATTTACCAATACAACAAACTATTGGATTTTTCATGATAAATCAGTTCGAAACTTGAAAAAAACCACCCATTTGCTAATTTTGAAAAAAAGGACGAAAAATAAAGACCAGACCTGGCTGCAGACCCAGCAAATACGCGTTTTAGAAAATGCAAAACTGGGCATTGCTCATTATTTCTCCGAATGGGTACCTTTGCTCTACGTATCTAATACATACATAGGTAGGTACATAGACATACTCGTACCAGTGGCGAAGCGTCCATGGAAGCAAGGGAAGCAATGCTTCCCCTTTGAAGTTTCCGAGTTGTAGAAAATTAAATTAATTAAAAAATATCAGTACAAATCGACAATAAAATATTAAAAAAATATTTTAAAACAATCGAGAATACTATCTTGTTTAAATGTCATCCGATGCACCTTTTCTATTACCTACAAAAATAATAAATCTGTGTGTTGGAAGCAAACTGTACATTGCTTCCAAAAAACCAGTTTCAAGGGAAAAAAGAATCATGTTTGCCATCCTTAACGAGTGCGTTAGAGCGTCGAACGGTGATTCTTTGGAAGCAACTCGCTAGTTGCTTCTAGTTGTTTGCTAATTCTTATTTACAGTTCTGCGTTTTATGCGCATGCGCGTGAACATAGCTCTGTAAGATCCAAATTGAGAGCGATGCGACGAGTTGCCATTGTTACTTTATTTTTTGTTATACAAAATTACCTTGATTTAAAAATTAGGCTATGGAAGTTTAAGTACTTCGTTTTTTGAAAATTTCCACCACAACTTTGCTTCCCTACCCGTAAAACTCACGCCTCGCCACTGACTCGTACTGCATTGGTAATAGCCAATAGGTATGTATCTCCAAAGATATACGCGTATTGAAATGTGATTATGATACAGCTTCAGCTTCAGCTACAGATACAACATAGTGTAACACCGTAGGATACTAGCTAGGCTAGAGTACAGCTATGGCTATGGCTGTGGTTGCGCAGCGGTGTATATCTCCGCCTCTACTCCTCCGCCTGTACCTGTACCTGTAATGTAACGCTTCGTGCTGCAGGTATATATACGATGTAGTTGGTATTGGTAATCGTATCGATGTGATGTGAGAATGGAATGCGTACTGGGCGCCATCCTGTCTGCAACACACCTGTGTTCCTTTCGGCATTTCGTGTCATGACTCTTTCGTCTCTCGTCTTTCGTCTTGGTCTTGGTTTTTCTCATTAGTATGGCTATGTAGCTATATGACCGTACCTCCACCACCTTCTTCCCACGTTCACTTACCTGCGTACCTATACGTGTCTACGTGTATTCCGTATCGGGCTTGGGCTCCGGTATGGGCATTCATTTCATGCTTACGAGTACTGGTAGTGGTACTCTATAACGTAAGAGAGTGAGACCACGCCATTATCACGATTAGAGATACCTTGCTATAGACCTACCTGTACGGATGCAGCTGCGGCTGCTGTCCGCTGTACCAATATAATACGAATTTCGAATTACGAATACGCGTAGGTAGTATAAAGGTACCTTATGATGAGTTATGCGCGATCGTGATTTGTGGGTCTGACTCTGTGTGGTATGCTAAGAAAAAATGTCCAATAGGGTGTACCTTATACTTTGCAAAGTTGGGATTTTCCACTTCCCATTCCTCCTAAAGTTATTACCGGGGGAGAGAAAATAATTCCCTATTTTTTATTTTTCCTCATCTGTGTGAAAAAGTGGTACCGGTACCGGGTACTTCCCCCCACCACCACCACCAATTGAAAAAAAAAGTTCAGTTTATGAAAATTCTTTGTTTTCCGACTAAAAATAAAATTAAAAGATTTAAACAATATAAAAATTAATATAGGTATACCTATACTAGCAAATCAATAGATGAAAAATTAATTTTACACTCAACTTCAATTCTTGCATTTTCTACTACAGCTGAATCCTGTAGAATCATGTGGATTTCCAACATCTATAAAAAAAAATGGAAAAACGTATGAAAATAACGTATATCACCAGCTGCGAGCAGTGTAGAAGCAGGACCGAGGTCTTGTCCATTGTTCCATGCGACCATAAATAAACACAAAAAAAATGTTTTACCTTCTACATCGATCATTCGTTCAACTAATTTCAATCGATTAAATATTCTATTATTGACTAATACGTTGAAAAAAAATGTCCAAAATTTAGATAGGTACCTATTACTTTAAGTACAAATGATGAAATTCACGAAAATCAATACCACATGTAGTCAAATATTAGTTTACCCTTCACTTCAAAAATATCATCAAGACAAAAATACTGTCTATAACATTCATGTACCTACTCAATTATTTCGAAAATACGACCAAACTATGTACAGTAAATCAAAAATCATATTTTTAAAAAATCCAAAATATTCGTATTGTTATACTCGTTTTATTTACCTACCAATTTAAAAAATATCAACACATTTACGTAATATTGAAAACTGCCTGATCTCACTCCTCTCTATCAATTTTCATTTTTGTATTTTTGGTGTCCTATCTCAAAAAAATAAAAAATCGTATGCTTAAGAGCACAGTTCAAAGTTATCTAGGAATTTATTTAATTTCTGTCTAAGCCAGAGAATTTTTGTGGATGAAAGATTTTCGTTGGGCTTGTCATTGTTTGTGTTGATTGGTGGTTTGGGATTTTTAGTTTTGAAGTTGTACATAAGCCACTTATGTTGCAGAATACGGGTCCTAAGATGATTATTTTCATTGGAGATCCTTCGTGTGTCAAATTCAAGGATTTTTTTGTAAATTAAATGTGATCTTTACTTGAGCCAGTTATACAGCTTAGGGTGTACCTTATTTTGCAAAGTTGAAATTTTCTACCGCCCACCCCCTCCCCCTTCCACACAAGTTGTTATCTCGAGTGAGGAAATAATTCCCTATTTTTTGTTTTTCCTCATTCTGCAAAAAAAAAACCCTAGGTTGAAAAAAAAGGGACATCAAGAAAAAGTTCTATTCATGGAAATTTTCTGTTTCTGCGCCAGAATTTTTCTAAATAATCCCCTTTTTAAGAAAAAACTTTTCCCAGCCTTTCAAACCATATTGGCCCCCTGGTAAGGAGCCACTCCAAAGTAGAAAAAATCACAAAAAAAGATGATAAATTAAAATTATGGAAAATTTGTTGGAAATACTTCATTTCCACATTAGAATTGTTCTATATAACTCCCTCTTCAAGACAAAACCATTGTTGGACCCCCAAATGATATCGGCTCTCTTGCATGGAGCCCCTCAAATTTGGCAGGAATAAAAAAAAAAATATAAAAAATTGATGTCTGTAGAAATGTTTTGAAAATGTTCTATTTCTGAGCACAATACCCTTAGATAACCACTTTTTCATGAAAAACACCCTTTTCTCCTTCAAATGACCCCCCCCCCCACCGGTGGAAAAATATCGAGAAAGATGAAAATTGATGTCTATAGGTAATTGGGTGAAAATATTTCATCTCTGAGCAGAATGCTTCCAGATATTTCTTTTTCCAGAAAAACTTTCCCTCAGCCCCCCTCCCCTTCAATACTGACCACCTACATGGGGACCTCCACAAAGATTACAATTTTTTTTTTTTTTTGAATGGAGGTAAAGTCTCTTCTGCAAAGATAGTTTCAGTCTTGGAAATGTTTTTTTTTTTTGCTTTCAACCTATAATAAAGTATCATTGATTGAGATTCTAAACGATGTTTCCCAAGTTTTCAAAAGTTTTACATTACAAGATGTTAGAACGTCAATAAGTCTTCTGTGAAAATTTTGCATAATCTTATTACGAACTCTTGAAAGTCAAGACTTGAGATCTAAACGTCCTCCCCTTAATATGTTTCTCAAAGTCAAAATGATAGAGATTGGTCATTTTTTTATAAGTTTCCAAGAGCCTCACATATGTAGTGCTTTTCTATAATGAAAATCGACCAAATTCAAGGATTAAAATTTAGAAGAAGGAAATGCACAAAAAAATTCATTTTTTTGAAAAAGGGGACAAGTTTTATTTTTTTATCATGCAGATAGGTCAAAAGTATTCAAAAGCATTTCTAATAAAATGAACCAAATCTAAGGATTGAATGTAAAAAAAAAGTGTAAAAATGTACTCAATGTCTCGATTTCTTGTATATTTTGAGATGGGGAGAAAAGGGGGAGGGGGTTCTTGCACGACTCATTTTTACTGACATGATTGGAGAAATTTTTCTAAAAAAAAATGCAAAGATATTCCTTTCTTTTTCATTTTTTGAGGAAGCGAACAAGTTCTACTTTTTCATCATGTTTGTAGAGAGGTCAAAAGCATTTGAGAGTATTTTTTATGAAAATGAACCAAATCAAATGATTGGAATGTGAAAAAAAATTTAAAAAAATAAAAAAATAGGAATTTCAATGTCTGGATTTTTTATTGATATATTTTGAGATTTTTGGGGGGAGGGGGTGAGAAGATGTTTTCTGGCACCACCTATTTTTACCAACATTATTGGAGAAAATTTTTCAAAGAAAAAATGCAAAAATATTTTTTTTTTTTCATTTTTTGAGGAAGGGGACAAGTTTTACTTTTTATCATGTAGAATAGTCAACAGTAGGTAGGTATTCAAGAGTGTTTCTAATAAAAATGATCCAAATCTAAAGATTGAATATAAAAATTTCAATGTCTCGGATTTCTTGTATATTTTGGATTGGTGTTAGGAGAGGGGGGGGGTTCCTGGCACGATTTATTTTTGCTCACATATGATTGAAAAAAATGTTCTCATGAAACCCGACAACATCAGTCCTCCATAATTTTTTTTCCCCAAGTAGGTATAAATAAGAGCTCTTCCTTCTAATCCACTGGTCAGTCTTGGATGGTGATTGATAAGGGGGCTCCCAAGTAGGGACTCGAGTCGACTGACGTGTTAGAGCTAGAAAATTGACAATTTTAAAGATTTTGCCCAATACTTCGATTTTTTCTAGTGATCATGAAAAGCATATGTACTCGGTAAGCTTTTCAACGAGCCAAACGAGTGATTTTTCACAACTTTTACACGCTCTGCCAGAGAGTACTTAACTCGGTGCATGTTATACGTATCTGGAACCGGGGAGGGGCGCGGGGTGCGAGGTACGGCCACCACGAATATCCTAAATTCCGATGTAGATAGGACGAGTACTCTACAGTAGACGCCGCTTTAACCTGTGTAGGAACCTTTTGCCCACTACTCACTAGTACATATATCTCCGTAGCTAGCTACGCAGGCTACGTAGGAAGTCATCCAGCGTGATTCCAGTTAGTTCTCAAGATTGAAATGATTTCGTGCCTTCGAGCTGAACACCTGCGTCCTCTGATGAGGTGTGCGCTGTGGCGAGGCGATGCATCTTCCATTATCGCCATGTATACATACATATACGGTTCGGGTACACAATCGGAATGTTGGTACCTATGAAATAATTTCAAAATAATGCGCACTAGAAGAGACGCAGTGGCTGATGAAAATTTACGATTTTGCATTTTTCGAGTAATTCGAACTTACAGAACTGTAGCACACCTGGGTACATTATATTCAAATTTCCAATTTTTTGTCCAAAGTGAGTTTTCATTCACTTCAGATGGACTATACAAGAAAAAAAAGTACCCATTTAAATAAACAGTATTAACAATAACCTACATAGAATCACTATTGAAATAATCCTTACCTCTCAATACAACTTTCTTCATCATCACCAATAATCAATTCATCATTGAAAGTTATTGACACACCATCTCAATAATCTGTGATAATTGATGATGTCTCACTAGGCTCTCTATTAAAAAAAAAAAAAAAAAAAAAAATTGAAAACACAATTTTAATTACTGCATGAAATTTCAATATTTATTTGGTGATGAAATACTTGCCCAAATACAATTGATGAACTTATAATTGAAGTTTCTTCCATATAATCATTTTTCTCCCAAAACATCAGCCTAATATGGCTTGATAAATTTTCTATGCAATACAAATTTTTTTGTTGAAATTATTCTTCAGAAAATAGAGAGTAATAATTCGTGCAATCAACTGCATGCACTTGATCACAACTAACGCGTTTGGACATGGCTATTAAGTGCCATCTATAGACAGTGGCGTAGCCAAGGGGGGGCGAAGGGGGCCATGGCCCCCCCTTGCGAGCGAAAATTTGAAAGAAAACATGCAAAAATGGACGTTTTTTTGTTGTTTGGACCCATTTTTTCCAAAAATTTTCGCTCTCGCTTCGCTCGAGCAGTAATTTTACCTTCGTTTTTATGATATCATCACACATCATAATAGATTTCCAGAAAATTACCCCTCATTTCGATTTTTTATGCCTAAAAATCTGGTTTTGCCCCCTCCTTGAGAAAATCCTGGCTACGCCACTGTCTACAGAAATAATACCTTCCCCTTCGGAAGCATCCATAGGTACTCTAAAAAGCCACTATGGCTATGTACATATAATGCAATATTATCGCGAATCGTCATTATCGGTGATTACAGTCAACTTATTGTACTGGTGAGAATTTGATTCGAGCAGTATCACAAATTTCTGGCGAGATGTCCAAAAATTGAATTGAATTGAATGACACTTGAAATAGTTGTCGATCAACCGAACAGGAAAATAAATAAAGCCGTCGACTGTACAGCTGGAGACAATCAGCTTCATTTTTTACTTAAAAAACGTACTTCTCGTTCGAAGTAATGATACTATTTTCAGAAAAAGCACCTAAAGCTGAAGTACATATACGAGTATATATCGGTGATTAACATGTTTAATGAAAAACTTGGCCTGTTATGTAAAAATTGAGATATTTATGATTCTGAATTATAAATCTTATACCTGTCGAGTGTCGGTGTCGCTCAACTTTTGAAAGATTCTTGTAAGAAATCGGTCGAAGATGATGTCTTAAAATTCCTCATGGGCTATTATTGACGTGTCAGGGTTCGAAAAAAGTTCTGATTTTTGCCAAAAATTTATGAAAGTATTAATATTTTAGCGACATTTTTTTTTCTAATCCCAATTTTTGCCAGAAATTTGAGAAAATCGTGCTTTTTAAGCGAGAGATTCTATAAAGTGTTGATTTTTCGCCAGAAAATGTAAAAGTTCCGGCTCTTTGTCACAAATTCAAAAAAGTTGTGATTTTTGCAAGACATTATGATTTTTTTCAGAAATTTGAAAAAGTCACAATTTTTAGCCAGAATTGGAGAAAAATCCCACCTTTTTTTAAACAAAATTTTAAAAAAGTATCAATTCTGAAATCGACCTGATTTTTTTCAAATTTGAAAAATATAAGTTTAATTTTTATCAAAGTTTGAAAAAAATACTGATTTTTTTTCCAAAAGTCAAAAATCATCTTAGCCAGTTTGAGAAAATGTTGTATTTTAAGCGAGAGATTCGAAAACTTCTGATTTTTTCAGGATTTTAATGAATAGGTATGTCACAATTTCTATCTGAAATTTGAAATAGGTCATAATTTTTTTAAAATTTCATAAAATGGACAAAAAATGAAAAATTTGTTCAAAAAATCAGAAAAATGAAAAATACTGAAATAGACATCTAATTTTTGATGCTGTAAAAAATGGCAACCCTGTATTCAAATTCCTCGCAGTTTCGAGTTTTTTTCTTTTTTTTGGGAGGGGAGGGGAGGGGATGGGAGGTTTCATGAGATAAAAATGTGAAAAATAGGTCATGAAAAAGTCGTGATTTTTTTTGTCTGAGAGTTTTGTTAGACACTCTGAAAATCGATCCAAGTTTGAAAAAATTGAAAGCTGATTTTTATCCAGGTTTGAAAAAAATTCTGATTTTTTTTCCAAAAGTTCAAAAAAGTTTCGATGTTTGCCAGTTTGAGAAAATGTTGATTTTTAAGCTAAAGATTCAGAAACATCGTGATTTTTTTTCACGATTTAAATGAATGAGTCACTCTCTCTATCAGAAACTTGAAAAAAGCCCATGATTTTTCTGCCAACGTTTGGAAAATTTCGATTTTTTTTTCAGTAATTCGAAACGAAAAAATTAGGGTATGCGTTTCATTGTTATAAGGGACAAGAATTATGAGAATAGTGCAGGTATTAGAATTACCTAATGCATTGTTGAAATCTGTAATTGGAATTGACGTCAGATATGTTGCATATCCAACGATACGTAGGGTAATTTTATCGAAACTCGTAAAGATGGTGCATTATTGGCATTATTATTATTATTTTTTTTTTTTGTGGTCATTGGAACCCTTCTATTTTACATGAGACGGTGGTATTAATTTTTTTACCCCTCATATTTTGACTTCGCTTAATTAGTTGATTAATTACACAGATCTTTCTAGAAAAAATAATATGATGAGTGGTCCTCGAAGCTGGTGGCAACTTTTAAAAAGGTCAAGTCCGATTATTTAGTGTAACTTCAAAACAAAAAAAAATTGCAGTATTGCGGTTTGAAGCATAATAAATTATGGAGCGTTTTAGATGCGAGATGAGACCTAGTCATTTCCAGAAAGTCCATTTGAGCCGATTTTATGGTGGTTGGTGGGAAATTTATTTTTTATATGTCCCTCGTATCCAAGTCTGTGAAACAGTATATTCTACTCTTTTACCAGCGAACTTGATAGAGAGTTGACTTCGTCTATATTATCAACACTTCACAAATAATACTAATGGAATGAGAAACACCACAATAATACCTATCTATTAATGACTGTACATACATACAATGTACATGTACAAGTACATACTCGTATTTTACCAACTTTTTATATCATCAAATCACAAAACATTAAAACTATTTAGACGCGAATGTGCAAATTAACGTTAATTGTAGAAGAAATCAACGAAAACACAGATTATAAAAAACTTTAGCTCTCCGTAGAGAGTTAAGTATAGTATATGTCTCCTTTGGGGGCTAAAAACCACACAAGTGACTGTGCCAAATACTGACTACGACTGCGTGAACAAGTTTTGGCAAAATTTGCACTGGTCGAAAAACTGAAAAAAGAAGTTTACTAATGTCAACACTCACGTATGCTTTTCATAGTCTGGTGTCTGATCAGATTCAATACAAACTTACAATTTGCACTTTACAGTTATGATCGTTTCGTTTAATAGCAATAGAAACTTTTTCATAAATTCTTGGTCGTAAATTAGATTAAAACTTTTTGCCTTGATGGCACAATATGTTTCGTACATCCGCAGACGTTATCAGTTACCGGATATCTTATTGTAATCTCAGCAGGGCAATTATCATTGATCTCTTCGGGGATCGATTGACAAAATTTACATAAGGAATAAAACTATACCTACTTACAAACATACGAGATGTATGGCTATACCTACATACCAGTTCGTTTTTTCTCAACAAAATCCCAAAGTGAACAGTCTACTAAATTTGTGTTTCATTCCTAACTCATCATAAAATCGCAATTGGCTGCAAAATAAAATTAATAGCAACAAATATTTTAGACAGAAATTGAATAATTTTTGTAAAATAATTAAAAATGAAACATGAAAAATCGGTACAAAGCAAAACTAAAGCCCGGTAGATTAATTATCACAACTCAATTAGATTAAAACTAGGGGGCTTCGCCCCCTAGGTCGCTCCGCGACCTCCGCCTCCATAGCTCGCGCACTCGCTTCGCTCGTGCTGCTCGCCCTGGCCCTCGCTTCGCTCAGGCCTCTCGCCCCTCCGGGGCTCACTTTTTTAACAACTCAACTCATGCCCCTGCTCCTAAATGCAAATCAGCTGAAATGTGTCAATAGCAAATTCTACTCTGGTTCTAAAGTACAATGTTTAAAAAATTCAAGTTTGAACAATATTTCTATCAATTTCTACAATGAATTAACGACATTTTTTTTCTCAAAAAACTTACATCTATTCACTTCAGATTTATACTTGGGGTATTGAATTACTCTGGTATACTTACTGACTTGATAATTAGGTATCATCATTTTTTAGGAGTAAAATTTCTGAAATTCTATATGTAAAATTGGGTAGAAAAATGTTTAAAATTTTTGTAAAATAATGTCATAAAATGAGTAGGTAGTGAGTATGCTGCAGTAATTCAATCCTATTAAATGAAAATCTGAGGTAGGATAGTCAAATTTGTATCCCAAGTATAGAAACCCTACCAGTGGTGGCTTAGCTAAGAGAGGGACGTGACTTGAGCCACCCCCCCCCCCCCCCCCGCGAGTGAAAATTAGAAATAATGCACGCAATAATGAACCGTTTTTTCGTTTTTTCGACCCATTTTTTTCAACAAATTTTCGCTCTCACTTCACTTGAGCGGTAATTGCACCTTCATTTCCATACAAATTATCATACATTACGAAGAGTTTCCATTACATTACCTCTAATTTCGATTTTTCATACCTAAAAATCTGGTTTTGCCCTCTCTTTGAGAAAATTCTGGCTACACTGTACTGAACCCTTCTCCATCGTCACTTTAACTTTTTTACAAACAATGTTCCACTAAACATTTAAATTTGTGCTGTTGAAATAAAATCCTAACCCAAAAATGATCTCAAGTGTAGAACCTCCTCTCCTTATTATTTTAACAGACACCACATTCCAGTTTTGAAAAAAATAAAATACTATAGCAATGAATGTAACTCGCAACACAACAAACAACAACATCATTTCCTCCTCAACACCCCTACGCTGTAAACACGCCCACATAGCAACGTTCTGAGTGTATTGTTGTCGGTGTGCATTGTAATAAGTGCATTTATAAACAATAGAGAAAGTGTTTTTTCAATTTTTTTGGCCTTTAATTTGAAAAATTCCGATTTTTTTTTCTTGATGACATATCTACACGTCAAAAGGAACGTTTGATAAAAAAAATTGTCGAAATCAGTTCGATAGAAAAGGCTGGCGAACTCTATCAAGGTTTCTACTCGAAATTCTATTGTTTAAACACAATAGAAAACGTGTTTTTTCAATTTTTTCGGCCCTTAATTTCAAAATTTTCGATTTTTTTTTCTTGATGACATATCTACACGTTAAAAGGAACGTTTAAAAAAAAATTTGTTGAAATCGGTTCAGTAGAAAAGGCTGGCGGACTCTATCAAGGTTTTCCTTCAAACATCTTTTAATATATAAGGATTTTTAGAAGATGAAGGATGAGATCGTTTTGGATGGTTTTTCATCAAGCGTTTATCTCCAAGCAATGGCGAATCGAATCAATCACAGTAATATTTCCGAGAGGATACTTCGAGACAAAAATGGTAGCTTGGCTCTCACTTCTGCAGGATCGTATCTATCAACAATGGGTTGAATTTCTTGTAAACACCTATACGATTCTTCTTGATCTACGACATATCGTGGAACTTCCTCGTTTAACAAGTATGGAGATAGAATTTACCTGAACATTACTCGATGTGTATTTATGCACAAATCTCCTAGTACAGGACTCGTCACAGATGCTAGCTACCTACTTGAGGTCTAGCAGTACCTAGCTTCTATGAGCTTCGCTGGTACCTGGCGACTTTACCACCTCGTTACCTACACCTCGTTACCTACTTTTCGGACACTAAGTGTTTTTTTTACGTAACACAACACAGACATTCATCTTAATGATAATTACCTTATGAAATAAGAATTCCTTCAGTTATTATTTGTATCGTTTATTTATCAATTTCAAAGTAATAACTTACTCAAGCTAATTATACTGAGCCTGTACAGTATTACAAACGAGATAGCATTTTATGCCTAGAGGAGTGCTGAAGCACATCACCATGGGGAACGGGAACAATAAACGGATGTGGGATGTGGGAAGGTCCATCTACGTTACTCTTTAAGAAGATTTTATATAAGGATCAACAGTCGTTTTACGTAATAACTCCTGGACCCGAGTCCATCTGGACAACTCAATCAGCATAACTGGAACAAATCTATTTCAAAATAGATCACTTGAGAATCTTCACCAGTTCATATTTCGAAATAAGACTGGACTTACCTAACTTATTTGACTATAAGAATTACCCAAACGTGAGATAGATAAACTATCTCATCTCCGGAACACTGATATACCATAGCTTACACTATGGGAGTCGCCAAATGACTGGTTTCTCTAACGTTTCTCTTTCAACACGAAGTTGTCAGAGAATTAATCCGCTAGAGGTCGTTTTACGGAACTATTTCTAATGTTGACTAGAGGCAGAATGAATTTCTCTCGCTTACGCGACCGAAAATGTTGTACAATCTGTCTCTACACGAGGTTCTGTATTCTAAACAATTGATCTTACTTACTTCTCTTACTTCAAGGACATATTTTTAAAATGATAAATTGATATGTACTTCGGAATTCACAAATTCTGCAACAAATGAAGATATTTTTTTTGAATATGAAAAAATACGAATCATATACGAATGGCTCGTCTTCTCGAACTTGTAGTGAAACCATATCTCAACTTCTCTCACTCTTCATTTTCACATTTTTTGATTGAAAATTTTGTATAAAAATGCAATAATAAAATACATTTTTTTTATCCCTGAAAACGTCCAAAAATCCCAAAAATCATTAAATCCCTGAATTGTGCAATGTGTTGAAAAATCCCTTTATTCATGGATTAATTCCCGAGGTTGGGAACACTGAAGTCGACTATTACGGGTGGTACCCAGTAACGCAATCAGTGGCGGATTTAGCGAGGGGAGTGGGTGTCACACTCCCCCCTTATTTATAAAATTTCAGCTTGCTCTCCATAGAGAGTTATATGCCTCCTTTGAGGGGTGTGTGAACTGCATGTGACTGTGCCAAAATATTGACAACGTGAACAATTTTTGGCACAATTTACACCCGGTGAATTTACCGAAATCCACGCAAATCATTATAAAAGATGAAACCCTCTTCAACACGAAGGAAAATCTCAAAAAAACTGGAAAAAGAAGTTTACTGATGCCACATTCACGTATGCTTTTCCATTACCCTTGTGTCTGATCAGATTCAATACCAACTTACATGCAAATATTTCTCTATCTAGAAATATGTATTTGATGTATAAAAGTTTCTTCATGCAATTTATTTCTTCGTTGTAATTGGCAGCACTAGGATATTCTTTCTCCCAAAAAATGCCAAAATATGCTTTTATGGTAAAATATGCCAAAATGTTCTCTAACGAATTAGGCTCATTTCACTTGAAATTTCATGAATCGTGGAGATAATTGAAAGATTCCCTATCCCCTATATGCATACAAAAAATATGCTCCAGCATAAAAATCCGAGCCCTGGTAATTAGATTGAAACTCTTGCTTTGATGGCATAATACCTTTCTTACGTCGACCAAAACATTATTAGTTACTGTAAGTACCTATATTGAAATCTCAGCAGACCAATATCATTGATCACTACAGTACTCGATGTAAAGCCACGGAGCCTAGCTTGATGGAGAGTTTTCTTGGTCAATATTATTAACAAGTATTCACAAATAATACATGCAAATTGAAATGAGAAACACAACAATTGTGTCTATTAATGGTTGTACGAGTACATTTTATGTATTACCAAACTTAATATCATTAACACACGAATTACATATTATAAAACGCGAATGTACATACAAATTAACACAATAACGTTAATGTTATAGAAGAAATTGACGAAAACACAGATAATAAAACACTTTACCTCTTCGTAGAGAGTTATGAGTAATTGAGTGTATGTCTCCTTTGGAGGTTTAAACCACAAGTGACTGTGCCAAAATTGCACTTGAGGTTTTAGAAACGCGAATGCTGCAATTTTACATACAGACAAGTTGAACTCAGGATCATTACAATATACTTGAGACATGTGTTTGAATATTTTGGGCCAGATGAAATAACCAGCCATTTATTTGAACACTTCCCTGAAAGACCTGGACTATACTGCCTTCATTGCAGCTTCCTCAAAGTCGCATGAAAAAATCTCTGGCTGCTATTTGCCATCTCCTTGACAATTGTGAAGAATTTTACGTAGGTAGACAATTTCTTATCAGGAAGTAGGGCATACAAAATAGGGTGAACTCCATCTGAACTTTCTGCAAGAATTACATATGTATACTTGACTGGGGAGCAATTTTGAATATGCCATCTCTAAACCAAACATCAGAATCTTTTAAAATCTAGAGAATAAGAGATTCGTCGAATCTAATTCTGATTTGGACTGCAAATGTACCTACATGAATAATTGTATATAGGGCAAAACGCGCATTTCAGGTTGCATACATACACCCTGTGAATGGTAGGCTAAACCTTACAAGTCTAGCTGTAAACAATGCTGTTCACTTCTACTTTTCAGCTCGTCAAGTCAGTTTTCTTGAGGAAGACCTTTGAGGATTTCAAAAAATGTAGTACCGTTGGAAACGGCACAAAATTCTCTACAATTTTGAGCCATAAAATAATGGGGTCCTCGAGATGGTTTAAAAGTTCTGTTGCCTCAAAGTGCAAATTGAACAGAACAATATGTTGAATTGGCTACCTTTTTCAGCTAGTTGAGTGAATTTTCTCAAGGAAGACTTTTGCAGATATCAAAAAATTTAATACAGTTGGAAAGGGGACAAAATTCTCTACAATTTAGAGCCTTAAAATAATGAGATCCTCGAGATGGTTTGAAAGTTTTGGCATATCAAAATGCAAAGTGGACAGAACAATCACTAGCTTGAAGCCAATGAAGCCTACAGAATATAAGGGGAATCAAGAGATACCACCATTTATACACCTTGTGACGTCAGGGCGTTTTGCCCTATACCTACTTAAATCAATATTGACAAAATTTACATGAGGAATAAAACTATACCTATTTACTTACAAACATACCTACGAGATGTAGGGGCATTTAATTAAGAAATACGTTGGTGTAATTGCGGGCGAAAATTTCCGGTTTTTCAAGCACAATTCAAAGGTGAACAATCTGCAAGAAAAAAGATTTGTTTTTCATTCCTATAAGGTATCATCATAAAATTACAAAATAACCAATCTGTGTTGGTTTTAACTACTGGGACTTTGATTTCAATCATAATTTTTGAGTTTGAAATTTTGCAATTTGTGATGCTCAAAGTGTAATAATTTAATAGAGATTTGATGTTGATAGCCAATTTATAATTTATTGAGAGTATAATTATTCTTTCGAAGGTTTTTTTAAATATCCTTCTAGCATTTCTGGTGGGATGAGGGATGATAGTAATTTGTGTTCTTTGCAATGGGAAATGATCGAGGACAAATAAGAGTTGAAAAAAATTTTGCCCAATATGTTAGCAAATACCAGGGTGGTCCTTGCTGTAAATGTTTGGAGCTCCTTCATTGCTTCACTGAGAGCTGAAGTAAATTTTTATGCATTTTACATCAGAAAAAAGATTGAGCTCTATAGATAAATTAAACAGAGCCGAATGAGTATCTGTAAGTTCAGTTTTTAGTTTCTCAAAATCATTTTGTAATTTTTCATCATCGGTGTACCTATAGGGGATATAATGTACTTCTTCCATCGTTGCAGCATTACAGCAGAAGTGCAGGAAATCGCCAAAAAATTGAATTCCCCGGCTAGATCTGGGGTGGTGAATGCCATCAAAATAGGTTTCCATTAGTTCTGTGTTGATAGCATTTCCTAGTTTTTCCAAACTACGGATTTGATCACAGTTTTGTGTGTTTGTAGTGGAAATTAAAGTCCATGGAATTATACACTGAAGCAGGAAAGGAGTACCTAGTTGATCAATCAGGATTTTCAGGGGGATGGATTTTTCGTAAATATGCACTTCATTGAATTGGGTTAAATATGAACCGGGAATGACTTCTACCTCAATTTCACATATTCCCAAGTGTACTGATCCCAAAAATATCAAAGGGAAAATAATTTCAATCATCATAGTTGTAGGTATTTTTGATAAAATCACATCATAACAACATGTACAGTATCCAGTGAGCCTTGTGGAATTATCCTTAGTATCTATTAAGTGGTTCCATGCTTTTTTATCTGTGCAGAAAACGATAGTTTCTGTTTTTTTCCATAATAAAAAAAGTCGTCATGGCCATCATATGTTTTTTGCAGGTCTTCGAAATATTAAAAATTTTCACCATCTATGTTATAACATATTACGAGTATAATAACATTTGTTTTGAAGAAGATAATGGAAGAATAAAAAAAAAATGCAATAAAGAAAATACACATGGGCTTCTTTGTAGATCTAGTATGTAAAATAAACGATTTAAAAAAAATTCAATCTCTCCAATGGAGATTTTTCCAATGAGCAACAATTTCGTATTTCTTTAGTTAAATCCCATATCATTTTGTTTGTTAGGTCAGCCATTGTGTTTGTTCCTTCTTGAAGGAAATAATATACCATATAATGTAATATGGTCAATTTCTCATTCTGAATCTAATTATATTAAAGCATAAACCTGAAAAAAATTAAGATAGACAGTTATCAGTGTGATGACGTTTTTAAATAGATTAATATTTTTATGTGGGTGATTTTTTGTTTGCGTAATCTGTCACTACAATAACGTAAACAATTTTTGGCAAAATTTGCACCCGGTGAATTTACTGAAATCCTCGCAAATCATTACAAAATAAAACCCTCTTCAACACGAGGGAAAACCTCGAAAAACTGAGGGAAAAAAGTTCACTGATGTCACATTCACGTATGCTTTTCATTACTCTTGTGTCTGATCAGATTCAATACAAACTTACATAGAGCTTCTCCATTCATACAATTCTTTATTTTGTTATTTGATTGAAACGTTGCTTTGATGGCATAATACGTTTCTTACGTCGGCTGGCATTATTAGTTAATTACAACCAGTAGATTTATTATCACAACTCGATTAAATTCAAATCTTTAAAAGTTGTTGAAAAATAATAACTTCAACAACGCTAATTTAGAAAACATCATTTTAAATTGCGATGTTTGTTATTTTTGGAATTTTGGAACAATTAAACAAAATAAATTTTTTAATAAAATCGATTACATAAATATTTAAAATATTTCCATTACGATCGCGTACATTTAAACTAACATGTTTTTTTTTGTCTTTGCATCGCTTAATTCAATCGTACCTGCCAGAAAATTGAAGAAACCAATTCGAAAATTGAAAACGTTCGAAAAAACAAAAATTCGCTGCAAAAATAAAACTACCTACTAAAAGAGTTTTCAACTTGAACGTATTACCGAAGATTGGAGACCTTTGAACGTGTTTTGATTAGGTATTCATTATAATTCTACTTTTCACAGTTTAAAAATCGCATCATTAGATAGGTAATGAAAGAATTTTCACGAATTGAGGAATTTCCTTCATCTAGAACTTGAGGAAGTCCTGATGTAGTTTTTCAGGATTTCAAAAAAGTCGTGATTTTTGCTTGAAAGAAAAATCATTACAAAATCAAATCCTCGTCATCACGAAGGAGAACCACAAAAAACTGAAAAAAAAACTTATTGATATTACACTCACGTAAGCTTTTCATTACCCTTGTGTTTGATCAGATTCAATACAAGCTTACAATATTTTGCCACTGCTGAATAATTTTGTGTCTGAAGAAGTTCCTCATTAGCAAAATAATATGTTTAATATGTTTGAAAAATAGCGAATCAATCCTGAGATAAAAATCAATAACGATTTTCGATTTTTGAAAAAATTAATGCAAATAAATACATATTCAAATATGTACAAACAAGCTTTAAACTAGGCTCAATGGTATCACAAAAAACTTACATAATAATTTTACATTTTTATTTTTCTTACTTCTATAAATTTTTTAATGAATCAATTCAACAAAACATTGACCGAGTCAGAGCCTTGGGGAACAAAAATGAGATTTTTAATACCTAGTGATGTTTAGTATAAGAGATAGAAGATATTGTATTAAATATTTCATGTCGCAATATTATTGAAATTTTCTGAATTGGATCCACATGTTAGAAAATTAATATTGGATGGAACATTAAAAGTAGGATGAGCCAATTCAACTCTCAATTGAGAAGTAATCAATTGAAATACAGTTTTGACTATTTCGTCAAATTAATAAACAGTTGCGAGTTGTTTCAAGAGATGAATGAATTAAGCTGATGATCGCAGATGTAGCACAGAACCACTTGAAAAATTCACGTTCGGAACCAAAAATTTTTTGAAATGAATTCAATTTCTCTTGTATTTATTAATTTACGTAAAACAACGAAAAATTTACATTAGGAACCGAAATAGGCATTTTGAAAAATTCACCAAGGATATTGATGTAAGAAAAGTTGCATAACCATTTCCCTAAATTATACTTGTCAATTCGGTAGGCATTCCTATCAGTGAGTATATTTTGAGCAATTTTTACAAAGTGTTTTCAAATTTTTTAAAGCTTTTATTTATTTTTTTCTTCAATTTTAAACACAGTTAAACCCTGTGATGGGAACAGATCCGCTGTTTGTCGAGGTTCAAACTTCAAAGACGTTTCGTTAACTTCTTTAAACCTCGACAAAGAGAGGATCTTTTTCCATCACTGGGTTAAACAGTATTTAAAATTGAAGAAAAAGCTAAAAAAATTTGAATTTCGAAAAACATCTCCATAAAAATTGCTCAAAATATGAAATTTTCATATTCATTGGTAAGAATGCCCACCAAATTGATCACACTCAGGCAAATGGTTATGCAACTTTTCTTACATCAATGAGGTAGCGTAGTCACATTTTCAATGTTTAATGGCATATTCGTTGTATTTCCACTGCCAGACGATGTTCCATGGATCAATGTCGTTTCATTACCTCCTTCTTTGTCGTCTCTATCGGAATTTTCTAAATACTAGTAATGACTTTGTTGCTTTAAATCCAACCCCTAAATTATCCGCCTTCATTGAGATATAGACCATGCTTTTCTTGAAAACTCTACCAAAATGCAGCTTTTGCCAGGCCTTTACCTTTGTTGCAAAGACGCATCCTAGCTGCAAATTCTTCTTTAAATTCAGACTTCATGGATGAAAATTAGATTGGTGTTTACAAAATGTACACAGGGAATAAAGCTATACCTACTTACAAACTTACAACAACAATTAATAAGGTATTCTAGGATGACCTTCGTTTTTCTTGACTCACTTCGAATATGAGCGAACTTCGTCTGCCATGCATGCGTGAGATAATGACTACGAAAACTAAAAAATAATATGTGGTCAGCATTCAGGATTTTTGGAGCGGAATCTAGCTGCCTTCTGACACATTCCTCCAAGATCTTGGTTTTAAACGCGTCGATAACGGACCGAAAGTATGTAGGAAATCGACGCCAACTTCAGACTAGATTCCTAAAAAAAAAAAGAACATACCAAATAGGTATGATAAGTAAAATAGACTTTCTACTCGTACTTTGAAGGTTACAGTACAGGTACTTGCTAAAGAAGCGTCGGAGAAGTGACCTATTGCTTCTGAGTCGATTTGCAAAAATTTTTACATGGACGATTAGTTATCTGGTGCCGACACTGTTGAAGAAGCAAAATTGAGCTTCAGAAATCGGTGCATGAGACAATTTTATCCTGTAGTTTTAAATTACACAAATATCAGTCAAACACAATAAAAAAAATTAAGTAAAAAAAAAGTCATGCAAAAAAATTGGGACTTACTCAAGTCAAAAATTCATTTTAGACGATTTCTCACCACGCTATATGTGAAAGAGGCGAAAGAGGAGATCTTCAACCACCAGAATCACCAAACAGAACGTAAAAAATGATTCTGGCAATAAACACCTTTTTCTCATGTCCTCGTACATATTAATTAGGCTATGCACTCATTTGAAAATTGAGTCAAAAGTGAAAGTGTATAAACAGCAATCTCACGTCCCTGCTTAAACTTTGCCAGTAGACTCCCCACGCCTTGTAGACTCATATGGCACCTCATCGAAAAGTCACGTCCTAAAAAGGTTACGAGTTTGCCCCCTAGGATATTTATGTACATATAACACCAAGGCTAGCAAAATACATAATAGGGTCAAGTATAATTCCATTAATCCTAACACATCGAAAAACAAATAAAAATACTTTCAAAAACACACACACAAAAGAGATTGATTTAGTAGGTACAAGACCTGATGTCTCAATTCGAGACATGCACCAAAAAGGTTGATTTTGAATTTAAAAAATGATAAATAGATAAATCGAAAAATCAAATATATTATGATCATAAAGACCAGTGCAAAAATTGATGATGAAAAATAAAAAAAAAAGAATTTAAATTTAAAGGTAATCAAGCCAAGATAGGCTTCTTTCAAAAATCATATAAGATAGGTATTAAACCCTCGATGTAATTAAACTAGGATAAGTTTACTTATATCAATCAAATATCACAAAACGAAACATTGAATTATGCTCAGTATTGTTTAATTAATATGTAACTAACTATGTACTTACTTGAAAAAATGTTGCCGCCGTTTTAACCCAATGAAAAGAAAAACAGCAATTTCGTAAAACTTTTTTATTATATTTCATATCTAAGTATGCTTAATATTACATCATTGTAAATACTGTATCATCAGTTGCATCGCTGAATCGTAGGGCCATAACGGGTCTGTTATCGAGGTTTAATTTTTTTCTTTGATTCTTGAAACATTGTGGAATGGGTATTATATTGGTGATTTGATACATACCACAAGAAGATACAAACGACAACTGAGAGCGAGTCAGTGCTCTGCACCGACATAGGAAACTTTCAAGTTTAGAAAATTTATTGCCTCAAGTATGTATTTGTTTTGTTAGCTAAGTATGTACTAGAGGTGAAAACGGTTACGCTACCCGCTTACCGGTATCTGGTTAAAATACCGGCTAAACCCGCTAGTGGTTGTATCGGGTTGATTCGGATATAGATAGTAGCGTATAGCGAGTACAACCCAAAAGTTTTCGCACTTGGTCTGCGCACGCACCCCAAAATTTGATAATGCGTAAGTGGGAGGAGTTACGCTTCAACACCTGTCGTTCGTATGTGTGATTGACGTTTGACATGATTGATGACAATGATGATGTCATGCCGGTACACCAGCTACGCATTCAATGCGCTACTAGTTATATCCTGAACCGGTGCGACATTTTTTCAATTCGCTACCCGCTACTACCGAGTAGCGAGAATTTACGATACGGATACGATAGTTACCCGCTGTCAACGAGTACCGTTTTCAGCTCTAGTATGTACATAGGTATTGTTAGGCACCTACTTTCAAAATACAGATTACACATTTTTGGAATGCTTGAACATTTAGATGTAAGGAATTTTATGGCTATGGAGAAAACATTTTGAAAAAGTCGAAAAATTTCACCCTTCTGGAAATGTTAGAGGAATAGTAAGAAATGTTATAATTTTCTTTGCAAAATCAAAGAAATTTGAAGAATGAAAGCTAAGCTGAATAATTTATATTGATATTGGATACTTGAATCGTTTAATCTTGCTTACTTCTAGTTCTTGATGCCAAGTAGGTTCATATATTGTTACCACTGACATGAACTCGGAATCCTTTTGTTGACTTTGCATTTTTCTTTGTTTCCAATTTTATTCGCATTGGCGTGAGAGGGGGTTCTGTCATTATATAATCAGAGGTAGAAATGTCTTCTATTTCATGAAAAAGGCAAGATGATAAGGAAGCAGGTAAAGGGAATAAATCAAGGACGAACAGGGCAAACCAAATTTTTAAAAATGCAAAAAATATATTTTTTTAAAAATGAAACAAAACTGATTTGTGGACGTAGGTACATATATGGGAGAGTAGGTGTAGTCTACCTTGAAAGAGCTTGATAAAAAATACTTTTTGGTCAAGTTTATAATGTTTTGATCAGATTCAATAAAAGCTTACAATATTTTGCCACTGCTAAATAATTTCTCGTGTCGCAAAGAGGTTGCCTCAGTAGAAAATATATATTTGAAAAATAGCGAGTCAATCTTGAGATTAAAATCAATAACGATTTTCGATTTTCAATTAAGTTATGCAAATAAATATGCAAAATACAAATAAGCTTTAAACCAGGTGCGATGGTACTACAAAAAGCCAGGATGTGCTTTGCTGGACTTATTTTGTCTCTTCCTGGCGCTCCTAAAAAAGGATAGTAAACATTACAAATACCACTGGGGTCATTCCATGTCAATTCGACCCAGCTTTTTGAGTCATGTCTTTCGATTTCGCTCAAATTTTTTTTACAATATCTACTCACCCATTAAGTAAGAAACCAGCAATCAGTTTGGTCCCACCCCCCTCAGGGGGCGGGTGGGGGGGCTTCCATTATTTTCAAATTGTCTCGAGGTACTCAACTTCAGCAGCGCATTCCTCCGAAGCTATGATACATTGATCAAAACTGATTTCACAGTTCAAACGGCCATTGAAGTTTGAATTTTTTAAGCATTTTGAAATTTGCAAAAGTTGAAAGTTGATTTTTCAAATTGGAAGTTCAAATTTCAAAATGGCGCTGTAAGTGGGAGCTACCATTTAAAAATCTGAAAAAATTACCATCGATGTACCTTTTGATGCTTTTTCGAAATATCTTATTTTCAAGATGGGGTCTCTCAATTTGGGGGGGGGAGTACCCCCACCGCCAATTTTGGGCAAAACTTTCGAGAAAAAAAACCTGGGGCATGTGACATATTGAATTGTATGTTTTCGGTGACGTTGAACACGAATATGACGTCAGATTGTTGATTGGACCCCATCCACAGCCCCCAGCACCTCCCCAAAGGGGGTAAAAGTCGAAAAAAATTATTACATTCGTGTGACACATGAAATAGTACGTTTTTGGTGACGCTAAATACGAATATGGCATCAGATTTTGAATTGGACCCCATCCACGGTCCCCAGCGCCTCCCCAAAGGGGGTAAATGTCGAAAAAAATTATTTCATTCGTGTGGCATGTGAAATAGCATGTTTTATGGTGACGCTGAATACGAATATGGCGTCATATTTTGAATTGGGCCCCATCCACTGCCCCCAGCACCTCCCCAAAGGAGTAAAAGTCAAAAAAATGGTTTCATTCTTGTGACACATGAAATAGTATGTTTTCGATATCGCTCAGTAAAGAGTAGAATGAATATTGAATACTAACTATCATCACTTATCTCCACAACCTCACGAGCAAATAAATAGAGGATCTGATAAAATCATCATTCTCATCATCAGAAGATGAATCATCTGAACTTGAAAAAAACAATTCATTAATCCTGAAAATTTGCATAAAATCGCTCATTTTGTATTATCCAAATTCACAAATTCTGAAAATTACTTGAAAAAAAAAGTAAAAAACGTAACAGTCTCATTATTTTATTTTGACGTTCAGATATGATTAATTGGATTTTGGATTTTTTCCAGATTTGTATTTCATATACCTAATCCAGATTTCGGATTCTTGCACGGACCAAAAGTATGTAGGAAATCGACGCCCACTTCAGACTAGATTCCTAGGGTAAAGAACAGAACTTGACATAATTTTTAAAATACTATCAAGAAACTGAGAAATATCACTTGAAGTATAGTAAAAAGTACTTACCTTTATGATGTAGTAATATATTTAAAATTTCTCATACAGAACTAAACCATCAGTACTTATATGTATGTATACATGAGTATCTACCTTAGAATCAAACCCAGAATTCTCTACTTTTCGCTATTTGAGAAAAACGCAAAAAACTTATAGAAGGTGAGTATCAGTAGTAGCAGGTTTCTGATCTCGCCTATAAACCCAGTAAAAAATATCATTTACAATAGTAAAATGAAATACTAAACTTAGTGAAAAGTATGTACTGGACAGAGTATTAAATTTTTATATTTTGAATTATTAAAAATTTACTATTTGAGAATTCAATCAAAGAAACCAGAGAAATCCCAACTGAAAACTCAGGATGAAAAACAGCTTGAGAATTAGGATAGGATGAGGAACAGAAAAGGTACCTTGGGTAGGATGGAAAATACAGATAGGAAACCTAGAATTATCCACATTTATCAAACCAAAGCTAGCAAATAGGGTCGATTATAATTCCATTAATTCTAATACATCTGGTTTAAACGCATGGAAATTTCGTACACCATAGTAAGCGGTTTAATTTTTTTCTTCGATTCTTGAAGCATTGAGGAATGGGTATCATGTTGGAGATTTGATACATACCACAAGAAGAGACAAAAGACAACTCTGAGAGCGAGTCAGTGCTTTCCACCAACATAGGAAACTTTTAAGTTTGGAAAATTCATTGCTTTATTTGTGTTGTCAGCTGAAGTACCTACAAATGTTGGTCTAAGTACCTACTTTCAAAATACAGATTACACATTTCTGGAGTCCTTGAACCTTTTGTGTAAGGAATTTTATGTCTTTGGAGAAAACATAAAAAAAATTCAAAAAATTTTACCCTTTTGCAAATTCAAAGGAATTTTAAGAATGAAAGCTAATATTGAATAATTTATATTAATATTGGATACTTGAATTGTTTAATCTTGCTTACTTCTTGTTCTTGATGCCAAGTAGGTTCATATCTTGCTTTCACTGACATGAATTCGCATTCCTTTTGATTGAGATATGTTAGAAGATGTATAGAATGCTTCATATCGCTATGTTATTGAAATTTCTTTAATTGGATCCAATTACATAGAAGATCAATATTGGATGGCACATTTAAAGTACTCGTAGGATCAGTCAAATTAAGATATTTTGCTATATTCCAACTCCCAATTGAGAAGTATAATCAATTGGAATATAGTTTTGACTATTTTGTCAATTATTAAATATAGTCGAGAGTTGTTTTAAAAGATGAATGAATTGAGCTGATGATCACAGATGTAGCACTTATTATTTGATGTAATACGTACGACGTATGTACAATTGAACCACTTGAATAATTCACATTGGGAACCAAAAAGTTTTGGAAAATTCAATTTCTCGCGCATTTGATTCAAATCTAAAACAACGAAAAATTCACTTTAGGTTATGTAAGAAAAGTTGCATAACCATTTGCCTAAATAATTATATCAGTTTGGCGGGCATTATTATCAGTGAGTATCAAAATTTCATATTTTGAGAATTTTTTGCAAGGTGTTTTCAAATTTTAAAGCATTTATTTCGTTTTTTCTTCAATTTTTCCGCTGTTTGTGGAGGTTTAGACTTCAATGATACGTTTCGTTATTAGGTAAGTTCTTTAAACCAGGACGAAGAGAGGATTTTTTTTCTATAGAGACAGGGTTAACAGTGTTTGAAATCGAAAGAAAAAAAATAATGAAAGCTTTGAATTTTGATTTCATATACCCTTGTGTCTGATCAGGTTCAATACAAACTTACAAATATTTTGCAAACACATTTTTTACATGTATGTGATATAGGAGAAACTTCCCCGTACAATTCTTGATTGTAATTAGAAGAATAAAACGCTTGCCTTGATGGCACGTAATTCTCAGCAGGACAATGAAATGTCAATCAGGGAAGCTCCATCATCGTACTTAAGTATCATACAAATTCATATTTGTACCAACTCAAACCCATTTCCTATAATATTTTAAAAGAAATTTGTTAAAATTGGTTCCAGATCATGAATACTTCTAATTACATCATTTTGATGTTATTTGGCGACATTTACTCGTAAAGGTAAACAAGAAGAGATTTGTCAAATCTACTTTAACTCCGATTTGGACTGCAAATGTACCTACATATTACATTTACATTACAATTACATATTACTTAGATCAATGTTTACAAAATTTAAATGAGGAATAAAGCTATACCTACTTACAAACATACTACAAAAACAACGTTGTCTTCTTGCTTCTTATTAGCAAAGGACGTCTGCCATGCACGTGGTAAGAAATGTTCAATTTCAGTTTGACCAAAGTGCTCTATATAGTTTTCTTCAGTTCTGCAACAAAAAATGTTTGAATTTACAGGAAATACCATTTTTCTGGCAATGATTTTGCTAGTAAAACATCCCGAGCTACAGCATTATAGACACTGTACCTGTGTCCTCCGGGTAAGACACCGAACTGCAGGCAATGGGAAAAAGGGACGGTAGTGTAAAATCTTGTGTCATGCCAATTTCTCCCGCTGGGTGCTTTTGGCTGCGCTATACGTCAGTTTGCAAGCAACTGGGAAGAGGGATGGTAGTGATAGTAGTTGGTTGCTCTTGGCTGCGCGCGTAGTGCGCTGTACTTCGCATGGTACTTCGTTCAAGAATTCGACACCAGCACAGCCAAAAGCGCCCAGCGGGATAAATTGGCATGACACACATAATTCAGCCAATATGGCCGCTAGTTCGTTGTCTTCCCCCTGGTACAGTGTCTATATACAGCATCCGCAATATAGATGTGCATTTGTTTTCGATTATCCGCAAAATATCCGCAAATGACATCACGCCATGAAAACGAACTTGAAAAATGTAAGGAACTTGATTATATTTATGCGCACCACATCGTATAACTACTTAATATTATATTTTTAGGGTCAATATACGCTGTGCATCTTAAACGTTTAAAATTATTTTATGTAAGTGTCAAGTGTCTTCCCCAGAAATATAAGAAAAATTAACGAAAAAATCGGAAAAATGTAGTTACCTAGTTACTTGCATTGCCTATAGATAGCAAAAAGTATAGTTACTCGAATTGCCCTACTTATAGATAGCACCTATGATTTTTGCGGATATATTGCGGATATATTGCGGATATTTGCGTTTATCCGATTGCGGATAACTTGCGGCAAATTGTAGCTCGGGATATTGAAAAAATTTTGTCACTACTTTAACTAAATGAAAAAAAACACAATTTCCATAAAACTTTTTACTATACATACCTATTTCATATCTATTCTTAATTAGGTACATCATTGTAAATATCTACTATATCATCAGTTGCATCGCTAAATCATAGGGCCATAACAGGTCTGTTATCGATTGGTTTAAACGCATGGAAATTTTGTACACCAGTAAGCGGTTTAATTTATTATCTTCAATTTCTGCAACGTTGTGGAATGGGTATTATGTTACGTTGGAGATTTGATACATAATCAAAAAAGATGTGTTTTGCAAGGGTCTATACACTGCAGGTATGACGTCTTCCCAGTCAACTCACGTAATTGTTTTCTTGATACTTGTTGCTTAGTCAAAGGATATCTTCTCCAGCACCAACTGCATTGTCAAATGTATCTCATGACTTCACTCTCGGATATATTTTTGCCAATGAGGATGAGAAATGGTAAAGTTTGGTGCACGGAACATAAACAAAATATATACATACCTACTATACTTATTCAATACTTGAATACTCAAAAACAAAGAATATCTCAAATCATTTATTACTTGCTTGGGGGTTGAAAAAAATTTCAAATCTTAGTACAAACTCGTGAGAGTTGAGTGGTGGCCAGTGCTCTGCCTTCACCAGGGGGTTGTGAACCCTCGAAGGTCAATGGTCTTTAATCACAATTAAAACATGAAAAAAATTATGAACTTATTTGAAACTGCCAAACTTTTTGCCGAATAGCTGTGATTTATCAGTTGATGATTACTGCAAAGGCAAATGCGTCCCTCTGTGATTTGTTTTTGAACGTACAAAATGTTGTGAATGAGTTAAAATTTCAGATGATTTGTGGTCAAATAGCTGAAATTTATCAGTTGATGAGTATCTACTGTAAAGGCAAAAAACGTAGAATGTTTGGCAATATGTTACTACTGTTAAGTTTTGGATGATTTTGTGGCCAAATACTTAGCTGTAATTCATCAGTTGATGATTACTACAAACTAAACATTACCATAGATATGTACTTTACTTATTGAAACTGAAAAAAGAAGCTTACCAATACCTAAGTATTACGATGTGCTTTAAGTAGGTATGCAAAATTGATCTTGCTGAGTTCATCTACCCGTATGATATAAATTGAAATGTTAAATCCGGGTCAAAATCGTAGGGCTTGGATAAGTTAGATCGAGACTTGACCTAACTGATGTTGGTGGTGTCTCGTGCTCATCATGTGCCGAATCACCCACAATGAACTCTCCAAAAATGAACATAATATAATACATGTAATTTCTTGATACATATTGCACAATCTATTCACGGACAGACCGATGATTTTCCTGTGTTCCAAAAACAAGTATGACACACATCGAAACAAACAGTTCCCATCTCCCCTAACTGCAATACGCTCTCACTTTGGATGAATTCCTGTCTCCATTTGTGCAATGTTGTAATGCGGATACAAATTGTGTCAATATTCGAATATAAAAATTGAATTCATTTTCTTAAAATTACGTAGAACATACCTACATCATGAAAAATGTAGATAATTAAAGAAGTTGAAATTTTAATATGAAATAGATTAAGTAAAAAAGAATACAGAAGTGAAGTAATAAGTACATAAATGTAGATATAAATTTATTGTAGATTACAGAATTGAAACTAAAAATGGGATTGGGTACTTGATGAAAAGATGAATATCGGAGACGGAGTGCTTTGATAAAAGCGAAGTAATGAAAATGTTGAGTAAGTTGAAATAGAATTGGCAAAGTAAAATAATTTTCAGATGATTGGTTGGAGTTGGTTGAAATGGTATTTTTTCTGAATGTTTGAGTGATGCTAAAGAAAATTTACCGACATTAATTTGATGAATAATTGAGTATACCTGTGTGCTTATATTCAACTGAAATGGTGTAAGTAGGTACCTTGGAAACAAAAATTATTTTAGTATTTAGATAGGTGATGTGCAAATAGTACCTCTTCATTAGTTATAGCCAGAATAAGGTTGCTCTCCAAGAGTATATTTATGTACTTCCCACATCAACACTCCATAAATCTGATTCTAATGTGAACTGTTTGCATAAGACATACATATTCTGGAGAGATCCATCTCACAAGAAATTTTCTAGGTAAATTTGAAGTTGGATGATATAATAGATAGGTAATGTGCAAATAATACCTATTCATTGGTATAGCCAAAATAAGGCTGCTTTTCAAGCACATCAACACCCCATAAGCCCATAAAATTATTTTATTAAAAATTAGAAGAAAAGTTTAATTTAGAATTTATAATGAAAACTCAAAATAAAATTAAATGTTTAGTAAGTAGTATCTAAGTTTTTTTTAGAACAAACTATAAACAAAATAGTGTTATAATAAAACTATTTAAAAAATTAACAAAGACATCAGAAAAGTATGATATGAGAATATCTTCAGAGAAAACAAAAACAATGGCCTTCAAAGGAAAGGAGCCAGTAAGAAGCAAGATTGTAATAAATGGAAAAATCATTGAACAGGTCAACAATTTCAAATACCTGGGAAACACGATATCATACCAGGGAGAAGTAGATGTTGGTGGAAAGATTGCAAAGTTCCTGAGAGTCACAGGACTGATAAATAGGACCCTGAGAAACAGTAAGGTGCGAAAAGAAACAAGATTGAAGGTGTACAATACCCTAGCAATACCAATGATGACGTATGGAAGCGAGGTATGGGCACTGAAGAAATCTGATAAAAGAAGAATAACGGCAGCAGAGATGAAGTTCATGAGGAGAACGGCAGGGGTGACTCTCAGAGACAGAGTCCCATCCGAGAAAATAACAGCAGATCTCGGAGTGAAGCCAGTCATGAAGAAGATAAAACAGTATATAGGAAAGATTGGAGAAATCATGTCAAAAGGATGGAGGAAACAAGATCACCAAAACAGGTCCTCCAATATACACCAACGGGGAAGAGAAGCAGAGGGAGACCAAGGAGGAAACTCACGGATACCTCAGGCTCATCCTCAACAGGTTCCACACCGCAGCAGACAGGCCAATAGGCCTACCGCTTATAAGGAAACGACGACGACGAAAAAATAATTTACCTATTTGAAAATTAGAAAATAATTTGAATTTCGAATTTTGGAATGAAAACAAAAAATAAATTTGTAATAAAGTTTACCAAAATTTAGGAAGTACAATTCAGTTCATTTTCTAAATTTTTGAACTCTCCAACTCTAACCGTTGTTTTTTGGTTTTCATTTCAAGTTCCTCTTCCCATAAATCTTCTAAATCTCTTTTACAGTTTGTTATAAGATCTACGTAGTTGATTCCTTTTTCTTCTGACAGAATGATGAAATCATGGTGAGTTTGTGATCTATTAAACGTAATCGAATTGTCAGTATCTGACATATTTCTTCTTACAAAATCGTAGTGTCCTCCCATGTCGGATTAACAGTAATTTTGCATGTTTTATCAAGATTCAAGGTCACTCCATTACCGTGTATTTTCACCGCACCACTCTCGATACCAATAATGTCGTTTTTACCAAAACTAATTATGCCCAAATCCCAAATAGACGCTGTAACTTGGACAGTGTCGTCTTGTACTACAATTTCAGTTAAACCTTTTTCTTGACCAACTATCATTACCATTTTTGTTTGAATTGACGTGACTATTCCTAATATATAGCTACAAAAATATCTTCACGTTGAGGTAAATTGGCAATCTTGGTCAGCTTTTCGTGGGTTGTTAATGTTGCTATTAAAATATATCGGTATGTTAAAAATTCGTAACAATTAATTAAAATTCAGACAATTGATTGTACGTTTATCAAAATGATATTGAACAAATAATTTTTAATTCTATTATACCTGGTGATACTGTATTTAACGTTGTCGACGAATTTAGCATAATTTCCAACATATTTCTTCTACCTAAAAGAAGTTTTGAACAAAGCAGCAATACTTCATTTTGAGGGGAAAATATGTTGGAGGGGGGAAGGGTGAAATATGTTATGAGAATGCCTACTAGGTGCCAGGTGCCAACAACATGCTAAGAAATTTTTGAGAAAATTGGCTCGCGTGGGGCTGAAAAAATGAATTTTATAATTTTAGGAATGAGGTATGTAGGTATCTCGAAAAAGGTGGTGGGGGTCCACTCTACTAATCCACCTATTGGGGCCTTTTCATGTGTAGAAAATGAAAATAATTTCTCATTCGTTACAGAAATAAGTAAACTAACTTTCAATGTTTTTAATTTCCAAATTAAAGATTATTAAAGAATACTTACTAAATAATACGTACATACATATGTATATACTTATTAAAGTTGAAAAAAGAAGCTTGCCAAATTAGCGATACACAAACACATGGATTATTTTAATGACGTTTTGTATGTGATAACATTTTTAAAGTACATACAATACACACGAGTATACTTGAAAGGAAATGAAGAAGGGGGGTTGATCACCCTCCCTTCATAACAGAAAAATAAAGATCTACTCGTTTCCTATAAATGTAGCTGTACAATTGCGATTTTTTAACTGTTGAGAAATTTTTTGAAAAATATGGAGTCCAAAAAAATCCTTTTATTTACGGACTCGAAATTACGCCCAAACCAAGAAGCTCGACTTGTAACTGGAAAAGACTATGCCAAAATAATTGTTGCTGCCCAATCGCATTTTCCCACCAATTTTTGGACAATTTTTTTATCCTTTGAGGTCCAAAAAAAACCTCACAGACCCTGTGACTTTTTGATACTTGACATGTGTATCTTGAGAAATACTACTTTACTGTTTCCATTTTTTATTGGGGGGTTTGGCCAAATATCAAAATTCTCAGGATATATCAAATCGTCGAAAAGTCATAGGGTTCGTGAGGTATTTTTTGGGCCTCAAATAATCAAAAATTGTGCGAAAATTGGAGGAAAAATGTAATAGGGTGGATGCAATTTTGGCAATTATCTTTTCTAGTGTTACAAAGTGTGGAAAAGTCATAGGGTCTATGAGAGGTATTTTTTGGCCCCCCAAGTGTTCATTATGAATGTATTTAAATCGATTTCGTTTACTTTAATATAAATCACAATCTTGATACCTAATTAATTTGCCACAAGGCTTTCTAGAAAACAATACCTAAGTATGTATATTATTTTTGTGTACATTTTCGTATGTCGAAAATGAAGACTAATGAATTCCTCATTGGTTACAGAAATGAGTAAACTCACTTTCAATGTACCTATTTAATTTTCAAACTGAAGATTGCTGAAGACTACTGTATACTTTTTTTTAAAAAACTGAAAAAAAAAAGCTTACCGATATTACACTTTGATTAATGTATTTAATATGTACTATCTTTCGGTGATGGTTCCGCTGTCGAATTCACTACATAAAACATATTTCTGTGTTATTTATTGTCATACGATCGTAGAATATTTTGCTGTATGGTGATTCTAAGCTTTAAACGATAACTTTACTACCGACTGAAAAATGGAACGACCGTTTCTAACTCAGCGTTTGTTTTGAATCAGCTTATTTGTTCTTTTGAGATGGTCTTAGCTATGTAGATGATACCAATTAGAGTCTATAGCCATTCGTATTATTAACGCCCAAGTACTATGGTTCTACAAGTAGGTATTGAGTGCTAGGTACCTGTTCACTTAATTACAAAGGATGTGGATTTTAGCTGACATCAGTACTATGCTGGTCCATACGTGTGTTTTTTTTAGAATAAATCTTCTACTATCTACATTCAAATTATGCACATGATAAAAGGAATTCAACGACTTTAGTTGATAATTATTTACAAAATACCTGCGTGATTAAGCCACAAGCGATTACGATGCCTAATAATGGTTTCTCGTTCTTCGGATCGGACTTGTCCTTTGAGCAGATTTATGATTCTTCAATGAATATCTCAAGTATCATTCCTGCTCGCTTTCAAAAACATATCGAACACCTGTCAAAAAACCAAATCATAAATTCTTGGTTCGTGGAATTTGGCCGGAATTCGTTCTGGCAGTTTTTTGTTCCAGTAGTGCTGGGAAAATTTCTGTTTTTGATCGTCGTATTCGATGTATTCGATGACTCCTAGAAGACATGTTTCCGTGTAAATTTTCGTATGTCGAGAAATATATTAACATTACTGCAAGAAATCTATGTAAAAAATACAGTTTTATTTACATACTTTTCATAACACAGGATACCTATAAGATTATAAAAGTATACACCTTTTCGTATAAAATAATAAACACTTAAACTAGGCTATACTTACTAGGTACAGGGTGTTCCAGAATAACCTTTCACATTTTGGTAACCACTGATCTGTGTTCAAGTGGAGCTAGGGGAATGGTAAAGGCGGTTCTAGGTAGCCAAAGCATGCCGAATTATGTTTCAATAGTTATTTTTTGTCCTGGAGAAGTAGATGGCTGTACAGTGTACGTTTACTGTGAAGGTCTTTTTTTAAAAATAAAGACTCCTGGACCCCTTCACTCTTTACTCATCGGTAACGAAGCTCATTTTTATCTAAACAGTGAAGTGAATATACAGAATGTGCGCTTCAAGTGTACAGAGAATCTTTTGATAATACTCGAGAAACCTCTACACGCCGTCAAGTTGACTGTTTGGTTGGGCGTGGCTAAAGTTGGTGTAGTGGGACCATGTGTGTTTAATGAAACAGTGATGGTGAGGGGTAAGGCAAAATGTTGAACAAGTTTCTTGTTCCTGAACTGAAAGGCAGATAAAATAGAGTTACTTACTTGGTTCCAACATGTTGGAGCTACCTATCATTCGGAGACCAACACAATATGTTTAGCGCGTGAGCACTTTGGACATTGAATAATTTCGTTGAACACAGAAATTTAAAGGCCACCTCGATCCCCTGATTTTTCAGCCTATGATTTTTTTTTATGGAGTTACCTCAAGTCAAAAGTGTATCAGGATGAATCTAGGACTCTGAAACATCTTCTAGGTAATCTTAATCGTGAGTCGAGACTGATAGGAAGAGAAGTGTTCAATAATTTGAAAAAATGTTCGGTTGAATGTGTCAAAAATGATGGAAAATATCTCGATGAAAAAATTTTTAAAACTTGATTTTTAATGGAAACTCAAATATACGGTCTAAAAACGGCATGTTTCTACTTCATTTTGGTTGTAAAAGAATTTTTGTAAACATTTTTCTCTCAGAGTAATAAGAAAAACAAATGTGAAAGGTTATTCTGGAACACCCTGTACTCTAATCTGAGAACACATTTGTTTTAGTTTTTCCGTTTGATGGCGTTTAATGCGATTTCGTTTATTTTAATAACAATCATTTCCACGGTTTGGACCTTCGCAGGTGAAATCAAAATATATCCCAGTAATAAAGCGTAAATGATTACAGCATCATTATCTGGAAAAATAGATGGTAGACCTTGTACTGATTTTTTTTTTGCAAAAAAATGTCAACTTTAGTAACCAAAAAAGTGACCAGAAAAAGGACAAAACTGAACAGTGGTAATACATTTTACTGCGGAAAAATATCACCGAAAAAAAAAAGAACTCCACAAACTGCAAAACACTGGACTTTCAGGCAATTAGAGACAATTTGATGGAAAATAATTGAGATTTTTCGAATATTTGGAGCAATAAAATGAGAATTGAAATGTCTGAAAAAAGCGAAATTTTTCTCGCAATTTGAGCAATTGAAAGGGCTTTTTTTTTAGCAGTCTCTGGTATAAAGAAACAAAAACGACATATTAGGACAAATTTTTTGAAAAAAAGTGAAGCCTCATTTATAATGACCTTGAAAAGGTACAGAAAAAATGTTGATAAAATTTCGAAGTGTTCCTTTTTCACAGAATTGAGTATAAGTAATAAAATCAATTTCAAGTTCTGTCTACAATGTTTCTCCCTAATTTTCTTTTATGGAACTTAGAGCAATTTTTGACACAAAATAGGGATTTTTGGTAATTTGGATAGAAAGCGAAGATTTTTGCCACTTTTTGACAAAAATCAAGATTTTGACAATAATTTTTAAAAAATGCGAGAATATTTTGGCAATTTTGCAAAGAAGAGAAAATTCTTTACATTAAGCTTGAAAAAAGCTAAACTTGGACAATTTTTAAATGGTAGAACTTTTTGAAAATTGTCTAAGTTACACTTTTTGGAAATTTTTAGCGAAAAACCGAGACTAGGAAATTTTATTCAGGGTGGGAGGGAGTGAAACTTTGTAGCAATTCTGCTAAAAAGTAAAAAGACATTTTTAACAATTTACATATTTTAGAGCGGGAAAATAACGTAAAAAAGCAGCGGCAAAAAGGAAAAAATTGGCACATCAATTTTTTCTTCGGGAATGTGTTCGGATGGACCCTCTGAACCACCAAAAAAAAGCCGACTCTCCTATCCCTGGAGGAAAATTTTTTAGGGGGCTGAAACCGGTTCCGATTCACGTTTTTTGCGTTTTACTCCGTAAATCTTAGGTTTTTGAGAAAAACTACCATGACGAAAAATGTTCCCCTTTAAATTCTCGACAATTTGATGCTACGCTCGATACCCATTGCTCAAGGGGGGTGTCCAAAAAAAGGGGTGGAAAGAGTAGGTGTTTCAAAAAAGGTCAGTCCAATAAATTAATCAAAATTACCACTTAAAATCATTCGTTTTGGCTCAAATTTTTTTTACAAAGTCTACTCACCCAACTACTAATCAAACTATCATTGGTTTGTCTTCAACCCTCCTCGGGGGTTCGTGAGGGTTGCTTGATTTTCCAAGTAACACACTACTGAATCATATATTTGAAAAACAAATCTGGACGTGCGATATATCGAATAGCATGTTTTCGAGGTCGCTGAATACGAATAAGAACTCATTTTTTGCATACAACCCCTCAAAGCCCCTCTGTGCCCCAAAATGGGGGTCAAAATTTTGAAAAATCGTGAAAAGTCGAGTGATATATCGAATGGTACGTTTTCGAGGTCGCCGAGTGTGAATATGAACTTATTTTTTGGGACCCACCCCCCCCCCCAATGTCCCTCTGTGCCCCAAAATGAGGGTGAAAATTTTGAAAAATCGTGAAAAGTCGAGTGATATATCGAATTGCATGTTTTAAAAGTCGCTGAGCACGAATATGGCCTTATTTTTTGGGCCCAACCCCGCACAGCTCCCAACTGCCCCAAAAAAAGGCCAAAATTTTGAAAAAATGTGAAAAGTCGAGTGACATATTGAATGGTATGTTTTCGAAATCGCTGAGTACGAATATGAACTTATTTTTTGCCTACAGCCCCTCAAAGCCCCTCTGTGCCTCAATATGAGGGTCAAAATTTTGATAACTCGTGAAAAGTCGACTGATATATCGAATGGTATGTTTTTTTTTAAAAAACACGAACTACGAACTACTAATTTTCGATGTTTTCTTCCATCAAAAAAAAATGATTTCATTTTGTTTTCAATTGGTAGCCAATACAGTAGACTCCCGATTATCCGACCTAATCGGGGGTGTCAGGTGGGTCGGATATCAAAAAAGTCGGATAATCCAAAATTGATGTTTTAAGCGTACAAATGAAGTGCATAAGCTTGAGACGACAAGCTTTCATTCAGAAAATCAAGTTTTGGTTCAAAACAGGAACAAAGAATCGAAAAAATAACTAATAAACAAAAATAACGTACCTTTGTACATAAAAGACAATGAAATACTGACTCAAATTATAATTTTTTGAGATAAGTTGGATCGATTTCAAGGAAAATAACACCGTTAGAATACAAAATGCTGAATCCTGCATTTCGACGTATTACACGTTTTTTGGTGACTTTTCGAAATTTTATCCTATTTAGGGGTCGTAAGGGGATTTTGAGGGATCGTAAGTAGAGCAGGAAAACAGTGAATAAGTATTCCAGTTCAGTGTCTCGAAAACATACAAATCGATATATCACTCGACTATTCACGATTTTTCAAAATTTTGAGCCTAATTTTGAGGCACAGAGGGGCTTTGAGGGGCTGTAGGCAAAAAATAAGTTCATATTCGTACTCAGCGATTTCGAAAACATACCATTCAATATGTCACTCGACTTTTCACATTTTTTCAAAATTTTGGCCTTTTTTTGGAGCAGTTGGGAGCTGTGCGGGGTTGGGCCCAAAAAAAATAAGGCCATATTCGTGCTCAGCGACTTTTAAAACATGCAATTCGATATATCACTAAACTTTTTACGATTTTTCAAAATTTTCACCCTCATTTTGGGGCACAGAGGGACATTGGGGGGTGGGACCCAAAAAATAAGTTCATATTCACACTCGGCGACCTCGAAAACGTACCATTCGATATATCACTCGACTTTTCACGATTTTTCAAAATTGTCACCCTCATTTTGGGGCACAGAGGGGCATTGGGGGGTTGTATGCAAAAAATGAGTTCTTATTCGTATTCAGCGACCTCGAAAACATGCTATTCGATATATCGCACGTCCAGATTTGTTTTTCAAATATATGATTCAGTAGTGTGTTACTTGGAAAATCAAGCAACCCTCACGAACCCCCGAGGAGGGTTGAAGACAAACCAAAGATAGTTTGATTAGTAGTTGGGTGAGTAGACTTTGTGAAAAAAATTTGTGCCAAAACGAATGATTTTAAGTGGTAATTTTGATTAATTTATTGGACTGACCTTTTTTGAAACACCTACTCTTTCCACCCCTTTTTTTGGACACCCCCCTTGAGCAATGGGTATCGAGCGTAGCATCAAATTGTCGAGAATTTAAAGGGGAACATTTTTCGTCATGGTAGTTTTTCTCAAAAACCTAAGATTTACGGAGTAAAACGCAAAAAACGTGAATCGGAACCGGTTTCAGCCCCCTAAAAAATTTTCCTCCAGGGATAGGAGAGTCGGCTTTTTTTTGGTGGTTCAGAGGGTCCATACGAACACATTCCCGAAGAAAAAATTGATGTGCCAATTTTTTCCTTTTTAAAACCGCTATTTGCCTGCTCTATTTGGCGAAACATATTTTTCGCAATTTTAGTCAGAAAATTGTGCTTTTTCGCAACTTTTTGGTAAGAAGCCTGAACCTTTCGTAATTTTACTATGGTTGGGAAAAGTGGTTTCAGAAATTTTGCGAGAAATTGCGAAGTGTCTTTCTTTTTTTTTTTTTTTTTTTGCAGAAAGCAAAACCCTTATAGCTGCCCAATTGCGATTTTCTAACTGTTGGAAAAAATGTTGAATGGGCCCAAAAAAAATCCTTTTAAATTTACGGACTCGAAATTGCGCCCAAACCAAGAAGCTCGACTTGTAACTATGTAGAAAAGAGTAATGCCAAAATTATTGTAGCTGCCCAATCACATTTTCCCACCAATTTTTGGACAATTTTTTTTATCCTTTGAGGTACAAAAAAAACCTCACAGACCCTGTGACTTTTTGATGTTTGACATGTGTATCTGGAGAAATAGGTACTACTTTACTTGTTTTCATTTTTTATTGCTTGGGGGATTGACCAAAAATCAAAATTCTCAGGATATATCAAGCATTGAAAAGTCATAGGGTTTGTGAGGTATTTTTTGGGCTCCAAATGTTCAAAAATTGTGCAAAAATTGGAGGAAAATTGCGATTGTGCGGATTCAGTTTTGGCAATAGTCTTTTCTAGTGTTACAAAGCGTTGAGAAGTCATAGGGTTTATGAGGTATTTTTTGGCTTCCACGTGTTCATTATGGATGTATTTGAATCGATTTCGTTTACTTGAATAAAAATCACAATCTTGACACCTAACTAATTTGCTACAAGGCCTCCTTGAAAACAATATATTTCTGCCTACATTTTCGTATGTCGAAAATGAAGACTGATAAATTCCTCATTCGTAACAGAAATGAGTATAAACTTACTTCAATGTAATACACTTTTAATTTCCAAACTAAAGATTACTGAAAATTACTGTACTTATACGAGTACTTTCTTTTTTTTTTTTTTAACTGAAAAAAAAAGCTTACCTACCGATATTACAAGTCTTTGATTAATGCTTGTTTCGTTTACCATCAATTCTGTTTTCTCTAACGTACCTAAGATGAACATGGATTTCTCATTCGTTACAGAAATGAGTAAACTTACTTTCAACGTTTTTAATTTCCAAACTAAAGATTACTTAAACGTACCTAAAAAATTTTATTACCTACCTACTCATTTTTACATTATTTTTAAAAATGTTTTTTTTTCATAATAATTGAAACAATAATACTAATTGATTGAAAGAAAAAAAATATTCATATAAAAAAATATTATAATTAAAATATAAACGAAATATGGGTTCCCAACTATAATATTGTTGATAAATTAATAACTTACTAGAATGTATATTTCAGTATTGCGTCCATTTTTTCTCAAGACAATTCTTCAATGAGGGGAGGGAGTGAAACTTGGTAGCAATTCTGCTAAAAAGTGAAATTTTAATTGAATATCAATAACAATATATTGAAAACCTTCTACGTACTCAGAAAAATAAAAACGAGTCAATAAATTAAAAATTAAATTCTATAATCTTCTAGGTATGTACTTGGAAAAGTAAACATGAGTCAATAAATTGAAAATTGAAAATTTATAACAGCTTCTGGTTGGTACTAAAAACTAAAAACGAATCGTTATTGTGGCAAGAAATAAAGACATTTTTCAACAATTATTTGGCAAAAAATATTTTTCGGAATTCTAGTCAAAAAAAGTTGTGCCATTTCGCAACGCACAGTGACTCAGATTGCGAAAAAAGGCGCGCATGGCGTTTTACAGCAAAACTATGAGCATATCAAAAGTTGAAAGTAGTGATTCCGTAGTATTTTTCAACGAGGAATTCGAATCCGATGTCCTTTTTTTTCGCCAGACCCCTTGGGGGGTGGTACCAAAATCAAATTATGTAAAAATGAAAAAAAAATCGAGTGATATGTCAACATGTAGGTTTTTTGGGTCGAGAAACACGAATCTGAGGTCCTTTTTTCCCTCAGACCCCATGGGGATGTGCTACCAAAATCAAATTTTGTAAAAATGAAAAAAATCGAGTGATATGTCAAAATATAGGTTTTTTGGGCCGAGGAACACGAACCGCAAAAAATAACAAATTTATTTACTTACCTCTTTCCATTTTTTCAAAATTTTACAAAATGAAAAACTTGAAAAATCACTGAAAATCACGCACTTTTATTTCAGAATTTTTTTTTTATGACTTTCTAATTGAGAATCATGATGTAATGTTGTACATGTTTAACCTCATGACAGAGAAAAAGATATCATTTTTTATTTTGGCCACATAGAGCGCCACAAAATTATTAATATCCATAAGTGGTGTCGAATTCCGCAACTACAGGGTGCCCAGAAATATCGAGCACCCCTAAAAAAGTTTTCTACTAAAATACTTTGGTTGGTCATAGTGAATGATAATAATGATAGCACATGATTGGTTGTTGGACTGGAGAGATAACATTCCAGCAATCATATATGCATCTATTTCACGTTGCCAACCTATATTTTTAATGAAAAACTTTCTTTGGGGTGCTCGATATTTCTGGGCACCCTGTAGTACTTTACCTTATTCTTTAGTTTCATCGCTGGATGTGGTGTAGAACGGAAGTTTGATTGCAAGGTACTTGAGAAATTGAAGAAATCGTCATAGTGCAATAGTTCACTATTGAACTTCGGCGAGATTTTCTTTGTCTTTGGACTTTTTTTTGGTCTTCTTTGCTTTTTGAACTGCTTCCAACCATTCCTCTGGTACCTCTGCCGGAGTACGTGTCTTTCATTTTGCCAGAGTTGAGAAGTCTTAGTCATTTGGGAAGTAGGTGTGTCCTTTAATTGGGGAAATCGCAGTGAGCTTTGGAACTATTTTGAAAAGATGGACAACCGCATAAGAACTGCACAACAATCTTGTTCTTATTTTTTGCAAAAAATATCGGGAAACAGAGAAAGGAAATATTCTGTATTAGTTTATTTTTCTATCCTGAGTTGGCATCATTGAGTAAAATAAAGCATAGAATTGGACTGAGCAGCCTTGGCTGTGTACCTACATAATAAAAATTACAAATAATAACACACGACGTAAAACTCGAAACCATTTTTATTATGTACGAATCAACTTAAAACATACTACACGGAGAGCAAAAAAAGGTACTAAAATAAAAATAAATAAAAACAGGGAGAAAGAAAGAAAGAAAGAGAAGGAAAAGTAAAAGAAAAAAAAACGATTACTCGAATGAAAAAATGTAGGTACCTAATTTTTTAAAAAAGTAACACGGAATGCTTGTCGACACAAAGTAAAAATTAGGTAATTCATACATACTTAGGATAGATATACGAGATAAGGTAGGTAGACACTAGACAACTTAGATACCTTAATACTTTTTAGCGAAATACGACTAGGCAGATATAGGTATAGGGTATAGGTATGAATGTAAATATCACACAAATTAATAAAAACGAAAGAACACGAAACACGACGAACGAAAAACGATAAATAAAATGGAGGAAAAAAAATAAAGCGACGGCTCGAGGCTCAAGGCCCGAGGCATTAAGCGCAGGGCGCAGGCCGACTATTTAACTCGTATCAATGGTAGAGCCTTACTGCGTACCATGGCCATCTTGACGACATCTCGTACATGAGAGCAGCCTATCAAAAAATGGCTCATTCATTCGGCCTGACTCGCCTTTTCTGTTTCTCTCTCTCGAGTCTCGATCAAGTGTCTGACCGAATGGCGAACGGCGTCGAATCGACGAGATTTGGTATTAATCGCGATTAATAAATTATAACTAAACGGTGCGGCTTCTAGATGGAAATCTGATCTCGTTTACGGTCACCGGCACCAGCCAAAAGAAAAGAATAGAACAACCATAGTTGCAGGATGGGATGGCTCGCTAGTCTTTGTTACTGCCGTTGCTACCTTGCTTCTCTCACGAACTGGCATCTTTGGCACCTGAAATTGAGAAAAATATTACAATTATTAATTGACTTTTGTGAACCTCTGTTATAAAATGATGTTTTCTGAAACGAAAGGATTCAATAACGCAAGAAATTGAACCATTTGCGCGATTATTGGGTGAGTTTTTACCTAATTTTCACCTCTCCTAAACACTAAAATGATCGTAAATCCGTCCTTAACCTTAAGTATGTACTTAGCTCGCATAATTCAACCATATTTTTGGTCCTGTGATTACATTATATTTATTTACCATTTTTTGTTGATTTTTTTCCACTTTGAAGTGCTTTATATGGAACTAACATGATTCGGGAGATCAGGGAAAGGTTTCTCTTGAAAAAGTGATTAAGTATTTAGAAAAATTCTGCCCATAAATGAAATTTTAAAAAAATGTTTACAGACATCAATTTCTCATATAGTCTCATTTTTCCCCAATTTGGGGGACGGGGTGAGGGCTCCTCACAAGACAGTCAACATCATTTAGGGGGTCCAACAAAATTTTTTTCTTGAAAAAAGGGTTATGTCGAATTGTCGAACAATTCTAATGTGAAAATGAGATAAGTATTTTCAAAAAATTTCCCCTGATTTAAGTACTAGATTTATTTTCATTTTTTGCGATTTTTTCAACCTTTGGGGGCTCCTTACAAGGGGGTCATATGGTTTGAAGTATCGGGGCAAATTTTTTCTTGGAAAGGAGATTATTTAGAAATCTTCTGACGCAAAAACAAAAAACTGTCATGAATTGAACTTTTTTTTGATTTTTTTTTTTAACTGAGGGGGGCTACTGGCATCTCTTTTTTTGCAGATAGGGGAAAAATAGAAAATAAGGAATAGACGCTGCACGCTGCACGGTTGTACACCAAGTAGAAACATTTTAAATGTCTTATGCCTTATCCAGGGATTGAACTCGGTTACTGATTAAATAACTAAGTTACTGAAGTTGGGCTTGCGGTTATTAAACATTTTTTTACCGAGTTCTTTCATTTTCCTTTTTTTTTCAAAATTAAGTATGACCAGAATTTTTGAAAAAAACTCACTGCTTTTTCAGCGTTACAAATTTTATGTAATTTCTCAGATTTGATGATTTTTCTTTTGAAATTTTCTTAGGAATTTCCCAATTTTAATTACTTACGACTTATCATTTTTTGAATTTCTCGGTGGTTCTTGGTTGATTTTTTCCGGTTATGTTCAATTTTTACCTACATCTTGAATTTTGATGATTTTTTTCCGAAATAATTTTTCTATGATTTTGTTCTGAATTTTGATGATTTTTTTTTTCGTCTGAATTTTTGCTGAATTATATCACCTCGAGTTCTCGGGATTTTTTCATTGAAATTTTCCCTTGAGCTTGTGTGATTTTATTGATCAAATTTTAGTCGGGATTTGTCTGACGATTTTTTGAATTTGTGAGCTTTTTTGGCCATTTGGTGATTATTCGTTTGAATAGATGTTTCCAAATTTTGACGGGTATCAGTCTTTTGAAGTTTCACCAGTTCTTTTTTTTTTTAGTTTTTCGATGATTTTCAAGGTGTTTCCATTTTTTTTTCACTTCAAATTTTGGCGAAGTATCTCCAGTTTTGACAGACTGTTTTCAACTGTGAATTTTCACGAATCCATACTTTTAACTCTCGTGAGTTGTCTGTTCTGAATTCTCAGTGATATTTTCTGAATTGAATTTTCGAGAGTTTTCCATTTTCATAATTTCCACGATTTTGTATCAAATCTTATTGATTCGTTGTTTTGTCCAAATTTTTGTTCTTAATTTCGGCAAATCCTTTTTTCTTGAATTTTAGTGATTTTTGTACAATTTTCTCCCAATTTTGCCCCACAAGTTTTAGTAATTTTTCTGCTTAAAGTTTTGCAAAATTTCCTTTTTTACTGATTTTTTTGAGTTTGTTTTGAACTTTGAAACTTAGTGGTTTTATTTCGAAGTTTTTTTGGGACTTTGTTGATTTTTTCGCGTTTTATTCTTTTGAATTTTCGTAGATTCTATTTTTTAATTTTTTCACGATTTTCCTCGAATTTTCGCTTTTTTTTGGTGCATAAATTTTTGTGAAGTTTCTGCAATTTTATCGTGAATTTTCAGGAGTTTTTATAAAAAATTGTTTGTTGTTTTTCCTTAAATTTTAGTCAAGTGCTTTTTACTCTAATTTTTTCAGAGGAGTTTTTTGTACTTTTAATGGAATTTTTTTCAGCAGAAGTTCTCTAATTTTTGAAGAATAATTTGTCATTATGAATTTAGCTCTTGAGTTTTCTCAACATTAATATTCGTTGAGTATTTTTTTTTCTCTCCAGATCTTGATCTTTCCTTTGCTTCCTGTTTTGGTTATTTGCTCTCAATTTCAATAATTTTTTTGCATTTTTCATTCATTTTTTGAAATGTATGTCAATTTTTGCTTGGTTTTAATGTACATATTTTTCTCGTGAATTTGAGAATTTTTTTACTTTTTGAAGCACTGTGTCTGTGCATTTTTTCATCATAGAATTTTCTCAAATGATTTTCACAAATCACTATTTTTGCAAATTTTGATTACAATCTTCCCCTCCCTTCTTTAAATTTAATTTTAATGTTTTCCGTTCCAAAATGATTCTTCTTGATTATGAGATTTTTCACAGTTATTGTTGATTCTTTCTCAACTCTTGAACAATTTTTTTCATTAAATGCTCCCACATGTCAAAATTTCTGCCATTTTACAATTGGTATTTTTGTGTTCGATTTTTTTCACTGATTTTGGATAAACGATTAAATTTTGTTCCTCCTTATTTCGGTGGACTCCCTCTCTCTGTTTTGAGCTTTCGCTATAAGTTTCTTGAAAAATAAACTTTATCCAAATTTTTATGACTTTTTTCTGTTTTTTTTTTCTTTTTTAAAGTGATACTTTTGAGATTTTTTTGAATTTGTTGTTTTTTTGTTATTTAATCAAAAATAAAATATTGTAATGTTTTATTCGGATTAAAGTTTTTTGGTCACCTCTTTTTTTCACATTAAAATTGTTTTGGTTACTTTTTCCAGTTTTTTTGGGTACCAAAGTTACTTTTTTGAGAAAATTTTGAGTACAATCCCTGCTTATCAGAAAAAGTCCCACCAAGTTTAAATAAGGGCCACCCTATTGAGCACACAATCATGCTTGAAAAAAAGGGCACAACTGTAGATCTATTAACGATATTCGGACCTCGTGATGTTCAAAAAAAATTGACACCCCCCCCCCTCCTCGTCGCATGTGTAAATTCGTTTCTCAAGAATCTGGAAAACTGGAGAAATTGTGGCCTGGAGAACCAGGAAAAGTCAGGGAAAATCATTTCCAGAAATGAGTGGTCACCCTGGCTCATCAATAACTCCGGCTTGTGATTTGCCATCGCGTATCTTTCCAAGTGTATTTCTTCCTTATATAGACGCCTATTTCAATTTTGAAAATAAACGGATGAAAATCTTGAAACTGTCATCCTTTAAACTGTGTACTATATATACTTAAAATACAAATAAGCTGCACGCAACGCCAGAGCCAGAGCCAGCGTCAGCGTTAGTGCCTACAACTTACTTACAAGCTACAAACTACAAGTTACGCAAATTACCCGAGTAAACATTTTACCTGAATCATTTCGAACTGTCGACATCTTGAGAAGCAGAAGCAGAGGGTTGCGTGAAAGGAGTTGGCAATAAATTGTGACGCAATCGAGCGAAATTACAACCTATAGCAAAGCAAGAAAAACGCGTAAAACTACCGAGCTCAGCAAACTACGAGTATTTAAGTACGCAACACAACAGCCTACTGTACATGTATGTAGATTGTAGATGTACTATCTAATACGAGTATGTATCTACGTATCTGTCTATCTACTGTATCTCTAGTCTACTTTGTTCAAGATACTATATACGTATTTAGACATAGGTAGGTGAGAATTTGGCGACTTACCATTTTCGATTTTTCGATGATCACCGGGCGCCGGCGACACGTTGGAATTTTTAATCAACGATGCGGCCATTTCGCGTACCGATTTCTTTTCTGTAAGTACACATAAATCGATGTATCGTATTGCAGCATATCATCTGCCATGCTAAGCTAATTTCCACGTAGGTAATTTACCTAATCTTAGGTAAATCATAAGAGTACTCGACTAACCTGGAAGATAGTCGCTGTCGGGTTCTGCAGCAGGTTCCACATTGCTGATGGTAGCACTTGTAATCGACCTGGTAATACTGGTGGTGCTACCGCCACCGCCGCCTCCATTATCAACGTCCTTCTTATTAGTACTCGTAGTATTGTTGTAGTTATTATGGTTAATGTTGGCGCTGTTTTTGTCCGCTATGGTAATACTCGTATTTTCATCGGTCCCGCTACGTGCGACACCTACGAGCGATGGAAAAACTAGTTGAAATTGGGAAAAATTTGGTGCATCGTTTTTCTCATCGATGCAAGCCAGAGCACCTGCGCCAGGGGTTGAACCCGTCGTATTTTTCTTTTTCTTTTCTTTTTCTTTTTTTCATCAAAGATCCAACTTACCAGATTCGTTACGAGCAGCGCTAAACTGCGCAGCGGCCATTCTACGCGCCAACGGCGAAACGCTGTAATTCTGAGCCGAATTGTTCAAATTATCGCTAGACTTGGAACGCGAAACGTCATCTTCAACGTATTGCAAATGGCTTTTCTTCGGCAATGAACTAAGTTGTTTAAAAAACATAAAAAATGAATCAAAAGATCTCTTTGACGTCTCCATCTTCGTCATCGTACGAGCTTAGGGCTTACTTACTTGTGGTTTGACTTGGGACTGCAAATGGCGCTGGCGTTCTTGCGATCGCATTCCAAGTTGCCATCCGGATTAACGGGAGACGTTTGACTAGGAGTAACCGCATCGGTCAGAATTGAGCTAACGCTACGAGTGAGAGAGTAAATAAATGAGTAAGCAAGTAAATATGTACTATGAATGTGCAACCGGATGATGAGCATGAGAGGTCGAATAACCAGAAAAATGGTCCATCTACAAACCTGTCATCCGATGTGGGCGAAATTAACGGCGTTGCCGACGACGAAGTAGCCGAGCCGGACTTGAATAAAGGCGTTTCACCGACCAAGGTTGCGCTGGCGCTAACGCTGGTGTCGCCATCGCCGTCATCCTCGGAAACGCCTTCTTCTGTTGCACGTATATGTGATCTGGACGGCGGTTTGGTTTTCGCTCTCTTCGGTCGACTTTTGGCCAAATGTTGTAATTGTTGATTTACACTACGAGGCAATTCCGAAACTGAATCCAACGACTCTGAGAAGACAAACAAAAGTCGACCGATCGTTACTCGTTGGTCGTTACTAGGCCGTCATTACCAACTACCAGAAATACCAACCTTCGGTGGAAGACTGTAGACAAGGTAACGAATTTGGAATGTCGTCTACTGAGATACCAAGTTCAACGCAATCGACCACCGACTTTGGTCGCGGTTTACCGTGAATACTGATTCTCTTGAAATTTAAATGCGGAGTCGCCTGGAACAAATACCGAGTCCATTAAATTTTCATTTTTCACTTTTTTTTACCTATACCTATAGCGAGCCCAACTTCTAAGTAGTGTGCGCAGATGAGCAAATTCTAGTAGTCGGGGACCCCGCTTAAGAATCAATTGCACCCCCCCCCCCGTCGATCCTTTGGGACAACTTCTTTTTAAAAGGGGGAGTCTTAAGGAACATTTATAGCCCTTGTACTCAAAAAAAAAGTGGCCCTACTTACAAAATAGCGGCCATTTTGATTGACAGGTCAGCCGAAATCGCAGATTTTGCGTTCCAACATAGGACTTGCTCAAAATTTTTCAAAGATCGAAAGTCAGGCGCTCATCACCTGTCAAAATTTCAAGTGCTGAAGTGTCTTTTTCGATTTTTGGTGAATTTTTGAAAATCAAAAGGCCAAAAATTCGGGAAAAAATCAAAATTTTACCAAAGTGACCAAGATAGCTGAAATTTTGGATATACCCTATTTTCGACATGCCAAATCGATTGGAAACTGTTTCAAACCGTTTTGAGCAGTTCTGGAGCCTTCAGCAGATTTTTAAAACTCGAAATTTCCACAAAATATCATCACATAAAGTTTGAAATTACAAATTCACGCTGCACTTCAACTGAAACACGCTATTGAGTCGACTGCTGGTAGGTTTGAGTCATTTTGGAGCCTCCAGTGACCTTTTGAAAATTACTGGAGCCTCCAGTAGATTTTTGAAACTTGAAACAAACGAAGATCTAAAGCCCTGCACTCCAATTTTATCACCTCCTGAACACGACTTCAGGTGAGTTCAAGTCATTTTGGAGCCTCCAGCGACTTTTTGAAAATTACTGGAGCCTCTAGTAGATTTTTGAAACTTGAAATTCCCGCAACATTTTACCAAATGGAGCTGGCAAGCTGAAATTTACTTCGCAAACTAATTTCAATGCGATATGAAGTCGACTACATGATGGTTTCAAATGATTTTGAAGCTTCCAGCTACATTTTGGAAATTTCAATTTTCCAAAAAACGCCATACAATCTTTCAAAAAGTCGCTGGAGGCTCCAAAATGACTTGAAATCCACCAGAAGTCGACTTCGTAGCTTATTGAAATTAGTTTGCAGAATGATTTTCGATTTCCCATCTTCGTTTGATGAAATTTTGGGGAAATTTCGAGTTTCAAAAATCTACTGGAGGCTCCAGTAATTATCAAAAAAATGCTGGAGGCTCCAAAACGACTTGAAATGCCCCTGCATTTGACTTCGTAGCGTATTGAAATTAGTTTGCAAAGTAAATTTCGGTTATCCAACTTCATTTGATGAAATTTTGTGGGAATTTCGAGTTTCAATAATCTACTGGAGGCTCCAGAACTGCTCAAAACGGGCTGAAACATTTTCCAATCGATTTGGCGTGTCGAAAATAGGGTATATCCCAAATTTCAGCTTTCTTGGTCAATTTGGTAAAATTTTGATTTTTTCCCTCATTTTTGGCCAAAATTTGATTTTCAAAAATTCACCAAAAATCGAAAAAGGCACTTTAGCACTTGAAATTTTGACAGGTGAAATTTTTGCCTGATCTTTCGATCTACCTTTGTACAGTTTAAAGCATTTCGTGCAAGTCCTATGTTGGAACGCAAAATCTGCGATTTCTGCTGATCTGTCAATCAAAATGGCCGCCATTTTGTAAGTAGGGCCACTTTTTTTTTTAGGACAAGGGCTAGAAATGTTTCTTTGGACTTCCCCTTTAAGAAAAAAGTGGTCCCAGTGGTTGACCGAGGGGGGGGGGGTGCAACAGATCTTTAAACGGGCTCCCCGACTGACATAATATATATACTTTGCTCTGATTTCTCAAAATTTTGATCACTTTTTTGCTATTTTCAGTTACTTGAGTCACTAAAAAAATTAAATAGTGGATTTCATGTCTACAAAATAAGTACTAGATGTAGGAGTAAATCGAATTCCAAAATGTAAACTTTTGAAATATATCAATTTCTTCCTCGGCCACAGGCACCTTAAGCCGATCGTTCAACCGAATATCTCCCCATGAACCGTCTTATACATAATTATTAGGGCTAGGATTTTTATGATAATGCTTTTTTTTTGTAGCAACACCCTATACGGCATAAATATATTTTCTTTGCGTTTCATTCCATTCTGAGGCGAATGGTGAAAGTTGATAGTGCTTTTTTTTTGCTTTTTTTGGGTGTAAATGCTTTAAAATGCTTATTTTGGCCCAAAAAGGCCGAAATTTTGCTTTTTTGGGGCTTTTTTTCGTCGTTAGCGCTTTTTTTGGTAAAAAATTGGTAAAATTGAAGAAATTAGTTCCCAAAATACAAAAATTTATCAACTTTTGCACATTTTTGAAAAAAATGAATAATTTTTGAAAAAAGATCAGTTTAAAAAAACAAGGGAGAAAAAACTGAAAAATAACAGATTCAGTTTTCATTATTCAATTTTTATTTTATTTTTTTTTTTTCTAATTTTTAGTTTCAGTTTTTTCCTTTTTTTTTCATTTTCTTCTTTTCGTTCATTCTGGTTCATGTTGTACATATATTTAAGGGGGGTATCTTGCTGGGTTTGAAAAAGCCTTCATTTTGATATGTAACATGGTCGGATTTGATAGCGCTTTTTTTTGGTTTTTTCTTACATTTTTAATGCTTTTTTATAGCGCTTAAAACGTGTTTGATAGCGCTTAAAAATCCTAGCCCTAATAATTATGTAAAAAACCTATAATACTTTCATCCGGATCGAATCGAGAATGAACTCAATCGATAAAATGTGCTTTACACGCTGGAGTTATTAAAAATACAGCAGCAGTTGAAAAAAAACAATAACAAATGGCATTAACGCATTAGTACACTCACCAAATTCAAATATTCTAACTAAAAATCCATCATATCGAACAGCCGCAATTGATAGGAAGAGAAAAAAATATATTAAAATTATATGGCATTAGGTATTTTGTAATTGGGTCATTCAATGCCAAATCGGCGGATTTTTACACGAGGGGTCTTCGGTTTAAAAAAAATTCTGTTTCAACTTTGAAATTGAAACCCAGTAAATATTTTGTTGTGTAGTCCCATCATTTGGCTACAAAATGACTCACTCATTATTCAGATTTCGTCCAAATGAGCTCCAGAATTTTATATCTTAACCAACTTTTTTCGTTCCACTTAACCCAATGATGTGTTCAAGTGGAACAGACGGGCTGGGTCAAGTGGAACGAAGAGTTTCCCATAAGAAAATACTTAATAGAAAATTAACGCCTGATTCTGAATTTTTAATATATTCTTCGCCTCAGCGAGAGCTCTAGTTTGATATTTTTACAAGCTTTCTACGGTGAAAAATAATGTAGACAGGAAGATCCGAAATTAGCATTTTGAGACAATTTATGAAATTACAAATGTTTGTGTCGAGCTAGAAAAGTATTGAACCGATATGAGTAGGTAGGAATATGTAATGGTAGTCTGGTACTCACAATAGGAGAGCGATCGTCGGTTTGAAGACTAGAAAGACTGTCGGAATGATCCAAATGCGAAGATTCCGAGCCCATTCGAAGTTTGCCAGGTAAAACATCGGGCGTCAAAGATCTACGTTTACTTCCATCTCGAGCCAAGGAACGCGTACAAGTGGAAAGAGATTCGATTATTTCGTCGGTAACTTTATCAGAAACGTGAGCTGCAACTGCTAAATTCAGGTCGCTGAAAAATATCGAGTACCGAGTAAAATAAGTATAAACGTCGATTTCGATTCGCTGCTTTTGAAATTTGAACGAGGAAAAATTAGCAGTTTAACAGACGGATCAGGGATCCGACTCGTACACCAGAGCAGCTGGCCAGGCGACTTTTTTTTCCTTCTATTATTTTCAACTTACTTTATTTTATTCATTATATGAGCGCCGGCCTGTTCGACGATACACGATCGTACAAATTCATTTTCCAGACAATTTTTTACGTTAGCCAACGTTTTAATGTCGCGTTGGAATTGTTCGTTTTCGAAAACCGTAGGGCACTCCAGTTGGGCGCATTTAATTATGCTCTCCGTCGTGTCCTGAAGAATAAAAAGAATATAAATAATAGGTAGAAACAAAATAACGTACCTACTACTCGTAGTCGTAGTGAGTAAAAAGTATATTCTTACTCGTAAATGATTGGCAATGGTGGAATGAAGCTCTTCGCTGACACTTCGTAACTTGGCGTCGACTGGATTTGCAGCGTTTTGTTCATTTTTCAGTATTACATCGTGCAAGTACGATAGTAACTGTGCAAACACAGACACACACCATGAGATGAGAGATGAGACAAGCAAAATTACAACCACTAAATCAGATAGATCTGGTCTAGCTAGGAGCTATAGCTAGCAAGCCACGAGTATGAACTCGTAGGTACTTACATGTTTCGAATTGTTAGCATCTTGAATGAGCCTGGATGCGTACTCTAAATCGTGATCGTTGCGATTGTCCGGCGTTAATTCGGATTTAAGAGTTTCTTGTATTTGACCGATCAACTTGTCAACCACGTGCTGAGTGGAGCTCAGTAGGAAACCCTGCGTCAACATGATACACAATACATTTACATACATTTATATAGGTAAGGTACGTTCCTAAATCCGTTAATGTACCTACAAATACATAATAAATAGACAGCACATGAGCACACTTACTTGTTGCAAACGATACGCGTGTCCGTTATGATATCGTTTTGGAGATACATTACGATGCAGTATATCTTGGATTTTTTTCATAATATTTTCCGTTTTTTCGGCCGATATTTTCATACAGGCGACGATATCATGAACAGGAAATGGCATGTGCTTGAGCGTGTAATTACTGCAAACGCCATTTATTTTGAATTTAAAATTAAAATACAAGTTAGCATGAGCAGTAGGTAGGTACTGCACTGGCACTACATAAATGTACTACAATACAATATACAGATTGCGCAGAAATATCGAGACCCCCAACAAAGTTTTTTGCAATGATGATAGCATACGATTGGTTGTTGGAGTGAGATTATAACATTCCACCAATCATATGCATCTATTTCACATTACCAATCCGACAAACCATCTCAACTTTCAGTTTGAGGTTAAGTTGTGATCAAGTAGAAATCAGTTAATATTTTTGATCATTTTTTTGACGATGTTGAGAATTGACAAAAAATATCAAAATAATCGACTGATTGTTCTCAACAACTTTAAACAAGATGTAGGATTGATGGAAATTTTATCCTAAATCTTCCTACATTGTAGTACTGTAATCGGTAATGATTCCATGATGAAAATTCAAATTGATTTCAGGTCAATTTCTTACTGAAGGCTTAAACTTGACTGCAAATGTTGGTTGATTTTTCTTTCTCTACAGACATCAAATGATGCATAATGAAGTTGAAGTCAATTATCGGTCGATTTTTACTGAGTCATAAAACTGTTGTGAAAATCGATGCCAAATTTTTCTAAGTTTGTGGTATCATAATCGATGACTTTTTTTGAATTTTGAGCTTGGATCAATTTATTATCAATTTTTTGGTCAAATGAAAATATGTCAAAAATTGATTGAAAATTGTTGCAAATGGTAGTAATACATAGTATAATTATACCTAATTGATAAGTTTTTAAATCAGAAGTAGAGTCCATTTTTCATCAATTTTTTGTAAAAATGATGAATATGGTAATGTGAAAACTTGATGTGAAATATTTATTGATTTTGCGTTGAAAATAGACATTAATTCAGCAAATAAAAGTTGAAGTTGATTTTAAGCAGGTTATCTCTCAGAAATGAAAATGATGTGAAAATTGATTCAAAATTGTTGTATATTTGTGCTGTTGTAATCAATAGCTTTTTTGAATTTTAAAATTTGAATCAATTTTTCATTGGTTTTTTGTTGAAATGAGAATAGCCAAAAATTGATTTTGACTAATTTTTGCTGAGAATTGAAAATGGTATGAAAATCCCTTCAAAATTTTATGGTGGATTAACAGCGCAGAAGTAGTAAAAGTAGACCAAAAATTGATGAAAAAAATAGACATCAATTTACTACTCACAGATAAGGTGTGCAGCAAAAAGTATAAGTAGTTTTTCAAAAAGTTTTAAAGTCACTGAGAAGAAGTGTTATATAACATTTTGCTTAATTTATGTGGGGTCATCTTGACCCAATTTTTGAGTTGCGGGAGAGTCGAGTTGCATGGATTTTCTCATCAAATCATTTTAAATAAGTATCAAATTCACATGATATATTTGCAATAAATATGAACTGTAATTTTCTCAAGATTTAGGGTCGTTTTTCAAAAGCTCAACACAAGATTGATAAAAAAAAAAGAGTAGGTAGGAAGTACTCAAAATCACTGATGCAGATATCAAGTTGATTTTGCATCAAATCACAAAGAAGTATTGAAAAATTAACTGAGAAACTAGGTAGATACACATACTCTTCAGATTATCGACAGAAAATATGTGGCAATGTCTCAACATGAAATATGCTCCATTGGTAATTTTGCTCAATTTTATACTAACAATGTTTGAGAATAAGTAGATTTTACACCAACAAAAATGATGAAAAGGAAATTTATTGGCTTTAACTCGACTTCAAATTTGGGCCAACTCGACCTCATTTTGTTTTCAAGATTGTGTCAAGGTGGTTTGTCAGGAACCTATATTTTCAATAAAAAATTTTCTTTGGGGTACTCAAAATTTTTCCACATCCTGTATATTGTATTGCAGGTATGTCCCCTCAACCTAAGGATACCTCCTTTCTAGCAAAGGTAATAGGCAATAGCCAATGGGACAATCGTCCTGCATCCTACTCTGGTAAAATAGTGGCAGGTATGCGACAAAACCATGTGGATGCACTTATCAATACTTTTGAAAGTATCATGATATCAGATCAATATAATTGATACTTTTGTTTATTCATTTTTTGCTTAAAAATAGCTGGAATGTCCAAACATTCGCCGAAGAAAAACTACTCAAAAATGAACAAAAGTTTCAAAAGCATGTATCAAGTTTGAATTGATTAGTGTTGATCTGATACATATCGATAAATATCATGTTATATTGGGTATCATCCCATCCCTAAATGGTGGTAATGAATCTGAATCAAAAACAAACAGATGGTATGTATAAGTTAAACATCTTACCTTTCTAAAGCGTAAGCGAGATCAGCGTAACCTTGTAAGGTGATGTTATTCCTATCATAAAGAATATTCTTGAGATGCGCGTTGATTTGCAAAGCCTTGCCTAATAATCTGGCACCGGCATCACCCATCAAATTCCCACTGTAAAAATGGCACATGGTGTCATAATAACCAAAACATACTTGCTAGTACGGTATATTGTGTTGATTGCTACTACTTATTTATATGTTCATTTTTAACCTTGAATTTAACTAAAATAATCAGAATGGCCAAAAATCAGCGGTATGCAGAAAAATGCTAAGAAACTGAGGATCTACTCCAGAGAATTTATATCTATAATAAGGTGAAACAAATTATGGCTGCTCACAAGAAAAAGAGAAGTGGAATAGCTTACATGCTGGGGAAAGATGGAAAATACTGTGTCAATAATCAAGAAATGGAAGAGGTCTGGTTAGATAATATAATATGTAGAAGAACTATATGGATATGATATACTACCAGCTCAAATTGAAGTTACATCCTTTGAGGATACACCACAAATAGAAATGTGGGAGCTGAGGAATGCTGTGAAGAGAGCCAGAAATCACAAGGCAGTGGGAGAATGTGAGAATATTATTACTTTATGCCTGTTACCGTAATGGGTTAAATCACTACTTCAAAGGGGAGAACTAAGAAATACTCCGTAGAGGATAACTTACCTGGCTAGCTCAGCAGGACGGCATTATAATAATAGACCACAAGATGTGGATAAAATACACGCACATGTTACACAAATGGTATATTTTATCACGTAATTATGTCACAATAGACGATTAACCGATAAATAAGCACAAATTAACCAAATTAAACCGAGATTATCCGAAATTAACACATATTCACAGATTACAACGTGGGTTGATCTGAGAATTTACAAACCAGTGCAACAGAGCACTTCATTAGCACGGAAGACCGTTGACGTGATCAGTGTACAACAAACTACACCGTTCCACACGCTCGTAGCTGCGTCTAGGGTGCAGCTCCGAGTAGGACAACGCAGTGTTACCATGAGGAGTAATACATAATAGTACTACATAGGCAGGTTAGGCATATGCGGATATAACACTTCACTTTGTTTATTTTTTTTTTTTTTATTAATTCTTTCATATATTTCTGTATTATTTTTAAAATCGTTCGAGAGATGATGATACCAACGACACAATATGCTGCTGTTGCCGTCTGTTGTTTTGTTCGGTTCCATTCACGTCTGGCGTCTACAATTATTGTCATTATTTTTAAGCTTTCTTCTTGGAACATCGATAAAATGTATTTTTGTATTTTTCTTTTTGTATGTATTTTTTTTTCTTTGTTTTTATCCGTGTGTATGTATTTTAACTAGGTCAAAACTCTTTTTCTTCTTTTGTAATTTTTTTTTTTTGTTTTATTCGACTGCTGCGAGACCCACCTTGCAATTTGTATCCAATTCCATGTTTGTAAATAGTGTGTTATCCTTAAGTTTTGTCTTCCCCCCCAGAATTTTATTTATTTCCCCAGAAAAAACTCTTGGTAATTTCCCTGGGCTTAATGCCTTTGTAAATAATGTTGTATGAGTCAATACGCTTTTTCTGTGTTTTTCTCCGTTATTGCTGTTTTTGTTTCGTTATACGTTTCTACTGCCTTTTTATTTATTTTATTATTTTTTTCTGTAATGTTAATTTATTTTTCTCAAAAAGTAACAATCATTTATTATTATTATCACCTGTAACTTGAAAACAGTCATATTCTGCTTTTTCGGATATTTTATTTTTTTTTTATTTTTTTTTTTTTTCAAAATTGGAAAGGTTAACAGCTACGTTTAAAAATTATTTTTAAGATCATTTGGAACTAGATTGTAAGTTGTAATGTCTACTCAATTGCAGCCATTTGTGATTGCATTTGACTTCCTGTGACCTTTTGTGTCCCCTTTCTGCTCATTGTAGCAATGTGCCATTTGTGCAACCATTCCCACAAATTGGCACAAATTAGATGAGGTTTTCCCTTTATCAACATCAGCTGTTTTCATCGTATCATTGTATGTGATGAAAACAGCTCATACCCTTCCGCGAACCATTTGTGTTCAACGAAGGAAGGAACTCACCTTCCATACCCCTCCCTCGTTTTACGATCCATTTGTGATCAAAACGTTACGATCCATTTGTGATCAAAACGTGGTGTTACCTGCCAGAGTTTCTTCAACTCTCTTTTGATCCTGTCTTCGTGTTGTTTAGTATGCGTTCATGGCGTGGTGTTGTTATTGGTTGGTGCGTCGGTGATTTGGTGCCTTAGGGTGCCAGTTACTGGTGGCCAATTGGTGCAATGCGGCGTTATGAATAGCGCTTAACCTCACACCTCTAAATTTAACACACTTTTGTCTCTCTCGTAATTTCTCATCATAGAAACTACGGGGGGCAGAAGTATATACCCATGATATTACTCATAGTCAGGTCTTAGCTCATATGTGGTATATAATGTATCCGTAATTGTCTCCGATGAAGAAGCTCATCATCAAAGCTAATCTCGGAGGGGCATATGTTATATCCGCATATGCCTAACCTGCCTATGTAGTACTATTATGTATTACTCCTCATGGTAACACTGCGTTGTCCTACTCGGAGCTGCACCCTAGACGCAGCTACGAGCGTGTGGAACGGTGTAGTTTGTTGTACACTGATCACGTCAACGGTCTTCCGTGCTAATGAAGTGCTCTGTTGCACTGGTTTGTAAATTCTCAGATCAACCCACGTTGTAATCTGTGAATATGTGTTAATTTCGGATAATCTCGGTTTAATTTGGTTAATTTGTGCTTATTTATCGGTTAATCGTCTATTGTGACATAATTACGTGATAAAATATACCATTTGTGTAACATGTGCGTGTATTTTATCCACATCTTGTGGTCTATTATTATAATGCCGTCCTGCTGAGCTAGCCAGGTAAGTTATCCTCTACGGAGTATTTCTTAGTTCTCCCCTTTGAAGTAGTGATTTAACCCATTACGGTAACAGGCATAAAGTAATAATATTCTCACAAGAAGACCTCATACCAGCAAAGCAGACTTGATCAAACACATAAACACCGTGGTATGAAAAGGAGCTTCTGAAGATAATAAATGAATAATATATGATGAATGTGTGCTATCAAAGGACTTCAAAGCATAGAACCATTGCATTAATGAGCCACTCATTAAAGCTGCTACTTACCATTATAAATGCCAGAATAGAAAAGAACCCTATTGACAAAAAGTAACTGCCTAAGACCGCCTACAAATGGGACGGTGTACTTTTGTGTTTTTTCCAGCATATTTGTGTAAACGCAGTGCTGATTTAATTGTTGAACTCCAAATCATTAATCAAAGTTTCGGGGAACATTTGTTAATGATTTGTAGTTTAGCAATTAAATCCCCCGTATAGGGACGGGTCAAGAATATCCCTATGGTACCCTCTGCCTGTCGTAAAAGGCGACTAAAAGAGGACCAGGCAAGCAGAGTGGTCTAGATAGCAGCCCTATCACCATGATGTACCTAGCATGACTGGTAACCAAGTCAGATGAAAATCAACCTTACTCAAAATACGCAAACAACAGGAAACGGATGGAACTATGGGATCCCAGGCAGAGGTGAACCCCTGGAAAACGCACGCAAACAAAAGAAAATACAAAAACTCACTGATACCTCAGGCTCATCCTCAGCAAGTTCCACACCATAGCAGACAGGCCAACAGGCCTACCACCAGGGCTTCAAACCTGTACCCGTACACCAAGTACCCAAATACCCGAACAAAAATCCAACAATTTCTGTACCCGAACCCGTACCAAAACCCATACCCGTACCCAAAAAATGAAATGAGGAATACCCGAACCCATACCTGAATGTGAAAAATGTTGATACCCGTACCCAATACCCATACCCGATTCTCTGAGAAATCTGTACCCATACCCAATACCCATACCCAAAAATGTTCGGGTATGAAGCCCTGCCTACCACTTATAAAGAAACGACGGCAATGACAATTAAATCTGCACGGTGTTTATAGGAGTATGCTGAAAAAGCGCAAAAAAAAGCAGTTCCATTTTTAGGCGGTCTTGCAGGGTTACTTTTTGTCAATAGGGAAGATTGATGAAAACCTCAGTGAAACTCGATATGGCTTTGTAGCAAAAGGGAACAGAGATCACTGAATGCTAACAGGGAAATAATTGCATGTTTTATCGATTATGAAAAGTCATTTGATCATGTTAACTGTGAGAGGATGTTGAATATCCTAAAGAAGTACAATGTTGATGACAAAGACCTGTGAATAATAAGGAATCCGTACTGGGGACATAATGCAAACATCAAAATTGGAAATGTATACTCAGAGAAAGGATGTGCTATCAAAATAGGTGTGAGGCAGGGATGCCTGCTATCACCTAGGCTGTTCAACTTTTATGCAGAGGAAATTATTGAGAGAAGCAAGAATTAAGAGAATGGGACTCAAGATCAATGGCAAAAAAATCAATGAAATAAGTTACGCAGAAGGCAAAGTGATTCTTGCTGGAACTGAAGTGCAAATGCAGGTACTGATCAACTGGATAAACAGCGCTGGATTAAAATATGGAATGAAGATAAATGCAGGTAAAACCAAGGTTATGAAATTCACCAAGAAAGGAGATACAGAGGTGAAATATCAACATAGGAACTAAGAACACAGGAAATTGAAAGTGTAAATCAGTTTAGATACTTTGGAACGTTGATAAATAATGATGGTAGAGATCAAATTAAGGGTCATAATCTCAAAAAATTCATTCAATAAGTTGATAGTACTATGCAACTGCAACAAAATGGCGTGGTGTGGTGCATTACCTGATATCCAATGTTGCTAAACACTGATTTCCGCCCAACGCGTTGATTAAACTATACAGATCGGATTTCAACTTGCAGTCTGGGATGGATAATGTCTGCAAAACGCAATCTTCTTCCTGCAAGTGCAGCACAGTAACAAATAACAATCAGTACCTTTACCAGTTCACCTACCCTGACACTGAACTACACATCAATGGTACATTGGTACGCAATAGGTGATATCACAACGTACCTGAATCATACGAACTAAAGCTTCCATGATGACGCAAATATGTTTGGCTCGTACGTTGATTACATTTCGACCCATATGAAAATGTTTTATAGACTTATTTTTACTGACTGCCGTGATCACTGATGCTAATTCAACGTCCATATCTGCATATAAAATAGGTATTATGTACAATGTAGATACGAAATACATACTAGTAGGTACGAATAACGTTTCGCGTTGCAGCTAGAATTACGTACTATTTTCAGTGATATCCAGACTCGCTATGGAACGTACTCCGTGCACGCATGATTCCAGAACGTGAGCTCCTTGAGATCCCAAATTGTTACAACTTATGTCCAATGCGACGTCGGCGATCGTTTCGTTACACGCTAAACCCAACAACAGATTTCTGCAACAGAGCAACAACGCTCATCATGCTAATGCTAAACCATTGGTTTTTTCAAAAATCAATACAGACACTCACTTGAGCGCATCCAGTGGTAATTTACAGTACGACATGACGATAGATTTCAGCCCGATTGAAGAGGTGAAGAACTGCTTAAAAGATGGCGGTAATTCTTTACTTTTCTTCGTGCTGAACACGTTATGCGAAACATTCAAGGTGATCAAATTGGTGGCGCAGCCTCTCAAAAGTGCACCGAAAATCTACGAAGACGAATTTGTTAGTCGTCGAATAAGAACTTCGAACGGCGCGATGAAAGTTTCTTACAACTTACCGTTTCTAAAGAGCAATCAGTTTTTGAAATATCCAAATGAGAGATCACGTTGGGTTGAGCTAAAAAATTACACAGGTTCTGCAAAAAAAAAAAAAAAAATGCTAGTCAACGTATTGTATACAATTGACAGAAGAAAATAGAGCTCGGTGGTACTCATATGAATCACTTACCGTAACATCGTCCTTAAGATTATTTCCGCTAAGATTCAAATGCGTTAACGTATCGGGCATACACTTGTTGACGGATAACGCGTGAGCAATGTGACTAACCCCTTTGCAAGTTAATCCGCAATGAGCTAAACTCAAATGAATCAAACCTTTCGGCACTTTCGATATTGGACTTTTAATGTGCGAAGTACCTGAAATTGTACCAATATAGATATTATGATTTTTCCTTTGAAATGTACTTGGGGGGGGGGGGGTTTCTAATTTCGACAGGTGTTATTATTTTTGAATTTCTCGATGGTTTTTAGTGGATTTTCTCCTGTTTCGATTGATATTTACATCTTGAATTTTGGTGGTGATTTTTTTCCGAAATAATTTTTCCATGATTTTGGTCTGAATTTTGATGATTTTTTTCGCCTGAATTTTTCCCGAATTTTATCACTTTGAATTCTCGTGATTTTTTCATAAAAATTTTCACTCAAGCGTGTGTGATTTTATTGCTGAAATAGTGGGGATTTCTCCTTAGTTTCGGTTCCATGTTTTTTTTTTGAATTTTGTGAATTTTTTTCTTCGCCAATTTGGTGAGTTTTCTTATGAATTTTTGTAGATTTTTCCCCTATGCTGACGGGTATGATTTTTTCGAATTTTCGCGAGTGCTTTTTTTTCAAGTTTTTCGACGATTTTCACGGAATTTCCATTTTTTCTCTTATCAAATTTTGACAAAGTTTTTCCAGTTTCGACAGACTTTTTGAACTTCGAATTTTCACGATTCCACATAGTTTTGTTCTAAATTGTGATCCTTTTTTGCCTAAATTTTGACTGCATTTTTTTAATTTTAACAGTTTTTTTTTGAGTTTTGTGCTTTAAAAAACAAGTGATTTTTTTTTGCTCACATTTTCTGTGGAATTGTGATTTTTTATCTTCTAAAAATCGTGATTTTCTTTAAATTCTGATCTTTTTCTCGAGAAAAGAGGGAAGCTTCTTCAAGATTTGATGACTTTGTTTTGTTTTTTTTTTATTTCCACTTTTTGTGATAGATTTTTCTGCATCTTGATATCATTCATTCGTTGATCCCCCTCTCTCTTTTCATCTCCACTTCCAGTTATGAGGGAAGGTTCTCCGGGTTTCCTCTCTCATTGAACAATTTTTTTTTCAAGTTCGAATTATTTTTCTCTGTTGAATCCTCTTTTTCAAGTTCGAATTATTTTTCTCTGTTGAATCCTCTTGAGTTTTGCTAGAAATTTTTCGATGATTTTTCTCAAAATTTTTTTAATCAATTTCCGAATTTATTACCTAATTTTGATTCTCGTGAGTTCTCTGTTCTGAATTCCTAATGAATTTTGCTGAACTGAATTTTCGAGAGTTTTCCATTTTCATCATTTCCATCATTTTGTTTTGGATTTTATTGATTCGGTTTTCTGTCTAAATTTTTGTTCTTAATTAATTTCGGCAAAACCTTTTTTTTTTTGAATTTTTGAAGTTTTTTATAAAATTTTCTCCTAATTTAGCCCTAAATTTTAGTAATTTTTTCTGCTTAAATTTTCTCGAAATTTCCCTATTTACAGATTTTTTTTGAGCTTTTGAGTTTTTTTGGACTTTGAGACTTGATGGTTTTATTTAGCATTTTTTTTGAGGTTTTCTTGATTTTTTTAAAAGTGTTATTCTTTTGAATTCTCATAGATTTTATTTTCTAATTTTTCGACGATTTCCCCCGAATTTTTGTGTTTTCTTTTGTGTCTAAATTTTCGTGAAATTTTCGCAATAAATTTTAGTGCTTTTTACCTTAATTTTTTCAGTGGAGTTCTTCTACTTCTAATCGAATTTTTATTCTAGAATCCTCGTGATTTTTTTCAACTTTTCAAATTTTGACAGAACTCTGTTTTTTTGGTTCATTTTTAATTTCACTCGGTTTAGTTTTATTCTTAGGGACTTGTGATTTTGATTTATTAAAAGAAGATCACAAGGAGGTTTTTCTACATTATTTTTTGACTTTTTGTTTCTCTCTAGATCTTGATCTTCGCTCTGCTTCCTGTTTTGGTCATTTTCACTCAATTTCAATCATTTTGTCGTTTTTTTTCTATTTTTTTTTTTTTTTTTGGAATCATGTCAATTTTTGACAGTTTTGATGAAGAAGATTTTTTTTCTTTTTGAAGCAATGCACATTTTTTGTATTCGAATTTTTAAAATGTTTTTCACTAATCACTGGTTTTCCAAATTTGGGTTTCAATCTCCCCCCCCCCTCCCCCGCCTTTCTTTCCTGTTGATTTTAATCAGTTTCCCGTTCGAAATGATTCTTTTTATTTCTGGTTTTTTTTTTTTTACAAATTACTGTTTATTCTTTATCAACACTCGAACACATTTTTTTTTAATCAAATCCTCGCTCATGTCAACATCTTTGCTATTTCACAATTGGTATTTTTGTGTTTGATTTTTTGAAATGATTTTGAATACGAGTAATAGATTAAATTTCATTCCTCCCTGTTTCAGTGAACTTCCCCCTCTTCTTTCAATTTTGCAGTTTTTTAGTAATTTAACACGTTTTTCGATTATGTTTCCGGAATCCAATATTTATTTCATGCTTTTTTTTGTGTTTTGATCTACGAGTAGTAGTTCACTTTCGAAATGTTAATAATTATTTGTTTTGAGCTTTTGCTACTTTTTTTCTATAATGGGTTTTATTCGAATTTGGATGTTTGTTTTCTGTATTTTTTGAAAAAACTCCTATCGAAATTTGTCGTTACGTTTTTTTTTTGTAATCTAAAATGAAATGTAATGTTTTGTATGCATTGGGGTTTTTTATTAGCCATTTTTTTTTTACATTAAAATTTTTTGGGGTACTTTTTCCGGCTTTTTTGGTTACTAAAGTTACTGAAAATAATCGCGTCTGTCTCTTCGACAATTTATCATGGTTCGACTAACAACAAATTGGCGTACCTTGGTTGATTTTCGCAATAAAACCGCACAGACTGGAAGCACCTGTAACATGATAAAAATCAAATATGTAAAAATAGATAATAATTATGACTCAAAAAAACACCACGACGCACGCGGTTCAAAATCGTTATGGTACAAACAAGCGGGTAACATGCTCGTGAATATTTGTACTGTACATATAATCGTATAGCGATGTGACCTACCTTTATCTTCGATTAAATTGTTAGAGAGATCGATAGTGTGTAACATGGTGTTTCCGTTCGCTATCAACGATAATGATAATTTATGAGCGAAGTCCCTGTCGCAAAAAACAACAAAATAAAACGCAAAATTGCGCGAATTAATACCAACGTATGTACTTGAAAAAAAAGTAGTGAGACAGCTTTCTTATAAATCTACAAAGATGGTGAAGTAGGTTACACCGTACCATCGAACTCCGATTCCGTCTAAGTATAATTCTTCGATGCTCAACGACTTCTTCATAACGTGTAAAAGTCTTTCGAGGGCTTCGTGAGTCAATTTTATGTTATGGGCTCGAAGTTTCGTAAACCAAGTGTTGAATTCCAAGGCGCTAATGATCGGAACTAAGTCTCTGAAATGGTTGCGTTGCAGTTAGAATAATTGCGACTATGGTGACCGATAATACGTGAGGTATCGCCATCGGTAAAAATATTCTTACTTGGGATCCAGGTAATCGAAATCGCGTAAGCATAATTCCCTCGTGTTATGAGTTTGATAAATGGTGTCTACATCCTGATTAAACAAACAAACAGCCAGTCAGTCAGTCACGTTACTTGTCGAACGTATGTACATACAAAATTCTTATGTAAATGTATCTGACTCGAGTCGCAGTCTGAGTCTGACTTACCCACGCTACTTCTTCACGGTAAGGTAGGCCATGGTAATCGCACATACACGCGTACTGCGTGGAGAATCCGCCGCAAGGAGCCATACCTCGCACTTCGTTGGTAAATCTATCCGGTTCGTCTAAATACTGTACACGACTTTCCGGAAACACGTCTATTTTACGTATTATGTATCTGCAAACAAAAAACCAATAAGTTATACGGAAAGCAACTCTATTCGAGTGTACTGTATTGGAGGTAGAAAGAAACGGAGAGAGAAAGATATCAACTCGAGGAGGTATAAGTTCAGGGATTGTACTCGGTTACTTTTTAAGTAACTGAGTTTCCGGGTACTTTTTTAAAATCATGGTTACTACGAGTAAAAGTTACTTTATCCCAGTTCTTTCATAAATTTCCTTTTTTTTTCCAAAATTATTACCAGAATTTTTGAAAAAAAGTTGATCTTATTTAAATGGCCTCACTGCTTTTTCAGCGTTACGGATTTCAATTGGATGATTTTTCTTTTGGAATTTTCTTCGGTTTTTCCTAATTTTAATTACTCATTAGTTTTGAATTTCTCGGTGGTTTTTGGTTCATTTTCTCCTGTTTTTATTGATTTTTACTTACATATTGTATTTTGGTGATTTTTTTCCAAAATAATTTTTCTATAATTTGGTTCTGAATTTTCATGATTTTTTTTCTCCTGAATTTTTGCTGAATTTCATCACCTTGAGTGACGAGTTCTCGTAATTTTTTCTTAAAAATCTTCCCTATTGTTGATCAAATTTTAGTCTGGAGTTGTCTGATGACCTTTTGAATTTTGTGAGCTTTTTTCGTATTTGGTGATTATTCGTTTGAATTTTTGTAGATTTTTCATCATAATTTTAACGGTTATCAGTCTTTTGAATTTTCACGAGTTTCTTTTTTTTTTTAATTTTTCGATGATTTTCCCAGTGTATCTATTTTTTTTCTCTTCAAATTTTGACGAAGTATCTCCAGTTTTGACAGACTTTTTTCAACTATGAATTTTCACAATTTTTTTTCACGAATCTATACTTTTAATCCTCGTGAGTTGTCAGTTCTGAATTCTCAGTGATTTTTCCTGAACTGAATTTTCGAGAGTTTTAGATTTTCATCATTTCCACGATTTTGTATCGAATTTTATTGGTTCGTTTTTTGGCCAAATTTTTGTTCTTAATTTTGGCAAAACCTTTTTTTTTTTTTAATTTTTGTGATTATTTTGAAATTTTCTCCCAATTTCGCCCCAAATTTTGGTAATTTTTTTCTGCTTGAAATTTCTTTTTTTTCCAGATTTTTTTTTTTGAATTTTTCGGAGTTTGTTTCAACTTTGAGACATGATGGTTTTATTTCGAATTTTTTTTGGAGCTTTCTTGATTTTTTTGAATTTTCACAGATTGTATTTTTCAATTTTTCAATGATTTTCCTAGAATTTTTATGGTTTTTTTTTGTGCATAAATTTTTGTGAAGTTTCTGCAATTTTTATTGATTTGTTTTTTTTTTGCCCAAATTTTTGTTCTTAATTTCGGCGTAACCTTTTTTCTAGAATTTTCGTGATTTTAACATTTTTTGCCAATTTTGCCCCAAATTTAGGTAATTTTTTCTGCTTACGTAAATTTTTACAAAATTTCTTTTTTTTCAGATTTTTTTTTTGAATTTTTCAGAGTTTGTTTCAACTTTGAGACTTGATGGTTTTTTTTTTCGATTTTTTCCGAATTTTTATGGTTTTTTTGGTGTATAAATTTTTGTGAAGTTTCTGCAATTTTTATAAATTCGTTTTTTTTGCTCAAATTTTCTTTCTTAATTTCGGCGAAACCTTTTCTCTTGAATTTTCGCGATTCTTATAAAATTTTCTCCCATTTTTTCCCCAACTTTGAGTAATTTTTTCTGCTTAAATGTTTACGAAATTTCCTTTTTTACTGATGTTTTTTTTTTTTTGAGAATTATTGAGAATTTGTTTTGAACTTGACTTGATGGTTTTATTTCGATTTTTTTAGGTTTTCTTGATTTTTTTTTGCGTTTTATTTTTTCGAATTCTCGTAGTTTTTTTTTTTAAATTTCTCGACGATTTCCCCCGAATTGTATTGTTTTTTTTGGTGCATTTTTTGTAAAGTTTCTGCAATTTTTTCGTGAATTTTCAAGAGTTTTAAAAAAAAAACTTTTATGATGTTTTTTCTTAAATCTTATTCGAATGCTTTTCACTCTAATTTTTTGGAGAAGTTTTTCTACTTTTAATCGAATTTTTATTCTTGAATTCTCGCAATTTTTGGAGAATGTTTTTTCATTTTGAATTTCGCTCTTGAGTTTTATTCTTAAGGAATAAGGACTTATGATTTTGATTTATTAAAAGAAGGTCCCAAAGAGGGTTTTCAACATTAATATTCTTTGGCAATTTTTTTTCTCTCCAGATCTTGATCTTTCCTTTGCTTCCTGTTTTGGTTATTTTCTCTCAATTTCAATCATTTTGTTGCATTTTTCATTTACTTTTTTGAAATGTATGTCAATTTGTGCCAGGTTTTACTGTACATATTTTTCTCGTGAATTTGAGAATTTTTTTCCTTTTGAAGCACGGTGCATTTTTTCGTGTTCGAATTTTCAAAATTATTTTCATAAATCACTACTTTTGCAAAAAATTTGGATTACAATCTCCTCCTCCCTTCTTTACCTTTGAGTTTAATTTTTTCAGTTCTAAAATGATTCTTCCTACCTATGGGTTTTTTTTTACAATTGTCGAGTCTTTCTCAACACTTGAACAATTTTTTTCATTAAATGCTTCCTCATGTCAAAATTTCTGCAATTTTACTACAATTGGTATTTCAGTGTTCAATTTTTTTTTAGTGATTTTGAATAAATGATTAAATTTTGTTCCTCCATATTTCGGTGGACTCCCCTCCTTTTTGTTTTGAGCTTTCGCCATAATTTTTTTTCAAAATAATTTTTATTCAAATTTTTATGACTTTTTTCAGTTTTTTTTTTTTTTTTTTTTTTTTTGAAAAAAGTGATTCTTATTGAGATTTTTGTCGTTTTTTGTTAATATAAAATAAAATGTAATATTTTGTTCGGATTAAAGTTTTTTGGTCACCTCTTTTTTTTTCAACTGAATTTTTTTTTGGTTATTTTCTGGTTTCTTTTTGGTTACTTTTTTCAACTTTTTTTTGGTTACCAAAGTTACTTTTTTGTGAAAATTTTGAGTACAATTCCTGTTCAAGATGAAAAAAGTACTTACGAAAATGGTATCACAGGGAATATAGTATGAATGGCCGTATGTAGCGCTTGTATCATGGCATCTACTTCTTGGCTGCCGCATTCTTCACTGGTATAGAATGTGTACAGTTTGTCGTTCACCGCAAATGACAACTACGCAAACGTATACAGAAAATAAAATATAGAATAAACATGGATAGAGATACATCGTTTTGTTTCGCAAATCTTCGAGCCTTGGACCGACTCGTACTATAATACATTTGAGGTACGTCACGGTACCCGAATACTAACTTGATTCGATTTTCGACTTTCTATGCCTTGAATCTCCAAATAATGGCAATGAGAATCGACCTACGTACAACAACAAAACGATTATAGGTATTATAAAAATATGTATGCGTAATAGTTTAACTAACTACGTATGTATCTGTAGGCTCGTATCTTATCGTACGTCTACGTTGATGAAACCCAAGTAAACTGTTCTGTTACTTTGGTATTCGCAATTCGTATTACTTACTCGAGTCGGAATTTTGGCAGTTAGCAGAAAAAATCTACATGGCGAGAACACCTGTAAAGGATAAGAAGACAATCGTCACATGATCGTAGTTCTTGAACAAATTGAAAATTGAAATAGGTACATCATATAGCAGCTAGTACATACCAGCACTCTGTTTTCAGTCTTTTCCGCCTTCGTTTCGAACTTGACGACATTCTTAAGCAGTATCTTGACATGTTTACCGAGCAGCAGTTTAACGCTTTCTGAATTCAGCAAGAGCAAAATGACAAAAAATAAAGTAGACGATCAGTAACTTGTAAAAGAAGCAATATTATACGTATAATATGAAGTAAGGAAGTAGCAGCGTAGAGCCACTAGCTACTCACCATTCAAATCTTTGGTGAGCTGAGATCTCGTCGACATCTCTTCGTCGTCTGAATATTCCACAACACGAATTTCTACGCGAAAGCTGAAGCTAATTTTTCTCGATGCATTGAGCCCATGATAGGTACTTGTATTTCACGTACGTACGTATAATGTGTTGCTGCAAGCGTTCGCTCGAAGAGAGTGGGTGTGTGAAGCAGGTCCAAGGTGCATTCGCATTAGTCACTACTCGTTAGAATTATTGTAGACGTATAAGTAGTGATATCATCGATACCAACCGGAAAACAAATTACATCGCCGGATTATGGGGAATACTTAGGCGGGAACAGGCGATGCGATACGCGTACTTTACGATAAAACGTAAAAAAAACTATAAGAAACAACAGAAATTTAGAATTCAAATTAATACTTCACCGCTGAATCCACCACATCTTGCTCATTGATTCATCAGTCATCACTAAACCAATGAGTCCCATTAGAAAGTGGACTACAGAGTGAAGAAACCAAAGATAGGAAATTACGAGTACAATAGCGAATAGCATTCGCATTAGCCATACCTGAACCTAGAATTTTTGCCGCCGCCGCTGTCGCTAATTACAAACCAAAACCAACACCCATACCTGACCCCGAATGCCCCCAAATAAGAATATTATCAACAATATACGTCTATAAACAACAATCTTGCTAATTTCTCATTTCTCAGTGGTCCACGATCTCTAAAAGAGGTGTGTTATGTTGACACAGATGTGGGAACATTTTGCTCTAGAAGCGAGCAATCTCGTTCACTTGTTCAATTGCAATTTGTACTACATTTTGACCTGCGAAATATTCCATGATGACCGAATTGAATCGCGTCGTGATACTAGCGCTGCCTGGTGCCGCGTAAAGAGAATTATTTCTAGCGAGTACATCACTACATCAGCTGTATATTATTATAAGTGGATTGTGGAATGAGAACGTCTGTTTGGAAAATGTTCTTACGCTCATTACTCATTATAGTCGGGAAGCCCGCTTAAGGATCTATTGCACCCCCCCCCACCGGTCGATCCTCAGGGACAGCTTTTTTTCTAAAAGCGAGACTGGGAGAGTGTCCTAAGGAAGATTTCTAGCCCCTGTCCTCTAAAAAAAAACACGGCCCTACTCACTAAATGGCGGTCATTTTTATTGACAAGTCAGCCGAAATCTCAGATTTTCATTTTGCGTTCCAATATAGGACTTGCACAAAGGTAGATCGAAAGATGAGTCAAAAATTTATCACCTGTCAAGATTTCAAATGCTAAAGTGCCTTTTTCGGTTTTTGGTGAATTTTTGAAAATCAAAAATAAGGGAAAAAAATCAAAATTTTACCAAATTGACCAAGAAATCTGAAATTTGGGATGTACCCTATTTTCGACACGTCAAATCGATTGGAAACTGTTTCAACCCGTTTTGAGCAGTTCTGGAGCCTCCAACAGATTTTTGAAAATTGAAATTCCCACAAAATCTCATCAAAATAATGAAGTAGGAAAGCCGAAATTTCATTTTGGAAACTACATAATTCCAATGCGCTAAGAAGTTGACTGCAGGTGGATTTAGAGTCGTTTTGGAGCCTCCAGTGACTTTTTGAAAATTACTGGAGCCTCCAGTAAATTTTTTAAACTTGAAACAAAGATGGAAAGCTGAAATTTACTCTACACTCCAATTTTTACACGCTCTGAAGACGACTTCAGGTGGGTTCAAGTCATTTTGGAACCTCCAGCGGCTTTTTGAAAGGTTGTATGGCGTTTTTTTGGAAAATTGAAATTTCCAAAAAGTAGCCGGAAGCTTCAAAACCATTTGGTACCACCATGAAGTCGACTTCATATCGTATTGAAATTAGTTTGCGAAGTGAACAGATTGCTGACTCCATTTGATAAAATGTGGCGGGAATTTCAAGTTTCAAAAATCTAGTTGAGATTCCAGTAATTTTCAAAAAGTTGCTGGAGGCTCCAAAATGACTTGAACCCACCTGAACTCGACTTCGTAACGTATTAAAATTAGTTTGCAGAATGAATTTCGGCTTTCCAACTCCATTTGGTGAAATTTTTTGTGAATTTTGAGTTACAAAAATATGCTGGAGGCTCCAGAACTATGCTCAAAACGTGTTGAAACCGTTTCCAATAGATTTGGCGTGTCGAAAATAGGGTATATCTCACATTTCAGCTCTCTTGGTCAATTTGGTAAAAATTTTGATTTTTTTCTCATTTTTGGCCTAAATTTGATTTTCTAAAATTCACCAAAAATCGAAAAAGGCACTTTAGCATTTGAAATTTTGACAGGTGATAAATTTTTGCCTCATCTTTCGATGCTTCACAATACATATAATGAGGTATAATATCCTCATGCATCTGTGTAACTATGTTCAAAATTTCAGCTTGTTCTCTTGACTCTTGGTTTAACTTTTTTCCAAGGTATTTCTCAATTTAAATAAAATCTCATGAGACGTTTTCAAAAAATCCTAAAAATGATGACCAGACGGGCTCAAAATTCCTCAAAAATGCTCGAAAAGTTTGAATACTGCGTGCAAAATTTCAACTTTTTTTTTCAAAGATGCAAACAATGATGACCCTGTCACAACAATGCATTCGATATCGATATTTAAATTAAAATAAAAATCTTAATCACTTCTAAAAATCCATTTCGGACCACAACTACGTATAAAAAAATCCATTTGGAATATCCTAGAAAAATTCATTAAATATTGGCTACTACAACCAAATTAATATTTTGAAATCGCTACCAAAAAAAACATTGCGAAAAATTCTACACCAAATGAAAAAAATTGAAATCTAGAAGCCACCATGAAAAAAATTATGTCAAAAATTACAAAATTGAGTAAAAAAATCCTTCGAAAATTACCTATTGAGAAAACATTTATTCGTGATCAGATCAGATCAATCCCCCTCCTCCCCCCTCCCATAAAAAAATAAAAGAAATACTACTTTCATTCCATTCTAAGACCGCCACTAAAAGTCTTTTCGAAATCATTATTCACTGATCGAGAATCAAATTCTGAATCACCGCCGAAATTTTAATCGATTTTAATGGATCGCAATCTATGTATATTTTCAAAAATTCCAAAAATCATGACTCAATTTTGCGCTTAAAATTGGCCAAAAATGCTCAAAAAATTGTTTCGTTGAGACATTTTAATCAACTTCGATAGATCGTATGTGACGTTTAAAAAGCCTAAAAATCGTAATCCAATTTCAGGCTGAAAAAATAATTGAAAAATTGAAAAAAAAATGAAAAAACATTTTCGTCTAAATGTTTGAATTTCTTGCGAAATTTCAACCCTTTTACACCCGGTCGTAAATTCCAAAAATCATACCCAATCTTGGGCTTGAAATTCTTCAAAAATGCTGTAAAAACTTTCAAGTCGAAATGCTCAAAATCCTCGTGAAATTTTCAACTATTTAGACAAGTTGCATGATGCTTCTTCAAAAACCCTAAAAAATTTTCAAAAATGATCAAAAAACACTATCATTAAAAATTCAAAATGTTACTTACTGAATTATTCGCGAAATTTTAACCCTCTTATGCTGCTTGAAAAATTCTCTTTCAGACAAAGGCATTAAACTTCATAAAAATATTCTTAAAGAAAAAAATATTAAAATAAAAACGTAAAATCTAAAATAATTTAATATTAATATATAAATATTATCTTCAAATATTTTAATTAAATCTATAATAAACTTAATTGTCCCTAAAATTGAAATTTTATTTGGATCTAAACGATTATTTATGTACCCTAAAATTTACTCGCACCATGAATTCTACTCAGAAACCTACTATCCTCACATGTTCAGTGAGCTCAAATTACTGAGAAATTCTTCTTGTTCTAATAACATTGCGAGTAGGTAGATACTTACTCAAAATTGATGAATTTTGATTTTTTTTTTTCAAAATTACTCAATTCGTTCTTTATTCTGAGCCTACAGTAAGCTCTTTTAATTTATTGAAGTTGATGGGCGGGGTTCATCAGAATAATAATAATAATAATGGTCATAATTGTCATTTAAATACATACATATACAGTTATTGATGATACCTTACCAATGAGTACCTATTTGTAATCTGTACACCCACCAGGTGCTCACAGTTACATGTGAGCAGACCATAATTTCGACATGTTCCAACATCATGAAGGCGCGTTCAACACCCTCCTCCCCTGCAGTATTCACATACTTGCATTCTTTATATTTTTTGGAGATTTGCACCAAATTCTCCAGTTTAATTTCCTGGCCTTGCATATGTACTGCTTCTGTTGCAGTCACAAATATCAGGAAATGCCTATAGGGTCTTACCAGCTTTGGATAATTTTATTTATAGATTACAAGCAGAAATGTCCCCTTGACCTGTATAAAAATTGTCGAGGGGATTATCCTCTTGGACTGTTTGCCTGTGAGGCTGTGAATCTTCTATCCTCTATACCTGTGCTTCAAGTTGAAGAAAATAATAATTAATACTGATGTGCCTCCTTTTCTCACATTTAATTACATAGTATAATTTGATGAAAATAATGAAACAACTCTCCTTAAACTTTAATTTTTTTTAGATGTAACATTATTACTCTGAAGGTGTGATCCCGAAAAATGGAGTATGTTTACCTCACTCAACACTTTTCTTACATCTGCACTCAGCCATTACAGTAGGTTGAGAAAAGATGGGATAAGGATCAAATAGGTATAGTTGAAACATACATGGTGAGCAGAAAGAGTGTGTATTCCTTTAAAATTGATCTGCTGGTAATGCTGGTATCTCCATTTTTCTTAATAACCGGCGAAGTTGAGTAATTCTCTTGTATCGAGTCTGGCGTCTAATCTTCAGAGACTTTTAGAATATTTTCAATCTGTACGGTTACAAAAATGAAATAATTATGCCTAATGTAGTAGGTACTCAAAACAATAAACATTTAAAACAACAAAATTTTTTATATGTAACTTACCTTCATTCAAGTCTTTTGCTATTACATTTTCGGCTTTCCCAGTTCTCATTTCCAAAATTTAAATTACACAGAGGATGATAACTCTTCACAGTCTTCACCTGTGTTATTCTCAAAAATGTAATGACACTTGTCAACTATGGAACAGGTAGGATGAGACGGTGTATTTTCTACGCGGGGCTTGTGGGAAATCTGTTGGCTCAGGGACCAGAACCAAAGCGTCCTCCTCATTCTTATATTTATTCATGATAGCTTTTTTTTCCTAAAATGATACATTTCAATTAGTTAGGTAGTGCATAAAAATCAAGGATACCATCAAATAGATAATAACGTATGTAAGTATATGCACTTACTTTCATCTAACCATAATGAATCACAGCAATCTTTTGAATCTGGCGTTTTCATAGCTTTCTCATCATCATTATCTGCAAATACTTGGAGAAAGAAAAAACAAGTTGAAAACATAACACAAAAATTGATGATTTAAATTATTTGGCTGGTTGTTTCGTTGTTTCCAATCCTTAATCAAATTGACCACATATATCGCCATTATCGTTGGAAGGAATACTTTGGTTGGTATTCTGCCCTTTAGACTTAAGTTGGTCCCTTGGGGGGGGGGGGTTCTTATACTAATAAGAGCACCAACCCCAACTGCCAATATCTGACGGCATCCTTCTGGATTATAGAGGGGTATTTCATACTTCTGCATGATTTTTACTAATTTCTCTATCTCCATCACCAATGCTCTGTTTGTGGCTTGTTCGTTTTCCAACTTGGTGTTCTTCCTTTCAATTTCCTGGTTCAACAAACGGACTGCAGTCTGTAAAATTTATAAAAGAACAAGGTGAAAAATAAATAAATAAGAGAGCACTACTTTCAGGAATTAAAGTCTCCGCTTCTACCCCCTGGAGTTAACCTTCTCCCTCCAATAGCGGATCAAATCCCCCCCCCCCCAAATCAGTAAAATTGGCCTAGTGATCATTTCATCTCTCCAACACCTATCAAAATGACCTATCGACCAGCTCTCTTGTCCCATGTGGGGTGATGCTACGACTCCTCAAAGTGACGTGATTTTAATAATTTTACATTTTATGACTTGGGACTTGGGACTTGGAACCTGTTCTAATTGATCAAATAAAGTCAAACTTGATGAATGCGATTCTTTCATAAGCTACAGTTGACCTTTGGAGTTGGAAGGGTCAAAGTTGAAAATTACAGAAAGGCCATTTATTTGGAGGGGCATAATATGGCTCCAAATGGATGAAAAGGGTCCAAAATCATACCATTTATGTAATCCCATTGTGATCAAAAATCCGAATTGCAGTTTTCTAGGTCATCCCCACCCCTTTCAAGGTGGAAAATACCATAAATGGGGGGTTTCCACCTTAATACCGCCTTGAATGGGATGGGGATGACTTAGGAAGCTTAAATTAGGATATGTTTGTCACAATAGATGTACTGGCCAATGGTATGATTTTGGACCCTTTTCATCCGTTTGGTGCCACATTATATGCCCCTCCAAAAACTGAACTTTCTGTTATTTTCAACTTCAATCCTCTCCACTCCAGAGATCAACTCTAGATCCCAAATGAATCCCATTCCTCAAGTTTGATTTTATTCAATCAATTAGAACAGGTTGAACATCATAAGATGTAAAATTATTGAAATCACTTCACTTTGGTGGGTTTTAGCGCCACCCCCCTTGGGGCTGGGGAGTTGGTTGATAGGTCATTTGATTAGGTACTGGAGAGGAGATGAAATGATCATTAAGCTCATTTTACTCAAAAGTTGATGTTTTAGAAGCTTTTGACACAAAAATCAATTTTGGGGTGCTATGATCCACTGGGGAGGGAGGGGATAGCTCCAGGGGTAGGGAAGGACAAAATGTGAAACTTTGCCCTAATAAAAAAATACTTTATAAGATAATTTCAAGCAGTTTTGAGCAGTTGAGCACGTCTATACTGTTCTGGTATTATTTTTAATCAGAACCTGATTATTCCAAAAACTTTCATTATTTAAAAAAAAAAAAAACATGAATCAACTTTTAAGTAGAAAAAACTGAGACTTGTATGAAAAACAGAATATATTTGATAAATGTGTTTTTCACTGAGAATTCAAAACATGTACCTACATTAAACATATGTACATAACTACACACATATAAATGATCTTGGAAAGCAAAAATTCAGCCCTGATGATCACTTTGCAAAAGATATTACTTTGCAACAGTAGGTGCATAAAACGTTAGATTTCAAATTGCTCTTCGAACATGTATTCATGTAGTTACTTAAGCATAAATATGTAAGTAAGTGTTTGAAGCATTTATTTATTTATTAAATTTTTTGACAAATCGACCAAATTGCTGTATTCTTTCCAACTTCTCATAATGGAACCCTTTTCTACATTCTTTGATAGGGTCCATATCAAAAAAGGTACAGCCGTAAGGTGAATGAACTCCTACAGATCTCATCTGCTCCAGTAAGAACATCAGATTAACAGTTCTTGTACCTTGAATTTCGACAGCATCTGTTTGTTCTGGCAAATTGGCTTCAATAACTAGGTGGTGACTATGCTGCAATGAAATCATTAGGGATGTTATATACTCTCACAGATCTGCTTTTCAATCAAACATTTTTTGGCATGTTGAAATTTAATTTTTCAATTTCAACAAATAGTTGATGCTGTTGTAGGGTTTCTTGTTCCATAAGATTTAATCCATCCCAGATATAATTTGGTGGCAGTAGTGCCAGTGCCTTTGCCATCACCCACGCATGGCGTGTCCATTCTTGAGCATCATTGACATTCTGGCCTAGCTGAAGCCTGGCGCCATTTCTCACCAAAGCCTGCAAAACATTGGAAGTGGAAATGAAAATAGGAAAACAGTACAATAATTAATACAAAATATTGCTATGCAAAGTATTCTTACCCTTATATAATGAAACCAATGTCTGGTAATCTGCGCTCCAGATACGTGTCTCAGAACCCATGCTGCAGAGCCAGCTCAAAGTCAGTCATTATGATCCCAGGCTGCATTGCAGGTACTTCTCTTAACCTCAGAAATATGTCCCAGTAGCAGGTCTGGTTTTTTCTTCTCATAACCACCCACGCTACTGGTGTTGGCTGAAAAATTAATGTTGTAATTATATATGATATGTAGATCGATAGATACTGTACCTACATATTACTGAGAAACTGATATTTTCTAGGTATGTATCTGTCTGTGGGATGGTAAAATAAATTCATCAGTCCCTTTGATTAAGCATGCTCATTCCTCAATGAAAGATGCCACTGGGTTACATTCAAGGAACCTAATGAAGTGTCCCTAAAGATTAAGATGAAAGGTGGTCTCAATGCTAGCCCTTGGCCCAAGTACCACACCATTAAATTTTAGCTGTTAGTTTCAAGTTCAATTCCCGAAGAAATGTTGCATTAAAATTTTCAAAAATCACTATCCCAATGCTCAGGTTTATCCCTAAGCTTTGTCATGGAAAAAGTTTTACCCACGCGCTTGACTCCGGCTCATGTGTTACATTCCGTTTCGTCTGAATTTTTCATATCAAAATTATTTTTTGAAGGCAATTCAAATTCTTTATTCTTGATGAAAATTTTAATAATCTTCAGTAAATGCAATATGAAAAATTTAGTGGAATGGGAGAATGGAAGAAGTCTCTTGTGCAAGCGTGTCAATCAGAATTTTCCCACAACAACACGGTGGGAAAAACCTGAGCATCAAGATAGCGATTTTTGATAATTTCAAAGTTCAAAACTCCACTGTGAGAGGTGAACTCAGAAATGACAGCCAAAATTTAATGGTGTGGTGTTTGGGCCAAGGGCTAGCGCTGAAACCGCCTTCCATCCAAATTCCAGCCGAAGCATCAGATTATTAAAAGCTCTTTGTAAGCATGTTCAAATGCACCACCAAGGAGCAACTTTGAGTTTGCATAAAATTAAATGGTACAACAAGTACCTAATAATTCTTTAATAATTTACTGTCTTGTGCAGAAACTCAACACAAAGTGTTTGTAATGTGGAGATGGAAGCACTTCCTTTATAGAAGTACAGGTCCGGTGTATAGAGTCCAATTGCCTCCATTCTGTAGTTTTCCAATGAGCTAGTTCAGTTAATGCGCAAGGTTTCCTGGCAAATTCACTTGGGCATGTGCACCTAATTGGTTTCCTCTGAAACACACCATACCACTCCAAAATGTCTTTTTTCTAATTGCACCAAAGGCAAATTTTCCCAGAAAGTATATTTAACAATAAATGATATCAAATTGTTTAATAACTACGCCACTTTTCATATTCAATAATGTAACATAGGTATAGATGTCTCAGAATGTTGGTTAGTTTTAAACTAGGATTTAGTATTGGGGATGATCCTGGTGACTCAGTTTTCGGTGTCATGTTTACTGGAGTTGTGGATGGAGTTTCCTCTGCTTCTGTGATGTTTCCATCAGAAGTGATTTGGTTCTCTTTCTCTTTATTCTCAGTGGGAGCTCCCTTCAGCCTCCAGATTTTCTCCAGATGCCATACTCGAAGCCATGTGCTTTTGGGGACATTTCAACACACTGGCCGCAGTGGCAGCTTCAGCTTCCGGGCTGGTTTGTTTATATTACACACTGAGCAAGAAAATATAAATGATCACTTACTGATACAACTTTGCTGATAAACTATGAATGTGGACTGCTTCTTTTGATGTTACAAATATCAGAAATGCCTAGGGTCTAACCAGCTTTGGATAATTTTATTCATTAGTAGGTATGTATAGACTTACCTTGATCTGCAAACAAACGGTGATTTTCTTCCAGATTTGCGGGTTTTCTTAGAAAATTTCGTGAGCTCCGTTTTATAAGCAAAAATGTTCCCTTGACCTATATAAAAATTGTCAAGGGGATTATCTTGGACTGTTTGTCTGTGAATCTTCACATCCTCTATACCTGCACATAAAGTTAAAGAAAAGAATAATTATTAATTACTAATTGGCCTTCAAAGCCTAGAAGAAAAAATTCCGAGAAAAAAATTGAAAATACCGAATTACCAATTTTAAAAATAATTCGGTGAAGTAGTAAGTACAGGCACCCATTCAAAAAATAATAATAATAATGGTCATAATGGTCATTTAAATACATACATATACAGTTATTGATGATACCTTACTGTAATCTGTACATCCAGTATGCTGTCAGGTGTTCACAGTTACATGTGAGCAGACCATAATTGCGACGTGTTCCAACGTCATGAAGGGCGTGTTCAACACCCTCCTCCTTGCCTGCAGTATTCACATACTTGCATTCTTTATATTTCTTGGAGATTTGCACCAAATTCTCTAGTTTAATTTCCTGGCCTTGGATATGTACTGCTTCTGTAGCAGTCACAAACATCAGAAATTGCCTAGAGTCTAACCAGCTTTGGATAATTTTATTTATAGATATTTTACAAGCAGAAATGTCCCTTTGACCTATATAAAAATTTCCAAGGCCTCTTAGACTGTTTGCTTGTGAGGCTGTGAATCTTCATATCCTCTATACCTGCGCTTCAAGTTAAAGAAAAGAATAATTAATACTGATGTGCCTCCTTTTCTCACATTTAATTACATATTATAAGTTGATAAAAATAATGAACCGAGTTTTTAAAAAAAAGAAAATCACCTTCCTTAAACTTTTAACTTTTTTGATATGTAACATTATTACTCTGAAGGTGTGATACCGAAAAATGGAGTATGTTTACCTCACTCAACACTTTCTTACATCAACACTCGGCCATTACAGTAGGTTGAGAAAAAATGGGATAAGGTGAGGGCTCAATTTTGGGTCATTTTTTTTCATGAGCTCTACTTTGAGATCATAATTGTTTTCCACCAAATTCACTAATCAGTAGAAAAGTAGACATATCAATGCATAATATACTAAAAGTACATTTAATTTGATGATGAGGGACATCAGGTCAGTGTAATTTTCATCAAGTAGATATAACAATAACGACTTGCCTTTGAGAAAAATTATACCAAACGAGCGATCCGAATGCAAAATATCATATAAACAAAATTTTTATAATGAAAAATAAAAACTCAAAAATGGGTCGACTCAAATTCGAGAACTTTTTGGTTCAAAATTTTTACTACGTATCTCATCTTTCATTTCGAAGAAAAAGTGACCAATTTTGGGTCAAAAATTAACATCACTAAATTAATATTATTTGATTGTAAATGCATTCCAAATAGTTCAAAATCCACATTTTACCCTTCAACAACGTACAAAAGTTGAAAAAAACATAAGAATTTTGACATACCGGAAATGTCATAAATGAGTTGAATAGGTACTTCAAATTTCTATGAAAAAGGTATATTTAGAACATTAACAATGATATTTACTTGGTTTCAATCTAACTTTCTGAAAAGAAACATAAAATTTATTAAATTGAAAAATCGCAAAATTCTGCACACGTGAATGTTTTACAGATAAAAATCTGCTTTGTAAACAATCTCGATTTTTTCTTAAGTGGTCATGTAAAAAGTTTGCCTGAGTGTTACCTACATTGATAGAGTTGAGTAATTCTCTTGTATTGAGTCTGGCATCAAATCTTCAGAGACTTTTAGAATATTTTCAATCTGTAAGGTTACAAAAATGAAATAATTATACCTAATGTAGTAGGTACTCAATGAGAAAAGCTACTTACTACTCATAAAAATCGATTTTGAAATTATATTAACGTATTAAAAACACCAATGTCCTTTGTTCATTGAGGTGCGATCTATTTCAAATATTTTTATTGAATTAGTAAATAATTACGCCAATTCGCTTCTTATATTTGAGAGAATAATAGTGTTTTGTTGTTATCTGAAGAACTTTTCTAGCCTGGCTAAATAAACATCTGACCTAGGCAAGGACAAAAACCTTGAAATGAAGCTATGACGTTCTACCCATTATGTAGGATTATACTTCTTCAATCTTGTAACGTTTGATTCTTCAGCTTCTGCTTCAATATGCGAATCCAAACAAGCCTGAAGTTTAGGAGTGTTGAAAAAGTTGTAGGCTTTTTCAATAGTACCGGTAGCATTTTTTATTTCAGTGATTTCATTGGCTCTTGATAAAGCCAAATTTAAGCAGTGGTTGGCGCAATGAATGTATTTTGCCGAATTTACATGCTCCCTAATCAAAGTCTGAACACCATTGAACTGACCACTCATGGCAGCTGCATCATCGTACCCCTGGCTTCTCAAATTTCAAATATCAAGCCCCAATTCAGTCAATTTATTAATTATGACATGTGCCAAATTTGCACCAGTTGTACCTACTTGTAACAGGAATGAATTCTAAAAATTGTTTGGTGATTTTAAAATTTTCTTCATTCACATAATGAATGCAGAATGAAAATTGTTCAGTTTTTGATTTATCTGTTGTTTCATCAGACAAAATGGTGAAATATCTCGATTGCTGAACCTTTTTGATAATCTTATTGGAAATAATTTTTCCACAGACTCGGATTATTTCGTTTTGAATTTATGGACTTGTGTAGGTAGCATTTTTTGCACATTCTTCTCGTATTTGTCGAAATTTATCTTGTTCGGACATATTTAAACCAAAATGTAGAATTGCTGAGAATTACCTACCTTAGTTTTGCTATAGATTTTTGAGAATCTCACTACCCTACCGAGTGGTTCAGAATGTCTACACAGTGGTATACCTTGCCTACCACAAAGAACAACTTTTGCATCCCTTTGGCAACTAAATTACCAAGCTTTTGGTCTCCAACACCAGCTTCTTAATTTGGGCAAGTTATTCTACATCTTCAATTCTATCAATTTTTGAATTTTCCCTACAATTTATTTTATCGTTTATTGGAAAATTATGCGTTTTTCTAAACATAAGATAATAAGGACTTGAACCTCTCAATGCTCCCATTGGGCAAGCATTGTAGGTGAAAACCACATAGGGTAAATAATCAGCCTGAGATTCAGGATTTTCAACAACGTAAGAATTTAATGCATTTTGTGACAGTTTTATTTTTATTTTCAATTCCCCCGGGCCCAGATCCTTGCGGATGATAAGCAGTATTAAACTTCAGTTCAATGCACATTTTTCTACGTACTTTCTGGAATTGGTCATCTTCAAAAATTGTATCACCCTATCACATGTCATTTTCGGGGACACAACCATAGGAAGTGTTCAAGTTGTTTGAAAATTTCAGCACAGAGTCACTGTTAGCATTTTTGAAATCCTTTGCCAATGCATATTTTATGGATCTACAAGTACCTTCAAAATGTATTGTTTTGATTTACTTTTAGTAGTGAGCCAACAAAATCAGTTTCCACATGAGACATTGTTATGGGTCCTCTATGGTGATGGGGTGTAGTAAGCCTGGTTGGTTTCCTTTAATAGACTTATTTCTCTGACAAATATCGCAAGTTTTAACATATTTTTTCTACGTCAAATCTCATACCTTCCCAAAAAATAATTTTCTTTTATCCCGTTCGTGGTTTTATAACTTCGGAAATCGCTCCCCTATGGACTTTATCGTGATAGTTTTCAAAAATGGTTTCAGACCATGGGCACTCTGAAACTTGAATTTTAGGACCCCATTTTCCAAAACATAATTTCTAGATTTTTTTGACTTTTTCCACATCAGATTTACCACCAGTTAATTTTGATTTTTTTGCGCCCATGTACGAGTGTATTCTTATAAAACTTGTTAGTTTTTTGATGAGCCTGAATGTCAATTTTTTCAACTTGAAATTTGCAGAATCGAATTGAAAAGATGGAAAAATGCAGGATTACTTACTCAGAAATCAAAATTGAATTGAAATTTTACAAATGTGTTGAAAATATTGAGGTATCATGTTTATTATGATTCAAATAAAAGTGAATAAGTATCATTCATTTAAAAAATTAATTTTTGAAAATACATGAAAGTAATTACTTTTCCAGGCGAGAGATGAAGACGTCTTCTTCGTCTAGTACGGAGATTTGCTGTCTCAGAATTCCTTCGAGAATCCAAATAAGATATCCATGATTCTGCAAGGTCTTTGCCTTCATTCGATTGCTTGTTGCCATTTATTATCAGAGGTTGTCGCTTTTCTGATTTCTTTGAAATTATACAGGGATTGAGAGGAACGATCCCACATGCTGCAAAGCCAGCAACAGCATTTTTCATTCCTCTACTATATCTTCATCTTCTCTAACATTACATTTCACCAATCTCTTTCGATCCGGTGACCTTTTTGTTAACAAGCCAAGTGTGGAAAATACGTCGGAAAGTGATTTCGGAAAAACGCCTTTTTGATTTTTCCAGTCATCCAGAACGGAACGCCAATGTAACTTTATCGATTTAAAAAATGCAACGTCAAACGGTTGTGTTTGCATTTCAGAAATCAAAAACTGTTTCATTACAATGAAAAATTACTTCAAATTTGAAAAATCCCTTTAAAGAACAAAACAAAAACACCTGATATTTCAACAAAATATGTATTGAGCATAGCTTACCTATTAAAAATATCAACTCATAAACTAGGTACATAGTTGAATTGAACTTTTTATTTTCATTTCCGCAAAAAAAATAACTTCAATTTTAGCCGCATTTGAATTAATGGGGGGGGGGGCAAATGCCCACACTTCAAGAATAGTTATGATCCATATAAAAAAATGAATATTATTCATTAAAAAAATTTAATATTTAATGAAGAAATTATTTCAAAAATACTTAATCAAAATCAATCAAAAATACGTAAAACACAAATAAAAAACAAAAAACATACTATAAAACGTACAGACCATTCATTTTTAGCATAATTACACGAATACACAACAAACACACTCGCAATAGTTTTCAAAAAATGCTGAAAAAAATATTTAAAAAACTAAATAAATATGACATAAACATAAGATGAAAATGTATTTTGGGCATTTTGAACGATTTTCAAGTCCAAATTGGGGCATGATTATTGAAAGTGTTGGACAACGTATCAAAATGATTTGAAAATTTATGAGAAAAATTGGAAAATTTCAATGAAACACTTTTTTGAAAGTTTTTAGAAAAATTTTGTGACCAACATTGAGTCATTGTTATCGACAATTTTTGTGAAAACGACACATGCGACCAATCAAAATAGGTTAACATTTCGACAGGAAATCGAAAATTTCCATCACATATATTTTCCTCAATCGGTTTTTCTGAAGCCATAATGTTACGATTTTTAGAATTTTTGATAAAGAAATCCTACTTCGATAAACCTCGTGTCATTTTTTCGATGGTTTTTTTTTGTTTCCAAAAATCAACCAAATTCAAAGTTACAATTTTGAAAAATTGTAGCTTTGAATTTGGTTGATTTTGATCATTTTGATAGGTCACATGACGCTTTCAAAAATCCGGAAAGTCGTGATCTCATTTTGCCTCAAAATTTTTCAAAACTGTTGAAAGAAAATATTAATCAAATTGTAGGGCTCGAAATGATTCAGAATCGCTTGAAAAAAATCAATAGTTACGTCTATTTTACCAGAAAATGAAGTTAAAAAAAATACTTACTAATGACCCGCGTAGGAAAAATCAGATGTATACCGTTTATCAAATTGAGGTAAAGTTAACTATAGTAAATGCAGGGGAGTAAATCATGAGGTATCTGTACTGTTTACCATTCATATGATTGAAACACGTAAATCTGTGGTATTACTACGTTGCTGGTATATACCAAACTGTATACCAAATAGTACATATGTACATTGCACTTATATGAATATACAGTATATCGATGTAATACACCATGTGGTATAGTATATCGATATGACATACAAAATTGCATAGATTATATTACAGTAAAACCTTAATAAGTGCAAACTCAAGGGACAGGAAAAATTATTGCACTTATCGAGTTTTTCACTTGAAAAGGTTTGCACTTAGCAAGGTTATTTTTCCACAATTTGCACTTATCGAGGTAAACAATTCACAAGGGTTTAATTCTCCTGCAATTTCTATTGCCTACGTAATTTTGCACTTATAGAGATGAAACGTTCACAGCAACTTGCACTTATAGAGGTAACATTTAAAAAGTTGGATTTCAAACTCTTTCTTGGGACAAATGTATTATTTGAAGATGGCTCAAATAATGATGGAGTATAAGCACACCATTCGTGTCCAAAAGCTTTTTCTTTTTCGGTTGTGTTATTTTCAACAAAAGATAAGTTTTTCAACATTTTGATAAATTTCTTTCAAAACTACACTTTTGGGTTCTTTTTTCTTCGCAGTCTTGAATGGCTGTAATTTTGGAACTTTGGCACTGTCGACAAGCAATATCGTATTCAAAATTTCACATCCATACCTCCAGCCGTTATTTGAAGCTTCAACGCCAGAAATAATGTTCGTCAAGTCAGCACTTTCAAGAGTAAATGGGTTTACACAATTTGATTGAATAAAATTTTTCAAAACGTTATGTCAAACTTCTTTACCCAAAAAAAAGGAGATTCAAAGATTGAAAACAGTCGCCCTTATTCTTTACCTTTTTTATGATCGGCAGATTTGATCTCTTCGAGAGTTGAACGTTGATTTCAACAATGCTTTGAAACATGTCTGAGTAAATGACAATTTTCCCAACGTAGAATGCGAATTCGGGTATCAATATCGAAATGATCGAATCCAATTTGGGGGTCATTAGGTAATTGAGCTATGCTATGTTCATGTTTAAAATAATAATAATAATAATAATAATAATAATATAAAACAATTGAAATATTTAAAATAGTAAATTACAAATATAGGTACCTAGCATAAACTCATTTGTTAACAATAATAATAAAAATAAGGGACACCCTATGACCTGGTAGAAATACTAAATAACAAGCCTAAGTTATGTACTTTCACAATGCAAAAAAAAACAACTGTTTCCTTCATCTAGTGAAAAAAAAAAAATGAATTCTGTACCTTTTTAGAATTTCCATAGGTACCTTTGTTCATTAATTTTTATTTTTGATGCAGCATATACCTATTTGAATGTACTGAAGAACGACCGCAAGTCATCTTGTAAATCTTGATACTAACGCTTCAACATTCAAATCATTAAATATTTCATAGGTGTCTGGTATGTCGGTGAGAAAGTGGTCAAAAGCATTCACATTAAAATCGACAGCTTGAATGTTATTTTGTTCTTCAAACGCAATTTCACAAGGATGAGGTAGAAAATTGGTTGATGGATTTAGGATTGGAGAAACTGGATGAGATCGTGAAATATTAGGTGAAATTGGACATGTTGTTGATATTTTGGTGGTTGACTCGATTTCAAGCGGTGAAATCTCACAGTCCAGTGAAGTATCAACGGATGACATCTGCTGACGCATTGGCAAAGTCGGGCGAATTATAGTCTTGCTTTGAGTTTTAGGTCCACTTCAGGAAGCACAGTTTAAGGGGAGAAGACTTGGGACAGCACGACTGGAGAGTGTGGGATTTTTAGAAGTTTTTGGCGAGAGAGGCCACTTGATTTTCTCCAATAAAATTGTTGGCTGATCAGTTCTCTGGAATATCAACAGTATTATACAAGTTCGCTCACATTATGTTGGGCATACCTATTCAATGCAAGAAATACCGTTTAAGAAATTTGTTGTAACTCATTGTCTGTTCTACATTTTAACGTAGGTAGGTATGCTAAAAGAAGAGGGCTTCAGTAAAACAATACCTCAAAATATTTGAAATTTATAGAATCCAATTAAAAAGCTGAAAAAATGCAAAATATTACCCACTTACTCTAAAATCAAAATTGAATTTCAAGCTTGTTTCTTTGTACTTGATAGACTAATATATTGAAAATATTTACTAATTAACGAAACTTCAAACATAGGTACTGTATGATCATAAAAATCAAACTAACCACATGCGTAGTGAAATTTATTAGTCGTAGCAAAAACTCAATTACTTATAATGGGCTCACCACACAATCCAACCCAAAGTTATTATTAGTTCTTGAGTATGATGAAAGAATTAAAAAAAAGTTCTCTCAGAGAAATATTTAGATGAGTATCGTGACACATTTTTGAAAATCAATTGATTGTACATTTTTACCTTAAAAATAATATTGAATGAAAATACAACAAAACAATACACAAAATAGATAAAATTCATGCAATATGTACTTACCTATTGGTCTCAAAATTTGACTTTAATGCTAATACACTAGTAATACGATTCCAAAAACGAGAAACTTGAAAACATGAAATGAACGAAGTAACGAAGGAAAGAAAACTTACCACTGACTGACGAAGTGTGATCAGAATGTTCTTTAGATTGGAGTTTTTGAAGTTCCTGCGGTATGCTGCGGCTGCTCATACTGAGGGTTCCCCTACTGCAGTTGCTTCAGGGGTTACAAACTGGTTAGCACTGCATGGTTAGGGTCGAGGTCGATGAAATTATCCCTTGGAACAAAGGAAAAACGTGGTATAGCCGTATTTTGATTACACTTTTTGAATCAAAATTTGCCAAAAGTGGCAATACAATAATAGAGTTTTTATGAATTTTCCTCCACGTTTTATCGTTTAAAACACAAATAAAAAATAAATACTTTTATTCAATCGAGGTGACCGAACTACATATAAGCATAAGCTGCACGTAGAAAATACCTACCTTGAATTGTTTTGAAAACAAATTGATAATAAAAAAGTAAAACAGAAAGAAAAAAACTAAGAAAAAACAGAACACGTACAGTACAAAAAAACGTACTTCAAAATATGCTAAAAAAAAAAAAAAGATTTAAAACAAAATAAATATTAGGTACTTATAATAAATTTTGATTTTTAAAAATATTCGTTACTTTTCTGAAGCTCCAGAATCATGATACCTATTATTATTATGCTTGTGTAGGAACAGCAAGATATAGATAATTCACGAATAAAAAAATTCTTTAAAAATCGACGACTCTCTCCCCTCTTACTTCCTCTCAGAAGCCTATTTGCCAAAATGGAAGGGAAAGTCTTGTTTTTTTTTTCTGAGAAAATTGTCTACTTTTTTTGTCAGAATGTATAAAAAATTTCTGTTCTGTAGGTAAAAAGTTCTAAAAGATCTGCTTTTTTACCAAAATTACAAAAAAAGAAATGTTGTTTTTTTTGCGAAAATTTCCCTAGAGGCCTCACTTTTTAGGGCAAAATTGTCAAAAAGATACACTTTTTGTTCTAAAAAAAAAAAAACGAGCAGATCATTTTTCACTGAATCTGTTTTGTGGAAATTGTAGAAGGGGGAGGGGGAGAGAAACAGGGAACTATTCACGCCCCATATTATTCATTTTTTTGACTAGGGTGAATTTTGAAAAAATGGAAAATCGCGTATTCATTTTCGTTGGTTCGCTATTTTGTTACCATTTATTTTCAATATTTTTGGTTTCTTTGATGAATATTCAAAGGTGAGATGTCTTTGTGTACTTTTTTCATGCGGGATACTTCCCTATTGACAATTTGAAATTTTAAAAAAAGAAAAAAGAAAAAAAGCGAAAAAAGAAAAAAATAGCAAAAAAAGGGATACGTACCCTATTGACAATTTGAAAATTTAAAAAAGAAAAAATGTAAAAAGAAATAAAAATAATGGGGAAAAAGGAAAAATTAGCAAAAAAAAAAGGATACGTACCCTGTTGACAATTTGAATTTAAAAAAGAAATGAAAAATAAGGGGAAATGGAAAAAATGGCAAAAAAAGGGATACATACCCTATTGACAATTTGAAAATTTAAAAAAGAAATGAAAAATAAGGAGGAAAAAGGGGGGAAAAGCAAAATAAAGGGACATGTACCTATTGACAATTTGAAAACTCAAAAAAGAAAAAAATGAGAATAGAAAAAATAAGAAAAAAAAAGAAAAGAGAGAATAGCAAAATACTAGCATATGCTCTAGTAAGGTGCCAGCGGATACTTACTAGTTACTGGCATTACTCTAAAATAAAATTAACTAGCTTGCAAAATACTGGCATGCTCGTGCTCGCATAAAGTGCTAGCTAGCAAAAGTGAAAATTGTATCAATTGTATAGCTAGCTTCGGACTAGCATTAAGCTAGATACTAAGTACTTTGCTGGTTTGCATGAATGCCTTGGTTTAAAAAACCTGCCAGCTAAATACTAGCACTTTGTCAATCCGTAATTTGCTAGTCCATTTTACGATTGTATGATTGAACTCATACTATGTAGTGTTGTGCCAGTGTTTGGCCAACATGAATTATTATTGTCTAATGAAGAGTACGCTAGCTTTACTTATATGTAGATTAGAACTGCGCTAGCGCAAGTTCAATGTTACCAGCGCAACCTTTGCTAGATCACCTTATGTCGTCAGTACCATGCCAGTATTTTGCTAGGATGAATTTTTTTCAAAAAAAAGTCGGCTAGTTAGAAAAGCTAGCACGACGCTAGAACTTAAATCTGCTGGTTTATCTGACGCTATAGTGCCTTGCTAGTATTTTGTTATTCGTATTACGACGTAAATGTTACTAACATGCTAGCATTTATGCTGCATTGTAAAAATTGTCAATAGGGTTTAGCCACGAACACTGATGTAAAACAATACATACCTTTCAATAATCACTTTTCAGAATGTAATATGCATCAATTTTGAAATTCGTCTAAAAAATTCATGATTGAAAATTTAAAAAAAAAATAGTACCTCGCCATTAAGTACAGGTTTTTTAATGCACAGAAATCAATACTTAATACTAGTAAAAAAAAGTGAAAATTGAACTATCGGATGTTTATACTTATTCGGCAATGGCTTGAAAACAGTATATTTCATTAGTTAATTTTCAATCTTTTTGTTGGTGAAAAATCTCCAAAAAAAAAATAGTAGGTATCTTGTAAAAAAAAAAAACTTGCTCATCTCATGGGCCTTTTTTAAAATGAAAATTTCTGCAACCAATTCATATGAACTACGATTCGATTTTCAAATTATTTTAGAGCTAGAGCGATATTCCAACAAAAAAAATTGATGTGTACTTGAGGTATTTTTCCAATTCCTTGAAATGGCAACACTGTTGTTTATGTTGATTTCCTACATATTTTTTGATTTTACATATTAAAAACAAAGTACCTACCTACTTATGTAACTACATACATAGTACATTGAAGAAGTGAATGAATCATCTGCGATAATTTGGCTTTTTACATTTCAATGAAAAATATCTCACAGCTCTCAACAAAATCAAGCAAAATTACAATTAAAAAGTCATATACATATTTTTTTAAAAAAATAGGTTTACCAAAAAAAAAGAAAGAAAAAAGAGAAAAATTTGCCAAAAAAGAAGACTAAATGGGAAGAACAAGTCTTTTTTTGGTGGTAAATTTCCAAAAAAATAATACAAAAGAAAAGAAAGAAGAGAAAAATTTGCAAAAAAAAACAGTGAGGTTTCTAAATTGTTCCCGAAATAGAAATACTTGGGGTGGTAATTGTGTCGATGATGGTCAAAAAACTGTAAGAAATTTACGTACGAGAAAATATGTTTACAGAAAAAAATTGAAAAAATGGAAAGAACATGTGTTCGTAATTGTGAACATTATTCATCTTGGTTTCCAAAAAAAAAAATTACTTACCTAATTGCAAAAAAAAATCTCGTTTTTGTCTACTGGACTTACGTTGATATTTGTATCCTTGTGACGTTGATATTTATATCCTTGTGGCACGTTAATGGTGGTGTACCCCAATATTTGACAATATGTATTATAATATATTATATTAAAAGAAAAAAACTTGGTAATTGTGAACATGGGAAAAAACGAGTAGTATGTAGCCTAATGTACTTTTTGTGCATCGTGGTTTCCAAAAAACAAAAAAAATTACAAAAAAAATTCTCGTTTAATTAAAATTTTTCGAAGAAACGAATTTTTGTGCTACAAAAACGCATCCAATTAACGAAACGATTGGCTATCAGGCGACAATTTGACCACCTTACAAAAAAAGAGATACTTCGTGTATATCATGGTTTCTTTTTTAAAAAAAGAGTAAGAAATTTACATACAAAAAAAAGAGATTTACGTACGAAAAAGGATAAGTTTAAGTACCAAAAAAAAAGAGAGAACAATTTACAAACAAACAAAAAAAATATTAAAAGGGGAAAAAAGGTTTTTTTGTGGTGGTGAGACAATCCCCCCCCCCCCCCCCCCGAAAAACACGGGTTGGTAACTGTGAGCAAGGGCAAAAGAAACAAGTAGTGTGTAATTCGTATGCATTGTGGATTCCAAAAAAGAAGCAAAATTAATTATAAAAAAAAATGCTTTACAAAAAAAAGTGAGATTTACTTTAGGTACATACTTACGAAAAAATATACAAAAAAAGGGAAAAAATATGAATTTACAAAAAAAAGAAAAATAAAATAAGAAAGTGTTCTTGGGGTGATAAAAAAATCGACTCGTTACCCCTACTATTATAAGGTGAAAATTCACAAGTGAAAAATTCGATTTTGCAGGGTTGATTCTATTGTTCAGCTCACCAGGCGATCCCAAGTCAATTGATGAGAATTCGAATTTGTGTTTCGAAAGCTCATTAGAGGAAAAATTTTGGAGTATATTTCAACTCCTGTGGGACCAAATTAGCTCAAAAATTCTGGTACCAAATTATTTATATATATATATATTAGATCCTTCAACTGTTAAGTGTTCGGGAATTATTTTTCGCTCCCACTGCAGTGCTGAGTTAGGGTAAACTATCAAAAACCATCTGCGCACTACGCCGAACATTTTGAGTGATTTTTCACGAATTTCTGTTCAGCGGTTTTGCAGTGATCGCATTCGCATTACAAAGAAATATCAACTTACATTTAATAGACAGTGATGGTGTAACAAAGAAAATAATTAACAATAATTCTACGCTTAGATAATACATACCTACGTAAATATTATTCAATGATGAGCGGGCACGTTTTCTCAATTTTTAGGCAACTCATTTAACCTTTCTGCACTTGCTGTGCTTACTGGTAATGTGAGATGGAATCGAAGCTGTGAGCTGAGGGCAAGAGTCCATTAATCCAGTTTTCATACAACAGGCCCATGTAAAAAATGATATCATTGGAATAGTCTCGTTTTTCAGCGAAGTAGATTGACGTGAAAATGGTCAATTCATGTTTCTTGAGGTCTGTTGTGAAAAATTCTGAATAATGATCAATCAAGGAGATTACATGACCCTAAAAATTCTCAGCTTTCATTTGTCTCAGACTTTCCGGCCTTAACAAATGCATCGACACTGCAGATGAAATTCGGTGACATACCTACTCGCATTTTGACGTGTCTTCATTTACAGTGTAACTGATATCATTGTAACTATTCTACAAATGGAGAATTTTTTATTTGGTAAAAAACAGAACACTATACATAGGTACAACATAATTCTCTATTTTCTACAGACTTATTGGTATTCAAAAAAAATATCAATTTAATAAACGATCTACATTATATACTTATGATTAACGTTATGAATTTTTCAAATAAATGAAAAAAACAACAAACTTTTAATTAGAATTGAATTTTTTCAATTTTTTAATTTCATTTTTATCATTTGAAAAACTTGATTTCAGATACCTATACCTATGTTGAGAAAATTATTGGGTTAAGTACAAAGAATATTTTGAATTGGTATTTTTATTATAAGAAAATGATCTACCAACGTTTTTCTGTCGGAAATAGTTATGTTTTTCGATCGATTTTACCAACTAAAAAAAAACAATATTTCCCCTCAGAAATTAATTCATCGTGCACCAGCCAATTCGACGCGATGACATCAACTTCTATAGTTTTTTCCTTCTCGTTAAAGGTACTTACAACAGCATACAGCCGGTCACTTTTCTCCGTAATTACCACAGCATACGCTTGCGCAGTCGTAGGAACATTAAATTACCATAGTTTAGAAATTTGACAAAATTATTATGTAAACCAAAGCAATGAAGCACACATACGCGTACATTATAATTATCATACTCGAAGTACAGAGTAGAGCCTTGCGGCGCAACCGCCGATTCTTATGATTTTTTCTACCACTCATAGCTGAGTGAAGCCAAGCCAAATGAATGCTTTCAAAAAATGAAAAAAAAAAACGTTCTCTTACTTGAATGCTTTCAAAAAAAAAAAAATTATTTACTTATGCAAAGAAAAGATTTTGCAAATTTATACTGATCGATAGCACATTTTGATTTATTAATTTAATCTTATTATACTTAATTATTATTATGATTACTTAAATTAGATAAAATGTAAATTTTTTTTATTACCTACTTAATCTCATAAACCCAATTTTCACTCTAAATCAAGAGCCGTTCCTCTTTCCAAATCTTAAATAACTCAAGGTACCTACTCTTCCTGGTGTGTATGCTCACTTCGTTGTAAAATTACAAGAAATTCAATCAGAATACATAGGTATTATAATTTGGTAGCTTCGATTCGATTTTTTCCAAGAATTCTTGAGATTTGGTAATATTCTCAGAAATATAGAAGCACTGGATGAAGGCTGAGGCAGCCTGATCTCCGTAATTGATATCGATGCTACTATTTTGAATCGGAAACAAATTTTTATAAGAATCGTTTTGATGCAGTATTGAGGCAATAATGAAAGAATTTCACAAAGATACAAATATCAAAATTGTTTCAACTACGATACAGTTCTGATACCATAATGGGAACAGTTTTGAATCAGTTCTACTGTCATTATTGTAGCTTCAATACAGCATGAAACTGTATCATGATTGAACCAGTTTTGATACTGTGCAGAAACAGTTTTGATACTATCTTTGGGAAACTGTTTCATTATTACCTCAATACTGCATCAAAACGATTCTTATTGAGATTTGTTTCCATTTCAAAACAAAGCATGGCTACTTGAATCAAATTTAACCGAGTGGTTACAGGAATTTGTTGAACAAAAATCACCATTTTCACTATCTTTTAAAAAAGATTAACGATCACCATTTCTGATCAGTTTCTGCCTCTAAGCCAGGGATCAGCAAACAAATTACTTACTACAATTCGTAAAACTGGATTCATTGTTTTCCTAAATCGTTGTTATTTATATTTTCTGATACTTCGTCTGTCTTCATGTTTTCTTTCTGCTCTTTGTTTTTCTTGTTCTTTTGCTGTTTCCAACTCGATCCACTTCTCGCTGATTAAAACACAGGGTACATGGGCTTTAGGGCGATCATTTTTTTTTTACCATCATAGACAGATATCGAATGACTGATTCCAGAATATATTCTCTGAATTCTGGTTGAAGACAAAACACAAACCTCAAATTAAGAAGGAGATCTCAGATCTCATTTAAATAAAATTAATGAAATACATTGTCATCTATTGTCTAATAATCACTTTTTCGGTGTCATTATACTGACCCATTCTGTAATTTTTTCAGCCATTATAAAATTTTAAAACACAACTACCTACCTATACATAACATCATTTTAAACACAATTCGCAGAATCTTATCAGCAAATTGTCATTAAAAAATCCACTTTAACCAAACAAAAGTCTTCTGTTGCTATTCTACTCTACTCTTTTACTCCTGCTTTTCAGATGGAGTAAAATAAACAATATTTTCTTTTTACTCGGAACTGACGAATAGAACGTCAGCACAAAGTTAAAGGTGTGAAATTATTTTTGGAAAGAACGCTTTATTTTGCTCAGAGCAGTTTTTTTTTTACTGTGAGCATGCGAAAAGTTTTCTGATTTCAGCTCTCAGGCTCTCAACTGCATTAACCACCTGTTCCATCTTGGTCTCCAGCGAAATTAACCATTTTTGCACATCCACTTTGGTCAATGACATTGACACCATCATCTGATTCACTTCACCAACTGGCTGAGGAATTTTATCAAAAGGAGAGCTATTGATTCAACGAAAGTGGTGGATGATCTGTATGAAAAAGAGAGGCGTTAACTTGACAAAGTGCCATGGGATTTGCATAAAAAGCAGAAACAAGAAAATTGAAATTGGGAACAGAGTCACAGTTGTGCACGACGTTGCCTAGTGCATCAAATTCGAGTGTTAAGAATATATCACCACTTGCTTAGTGCATATCATCTTCTGCACCTGCAGCATTGTAGTTTGCTCTTTATAGTTAGTTTTAGTAATTAAATCACACGATATGAAAATGCATAAAAATGATCAAGGTATTACTATGTAGCTGAAAATCTTACTTAACTCTACTATTATGAACATTAGGGTGGTCCTTAAATACATGACAAAACCAAATCAGTTTCTTCTGCTTCCGACCTTCAAAGTGGTTACCTCTGGTGAGAAAATAATTCCCTATTTTTTATTTTTTCTGTTTCTGAAAGCCTGCAGTGAGGTCTCTTAATTTTCAAAAATTATAAAAATCCAACTTCAAAGCAAAATATTCAAAATTCAACAATTTCAAGTTTCAACTCTCTTAAAAAGTCTCTTTTGAGTAAAATGGGCTCTCGTGAGGATATTAGCCCCATCCATAGAAAATCAAGTTGGTATCTTAGAAGAACTGAAATTTGTACTTTACATTAAATTTCAGTCATTGTAGGGGGTCAGCTTGGTTTTCATTTTCAATGGAGGGGGCTAAAATCGTCATGAGAGTTTATTTTACTCAGAAAAGACTTTTTAGAGATAACAGAACTTGAAAATTTAAAATTTCACAGTGAATTTGTATTTTATAAAATTTTTGAAAATTGAGGGACTGACCTCAGCCCAAGTTTTTAGAAAATGAAAAAAAAATGAAAAATAGCGAATTATTTTTCCACCAGAGGTCGCCACTTCGAGGATTAGGAGGGAGGAAAATCCCAACTTCAAAAATAAGGACCACCCTAGAAAATATGAAAACTTGTGAAAAACGCTCTCCTCAACGATATTGAAAGAATTACCATTAGAATCGATATTCTGAACATGTTCATTATAATTGCTCATCTTTTAAAGTTGAGTCATCTTCAGAAGTGAAATTTTGAAGTTGTTGAAATTGAATTAGGTAGGCAAAAATGATACGGGTATGTAGCTTGGAAGGATTCAGAAAAACTTGAAAATGAGTCCAATCATTCAAGAATTTGTTTAAAATAATTAGATCGCGATCTTTTAATAATTAAAAAATTCTCTGTACAATAAAACCCTTTGTAGAATAGAAACCACATTGATCAGCTTCCACAGCTTCACCAAACACATTCCTTATTAAACACAAAGAATTTCACAAGATATGTATTATCCTATTATAATAAAAGTAACTTTGAAAAAATTGGCTTAAAAAAAATCAAAGGATTACTTACTTGATTTCGAACACACGCAATCAACTGGGTAGAATAGCCGTCGAGCTCTACGTTGGGCGCCAATTTTAAATAGCTTTGGGGAAAGAAGGAAATTAGGTAGTAATCAAGTAGACACTGGTACCATAATTGGGACAACTACCCTTCAAGCGAGTTATTTGAAGTAATCCCCAAATTTGCTCAAGTTCCAGTGGGTATTTGGCATCCAAGGCATTGTAAAAATTGTATATAAGTTGACCAAAGTTTCTTCAGCTGATTCAAATGGGAACTTGACTCTGTCAAAGGTTATCCAGAAACGTCCCAATTTGCCGAGGTGTCCAAGAAACAACGCTATAGGTTGATAGGTGGTTTTACATTTTTTTTTCTTGGCGTTTTGTATGTACATTGCAGACTAAATGTCTGTATCACTCTAAGAAATCAAAGTAGAAACACTGAATTAACACTTGATGCAGAAATGCAAATTAATCGTGTCATATTGAGAATAAAATTCACCAGAGTCCCAGTGGACAGCGAGCTTATTGCCCCCTTTTTCAACAAACATTTTACAAGAGTCCCTTCATTTTTGTAAAAAATGAAAAAATGTGACCAAAGGTTCCAAAATCTTGAAATTAGGTACATGCTGTCTTAGAACCTGTGAAATCTTTTTTTTTTTTTAAAAAAAAGGTAAAAACAAACAATCGAATTTCATTTTTAATTTTTTTGCAGTATTTTCAGGTTCTACTGCATAAATTTCAATATTTTTGCATAATTGGTCATATTTTTTCATTTTCAACAAAAATGGACGTCTCTAAAATGTTTGTAAAATGTCCAGCGAAATAATTCATTCATAATCACCATACATTGCGAATTATTATGCACTGGGGAGAACTTAATGGGTTCGTAATCAGCAGAGCTAAAGAATGAATTTTCAAACTTTTGTTGTGCTTCCCTCACAGAGCGATTTTTCAAACGTTTCGCTAAGGAGTATGAAGTTTTTTTCCCACGGTAGTATGGTGTACGTTTAGGCACACTTTTTGCCATATTATGTTAGGTTTAGTATAAGAATAATGAAATTTTGTGTCACATCCGACGTACGTGAAGTAGAATAGATGACTAAAAACTCGACATTTACCCTCAATAATAAGTAATTAAAAAATTATCCTTTCACAAGAAATCTGAAAGTATGCAAAATAAATCAAGTATCTGTTGTTGGATACAAAATTACAAATTTTTAAATACAAATTACATCAATAAAATTGTAATATTAAAAATCTGATGAACCCTTCACCATCTTATAACAATAGATCTTTGCTTCATGGGTGTTCAGGGATATTGTACTAAAATTTTTCTCAAATAAAGTAACACAAAAATACTGATTGTAAAATTGCAGAAATTTTGACACGAACGAACATTTGATGAAAAAATTTGTTCAAGTGTTGAGAAAGAATAAACAATAGGTAGGTACATAATTGTAAAAAATTCCATAAATAAGAAAAATCATTTTAGCACGGGAAACTTATTAAAATCATCCAAATTTGAGAAAATGATGATTTGTGAAAATCATGCTTCCAAAAGGAAAACGAAAATCTCAAATTCGCCAGAAAAACGCATCAAAACATGGCAAAACATAACAGGGAAGATCAAGATCAGGAGAGAAAAAATGACCTTCTCAAAGAATAATGTTTAAAAACTGTTAATTTGAGAATTGTTGCTGAAGTGAGGTCCTTTCGCTCCCAAGAGCTGCAGATACTCTTTATTACTGCAGAGAGGTTTCTTAGGGCCGCCGTATACTTCAATTATGAAGACTGGATAATGCTCTATTGCACCCAATATTGGCCACACATTGACATTTGCTGCTTTTAAAAATCGGCACTTCATCCATATTCAAAGTTGATCTTGTAGTTGAAATTCATTCTTGGGCAACTCAAAATGTTGATTATGCCAAAATATAAGACCTGTTCTAGATCAACTTTACCAAGATGCATAATTGCATAATGTTGAATTTTTTGTGGATGTAATGTGCGTCCTTGAACAGATAGAGCTTGTTCAGTTTCATGGCTTCAGATTTTGCATTATCTGCAACATTTCTCGCTGCACTGCTTCACTAGAGAACCTCTTGAACTTTAAGTGCCCCCCCCCCTGCCCAGTGATTTACATGGAAAGTGGTTTCACGATCTATGGTACCTAGCCTTACCCCTAGTACTATACCATTAAAATTTTGGCTGCCAGGTCTGAGTTTAGCTCCCACTGTAAAATTTTGAATTTTGATTTCAAAAACCCCTACCCTGATGCTCAGGTTTTTCCCATGGTGTTGTGGTGGAAAAATTCTGACCCACGCGCTTTTACAACGGACTTTTTTCATTTTCTCATTCAGCTAAATTTGTCATATCATGTCTTTCAAGGATTATTGAAATTTTCATTAATTAAAAAAAATACCTTAATATGAAAAATTTTGTCGAAAATAAAAAAGAACTTGATCTTTGGTGAAACGCGCAGGTCAAGATTTTCCCACTAAAATACTGTGAGAAAAACTTGATCATCGGGATAGATTTTAAAATTCAAAATTTCACTGTGGGAGCTAAACTCAAAACTGGCTGCTAAAATTTTAATAATGGACGTGGTATGTACTATGTACTTACTTGGGCCGAGAGCTTTTCCATTCAAATCCCCAGGAGGAAACTTCATGAGGTTAGCTAGATCTGTGAAATGAACCTTGCTCAACATGCCACGGATCTCATCTTTTTAGTGTGCGTAGCACACTATTGGTTTCGCTTTGAGAAATGAAATTTCATTATACATGAATGTTCTCTTAAACTATCCAACCGTTTTTTGTACCTATTGGACACCATTTGAGAATCATTAAGGCGGAGGGAATAGATTATTTTTCATTCAATTCGGATGGGTAATTGCTGAGTAATTGCAATTTTAGCTCATTATTTTAATGCATTAAATCCTAAAAAAGGGAAAAGGGGACTTGCAAAACACCTGCCGCTCATTGTACCCTGCTATACCCCCAGTCTATTCCATCTCCGCTTTTCAAATCAGCTGTCTCATTGTACCCTGTTACACCCCTCATCTGTTAGCTGTATGTTCCAAGTGGGAGTGGTTTGGTGGGGCGTTTACCCAACAAATATATTCTTTTAATGCCCTAACCCACCATGTGAACTCGTAGTCGAATGGTTAGGGCATGTAGGTAGGAATAGGAATTGTAGGGTCCCAGGTTCGAATCCCCATCAGGTAGGTAGGTATAGGTGACGGATTTTTCGTTGGAAATATTGGATAGGTAAATGCTGTGGAGTGAGTACATGATGCTGGTGAAAAAAAAAACGAATTTTGAACCCTGTAGCCCCCTCATTTTGATTTATAAAAACAAAGTTATGAAATATGATGATATCATTTTGCTAAATGAATTTTCATTTCACTTATTCAAATACTTTTTACTATACCTATAGCGCCGTAAGTACAGTAAAAATTACCTTGAGATGAGTAATTTTTACTTTTTATGATATAAAAATTACTTTAAAATGAGTAATTTTTACACAACTTGGTTAATGTAATTTTTATTATCATGCTTTAGAAAAAATTATTAAAACAAAATGATTTTTACTAATGTTATAGCAAAATTTATTAAAATGATGATTTTTACTATAAGATTACAGTAAAAATTATTATTGTACCTAACTGAACAGTTGAAAATTGCTGATTTTCAAAACAAATTTTATCATACTTATATTATGTATTTTTGTATGGGATCTGGTTATTGTGCTAAATATGTAGTCAACATTTTTTGTAAAAATTACCCATATTTTTTTCGTGTTATTTAGAGGCAATGCGAATTCTTAACATATTTTATATGATTTAATAATTTTAGAATCAAAGGCAAATTCTGAAAATTGGTTTGAAATTTTATAAATTTGAAGACAATGGAAATTCTAAAAAAAATATGAAAATTTGTCATTTAGGGACACTGAGAATTCCAAAAATTGATTAAAAGTTCTATAAGTTGTAGATAATGTGAACTTGAAAATGATATGAATAATTGAAGAGCTCTATTCCAAAGTGGGTTAGGTCATTTTTTCCTCCAAAAAATGCGTTTAAAGTTTTTGATACTGAAATTTGTTCTGTTTCCAAAGGTCGGTGCACCTTTCCTTTCTTTGGACATAGAACAATCACTTGTATAAAAATTTACTTTGAAAAATCCATCCCACTTCGGAATAGAGCTCTTCAATTATTGTATGTAATATATATGAAGATAATGAGAATTCTGAAAAATTAGAGGCATGCACTACTTAGCTATGTAATAGCGGTTATAGCTGTAGAAAAGGCAGCTATAGCTACGCACACTTTGCAGCTAAGCTTTGCTTAACTGTCTAGTTTTTTTGAAACTCGCAGCTTAAAAAGTTTCTCTGCCATGCACAACTTGATTCAAGTCAACAAAAGCCTAAAATTGTGAAATTACTGTTTATTATACTTACTTGCATAAAGAAATTTTCAATTAGGAATAACGTAGGTACCGCAGCAAATCATTGGATTTTGTGTTCAATTGAAAAAATCTTTGTAAACTATTGTTCATAATAAAATATAAACTTGTGAATTGTCTCGAATAGGAGGGATAGGTAGTGCTCTACTTCAATTTTGATGTCATGACTCTTTGGTCTGTGATATTGATTGGGAGATGAATTCAGGATACCTCAAACCTTTTATATTCATGATCCAGAATAGGGAACATATGCTTACAGTTATTATTTACTTTTATTATTGAAATTAACATCTCCATTTAGAATCTTTGATGTAATCATTCCCGTTATCATTATTGAAACTTTGATTGATTATTTACATCAGTTGTATTGATCAATTGTAGGCCTATTCTTTATCCGGCTGTTGGTCTTGGTACATGCAGTCAATGGTTATTGGATAATAACTTTTTACCACGTTCCCTCAAATTTCAAAGAAAAAAAAATTGAAATACACCCCCTCCTCACTCCTATTAAATATAAACTTATAACTTGAATTTAAAACATATACATCTACATTATCGTCATCCACAACTTCCACAAGTTCATCAAGGTCGTCAGGATTGTGTAAATCAATGGGTGCAAGGTCTGCAAGGTGCAGGGTAAAATTTTTTAAATGGATCCAATTTGACCTAACCAGATCTTATCAGACTAAAAAGATCCATTAGGGAAGACCTATTTGAAGCTGACTTGAATCCAGATCTCAATACTAGAATAATGGTCAGACTTGCTCAGATTCACACATTTTCTGATCAGTTCAGTTTCGATCAGTGCAGCAAACATTTGGAAAATTGAATTGAAAGAAATAATCGTCACGGTTATCATCATCTGCCCTGCTTACTTATGAGATTGAAATCCCTATAATGGGGCCACTCGCTCTAAGAAGTCATCAACTTCTATTCCATAGATTGTGGCTAATTCAATTTGAGCTTCTCGAATGTTTTCATCAAGTTGCCTGAATTTTCTCGGCTTTGGAAAATTTATGTTTATATGTGTATTGTTTTTGGCAGCTCTTACAGTTTCCAGCAGAATCATGCTCATTAGTCTTGATCACCTCTGAAACAGAAGAAGAAAACAGAGTGGGTGAAAATCAGATTGATTTTTCAAAGCTGTAAAGCTTCAGTTCAGTAGGAAAATTTTCAGGATTAGTTAGCAAATGAGTAATATTACCCATTAAACTCTAAACATTTGGGTGAGATACCGTTCGAGTATCTCCCATTGAAGCATTTATATTCCCATTAAATGCTTCTTGCACATAGTTACTCCGATGTTGGCCGTTTGAAACAGCTATATTTTATTTTATTCTCATTCCTACAAATAAAAGTATAGGTATTCAAACAAAACAAAAGGTTCAGTTGCTCTTCAAACAGTTAGAAATTTTTCAATGAGCAAGAAGCAATGCTGTTACACTTGAAAAAAGTTTTTCAAAATTCAAACACCAATTACTCAATAAAATTTATCAAAATGAACTTACTTTCAGGTAATTCCGGGTGAACAAACATGTTTGTTTACGCTGGTGTTACTGTACGGATGGTTCCACTTCGATATTATTGGTCATCTTGATTATTATTCAATACACAATATTGATGGCTGGATGATTTTGTTGTCTCAATACATTAGCCGTGTTGTTAAGAAATATCAGTATCTATGCAAAATTATTTACCAATTATTATCTTATTAGTGTCAAAAAAAAAATGCAACTTACTTACCTAAGTTTTAGTAAACGCTTTGTAAAAAAGGTTTCATCGTAAAGAAAACAATTTGAACAGGAAAAACACCAACAAAAACTTCTCATACACATCCTCTCACTTCCACATTTGAGACAGATTCAATTCACAATGAGATTAGATTACAATACTGTTGATAGTATGTTTTCGCATAAGTCTTTTAAATGTATTCTTAGGTAAAAATTAAAGTTTAAATGGAAACAAAAATGCATGTAAATAACTTCAAATTCATGAGGGAAAAAAATACAAAAATTTCAATTTATCAACAAATTTGAAAATATAAAAACAAATACAATGAAAACACGATATAATCGAGAAAAACGTAACATTATTGAGAAAAACATGACAAATTCAAAAAAAATTTATGATTTTACACATGAAAAATTCAATTTGAGACAAAGGACTGTGAATAAATGATTAGAATACAACTTACTGATTCTCTTTTACAAATGGAATCGGCGGTACTTTTGTTCCTTTCCGGTTGATGATAATCTCCGGATTAACGCTTCGTTTTTTAAAATAAATTTCATCTGGCAAATTTAAAGTTCACGAGATTTCCATTTACATGTACATTTTGCCAAAGACGAAAAACTGAAAAAGTCACTTACTAGAGAGTCAATAAAAAAAATACCTTGGTTTACAACATTACAACTTGAAAAATATGATTATGAAACAAATGACTGTTAGTCCTATTTTACTTTGACTAATGGCCATTTTCAAAAAAAAGTGAACCCCCCCCCCCCCCAAAAAAAAACACACATACTACCTACAGTAAAAACGCACAAAATACAAAGAAAAACAACGATCAAGTCTATCTCACTTCGACTTAGGTTGAATTTTCTGGGAAATTGAAATTTTAATCACAAATTAGTAGATTTTTTGAGTCACCAATGATCGAAAAAAGTGATTCGAATTGTTTCTTACATCAAAACACTTGAAATAATCGCGAAATTTCAACCCATTCTGATTTCTGACAGCATTGCAAAACATTTCCTAAAATCCTAGAAACCATGGGCATTTGGGCTTCAAGCTCTTCAGAAATGTTTCAAAAAATATTTTTATTGCAATATTTGAACAAAAGATACCTACCTAAGAAAATACTTGTAAACATTTCCGTCAAACTATTAGTAATTTTTGCGAAGTTTCAACCCACTTTGGTAGCCTAGGTTGCATGTCACCTCTTCAAAAATCCCAAATCATAATCCAACTTTTCAAGAATCATTTTTTGTTCAAGTCGCCATAAAAATAATTCGTTTGGTCGATTATTTGGTGTAATGCTTCTTGTCAAATTTTAAAACAAATAATTATTACAAATTACAATACATAACATAATATCAGAATTTCAAGTAAGTAGGTGGGTTGCTATTATTTATTGTACTTACTCAATTTTTTATTACTGGTTAGTAGTAGATTTGAGTTCCAGTTGATGCTGGAATGGTTGACGAAGCCATTGCCATGGCTGGCGCACTGGTGAAATACGCACTTCAGAACTGTAAAAAGGAATTCACATCACTAAGTAGTAAGTTGTAATACAATTTAGATAAATACAGATATACTACATTACATAGTACCTTGCTTTATTCACGATTAGTACTTCGCTCATTTCGTCAATTGTGAATTGAGGAACTTCGGAATAGATGGTAGACTTTCTCTTTGTCCACTTCACTCCCGGCTAGTTCTTCTAAGATGATATGATAAAAACAGTGATGACAGTTCTTCTATACAAGAGCGAACTTTTGACATTAATAATGATTTTGTCGCGTAACCTCTAATTTCTAAGCAGTAAAACTAACATAATTTTTGAGCTGAATCTGATGATGAAATAAAATATGGAAAGAACAACAAATAACTTACTATTAAGTAGGTAATTGCATCCTAGTAGATGATTAACGAAAACGACATATGTAAGTAGGCTATAAGCTTTTCACAGAAAACAAAACATGAAAAATTGAAGCAAGATCATATTAACAGATGCCTTCCAGGATATCATGCATTGCATCGACACCAAAATTTTCTGTCAAGTGAAAAGATGGCAGAGCATTATGTACTTTTTTCAGTGATCAGTTTTCCTGTCAATTTCTTTTGGTATAAATTGACCATTGTTATCTCGAAAACCCTGAACATCAACGACAAATTCGTTTACTTCAGGCTGTCTTTTCAAAATCTTTTTAATTGATCAATGCTGTATTCTTAATATCATGTTTGATTCAATTGTAAGATGAGTGTTTCTTAAAAATGGGTCTTATTTTTCCATTTATTCTAAGGAAAATCAAGATAATAAAGTACATTATTTATGTACAACAAATAAAATTCACACACATTTTTTATAATTACACTACACACAATGGGTATTCATTACTGAAAAGCATTCATAAAAATTGAAAACATGCTGAAATTATGTAAATAATTAAAACAGAAAAACAAGAATGTGTGAGAGATTATTAAAAAAATTGTAAATGAGACGTTGATATTGCATAAAATCGCTTAAAAATCTTCGAGAATTGTTGACAGTAAAGAAAAAAAATAACTGAATATTTTTACAATGAGATGATTTTCAATATTTTCATTAAGGACTTCAAACAAATAAAAGAATTATTTACTATGAGATGATTTTCATTGGCAAGAAATAATATTGAAAATATCTGATCGAACCTGGTTTTATCATATGGAACGTACGTACTACACAGATAGATCCGGTAGTTCCATTTTCATTTAGAGCAGAACTGTAAAAGATTAAGTCTCAAGACCTCCATCCCATAGTATGTAATCCAAATTGGATCTGGGCATAAAACAATTTTTTTTTGGAAAAGAAACGACGTTGCTAGTTGTGTTTACTTCCAGCTCTTTGATCCGCTTGCACTGTACAATTCCAGCAGGAATTTCCCTTCCAACTTTCTGACATCTGCATCAGTATGGAAACCATCTGATGAAAGTCGCAGGAAGAATTACTAAACCACAAGGGTTTGCTTCACCATGATTTTGTTTTGCTTCTGCTTCATTTTCAATCCCATATTTCATATTGGTTGGTTTAAAGTTACTGAAATGGTTTCTCGAATCTGCAAGAGAGAAACTCAGTCAGTTTTCCTTCTGCTGATATAGGAGTAAGGTTTTACCTGTTTGATTCGTCAGAAAGTGATGCTTCAGCAAATGATTTTGAGCCTCAATTCCATTATTCGTAAGAATTTTAAATGAAAATTCTCGATTAAAATACGCAGCTCTCCAGTTTTCTATATGAGGCAACCAAGTACTCTCAAAATATTGTTTTGCTTTCTTCTCTTCGATAAATATAGGGTTTTTATCCATCTCGAGAAGATATATGCTCAACTCTTGAACATCTAAAATTTCACCAGCACGTTTCCATATCTTTATGTTAGGTTTGAAAATGTGTACAAATTTATTTTATATATGGTACAATTACAGATCATTAACCTGTCATTCGGTTTTCCAACATCTAGATTGGGATTGGTCTGATATTTGATGAATTATTTGAGCTATTTTAGTCGCATTGAAGAATTTTTTCTCTTCATCATTCATGTTCTCTTCATATGCTCTAATGTGACTGTGAACTAGTTTATGAATAATACTGGCTAAATCATTGATAATGCATTCAGTAACACCGGGTGAAGTATACATCTCATTTAGCTTCCCGAGCTACAATTTTCCGCAAGCTATCCGAGCGGATAAGTGCAAACATCCGCAATATATCTGCAATGTATTAAGAAACAACAATAAAATGGAGCTGTGCTAATGTGAGCATACTTAGTTATACAAACTACAAAGGGAAGGGACGTTGATATGAAATTTTTACCCACATGTTTCATTATCATACTTAGTATGAGTACACCTACTCAAACACAACCTGAGTGTAGATGACATTTGAGCGGTGTGGTGTAGTTTTAATAATTCTTTTGGGAAAATACAATTACCTAGGTACCTACGTTCTTTTACGGTTCTTTCAGCACTGGTTTAATAAACTGTCTTGGTCATCTGAAATCTATGACAAATCTGAAATCATGATAAATGCTTGTGAGTACGCAACACAAACATGTGAAAATTGTATTAAAAAAGTAGTGGATATTTAGAACTACCTCCGCCACCATTGGTAAATGTAGTCCCTATAATTTTATTATTATCCTTGTGGCATTGTGGAATCCAGTTGTTGACAGTAGTCTTCTATTTTGTCTCTTTATTTAACTCTTCCCAGTCTTTTATTTTTCTTTTTGATCTTATTACATCCTAATTGAAAAGCACGCATTCTAAAACAAAATGAACAATATTATGTGTTACTTAACAAAAAAGAAAAATCTATCTTCATTTTATATACCTAAGGTGCACCGGGGGAAGTCCGAATTCGGGGTAAGTCAGAAAAACTGCTCTAGCTCTTAGAGGCTTATATCTACCGAAGCGCTACCCAGGGGTAACTTGAGGGTACTACCCCTACTTCATCACAGCATAAAAAATTTCGCGACCCAGTTTCATTTTACAGGCTTTTCATTGGTTCATTTTTAGTTGCTGTTTTGAATTTGATTTCAAATTGTAATCAGGGTTTTTCAAACTGCTTTTTACCTCAGAAGAAATGATCAGTAAAAGTGATATTATAAGTGAAAGTATTCCTAAAGCAATAATGTAAAACCCCAAGTGTTCAATTTTTGTTAATTTTCAATTATTCATTATTTATATCGCTTTTTCTGACTTACCCCCTAAATTAGTGCTATGGGGTAAGTCAGAAAAGTGAACATTGATAATTAGGATTCGACTTCATCGATGTGTAATACGTAGAATAATATGTTTTCGAGGTCGTAGAATCCAAATCTGGAGTTATTTTTTTTTGTAGGAGTGGGGGGTGAGGCGTGAGGAGGGGGCAATTCTAAATTTTTCGCACATTATTGTGTAATATGTCGATTGATATGTTTTCGAGGTCGTAGAATCCGAATCTGCAGTTATTTTTTTTGTAGGAGTGGGGGGTGAGGCGTGGGGAGAGGGAAAATTTCGAATTTTTCGTACATTATTGTGTAATATGTCGAATAATATGTTTTCGAAATCGTAGAATCCGAATTTGGAGTAATTTTTTTTGTAGGAGTGGAGGGTGAGGCGTGGGGAAAGGGAAAATTTCAAATTTCTCCTACATTATCGTGTTACATGTCGAATAATATATTTTCGAGGTCGTAGAATTCGAATCCGGAGTCATTTTTTATGGTGAAGGTGGAAGGTGAGTCGTAGGTTCGCATGGGTGGGGCCCTCTCCCCAAACGGTGATACTTGAATAGCACTAGACCTTAAAAACTAGCTCAAGATTCGAATTCTGCGACCTTGAACACATATCAACCAACATGTTACACAATATTATAGGCAAAATTTGAAATTTCTCCTCTCCTCTTGCCTCGCCTCATACCCCTGCGAAGAAATAACCCCAGATTCGAATTATACGACCTCAAAAACATATCAATCGACATATTACACATTAATATAGGCAAAATTTGTAATTTACTCTCTCTCCCCTTGACTCACATCCCACCCCTACAAAGAAATATCTCCAGATTCGAATTCTACGACCTCGAGAACATATTATTCAACATATTACACGATAGTGTAGGAAAAATTTGATATATTACCTCTCCCCACGCCTCGCTTCCCTCTCCTACAAAAAAAATAACTCCAGATTCGAATTCTACGACCTAGAAAATATATTATTCGACATATAACACGATAATGTAGGAGAAATTTGAAATTTTCCCTTTCCCCACGCCTCACCCCCCACTCCTACAAAAAAAATTACTCCAAATTCGGATTCTACGATTTCGAAAACATATTATTCGACATATTACACAATAATGTACGAAAAATTCGAAATTTTCCCTCTCCCCACGCCTCACTCCCCACTCCTACAAAAAAAATAACTGCAGATTCGGATTCTACGACCTTGAAAACATATCAATCGACATATTACACAATAATGCACGAAAAATTTGGAATTGCCCCCTCCCCACGCCTCACCCCCCACTCCTACAAAAAAAATAACTCCAGATTTGGATTCTACGACCTCGAAAACATGTTATTCGACATATTGCGCAGCGATCAGGGTCGAATCCTAATAATACCAATTCATTTTGTAGATTTTCTGACTTACCCCAAAGTGGGGTAAGTCAGAACAAGTTACATTTTATTCGATTGTGCGAAAGCTACTGCGACAATCGCGCTGAAATTTTTACCATAGGTTAAGAACCCTTATGGGAACCTACATACCAAATTTCAGGCATATTGGTTCATTAGTACGAGAGTAACAGCTGATCAAAGTTGAAATTGTGAAAAAACGTTCTGACTTCCCCCGTGCACCTTATTCAAGGCTGTACCGAAGTGGTTCTTCAGGAGGAGGTGCATGAAAATGTCAAATTAAACTTTTTTACTTTTCCAATGTCTTCAAACATCCCAAGACTTTTTTAAAGCACGAGACTGTCATCTATAGGATCACTCTGAAAGCATTATTCAATCAGTTGTGATAAGATCTTATTTGTAGATATGGGTCACTTTGGTCCACTTGTGGGTCGAGTCCGGATTTCCCACGCTGGGACCGTGGGAAATGCCGGTGGCTCGGGCCTCGGACCAAAGCACCCACTGTAGACGTTTCCCTAACTTAACGGAGGCGAATTCAAGGCGGTGTTTTTAACCTAACGTTGGAAAAATTCTCTAGGGTAACCTAACCTAACGATCTCGAATTCGGCGACCCTGTTTCAACCTAACGACCTGGACCAAAGTGACCCGCGAATTCGAGAATTTTTACACAGACCTGACACCCCGCACCCTGCACCCTGCCAGTCCCAAAATAAACAGAAAAAACAACGAATTAAAAAAATCGATAAAACTTTTAAAAACAAATGCACATTAAAACAACGAATTTAAAAAAAATCGATAAATGCACATTAAAACAACGACTTAAAAAATCGATAAATACACATTAAAAAACGTGCTATAAAATCTATAAATGCACATCAAAAAACGAGTTAAAAAATCATTAAAAAATGAAAAAAACGAAAAACACATCAAAAAATCAAAACCTGCTTAGTCCTGCTCACGACGACGACGGCGAGAACGGGGAGGCGAGTCATCCGACTCTCCCTCATCATCTGCGTCAATATCGATAGGACGGAGAGGGAGTCGCCTCCGACGACGAGCTACGTTCACCGAATCTGTCCTGTAACAAAAGAAACAAAAAGAAACAAAATTGAAAAGTCATTTTAAAAAAAAAGAAAAAAAGAACAATTAAAGTACACTTACGCATTCACCAGCGGCGTTGATACCATACCGGGATTGTATGGCACTCGGTATAAATTTTCCTGGTCAAAATCTGGTGAATAATTGAGGCCACCAATCCCGGACGGTCCAGCAATCACTGCTGGTTGCTCCTCCGCCGCCGCCGCTGCTGCCACCGGTTCATCCTCTTCATCCTCATATACTTGGAAAGGCTCAGGCTCGTTCCTGAAAAAAAAAATAAATTGAATTAAATGAAATGAATGAAAAAATGAAAAAAATGTAAAAAAAATTGAACTTGCATCACTGGCTGCTGCTCGATTTTGATGTCGTTTTCTGAGTCTGATATGGTAATTATGGAATCTGACGAAATTGAGATCACTTCTATTCCGGAATCGTAGCCTGAATCATTCGTATTTCGTGGTGTTTAATCTGTAAAAAAAATATAAGTAAGTATAACAAAGCATAAATTATTTCGGTCCGATTTTACGTAGACAGGACTTTTATGACTTGATGTAAAATCCTCTCTTATAGTTAGTGGCATAGATTTTCAAAAAGCATGTATATATTTTGGTAGCTATGTGAATTACACACTGCCTGCGTAAGCGTTGTAGGCTGCTTGTCTGCGTACATGTAAATGAAATTGCCTAACTGGTTCGCCGTAAATTCACACTGTCCTGGTTATGAGTTGTAGGCTGCCTGTCGCACTGAATGTACTAAGCGACCTGATGACTGTTTTTCAATGTAGCTTAAGCTATCATTACAACAAAATATTTCTTTGCTGTGGAATTCGCAATATTGAATGCTCCGGCAATGAAACTGAAAAGGAGGGTTCAATTTGAGTTTGAACAGAGTAAGGAACACCATACTGGCAACGTCCATTTCATATTTTGTTGACAATATTTAAGCAAATCATCAATAATTTCTTTACTGCTTCACACAGAGACTCGAATTTTCTCAAAGGTTGAAATTCCTGTGCATGAATTGAGCGATTTCTCAGTTGCTATGAGGTCAATTAGAGATATCGAATGTGTCCTTAATTTTGAGGATAATTCTCTCACAACGGGATTTTCTTGTTCTGAAATTAAATCAGTATTTCTTGAAGTTGTTGCAGGTTTTTCAGGCCCTTTCATCAGTAACATCTGGATTGACCTGTTCATTTTCCAGCACATGATTGCAAGACTGGTAACCAGGGCTCGGATTTTTATGCTGGAGCATATTTTTTGTATGCATAGGGGATAGGGAATTTTTCAATTATCTCCACGATTCATGAAATTTCAAGTCAAATGAGCCTAATTTGTTAGAGCATATTTTGGCATATTTCACCATAAAAGCATATAAAAGCATATTTTGGCTTTTTTTAGGGAATATTTTGCGTTTTTAGAGCATATTGTACGTTTTTTAGCGGTTTTTAGGGAATATTTTGCCCAATTTCAAATTTTTGCATCAAATTACTATATTTTTGTGAAACTGGCAATAGCTCACTCGTACCTACTTATTTTTTAATTCATTTTATTTGTTTTTTATTCCTTTAATAGTGGAACCAGAATTACCTTTTCGTGATTTTAAAATGCTCTGTTTTGCATTTTTGTTTGTGAATTCTTGGTATTACACAACAATATTACTAAAATCGTATAGGAATTGATTTTTTCTGTAAAACAATACCCATATCGTTAGGGAATATTTTTACTTTTTAGAGCATATTTTGGCATTTTTTAGGGAATATTTAAGCGCATATTTTGGGTTTTTTAGAGAAAGAATATCCGAGCCCTGCTGGTAACTAAGCACAGATGCCGAATAGTTATGCAGAGTAAAGTCTAGAGTAATACTTTCAGTTGGAGGCGTAGATTTGGCTGCTTGACTGGCGAATTTGGCCGCCGGATTTGTAGATTTGGCAGTTGCATTTATAACTGTAGATTCGACCGCCAGATCTGAAGATTCAGTTTCTCCAGTACAATTATGATGAGATCTTTTAAAAAATGCGATTTAAAATAAGTATAAGAAATAAGTATTGAAAAAATCCATTCAAATTAAGTAAGTTTAACAGCAAAAAAAAAATATTTAATATAATATAATATGAGACACAAAATTATAATATAAAAAAATGATTAGAAATAATGATAGTAAAAAAAATTGATGGGAAAGGAGCGGCTATGGAGAGAGAATGAGGAGGATGAAATTTTGTCAAAAAATCAATGTAAAGAAACTTTTTGCAATTTTTGTTTAAGAAAAGAAAACGAAATGTTTGTTTTTTTTTGGGGGGAAAAAAGTTTCTTAATGAGAAAACCAAGGCTTATGGTAAATTTTGGAAGAGAAATCGTCATTTTGAAATTTTCTACCAAAAAATGACAAATTTTATCTGTTTTTCTAAAAACCAAAAATTTTTGCCAATTTCTATTTTAAAGAAGCAAGAATTTCAAATTTTGATAATTTTTGATGAAAAGCAAAAAATGTAAAAAAACTTTATTGATTTCAATTTTTACCAAAAAAACGAAATTTTTCGCAACTCTTGTTTCAGATAAAAACGAGATGGTTGGATGATTTTTTTGAGGGGGGGGGGACTTCAGCAGCAATTATTTGAAAAATCGAGTGATTCGTGTCAATTTTTCTCAAAACAACAAGGCTTATTGTTATTGATTTTTTTTTCTAAAATTGACCATAAGTCTTGCTGTTTTTTGAGAAAAATTGACACGAATCACTTGATTTTTTGAAAAATCGCTCATGAAGCTCATTTCTTCCCCTTCCCCCTCAAATAATCCTAACATCTCGTTTTTAAAAATATAAAACAAAAGTTGCAAAAAATTTCGTTTCTTTGATAAAAATTGAGAAAAATGATCATTTTTTGCAAATCAAGTTCTACAATGTTTTTTGCTTCTTACTAAAAATCATCAAAAATTTGCGCTTCTTCAGACAAAACTTGTCGAAAATTTTTAGAAAAATTGCTAAAATTTGTCATTTTTTGGTATAAAGTTTTAAAATGAACCTCTGTTTTGAAAATGGATCATTTGTCTTGCTTTTTTGAAAAAAATTGACCAAATCACTTACACCAGAGACATCAAGAGCCAACATTTGATATTTTTAAAAAAAGTAAAGGAGTATAAATTGCATTATTTACCGAGTAGGGCAATCCAAAATTGGTTTTAACTGGAACTGAGCAATTAAACTCTTGTTTTTCATTTTCTTTACGACCGTTCTAATTTTATCTACATACCTACAAAACTTGTTGTGATTGATATATCAAGTGGTATGTTTTAAAGGATGTATTCAAGCAATTAATCTTCCTCATCTTGAACAATAATATTCATACTGTACATAACATATCTGACTGAACATCGTCTTTTTCTCAAGGTTTAAGTCTTTCCATATTTGGTTTTTTGGTTTGTTTCTTTCTAGTAAGTAGAATAGAGTCGTTTCTGACTTCTGAGGAACAAACGAACAATCTTTCTAACATTATCTCGAGGCTTTTTCTGGCATTCGTTTAAAATTTTAATCCAAAATCGAAAAGAAATGTGTTTCGTTATTTGACAGGGATGTACGGCGCAGCGAATACTATTTGTACAGTTTTTACACAAGTCCATGAAACTGGCTTCAATTCCTTGGCAGATGGAAAATCGCTTGCATTCCCATGATAGGTTCCAAAATTTTTGAAAAATCGATTCCCTCGTCATTTGTTCCGTCAATTTTTCACTCTGCACATTTTTGGACTTGCATTCACAACGAGATTGCAGAAATTTTTCTCCACGGAGGACATCTTCATATTCATTACTTTCTTCTTTGACATTTCGATTCTTTTACGTAACCCAACGTAGTCCTTGCCCTGCTCCCTATTGATAGCATTAGCTGTTCTTTTCCAAGACTGGCTATTTGCATAATTTTTTCTTCGTTTCCGTTTAAAAATTAAAATACAACAGAAGAAATAGATACAGTATCGGTACAGAATAATTATCAATGTGGTGTTTGAAAATTTTAACATACTTATTTTTTTTGACAACACAACTTCAATTCCGGTTTCTTCATTTTCGGATGCAGTCTCAGTGGCACTGCTGCTCCAAGGGTCACTGACATTGAGACTGGTATTTTTTGGAGAAAATTGGTTATCTGAATCTGAACAATAATATTTACATCTTCTACAGCTCCTTCAGTCGTTTCAACACTTACTCTGTCTCCACCTGTAAGACCAAACTCTATTACCACCATTTTATACTTCAAAATCATGTTGAAACTGAAATAATATAGGTATAAGTAAACTTACCAAGTCGAAATCTTCAATAGGTAATCAGTTCATTGAATTTATCCGTTTTTAAAATTAATATGAAAAATAATAAATAAACTTTAATAAATTAATTAAAAAAGTTAATTTAAAAAATATCTAAAAAAAATAAATTTCTAATCAATTTAAAAAAATTTTATAATTTATAAATATAAAATTTAATAATTTAATTATATTAATTCTATGTAATAAATGAAAATTAGTATTATATTCAACATATTCATTTTAACTAAAAATTTTAATTCAATCACTCTTATCACAAATCAAAATAATGTCCTATTTTTCAATAAAAATTGCGAAAAAGTATCATCTTTCTTTCCAAGAACTGGCGAAAAGCCTAATAATTTTAAAAAATGAACAGAAGAACTGACAGGAAATTTTCATGATTAAGTCCAAAATCTGTAAACATTTTAGATACCTACTCTGGACTTGTGTGATTTTCAAGACTTACGATTTTTTGGCGGCAATTTTTTACTCCTTATTTTTTTAAATGTCAGGTGATGTAGTTCAGTGTTGCCTTTCTAAAAATACAAATAACTCAATTTTTGTTTACTATGACACTTACGAGGAATTGCACTTAGGCCGACGGACACTTTGTACCAGAGATGGCGAGTATAAAATTTTAAACATAATCTTAGTTGCTACATAAACCTTCAGCATACTTACTGAAAGAGTGGTGCGATATCTCTCATTTTCTTTTTCAAGATTTCTGATATGTTCTACCAGCTCTTGAAATAAAATAGACGGAGGATCCTCAGTTTCTTTTAAATTGGAAGTTTTCATTGGTTTTTTGACGTGTTCACATGAAGATTTCTCCGTTTCTTTTATTTTTTTTTGAAATCGTCAATGGTTTTTTTGTCCATTACCAGAGCGGATTTCAGTTCTTGCTTGCATAACAAGCTTCGATCTTTTTAAAACATTTTCTTTTACTTCCGTATAGCAATATGAATTTACAAGGAGAGAGGTAGAATTTCAGTTACGAATTGCTGCGGTTGTACGTGATATAGAATTTTGAACTTTTTTTTCAAATTGTAGTACCTATCTACTTTGAGAGGGTAATCGACAAATGATGTCAAAATCAGTGTTGCCATTTTCAAAAACCTAAAAAAAAATCGATTTAAAAACTGAGTAAAATTCTAAACATTTTTTTTCAGTTTTAGTCCTTTTAATGTACTTAAAATAACATATCAAAAAATTGGACTAGGATTTTTTTTTCATTTTTGAGAAAAAAAAATACAAGTTTGGCACTTATTGCAAAAATATCATCAGAAACCTAAAAAATGAAAATTTTTGCATTTTCGAGATATTTATTTACCAATGTGTTGACGAACATACGATAAAAAATCCCCCCCCCCCCCTCGTTTGTCAACGAATTGACGAGAAATACCATTTTTCGTGGTATAATTTTAAGAGTGAAACATATTGAAAAAATTTCGCCACCATTTTAAACAAATGCAGGAACCTAAAAAATAATTATTTTTGCACTCTGTAAATATTTCACCAATATGCAAACGGACATGTGAAAAAATCTGCCCGGCCCCCTCTCCAATGTGGCAATGAATTGACGAGAAAGTCCATTTTGACAAAATCAAAAATGTGTTTGGCAGTATTATCTACTCGTACGTAGGTCAAGAAAAGCTTGCATGTACAACATTATTCAGAACTTCGGAAGCTTATTCAACTATTCATTGTATTTTGTATTTACCTCTTGCATCTTTTGTCATAATTGAGATTTTTAAACATGGTCTTTTCCTGCTTTTGTTTAAAAGGGTGGCGAAATTTTTTCAATATGTTTCACTCTTAAAATTATATATACCACGAAAAATGGTATTTCTCGTCAATTCGTTGACAAATTGGGTGGAGGGGGATTTTTTCACATGTTCAAAATTTTCATTTTTTAGGTTTCTGATGGTATTTTTGCAATAAGTGCCAGTCCAATTTTTTGATATGTTATTCTACATAAAAAGGACTGAAAGTGAGAATTTTTTCACAATTTTTACTCGCCAAGATGAGAAATTTTCTCGTATTTATTTTCATAAAGCACTAAGTAATTTTCACAATGAGAGTATCGTTTGGAGTGAGGAGTGACGGAAAGAAGAAGAAGAAAAAGAAAATATCTGCTATACAAATAAGAGGAATCCATTCGGCGTATAGGAATGTTATCGCGATAATTTTCTGTTTATCTGCTGATAGAGTTTAATCGATTCCGCGAAAGTTTGAATTAGAATCTTATAACATATTACGTAGTACAGACAATTATTTCGAAGAAATCTCAATTTATTTTTGTACGTACGTACCTACCTACCTAGTATGCTCATTGCCCACAATATAAATCCCATATTTATGCAAGAAGGTGTCTAATAGGAATGTAAAATATGGATTAAAAGTACGAGATAAGGTCACTGCTGCTGTTGCAAAATGAGACAAAATATCATCACTTGGATAGATAGGTAAAGTACATAATATTATGTGGGCATAAATTTACTCCTAATTGAATTATGAATCACTGGTCAATATCATTGCCAAATCTGTATAGACGATTTGTTTATCAAATTCATCATTATATAATTTGATTGATAAGGTTATAAAGATGAGTAGATTAGAGCTCGAGAGTTGCCTGTGCGCAAAATGAAGAGAAAAAGTAAAGGATGGGAAAGTGAAAACTTGAGGAATAAGCTGTACCAAAACGTAAATTCGTATGGTAAAACTCTAGAGACGTGGTTGCTTGCACTTCCTGTTACTGTCGCAGTCCTATACCTATCTCTACGAGTGAATTGTGAATGAGTAAAATGTTAACTAAGGTGTACGGTATGGTCAATGGTGTAAGGTGTAAAGTAACAGCTGAGAGTGCGAAGCAAAGCGGGAGATCGACCCTGAATATGGATAGAGTAAAAGGAAGTAGGTGGAGGCCGTTCAGGGGCACACGCGACCGAAGTTAATGCGAACGTGAACCGCGAAAAAAAAAACGAAAATCGAAGGAATTGAAGAATTCCGCCATAGGTCTGCGACTGGACTTGCCAGTTGCCGACTGCCGTCGCCGTCACCCGTCAGTCTGACTGTCTGAGTCATGCTGAGTGGTCGTGGTCGTACAATGTGCAACAATTGTGTCTGTGTCGTTTTCGTCTTGTCGAACTCGAAAGCGAAGTATGTGTAATCACACCATCTCACCGGCTCATGGTGCCATATAGTAAAGAGTAAACGTACTGTATTTACGAACGGTGTGTTGGGTTACTTCTCATCGTCACTCCTCGTCAGTTCAGTTCAGTTTCGATGAGATCAGAGATGAATCAGCTCGCTTGTGCTTTTGTCGCCGGATCGTCGTCTTCTTCTTCTTCGATGCTTCGTACGTCTTTTCGAATTTCTTTTTCTCAATTATTTTGTGCTCGTCGTTGATCGTGGTGTCAACGAGTACAATTTATCGTACTCTTTTAGCACTTCGGTACATATTGTAAGGTAGTGAAGTGTAGTGCAGTGATTTGTGTGTGCATTGTGCCTTTTTCGAAACCAAATTTGAAATTCTGCTGACTAAACTATTTTGTTAAAAATGTGCAACGGCAGCGTACTCGTTTTGGTACCCATCGTGGCGCTGCTATTTAGCTGCAAATTTACCCAAGTAATTTGCGCAGTGGATTTTTGCACCGATGATAATACGTTGAACTACGAATCACATTTGCAGACTGATCAACCGATCAGCAGACAGGAATTTGGTATCGGTCGTCATATGAAAAGATTGCAGTGCTGTGCCAAAAATTATCAATCCATTTTATGGTAAGTTGATCAAGTTATGTAATGTACCTATCTACGTATAATATTTAGATAGATGTTGTGACTCATGTGAGGATCACTATTTTACTTTTTTTGACACATTTTACCATTTTTATGGCAGAATTGTCTGAGAAATCGAAATTTTGTTGGTTTAACAATTCTCTAAGAAACCTTCTACGTCAATTTTTGAAAATAATAAAAAATACAAATTCATTGTAAGATTTGTAAGATTTCAAAGTTTTAAACTTTCAAGTTCTATTATCACTAGAAAGTACCTTTTGAGTAAAAAAAAACTCTCATGACGATTTTTGACCCCTCCCTTGAAAACTAAGCTGGCCGTCTTGAATAGCTGAAATTTGTATTTTATGTGGGAAATCTTAAAATTAGTTGTTTATGAGTCATTACTGCGATATGTTGACGCAAATTTGCTCGCTCGCGCACTTGCAACGAATCATAACAACGCACGAGCCCCCTCTCCCCCTTAATGATTTAATGGTCATTTTAATAGCGTTTTTTCTAAATGATTATCAGCGCAAGTTGAATTTTTAAAAAATATAAAAATGATGAGCAGATTGAATCTGCTTTTATTTAAAATTCAGTAGCTTATGGGGACGTATTTTAGATTTTACTTATATCTCAGAGTCGCAGAGAATGCTTCCTTATTGGAGGAGGAGGGGCGCAGAGGACCAGAAATTCCCAATCCCAACTAAGCATCACGAGCTTAGCTGAAAAAATCTCAAGTTGATTTTTTGGGGGTGTAGAAGGAGGAGGAGGAGAGGGGGGTACTGACTTTGTGAAATAATATGGCGAATTTTGAAAGCGAAATAAGCGATAAAGTCATTTTTTAGGATTAAAAATTCACACTTTTCCCACTTTCAAAAATTTTTTTTTCAAATTTTCGAATTTTCGGAAGCTTTAAAATGATTTTTTTATAAATTTTTATTTTCAAAAAGACAGAATAAACAGGTTTGATTGATGTGAGGGCTAAATCTTTCGAAAATTTGTATTTTGAGGACGGGAAAAAACAATGTTCAAAGCGATGTTTTTAAAGCAAGTAGCTTTTTTGGGAGGGCAATTTGAAATTTTAAAATTTTAATAACTTTTTTCTAGAAATTTCTGAGGCAAAAGCTTTCAAAAATTTGTGTTTAGAGGAAAAAAATGTTTTTTTATGAGATGAGTTTATTATTGGTTTAATGTACATATGTTTTATGAATATTTTGAAAGTTCAATTTTGAAAAAGAAAAACAGAAAGGCCCGAACAGAGCGAGCGAGGGCTGAAGTTTTTAAAAGTTTTATTTATCAGGAATCAAGGTCAATTTTTCTGCTTTTGATACATTCAAAAGTTAAAACAGCTGATAGGGCTATGTTCTTTATGCAGAAATTGAGAATTAGACAACTGCGTACTTGCATTTACAATTATACACGGTCGAAGCGAGGGCAACAGCTTTCAAAAATGCGTAATTCAAGTTCCAAGAAACGTGGTCTCTTTGCCAGTTTGCCAATTTGTCGAGTATAAATCTTGCAATTTTAACTGGTCCGACGCAAAAATTTTCCAATTTAGATTGAAATTTTTCAACGACATAACATAATTTATAGTTCACCAACCAGTTCTGTAATTCATCGAAAAATCACCCAATTTTTCGTGCATTATAATTCAAGCAGTTGAGCTACCCAAATACACAACATGAAGGTCATTTCATGTCAATTCAACCAATAAGTGGTGTGGGGGGGGTCGTCGATTTTTTTGAAATTTTTTTAGTGGAAAGACCTTCCGAAGAGATCACCAATGGCGCAAATCGCATCCCTCTAGCCTGCTAGGGGGTTTCAAAGTTTTCAGTGAACTTGAAATATCATCAATTTCAACAGTGGATTACTCGATAATCGCGATGCCTACCAAAATGGAACTTTTTCCAATAGTTAGGGGTTTTGAAAGGCTTTTTGATGATATCATAAAAATCAGCGTTGCCACTTTTTTTCGTACGAAAAATTAGCTCGAAAAGTTTCAAAATGTAGTTTTTATATCGTTCCAGCTCTCAAAAATTCTGAAAAAAATATCTTAAGGACAACTTTTCATGCTGAACAACATATTGAAAAATTGAGATGGCATTATGTCGTAAAGTCGGTTTAAAAAAATTAAAAGTTTTCGAAAAAATGGGATTTTTTGATTTGAAACACGAAAAAAAGTTTTGACTGGTGAAGTTGACCCATTTGACCCCTATTTTTACGTACCGGTTGAAAAAGTTGGAAAAAACCTCTTCACTCGATGAAATAAACTCATCACAAAAAAAAAATAAAAATTCAAAAAATAAACGAATTTCAATTTTTTGCCATGAGTGTGTTTTTTATCAACATTTTCATGAATACGTCAGAAAATGGCAAAAATAAGGCAACTGAATAAATTTAAACTTTTTTTGATGCTTGGAATTGAAAATTGAATTTTTTCGAATTTTGATTTTTTTAATTTTTTAAAATCGACTTTACGAAATAATGCCATCTCAATTTTTTAATATGATTGTTCAGCATAAGAAGTTGTCCATAATATATTTTTTTCAGAATTTTTGAGAGTCGGAACGATATGAAAACTACGTTTTGAAACTTTTCGAGTTGATTTTTTGTATGAAAAAAAGTGGCTACGCTGATTTTTATGATATCAAAAAGCCTTTCACAACCCCTAACTATTGGAAAAAGTTCCATTTTGGTAGGTATCATGGTTATCGAGTAATCCACTGCTGAAATGGATGATATTTCAAGTTCACTGAAAACTTTGACACCCCCTAGCCGCCTTTAAAAAAGGGCTAGAGGGATGCGATTTGCGCCATTGGTCATCTCTTCGGAAGGTCTTTCCACAAAGAGAAAATTTCAAAAAAATCGCCAACCCCCCTTACCCCTTCTTGGTCGAATTGACATGGAATGACCCTATTGTGAAATACATATTTCAGCTATTCTAGGGGGCCAGCTTAGTTTACTAGGGAGGGGTTTAAAATTGTCATGAGAGTTTATTTTACTCGATAGGGACTTTTTAGTGATAATGGAACTTAAAATTATAGACAATGTCTATACTTGAAATTTTGAAATTTTACAGTGAATTCATATTTTTTTAAATTATTGAAAATTGAGGGGCCCGTTGTAGCCCACATTTTTCGAAAATGGAAAGAATAAAAAATGGATGTCCACAAGCCTGGAAAATCTGGAAAAGTCAAGGAATTTCGCAATTTTCACTGAAAATCTCCGGAATTTTGAAAACACGATCAATTGCAAATTTTGGATAAACACCTGTGATGAAAGAAAACATTATTTTTTACTTCTCGAAACACAAATTTTCAAAAGCTTTTGCCCTCGCATCGCTCGGGTTTGTTTTCTTTTCTTTTACGATGACAAAATGAAAATTTCTAGATAATAAAAATCGAGTTTTAAAGCCAAAAAATACGATCGTTTTTATGCATCTCGAAATACAAGTTTACAAGAGCTTTCGCCCCCCTCCCTTGGGCCTGTTCTGTTTTTGTTTTCAAAATCAGCTTCCTTAAAAAAGAACATCATTCAAATTCTAAAATTTTAAAAGCCAAAAAATAACACTTCTTACTAGTCCTCGGATTAAAACACCTCGTTTTTATACCTCTCGAAATGCAAATTTTCAGAAACTTTCGCCCTCGCTTCACTCGAGCCTGTTCTTTTTTTTCAAAAGTAACTTTTCCTTCAAAAAAACATCATTCCAATTCTAAAATTTGAAAAACCAAAAAATAAACTCCTCTTATTTAAAAAAAAACTTGTTTTTGGGCATCTCGAAATTGAAATTTTCAAAAGCTGTCGCCCTCGCTTCGCTCGTGGCAATTTGTTTCTCGTTTTCAAATAAACAAATTTCACACTTTGAGGTCTCCAAAAATTCAAAAAAAAAAAAAATTCATAAGTCATATGAATATTGTATCAATTTGCCAAAATTGATGATTTTCTACCACATCAATCCACAAATTTTCATTCAACATACCCCCTCTCAAAAACCTAAAAATAGCTTCTATTTTAGAAATGGGCTCAACATGATATCTGTCCCTGGTTCGCATCAGCTCTGCTATTTTTTTTAGTTCTGTCAGTTAAAATTATTCTCCATTTTTAGTTTTTCATTCAGCGTTTCCTTTTTTTTTTTTTTTTTTTTTTTTTATGAAAACAGTTGATTGTAGTACCTATAGCGTTTTTTTTTAATCCGAAGAAGAATCCAGTTTGAAGAGAAATTTATGAAAAAAATCCCCCCTCCCCCCAAAAGCTTCTTCCTTGATTAAAGTATGGGATAAGTATAGAAAATAGAAAATTGGTCTGGAAAACCTGGAAAAATAAGGAATCAAGTATTTTCTCACCAGGGGTCACCATTTTGAGGGTTGGGAACAGAAGAATTCGCAAAAATTTTTTGGCATGTACATACTCGTACTTAAGACATATGTATAGAACTTTTTCCTGAATCCCCCACTGGGTAGGTAAGGTATAGCATTCGTAGCAAATATCGAATCACACCTTTCGTCGTGAATTATGTAGGTCTAGGTAGAGGTACATTTCAATTTCGTTTAATGAAAGATCGAACCACTTGGTGTATTCTCACATCATAAATGTGGTCGATGTTTCATGTTTTCAGTGATGTAAATTTGTGTATAGATTTGATGTGGTGACTGGTGACGTCAGTTGCAGAAATTCACGACTGATTGTGAGTTACACATTACACAATCCTTACCTATTTTCACACTCGAACGAGGGCTTGAGTTCATTGACTTGCTCGTGTTCGTAGATTGCAGATGATCGCGAAGGAAGTGTCAATATAAATGTAGATTATATAGGTACGTCTTCTCCTCCATACAATATATTATACGATTGTACTCGTACGTAATACGTACATTCGTAAGTCGTAATACGGAATCTGGCATGCGAAGTATAAGTATATTGGTGCTACCTAACTATGGTACGTAGCGATTCCCGGAACCGGTATCCTCCGCTCTCCTGTGTACTGTGCACCTACCTACGTAATTAATTATAGTGTTTGACTCATTTCAAGAAAACCCGCCTGCACTGTATGCGTCATGTGTACATATGGTATGCACTAATGTTGGCAAAAAAAAATGTTGCAGTTGCCTATATCATTATTGGTTGGAGAAATTTAGGTGACTATTATACGATACCACACTAGGCTCGAATAAATTTCATAATGCACGAGCATCCGTCTACTTTTTAGTTCATTTTTTTTCCGCGTTTACGCAATGCCAACTATCGGATCACCTACCAATACCCTATAGCCATAGACGCAGTCGCGTCACCAAGTAAAATTGCCATTTCTGGGGAAAATTCTTGAAAGTTGCTGTGACTAATGCTGGCTTTATAAAATACTTACTCGTTAGCGTTGATAATTCTCTTTTTGCGGGACCGTGACCGTGGCTTACATTTGCACAAAGTACTGTAGGCAGGCAGCTAGGCAGTGAAGTGCCTTTTATTTGTATGTAGTTAAAGTAGGTGTTGGTGAGGTATAGTGCGGCGTAACAACTGACAACCTTCTAAACAATGGGTCAGTGGCGCGAACGTGTCTTGAAATTGGTGCGCATCCAGCCATCCACATTGCAATTGGCCATGCCATGATGCGTAAAGTGTAATGCATCTGGTACTTATACATATACATACTTCTAGTACTGCATTCGTGTTTATTAAATATGGACGAAAATATCATCCTGCGAAGTTCACCCTCCAATTTTAATTTCTGAAAATTTTCTCCATTCGAACTACGTAGAATGTGAGGCCATAATATTACCTTTATGCATTCGTTGCACAATACACCATTTGCTCACGAACACGAACGACATACCTGGACCTGCATTGCAGCCTATAACCCATCATTTTTCTTTCTCTTGCCTTCCAATTTTCCAGGAATAGATAATAATACGCTGATTGGTACAAAAAAGAATGAATACGCGGTCAGGTATGTTGATACGAGTATATACTTGTACCTTTGTCTATACAATATACATTTACTTACATGCTCGTACTCGCGTAGTCGTACATTCTTTTTGAAGGTGTCCCTTGTCCATCAATAAAGGAAATGAGTAAGTCTGCCCTGTCGAATAGTCTTCGTTGTTTTCTATTCTCTTTCCCACCTTTTGTTTTCTTTCGCATTGTTTGTCTTACGCTTACGTTAGAGGAACGCATTGTGTGCTTTTTTCCGTTTATAAATTCATTTATAACATCGTTGCTATCAGTGTGCTTCAACGTCTTAATGACGGGGACGTTTTTTCTAAGAATTACAAACAACAGCACATACTTACTTACCTCAACACTATGCTAGATCTACTAGGAGCCATCACCTACTTTATATGGGTATAATCATACAGCTATCACAGGAAGCTTGAGTGTCCAATAAAGGGCATTCTCAGGTAAGATAGACGAAAATATGGCCCTGTTCCCAAATTACGAAAATTAGGATGGATTAATGTTGGGTGCCTACAAAAAAAATGTCGAGCGGAATTCCCCCCCCCCCCCCTCACCAACACATCACCCTGGGTCAGTAATGTCAGTATAGCCAAAAAACGCGTTTTTGAAAAAAAAATTCGGCATCTATGAGTGGTGGGGAGAAAATTCTGGTGCCACGCGGAATGGTTAGGGGAAACGTGGTCCTTTCAACACGATTTTTTTCAAAATTTTTCATCACAGTGGTGGGGGTAAAATTGACAAAAGAAAACTTCGAATAGCCATAAATCCAGATTGAAGGATTGAATCCAAAAACAGTTTTTGCCAAAATGTGTCTTTTTACAAGTACTTTCTTCCTATCAATCCATAAAATTGAAATTTTGTTTGCAAAAGGCTCATATTTGCTTTAAAAAACTGAAAAATACGCGTTTTTTGTGTGTATGCAAAAAATGTGTAAAACAAAAAACATCTTGCGCAGTTCGCAAGATTAACCGATTTTGCTACAAAAATTTACCAATTTACCAAAAATAACCCCAGCAATTTATAACATTTACCTCAGTAATTTACCAGACATTACCTCAAAATTGACCAATTGACCAAAATTTACAAATTTACCAATATACCAAAATTTATCAATTTACCAAAATTTACCAATTTACCAAAATTTACCAATTTGCCATAATTTACCAATTTACCAAAATTTACCAATTTACTAAAATTCACCAATTTACCAATTTTCCAAAATTTACCAATACACCAAAATTTACCAATTTACCAAAATTTACCAATCTACTAAAATTCACCAATTTACCAATTTTCCAAAATTTACCAATACACCAAAATTTACCAATTTACCAAAATTTACCAATTTACCAAAATTTACCAATTTACTAAAATTCACCAATTTACTAAAATTTACCAATTTTCCAAAATTTGCCAAAATTTACCAATACACCAAAATTTACCAATTTACCAACATTTACCAATTTACAAAAATTTACAAATTTACCAAAAAACTCCAGCAATTTACCAACATTTACCTCAGTAATTTACCAGACATTACCCACCAATTTACCAAAAATTACCCCAGCAATTTACCAGCATTTACTTCAATAATTTACCAGACATTTTCTCACTAATTTACCAATTTTTTACCGACTTTTTTTAAATTACCCCAGTAATTTACTGCCAAAGGTTTTTTCACCAATTTACCAAAAATAACCCCAGCAATTTATAACATTTACCTCAGTAATTTACCAGACATTACCTCAAAATTGACCAATTGACCAAAATTTACAAATTTACCAAAATTTACCTATTTACCAAAATTTACCAATACACCATAATTTACCAATTTACCAAAATTTACCAATTTACTAAAATTCACCAATTTACCAATTTTTCAAAATTTACCAATACACCAAAATTTACCAATTTACCAAAATTTACCAATTTGCCATAATTTACCAATTTACCAAAATTTACCAATATACTAAAATTCACCAATTTACCAATTTTCCAAAATTTACCAATACACCAAAATTTACCAATTTACCAACATTTACTTCAATAATTTACCAGACATTTTCTCACTAATTTACCAATTTTTTACCTACTTTTTTTTAATTACCCCAGTAATTTACTGCCAAAGGTTTTTTCACCAATTTACCAAAAATAACCCCAACAATTTACCAACATTTACCGCAGTAATTTACCAGACATTACCCCACTAATTTACCAATTTTTTATTACCCCAGTAAGTTACTTCCAAAGGTTGACACCAATTCAACAAAATAAATTACCCCACTAATTTAACAATACCAAAAATTACCACAGTAATTTACTAAAATTTACCAATTTACCAATTTACCAAAAATTACCCCAGTAATTTACCAACATTTTCGACCAACTTTATTGAAAAACTGAAAATTACCCCAGCAATTTATGAAAATTTACCAATTGGAATACCAATTTACCAAAAATTACGCAATTTATTTACCAAAACAAAAATTACCCAAGCAATTTACCAAAATTTTCGACCAACTTTAATTACGAGTAATTCACCAAAAATAACTGATCATTTTATTTACTAAAAATTACTATTATTCGCCAAAAAAAAATTATCAAAAGTTACTGGCTATTTACCAAAAACTTAATGTTTTTTGTTGAAACAAAAATTACACTAAAAATTTTTGAAAAATTTTGATTTTTTATGGTAAACAATTTTGGACGGATAAAATTAGTTGAGCGTCAAATTTCACTCTAGGAAACGTGTTTAAAAAGTTGTTAAAACGCTCATCTACTGAAGTTAACAAGGATTGTAATCATGAGCTCTGTTAATATAAAAAAATTGGTACCAAAAAAATTCAAAATGAGGTCAGAGCAATTCAGTTACAATTTGCACATTCTTTTCAATTTAAACACGTTTCCACAATGCGTTGTGAAAGAAAATCCTTCAAAATGAAAATATCGCAAGTCAAACTTACAGAAAGTTACCAAGAATGGGCAAATTACCCAAAAATTGTGCAGAAGTCCAACTCAAAATCAGTACCTAATTGCAGAAGGTACAAATTTCGATTACGATTTCAATTTTTGAAAATTTCAACAAAATCTTTTTCAAATCCAAAAGGTACCATACACACGTGTTCAACAAATCTTGAGTTACCGAAATTCTAAAACGTTGAAAAAATCACAAAATTGTAAAAAATTTTCGACCAAAATGGACCCATCAAGAGGGACAAATCATTTGAAAAATCAATTTTTTAGAATTTTTGAAGGTCCTTTTCCCATAATAAATAGCCTGAAAAAAATTCGTTGGTTTTAAAAATGAAAAAGGTAGCACTTTTTAGACAAATTCTGACAATCGTTAGGTCTTTTTGACTATTTTTGCAAAAGCTGTACTTTCAGACTATTTCGGCTAACAACAATATTTTATTGACCTTTTCGACATAAAAATATAATTTTTTGGATAACTTGTCAAAAAAACGTCTTTGCCTACAATATTTCGTCTAAAAAGTAGAACTAATTGCTGACAATTTTCACAAAAAGCAGGAGTTTTGAAAAGTTTGGCTATAAAAGCAGAAGTCTTATTTTTAGAATAATTATTTATTTTGACGAAAACAATTTTTTAAGTACGAAAAAAATTAATTTTGACAATGATTTGGCAAAAAACAGGACTTTTTACGATAATTTTGGCAGAAACAAGAATTTTTGCCAATTTATTTTTTGAACATTTTGGCAAAAAGCAGGGGTTTTTTTGGCAATTAAAAGTTGGGAATTTTTTATAATTTTTACAAAAAAGGAACTTCTTTACAATTTTGACAAAAACTAGTTTTTTTGATAATTTAGGCAAAAACCAAACTTTGCACTTTGCAGACTTTTTTTTTTTTTTTTTTTTTTTCTTTTCCAATTCAGGCAAAAAACATAACAAGGACTTCTAAGGATAATTTTGGCAAAATCAGGAATTACTAAAATTGTGGCAACTACAAGTAACAAAGTTTTTTGGTCATTTTAAAGATACCGAAGAAAAAGGTACTTTTTGACAATTTTGGTAAAAAACATGACTTTTTTGACAATTATTCTGACGATGAGATTTTTTGAACATTTTGGCAAGAAAAAAAAAGATCTTTTTTAGGCAATTTTTGCAAAAAGTTAAGATTTTTGATAATTTTGACAAAAATAGGAATTTTTGAAATTTCGATCAACAATATCGCTTTTTTGACAATTTAGACAAGAGTTAAGATTTTTTTATAATTTTGAAAAAAATGAGACTTTTTTGATACTTTTGGCAAAAGCAGTAATTTTTGGTGGGACGAGTGTTTTGACAACCTTTTTGAACACGTTTTCAAGGGTAAAATTTGACGCTCAACATTTCTTGTTCTCTACAATTTTTTCCATATTTTGCCTAATTTTTTGCAAATATGACTTTTTGCGGACAAAATTGTAATTTTATGGATTGGTTGGAAGAAAGTACTTGACAACCTTTTGAACACTTTTGACGTTCAATATTTTTAGTTGCAGACATTTTTCGCATATTTCGCTCAATTTTGCAAAAAAAAAATGCGAAAAACGTATTTTTTTAGGGTTTTTTGCAGATATGAGCCTTTTGCAGACAAAATTTAATTTTTATGGATTGTATAGAACGGCCCAGCCTTTCACTACCAAGCCCGTATCCAAGATTTTCTCCTTGGGGGGGGGAGTGATGAATGTGTCGACTATATCTGTAGGGGGAGGGGGGTTATGCCGGGCCACCATTTTTTCTCTTTAAAATGACTTTACGTTGAAATTCATTTCGCGAAGATACGCGGAAAGTCCAACATTTCATGTTTGAGTTCCCTTCCCACATAGAGTTGTGGAACGAGTTTCAATGCTCGGGCGTTTTGAAGGAAGAAAATTGCGGCCAGCACATCCCCTGTTACACATATGTAAGTATGTAGTGCCCTAGTAAGTACCTATATGTATTCTACCTACATTTTAGGGCTACTGAAAAGAGGTAGGCAAATTTCCTTATCACACATTTATTAATCTTAACTTCAGAAGTATAACATAATTTTTTATAAAACAAGTCAGAATAATTATTCGTCATCGAAAACCAAACGCCTTGGTTTTTTTTTGAAAATTCACGAATGACATTTTCTGGGGTTACATCAATTTCGCGACGAATATCTATTTAGGGAGGCTACTCCGTTTTTGTAATCATGCTTTCTCCTATTGTGTTGCGTAAATACGTTATCAATCTTTTTAGGGTGCTGAATGATCTCTCATTGGTGGCATTTGAAACAGGTAAATTGGCTAAATTCTTGAAAAGATAACGAACATTTGGAAATGACGTATGCCCTTTATGACACTGACTCGGAGGGAGCTCGTTGCGTGGGTACTTTATTCATGGTTTTCTTTTCATTTTTTTTGCTCCTGGGGGGGGGGTGATTATACCCCAAATCACCAGCCCCCCTGAATACGCCCTTGTTCACTACACGCGGGTGGGGGGCGGAAATTCCGCTCGAAAATTTTTTTTGGAGATACCCAACAATAATCCATCATAATTTTCCGAATCTGGAACAGGGCCATTTCGTCTATGTTACCTGGAAATACCCAATACCCTTTTTCCACCGAGACATACCTATACCCATAGAAAATACCCATAGAAAACTTTTTTGTGTCCGGCCCAATTTTTCATCTAGATCGGTGAGTATGTGTGTGATGCAAGCACCCAGTTTCGCACAAATAAATGTAAGTATCCCTAACAGTAGGTAAAATAGACTGTAGAGCACTATAATTATGTTATCGGGCATGTAGTCGTCTAGTACATCGTACATAATTCCAGGTAACCATCACGTCGTGTGTCATCGCTGGCACGTTAGTTAGGTACGCCTTACGCGAACGCCTCTTGTTCGCTTTATTTCGCATTCGTTTAGGTATTTTTCGGAGTAATTCACTATTCGTAGATTTTCCGCGAATTCGCCAACTGGCTATTTATCCTTCCATTATTCGCAGAATCGTCTTCGTCTCACACTGCTCCTGGCCACTCCACGCTGTACTTACTCGTATTTTATAGATTCAAGATTGATGAGCGATAGTTTATCTTACTCGTATCTGTATTCACTATGTTAGTATGTACATTGTAGATATTTAGATTACCTATAAACTCGTGTTTCGTTTGCATACGTAACAGTCTATAAGGTATTGCTCTCTTGCAACTCTCTAGAAATTCGTGCTAACATATTTCTGAATTACTCGTAGGTAGTATGTACCTATCATATCGCTTCAAAATTCAATTTCAAATGAAACTTTAAACTTTTATTCGCTCGAGAACAGATCAGATCAGTTTTAGCATCAACGTACAAGGTATTACTCCTTCATCTGATGGTCTTCATTCCATTCATGAACTTGACAGGACGGGAAGTGAAGTTCCGAAGTTCCTAACATGAAGTACGAAGTGCGGGGTAACATTATTTTTAAACGAACGTTGTATTTGGTATTATCCCACGCAGTATCATCCTATCGGAGCACCCCCTCTGCCCGCTGTGTTGTTCACGACTGCATTAATAGGTGATTAGGTGCTGGGTATTTGGCCTTATACGTAGGTAGGTATGTATCTGTTCTGAGAATTCGCCAATTACGCTCGATTCACGGTTTACAGTTTACGCGAAAATTATCGCTTTCCTTTTCCGAGAAAACGAATATCTGTGTTTTTTATTTCTACGTCACTCATTTTGATCGCATTTTTGTACTTATTTGCCATGTACAATGGTACAATTATTACATGTATCGTAGGTCCATATATGTATGTCTATGTACCTACCTGTTTTATCTATTTTTTGCACCTCGCGTCTGCTCCCATCGCGTGCCTGTGCCATATTGTCTAGTATTCTCTTTTCGACTAAGCTACGATGAATTAGATTAGTACATATATAGTGTTATTTCAGTAAATAAAATAAAATAAAAAGTTCATTTAAACGATTTTTAATTGAAAAAACCGCGATTATAAAATACTTACAAAAAAACTTCATGATTATCCTACGTACGAAATGGAAGACGTAAAGAAGAATATTGAGAGTAGATTTGCGTTCTGCTTTTGTTGTAATGACCTCTGTTTGATTACCTTTGAGTATTACTCGTATATAGGTACTCAAAGATGATCACTTGAAAATCGCTGGATTGAGGGAAAAAAGAAACGATCGCCATCTTCTTTTACTGGAACATTGTCTTTTTTAACCATCTTTTCCATGCTTGTTCACGGTGGAAATCGCAGATATATGTAGGACAATTGAAGGTATTTTGTATGGCATTAACTTCAGGGAGACAATAATCGATCATGAAATAGTCAAGAGCCCAGTTGGGGTTCCACTCCTTCAAAATATTCAATGCCTCCGCAATACATTCCGCGTTTTCATGTTGAATTATGAACATAGCGACGACCATGTAATTAACATTAATTTTAACAACTACAAAAAATAACGGCAATGCGTATTTAGTCGCTTTGTACAAAAACCCATTGATAGAACATTGATGTTCTATGTAATATCCTGTAATTTGGTTGTCGTTTTCTTTGACATCAAATACTTAGAACATCTTTAAAAGAAGATAAAAACTCCAATACAATTTATTTCAAAAGTTTTAAGCAATTACGAGTAAAAGGAGGGAAAATGATTAAAAACTGAAAAAAATATCAAGTTAAAGTTATCATTAGAGAATGTTTGAGGTATTTTGTGCATGTGTGGAGGTGGCAACAAGGCAAAAACACGAATTTGTTGAACGACCGCTGTCATTTTAAGGACACCCCTCTTCTCAACTCTAGAAGTGGTAACCTCTGGTAAGAAAGTACATAATTCCCTTTTTTCATTTTTTTCACTTTCAAAAAACTCTGCTGCAATGCAGGTGGGCCCCTCAATTTTCAAAAATTTTATAAAATTCAAATTCATTGTAAAATTTTTTAAATTTCAAGTTCTGTTATCTCTAAAAAGTCTTGTTTGAGAGAAATAAACTCTTATGAAGATTTTAGCCCCCTCCATTGAGAACCAAGCTGACCCCTGAAAATGGCTGAAATTTAATGTAAAATACAAATTTCAGCTATTCTAGGGGACCGACTTGGTTTTCCAGGGATGGGGTTAATATCTTTATTAGAGTTCATTTTAATCAAAAGAGACTTTTTGAAAGTGTTGGAATTTGACATTTTTGAATCTTAAAAATTTTGCTTTGACGTTGAATTTTTTCAAATTTTTGAAAATTAAGAGGCTCATCACAGGCTGAGTTTTTCAAAAATGGGGAAAAATTGGGGAATTACTTTCTCACCAGAGGATACTACTTTGAGAGGGTGGCCGATTGGAAGCGCATATTCATAAACCCCACCCTGTTATACTGCAAATCTTGAACGAACGTTCATTTAAATCCTTTTTCATGCAACCTTAGTTGCAAAGTAGCGTATGTCCAAAAACCCAAATTTTACAGGGTAGCATAATAAACTTCAAAGATACATATAAAAAATGAACAAGTGAGGATGTCAATGGATTTTTTAGATTACCTGAAATATTACCAAAACAGGTTTAGAAAAAAGAATAATAATTTTGAAAGGTGTGTCCTTTTTTTCTTAGGTTAATTACAAATCAGATGGACATACTACATTTGCACACCAAAAAACATAAATTTTGGACATACCACAATTTACAAAAACTTATGTTTTTTCAAGTAAATGTGTAATAAAACACCCATTGGACATACACTTTATTGGATTAAAACAAATTAAAACTGTAAAAAACACACTGAATTACAAAAAACTGTCTTTAACATTAATAAAACATAATAGAATAACTTGTAATCTATATTTCCCAATCCTGTTCGAGAGTTTCTTCTTCAACTTCATTCTCAGATGAATATACCTATTTGAGGTCTACAGCTTCTTTAGCAGGCAAATTAATGTAAAATTCTTTGTAATCCGGACATATCACACAATCTTTAATTAAAGATAATAAATCTCGCTTCTTTTTAGTTGAAATTGCAGGCTGAAACAGATGTAGGTAACTTGAAAAGTTGCAGTTTACCAATCTCATTAAGATCGATCGTTTTCGCGTTTCTAAGCCTTTGTTTATACGCTTTTTCATTGAATTTGAACTGAAGAACGCTTTCTTCTTCTTTATACGAGTGTACACTATACAGTATAGGTATACTTAGTTGACATAGTTGACATACATACTCCGAATTTTTGTTTACTTGGATGCACTTCAGTTTAAGCCACTGAACTTCATGCCAATTTTGTCATGTTGTAAAACTGAGTATATAATGTAGCAAAATCATCGTAAATAGTAAAATTATAAACATTAAGTTTACTTTTATAATATGCCGAACTTTCATTTGTAAATGACAGCAAAATTGTTGCTCCAAGACGAAAGGCTACTTACTACCTTCTTGGTTTCATTATTAATTAGCATTATTGAACTGGCGATTCTTCATCAATTTTGCAGCCTTTTCTCTATCACAAAAAATAAAAATTATGGACATACACTACTTTGCAACTAAGGCAACATTGTTGTCATTTATAGTTGTACTTTTTTTTAGGATATAATCACTTATCTAAGTGGAATACTTACAAGAGGCCAGTTTACAGGCTAAACAGTTGAAATTGTTGACTTCCATGTGATGATTCCATAGAACCTCAAACCCAGCTAAAACATGGAGAAAATTCTCAATCGTTGAGGTGCTCCACCTCGGATAGGTGGTTTTCCTCACTGGTTTCGTTGGTTTTGTATTCTTTGCCATTTTAATTATATAATCAAACCAAATGAAAAATTCACAGCTCTAAAAAATTCAACAAGCAGTTATTCGCAAAAATGCTATCAATATATTTCATCTTCTCATTTTTTATCATCAACCAATCAGAACAGAATATGTGGTCATGTGACGAGAAAGTGGCCTGGGCAGAAGACAGAAAAACTTGGCATGAAAAAGTTTCTGGCTTGTGATTCTTCTGTCCAGGACAGTGAGAAAGTTTTCTTTCTTGCCTGTCCATAAATGAAGCCAGTTGTGAGACAGTTTCTGTCCAGCCACTAAACTGGCCTCGTGTGGACAAGGCTTAAGATTCAACAAAATGGTAAAAAAAATTGAATGCTAGAAAAAAACATCAAAAACCAAGAACTTAATTTTTTTTCTTTGCTACAAAAGGCAAAATTAAGTTTAACAAGTTTGAAACATAGAATAAGATTCAGTGAATGGTATAAAGAAATAAAGAATTGAACATTACAAACATAACATCAAATAAGATTCAACAAACCATAAAAAAAAAATTAAACGCCAGAAAGAAACAGTGAAAACTACTAACTTCATTTTTTTCTTGACTGGGAAAGCAAAATTAAGATTAACAAGTCTGAAACATAGAATAAGATTCAATGAACAGTATAAAGAAATGAAGAATTGTTATTAAACATTACAAACATAACACATCAAATACATAACATTCAACATTAGTAGTCAGGTAAGTGCGGGTATTAATGCCACCACTTTGAAGATTGCTTACAAGTCCTTACCAATACCGCCTCTGACAAAAATGTGTTGAGGAACTTGGTGCAAAAGCAACTTCTGGTATTGCAGAAGGAGTAAATGGACAGATACCAGTGGCAACAAAAACAGTGGCCATATTTTCTCGAGTAGCACTTTGTTTCCATGCATTAACCCTACACCACATGATTTCAGTTGGGGGGGGGGTAATTTTTTGGGTTGTTCTATTGTTCAGTATCACTGGAAAAATAAGGGGGAAAATCCCATCAACCACACACCTAAGTTATGATGTGAATAAAGGAGTGGTCATATGTGACCATTTATGTAGAAAACTTCGAAAAATTTAGCGGTCATTTATGACCACTCCTCCGAAAATTACCCTAAAAATTGAGAAATTCTTTATCAAAACACTAAATAGATACTTTTATTTTTTTAAATTGATAAAAAAACACAAAGGAACAAAAATTCAAAATTTTTTTAAATTGATAAAAAAAACACAAAGGAACAAAAATTTAAAATAAGTAAACAAAAGTTAGAAAATCGTTAAAAGATCATACACAATGAAACGATAAAAAACAATTTCGATTTCGCGTAAAACATAGATAAACATTGCATTTTGAACACTGCACATTTGACTTATTTTTACAAGATTTCATTTGGCACATTCGGCGATCATTTACATAAATGTGCCAATGCGCAACACTGTCCATTCACTGATCAGCTGTGGGCAGTGGAGTGGTTTTATTATTCGCGAATTTGGCAAGATATTCAAGATCTTCAGCGAGTTGTTTGGTATTAGTTGGACGACTGGTTCTCTTTTTGATGCCAGTGGCACATAACGATCACACTAAATCCTCCCTGAATTGCCAAATTGTAATTTTTGACATTTCAGTGTCTTTCAAACGTTTAGCAATAATCCACAAATTAACAATTGTAACGTCATCTAGATGAAAAAAAAATTTCAAGTACCATTTTTTCGATCTCTGAATTATCTTATGGCGGCCAATAAAGGAATCAATCAAATCCACCCCACCCATATGCTTGTTATACTCGCGAACTATAGCTGGATAAGGCACATCTTCTTTTTTTCCCCTTTTTTATTGTATCGTTGAACTGTAGCAATAGGAGCACTGCCGATATAAGTTTACCTGTAGATTGACAGCTGTACAGGTTTGTTTCAAAAACAATGTGATCCATAAGTTCTTTAGAAAAGAAATACGTAAAAATTTGCAATGGGGTTTGTAACCTCGCAATATCTTCAGGTGGCTCTGCTGATTGACCACTAAAACTCGTTGTCTCCTCATTTTGTGCATAGGTATCTTTTCGCCAATTCATTTCTACCTTCTTTGCTGCCACCTTTGGTAATTTTGGTTGTGTTTCTAGATTATTTTCTTTGGAAATCGGCAGCCTTTTTCGAGTTAGTTCAAGGGGGGGTGTAGTTACAGTGTGTACTTGAGTAGCGGTTCGAGCAAGAGGTGAAATTTGTGGTGTTTTTGGCGAAATTTGTGTCATTTTTGGCGGTGGAGTTTCTGATGATATTTGAGCATTACGTTGAGCACACACTGGCAAAATACCAGGCTCAGGCACTGGTGAAACCGGTTGGAATAAAGCTTACTCTGGTAGAACCAGTAGAAGGTCAACAACTTGGTCAAAAATCAGCTCCAATTCTTCCATTCTATCGTCGTCAAAATTGTAATCTATACCATAATACCGCAGGTACTCATCATCTGCATGGTAGATTGCAAATGATAAAATTTAAAAATTTGTTAGCACAAAGAGAAACACTTGTAACACTTTCACTTTTTTTTCATCACTTACTTACCTTCACCTTCATTATCACTAGAATCACAATTTTCGTCTTCACTACCAGATGCGATCCCTAACGCATTGATTACTTTGTCGACATCCCCGTCATTGTCGTCAAACAGTTGTTGTACTTAACTGTTTATCTGAAAGTATTTGGCTATGGCTACCCATTTTCATCATCCCGGGCCTGGTCTAAAGGATGATAAACAGGTTTATCTAAGGGTTGAAGCTCATGCATCGTATTACTTGGCAGGCAGTAAATAGTGATGCCATGTTTTTCTGCTTCTTCAGCTATGTGAATGACAGACCAAAAGTGATTCATTACACAATTAATTTTATATTACCTAACGCAAATAATACATAAATCAAATTTCCTAATAGGACAACAACAAATTCTGATTTCTGACTGTCTTTAGTTCTTTACCTTTTGTACAGTTGAGCATGAGGACATACAATTGACTGCTCTGTGGCCAGGTTTTTCACACTCCGCAGCTAGTTTTCTTTTGTCTTTCTTTTCCTCATCATCAAACTTTTTGCACTTCACACGCTCCTTGGAAAATTCTAAGGATGGGCCAACTTCAAGTGCTTTACTATCTATACCATTCTTGTTGACCACTGAATACCTGCAATAAAAGGAACGCTCACTCATGTTGCAGACACAATAGGGCTAAACAGTTTCAGCAAAACTGACTGCAACCTGGTTTAAATAGCTGCATTGGAGATGTGGTCACCAAAATTGATAATTTTTTGGTGTAAAGACTCGAAACGACTCACATTATCTTGCATACTTTAACTGTTATCATATTTTAAAGTACATGGAATCTGCTTGCAACTTGTCTAAATCTTCTTCTTTAGGACCATACATAGATTTGAGCTATTCCAACATTGTTGAGCTTGTTTGACAATGGATAATAGGTATGGTCGACAGTTTTATCAGATAACGAGTCAATGACGAGTGTCTGTAACTTTGGCTCAATATCATCAGACAATTTTCTCTTGTTCTGACCAGATGTTATTCGTCTTTCTGCGATTTTAATTTGAAATCTCCACTCTGGATAGTTTGATGTACCCTGCAGCTTCAGCATGATATGCTTATTTGAGTTCAGGTTGGATTCCATAGTTCAAGTTTAAAATTAACAGTCACCGCGTGTTTCACTAGTTCAAAGTTCTAAAACAAAAAACGAGTTCAAAGATCAACATTTAACGAATTCGCGCATTTGGCTGTTAGGGCTAGACCCATAACATGTTATTTCAATAAAATAAAAAGTTCATTTTTTAAACAATTTTTAATTTGAAAAAACTATACCTAATTTATAAAATACTTATTAAAAAAAACTACATCATGATGTAAGAAGTGTTAGATTGAGGAAAAAAAAGAAACGCAGTGTTACCCGTGTCAAAAAATTAAACGAAGTGTTGCCAAAATTGAATTGATCCTTTACTTAGTTGATAGTACGTGTTGGAAAATGAGCAGCTATTTTTTTCCCCAAATAGCATCGTTTTTCATGACTGTGCTGTCAAATAAACTTTTGTGCTCCTTGTACAGCGAATTAAAAAGGGTACATCTTCTTTTTTCAATTTGTTGCTGTGTTGCTTCTGTGAAGCTATATCATCACTCATCACAATCACACATTGAAATTGTATACTGTAACTAGACAATACATTAGTACATTTTATACTTACTTACCTACCAGCATTATCATTTGTCTCAGAATCTGCAGAATCTAATGTATTAAATTGTAATTCTGGAGAAAGTGGAGGAGCAGCACAATGTGGCAATGCTGGTTCCAAATCTGTATCTGGTAGAGCAGAATAGTTTGTAAGCATTTTTTGTTTCCTGAGAAGGGGGTTTAATCTCCTGAACCAACTAATTAAATCCGACAATCTCTTCAGGATTGAATAGAAGAATTTGGCCAGCTTTAAGAAATAAGTTAATCAGAGATGCAATGATATAACTTTTACTTGTTGAGTAATAGAATAGGGATAATTTTTTATGTGTGTTGGTGTATTGCATATAATATACCTAGCTTACGGTAGTACATAGAACTTCTTATGTAGGTAATAAGACCTGAGAAGAATTATAGTAACCGAATTTTTCTAATTTTTATCAGGTTCAAGGAAGGCAAACCATATCCGTGGAAAGAAGAAACCTCAAACTTTATTATCGACGCGAAAAGCAATAACCAAAGTATCAAAGTACAAAGCTTATCCAGAGAAGATGGTGGAATATATTCCTGCGTTATCATTTCAGCTGATTCTCAACGCGTCACTCACCAAATCTCGTTGAAGGTTTTTGGTTAGTACCTCTACGTACCCCTTACAATAAATTAACTGATCAGTACTCGGTAAATCGAATAATGATGATTGATTAGTACAGTTACTGCCAATAATGGTCTCATCTTGTCAAAAGATTAGACGCTTAGCTTCGACAATTTGTGCCCTATTGTTTGAAATTCCAAAACCTAACTAAGTTATTGATTTTAAACCTAATTGAACTCATCAAAAGCATTTTACGCAATTTCATTCCTATTTTTTAGCCAATTATTTTGCTTCATTTCGAACAAGTTTTTCGTAGCAGTTTTTTGTCCTTTTGAACGATTAAAACGATCGAGTGATATTTTGATAATGATTTACCAAGGCTACGTGGAAGCTACCGATACCTTCCTAGTTTTAGGTGACTTTCCTTCGTGATAGGTAGTAGGTACCTACATTTCAACAAGACCTTTGGCCTGTTTCCGATTTCATTTTTTATGAGTAAATTGAGTGCCTTATGCAGGTGGGTATTACATAGTACCCACGTTGAACGAATATATACAAGTGCAATGTACTACCTAGCTCACCTACTGTACATGCACATATTTTAGTTAGGTACCTGTGTGAATATCGAAGCCCACCTGCCATTACTCAACGTCCAAGTCCAGATTAAGCGATTCATCCGCTTAGGTTAGATAAAAAGAGCGTGATGCTGCGTCACATCAAGCCATACCACATCGTGATGCCATGCCATATTTCTAGGTGTAGGCATTCCCTGTCAGTTGAAGATGATTGATGACGATGCTGCACGCTGCGGTCTCCGCTCACGCAGCCTGTATTCACAAAACTTATCTGTATTGTACTCGTATTCTTTTGGGTAGATATTTAAATACCAATTCTAAAGCTACACAGTCATCGTTCAAAAGTCAAAAATCTCAAACTGTCGAACGTTTTGTCGTTTTCCCTAATCAAAGTTTAATTGCGATTGCGAAGAAGTATAAGCGAAAGCCTAAGGCGTGGTATTGGTAAAGTATTTGATGTACCGCTTATAGTCGTTTACTGGCTCAGTGAAGTAATTAGCTATCACGGTCTGCCACTAGGTACGAGTACCTCAAACTATTCAACTACGAGACCTACTGTCGTGAACGATTGCGTTGCTTTCATCTCTTTGGTTTTTATTTTCTTTCATTGAATAGAATAAAATATTGACGTAAATGTGATTTTTGTTTTCAAACATTATTATGCATGTACCTGCGTAGGTACTATTTGGTCTATCTACAATTTTCATTGGGCATTCGTTTTTTACATAATATGTATGAAATACCTAATTAACATCCCCCGACTCCTATATACTTTGAATTTGGTGCAATCTATAAATTTGTTCACGAGATATTGAATGGTCTCCAGCATAAGAAAAGTCCATTGAAAATTCTTTGTGATTTGTCCAAGTCTTTTGACAGGGTTGACCACAAAATTCTGCTAGAAAAATTGGAGGGATGTGGTGTTAGAGGAGTACTATCAGATTGGGTCAAAAGCTACTTGTCTGATGGAGTCCAAATTAGGGTGGTCCTTATTTTTGATGTTGAAATTTTCCTCCCTCCCTAACCCCCTTCCCCCCTCCGTGATGACTTCTGGTGAGAAAATGATTTCTAATTTTTTATTTTTTTCATTTTCGAAAAACTTTCTAAAAAGTCTCTTTTGAGTGAAATAAACTCTCATGACGATTTTAGCCCCCCCTCCCCTCCATTGAAAACCAAGCAGACCCCCTAAAATAGCTAAAATTTAATGAAAAATACAAATTTCAGCTATTCTAAGGATGGGGTTAATATCCTCATGAGAGTTCATTTTACTCAAAATAAGACTTTTTCGAAGTGTTGAAACTTGAAATTTTTGAATTTTGAGAATTTTGCATTGAATTTGAATTTAAAAATTGGGACGCCCAGCGCAGTCTGAGTTTTTCAAAAATGGACAAAATAAGAAATAGGGAATTATTTCCTCACCAGAGGTAGAGATGTGCACTTTTCAGAAAAGTAATTTTAGTGAAATGAAAAGTGAAAAGTTCATTGAAAAGTGTGAAAAGTTGTGAAAAGTAAATCGCGTGAGTCTTATTTTAAAGCTCTCTGTAAAAGCTTCACATTGATTTTTTGCCTATCTAAAACACACAAAAAAACAAAATCATATTTTTTCACCTACTTGATCGAAAAGTGGTAGTTTTTAGCCTGTCTAGAGCCTCTAACATTTTTGGGTTTTTCTGTTTTGAAAAAAATGTTGTAAAAAATATCTATCAAAATGCAATTCAGTGTCTATATATGGGTGCTTAATTGCGAAGGTGGAGGAGTGGAGAGAGTGAAACTTGATATTTGACTTCATCAATGAGGTCACTGTTCTCTGATGGGTAAATTGATTGGCCACTCACTTTTTTTAGTGAAAACTGAAAAGTGAAATGAAAAGTAGGAACTTTTCTTTTCAACTTTTCATTGAAAGAAAAGTACTTTTCACTTTTCAGACTGCACATCTCTAACCAGCGGCCACTATTTTGAGGGTTGGGAGTAGAAGAAATCGCGATTTTCTTGTTCATTTACATATTTAAGGACCACCTTGTCCGAATTGTGAAAAACGATTAATCGCCTTATTTTGGATACAGTCTCAAGTCTCACAGAATTTTCTGATTATACAACAGCTCTTCTAGACATATTAACGAGGGTGGCAAATACAGAAGCGACAAAGTGTCATTTCTTTAAATCAATAATTATCAAAAAGTCTTTTTTTTTGTTAAAATTTTCAAAACCTTGTTTTTTAATTAAAATTTTTGCTGTTTTGCTACTAAAAAGCGGCTCTCTTTTGTTTTCGAAAAATAACTGAAATGTTTCTCTTTTTTGACTAAAATTGTCAAAAGTATCACTATTTTGCGAATAGTGCCCAAGAACTAAGAAGTCACGCGTTTTGTTAAATTCTCAAGTGTGGCCTTGTGCCAAAATTGTCAAAAATTTTTGCTTTTTAGAAAAATGCTTAAAATTTTTCGTTTGCAAAAAGCTTTAAAAAAATTTTACTTTTTTCCAAAAATCGTCTCAATGTCTCGCTTTTTTGACCAAAAATTGTCAAACATTTTCGCTTTCTCAAAAATTGTGGAAAATTTACGATTTTTAGAATAATGGCAGAAGATTGCCCTTTTTTGCAGAAAATTCCAAACAGGCCCCATTTTTTCCCAAATTTCTCCAAAATTCTCGCTTGTTCGACAGAAATTGGGAACAAATATAATTTTTTTCCAATAATTTACCAGGAAGTCCTGCTTTTAGGTTAAATAGTCAAATTCTTGCTTTTTGCCAGAAAATTCATAAAAATTCTCGCTTTTTTGAAAACATTGCTGAAAAAAAGTGTACTTTTTTCAAAAAATTACCCAAAAGTCTCTGTTTTTTACCTAAACAAAAAAGTTTGCAAAATCTACAATATGTATCACTGAAAAAAATATCGGGTACCCAGTACGTGTAAAAAACGGTAGTGAATACCAGGAATCCGGGAAAATCGGGATATAACGCCATATCCGATAACTATTACCTTCTTGTCTGGTAACTGGGCAATTTCTGATGGAATGTAACCATTGCTGTATACGATGACGTAGTCACACTTTATCATGTACTCATTACATTGAAATATCAGTAGAGTACTTCCAACCGGTAATGCATTCATTGCATGCTTCAGGTGTCTATTACATTACAACGGATACCTGAAGCATGTAATGAATGCATTACAGATGCAGCAATGGTTACATTCCATCAGAAATTGTCCAGTTACCAGATGAGATGGTAATAGTTATCGGATATGGCGTTATATCCCAATTTTCCCGGATTCCTGATATTCACTACCGTTTTTTATAGGTACTTAGTACCCGATTATTTTTTAAGTGAGGGAATGATATGTTTTTCTCAAAGTTTAATTTTGAAAAAAAAAATACAGAAATCCAAGCCAAGCTTGAGAAAAGCTTTCAAAAATTTGTATTTTGAGAAGTAAATTGTGATGAGCCATGTTTTTTTGACTTCACAATTTTATAATTTGAATTCTTGGTCGGTAGGTAATTAAAAAAATGAAAATTTCAATTTTTAAATGAAAGACAAGCAAACAAGCTCGAGCATAGCGAGGTACCACACTTTGAAAATTGACCACAACACTTGAAAAATACAAAGAAAATTGACCAAGACTCTTGAAGAATTCACAGAAAATTGACCAACACTCTTGAAAAATTCACAGAAAATTGACCTAAACACTTGAAACATTCGCGTTAAGTTGAAAATTGACCACAACACTCTTGAAAAATTCACAGTAAATTGACCAAGACACTTGAAAAATTCACTTTGCCGTACCACATTTTGAAAATTGTCTACAACACTTGAAAAATTCACACTACATTCTACATTTTGAAAATTGACCACAACACTTGAAAAGCTCATAGAAAATTGACCAATACATTTGAAAAATTCACAGAAAATTGACCAAGACACTTGAAAAATTTACATTATGATGAAAATCAACAAAAAATATACTCGAATATGCATTAAAAATCACTAATTTGATTGAAAATCAACGAAAACAGAGGAAAGTACTATGTATTTTCAATAAGTAACACCATATGTAATGTTGAAAACGTTAACTTTGCACCAAAGAGCACCCAAGATTAACTTGTAGACTATGTTGTTGGAAGCTGGAAATGCACATTATCTGGGACTCAGTACATTACGAAATGTACTGAGTCCCAGATAATGCATTTTGTACATTTTTTTAATGTACTAAGCCCTGTATCTAAAATGATAATGTACCCAATGCCTGACTAGCAATAGCACCCAGTATATTTTCCATTCTCATATGTAATGTTGACTGCATTAATGAGAAATCATGTATCTAATACATGCCATTTCTTTTAACCAACAACCACTGCAGTCATTTGCAGTAATGACTGCATGAATTTCTAAGGGGGGAATCTATACATTACCATCAAGTACTCACTACATGAAACAATGCACTTCTTCTGCAAGTAACTTGGACCATTACATGACAGCGCAATATACCGCATTGTACAGTACTCATTGCATTAATTCAGGTGATGAGTACATGATTTCAAAAATCATTTTTTTCAGATAATTGCAAAAAACATATCGGGTTCTTCCTCCAAGTATAATTAGGTACTAAAAAGTCTTGCGTTTTGCTAAAATTGTCAATATCTTGTTTTTTGACAACAATTTTCAAAAACTCCACCTTTTTCAAAAATTGACAAAAATATTCGCTTTTGTAAAAAAATGGCCAAAGATTGCCGTTTCTTGCAGAAAATTCCAAAAATTCTCATTTTTTTCCACAAATTGTTCAAAAGTTTCACTTTTTTCACAAAAATTACGAAAAATAATATTTTTTTGACAATACATTGTATCTACTTACTATTATTTCCAGTTTTTTGCTGAAATTGTCAAAAACTCTCGCTATTTTAGCTCAATTTGTTGAAAATTTCACAACTTTCAAAAGTGTAACTTTTTTCAAAAATTAAAAAAAAATTTCACTGTTTCATCATAAATTGGGTTAAAAAGCCTTCCTTCGCCAAAAACTTCTCAAAGTTTGTATAAAATTCCAAAAAGTCTCGCATAACTCAGACATTGTAGCGGGTCACTTTTAATGTAACTCTGTAACTTTTTTCACAAAATGTCACTTTTGGTTACTTTTCTTCCAAATAAGTCACTTTTTTGATTTTTTTTTTTAATGAGACAAATCATTTTTTATCCAAATTATTATTTTTTTGCTCATTTCCAAAGGATTTTATGCGAATTTTTTTCACTAAACAATTTATAAATTTTAAAAACACAAAGTACTTTTCAACGAAACACCAATTTTCGAAAGCTTTTGCCCTCGCTTCGCTCGGGCTTGTTTTCTTTACTTTTTCGAAATCAAAATGGAAATTTTTTTTTAAATCAAGCTTTAAATCCAAAAAATCAACTCCTCACAAATAACATTGTTTTTATGCCTCTCAAGATATAAATTTTCAAGAGATTTCGCCCTCGCTTTGGCCTTTTCTGTGTTCATTTTCAAAATCAACTTCCTTCAAAAAAACATCATTCAAATTATAAAATTTCAAAAGTAAAAAAATTTCGATTTTTTGTCCTCCTCATTCGCTGGAATAAAAAAATTGGTCACTTTTTTCACTGCTGAAAGTCACTAAAGTTACTTTTTCTAAAAAAAAAAAGAGGCATTGTAATGTCTGGCACAACTTCAAAAATTGGGGGAAAATGTTTTTTTGGCACATATAGTTACTTTTTATTAGATGGGCTGATTTTTGCATCAGTTTTCAAAGTCTTGCTTTTTGACTTGAATTTTCATTGAGTGTATTTTACAAACATTCCAATAATTCCCGAAAAATCACGTTTGTGTGGTTTTTTCTTTTTTTTCCCTTACTTATCCATTACCTGTCAAAAATTCTCGCACTTTGAAAATTGACAACATTTTTTGAGTTTCATTAAAATGGCTATAAATTGTGATTTTTTTCGTAAAAAACCGAAAAATCTAAATTTTTTCTAAAAATTGTCAAAAGTTTTGCTTTTTTGTCAGAAATTCCAAAAGGCTCTTCGTTTTACTACAATTGTTGAAGTTTCGCTTTTGGCCTAAAATTGTTTCTCTCGACTAGCTAAATATTTCTACTCGTTGCTATTAAAAATTTGATCGATATCTCATGTTTTTTTCCCTTATTTTTTGCGTTTATGTAGATAGCGGATACTCTGGAATGCCAATGCATACGTTTATCGAACCTCGCAATTTGGCCGTTCATACTGGTTCTGGCCTCCGATTGTACTGCGAAGCTTTCGTTGGTAAGTATCATTCTCCTGTTTGGATAAAATACCTACGTTAATTGCTGAGTAATGACAAAAATAGTAGCTATTCTCTGTCAGCATTTTCATGTCTATGAGCTTACACCTATCTATCTACTTTAGAGAATAGACGATTTTATTTTTCATCAATAATCACGATGCGTTATGTCCTGTATTAGGAAAAATTGATTTACCCGATGCCCAGAACAAGATTAATTGGTTCAAAGTAGGAGTGAATGACACGTTCTCATCTATGTCGAATAATTCTCAATGGCAGCTCGATAAAATCGTGAAGTAAGTTGTCGAGTATTTATCAAAACGAAATACTGAATGAGAGAGGAGAGGCTTGAAATACCTAAGAATTTCAAATAAAAAAAACTAACGGTGGTTTACGTATTACACTTACCTATATTATTTACTTTGCACTTTGCAGAGACGATGGCCTAACTTTGGGATTGTATTTGGTTACTGACAACGTGAAAGATACTGATTTGGGCGAGTATGTGTGCTCAGTTAGTAATGCTGCCGATCAAATTACTCAAGTACGCACCAAACTTATTGACACTGGTGAGTAGTCATTCAATTTCAAATACCTTTGTGATTGCTAATTTATAATACGAGTACATTATGGTGCTGTAAGTACTTAACGGTCACCCGTCCATCAATTATCTTCTATTCTTTTTTTTTTTTTGCAGACTCAGGCAGATTAGTTGTGTATTTGGCGATTTGCGTATCATTCGTGGTATTGGGCGCTGTTATTTATTTATTTTGTCGCAAATATGTCTACGATATTCGAGCGTGTATGCGACAGTACACGACTTTTGAGAAATACGGTAAGTACGACTTTAGCGTGCAACTATATATTTTTCGCATGTGATATGTTGAGAATTAATGCAATAAAATGTACGTGTGCGTATGGGCACTTATCCAGACGTCCTGTAGAGTACCTATCGATTAGTCTCGAGTGCGCCTAAGAACTCTGTACTTACATAAGAATGCGCCCAGTCATCGTACGTCGTACCTCTATCAAAAAGGTGAGATTAGATTACTCAATATCTTTCTCAAAATAAGTAACTACGCCTACATACGGCTTTCAAGAACAACTGGTTCGTGCGGTCAATGGTCTAAAATTTGTGCACATTCTACAGGACTTCTGGAGCTTGCTTATTTATATTTTCTGTATGAGGTTTAACATAAGTACAGGGTACATCTGAGTTATAGGTTGACCTACTCTAACTCTACTATACAGTATATCAATTGATATGATTTTTTGATTTTTATTTTAATCGGGTTCTTTTTTTCTTTTTTTTTTGCAGACGACAACAAAGATTACGATGTTTTTATTTTATACGAAATGCAAGAAGTACAGTTCGTGAGCGATGTTTTGATACCTGCTCTAAATAATGTGCACGACTACGCGTTGAGTTCGCAACTTTTGCGAAATGATGTCGGTGAGTTCCTACTTTGATAATAATTAAAATAATAACTACTATATGTATAGTAACTATATTGGTGGTTTAGATTCTAAGAACTCGAGCATTTTTAAAAAAATATTTTTCACTGCATTTAGCTATAGATATGGAATGCCGAACGAGGATCGCAGCGAGCAGATGTCTTCTACTGGTGCTACCCAGTCCGCGTCACAACCAAGATAGAGAACAATTTTCTCAGAACTTGCTTACAGCTTCCAATTTGCATAACAAAGTGATTTGTCTAATTGTGCAGGTACGAAATTGGGTGTTTTTAAATTCCTCAAAAATCCAAACTTATATGAAAATTATGATGTATTATTGTTGGGTATGGGTACCTCCAAAAAAAATTTTCGAGCGGAATTTCCGACCCTCGACCCCCCCCCCATCCCTCCTCGAACAGTGAAGCCACAACGTGTTTTTTATAAAAATTCTGTATCCATGAGTAGTGGGGAGAAAATTCTGGTATCACGCGGAATGTGTAAGGAAAGCCTGGGCCTTTCAACACGATTTTTTTTTCAAAAAATTTTATCATAGTGGTGGGGGTAAAATTAACAAAAGAAAACTTTGAACCGCCACAGCTCTGGATTGAAGGATTGGGCACTAAAACTATTTTCGCCGAAATATGTCTTTTTATAAGTAAGGTACTTTCTTCCGAAGTTCCTACCAATCCATAAAATTAAAATTTTGTCTGCAAAAGGCTCATATTTGCAAAAATCCTAAAAAATACGCGTATCCTATAAAACGTTTTCGAAAGGATGTCAAAACGCTCATCTTGCCAAAAAAAAAACCTGCTATTGCCAAAATTATCACAAAAGTCTCGTTTTTGTCAATATTATTGAAAAATCTCAACTTTTGGTCGAAATAGTCAAAAAAGCACTGTTGTTGGCCAAAATTTCAAAAATTCCCATGTTTGCCAAAAATATTGAAAAATTCCAATTTTTTATAAAAATGGCCAAAAAACACATGTGTTTTTGACAAAATGTTCAAAAAATCTTATCGCCAGAATAATTGTCAAAAAAAAGTCTCATTTTTACCAAAATTATACAGAAGTTTCTTTTTTGAAAAAATTATACCTAAAAGAATCCCAACTTTTGTAAAAATTGTCAAAAAAAGTCTTTTTTCTTGCCAAAATTGTCAACAGGGTCATTCCACGTCAATCGGACCAAGAAGTGGTAGGTGGGTTCGCCGATTTTTTTGAAAGTTTTCCTGTGGAAAGACCTTCCAAAGGGATGACCAATGGCGCAAATCTCAGCTCTCTAGCCCATTTTTAACGGCAGCCAGGGGGTGTCAAAGTTTTCAGTGATCCTAAAATACCATCCATTTCAGCAGTGGATTACTCGATAACCGCGATACCTATCAAAATGGAACTTTTTCCGATAGTTAGGGGTTTTGAAAGGCTTTTTGGTGATATCATAAAAATCAGTGTTGCCACTTTTTTTCGTACAAAAAATCAGCTAAAAAAGTTTCAAAACGTAGTTTTCATATCGTTCCGACTCTCAAAAATTTTGAAAAAAATATATTATGGACAAGTGTTCATGCTGAACAACATATTAAAAAATTGGGATGGTAACTTGGCACAAAGTCGATTTAATAAAATTTAAAGTTTGCGAAAAAATGCGATTTTTGTATTTAAAACATGAAAACAAGTTTTGATAGGTGAAGTTGACCCATTTGACCCCTATTTTTACGTATCTGTTGAAAAAGTTGAAAAAACCCTTTCACTCGATGAAATGAACTCCTCACAAAAAAATCAAAATTCGAAATGATTCAAAAAATGAACGAATTTTTATTTTTTTGTTGTGAGTGTAATTTTTATCAACTTTTTCATGAAATACGTCAGAAAGAGGTCAAAATAAGACAACTGAATAAATTTAAACTTTTTTTGATGTTTTAAATTGAAAATTGAATTTTTTCGAATTTTGATTTTCTTGTGAGGAGTTTATTTCATCGAGTGAAAGGGTTTTTTCAACTTTTTCAACAGATACGTAAAAATAGGGGTCAAATGGGTCAACTTTACCTATCAAAACTTGTTTTCATGTTTTAAATAAAAAAATCGCATTTTTTCGCAAACTTTAAATTTTATTAAATCGACTTTGTGCCAAGTTACCATCCCAATTTTTTAATATGTTGTTCAGCATGAACACTTGTCCATAATATATTTTTTTCAGAATTTTTGAGAGTCGGAACGATATAAAAACTACGTTTTGAAACTTTTTCAGCTAATTTTTTGTACGAAAAAAAGTGGCAACACTGATTTTTATGATATCACCAAAAAGCCTTTCAAAACCCCTAACTATCGGAAAAAGTTCCATTTTGATAGGTATCGCGGTTATCGAGTAATCCGCTGCTGAAATGGATGGTATTTTAGGATCACTGAAAACTTTGACACCCCCTGGCTGCCGTTAAAAATGGGCTAGAGGGCTGCGATTTGCGCCATTGGTCATCCCTTTGGAAGGTCTTTCCACAGGAAAAATTTCAAGAAAATCGGCGAACCCACCTACCACTTCTTGGTCCGATTGACGTGGAATGACCCAACAAATACCTTTTTTTTTGTTTTTGACTTTATTAAAAAAGTTCGAATATTTTTTCCAAAAATTACCCAAAAAACTTTTTTAGGTATCAAAATTTCGAAAATTCCTGATTTTTCCAAAATTATCCTTAGAAGTCCTTGTTGTTTTTTTCCAGAATTGTCTGCTAATTTCTGTTTTTGCCTGAATTGTTAAAAAAAACTCGTTTATGTCAAAATGATGAAAATTTCCCAACTTTTGTAAAAATTGTCAAAAAAAGCCCCGTTTTTTGCCAAAATTATCAAATAATACCTTTTTTTGTTTTTGACTTTATCAAAAAAATCCGAATATTTTGTGCAAAAATGACCAAAAAACTTTTTTAGTTGCCAAAATTTTGAAAATTCCTGATTTTGCCAAAATTATCCTTGGACGTCCTTGTTATGTTTTTTGCCAGAATTATCTGCAAAGTACTGTTTTTGCCTAAATTTTTTTAAAAAATTCTCTTTTATGTCAAAATTATGAAAATTTCCCAACTTTTGTAAAAATTGTCAAAAAAGTCCTGTTTTTTGCCAAAATTGTCAAAAAATACTTACCTTTTTTTTTGTTTTTGACTTTATCAAAAAAGTCCGAATATTTTGTGTAGAAATGACCAAAAAACTTTGTTAGTTGCCAAAATTTTGAAAATTCCTGATTTTGCCAAAATTATCCCTTAAAAGTCCTTGTCATGTTTTTTGCCAGAATTGTGTGCAAAGTTCTGTTTTTGCCTAAATTGTGAAAAAACCCCATTTGGGTCAATAAAATTGTGAAAATTTCTGAACTTTTGTAAAAATATTACATATAAGAAATTTCAAACTTTTGTAAAAATTGCCAAAAAAAACTCTTGCTTTTTGCCAAAATATTCAAAAAATCCTGTTGCCAAAATTAGCAAAAAAATTCTTGCTTTTGCCGAAATTATGCTAAAAAGTCCTTTTTTTTGCCAAATCATTGTCATAATTGATAATTTAGTCATTTCGTAATTATCAAAAAAAAATTATTTTTTTTCAAAAAAAATAAATTGCTGTAAAAAAAACTTATGTTTTTTGACCAAAATTTTCAAATCTCCTGCTTTTTGTCAAAATTGTCAGCAAGTTCTACTTTTTTGACAAAATTCTGTTTTTGCCTAAATTGTCAAAAAAAATCTCGTTTATGTCAAAATTGTAAAGAAGGTCCTTTTTTTGTAAAAATTATAAAAAATTCCAAATTTTTGTAAAAATTGTCAAAAAAAACTCCTGCTTTTTTCCAATATGTTCAAACAATCCTGTTGCCAAAATTATCCTACAAAGTCCTGTTTTTTGCCAAATCATTGTCAATTTTTTTTCGTAGTTATTAAAAAAAAAACCTTTTTTGGTCAAAATGAATAAATTATTGTAAAAAATTTAATTTGCTGCTTTTAGCCAAAATTTCAAAACTCCTGCTTTTTGTCAAAATTGTCAACAAATTCTACTTTTTTGACGAAATATTGTTGGCAATGAAGACCATTTTTTGACAAGTTATCCAAGGAATTCTGTTTTATGTCGAATTGGTCAAAAAAATCTTGTTTTTAGCCAAAATACTCTGAAAGTACAGCTTTTGCAAAAATTGTCAAAAAGTCCTAACATTTGTCAGAATTTGTCTAAAAAATCTATTTTTTTTTTAAAATCAATCTTTGTAATTTTGTACATTTTTTCCTCTCGATTTCCTGTTTTATCATTTTTTCTAGTTCTCTTTAAAAATAGAAAAATTCTGACTTGAAAAAAATGTGCTATTATACTTGTAAATAAAAAATGATACCTATGTTTATCACAACTATAGATAAAATATACAACGTACATTTTTCTTAAAGAATAAGTATTTAGTATGGGTAAAAGACCTTCAAAAATGCTAAAAAATTAATTTTTCAAACGATTTGTCCCTCTTGATGGGTTAATTTTGGTCGACATTTTTTATGATTATTAATTTCCATTGAAAAATATAAATTGTATAATTTATCATTCGGCAGTTTTTGGAATCACTTTTTTTCATTCACTTTCATGAGATGTTGAGCTGATTTTTTATAATCGCGTAAATTACATCTCGATTTTGGGACAATAATGTGATGATCTAGAACGAATTTTAGATGATTTGTTAGTACATTTTTGGGATTTTTTTCAAAGTTTTTGAATTGTGATAAGGTTTGTAGGGCACGTGTTTATGGTACTTTTTGCATTTGAGAAAGATTTTGTTAAAGTTTTTGAAAATTGAAATTAATTGAAATAGAATCTGTACTTTCTGCAGTTACTGATTTTGAGTTGGGCTTTTGAACCAATTTTTGGGTAATTTGCCCATTCTTGGTAACTTTTTGTAGGTTTGACTTGCGATATTTTAATTTTGAAGGATTTTTTTTCACCGAGCAGTGTGGAAACTTGTTAAAATTGAAAAGAATGTGAGAATTGTAACTGAATTGCTCTGATCTCGATTAGAATTTTTTTGGAATTTTTTTATTCGCAGAACTCATGATTACAATGGCAAAAAACATGTTTTTTGGCTATTCTGCCCAAAGGTTTAATTCCGCTTGAATGTTTTTTTTTTTTTTTTTTTTTTTTGGAGATACTCAACAATAATCTATCATAATTTTCCAACTCAATGTCTCTGGGAACAGGACCATTTCACCTATCTTACATGGGAATACCCTTTGTAAATTTTATGCGATGTGTTAAAGTTGTTTTCATTTCTTGCTTTTTCAAACTGTTGTTCACCAACTTTGTATCGTAATTTACAGGAAAACGATACCGATGAAAAATTATACCAAGCGGAATTGACCAAATTCGCGAAACGACTGACTTTTGTACAAGTTTCGGCCAAAAAAGAAGACTGGAGCAGACTGTGGCATTTCTTAAGGCTGCATTTGTCTACGAATAAGAAAATTTTCAGTACCATTAATTCTAAACGTTACTCTACCGTAAATGATAAAAACGCAGCGAGCGTATACATGCTGTGAAATTTTGTACTCCTCTGTAGTGTTGTATACTTACTGAGTTACTTATACTTACCTTAATATGTATCTTATTTTTATTTACTTATTCGTCCTTACAATGTTACTTGTGATGCATTTATTATAATATGTATTCGATTGGTCATAGTGAGTCTGGTACAAAACTTTTGTAGTCTCCTTTGTACCTACATACCTAGACTTATTACCTGTGTTGTATATGTTTGTTATACCTACATGTAAGTACAAAGGCTGTTATTTTAGCCAGTCTATTGTATATTATTTTTTATTTGTGTGAGTATTTTAAAAAGCATACTTAAATATTTCACATTGAGACTGATTTTTTTTTCTTCTATATGTGTACTTACGTAAGTAATTACCTATTATTTTAAAATTATTCTTTCTACGCGATTAAAATTGTGATATTTTTTGTTCTGTTCATGTGCCTACATTAAAATTTGTCAATACTACTTTCTAATGTTGTATTTTGTGGTATTATTTACCTATTAGGATTGATTGTTCCGGTTTAAAAATTTCATCACAAGTTGAAATATCTTTCTAACAACGAGTAAAACATTATGGAATTTTAAGAGTTGCAAAAATCTGTGGCGAGTTTATTTTCTTCGGGGTATTTTTCATCAACTGTTAAGCTCTGATAATCTTTCAATAATCTAAATGCTCGGAAAAATGTGTTGCATTTACCAGATTAAGACATCTGGTATAAACATTTTGCTTATCGTACCTATAAAGTGTTGAATTTTTACGCGAGTAAATTATCATATCGTAATTAGGTACGCAAACGATGCAACGTGACGATATAGCTGTTCAAACGTCGTCGCTACAAAAATATTGTTTTTTCTCGTAAGTTAATTAGTCATTTTTTCATTCGTACAATCTATCAGTTGGTGATTTTACTGCTGGCTATTGCTTGTGTGTTCCAAAGTTCCGGTTCGAAAGTTGAAACGTTTCGCTCGTATTATTTATTCTAGCTATAAGTTATGCAAGTTACAATGAACATCTTAAATACCTATTTGTTCGCGTTTATTAGCGTAATATTTCAAACGAATTTTATTTGCGAAGCTTTTGTTTTGGACACAAATTTAGGAAGTAAGTACCTACTAAATTCCATTTGAAAAATGTTCTTTTTTAGACGCTAATTTCGCTCATTTTAAATACAGAATTCATTCACAATTCGACGAATAATGTCGCGAACGAAGAAACCGAAACGTATCGTAAATTGAGCAAAGATGCGATCGTTTCGGCTTTCAATGGTTTTGTACAAATCGTCGACGATCCTATGCTGATCAAACGATCAACCATGAACTACAACATACCAGATATCGTAAGGTACGAGTAAGCCTACGATTTAATGAACGAAACTCTTTCATATTTTGGAATCGAATCACCGATGAAATTATTGTTATTTGCAGAACCGAAGGATTTATCGAAACACTGAGCGTATCGAATTTGAAAAACGCCACCTTGAATCACGTTTTTACTTCGAATGACGATTCGTACGTCGAACTGGGCATAACATTTCCTTCTTTATCCATCGCAGGATTATACAATATGACTTTACATTTCGATCGTCACTCCTTCAGCGTCTACGGCAATGGCAGCTTCGCCGTTCAGTTGAACGATTTTAAAGTTCGTCTCAACGTCACGTTGGAGAAAACCAATCAAGGATACACCGTACCTAGTAAAATAGCTTGGAATCAAACCTTAGGCAGCGTCAATGTTAAAATAGATAATCTCATGGAGGACTCGGAAGCCAGCAACGTGATCAGCGAAAATTTATCAGTCGTGATACCAGCCTTACACGAGTCGTACAAACCTGTAATCGACGATTTTATGGGCCAAGCGGTGATGATTTATGGGAAAATGTTGTTTTTGAATTCCAAAAGAGATGTTAATTTAGAAAAAATGATCGGAATGTTTGTCCAACAAGCTAGGAACGTTGAGAAAAACGCTGAGACGAATACTCGTGTATGAAAATTATATTGAATGGCGGCCTTTTTCAAACTACCTTACCTATGTATTTTTTTTTCAATTTGAAAGTTTTTCAAGAGGAGGAAAGAAAGGGTTATATTTTGGTATTCTTCAACAATACCTATAGGTAAACCTGCAAAAGGTGTTGAAAAATCCAATTTTATTGTACCTACTAACGATGAATGGCATAATTTTTGAAAATGCTACGTTTACTTTTGCTATTATAGGAACAACTCGTAGGTAATCAAATATCAGATGAATTAGGTAATTCGTCAAAAAAAAAAAAAAAAGATAGATCCCTACTAAAAACGAAAAAAATTGGAATGCGATGAAAGTAATTTTATTCAAATATTTCATTATTTGTTCGTAACGTATTGTATACTTGTATAATAATACGCGTACATTTGATAATACTCATACTTAATCTATATTTTGTACTATGTACCTATTTCATGAATCACTAATCACAATGATTCGATTATTTGTTCGCTTCGACTGACATAATAGTATATTATGCAACTAGGGAGATAAAGTGCGTGATTACAAACGAGTGATAAATACAACACGAGGCGTAGCCGAGTGTTGTATCTCACTCGTTTATGATCGCGTACTCTATCTTCCTAATTGAATAATATATTTTTTATATAACATACATATGATACTTATCAGTACAACGTTGTTGTGAGGTGCAAAAATGACTGCCGCCTGCCGCAGATTGTGGGAATACCTACTAATACATACGTTTTGTTTTGAATTCAACTAAATTTTAATGAACATGTGAAGATAATTTTCAAAAGAGGTTTCATTTACCTAAACATTTATTGTGAATGTACATACGATTTATTTATATCAAAACTCAACAATTCTAAAGTGAAATGTATTTTGTGACCGTATCGTTCACCATTGTTAATCGAATATTCATTTTAAGTAATTCCCGCACGTCAAAATTCACTAATTAAATCACAATTATTTACTACAATGGCCTGAAGTTCGATTCACCGATTCGGTTGCATCAAATATTCATTTTAAGTAATTCACGCACGTCAAAATTCACTAAATAAATCACAATTATTTACTACAATGGTCAGAAGTTCGATTCACCGATTCAGTTTGCAACCTCAAACCTGTAACATGTGGCTGTACCTAGTTGTTAAGCTGAACGGCCGACGCGAAGTACGTACGGTCCGATAACGTGTTTACATTATACATGCTACGAAAGTAACGCGTTACCTACTCGCAGATAAATTATGTAGCCGAAATTATATAAGGAATACAAACGGAAGGGCGAGGAGGGAGGGGGAGGAGGATGGATCTCCATTTTTGCTGAATTTTTTTTGAGGTGTTGGGGCAACGTGTTCTTTCGTAGCAGTATAATGTAAACATAGCAGTGTTGCCAAATCGCAAAATTTTAGATTATCTCCCTAGGGAGTATCCAAAATTTAGATTACCTCCCGGATAGAGATTCATTCCTCTTCTTATTTACTCGCTCAGAATGTTCCAGTTTTTGCATCGAATAACAACGTTGTAATGATACGTATTATATGTATGTTATATGAAAAGAAAAATTTCAACACACGACGCACGTCAGTTCTTAACTTGAAATACCTATTACGTCCTACCTATCACATTTTTAAATGTTTTCACCCTCATCGACCTAGCAAGAAGGTATTATCCACTCGTATTTGGAATAAGTAGGTATCAAACTGCATCGGTACATAGATAATCTTAGGAGCGTAGTTAATTGAATCGTTTTTGAATTGCAACTGGACGAGAGTACTTCTTAGCAAAATAATTTTAAATATATATTTTTTTTTAAATTGAAAAGAAATATAGTACACAAAATATGAATACCTAAAAATGATTTAAAATGACGAAAAAATTAATATATGTAAGTAAAACTGCATAAAAATGAATGTGACAAAAGGTGACAAGGGCCAAGTAGGCGGACGCTGTAATGAAGTCGAATAGAAAGTAGGTAGCTAAAATTGTTCAAAATGTTATGAGCGTATTAGTAAATAATTGAAAATACGCGAAGGAGAAAAAAATTGAGAACTGTCAAATAGCCTATCGTTTAAATCAAAAAGTCGATAAACTTTCATTAACGTTTTTAATACTTTGAATAGATTTTAAGCATCAAAACTGTTCTGGTTCGTGACTGATTTCAACAATCGGACAATTTTTGCGACGATTTGAATACTTTTCAACGCTATTTTACTCAATTTTACGAAACCCTTGATTTTTCAAAACTTCCACGCTCATTCGATAAGTAAATCTTTTTAATCTTTGCGCTATTTTCCACTGGTTAATTCATTAGCATTACTGCATTAGTATTACCAATGAGTGACCTTGGTTTCAAAATGAAGCAGTGCACGGTGTTCGGCGCAATTTTTCTGTTCCTCTAGAGCTATGTGTACAGGGTGTTCCGAGAATTGTCTGCCAAAATTCAACTGTAGATAGTCCTCGAGGAGACGAACAAAAAACAGTATTATGACTGGTTGCCTATCTTGTGAATTGAAGGAGCCACGTGCTTCGCAAAAATCATCAAAAGTAAGTAAACGTTTGAATCATTCAAATGATGCCCATAACCCTTAGTACTCGAGTAGACGAACAAAAAATATTATTATGGCAGATTGCCCATCTTCAAAATTGAAGGGGCACCTTGATTCAACATTTCTAAATTTGGGATACTTCCAATTCAAATTTTCAAATTGTGTTGGCGCCTTCAATTTTGAAGATAGGCAATTTGTTATAACATTTTTTTGTTCGTCCATTTGAGCACTATGGATTACTGAAGTCATTTCAATGAAGCAGACATTTCTTACTACGTATCTGTAAATTGAAGAAGTTGCACAAGTTTTGGCCAATGAGAAAATGTTTGGATCATTTTAGTGACTATACTAACTCATAGTATTTTAGTGGACAAACAAAAAAAGTTATATTATGAGAAATAAATTGAAGGGGCCAACACAATTTGAAAATTTGAAATTGTCAAAATCTGGGACACTTAATTTGAAAATGTTGAATCAAGTTTGCCCCTTCAATTTTGAAGATAGGCAATCAGTCATGATAATATTTTTTGTTTGTCTTCTCGAGTACTATGGGTTATGGGCATCATTTGAATGATTCAAACATTTCCTTATTTTTGATGATTTTTTTCAAAAATTAGTAAATTTCGATTTTTTGTTAAGCACGTGGCTCCTTCAATTCACAAGATAGGCAACCAGTCGTAATAACGTTTTTTGTTCGTTTCCTCGAAGACGATCTGAAGTTGAATTTTGGCAGACGATTCTCAGAACACCCTGTAGACGCTTCCACCTGTTAAAAAAGCTGTACCTACATGAACAGAAAGTTGCAATGAGTATTGCTGGGTGCTGGAACAATACTTACTTACGGGTCATTCAACGTCAATTCGACCAAGAAGTGGTAAGGGGGAGGGGTCGGTGATTTTTTTGAAATTTTTCCCGAGGAAAGGCCTTCCGAAGGGATGATTAATGAAGCAAATCGCAGCTCTCTAGCACTTTTTTAACGGCTGTTAGGGGGGTGTCAAAGTTTTCAGTGAACTTGAAATATCATCCACTTCAGCAGTGGATTACTCAATAAATTTTATGCCAGGTCCAGGCCGGTCCACTCGATCTTGTGGGAATTTTTTTGAGTACGGTCGCGGCCATTGGTCCAGTTTTTCAGTCCGGTTCGACAAGCCTGTGAAAAAGTAGTGAAATTGAATGAACTGTATTTTTAGATTTTCATTTTTCTTTTGGAAAAGGACAAAAAAAATTTCGCTTGCACGTGGGGTGGGGGAGGTGAAATGGTTTTTTTTTTGACCTAGAAGGACAGAAAATTTGGCCATGTGACCTATCAAAATGAGTTGAAATTTTGCGCTGAACTCATAAATATCAACAGTTTTTTGTGTTACACCCCTCTCCGCGTATACTAACCCCCTAAAAGCCAAAACATTTTTGATTTAGAATAAGTAAATATAATGGTGAAAAACTTCTTTTTGTTTTTTCCGCTCCTCGGATGAGAAAATCACGCCATGCAATGTTCTTCCACCTGAATAAAAACTCAGTGGTGACGATGAGCCCCCTCCCCCATTGTACAAAATATAAAAAAATCAAAGTATCAGACAAAATTTTAAAAATTTCAAATTTTCCAGTTCCAACACCTCAGTCAAGTCCCTACATGGGTAAAATCAACTTAAATATAGCATACCAATTCAATTTTAGCCCCCTATCTCCACGCACTAACCTGTGGTTTTGAGGTGAGGGCTCTCAATCTCTCATTTATACGTACCTTGGTACTTATGAAAAATATATTTGTCAATGCTCTAAAATTGTAGGATTTCATGAGAAAAATTTCTTCAACCATGTTCGTAAAAATTCCCCATCCCCCATCCCTCGTTCTCAAAATACCTAGCTAAGGGTCATTTCACCTCATCTTGACCAACGTTTTTGAGTTATGTCCTTAGATTTTGCTCAATTTTTTTCTTACAATGTCTACCCACCTAATAAGTAAGAAACCCGCAATCAGTTTGGTCCCAGCCACCACTGGGGCGGGTGGGAGGGCTCCAAATTATTTTTACATTGTCTCGAGGTACTCAACTTCAGCAGCGCATACCTCCAAAGCTATGATACTTTGATCAAAACTGATTTTACAATTCGAAAGGGCATTGCATTTTGAACTTTTTAAGTATTTTGACATTTTCGAAAGCTGAAAGTTGGACTTTCAAATTGAAAGTTCAAATTTCAAAATGGCGCTGCATAAGTGGAAGCTACCATTTAGAATTTTGAAAAAATGTCCATGGATGTGCTTTTTGATGCTTTTTCGAAATGCTAAATTTTCGAGATGGGATCTTTTAATGGAAGAGGAGCACCGAGCACTCCCTCCCTCAAATTTGGGTGAAACTTAAAAAAAATCTGGGGCATGTGATATATCGAATTGTATGTTTTTGGTGACGCTGAACACAAATATGACGTTAGATTTTTGATTGGAACCCATCAACGGCCCCCAGCACCTCCCCAAAGGGGGTAACAGCCGGAAAAATGGTTTCATTCGTGTAACGCATGAAATAATAATGTTTTTTCGATATCGCTGAACACGAATATAGCCTTAGTTTTTCAAATTGACCTCACCCATGGCCACCAGAACTTCCCCCAATGGGTTAAAGCCCAAAAAAAATTGTTGGGAGTCGTGTATGGGTTCCAATCAAAAATCTGACGTTATATTCGTGTTTAGCGTCACCAAAAACATACTATTTCATGTGTCACACGAACAAAACACTTTTTTGAACTTTCACCCCACGTGGGGAGGTGCTGGAGGCCGTAGATGGGGTCCAATCAAAAATCTGACCTCATATTCATGTTCAGGATCAACAAAAACATACAACTCGATATATCACATGCCCCAGTTTTTTTTTGAAAGTTTTACCCAAATTGGGGGGGGGGTGGTCTGCATGATGAAAACAGTGGAAATCATCCCCTTTCTCAAAAAAAGAAAAAAAGGAATAAATATTTTTACTTAAAAAAAATCCAATCTTGGATTTGGTTCATCTTTATATTCTTTATAAGAAAATCATTACCTACCTGCGTATTTAATGCTTTCGATTTGCCCTCCTCCCCACTTCCACGATGAAGATTTTTTCATGTCATTTTCGTAAATGTTGAAGTGATACTAACGTTATCTCAAATAAACTTTTCGCCCCAAATTATTACGATATCGTTGATTTCAAGACTGATGCACTTTTTCCTCGTGAATCTTAGAATAGACTAACTTACGCTAGTTGCAAACTAATTCGCCAGAGGGCATACTTTTGCTTTTATTGGCGAATGCAAGCACGAGTAGCCGAGTAGGTCGACGCGACTTGCAGACTTTCAGATCAGAACTTACGTTGCATTGTTTGTAAAAACTAAACATTAAAAACGAAAAAAAAAAGGTCCCTTGCATTAGTGCGAATCGCGAATTTATTCTTTTCTCGTGAATTGGCATCGATACAAATTTCTGCGCGGCGTATGTTCGTACTTTGTTCTTGTATGAGAGAAGGAGGGGGGACGAAAAAGCAAATAAAAAAATAATAAACGAAGAAAATAGGCGACCGGAGAAAGAGAAAGGGAAAGAAATTGGACGTCAGCGCCCAGCGCCGCGCTACATTTACCATTCCACCTTCATCACCGCGATCGTCTTCATCGTGATTAGCAGCAGTGGCGCGGCGCCGGCAAATACTCGCAGTAGTTCAAGTCGTACATAAAAATAGATCGCAATGCTTCAACGTTGGCTGCTAAAGCACAATCATACCTATTTTGGTACGAACCGTACTCGACATTCGTTTAGTTTCATCAATCTGTATTATAAGAAACGTCGACGACTACTACGACGACTACGACGTCAACGTCGCGACACACAGCAGCGACAACGTTTATTTACGATTACGTACCTACGACCAGGACTCTGCGACTGCGACGAGTACTTTACGTCGCAGAATTCGACAATCGTCGTTTATTCGCATATTAATTGTAGTAAGTAGGTAGTGATAATAGGTATCCGAATCGCCGAATTGATTCGTCGCCGTGGTCGCGTTCTTCTCGCTTTTGTCGGTCAGTGTACTGTACATATTCGCATGTCGCACCCTCCACCACAAATGTCGCTTCGTCTTCTTCGACTCCTTTATATGCGTTGTGTTTGATCGCCGTCATCGCCGCTGCAGTTGAAATAGTTGTATTTTAAGCTATCGTTAATTTGCGAAGTTTCAAATTGTGATTTATTTTCGATTTTACCTTCTGATTTGGTTTGGTTTGGACCTCGGACTGTCGCGAATCGATGTATCTATCGTAATAGCAATCGCAATAACAAACGATCAGATCACACTCAAGCACAGTTATGCTTCTGCGTCTTCGCACCTATACCTAGGAACATAATCGCTCATGAAATCGGTAATACTTCCAGCCATATCTTACAGCTTGCGGTGCTTTGTTTTTTTACAAACTGGTGACAAGTGATTTCCATTACCGTCGTCGCCTACAACGCAGCAAAAACCGTCAAATAACGCGATCGAATCGGTAGAAGTAAAGGAAAAGTGCTGGTTCTTGGTCGTAGCAGCAGCAGGTAAGAAGTCAAGTGGACTGTCGCTAGTGCCAGTATCTTTAATATCGGAATTCGGAACATAGCTTACGTTAGTAGGATGATTAGACCTATTTACTCTTGTAAATGTCAAAAGCACCCAATCATCTCCGAACTACGCGAATAATCTCTGATGATAATAATATTCCCGAATATGCTCAGAATATTCTCGCAGATTCCCACATATTCTTATTCCTGGTAACAGAAGCAGTAAATATCACGAAATACCCCCCCCCCCTCTTCTCCTTCCTACATTACGCTCAACTCGTTTTATCAATAGAACGGATCGGAAAAAATGTATCATCTATTCAACGAAATTATGTACCTACAGTTCAATCTTAGGTTTACCTATACCTGAGTAGGTACTTATGTACCTACATTTGAACGAACGAAAATTCTTTTTAAGAAATCGAAATCACAATATTGCATGGGTACAATAATAAATTCAAGTCCAAGTATCAATCTAAACTTTAATTTTTGGTTCGTTCATTGTTTTATTTGTTTTTCATCATTATTCAGTTCATCGATGACGTTATCTGACTCTTCTACGATATCTGTATGTATCTGCATTTAAATGGTACAAAAGTGTCTGATTCTTATTTTGAGTCTTCATACATCATATGATAATGGATTGATGGCTCTGATTCTGACTGCTCTTTCTGCCTTTTTGCAATAATATGGGCAAACCTTTCGTTAGAAAATCGGGAATTTGTATCGATACTTTTTGAGCATTTTTGAAAAATTGCCAACTTGAAATTTGATTGGTTTTCAGAAATTATTATACGTCGTATTCCGGAAAATCGACTCAATTGAGGACTCGATAAAAAGAGGTCAAAAAAGTTCAGACATACATTTTCGATTTTCATTCTAATTCAACTTCATTATTTATGCTCAAAATTCTTCAAAATCGCTAAAATGATTTCTTTGGAATATTTGAATCACTCGCCGAATTTTAATCTAGTTTGGGAGGTCGTGCGACACTTTTAAAACTTGTGAAAATTATCACCCAATTTTGGACTTGAAATCCGCCAAAATATTTGAGTCATTCCATGTCAACTCGACAAAAAAAATTCGAGTTTGAAAGTCATGTCTTTCGATTTCGCTCGAATTTTTTTACCATACCTACCCCCCCTCCCCAATAAGTAAGAAACCCACAATCAAGTTTGGTCCCAGTCCCCTCAGGGGGCGGATGGGGGGCTTCAATTATTTCTACATTGGCTCAAGGTATACTCAACTTCAGCAGCGCATGCCTCCAAAGCTATGATATACCTTAATCAAAACTGATTTCACAGTTCAAAAAAGCATTGCATTTTGAACTTTCATGGTATTTTGAAATTTTCAAAAGTTGAAAGTTCAAATTTAAAAATGGTGCTGTAAGTGGGAGGTACCATTTAAAATTCTGAAAAAATTCCCATGCGTGTAAGTTCCTTTAGATGCTTTTTTGAAATATTCAATTTTTGAGGTAGGATCTTTCAATAGAGAGGAAGCACCCCCTCCCCCAAATTGGGGCAAAACTTTCAAAAAAAAAATCTGGGGCATGTGATATATCAAATTGTATGTTTTTGGTGACGCTGAACACGAATACGACGTCAGATTTTTGGTTGGACCTCATCCACGGCCCTCAGCATCTCCTCAAAGGGGGTATTAGTCCAACAAGTAGGTAATGATTTCCATATTATGAGGTTCAATCAAAAATTTGACGTCGTGTTCAGCGTCACCAAAAACATACTGTTCCATGTGTCGCACGAACAAAATACTTTTTGGAACTTTAATCCCATTTAGGGAGGTGCAAGGCCGTGGATGAGGTTCAATCAAAAATCTGACGGCATATTCGTGTTCAGCGTCGCCAAAAACATACAACTCGATATATCACATGCCCCAGATCTGTTTTTTTGAAAGTTTTGCCCCAATTTGGGGGAGAGGGTGCTCTCCGTCCATTAAAAAGTCCCATCTCAAAAATTGAATGTTTCGAAAAAGCAGCTAAAGGAACTTACATGTGTAGACAGTTTTTCAGAATTTTAAATGGTAGCTTCTACTTAAGCGCCATTTTGAAATTTGAACTTACATTTTTTGAAAATTTCAAAATACTTTGAAAGTTTAAAATGTATTGCCCTTTCGAACTGGGAAATCAGTTTTGATCAAAGCATCATAGCTTTGGAGGCATGCGCTGCTGAAGTTGAGTACCTCGAGACAATCTGGAAATAATTGACCCTCCCCATCAGCCCCCTAAGGGGGCTGGGACCGAACTGATTAGTGATTGTGGGTTTTTTACTTATTGGGTGAGTAGACACTGAAAAAAAATTGAGCGAAATGGAAGGACATGACTCAAAAACGTCGGCTGAATTAAAGTGGAATGACCCATTTGAATTTCTTGAAAAATTTTAACCCATTTCGTCACAGCATTAAAAACAAAAATCATGAATAAATTTTGGGCTAAAAATTCTTCGAAATCGTTCTAAAAAATATTGCATCAGTATTTGGATTTTTCACAAAACCCAAAATCCCGAATCACCACATTCCCGAATATTTTCATTCCGAATTTAAAAATCCTGAATTATTGATTTTCCAAATTTTCATTTTTTTATGGCAGATCCGATTTTTTCAAGACTACTTCGAATTTTAAATTTCAGCACTTATAATTTTTTAATAATTTTGCGGTTTTTTTCAAAACATGTCATTTCAAGTGATTTTTAAACATTTAAATTTTTCTTTGTTTTTTTAGATCTATTGCATTTGAAATTTCGACTTTTTAAATTGCATTATCATTTGTTTAGTCATTTTATTGATTGGTGTTGACATTTTCCACACATTAGATTGATTTTTCCACTTCAGATCAACTAACTCAAATTTTTTCAATTCACTTGCCAAATTTTATTATTGTTTTCTGGACCATTTTAATTTACAAAATTACACTTTGCATTCCTGCTCATTTGTTTCAATCTTTTTATTGAAGATCCGATTTTTTCAAAGCCTTTTTAAATTTTAAATTTCATCTTTTTTGATTTGTTTCATTCATTCACGACGTCTATTATTTTCCTTGATTAAGTTTGTCTGATTTCTCGAAATTTCAATATGTGCTCATTTGTTCAAATTTTTGGATGAAAAATTTAATTCTTTGAAAGAAAATTTTTTGAAATTTCGGGAAACAAAGAATTAAGGATTCTGGCATTCGGGAAATGTCCGTTCGGAAATTGGCGAATTCGGGAAAATGACCGTGAATCAACTTTAGCTAATTTTGAAAGGCTGTTTGACAATTTTTTTTTTCAAATTCCAAACATCGTTACCCAATTTCAAGCTTTCAAGCTTGGATTTTTTCAACATTGCTCAAAGAGAGATTTTGTCAAAGTATTTTGATTTCTCGCAAAATTTTAGCCTATTTTGATAGATTGTGCTTGTTAAAAAATTCCAATATCAGGACCAAATTTTTGACTCGGATTTTTTGAAACATGCTCAAAAAGCATTTCTGTCAAAATATTCAATTTCTCGCACAATTGATAATTTTGATGGGTTGCAAGGGTACTTTTGAATAATTCTACTACACTTCATTTTTGGCATAAATCGCAACTCCCCTAAAATCTGCAAGAGTCTCCAGAACAGCTGGAAATGCTTTGAAACCGTTTTCAATTGGTTCGGGGTTCGAAAATAAGATTTTAGTTTAGAAAAGTCCTCATCAAAATTTATGTAAATCACTTATCTACCTATTTCTACTAAAAAAAAAAAGTGAAAAAATATAATTTTTCCAATATACGAGTATGTAGATTGTAGGTAACCAAAAACTTGAAAATAATAACTTTTCTGAAAAAAAGCGAGAAATATGTAGTGCTATGGCGTCATCAATGAGGTACTCCGATCTTTGGTTAGATAGATATAATCAAAGATTGACATTTTGTTACAGCTGAAATCCAACATCGATTACGCGAATCAACGTTCACGAGAGCTTCGCAGGGACATCATCCGTAAGACCGTCACGTAACGCTATGGCAACCACCGATCCTGATTCCGCCACTCAAAGTAAGTGAACTCCTCTCCTGTTAAAATAAAACAGTAACATTCTGTAATTGTAAACGCGAATGGTTAGGTAAATTTGAACTTGTAAACGATGAATAAATCAGTCTGATGGCACATTTAATGAAAATTGAAGTTTCATCTGGACACCATAAATTTTTGTATATTAGAAAAATTTTATCATAAATTTTTGTATATTGGAAAAATGTTATTCAATTTACTTTTATAGTCGGGGGCCCGCATAACGATCACTTGCACCCCCCCCCCCCGCCGATCAAAATTATACCAAATTGACCTAGTACGCTGAAATTTGGGATATACTCTATTTTCGACTTGCCAAATCGATTGGAAACTGTTTCAAACCGTTTTGAGCAGTTCTGGAGCCTCCAGCAGATTTTTGAAACTCGAAATTCTCACAAAATTTCATCAAACGGAGTTGGAAGCCAAAATTAATTCTGAAAAATAATTTCAATACACTGTGAAGTTGACTGCAGGTAAATTTCAAGTCGTTTTGGAGCCTCCAGTAAATTTTTGAAACTAGAAATTTCCCTAGAATTTCGTCAAAATGGAAATGGAAAGCTGAAATTAACTATGCACTCCAATTTTAACACCCTCTGAAGACGACTTCTGGTGGGTTCAAGTAATTTTGTAGCCTCCAATGACTTTTTGAAAGGTTTCATGGTCAATTTGGTAAAATTTTGATTTTTTTCTCACATTTTGGCCAAAATTTGATTTTTGAAAATTCAACAAATATCGAAAAGGCACTTAAGCACTTGAAATTTTAACAGGTGATGAATTTTTGCCTGATCTTCCGATCTACCTTTGTACGGTTTAAAAAATTTTTTGCTAGTCCTATGTTGGAACGCAAAATCTGCTGTTTAGGCTGACCTGTCAATCAAAATGGCCGCCATTTTGTATGTAGGGCCACTTTTTTTTAGGACAAGGGCTAGAAATGTTCCTTAGGACTCCCCCTTTAAGAAAAAAGTAGTTCCGGAGGATCGGAAGGGGGTGCAAGTGATCCATATGCGCCCCCCCTCCGACCATCACTTTTAATCACTGGAAACATACAGATACAGAATATAAAGAGCAATTTGAACCAGATTTCTTAAAAATGCTCCCCACCCCATTAAAATAGGCGAAATGGCGGAATGCCCTCCCCCGCCTTACCCCACCACGGCCAGGGGGGCAAAAAACGCTTTTTAGGGTGAAAATAGAGATGATTTTTTTCTGATACAATCATACAATTGTGTGAAACTCGTGCTGTTTGCAGGGTGTTCAGAACCGATGCAAGCGCCCACTGTTTCAGCCGCCGTCGCCGCCACCACCGATCCGCATTCGTATACGCGAAATCACGGCGATCACAGCGGCGTGCCACTCGCTACGATATTACCGCAGCTGCAATCGCAGTCGCAGCCGCAGTCACAAAGCGTACGATGCGGCGAAAATGTGACCACCGCCATCGAAGACTCGGGAACCGAATCCGGAGAAGACTTACGGCTGCTGAATCCGCAGCTTCTGGACGAGGTGCGGGGAGCTTTGAACAAATTAGAAAACGCATTACCGGCGCTGGATGCGGCCCGACGTACATCTATAATTCCACTGGTTAATAAACTGCAGTCTTGTTTGAAAGTATCAGGTGGCGCCGGTGGAGGCGAAACGAGCAGCGCTAGCGCCGGCACCAGCCCTGTTCCGCAACAGTTGCTGTCCCCTAAACCAGCCACCAACGCCGGAACCGTTTCGGGGCGAAATCGTAAAGCCAGACACACCATCGGAGTCAGTCGAGAAGAACTGGACGACGCTCGTAAATGGCTAGCAGTCGCTCAAAACGTTACAAATCAATTGGATAACGATAACGATGAAGACGCTGCCGCCACAGCTACGTCAAGTTGCACACCGACGCCGTCACCAGCACCGGCGTCCAAGCCTATGAAATTCGATTCGCCGAATAGCACCAGTAAGGGGTATAAACCGGTGAAATTTACGCCGATAACAATGCAATCGCCTGCATCTGATGCGCACCAGGTCAACGAAACGTTGACTAAATCGAAATCGAAAACGCAGCCGCAGCCTTCGTCAGCTCCTTTGTATTGCACCAGCGACGAAGGCGACGTCTCCAGCGCAGGAGAGGAAACAAACGTAACCACTCCGGCAGCTACGAATGCACCACCTTGGTTATGCCAATCGGCCAATGAGCCTTTGTCGTCGTTCAAGAAAATGACGCCGTCTCGTTTTCAGCGTAAGAACAGCAAAAGCACTCGTATGAAACGGGCCAATACCATCGATGTGCCGAATCCGAGTGATTCTTGGGCTTGGGGCGACGATCATCAAAAACGTTATCACAACGACGCAGCTATCAAGGTAACCACAGTGGCACCGGTGGTGGCAGCCGTCGGTGGCTGCCAACCTGTACCACCTACGCTGCAATTGAAAACCGAAAACGATAAAAAATTCGCCGCATTTCTACAGCAAACCAAACAAGAGGAGTCGCAGTCTCATTCCAAAACGGTGGCGTACAATCCATCCGCAGCAGGTGGACTCCAGTGGAGCGCTCGTTTTTCCAACATTAAGACTGCTTTTGAAAGCACCGATTCGCCTACAACGCCTACGCCGACTCCGACACCAGCGTCAGCGGCAGCGGCAGCGTCTACAGTGGCCAAACCGAGTGCGTCTTTTTTCGAACCCATACATCGACCAACATCTGCCACGTTACCACGTCACAGCTTTACTCATGCTCAAAAGTCACCCTTCAAACCAGTCACGAAGGTGGCCCCATTTCATATGCATGCCCCATCGTCACCCATCGTAGTGGACTCGGCTGTTGCCCCCAGCAAGCCGAAATCGTCGGCCTTTAAAATGGGATCAACGACTGCCCCAAGTGCTGACCAACCAGTTCATGCTCCTAAGACATACTACCCACCAGCGACAGCCTCTGATGGCAAAATCAGCCACTCTCAACGGTATCCGGCCGACCGACAGCATCATCATCCCCATCAGCCTCATTATCCTCATCCTCAACATCTTCACTATCCTCATCCTCATCATCAGCAACAGCAGCAACCACACCAACAACACCAGCACCGACTTCCATTTGGAGATCCCCACAGCAATGACAATTCGCGCAAAAAACCGCTGACACCCAGCATGTATTACCCGAAACCCGATTACTTCTTGAACGAGCCTAGTTCTTACATTTCACAAAGCAACTGCAGCGGCAGCTCCAGTCAACCATGCTCGCCTCGTCCCGCATTTTTTGTAACTTCACCACCCATTGATTCCTTCAATGTCTGCACTTCCATTCCTTCGGCATATGGTGACCCCAACGCCGTTTACAGGTCTTTACCAACGTCACCAAATAACGACATGGTCGTTCAAACTCACCCATCCACAACAGCAGAAATGCAGCGTTTGCATCAGAATCAGAGTCAAAGTCAGAATCGCGATATTCATGCATCAATGGAAATGCAAACGCAAACGCTGCCGCTACAGCAGCAGTGGAATAAATTCCGACAAACAGATAATTATTCGGAAGAATGCGCACCTGTTGCCAAAATCATGGGAAAACCTCAGCAGTCTGTAGCGACCGTAGTCAACAGTAAAACAACTTACCATCAGCAGCAGCAGCCACAGCAGCACCAACAACAAAAGCATCAGCAGCACCAACAACAACAGCCACTGCAGCACCAACAGCAGCACCAGCAACAAAAGCATCAGCATCAGCAGCACCAACAACAACAGCAACTGCATCACCAACAGCAGCAACACCAACACCAACAAAAGTATCAGCAGCAGCAGCAACAAAAGCATCAGCATCAGCAGCACCAACGACAACAGCAACTGCAGCACCAACAACAACAGCAACTGCAGCACCAACAGCAGCACCAACAAAAGTATCAGCAGCAGCAGCAGCATCAAAAGCATCAGCATCAGCAGCACCAACAACAACAGCAACTGCAGCACCAACAGCATCAGCAGCATCAACAGCAACAAAATCAGCATCAGCAGCAACGCCAACAACAACAGCAGCAACATCACCAGTCCTCCATACTAAATACATATCAAAAATTAGCGGAAAAATCGCCCAGTTTGCAGAATTTCACAAAAACCCAGCCAAAAACGTGGTCATCCCAAAAATCATCTTCTTCGCCATCGTTGCCAAATGAGTCTCCGCAACCATCCAAAAAACAAATCAGAATCGTAACGTTAAACGAAAGCGAAGAGAATTTACCAGAGCAATTTTTCGTCCAAAATCAAAAGAATAAATTCGAAAGCATGAGCCGAGCAGCTGACGGCAACTTGCGAGCGCCGGCATCAACTTCGTGGTCGCAAGTCAACGAAAAAGCTTACTTTAAACCGCTGACGGTGGCTGCAGCACATACCAAAGTTTCACCGACCATTGTCGTGCAGCAGAGCAGATCTCCGCCTCAATCTCCTGTGATTATGCCGTCGGTGCTGCAGAAATCTGAGTCTTGGCATCAGATGATTATGGAAAAAATGAAACAAGCCAAGCCGCCGTCTCCGATTCGGCAAAATATACCGAGAGCCAAATCTACACATAATTTGAGCTGCATGCCCAAGCAATATGAACCAGCCTTCAGTGCCCAAGATATCTCTGTTAAACAGCAGACTGTCGAGCAGTTTTTGAATAAAGATAAGCGATCGAGGTCGCAAACGCAGAAGCAGACGATGATGTATACGGCGACAGGTAGCGCTTCTGGCATATCCACGCATTCTGGAACTTCTCAGGTCAAAGTTGACAAGCTGAATGAAGATTTTAAACACGTGGACGAAGCTTTCGAGATACTTTTCGAAGAGGCTAGTGGCAGAATCGCCAATCACTAGGTCGAGTACATACCTATCTACCTAATACGTACTTACAGGGTGCGCTAAAATATCGAGTACGTTGAAGAATGTTCTTTATCAAAATACCTATAGGTTGGCAATGTGAAATAGATACATATGATTGGTGGAATATTATCCCCTCATGTGCTATAATTATTATCATTTGCTGTGACCTACCTTAAGATTTAGCAGAAATTTTTTTTAGGGTACTCGATATTTTTGCACACCCTGTATATGTATCGGATCTATGCAGCGCACTTCGCCTTAGCATACAGTATTTTAGTTCGCACCTGTACCTACCTACCTATCTACCTAACCACCCTAAACTGGACACTCGACTCGATTCGATATTTGTCGCTGCTCTTAAATTTATCATCATAATTGCAATTGCAAATTAACCATTACCTACCTGTGATGAATTGGCTGTGATTCTGTGATACCTACCTACAAAATATACTTCTACAATTGAATAAGAATGAATGTGACGCATTACGTGACACGCTACTGTGACTGCGACCAAAACCTACCCAGCTAAGGGGTATCATAGTTACCTACCTACTTGTTACCATGCAGTAAATTGCGGAATTTCTTCGGCGGCGGGGCGGTGCGGTGTCAACGCAGTCATTCACCACCGTCAGATACAAAAATTTGTGATACAAGCTACAATTCACAACCAAAGCTCGACAGACTCCAAGACTCATTTCTAGATGCTAGTTTACTTTTCACCTTTACATAGAAGTGTATGTATTTTGAATGTAGCCTACAGTAGCGTTGCAATGTGTGTCATTTTCCCCTTTACCTAATCACGCCACTCATATTACACAAACCATCTTTTTTTTATTGTTCATTTTTTCATTTCACCATCATTGCCTTGATCGTTTCGTGACTGTATTTTGTTTGTCTACTTGTACGCAATTGTGAATGACCATTTTTGTGAACTTACTACACAAATTACCTGGTACTAATTTTCATATGTGGGTAGTTCTATCAATTTTACACAATTTTGCAGTAAGTATGTTTCCTCGCCAAAAAAAAATTTTTTGAGAATTTTTTTTTGGTTGGAATGGTTAATATATACACTTGAGGCTTCATTAATAGTGTTGTGCCCAATTCATATCTCTCAGGGGAGGGGGGAGAGCCATTTGAAAATGTGGGTCTTTTCTGCAAATTTCGAATCAAAACTGGTCTTTTTTGAGAGAACTGATCACCTACAAAATTAAGAAATGTGTTTCAGTAATTCAAATAATTTTTAAATTGAGAATATACCACGAATTTTAAGGATTTCTAGGTGAAAATTTCTCCGGCTTGGTCAAAAAAGTATAAATTCCATGACGAAGGAAAAAACATCATTCCCCATGACGGTGGATAAAACTTCATTAAGTAGGGATAATATAAATGTAAAATTGTTTAAATTTCGTGTTTTTTAGTGTAAGTAGTATCAGTACTCACCACATAATAATTTTTCAACATTTCTCAGTTTTTCTCTGTTTGTGTATGGCGAAGCTGAGAAACCATGACGAAAGAATCGGCAAAAGATAAATAACCATATTTTCATGGAATCACGTTTTTATATTGGATAGCAGTGTTCGGATTCAGTATTTTATCAGGGGACAAGATTTGGTTAACTGCTTAAACAGTTTTGCCATTTTCAAACACCAAAATTTGTAAATAGTGAGCCGTTGGGAATGCATTGAAAATTAACCACGCCGAGGGAACAAAAACTCGAAGACAGAGGTGTGAGGTCACTCCACAGCATATAGGTGTCACTGAAGTGAATTGTGTTCATACTGTAATTTTTGTGTAGTTTTCAGGAATAAAAAAACGAATGTCAAAATTGCAGAACATCACGACTCTTTGCTAACCAGCGATGTAACTATTTAAAAACGAAATGTAAGACAGCCATGACGATGGAACTTTTGATCATATAAGGGGGTCTGTGGCCCGGGGGGAGGGGGTTAAATTCATTGTAGTGCCTGAAAATGTTAGATGGGGACAACTTTTATTGACAAAACCATTCACCATTACTTTTCATGTGCATACTGTAAGTGATATTTTACACGGACACAAAAAGTGTAAAATTGGTAGAACTACCCATGTAGCACCTCTACCTACTCTTACTACCCATCGCCTATCGTCTTTGTTTTGAGTGCACATGTGCCTGTGCATGTTTGTGTTCATGTGTTGCACACTGTAATCTCCTTCTGCGGACTTAGACAAATGCAAACGAAAACCATGAACAGTGACATTGTCTTTCAGTCTCAAGTCTGCAATCCTCAAGGCAAGAAGTGTTCTAGAAATTGGTGTTATTAGGATTTTTTGGTGATGAAAAGTTTACTTGGCACAATGTCAGTCTCAGTTCCTACTACTCCCACAATTATGAAAATGACCAAAAAAATTTCATCTGCAAGTAGGGAGGGGGTAGGTTAAAAAAGGGTATCGTTTGATCTAGAGGAAGAGGTACACACAAATTGACTGGGGATCAATAGCACTGTATCTTGGGATGCTGAACTGGTTCTTTGATGGAACCATTTCACTGATCAAAGAGTTCAGGGATATCCCACATGATGCAAAATACCAGCGTAAGAAGAAATATGTGACTCAGCACCTCAACGAGCTTGCTCACCATGATAAGATAGGAACACCTACACCTACATATCCTCTGTATGTGAAGAAATTGAGTCTCATGCTGAAAAAAATGAAACACACCGCCTTATTCCAGAAGATCAGCTCTGTAAGCTGAGAATTCAAAACTAGCAGAGAAATCATTTGAGATGAATGGAGCGAGGTAAAGACTATTACCAAGGAAATTGCAAAAGTGTGGTAGAAGTACTGCTAAACATTATACAGTGAGGATACGATAGTGCTCAGAGTAGCAATCCACTGGGCAACAACATAAAAGAAAAAGAACCTTCAGTCATATACATATAATAAGTCTGTAAAAGCTATGGACTATCTAAAGAACAATAAAGCTCATGGACCTGACAACCTACCTGTCAAAGTCTTCAAAACTGGAAGTATACATGGAGTGCAGATATATCAAGCAAGGGCGTATTCAGGGGGGTGAATTGGGGTACAATCACCCCCCAGGGCCAAAAAATCCTTAGGTTAATATAATTTCCTACGATTTCTTGCATTGAATCACAGGAAAAAAATCATGTTGTTTTATGTTTCTAGGGAGATAATTTGCTACAAACTTCAAAATTCATTGAAAATCACATTATCTCTCTAGGTAGTTGCATAATCTATGTACTAATTATTTTTGTTTTTTGAATTATGAATTTCTAATGCTTTTGTTTCCTTTCCTTTTTTTGAAATTGAAATTTCTGGATGCATATTTTTCGTTATTATAAGGGAGAAAAAGTGCTCCTTTTGTTCCAGCTTACTGATCATTATTGGAATTGAATAGGTACTGGGATTTTTCTCCCTCACAACGAAAAATATGTTATCCAACTCAGGAGTAAAAATGATTTTTGACAATTTTGAATTATTTTCCTCGCGACGCTTGGGCAATAAACCTTGAAAATCGTCAAAAATCATTATCGCTCCCTAGTTGAACAAACTACGTAGGTACTAATTATTCAAGTCTGACTGTGAGGACGTGAGGAGTGTCAAGTTAAATCCAGAAAAATCAATTTTACAATCAGAAATGTAGTATTTTTTACTCATTGGATTGACAAATGTCCAAAATTTTGCCCTCGCTTCGAGTTCGCTCGTGCTTGTCTGAATTTCATTATAAATAGGTATAAACAATTTACTGGATAAATTTCAAAAACCTCACTCTGATCAACACGTTTTTCAAGCTCAAATTCAGCATGAAAATGTCTGCAATGTGCCTACTATTGACATTTTTATACATATGAGCCCGTTGGGAATTTTCTGATTTTTGTCCCCTACTTATGAGTCATTCATCACCCCCCAGGAGGAAATCCTGGATACGGGCTTGATATCAAGTGCCCCTAGAAAAATATTTTGCCAATTTTTTTTTGCTAGTCACAATGAATGATAATTTATTAATAAAAATGTCTGCTATTCTCACTTTTTTTGGCTGAAAGGAAACAAAATGGCATGGAACAAAATGATACCAATTTTATGGAATGAAAAGAAACAGGATAATGAAAAAGTTTGGTTCAAAGAGCTCAACTGAAACGAAACGATACGTTCAAGTTGTGTTCAACAGCCCAGTGACAGACACGGTTTGAAACCAGTGGTGGTGAGAGACACTGTTTAAAACCAGTGATAGTGACAGACACTGTTTAAAACCAGTGTTTGTGACACACACTGTTTGACACCAGTGTTTGAAACAGACACTGTTCAAAACCAGTGGTAGTGACAGACATTTCAAATCCAGTGTTTGTGACAGACACTGCTTAAAAACCAGTGGAAGTGGCAGACACTGGTTAAACCTGGTGGTAGTGACAGACACTGTTTGAAACAAGTGGTAGTGACAGACACTGGTTAAAACTGGCGGTAGTGACAGACACTGTTTGAAACAAGTGGTAGTGACAGACACTGGTTAAAACCATGTGTTTGTGACACACACTGCACAAAACCAGTATTTGTGACACACACTGTTTGAAACCAGTGTTTGAATCAGACACTGTTCAAAACCAGTGATAGTGACAGACACTTCAAAACCAGTGTTTGTGACAGACACTGTTTAAAACCAATGTTTTCGAAACAGACACTTCAAAACCAGTGTTTGTGACAGACACTGTTTAAAACCAGTGGTAGTGACAGACACTTCAAAACCAGTGTTTGTGACAGACATTGTTTAAAACCAGTGTTTATGACAGACACTGGTTTAAACCAGTAGTAGTGACAGACATTGGTTAAAACTGGTGGTAGTGACAGACACTGTTTTAAACCAGTAGTAGTGACAGACACTTCAAAACCAGTGTTTGTGACAGACACGGTTTGAAAATCAGTGTTTGATCAGACTCTGTTCAAAACCAGTCGTAGTGACAGACACTGTTTAAAACCAGTGGCAGTGACAGACACTGTTTTAAACCAGTGGTAGTTACAACCACTTCTTAAAAACCAGTGGTAGTGACAGATACGTACTGGTTAAAACTGGTGGTAGTGACAGACACTGTTTGAAACAAGTGGTAGTGACAGACACTGGTTAAAACTGGTGGTAGTGACAGACACTGTTTGAAACAAGTGGTAGTGACAGACACTGGTTAAAACTGGTGGTAGTGACAGATACTGTTTAAAACCAGTGTTTTTGACAGACACTGATTTATACCAGTGGTAGTTACAACCAGGGTTGTCAGCGTAGAATGTAAAATGTAGAATAACATGTAGAATAAATGTAGAATATGTAAAGTAGAATAAATTTTTATTCTACGTAGAATATGTAGAATAAGTAGAATAAATTGAAAAAATGCAAAAAATGTTCTAATTTGCTGGAAAATTGAACTTTGCTAAGCTTTTGGATGGTCAATTAATTATGTTTTTACCATTGTAATGCTGAAATTCTTCAAAAATGCTGAAAAAAGTTTAGTAGAAGCTGAATTTGTCATTTACCCCAACCCAACCCAACCCAACCCAACCCAAACAAATTACCTATTATAATAATTATTCTGGTTGAAAATTGAAAAATATTTTGAATTTCTCATGTGATTTCACCTCATTTTGATAGGTCACTTGACACTTTCTCAATTATCTCAAAATCATGACTCAATTATGATCTCAAAATTTTCCAAAAATGTTCAAATTCAATCAAAACATATTTTCATCATAAACTCATAATTTTAGTTTTTTTCGATTAGGTACCTATCTCAAAATCAGGACTCAATTTTTTGAGCTCAAGATTCTCTAAAAACTTTCAAAACATAATTATTTTAATCAAATTCAAAATATTCAAAATTGAAAAATTCCTCTCATAAATTCATAATTTCAAATTTTCGACCCATTGCATTTGCAGCAATAGGTTGGAAGGTTCCATGGCATGTCTCTTTTTCAATTATGAATTATTATCTCAAATTTTGAAATTTATGACTCAATTTTGAGCTCAAAATTCTTTAGAAATGATAAAAAAAATACATTTGTTGAAAATTGGAATTTCTCGTGAATAGTAAAGTTTTAACACATTTTGATAGGTTTCAACTTTCAAAGTTACTTTATTTGTTTGTTCTTTTTTTCTCCATGCATTCAACTTTCAAACTCACCAAAAAAAAATTAATGAACTTTTGGTCAATTTGTTATTGTTACATTTATTTTATTGTAAGTTGTAAGCTAAGCTCAAAGCTGCAGATTGTAATCACGTTTCATCATTTCTTATCTGGTAAACAGCCAATCAGAACTTTTTCTACATTCTACATTCTACGTATAGTCTACGTCGATATTCTACATATTCTACTTATTTTACATGTAGACGTAGAATAACTTATTCTACACGTAAAATGACAACCCTGGTTACAACCACTGCTCAAAAACCAGTGGTAGTGACAGACACTGGTTAAAATTGGTGGTAGTGACAGACACTGTTTTAAACCAGTGGTAGTGACAGATACCTACTGGTTAAAACTGGTGGTAGTGACAGACACTGGTTAAAACTGGTGGTAGTGACAGACACTGTTTGAAACAAGTGGTAGTGACAGACACTGGTTAAAACTGGTGGTAGTGACAGATACTGTTTAAAACCAGTGTTTTTGACAGACACTGATTTATACCAGTGGTAGTTACAACCACTGCTCAAAAACCAGTGGTAGTGACAGACACTGGTTAAAACTGGTGGTAGTGACAGACACTGTTTGAAACAAGTGGTAGTGACAGACACTGGTTAAAACTGGTGGTAGTGACAGACACTGTTTGAAACAAGTGGTAGTGACAGACACTGGTTAAAACTGGTGGTAGTGACAGACACTGTTTGAAACAAGTGGTAGTGACAGACACTGGTTAAAACTGGTGGTAGTGACAGATACTGTTTAAAACCAGTGTTTTTGACAGACACTGATTTATACCAGTGGTAGTTACAACCACTGCTCAAAAACCAGTGGTAGTGACAGACACTGTTTGAAACAAGTGGTAGTGACAGACTCTGTTTGAAACAAGTAGTAGTGACAGACACTGTTTTACACCAGTGGTAGTTACAACCACTGCTTAAAAACCAGTGGTAGTGACAGACACTGGTTACAACTGGTGGTAGTGACAGACACTGTTTTAAACCAGTGGTAGTGACAGATACCTACTGGTTAAAACTGGTGGTAGTGACAGACACTGTTTGAAACAAGTGGTAGTGACAGACACTGGTTAAAACTGGTGGTAGTGACAGATACTGTTTAAAACCAGTGTTTTTGACAGACACTGATTTATACCAGTGGTAGTTACAACCACTGCTCAAAAACCAGTGGTAGTGACAGACACTGTTTGAAACAAGTGGTAGTGACAGACCCTGTTTGAAACAAGTGGTAGTGACAGACACTGTTTTACACCAGTGGTAGTTACAACCACTGCTTAAAAACCAGTGGTAGTGACAGACACCGGTTAAAACTGGTGGTAGTGACAGACACTGTTTTAAACCAGTGGTAGTGACAGACACTGGTTAAAACTGGTGGTAGTCACAGACACTGTTCAAAACCAGTGGTAGTGACAGACACTGTTTAAAAACCAGTGATTGTGACACACACTGCTCAAAACCAGTGTTTTTTGTGACACACACTGTTTGAAGCCAGTGTTTGAAACAGACACTGTTCAAAACCAGTGGTAGTTACAGACACTGTTGCAAACAAGTGTTTGTGACAGACACTGTTTGAAACCAGTGGTAGTGACAGACACCGTTTGAAACCAGTGGTGGGGACAGACACTGTTCAAAACAAGTGGTAGGTAGTGACGGACACTATTCAAAATCAGAGTTTCAGACAGACACTGTTTAATACCAGCTGTAGTGACAGACATTGTTTGAAACAAGTGGAAGATCATAGATGGCTCAGATAGAGCTGAAAAATGGCGAGGAGGTGTCCTGATACTTACTGATAGATGGCTATAAAAGGATCTCCAACCTCCAGTATGCTGATGACACAACTTTGATGGCCTCAAATGTGGAGTAAAAGAAAAGATACCTACTTGTAATATTACAATGTAAATAATCAAGTACTTGCTGGCTACTTGGCTGTGACGTGCTTAGTTAAGTGAAAAACTGAAAATTTTAGGGCTGGGACTGTGCTCGTCACTCGCGCAGGGCAGAAGCAGTATTGGCCATTGCCTCATTCGGTACCTATACCAAAACCTACAAGCTACGTTTACCTGAAAATTTGTTGCACAATAGATATACATATAAGCACCTACCTTACTGTTGCTATAGTGCTGCTGTTGCCTTGTACTCTAACTTGTGACTTGCATGTAACCTATTGTAATGCTGTTTGAGTGTGAAAGTTAGTACCAAAAAGTAATCACAATCAGTCTAAAAAAAGTTGCAAATGGCAGACTGATGCCTTCGCCTATAGACCTAACGATGTACATAGACATACCTGTCATTTGCTTTGGTATTGGTACACATGTTTTTCATTACTTGGATACTTTGTTCACAGGTATGGAACCATATTCGGCAGAAAGAGTTGATGCGTCGTTGTCGCTGACAACCTTTGAAACTCGCCGGCAACAGGCTGAAAGCCAGGTCACTTCCATTTCAACCAAACAAGGTACGTCTATAGTAAAAGTAGGTATGTTTATAAGTACGTTAAAGTGCAAAATTATGAGATCCAGAAAACGGGTTAAAAAAAAGTCTATATGTATTTATTTTTCAAGGAAGTACTCCGTTGTCTCGTTACGGTATCGTAGACATCTTCTACATCGTTATGAAATGTAAATGAACGGCGAACATCGCTATCTGTAAATAAGTAAGTATATAGGCTTCCGGTGTAATAGGTACTTACTCTGTTCTTTCGCATTAACTCGCACCCTGCCTAGACTTTCAGTGTATTTAACAATACCTACGTGCATAATCCACAGGTTCGATTGTGAAGAAAGACGGTACTAATGTAATGGCATCTGTTCCATACCTGAGAAACGTGCTGCTGGATAAATCAAAACGAAACGTTTTATTTGAATCGACATTGCTTGCGAAATTGCTATCGATTTCAACATCCTCGCTCTACATAATCTTGCATCATGTTCGTATTGTTTTCTGCTTCCCATCTATCGATGGTAAATGAATTTCTATGTCGACTCAGGAGTTCTTTAAAAATGAAAATATACTCGTACCTCTACCTACTTACATTATTTTCATTTTTCACAGGTAGCTATTGCCGATGCTCTAGAACCATTAGCAAATAATTTAGATTTATTCGATCAAGTATTATGTTTCCAATACGCTGCCATTGAAAGAGGCACCGCAGTTGCTCAACAAGCTGAAATTTTTGCTTCGGTAAGTAATACTTTTTGTTTCTAAAAGTTCAGTTCCATAGTTTCGCATTCTTGATGATCCAATTCATCCATGATCTCGTTTCATTTAGCACATTCTTGAAAGATTATCTGCAGACGAAGCATTCGACATTATCACTTGCATTTTTCGATTCTTGATGAATTTTTCAAAATCATATTTCAGCCAAAAATCAGGAAAAAAACGAAATTCTACAAAACTGACCTGGAGAGCTGAAATTTGGGCTGTGCCCTATTTTTAACCAGCCAAATCGATTTGGAAACAGTTTCAACCCATTTTGAACAGTTCTGAAGCCTCTAGCAGGTTTTTGAAACTTGAAATCCCCACAAAATTTCATCAAATGAAGTTGAAAATCCGAAATTCACTCTGAACTCCAATTTAAACACTCTAATGATACGAATAAGTTTGACAATATTTTATTTAAAAACGTAGTACGAACATTTTATTACCAATTTACGAAAAAATTTACACCAATTAATTCTAAGAGGATTAATAAGCGAAATGATTTATTTTTGTTTCAGTACCTATTTCGTCAAAACGCCAGAAAGAATTTAACGCGGATGAGAATCACTTCACCATTTAGATAATCACGAAGCAAAAAAGTAGCATAAATAATACAAAATTTTGTTGAAAAATAAATGCATTATCACAATATTTTGATACTGTTGAGTCTTGATTTTGTTTTCAATCGTCCTAAATCATCGTAAAAAAAAATAATAGAAATAAAGTGAGTAAGTTTTAAGTAGGTCTAAAGAACTATAAACCGTTCCTTGACAGTTGGTTCTTCAAAAATACGTAATAAAAATTAAGTAAAAGAAAATTAAAAATGAGAAAAATTACAAACGTAAAAAAAAACACCGATTCCGTAAACATAATAAGTACTTATTAACATTTGCGAGACTTTATAACGTCAATACGAGCAGAAAATATCTAATCTTGTCGTTTCTTAATTTTTTTGATTACTCTTTTGATGACACGTTTGTTTTCGTCCAATTTAGTGGATTCTTCTTCGCTTAATGCGCCAGGTGGATGAAGTCTCATCTGAAAACGTATCAAAAACGTATAGGTATATTAGTCAAGGTTGAATTTTTTTCTGCTGGTCAGAGTGCACAGGGCTTCTTAGGCAAGATACTTATTCTTATAAGAAAGATATCCCGCAGGTAAAAAAATTGAATTGGACAAAGTTGAATTGGAAGAGCATGCAAAAATACATCACAAGTCGACATTCCAGGAGCTAAAGTGCGCTTTTTGATTCATTTTTAAAAACTAAATTTGAGTCAAAATGGGAAAAAATTAAAATGTTGACAATAGAATGCTGAAATTTGATATGGACTCTATTTTCGATCCTCCGGAATCGATTGGAAACGGTTTCGAGCTATTTTGAGCAGTTTTGAAGCCGCGAGCTGATTTCTAAAACCCAAAATTTCCACAAAATATGTCATATGTCTTACCCAATAAAATTGGAAAGTGAAAATTTACTATGCTGAGTCGACTGGAGATACTTGCAAGCCGTTCTGGAGCCTCCAGTAATTTTTTGCCAAATGCGAAATACCTTACAAAAATAGATTTCAAATCCAAAATCCTTTCAGAGAGCGGATTTCTAATCCAAAATCTTTTTAAAAAGTGGATTTAAAATCGAAAATTCAAAATCCAAAATTTAAGTGAAGATAAGTGGGGAAAAAACAGAAAAATATTCGGAATTTTGAAACGTTTTTATTGCAAAATTATTAAAATTAAGGATTTTGGAAAAAAAAAGATTTCAAATCCAAAATTCAAAATCCACTAAAGTTCATTTAAATCCAAAATCCAGATTGTGAGGATTTAAAATAATCGTTTTGGAATTAAGTAACATGCTTCCCGATGTTATTTCCTTCAAAAAAAAAATCAAAATAAATTTTTCGAGCAGAAATTTTCAGTATCTCAATTATCAAGCTAAAACGATCCAACTTACAAAGGAACCTCTTGAGGTGTTACACTCCAATTTGAACGGGACTACGATTTTTGGAAAGAGCATAGTCTAAAACCCCCAAAAGCAAATTTTCAGATACCCAAGTTCATTTTTCGATTTTTGGCGAATTTTTGAAAATTCAAAATTGACTGTTTTTGGCGATTTTTGTTTTTTTTTGAAAGTACGTACTTGATCAGTAAAAATGGTCAAAATAAGTTCCAAAACTAATATTACTTATTCAAATCCAAATTTCACCATTTCCAGCCATTCTGGAGCCTCCAGCGCGATTTTTTAATTTCTCCAGAAGTTTGAATTTGCTCCAGAAGGCGTGAATATGCAGTTGGGCAGCTAAAAATCGAGTTCTATATTACACTCGACCTGTTTAACGAGTTTATCAACATTTGAGCCGATTTTGATAGTGACACCTCAAATGTGGCGTTTTGACCAGCTTTTTCCAAAATTTAAAAATCCAAAAAAAATCAAACAATATCCGTTTGTGAGGAAATTTTTGAAATTTGTGCGAATTGATGTATTTCTTCAAGAACTAACTCTCGGAGCGCAAATTCTACCATTTCCAGCCGTTTTGAAGAGAGAGTGACACCTCAAAAAACCACTCTTGAGGTGTCACTCTCAAAATCAGCTAAAATGTGGATAAACTCGTTAAACAGGTCGAGTGTAATATAGAACTCGATTTTTAGCTGCCCAACTGCATATTCACGCCTTCTGGAGCAAATTCAAACTTCTGGAGAAATTAAAAAATCGCGCTGGAGGCTCCAGAATTGCTGGAAATTGTGAAATTTGGATTTGGAGGGTAACTTTTGGACAAAATACAGCAATTTGCGTGAATTTCAAAATTTTTCACACAAACGGGAAACTTTTGATTTTTTGGATTTTTAGTTTTGAAAAAAGCTGGTCAAAAAACCACTGTTGAGGTGTCACTCTCAAAATCGGCTCAGATGTGGATAAACTCGTTAAACAGGTCGAGTGTAATATACAACTCGATTTTTAGCTGCCCAACTTCATATTCACGCTTTTTGAAGCTAATTCAAAATTCTGGAGAAATTGAAAAATCGCGCTGGAGGCTCCAGAATGGCTGGAAATGGTGAAATTTTGGATTTGAATAAGTAATATTATTTTTGGGAATTATTTTGACCATTTTTACTGATCAGGTTCGTACTTTAAAAAAAAAAACATAAATCGCCAAAAACAGTCCATTTTGAATTTTCAAAAATTCGCCAAAAATGAACTTGGCCATCTGAAAATTTGGTTTTGGGGGTTTTAGACTATGCTCTTTCCAAAAATCGCAGTTCCGTTCAAATCGGAGTGTGACACCTCAAGAGGTTCTCTTTTTAGTTAAAAGGGAGCAAAAAAAAATAACATTTGTTCAATTATCAAGCAAATATTGAAATATAATTAGCACTTACCTTGTCCTTCTCAACATGCTCATCTCAAATTCGATTGTATGTGATTTAGAAAAAGCAAATAATTAAAATGAAAGTGAAAAAAAAACGCTTGCGTGAAGTGCACCATAAGTTAGAGGGATTTTCATTATACATGAGTGGAAGCGTTAAGCAGAAAGTGCCTTTAAATATCAAACTAATCGTAAGTAAAATTATGATTAAAAAAGCGAACCATTAATACCATTAAAATGGATGTGATAAGTAGGTACCTAGGTAAACATTTTTTGAAATATTCAACTGGACCGAGATATCGATTAATCATTCAAGTCTATTTCTCTTGAAATGGGAATAAATACCCTAAGAGATGGGATAAATTGCTCATTTCACACTTTCGATGTCAATAATTACACACCAACATAGTTTCTTTTCATTCATTTCCAATTCGAACGATTCGTTTTGAGGACTCCATACTCCAACATTTGATAAGCTGTGGGGAATATCTTATTCATATACTTTTGTTCATGCAAAATAATTCATTCTAAGCGTTTGAATCATACAGTAAAATAGCATATGAAAAATGCTATGTGCATATAGAGAAGGTTTTCTAGGTACAATAGACCTAAAAGCCCCATTAAGCTCAGAAGTAGGCAGCCACGAGTAGATAGGACTTGCTGCAGCGTATAAAGGTGTGGAAGATTTTCAATCAATAAATTCTTTACAATTCGTGCGAAACAAAAAATACAAAAATCATACTTTTACTTATTCTTTAAAATCGCTTTGCTGTTCTGTGGCTTCGAGTAATTTCTCCAAACTCTTTTTCGGTAGTCTTTTCTGTATAAAATAAGGATAGATTCTATGTATAGTTAGTAGTATAGGTAACTAGAGTAGTAATTAACTAGAGAAAAAAATCTCTCTCGTCTCTTCTCATTTTCAATTTGTGCAGGAAGATTTATGCGTTGGTAATCCTCATTCTCGATGAAGATTAAACCCGAATTACGAATTAGGTTGTACTTGTATGATTATTAATGATGGTGTTATTGTCGTTAAAAGTAATAATTAATTTGATTGAGATGTTCGATCAATTTACTTCACTGTGAATTAGAATTCTGCAGTGAAAAATGGTTATAATGAGATTATAAAGAACCGAACACAGATGTTGAATGAATGCCCTTATTTAAAGCCCATAACCTTTTGATTAGGTACTCGTATGTTTGATTTCGACCAAATTTTCTTTGAAACAATTACGAAAGTAATTACGATACCTATGAGACGAAAATATTTACGAACGTTAAATCTACAAAATATTTAAAAAAACAACCAATTTCTCATGACTTCTGACACATTACGCTTACCATAATTCTGTGTTTTTCTTTACACGCGTATTCGGTTTCATCCAAATCATGATAGCAGTCAGATTTGTACCCCTTTGGTGGAGGTTTTCCATCGAATTCGCAAAGTTTACTCAAAGGTTTGGCATGAACGTACAGTTTATCGAAACCTAAAAAAAAAATTCAACGTGGATTCATTTCTAGATAGGTCAACGATGCCACAACAATAATGCAACACGAAAGAAAATAATCTTACTTTTAGGTTTTTGCTGCGGACAATAAAACACGTCCGGTGTTTTCTTATCGAAAACTATGGATTTCCTCATCATGTCACCGCCATGGACGAACGCCTACGAAAAATAATTCCAAATAGGTAGGTAAGTATTAGTTCGATAATCCAAGTTGAATAGAACGAGAGCGTAATTATTTTCCAGTTCGAAAGAAAGAAAAAGAGAACATCAACCTTGTTCTTTGAAATACATAAAATCAGGTACAAAAGTCGGCACAATCAATGATTTCGCTCGAATGTCAAGGTAAAGCGAAGAAAATGAAGCGTTTCGAATTAAATTATTTGCAAAGCTACGGTTATCAACGGTTGAAGATGAAGGTTTACTGTATAAAATCACGACGAAAATCGAAATTTATTCTTTATGCATGCCGTGTAACTTATAATCTCGAAAAAGTGATCTTTTCTCAACTTATGTGCTTAATTAGGTTGAATATTATAACGATATAAAAATGATCGTAAATTAACGATTTAATTGGGTATAACTTACCACAAGGGCTAAAAGTAGTACGGCGAATAACGATAAATTACCTGAAACAATAAAATAATTTCAAAGTAACGAACGAAAATATAGACAGATCCCTATATTATTGGAGACTTCAATGGTGGATCAAGAATAAATATGCATATGAGATCGAACAACCATAAAATTATTCGTACATTCCATAAAAGCAATAAACTATATGCAATGAAACACCTGTTGAATTGAAAAATATCTCGGTTTAATATTAAAATATTATATTAGTTGACGAAGCTTACCCATTTTGCGGATTTAGTTCGTGGTTAATTTTCAATTCCGGTACAGAATAACGTTAGTTATCCCACACGAAGTATTTAGTTAGATAACATGTACGCAGACACTATCGTTGACGATGGAACAGAGAACACTACACAATTATTATAAGGTGAGGTTATAAGAAGTTTGAAGTTACATTCATGGAATTACTTACGCTAAAATTATTCGTGTTAGCGTGTTGGTGTTGGTGTTTCGTAATGGGAAACTGGAAGGGGAATATCTTGAACTGGAATACAGCATGCTGGGTCATTCGGATTACCTGCAAGGCTACTCACCTGGTTGTAATGCAATGGTAAGGGTGTGGGCGGTTGATTGGCGATTGCTGATGAACTGACGTAAGTCGCCTCTGCTTTGAGTCAGCTGAGCTCATCTTACTATACAGTATCTTCTTCTCTTTTTGATTTGACAAAATTATTAGCATTCGGAGTAGCTGGCGTTGTGTTTGTGTGGGTACCTATTTTCTTTGTTCATCATTCAATTATTTCAATTACCAGTATCTATTCTTCACTGCGAATAAAATTTCATTCATCTGCAATGTAACTCAGTCATAAACCAAATTTTTAGCTCTCAAGAACTGAAAATTATAACTTACTTCTCATTTTTAATTTCAACATTTTTAAAATTCTTCCTACAGGGTGGACAGAAATATCGGGTACCCCTAAAAAAGTTTTCTGCTAAATACTTCGGTTGGTCACAGTGAATGATAATAATGGTAGCACATGATTGGTTGTTAGACTGGAGAGATAACATTTCACCAATCATATGCATCTATTTCACATTGCCAACCTATATTTTTAATAAAAAACTTTCTTAGGGGTACCCGATATTTCTGTCCACCCTGTACTTGTTGAAAAGGTACCCATACTACACGATCGAATCATTCGACATTCGACATTGATTTTTTTGATTGAGTAAAATAAGAATGTATAAATTTCATTTCGAATTTGGCCCAATTAGAGTAATCAAACTAAAACAGTGAATTTAAGACGATCTAAATAATTCTTAAATTTTTTGATTTTTTTTCCTTTTCTAATTTTTTTTTTTTTTTTTTTGAAAAAAAACGTCGAAAAAAAAATAAAAATTTTATTTAATTCAGTGTTGCTTTTCGTACTATCGATAAAATTACCAAATAATGCAACACTGATTTTCAAAAAATGTTATCAAAATTATCACGAGCACAAAGCCAAAACAACTTTTTATTTTTTTTTTTCGATCGAAGTTTCTCAACCTTGCTCAACTCGACCCACTCGACCACCCTTCTGTACAGAAATTTTCTGACGAAAGACGAAAGTTCGTCCTCTGCAGTCAAATTTTCCGGCGTAAATCGTATTATTGCGCTTAATTTGACATTTTATCATCATGAGTATCGTCAATCACATCAGACACACTAGCAGAGGTAAGATTCAATCACATATTACTTCATATGTAGCATATTATGATACTCCTTTACATCCTAACATCAACCTCTCTGCACTCGATTGCCTCTTCAGCAGAAGTGTTTCATTTCATGTCTTTGTTTCCTTCTGTAACGAGTAATATACTGTATGTGTTTCTTTTTACAGTTTCCGGGCTATTTCGTAACAAATCAGAAATGCCTGTTTCCATATCGTTAGCTCTCAGTGGTCTAGCTGTGCAAGTCTACGCTTCGTATAACTTACTGAAGAATGATAACGGTACCCGAACGATTCCTTTCTTAAGTAAACAATAACTAATTTCATTCGCTGATCGGTCCTATAGATGAATATTTACTAATATGAAACACGCTGGCGTTATACGATGATTACATTATAGTAGATGAAACTTCCGATAAATTTGAATCTTTTTATACCTTATTTTAGATAATGCAATCTAAGATACTCCCAGCTCTGTTTAATCGAATATCTTAGCATAATTGTCAACTTTTCTTCGTTTTAAATACGTTATGCTTCTTTTGATCTACGTACCCGATCTACAAAGTATTATTTTTAGAAGTAATGCATAAATAACTTTCTTCTCTTTTTTTTGCGTTATTTCTTTGCTTTATCTTTTATTTTTGTACATCGGTGTAAAGTGCATAAGTTTCTGTTGATATTGTAGAATCTGTGAATATTATTAAAATGCGTTATTACAAAGTCCTAATGATGATTGTTTGTTTCTTGAATTTGTACATCTCTGTTCTCATTTTGCAGTTGAATCGTATTTAATCCAATTGTAATGTTTTAAAGGTTCCATTTTTGCCGAAAATGAACCGGAAGTTTTTGAACTTGTTGTATTTTAGGTTGGTGATTTCATCGTTAGCTTTCTGAAACCAGGGTCGACGTTGTTGCAGTTTTTGATACCAATTTTCTGAAATTAAACTTCGTTTAGACCGTGATTGAGTAATGCAAATTTTAAATCACCGGTGTTCATTGGTCTACCTCGTATTTCGTCCAAAGTGAACGTATTTCCTCCGTATTCTTTTGGAAGTATGATCACTGGGACGTGTTTTGAGAAATGTTCGGATCCTTCGGAGTAAACGTAAACCTACGCAGATTACGTGATTGTTAGCCATGCTTTAGTACAAGTTTTAAGTACTACTATAATGTAGGGGAAGTTGTTGTAAGAAGATTTATGATGCAATATATGTTTGTATGGCTTCCTAAACTCACCAAATCATGGTATCGTTTCGGAGTAAACCACTTCAAAGTATTGATTACAGTCTTGACTACCCTGCCAACGTTAGTTAAAACGAGTAATTGTACTCGCAATGGATAAACCTACGAAATATCATGATAATACTTCCATTTGCTTTGAACCTATCAGAAAAGTACCAAATGAGCTTTCTACCTTTAGAATAATCTGAAGAGATTTTATAAAATATGGAACAAATGCGATAATATGAAGTAAATTGATGTTATTGCAGTCGAATAAGATAATATCGCCGTTGTCTGGCTCGTCTTCCAAGAATCTAAGTTCTGTTTGCATGCAATAATACTTCATTATTTTTAAAACGTCGAATAAACTTTCATCTGAGCTGACTTTATCGATAAATATACGACATCCGTCGGTATTCAACTCGGGTAGGTAACAAGAGTAACTGAAATAGGGTGTTTCTTCGTTAACTCATTGTAAAATATACTTTAAAAAACGTTCAGGCCAAATTAAATTACTCACATTGATCGACAAAAATGGTTGAAATCGGAGCATCGTATATCATCGTGAAGTAAATACTCTGGAAACATTTTTTTCAAAACGAAGAACGAATCTATTTTCTCCAAACACTTCATTACATCGTTGTCACATTTGAGTAAATAATTCTTGAAGAAATTATGATCTAGAAAGAGCAATACAGATGATCATAAAAGACTAAATTACTCCCGGATGTATTCTCAATACGTTACCGTAGATCTTCGTATCGTAATACTCCAAGTGCTGCTTGATCTTAAGCATATTGATTTGAAACCTCTCTTCGTAATCGTGGTTTTCAGATCTTGTTACGATCATTTCCACTCGAACGAAACCGAGAATACACAACCCAGCGTAAAATAAAACAATTAAGACTGTAAATTGAAAACGAAAAATAAGATATATTTTCATTTTCCTAAAATATGCGATTTACATATTAAGTACATATGTCATTATAGTACATATTACCTAAGTAAAACAATAGAAAAAAAATCATCGTCATTTCTCACGAATACTATATCGTTGGCAGAAAACTCGAATTAAAAATTTTATAAGTAACTATTTTACTGCAAGAAATTCTTGTATCATTTAAATCACATGATTTTTTGTTATTTTTTTAATGCAATTCACAACCAATTCACTATCGCGAATGACAAAACGGTAATATTAAGATTCAAGTCGATATAATCGTCATTCACGACAAACAAAAAATAAAGCAAATCACGTAAAATATTGTTCGACAGTTTCGTAAAAATCTAATAAACTGAGACAAATGATAAGAAAAAAAATACCTTAAATAAAGATCCAACAGAAGATATCGAATGTCTAATTATGTACATAAAAAAGAAGCATAGTTACCCTATTTACGAGTAGTAAATGAAAGTATAAATAAAGCCCTAATAAATATAAATAAATTAAGATTGGAAAATAAAAGAAACTCGGTTTCGTTTTAAAACACTCGATTATGTTTTCAATTAAGTTTTAATAATGAGTAAAGTTACTCACGAGCGGAGAAGAAGGTAAAATTGGAGGACTTTTATAGCGATACTGTAATAATTTTTGATATGTAAACTACCTGATTTTGAAGAACAAAAAAAATCGCTTAATACGAATACGATCAAGAAAATTATTCAAGATGAAGTGATATCATTGTAGGTAAATCAAACAGGCACTTTTTAGTTAGTAGTTTTTGTAAAATTCAACTTGAGTTTTCAATGTGTTCAGGTAAGGGATTTTTTCAATAACCGAAGATATCACACTACAACATCACGTACTGATTTTCTTCAAGTTCAATAGCCAAAGAGCCCAGTTCATTTCCTCATTACCTTAGGTAAAGTCAAAATTTAGGGTTTATCGAACTCGAAGAAAATCAACACGTGTTGTAAAAAATGGTCCTCGACGAACATATTTTTCAATAAAGACACCTTTCGTACTTCAATAAACCGTTTCTGTTTGTATCAATAGACCCACTCGATATTTCAACAGAATTGAGTTGGAGTTTCGATACCTACGAGCAAACACTTTAACATACATAACATCGTGTCATTAACCTCAAAATACTATCGAACTATCCGTTAATATTATGATACAGAAGAAATCGGATTATTCGGAGATCCCATTTGAATTAAAACCTTATCCAACCACTGCAAAGCACCATGTAAATGAATTTCAATCCAACAAGGAGTAGAAGTGACATCTTGTCTGTGATAATCAGCTCCCCAACCTTTAACGAAAGACAACCTGGAAACATTCGACGACACAAACGAATATTAATTCACGAACGAAACTCTATTGAACACGTACGATTAGCTCGAATAAACAAATATATATTTACCTGATAGTGCACATTTTTGTGAGTTCGTAAACCGCTTCGAATCCATTATTGGCAGACTGTGTAAGTAAATCAGCGAATTCCTTGTTATTGAATATTTTCAGCGAATTACCAGGAGGTATTTTGCAAACGGTTGAGGGATGGAATCCATGATGATAGTTGAAATGTCGCGATTGCACGAATATCGCAGCATCTGATAAACATTCCGCGAACACTTCGCCTCCCACGAAGTACAATTGTACTCCTGAAAAATGAAAGCACAAATAATTTTAATAGACTGATCGGTTCGTTAATAAAGATTCGATGATCAATAGTGGTATTCTCACCTCTTCCAATATGTCGACGAGTATTTTCGATAGTTGAATTACGATTCACATTGGATAACTGACCTAGGCAAAACCTATTCAATTTACTGCCGGTAGGATTAGTAAACCCATCGACGATGACCGTTTGCGAATGACATGGAAATACTTCACCGACTTTACAGTTCAATTCGTAATATGCGATAGTTGCCCAGAAAGGAGGTTCCTGTAGATTCAAAGAGGGTAAAAAAAATGCAATTTGTACACGTCGTATTCAGAAAATAATTATTTTTACTTGATATGGTACTTCAGTGACGTCAGCCCCAAGAGATGATACGCTGCTTTTGTCATCATTAGGCGAGAACGATGGAGGTGGACTTTCTACAAGATTTGAACAAAAATTCACGTTAATGACTTTGAAATGAAATTCTCGATGTAAAATTCGCAAACAACACTAACCAGCTAAACAATTCATCGACATTTGCTGTTGACGTTGTTGTTGGTATTGCAATAAGGTATGATTGGGAGCAAATTCGCTATGTCTAGGAACAAGCACTGGTGGTAACACTAAAACAAAACGATGCAAAATAAAATTAAAATCGTTTCATCAAAACACTCGCCTATGCGTAGCTGGACTATCATAAAGCTTACATGTACCTGGGCTTTCAACCCTTTTATAATGGTATGGATTGATGCAAACTTCCTTCTCTTTGGCTGAGAATGGATATTTGCAATGATCTTCCGCTTTAAGTTCATGATGAGATTGTAGATCAGGCCACCTCCAAACTCGACAATAGATCACGTGTGGGAGTGCTTTTCTATGAGATACCTGCGGAATAAAAACACGCGATGAATGATATGATAAGATCTGGTGTTTTGATTGATTCAAACTGATATAAAATTAACGCTATTGTTACCTGTAATCTTCCATCTAAACTTCTAGGTATCGTAACACATTCACTGGGCTGTCCGGGGAAATTCAACGCTTTTATCAAGTCTTGATAAGCTTTTTTGTTTTGTTTTTTCAACTTCTTGAACAAAGATTCGACAGCCTTTTCTGCCCATTTTTCTTCTTCGTCGCCTTGCTTCCAGCCTAGAAGCTTTTTAATGGTGGGACTAGTGAACGAATATAAACTGGGAACTGGCCCGGAATCGGAGGTATCGGCGTCTTCAATATCCATGATTGTTTATGCAATAGATTCCAAAATAATTCATTGAAAATATCAACAACGCGGAGATTCCGATCTCATACACATCGCGAACTTCGACACAGATGGTTGAAAGTTTGGTTTTTACGAGGAATTATTAAACCGTAGAGTTATTTTATAACTGAGAATTGGGTAAATAAAATAAATTAGAGTAATTTGTAACCAATTCTTCCATTATCTAATAACTCGAGCTTGTTGGTATGGCTGCGCAGCGCATACATCGGAATGTTTTCGTCGGCCATGTTGCCAAGCCAAAGCAGCGTTGCCGATACTAGCGCTGTCTGGTGGCGCGTAAAGAGAATTATTTCTCCTGTAAATTATCAGCTTCTATTGGTGAAGTCAGAAATGACGAATAATGAGACAAAACGATTTTTTAAAAAAAAATTTTAGCAGCAACTGCAACTTGCAAGTTGCAAAGTTGCAAGTAGCCAAGTACAATAACGATTCGAATTCGAATTTTCGACAACAACAATTTTATTATAATAGCTAATTTATTTTGCATTCATCCGACCGATCTAATCAATTTTTGCTCTCAATTATTAATTTTTGAATTAATTTTGAAATTACGAAATTAGTAGCAAAAAAAAACAGGAGTTTGAGGAGTTCGTTGCAGAAAATGAGATTTGTTATCCACTTTTTTTCATGGTTAATAATTTTCAATCTTGATTTTTCTTCTGATGAGCAAAGAATCGAGAGAAAAAGGAATGAATCAGTGAAAAAATTGCTCCACTAAAAGTTAAAACTAATGATTGCAATTTCTTCACCAAGCAGTATAATTGGGTAATTGGAATGAGATTGAGAACGTCTTTTTGCAAAATTGTGAATAACTGAATAGTGAATATTCGCTTCCGTCAACATTTTTAGAAATATTTATGAAAAAACTGCCACAATGCGGACCCAAATAATTTGGATTGGAAAATATTTGGAATATTCACTGTCACTGTCACGAATCATTGAATCAAATATCTTTTTTTTTCTTTTCACTTTTCAGTTTTCTTTTCCATTCGTGCTCATGGGGAAAAAAAGAAAACCAAAATACATAACTTGATGTCAGAATTTATTTTTTTTTTAATTTTTGAATTATATTATCAACGATCAGCGATTTTAGATTGAGGAGATTGGTACGGTATTTAAGTTCTACTCTATTTATCCAATATCTTGTACCAGTTGTACCTACTTAATTTATTTCCCATTACTTAGTAGGTATTTCTATTTTCTATTTTCTATTTTAATTGAAAATTCTACAGAGCAGGCAAAAATTCATCACCTGTCAAAATTTCAAGGGCTAAAGTGACTTTTTCGATTTTTGGTGAATTTTCAAAAATCAAATTTTGAGTTTGACCAAAGTGTGGGGAAAAAATCAAAATTTTACCAAATCAACCTAGAAAGCTGAAATTTGAGATATACTCTATTTTTGACCAGCCAAATCGATTGAAAACTGTTTCAAGCCGTTTTGAGCAGTTCTGGAGCCTCCAGCAGATTTTAAAACTCGAAATTCTCACAAAATTTCATAAAAATGGAGTTGGAAAGCCGAAATTCATTCTGCAAACTAATTTCGATTCATTACGAAGTCGACTGCAGGTGAATTTGTAATCTCCAGCGATTTTTTGAAAATCACTGGAGCCTCTAGTAGATTTTTTAAAACTTGAAATTTCCCCAAAATTTCATCAAATGGAGATGGAAAGTTAAAATTAACTCTGCACTCCAATTTTAACACCCTCTGAAGATGACTTCAGGTGGGTTCAAGTCATTCTGGAGCCTCCGGTGACTTTTTGAAAGGTTTTATGGCGTTTTTAGGGAAATTGAAATTTCCAAAAAGTAGCTGGAAGCTTCAAAAAATCAAAACTACTTGAAACCACGGTGAAATCGACTTCATATTGTATTGAAATTAGTTTGCAGAGTAAATTCCAGCTTGCTAACCCCATTTGATGAAATTTTGAGGAAATTTCAAGTTTCAAAAATCTACTGATGGAGGCTCCAGTAATTTTCAAAAAGTCGCTGCGGGCTCCAAACTGACTTGAACCCAGCGGAAATCGTCTTCAGAGGGTGTTAAAATTGAAGTGCAGAGTTAATTTTAGCTTTCCATCTCCATTTGATGAGATTTTGAGGAAATTTCAAGTTTCAAAAATCTACTGGAGGCTCCTGTAATTTTTAAAAAATTGCTGTAGACTCAAAATGACCTCAAATTCACCTGAAGTTGACTTCGTAGAGAATTGACATTAGTTTGCAGAAAGAATTTCGTCTTTCCAACTCCATTTGATGAACTTTTGTGGAAATTTCGAGTTTTAAAAATCTGCTGGAGGCTTCAGAACTGCTCAAAACGGTTTGAAACAGTTTTCAATCGATTTTGCAGGTCAAGAATAGGGTATATTCCAAATTTCAGGCATTTCAGCTTTCTACGTTAATTTGGTAAAATTTTGATTTTTCCCCACACTTTGGTCAAAATTTGATTTTTGAAAATTAGATTTGAAACTAAATAAATTTATCGAACCACGAAAAGAGTCGCAAGAGTCGCGAAAAGAGTCGGACTCCTCTCAGACTCCTTCATTTAAAGAAACGACAAATAGGTACTTATATACCTAAATCTAATTCTTTTGTATTTATTCGACAGATCTATTCAAAAAATTCTCAAAAACCGAAACCCTAAATAGTATTTGTTTTTTGTCAACATTTTTATAAACGTTCGTGAAAAAGGAAATTTATGTAAAATAGTTGAATCTCCTGCAAGTGACTAGATGAGTTGGAAATGTAAACTGAAAAGCTCAACTTTTAACAAAACCAAATCTTTATCGAGTCGAGTCATTTTAAATTTCAAATTTTAATGCTGATAATCTTGAACGTTGAACCTTAATTGAACCAATAAAAAATATGAATAAATTAATTCCTTTTTAATTGAATACCTTTTTCCAAAATAGAGAATAGGTAACGTGAATAAATTTGTACCAAAATGCATTCATTTTTTTTTTTTTTAAACAACCAAAATTTTGCGGACTTTTTTGGCACGTTCTTTGCTCATGATTCAACAGACCACTCTCGTGTACCCCTGAGTTCAATCATTGAGTCAGCTTGGCTAAGACACCTTCAAAATAAATACCAGTTTTATGGCAGAATTCTAAATTTCTAATAATTGACGTTATAAATGATAATTATATACCTAAGCATCGAAAAATTATTTATAAAAATTGTCATGGATTGTCGTGGAAAACATGAGAGAGATGCTTGAAAATTTCGTAATCAAGAAAACTTCACCGGCAAGAAATTATATTATATATCATTACTTCGAAGAAATTGACTTGAAACGTAAAAATGACAAGACAAAAATATGCAGATTATAGATATATCTATCTGCTAAAATCCAGTCGATGACGAAAGCTCAAAGAAGTTTTATTCAACAACACACTTTCTTCATGCATAGTTATAGTATGCAGATATAAAATGTAAAACATTAAAAAAAAATAATTCAGAAGTACCTTTATCGTAACTCATCACATAACAATTAAGCGATGGAAACAAAAAATAAAAATAATAATACCTAATTAAAAAAACATAACTACACACCTTTATACCTTACTAACAAAGTCTTATTGAATAAGAATCACAATTTCGAATTTCAACATTATAGGTAGGTATACTAACTTATGACATCCATTCCTCGCGAAAAGCTTCATAGATGGATATTGGCTCTTCTTCCATCGCTTCATCATTTGCTTCACTAACCGGAGGTAACAATTTATGGAACTGTTCGACAAGAATTTTGTCTCCGTTAAAACACCACGCCATTACATCTACCATCGTTGCTGCTTTCATTTCATCAATTTGACGACATTCTTCAAAAACTTCGAATTTTACTTTGGCAAGGTGTTCTTCAGACGTCAAGTGCTTATCAATGACCGAAATAACTTCTTCAGCACTTCTATACGAGCACAACGAAGAGCACAACGTTTCAACATTTTCAGGATGCGAAATAATTGTATAAAAGAATTCTTCGTACTCGGTCGGAGTAAACACACCTTCGATAAATGAATTGAAGTCATCCGGTTCATGTGACGGACATGAAAAGAAAAATTTTAATTGAAGTTGCTTCGATGCCTTTGTTACGATTTGTTTCTTCATGTTGCGAATCAACTGCAGATCTGAGGTACAAAATTCCAGATATATCTGTAATTTAAAGAAACGCCTGTAGTACAAGTGATGTTCATAGTAAGGTGATATCGAATCGTAATTGAGCATCGTGGTGCATTTAAAAGCGGCGATTCTTTCGTCATCGACGAGGCAAAGCTTCATGATCTGATCGATAGAATTTCTGTTTCCTGTATAATAAAGTTGACCGGGGACTAAGTAAGGCCAATGTCGCAACCAGTATTGAAGTCGGCGTTTGGCACTGAACCGTGAAAGTAAATCTATGATGAGAGGGAAATTTTGTGTGTAGTAGAAATCACATTCGATGTTGAGCGATGTCTGGACAAAATCGCAGATATGGTTATCAACAATAAACATCTTTTGGCGTTCTGAGATGCAAAGCCACATTTCCCATAACAAAGGATCCAAACAGCATCGACTAAAGTCCTGAAATTCATGCATGAAGCGTAAGATATCAGCGAGTGTTTGATCGTTGATTACATTCACCATACGTTTCCAAGTTGGTACGATGTACTCGAGGTACTTTAGCTCTTTCACCAATGTTCGTATTATTCGAGAACTTCTTCGTTCAATTACGACGTCTAATTCGGTGCTCGATAGTTCAACCAATAGATGCCACGTATAAACAGGTCTATCTGCGTCGATTACTTCAACAGCTTCGGATAAGCGCTTCTCATAGTTTAATTGATTCCAAAAATATTTCACTGCCGACCAGTTATCGCGATACTTCTGAGAATTAACTAATCGAACGAGTAGATTTATGTGCAATGAGTATAAATCATCGAAGAAATCAGACAACTTGCTGTGCCAATAATCCAGGAATGGAACTCCATTCCCATGATCGCCACTGGTTGCATCTCTCAACTCGTTTTCCGTCAATGTCTGCTGTAAACGTACCACATCATCCATGAAACAATATGTACATGCGACCATGAATTTCTCAACGTTGGTCAATTCATCACTGTTTAGCATCTTTCTAGCGGTTTGTTCAAAACTGATTGAAGCGTCGGGTAACCAAACCAGTAGAGGAAGTAAAACGATCATACTATCGGGAGATTCACGATGCGAGAAAACACATTCGTAATGAAAAGTCCACCAATTTACTCTAGATCTATGCATATCGTAATTAAGACATTCCATTTCAGAACGGATGGATGGTGGTAATTCTGGTCGAATCAGATGATGTTCATATTGATATGCATATGCATTTGAACGTCCTTTTTTATTCTTCTGACACTTTGGATTTTGACGAATGAGCATTAACTCGGCTAACAATGACATTTGAGCTAACTTCGCAAGTTTGCCAACATGGTGATAGAATACTAGGGGTCCATTTGTTGTCCTTGTCGTGTGCTCGTCGTTCATTGTGATCGGAATGGTTTCTGAAAAACACGTACGAAGGAAATGAATGGAATGTGATCATCTTCAATAATTTTCGAAGTACCTAGATCTACTTACATTGTGATGTATGGAATTATGTTAACTCTCGGAGCATGGAACAGAACGGCTCAATCGGAACGTCAATGAAAAAATTACATATATTCAATCAATCCGCAACCATATTTTTGATTTTTGAAGTTTAACTATACCTATATTGAACGTATTAGGTTGAACACTGAGAACACTGAACTGAAAAGTGAAAATGATAAAAATGATAAGGTACGTAGTTTTCCCGCCAAAACTAATCAGTATTCATTCATGTCGTCATTGTCGTGACTCATCGTGCTTCGTTTAATGTGATCCGAATCTACTGTGACCTAGGTACAGGGTGCCCAGAAATATCGAGTACCCCTAAAAAAGTTTTCTACTAAAATACTTTGGTTGGTCACAGTGAATGGTGAATGATAATAATAATAGCACATGATTGGTTGTTGGACTAAAGAGATAACATTCCACCAATCATATACATCTATTTCACGTTGCCAACCTATATTTTTAATGAAAAACTTTCTTAGGGGTCCTCGATATTTCTGGGCACCCTGTAGTAGGTACTTCTTGTTTTGAGATTTTTTCTTTGATGAATTCAAAACACGAATTCTGAAAAGAGAGTAATACTGTGTTGAACTACATAAAATGATCGTTTAATTATGGTCTCTTAGAAAAGAGCAAGTCCTTCGTCGACTGTTTTCTCAATTATCTCAGCTAAAGAGAAGGACAAAGACAAAGTCATGATCGATCATTGATCAGCATTATTTTGTCTGAAAACTTTTGAGTTTTGATTAATATTTAATAATATATGTACTTAGTACTTACCATTTGATGTGATTTCATGAGAAATTTGATCTTAAAACATTCGGAGACAAAATTGAAGTTTTTTTTTTAGCCGGGGTGAGGACTAAAATTTGCCAACAAAATAAAAGGTAGAAATGGAAAAAAAATTTTAGTGCGCAATTTTGGAAAAGAGAGACGAGAGAAGAATTTATTTGAGTAAAGCGAGGGCAAAATATTTTAAAAATTTGCCCTTCGAGTAATACGTACCTACATAAAAAAACGACACTTGTTTTCCAAGGAATTTATTTTATACTTCAAATTAAAATTTCTTTAAATTCAAAGTTTTATAGTACCTATTTAAGTAACAAAGACAAAAGAGTAAAGAGACAAAGAGATTGAAGAATTTTGAAATTCAACTCTGTTCCTTTAAAATTTATGAAAAGTTGTTCTCCTTCCAATGAATGTCGACCTCGACCTCCCAGAATCATGTTTCAAAAATTTCCAATCCAACCGATTTAGAATTTTTTGCGAGGAAATAATTATATGTACAGCGACGTGAGATGAAAAGAGCTTGGGAAAAGCTTAGTGGATTCGACTGAGTGATTAAAAATTTACAAATGAGGAGCTGAGAATCAAAACTCACATTTGCCAAAAAAAAAAAAAACCGTTTTATGGCAGATTTGGATATACCGTTTTACACTCTATAATGTGACATATTCGGTTTTTTAGGATCAAAGTCATTTTGGTGTGAAATTCACCTTCAAAACCAAGGGTTAGAATCAAAACTCACATTTGCCAATGGCAAATGTGAGTTTTGATGAAAACTTAGTTTTGTTTGCAAAATTCCATAGGGAAAAGTTTGATAACAAGCTGAATTTTGGTACACGGGGGTTTTTTGATACGCTGAACACGAATTTGGGGTGTCCAGGTGAATCCGGTGTACGCTTCCCCCTTTTTTGTGGACCTTAAGCCCCCAAATTTGTTTTTTTGCGTTCAAGTCCGAAAATATGCAATTTTATGCAAGATTTATGTTTTTTGGGTCGCAGAATACGAATTTGACAATATTTTTTTTGTAGGGGTGGGGGATGAGGGGGTTAGGGGGGCGAGAAATTCAAAATTTGACTATAATGATGTGTGATATGTCGAAATGTATGTTTTTGAGGGTGTAGATCACGAATTTGACAATATTTTTTTCGTAGGGGTCAATGGTGGGGGCTGAGGGGTGAAAATGGTTAAAAATTCAAAATTTGACTATAATGATGTGTGACATGTCGAAATGTATGTTTTTGTGGTTGTAGATCACGAATTTGACAATATTTTTTTCGTAAGGGTTGATGGTGGGGGATGAAGGGGGTGAAAAATTCAAAATTTGACCATAATGATGTGTGATATGTCGAAATGTATGTTTTTGAGGGTGTAGATCACGAATTTGACAATATTTTTTTCGTAAGGGTGAATTGTGGGGGATGAAGGGGGTGAAAACGGTGAACAATTCAAAATTTGACTATAATGATGTGTAATATGTCGAAATGTACCAAGTATGAATAATTCAACTGAAAGTGAGTAATTTTCATCAATTTACTCGATTTTAGTTGTTATAAAGTCATTATAGAGGTTTAATTTACGTTAAAACTCCGTGTTTTGCCTATTCTGCTACATAAATAGGAATAGAACAAATTTTTGCACGTAGATGCACGGGAAATCCCAGGGGCTAGTACTTCAGATAGTGTATTTCAAGATGTCATTTGCCATTTTTGCCCCCGAATGCCCCGGCGACGACAACAGTCAATTATAGTGAAAAATCATGGTGAATTTTGTTTAAATGTTACAAATTTTTTCTTCCAGGGACTTTGACGGCTCTCCAATAGAAAATTCTCCATCCCCCACCCTTCACCTTTTCTACACCTTCAAAAACATACATTTTGACATATCACACATCATTATGGTCAAATTTTGAATTTTTCACCGTTTTCACCCCCTTCATCCCCCACAATTCACCCCTACGAAAAAAATATTGTCAAATTCGTGATCTACACCCTCAAAAACATACATTTCGACATATCACACATCATTATGGTCAAATTTTGAATTTTTCACCCCCTTCATCCCCCACCATCAACCCTTACGAAAAAAATATTGTCAAATTCGTGATCTACAACCACGAAAACATACATTTCGACATGTCACACATCATTATAGTCAAATTTTGAATTTTTAACCATTTTCACCCCTCAGCCCCCACCATTGACCCCTACGAAAAAAATATTGTCAAATTCGTGATCTACACCCTCAAAAACATACATTTCGACATATCACACATCATTATAGTCAAATTTTGAATTTTTAACCATTTTCACCCCTCAGCCCCCACCATTGACCCCTACGAAAAAAATATTGTCAAATTCGTGATCTACACCCTCAAAAACATACATTTCGACATATCACACATCATTATAGTCAAATTTTGAATTTCTCGCCCCCCTAACCCCCTCATCCCCCACCCCTACAAAAAAAATATTGTCAAATTCGTATTCTGCGACTCAAAAAACATAAATCTTGCATAAAATTGCATATTTTCGGACTTGAACGCAAAAAAACAAATTTGGGGGCTTAAGGTCCACAAAAAAGGGGGAAGCGTACACCGGATTCACCTGGACACCCCAAATTCGTGTTCAGCGTATCAAAAAACCCCCGTGTACCAAAATTTAGCTTGTTATCAAACTTTTCCCTATCGTCGTAATTAAAACAGTGAAAAAAAATTTGATTGCAAATCTTGGAGTCAAAACTCACATTTGCCATTCTTTGTCTGGATATTAAAGCAGAAGGGAGCTAGGTGAAAATCAGTCAACACAGGGAATCGTGTTCTAGTAGCGCTATCTAATGATTCATTTTGGTATTATAAGTTTTTTCAACTGGCAACACTACTAACTCAGTTTTTCGCGTTTTTCTCAAAATCGTTTATGGTGGCAAATGTGAGTTTTGATTCTCAGCTCCTCAAATCATTTATTTAATGTAAAATTCGTGTTTTGAAAATTTTTCCTTCTGAAAGGGAGCAATATTTTTTTGGAATGCATCGATGCCGATTTTCAGTCTTCATTTCGAATTTTAAAAACATGCCGATTTTTGGCTATAATTTCTTTCAAATTTATGCATTTTTGACAAACTTCATTCAAATGCCATTACCTACTCTTTGGAAACTTTTTTAATGATTTCAATGCTTTTTTGAGTAGGTATTTTTGAATAGGTAGTTACAGCATTGTTTTCAACACTTTTTCGTGCATTTTTGACAAAATTTTGTTCAGTTATGCATACAAACTTTTAATGATTCTGATGCTTTTTTGAATGTGTTTGTATCGTTTTAACACGTTTCTATAACTTTTTCGAGCATTTTTGGTAAATTTCATTCGTGATTTCGTCAATTTTCGTTACCATACTGTATACCTATACAGTGATTTCGGTGCTTTTTAAGGGTCTTACTTACGAGTCTTTTCAACGCCTTTTCATGCATTTCCATGTATATTTTCAGTGTTTTTTCCCCTGATTTTCAATGATTGTGAACCTTTGAAATTTTTCAAATCGTTCAATACGTTTTTAATTGTTTTTCATGCATTTTTGTCACATTTTTTGCTTTCGGTTTTATTTTTGAAATTTTTCTTGCTTTTGGAATTTCAATTCAGTTTTTTCATAATCGATTTCGTTTAAAATTTTTTTTGTGATACAATTTTGTTTTATTGTTAAAGTACATTCTCTAGCTCTTGTCCTCAAAAAAAAAAAAAAAAATTGGCCCTACTTACAAAATGGCGGCCATTTTGATTGACAGGTCAGCCAAAATCGCAGATTTTGCGTTCCTTTTCGATTTTTGGTGAATTTTCAAAAATCAAATTTTGGCCAAAATGTGAGAAAAAAATCAAAATTTTACCAAATTGACCAAGAAATCTGAAATATGGGATATACCCTATTATCGACCTGCCAAATCGATTGGAAACTGTTTCAACCCGTTTTGAGCTGTTCTGGAGCCTCCAGCAGATTTTTGAAACTCGAAATTCTCACAAAATTCATCAAATGGAGTTGGAAAGCCAAAATCAATTCTGGAAACTAATTTCAATACGCTGTGAAGTCGACATGCACGTAAATTTCGTGTCGTTTTGGAGCCTCCAGCGATCTTTTGAAAATTACCGGAGCCTCCAGTAAATTTTTGAAACTTGATCAAAATGGAGATGGAAAGCTGAAATCAGCTATGCACTCCAATTTTAACACCTTCTGAGGACGACTTAAAGTGAGTTCAAGTAATTTTGGAGCTCCTAGCGACTTTTTGAAAGGTTTCATGGCGTTTTTAGGGGAATTGAAATTTCCAAAAAGTAGCTGGAAGCTTCAAAACCACTTGAAACCACCATGCAGTCGACTTCATATTATTGTATTAAAATTAGTTTGATGAGTAAATTTCGGCTTGCTAACCCCATTTGATGAAATTTTGGGGAAATTTCAAGTTTCAAAAATCTACTGGAAGCTTCAGTAATTTTCAAAAAATCGATGGAGCGGCTCCAAAACGACTTGAAATTCACCTGCAGTCGACTTCATAGCGTATTGAAATAAGTTTTCAGAGTTAATTTTGGCTTTCCAATTCCATTAAATGAAATTTTGTGGGAATTTCGAGTTTCAAAAATTTACTGGAGGTTCCAGTAATTTTCAAAAAATCACTTGGAGGCTCCAAAACGACTTGAAATTTACCTGCAGTGGACTTCAAAGCGTATTGAAATTAGTTTGCAGAATTAATTTCGACTTTCCAACTCCATTTGATGAATTTTTGTGGGAATTTCGAGTTTCAAAAATCTACTGGAGGCTCAAAAAAAAATTGAAATTCACCTGCATTCGACTTCATAGCGTATAGAAATTAGTTTGCAAAATTAATTTTGGCTTTCCAACTTCATTTGATGAAATTTTGGGGACATTTCAAGTTCAAAAATCTACTGGAGGCTCCAGGAGTTTTCCAAAAATCACTGGAGGCTCCAAAACGACTTGAAATTTACCTGCAGTCGACTTCCCAGCGTATTGAAATTAGTTTGCAGAATTAATTTCGGCTTTCTAACTCCATTTGATGCAATTTTGTGGGAATTTCGAATTTCAAAAATCTGCTGGAGACTCCAGAACTGCTCTAAACGGTTTGAAACAGTTTCCAATCGATTTGGCAGGTCAAAAATAGGGTATATCCCAAATTTCAGCTTTCTAGGTCAATTTGGTAAAATTTTGATTTTTTTCTCACATTTTGGCCAAAATTTGATTTTTAAAAATTCACCAAAAATCAAAAAAGGCACTTTAGCATTTGAAATTTTGACAGGTGATGAATTTTTGCCTGCTATTTCGATCTACCTTTGTACGGTTTAAAAAATGTTATGCAAGTCCTATGTTAGAACGCAAAATCAGCGATTTCGGCTGACCTGCCAATCAAAATAGCCGCCATTTTGTAAGTAGGGCCACTTTTTTTTTGAGGAAAAGGGCTAGAAATGTTCCTTAGGACTCCCCTTTTGACCCTCCCCCCTTCACAAATTGTCAAAATTGGATTTTGGCTCTCGGATTTTGAAAACCTATTTTTTGCCCCTTCAATTTTCAAGACAGACAACTTGTTTATCTTACGTTTTTTTTACTCCAACCGATTATATGCAATTCCAAATTTGAAGTTTGTTCGACCACTCCCCGGACATCCTGTATAATTTTTTCTCATTTCAAGAATTTTCAAAAAAAATCAATGTACAGAGGGGACCAAATGCATTGGTTATGAAGACGTAAATTTTGATGAGAACTTTTCCTAAAGAAAGCGAAAAGTCATTATTCTCAATTACTGCACCTTCATTCAGATTACTATTAATATAGCACTTTCGTTGGTTGTTTGTTCTCATTTCTCATTTGGAGATATCTACTGATCCTGAACATGGAGAAAATATTGTCTTCGGTGTTCCCTGTGCGGACATTTTGACTACAAAAATTGAAAACTGAACAAAAGAGTACCTATCGAAGTTTGAAATCTGAATTTTCTGAAGATGAGATGGTGGAAGACTTTAGCTATCACTATGAAGATCATACTATTGAGAATTCAGTAACACACATCAATTCAACATTTATTTAACTTTATTTCAACAGTAGGTAAATATTGATTCGTAATGGGGAAGATATAATGATAGGAAGGAAGTAATGAGTATTGAAGGTTACATCAATCAACAACGCACAACAAAACATAAATAGCAAATTTTTCAAAATGATACAAGATTGCAGGCTTACAACGTATACGTATGTACTATAAGGTACCTAATGTAATATATTTATAAATCTCTAGCTAGGTATCCTAACTTAATTCTATATATAACCCACTAATAGTATATGAACACATTTTCGGGGTGTCATTGCATCAAATTCTGCATTACCTACTACAAGAACATCAAAGCATATTGCAATTCCTCATTCAAGCATCAACCACTTACGAAGGATGGAAGAAAACAACGAAAAGCCTGTACGAATAACGATTGCCTACATTTATTCTCCAAAGTAAAGTAGGTACCTACCTTTTTATAAAGTTTTTTCCAAAGTCAAACATTTAATGCTTCAACCACCGAAATTAATTTTATATCAGTAGGTAAGTAATAACCCACACACTTTACCTATATCTTGATCGATGATCCGCGAATATGAATATTTTACATATTTTCTTTATCGCAAGACGATTGTGAATTTTGTTTTTGTTTCTGAAGCATTCGAATTTTCTGAAATTCCCTCACCAACGAACTAACTGCTTCTTCGTGTCCTTCAAAACTGTCCGACTTTTTGACCGTGTCCGATTCCAAAGTTACTATATCGAACTGGCTTTTGTAATTATCTGGATTTTTATTGTAATACAACGATGAAATTTCTTCGATTTTCTTTTTCGGCGGAAATGTTTCCCAAGATCTTTGTTTCTGAACTTGTTTCTCCATTTTATTCTTGCTACTACCGATGACTAAAAAAATTGCTTTCCTGTCTTTCATTTTAGCGCTGGTTGGTCTGTAAATTGTGATTTCAAAATGTTACTCGAATAGAAAAATTATCTAGGTACTTACCTATTTAACTTAGGTATATATATTATTTCAACTTACAACGATCTAGTAGTAGTATCTCGGTAAAAAACCGATTCCTCTGTATCAGAGTGAGGATACCGTCTGTGACGTCGAGTTCGAGGTGGAGGTGAAGGAGGAGCTGATTTTTTGGTCGGTTTCATTAATCGTTTTTCGGCCGGACAAAAATCTTCCTCGTCTGAGCTGTAGCATCGGTTATTTCTCGAATGGAAGATGGATGTTGCTTCGCTGATGCTTTGGTAATCGGATTCCTTTTTTTCAGCGCCTGGTGGACCTATTGTAGGATTAATGAAATATCGCTAATGGGGATAGGAAGATCAAATGTTCGATAAGGTGTTACAAAAAAGGTTTAATAACCTTTAAATATGGTCGTTTCTTTCCAGCGAAATTCGGCGTATTTTTCCGGATCTTTGTTCGGTTCACCGGAGGGTAAAAAATTTGGCGAGAATTGTTCGTTTCTTTCGTTTTCTTCACTTTTCTAGAAAAAAAATTGAGCGATAAAGTTTCCAAGTTGTATTAAATTTTATTGTAATGTAAGGTTGGTGCTTCACGAACCTGATTACGAGGAAATACTTCTTTAGCTGATCCGCACGATTTATAAGTCGCGTAATTGTTATACAAACTTGATATTCTCTTTGGTTTCACTCTTACACTACCTTCGCTACCTATTCGAATAAAAAACATTCATTTTTGTACAATATTTGGGGGATAAAAGCAATAAAAACATTCAAGTGTAGGTGAATTCTATTTACAAGCAGCGTAAACTTTTTGACAAGACTGATTCGTACACTCTTTCAGTCTGTCTTCAGATTTACTTCTTTCTTTGAAACTCTCAGCAGCTGCAGTTTTTTCCTTGCTTCGAACTTTATCTATTAGTTGAGAAAAAACTCCTCGATTGCTTTTGTGTTCTGATATAGAATGAGCTCGTTCGCCACGAAGACAACTGTCTCGTTTAGGTTCCTCTGAAAAATCAACGATGAGGATTGCAATGGCTTTTAATGATTCAAAAAAAAACAATGGAGGTAGTCTATTACGAGTATACTCACCTCCGGCCAATGATTTTGTTTCAGCGCTGAGAGAAACTGTACTTTGGCAGTGTTTACGAGATAATCCTTTCGAAAACTTGGCTTCCTTTTCGTATCGTAAGCTACACAACAGGAAAATACCCATTATAAAACGGTATGAAAAATTTAAGTGTGTTTTCAGAAAGATTACCGTTGAGGATCCTTTAGCTGTGAAATTTCACTGAGTAAAGATTTAAGTTTGGCTATTTCTTCGCTATCGCCGCAGGATGTAAGCTGGCTAACATACGGTTCTAAATTTTTAGCAGCTACTGAAAGTTGCTTCACTTCACCACGTAGACTGACCACATCCGTCATCTAGGAAAAGTAGGTATGCCAGGAATAAATTGTAAAATTATCGAATCGTTGTGATTATTTATTATGGTGCATGGTAAGGCGGTAGGTATAGCTCACTTGTTGATGGAAAATATCTTGTTCAACATGAATTCGATATAGTTGCTCTTGCCATATAGACTGAAAAACGGTTTTCAAACGTTCCAGTTCAACTTGTATTTGTTCGAGGGTATCGTTCAATCTGGCACAATCCTGCGAGATCACTTGGTGACGTAAAACTAGAGGAGGGGTTGCAGAACGATGCAGAACAGTCACATCTTTACGTAGGTCTCCTAATCGATCTTTGATATTTTTCATCATTGTTCCCAGTTCCTGAAACGTACGAATTTCATTATAGTAATTTCACGAACAGAACACAGAAGATAGCTTCCAGTCAATTTAGCAAAATTTTTAGTCGAACCTCGAAAAAATTGGGAGAAAGCTGAATTTCTCATTATTTGTTCAGATTGGTCTTGAAAACAACCCATCAAAAGTTGCACCTCCCCCCCCACTTGCCGGCTACCCCCGCAAGAGGTCATTAACCTTTGCCGATACAGGTTTTTCGGCTGTATCGCCAAAATGAATGGGTCCGAGAGGAAAAATGTTCGAACAAAAATTGTTCTACGCTAAATTTCCTATCAGCATGGCCAGTCCAGCTTTTCCCAAAATGGCGATTTCACCCTTACTGAGGAGGGGGTAAAATTGTCAATTTTATGAAAATTGTTTTAAAAAATGAAAATCGGCAATGTAAAACGTGAAATCGATTCACGGTAGACTCAGAAATATTTGGACTAAAGTTGCACACTGCAACTTGTCTGCTACCCCCGCAAAAGGTCATTAACCCTTGTCAATCGACGTTTTTCGGCTATATCGCCGAAATGAAGGGTCGGAGGGAAAAAAGTGATTGAACTAAAATTATTCTACGTTAAATTTCCTATAAGAATGGCCAGTTCCGTTGAAATATATTTTTCGATTTTTGGTGAATTTTTAAAAAACCAAATTTAGGCCAAAAATGAGAAGAAAATCAAAATTTTACCAAATTGAGCTATAAAGCTGAAATTTGGGACATACCCTATTTTCGACCTGCCAAATCGCTTGGAAACAATTTCAAACCGTTTTGAGCAGTTCTGGAGCCTCCAGAACATTTTTGAAACTTGAAATTTCCACTAAATTTTATTAAAAGCAGTTAGGAAGCTAAAATTTATTCTGTAAACTAATTTCAATATGCTAGAGAGTCGACTGCAAGAAGATTTCAAGTCGTTTTGGAGCCTTCAGCGAGTTTTCATAAATTACAGGAACCTACTGTGAATTTTTGAAACGTGTATCTTCTGCAAAATTTCATCAAAAGGAGTTTGAAAGCCGAAAGTTTATTCGGATACATTTTGTGGCATTTTTTGAAACACAGAAGTTTCTAAAAATCTGCTGTAGACTCCAAAACGGATTGAAACTGCCTGCGATCCACCTCAGAATAATGTCAAAAATAAGGTGTCTCAGTTTGGTGGAATTTTATGGGAATTTCGAGCATTGAAAAATCTTCCGGAGGCTCCGGTAATTTCCAAAAAGTTGCTAGAGGCTTCAAAACGTCTTGAAAAATCTACCGGTAGTCAACTTCATAGCATACTGGAATTAGTTCATAGAGTGAATTTTTACTTTCCAACTGCCTTTAATGAAATTTCAAGTTTCTAAAATCTGTTGGAGGCTCCAAGAATTTTCAAAAAATTGCTGGTGGCCACAAAATGACTCAAACCTACCAGCAGTTGACTTAATAGCGTGTTTAAATTAGATTGCAGAGTGAACTTTCGCTTACCAACTTCATTTGATGAAATTTTGTGGAAATTCCAAGTTTCATAAATGTGCTGGAGGTTCCAGAACTGCTCAAAACGGTTTGAAATGGTTTTCAATCGATTTCGCTGGTCGAAAATAGGGTATGTCCCAAATTTCAGCTTTATAGCTAAATTTGGTAAAATTTTGATTTTTTTTCTCATTTTTGGCCTAAATTTGATTTTTAAAAATTCACCAAAAATCGAAAAATATATTTCAACTGAACTGGCCATCCTTATAGGAAATGTGACATAGAATAATTTTAGTTCACATACTTTTTTCCCTCCGACCCTTCATTTCGGCGATATAGCCGAAAAACGTAGATTGACAAAGGTTAATGACCTTTTGCGGGGGTAGCAGACAAGTTGCAGTGTGCAACTTTGGTCAAAATATTTTTGAGTCTACCGTAAATCGAGTTCACGTTTTAAATTGCCAATTTTCATTTTTAAAAACAATTTTCATAAAATTGACAACTTTACCCCCTCCTCAGTAAGGGTGAAATCGCCATTTTGGGAAAAACTGGACTGGTCATGCTGATATTAAATTTAGCATAGAACAATTTTTGTTCGAACATTTTTCCTCTTGGACCCTTCATTTTGGGCGATACAACCGAAAAACCAGAATCGGCAAAGGTTAATGACCTCTTGCGGGGGTAGCCGGAAAGTTGGGGGGTGCAACTTTTAATGAGTTGTTTTAAAGACCAATCTGAACAAATAATCATGTGAAATTCAGCTTTCCCCCAATTTTTTCGAGGTTGGACTAAAAATTTTGCTAAAATGACTGGACTAAGATCAATTGAATTCATTTTTTTTACTAAGCTGTCACCTTGACTTGCGAATTAAAACTTCTGCAGTGATTTGAAAATGGTCCATCGCCTTCGAGAGCTTTCATTTTTAACGCGGATTGTTGTTTTTGCGAAGGAGTACCGGTCATCGGATGTATTATTTGAGAATTCGATAGTTTGGTTGGTAAAGCTGTTTCGTAAACTGAAATTGGTTCGGTGGAAAATTGGAATTTAGAATACATATTCAATCACACATTACGAGTTTTATTTAATCATTTAATTGTTTACCTGACTCGTGCGTTTGCTGAACCGAAGATGCTAATAATCGACCTACCCAGGGCTCCAAACAGTGGGCAAACTCTGATCGATAATTGGTTTTTATTTGACTGGATAATGTTGGCCTGTACCAACAAGAAGTAAAATTTATTGAATTTGAATTTTCATTTCGACTCATGTTTTAGTATTCTTAAAGCCATTCGAGCTTTACTACGTTCTTACCTGAGTAATCGAGGTAGATTAGCGACGGTGTTTAAACGATCAATCATTGAAAATACGACTTCCAAAAATTGAAATTTATTCGCAGTTGATGAGAACGACTGACAAAGTAAAATATGTTGTTGAAGTATTGGAAGAACCGTACTCAGGCTGACCAACTGATTACGAAATGATCTTTCCTTCATTTCGTACTGTCTGAAAATATATAACATTTGTCTTAGGTTTTTATTCTGGATACCTATCTACGAATATTTACGTGTACGGAACGTCGAATTGTTCCTCCCTTCTTTCCCTCTCTGGGATTGTTGTGGAAAAAGTCAGATAAGTTGCCCCCTTTGTGGTTAGTAGGGGTTTTATTTGTATGTGAATCAAATATTCATACCTTTGTACTTCCAAAAGGATGGTAGATTGAGTTTTATTTATTGCATCTTGCAAGCCTTGAGTGAACGAATGAACTGTCATTTTTTCTGCATCCGTATTATGAAGCAATTCATCCAACTGCGATCTGCATAAGATTATACCATCTCGGACGGAATTTTGTGTTTCACAAACAGCCTATTTTGAAACAGAAATTTTCAATTTAAACGCTTGATGTGATATGAAACATTATTTTACTTTATATAGCTCTCACCAGTCTTGTAATATTTGCGAAGAATAAATCGTAAGATAGGTACTTACTGTAATGACAGATTCCAGTTTCATGACCGATTGCGTGTAAGCTGTATCCACATCAATACAATGTTGTCTGCTTTCTGCAGGTAAATCGCGAAAACAATTAACGCAAAGCATGATTTTTTGCGACACTAAGTACATAACGTAGGGCTCTCCGTGTATTGGACACTGTTATAAAAGAAGATATAATTGTATTCGAACTGAAATTTAATTCAGATCAAATTCTAAAAATAATATAGGTAGGTAACTTGCTTTCTTCAATCCTTCTTGAGAAAATTTGGACGTTGGTGAAATTTCGTGAGACGAAAACATTTTGGCTCGATGTGTATTTTCTCTGCAAATTCCGCATAAAGCTTGATCTAGGTAATGAAGATAGGTTTAATCTCACAGTAAGATTAGCTTGTATTAATATGATGTTATCACGTAGAGGAAGAAAACTTACTACAAGTGGAACAAAAAAACATGGACGATCGTTCTCGTTTGTCGCAATTGGCACATGGTGGATTATCCATATCGAAAAGTTCGACCAATTTTTTGAGTAATAAATCCGTAGGAGGTGCATTCCCTTCGCATTCGGTTTGAGTCCTGCCAAACATCAACGATAAGTATATAATTAAAAAAGAACATGGAACTCGGTGAATAATTTCACAAGGCTTAGTAGTAGGTACTTTTTTGAGCTACTTACCCACAAAGTGGACAGTGGATGACTCCATTATCCCATCTGTTCTCCAAACACCGCGAGCAGAAAGAATGGTAACACGATAGTAAGCAAGGATTAGAGTAGTAATCCTCGCATAAACAGCAAATCAACGGTTTTCGCGTATTCCCGGGAAAGTATCTGGGTTTTTCGTTTTCCATTTTTGATCTATCGAATGTAGCTTCCATTTTTGAAGACGCCGTGTTGAATTTTTTTTCGGTCTTTTAGAAAATCATCTGCAATAGAATGATGGAATCTAACGAAAAATTGCTAGCATTTTTTTGTGCTGGTTTTGTTCTCATTTGAAATGAATATCGCCGGAAACACATCACGAATTTTCACAGCGACCCGAATACCGAATCTGAATTTTTAGCCGAGCTTACTGAAGTCTGAAAATCAATAAAATTTTGATTTCGCCAATTTTAAACGTGATTTTGCGCGCAAGTCGCGCAAGCTCCAAAGAAGAATGTAGTACGATGTGATGTCAAATTTAGCTCCAACTAAAGTCTCTTTTTAAAGAGTTGCTTCGTGATTGAAGTATTCTAATTTTAATGCTCTCAATTTCTCTAATTTAGTCAAAATTGTGCTATTTTTCAATGGTCATTTTCATTTATTTTTAAAAAAATGAAAAATTTCATCGAACGTCTGAAATAGATGAAATTTGACAACACTGTATCATCTTTCAGTGTGCATTATTCGTTTTTAGCACGTGCGAAAAAAAGTTGTTTGATATCATAAACATACTGATAAAAAAATCAATTCACCAAGTTCAAAAGTTGGAGTATTTTACAATGAGCTTCGAGTTAATAAATTTTGAATGCTGTATTTCAGGTGGGAACAATCCATTCATCGTCCATATACATATATGTAGTCAACTTGCACGAGAACAAGCTGTATTAATTTCGGATTATTTCCAACAGATAAACACCACTGGCAAATCGTACTTCCCGCATAGCCCTTCCAGTCACCACTCCATCGAAGAAAAAGGTTCTTCAACCCCTTTGTTTACATACGATGAAATACTGGGTCACTGGGTCATCATCCTTTCAACTCCGGTTTGCGCAAATATAGTAAAGGTCCACTATACCGTTGAACTGGCAAACTGATTTTACATCTCTGCGGTCGGTACGTGTTTTATTTGTTGGTCACCGTTACGCAGTTGTCTCGCAAATACATTCCGATGTTGACATTTTCACCCACCGAACGTGTTTTGTAGTGGCGATGGCATCACCTCGAGCTAAATGCATATCTAGTTGGAAGAAATGTGATTCGTGTAATACAATTTTGGCTAAAAATGATGTAGAATTACACTCGAAGTCTCACTGCCCTCCTGATTCGACGACTGACTGGTCTTATGGACATATTCACGAAAAAAAGTTGTTCAGTTTTCTTAAGCAGTTCGAACCACAAGGTTGGTACGATACGAGTAAAAATAAAAATGGGGTTTCTGTTTTACTTGAATAATTATTTTGTTCGCAGATAAAAACGAATTGTTTTTCAACGACGTGATACAAATCTCTTTGAGTTCAGCTCAGCTTTGCGAGTTCCCGATCGGTGATCCTGTTATTATCACTGCTAAGAAGAACAGTCGGTCTATTGTGAAACCCTTATGGCCCATAGAAGATAATTTGCTTTCGTCGGTTTTCCTTACCAAGCAAAGTAATGAGAAATTAGAACAAATCTTCGGTTTTGCTTTCACAATCTCATTAATAATCAATTTTTAGGTTTAAGGGAACTGGATTGTTTCGAAGGTCCGGTAGAAGTGAGAAAAATTGAAAATGTTCCTCAACCAGCGAAGCACGTTACTTTGAAGCTGATCAAACCAGAAGTGCTGACGGAAATGCAAATAACTGAGATAACTAAAATGTTGAGTATCACTTTCGGTAACAGGGTTGTTTTTAACGGGCAGTTCCTAATCGTGAATTTCTACGGATTGAAACCCAAATTCAAGGTAACTAAATATCGATTCGTTGCTAATACTCGTTCATGAAATATGTAATAATAATTTCAAACCGATTTTCATTTCTAGATTGTTAACATATTGCCTCATCAATCGTCCAAAGATCCCATGGATAATTTGAACGATGATCTTTCGAATTTGAAAATCGAAAATCAAGAACCAAATAAATTATACAAAATACTCTCGAACACCAAATGGAAAATTCAAACGAGTCTAAACGAAGATACGAAGAAATCGTGCTGTGAAAAATATTGTTTATCGAAACTCGGTGGAATCACTAATATTATTTCTGATTTGAGTAATGTGATGCTTAACGTTCTAATCTCAGATTATACTACAGGTAACTTGGGTACTTATTTGATTAACTCTGGTTTTTATTTCGATGGAAATTCATGCTTGGTGTTTCTTTCAGGTGAAAGTATTTCGTGCGGTGTGCTCATTCACGGTATATCAGGCACAGGAAAAACATATCTTGCTCGAGCTATGATTAACAATACCAAGTTACCAGTAATCCACGTTTGCGTGAGTAATATTTTAATTTCATTATTAATTTTATCGTTCGGTTTTCGCTTGAATAATTTTATTATGATTACAGAGTTGGCAAATAATAAGTAAATATTTCGGCGAAGCTGAATCTCGTATCAAGGGTTTATTCGAGGAAGCTATCGAAAAAGCTCCCAGTGTAGTTCTTATCGACGAATTAGATTCGTTTTGTCCGAATAAAAGTGGCAACGATCAAGAAAGACGAATACTCAGTGTTTTATTATCCATGCTAGATAAACTAAACGATTTCAAAGTTGTCGTATTAGGAATAACGAGACAGTTAGATTCCATCGATGCTGCTCTACGAAGACCGGGAAGGTAACTTGATTACTAATTAGAAATTGCGTAAGCATCCAGCAGCAAAACTCTTCTAACTTTGTATTTTTCATTTCATAGATTTGATTACGAAATCGAAATCCCTGTACCAGATGCTGATGCGAGAATTGAAATTTTACAGTGTTTACTAACGTCGTACAGTCACGATATTTCGAAGCAAGCGATCACGCAATTAGGTGCTGCTTCGCACGGATTCGTTGGATCTGATTTGTCTTTAGCTTGTTCGCTGGCCAATACGAAGGCCATAAATAGTTACAAGTGTGGTTCGGGTACCAGTAATGAAAGTCTGTGTCCTGTTATGAAAGATGAACATCTCACTTGGGCATTTACTCAAATTAAACCTTCGGCTATGCGAGAAATACTGGTAGAAGTTCCTAATGTAAGTCGTAATTGTATTATTTATATAATGGAATTGGGTTCATTTCGAGTAGTAAATGTACTGAATACAAGTAATCGTTGGGATTTCTGTGTATAGGTGAAATGGTCGGATATCGGAGGTGAAAAAGATTTAAAATTGAAACTGCAGCAAGTTCTAGAGTGGCCTACGAAGTATCGAGAATCCTTCGAACGTTTAGGGATCACTCCTCCAAAAGGTATTCTTCTTTTTGGACCTCCTGGTTGTTCGAAAACAATGATCGCTAAAGCAGTAGCTACCGAAAGTAAACTTAATTTCATTTCGATCAAGGTAAGTTGGAGAAAAATTCACGAAACTTGTTAGATCGGTCCGAATAAAATAATTTACATGTGTGTTTAATATCAGGGAGCCGAATTATTCAGTAAATGGGTCGGCGAATCCGAAAAAGCTGTTCGTGAAGTATTTCGTAAAGCCAGAACGGTATCACCTTGCGTTATTTTCTTCGATGAAATTGACGCGATTAGCGGTGAACGTGATACAGACGGTGGTAGTGGATCAAATGTTCAAGATCGAGTATTAGCTCAGCTACTCACCGAACTCGATGGCGTTCAACCGTTGTCTAATGTTACCATTATCTCTGCCACTAATCGACCCGATCGCATTGATAGCGTAATTTCAATATTTTTTCACCCTTGTTGTCTACTCTACTCTACTCAATTACCTACGTTATCGTTCATCTTCTGTTTCATTAATTTTTATAGGCGTTGTTACGACCTGGTCGATTGGATCGAAAACTTTACGTATCACTGCCCGATGGCGAAACTCGACGCGCCATCTTAACCTTACAACTTTCCAAAACACCAGTTAGCGAAGACGTAGATGTCGAAGATCTTGTTCAGAAAACCGAAGGGTACTCCGGAGCGGAGGTAAAATACATATAATAATAATAATAATGTGCTTAATACATTATGTAAAAATAATCCACCAACTCGCTCAATTGATATATCTGTTTCTGTGTTGTATTAGGTCATTGCTGTTTGTCACGAAGCAGCCATGAAAGCTTTGCAGGATGATTTGAATGCGGATGTCGTCAGCAAAAAACATTTTAGCTACGCTCTTTCTATTCTTAAACCTAGAACACCACTGTCACTTTTGAAAATCTATGATAAATTTTTAGAGAATAAGTAAATACATAGTTTCGATAGCGGTTCCGGCTCGACGTGTTCAACCACTACACTACTTGTTCGTATACTGAGGAACTCTTCGTGGCATGGGTACAAAATTGGTGCTATGGAATTTATGTAATGTATCGTTTTTCGTTAAGACTTGATTGATGTTACCGCTGATTTGATAATTTAATTAAATCTTAAGATGAAATATCATTTTACTTTATTTCCAAATTGTGGACAGGAAAATACATATATTTACAGTGATCGTAATAAGTATAGGTAAATTTTTGAATTGAAATTAAAATAACGAAGTGAAAAAAGATTTTTTCAAGTTCGCACAAATTTTCAAATTTTGGCGTTAAAAAAAGGGATAAGTTTAAAAATCGCCCTCACAACAGCTTCATGATTTTTTTTTGAGAAACTTCCAAAATGAATTTTACAGAGCTCGTACTGTACTCAATTTTTTCTAAAAAAAAAAAAAAAATGGAAGTAGGCAACTTTGGTAATTAGAAAAGCTCGAAAAAGTAACCAAAACAATGGCAAAACCAGAGCAAAAAACAAAACGAGAATTTTCGGCTACAAAGTAACGATTTTTGCAAGTTCTGGCAAAAAAAATGACGAAATAAAAACAGACTTGTTTTTTTTAGCAATTTATGGCAAAAAAATAGGACTTCGTGTTTATTTTTGAAAAAAAGTATGACTTTGGAATTTTTTTGCAAAATAGTGACAAAACACGAGCAAAAAACAAAATATAACAAAATATGTTCTAGTTTCCTATTTCAAAAGTTGAACTACAATAAAATTTTGAAACTTTTTGGTAAAAAATTTTGACTTTTTGACAATTTTCGGCAACAAAGTCAACGTAACGATTTTTGAAATTTCTGGCAAAAAAAATTAACAAAATAAAAAGAGACTGGTGATTTAAACAAAAGAATGGTTTTTTTGGAATTTCTGGCAAAAAAAATAAGACTTTGGGATTATTTTTGAAAAAAAGTAGGAATAACTTCGGAATTTTTTTACAAAACAGTGATAAAACACGAGCAAAAAACAAAACATAACGAAATTATATTTTCTGGTTTCTACAATTTTGAAACTTTTTGGGGAAAAACCGTGGCTTTTTGACAATTTTTGGCAACAAAGTAACGATTTTCGCAAAAAAAATATATGAGCAAATAAAAACAAGACTGATGATTTATAAGCAAAAGAAATGTTTTTTTGGAAATTTCTGGCAAAAATACAGGACTTTAGAATTATTTTTGAAAAAAGTATGACTGGATTTTTTTTGTAAAAAAGCAACCTCTTTTCCAAAATTTTGTAAGAAGCGAGAATTTTTGGCAAAAAGTAATTTGTCAATTTTAACAAAAAGCAGAACTTCTTGGGAATTTTGAACATTTCTGCCAAATACCCAAGTGAGGCTTTTGAATATTTAATAATATTAAAAAGCAAACATTTGACAATTTTAACCAAAATCTGTAATTTTTGGGAATAGTTAGCAATAAAATGATCCTTTTTTTTTTTTTTTTTTTTTTTTTTTTTTTGAAAATTAAGGTATGTTTTGTTTGTAATTTTTGGCTCATTTTACGTTTAAAAAAAAAACAGACTTTTCAATTACTAAAAAGCTAGAATTTTCGGCAATTAGCAAGACTTTTGGAATTTATGGTCATTTATGGCAAAAAAGGTACCTTTTTTTGCAATTCTTTATTGCAAAAGAGAGACTGTTTTTGTACAATTTTTCGGTTAAAAAGTGAGACTTTTTGGCACTTTTTTTACGAAAAATGTGAGACTTATTGGTAATGTTTGGGAAAAATGAAAAATTTTTGGAATTTTTTTGCGAAAAAAATGACAATTTTCAGCAAGAAACAAAATTATTTAAAAACTTGGAAAAGCAGGCTTTTTTGCATTCAAAATTTAATTTGTTTCAATTTTTTTAAAAAGTATACTTTTAAAAAAAATTACTTTTCTTACTAAAGATATAACTTTAGTAAGAAAAGTAGTCGAATCAAGTCCTCCCCGCCGCCATGAAATGATCACATGCGCTGAAAATTTAATGTTTTGATAGTCCAAAATTTTTAAAATTTTCACACAAATATATCATCAGGATTTTTTTTTGTAAATCCTTAAATTTAATTTGCTTTAGAGGGAGGTGGTAATTCATATTTGCCAGTTTGACAGAAACACATACCTAATTTTTTTGAATTAGTAAAAGCAGTTTTTTAAAATTAAAAATTCTTTTCAATTTTTTGTAAAAAATAATCAAATTGGATCACGGATAAATGAGTAAGTAATTGAATATTGTGTTAAAAATCCATTTTTGAAAGTTTGACATAATTTTAGCTATTTATTCAGTGACTTTTACCCAATTCGTTCGCAAGTATTCTTCAAGTTCAGTAGAAATTTCAAAGAAAGGTCTTTTTTCTTTTTTCAGTTTTTGTTTCAAATCTGACAGATCGGATTTTCTCATACAAAAATTTTTTTGGACCTGATGATGATGAAACCAAATCGAAAAAGCATTCAAAAATACATCACCAGCAAACATTTTACGACCCATAATGCATTTTTTTTCGATTTTTGACGAATTTTTAAAAATTTTTGGAGAAATTTGTCTCAATTATTCTTCAAAAGTTCGATTTTCATATAAGTATGTCAGAAATTGTTCATTTTTTCAAAATTTTGTCGTCGAAACATCCGCGTTGATTAGAATTTTATTTGTAGTTGAAACCTCCTCTATTTCTCATTAGGATTATTTTTTTAATTTGATGATTTTCCAAACGAGTCGATTTCAAATTGAAAGCTAAATAAAAAATAAAAAATTTGGCAATTTGGAAGTTGGAGCAGAAAAAATAGCAAAAATAATTTGTACAATTTTCGTCTAATTTGGATTCTACAGGGGTGCCCAAAAGTCAGTTTAACGCCATCAAAAGTCACATATAATTTAAGAGCTAAGCCTCCTAAAGAAAAACTAATGACATTGATCTGATAGGAAATTTCATTCTCTACAATTTTCTTTCGGATCATTTTTCTCTAGAATGCACCGTTCGCCGAAAAAATCAACTTTTATGTCAAAAAACGCAAATTTCAAAAAAAAAGGAAAAAAATTGGGGGAAAAATTTAAAATTAATTCAGCTTTTAATTGTCATAATTTTATGAAATATAAATGATCTTTTCAGAAAAAACACGTCAAATTTTTTTAATACAAGAACGCCAGACCTTTGAGTGGGAGGAGTGCTACCAAAATCAAATTTTGTAAAAATGAAAAAAAAATCGAGTGATATGTCAAAATTTAAATTTTTTGGGTCGAGAAACGCGAATCTGAGGTCATTTTTTCCCTCAGACCCCTCGGGGGCCATTGAGGAGGTGCTACTAAAATCAAATTTTGTATAAAAATGAAAAAAAAATCGAGTTATATGCCAAAAATGTAGATTTTGGGTCGAGAAACACGAATCAGAAGTCCTTTTTCCCTCACACCCCTCGGGGGCCATTGAGGAGGTGCTACCAAAATCAAATTTTGTATAAAAATGAAAAAAAATCGAGGGATATGTCAAAATGTAGACAAATGCTGTCAAAATGTAGGTTTTGTCTACATTTTGACAACATTTTTCCAGGTGGTTTCCTTCTCAAAAAAAAACTTCTTCAAAAATTCTAGACTAAATCCACCTTATTTTTTTCTCGATCTTAATAACGAGCTCATCCACTTTTTTTTGATCATTTTGGAAAATTTCGGAACTGGAAAAAACCGGCTCAACCTCAAACTCACACTTTTCAAAAAATTATTCGGATAAAACAATCAATACATTTTGATCAACGAACTCGTTTATTATAAAATGAATACTTAACAAAGATCATTAGTCATATTGTCATAAAAAAAATAATAAATACGTAAAAAAAATTGCAACTCGAGTACATCACCATCTGTACATAAAAAAAATACAATATAAAAAAATCCTTAAAATTATAAGCTCATTAGCTTCAACTGTAAAATACCAAGATAACCGAACACAGAAAAAAATATTATAAACAATGGTCCTTAATTTTATTATGCCCCCACGGAAGGGTTTTCTCCGAATTAGGAATAACGAATCTCTTATCATCATTGCAGTATAGATTCAGTTTACTCACCAGTTGCGTATAAACGTTGAATCTGACCGTATTGATATGATGCAAAATACTGGAAATATTCTCCAAGTAGGTAGTAAAATTGGTCATATCGTTTTCTTGTTTCAGGGGTTTATCATCTTCGACGACGTAACCGTACGATTTCGATTTGGTGCCTACGAACTCGAGCAATAGCTTACCGCCGAATAGGTCTTTGAATTTATCCATTAATTTGGCATTACGTAACGGAATCTGGTACCTGTTACAATCCGGGTAATCGCTCGTATCGAACAAATCGAGATGAGATTTAATATCTTGATACAAATCGTCCGTGTTTACTTGATAAATAAATGAATTCGTGCACGTGTATAGTAATTCGACGTTCGTATCGTAGGTAGGCTTCATGAAAGCGTAATGGAAATTATACATGGGAAGTTTGCAATACTCCAGGATACAGAATCCGAGGTGAAAAGGTTTATCGTATTTTACTCGAAGTTTTTCCGACTCGATCGCGACGAGATTTTCATTGAAGATGAAACTGGTATGATAATTAGGTAAATTGATATGATACTGAGCACCTCGTTTATTTTTCACGTTATCCCAACTCGAGATTAATTTGAGATCGGTTCTGGTATCGATATTTTCCAGCGTTGTCTCCAGTATGGATTTGTTCATCGAGTCGTAGAATTTCTTATGGAAATATTGGACGGAGTTCACGCTGAGGTTGTGATTCGTGTCTATGTACGATTTCAGCCATTTGGATTGTTCGAATTCCAGTATTCGATGGATTTTGGTGAGAATGAGACCGTTGGATAAGCACTGAGTTAAATTGCGCAGATGTAGAATGTAATTGGATTTATTCTGAACGCTGGCGATGAGTTTGGTATCTTTGGACGATTCGAAGGTGTTTTGTTTCTCCGGGCAGAAGGGGAAATCGCTGTGAAGATCGTGGATATGATCGGGGTATTCGAGATCTACCTCGAGAACGTATCCTGTAGGTCCGTCTTCTGGAATGTTTCGTACATCGAAGGAGTTTATTTCCGATTCGCTTAGCCATCGGAATTTACCAATTGGAAGCGATTGTGACATGGCCCAACCGTACAGGTCGTTGGCTGTCAGATACATGAGATAACTCGAGTCCTTATCCGAATCGTAGTCCAGCATGTATTTATTATTGGCGGCAGCTTTACGTTTCGAGCACTGCGACAGGCCTCCTCGAATACTGTTCTTGAAAAATTGCAGCATTTCGAAATCAGTCAGCAATTCGACGCTGGCATTGGTCGTTTTTAGCATCGCGTCCCAACTGAAATGCTGTACGTTGTAGTAATAAACCGGATCTAGGAGGTAATTCGACATACAGGTTGTTCTAAAGCTCTCGAAAACATCGGTCAGATGTAAAACATCGATTTTCATGCACAAATCGGCGTAATCGCCCAAGTTCTCGCATTTGAACTTGCCCCAGATGGTTTGAATTCGATGGTAATCGTCGTCGCTGAGCTCAACGCCGGATAAAGTATCGGTGAAATCTTGTTTGGGCGGAATCGAGCGGATTTCGAACGCAGATTCGTTACCATTGAGCAAATCTTTGGGAAAAATACCAGGTACTTTGACGAATTGCAGTTCTTCTTCGTCCGGGAACTCGATACCGAGCAGACGGAATTCCTCGTTGGTTAAATTCCTCGCCAAGACTGGCAGATTCGCAGCCAGGAATCGATACGAGTCGGTGAAACGTACTTTTACGATGGTTTTATCAACTTTGACTCGTTTGCTGAATGAAATACGTTTCTCACTCGAGTATGGAACGGATTCGATTTCATCTTTATCATATCCTACTTCGCGGATTAAGAAATTGGCGTGGTGTTCGGTGAGTCGATGCAGAACGACCGGAACGAAGAATTTTAATCGTTGATTGGCGTTATTACGAGGATGAGTAGGATCGTGACAGAACTCTGCGTATTCGTAAACCGGTTCTTCTGCATCCTTCGCAGCGAACGGTTTGTCGCAAACTTCGCATTTGGAATCTTCGACGGAGATCTTTGGATACGGAATCGATTCGGATATCTCGTGCGATTTATAACAGACGTAAATCCACTCGAGATCTTTCTGCAGTTGAGACCAAAACACGCTGATACAATTCGGACCGTGGTAAAGTCGTAATTTATTGAATTCCGAATCGAATGAGCAATGAACGTAGTAAGCGAACCCGTAAGGTTCGTGGAATGTACCGTATGAGGATGTCGACGAGTCAGCATCATCCGCAGACCATCCATTTACCGGATTGGCCAGTGTATCGAAATTAGCGTAGATGACGAAAGGCAGCTTGATGGTTTTATGGAATGAGCGAAATTTCAAGTATCGTTCGTCTTCGGGTAACTCGACGACAGTTTTGCTGCATTCGAGTTCTTGGTGAGTTTGCAGTTTCTCGTTGGAATTGAAATTCATCAAGCAACCGTCGCAAATATATTTTCGCGATTTTTTATGATTTATTTGACTGCCAACCAATCGACTCATGTCTTTAATCCAGCAATAGTGGCCTTCGCCGATATCGTTTCGAATATACAGCAGATTAATATGGTGTTCTTTTCGTTTTCTCGTGTGATAAACCGGTCCGATGATTTTTTCATCTTCTAGTCCGAAAACATTTACGCTGATGAGCGGATTAAGCGATTCGAATTTAGGTATATCGGTGATCTTCATCGGAAACGTGATTTCATCCAGAAGCAGCATTTTACTATAATGAGGATAGGAGGTTACTCGATCCGGATGTTTTTGACGGCCTACTGGGAACAACGCGGACATGATGGACCAAGCGAAGCAGGCTTTATCGTAATTGGTCACGTTGATAACGGCGTGTTTCTGTTTGACCCATTGGGGTAAAGCTATGTACGAAGATCCGTAGAAAGGGTCGTATTTGGCGACGTTGATTTCGACGAAATCCACTTCAACGAAAGTCCAACCAGAATCGTATTCTTGGAACTCTTCGCTTTGATTGACCAGTGGCTTTATTAACTGATCGTAGAATATCTCGGTGAAATCTTCGCCGTAATCGTAGATCAGGTTCTTCGTATTGAACACTTTATCATCGATGGAAGACGTATCCTTCATGTATTTCACATGCAGTTGTAAATTGAACTTTATAGCTTTGTATAATTGAACGTAATCGTCGATGATTCGAAGCATGAGGGTTTTCGTCGTTTCTAAGTAGTTTTTAATATCGTCTATATCCTTCTCGGTGTAAATTTTATAAGTCACGATTCGACTATTAAAAGCAGTCTTGGTTATTTCGACGTTGGCGTTGACTGGGCCATTTTTCAAAGCTTCGAGATGCTGGAAAGATTGCACGTGGTGTAGGAATCCGTCCAAGCCGACGAAAACGTCGCATATTTCGCATCGTTTCTGAGTCGAGGGTTTTTTCAGGGGAGGTTCCTCGAACGACGAATCGATGTCTGGATGGAGACGTTTGATATGTACGATTAAATTGTCTTTTCGTTTGAACGTCGTGCCGCAGTAAGCGCAATTAATCGGTTCGGGTTGCTTGACTGAATGCTTCGTGTCCAGATGACGTGTTACGTTGTATTTTTTGCTGAACGTAGCGTCGCATTTATCACATTTGTAGGTCATTATGGTATCACAGACGATGAAAGTTCTCACAATTGGAAAAAAATCCGATTTTAAAATCACGTAGTACTCACGAGTAATCGTTTGAGATGTACTCGAGCTGCTTCATTGCACGAATAGCACAAGTGATAACGATGGATTCAGTCGTTCGAACTGCAACAGGTGTAAAGTAAAAGCGATATAATTATCGTCTTAGGTATCGTAGTAATTACTCAAAGGTGATAAAAATACTCACAAATGGTTAAAAAATAAGTTATTTTCAACGATTCACCAATGCAACATATCGGAGTGAAATAGATTGATTACTTCGTTAGAGTAACTCGATGACGATGTGAGATTATCAATAAACCAACTCATGGATCAATTTGTTCTGTTCAACTGCGAAAGATACTAAATAAAAAAACGTTTTCGACTACTAAGTTGAGCATTTATGATTTAAGTAATCGTCAAGCTACTCACGTAGGAATGATTTAGAGTGTTGTCTAGGGCTACGTGAACGATATGCCTGGATTTCAACGCAACAAGGTAACATCTTCAGGATCGAAACTTTTTCACTGAAATTATAATAGGTACATATTGAAATTACCAATAAAAGCATTCGACTAACGAAAAATATCTTATAATGTATTAAATTTATGCGAATACTTACATTGAGTTGATTTGCAACTGGTTCTTATCACACGACCGTAGAAAAGAAACATCAAAAATTGGAACTGATTTTAGTCCATTTTTCGGTACGTTTTCACTGGTGAGGAACTGGGCACGAAATCGTAATCTTAATTGAGAGAAGATTTTAATAATACAAACGTGTATTTTAAATTTTAATGAATTTATTTCTTTAAAAAAGCTGTGTTACTTGTGTATTTAGCAACTAGTGGTTGACGGTTTCTAATCGAAATTTTTGTTGATCAAGGTTAGTTTTGTTGAAGTGTGTTATGTTGACACACATGTCGCACTATTATGCTCTAGAAGCGGGCTATTTCGTTCACTTGTTCAGAACGAGACGAACGAGAACGTCGAGAACGAGAGTCGAGAACTGCATTGATGATTGAAAAAGGAACTTCAAACTTCAAACTCAAAGTTCAAAGCTTTTTAATCTTTGAGGTTCAAAGTTCAATTTCAATATTTGAATCAGAATCTCAAAATTCTCAATGAACTGAACACTATAAATTCTTTGTGGTTGTACTCGTACTCGTTGTAAATTAAAATTATTGAAGGTTTGAAAACTTTTTCGATTTAAAAGCAGGGCTTAAAACCATTTGGATTTTATTGGTTGTTGTGGTAGGTGGTTTTTAAAGGACTCAAAAATATTGGTTTTTGGTTATGGTTTCTGAATTGGTTTTTCAATCACAGTTTTTCTGGTTCTGGTTTTGAAATGGTTTCAATTTTTTTTTAATATAGGTGGATGTGGTTTTGGTTTTGTAATAATACTTTTTTTTGAGGTAGTGGTGGTTTTTGATATGAAAAACCATTTCAAATTTTCAAATGATTTTGGTGGTTGTGATGGTTTTGATATCAAAAAATTTTGGAATTTTCAAATAAATTTACCAAAAAACAAATTAAGGTACGAGTATTGTCTGATTTGAGACCAAAAAACAGAAAATTTTCATCACTGGTCTGGAAAAATTGAAAAAAATTGCAGAAACCAAAAAGAACCATTTCATGAATTGGTTGTTATTGGTTATGGTTACATTTGAAAATTGAAATGGTTCTTGTGGTTGTGGTTTTCTCCAAAGAACACAATTATTTGGTGGTTTTGGTTTTTTCAATCCAATTTTTTTTCCAACGTATTGGTTTTTGGTTGTTGTTGTTTTTGAAATGTGTAGAAAGAAGCTGAAATGGTTGTGGTAGTGGTTAAAACCAATTGAAAAACAATGGTTGTGGTGGTTTTATTTGGTTTTGGTTTTGGTGGTTTTAAGCCCTGTTTAAAAGGAACTTCAAACTTCAAAGTTCAACTTCAAAGCTTATAATCTTTGAGGTTCAAAGTTCAATTCAATATTTGAATCAGAATCTCAAAATTCTCAATGAACTGAACACTTTATGAATTATTCTTTGTGGTTGTAAATTAAATTATTGAAGGTTTGAAAACTTTTTCGATTTTTTTCTGTTAGGTATTTACTATTATTTTCCTTTTTTTTCAAATTCCAGATATTGAATACGTACGTGGTGATTTTGTTCAATTATTTTTGATATTTCGATTGAATTGAGTATAAATAATGTCGAGACAAGAGAGACAGAGACAGAGACAAGCGATTGAAGCATTGCGACGTGAAGTCAAGACTCAAGATTCATCTATCCAAGCAGTTGACGGAGGCAGATGACTGAAGAGAGCAAATGACTCAAATGAGAAACATAATAAACTGCAAGAGAATATGGCAACTTGGTAACTCTATTACGCTCTCCGCAAAACCTGGAAATCCACCCTAAGGAAGATGAAGTTGTGCACATTGTGAAATCTGTTGTCACAAGTTCCGATTTCGAAGGACGTATGCGAATGTATTGAATAGGGATACTATACTTTTTCTAAGATTTTCTAAAGTCACTGATGTGTGTTTATTCTTCTAAAATTCTAAATTCACTGTTGTATTTTGTATTGGTCATTCTGGTTTTTATTCGCCTCATAAGCAAATGTTTAATGTATTTGACAAATGCTTTCGAAATTGCCTTTGCGGCTTTGCCTGTGAGTGTGAAGTATAAGATTTAAATATTAAGTAGGTACCTATGTATTGTTGTATTTCATGAATCTTTCAATAAAATTACGAAACTAAAGATTAGATTACAGTTTATTTATTTTAAATTTTAAGCAGAATTTTAAAATAAATTTAAAAAGATGCAGCTCCTGAAGGCGAGCAAGCCGTTCATTTTCATTTCGTTCATGCCGTTCGGCGTTCACTAGAGTTCGTTCACCCTAAATTCACCTTCACTTCACCAGAATATTTACTGCGGGCCTGCGGCCTGCGGCTAGAGAAACTTTTGGGAAACCAGTGACGATGAATTCTAATAAAATTGAATTTTTTTTTTTATTGATAAGTACTTAATTATAAAATTACGGTAAAATTGGGACTTATTATTAAATATTGGCGAACTCTCCATTGCCTCAGAAGCTAATTGCAATAATTTAAACAAATACCTACTCTTGCACTTCGCTGTTAAAAATATGCGAATGAATGGAAAAAAATTTCCAAGTAATGGTGAAGAATTGCAGAAATTCTCCGAAATTTTTTATACTATAGTAAAGGAAATTTCATCCCCTTTCCATCGGTGTAATTTTTTTCAGGATCCGCATACTCGACCCCGCTTTAAAAATCATCCCATGCATAATTTTCAATAATCTTCAAATACCAGTATTCATATTTGTCATAGTGATCGAGTAATCCTCTATTTAAAATACAGAAAATGAGAAAAGATATTAAAAATTTCGTTGGATAGCAATTATTTGTTAAGACGAGATTAGGTAATTAGTTTTTTCCGAAAAAAAAAAAAAACAGTTACATAAAGATAAAAATAATTTACAAAAGTAACAAAATTTAAATTTATTATGTTTCCAATGAACACAAGTGAGAATACATGAGAGTAAAAAATGAGTACCTGAAAATAAATTGAAGTAAAAAGCAAGAAATTTTTTTGGGGGGGGAGGGGGGGAAGTGACAATTTTTGTGAAGGAATATGAGGCTTTTCCGAAATTTCGACTAAAGGTGATTCATTTTCTTATGCATTTTTTGAACGTTAATCACATTTGATGAACAATCTGGATTCTGCAGTCTCAAAATCAAAGGGCATGAGTGGATAAGATGGGTGATTTGGACTTTTGTTCCTAGTGTAACGAAATCTTAGGAGTAGGTAAGTACCATTGAGGCATGTTCACTGACGAAGTTTCAGACCTCAATTGTGAGTGGTCCTTGAGTAATGAGCTTTTTACTCAAAATGGTTTTTATTTTTTTTCTCTAGATTGGCTTGACCGATTTCTTTCAAACTTGAACCAACTTACAGATCATCAAAAGGGCTTTAATTGAAAAAATTGACAGCTCACCCCCCCCCACCATTTTACCCCCTCCAAATATTAAAATCAAACTTTCAACCCCTTCCTTACCTAAGAACCCCAAGAGGTAAACTTTTTAAACCAACATTTTTAGATGCGTTTTTAACCCTAGAATAACATATATTTTGCTCAAAATTTTATTTTATTGGGCACATGGTAAAAAATGAGAAAAAGTGAGGGTGCTTAATGATTTTTATAGAGTAGTAATGAGAACAACAGAATAAGGATGAAGTTGACGTGATTCTTCCCATACTATTACTGTTTATATCGATATTTGACGATAATCAGAGTGCCAAATCAGTCGGACTCTTATTTCAGCATCCGTGCCCCGCCCCCGCCCCCCCCCCCAATTTGGGGGTAGAACAAAACTAGCAATATGGGTGTCTTTTTCATATAAATTGACCCTCCCAAACACGAATATGAACTCGAAATAAGCATCAGACTCTTCTGAATACCATATTTTGAGGGAATGGGCCTAGATGGGAAACTATGTACACTCGCAATGGTGTAAGTATTTATAGAAAAAATTCAAGTTGGAATAATGTAAGTAGGTATATCTACATCAGTTTGAATCATTTTATTCGGACAGTAGGTTGTTGCTCCCATATCGCAGCAATCATTTATTACTTGAGTATTGGAAGATATTTGGCAAGAATACCCAGACCTGCTCAAATACTGAGCAAAATTTTTGACTTAGATGACACTTTAACCTCTATTGATGAAAATAGTGATGCAGAATTTGGAGACGATGATGACTGATTTTTTAAAATATTGTATAATACCTCCTGGTTATTTTCTTTTATCCTTACATTTTTATTGTCTACTGTTTAGATTTTTTCATTGTAGTTGAGGAAAGCTCAATCTAATTCACTTTATATTGCACTTATCCTCTATAAATATGGTATTCAGAAGAGTCTGATGCTTATTTCGAGTTCATATTCGTGTTTGGGAGGGTCAATTTATATGAAAAAGACACCCATATTGCTAGTTTTGTTCTGTCCCCCAAATTGGGGGGGGCGGGGGCACGGATGCTGAAATGAGGGTCCGACTGATTTGGCACTCTGATTATCGTCAAATATCGATATAAACAGTAATAGTATGGGAAGAATCACGTCAACTTCATCCTTATTCTGTTGTTCTCATTACTACTCTATAAAAATCATTAAGCACCCTCACTTTTTCTCATTTTTTACCATGTGCCCAATAAAATAAAATTTTGAGCAAAATATATGTTATTCTAGGGTTAAAAACGCATCTAAAAATGTTGGTTTAAAAAGTTTACCTCTTGGGGTTCTTAGGTAAGGAAGGGGTTGAAAGTTTGATTTTAATATTTGGAGGGGGTAAAATGGTGGGGGGGGTGAGCTGTCAATTTTTTCAATTAAAGCCCTTTTGATGATCTGTAAGTTGGTTCAAGTTTGAAAGAAATCGGTCAAGCCAATCTAGAGAAAAAAAATAAAAACCATTTTGAGTAAAAAGCTCATTACTCAAGGACCACTCACAATTGAGGTCTGAAACTTCGTCAGTGAACATGCCTCAATGGTACTTACCTACTCCTAAGATTTCGTTACACTAGGAGCAAAAGGCCAAATCACCCATCTTATCCACTCATGCCCTTTTCACCATCATTAATAATTGATGTACCTATGTAACTTTTGGCCTCCTTTTTTTGAAAATTTTTAGATTTTTGACCTTACTAAATTTTAAGATTTTTAACCTCTTTTTTTTGGAAAAATCCGTACTATACTTTTTACTTTCAAAACGATCGATTAGGTACCTAATGGTCTTTCTGAACTATTCTGGAGCTGGATTTTTGAAAATGTACAACTGATGACGTCATTTGATTTCGATTCTAAACGATTAACAATGTTTTAGAGGGTGACGCTGCGAATATTTAAATTAAAAATTTGTAATTTCGCTTGTCAAAAGGGATTAGCGATGTTTGCTAAGTATCACGACAACAATATCGAGTCGTCGAGCGACGCCCGCGCTATCGCCATCGAATGCTACCGTCACCTATCAGAATAAAATTACTAGTCGCCTACTCTTGATTTGAATACGCTTTAATTATCCCCTTACCATGATTTTTGTATCGTAATAATGATTCAAATTAAATCCTGAAATGATGAATTGGGTAAAAACATTCTCTACCTGGATAAATCAAAATAAATTGTTTGAAAAATGTCTCATTTCCACATTAGAATTGTTCTACATAACCCCCCCCGCCCTTTTTCAAGAAAAATCCTTTGTTGGACTCCTAAATGACGTTGGCTCTCTTTTATGGAGCCCCCACCCAATCTGGGAAAAATAAAAAAATATGAAAAATTAATGTTTGTAGATTTTTGGAAATTTTTCATTTATCGCCAGAATTTTCCTGAATAAGCTTTGTTTCAACAAAACCCTTCCCCGAGTCTCCCAAATAATGATGGTTCCCTATAAAACCCCTCAAAATTGAAAAAAAATCAACGAATAATGAGAAATTCATATCTGTAGTCTGTACACATTTTTTGAAAATGTTTCGTTTCTGGACAGAATAAGTGCCTACTTTTAAATAACCACATTTTCAAGAAAAACACTCCTTGGTCCTCCGATAATTCTGGTCCCCTTGTATGAAGCCCCCAAAGTTGAAAAATATCAAAAATTGATGTCTGTAGGTCCTAGGTACAGACCACTGACCATATTTGATATGTTGAACAAAATACTCCAAAATAATACCCTTAAAATTTCATACAAGTACCTACCTAAAAATTGGTTGGTTACTTTTTGAACAATACACTGTCAAAGTGAACTTAAAATGAATAACATAATCAGATGTTTGACATTTTGATGCTATTTTAGGAACCCCTGCTGGCTGTTATACTGACGATCGGGAAAAAAAATTTTCAATCGTTTGCGCTTCTGCTAATAACAATCAGAAGCGCAAACGATTATTTGCCAAACGACGAAGGGGTAATAAATAACGAAAGGGGTGAAGATGGAGGGCAGAGTCCGAGCAAAGAGCAGGTTCACTCGTATAATCCACCAAACTGAAATCAGGTAATTAGGGGGACATTGTAACAAGATTCAAGATAGAAAGACGAAATGGACTCACTTCACTTCAATTTCAACAGGTTGGTTCAAGTCATTTTGGAGCCTCCAGCGACATTTTGAAAATTCCTACAGCTTACAGAAAGTTCAAGAACTTCCTTTAATGCAATTTTGTAGAAATTTGAAGTTTCAAAAATTTACTGAAGGCTCCAGTAATTTCCAAAAAGTTGCTGGAATCTCCAAAAGGACTTAAAATCTAGCTGCAATCGACATCGTACTGGATTGAAATTAGGTAGTTTACAGAATAAATTTCCGCTTTCCAACTACATTTGATGAAATTTTTTGGAAATTTCAAGTTTCAAAAATCTACTGGAGGCTCCAAGAATTTTCAAAAAGTCACTGTAGGTTCCAGAATGACTCAAACTCGCCTGAAATCCATTTAATAGTGTGAATTTGATGAAATTTTAAGTTTCAAAAATTTGCTGGAGGCTCCAGAACTGCTCAACACGGTTTGAAACAATTTCGAATCGATTTTGCCGGTCGAAAATAGGGTATTTGCCAAATTTCAGTTTCCTAGGTCAATTTGGAAAAAATTTTGATTTTGTTCATCATTTTTGGCTTAACTTAAATCTGATTTTTAAGAATTCCCCAAAAATCGAAAAATGCACTTCAGCGCTTGAAATTTCGGGTGCTGATAATTTTTTACATGTTCTTTCGATCTAGCTTTGTCCAGGTCAAAAAATTTCGTCAGAGTCTTATGTTGGAATTTGTAAAGCAAAATCTGCAATTTTGGCTTGACCTCAATATGGACAATTAAATTGTTGTCGCTCTCGCTCATGCGAGTTTTTTCTTGTACGTAGGCGAGTGAGTGAGTAAGTGAGAGAGTGAGTAGCATACAGTTAAGTAGGTCTAAGCATGTATTTCAATTACATTTAATTACTTTGTAATTTTCATTCAATGCTTCAAGTTTACGCGATAAAAACAAATAATTCAACGCGTTTATAAAATACGTAGAAACACATACGAAGCATACATCGCGCAAAATTATCAAAACGGCTGCTAAATACACAGAACCCAGATTCGAGATGACTGTCAATACAAATTGACATTTACACACCAACGAGTTGTTGCAAAAACCTGCAATGAAAAAAATATACATCTAAATGAAAATGTCATCTTCAACAATCACTAATCATTAGTAAGGTAGGTAATATAATAATGGCGTGTCCGGGGAATGGTGGTACGTAAACTTCAGACCAGGTACGAGTAAAAAAACACGTAAGATGAACAAGTTGCCTGTCTTGAAAATTAAAGGGGCAAAATACGTTTTTAAAATCTAAGAGCCAAAATCCAATTTTGACCATGGGGGTCAGTAAGACCTTGAAAAATGAACAAAATTACCTACCTATTATGTCTTTTTTCCCGAGAAAACGGACCACTCGGGGAGCCCGCTTAAGGATCTGTTGCACCCCCCCCCCGGTCGATCCTCCGGGACAACTTTTTTCTTAAAGGGAGAGTCCTAAGGAACATTTCTAACCCTTTTACTAAAAAAAAAGTGGCCCTACTTACAAAATGGCGGACATTTTGGTTGACAGGTCAGCCGAAATTGCAGAATTTGCGTTCCAACATAGGGAGGTCGAAAGATCAGGAAAAAATTCATCAGCTGTCAAAATTTCAAGTGCTAAAGTGCGTTTTTCGATTTTTGGTGAATTTTTGAAAATCAAATTTAGGCCAAAAATGAGGGGAAAAATCAAAATTTTACCAAATTGACCAAGAAAGCTGAAATTTGGAATATATCCTATTTTCGACATGGCAAATCGATTGGAAACTGTTTCAAACCGTTTTGAGCAGTTCTAGTGCCTCCAGCAGATTTTTAGAACTCGAAATTCCCACAAAATTTCATCTAATGGAGTTGGATAGCCGAAATTTACTCTGCAAACTAATTTCAATACGCTACGAAGTCAACTCCAGGGGGATTTCAAGTCTTTTAAAACGTAAGTAGCGTATTGAAATTAGTTTGCAGAATGAATTTCGACTCTCTATCTCCGTTTGATGAAATTTTGTGAAAATTTAAAGTTTCAGAAATCTGCTGGAGGCTTCAGTAATTTTCAAAAAGTCGGTGGAGGCTCCAAAACGACTTAAAATCCCCCTGGAGTTAACTTCGTAGCGTATTGAAATTAGTTTGCAGTATAAATTTCGGCTATCCAACTCCATTAGATGAAATTTTGTGGGAATTTCGAGTTCTAAAAATCTGTTGGAGGCTCCAGAACTGCTCAAAACGGTTTGAAACAGTTTCCAATCGATTTGCCACGACGAAAATAGGATATATTCCAAATTTCAGATTTCTTGGTCAATTTGGTAAAATTTTGATTTTTCCCTCATTTTTGGCCTAAATTTGATTTGATTTTCAAAAATTCTCCAAAAATCAAAAAACGCACTTTAGCACTTGAAATTTTGACAGCTGATAAATTTTTGCCTGATCTTTCGATCTACCTTTGTACGGGTTAGAAAATTTTATGCTAGTCCTATGTTGGAACGCAAAATCTGCGATTTCGGCTGACCTGTCAATCAAAATGGCCGCCATTTTGTAAATAGGGCCACTTTTTTTTGAGGACGAGAGCCAGAAATGTTCCTTAGGACTCCCCCTTTACGGAAAAAGTTGTCCCGATGGATCGATCGGGGGGAAGGGGGGTGCAATAGATCCTTAAGTGGATTTCCCAACTATAACCGGGTATGAGTAAAAAAACACGTGAGATAAGATGAACAAGTTGCCTATCTTGAAAATTGAAGGGGCACTATACGTTTTCAAAATCCAAGAGCCAAAATCCAATTTTGATCATGGGGGTCAGTAGTACCTACTTTGAAAAATGAACAAAATTACCTATTATGACTTTTGGTCTCAGAAAACTGAGGGAGGGTACCCCCAAAAAATCAAAAATGTTTATCCCTCCAAGTAAAAATAAGGGCCATCCTAGTGATTACAATACAACGAACCCCCCTACCCCCACCACCACAGTGATAATCTCCGATTGGATTAGAATGAAACTCGGACTGATCGAAAGAGAGCCTCAAAAATCTCCAAACCAACCCCCTTCATTTTCAGCTGCTCAAGTTGATTTTTTGATTTTGGCCAAAGACACACTTCTAGATATCCTGATCCACTCATACCATCATTGGCCGGATCCGGTTGTCCAGTCAGAAAACATAATTTTTTTCGTTTTTTTCTCATCTTTTTGGTGAATTTGAAAAACGACAGTCTCTCCCCCCCCCAACCATGTACAAACTCTTCAAAATCAACTTGAGCTGCTGAAAATTGGGAGATGAGGATTTTTCGAGGTCCTCTTTCCGACAGTCCTAGTTTCATTCCAATCCAATCGGAGATTATCGCGTGTGCTGGAGGGGGTGGGGTTCCCTTGTTAGTAGGTACTTAACCATACTTACTTAGTAGGGCGAATATGAGATAGTAAAAGATGCCAACGGCCGAATTTGTAGCATTCCATGCGGATGATTCATCTACAAAATATCGCATAATTCCAAATCCGGTACTGTACCTGCAACCGGAGACGCAAACTCGATAATTTTCTAACCCTAACGCTAGTACCATATTGAAGATGCGACAGCTACTGTACTCGGTAGGTACTTACGGTGAAGTGAGAACTGTGGAACAGCTCATCGCTGGCGATAAATCGCATAAAGCTCGGTAATTAGGTTCGGCTCGTTTAGAAACGCTGACGTGATAAGCGTAAACTGATAAGAGCAATCCGATTAGATTAATCGTTAGCAAGCTTTTATTTCCGATATCTCTGGTCGACGACCCATTGCCATAAATTCGCATCTCGTCTTGCTGCATCGCACTGTATGACGTCTGGTTACCTTATCTTTATTTACTCGTAAAATACTACCGACCAGTGACCGTTGATGTTTACTCTAACGCTGTTCACGTGAAAATCATCTCAGTTTTTCAGCAGCCCTGCTACTGAAATTGAATATACATAATATACATAATATTTTGTACATAGGAGTAGGTATAAGTAATAGGTAGGTATCGTATAAGCTGAAGTGCGTACACGCCCAAGGGCCAAGTACAGTGGTATAGCCAGAAGGAAGGTGCAAAGGGGGCCACAACCCTCCCCTTGAAAGTGAAAATTTGAAATAAAACATGCAAAAATGGACGCTTTTTCATTTTAGTACACATTTTTTTAAAAAAAAACTTTTGTAATTTTACCTTCATTTTTTTATAAAATTATCCCATATCACGAAAGGTTTTCTGAAAATTACTTCTAATTTCGATTTTTCATGGCTAAAAGTGTGGTTTTGCCCCCTCTTTGAGAAAATCCTGGCTACGCCTCTGGCCATGTGGCCAAGTAGGTACCTACGCAAACATGCTGAGGAAAAGAATAAAGAATACAAGAGTACAAATAGGTATGCAATGTAGGTACTCACCACTTATACGAGTATATGTAAAGTACACGTATCAACACCAACAAATCGTAAAATTGATAGAGCCGATGCTTCGCTAATCGCTTTACTAATTTAAAAGCTGCCAACGTAATATCGGACCAAGGACCAAGATTGGCACGCGGTCGCGGTCGCAGTCGCAATTTAGATCATCAAAGTGGTGACGCCTGGCGCAGCGCGGTACAGCCGCAGCCTCAGCTCAGCGCACCCACCGACCTTTTGCCAATTAATTACGTATTTTCGCATCTTCTTCGCATTTCAGGCTTCACGCTTCAGTCAAACTCTTTATTTGGTAGGTATAATGTATAATAATCGTTAATCGTGTTTGTTTTTTCCGTTTTTTAGTCGAGTCTTTTTAATAATAGTAAGGTCTTAATTTAACAAAATAAAAAAATTTTAAAAAAAGTTCATTCGCGTATTCTGTTGAAAGCAATTATACGATTCATGAATCATGATTGATTATTTTCTACACGTCCATACAAAGAAAGACATTTAGCTTAGATGTCCATTTATCCATCTGGATAATCTGGGAAACCGAGGAAAGTCAGGGAGTTTTGCAAATCTAAAAAACTCAGGGAATTACGCGAAATCCCTGGAATTTTGGAAAAATGCACCTTATGAAACACAAAGCACCAAGTATGGAAATAACATATCATAAAGTTTTGACTTTTAAATTTTAAGAGTTTTTGGATGTTTTAATTTTTTTTTTTAAATTAAAAAAGTTTTCATTCAAAGTTTAGCTTTGTTTCATATCCAAAGAACAGGAATGGTAGGTACTCGGTTACTTATTGTTTGCATAACTAAGATACTCAAGTTAGGTACTAATAGTAACTTTTGGTCACTTCTTTAAAATTTTGGTTACTAGAAGTTACTTTTTCTGAATTTTTTTTTCTCAAATTTCCTTATTTTTCAAAATTTTAATCAAAATTCTCGAAGAAAAAAAAATTGCTTGGTTAAATTTATGTAGATATGTTTCATTTTTTTCAAATCGTTGTGATATCATTTAATGCTATCTCTTAACTGCGACATTTCAGTTGAATTTTTTAAAATCGAAATGTAAAGTTTCTGTTTTTTGTTTTTTTTTAAATGTTGAATCATTATTCTTGAATATTTTCTCTTCTTCGCACTTAAAATTTCAAGAAACTACTGATGACAATAACATTTTTAAAAAGTTGAGATCAGAAAAACTGCATGAATTCTTACATTGAAATTGATGTTGGGTATTTTCTACTTTTCGAGACCACACATCGCTCGGGCTTGTTTTCTTTTCTTTTTCAAAATTAAAAATTTCTAAAAAAAAAAAAAAAAAAAAAACAGCGTTTAACTTTAAATTTTTTAAAGTGAAAAATTCAACTTCTCACATAATACGTAAGTATTGTTTTTCACTTTTTATGCTTCTCAAAAGTACAAATTTCCAAAAGTTTTTGCCCTCGGTTCTTTCGAACCAGCACTCTTTTTTTTTCAAAATCAACTTCCTGAAAAAAATGTCAACTTTCGCCCTTTCTTCGCTCGGCTCAATCTGTTTCCCGTTTTAAAATTTAAAAAAAATCACATTTTGGGCCCCCAAAAATCCAAAACATAAAATGAAAATTTCAAGGAGTCATAAATTATCAATCGGAAAAATTTATTCCTCCCCCCCCCCCTTATATCATGTTGGCAAATTTTCAGTGGAACCCCCTCCCTCCTCCCCTTCTCAAGAAACTTCTACAGTATGACGCAAGAGTATAGTGCCCGGTGACTTTTATTTCTAAGTGGAAAGAGCAAGCGAGATGAATGAAGCGGCGTTGAGTAGGGAAAAATAAGAGCGTTGAAAAGTGACCTTGAAAATTTCAGGCCCATGCACAGGGTGTTCACACTGTCCACGAATTGAAAAACCAGTTTGGTCAAAAAATTCAAACCGGTTTTTATTGGCGCAATGTATTCTACACACTAAGGCGACAAAAACGTGATATGAATTTTTTGAAACCGGTTCATTAATTCGCACCCAGTTAACACAAAATACCCAAAAATTGTAGATGGCGAAAAAAGCTTGAAACACAAGTTGTAGAGAGTGAAAAATTACACAATTCTGTCAAATCACATTTTGAAACCGGTTCATTAGTTCGCATTTAGCAACCAGTATTTGACAAGTGTGTGAAAAATTGAACCATTTTTGCTGATCAGATTTTGAATAGGTACCTATTATAGCTAATTAATTAACAACCCAGTATCTTTTCGATGGCTTGCTGCGAATAAATGAACTGGTTTCAAAATGTGATTACACAGAATTGTGTTATTTTTCAAACTCTACAACTTTTGTTTCAAGCTTTTTTCTCCATCTACAATTTTGAATAATTTTCGATAACTGGTTGCGAATTAATGAACCGGTTTCAAAATCCGATCAGCGAAAATGGTTCAATTTTTCACGCTCTACAAACTTTTGATGTAAGCTTTTTTCTCTATCTCCAATTTTTAGGTGATTGTCAAAAACTGGTTGCTAAATGCGAGCCAATAAACCGGTTTCAAAATGTGATTACGCAGAATTATGTTATTTTTCAAACTCTACAACTTTTGTTTCAAGCTTTTTTCTCCATCTACAATTCTTGGGTATTTTGTGTTGACTGGTTGCGAATTAATAAACCAGTTTCAAAATCCGATCAGCGAAAATGGTGCAATTTTTCACATTCTACAACTTTTATTTCAAGTTTTTTTCCCTATCTCCAATTTTTAGGTGATAGTCAAAAACTGGTTGCTAAATGCGAACCAATCAACCGCGGTTTCATAATGTGATCAGACAGAAGACAGAATTGTGTAATTTTTCACTCTCTACAACTTTTGTTTCAAGCTTTTTTCGCCATCTACAATTTTTGGGTATTTTGTGTTAACTGGTTGCGAATTAATGAACCGGTTTCAAAAAATTCATATCACGTTTTTGTCGCCTTAGTGTGTAGAATACATTGCGCCAATAAAAACCGGTTTGAATTTTTTGACCAAACTGGTTTTTCAATTCGTGGACAGTGTGAACACCCTATGCATGGGCCTGAAATTTTCAAGGTCACTTTTGAACGCTCTTATTTTTCCCTACTCAACGTCGCTTCATTCATCTCGCTAGCTCTTTCCACTTAGAAATAAAAGCCACCGGGCACTACTTTTGTGTCATACTGTGTATGGGATGGGCCCTGGCCACAGACCACCGTGCTCAGCACGTTAAAATTTTGATTAGGTATTGTCACTTTGTCAGCAAAATTACAATTTTTTGAAGGCAAAATTACGTGATGCACTCTCTGGTTTTTTGGTCAGCTCTTTTTTTTTAAATTGAAAATTTGTTAGTCACTTTTTTTGAGAAAAATTTGAGTACAATCCCTGGAAAAAATATCCAGCTTGAAGAGAAATGCATAAAAAAATTACCCCCCTCTCCAGCAACTTTTTCTTTAATTTAAAACCCTCCGTTGGTCGCATAACTGTCTCACAGACCAGTTGAGGTTGAAACCCCATCCATCATGTGGGTAGGCGTATTGGCATCATTTACGTGCAAGAAACACTGACGCGGCACAAAAATTGCCTACACAATTTTCGAAGGAGTAAATTTTAGAGATTGACCAAAAAACTTTCACCTTAAGGCGTTTTTTTCGTAGATACGTCATATTGATATTTGATATGTATAAAAAATGACCTTAAGGTGAATTACTGAAAAAAAAAGTTTAGGATGATTTTTGAATTCAAACTCGGTTTCAGTAAATTATTTATTTATCTATTTATTAAAAAAAAATATTGAAAAGTTTGCATTTTTACATTATTCACTTCAAGCTGAGTTTTGAACTTTGACTGAATGCAAAAAATGCCCTTTCAAAAAGTAATTAGGCAAATTTGACACTACGCTAACCTTTTTGGCCTTTAAAAGGCATCAATTATGCCAATTAATACAATAATCAGTGTAAAAAAATGACCCGGTCTGACAGACTGTTATGCGACCACTCACGAAAAAAATTGGATGCCACTACCGCAAGGTTAAGTACGGGCTGAGTAGGTATAAAAAATTGGAAAAAATGGTCTGGAAAACCTGGAAAATTAAGGGAAAATGACTAGCCAAAAATAATGTACAACCTGTGATTGCGTTCTACGAGTTTCTTCTTTCTTTGATTTGATTTACTTTTACTTATTAGGAAAATAAAAGTATTTTCTGCTTCTAAATACTTACTCGTTGTTGTTGTTGTCGTCATTTTTACTGGCATGATTGTTGATAATTTCATTAAATAATTTTGTTAAAAGACATAAAAAAAAGGAATTGAAGACTAAAACTTCATATTTCTTATTTTCAGGATATAAAAGAATGATAGAAAATGGGAACTGAATAAATGTCATCATTGTATTTGTATGTAGGTACTTTCAATGTGGTTGTGGATCTAAAAAAAACGATCAAAAACAGAAAATGATGAAAGGGCGTCCATTCTCATTTTCAATAGAGAAAAAAATAGAAAACGTTTTCAAAGCTTCAATAATACTCCAAGTTCAAAGTGTTCATTGAGAAAAGGAAAAATATACTGAAAAGACAAAAGTTCCTTTTTCAATGCAATCACAACGTTCCGAACAAAAACGAACTTCTAAATACACAAACAAAAATATCGTTTATTTAACATTAAAAGTAAGACTAACAAGAGAGACAGAGTAACATATGGCATACGTTGAGAATTACATATTATAGTCTTTAATAAAATGCAAAAGTCTTGCCTGGAAAATTACCGAAGGTATTTTTTTTCAATAGATAAAATGGAAGAATTATTGCTAAAATTTCTTAATTATAATATTCGTTGTTTGATTATTATTCAATTTGACTGATTCTTTCCATTTTATACTACGTTAAAAAGAGGTAACAAAGCGGAAACCGCAAAATAGCTGTGAATCCATTCGTATGTAGTTCCAGTCTCTAGTAAACTGATCGTTCCTTTCAACCAATATTATAGTTTAAAACGTGACTAGAAAAATAATACAGTTTAGGTGAAATACTCACGATACAAACAGTAACAAACGAAACGCGAAAAAATAGAAATAAAAAACACAGAAAACAAAATGTAAAAAGCGCTGTAAACTCAACAAATAAAGAAAAAAAAAGTGAAGAAAAACGACGAAAAAAAATCAAGTCATATCAGCGGTAAGAGCATTTGGAAAAAACATTTTTCGATAAAAAAGCGATTAAGTATAATAGGTAGAGGTACTTAAAAAATACAATATGGTAAGTGAATTTATTAATTAGGTAGGGTGCGTATCGTAGAAAATCATCGAAACAATATTACACCTTCCATGCCATCACAACTTTACGAAATGGGACAAACAGACCGCAATTTTTTTCACTAAAATGGAAGAAAAAATATGATTATCAAAAATTATGGTACAAAATTGAAAAAGAAAAAATTGAATTTACCATGAAAAATATCGTAATTCTTGGAATGTTCCGTCTGTTTCACCCAAACTTGGAGGTAGCAGTACACCGATGTACGGTTCTGATATACCCGGAATGTTTCCGACGAATTGGATTCTTCCTCCGACTACTCTACCTTCTTTATTGATTACTTTAACGAAGTAATTAATTTTCAAGTCGTGGACAGATCTAGCGATAAATGGCCTGGCTGAGAGCGGTGGCGAAAATTCTGTAAATAAATATAAAAATGTTAGTAAAAGGTACTGATTTTTGTTCGGTTATACATACATATATCATTCTATAGGTACCTAAGAATAAATTCGGCACCGAATGAGTACGTCCAACGTAACGATAACCAACATATGGCCAATCTATAGCGGTCAACGTAGAATCTATCGATTTCCTAACACATTCTTCCGATTCGTCTATGAGTGAATCTGTCGATTCTTCGCCGCTTTCAGTATCAACGTACATGTTCGGTAATGACTGGCGAGATCCTGTATTTTTTGAAAGGAGTGATTCTGTAAAATGAGAAACGTTTATGAAATAAATTGTACGAAACCGTAGCTAAAATTCAACATGAATTCGAACGTTTACCTTTGAAGGAAACTTTAGCCTTTGGTTTACGATTAATGGACGTAACGCTGGCATTTTTCAAAGTCGAATTGGAAAAAGTCTTGACGCTAAATTTATCTGGTAGTGGGTAATAAAACTGAGTCTCTGCGTTCGCCGAAGGAGAATACGATAATGCAGCCGAATGTCGTCTCAACGTAGGCGAAGGAGGAACGGATGAGGTACGATTAACGTAATACGCATCCAGAGAGTACATCGATGGTCTCCAAGATTGTCTTCGTTTGGCATGTAAATCTTGCGCCGATCGGTCTTGATCCGATGCGTACGAATTTTCGTAACAATTCCAATTAGAATTACTAGAGTTAGCCACTTGGAACTCGAATCTAGAATACGACGAACCAGTGCTAGCTAAAGCTGGACTTTTCAAGTACTTCATGGCGAAAGGAGTCTGTAAACCGGTGCTAGGTAAACGAACACCGTTATGGCATAAATGATCCACACTTCTCGATAGCTCCGGTACCATGCTAGTGAAATTTATATCGGATAGTAATATTCGTCTAGCTTCTTGCGTTTTTTCGGTCAATTTCAACGGAGGTTTTTGATGATGTTCTTTTATAGGTATTGCGAATTTAGACGGTAATGTGGGGAAGTTTTGAGACGCTTTGTTATTCACTAGGAAACTTTCAGATTTCCAACTAGGCGGTACGGCCGAAATATCAGTCTGGGCTTCGGAGTCGCGCATAGATGCGTTATTCTCGTTCAGTACAGGTCGCACTAAGCTTACCACAGGTTTGACCGGAGCCTGAGCTAACCTGCTGGTGGGTTTTCTTTTGACGGGATGGTCCTGCTTCTTGAGCGCATTACGAAATGAATTACTCAATCCGGCTTGACTGATTGGACTCAGCAATGTGTCTTCGTCTTTGTAAACTATACCGCATTTGGAAATATCAGTCTCGACTAAAACCGATTGCGTCGCGATACCGTGATGATTAATTTCCGACTTGGATTCGTACGGTTCGCCATCGTCGGAAATAGGCTCGAGTTCTTCGTGTAAACTTATAACTTTGGTATCTTCGGTGGTGAATATCAGTTCGATATCGTCGACTTCTTCGGACTCCTCTGAGTCGGTTTTAGTTTTGAAGAACATGAACTGATTATCCTCGTCGCTTTTTTCCTCATCTTTGGAATCATCTCGTACGTTACCATTGGCTTCAGGTGGTAACGGTTCGTTCGTCTCGTTTTCTCTGTCTTCGGTTTGCGTATCTTGAGAAATATTATCCATCGAGAAGCATTTAATTTTGGCACCACGATCGAATAATGTGTTCTTGTTTTTAGCAGCTAAGATCTTACGTCTTAGAACGTGGTTCTCTAATGATAATTGCTCGATAGCGATATCATATTTACGACTAGAACTCCGACTGGGTACTTTTTTCTTCAACAGATGCAGTTCACTTTGCGATCTTTCTAAAGCTGTCCTTAAACAAACCACTGTTTGGTGCAAAGCACGAACTGCGTTTAAACATTCATTATCAACGGGAACTGATTTTAATTCCGTTCTGATATCGTTCAACTTTCCGCAAGCAGCCATTTGATACACCTTTCCTCATACTCATGTCGAGTACGTGAAAAAGCTCCATTTGGATTACATTCTATATGCCATTAAACTGTAACGAAAAACAAAAGTTGTGTACAAATACTGCAACAGATAAGCATTTCAATTAGTAAATTTGGTCGATACTCTTACCTCGCTCGAATTGGCAAAACCTTGACACGAAATTCAACTTTTGAACGTTACACTTTGAAAGATTCGATTGATTTCTTCGAAAACATGAGAAACGCTTAATTGATTTTCGTTTTCCACGAAAGTTTTATTGAAAATTAGGGTTATCTTTGGATTATCAAAGCGAATTTATCCTATAAATAAATAGACAGCATAGGGGATAGAGGGAAGACAGAAATCTCCGCGCTATTTCGCTCACCTCCGCTTGTAGAGACTAGAGAGCGCAGCTGTTTTACTTCTCGCTGTTTTCCATTTCATTTTTCATTCAATTTTGAATTTTGATTGAATTTTTACTTTTGAAATAATGTAATGGACATGGACTAATGGAAAAAAGATTTGACCTGTAATAACTTTTGATAGAAAAATGCTAGACTAGAACATTGTTTGGGGGGGGAGGGGAAGACCATCGTGAGGAGGTTGAATGGGTGAAATTCCAAACCAGTGTTGTCATAACGAAATTTTTTTTTCGTTACGTTATATCGTTTCGTTTCAGATTTGTGAAATTTTTCGTTACGTTATTTTTCCGTTATTTCGTTGCACAGATAATTCCGTTACGTTATGTTTTTCGTTTAACGTTATTACATCATTTTGTTTTTCCGTTATTTCGTTATTTCGTTTCGTTTTTCGTTATAGCACAAAAATGCCCAAATTGGGGGTTTCTCTGAAAAAAAAAACTGAAAAAAGTACAGGGTTGGTCAGTATACCTAAATTGTACCTTCATTTCTCAGTAACTTTATGCAATTTCATTCCAACTTTTAAGCACTTTTCTCTATTTTTGCAACATTTTTTTAATAGGTGAACTTTTATGTCAATTGAGCCACTTTATGCAAAGTCAAAAATGAGCCCTTTTCTACAAAGTTTGTTCAAAATTCCGTTAAAAGGAGGAAAAATTTAAAATTTGAAAAAAAGTCTTACCTAGAGCCCTGCGCCGACAGCAAAATGATCGAATGATCGGCGGCGGCTACAGTACGCGCAGCACTGTGGCTGGCGGCGGAACCGATTCCAGCCGAAAGTCTTGGCGGCTGCCAAAATTTTGCTCGGCGGCGGCTCAGCCGGCTACAAAGTTGAAATTTTGGGGTAATTTTTCGTAAATTTTAAAATTACCCCAAAATAAAAATTGGAAAGCAAAATCAAATTCAACTTCTCAAATGAAAATACCAATTTTTTCCGAGCTGAAAAGATTGGCTGTTTTTAATGACGAAAAGTTTTGATTTTTGTTTTTGAAAAAGTCAAAATATTCGAAAAATCCTCCTGAAATTTGCTGATTGAGTGAGTTGAGCCGGCTCAGCCGAGCAGATTACTCGGCGGCGGCTGCGGCGGCTGAAGTAATTTTTGAAACGGCGGCGGCGGCTTGAAAAATGTTTGAAAAATCGGTGGCGGCGGCGGCGCGGCGCGGCGGCGCAGGGCTCTAGGGCCCTCTTACCTATTGAAAAAAAAAGTAGGAGTTCAATAGGACTAATGGGGCCAGTATAGGACCTGTTAGACACCTTGATTTTTCGATACATGTGACATGTGTATATTTCTGCTCATAAATTTTTACATAAATTTCATTTTCAAGTACAGTGTATTTTTCAATTTTCAAACCAACTTTTTCAATTTTTTATTGATTAATCATTTTTTAATCATTTTCCCCAAAAAATTGAAGAAAAAAGCGAAAAAAAAAACGAAAAAATAACGGAATTTTTTTCGTTTTCCGTTTCGTTATAGCATTAAGATTTTTTGTAACGTTATAATTTCGTTACGGTTTCTTCTGCAACAAATTTCGTTTTCGTTTATCGTTACGTTATTATAACGGAAAAAATTCCGGTTTTTTCCGTTTTTTTGTTTTTTCGTTACGTTATGAATAACGTTATGACAACACTGTCCATAGGTATTTGTAGTTTAAAAAGTAATATTCGATTCGCCATTCGGAGAAAATGTTGACCTTTTTTTGAGTTATTCAACTCATGAACTCAAAAGTTGACGACGTTGTAGGTAGAAAGATAATTAGATATCGATAATTCAATATCAAATTACCCGCTATCAAAATTAAAAATTAAAAAATCAATTCAAATTCAATAATAAAATAAGTCATACTTCACGTTACTCAAAATTTTTACTGAGTAGGTACTTACATAGGGTTTTAAACTGTGGAAATGTTCATTGATTGATTTCATCCAGAATCCTCTTCATTTTATTTTTTTATTTTAGGTCTAGCTTTCATGATTTGAAAGTTATTTGAGTTTAATCAAAGTTGTAAAAACAAGTGAGCGCGGTATGAATCAGAAATTCAGCCTTGAACTTTGATACCTTTTGAATTAAGTATAAAAGCTAAAGCTCTGATCAAAATTCAAAAAATCAAAATAAATAGAATTAGATTTCCAACATTTTGGTTTTTAATATGTCTACCTATCACATTAATTGTGTGATCATGATCACTAAAAATTTCTCGAGCAATTTTAATTCAAAATAGGTACATAAAATTTCTCCTTTTAGTCCTTTAGGGGAAACAAATTGCTTTGAAGAGTGTAATACGCCAATAAGGTACCCTGCCCAATTAACCGAATCACAAAAATGTTGAGCTTTTAAAGGAAAATCATTTTGAAAAATGAAAGTTTTGTAAAAAGCTCAAATTCCTAATTTCCAACAAAACAAAAATGAATATAAATTAGAAATTTTTGTCAAAAATAAATAATCCAACAACACGAGTACGAGTACCTAGGTAAAAAACATTTAGTCAAAAGCACGTCTTTTATTTCTGAAAATATTTTCATTTTATTACCTAGGAAAAAATTGGACCGAAATATGACACAAAATTGGGTGAATTTACGAGCTTTGTAGTGGGAGTGGGGGTATAACTAGTAATAAAAATATTTTTGTTTTGAATAACTTTTGAATGAGATAGAGTAGAACTCTGGGGAAAAACCATAGTGAAGAAGATGAAAAAATAAATAAAAACGCTGAAAATCTCCCATTTTTATTCCTTTTTAGTTTTTTTCACCAAAAATACAAAAAGTGACTGAAAAATTTGAAAAAAAAAGTTTGTAATTGTATAAGTACCTAAATACTTATGTTTTAAATAGGGTGTTTTTAAACTTTTTTTTTTTTTTTTTAACTTCCGAACTCAGAGTTTGAGTGACGTGAACTTCTTCACGATGGTTTTTTCTCCAAAGTTCTAGCATTTTTCTATCGAAAGTTATTACAGGTCAAGTCAAAGTTGCAACCACGCGTTCGCGAGAAATATGTATGAGTACTTGTAGAACAGCTACGTTCTCTACAAGCGGCGATCAGCGAATGCCGCGAATGGGACGGATTTTATACCACGGAGATTTCTGCCATCCTGTCTATAAAATCGTAATATTTATTCACGAAAATGTTAACTTCCTGGCAGGGACTGCAGGGTGTATGTCTGCGATTTCTACGGTGTAATACGCCGTTACGTCATTATAAACAGCTGAACAGGTAGGTATCGTCCTATTCAACGAATAACCTCGTAGAAAATTTCAAGTTCGAGCTTCCAGTTTTCCAGGTGTTTATTGTCCTTATGTGTTTTTATGGATCAAAATTGTAAATTTTTTTAAAAAACTTTTTTTCTCATAATTTTATGAGAGCGGATAGCAAAGTTCAATGAACTAATCGTACAAGAAGTTTACTCTACTTTAATAGATGAGTTTGGTAGAGAAAATAGGTAGTTGCGCCCTATATCTTTTTCCTCGCCACTTCATTAAATATTCATGAAATGAGGTTGTCAATAGCGACGTTTCCTTTTAAATAAACCTTTCGGCTCATCGGCTGTCTTATATACAGGGCGTTTAATAAAGCATGGGCAATAATTTCACAATAGATGCAATTCGAGTAGACGAACAAAAAACGTTATTATGATAAGTTGCCTATCTTGTAAAATGAAGGCACTATGTGCAAAACTGGAAATTTACGAATTTTGAAAAATTCATCAAAAATAAGAAAATGTTTGTATCAGTCAAATAATGTCCATACCATAACCCATAGTACTCGAGTGGACTAAGTAAAGAGTGGACGAACAGACGTGTTATTATGACCGATTGTCCTTTTTTTTTTTTTTTTTAAATAAAAATCATGTATATATTGTCAAGTATTGCGGTACACTTGTACCCACTCCACCACCTCAACGTGCCAGAGGCTTATATGAGGGGATGACCAATTGCCTATCTTCAAAATTGTAGGAGCAAACTTGATTCAAAATTTCCAAATTTAGAGTGCCTCAAATTTGAATTTCTAAATTATGCTAGTCCCTTCAATTTTGAAGATAGGCAATTGGTTATACATAATAACTTTTTTTGTTCGTCCACTCAAGTACTATGGGGTTAGGGGCATCATTTAAATATAATACAAACATTTTCTTACTGTCTATAAATTGAAGAAACTATCCCATTTTTGAACTAAAATTTACCTATTTTAAAAAATTCATCAAAAAAAAGATGTTTGAATCATTCAAATGATGTCTTTAATTCACATGCAGTACTCGAGTGGGTGAACAAAAAATGTTACTATGACCAATTGCCTATCTTCAAAATTGAAGGGACCAGCATCATTTAAAAATTCAAATTTGGGACACTCGTTTGGAAATTTTGAATCAAGTTTGCCCCTTCAATTTTGAAGATAGGCAATTGGTCATAATAACATGTCTGTTCGTCCACTCTTTAGTCCACTCGAGTACTATGGGTCACGGACATTATTTGACTGATTCAAACATTATCTTATTTTTGATGAATTTTTCAAAATTCTTAAATTTCCAGTTTTGCGGAGCACGTAGCGTCTTTATTTTACAAGATAGGCAACTTATCACAATACCGTTTTTTGTTCGTCTACTCGAGACTTGTACATTTCCTGAAACATTCATACTTCCATTACATCTGTTAATCCTTCGAGATGATTATTGTCGGCGTATCCTTGAATCATATGAAGAGAAAAAAAGAGGTGCATTTTGCATCGTAGAAGAAGAAAATTACGTGTGCGACGTAATAGGTAAGTATATTCATTGTTTAAGCATCGAGCATCGAGCTCGCGAACTGTTCTGTTGTAGTAAATTAAACGAAGGCTCGTGATAGCCGAAAGCCAACTGGGCTGCTGTGTTGTTTCAATTTCAAATAGTGCATTACGCGATCGAGGTTACTCGATGCATATCGTAGACAGAGAGGTACCTCGTGTACCTACTTGTAATTGTAACGATCAATCAAAACTATTTCGAGCATCGTATATTGGTGTACTCATATTCGCGCAGATACTCAAATTGCCTCAAAGCATAAGCATCCAGCTAGCTTGAATACCCAGGAGAGGCGACGGAGAGAATTTTTGAATGCATAATGACGAAATTGCACGTGTATCTGATCTACGTATGATGCGATGCCTATTACGTATTTTAACGAAACTTCATCTAATAGAACCGGTTTCGTCGTCTGTATAGTTCTGTACGCTGTGTACCTACAGCTACATATCGACGTCTAGCAGGCAATTGAACGCGATTCGAAGGAAGAGACTCAAAGAAGGGGGCCATTTATGATGCAGAAAACCAACACCGAATCGAACTCAACGCATACTTGAATAAATGCATAACGTAAACGTAGTATGTATTGCTTATGCAACCTTCGTTGATTATCACAACGCAGCGTACCTATCGTTACAAAATTGGTCAGAAACACCTATGAATAACAATAACATTGAAATAGGGAATTTTTCTTCGAGATATGATAAGGATGACTCACGATCGCGAATCAATTAACCATTTTATTTACATCGTCATCCTGTTACGTATTTTGTGTGATTGACGACGACATGACTAACCGGTTCACAAGTGTATATTGTCGACTGTCGTTGCAATGACACCGATCTCTATACTTAGTTGAATTTTTATTCAGTTTTTTGAAAATATGTGCTATTTACGGTTTAATTTTCAACAGGCGTGAATCCATAATTGGAAGAATTGGGTATGCTAATTAACGGGTCTTTGGGATGTCTCATCCGCTATGGAAGTTGGAAGCTCAAAGCTCTACACTTTGAAGAAAAGGAAAACTGAGTGAAGAAAATTGCCTAATCGAGGGTAGATACAGGTTCAGATACCTGCTATTTCACTTTTTTTGTGCGTTGAAATCTGTCTCCGAATACCTCGTCGCTCAGTCCTATCTAGTTTGGAATTTGATTCGGCGAATGATTGAATAGCCTGTTGAATGTAGGTACCTCGCATATCGCGTGAGCTCGAGTTCGAAGTTTTTCATTGTAAGTAGGTACTACATGTAGGTACACGAATCAGGAGCAGATTGGTTCCATTTGTCGATGCCTCGATGGTTACCTTTTACCACACCGAGCACGTTAATCTTATTACGAGCAATTTATCATAACATCTGCTTGAGCAGATACCGCAGTAGACCAAGATAGAATGAAGAGGATTTTTTTCTCTTTCTCATTGCTTTCACAGATACGTCTCTCAAATCTCGGAGTCGAAGTTGTTGGAAAAAAAACGCTTTTGTGGTTCCTATAAAAAGAATGTGTGTGCCTATTACCTTTTCCACTTCCTCTCGTTGTTGTACGACGACGTAGGCAAATAAAACCAACATTTCGAGTTTTTTTTTGTTTATACACAAACTGTCAACTGTAGGATTTTTTGTTTTTTTTTGTTTTTCGCGAACCTATTTACATTTTGCCATTTTGATTTTTGTATGTATTTGTATGACGTGATTGTACCGAAGAAAAGAGTTCTGTTTGTCAACAGAGATCCAAAACCTGAGAGGAAACCTCCTCATTCTGTGGTACCTACGTTTTTATTTCAATCGTTGTGAAATCTTTTTAAAACGAAGATCCTGTGACGGTTTGTTTTGGTATTTAGTCTAGTTTGTGGCCACTGTGCTGTCGCGAAGACCATTTTATTATTTATTACTTATACGAGTATTTAGACAAGGAAACTGTTTCCAAAGGTTTAGTTTGGGTGACTGATGTCGTTGTTTGAGGTAGGAAAGAGGAACCATGATCTTGGATTTTTTTTTGAATTGACAAAATAGGTAGGTACCTACTGGTTGAATGAAGTGAATACTGAATGTCAATGTGTTTCGTTTTCATCGCATTGATACGTCATTCATTTATTTTTTTAAATCTGTGATTATGAAAAAGTGAGAAATTGAAAGATTGTTCGAGATCATTGTTCAATTGTTGGTAGTTTTCAATGGGAATTGTTTTCCTATTGATAATTATAATTAATTAGGATTGCTATTCGTGTGGACTGGAAAAAAATCATCCAAGTTCTTGTAGATTCGTTAAATTCCTCGTTTAATCGCCTAAAAGTGGTCGATTTTCGTTTCTGTGTCAAATGAAGACAAAGAAAGAGGAAATACCATAATTATTGTGAAATAGGTATGGATCGTTATTAAAATATTGAGTACATCCCCCTTCATTTCTCGTTAAATTTTCGTAATTTTCGTTCAATTTATTCAATGTTCATAATTATTTTTTTTTTGGCCTGAAAAGTAAAAACTCATTTTAACTCTTCTCATTTCATTTCGAATTGTTTATTGTATCACGCAGAAATACCACAATGAAATGGATCGAAAGCAACGTACCACGTTCATTTTTTTCTCTGTTCCAGCTGCAGCCAGCAGATCTACAATGTCTCCACCAAAACCAGTTACGGAAATGGAAGACGAAGATGAAATTAACGTATAACGTAACAAAACGTCATCTCTGACAGGAAAAAATGAAAAAAAAACACAATGGAAATGCATCTGTGAACAAATACCGCGATTTCAAAGTAAATATTAACACACCGTTGAACACGTAGATTTCGTTATCTTTCGGCTTTTTGTTCATTTGGAGTGACATATATTTAACGTACTTATTTCGAATCAGCTTTCGTGTAAATATTTTCGGAATGATATCATCGTACGTTGGTATTTCTTCGACTTCGAGGCGATTTCCACTCCACTGTAGTCTTGCTCTCGATTAAAAATGCCAGACGTCAATTATCGTCATCGTCAAGCCGCCAGGTAGTTAGTCTAAGTCTGGGTCTGAACTGGTAATCATTCATGCTTTCTTCCATCATTGTCGTACTAGGTACAGGGTGCCCAGAAATATCGAGTACCCCTAAGAAAGTTTTTCATTAAAAATATAGGTTGGCAACATGAAATAGATGCATATGATTGGTGGAATGTTATCTCTCCAGTCCAACAACCAATCATGTGCTATCATTATTATCATTCAGTTCACTGTGACCAACCAAAGTATTTTAGTAGAAAACTTTTTTAGGGGTACTCGATATTTCTGGGCACCCTGTATATTTTGATCCACATTTCAACCGATCTTCGAACAGGTTAGTAATAGTAACTGATAGGAAAATACCACTTCTGTATGAATGAATATTCGTTAGTATTGTTTAAAAAAAAACTACGTGTGTATGTAATGTATAGATACATCTACCTACTTACTTGAAAGTCTTACATGAATTTCTACTTTTTTTCATTTTTTACGAGTAGGCCACATCAGTACCTACCTATTACATTACTCGCGTGCAAATTAGAAATATATACCGTACCTATTACACTATAGTGTTTTCTTTCTTTCGTTTAATTTTCATGAGAACTCAGCGAAATATGCAAGGTCGACAGCTCGTTCAACGTGTAATATTTGCATTTTTGTATAGGTTTAGGTAAGGTACTCATGGAAACAGAGTGAACTGTACCGCTACCCATTGCATTTACCTGTCTGTCTGTTCTCACATCGTCGTATAAATTATCATCGCAGTAGATGGGAGTGGTCATTGTCTATTTTAGCTACTGTAAACCGAGTTAATTAAATGAAAAATGATACAATAAAAGCTACCGAAATCATTTCGGAGATCATATTATAATTACCCAATTTGGTAACACTTACTCAACTACATACTTACTTACCTACATTTTCTAGCATTAACAATCAACGTCTCATAAGCTGTACTTTCAACTTTTGATTAAACACCTACCTATCAAGAAATTACAAACCTACGAATTCTTCAATCTGTGTCCAAGAATGCTTCTTTTGAGTATACAGGTTTAGGTAGGTGCTGTACTAATAATTCATTCCTGATAAACTATTATCGTTTTCTCAAGTAATCTGGATCTTCTTCTTGGACTCCTGCATATGCTTTCTTCACACTTACTCCAGATATTCAAGTTAATGTTGTGCGATGAATTGATATTGTCGAGGTGCAAATACTCGTTCTTAAATTACTTGAGTATGTACGTAAGTATTCAATATGAAAATCTCGGGCATAATCTGTTTAGCTACAATAGCTACATCTTTACACGTCGGGCGTCTCGCTCTAATAACTCCATAAATCCGGAGATAACGAAGTTGCAAAATTGCAAACTGAAGCAATTGCACACATCTACCGATCAACTTACATTTTTTTCAACATCCAGTGAGATGTAGTTGGATATATGTACTAGACAGGCAGGTAATAATTTTGAAAAGGAATTACTTACTAATAATATTATACATCCAATATTGAAAAGATTGCAAGTGGGTAGGTAACTAGGTATAGAGATAACCATCCCTATCCGCACGAAACTCAAACTCTCATGAGCCTCACTCGAAGATCACAGTTGCACTGATTATGTTCTTGTAGATTTTATAATTACTCGTACAATCATGTAACTATGTAATTAGGTATGTGACTTATTATTAAACCAGACACAGGCATGAAAATCGAGAGATATGGTTCCAGAATCTCGACAGTTAGCTTACTGTGTAATATGTTTCTGAGGTGTTGAGTGTTCATGCGACGACTGTGAGAAATTAATTCGAACGTGGAATGTTTTCACTGAACATATATTTTCAACAATTAATGCTCAAATATGAAATTGTTTCATTTTACTCGACAATAAAATTCTCCAAAGTAGTAAAAAAAAAAAAAAACAAGACGAAATAAGACGAATTAACGAGTTAGTCAGTTTCACTTTTAATTCACTTTCCAGTTATCCAAGATTTTTTCACCAATGTTTTCAGATCATGATTTCTGCGATTATTTTGTACTACAAAAAAAGGGAATACCCAACCATTTAATTGACATTTTTTTATTCATTCTTGAGGTAGATCTTTTATTCTATGTTGAATGGCCAAATTTCAAGATCTAGCGCCGTTGGTTTTTTTCCATTGATTTTTAACAAATTGATGATCTGAAATGTTAAAAAAATTGTTTAAAATGCGAGAAAAATTGTTAAAATGACATAAATTACAATAAAGAAAAGCATGAAAGTTCATATCGTAAAATGAAATAAAACTTGTGTAAGTAAAGATACCTACGTTTTTTTTTTTTTTTTTTTTTTTTTTTAAAGTTTGGGAGGTTGGAACACATTATAAACCTACAAAAGATGAATCCTCGGACATAAGAAGAATCCTCAGACAGAGTAAGATACCATACGCTGAAAATTAAAAAATTAAAATACCTAATACAAAATGAAACTTTTTTGAAAAAATTGCCACATTAATAATTATTAGCAATGCAAGAAAACGTCGACATAAAAATTTTCAAAAACTTTCACGATAAGTATTCAAAAATTGTTTGACCATTTTTACCACATTTTGAACTGAGTATTCTGCGAAACTTTATGATGATAGTTTCAATCATTTTTTTTTTGCAAAATTTCAATTAATTCAATTTGACATTTTTAGTTTTGAATTTAACCGTCAAGTTCTCCGGTCCATTCGGTCCAACGAACGCATGGAATTCTTTTCAACCTCCTACTTTTTCCAAGTTTTTTTTTCAATGTACTATAGTAGTACAACATACTATTATTATTAAACGAATACCTGTATGAGAAGTCGAAAACCTTGCAGCGGGGAACTGAAAGGTAGCTTGACGATAGAAAGAGGTGGAAACGAAAGCCCTACTCAGTGACGGCACAACAGTCATCGTGCATATCCGTACTGTGGACACACCTTGTGTAATTTTTATAGTTTTGTAATTATTTTTTATTAATTTTTATACGGTTTTGTGTGATTTTTTTCATTTGTTTTTATTAGTGGTGATTTAGTGGTGATCTACGGTGCAGTTCTGTGTTCGGTTTTAGTGATAACTTAGTGTAACGTTTTGCACAATTATTTCACGATCTGAGACGATCGAAGGAAGTTATTCGCGTATGTTATGTTTTGGTGTCGATGTACGAAGTTGTATTTATGCGATTATGCGATTAGTTATGAAATGCTGACCGGCGGCTGATTTTTTTCGCGAGAATTTGTGTTACTAATGGTTTATCGTAGCGTAAGATGACCGTTATTTTGAAATAAGCAAGCGTAGTCGTAGTCGAGCTCGAGAAACGCACTCGAGTGTTACTCATCCTGTGTAGTGTCTGTGTGTACTCTACGTAAAAATAACCTGTTGTGTTTTGCTCATCTCTTCCACTCTTCCTCTTCGCATGTACGTTGATTTTGATACGAATATGAGTTTTAATTGTGTTAGTGCTAGTGTTGAATCGCGATAAAGGCGATTAAAAAAATGCAACTCGTGAAATGATGCGTTACTTTTGGTCGTGGTGTTCGGTTTTGGCGACCTGTTCAATTCTAGTCATTCCAGTGATCGCGGATGTTTATGTAGATAAATATGCTCAAGATTCATTCTCGTATCGTACTACAGATAATGCTAACTCGAAATACACCGAGTTATCAGCTAATGTTATATCAAACGCGAAGATCACGCTGGAAAAACAGCTCAGTCCGTATATTGTGAAGAAGGATATTGAAATCGAGCAATCTGGAGAGCTTTGGATTGAACCCGGTGTCAAAGTTTTCTTCGAACCTGGATTCGGTATCACGGTTAGAGGGATCTTAACTGCGAAGGTATGTTTCGTTATGCTATAATTTAGTACCTACTTATTGCAATGTCTGTGTTGAAAGAAGAAACGTGAATCGTGAAATAAACAAACCGAGCTCGGGTCAGTGATAGGTAACTGATAAGAGTCGCGTGCATTGTGCAGTTCAACACACCTGGAGTATTCGAATAGAAATACCTTATACCTGGACAATACAATACCAATGTACCTATGTCTATGATGGGTTTGTTGGGTACATTGCACGATTCAATATTCATAATAGAAATAGGAATGAAGAAACAAGTGGAGACTGGGGATGAGCTGCTTTGGATTTTTGGGGTGAATTTACCCTACGATGCTGCTAAATGCCTTCGATTCAACTTGACCCAAATACCCTATGAACTTGAATTTTTGAAAAATTGGTGATTCCAAGTACGTAATGCTGATTCTTTAGTGTATAGTTGGGGAGCCCGCTTAAGGATCTATTGCACCCCCCCTCGGTCGATCCTCTGGGACAACTTTTTTCTTAAAGGGGGAGTCCTAAGGAACATTTCTAGCCCTTGTACTCAAAAAAAGTGGCCCTACTTATAAAATGGCGGTCATTCTGATTGACAGATCAGCCAAAATCGCAGGTTTTGCTTTCCATCAGGCAAAAATTCATCAGCTGTCCAAATTTCAAGTGCTAAAGTGCGTTTTTCGATTTTTGGTGAATTTTTGAAAATCAGATTTAGGCCAAAAATGAGGGAAAAAATCAAAATTTTACCAAATTGACCAAGAAAGCTGAAATTTGGGATACACCCTATTTTCGACATGTCAAATCGATTGGAAACTGTTTCAAACCGTTTTGAGCAGTTCTGGAGCCTCCAGCAGATTTTTAGAATTCGAAATTCTCACAAAATTTCATCGAATGTAGTTGGATAGTTGAAATTTACTCTGCAAACCAATTTCAATACGCTACAAAGTCGACTGCTGGTGGATTTCAAGTTACTTTGGAGTTTCCAGCGGTTTTTTGAAAGGTCGAATGGCGTTTTTTGAAAAATTGAAGTTTCCAAAAAGTGGCTGGAAGCTTCAAAACCATTTGAAACCACCATGTAGTCGACTTCATATCGCATTGAAATTAGTTTGCGAAGTAAATTTCAGCTTGCCAACTCCATTTGGTGAAATGTTGCGGAAATTTCAAGTTTCAAAAATCTACTAGAGGTTCCAGTAATTTTCAAAAAGTCACTGGAGGCCCCAAAATGACTTGAAGCCACCTGAAGGGTGTTAAAATTGGAGTGTAGAGTAAATTTCAGCTTTCCGTCTCCATTTTTGATGGAATTTTGTAAAAATTTAAAGTTTAAAAAATCTGCTGGAGGCTCCAGTAATTTTCAAAAAATCGCAGGAGGCTCCAAAACGACTTGAAATTTACCTACAGTACTTCGTAGCGTATTGAAATTATTTTGCAGAATAAATTTCAGCTTTCCAACTCCATTTTGATGAAATTTCGAGTTTCAAAAATCTGATGGAGGCTCCAGAACTGCTCAAAACGGTTTGAAACAGTTTCCAATCGATTTGGTATGTCGAAAATTTCTTGGTCAATTTGGTAAAATTTTGTTTTTTTACCTCATTTTTGGCCTAAATTTGATTTTCAAAAATTCACCAAAAATCGAAAAATGCACTTTAGCACTTGAAATTTTGACAGCTGATGAATTTTTGCCTGATCTTTCGATCTACATTTGTAGGGTTTGAAAAATTTTGTGCAAGTCCTATCCTGGGAAGGAAATATGGATTCTCAAAGAGTGGCCCATTTTTCAAAAAATCATGGTTTTTTCCTCAGGTGTCTAACAGGTCCTACTAGTCCTATTAATCCTAGGTACTAAAATCCTACTTTTCAACAATTTTATCCAAAAGACCTACTTTTTTCAATAAGAGTTCGTCAAATTTTCAATTTTCTCCCTTTTTTCCGGAATTTTGAACAAATTTTGTGGAAAAAGGCTTGTGTCGACTTTTTTAGATTTTGAATTACACATTTTTGAGAGCTTTTGCTCTTCTTTTCTCGCATACATCGAAAACTTATTGTTCAAAGTCAAGAAATATTCAAGTTTGAATTAGAAAAATAAACTCTTCTCTCCATAAAGAAACCTTTTGTTTTTACTTCTGAAAACATGATTGAATTTTTGAACGCTTTTGGCCTCGCTTTTCTCAGACTTGTTTACGTTTTTTTTTCAAGCTTGAATTTAAAAAAAAAATAATTATCATTCGAATTTTAAAATTTTGAAACATAAAATAATGAACTTCTTCATTCATCACACCAGAAAATATTGTTTTCATATTCCTCAAAATACTAATTTTTGAGAGTTTTTGGCCTCGCTTCGCTCGTGCTCATTTGATTTTTTTTTTACATTTTCAATTCTACAACGAGAAATAAAGATTAGAATTAAAATATTTTGAAGCAAATGAAATATTCACATTCGAAATTGAAGAATTCGAGTGTAATTTGATTTTAAGCGAACATGATGTGATATTCATAAATTTTTAAAATCTTTAAAGAGAAAATGGAAGTAAACTAAAAATTGAAGTGAAACGTTATATTTTTGATGTCTACGTGTTTAAATAAAATCATAAGGTGTTTGAAGACATTTTTTTTTTTTTTACAAAAATTTGGCTAAAAACTTGAATTTAAATTTTGACCCCCCCCCCCAAACCTTAAAAATGCCATAAGTGCTTGAAAAATGACCTACTGAAAGTCCTGCTAAAAGTCCTATTCAAGTCCTACTTTTTCATTTTGAAATTTTGTTGACACTCTGCTCTATTGAAACTGAAACACTGAAAACTGAAGAAAGCAAAAAAACTGAAATATAAAAGTTTTACCATCACTGCATTTCTGAAACTGGAGAAATATTTTGGAACACAGTGATGCCAATTTTTTAGTTATTATTGCCAAATTCAAAAAAAAACAAACAAATTTGATGGGTTTTTGGCTTTTTTAATATCGATTTATTTCTTCAGACGTGGTTCAAATTACGATTCAATTTTTTTGGCCCAGGTTCTTTTCATTAGACGACAGTGCTTCTAATTTTTTTGCGAGATTTTGCTCAAATCTTGAGAAATTTCATAAACGTTGAATGTTTTCGCCATTGTTGGCAAGTCGACTTCAATTTTACTATTTTGATTATTTTTTAGAAATTGTTAGACATCCTCTTGTTCTTTTTGAAATTTTAGAATAGTTCATGTAATTTCATGCAAATTTTATTCTATTGTGATAATTTTGATCAACTTTCTCATTGGTCATTTTATATCATTTTAACAAATTTTAAGGTTGTTTCGTGTAATTTTTGATATATTTGTTAAAATTCTATCAATTTTTTTGGTAATCTTTAGCAATTTATTTTTTGTAATTTTTACTGAATTTCATTCAGTTTGGATAGTGTTCGATCAATTTTTCTTTCTGAATTCCTCCGAAATTCCATCAATTTTTGGTACCTTTTTGAGTGGTTTTTTGCACAGTTTCATTCCATTTCGACAATATTTGATCACTTTTTCGTAATCTTCAATGATATTCATCAGTTTTTAATCAATTTTAACTATCTTTATTAATTATTACATTTCAACGAAGGGTCAGCATTTTCAGACAATTTCATATTTTTTTTGAGGGGGGGGGGGGACTTGAGGCCTTGTCAGTTTTCGTATTATTGCCGTTTCGATGAAAATGTTCTCGAAAATGAATTAAATTAAAATATATTTTGCTAAACTCGTTAAAGCGTATAGAAAAATTAACTATTTTGAATTTTCCTAGCTCTGTATTTAGCGGAACTGGCGGAAGGGAGGGGAGGGAGAGAAAGAATTTTGACTCCTGATGATATAATTTACGTTGTTCCCTCTTCCTCCAAGTGCAATGAAATCGTTGATTTTTTGATATTTTTTGGTCGATTCTCACTATCAGACCAAGAGGTGTAGGAAATGGGATCAAGAACTTTTGATTTCACGAGTATTTCCCCCTCCTCTTCTCATTTTCTAGTATAGGTCAATAGAGACATTATAATAGTCTCTATTTTCGGCCATAGCTTACCAATGCAGTGAAGAGACAATTCGATGGTAACGAGAACGACCGACTCTACACGTCCATAATCGTGACATGACAGAGTATTTCGGAATGAGAAAGGAAAGAAAAGCAACAATATTTTAAACGATGTTGAAAAATCATGACGACGAGGAAACAACACGTTGACAACAGTACCTTAGCTGAATACAAACAAAGAATATGGTATTTGAAAAAGAAAAAAATTCATTTGGTTAATGGCATTTCAACGTCGTCGTCGAGTAGGTGTTAGCAACGGTATGATACTCGGGTTTAATCATAATGACCCTTCGAGACCTCAGGTCGATGCTGTAATGACTCGTCATCGTCGTCACATGCGTGATAACGGAATTAATGATACTCATTTTTTGCCTATTTCTCGTATTCGTAGTATTGTGAGTAAGAATTAGTCTCCGAAGAATTGTGCGGTTTGTCATCAATACCATAATAATAATGCTATGAATAAGAGAGGAACGAGGAGAAAGATGAAATATGGGTGATTATTACATTCATTTCCAGTAATATTGCTGATTTATGTCAATTTTGGATTGATTACTGCTGGTGTTTTGAATTTGATGAAAATTGGTATTGGTAAACTTTCTATTGTTCGAATGAATGAAAAAAATTGTTGAATTATCAAACTATAGGTATCTAACCTACAGGTACGGTTTGAAGAATTATTCAAGCTTTCTTAGCGAGGCGACGCACTAAATGTGCTCCACTGTGTATTGTGTTGGAATAATGGAGAAAATAGGTTTCGTTCTCGATTCTTGTTTATGTACCTTACGATAGTAAGTGATGATTATACATAGAAAATGGTATACGATGCGTAATTCAAGTATTTAGTCATCGGTATCGTCATCTTGGAATATTCTATAACAACGAGTGAAATCTACTGCCACTAGTGTGTCGAATATGCCGAAACTTTCGTTCGTATATGCTTACGTTGCATATAGTACGGCATAATAATATGGCATAAATATGGAGTAATTGCCCTCCCCCCCCCAAACTGATCCTCCGGGACAGCTTTTCTTTTGAAGGGGACATCCTGAGGAACATTTTGATGCGAACTTGCCAAAAAAAGTTGGCCTTACTAACAAAATGGCGGCCGTTTTGATTAACAGGTCAGCCAAAATCACAGATTTTGCTTTCTAACATAGGACTCGCCCGAAATTTTTTGAACGGGACTAAGCTAGTTCGAAAGAGCATGCAAAAATTTCAAGTGCTTAAGTGTATTTTTCGATTTTTGGTGAATTTTTAAAAATTAAATTTAAGCCAAAAATGAGAATAAAAAATGAAAAAATTGACCTAGAAAGCCGAAATTTGGCATGTACCCTATTTTCGACCTGCCAAATCGATTCGAAACATGCTTCAAACCGTTTTGAGCAGTTCTAGAGCTTCCAGCAAATTTTTGAAACTTGAAATTTCCACAGAATTTAATAAAACGAGACTAGAAATCCAAAATTCACGCTGAATTCCAACTTGAACACTCTATTAAGTCGACTGTTGGTGATTTCAAGTTATTTTGGAGCCTCCAGTGAATTTTTGAAAATTCTTGGAGCCTCCAGTAGATTTTTGAAATTTGGAATTTCCACAAAATTTCATCAAATGCTGTTAGAAAACCGAAATTTATTGTGTAAACTAATTTCAATACGCTATAGGGAACTATCGATGCATTCAGTAGAAATTCAAAGGGTGGGAGAGGGCGGGAGATGAACTTTTCCCCCCAGTTAAAAAAAATATCCCTTTTTCAACATATCTTCTACATCGTTGCACGATCTTTAAAAACACCGGTAATAGTACCTAGTTACTTCCTCTTCGAAACACAACGCAGAATAATAAACGAGAAACACGCCTGGTGGTGCAGTTTTGTACGTATTCGATAATTTCACTCGTCAATGAAAAAAATTGCTATTACATCATTACCAAAGTGTATAATCATAGTACATAAACAAAGCTTAATTGTAGGACAACGAAAACCACCACAGCACAGCACCAGGATTAAATACCTTTACCTACTAGCGAAAAAAATTAGCTAACCTTGACCGAAAGATGGTACCTAAACCTATACCTAGAAATTTTCACGATTTTAGGTGTGACCGACCCGAGAACGCTGTATTGCTATACTAGTAGGTACGTATATTTTGTATTATAGGTAGGTTTAATTCGGATACATACAGGACGTAGGTCTACGTACTGGGTGCTCAAACCGCTATGGCAATTTTAATTTAACCAATTAAAATCTCATCGCATAAAACTTAACGGTAAAACGCCTGTAAAGATGATAAGCGAAAATTCCTCTCATAATTCATCTACGAGCACACCTCACAAGTCCATAACGACCAGAGCAGAAGATGATTAAAATCTTTAAATAATTCAGTCCGTATTTTTAAACATAATAAAATCGTAAATACAAATAGACTGTACTTGACTTGGTGGCTCGTAATTCGCTTCAATAACTCATACTTTCGGTCTGGTAAAATAGGTACATATCCCCCTCTCCCCAATCGAAAGAGTTGGGGGTCGAATAACCGTCAAACGATGCATTACTAATTGCTCCAGCACCGTATGGTTACGATGACCGGATACAATAGTGGTATGTTTTATTTACATTTTTACAAACAGGTGAATTAGTAGGTACTGGGTAAGTGGGTACATACATATGTATATTGAACCCATTCACGTACGTATCGGTCTCTGCAGTAATTTTTTCCACATGTATTAGGTGGTCATAGGTACATACTATAGTCCGGCGTATATGGAGTAACTGCAGCCCTCTTCTGATCCTCCGGGACAACTTTTTTCTTAAAGGGGACATCCTAAGGAACATTTTAAAGTAAACTTGCTAAAAAAATTGGCCCTGCTAGCAAAATGACAGCCATTTTGATTGACAGATCAGCCTAAATCATAGATTTTGATTTCCAACATAGGACTCGCATGAAATTTTTTGAACTGGACAAACCTACTCGTAGATTGAAAGAGGACGCAAAAATTAATCACCAGTCAACAATTCAAGTCCTAAAGTGCATTTTTCGATTTTTGGTGAATTTTTGAAAATCAAATTTAATCTAAACCAAAAATGAGAAAAAAAATAAAAATTTTACTAAATTGATTTAAAAAGCAGAAATTTGGCAAGTATCCTATTTTCGACGTACCAAATGGATTCAAAACGGTTGGAAACCGTTTTGAGCAGTTCTGGAGCCTCCAGCAGATTTTTGTACCTTGAAATTTCCACAAAATTTCATCAAATGAAGTTGGAAATCCAAAATTCACGCTGGATTTCAATTTAAGCACATTATAATAAAGTCGATTGCCGGTGAGTTTAAGTCATTTTGGAGCCTCCAGCGACTTTTTGAAAATTCTTGGAGCCTCCAGTGGTTTTTTTAATTTTGAAATCTGCACAAAATTTCATCAAATGCAGTTGAAAATGCGAAATAATACCAATACGCTATGAAGTTGACTGCAGGTAGCTTTCAAATCGTTTTGAAGTCTCCAGTGACTTTTTGGAAATTACTGGAGTCTTCAGTAGATTTTTCAATGCTCGAAATTTCCATAAAATTTTACAAAACCGATCTGGAAATCCAAAATTTACTCTACGAACTTATTTCAATACGCTGTGAAGTCGACTGTATGTGGTTCCTAGTCGTTTTGTAGTTTCCAGCTACTTTTTGGACTTTCATTGGCAATAAGATATTTTATTTATTATTTTTTTTTCAAAATCGGTGTATTCCAGACTGAAACATATTTTTGTCCATCGATTTCAAAATCCTTTGAAAATGTGAGAAATTACCTTACAGTTACCCTTCCGTCTCCATTTGAGATAGAAAGATGAAATTCAGTTTATACTCGATTTTTGACATTAATTCCGAGGTGGATTGCAGGCAGTCTGAATCCGTTTTGGTTTTAAAAACTTCTGTTTTGGTAAAATTTTGTGGAAGTTTTAAGTTTTAAAAATCTGCTGAAGACTTCAATAATCTCCAAAAAGTCGCTGGATCCTCCAAAACGATTTGAAATCAACCCGCGCTGGACTTGATAGCGTATTGAAAGTAGAGTGCAGAGTGGATTTTGGATTTCTAGCTTTGTTTGGTAAAATTTTATGGAAATTTCGAACGTTGGAAAATTTGCTGGAGGCTCCCGTAATTTTCAAAAAGTCGCTGGAGGCTCCAAAACGACTTGAAATCTACCTGTTGGGTGGAAGAAGTTATTCTGAAATGTTTAAAAATTAATAATAAAGATACTGATTTTCAGTATTTTTGGGACATTTAAGCCTTGTCTATCAGCAAAATTGAAAGGCCAAACACAATTTTAGAATTCAAAATTCATATGTAATATACATATTTTATCAAAATCTAGAGCACGAAAAATTTGGAAATTTTGAATCAAGTTTGCCCCTTCAATTTTTAAGATGTGATTTTTTTTTCTATTCTAGGAAAATTGTAAGTGTAACAAAATGACCAAACACCCAATACACGTGTCAGTTCATTGTTTCCCATTTATGACTAATCGCAGTACATACATATCCGTATGTATAATAGTCGTCCATATTCGTGCAGCGATTTGGTTTATGTGTTCTGTAAATTACTGACATTTAACTCGAAATGACACAGTTGCATTGGACAGTTGAACTTATAGTGACGGAAACATAGTCACGGTTTGATTGTCACGTAGAATCGAGAAAAAATATTCCCTGGGTCTGAGTGAGTACAACTGCATTTTTCTGTTCAGTGAATTCGTGTGATATTTATTCGTAGGTACATATAAACAATTGTGTACTTACAAATGTTATTTAATTGCTGCGTCAGCGTTAGGTATAGGTACATATCTTTGCGGTTCGGGCTACTTTTTTTCCAGATGGTACTAGAAAGAGTAATTTTTCGATTGGTTAGAATCTCTTTGGACGACAGTTTCAATGTGTGGAAAGAATTTTTTGATTGTATAAGGCAATAGACTCGATCAAGGACGTGTAAACTGAACATCATTATGTTCGACGATTGATTGGTGATGCGATAGTGTTGTAGATGTAGGAGATGTTGACCAATGACGAGGTGAGGTGAGGTACGTGCTGCAGAAGGTACAATGTGTGATAATCGTATAATACTCGTAACAGCAGCGTTGAGCGTATCCGAAAGCAAGTGTACGAGAGTGTAATTGGTAGGACGATCGAAAGTATCTGTGGCCATTGTTACGCTCGAAACGTCCATCAAAATGAGTATCATTTCACTTTTAACGAAATTATTCGCCGTGCTGTAGTCTTAATGAGTAATATAGACACGTTTGTACATATTACACGTGTGGTAGTGAGTTGTAGGTAGGTAAGGTATGGGTATAAGTAGACCATACGTGATATTTGAATTTTCCATTGAATTGCAACGTGTATCTACATGAATAGATAATAAAAAACACGTTTTAATCGTTTATTTAATAGATAAACAAAAGAATTAAAATTAGTTCGCATTAAGCGATGATTTTTTTCCCTTTACCTATACCCTACCTGTCTGTTCACTTCTTTGTTCAAAAACAAACACTTCCTGAATAGTGCTTTAAACTGGGGTCAACAGAGTGAATTCGAGCAGAGAATTGTCACTTCTGAACGGTTGCGATATCGCGAAATTAACCTCTCCTAAATGGTCGATCAATTTTGCAAAATGTATAGGATGACCGAAACAGTATCGAATTATTATTTTTTTTTTATGGAAATTGTTCTGCGACATAACTGTAGCGAATTTCCGCGTCAATGTATCGATAGTCAGTCTTAAGTCTATAGTAGAATAGAAATGTGTCTGCTGTCTGGTATTGTAATCGCTGTACTTCATTTTGTGATTTTTTTTCTTTTTGTGTACGCAGGGCGAACCTCAGGAAAGGATTGTTTTCACCTCGGCTGCCAACACCAATGAGAATTTGATACCTGAATCGAGCGAATACCTCAAACGTGTCCGATTAGTCGATGGGCCTAATGTTTTCACCGGCAGATTGCAGATTTACCATAATAGTCAATGGAGATCCGTGTGTACTAATTCCAGTGTGTAAGTATCTAAAAAATTTATCGCATGCAGAGTACTTACTTGATTAGTGAATACTTGAAATTACCTATTTTTTTTTTTTACAAAACTTACAAGAGAATCGAAAAATGAGCTCAAAGTAGACCATCGAAGCAAATTTCAGCCAATGAAATCCATTTTTTGATTTTTGGACGAATTTTTAAATTTTCATAATTTGGCTTCTTTTTCACAAAAAAAAAACCAAAATTTGATCAAATTAACATTAAAGGCTGAAATTTGTGTTAAAGCCTATTTTAGACCTGAGAAATCGATTGATGATAGTTTTGGAGCCGTTTTGCTGCTTTCGAGGATTTTTGGGATTTTTCTTTTACTAAAAATAATTGCGAAAAATTTTCTTTTTTTAAAGGGAAAATTTTCGAAGTCTTGACTTTCTTTATTGTTGAAAATTGCAAAAAAGTTTCGCCATTTTGCAAGAAAACCTTTAGTAACCAAAAAAGCTCAAAAAAGCTCAATAAGGTGACAAAATGGAAGCTAAATATTTTAATGTAGAAAAAAATCACAAAAAACACGACATTACAAAATGAAGTGTTCTGGTTTTTAAACTTGAAAAGTTGATCTATTTTGCAACGTTTTCATTAAAAAAGTACAAGATTTTCAACATTTTAATTGAAAAAAAAACTTTTGGCAAATTTGAGCAAAAAAACATGATTTTACAATTTTTGGAAAAAAATGATACTTTTTGAAATTTTTTGAAAACAATCAACAATTTTGAGCAATTCTGCTGAAAAGCGTTTTGGTCAATTTTTGGTAATAGAATTTGACAATTTCAGCTAAAAGCAGGCCTCTTTGGCAATTTCTGGCAAAAAAGGGAGACTTTTGTGTAATTTTTTGGAAAAAAAATTATCAAAACTTTATCAATTTTGCAAAAGTGAAAATTGTTCTTAAAAAGGAAGAGTTACAATAATTTCAGAAAAAATAGGATATTTTTGGGAAATTTTTAGCAAAAAAATACTTTTTAGCTTTTTAGAGATTTTTTACAATTTTTTGACTAAAAACAAGACTTTTGGTGGCTTATGGCTCCTCTCCATTTCTCTAAGAATAGTTTTAAATCATGGATATGTTTTTATCTCTAGTTAAAAGTCTGGCATAATGTCAAGAATTCATCAAATTTTTTTCCCAAGTTCTCAAAAATCAAAAAATTCGTATTTTTTTAAAAAAAAGCTCACTTTTGGAATTTTTGAAAAAAAAAAACAAAAATTTATGATAGTTTTTGGAAATTTTTAATAAAAAAGCCAGACTTTAATTTTGCTAAAAATCGAGAATTTTTCTCAATTTTTTGGCGAAAAACAAGATCAATAATTTTATAGCAAAAAAATGAATTTTTGGCAAAATCTTTTTACTCTTTCTATCGGTATTAGTGGACTGTCGTGTGTCGTACCCAAAGTCGCCGAATTTGGAAGTTTTTTTCATCAATTAATGCGAAGAATCTGCCTTAAAAACAATAGTCTGATTGAATATGGTAGCTAACGTGATTTGGTCATTTCTGCAGATGGACCAAGGCCGATGCTAGAACAATCTGCAGACAGTTGGGATTCCAAGAAGGGAGATTTTGGAAATGGATGGATCGCGAAACTGGTACCTTTCGACCGAGGCTGTTACTGGAGAAACCAGATTGTCGAGGAATCGAAGCATCCATTTTCGATTGCAAATGGCAAAACAGACAACTTGGATCTGGCGTATGTGGTGAGTATCATTGATGGGTATTTATGCTTGGTTTAGTTATGCAATATGCACTTTCCATGAAATGAGCTCTGATGAAATTTTTTTGGATACTTACATAAGTTCAATTCTGATATATTTATTATTTTTTTTGAGGGGGAGGATGGTTGGGAGAGGGGAATAAAAAAATTATTTTAATTGATTCGGGTGGTGCAAATTAAAGCACATGCCTAATTTATTCATTGTATCTCCGTTTGGTCAAATTTTGATTTTTCTTGGGAAATAGACATTATAAAAATTCTTTAAAATTTGGAAAAACGAAATTCGATAGGTACCTATGTACTTGAAATTTTACCTGGTTTTAGATTTTTGATTTCTGTTTCAATTTTTCTTGTTTCGTCCGAAACATTTTCCTTCAAATGATTAAATCAGCTGATTGCGATCTAAGATTCGTATGGAAGTACATAATTAATCATTCGATGCCTTACGATTTGCAGATTACCATCCAGATATCGGGGTAGAATGTGCAGCTCGTCACGAACCTCTGACAGCCCTCAAACACTGGAGAGGAATCCATTTTGAAAACGCAGCCTTCGAACGCACACTTACGCAACAGACCGCGTTATACGTGAGAAAATCCTTATCGAAGCTCGTAAACGTTGATCTCAGGTAAACAGACAATAACTTGATAATCGATAATGTTTTTGTATCTTTATGATTGAGGCCTTTTCGTACCTTGTATATGATATGATAGCATTGTGTATTACGAGTACTTGCAAGTGACGATGTTCCGGTATTGTAACGTTATCTTTATCTTTACACGCGACAGGAAAATATTTATTGTTTACTTATCACACAAAATGAACGACCACGCTTTACGATTGGAAAAGAATTCGTCGAGGTGGTGTTGGCAATTGTATGTACCTGCCTCTGCCTATCTATACTCTAAACGTGCCGGTTATGGATATCGCGTACTTGACGACATTACATTAAATTGCAACACACGTTCGTTCTCATCGTTCGATCGTTATTCGTAGAAAAATTTATTGAACTTGTTCGATGAACGAGTAGAATCCACGAGATGACCTTGGGATTTTATTGCGAAAATTTTCTTTTCGTTATATTCATATTATGACTGGACATATGATGAGTCGTCGATGGTGAATTTCGCTCCAAAGTTTGTTTAACGTAGCCTACTTGTTGATATTTTGTACGTAATTTTGAGTATTATTCATCGCGGAAATACTCTACATGACGAGTATAGGATCACTTGTCGACGTCGTCGTGAGCTAATAAAAGATAACACGACCTCAATGATACCGATTAATCCGATTTCGGCACCGATTTCGTAGCTTTCGCAGTCAATGGGACATGGACAAACACCTCTTTTATTGCCTACTTAGGACTTACCCGATGGTGAATTTTTTTCGGATAAGAATTGTTTGGGAGAAATACTTATCAATTGTCGATGTTTCAAGAAGAGATATCTGGCTGTACTCCAGGAACACTTAAAAATCGTGTAGGAGGTGACTGAGAAGTGCTGTAAACGCTTATTGCAATTAATGCACTTGTAACATTTTTAGATAAGAGATAAGGAACCACTAGCTGAAATTTGAAAAATAAAGAGATTGCCAAGTACCTACTTCGTTTTATAAGATGGAGTGATTTATTCGTTAGTTTGAAAATGAATCACTCTGAATTATAGAAACTCTGATAAAATATCTCGGAATTTGAGCAAAATTTTGCGAAAATTGGTTAGGTCTAGATTATTGAACATAAGCAAAAAATTGATCCGATATTCGTTAATAAATTGAAAAATTACATGGAGCATTGTAACATTGACATTGCAAAGAATCACCATAAATTGACCAAGTATGCAATAATATTTGCATTGAAATCCCTTCAAATAACTCTCTGTGTAAAGAAGAACATCTCCGGCCCTTCAAGCGACGTTGGCCTCCCTCCTCCCTTTCCCCTTTAGTTGAAAAACATGAAAAAATAAAGTCAAAACTGGTTGACAATTTTTAATAATAAAATCGAATAAATATTCGATAAAAATTTTCTACTCCTCGACCTCCCAACAAATCTTAGCCCCCTCCCTGTTTGGAGCCCCAAAGTTGAAAATGAAAAAAAGGAAAGAAACGAGAGCAAAAATACTTTTTCAAGCAGATTTTTTTAAAAGAAAAATTTCCATCATTTTTTATAAGTACATAGGAAATTAGGTATATATATTTTTAAAATTTTAAAAGGCTGCTTTCAAGAGAGTCAATATTATTTAGTGTTGGGGAGCTTTTTCTTGAAAAAGAAATGCTTCAGGACAATTCTGACGCAAAAGTTGAACATTTTTGAAAAATTTTCAATTTTGTGGAGTTCACTTAATGGAGGACCAATATTACATCATGAATTGAGGCGTAGAGCTGGGATTTTTATACAGAAATATGTTGAACATAGGCAATATTTCAAGCAATTTTTTCACCCAAAATATGCAAAAACTTTAGTTTGAATGATGTACCTATTCCTGAAAAGAATTTTTCAAGCTAAAAAACACGACAACTGTTAATTTAATTTCAATAATTATTTCAGGAATTTTCTTGATGACATTTTAGCAGTGTTGCAATTTTTTGAACAAAAAAAGTTTTAAAAATCTCAATTTTTGCAAAATTTCCGTAAATAGGTACCTATGCAAAAAAAAACAACAAAAAAATACCAGAGAATTCTCAAATCAAATAAGTACAGAAATATGCAGCTTTCCCCCCTAAAATATGCTAAAAATATATGCAATGTGGTCTGAAATTTGCAAAATGATACTGGGCTCAATCGTCAAGAAATTTCACGATTCGTGGATGAGATCTTATCAAATATGAATTTTTTCTAGTCCATAGGAAAAAAATATGCAAACCATAAAAATTCCAGCTCTAATCATGAGATATTATGAAGCTGGAATTATTAGGTATTGAAAATTCATAGAAAAATTTCACCATTTTTTTTTTCTATTCAATTTTTTTCCAACGTTTGGAGATACTCTATACAAGTGGATCTTTATTGCTTGGGGAACGTAGAAGGGATTTTATTTTTTAAAAAAAGGTTATTTAGAAGAATTCTTGAGCAAAAATCACATTTTTGAAATTGTTTCAACTTGGGGAAAAGTTTTCCTCTAATTTCCAGTTAGGAAGCTGAAATTTTCGGTGTTTTTCTGCCTTGAAAACCAACAACTATAGAGGGCGATAAAAAAAATTTCCAAGCAGAAATAAGGACTCTGTGTCTCCCTCTACATCTTCATGTCATGTGTAGTTGATTTTGAAAATGAGAAAAATTGATGTGGAAACTTAGAAAAAAATGTGTGGAAATTATTCATTCATTGATAAACGTGGGACACCTTTTTTCGATTTAAGCTGAATTTGTCGAAAATTTCTACCTTGAAATCGTAAAAATTGATCAGTCAAAAAATGATCTGGTATCGTTCATGCGTGTTACGTAAATTACGACTCAATTACTTTTACCCGATAAAATTTTACTTTAATTTATTTTACTACAATTGCTAAGGTAGATACCTTTTACCTGAGCTCGTTGAGTGTTTTCAAAATAACCGAACATACTTGTAAGTGCTCGTACTGGAATATTTTACAATGTAAACGCGATCTCGTGTACGATTTCTCGATAATAAATAACATTTTCTTGTTTTCTAGTGATGATAATATCATTATGTTCATTTTTTTTATTGCAGCTATGCCGGCTCCGGTTGGAACTACAGCGCAATTTCGGCTTTGCAAATCGAAGGCGTACCACCGGTCATTAGTTCATGTTCGATAAGTTTTTCAGCATTTAACGGTATCAACGTTACAGATCCTCAAGCACCTGTGACCATCGTCAACTCTACAATTTCAAATAACGGAGGTAATTTGTCGTATAATACCGTTTCCGGTACTCGCTACTGTCGTCGTCGTTGTACTTGAGTATTACTATATTTAAGTCGTGGAAGGCATAAGTTAGATATTCAGGTATTTTAGAAGGATTAATACGGATTACTCGCGAATCGAGTACCATACTCGAGAACGAACTGTTGAACGAAGGAAACCTATACCTACCTAAAAAAAAAACTGAAGCTGTAGGTACCTATCTACGTTTGTTTTCGTTCGTCAAGCATCGGTGACTGAGGCTTCGAGTTGAATTATTAATAATTTACATCCGTTAATTAATCGCCTTATTAATTGCCATCGATGTCTCGATGAAGAATATTATGACGATTACGTTTTAAAAAAGGGAACGAAGATGTGGCACAATTCGTCACCTAGATATTTCTTCGTTCATCTGCGAGTGCCTCTGCCTATGCATAGTAATGAATCATATTCGTGGGTGCTGCTGCTAATGCGAAAGTAATTATATTAACACAAGAATTGTAACCGACGACCTACGAGTATTTTAATGTTCATGTTTTACGATACGATTCCTCGTGACATTCGGATGATAGAGAGGGCCAGAAGGAGGAGTACTTACTACTTAACCCTATTTTTTATTTCTTTTTTGGTACCTGAATGAATTGCAGCTCGATTAAAAATTATAAAGTCGATAGTCGAATGCAAATACTCGTGAACCTGCAACACCATCGTAATCATCGTCATCGGTAGCTCTATGATGAAAAAAAAAATGTCTCCTATCGAGGTCATTAACACGATTGAGGTCGTAGTCGGATTTTTCGACCGGTGTTGAATTTTCATCGAATCATTTACCTATGTCGAGTAATTTGCGCCATCGTCTCTTTCGTGTGTACCTACTAAACCGCTGCTCCGGCGTGCTTCCTCAGTCTTTCCTTCCATCTCTATTATCCGTGTTGTTCTAATTTTCTCTAAACGAATCGGTGTACTGAAATGTTCTAAACATAGAAAATACACCGATTCACTCACACGACGGATAGAGGAGAAAGATCGTGATTTAATCGTACAAATAAGATGGAAAATACTCGGCTTACACAATTTAGCAACGAGATCGAGCGATGGATGGTGATGGTAATTTTTACGCGAAATTCGAAACGTGCACGAGTCAAATTATATTGGAGAAATCTTTTCTGTACACGACTAGTAAAATAAATGTATTTGTACCTATAAATAGCTGACAATATTCGATGAAAAATAATACCTATTTTATCTGTATCTGTTCGCAGGTTACGGCGTGTATATAAATTCGACTGTCGGAGGAGCCCTGCTTGAAGGATGTACCGTAGAACAAAATCAAGCCGATGGTGTGAAATACGTTCATCACGAAGAACCCGTATACAGTGTCGAGAGAAGCCACAATCCTTTGGATTTCTGTACCTTCCCAACGACATCCAGTCAGACGTTTCCAATTACTGTGAATTTTGATCAGAGTTTGTACGCGGCGCAAGCCAAAGAATGCCATCAGGTTTGTTGATATAGTGATACGTGCTGATGAATATTAATGTGTAGAGCTATACGAGTATACTATAGGAGGCGAATGGAATTGTCAATGGAGTAGAATAGTAGAATTTATAGCCTGGTTTGGTTTTCTGGAAAATCATTACGGTTGTGTGACTTGTGATTGGTTGGTATTGATGGAGAGTTGTTTGTATATGGTTGTTTCTTTCGAGTCCTCATTTGATGAGATTTTTCTTCGTGCTAGGAAAGAACTGGAAGGGGTGACTTGGATAGAATCGTGAGGTGTATAGCTTGAAAGCCAGCTAAAAAATTTATTTCAAGACTAATTTCTGCATAACCCTCCAAATTGGTCTATTTTTTCATAGGGAATGAAGTTTTGGCAAATCAATGAATTATCATTCCAATGTAAACGCTGAGGTCTTCCTAGTTCCTTTTTTATAGATTTCAATTTTCAACCTCGCCCTCCCCCCCCAAAAATTCAGATATCGAAGATTGTTGGTAGGCATTTGAGATGACAGAATGTTCACATAGCAATGATCATTACTCAGAATGAATCAAAAATAGACTGAAAAACGGGATGGGGAGAACAAGGGATGTATCCAGCCGGGGGGGGGGGTTAAAAATGTCTAAAAATTATTTTTTTCAATGGTGGTGAAAAAAAAATTTCGGGGAGAGGGCGATTGTGGGTTATAAATTCAACCGTTCGGGTTGAATGGTGCTATTTCACTAATCTATGGTCCGACCTCTTGAGGTCATTGACCCGCCTGTCTAGACACTCAAAGGTCACTAAAATCTGTCCGCCAGTTTTCACAAGGTCATCAACCCGTCATTTTTTTTCTCTCAAGGTCGTTAGTCTGACCTCCTGTCTGGCCTTTCGAAGTTGTATGAGGGCCTGTCTCTGAATGTCCAAGGTTGTCTGTTTGTCTGTCTGGCCTCTTCAGGTCATTTACCTGTCCGTCTGGGTATCGGTTTACTTTTCGACAATTATTGGCAAAAAAATGATCATTTTTTTAAATTTCTGCCAAGAAAGCAACATTTTGACAATTTTGGCATTTTTGGCAAAAAAACGAAACTTTTAAGCAATTGCAAACAAATCACGAAAAAGCCCGGAACATTTTGTTTAAAAGGTTAAAAAAATTACTTTTTGACAGTTATTGGCAAATTTTTGCCATTGCCAGAAAAGTGAATTTTTTCAATTTCTGCCAAGAAAGCAACATTTTGACAATGTTGGCAAAAAGCGAGACTATTAAGCAATTTTTGGAGGAAAAATGAGGCTTTAACTTTTTAGCAATTTTTATCAAAATAGTTGGACTTTTTCGCAATTTTTCATTTATTTTTTTTTTTTGGTAAAAAAAAGCATGATTTTTCAGCAATTTAGTACTTAGGGAAAAACTCCAAATTCTGGGTTAATTGCTTCAGAAATGAGAAATCCAAACTGTAAGAGCCGAAGCCAAAACGAAAAAAAATTCTGAAAAAAAATTAAAAATACCGAAATACCAATTTTAAAATAATTTCAGTATTGGTTTACTTTTTGACAATTATTGGCAAAAAAATGATAATTTTTTTAAATTTCTGCCAAGAAAGCAACATTTTGACAATTTTGGCATTTTTGGCAAAAAAGCGAAACTTTTGAGCAATTTTTGGAAAAAAAGAGGCTTTTTGGAATTTTTTGCAAAAAGTCGACAATTTTTAATAGTTTTTGGCAAAAGACAAAACTTTTTTTTTTGGCAATTTTTGACATTTTATTTTGGTAAAAAAAGCATGATTTTTCAGCAATTTAGCAGGAAAAAACCTTAAATTCCGGCTTAATTGCTTCAAAAATGAGAAATCCAAACTGCAAGAGCCAAAGCCAAAAAATGAAAAAAAATCTGAGAAAAAAATTGGAAATACCGAAATACTTACACATTTTAAAATAATTGAAGTACTGGTTCTCGGTAAGGTCATTGACCTGTTTGTCTAGCTTCTCAAGATCGTCTGTTGATCTGTCTGTCTGTCTGTCTGTCTGTCTGTCTAGTCTCTTGAGGTCATTGACCTGTCAGTTCGGCCTATTAAGGTCACTGACCTACCTGTTAAGGTCATTGACCTGTTTGTCTAGCTTCTCTGCTTCTCAAGATCGTCTGTTGATCTGTCTGTCCAGTCTCTTGAGGTCATTGACCTGTCAGTCCGTCCTCTTAAGGTCACTGACCTGTCAGTATGGCTTCCCAAGGTAGTCTATCTGCCTGTCTTGCTTCTTAAGGCTATTGACCCGACTTTTTAGAGGTCCTAATTTCTTTAATACAGAAAAATATTTGCTTAAAAATTTGGTGGTCGACGGTTCGAAAAAATTCAGTGGTTGTTGACGTTTGTTTGTGGGTTATGAATTCAGTGGTGAAAATTTTGTAGACCAACTTCTCTGAGTGAGAAATGTTTGTTAAATGATTTAATGTTTGAGGATTCCCTCCATTGATTCTATTACCATCAGCAGTTTTCATTTCGAATTTTCCAAGTCTCGTTTGCGTAAATTTTATTTTTTAGAGTAAGTAATTTTTCACTTAATTATTAAAATTGGATCATTTTTCTGTTGTGTAGACTTTTTACGCCAGATCAGGTCAAGTTCTGACCCTGTTCTTCAAACACTTACGCAAATCGAAGCAGGGTGCGGCTCGTATCGAACTATACGACGGTTTCAGCAACACGGATAATCTACTAGCCATCGTCAACATCCAAAATCTGACAAGACCCCAGTCTGTATCGACCACCGGAAGCAATCTGTTCATAAAATACGTAGCTGAAGCCCAAACCGAAGCTTTCGCCTCGGTCAATATCATCTCATCTTCTCGTAAGTGGACTTTTCAAATCCGATCATCTTGTATCCAGTGTTTTTTTTAACAATCTCGTATTAATTTTCGTGTTCGTTTTTATCGCAGAAAAATGGTACGATCTGAGCATAATCGACTCGAACGTAGCGGACAACAATGGACGCGGCGTGATGGCGGAGAACATCCAAAGCCAGCTGTATCTGAAACGAGCTTCGGTTTCGAAAAACAATCACGTAGCCGGAGTACATGTTTTACACGGCGCAGCCTACGTAAACGTATCCGAATCACGAATAGCTTTCAATTACGGCGACGGTGTTAACATAAGCTACGCCGGAGGCGTACGTAATATCTCTGAATCGTTCATATCGTCCAATCAAGGACACGGTATCGCTGTCTGGCTCAATCTGACCAAACGCAGCGATACCATAGTTCGGGAGCAGTGGCAACCCTTCGAAGAATACACGCACATTCCATCCACGCAGCAAACAGTCGTCGCGTACAATGAAATATTCAAGAATCTCGACAGCGGTATTTTGGTAGGCAACTTTTGCGGTAACTCGATCGTCAACGTGACCGGAAATTGGTTCAATAACAGCTTGGGTAATTGTATCGAGATACAGTCGTGCTGGATGAAAGAGAAAGATAAAGGCGGACATTTGATGACGGTGCAAATCGGCCATAATTATTTTTACGGTAATCGAAAACTCGGTGTCAAGTTATCACCTTTGGTCAACGCCGAAACAGTCGTCGAGTATAATTATTTCTCCAATCATTCGTTCGGAGCGATCCTCATCAGAAATGGATTGAACGAGCAGCTCATCAGGCTGCCTAGTAAAGCGATCGTGGAACATAACGAGTTCAGAGACAATAGCGGAGTATACGTGGTCAATATAGGATTATCACCGTACAGCGAAACGCAAAAACTTCTGTTCACTTTCAACGTTGTCAAAGATAACGATATCAAGGAACCATTCGGTAACGGATTCGATTCCAAATTGATACCCAGAAGCAAGGTGGCCGCTCCGGTCGTCGTATCGAGTGAAAATACTCACATCTATAGGAACATCATTTGGAATCCTGATTCTCGTTACGAGGTCGGATCTCATCTCGAAGACCAGAGTTTGGTCATCAATTGTACGCTCAACTGGCTCGGTACAACTAGCGAAGAAAATATTTACTTTAGATTATTCAATCGAAAAGATCGATATAATTTGGCCAGAATCGAATACATACCGTTCCTGCTCCATAGCAGTAATCCGGCCACTACACGTATTCTGGAGCATTCGACGTACGTGCCTTTTTTCCATAAAACCGCATCGAGGGCTATTGGAGGCGAAGTCGATGGTGTGGAGACGTTGAAGGCTGCTGAGTACATTGTCGAACGCGATATCAACGTGAGACCTGGTGGAAGGCTTCTGCTCGAACCTGGAGTTACTCTTCGGTATGTATATGGGAGATGATTTTTCGAAATACATGCGAGCATATGTTGGTGGCGATCTAACTTCTCTGTTTGTTTGCAGATTCCCTCCTGGTATAGGTGTTATGGTTGCTGGTAAATTGGAAGCTAAAGGAAGATCATCTAACAAGATCACGTTGACTTTGAAGGAAGAGAGGACCGAAGAAGTCGAACAACCACCTATTGCCGAATCGGATACAATGTCTCCGGTGACCATGATGGCAGATGAAGCAGTATCGAATGAGCCACCCAAAGTACATGTGAGGTTGCACGGAGGTGTTAAGCCGACCGAGGGTAGATTGCAGGTGCGTTCTGGTTTTTGTGATGTATTTTTGACAAAATTTAGTTTTAAAATTATAGTACAAAATCTAAGAATAACTCGTATTGGTCTATTTCAGGTCTACATCAATGGAAAATGGGGCACGGTTTGTAATTACGGATGGACGATCGAAGCTGCATCGCTGGTTTGTCACCAGCTACGTTACGTGTTGAATCCAAACGACTGGTTTTTAAGCAATTCGGAAATATCGATGTCTGGTACTTCGGATCCTGTTTTGTTGAGGTGAGCGTGAGCGATTGAATCACGATGTGATGTATAAATGAATTCTGTATTATTTTATATCTAATGGCTGTTCTGTGTTTTAGTAACGTGAAATGTACGGACGAAGATTTGAATATTTTGGATTGCAAAGCGGAAAAAGAATCCGAATTCGAGAACTCGTGCAGCCACGATTATGATGTTAAAATGAGATGCTACGAACCCGGTTGGGCTGGATTGAGATTCGGAGTATTGGCCGAAAGAAGTAATCTGCAGTATTTGAGTGTTGAACGAGCCGGACTCCTAGATTACGCTACTAATCTGTTGAAACCTGGTGAGATATTTTTTTAATGGCTTGAATTTAAATAAAAATTGAATTTTTGAAAACAACGTGCTCTAAAATTCTCGTAATTTATCATCAATTTTCAGTAACTTTTTGAAAATTCAAAAATTGTTATGTATTAGTATTTTTGGTGGAAGAAGGGGGGGGGGGTGCGTCAAAAATGCTGGATAATATTTGTATACCAATTTTTTTGGTCGAATTGGTGGAAACTAGTTTCCTCAAATCAAACTTCAACATCTCCAGGCAACCTGGTGCCTTCAGTGCAAGCTCCAGTGTGATTTTTATTTGCTTTGTAAATTTTCGAAATTCTTTCAAAAACCTAGAAACATTTCAAAAAAGTTTTTAGCTTATCTAGAGGGCGGTTTTATAGTAAATTTTCGCTTTTTCATGGTTCCACCACCCCCCTCCATTGTTGGATTTTATTGCATAATAATTCCCTGTCTTTTGATTCTCCCCTGGGTTCATAAAAAGTGGTATCGAAAACTTCCCAAAATTGAAAAAAAATCGAAAAAATGCGATGGAAAATTTTTATTGAAAATCATCTGTTTTTGTTGTGAAATCTGAATTTCTTTGAATTTTTTTCATTTTTTGGATTTTTAGGATGACTTGGTTACAAATAGGGCTGAAATTCTCTGGAATTATGCTGAAATGATGGAAGTCTCGATTTATGCCAAAAATAGCGAAATGTCCCGCCTTTTGTCAAAATTGCCACATAGTTTGGCTTTTTGCCCAAAATTTACAAAAATCTCGCATTTCAGCAAAATTGTCAAAAGATCTCACATTTTTTCCCAAAATTATTCAAAATCCTAGCTTTCTGACAAAAATTACCAAAAAGTTGCTTAAAAGTTTCGCTTACTCGACAAAATTAGCAAATTTATTCCTCCCAAAAATTTTTTTAAAAAAAGTCCAAATTTTCACTAAAATTATTCAACTTTTGCTGTTAGACAAAAATTCTCGCCTTTTAACAAAATTAATGTACAGACGTACTTTTTTTTTCCAAAAATTACCCAAACGTCTCACTTTATTGTCAGAAATTGCAAAAAATAATTATTCATTTTGCAAAGTCACAGGAATAAAATTGTCACTTTTGCTTTTTGACAAAAATTCTCGTTTTTTTTTTCAAAATTTGACAAAAACTTGTTTTTTTATTTTTTAAAAATTCACTAAGAATGTTTTTTTTTTACAAAAAATTCCAATTAAAAAAAATTGTTTCTTTTTTTCAGAAATTGTCTAAAAGACTTGTTAATTTTCCAAAAACTGATAAAAATTCTCAATTTTAAAGAAAATTGCAAAAAATTGTTTTTCTGTAGAAAATTAAAAGTCATACCTATACCTACTTTTCTAGTGAAATTGTCAATTTTGCATTTTGATAAAAATTCTCGTTTTTTTTCAAAATTCTCTAAAAATTTGTGTTCCTATTTTTCAAAAATTCTCTAAAAATTTGTTTTTTTTTACTTTTTTCAGAAATCGTCCAAAAGACTTGTTTATTTTCCAAAAATTGACTAAAATTCTCAATTTTTAGCAAATTGCAAAAATTTTTTTTTCTGTAGAAAATTAAAAAGTCATACTTAAGTACCTACTTCTTCAATAAAATTGTCAGCTTTGCATTTTGACAAAAATTCATTCTCGTTTTTTTTTTAAATTTGACAGAAAATTTGTGTTTTTTTTTATTTTCCAAAAATTTATGTACTTTCAAAAATTGTCCAAATCCAAAAGTCTTGTGTATTTTTCAAAAGCTGATAAAAATTCTCAATTTTTAAGAAAATTGCAAAAAATTTTTGAAAGTCACAATTTTTTCCAAAAACTATCCAAAAATTACGATTTTTTGCCTAAATTGACAAAAAGCTCCTCTTTTACTGAAATTGTGAAAATCTTGTTTTTTTACCAATACGTTGCATAGTTCAACTTTTTATTTAAATTGAACATTCTATTTTGTAATGTTCTGTTCTGTTTCTTACTTTTTGTCTCTTTTTTTGGTTACGTTTTGGTCCTTTTTTAGGTTGACAAAGTTGTTTTTTTAAAAATAAAAATGGAGTGCAGCACTGATTTTCCTTTTTTAAATTTTTCAACTTTTGGTGGCTCTTGGGTCGACTTTATTTTTTGTAGTAGGACAAAGAGGAGAAGGGAGGCTAAAATTTTCAGGATTTTTTCCCCCATTAAACCGACAGTATTACAGATTACAGATTAGGTAGAAGAAAAAAAAGTAAAAAAATTCTCTCAAGGCATGAATTAGGTTTCTGAGCAATTTTCGTTGGTTTGTGCTTCATTTCATTTTTTTGATTTTTGAATAATTGGGGAGGATTCTGTTCAGGAGATTCAATATTTTTCGGAAACTGGTGGAGGTTTTTCTCTTGATGAAAAGATCATTTAAAACGATTCTGACGCAGATTTAAGAATTTTCGATGAAAAAGCATTTCATTACATTTTTTTTTCAATTTTGAGAGCTCCTTCTGGGTAGACTAATTTTTTGTTAAAGAGGGAGAGGTATACATTTTTTAGGAATTTGAAAAAAAAATTGTAAAATGAATTTCATTAGTACTCACAGAATATTCTAATTTGTATAGCTTCTTACAAATTGACGAGATTTAGAATTTCGAAAGCGATGAAATTTTGAAAAATTGACCAAAATAATTGCTAGAAAGTACGTTTTGGGGCAGTTCAGCTCGCTGAATTCGAATCCGTGATTTATGCATCAAAATGATATGGTAATGAAATTTTTTTGAGCTATCAGGGCGCAGAAGAACCGTCAAAACCCATTTTTTTGATCACTGGGGAGGCTCCATTGCTCAAAAAGTGCTGAAAGTGGGCCACATATTTTAATGATCAAAAAAGCGAGAAAAAAATTTGTGAAAATTCGAGTAAAAAGTAGGAACCTTAATTTCTTGGCGAATTTTGTTTCTTCTGTACAAGTTGAGAATGCTGAGATGATATTTCAGAAAAATTTTTCACTCAGTAAATTGGATTAATCTAATCGACGTGTTTTGATTTACAGCTCTTCAAATCGATTTTAACCGTCACTCGTTGGAAAACGTTCAACTAAACCACAATCTGGATGATGGATTGGGTATCATTTACTCGGACTTGTATTCTCCCGGAATGACGAACGTGATTCGCGAATGTACGTTTCAATATAACGAAGGAGCTGGCATGAGCATCAAGCAGTTCGGAGCCAAAGTATCAGGTATGAGACCATTGAAACTTCCTTCGATCGAGTACTTCACGTAATTTTGAATAATTTCATTTACTCGTATACTTACTTGTTCGCAGATTCGTCGATATCTAACAACAAGGTAGCCGGAGTACGTCACGATCCGGTGATAAATGCCAAACAACAGAAAGAGATTGCCGGATGGTTCAAGATGGCTTCATCGGATGATACAGTCTTGGTCACTTATAATCCGCAGTTTTTACCCAGACTTGATGAGAAAACGGTGATTGATTTTGGAACCGAAGGAGAAACCAAGCATTTCATCACCGAACGAATTCATACAGCTCAAGCTATCAATAAGACGTATATATTGAAAGTAGGTACTTAAATGTAATCTATTTATTTAATAATTCTAAAATCAATATTGATATTTTATTTCCTCCTCGTCCAATCAGGCTAAACCGAATCACTACGTTTTGGGTATCCAAATACTGAACCCTCCTCATAACGAGAGCACCGAAAAAATCCTCATCTACGATAATCCAACCATGGTGGAGACAGCTCGTATTTGGGACCTGAAACGAGACCTTATGAGTTTTCCAACCACTAGTCGAACTCACGGAATTGTTTTGAGATACGAAAGTGGACTGAATGCGATGGGAAATGTGGTCATCGTGATTACTTGTACTTCAGGTATGCGTCATTTCCTCTTCGATCGTCGCGGTAACGTTCAATGAAGCGTATTAATGTCGATATAGATACCTACTCGATAACCAATCGTCGACTATTTAATTGAGCAGAATGATTCGATGAACTATTAATTTATGGCAATATAACAACGATGAGATGATTTCCGATACTCGTCATACTGATTGCATCGTCAGACAGTTAATGAATTTTTTTTTTCGATTGTTGCAGCTCGAAAGGAACCGAAATATCCTCGTTTGTTGAATTACGAATCGTTTCCAACGCTGCTTGTAACTAAATCACGTATTAGAGAGAATGGTGTTGGGATATGGAGTTCGTATTATAACAGGTATGGTTTTGAAATATTAATACAGAGTACATAGATCAAGTCAGTTGTAAAAATATTTTGTTGAATCATTTTTGTTTTTCAAACTACCAGTTATTTATCGGAATTCGGAGATCATTATTTGAGAAAAAGTAACGAAACGTTAGCTTTGGTCGATTGCGATGTAACGAAAAATGAAGGAGAAGTTATTCTGGTCGAATCTTTGATATCTACGTGGTTCTATCAGCAATCCAATATTTCCGAAACCACCATCATTGTAAACAACAGCCAGATATTCAGCAATAGACGAGGATTCAGGCAATTTAATTGGTAATCTATCCATTCCTAGTCCGAAAAATCTTCCATTTTTAATAAAAAATTCCTAATGTAATTCGCGATTGTTAATTTTTTCAGGGATCAGCGTAACTCGACCAACCTTTTCCATTGGCATTTTTACAAAAACACCATCAATCAAAATGAAGCCGGCGGATTCGAAATCATGTTACCTTATGTGTGGTCTTATAACGAAAATTATACTCATACCGTCGTCCAAGAAGATAACTACTGGGAATCGAATAGAAATTTCGCTTTTATCGTCGACGGTCACTATGCTCAGGTCAATTTGACCAGAAATAGTTTCCAGAATAACGATTGCAAAGGTATGCGTTCCTCTTGTTCTTGTTTCGTTCATTTTTTCTAAATTATTTCAATATTATCGATCATCTATTGAACTTATATATTCGCAGAGGGCTTGATATCATTACGTGGAATGGAAAAATCGATGAGTATCGCTGGAAACAAGATTACCGAAAATAAAGGCATTTATATGGTCGAATTCAAAGCGAACAGTCAGTCGGAAATACGAGGCGAACTACGCGCCGTATTTTACGAAAATATTCTCGAACGCAATACTCCTTCGAGAGATGATGTGAGTATATAGAGTTTGCTGCCTTGCTGGAATTGAACACCAGAACTCCATAATGTGTAATTTTTTTGTAATTTATTTAGCGTACCAGTGTGATCGTTTTCGATGGTATTCAACGAGTTCGAATCAGACGTAATCTTATATCGTCCAATGGTCTGACATACGCGTTGGTAGCCGGAGTGAAAACTGCCCGAATTGATAGCGCTTTAGACGTTTCGGATAATTGGTGGGGTACGACGGATTACTGGAAAATCAAGAAGCAGATATTCGATTTCGATGACTGGAACGATCACGCGTTGGCCAATTTCCAGCCTCATTTAATCCAAAATGATTTCAATTCTCCGATATCGGTATGTTTTACATCTGCGTGCTAATCTAATTTTATTCGAGATTTTCCTAATGACCTGTATTTCGAGTGAGTTGGTGCGGTTTTTTTCAACCTAGGGTGTCTATTAATAATTTATTAAGTTGGTGATCTGTGGGAACTTGAGTAAAAATTGGTAAATATTTTTGTTGTGAAGTCAGATCTTTGAAAACGTCTCAGGGGAAAATGATTATAGATGCGATCAGTGGGACATTTCATGGATCTCCGATTTGACTTTAACAGCTATAATCAGAGAGCTGGTCAAATCGAAGTTCTAATGGGATCAGTTCTGTTCAGATATGATCAGATGTATAATCGAGGATATTTGATTGGATCTGACCAAATTTGAATGAATCATCAGATCCGAACATTTTCTGAATCTAATTACGTAAGTCTGATCAGAACGGATTTGATGTCGATGGTGTTGTGGAAGAAGGGCCAAACTGTTTTTTCCGAGATTTTTTTCGCTCAGAGGAACAGTGCTATAACAGCCAGAGTTGGACAGATAAAAAGGACCAAACTGTCTCACAGCTAAACTGAATGATGCAGCTTGGCTCTGAAACAGTTTGGCCCTTTTTATCTGTCCAACTCTGGCTGTTATAGCACTGTTCCCCTGAGCGAAAAAAATCGTGGAAAAAACAGTTTGGCCCTTCTTCCACAACACCATCGATGTATTCAGTCAGACCGGATCGGATCCAATAATTTTCCCCTACCCTCGGATTACAAAATAGGGTCGAAATCTCCTCCCTGAAGAAAATTTTGAAAGTATGTTTTTCGTTTGGAATCTGATTTTACTGGTAAAAATTCCCGAGTAAAAATAAATGAAATGAATCAAAAATAATTTATATAATGTTGAATGAATTAAAATGCAACAGAATGGAGTTTAAAGTAAATTAAAACGAATTTTGAATGAGAAATAAAATGAGAAAAAAATGAGATTGAAATGAATAACTGAATTAAAAATCAGTTGGCGACATGAAAAAAAATTAAATTAAATTAAATGACAAAAAAAAACAAATTTAGATTAAACAAAAAAATTTAATTAAAAAATTTTAATCCGATCAAATTATTGTCGATAAATAATATTTCATCAGAACATGAAAATAGAATTGAATCAAATTACCTGAAATTAGAAATAAATTGAAAATAAATTGAAATGAAGGAAATTGATTTGAATTGTAGAAAAAATTATTCAAACTAGAATCATCGTTGAATTAAATTAATTGAATTAGGTCAAATTGAATTTCAACTGAATTAAAGTAAGCTAATTGAAAATTTGAAAATGAATTATGATGAGCAAAATTGAACTAGAAATGAATCAAAATGATTAAAGATTAAATTGCAAAAGTTTATTAATAAATTGAATTTGATATTGATGAATCAAATTGATCTGAAATAGAATTTAAAAATTGAAAACGATTACCTATTAACATTAAATTATTCAGAAAATTGATTTAAATGTATAAAATTGAGTTACCTATTCTGAAAATAAATTTAATTGAAGTGAATTAGATAAATGTGCAATGAATTCAAGTAGTAGTAACTAAATAAAGATTTGAAGAAAAAAATTAGAAATATAATTACCTATGTAAATATTTTAATGAAAATTTTAAAAACAAAACCGATTTGTATTTAAACAGGACCAGACTGAATTTGAATTCTATCAGAAATAGTTATGGCAATTTTATCTAATGAAATGATATATGTACCTGCATTGATCAACCTTGAAATTCAAATTTCAATACTACGATTACTTGAAAAAAAACTGAATTAAATAAAAAAGAAATTGAATAAATTGAATTTAAAATGAATTTTATAATGAGCAAAATTGAATTTGAATTTAACAAAAAAATACCTACCGAAGTAAATAAAATTCGTAAATTTTCAATCACCCAATCAAATGCAGATTAGAACTAAAATACAAATTGAATTTAATGTCAAATGAATTGTTAGCTGTTTAATTGATAAAAAAAAGAATTGAAATCAGTTAAAAATAAATTAAAGTGGGTAGGACCAAATAACACTAAAAATAATTTGAAAATTTTGAAATTGATATAAATTGCATTTTATTGAAAACGAAAACAAAAAAAATTACCTATGTAAAATCGCGTCAAAAGTGAATTAAATCAAATAGAATGTTATTTTCTAATTTAAATAAAATAGGTAACTTGAATTTATGAAGAAATTGATTAAAAAATTAAAAATGAATTGTTTCAAATTGAGTTATTAATCTGATCTGAATTCTGAATTTAAAGTAATGAAATTAAATGGAAATTTGAAATAAATTACTGTACGTTCAAAATGAAATAAATTAAAATAAATCACTTCAGGTTGAATCCATTTTAATTGAAAACAAATTAAATACGTGAATAAAATTGAATCAAGATAAATTCGGCACATTAAATTGAAAATGACTAATCCGTTGCTTTAAATTAAATTAATCTAAAAGTCAATTGAAGTGAATAGAGTTGAGTCGAATAGAACAAAATTCACCCTAAAACTAAATTAAAATCAATTTCTACTTAAATTAAAACTAGGGGGCTTGGCCCCATGGGCTGCTCGACTTTCCCCCCTCCCCCCCCCCCCAAAAAAAATGAAAATAATTCCCCTGAAAGTTCAAAATCGTTAATGAACTGGCAACAAATTTCTCCAATGTAAAAAATCCTTCATCTCGAGGTTTCCATTTTTAGTTTTCAGTTTCATTTTTCCATTTTTTTTCTTGTTTTCAGTTTTCGATTCAATTTTATTTTTATTTTTTTTTATTTAGATGTTTTTTTCAATTTTCTTTGTTTGTTTTCACTTTTATTATTATAATTTTTTCTTGGTTTTATTTTTCATTTTCAATTTTTTGTCTTCAGTTTTATTTTTGCATTTTTTCTTGTTTTCATTTTTATCATCATAATTTTTTCTTGTTTGTATTCATCAATTTTTGACTTTTATTCTTTTTCATTCCGTTTTTATATTTATTTCATTTTTTATTGGATTTATCAATTCCCATAATTTTTCTGTCATCATTTTTTATTGTTTTGTTTTTTGCTTATTTTTTTCATTCATTTATCATGAATTGATTTGTATTCCTTTCCATCCATATTTGTTTTATTTCACTTCAATACATTTTGCCTTTTTTTGGGGGGGGGGGGGGTAGGGGGGCATTATTTTTTCTCTTATTTCAATTTTCAAATGTTTTAATTTCCTTTATTTCTTTTTTTGTTTTTCAAGGATCGAGTTTCAGTTTTTTTTTTACTTTTTGAATTTCAAGATGAAAATAAAATTTTATTGTTAGACTAGGTACGTTTTCTTCTGAGAATTTAAAATCCCAAGTTTTCAAGTGTTAGCGTCATTTGGACTGGTGCTTTGAAATTCAAAATCACGTTGGTATGGTCTTGAAAATTTTTGACGGAACCCTCCCCCCCCCCTCCCGCCTCAAAAAAACAACAACAAACGTTCTCGTGTCAAATCTTAAAATTACTTTCAATTTCTATTATTTCAAGAATGTTTGGAATTTAAAAAAAAAAATGAATCCTTGACCTCTTACATTTTAAAAAGGGGGGAGGGAGAGGAAACATCAATCAAATCTAGACATTTCAAGTTATGTTTATTATTTACCCATAGTAGATTTTTAAATATTAAGTCTGACTTTTGAAAATTTGAAAAAAATCATTAAATTGTTGAAATTATGCCAAACTTTTAATTTTTTGAGAAAAAACTGCTGAATTTTAATAATTACCAAAATTTTGTCTGATTTTTCAAGAATTTGTAAAAATCCTTTCTGGTTGTTATCGGTGACATTATTCACAATCAACTTTAAATCAATAAACATATCTATTCAACCCATGATTTAAAACTTTCCTTACAAAGTAGACTAATCACTCATTTTAAATTTCGCAGGTTTCTTGGGATAACATCACCGAGGTCGATGTGAATAATTTATCCGGAAGACTGTTTCATTCATTGGTGCTGAAGAAACGCGACCAACCTTACCAAATCTTGTACGATTTGACTGTTATGCCGAATGTAACATTGACCATCGAACCCGGAGTAACGATCGAATTTGGTCCCAAAGTAGGATTACTCGTATTGGGTACGCTGATCGCTAGAGGAAAACCGGACGATGTTATTAGTATGATACCCTTTAGACGAGACTTATACCATAGTGAAGAATGGAGAAATGCCACTGTTGCTAAAAGGTACCTATCTTGTTCGAGAAGTATTTTTGGGTATTCCAACGTGAAATAATACTCCGAGCTGATTCTGATATTTGTTTCTCTATTTTATAGTAAAGTTCGTCTGTGTGCTGATAACGTCTGCACCGGTCCCAGGAGCGGTAAACGGGTCAGAGAAGGATTTTTGGAGTACTTTAACAGCACCACGTCTCAATGGGTTCCTATTTGCGATGAAACTTTCGTCGAACAGAATGCCAGAGTTGTTTGCCGGCAGCTGGGTTTGGATAGTTTGAACGTATGGGTATCAAAAGGACGTAGATACGAATTTTTACCAAATGCGTTGACTAGAATTTGGTCGTGGCCGGAGCAGTTGCAATGTTCAGGTGGGGAAATTTACCCACGATGGGGAATTTTTGAATTTATTTGGATAAAGATTGAGCTTTTTGCTGGCAATGAATTGAGAATGCAGTTCTGATTTGACTCAATTTGTTCTGGTTTTTGATCCGTAGGCGAAGAAGAAACATTAGACGAATGTCCACTACGATTGAACGAATTGCCTCACGTGAAGAGATACACTTGTCAATGGGATAGTTCGTTTGTCTTCATTCATTGCGGAGGAACCGATCGTACCGCTGAAATAGATTATTGGGGTGGTATCAGGTACTTCAAACCTCCACAATCACAATATTTCGATCTTCGTGTAACGAACAAATTCAACTAACTTGGTACATTTTAATTCGCAGATTCGCCAATAAAGAATTCGAATGGAATAACTACGGCCAAGTTCACGATCCGGTTACTCACGATGATTTCCAACAACCTGAATCTGTATTAGAGCACGTCCAAGTGATCGGCGCCGGAATGCTACACTATCATAAATCTCCGGCTATATTAGCCGTGGTGAAATCACCTCTCATATCCTATGTTAATGTTACCCAAAGCGCATCTCAAGGAATTAATCTAGTCTCGCCCGAACATAATGTTAAACTTTTGCATAACAAGTACGTCGACCATTTATGTGGAATTTTTATCAAGATACGCATATTACATTCTGGAAAAATGCGAATTTTAACGTGAATTTATTCTGATTGAATTTACAGAGTGGAAAGCTGTCTCGATACTGGAATCTCAATAGCGTCTTTGACCGGTGAAGGACGCGAAACGACGGAGAGTTCGTTTATACCTGCCGAAAGAGTAGATCTGCCTTACAATGTGTTCAGTATGTTAGATATGTGCGATCCTTTGAAGGAGATCGTACTTCAAGAACGTGTACTGCTCTATTATAAATACACTAATAGTCCGGTATCGTGTATTAAGATATTTCATAGCGCGTATCCGATGAAAACGTTCGGATTTAGGTAATGATTATTTGATTTTTTGATTTTTTTTTCAAGCTGTGTTCGTTTAATTAATCGGTCTTGTTTCGGTAGATTTTTACAATTGAACTTATTCAACGAAACCGATACTCTGTCTTTGTACGATGGCAGCATCTACAACGTGTCGTCGCCTATCATAGCTACTATCTCGTCCAAGAATAAAATCAAGAAACAATTCATTACTTCGAAATGGCCCAGTATGAGTGTGAAAATGATGGTCTCGGGAGCATCCCACTATCACGGATTTATTGCGGAAATTGTCACATTACCTATTAGTGCAATTACTTTCAGTGAGTTTTTCGATTTACTGAAAAAAAAATTGTTTGATGTGTTCAGTTCATAGATCAATATTCTATTTTTTTTTTTTAGATCGAGATATTCTACACAACGTGTCATCTTCGATATTAAAAAATAATTGGGGAGGAGCGTTGTACTATGTGAGTGCTGGCGAAGTGAATCCTCGATTTACGATGGAAAAGAATCAAATCACCGGTAACTGCGTCAGACTATACGGTAATTTTACGACTTGCGAATCGGCTGTGACGATGGATCTACAGAATACTCAAAATGTGTATTTTAGAGTGAGTGAAATTACGTTTTTTTTTTTTTCTGAAGATATTTTTGTCGAGATATCGGATCGCTTATAATAATTTGTGATTTATGGCGCTGTTGTAGAACAATTTGATTTCCGGAAATATCGGAGGATTGTGGATTAAAGCGGATTCAGAAGGATCGGCTACATCGGTTAAAGCGATCATCCATAACAATCTGTTCTCCAGTAATAAACGCAAGTCCGCTTTGAGAATCGAAGGCAGAAGGAGTAGTCCGTATCAGAATGTCGTTCTGTATCGTAATTATTTCGCAATCAACTACTCCCCGTATGAAAACGTGATCGTGCTGAATCAGGTAGGATTTCGTTGCATTTTTCAATTAGATTAAGTAGGTATGTTATTTGGTTATTGATAAGTTTATAATCTGAATTGCTTTACTCCTCTCCTCCTCTACCCTCCTACTCAAGAAAGGTTTCGAAAAATTATTATTGTCTGTATTCATTAACTCCCAAGTTCACCTTTTTAGGTGTATTTTTTTTCAGTGTGAATTGGAACCATAAAGGAAAAATGGAGGTTTCAAAAGATTAGCCTATTTTTCATTTTGGAAACTAGTAGAGAATTTTTTTTAATTCAACATGATTTTGAGAGTATGAAAATATGAACCAGTCTGAGGAATGTGATCGGTTCGAGATAAAATTCGGGTTTAATGATTTGAAATTTTAATAGCTCACATGGGGAACCTCTTGAGGTGTCACTCTCCGATTTGAACGGGATCGCGATTTTTGGAAAGAGCATAGTCTAAAATCCCCAAAAACCTAATTTTCAGCTGCCCCAGTTCATTTTTAGATTTTTGGCGAATTTTTGAAAATTAATAATTGACTGTTTTTGGCGATTTATGCTTTTTTTTTAAACGTACGTACTTGATCAATAAAAATGGTCAATATAAGTCCCAAAACTAATAATAATTACCCAAATCCAAATTTCACCATTTCCAGCCATTCTGGAGCCTCCAGCGCGATTTTTCAATTTCTCCAGAATTTTGAATTTGCTCCAGAAGGCGTGAATATGCAGTTGGGCAGCTAAAAATCGAGTTATGTATTATACTCGACCTGTTTAACGAGTTAAACCACATTTGAGCCGATTTTGGGAGTGACATCTCAAGAGTGGTTTTTTGAGGTGTCACTCTCGCTCCAAAACGGCTGGAAATGGTAGAATTTGCGCCCCAGGGTTTAATTCTTGAAGAAATACGGCCATTCGCGCAAATTTCAAAAATTTCCTCACAAACGGTTATCTTTTGATCTTTTGGATTTTTTAATTTTGAAAAAAGCTGGTCAAAAAACCACTCTTGAGGTGTCACTTCCAAAATCGGCTCAAATGTAGATTAACTCGTTAAAAAGGTCGAGTATAATACACAACTCGATTTTTAGCTGCCCAACTGCATATTCACGCCTTCTGGAGCAAATTCAAAATTCTGGAGAAATTGAAAAATCGCGGTGGAGGCTCCAGAATGGCTGGAAATGGTGAAATTTGGATTTGGGGGGTTAGTTTTCGAGAAAATACAGCGATTCGCGTGAATTTTGAAAATTTCCACGCAGACGGGAAACTTTTGATTTTTTTGATTTTTTAATTTTGAAAAAAGCTGTGAAGTCACTTTTGAGGTGTCACTCTCAAAATCGGCTCAAATGTGGATAAACTCGTTAAAAAGGTCGAGTATAATACACAACTCGATTTTTAGCTACCCAACTGCATATTCACGTCTTCTGGAGCAAATTCAAAATTCTGGAGAAATTGAAAAATTGCGCTGGAGGCTCCAGAATGGTTGGAAACGGTGAAATTTGGTTTTGGGTAATTAATATTAGTTTTGGGACTTATTTTGACCATTTTATTGATCAAGTACATGAATACTTTTTTTAAAAAAAGCATAAACCGCCAAAAACAGTCAATTTTGAATTTTCAAAAATTCGCAAAAAATCGAAACTGAACTGAGGCAGCTAAAAATTTGGTTTTGGGGGTTTTAGACCATGTTCTTTTCAAAAATCACGATCCCGTTCAAATCGGAGTGTGACACCTCAAGACCCACACATTACAAGATGTGTGTGGCTCTCAGGGTGTATCTAACAGGTAGTGGAAGTAGTGAAAAAATAGCGAATTAGTCAAAAAGGTGGTGAAAAAATGTAAAAATTCAAATAGGAAACAAAAACTTTCAAATCCTTGAAAAATAAGTTTATTTTTGATGAAAGTAAAAAATACTCTGTATACAAATTGTCTTCCAATTTCAATTTTTGTGAAAATTTCCCAGTAAAAAATTTGACTTTGTTAATTATTTTTCATGTGCGATGGCGGCGGCGGAGGGGGGGGGGAGGTCGAGTGGAAAGCCATCTGAAAATTGAGTTGAAAAAAGTAGTGAAAAGAAGGCGATCTTTTCAAAAACAATTCCACTATATACCATGAAATGACAAATAGGTGCTCTTTGTGTGAAAACATAGTCATAATTTGTGTAACAGGGTCCTAAACTTGAATTTTGTTGGTGAACGAATCAATGAACAAAGTAAATACTCCGCCGAGGCGAATAGAGCGAAATGGTTGTCATACTCGGAATCAGCATCCCAAAATTAGTACAAAACTGTCTTTGTTGTGGGCCAGTCACTTACTAAGTAAGGACCTGGGGTTGAATCAGACGTTGTTTTAAATCAGTGGCAGATTTCAGATACAGGACCTGGGGTTGACTCAGACATGCATTCAATCAGTGGGTGTTTTCAGACCCAAGTAAGGACCTCGGGTTGAATCAGACACTGTTTTCAATCAGTGGGTGCCTTCAGACCCAAGTAAGGACCGGGGGATGAATCAAACACTGCTTTCAATCAGTGAGTGCCTTCAGACCCAAGTAGGAACCTGTGGATGAATCAATCAGACACGGTTTTGAATCAGTGGATGCTTTCTGACCTAGGACATGGGGTTGAATTAGACACTGCATTCAATCAGTGAGTGTTTTCAAACTCAAGTAAGGACCTAGGGTTGAATCAGACACTGTTTTGAATCAGTGGGTGTTTTCAGACCCAAGCAAGAACCTGGGGATGAATCAAACACTGTTTTCAATCAGTGGGTGTTTTCAGATCCAGGACCTGGGGTTGACTCAGGGCCGTATGCTAAAAATTACCTTAAGGAAAAAAATTGCTTAAGACAGTTCTTAAGGAAAAAATGGTATGCTAAAAAGTTCCTTACAATTAAGAAAGGAAAAAAATAAGGATTTTTTTCAAGGTACCTACGGAGGTCAGACATGCATTCAATCAGTGGGTGTTTTCAGACCCAAGTAAGGACCTGGTGTTGAATCAGACACTAGTTTCAATCAGTGGGTGCCTTCAGACCCAAGTAAGGATTCCCGATGATTCAAACACTGCTTTCAATCAGTGAGTGCCTTCAGACCCGAGTAGGAACCTGTGGATGAATCAATCAGACACAGTTTTGAATCAGTGTATGCTTTCTAACCTAGGACATGGGGTTGAATCAGACACTGCTTTCAATCAGTGGGTGTTTTCAAACTCAACTGAGAACCTCGGGTTGAATCAGACACTGTTTTGAAATTTGAATCAGTGGGTGTTTTCAGACCCAAATAAGGACCTAGGGTTGAATCACACACTGTTTTCAGTCAGAGGGTGTTTCCAAACCCAATTAACGACATGGGGTTGAATCCCCGTGAAATTTTCGAAGTGCGTAAGTGCATGCAGATATGCATGCATAAAAAGAGACTTTTTTAAGACGTTTCAGCATGTGTTTACGCATGCGTGAATGCAATAGTTCCGCATGATTTTATGCGTGCCTTTCCCACTTCCTATACTACCTATAATAGTACTCAATTATGTGGCCTAACGCCAGGACTACAATTGAGGGAAAGATACTGTGCCTGTACTTTGGACTGCCTTGCATAAGTGGTATGTGGTAGTGTAGTTAGAAATGTCATCTCTTCCTTACACCCAAACTGAAAGGTGATGGAACCAGTTTTCTCTCTTGTTTCTCTTGGAATATTTACTGTTCGGATGCATGCTGCTGGTCTCCTCCTACCCCGCGTAAATAGTACTGCTAAGGGATGTTTCTTCATTTACAGGAGTACACCACTGTTGCGGGTCTAGAAATGGGTATTGAAGTATGCATATATGCCAATCTAGCCTCATTTAGGGAGGCAATTTTTTTTCATCAATTTTGAGTAATTTATCCCCCAAAAATACGTATGTGTAGCAAATAATTTTTCAAATTTTTTGAGGTCTGTTTGAGCAACATGTGACATGTTGATGAGTGTGAAATATTTTTTTGAAAAAGAAATTGATTATTTGTGAATGTATTTCCAGCAAAATTGTTACATTTTTCATAATGTTGCAAAAATATTATTTCCCATCCCAAAGTTAGTATGTAATAGGTAGGTATATTTTGTAATGTACCTCTAAAAAGTATGTTTTTTTCTGAAAGTGCTCACATTAAAAAAAGTGCTACATAATTGCATATTTATGCAGATATCAAGTGCATAAATGCACAGAAAAATACTATACCAAGAAATGCATTATCATTATTAATAATTATATCAAAACTCGCAACCTACTTAGTTCAATTTGTAAAAAAATTAAGAAAATAAATCCAATATGAATATCTACGCATTGCATAGATAGGTACACTGAGAGCTACATGCTTTGATGCATGCATAAAATAGTTGCAAAAATACATGAACTCCGAGATATGAAAAATGTCTGTCTTTATGCAGTTCAAAGTGCAGTGATAAACGCATGTAGTATACGCAGGTAGTAAACGCGGAGTTTTATGCATGCTAATATGCATACATTAACGCCTTAAGTTTCTCTTTTTATGCACAACTATGCGTATACGCTTACCAAACGCATGCATATATGCACCTTTGCACATTTCACAGGTCAGACCCTGTTTTGAATCAGTGGATGTTTTAAGACCAATGTAAAGACCTGGGGTTTAATCAGACACTGTTTTCAAACAGTGGGTGTTTTCAGACCCAATTAATGACCTGGGGTTGAATCAGACACTGTTTTGAATTAGTGGGTGTTTCAGACCCAGGACCTGGGGTTAAATCAGACACCACTTGTGGGCACTGGGCACCTTCCTTCAGACCCAAGTAAAGACTTGGGGATGAATCAGATTGTTATCAATCAGTGGGTGTTTTCAGACCCAGGATCTGGGGCTGAACCAGACACTGCTTTCAGTCAGTGGGTCTTTTCACACCCAGGACCTGGGGTTGAATCAAACACTGCTTTCAATCAGTGGGTCTTTTCAGACCCAGGACTTGGGGTTGAATCAGACACTGCTTTCAGTCAGTGGGTCTTTTCACACCCAGGACCTGGGGTTGAATCAAACTCTGCTTTCAATCAGTGGGTCTTTTCAGACCCAGGACTTGGGGTTGAATCAGACACTGCTTTCAATCAGTGGGTCTTTTCAGACCCAGACCCTGGGGACGGGTTGAATCAGACACTGTTTTGAATCAGTGGGTGTGTTCCGACCCAGGACCTGTGGTTGAATCAAACACCGCTTTCAATCAGTGGGCGCCTCCTTCAGACCCAAGTAAGGTTCTGGAGGAGAATCAGACACTGTTTTCAATCAGTGGGTGTCTTCTGATCCAGGACCTGGGGTTGAATCACTTGAATCAGACACTATTTTCAATCAGTAGGTGTTTTCAAACACAAGTAAGGACCTGGGGTTGAATCAGACAGGCCGTTTTCAATCAGTGGGTGCCTTCAGACCCAAGTAAGGACCATATAGACCTTGGGAATGCCAAAATTGAATTGGAATGCAGCACTGGTTGTGCCATCTTGGTTTTGACACAGTCTTCTCAGTTCTCCCGCTGGATTTCTTCTGATCCATTGCAATTGTGTTAGGAAAGATCTTGATTTTTTCCATTGTGTTTCTCAGCTCTTAAGCCGAGCCTCAGTTCCTATTCCTTATCCTCATAGTTTCATCATTTTTCCTTTTCTCCATTGATCTACCTATGCAATGATTCAATGTTTTTTGCTGCATATGCTATATACATCACTATATTACACCTTTCTCAAACACAATTCTTTTAGGTGATGTCAAATTTCACTTTGAATTACATTCAAAGCAACATTGGAAGCCATATTTTGGAAATATCTGGATTTGAACGAGTTCGTCAACCAACATTGCAGACAACTTCTCACAACAGCTTTTACTGGTATGACTTTCCCCAATTCAATTCTCAATTTTCGTTTTTCATACCTGATAATTTATTCAACATTTGTTTATAGGAATTATGCAGTGGAACGAGATTCAAAAAGTACAGTCTTAGCTGGAACAGCCGGACAGAGTTACATTGATAACATGTTCTCCAATCCGGATAATGATTTTGAAATGATCACAGTGAATTCTACAGTGTAAGTACCTTATGCTGAGCAGTCTTTGGTTTTGTTAATCATTCTGTAGTTAGGTTCTTATATTGATGGTGTTTTTTGTCCCCCCCCCACCTCTTATAAATATAGTTTGGATGTGTGGAATACTCCTTTGGCTCCAGTCAATGCTCGTTATAATTATTGGGGATTCAATGAAACCTATGCTGTTGGAGGGCGAATACATGATCACCAAGATGACTTCAGGTTACTGGAAGTGGATTTCCTACCATTCCACTTGACCAACGATACGCTTCTGGATATAAAATGCCCACCAGCTTGGAATTTGGTTGGTGACACGTGTTACATGTATATTGGTGCTCCGATGACTTTCTACGAGGCTCGTGACTTCTGTTCGGTAGGTTACTACGTATAAATACTTATTGAATCCATTTCTTTCTGTGAATTTCTTGTCTTGGTGCATTTTTTCACACGTGACATTTTTTTTCAGTCTGTAAACGCTTCACTGCCTTATGTGATGGTCAGCTACCATACTTTGTATCAATTCCTAAAACACCAAGAAGAAAGATACATGTTTTTCGACGCGGTCTGGGTCCAGAACTTGAACAGAATTAACACATGTACAGCTTTTGTGCGCAATACCATCGAAGAAGATGATTGTCAGCATTTGCATGCTTTCATTTGTGAGATGGGTAAGTTCTAATGTGTGATCTGCATTGGGGATGATGTAGTTATGTAATACTGCAGACTTTCAATTTGATTTTTTGTGTGTATATTTTACAGATCCTAAAGTAACACTGAATGTACTAAGTTGGAGACACGATGTGCTCACTATTGGAGTCTTTAGTTCAATTGTGTTGGCATTTTTGCTGCTGTCTTTGGTGGCTGTTTTATGGTATTCCAAGTCGAAACATCGTCATACAGAAAGATTACAGAGGAGGAATTCCATTCGACAGTCTTTGAATTCGTTGAGATCAATATCATCGTCTCAGACAGCTTTTAATGATTTTGCATACAAAAGAAGAACATTGTCTGTAAGTGTTGTTTATGTATTCCATTTTAATGTTGGGGTATTCTACACTTTGGGCTGTCTCCATTTGCATCAAGGTTGTGTAAAGGAATTTTTTGGAATATTTTTTCGGCTTTATTCTAGTCTTGAAGTGTTTTTAATTTGGGGGGGGGGGGGTTCTGCTTTGATTTTTTTTCAGTGTGATTTTTGTGGTTTTCTGTTCACTATTTTCAGTTCCTTTGATTATGTAGTATTTTTTGAGTGATGACTGAGTAATTTAATTTGTTCTTCTCATTTGTTCTTTAGGGCCAGACAAATCTCTCATTGACCAGAACACCCGAGTACAAGAAGATGAACAACGGCAGCGTTGACTCTATGGAGAAATCTCAATTCAACTCGTCCTTGGAAGAAGATACTCAGAGTTTCGATATATACGAAGCTCATAATCCTAACGCAGCTGCCTTAGCCACTGCTGCTGCAGCTACCGTAGCTAATAGAAATAAGAATAATTTCATCGATCTCTCGTACCAAAATCATGGTAAATTTATGTTAAATTTTTGCAATCTCAATTTTTACCATATTTATGTGTATGTAGGTAATTGAAATGATTTGTTTTCTCATTCTCAGGTTACCGAACTAATTCTAGTTTCGCGTCACATGTCGATGACGACGACGACTACAGATGGCCGTCCAGCAGCTACATGAATAACTGCTCAACGTTACCGCTGGCTAGTAATTTAGAAATATCGGCGAAAGAGCCGACCATTAGTACCATCAGCTCGAAGCAGGATTACCAACAAGAGAACGAATACCAAGAGTACTACGAAAGGCCTAAAAGTTCGGCTACCATTTTAGAAACCAATTTTGACGTGCCGAAGCCATCCATCGCGTCTAGATCTAAAAGCGAAGCTCTACTAGAGACTAATTTCGATTACATGATGCCGTCTCAGGATGTCAAGTACAGCGCTCACATGAACGATGTGTTTTCACCAGCTACCGTCAAGTCAAAAAGTCAGCCTTTGGAGACAGCCATGTGATCGTGATTGTTTTTTGGTTTTTACTCTATTGTGATATTAGTATATTAGGTATTCGGTTTTTTTTGTATTTTTTTTTCTTTTTTTTGAAAAACGATCTCGCTTGATTCAAGTTTTTCGAGCTCTGATTGTAATTTAGTCTATTTATGTATTTACTCGTACGTTGGTCAATAAGACCAATGATGTTCATTTTGTGAAGCTGAGATCGTATAATTTTTTTACCATGTGAACGTATGTAGTTTAAGTAAGAAGTTTTTGTAGTGCATTTTTTTGTAAGTTTTTTTTTTTTATGTACCCTGCCCATGTGCCCTCCGAAGATATTTTAATTGGGTAGAATGCAAAATAGCATGCCCGGCTGTGTGAGAAATTTTTTTGAAAAACTGTTTCCGTCCAAGAACGTGATTTTTTTTGTTCGATTTAAGAAACAGAACTCGTTTTTCAGTTTAATTGAGCGTTGTTTTTCTGTTCGATTATTTTTTTAAATCGCCATACTGAGTTTTTTCGAAATAAGATCCTTTACTGTCGCCAATTTTTTTTTTACTCAAGGGTGAAAATTGTATTTATTTTATATTTTTATTCGTGTATTGTGATATTTTATTTAAATATGTCTGAAGACGTAAAAGTATCCTTAGTTCTTTTTACATAAATAATTTGCAACTTGTGTTAAGAAAAAAGACTTGATTTTTTTATATTTATATACCTAATACTCCGTCCTTAATGTAGAAGATTCTTGTGTATTTTTTTTTTACCACTCACTGCCCTCCTTGTATGTAATTTTTGTATTTTATGTGATGTGTACTTTTTTTTTCAAGATTTCATTATGGTTACTTATGTACGAAAATTCGACGAATAAAATTTGTTATTCCAATACGATGGTTTTCAAGATTATTTGATTTGACTTTTTTCAAACAGACATACAGCGCCATCTATCGGTGAAAAAAATAAACTTTGTTCTGTTTTTGTTTCGAAAATCGAGGTTGAAAAAGTGGTGAAATGAGAGCTAGATATGCACGTGGCGCTATCTCTCGGAATATTACAGAACTATGATCGGAAAACAGGTTTGTAACACTCTGAACACTCTAAACACTGCAATTCGACGTAGTTCCGTAATATTCCGAGAGATAGCGCCACGCGCATATCTAGCTCTCATTTCACCACTTTTTCAACCTCGATTTTCAAAAAAAGCAAAACAAAGTTTCAGTTTTATTTCGATAGATGGCGCTGCATATCCGTATCTTTAGCACAGTCACAGTAGTTGCCTATTGTGATTTTTGCAGGGGTATATTTAATTTTTCACTCACAATGCGTATTTATTTCGTTCATTTTCAAATTAAATTTTTCGGAATAGACTTTTTTTTACTAATTTGATATTTTTTTTTTTTGAATTTCAAAAATTCAATTTTTCTAAATCTTGGTCTAAGGTACCTACTGTTTGAAGTTCGACAGTAGTTTTTATTTCACAACTGGCTACACTGCTTTTAGCCAAAATTGTCGAAGTTCTCTTTTCTGCCAAAAACATCACAAAATTTAGCCTTTTGTTAAAATTTATCGAGAGCCTCGTACAAAACCAGAATATTCCACAAAATGGTCGCTTATTTTTCCGAAGCTCCGAATTAAACATTGACGTCGCATAATTGTAACTCGAAAATTAATATATTTATTAAAATTAAAAACATAAAACGATTTTTTAAAAAAAACAACTATGTAGCGTTTGTGGTCGTAGTAAAACTAATACTACTTGAGCATTTGCATCATGCCAGTTTGTCGAAATTAACACACATCCAAACGATAAGTTCTGGGAGAGTATCGTACTACATCGCCGCCGACGTTAATCAAACACTGTCCCTGATGAGCAAACACGATAAATTAAAACAGCAGAAAATTTGGGGAGGAGAAATGCAGTACGTAATAAGAATAAAATAAAAAATGCTAGGAGGTATTTAGCGTACCTGATTCTTATGCGAATGAGTACTCAACATGCATTCGTTGACAAAAAAGTTGACTACAGCGTTGCCACCGATACCTGCAGCGTGTGATTTAACTATCGAAGTGACATCGGACAAGAGACTATTTACAAAATTATTCACACCACCGGTTTGCTGCGAAATAAGAGAAAATTTTTAAACCGAGGTTTCTCGAGGATAATGTATAACCTTACATCGTTTTGTTAACTAGTTAGCACACGTACCTCTTTCACCATGGTACTTTCGCGAATGAAGACGAAATTCAAATTACCCAAATAAAAATTTATACTAGCACCGGGAATGTACGACAATGAGGTGATGTGTATTTCGTTATCGAATAATTCATTCTGAAAAATTAAAAGCGATACATTTTTTAAATTTTTATAATAGTGCGCCATATGACAATAGAAGTAATTGCACCCCACCCCCTCCCCCCGCCGATCCTCCGGGAGAATTTTTTTCTTAAAGGGGGAGTCCTAACAAGGAACATTTCTAGCCCTTGTACTAAAAAAAAAAGTGGCCCTACTTACAAAATGGCGGACATTTTGATTGACAGGTCAGCCGAAATCGCAGATTTTGCGTTTCAACATAAGACTTGCACGAAATTTTTCAAACTTTACAAAGGTAGATCGAAAGATCATGCTAAAATTTATCACCTGTCAAAATTTCTAGTGCTAAAGTGCGTTTTTCGATTTTTGGTGAATTTTTTTGAAAATCGAATTCAGGCCAAAAATGAGGGAAAAATCAAAATTTTACCAAATTGACCAAGAAAGCTGAAATTTGGGATATACCCTATTTTCGACATGTCAAATCGATTGGAACCGGTTTCAACCCGTTTTGAGCAGTTCTGGAGCCTCCAGCAGATTTTTGAAACTCGAAATTCCCACAAAATTCCATCAAATTGGAGTTGTAAAGCTAAAATTTATTCTAAAAACTAATTTCAATACGCTACGAAGTATTGCAGGTGAATTTCAAGTCGTTTTCGAGCATCCAGCGACTTTTTGAAGGTTGTATGGCGTTTTTTTGGAAAATTGAAATTTACTTACAGTAAGTAGCTGGAAGCTTCAAAACCATTTGAAACCACCATGTAAGTCTGCGAAGTAAATTTCAGCTTGCCAACTCCATTTGATAAATTAATGTTGGGGAAATTTCAAGTTTCAAAAATCTACTGGAGGCTCCAGTAATTTTCAAGAAAGTCGCTGGAGGCTCTAGAACCCACATGAAGTCGTCTTCAGAGGGTGTTAAAATTGGAGTGTAGAGTAAATTTCAGCTTTCCATCTCCATTTGATGACATTTTGTGAAAATTTTAAATTTTAAAAATCTGCTGGAGTCTTTAGGAATTTTCAAAAAGTCGCTGGAGGCTCGAAAACGACTTGAAATTCACCTTCAGTACTTCGTAGCGTATTGAAATTAGTTTTTAGAATAAATTTTAGCTTTACAACTCCAATTTGATGGAATTTTGTGAGAATTTTGAGTTTCAAAAATCTGCTGGAGGCTCCAGAACTGCTCAAAACGGGTTGAAATCGGTTCCAATCGATTTGGCATGTCGAAAATAGGGTATATCCCAAATTTCAGCTTTCTTGGTCAATTTGGTAAAATTTTGATTTTTCCCTCATTTTTGGCCTGATTTCGATTTTCAAAAATTCACCATAAATCGAAAAACGCACTTTAGCACTTGAAATTTTGACAGGTGATAAATTTTAGCATGATCTTTCGATCTACCTTCGTAAAGTTTGAAAAATGTCGTGCAAGTCCTATGTTGAAACGCAAAATCTGCGATTTCGGCTGGCCTGTCAATCAAAATGGCCGCCATTTTGTAAGTAAGGCCAACTTTTTTTTGGGCAAGTTTGCTTTAAAATGTTCCTTAGGATGTCCCCTTTAAGAAAAAAGTTGTCCCGGAGGATCGGCGGGGGGGGGGGTGCAATTACTCTTATTGTCATATGCCGGACTATAAGTAGTTGTACAACCACGATAGAGGAAGAACATTTTATTGTAATCAACTTACTCGTTTCTTAGTCATCTGTTTTCGAGGCGTATAAGTAGTCAAAGCATCCAATGGTTCGAGATCCTTTTCGGTACTCGTGCTGAGGATTAAATCGTCGCTTACTGCAAGAAAAAAATTAATAAAAATCTGAGAATTATAAAAGAAATTGGATTACAAGTAACTTACATAAAAAAGGGGTTTGCAAAATGTTTGGGAATGTTCGCCGCAAAAATCAAAATTTTGTCAAAATTTGGTCACATTTTTTTTCAAAACGCAAAAATTTGAGAATTTTTTGAAATAACCACATGAGAATATTTGCGATGTTCTCACTGAGAAAATATTGCCAACCCTAAATAGTACATCAATCTATGTATTTGGAGCACATGGGTCCTAGAACAGGCCACTCCCCTGGGGGAAAGTTGAATAATATCAAAATTTTAAAAATTAATATTTCAGCAGGGGGGATAGAATTAGAAAGCTAGCCGAATGCTAAAATCTGAATGTCGACGATTTTTGTTTTTTTTTATCATTTATGAAAGCCAAAGTTGTATGATTGAAAAGCTAAAAGCTAGCCGAATTTCTCCTTTTTTTCAGTTTCTCTCAGTCTCAATTCACCTCATTTAAAAAAAAACTTGGAAAGCTAAAAGCTAAAAGCCAAAGGATTTTTGGAAGCTAAAAGCTAGCTGTTAAAAAGCTTTACGAATTTAAAAAGCCTAAAGCTAAAGTTTTTCACATTTTTTAGAAGCTAATATCAAGCCTCAAACGTGAGACCTGAAACCCAATCAGGGTTCAGGGCTTTCGGGGCTTGTGTAAATTACTGTTGTAATTAATTACCTACTGTGTTCTGTGTTATCTGTCCATTTCAAAAGTCAAGATTGTGCAAATTAGCGTTTTTTTGGTACATACATACATATTTAGTAGGTAGTTCATTGTTCATTAAAAAAATGGTACTTAAAAGATTTGGACAATTATTAAAATTTTCAAAAAAATTTTAATTCTGTTTTTTAAAAAAAACTGTTGTTTTTGAATATTTTGAAGAAAGCTAAAGCATATGCTAGTTTGTGCCAAGGTTGTAGAAAAACGTGTTTGAAAAAAAAATGTAAACATTTTTCTATCGTTTAAAACATTTTTTTTTTAATTTAAAACGGTTGTTTTTTTCTTGTTTTAAACAAAAATTCATTTTTAAAAATTGGAAAAGGTGTTCAAAATTACCATTTTAGTCTGCAGATTCTGAGAGCTAGAACTAGAGGATTATTAAGCACATTGATAAAATCCACATAAGACTAATGTGAATTCAAGTTCTCCGCCAGTCTTCTTGCAAATTAGGCACAAAAAAAATATCCAAAAATTCGGAATCTGCCCTTAAAATGTTTTTTTTTCCAACAGAAAATCAAATATGTAAGATTTTACGTAATTCTTCTTTAAAATTGCAATTTCAAACCCTGAAAAGCCCGTGAGCACTTCATTCAAGTCATGGACGCTAAACCCGGAAACCCAAACCCAAAATTTCCCGGCCCCAATCCAAGCTCAAGACTTGATAAATTTTTTATTGAAATCCAAAGCCCCGAAACACAAAACCCGAAAAAAAAATCGTTTGGGGCCTCATCCCTGCAGAAAATTGCCTTCAAACATGAATTCTGCGCTCTTAAATTCCGTAATTTTCAATACCATGTTGAATTTTTTGACAGCGCTCTGGATCCGAAATTATTTCAGGATTGGGTTTCAGTTTCAGGATCAAAATTTATTCATTTTGAGATTGATTGGATTTATTTTAGTTTTGTTCTTTTAAATTTTTATTTCGGTTTTGGGATTAAAAAAATTGTTTCAGTTTAGAGTTGAATCATTTCCAGTTTTGGGATTTTCATTTCACCAAATTTTAAGCCCCAATGGACTATTGGACCCTGCAAGGGGTCTAAAAAATGGGACGCTTTGACATGGGGAATTTGATGGCGTAATTAGTTTAATGTTTTAAAAGCTTATTTTGCTCAATTCGTCGAGTAATTTCTATTATAATCTGAATGAATAACCGGTTCTAGGACTTTTTTAGTTTCGGGATTAGGAAAAATAATGATTTCAGACTTCGGTTTTGGGATTGGATTTGAACCTGGATTTAATCGGTTGTGGTTTTGGAGTCTTTTTGGACCCACAACTCTGCATACAGCTAATGGGAAAAGATATGCAGTATTTTAAGCAAAAGTTGTTGCCATATCTAAACCAAAGATGACAGTAACTGATTATGCCAAGCAAAGAACCATTCAAAGCCAGTAGTAAAAAACAACTGAGAACCTGAATAAGCCAAAACTACATATTACAAGAAATATTGGTTCTAAAGAATAACACTGAGGAATCGATTGAATCATTGGAACTAGAAGAGCAGCCAAGTGAAGTGGCATTTGGGAACTGCTTCAAAAAATGGATAAAAGAATTTCTCAAGTTGAAAACAAACTCACAAATGAAGCTCTACACAAAGAAACCTTCATCATTTAGAATATCTCACAACTTAGTCATGGGAATTTAAAAAATGAATCAAGTGCTCTCACTGGAGAGATACATATTTTAGTCGCACTACTAAATAAACCTTTGGCGAGTAAAATTTTTAAAAATCTATTTCAGAAATTTTCACAAAATTTTGATGCTCAATGAAAAATACATTAAAACAGACTTTAGGAGATAATTTCGATATGAAAGGGACTGAAATATTTGCTTGATTGCAGAACTTTTTCGATTAAAAAATTGATGTTATCTTTACATTCACATTAAAGGATTCTAGATGCTGGACAAAGGGGTAGGGTTCAATTCGCTCAAAATTTTGTTTTAAAAATCAATATGATCTTAATTTTTTGAACACTATGCAGCCCCACTGACTTCTCTGCTCTTCTACAAAATATCGAAGAGAAATGAAAAAGCTCAAAAATTTTAAAAACAGATAAATTTGTAGAGGAGCAGAAAACTACCATAATAAATATTTTTGAATAACTTACATTCTGAAAAAGACGAACAGCTAGTAGAAACACTTTCGAGCGCCTTTTCTGATTCTTTTAAAGCCAATGCCATACCTGAAACGATAGAATAAAATAAAATTAATTAAATAGCTACCTTACCTCGTTACTATACGCACAAAGCCTGTAAAATTATATTCACTTACCGACGATTCTAATCTGTAACTCGTCAGGTTCCGGAATATCCATTTTGAAAGAAACTTTATTCAAACTACAAGGAATACGATTATGGATTTTCATATATAAACTCTGGAAAATAACACCATTACATAGTAATTAATTTCGCTCAATTTTCACCCCATCAAAATACTATTAATAATATTCGTGAAATATGCATTGTAATATTATTACTTACTTGAACGATACGATAAAAAACCTTATTGAAACTACTGGGCGGAGTGTTGCTAGGAATACGATACCGATAAACTTGAGTAAAAAGTTGTATATTTTTTTTAGGAACATAAGGTAAGGAACCGAAAATTAATTTCTCCGTAGACGAGACTAGAAATCCTTGCGGAGGATTAGGATCTATTAATTGGGCTATAATTTCTAAATCTTCTTCGTCATCTACCTGAAAATAAAATACAATTTCGTTAATTTCTAAAAAAAATATCGAAGTATTCACGTCAATGAGCATTTGAGCATTATAAAACGCTTACTTCAATAGCACATGTTTGTTTAGCGCCAGCAAAATATTCTAAATCAGGGTACTGGTGAGGTTCCTGAGATGCATCGGTACTGACGCTTTGAGATTTAGCATTTCCTTCGGAGATGTTAAGATGAAACTATAAAGAAGGAAAAAAAAGATTTGAATCCAACAGTGATACGGAATTACTTACACGACAATTAATATTAGGATACTTACATCGCCTAGTTGATAATGTATTCTATTCTTTTTAATCGTATCTTCCAGTAGTTTACGAGCATCGGTTAATTTTTTCTTAGATGCGGAATTTTGAATCAGGGGACGTCCCATCGATACAGTCAATTCAGGCGGTGCTGGCAACACTGCTAATAATATCGCCGTAGCGGTAGCGTAAGCTGATATCATTTTTTCACCGATTGCCACTTGAACCTAAATTTAACAAAATAGAAGAACATCGTGTAAGAATAATGCAATTTTATCGTACAGGGTGTTCCAGAATAACCTTTCACTTTTGTTTTATTAGTAGCTCTGAGAGAAAAATGGTTACGGAAATTTTTTTATAACCAAAATGAAGTAGAAATGTGCCGTTTTTAGACCATATATTTGAGTTTTCATTATAAATTAAGTTTTAAAAATTATTCCACCAAGATGTTTTCCATCATTTTTGACACAATCGACCAAACGTTTTTTAAAATTATTGAACACTTTGTTGAGCATTTCTCTTCTAATCAGTCTTGATTCACGAATAATATTATCTAGGAGCTGTTTCAGAGTCCTAGGATCATCTTGATATACTTTTGACTTGAGGTAACCCCATAAAAAAAAATCACATGCTGAAAAATCAGGGGATCGAGGTGGCCATGAAATTTCTGTGTTCAGCGAAATTATTCGATGACCAAAATGCTCACGCAATAAAGAAATCGTGTCCGTTGCGGAATGACAGGTAGCGCCATCCTGTTGGAACCAAGTAACTCTATACTTGTGTCTGCGTTTCAATTCAGGAATGAGAAACTCGTTTAACATTTTGCGATACCTCTCACCGTTCACCGTTTCATCAAACACATACGGTCCCACTATACCGAATTTAGCCACGCCCATCCAAACAGTCAACTTAGCGGAGTGTAGAGGTTTCTCGTGTATTATCATCGGATTCTCTGTCGACCAGTAGCGCATATTTTGTTTATTCACATCACCGTTTAGATAAAAATGAGCTTCATCAGTAAAGAGTAACGAGTTCAATGGAATCTCACCAGTATCAATTCTTGTAAGCATATCCTCGGCAAATGATTTTCTTCTCACAAAATCAGTTTTTTGTAACTTTTGAATGATTAAAATCTTATATGGATGGAAACTGAGGTCTTCAGATAAAATTCGTTGCAGAGAAGTTGGTTTGATTTTTAAATTTAACGCTCGTTTACGTATTGAAGTGGTAGGGGTAGTCTGTACTGAATGCCTTACTCGGTCCGTTGTTTCTGGCGTTCTTACTGATCTTTTCCGACCTGTAGGCTTATTTTTACAAGCATGAGCGGTTTTCTCGAAGTTTTTTACCCATAATTTCACTGTTGGCCTCGATGGCACTTCACTTTTACCGGTAAGTTTAAAATGTTTGCGGAAGGCACGAATTGCACTAATGTAAGAGTCATTATTTTTGAAAAAGGCCTTTACAATAAAAGCGCGCTGCACAGCCGTCCGCTTCTCCATGGTAAAAAATTAATACTGAAACATAATTCGGCATGTGTTGGCTACCTGGAACCGCTTTTACCATTCCCCTAACACCATTTGAACGCAGATCAGTGCTCACCAAAATGTGAAAGGTTATTCTGGAACACCCTGTATAACATTAAAAAAAATGAAACTTACGTTTAAGCCAAACAACGCATTCATTCCTTTGATCCTTAATTTATTGACTAATTGCCTATTCAATTCGTACTCCAGAAAAGGTAACCCGTCGGAAATTTCTCTGGCATTAAGTTCGCTTTTGCAGTCTCTTTTTAAACGATACACAAAAGCGTGTATAAAAGCTCCTTGTCCGATGACTGGCATTCTGTCAAATGGCTCAATGGTAACGAACATCACATCCGCAACAAAGCCTTTTCTAAATACATAACACGATATTTCGATTATTTAAAATGATTAATGAACGATTAATCAATGTGAATAGGTAAGGTTACTACAGACTATGTAAAGAAGAAAACTAACTTGCAAATTCCGCATGTTTTTATTTTTACTGGTAAAGGTAGACTTGATTTTCTGTACGGAATATGGTATATCGAGCAATTTATTTCTTCGCATGCAGCTTTTTCCGAAACAGATGGTAATCTTTCTTTATTCTGTAAGTAAATTTAATTATACTTTAGAAGAGATCACATCGAAATAGCGATTTCCACTATTTAATTTTTTTTTAATTGGAGGAAAAAAATTAATATAAATAGCGTTCGTCGCTGTATCGAAATCATACCTCGCTTTGTACAATATCTACAGATTTATTTGCTGGATTTCTATTACTAAAGTTCTCCATCAAGGAAAAAGTAGATCCATCGTAAATCTTTACTAACGCAGCAGTTCCACTGGCACTCAATACGCAAACTTCATCGCTGTTGACAAAAATAATTACATGTTAGAAAAGAAGTACATATAAAAGCGCAAATAAATCATCGGTGAGAGTGAAATTATTCAAGGGCGAAATAAAAATGAAAATCTAGTAACAAAATTCTAAACATCAGGTAAAATAAAGCTACAGACTGCAGACAAAGAAGACGACAAAAATTGAAAAAAATAAATTAATAAAAAAGTACTTCTAAGACTTTTTAAACGTTATATTTCTGAACAAAACCAATATTACTCGTACAAGTACAGTGAAATAACAGTGTATGTAACTGGTTTTTTGCGAAGGGTATTCCCGAGTCAAATAGGTGAAATGCCCCTGTCCCGGATTTTTTTCAAATTTTTCTTTCAGGAGGGTCATCTTCAAAACTCAAAAAACACTCAAAAATACTTATGTTTTTTTGGTCACAGCCCACTGTGGTTCAGATTGAAATTTAGCGCACCAAAAATCAAAGCTTTGATTCCTATAGCAGACTACCGGATGCCTATTTACTGGTTATTTGAGGAGCTGAATTCATTTTTGACGTTATTTTTTACCTAAGCCCCAAAATGGGCCCTCAACGGAGGGGGTGCTGAGTGGTAAATTTTTGAATTTTTTTGAGTAGGGTGTCAAAATCTACAAATTTTTGCCTTCTAAATTCATTTTTGCCCGTTATTTTTTACCCTAGTCCCAAAGGCCAAAATAAGTCCTAGAGGGAAGGGGGAGGAGGGGGGTGCAGAGTGGGCAATTTTTGAATTTTTTCAAGCGGGATGTCAAAATCTACATATTTTTGCCTTCAAAACTTACGCTGGTCCGCGATAAACAATCAATAAATAAATCCAAAAAATTTATCTAATTTTTGATGTTATTTTTACCCTAGAATCAAAATGGGCCCTCAATAAAGGAGAAGAGGGTGGGGGTGCTGAGTGATAAATTTTTGAATTTTTCGAGTAGGGTGTCAAAATCTACATATTTTTGTCTTCCAAATTCATTTTTGACATGATTATTACCCTAGCCCCAAAATGCCCGAGGGGGGGGGGGGTGCTGAATGATGAATTTTGGAATTTTTCGAGGTGAGATGTCAAGATCTACAAATTAATTTTTTAAGGAGGGTCTAGGGTATCAAAATCTACAAATTTTTGCCTTCCAAATTCATTTTTGCCCGTTATTTTTTACCCTAGTCCCAAATAAGATCTACAGGGAAGGGGGGATGAGGGTGCAGAGTGGTAAATATTGGAATTTTTTCAAGTGGGATGTCAAAACTTAGGTACATATTTTTGCCTTCCAAATTCATTTTTGACGTTATTTTTACCCTAGCCCCAAAATGGGCCCTCAATGGGGTGAGGGGGGTGCTGAGTGGTAAATTTTTGAATTTTTCGAGTGGGGTGTCAAAATCTACATATTTTTGCCTTCCAAATTTATTTTTGCCCGTTATTTTTTACCGTAGTTCCAAAATAAGTTCTAGAGGGAAGGGGGGATGGGGGTGCAGAATGGTAAATATTGGAATTTTTACAAGTGGGATGTCAAAACTTAGGTACATATTTTGCCTTCCAAATTCATTTTTAACGTTATTTTTACCCTAGCCCCAAAAAAATGAGCCCTCAATGGAGGGGGGGGGGGTGCTGAGTGGTGAATTTTTGAATTTTTCGAGTGGGGTGTCAAAATCTACACATTTTTGCCTTCCAAATTCATTTTTAATGTTATTTTTAACCTATCTCCAAAATGACTCCTCATGGAGGGGAGGGGGGTTGAGAGATGAATTTTTGAATTTTTCAAGGCGGTGTCAAAATCTACATAATATTTTTCTCTTCCAAATTCATTTTTGAATTTTTGACGTTATTTTTACCTTAGCCCTGAAATGGTCCCTCAAGGAGGTCGTTTTTTTCCTGTATACAACCAAGTTACCTATGTCTTTATTTTATGGTAAACAGTATATTTACAGAACTTTTTCAGAAGTTTGCTGTTTATCGCATGTGAAAGTGAACTGATTATAAAGTTTTATATTCAATTTAAAGAACTTTCATTTTTATTTTTAAAAAAAACGCTCTTTTCTTATTTAGATTGGTTTTTGGTAATTTTTACTGATTTCAATTTTTTTCCCGTATATTTATACCACTTTAAAGTTAAAGTAGGTACCTATATTCTTAAATTTTCAATAAAATTTCAACCAGTTTTTGGCGAATTGAGTACCTATTAGCGTTTTTTAAGAGTGTTCAACGATGTTTCTAGTAGGTATGCAATTGTTGCTAGATTTTACAGCTTTAGAAATCAAGTAATTTTATTAATGCTTTCAATTTGTATTTTACATATATCATTTGATAATGCTTTGAACAATTGAGGGGTTCCATGGAAAAGGGGCCTTAGTCACTTTTTTTTTATTTTCACAATTTTGAATATATTACATTTTTTTTTTATCAATTTCATCATATTCAGTAATATTGAAGTGTCCTTCCATGAAAAAAAAAACGAATTGGAAAATATTTCCTAGTAGAAAAAAATTTTAAGTCGATTTGAACATGTAAAAATCAGTTTAAAAAAATGATTCAGGTCCCTTTTCCATTTAACCCCTCAATTTTTACTAAATTTGTCAAAAGAGCCGTTCAGGATAGTAAGGTAGTGAAATCGGCACTTTATCCTATTATAACAAAACTCACCCCAAATGTTAATTTTAATGTAAAACAATCTCAAAGATTTTTTTGAGTCGACAGCTCCCCCCCCACCCAACGAGAAATCTGCCCATACGTGTTCAAAATTTTAAATTCTTTTTCGCCGGAGGGGGTGGTTCAAAAATTTAGAAACTTTCATGGAAAATGGTCACTAGGTAGGATAGTAACTAAGTACGTGTTTTTTCTCAAAAAAATTATTATATTTGTTTTTTTTTGAGAGGGGAGGAAAAGGGAAGGGGAGGAAAAGGGAAGGGAGGGGTTGAAAAATTTGAAAATTCGTAGAAAAACACGAGAAGGGGGTCAACTGCGAAATTTTTTCAGAAATTTAGTTACATCCTAAGGTATAGCATATATTTTTTAAGGAGCTCAAAAATCTATGCAACGTGCTCAAAAAATCAAAATCTTGCAAAAAAAATGTTTTTCGTAGTTTTTTTGGAGTGTTTGGACTTTTGCAAGGTCAAACTTTTTGGAAAAATTTTCAGTTTTTTGGGGAGAAGACGGAATATTTCATTAATTTTAATACTTTTTTTTATTTTTTATTTTTTGCATCATTAGTTTATTATTTATCTTTTGAAAATCGAATAGAAAAAAATCCTTTAAGAAAATTCATTTTCAAATTCAAAAAGGAGTCAAAAATATATCAAAAAAACGTGTTTCAGAAATTGTACCTCGCAATTTTCGTTGTTAAAAAAATAAAATAACTTTAAAAACGCCATTGGGGTACGTCTTTGTCGTATGAAATAATAGGCTGGTTCTATCCAAAACGATGTATTCGTCAATATGTACAATAATCAACTGTTAAACTGTCTCAGTACATACTTATGGTCTAGCTGGCTATGTACTAAATTAATAAACGATATAGAATCGTCATGTTTGAGTGTCCTACTTTTCATTCTCTCACTCCTCAACCTATTCCTCGAATTCTGACTCATCCAACTAGCTCACTCTCTGTACACACCTATTACTCATACAACATCTACCTCTTCCTTTAAAAAATAAGTGACCTCACTTATCAATACTTAGTCTATTATTGTAAAATTCTAAACATCTTATGCTAGGTTTTTACAAACAGTTTACATTTTTTGATGCTTATGGGTAAAAAAAAAAATGCTTATAAAATGAAAACAAGAATTTTTAAAATGAAACAGTGTTTTTCTGGTCAGTTTTTGAACATTATTGTTTACAAATAATGAGTAAATAAACTGAACTAAAAATTATAGGTTGAATAATTTCTCATGCTATTATAATTTACCAATTTATAAAATGTGACCAGTTTTTTCCCATAGAAATAACTATGTACAATGGATAGGTACTAAAAAATATTACTTAGTAACCATATAGGTATATTTACAACTTACAATCTGATTTCTGATCAGATGACCTTTGGGGATTGTGGTAATAGGGTACTCTACTTTTCCCCTAGTACCTCCCCTCTTGTTCATTCTGTCATGGTAGGGCCTCAGATGGTCCATACCATGTCCCTAAAGTTTCTTGATAGGTAGGTATTTTGTCATATTTGAGTAAATTTCTACACAAACTTATAGTAGGTATACTAAAGTTTCTAATTGGTAGGTAGTCTAATTTTTTCTCTCTTTGTCATTTTTCTTTTTTCTTTTTGCTTTTTTCACCTGTAGAAGGTGCCAGCTTTTTCTCTCTAATTTTTTTCTCTAATTTCTCTCTTTATTTCTGTAGGCCTACATTTCTGCTGATTTTTCTTATTCTATTTTTTTATAATTTCAAAATTCTATTCCTATTATAATTCTAGTCTACTTATTCTATCCACACTGCGCATTATGTGGAACCTTATAATAATATAAAATTAAAATTCTTAACCTATTTGTAATCCTATTCATTTCTTATCCTATTTTCTCAGCAGTTTTGATTTGGATTTCTCTGAATATATTTTTTCAATCTTCTTACATGTACTGTATCTTCTTTTCCATCTACCTCAATTTGGTAATTTAATGGAGTTACTCTTTTCAGTACTGTATGGGGTCCTGTATATTTTGTTTTCAATTTTCCCAAGTGTTTCCATGGTTTTTCCAAGAGTACGAGATCACCAGGGTTGTATAAAACCTCCCTGTGTTTTTGGTCGTAACTCTTTTTGTATTCATTCTGATTTTTCAAAATCAGTTCAGGAATTTCTTTTCTAATTTTTTGGATTTCATCTATCTGGGCTTGTCTGTCTTTTTTATCTTTTGTATTCAATCCAAGCTTGTTATCAATTGGTAAATTTGGTTGTTGGCCATATAAAATGTAATATGGACTCAATCCATTAAATCTAGCTACTGGAGTGGTATTGTAGGAAAATACTACAAATTTAATAAATTCACTCCAGTTTGTCCGATTTTCATTTACATAATGTGAAAGGGAGCTACAAAGTGTGCCATTTTTTCTTTCTACTGATCCTTGGCTCTGAGCTGAGTAGCTAGAGCTATAAATTAACTCAATTCCTAATTTTTTGCACACTTCTTGAAACTTTGAATTTTTAAAATGAGTTCCATTATCACAGGATATTTTTTTTCGGGCATCCATAGATACTTATGAGCTCATATAAAAATTTTATCACACTCTCAGCTGAAGCACTGCACACAGGCTTTGCTATAGCAAATTTTGTAGCCTGGCATGTACCTACCAAGATGTATTCGTGACCTGAGCTTTTTGTAAGTGGGCCAACAAAGTCCAGTTCTAGGTGTCCAAAAATTTCACAATTTTTCACTTCAATTGGTTTCAATAATCCTGGTTTTTTCCCAGTATCTTTTTTCCTTAGTTGGCAGGAATGGCAGCTTTTGATGTAATTTTTTACATCTGATATCATTCCTGTCCAGTAGTACCTTTTCTGGATTTTTTCAACAGTTTTATTCATTCCATAATGACCTCCCCCAAATGGGTTATCATGGAGAGCCTCTAGTATTTTTGGAATTAATTTTCTTGGAATAACAATGGATTTAATTTGACCATATGGTGTTTTTTGGTGAAATACCAAAATTCCATCTTCATTTATGTCATATCTTCTACTGGCTCTCATGTATTTTTTGTAATCTGGATTTGTGCTTTTCAGTTTTCCTAGTTTGGCTTCAATCACATTTTTACAAAATTCATCATTTTCCTGCTCTGTTTTGAAATCAATTTTTTCTTCTTTTTCTTCATTTTTTACTTCCTGTATTACATTTTCTGTGGGTATTTCTTCTTCTTTTTCAGGTATTTCTACCCTACTTAGTATATCTGGGACCACATTCGTTTTTCCTGGTTTGTGTTTGATATCAAAATCAAATTCTGATAATTTGAGAATCATTCGAGCCATTCTGGCATTTGGTTCTTTGGCCTTTGTGTAATAAATTAAAGCTGCATGGTCAGTAAATACTGTAAAGTGAATCCCAAATAAATACTCTCGAAAATGTTGAATTGTCTCTGTCAGTGCTGTAAGTTCAAGGTCATAAGCACAGTATGTTTTCTGCCTAGGTTGGAGCTTTTTACTGAAGTAAGCAACTGGGTGCTTTTCTCCTGTTTTTTCATTAATTTGTGAAAGTACCCCTCCTATAGCTGTGCTTGAAGCATCCTATTCTACAATCGTTTCTCTCTCTTCTTTATAAATTGCCAAAACTGGCTCACTTGTTAACAAGGTTTTCAATTTTTGGAATGCTTCTTCATGTTCTTCTTTCCATTTGACCTTTGTGGTAGGTTTGACATCACCCTTGGTGAGTTCAGATAGGCAACTTGAAATTTTTGCAAAATTTTTGATAAACTTTCTGTAATGAGAGCACATTCCCACAAATGACATCACATTTCTCACTGTGATTGGTCTGGGAAAATTCCGAATTGCTCTAGTATTTTTCTCAATAGGCTGGATTTTTTCTCCATTTACCTTATAGCCCAATAATTCGATTTCATCATAAAAAAACTTACACTTGGAAGTTTTGAGCTTAAGATTCAATTTATCAAGTCTCTGGAGTGTCAGCTCAAGATTTTTTAAAGCCTCCTCAAAGGTTTTTCCATATGAGCAGATATCATCCATGTAAGCCACCACTCCATTATATAATAAATCAGCCAACTCTGTGCTGATTATTTTACTAAAGGCTGCTGGTGAATTCATAAGTCCTTGGGGTAGTCTACAATATTCAAAAATCTGGTTATCTACAATGATAGCTGTCAAATATCTGGATCCTTCTTTGATAGGTATTTGGTGAAAACCTGAATTACAATCTAAAATACAAAATTTTCTGGCTCCTTCAAGTGCCATGAAAATATTTCCCATTCTGGGAACAGAATTTCTATCTGGGATCAATTTTTTATTCAGCTCTTGAAAATTGCTGATAAATCTGAATTTCCCATTTTTCTTCACTAAGAAGGCTGGAGCACAGTAGTTTGATTTTGATCTTCTCAAAATGCCTGCTTTTACCATGGCATTTATTTGCCTCCAAATTTCTCTCCTCTCAACAGGAGCTAATTTGTATGATCTTGAGGCTACTGGCTCATCATCTCTCACTTTCAATTCATATTTGTCCACATTAGCTTTGCTAACCTCCAGTGAGTTCATAGTGAACAAGTGTTTGTATTTTTTAACCAGTTTGATTACTCTCAGCCTATCTTCTGTCTTTAGATTTTTGGAAATATTGATAATATTTCCTTCATTATCTCTCACTTCATCATTTGCTGAAAATCCTTTTTCATTTGGTGTTGTTTTAATCACGTCAGTTTTCATTTCATATGCCTGCTTAATAATATGAACTTGGCCTATTTGCTGTGTTGCATAAATTCGTTGAGGTATGTTGGTGTAATTGTGTAGTTCAAGTTTCCACTCCCCTGTCTCTTCTTTGTTGGTAATTAGTCTTATTCCGGCTGTGTTATGGAATGTCTGAGTTGGCAAAATTAAAATTGATTCATTTTCTGCCAGCTCAGCATTCATATCTAGATTAAATACTTTACATTTGTTTGGTCCGATGATTATATCGTCTGTTGATATAATTTTATTGCTGACCATATTTATCAGTGGTCTATTAAAAAAATTAATCCATCTCTCATCCATTGGTATGTGAATGGCATTCCTTCCAGTTCCTATTTGTATAATCTTCTTGGAAAAATCAACTATAGCGGCATGTTCGAGTAGAAAATCTACTCCTAATATTACGTCTGAGCTTAAACCTCTCGTAACATTCATTTTTGCTGAGTATTTCTTTCTATTTAATGCAAATGTTTTCCTAATCATGCCTGTTACAACCATAGATGAGTCATTTGCACACTGTAACTGTGTATTTGAACTGTTTAATTTTTCATGGTCACCTACTAACTTTTCATTTATCAATGTCAGGTTACTGCCAGTATCTACCACTGCTTTGTATTTTTTATTATCAATGTAGATAGGTATTTCTAAATTTGGTACTGAAATTGTGTTTGCTTTTTCAATGTGGTGAATTTTTATCTTGGAATTTTCTGATTTTTGAGGTATAATTTTCTCCTTGTTCTGTTCTATGGTATTTTTGATTTGTTCATGTTCATCTTCGGAAAAATACCTCAATAAGGTGAATCTGTTGAAGTGTTCAATTTTTGTAAAATGTTCAGTTGATTTTTCATTGTGTAGGTAGAATACTGGAGTTTTGGTAGGAACTGGATGCCTTTTCTTATCTAGTTTTTTGACTCATTTTCACAGTTATCTGTATCATGTCCAAGGCGATCACAAATTTCACAATATAATTTATTTCTGCAATTTTTCTCCACATGTCCCCTGCGATTACAGTATCTGCAATATGGTATATCTTTTCTTTGGTCATTTCTTTCATCATCTGAATTTTGTTCATCCTGTCTATTTTGATTTCTGTAATTTTGATTTCTGTATGTCCTGTTATGGTATTTTCTATCTTGATTTCCTTGGTAATTATAGCCTCTTCTTTCACTCACCTTGTTTACAGTCATTTCAATAATTTTTTCTAAACTAGTTTCTTCATTTTCGTAATTTGTTGTTTGTTTGATTTTATTCACAGTTTGATGAATTATTTTTTCTACTGGAGTATCACTTTTCTTTTCATTTTCCATGATTTTTGATTTTATTGTCTTGATTTCATTTACTAGTTTTTCAATTTTGTCTTCAGTTTCCTTTTTTTCTCCTATTAGTTGCAAGTTGGCTTCATATTTTTGGATATTTTCCCTCAATTGTTTCAAAGTTCCATTTTCTCTCATCCCAATTGCAGAAATTACCTCAGGTTTTAGGCCTTTTAGGATAAACCTACAAATTCTTCTTTCTTCCATTTTTTCTTCACAAATTTTGCACAATTTAATCACATCTGTCAAGTATTCCAAAATACTTTCATTTTCTCCTTGGCTTCTTTTCATCAATTTCATTTCAGCTAAATCTTTACTTGCACTGCCATTAAATTCTGATAAAAATTGTGCTTTTAAATTTTTCCAGTCCTTTACTTCATTTTTGTCCATGTTATAGTAAACATTTAATGCCAAATCTGTTAAATAGGCAGGAAAGTATTTGAATTTTTTCACATCATCCCAATCATTTATACTGGCATATAGTTCAAATTTTTGAATAAATTCATCTGCAGTATTTTTCAGGCCAGAAAATGAACCTGGATGGAAAATGAGTGTTTCAGTTGTTATTGGAGTGTCTCTTGTCATTTTTATAAAAAAAACTGAGCTTTGCTGGTCCTGGATTTTTGCTCAAAATTTCAGAAATGTCCTTAGTTGATTTCTTGAAAATTCACTTTTGGTGCTTTTTCTTCACTTATGATTAAAATAATAATTACGCGAATGGTGCGAATATAATAATAATTAATTAATTCAACGAATTATTTACCATTTGTTCTCGGAGTATTTACCTTGGTTCTTCCTTGTTGGGTGCCAATTCTGTCGTATGAAATAATAGGCTGGTTCTATCCAAAACGATGTATTCGTCAATATGTACAATAATCAACTGTTAAACTGTCTCAGTACATACTTATGGTCTAGCTGGCTATGTACTAAATTAATAAACGATATAGAATCGTCATGTTTGAGTGTCCTACTATTCATTCTCTCACTCCTCAACCTATTCCTCGAATTCTGACTCATCCAACTACCTCACTCTCTGTACACACCTATTACTCATACAACAGTCTTATGGATGTCTACAATACCTACACTAGAATTTTTTTAAAAATTTGGTTCACATGGGGCTGAGAAAATGATTCTTATTGTGATTTTAGAAATGGTGGGAGGGGGTTTCCCAAAAACGGGGTGTCTGAAGTTTCTCTGTAGTAACCATCTACCTATACGAACATCAACCCGAAATCTCTCGGTGGCTATTTCACCCCTCTAGAGCACCTATAGCCTTTTTTCAAGCTTTAATAATTTTTTAAAAATTTAGATGCTTTTTTGTGTTTTTGCAATATTTTCAACATATTTTTGATATTTTTTAAAGCAATTTTTTCCAAATCCTACGTTTATAGAAATTTTTATACCTTTTAGATAATTTTCAGTGATTTTGTAGAGTTTAACTTCGATAAAAGAGTTTCCGACAGTTTTTTACGCAAATTTTCTCCAAGTTTTGTCAAATTTTACAGAAATACCTTCCGTAGAAAATTTTTATCAATTTTTAATGTTTTTTTTTTTTCTAAAGAAGTATTTCAGCATTTTTTAACACTTATTCGTGGGATTTTTGCAAATTTTTTTCGAATTTCCTTGAAGTCTTATTTTACTTTTCTTTGGTTACTTTCAATTTTTATTTTATTTTATTTTTTTTAATCTTTTTTTTCATCATTTTACATAATGGGGTTTTAATAATAGAATTTTTATCAACTTTCATCAAATTTAACAAAAAATTCCAAATTTCCATCAAGTTTTTTTTTCTGTTTTTTAAATTTATCGATGATGTTTTTGAGTCATTTTAGTGATGTTTTATGCTTGGAATTTTTTTCTTTTGCCGAAATTTCATGACTTATTGATAATCATCAGATAATACTTTTATTGTTCTTTTATTCATTCATTCATTCATTCATTCATTCATTCATTCACTTATTAATTTACCTATTATCTATACCAATTATTGACGTACAGATTAAGAACTCACCAAATAGACGTATTTTCTGTATAATTCAATACAACGTTGCAAGCTAAAGCTCTCATATGTGATTTAATTTCAATACGTAATTCGGTCCACCAATTATCTCTGGTTTCCGGCTCTTCTACATTACTAATTCTGGTCAATAACTTTACCGATCTAGCAGACACAGTACCTCCTACAACATACATAAATAATGTATTAACAAAAGGAATGTCAAAAAATTGGAAACACTCATAAAAAAATAATTACCTAAATGTAATACGAAGTCTTCCGGGTACACAGATAAGGTCAAAAAAGGATATTCCATCAGGTCGAGATTTTCTTTATGTATAACGTTGGCCCCAGGATTGGTTGGGGATTTCGAGACAGGTAAAACATCACTATCAGCAGGTACATTATCTAAAACAACACAAAGCACTTTTCGAGTAACACATCATTCTATATAGTTAGGTACCTATTTAAAATCACACACCTTAATAAGACAGAGGAAAGATACTCATCATAGGTAATAAAAATATTATTACCTTTGGCATCGGTGGTTTTGGTAAACACGCTGGTATCGGGCAGAGATGGTCGTTTTTTAGTCAGCGAATCAGCCGGCGGTACGGTCGACGATTCACGTTTAATCGGGTTGACGAGCGTAATATCGTCGCATTCTTTTTCACATTCCGATACATTCCTGTCGAGGTTATTAGCATGCATCAACAAGCAACTGGGGGTTAAAGCTTCAGGCGAAATGTTACAAATAATATCAGCTGTTGTTATTTCAACACCTAGATCGTCGTGTGTATTAGATACGGCGGTATTATCGTCGCTATTATTATACGAGCAAACGTCTGACTGCATTGCAAAAATAGGCTCTTTGAATACAGGTTCAGCATCAGCAATACTCGAAAGTGAACAAGATGCAGCGGAATCTTCGTCCGAATCATTCATCAGATCGTAATAGTCGCCAGCATTTTCCTTAATCGTTTTCAAAACGCTTTCGGATTTACTCCTTTTAATAATTTCGTTCAAACCGATCAGTTTCCTGATTTCGGGAGAGGCTGAGATAGGATAATAGTCGGGGATATGTCTACGGCGTAATTTACGAAGGAAATCTTTATCGAATTCTACGGTTTTAGTGTTTAAATTTTGCTCGCTGATGAATTTACGTACCGGAGAGTCTTCCCGAGAAGGAGGACTCATTGAAACGGGGGACATTTCGGATAAAGGGGGCGTTCTACGTCGACGTAAGTCTTCGTACGATATTGTTTCTCTTTCGTGAGTTCTAACAGGTGATATTTCGTATTGATCGGAAGAGTGTTTTTCGTAGCTGTAGCTATTTTGAAATGCTAGCTCTAAACTTTTGACCGAAGATGTTTCTCTCATCGCTGGGTCTTCGTTCATTCTAACAGGAGATATTTCGTTCTGCTCGGAAGAATGTTTTTCCATACAGCTGTAGCTATTTTGAAACGCCATTTCTAAACTTTTAACCGAAGAAGTTTCTCTCTCTGGGTCATCGTAGCTAATTATACACTCGTCGAGATTACGAATAATTCTCGTTTCCGAATCGTCCCTATTTATCTCCATTTCCTCGCTCTGTTGAACCGAATTCGACTCAAACTGAAAAACCAATTCCTCTTCCTGATTAGTATTATCTTCGGGTAATTTAGAATTAACCTCCGGATCGCTAACATTAAAATACTGAGTCTTGACGGCGGCAGTGTTATCGTAAATTTGACACGAAATGTATTCTTCGACCGAAGGAACTCTCTCTAAACTCTGCACTCTGTTTTGAGCTACGTACGAATCACATCGTGAAACCGATTCGTTTAATTTAGAAGAAGCTCGAATCATTTCATCTATTTCGAATTCTAAATTTCCACTATCACTTTTCTGTTTGTATTCTTCGATGACGCTAAACTTACGTAACGCTTGTAACGACTTTTGTTTATTTTTTCGCGAAAATTTTCTTCTCATTTTAGAAGTGGTGAAATACTTTGCGACGCTGAGTAATTTAGAACCACTTTTGACAATTGGGTTTCGATTTTTTTGATCGAGTAATGTTTCGATGGAGGTGTATCGACTATTACAACTAGTTTGACTGGCGAAGCTACATAACGACCATGTGTCTTCGGGAGCGATATCGCTCATGATGAAGTTGTTCAGTCTCAAAGACTCGGTGAGCGAAATAAGGCTGCAGTTGTCACTTTGTTGTGATAAATTATTAGGAAAAGCGCTGGTGATGGTTAAACTGGGGATTTTAAATTTTAAATCGGTTTGAGTGCTATATTACGAAAAAGATTTACGCAATTAATCGACAAGGCAAGAAATAAAACGTACGCATGAGTGATCAAACAGACAGAAAAAAAAATACAAAAAAATTAATAAATTTCAAGACTGCGTTACTCGAGGCAAATACTATCAACTTGAAGTTTGATAGTATTTGCTCGAAGTAATCCAAACTAAATACTAATTTTAGTACATTTCTATCGTGTAACTAAATACGAATACGAAATTTCAAAATTACACTAAAATTTCATCAACGAGAAGTGAATATATGAATGCTAGCTTATATGAAATGAAATGACCCAAAAATGGCTCGAGCGATGAAATGATAATTTTTAATACCCCATATCGCCTTGATAGGCGAACGATATAGACTTCTAAACAAATGATGGATTAAGAAGATGAAATTTGAGTGATACAAAGAGCTCTACGATCATTCAAGTACGTATAAAGTACACTAGAAACCGTAAAACAACTACACGATGTATTTACCTCATTCCAGTTTGATTTTCAGGCTGTTTCGATCTACATAATTTAACAGCAGTGCCAATCCCTCTGACAACAACTCCTCCAGTTTCGCCCTCCAGATCGAAAAACTGACGGTAACTAAATGTTAAAAAAAAATCAACGTTACTAATACGTAATTTACACGTAGGATTGGGATAAAATGTACACGTTACCCGATAACAGCGTTTCCACCCAGTTCTATAACTTTTAGTCCAATTTTTCTCTGCACTTCGCCGGACATCTTGTAAAACATGGCTTGTCTGGCTTCGTTCGAAGCTCGAGGAGTTCGTATTTTTTCAATCCATTGGTATTCCGGATCATCTTCGACTACGAGTTCTTCGACAAAACCGTATATATTTTCTGTATGGTATCCGTAAGGAATCATGCTACCTTTGGAAAAATATGAAAATTAATTCCCAACAGTCGAGGTGAACGAACGAGTATTAAGAGTATTATCGACGAGTTGAAACGTACAACTGAATACGTGAATTCCGCAAGACGATTGACGAAATTTATTGAAATCGGAAAATAATTCTAATTTAATGATTAGATTGATCTCGCCTCTGAGTCCGTGAATGGTGTCGTAGACAGGAAACCATCCAGAGATACATCCTGATCCTAGAATCGTACAGTAAAGGGTGAATTTATTCCAATACAGAATTTGATCAAAGAAAAGGTACGAAGACTGATTCGTCACACCAACCAGGTGATGAGAAATGACTAGATCTGAGCAAATTGTCACGTGCTTCGGTACAAGTGTTCAACAGCAGTGGATTCAAATTAAAATATACTTTTCCAATCATGTCGTTGGCCGAATAAGTGTCATGGTCCATCAATCGTACTTGTAACGGTTCGTCTTGTAATTCGGCATCATCCATCTAGAATACAGTAGCAAGCAGTGAATTAGCATTTTATTCTCGATCAAGATGAAACATGAAACCACTATATAGGGTAAAGTGTTACTGTACGAATCAACTTACTTCAAATTTATACCACTCTGAATTCCATTGAGGGTTCAATGACTTACGACATACATCTGTTTTATACGTGTTGTTACCCAATTTGATTTCAACGTAAGCGTCGGTCGTGTCTGCGGATTTATCCATGACGGGCAGATTTCGTCCTTCTAGGACTTTAACTTTAACGATACCCGGCATACTCGGTTTTTGACACGTGCTTCTTCTCTACGAAATTCAGAATAATTACAGCAGTAATAAACGTAACTTGAAAAAGTGTTCTAAAATTATTGCCAAATATATCATCTTGCTTCACGTTCGCGATTAGTGACAATAACATTAGACGATAACGCTAAAATAGAATTTACGACAGCGCAGAATCGAAAAGTGAAATCCTCCTTGTCAGTCAATGTTGTGTTTGGTCAACTTCAACGTTTATAAACTGAGAGAGGTTGTCTAGCTCAGCTCTAGAGCCCTTGCGTGACGTCACTGAAGGAAGCTAACTCCTTACCAAAGCAAACCAAAGCAGTAACAGCTCAAGTTTTTTTGAATTTTTTGGACTAACGAATGAGTTTGGGTAAAATTTTATAAGAACTTAATTTAAAGATATTGAAATTGGCTATTGAATGTACAAATGTGGAAAAATGTGGTTTCGTCAGCACTTCTAAATTATACCTAAATCAGCATAATTATGTGAAAACACAGCAGCTTTCTTTTGAATTTATCTGTCAGCGGAAATTTTCCCAAAAAACAGTCACTTCTTCGTCATAGCAAGCTGCATTCGAAGAATCGTGGTAAATGCTTCACAAGTGTTCGATTTGTTATTTATTATTCAGATCGAATAGCGAACTCGTAGCCCATAAGAGAAGTACACATAACGGAACCAATACATTGGCAACTCATAAATGCAAAACATGTACTTAACGAGTTTAATTCTCATCGCAGAAAACGCTCATTGTTCACCAATACAGGCACCAACAGACTCAGTTTAATTGTTACGTATGTGAGAAGAAATTCAAATTGAAATAAATGATTTACGTATTCATTTGGATACACATAGCGATAGCAAGAAGTTCGGTTGTTTCCACTGTAATAAGAAGTTTAGTTTTAATAAAACTTGACGAAGGTTCTGATCTCATTGTAGTTTGAAATTTTAGTCTATTTTTTGTTTTATTACCAATTTTTATTTTATTTTTTCCTCCCAATAAAATCGTTTTTGTTACCTACGAACGAATCACTTGAATTTCATTTTGTTCGAAGAATTGGAATGTAAATGAATTTATTGCACGATAAATAATGATTATAACAACGTACAAATATTAACATTAATAAAGATAAATTACACTGCTTATTTCAACAATTACAGCGAAGTACACACTAATTGATTTTTCAAGAAAAAACTTACACGAAAAAGTAAATAAACTCATTTTAAAAAAAAATTACGATACATATTAAAGCTTAATGTAATACTTAAAAACGCATTTTTTATGAGAAAACAAAGAAAATCATCATACATACTAATTAAGTAAAACTTTGAAATAGTTTTATTTCGTACGATATAAACAATTAAATAAGAAGAAAAAAAAGGTAAAATCATTTTGGAGGTAAATGCATAGTGCAATGTAAAAAAAAAGGTCGGTAACATATAATTTCATGTGTCATACATAATTCTTCATAAATTTTAAAAAGGCCCACAGAATTCTACATGTAACTTGTGCTCGGTCATTTTTTTAAATTAGCTGACTCGATAATTAATAACAAAAACATTATAAAACGAAGAGAAAAAAAACAAGAACTTTTGTATAATATTCTGGACCATTTCAAGTAAAAATTTGAATTGATCCAATTATCTTATAACGTTCAATGGTACGGTCAAATTGCGAGGTAACCTTGATATCAAACGTTCGCCAATATCTTTTGATACAGCTACCCATGAATATTTATCAATTGGATATACTTCTTCGAGGGGTACTCGAAAAGATACCAAAATTGTCATACAGAATCCATCGTGTTTACCAGTAGGTTTTCCATCATGTTCTACGTTTAGTATACCATGAGGTTTATGAGCTGGTACGTCAGCACCAAAAATTTCCTAGAACAAATACAGGAATCGATAAGTAAGTATTATGAATTATTAATGGAACGAAGTAGGTTTTTTTTTAAACAAAACTTACCACCATGAATTTACGTAAAGTCGAATGAAGATTCTTCATGTGATTAATTTCACATAATGGTAGATGAGCTTCGGTTTTTTCCGAAACCAAAACGTGAATTTTATTGCTAAAAAAAAAAAAAAAAGATCAATAAAAAATGTAATAATTTAAAAATACGACTCGATTGATATTAATAATTTACCTGCTTTTTTGTTTCACACAAACTACCAATCGTAGCAATAATTTTTTATGTTCTCTGACCACAGGCAGAACATTCGGATGCCAAATAGGTGACGAGGCCGGAGCAGTTTGTAATGTTTTCAAATACTGATGATACGCAACTCCTCGTTCAATTATTGGAAAAATATCGTTAGCTCGCAGATTCACTTCGCTAATATTTTTAATCCATTTGGCTTGCAAAGATTCGGAATCAGCATCAGCTGGTGTTTTTAATCTGCCTCCGACAACGTTACCGGTCATTACGAATCTGAACCACGCTTTGCTGGCGCACTCCACTCCTAGTAAAGTGGTAGGTTCCATTTCAAGACCTGTTTCTTCTAATACCTCTCGTTTAACGCCTTCCTGCGGACGAATAATGAATGAAAACGCCAATTAGAGTAATTAAGATTTCAATTCTCTTATTCTAGATATACACATACGAAGAAAGCGTAAAAATAATACGCGTAAGAGTTATAATAATAATCGAGCACGGTGTTAACAAGATGTGTGTGTATTTCTACTATGGGCATTCTTTACATACCAAGATATTTTCACCAGGTTCAATACGCCCTGCAGGCAAATACCATTGCCCCGCACAGCTACTTTTCGCTTCTTGCATCATTAAGAATTCATCATCTTCGTTTATTAATATGGCCAGGACGATGTACGTAACGGTGCTTTTCGTGATGGGGGTGTAATCGGACGGTGTACTAGGGGTGATTCCTTTGGCAGCTGAAATTATAGTTTGGTGTATTTTAAAAACAACCTTAGGTGAATAGGAACGTATTATAAGATAATTTAAACTGGGTAAAATTGTACTTTAAATCGATCAGTATTTTTTTTACTTTTTAAATTTTATTACTAACCAACGACTTCATTCTGATCAGCTAAGGTGAAATCACACAAATCGTCGTTGTCTTCGACTGATAATCCATCCAATAATTTTGTAACGTTGCCTTCCACCATTATCACCTGAAATTAATAATAAGTAGGTATGTAATATAGAAAGATTATTCAAAATAAATGCCACATTAAAATAGGTACATTCTACATGGTATGGTTCTAAAATATAACATGATAGACTGACGTGTTCTTACAAATATTTCAAGTCTTCAGAGATGTCTGATCAATCAACAAAAACAATTCATTATTTCATATTTTCGAAAAAATGTCCACTGAAGTTCATGTTTTCGAAAATTAATTTCAAATAAAATTGAAATAAAAGTAAAAGCACAACAATCACATCAAAATGTAAATATAAATAAAGGAAGAAATTTTAGCTTACGTATTTACATTCCACATTCCCGACGATGTACAACCACAACGAAACACGAATACAGACAGGTGAACTTCGAAACGAACTGAGTGAGATTGCTAGAACAGTGTTAGTCATTATGTGCTTTCGTTTTCTCTCTTGTCTTTTATTTCTGCATCGTGGAGTATCATTAAAAAGACGAGTTCGATATTAATTATTTAAAGTGCATGTGTTGCTCGTATTTGCATTATACCTACCAACATTGTAACTACTTTAAGAGGAGGATTAAGGGAGGAGAAGAGTGATTGCACCTTCAATATATTTTAACAAATATTCCGAATTCGAATTGGTCGATAAAATTGTTACTTAATTTACCTACTGACAAAAAAATCACAAATCTATCCTCAAAATTTTTATTTTATTTTTCAAAAGAAGAACCATAAATGATCCATAACTCTTGAAACATTTTGTTTTTCAGACAACCAAAAACTAAGGATGATAAATTTCCAGAAATTTATATTTTGGAAACTTGGCGAAACTTTCTGGAAAGTTTACGGAAATTTATATTCGTTCAAAATACGAGATAGGACATACTTATTTTGAAAAAATGTCAGTCTGAAAATATCATTTATCAACTACTCGTACAACTATAAATAAACAATGCATTTTTAATTTTTAAAAAATTTTTTAAAACTTTCCTTCATTTATTAAACAATTTTATACCTACATATTCTGCAGAAATTAAATGCTTTTTTTTACAATTTTCTCGCCATTTACAGAAATTTTTCTTCATAAATTCTCATGGAAATTTATGGTTTTTAAAGTTTCCAGAAATTGTCCCCACAAATTTCCAGAAACTTTCCGTCGAAAATTTCAGCTATTATTTATACCAAAAACCAATAATAATTTGATTTAGTTATTGGTTCATTTTTAAAAAATTTTCAGGCAATTTTTCGTCTATTTTCTGTTTTTTCCTTTCGTTTTTTCATTTCAAAAATTTAAATAATTGACCTGTGATTGAATTTGAAAAATGTTCAGATCAGGAATCTGGATTTTTAAAATTAAAATTGACGTTGATTCTACTTTCAAGTCACAAATTTTCCAAAATTTTCGTACTTGCTTTGCTCGAGCTATTCAAGATTTTACTTTAAACAATTTTAAGAAAATGAAAGGGGGCATCTTGCACACGATTTCTGGAGGGTCCATTTAAAAAAGGGCTTGTGATGAAAGAAACCCCTGTTTTTTTTTACTTGTCAAAACACAAATTTTCGAAATCTTTTCCAACTTCTCGCATAACAAGTATCGTTTTTATGCCTCTCAAAATACAAATTTTCAAGAAGTTTTGCCCTCACTTGGGCCAATTTCCTTTTTAAAAATTAACATCCTAAAAAAAATCTTTCCAATTCAAATATTTTTAAAAAAACATCGTTTTTAGATCTCTCGAAATCAAATTTTTTTAAAAATGTTGTTCTTGCTTCGCTCGGGCCAATTTGTTTTTTGTTTTAAAATGCAAAAATCACATTTGGGCCCCCAAAAATTCAAAACAAGAAAATGAAAATTTTTGTAAGTCACATGAATATGACATCAATTGGCAAAATTGATATTTTCCCCCTATATCAGTCGACAAATCTTCAGTCAAATCCCCTCCTCTCCCTCCAACTAGCATGACTTCAATCGATTGTAATTAGTTGAAAAATTAAAAATTAAAAAAAAAAAAAAGGTATTTATAGGTATGCATAATTTTTGTAGGTATTCATTTTTTTGTAGCATTGTAGAGATAGGTACCTACATTATTTATAAGTGGTAACTTTTGCACAAAGTTCACGATTCTTTTTGAATTTTTATCCATCCTGGATCATTATTTCCAAGGTATTGTTGTCGATGCGATATTAATTATATGCTGAAAGTAAGTTTACATAAAACTTTAAGAATAGGAATGGAAGAGAAGGTGTAAGAAGTCCAATTAGGTACTAATGTTGATAAAATTGTTTAAATGCTGTAGATTTTTCTTCGATTCGTTTTTATTTGATTGGAAAAATTTGATTTGATTAAACGTAAAATAGTTACCTATATTTTATTATTGTTTGCTCGAGAATGCACAAACACTAAACAGAAGTCGAAAAACTGAAATATTATTTAAAACTGCCTACATTTTTTTTATTATTTGTGTTACCTACGTGTGTGTGTTAGTTCAGGTCTTCTGAATATTTATAATAAGCGTGATGTAAGTTATTGGAGCGAATAATTTTCTTAACGAGCAGATAAAAACCATGATATTTCCCATTATTTTTCATACGTGTAATTGTAATAACTTGTAACAAAATGTACTTATCTAATAATATGAAATTAGGCTACGATAGGTATCAAAAATATGGTCTCGTTAATTCGTTATCCATAGCCACAAGCGCCTTGAGAAGTTGAGATTAACCTAATGAATGACTCGATGACATTAATGAACGTTATACAGGGTGTCCGAAAATTCAAAGGGTTAATTAAATTTTTTAAAGTTACGATCAAAATTCATTTTTGACCACGACGACGTGTCAGAACATCGAATTCGAAATAAGGGCAAAATTTTCTTACACGATTTTTTCGGATACCCTGTACTTATGGCTGTATGTTAGAAATGCTGAAAAACAGCAAATTCGTGAGTCATATTTTTTTCTAACAAAGCTGTTTTTGTTTTTGTTTTTCTTGCGAATAAAAAAATGTAAAAAAAACTCGAGCAAGGTAGCAAGCCAGAGAATAATGTGAAGGGAAAGAATGAAAAATATCCGATGGAATAGCAACACTGCGAATTATCAATGCTTGCTTTCGCTTTATCATCATCAAACTCAACGTTACTAAAGAAAGAGGTTTCTCATGCTTTGATCTTTTCGGATGCCGCCTGGTCTAAGTTCCCTTCCTGCCGCACTGGGATGTATGACGTCACGTGGTTGAGCTCTCCGCTGAAATTTACACACTTTAAATTGAAGCGTTTGGCGAATTTTAAAAATTTTTATAATTATTTTTAAATACGGTGATGTGTACGCGATTTTTTTAAAAAGAATCCTCGAGGGAATGATAAATTCTGCCTAATGAAGAAAAGAAAAACAATTTTGAACAAAAATTCAACGTTTTATTTTTACGTAGTGTTGAATGAAAAAAGTAGTGAGGTTGTCTGTAGTTTCCTCTTTTTTTTTTTCAAGGACAAAATGTATTGTATACGATTTTTAAACACGGCCAGTTTTTTAAAATGTGAAAAATACTGCATAATGGCGAAAAGAAAGATAAAGTCGTGTGAAAAACAAAAATCACGCAATTTATGCAATCTCAAAGCCAGAAGAGTTGTTTTTTGGCTAGGTAGGTATATTTTATTTTATTTTTAAGAAGATGAAAATGGATGTAAGTGTAGGCAATCTATTTTGAATTAAATTCAGCGCATGAATGATGAAATATTTACCTATTTTGTTGAATTAAGAATTTTTTAAACTTTTATTGTTCGAAAAATGCTTCAAACTTATATCAAATAATGATACAATACTTGATTAAACTGATGTTAAGTAAAAAACGATCGGTATTTCTATTTTCTTACTGAGTTACTGAACTTATTATTGTCATTTCACACTATGTACTTCCTACTTTGATTTATTATTATTACTATTATTTTTTTCGTTAAATTTCAAGGCTCTTGTTTGAAGAGCAGCCATAGCAATAGTTCACATTTCTCAAAACCAAACATTCAATATTTTTTTTAATTTGAATTTTTTTACGTTTTTTGATCAAGTAGGTATTTAGAAAATTTGAAGAAAAATTAGCATCACTAAAATCCAATATAATTTTTTAATTTTCAACTTTCCAAAATATGTTCCAAATGAGATTTCATTTCACATTGGCTTCTTGTTAAAATTTCATTTCATGGACTATTTGTTCTTTAGTTTGAAATAAATTTCTCTCTTTGTTTGTTTCGTACCTATTTCATTTTTTTTACTTTCAAAAAAAGTGACGTAGTATGATAAAAAAGATTTACTATTTATGTGTACATATTTGGACTGTTTTATTTTTAAAATTATTTTCAATAATTTACACACTAGGTATGCCTGTTCTTTAAATTTTAGTAGGTACATACATGATAAAAATTAAAAATGGGAATCATTTTTCAAAAAATTTATTTTTAGTTGGTAAAGGGAAAAAAATAAATTTTTTAAAAAATTGTGTATTTTTGTCATGAAAATAATGATTTTTTCAAGATTTTTTCCGGTGATTATTTTTGAAAAAAAAATGAAAAAAATCATCGTTGGTTTGCACTCTATCACCGACCTCGATTGAATGATAACTTTGAACTGTTCTGGAACCTTCTGCAAATTTTTCTCAAAAATAATTTGCTGACAAATAGGTTTGGATTTCAACCGGCACAAAAATATTTTGAAAACATGTGCCTTAAATCTTTAATCGATTGAAAGGAGCATAAAGATAGTAAAACTGAATTCATCGGTGCTGAATTTCATTTTCAACCTATTTCCAGCATTTTTACCTATTCAACAACTGGGGAATCTGAAAATCCGCTGAAGGTTCCAGAACGATTCAAAATGATTACTAATTGATTGGGAAGCTCAAAAATAGGGTACCTACTTATGAACAATATTTCAGTTTTCTGGGTAAATTTTGTACAATTTTGATTTTCCCAATTTTGACTCGAATTGGAATTTTCAAAAATTCGCCAAAAATTGAAAGATGAATTTTAGATGCTCCGGCTCGTGCAATGAGGTTGTTCTATCATTAGATATCTTTTAATAAATTGTTTGCATTTTTTCTCGATAAGATTATTTGTGCATCCGTTTCCTTTGCAGTAATCAGTTAATCTCCTATCAAAAATGTTTAAAGTTATAATCACAAAATGCAAACTCACGTGCTATGAAGAGCTGTTTTCTGTGGAGCCAAAGTAGGTTTTGGTAGTAAGTGCGGTATGAAAATATTAAATGCATGTAAACCGATAAATTCAGAAGGCAGCGGATAAATAATTTCAATGCTTATAATTTTTTGTCATCAAAGTGTATTTTTTTTACCTATGTATTACCTACCTACTTGATTGTAGGAATACCTGATGGGCTTTAAACTTGAAATACATGGCTCAAGTGTACAGTTGAACTGCATTGTCAGTTCTAAGAATAAGAAACATCAATTTACTCACTAAATCAAAAAAAATTCCAATATGGTTCAATTTTATTGCAAATATGTGCAACACGTCTACCTAGGTAAAGAAGTTTTGAGAATGAGAAGATGTCCATGTAACAAACGTTTTCAGTGTTTCTCAAAGTACCTACCTACTTAGGTATTTATTAAAACTCATGGGGAAAAGTCTCATTGAAAACACGAATTAACTTTATTTTATCCATTCAAATGTCATTACTTTTTAGAATACATACTTACTTAAATCTTGACAATTTTAAACTTCCTTTCGGGAAAAAAATCCAAAAATTCAAATTTGAAAATGTTGATTCGAGTTTACCTCTTTGATTTTGAAGATAGGCAATTTGTCATTAAAACATTTTTTGCTCGTCCACTTGAGTACTATGGGTTATGGGCAACATTTGAATGATTCAAACAGTTCCTAATTCTAGATAATTTTTTGTCAAAATCAGTAAATTTCGAGTTTTGCGAAGCATGTGGCTCCTTCAAATCACCAGACAGGTAACCATGTCATAATAACGTTTTTTGTTCGCCTCCTTCAATAAAATCTTACACACAAGGAATCGTCTAGTTTGATCTCAAACCGTCAAAAAATATCAAAATTCTCAACCCCCCTCCTCCCAAACCTTTTTTCTGAACTTGGACGTACCCCAATCGCCATATTTTTTTTTTAGAAACTTTTGGCTAAAAAAAAAAAACATAAAACAAGCGCCGTTGACACAAATAAAAAGTATATTTGAACGAAATATGGAACGTTAAAAATTTGGTGATTTTTTTGTTTGTTATTTGGAAATTAAATTTCACTATTGACTGCAATCACCGCACATCGCATAGCGCATACAGTATTACTCGCTACTGCGAGGGAATGATCTGATGGCGCAGATTCGCACTTGACGCCGTACAAAACACTAGTATTGTGTAGCCATGTACTAGTCCGAGGTCACTGACCAATGGCCAGCCACCTGACCCATCGTCCATCGGCAACCGTTCTGTACCATCTGCTGCTTATGGTCCTACCAACCTGATTACCCAGGTTCATTGGCACTGCCTACTCTGTGACACTGGTAGGTTGGTAGGTAGGTGGAGGTACACATTCGCATAGGTATTATGAACTAACTACGCTACGTTCTATTTTTCTTTTTCTACATTTACCCAGGAGTAGGTACACCTCTGTACCTCTACATGCCTTATCTACATTATCTAGACTTTAAAGCTATTTATGTTGAATTTAACTGTTGTAGTATGAATAGCTGTTTTTTTGGCGTTGATTGTCACCATACCGAACGCCGAGCCGGCCTTTGGCCTGATATCACTTTACTGCCAGCGTCATTTCGTTTCGGCCTCCGTCTGACCGTCACTCAATCTTTCTGTTTCGCTACGTATGACTTTCATTCGGGGTAAATTGCCGTTAATTTCAAGAGCCACGCCACGCCGCACTGAAGGGGTAAAAGTAAAAATGATGAAAAATACACGAATGCTACGGCCATCGCATCGTGACCCAAATGCGAACTCGATCCAAGTCCAATGAGGTTAGAGATTTCACGACACGATGAAAATATACGACACGAGAAATGCTATCCAATAGGTGGATGCTTTCCGACTGACGCTATTCGATTTAGTGTCATTTATCGAAAGTCGTTCCAAGTTTAGGGGCATTTTAGCGATTTCGTTAGTGTTTTCTACGCCGTCGACGTGTTTGGCCGCCATCGTGGTGTTTTTTTCGGATTTCGTCACGACGTATTTATTCTTGACAATGGGGTTCTCTTCGGTACCGTACAGAATGAGGGTCCAACGTTCTAGTTTGGCTGCGAACAAATTTCAAAAATATAAAATAGGTACCTACCTAATTTATTGCAAACGGATATTAAGTAATTAGTAATTACCATAAGATCGACCGTCGTTGCCAATCTCCAGTTTCCATATTCCGTGCGGAGATTCGCCCCAGCAATGCACCGTCATCAGAGTCCAATCGGGGAATCCTTCGGAAGAATGGTCGCGTTCTCGTTTGGTCAACAAAATGGATCGAGTAGCGTTAGGAGAGATCAGAGCTATCCTTAGGTCGCCTCTGCGTTTCGTCTCCAGCGATATTCGTACCTGTTTAATATGCGACGCAGATCGGCAATTATGTATTTGTAGGTATGGTTATGGTTAGAGTGGGCCTAATGGTATGCATTAGCACCAGTACGAGTGCAAATAAGTAGGTATAGAGACGAAAGTGGAGGTATGCACCTACCTGAACATGCTCCAGACTGTTTATCTTGTTAGCTTGGGTGACAAATGTCTTGAAAATTTTACTATCTTCCGGAGGAATCATCCTGCTGCAAACATACAAACAATAGCCAGGTTAATAAAAATTTTCAAAATTTTCTTATTACCTATTTCTGATACCTCAACAAAAAAATTAAAGCTCGAAATTTACATCTACAACTATGTCAACCAATTTTTCAGAATTGAAATTTCTGTTTTAGTGTTTGAAAGTTCAGTAAACATTTAAAAGTATGATCTTGTTTAAAGAGGAAAACAAATTTTTTATGGCATTGGTGAAATTATTCATTTTCCATAGTTTGGAGTTGTCAACGCTATGTGAATGTGAAAGTTGATTGTCCACAAACATTACCTACTCGTATTAACACCAACCTCGACCAAATTTTCAAAGATTTCTCAAATTTAGAAAAATTACGTTGATATTGCGGATGTAATTTGTTGATGTCGAATTTCACATCAACATTAACATGTTGTTGACATGAAAATTGAAAATGTATTAGGCAGGTAGTAAGGTAGTTCAGTAGGTACTTTTAAGATAAGTATCGCACCTTTTTCACTATAAAGGATTTATGTTCAACTTTTAATTTGTACAGACTTTTCTTCTGTACCTCTTTTAGAGGTGGCCTTGGTGTTACTTTCAGCACAAGCAATGACCACCTTTGAGCAAATCGTTTTTGGAAAACATTTCTAAATTTGAAACTAAAATTTTATAACTTTACATAGCAGGAGATTGATGTGAATTTTGATGCCAATGTCAATCCATGCTCATCTGTCACATTTTTTGGATCTCACATGTTGATGTTAATTTTGACCATGTTGGTGTTGAGCCAATTGTCAACATGAATGCTGATCAACATTGGTTGACAATCACAGGGTCAAAATGCACATCACCACGTGGGCACGTGGATGGCCGAAGGATCAACATTTACACTATTTACAGTAAAAGCTCATTATAACGCTTTCAGTTATAACACTGATTTCCTCTAGTCCCTAGACAACCTCATTTAAACCAGTGTAAAATTAATTGCGATATAACGCTCATGAGCGATTATGAATCACATTTTAATTTCATATGATCGGAAAATGAGTAGTTTCCTAGACAGTTTTGTGGTTGGAAAATACGTCTTTAACGCATCTATCAAAACAAGTGCGGAAAGTAGTTACTTTCCTCCCTAGGGAGGAAAGCAACTGTTTTCCGCATATGTTTACAAATTCGAAATTAACAATTTTTTAAAATTTCAGCATTTATTTTCCTCTCATATGAAATTAAAATAGTATACGCGACAGGATTGGACAGTAACGCGATTAACTTGTGCGATTTAAGTCACTCGGCTTCGCCTCGCTCCTTAAACTTCGCACTCGTTAATCGCATACTTTCCGCTCCTGTCACGTAATATACTATTATTTAACGCTCTAAAACACAAGAAAAATCACATTTCTTTAATAATTTCACAACAAAAGACCAATTTTTTGGCCTTTGGGACAAAAAAGCTTACTTACATGTAAAAATTCTCACTTTCTGAAAATTTTGGCCGCAACAACAGTTGTTTTTGCAACTTTTGCAGATCTGATTTTTAAAAAAGTAAAAAAAAACTTATGGCAAAATTCTGCCAAAAAATCTGTTTTTTTGATTTTCTACAGTTTTAGATGTTTTAGTTCATACAAACAAGTAAAATTATTTTTTGATAACTTTATCAAACTTTAATAGAAGCTGGATTACAATTCTTACAAAAAAGGCAGGTAAGTACCTATCCAAAGTTTTTACAAAATAGTAGTGTTCTAGATTTTTCATCATAATCTTGAGAAGAAAACTGAAAAGTAAAATTTTTCAAAATTATGGTAAGCAACTGATTACTTTTTGGAACATTTGGAACAAAAAAGCAAGGCTGGGCCCAAGTGGCCCAAGCACACAGAAAATTTAGCAGTCCACTGAGATATCCCATTTTAGCAGCCCTGATTTTGGACTCCTCAATAATTAATCAGCCACATTTTTTTCTCCCATTTTTTAAAATGCAGGACACTGGACACTGAGCATAAAAATTCATTCAGAAATTTTATGAGTGACCCAGTTTTTACCTCATTGGCCCAAATACTTACATCGTGGCCCACCAAGATTTTCTTGGTAATTAGGTGGAAGGCTTTCTGAAAATTTTGACCACAGAATACAGTTTTGTTATTCAAATTCAAAACAAAATTCACGTTTCCACTTATTTTACTACCTACACTGTTTTTGCTTTAAAACAAGAATTTGCAGTATTTATGCCTTTGACTATATATACATGGACTGCTATCTTCTATTGTTGTTGAACAGGAATCGTGAAGCCAAAGCAATAGAGGTACTAGATCGGGACATGGGCTCTGAGCATGCGCGAGATTTCGTTGCAACGAGCGTAGCGGTCGTTGGAACGTAGGAGGGTGTTCGTCGCTCCTTGGTTCACCGTGATTGGAAGGTGCGAGGGTGGTTCGGATTCCTGCGCGCGCATGAAAATTCCCGATGCTCCCGATCTAGTACCTCTATTACTTCGGCTTCATCGGCAACAATGAAGATAGCAGTCCATGTATATATACGAGGGGCGTCTCAAAAGTAAGTTTCGCTATTTTTTTTCTCCGGAACTACTGGACCAAACTGGATGAAATTTTGGGGATATTTAATTTTTGAGTTGCTGGTAACACTGTAATTTTTTCAAGTCTCTATGTTGAAGTGATCGCGTGCAGTAGCTTCTCAAACATAGAGCGATGATTTTAAGTGTCCTTGTCTCTAAATACCTTACATGAAACGATTATTCAACGTCTATTGGAAAAAATTTGGTTCAAATTCACGAAGAAATGTGTCGAGTGCATAGACCAAACGTTGTGAGTGTGTAAATGGTGCGTTGGTGGAGGAAATCTTCGGAAGAATTTGCCAAAATGAACTTACGCTCAGAAAATTCACAATTTGACGGGAAAAGATCGCCTCAACGACAGTCTGACGTCATTTGACAACATTCAAAGCATAAGTGAGCGCTCCGAGGAATATTTCCACCGTCAACGCATCGTTTGGACACTCGTGACGTTTGGTTCATGCACTCGACACATTTCTTCGTGAATTTGAACCAAATTTTTTCCAATAGACGTTGAATAATCGTTTCATGTAAGGTATTTAGAGACAAGGACGCTTAAAATCATCACTCTATGTTTGAGAAGCTACTGCACGCGATCATTTCAACATAGAGACTTGAAAAAATTACAGTGTTACCAGCAACTCAAAAATTAAATATCCCCAAAATTTCATCCAGTTTGGTCCAGTAGTTCCGGAGAAAAAAAATAGGGAAACTTACTTTTGAGACGCCCCTCGTAGTCAAAGATTTATGCTCATCACTTCATCAGCATTAAACAAGACTTTTGCTTATAACATGTTTCTGCTTTTAACGTTCTTTTTTCTGGTCCCTTGAAGAGTGTTATAACTAGCTTTTACTATGTATATTATATTGAAATTAGCATGGTTATTGTTGTATGGGTGAAGAAAACTAAAAATACCCGAACCCATACCCAATAAAACTATTTTGAATGCAAATGCTCAATAGGTTGGGCAGGCTTGTAAATTGTAGGACCAAACCAAAAATCCAGACTGATAAAATTTCCATAATGATTCAATTTCTTTTGAAGTTTCAATATTCCGAAATCAAAAATCCCATTTTTCAATTTCAACTCATCTAGGTAATGTGTTAGAAGTTTTTTTCTTTCTGAAAAATGAAGACGGTTTTTTGGACTTGAGCTGTCCCATGGGCCATGACCAGTTTAAAACTTTCTGGTCAGGACCTCACTCTTAGGACTGAACCAGACTGACCCACAAAGACGACAAAAAAATCTCAACAGAATCAGAATGGCCAGACCGGATTGTTTGAACGTTTCAAACAAGGACCTTGATTTTGGAACAACCACAGGTGAGATTGGGTACTATATTGATACCTACAGCCTCCTACAGGTATTCCACCATTATTTTATCCAAAATGAAAAAACATAAAGAAAATTAAAAATTATTGATGGAATCCTAGTACCCACGTCCCACACCCTTACCCAAAAATGTTGAACACTAGTAACGAAGTAGGTACCAGATTCTCTGAGACCAGGAAAGTTTGGGTTCCAAGTCCTGCTACTAACTAAGCTAACTTTTAACTACACAACGCAGGACTCTAGTATGTAGGTAGGTACCTACTTGTAGTTTACAGGATGCACTGAAATACCGAATACCCCAAAGAAAATATGTTAAAAATATAGGTTGGCAACGTGAGATAGACATATGATTGGTGGAAACGTCATCACCTTCTTTCAAAAACCAATCATATGCTACATATGTATCATTATTATAATTCACTGTGACCAACCAACACATTTAGCAGAAAACAATTTGGGTGGGGGCTTGATATTTCTGCTCATCCTGTATATATGGGTTTGTATGAAGGTAATATTTAGGTAGTTTACACATACACATATGCGATATGTGGTGGACATAGGTACGTACTTGGAAATCTCGACAGAGGGGTACGTTTCGTATTTCAGCTGAGGTCCGACATTTTTCCATTTACGTGCCAATTGTACCATAGCGCCAGCATCCATCAGTCCGAATCCAAAAGAATGACTGACTGCAAAATGATAAACCAAAACACGCTAAGATAGGTATTCTGTAGGTAATGATTTGGGGTATTGTGTAATGTCGCTAATGTGTAGTTGTGTACTGACCTTTTCGGCCAGCGCCATTAGTCTTCCAATCTGCGGATTTCAAAGGTTTGGGTCTGGCTGTCGCGACTACGATATGTTGCACATCTCGCCAAGTCAGCTCGGTATTCGCCTCTAAGGTCAAGGCAACGATTCCTGCAGCCAGTGGAGCGGATGCCGATGTACCGCTGTGGTTGCTGGTGCACTCGTAGTGCAGATCTATTGTACTAATCTATGAAGCAAATAGAAATTAGGTGGGTACTGCAATGGGTACATAGTATTCTATATATTGTATACTCTTAGGTGGATAGGTAGGTACCTGAGCTTCCCAAGTGGATCCACCACTGTACGTGGTAGCCAATGTGGCGGCGCAGCTCTCCGAGTACCATGGAACTTTATCAGATTCGGTCGCGCTGCTTACAGATAACGTGAAAATCGAGTTGGTGTATCCATCGCAATTACAATTATCGAACTCTCGGCCCCCGTTACCAGACGCCCAAATAAATATGGAACCTTTGCCACCACGACCCTAAAACATAGCCTATGATAAAAACTAATACCTAAGATATGTTATGTAGGTACCATCGGCACAGGCTGCAGCTGAGGCTTACCTTTGAGACACCTTCAGTGAACGCTCGAACGGTCAATGGTCCAGGTCCATCGACAGTCATGCCGTCATCGTCGGGGCCCCAGGATCCGCTGTATATATCGATATGTTGATTATTGAAACTCAACGCTCGTGCTTCTATCGCGTCGCTGACATCACCGTCCAGCATTCTGATACCTGTACAAAAGTACATAATTAAGTATCTATAAGTGTAGGTACTAATTGGGCTAACGACTATGTATCAGCAATTCAGTCTGCAGATGACAATGGCGTCATGACACGTGAACTTGACAGGTACATAGCTTGGCTAGTTGGCTACTCACCTCCTATACTGGCTCGAAAGGCTACTCCGACGCCGCATCTGTGATTATTGGCTACAGCAGCCACCTCGCCGGCGCATCTGGTGCCATGTTTGTTAGTGTTGGAGTAATCATATCGAGGAGAAGGATCGTCATCGTTACTGTTGATGTCGTAGCTCGCTTGTGGATCCTGCAACCAACAATGATACGTTAGGTATCGTACATTGTACTTGTACAACAAACACTTATTGATGAATAAGGCTAAGGCTAAAGCTAAGTGAAGGCGATCACGTACGTAATTTGCCACCAAATCCGGATGATCTTTCTCTAAGCCGTCGTCGATTATCGAGACTACAATACCCAAGCCCGAGTATCCGCTTTCCCAAGCTCCGTAAACGTTTAGATCTCTGTCGCTGCCTCGATTCTGAAATCAAAACCAAAATCAAAATTAACCTACGTAGTCGTCATCATTTGCATGGGTATTATGAACTCGTATTCGGCACTTGGCGCTTATTTTCTATAGGTATAGGTGCGTAATACCTACATTATAATATATTATTTCTTGTATTTTAGACTCTCTCCCCTCCCTCTTCCCCCCTCGAAAAATCATGGCCCGGCACCAAAACCGCAAACCAACATTTTAATGGAGTAGGTACCTATCTAAATTTGAAATCTCGTGATCGCAACTGCGACTGTTGACCAAACAGCTTCTCATTAGCGACTTTTTGAAAATTCTTGGAGCCTGCAGTAGATTTTTGAAACCAGAAATTCCCATCAAATTTCAACAAATGCGCTTGGAAAGCCGAAATTAACTTTGAACTTCAATTTAAACAAGCTATCAAGTCAAATGCAGGTGGATTTCTAGTCGTTTTGGAGCCTCCAGCGACTTTTTGAAAATTACTGGAGCCTCCAGCAGATTTTTGAAACTTGAAGTCATTTTTTTCAAAGTCGAGGTATCTGCATTTGATGAAATTTTGTAGAAATTTCAAGTTTCAGAATTTGCTGGAGGTTCCAGTGATTTCCAAAATGTCGGTGGAGGCGTGGCGGCTCAAAAATGACTTGAAATCTACCTGCAGTTGACTTGATAGCGTGATGAAATTGAAGTGAGGAGGGATTTTGGGTTTCCAGCTATGTTTGGTAAAATTTTATGAAAATTTCGAGCATTAAAAAATCTGCTGGAGGCTCCAGTAATTGCCCAAAAGTCGCTGTAGGCTATAAAACGACTTGAACCCACCTGCAGCTAGTCGACTTGATAGCGAGTTGAAATTGTACTGTGGAGTAAATTTTGGATTTCCAGCACGTGTGGTAAAATTTTATGAAAATTTTGAGCATTGAAAATCTGCTGGAGGCTCCAGTAATTTCCAAAAAATCGCTGGAGGCTCCAAAATGACTTGAAATTTATCTGCAGTCGACTTGATAGTGTGATGAAATTGGAGTGAAGAGCGGATTTTGGGATTTCCAGCTCTGTTTGGTAAAATTTTATGAAAATTTCGATCATTGAAAAATCTGCTGGAGACTCCAGTAATTTCTCAAAAATCGCTGGATGCTCTAAAACGATTTGGAATCTACCTACAGTCGACTTAATAGCGTGTTGAAATTGCAGTGTAAAGTAAATTTTGGATTTTCAACGCTGCCAAAAATTTTCAAAAAGTTACTGGAGGCTTCAAAACGACTTGAACGCACCTGCAATCAACTTAATAGCGTGTTGAAATTGGAGTGTAGAGTAAATTTTGGATTTCCAGCTCGTGTGGTAAAATTTTTTGAAAATTTCGAGCATTGAAGATCTACTGGAGGCTCCAGTAATTTCCAAAACGTCACTGGAGGCTCCAAAACGACTTGAAACCCAACTGCAGTCGTTTCATAGCGTATTGAAATTAGTTTACAGAATAAATTTCGGCTTTCCAACTGCATTTTTCAAGTTTGAAAAATCTACTGGAGGCTCCAAAATTACTTGAATCGCCAGCAGTCGACTGAATAGCATGTTCAAGTTACAGTGTAGCGTGAATTTCGGATTTCCAACTTCATTTGATGATATTTTGTGGAAATTTCAAGTTTTAAAAATCTGCTGGAGGCTCCAGAACTGCTCAACACGGGGTGGAACCCTTTCCAATCGACTTGGCTGGTCGAAAATAGGGTATATCCCAAATTTCAGCTTTCTAGATCAATTTGGTAAAATTTTTATTTTTTTCTCATTATTGGCCTGAATTTGATTTTTGAAAATTCACCAAAAATCGAAAAATGAACTTCAGGACTTGAAATTTTGACTGGTGATAAATTTTTGCATGCTTCTTCGATCTGGCTTTGCCTATTTCTGTGATTATAGAAATAATTTTAAAAGTTAAGACGCCCAACTGAAACATGCTTTGGTGCATATCTATTTACTCATAACGTGTAAGTGACGGAAGCTGCATCCTGCGTCGAGTCGAAAAAGATGTCATCGTTCACAACACAAGTTGAAATTACAAATAAAATTATAGCACGTTGTACTCGTACCTACATATACAGTCTCGGTGAATTGCTTATTAAGTACTCGCAGTCGTAGCACTCGTATTACCTAAATTTATAGTTAGGAGTTACTCTTGTACTTATTATAACTCATAAGCGACTTCCTGAAATGCTGCGGGGCTTCAATAGGTACAGCCGGCTCGCCGGCCGGCGATGCAGTGTTCACCTAATGTGAGTGTGCCTTCCTAAAGCATTACTTCCTAGCACCTAGCATCTATAGCACCTACCCAATACACATGTAGGCTATAACAGAAGTGATGTATGTAGGCAGAGGGCAGCGGTACGTATGATGATTGACACTCTATACGCATTTGACTGCGTTCAGTCTCACGCTGTACATTGTTCCTACATTGTATATAATCAAGTAGGTCGTTTTACTTCGTTTAGCTATAATAGCTGTGAAGGTATAGGTATACCAGACTATACTCGTGAATCTTGTCTGCTGACGTAGAGTCAAGTTCGAGTATTACCATTACCTCATTGGGATATGGAGTATGAGTACGAGCACGAGTCTAAATACCTTTTTACTACTCCCCAATTTCTCAGCTGTTCAAGTTGATTTTTTTGATTTTTATCGAAAACAATTTTATGATTGATTATTGTTCTATTCATCAATACAAAGAAGTTTAGTCCAGATTATCATTTTCCCCCTTCCCCTTTTCTGAGGATCTACCCCACCTAATTTGAAAATTTGTCCATCTCTTTACCTATTAGTTGAACAAAAAAAATGTTCGAACGAAAAATTGTTCCTTGAAATTTCCTCTACTATACAACGTGGTTAGTTAAAAAATGCTTAAATCAAAAAATAAACTCCCCACGTTAAAAATAAAGTGCGTTTTTTTTACTTCTCGAAACTGAAATTTTCGAAAACTTTTGCCCTCATTTCGTTGACCCTGTTTACTTTTTTTTCGAAATTGGAATTTCTAAAAAAAAACCATCATTCAAATTCTAAAATTTTGAAACAAAAAAAAATCGAATTCTTCACATTAAAAAAATATTGCTTTTTCACCTGAATTTAAATCCGTATTTTGGTTGAAGAATTTGAACGATAGAATGATCATTTTTCAGAAAATCCAAGTTCGAAAAAAAAACAAACAAGCCTGAACGAGCTGAGCGCAAAAGCTTTACTTATTCGAAAATTCGTATTTTGGTATTGGTGAAAGAGCCTTTTTTTTATACGACTACCTATTTCTACGTAATACGTATTTACTTATTTACAAACCAGGTACCACATTTGGCGCCACTGGGGATCGTTCTTGGGAAATGGATTAGCTACGAAGAGTTTATGCAGAAACGCATCCGGGACTCTGGATCCACGAGAGTCGGTTTTATTCTCCGATCTGGATTTGCTAGATGGAAAGGACAGCGTTATCACATCTCGTTTGATTCGTTTTTTGGCCACTTGTTGCTGCACGTACAGTACCTAAGTAAAAAAAAAAAAAAAACGTCACTAGTTTCCTTTTCACATAAGTATAGGTACATATGAGTAGGTTGGTGGAGTGGAGGTACTCACTTGAGGATGCGCTTCCAATTGACTGCTGTAATATTGCTCCTTAGCCATAGATCTTTTCTTCACAGCAGGATGGTGCAGATGATACGTGTTGGGAAAGATCTGCGGGCAAACAAAATCAACAATTTACGAATTAGCGTATGGTCCATGGTAATGTGTGTAACTGTACTTATAGTATAGGTGTCTACTCGTAGATGTCTGTTTATCAAGAAAAATAAACCAAAAGAGCAAAGAAGAAAATGCCTGATGCGGAAAAATTGAGTAATTGACAAGAGTAAGTCTGAGGTTTGTGGCTCGAGCAACAATAAAATTTAACAATAACTCACGCATGCCAGTCATCGAGTCCACAATTGCTTTTTCTATCCTATAGGTACGAGTAGGTACCATTGCAGTGTATTGAGAGTAAATCGTATCATATGTATGTACATAGAATTATGTCACAGCCAACCAACCAGACCAGCCACAAAATATATAAATGCAAGTAAGAAAGCAAGTTCGGTAGGTACTCGTAAGTAGTACACAGTTATACATTGTATACGTAGTAGGGCCAGCAGCTGAGCAGTGAGCGTGGGCGTTGAAATTTTGGCAGTTGGGCCCGGTGAGGTGCGGTGCGGAGGCTTGCCCATCCCCGTGTCGATGTTGTTATAAATAAACTAATTTGCGGTCGTAAAAATTACGCTCGCTAATTAATACGCTGCGCTTTTTGATTCGCATGTGTATTGACATATATTGCATCGCCATCGCCATCCAAGCGATCCATATAACTAGTCTGTATGTGTACTCTGCACATCACACATACGAGGTGGAATTGCTCTGGCTGAATGTTGATTTTAGGTTATTCCTACACCTTGAATTGATAGTAGGTACAGGGTGCCCAATAATGTTGGGCATAGTTGGTGAGAATTTTGCTAATTGGTTTGCAGCATTCAATCAGCTGCCAACCCACGAAAATTCTTGTCAGCTATGCCCAACATTATTGGGCATCCTGTACTACCAATTACTTGGAGGAGTTCATCAGAATTGTAGAGTATATTGTAGTTTACTATATAGTCCGGCAATCCGGCATGCATATGACATGTACGAACTAATTGCACCCTCCCCCTTCGATCCTCTGGGACAGTTTTTTCTTGTGGGGACAACCTAAGGAACATTTCAAACAAACTTGTCAAAAAAAAGTTGGCCTTATTAACAAAATGGCGGCTATTCTGTTTGGAAAGTCAGTCAAAATCACAGATTTTGCTTACCAACATAGCACTCGCAGGAAATTTCTTAAACTGGACAAAACTGGATCGAAAAGTATGCAAATATTTATCATTAGTCAACATTTCAAGTGCTCAAGTGCATTTTTCGATTTTTGGTGAATTTTTGAAAATCAAATTTGAGCCAAAAATGAGGGAAAAAATCAAAATCTTACTAAATTGATCTAGAAAACTGAAATTTAGGATATACCCTCTTTTCGACCTGCCAAATCGATTGGAAATTGTTTCAGACCGTTTAGAGTAGCTCTGGAGCCTCCAGCAGATTTTTGAAACTTGGAATTTCCACAAAATCTCTTCAAATGAAGTTTGAAATCCGAAATTCACGCTGCACTCCAACGTAAACACGCTATTAAGCCAACTGCTAGTGAGTTCGAGTCATTTTGAAGCCTCCAGAAAATTTTTGAAAATCCTTGGAGCCTCCAGCAGATTTTTGAAATTTGAAATTTCCACAAAATTCCATCAAATGCAGTTGAAGATCCGAAATTCATTGTGTAAACTAATTTCAATACGCATGAAGTTGACTGTAGATGAATTACTACATACAAGTTATTTGAAGCCATCAGAAACGACTTTTTGGGAATTACTGGAGCCTCTAGCAGATTTTCAAAGCTTGAAATGTTCATAAAATTTTAACAAACAGAGCTGGAAATCCAAAATTTGCTCAACATTCCCAATTCAACACCCTGCGATCCTTTCTAGTCGACTGCAGGCGGGTTCATGTGATTTTGGAGCCTGACTTTTTGAAAATTCTTAGAGCTTCCAGCAGATTTTTAAAACTTGAAATTTCCACAAAATGGCATCAAATGGAGTTATTCAGCCCAAATTCAGTCTACATATATCTACTAATTTCACTACGCTATCAGCGACTTTTTGGAAAGTACTGGAGCCTCCAGCAGATTTTTCAATGCTTGAAATTTCCATAAAATTTTACAAAACAGAGTTAAAAATCCAAAATTTATCCAACATTCTCAATTCAACACGCCATCTAGTCGACTGCAGGTGGGTTCAAGTCATTTTGGAGCCTGTAGTGTCTGTCATCTTTTTGAAAATTCTTAGAGCCTCCAGCAGATTTTTGAAACTTGAAATTTCTACAAAATGGCATCAAAATGGTAGTTATTTAGCCGTAATTCACTCCAGAAACTAATTTCAAAACGCCATGAAGCCGACTTCAGGTGGTTTCGAGTCGTTCTGGAGCCTCCAGCGATTTTTGAAAATTCCTGGAGCCTCCTTCAATGCTCGAAATTTCCATAAAATTTTACCAGAGTTGGAAATCCAAAACTTGCCTACTCTACTCTGCAATTTCAACACGCTTTCAAGTCGACTGAAGGGGTGAGGAGGGGGGTTGAAGTCGTTTTGGAGCCTGCAGTGATTTTTAAAAAATTCTTGGAACTCTTCGATTTTTGAAACTTTAAATTACCTTAAAATGACATCAAATGGAGTTATTCAGCCATGAAGTTGACTGAAGTGGTTTCAAGTCGTTTTTAAGCTTCCAGCTACTTTTTGGACCTACCCGTTATTTTTTTAAAAGTCGGATATATTCCAGTCTGAAATGTATTTTTGTCTATTGATTTCATACTTCTTTAAAAAGTTGTCAAGTTACCCTTCAGCCTCTGTTTGAGGTAGAAAGACGAAAATGCAGTTTACAAGCTATTTTTGAAAAATAGTTTCAATCTGTTTTGAAGCCTCCAGCAGCATTGTAGAAATTTCAGATTGTCAGAATATGCCACAAAATCCGTTCGAACCAACTTTTACACGTGGGTATACTGTGCAGAGTGAATTCTGGATCTCCAGCTCTGTTTGGTAAAATTTTATAAAAATTTCAATCATTGAAAAATCTGCCGAAGACTCCAGTAATTTCCAAACAGTCGCTGGAGACTCCAAAATGACTTGAAATCTACCTGCAGTCGACTTAACAGCGTATTATAAACTTAGTTTACAGAATGAATTTCAGATTTCCGACTGCATTTGATAAAATTTTGTGGTAATTTCAGGTTTCAAACATCTATACTGAAGACTGCAAGCATTTTCAAAAAGTCGCTGGAGACTCCCAAATGACTTAAACTTGTCATCAGCCGACATATTAGCGTGTTTAAGTTGGAACGTGCAGCGTGAATTTCAGATTTCCAACTTCATTTGATGAGATTTTGTGGAAATTTCAAGTTTCAAAAATCTGCTGAAGGCTTCAAAACTGCTCAAAACGGGTTGAAACTGTTTTCAATCGATTTAGCAGATCGAAAATACGGTACCTACACATATATGCCAAATTTCAGCGTTCTAGATCAATTTGATAAAATTTTTATTTTTTTTCTCTTTTTTGCCCTTAATTTGATTTTCAAAAATTCACCAAAAATCAAAAAATGCACTTTATCACCTTGAAATTTTGACTAGTGATAAAATTTTTGCATGCTTTTTATACAGTTCAAAAAATGTTGTGGGAGTTCTATGTTGGAAAACAAAATTTGTGATTTCGACTTACAAGGGAACTACCTGAACCGGCAGAAACGAAAATGAACGAATCAAAGCTAGATCGAAAGGGGACTACCTCAGGACCCCAAATCCAAAATTTTAAGTGCTGAAGTTAATTTCTCGATTTTTGGTGAATTTTTGAAAATTGAAAAATCCAAAAAATTATCAATTAAACCAAAAATAGAAAATATTGATGAAAATTGAAATTTTCTCGGGAAGTAGTTCAGATGGCGTCTCTAACTCATTTACAACTATCGAAATTCGCTAAAACCTCAATTCCAGTCATTCTGGAGCCTCCAGCGATTTTTTATCATTTCTCCAGAAGCTTGAAATAGCTCTGGAAGGGCTAAAAATCAACTTCAGCACAAATCACTTTATTTGGGGCCTATGTGGGTTGCCTTCAACCGTTTTTTGGGGTTGTCGCGAAAATCGGCGTCTGCCGGTTCAGATGTGTATTTTGCCCATTGACTTGCACATGTGCAGTACCAAGCAGGCACATATATAGGTACTTTCTTTGTGAACTGGCAGATGCCGATTTTCGCGAAAACCCCAAAAATTGGTTAAAGGCAACCCACATAGGCCCCAAATAAAGTGATTTGTGCTGCAGTTGATTTTTAGCCCTTCCAGAGCTATTTCAAGTTTCTGGAGAAATGATAAAAAATCGCTGGAGGCTCCAGAATGACTGGAATTGAGGTTTTGCGAATTTCGATAGTTGTAAATGAGTTAGAGACGCCATCTGAACTACTTCCCGAGAAAATTTCAATTTTCATCAATATTTTCTATTTTTGGTTTAATTGATAATTTTTTGGATTTTTCAATTTTCAAAAATTCACCAAAAATCGAGAAATTAACTTCAGCACTTAAAATTTTGGATTTGGGGTCCTGAGATAGTCCCCTTTCGATCTAGCTTTGATTCGTTCATTTTCGTTTTTGCCGGTTCAGGTAGTTCCCTTGTTAGGTACCTGTTGAAATTAAAATGGCTGAATTTTTTTAGTAGGGCCAACTTTTTTTTTGAAAGTTCTTGGATGTCCCTTTTGAGTAAAAAGTGGTCCCAAGGAATGGGGGGGGGGAGGGATTGTCAGATGCCTGACTATAATATGTTGGTTTTCGTTATTGAAGGAGAGAATATCGTCGTAGTGGATCCTTTTCCTTAAAAAGTTGCTTATCAAAATCTACCCGTATGATCTAGCTATAAGCAAGAAAGATGGTGGGGGGGAGCATAATAGAAAAAGAAATCGTTGCTCGTTGCACCTTGCATTGTTTTTATGTTGTTTGTGGTTAGATTTTAAAGATTAGCAGATACAGGGTCCATAGTCACTAGTCAGTGACCGGTGGTTGGTGCAGTGCTTCACTCACACTCGCGCATTGCTCTATACTCGAACAAATGAACACTATACAAATATTAAAGAGGTACCGTTTGATTTGTATACAGAGATAAAATGAAGAGAACGGTTTTAAAAAAACAAACAAACAAACAAACAAACAAACATGAAACAAAAGTACCTACAAAAAAAGAAAAAAAAGTCGTAGCAGTCTGCCGCTACGTAAGAGCCAAATTTTTGTGTGAGAAACATTGAGGGCTCTTGAACTACTCGCACCCTCGCTTCGCTCCTGTGCTTCGCCTATGTTTGAGGGGGCTTTGTCCCCCCCTGCACCCCCCCTTGGGTTTCGCCCAATTACCTCCTGCTGATGTCTTTTTTTGTGTTCTGCGCTTCGCTTGAACTACTCGCACCCTCGCTTCGCTCCTGTGCTTCGCCTGTGTTGGGGTACACCCCCCTTGGGCTTCGCCCAATTACCTCCTGTTGATATCTTTTTTTCGTGTTCTGCGCTTCTCTTGAGCTACTCGCACTTTCGCTTCGCTCCTGTGCTTCGCCTGCGTTTAGGGGGGACGTTGTCCCTCCTACAACCCCCATGGGCTTCGCTCAAATCACTCCTTCCACGATTTCTTTCTTATGTTTGGGGGGGACTCTGTCCTCCCTGCACCCCCTTGGGCTTCGCCCAATTACCTCCTGCTGGTAACTTTTTTTCGTGTTCTGCACTTCTCTTGAGCTACTCGCACCTTCGCTTCGCTCCTGTGCTTCGCCTTCGTTTAGGGGGACGTAGTCCCCCCTACAACCCCCGTGGGCTTCGTCCAAATCACTCCTTCCACGATTTTCTTTCTTATGTTAGCGGGGGGAGAGTCCCCCCTGCACCTCCCTTGGGCTTTGCCCAACTCTCTCCTTCCGCTGTTTCCCTCCTATATTCGCGGGGGGACTCTGTCCCCCCTGCACCCCCCTCGGGCTTCGCCCAACTCTCTTCTTCCTCCTTCAAAAAATGTGGTAACAAACCTGTCTTGACCCTGAAACAGGTCAAATGGGGGTGGAAGGTTGAAACTGGCAAAAGGCACTTCGGGTACACCCTCCCAATGTACTGTGAAAATTAGGACCCTCTAGGTCAATTTGGAGGGGCTGTAGGTCTGGCTAAATGTCAAAAAACACACAAAAATCCACTTTTTTGACCCTAGAGAGGGGTCAAATGGGGTTGGAAGGTTGAATCCTGCAAAAAGCATTCAAGGGGCACCCCCTTATTGTATGCTGAGAATTTGGACCCCCTAGCTCAATTTTAGGGGTGAGGGGGTCAAAAACTGGGGTCAAATGTGGTTTTTCCCAACTAAAATGGAGTGGGGATGACCTAGGAAGCTGAAAGTTGGATATGTTGATCACAATAGGGGTACTGACCAATGGTATGAATTTGGACCCTTTTCATTCATTTGGGGTCATATTATGCCCCTCCAAAAAAATGACCTTTCTGTAAAAATGGGGTTGGACGGTTGAAACATACAAAAGGCACTTCGGGTACATCCTCCCATTGTACTGTAAAAATTTGGACCCTCTAGGTCAATTTGGAGGGGCTGTAGGCTTGGCTAAATGTTGAAATTTTCAAAAAAAACACGTGAAATGGATGAAAAAATCCACTTTTTTGACCCTGGAGAGGGGTCAAATGGGGTTGGAAGGTTTAAACCTGCAAAAGGCACTTCGGGTACATCCTCCCAATGTACTGTGAAAATTTGGACCCTCTAGGTCAGTTTGGAGGGGCTGTAGGCTTGGTTAAACGTCAAAAAACACGCAAAAATCCACTTTTTTGACCCTGGAGAGAGGTCAAATGGGGTTGGAAGGTTGAAACCTGCAAAAAGCACTCAAGTGGCACCCTCTCATTGTATGCTGAAAATTTGGACTCCTAAGGTCAATTTTAGGGGTGAGGGGGTCAAAAATAGGGGTAAAATGTGGTTTTTCTCACTTAAAATGGGATGGGGATGACCTAGTGAGCTGAAATTTGGATATGTTGATAATAATGGAGGTACTGACCTATGGTATGATTTTGGACCTTTTTCGTTCATTTGGGGCCATATTATGCCCCTTCAAAAAAATGACCTTTCTGTAATTTTTAACTTTGACCCTCCCCACTGCAGGGGTCAACTCTAGCTCCCAAAAGAACCCTATTCTCCAAGTTTTATCTCATTTCATTCATTAGAACGTCTCTTGATTAAAAAAGTAAAAAATTCAAGTTTCGGTGAAACTTCTATATAAACATATTATAAACATATAAATATATATATAAAAACTGACACACCGGGAATCGTCTAGTCTGAGCTCAAAACGTCGAGAACTATCAAAATTTTTGACCCCCGACCTTTTTATCCAAAGTTGGGCCTACCGCAATAGCCATCATTTTTTACAAAAATTTGGCTAAAAAGAGAAACACGAGGTAGCCAGGTAGGCTACGGTAGGTAAATATGTGAATAGGTACTTGTATACCTGCTGTAGGTACAGGTAGAAGTTTAGAAATGGTTGTTTGAATTGTTGAGGAAAACATGAGCAGGACATGGTACGGGGCCCAGTACCTAGCTGTAAATTTATTACTCATCAGACGCGAGGACGAGGATGGCATCAGGCATCAGGCATGGACCATGGAATGGCCTACCACGACAAGTGAATCCAGATGAATGGGTTGCTAATTCTTGATCCTTGTACATACCTAGTTAGTTGTAGTTAACTACCATTACATAGCTCATAGCTTTAGCCAATACTAATAGGTAGGCATTCAGGCATAGGCACATTAATTGGCCTACATATACTCGTAGATATATAGTACCTAGCACCTACGAGTTTTGATTATTGATATCATATCATAACTTGTAATCAAAGAGTACGAGTAATAGTAGGTATTCGTACCGAAAACTTGTAGACAAGCCAACAGATCAGTGATCACTAGATCTGATACGTATCATACATACTACGTAGTATATGTACAGGTAGAGAGGTACCTACATATAGCAAGTAAAACTCGCACTCACCTCGTCCAAAATAATGTAACCTTGTCTTTCCAAAATCTTGTGAACATGGTACGATTCGCCTTGAATCTCCGATACCCACGTATTAGTATAGTGATGCTGCGGCGATGTCGATGGCGCAGGATTGCTCGCAGTATCCACCGCCACCACCACCATCGGCTCTCCTTTCATCAGTTCTTCGTGCTTCAATCGAGACGCAAATTTGCTCGAGGAGTTTTGTACTTTGACGGCGGACGCCGACACCGACGCCGACGAACATATTACAAAAAAAGTAAACACAACCACGGTAAAAATGAAGAAAAACTTAACGAAGTAATAAAATACAGCCAATAAATAAATGGGTAGTACGAATCTGGACGTTAGAATTGACATGACGACGCGATCTGAACGAAAATTCAGAAACACTTTGACCAAAAGAGAGGAAAAAATTTTCACGCCGATGCCGACGACGACGTCGACGGTCGTCGCGGCACTATAGATCTATACGAATACATGTACGTAGTACTACATACGTACGCTCGAATCAACAGCGTATTAGATGGCGACTGGCGACTACTAAAGAGTAAAAACTACATAGTTAGGTTAGAAGAACCGAACCAGCCGAGTCGCACTGGCAATCGCAACGCAATCACAGCCGAAGCCGGAGCCAGAGCCAAAACCCGAACCGCGTCCACACTTGCACATCTCCGCACAGTGCACACATGTTTACCAGACGAGAGACTGTGCTGTGTGAGAGATGATTGTGAGATCCGAGTTCGGAGAAGATGTGTAAGAGGCGGTGGCAGGCGAGAGAGAAATAATAATACACATACTGCAGTAGGTACTAAATTACTAACGCGAGAGGAAAGATTCCACCGCCGCCACCGCCACCCACCCCCCGACCCCATTGATGTATCGCCGAAGGGAAACCCGCGACCACGACCGCGAAGTCGCGAGATGCTGCCACGACTGACCCCTCTCTCGTATTCATATTCTGACGAATCATTTACCTTGATCTCCGTATGTTTGTTATAATATGTTACGAGATAGGATGCGATGCGATGCGCTAGGCTACGTGTGCGAGTCCGAAGTCCGAGAGTACCATGACTGACTGTGTATAAATGTAATAATACGTAGATCCACAATTTAGGCTATGTGACCATAGCCGGCTGTATAGCCTATGTGTATGTAGCCTAATGCTTACTCGAATTCGAATCGAATCGATCCATTGATCTATCTCCCAATAAGCTGTACAGTGTACACATACATATACGAGCATCTATGCAATATGGGATGCGCCGACTATGCCATTTGCCATTGCCAATGCCAGTCCCCAGCCCCAGCATCCGAGCATCTACACACACGCACACACGTAGCTGTAGCTGGCAACACACTCACTTCACTACCTTTGACTAAGACTAACGAGTAGACATACCAACACACCGCCACCTCCATCTCCACTTTCATCATCATCAGCATCAATTCATCGTCGTGGTGATGGTAGTAGTGGTGGTTGTCCCACGATTGTTTACGAGCTTAGATGAATCTCTTCCTTCTTTTCCTTTTCCATCTTACAGGTCACGTCGTTTGGAGTAAAATCTGGTGCTTATACAGGTAGGTATACCTTTACCTTTACCTAGCCCGATTTCGACAATACTTCACTATGCACAGCCGGGGGTGAGGTGGGATAGGTGGATGATTGCATAGCAGGGATGAGCTGAACTGCAGCCATAAGAAGTGCGCCGACCGCTATCGTCACTTCGTCAGTGTCAAACTGTCACTGTGTCAGCTATGCAGATGCACCATTACAGTTACACTCCCTAACAAGGGAACCTCTTGAGGTGTCACCCTCCCATTTGAACGGGGTCAAGATTTTTGGAAATAGCATAGTCTAAAACCCCTAAAACCAAATTTTCAGCTCCCCAAGTTCATTTTTCGATTTTTGGCGAATTTTTGAAAATTCAAAATTGACTGTTTTCGGCGATTTATGCTTTTTTTAAAAAAAAGTACATACTTGATCGATAAAAATGGTCAAAATAAGTTCCCAAAACTAATATTAATTACCCAAATCCAAATTTCACCATTTCCAGCCATTCTGGAGCCTCCAGCGCAATTTTTCAATTTCTCCAGAATTTTGAATTTGCTCCAGAAGACGTGAATATGAAGTTGGGCAGCTAAAAATCGAGTTGTATATTATACTCGACCTGTTTAACGAGTTTATCTTTATTTGAGGCGGTTTTGGGAGTGACACCTCAAGAGTGCCTTTTTGACCAGCTTTTTTCAAAATTAAAAAATCCAAAAAATCAAAAGATAACCGTTTGTGAGGATATTTTTGAAATTCACGCGAACCGCTGTATTTCTTCAAGAACTAATCCCCGGAGCGTAAATTCTACCATTTCCAGCCGTTTTGGAGCGAGAGTGACACTCAAAAAACCACTCTTGAGGTGTCGCTCTCAAAATCGGCTCAAATGTGGATGAACTGGTTAAACAGGTCGAATCTAATATACAACTCGATTTTTAGCTGCCCAACTTCATATTCACGCTTTCTGGTGCAAATTCAAAATTCTGGAGAAATTGAAAAATCGCGCTGGAGGCTCCAGAATGGCTCGAAATGGTGAAATTTGGATTTGGGGGGGGGGTTAGTTTTGGACAAAATACAGCGATTCGCGTGAATTCTATAAATTTCCACACAAACGGTTATCTTTTGATTTTTTTGGATTTTTTAATTTTGAAAAAAGCTGGTCTAAAAGCCACTTTTAAGGTGTTACTCTCAAAATCGGCTCAAATGCGGATAAACTCGTTAAACAGGTCGAGTATAATACACAACTCGATTTTTAGCTGCCCAACTGCATATTCACGCCTTCTGGAGCAAATTCAAAATTCTGGAGAAATTGAAAAATCGCGCTGGAGGCTCCAGAATGGCTGGAAATGGTGGAATTTGGATTTGAGTAATTAATATTAGTTTTGGGACTTATTTTAACCATTTTTATTGATCAATTACGTACTTTTTTTTTTAAAAAAAGCATGAATCGCCAAAAACAGTAAATTTTGAATTTTCAAAAATTCGCCAAAAATCGCAAAATGAACTTGGGCAGCTGAAAATTTGGTTTTGGGGGTTTTAGACTATGCTCTTTCCAAAAATCGCGGTCCCGTTCAAATCGGAGTGTGACACCTCAAGAGGTTCCCTTGTAGGTAAGTATACCAAATAATGCGAGGGGGTCATTCCACGTCAATTCGACCAAGAAGTGGTTAGGTGGGTCGGCGATTTTCTTGAAATTCTTCCTGTGGGAAGACCTTCCGAAGGGATGACCAATGGCGCAAATCGCAGCACTCTAGCCTTTTTTTAGAGGCTGCTAGGGGGTGTCAATTAAGTTTTCAGTGAACTTGAAACATCATCCATTTCAGCAGTGGATTACTCGATAACCGCGATACCTACCAAAATGGAACTTTTTCCAATAGTGAGGGGTTTTGAAAGGCTTTTTGGTGATATCGTAAAAATCAGTTTTGCCACTTTTTTTCGTACGAAAAATTAGCTCGAAAATTGTCAAAACGTAGATAGTTTTTATATCGTTCCGACGCTCAAAAATTCTGAAAAAAGTATATGTATTATGGACAACCAATTCATGCTGAACAACGTATTAAAAAATTGGGATGGCATTATGTCGTAAAGTCGATTTTAAAAAAATTGAAAGTTTTCGCCAAAAAAATGTGATTTTTTGATTTAAAACCTGAAAAAAAAATGTTGACAGGTAAAGTTGATCCATTTGACCGCTTTTTTTATGTACCTATATGTTGAAAAATTTGAAACAACCCTTTCACTCAATGAAATGAACTCATCACAAAAAATCAAAATTCGAAAAAATTCAATTTTCAATCCAAACATCAAAAAAAATTTACATTTATCCAGTTATCTTATTTGGACCTCTATCTGACAAATTTCATGAAAAAGTTGACATAAATTATTACACTCATAGTAAAAAAAATTAAAATTCGTTAATTTTTTCAATGCACTCAGAATTTTGATTTTTTTGTGATGAGTTCATTTGATCGAGTGAGAGGGAGTTTTCAACTTTCTCAATGGATACGTAAAAATAAAGTTAAAATGGGTCAACTTCACCAGTCAAAACTTTTTTTCATGTTAAAAGTTGTCCATAATATATTTTTTCAGAATTTTTTAGAGTCGGAACGATATGAAGACTAAGTTTTGAAACTTTTCAAGCTAATTTTTCGTACGAAAAAAAGTGGCAGCACTGATTTTTATGATATCACCAAAATCCTTTCAACCCCCTAACTACTGGGAAAAGTTCCATTTTAGTAGGTATCGCGGTTATCGAATTATCCACTGCTGAAATGGGTAAAACTTTGACGCATGACGCCCCTAGCAGCCTTTAAAAAAGGGCTTGAGGGCTGCGATTCGCGCCATTGGTCATCTCTTTGGAAGGTCTTTCCACAGGAAGCATTTCGAAAAAATCGCCCACCCCCATTACCACTTCTTGGTTGAATTAACGTGGAATGACCCGAGGGTTGATTCTTCCAAATAACACACCCGAAAAGAGTACGAATTAGTCGGGGGCCGCATAAGGATCAATTGCACCCCCCCTGCAGATCCTCCAGCACAACTTTTTTCTTAAAGGGAAAGTCCTAAGGAACATTTCTTCCTCAAAAAAACCATGGCCCTACTCACAAAATGGTGGCTATTTTGATTGACAGGTCAGCCGAAATCGCAGATTTTGCGTTCCAACATAGGACTTGCACGAAATTTTTTAAACCTTACAGTAGTAGATCGAAAAAGAAGGCAAAAATTCATCACCTGTCAAAAATTCAAGTGCTAAAGTGTATTTTTCGATTTTTGGTGAATTTTTGAAAATCAAATTAAGGCCAAAAAATGAGGGCGAAAATCAAAATCTTACTAAATTATCCTAAAAAGCTGAAATTTGGGATATCCCTATTTTCGACCTGCCAAATCGATTTCAAACTGTTTCAGACCGTTTAGAGTAGTTCTGGAGCCTCCAGCAGATTTTTGAAACTTGAAATTTCCACAAAATTTCATCAAATAGAGTTGGAAAGACGAAATTCATTCTGCAAACTAATTTCAATACGCTACGAAGTCGACTGCAGGTGGATTTCAAGTTGTTTTGGAGTCTCCAGTGACTTTTTGAAAATTACTGGAGCCTCCAGTAGATTTTTGAAACTTGAAATTTTCACAAAATTGCATCAAATGGAGTTGAAAAGCTGAAATTTACTCTGCACTTCAACTTTAGCTCTTTCTGAAGACGACTTTAGGAGGTTTCAAGTCATTTTGGAGCCTCCAGCGACTTTTTGAAAATTCCTGAAGTCTTCAGCAAATTTTTGAAACTTGAAATTTCAACAAAATTTCATTAAATGAAGTTATAAAACCGAAATTTACTATACCTACATTTCAATTTTTAAACCGATCGATTTCTATAAGACGGCGCATTTGACTTTATTTACAATTCTTACGATTAAGACAAGAGTTAGTAACCGAATGGTCTAAGATTTTGGTGGTAAGTAGTAGATATAGTCTGAGTGACCTTCCATCAAGTTTTTGTCCAGGAGTATCAGGCTTCGGGAAAAAAGTGCGCCGTCTTGGCACAGGGTCCCTTATTCCAGTTCGATACATATATTTTTTGTGCATAGATTTCATACTTATTTGAAAATTTAAAAAAGTTCACCCTTTCGCCTCCATTTGAGGTAGAAGGATGAGATTCAGTTGACATCCTATTTTTGGATTTTGGAGCCTGCTGCGCTTTTTTTGAAACTTCAGTTTTTTTTTCAAAATTCCACAAAATCTGTTCGAATAAACTCTAGCACGTACTGTACAGAGTGAATTTCAGCTTTCCAAATCCATTAATTTCAAGTTTTAGAAATCTACTAGAGGCTCTATTAATTTTCAAAAAGTCGCTGGAGACTCCAAAACGACTTGAAATCCACCTGCAGTCAACTTCGTAGCGTATTGAAATTATAGTTTGCGGAATTAGTTTCGTCCTTCCAACTCCATTTGATGAAATGTTGTGGGAATTTCAAGTTTCAAAAATCTGCTGGAGGCTCCAGAACTACTCTAAACGGTCTGAGATTTGGCAGGTCGAAAATAGGGTATATCCCAAATTTCAGCTTTCTAGGTCAATTTGGTAAGATTTTGATTTTCCTCTCATTTTTTGGCTTTATGTATTTTGATTTTCAAAAATTCACCAAAAATCGAAAAATGCACTTTAGCACTAGAAATTTTGTCAGATGATACATTTTTGTTTGCTCTTTCGATCTACCTTACCTTTGTAAGATTTAAAAAATTTCGTGCAAGTCGTGTGTTGGAACGCAAAATCTGCGATTTCGGATGACCTGTCAATCAAAATGGCCACCATTTGATGAGTAAGGCCATGTTCTTTTCTTGGAGGGCAAGGGCTAGAAATGTTCCTTAGGACTGGACTCCCCCTCTGAGAAAAAAGCTTTCCCGGAAGGTCAGCAGGGGGGTGCAATTGATCCTTTTGCGGTCCCTTCGACTAATTCATACTCTTTTTGGGTGTGTTACTTGGAAGAATCAACCCTCGGGTCATTCCACGTCAATTCAACCACGATTTTTTTGAAATTTGTCCTTTTTCGTAGACCAGGGCACATATATGTATGTAGTTGGTCAGTGAAAAAGTATACCAGTGTCTGTACTCGTCAAAAATACAAAATAAAAACGCTGCTCGAGCCAAGCGTAGAGAATAACTGCATTGAAGTGCACTAATGACGTTGCTTGTCGATCTGTATGGTCTTCACTTAACCTTTCTTATGATGAGTGAATGAGTGAGCTATGGAATGACTTAGTTTTCTCGTATAACATTCACTCTTGAAAAATAAAAAAAAAGTTGAAAATGAGAACCTTTGTTTTTCAGAATACTTGGAGCTTTTTTTACCTAATACATAGGTAGGTATGCCTGCCTAAACGAAAATACAGATTTATTGAACATCACATGTGGAAGCATCTTTCTAGAGGTAGGTAGGTAGGTCTAGGTACATAGAAGCAAGACTCTCGAAATTCATTAAATACTGTCGCTCTCCTTTCATCGAAGAAAAATAATACGATTAAACTACGAATAGTAAATATTTATTTGACTAAGTAATCACGAAAAATATCCCGCTTATTATAAAAATACAACCAAAAATTTATAACTCTTAAGTTTAAGTATACCTATACTAAGTAACCTACGTACACATTTAGTGACCAAACATCGTATTAAAAACTAGAATTACTTCGCTAACAAATCACTCGATAGAAATTTACGTATAAACCAAGCAAAAATTACGATGCAATAAATGAAACTGTTTGCTCGTAAGGAGACGGAGGAACCGGTGGTGGTGGAGTCGGCGAAAGTCTTGGTATTGCAGAATGACGTAAAACAAACCTCACAATTTCTTGTAGCCTTAGCATCCACTTGCGCAAAGGTATATGCTTTATCGCATGTCTGTGTATCATTATCACCAGCATCAATTGTAACTATTCCACCTCGTTGATACCACCATTTACCTAAAATAATAAACAAGACGTAAGCAAGTACATACTTAATTCAGTTTGTCTGCAATTATTCCATCACTAAAATCAAAAGATACCTACAAAAAAAGTGCTAAATGTATCCATATCTTAAAACTCCCATGAATAAAGTAAATTAAATGCAATGATCGTATAATTTGTCACAAAACTAACGTAACGGCGAAAACAAAAAAAAAAAAAAGAGGTAAGCAGATAGGTAACTTTCGTGATTCTCACCACCATCAATTTGCTTCCTCACAACGAAGCAACCTGCTTTTTTCTTCGTAGACTCAGGGGGTATATCGAAAGGCTTAGAATGGGCATCCTTATCAAGGGTATTACCATCGCTACATACTAATTCTTTTTTCGTTGTTGCGGCGGCACTTTCCCCTGCTTTCGATACCCCCCCGCCCTGCACTGCGGCGGCGGTGCTTGTAGTCGCTGGGGTGGTGACGGGGTCAGGATCTTTACATTCATAACATTTCAACGGATCAGCTCCTATAACTACATCGAAAAAAGTTATATTAGGATTAGTTAGATGAATCTAGGAAGAATTTATAGGTATCTAACAGGAAAATACATCCTTCAGAACATTCATAATGCATACATCGTACATATATTATTACATCGAGTACGATTGTAAAAATTCTTACCCGCTGATACGAGAAGCATTAAAATTGAAGCGCAAAGTAAACCGGTATTAAAGTTAGGCATAGCGATGCACGTATTAATTTAATAACAAATTTAATTAAAGAATGAATTTCAGAAATATAGTATCACTTTTGATGAATACTTTATACTTATTTAGCCGTTGAAAAAGTGCTGATTGTAGTTTGACTGGTCTAGACGCATATCACTAGACGTACAGTTTTGGTAGCCATATAATTTTACTTTTTATTGAAAACTCGAGGTGCGTTACCACTTGCAACTAAACGTAAAACCGATTTTTAAATCATTTTTTATTTTTAAATGCCTTAGGATCGATGGGAAAGTGTAGGAGAAGGGGAAATATCGAGCAATGTGCAAAATTATGACAGATTTTTGCCTAAATGAATGTAAAATTTGTTTTAAATTTTTACGTCGAGTATTGATGCATCCTATGTTGACAAATAAATATGAAATAATATTCGGCTATGAAACAGCTAGATGAAACTTTTCAGTTGGAACGAAACATTCGGGTATTGGTTTTGTTATTTTATTGGTACCTATTTGTATTTTTGTCGGTTTTTGTTATGTTTTTTTCGGGGTATTGGTATTTGTTTTGGTTATTGAGGTTTTGTTTTTTTGTACATTATTTTCAAATTTTTGTGAAAAATAATCCGTTTTGAAGTTTGAGCAGAAAAGATAAGATAAATTTCATGCTCTACAATTTCTTCTCGACCTCTTTTTTCATTGGATACGTATATAGGTAGTTTTCACAAAAAGTCCCCCTTCAATGTTTGAAAAATAGAAAATACAAAAATTAAGATTTGTAAGTGTAGGAGTTACCAAAGTATGTATTCAAATGTTAAATCAAAATTGAGGGATTAAGGATCGACTGCTGCTACATGAAAGATGAGGTCTTTCAACTAGAGATAGGTATTAGGTAATCAATTTCTAGATACTTAATTAATATTTTGGAACTTGCGAATAAACTTTCCAGAAAGTTTCTGGGAATTTATATTTCTTCAAAATACGAGGTAATCGCTACTTACTTATTTTGATTTGAAAAACTATTAAGTATTTTGAAAATGTTATTTAATCAACTATATTAGGTAACTTATAAAATTTCCCATTTCATTTATTTACAAATTTTTGAAATTTTTCTTTAATTACAGTACTTTTATCAATATTTTAAAAAAAATTTAACGCTTTTTTTACAATTTTATTTCACAATTTAAAACAACATAAATTGCCATGGAAATTTATGCATTTGAAAAATTAGCAGAAATTTCCTTCATAAATTTCCAGAAACATTCCAAAGTTTCCCATTATCTTTAATCGTCAAGCATCAACAATTACAAAAATACAAAAAAAAAAAAAAAAAGATTCAATTCACATTTTTTCTTTACAGTATTTACTATTTACTATTTAGTTTGGAAAATTAAACTAAAAATAACAGAAAAACGTTTTGTTCCCAACCTTAAAGGCTATAATTACTCGTAGAGACGATTTAACCATAACACAATGTTACAAAAAAAAAGCATCAAATGTAAGGGGGGAAAAATAAAAAGTAAAAACTTAGCATGATGAATCAAGCTTTTTCAGAATTTTACAGTACTCGAAATAACGCTAAAAATAACAGGAAAATGTTTCGGTATTGTTAAGTTATTCTCTAAGTAAGCGGTATTGGTATTGGTTTTGGTTTTGGTACTGTTTTTTGCACATTTCAACTTTTTTTTCCGGTATATTGTTGAAAAATTTGGTAACGTTACCAGTCCCTGGGTTGAATTGAACTTGAAACCTGGAAAAACTCAAATCTCTTTGATGAAACAGTCAGGCATCATATCTGGTCATTTTCTGACGACTTTGTCCTTATTTTCAATTTTGGTCCTTGAAAGTCCTTTTTAAGTTCCTATTTCCATGATTTATTTCTTTAAAAAAATTTAAATTACTCATTCTCACAAATAAAAAAATAAAGAATATTCGTTGTTTCTGAGTCAGAATTTTTCTAAATATTTCCCATTGAAAGAAAAACTTTTCCTGGCTCTTCAAACAGTCATTTGGTAAAGAGCCCCTCAAAATTGATAAAAAAATATTTTAAAAAAACGAGAATAAATCAAAATTCAGAAATTTTTTTGAAAATATCCCATTTCCACATTAGAATTGTCAACGGCCCCAAACAATGTTGGCCGTCTTGTATGGAGCTCCCCCCTCCAAAAATTTGGGAAAAATAAAAAAGATGAAAAATTTATGTCTGTAGAAATTTTTTGAAAATTTTTCAATGGGCAGAATCTTTCTGAATAAACACATTTTCAAAAACCTTCCCCTGGTCTCCCAAATGATGTTGGTTTCCTTACAATCCTCTCAAAGCTCTCAATCCCCCCCCACCTAGGTTTGCCACCTACATAAAGACCTCTGAAGTGGAAAAAAAATTAAACAATAAATTAATGCATAGGGTACATACTCGTATATTTTTCTACTTCAATCTCCTTTCAGAGTTCTTTTAAAAGACTTCTCTTCTAGAGAAGCCTCCTTACTTGTTTGATGTGTCATTTTAAAATGGGTATCTTTTTTGCGCCGGAGGTCTTCAAAATTTGCGGGAGGCTGACATTTAAAAACTTGAAAACAATTCATTGGACTTCCAGGTATTATGTCAGACTTGAAAAAAAATAATAATAATGATAAATAAACGGGGAAAAATTTAGTTGATTTTCTGATATTTTGTCTAACTTTTTTTTTTGAGGGGAGGGGGGGATTTAAAAGCTTTTCTCCTAACTTCTGACTTTGAGAACTTGAAAAAATAATTTCAATGAATTCTTGGTATTATACAAGACTTTCAATTTGAGCAAAAAACGTATCCATGATTTAAAACTTTCCTTGGAGAAGAGACTTTATATATTACCTACACCCATTTTCATTATGGCAATTGGCAATCAACGCCGAAAATGATCAATTTGGTACTGAAATCAATCTCAGGTCGCCCAAACAATAATCTTAGCTAGTTCAACTCACCCAGTTAATATAAAACTTGAAAAATCGAGGTAATTTATAACTATCAAATTAATCTTTAATGAGTCTTCATCTATTTGAAGCCATATGATGCCTCTCCAAAAAAATTACCTTTCTGTAATTTTCAACTTTGACTCTCCCCACTCCAGTGGTCAACTCTGGCTCCCAAAAGAATCCCATTCCCCGTGTTTGACTTTATTTGATCAATTAGAAAAGGTTCCAAGTCCCAAGTCATAAAATGTCTTTCATTGTTGTTTTCAAAGCTATAACACGTAAGATAAACAAGTTGCCTATTTCGAAAATTGAAGGGGTAAATAGAATACGTTTTCAAAATCCAAGAGCCAAAATCCAATTTTGACCATGGGGGTCGGTAGTACTTTGAAAAATGAACAAAATTACCTATTATGACTTTTTGCCCAACTTGTAAATTGAAGGAGCTACAAAATATGATTTTTAATTCCAAATAATCTCGATGGAAAAAATGAATGCGGGAATGAATACCACGTCAAAAAATGAACAAATTTTGTTATAATCATTTTTTTTCCTACTCTTAAAATTTAATAAATTTTTGAAGCTCAACAATGTTCGATTTGCTGAAAATTAATATTTTTTCCTTAAAAGTAAAAACTGTAATTTTTATATTTAGATAATATATTTTAGCATGGCGAATTCATTCATAATGTCTTCGTTTTTGACGTCTTCTGACTAGGGCTGTTCTTTTTTTTTTTTTTTAATTTTTTTCAAAATTTTGGTGATCCAGCGCTGAAAGAGATATAAGTGGCTGTTAGATCTATTCCTACATAAACACTTTCGTTTATCACCACGAAGATCACAAAGTAGTTTCATCGTTGGAAATCGACAAATTTTTCCTTACCAATTCTCGTTGTTCTAGTAGAATATTAAAATTTTTACGTGATTCGCATAAATTCGCGAAAAGCACCAAAATGTCGGACAAAAAGGATAAAATTAAGGAAGAAATCGAGATGGTGGAATTGAAGCAAAAAGAAGGGTAATATTAAATTTACGTATATATCTCATTACCTAAATATAAACTCATACCTAACGAGATTAGTTACTCTTCCATTTTTTTGTCACCAACTTCGCAAAGAGGTTTTCTCACCTTGACTCGAGTTTCCATCATTTTACGAGATGTATAGCAGGTATAGTATTATTATCAATAATGTATTCAATTTACAGGCAAACGAGCAGTTTGACGAATGATCCGTTGACCATATCAGACTCTGAAGAAAGTACGTATGCAATTGCCATTTGTCTATCTTTACAAACTTAGCTTTAGTGTGTCTACCGGCACGAAAAAGGCGAGAATTGGAACTAGGTAGCACGAAATCACGAAAATAGTATAGAAATTTCTTCAAAAAGCACGAAAAAATGAGATAGTTTTATAAAATTTTGAGTGAGAAAAGATGAATGAAAATTTTGCAGATCACTGCATCGAATTTTTTTTTAATTTAAAAGAGTAGTCTAAAAATCACAAAAATTCCTTGACTCTGGATTTCAATATAAACTGTACGAACCTTGCTAAGAGTTGTGTGAATTTTTTTTTTGATAATTTTCTCGTTTTTTTTTAAATGATGAAATGGAAAATGAGGGGTGGAGGGAAGAGAGTGAATCTTGAAATCTTATATGCCTTCATGGAGAAAATTATTTCTAAAAAATCTATTAGGTAGGTATAATATTTTTAGGAACACCTTGAAGACTTGTTTGGGGAGGGGGGGGGGTATAATTATGGATAGATTTGACGACATGTACGAAAAAAAAGAACAAGAATTTCGCCTTCTGGATTTTAGTAGACATCCTGAGCTTTTTATTCTATGTGGGTATTGAGTTTGTACCTGTAATTTTACAGAAATCGACGAGGAGTTTCGCTCGTCTTTGAAAAAGTATAACCAAATATCGCGCAGAATTCGTTTGGCGGCCATCGAGAAAGAGAAACAAGAACTCGAAGGGGTTGATAAATCGCCGGTAAATAAATACTATCCGGGAACGAAAATCGACCGATTAAAAATTCTCGAAGAGGAGAAAGAATTACTGGAGAAAATGGAAAAGTTGGCCCAATCGAAACAAGAAAAATAATTCATACGAAATTTCTCGAATCGCTTGTTAACGCGTCGGTGTCTTTTTAATTACATACGTACGTTATAAATAATTAAATATCCGTTAGTCTACGTAATAAATATTTGTAATTCGATATGTTTCTTTTTTCATCCATTATTCTTCTCGTCAGAGTAATTTTGATTCCATTGAACCTACTGCTTGATGCTTGAGTACCAAACCTATTAGTTGAGTTTGTATTTGTATCTGTGTAGATTAGAAATAGATAAAGTTGGAAAAAAGAAACGTAGGTAATTACAGCACCAAAATAAGTATAACTTTGGTATTGGACTATTTTATTGGTATTGAATTAAAATTTTCAATTTTAAATTGAATGTTAAAACTAAGAAGCGTAAAAATAAAAAATGAGATTCATATGTGAAAATTGAGTAGAAATACTCAATCAAATTGTTCAGAAGATTAGATAAAAAGTAATAGAAAATTGGCTTAGGAGAATGAAATAACATTGTTTTCTAGGTAGGTAAGGTTATTTAAATTAGATTAAAAATTAAATGTGAAAACGATTCTCATCGCTTCATCCAAGATAAAATAAAAATAAACCAAATGTAAGAAGATTAAAATGAATAGTACCAATACCAACCAAGTTGTAAAGATGATTGTTTTTATTCTAGGTATTTTGTACTAATTGTCTAATTTCGTTTTAACATTCGATCTAAAATTTAATTTAAATTCATACCAAAGTTATTTCTGGTGCTCTTCAAAGCGCATTTTCTTTTACTTTTTCTCCAATCTTCAGAACTTGAACAAGTAGATTATATTTTTACCTTATTTTGTAAACATCTCAACTTCACTTTTAATTTAAATTTATTAGTTAATGCCTACAATACTAAAATTTATTTGGTGCTGAACTCTTAAAAAAATGGCAAAAACCGAACAAGTCGGAGCGCACAAGCATGGTCATGCGCGCGCAGACACGTGCTTCTTATCACTTCGTCATGCTCTATCACCGCCAACAATTTTGTAATTTAGGTAGGTAACATTTTGAAATTTTGAAATTTTCATAAGTAAGATCAATAAGTATTCAAAAATCTATAAGTTGAAATGTGATCTTGAAGTAATTTCCACCAATATTCAACGTTGTTATTTCATCATAATTAAATGATATAATGAATTCATATTAATCTATTATCCCGATCCGGATCCAATGAACAAACGACTGCCAACTTGAGTAAGCCAACACTGCCAACAGTGTACAAAACATCTAAACATGAACATTTGTCGCAAAATAATACAGAATTCATCATCATTTCTTCGTTTCCAAACTCCAGTGTGTTTTCCAATCGTATCTGCTTGAAAGGTCGGAGCTTACCAAGGACATGGTAAAACTACGCTAGATGTAATAGATAATAAAAACTCTGAAATTCATCACTGTATCAGCATATTCTCAAGTTGGTTTTCGTCTTCACAACGGAATTTTCGTTGTCGGTCCAATGATCTTGTATAAAAACATAGTACTCAGTCGGGATATCAAGGATGATCAAGCTGTAAACGAAGACAGTCTGGAATTTTTTCGTCATCTAGAACCTCGTCCAGACTAACTGATACTCGGATTAGGCGAAGACAAGAGTCTTGAATCGTTTAATAGAGAATTAATCGTACAATTCAGAAAGCTCGGGTTAGCTTTGGAAATTCTCCCTAGTACAAGAGCAGTGCAGATGTACAACTTCGTCACAGAAACACGTAACGTTGTCGGAGCTTTTGTGCCACCTAGACGTTTCAATATTACAATCGAAGATTATCTCTCTAGTATGCGGAAATTTGGTACGATATACCTACGGTCCAGAAACTGCAGCTTTTGGTGAAGAAGCTGTTATTCGACAAGCCAGAGAGATGGGAATCAAAGATAGTACTTAGGTAAGTAATGATAAAATTACAACTGTATAGGTACCTCACGTGTTTATATTTTCCCCCTTGTTTCAGGTTAGATTTTTTTGGAATAAACGTTGGTGGGTCTATTATGTATAGTGAAAAGTGAAACCAATCCTGTCGTTAAGCTACATAACTTCCAACAGTATATAGCAATATTTTAAAGGATGTTCGAAATTTCATACGTTTATTCTACAAATCAAATTTGTATGTGTGAATTGGAAGTACAGTTTTCTGTCTATTAATTTCATGATTTTCTCTGTAGTTTTCCTGTTTTCGTTGCTTTTTGCTTTAATATTGAATCAAATCGAATCTGTTGTATATTACTTCGCACTGCAGTTTAATAAGTAAGTGAGACCGGTTATTTCGACCATTCGTTATAGGTACCTATGTACGTTTCCCAGCGTACAAGTGATTTACAATTTACGTGTCTGTCATCGTTGATTTATCGTTATGTGTACTGGTGGCATTTGTCAGCTCGACTGTTATATGATATGTACGGTTATTAGTAGTTGGTTATTCGATGAGAAAAAAAAATTACCTCAAGTGAGTCTTGGGAAATATTAAATTCAAAACTATGATCTGTGTTTTTCCAAACCAAGAAACATTTTTTGAATTATTGTCAAATTTCTCAGATTATAAACCCTACTTCGTCCCTGATGAAAAATTGTTTACCTGTTTCAGGAACATAATTCACTCCGTCGTCAGCCAATTACCTATACCTAGGTACCTATAGAACAATCAAACTCCTAGAATGGCTCAACTAGTATCTACCTAGTTATTCGTATTGATGCGACTTTTTTGACAGTAAAGGTGGATGAGACCTTCCTTTTCCTATTCACCTCCACTTTAGACGAGATCAAATATTCTTCCTAATCTGACACATATATCTCACAATAGTCACAAATGTCACAATGGAGAAAAATATGACATCAAACCGAACCTGGTTCAAAATAGAAAAACACTTGAAAAACCATCATTATACGTAACTTCATATTCGGTAAACTGAAATGTTCTGTACTGTAAACATGTTTATATACAAATTAAACCTATATAAACTTCACACGTTCTTTACAGCCAGGATCGTACCTATTTGTTTTTCATTTCCTGCAACCATAAACGACCTACAATGCAAGAACATACCTATATCTACATAATACTACTCATAATTTTTACCAACTACCTACACTAGCACACTGCAGCAAACACCTTCCCCTTTAGGTGGTATCAACAAACAACAACGAAGAAAATCACTGACGTTTTATTGAAGTTCATAACCCTTGTATCATAAAGTTCCGTTTACAACTTGTTCGAGTATCAACTCTCTGTTCAACTGACGGAATGAATGAAATGATTTGCAATGATTATTAGTTCATTAGATCATAAATTATTCATATCTCTACACGAGACAGTTTTCGCCAATACCTATATACTCCGGAGTAACTGTACCACCTATGTGCATACCTTACATAGGTATCTGCGCTCGGTTTGATAATTTCAATACAAAACAAAACAAGCAAATATAATTTAATTTGTTTAAGCATACACCTATTATTAAAAATACCTATCAAATGCAGAATAATAATAACGTAAGCTTGAGTGTTACTCGAATAATATCGGAATTTTTTTGTTATTTGATCGAAATAATGAAACAGAAGTGTTGTTCGATTCAGTCTACGTTGATGAAAAATTCGTTCGCCATTATGTCCGCTTGTAATCCTGAAATTATGGAGGATATATTGAGCGCGAATGAAGATACAAGGTAGTACAATTATTCATTATTCGTCTAATGTATGTATGTACCATAAAGTATAGGTACCTAATAATTACGTAGATACTTTAATTAAGGAATACCTAATCTAGTCACGATGAGAAGAGTCAGCTTCAGCTATCGTTTCACTCTCAAGTCAATGAAATACTTCCATAATAAATATGTAGGTATACTTACAGGGTGATTCCTGGAATGATCTGTCAAAATTCTTCTGTAGATAGTACTTACTACTTAAGGACGTTATTACGTAAGATTGGTTGCCTATCTTGTGAATTAAAGGAGCCACGTGCTTCGCAAAAACAAAACTCAAATTCACTAATTTTGAAGAAAAAAAATCATCAAAAATACGAATGTTCGAATAATTTAAATGATGCCCATAAGGCATAAGTTCCATAACCCGTAGTATTCGGGTGGACGAACAAAAAATCATATCATGACAAATTACCTATCTTCAATAAAATTTTAAAATTGAAAAGGCAAACTTGGTTCAGTTGTTTTGATTCAATCCCTGGAAGTAGATTTTGAAAATTTTTAAGATTGAAAACCAATCATATAACTTTTTTGTCTTCTTCTCGAGTACTACATATCTATAGTGGAACTGGAACACCTTGTATAGTAATTATGTAGCCTGTAGGTACTCCTGCTTATGTGTTAATTAACTTCACTCTTCAGTCTTCAATTCTCAATTCGTCAAAAAACTCACATCACATCCACTGTACTTTCACAAACCGAAACGTGAAAATGAAAAATAATGCCAAAAAGGCAAAAATAACATAGAAATTATCTGGTCACGAAGTTGAAGTTGAAACTTGAGATTGAACTAATTGAACGAATAAGTGAATAGGTAACTTTAATTTCAAATTTAATTTCGAATCGAAAAAAAAATTGAAAAATTTCAAAAAATTACGTTGTTTTGTGTGCCACAACTGTAATTAAGTGACAAAGGTAATTTTTAACCACATGTTTTGCCAACACTGTTTCAAAAGATCGAGTGCAGCGCACTCTGTCTTACGACTTGTTCTCTACCAAGTTGAAACTTTTTATCATTAGTTTATCGATCGTCGTTGCATGATACAACGTGAGATTTTCCTCGTTTATTTTTAACATTTTTCGAACGAAATTTTACAATCATGGTTTCTGTATCGGAAGCTTATAATTATTTTAAATTGTTCGTATATAATTTGTGCACCAATGTTTGCTCGATTGTGAATTTTCCTCTGGTATTCGAAGCGTTTAAGAAAAGCGCCATCGAGTTCGCATCAGCTTGTAGTCCGGAATTGAGAGCTAACGATTGAAAATTTACGTATTTGGTATGTATTCTGGGCTATATCGATATCGTATTATGTTTAAAAAGTACTCCAACTCTAATGTGTAATGCTACGTCAATGTATTACTCATCTCATGTTCCAATTCTGAAGCGATTTCGTCGCGTGATGTGTGAAAATCAACTACTCTTTGATGATGATGGTTATTATCAGTAGTACTTATTATTCGGCTAATGGTATGTTTATGTTTATACACTATACAGGTGATATTATGCCTATGTATGTACTTTCTCGTCGCAGGTCTCGGTACCATCTAAGATCGTGAAAGTTTTTCAATTCGTTTTTACGTCCTTGATTTTGATTCACTCTATAAGATCTTCGTTTTTTTTGCTTTTAATTTAGCCGACGAAGTCGAACCATTATGTTAACCTTGACTACTTGAACATCGTCTGTCTGCTCTGGTCATACCTACTCATGTCGAGCAAGTAAACGTATTAATAGTGAAAAAAAAAACACCGCCTCTGGATGTAAAAGATCCTTCATAAAGAACACGTTTCCACTAGTTTATATTGAACATAGCGATTCCGAACTCGTTCGAAGGAAGTAGAGAAGTACCTAGTGTCGAATTGTGCTAGAAATTGACCGACGATCGCATATTTTGCATTCGTATCGTATTTCAACGTAAAAATTCAACATAGTTCGACGATTTCATTGGGCTCATTAACCCTTTGGAGGTTCTCTCTAGGTTTCCATGTTGTGGATAGGTACAATAGGATACCCTGCCTAATTGTCCAAATCATATTAAAGTTGAGCTTTCAAAGATAAAATCATGTAGGTATCGGAAAATGAAAGTTTTGGGAAAGCTCAGATCCTTCATTTCCGACAAAACAAAAAATGAATATAAGTTGAGAATTTTTGTTCAGAAGTAATATTCAAGGTCTCAATTTTGCTAAATTTTGTGTCATAATTCGATCCAATTTCCGACTAGATTTTACACCTTGATGAAAAATCCTCTCTTTGTGGCCTAGATTTTGGTTTTTTTCATTTTTTGGACGAAGGAATTTCCTTCACCAAGTTTTTATTTTTGCTCAACTTGCGAAATGCCAGACACCCTTCCCCCCAATCTTCTGAGACAACTTTTTTTCCCCAAGAGGACAAAGACATGCTAAGAAACATTTTAAAGAAAACTTGTCGAAAAAAATTTGCCCCAACTACTAACAAAATGGCGCCCATTTCGATTGATAGGTCAGCCAAAATCGCAGATTTTGCTTCCCAACACAGGATTTTCACGATATTTTTTTGAACTAGACAAAGCAACATCGAAAGAGCAATGAGCATGCAAAAATTCATCACCAGTTAAAATTTCAAGTGCTGAAGTCGACTTTTGGTAAATTTTTGAAAATTGAATTTGAGAAAAAAATCAAAATTTTACCAAATTGATGTAGAAACCGGAAATTTGGCAAATGCCCTATTTTCGACCTGCCAAATAGATTGAAAACGGTTTCAAACCGTTTTGAGCAGTTCTGGAGCCTCCAGCAGATTTTTGAAACTCGGAATTTTCATTAAATCTCATCAAATGAGGTTGGAAATTCGAAATTCACGCAGAATTCTAACTTGAACACGCTATCAAGTCGACTGCTAGTGGCTTCAAGTCATTTTAGAGTTTTCAGTGACCTTTTGAAAATTCTCGAAGCCTCCAGCTGATTTTCGAAACTTGAAATTTCCAAAAAATTTCATTAAGTTAAGTGCAGTTAAGATGTCAAAAAAATCCATTCTGTAAACTAATCTCAATAAAGTATGATGTGAACTACAGGTGGATTTCAAGTCGTTTTAGAGCCTCCAGCGACCTTCTGGGAACCACTGGAGTCTCCAGCAGATTTTCAACTGTCGAAATTTCCATAAAACTTTACCGAAAAGAGTTTAAATCAAAAGTTCACTCTGCATTTCAATTTAAACACCTTATGAAGTCTACTGCATGCGGGTTCAAGTCATTTTGGAAACTCCAGCAGTATTTTTAAAATTCCTAGAGCCTCCAGTAGATTTTGGAAACTTGGAATTTCCACAAAATTTCATAAAATGGAATTAAGAAGCCGAAAATTACTCTGCAAACTAATTTCATTACGCTATGAAGTCGACTGCAGGCGGATTTCGAGTCCTTTTGGTTCCTCCAGCGACTTTTTGGAAACTTCTGTTTTTCAAAAAATTCCCCAAAATCTGTTTGAATTGACTTTAACACGTACTGTGAATGGTCAGTTTCGGATTTCCAACTCGTTAGGTAAAGTTTTATGGAAATTTCCAAGATTGAAAATCTGCTGGAGGCTCCATTGGTTTCCAAAAAGTCACTAGAGGCTTCTAAACGACTTGAAATCCACCTGCAGTTGATCTCATAACGTATTGAAAAGGTTTCAAAAATCTACTGGAGGCTACAAGAATTTTTCAAAAGTCGCTGGAGGCTCCAAAATGACTTCAACTCACTAGCAGTGCGTGTTCAAGTTGGAATGCAACGTGAATTTTGGATTTTCAACCTCATTTGTTGAGATTTCGTGGAAATTTAAGTTTCAAAAATCTGCTGGAGGCTCCAGAACTGCTCAAAACGGTTTTAAACCGTTTCCAATCGATTTGGCAGGTTGAAAATAGGGTACATGCCAAATTTCAGCTTTCTAGATCAATTTGGTAAAATTTTGATTTTTTTTCTCATTTTTGATCAATTCTCAAAAATTTACCAAAAATTGAAAATTACACTTTAGTACTTGAAAATTTTGCTAGTGATGAATTTTTGCATGCTCATTCGATCCAGCTTCGTCCAGTTCAAAAAATATCCTGCAAGTCCTATGTTGGAAAGCAAAATCTGTGATTTTGACTCACCTGTCAATCAGAATGGCCGCCATTATGTTAGCAAGGCTAATTTTTTTTGACAATTTTGCTGTAAAATATTCCTTAGAATGTCCCCTTCGAGGAAAACGTTGTCTCTGAGGATCGAGGTGGCCACTGGAGGCTCCAAGAATTTTCAGAAATTCGCTGGAGGCTCCAAAATGACTTGAACTTACTAGCAGTCGACTCAATAGGGGTGTTTAAGTTGAGATGAAGCGTGAATTTCGTCTTTCCAACTCCATTTTGATGAAATTTTGTGGGAATTTCAAGTTTCAAAAATCTGCTGGAGGCTCCAGAACTGCTCAAAACGGTTTGAAACTGTTTCCAATCTATTTGGCAAGTTGAAAATAGGACATATGCCAAAATTCAGCTTCCCAGATCAATTTGGTAAAATTTTGCTTTTTTCCCCATTTTTGGCCTAAAAATTTGATTTTCAAAAATTCACCAAAAATCGAAAAATTCTCTTTACCAAGCCAATTTTTTTGGGGCAGGTTTACTTTAGAATGCTCCTTAGAACGTCCTTTTTATGAAAAAAGTTGTCTCGGATGATCGGTGATTTGTTGGGGGGGAGGGGGAGTGCAATTGCAGCATTCCTATTATCATATTAAGGTATACCGGACTAAAAAGAGTTGAAAAAACCTCTTGCACTAACCACGTTCCTTGAATTGTTAATTTTATTCGTAGGTAGGTAGTCGTCGTCATCGTCACCGTCGTCGTGTTTACGAACTCGCATATTTGGTTTTTTATTTCACCTTAAAGAATTGACCGCAAGTTATTGTGTTTTTATTAGCGTACCTATTCCGGTCACCTTTGAGTTTCTAATTACCTTAATTTTTCAGTAATTATGGTACGAATGATCGTGATGTGCACTTGATTGAATTTGTTTTAGAATTCTTTCGATATAATTATACCCAAATTAAAGTTTTCTCGTACCTATACGAAAGCTGCGTTGAATAATGTACATACCCACATGTATAAATCTTGACATTGTGTCAATTTATAACCCTACAGGTGTCCTTACACTTCAGACAATTAACAAACGACTATTACACGACGACGAGTTGAGTTCAGAAAAGTAAATCGTACACTCTTTGATGGATCATCTCGAGTAAAAAATAATGGTAAAACATGGTTATTCGTTATAAAAACACTAAACAGATCAGCGGTAGATCGAATTCGAATCTCACATGTACGATATAGTATAATAACCTGTTCTTACTTAGACGCGTAATTTACCAGCGAAAATTGCTCGGAAATTATGACATAATGTTCGGAATTAACGGCTGTATTTTGAAAACTGCTTACGTAATTGTGGACTGTGGTTTTCATGGTGCTTAAATCCGGTCCACGTAAAAAAGCAGTAATTATGCTCTCCAAATTCGTTGAAAATTTTGCAAAGTGCGTTTTCCTATACCTATCTACGTCAGTCAACGAAGTATGACCCTGGGTGAAGAGAAGAATCACCGAATGGGATGACTTTGCGTAGACTATACGAGTATCATGATGAGTACGAAGTATGAATTTGAATTTGAATTTTAATAAAACCTTCAGAATTGGAACCTTGTAGAGAGGTTATTGCCATAGATGAAATGATGACAATGATTTATCACCTCGATCGATTAAATTTTTTTATTTAATTGTTGGTAGGTAATTAGTTAGCTAGTTTAGTGGCTGATCTAGTTAGGTTTCAGTATTTTGGGGTTATTGTTAGGTATTATTATTATTGTTTATAAATACGTGAAAAAAATCACATATCAGCATTAAAAGCAACGAAATGATTGATATGTGTTTTTAACAAAACGTGTTTTTTTTTTCACTTTAAATGGTCTTATATAAGTAGTATGAGTATTTAGTCAACTGTGCATATAATTGTTCTTGTTTATTCTCGAACATGTCCGCCTGCTGTTTGACTTGACAGTCTGATACATTAAAAATATTTACCTACAATAGCTGACTGTTGTATAACAATAAAGTACATAACAAAAAAAAAACAAATTTTTAACGTACAATTTTATTAATTGCATTTTTTTTCATTTTATGTTTCAGATGTCCAAAAATTTATACCGAAAATGAGGAGAAGGAGAATTAAAATATGAAGATTTTTTTATATTATGTAATTTAAGAATTTTTTGTTATTATTTTGTTTTATTTCGTCTAATATTTTTTATTTGATTCATTTGGTTTATTGTGTAATGTGTATACGTCGATTTGCGAAGTATTATAATTAAATATTTTCAAAAACCAGTCTCCTACGGTGTGTGCTTTGTTGCTTAACAAGTTGCGGTGATAACAAACGAATTTTTTTTCAAACTAAAAGGAAACTGTTGAGAATCGTCCACCTAGGAAGTAATAATTTTGATTTTTTATCGTGTAAAAAAATTTCGTAATAATTTTATATCTTCCTCGAGTTTGAGTCGAGAAAATATACCGAATTGGATGCAATTTTCGCAGAATGTTTGTAAATGAAAGATGCAATTTATACGACAAGCAGGTATAGAGGTATCATATTTACGATGATGAGGTGAAACCGATCGTTAATCCGGATTTGAAAAGACCGAATACCTTCACAATGAGAATGAATTATTCACATATCAAATCAAACAACGTGTTAACAATGAATCTTGATTTTAAATAAACCTTTTGTTACTACACAAGTATAGACTTTTAATACTCTCACCGCGCGAACCTTCATGTGAGAAAGTTATTCATCGGCTGTATTCAAATCATTCTGTAAAGTGCAAGGCTCGTATTAATGATTTTTTATTTCACTCGTATTTTACTTATTTATACCTATATCTCCTTCAAAACGAGTCGATAAATAACTCGAGTAATCTGGTTTTAAAGCTTTATACATTTGCATAAAGTTTAATGGTTGTGTGTACTGGTACAATTATTGGTACATACATGTAGGTAACTACTTATCCAAATGTAGTGGGTACTTACTTGCTCAGCGGTAGTTATAATTATCAGCTTGTGTAGTCTCGTTGAATCATTCGTAATCGTAATGTATAGCTCTGGCTCAATTTAATTCTCGGTGGTCAACCACCTTCATATAGTAATTATACGTATTACGATATTGTCGTTCTAAATGTGAATTATGACGAGCATGAGTGTGGTAGGTAGGTACAGGTAGATAATCGAGCAAAACAACAAGTTCATCACCACAACGATGAAATCACTTGAACCTGAGTTCGTCATCCGCTCGTTGCAGGAATAAAATTCAATAACAGAGTATACTTTAATGAACATAACAATTTTTTATTCACAAAACGAAGTAATTTTTTGCGACAATAAGTACCAGAAAGCTTTACTTTTCGCCAAAATTGCTGAAAACGACTGCTTTTCGCCCCCACATTGCCAAAAAGTCTCATTTTTTTGCTACATTCCAAAAAAAAAAAAACACGAGTATTTTTTGAAATACATAATTCGAAATCATTCTCAAAAGGTTCTGGCTTTTTTCGCCAATTTTTAGTGTGCGTAGCACACTATTGGTTTCGCTTTGAGAAATTGAAATTTCAATTGCAATGAATGTTCTCTTAAGCTATCCAACCATTTTTTGTACCTATTGGACACCATTTGAGAATCATTAAGGCGGAGGGTATAGATTTATTTTCATTCAATTCGGATGGGTAATTGCTGAGTAATTGCAATTTTAGTTCATTATTTTAATGCATAAATTCCTAAAAAAGGAGAAAGGGGACTTGTAAACCACCTGCCGCTCATTGTACCCTGCTATACCCCCAGCCATATCCTTTCATCATTTTATAAACAGCTGCGTTGCATTGTACCCTGTTACACCCCCAGTCTGTCAGCTGTGTATTTCAAGTGGGAGTGGCTTGGTGGGGTGTTTACCAAACAGATATATTATTTTAATGCCGTAACCCTCATAGTGAAGTGGTGGCTGAGTGGATAGGGCATGTAGGTAGGAATAGGAAATTTAGGGACCCAGGTTCGAATCCCCGTGAGGTAAGTAGGTAGGTGACAGATTTTTCATAGGAAAATCGGATAGGTAAATGCTTTGGAGTTTACTACCTACCTAGTACATGATAATGGGGCAAAAATAATGCTGAAATTGAGTCATGATATCATTTGCTAACTAAAATTCATTTCATTAATTTTCTGTCTACCTATAGCCATAAGTATAGTAAGAATTTCCCTGACATGAATAATTTTTAACTTTTTACTTATAATTTAAAAATTACTTCAAAATGAGTAATTAAACTAATTTTTGTACAATTGAAACATGAAATTTTTATTATCATGATTTAGTAAAAATTATTAAAACAAAATGATTTTTACTATTGGTACCTATAGCAAAATTTATTAAAATGATAATTTTTACTAAATGATTACAGTAAAAATTATTAAATGGGATCTGGTACTTAATTGTGCTAAATACCAGTATTTAGTTAAATTTTTTTGTAAAAATTACCCATATTTTTTTTCGTGTAATTTAGAGGCAATTCAAATTCTCAACATATTTTATAAGATTTAATTCTTAATTTAGAATAAAAAGCAAGTTCTGAAAGTTGGTTTGAAAATTTATAAATTTGAAGACAATGGAAATTCTAAAAAAAATAGTATGAAAATTTGTATTTAGAGACGCTGAGAATTCCAAAAATTGATTAAAAGTTCTGTAAGTTGCAGATAATGTGAACTTGAAAATTATATAAAATAAGTATTGTAATATTTATGAACAAGATGAGAATTCTGAAAAATTGGAGGCAATGTAAATTCCAAAAATTGAGTAAACGTTTTACAATTTGTGAACAATATGAACTTGAAAATTGAATTTGAAATTTTTTAATTTAAAGACAATACGAATTCTGAAAAATTATTCAAAATTTGACTATTTAGAGGCAGTGTGAATTCTAAAAATTGATTGCAAATTTCCTAACTCAGCAGCAATGCAAAATTCTGAAAATTTATTGAAAACTTTATGAAATTGTAGCGATGGGGAATTCGGGAAATTGATTTGAAATTTTGTAAATTTTAAAACAATGCAAACTATGAAAAACAACTAGAAATTTCTTAATTTAGAAGCAATACAAGCTTATAAATTATTCTGAAATACCTATTGTAATTTGGAAAATATGAAAACACCGAAAAACACCCCAAAAAAAAAAAAAAAAAAAAAATTATTATTTTGAAGCAGTGAGAGTTTCAAAAATTCTCATTACTGTGACATGGTTGATTCACTTATGCACTACCTAGATGTAATAACGGTTATAGCTGTAGAAAAGGCAGCTAGCTACGCACACTTTGCAGCTAAGCTTTGCTTAGCTGTCTAGTTTTTTTCAAAACTGCTGAGAGAGTAGATATTTTTTTTAAAGAAAAATTGTCTGAAGCCCCCTCCCCTCTTCGCCAGAAGTGCCAAAAATAGACCCGGTTTTTTGGTCATTTATGTATCTACCAAATAACTAGAAAATCTAGATTTTCTTTTCAAAAAAAAAAAAATAAAAAAAAAGAACCCGCATTTACTGTTTTTTTTTTTGCTGAAATCTTCAAAAAAAAGTTCAATTTTTAACCTTGCGAAAACTTCCAAAAATTGCCATGAATCCTACTTTTTGTCGAAATTGCAATAAAATCCGGCTTTTTTACATTTTATCAATCTAATTTATACTCTTCTTTGGTGAAGGATTCACCAAAAAAGTCATCAAGTACGTACCTACAAAATTGATTATACATGGTCACTGCTTGGTGTGTTTTCAGACCAAGTTAGCGGGAGTGTTTGAAACGGATACTGCTTCCAATCAGTGGGTGTGTTCAAACCCAAGTTGGTACCACTAATTGGAACAGACACTGTTTTCAATCAGTGTGTGTGTTCAAACCAACTTAGGACCACAGTTTGAGACGGACACTGTTTTTGATCAGTGAGTGTGTACAAACCCAAGTTGGGACCAGTGTTTGAAACAGACACTATTCAAAACTAGTGTTTGTGACAGACACTGTTTAAAACCAGTGGTTGTGACAGACACTGCTTAAAACCAGTGGTTGTGACAGACACTGTTTAAAACCAGTGGTAGTGACAGACACTTGAGACACTGTTCAAAACCAGTGGTAGTGACAGACACTGTTTAAAACCAGTGTTTGTGACAGACACAGTTTGAAACCAGTGTTTGTGACAGCCACTGTTCAAAAACCTGTGTTTGTGACAGACATGATTTGAAACCAGTGATAGTGACAGACATGGTTTGAAACCAGTGATAGTGACAGACACTGTTCAAAAACCTGTGTTTGCGACAGACACTGTTTGAAACCAGTGTTTGTGACAGACACTGTTTGAAACCAGTGGTAGTGACAGACACTGTTCAAAACCAGTGGTAGTGACAGACACTGTTTGAAACCAGTGGTAGTGACAGACACTGCTTAAAACCAGTGGTTGTGACAGACACTGTTTAAAACCAGCAGTAGTGACAGACAAAGTTTGAAACCAGTGGTAGTGACAGACACTGTTTGAAACCAGTGTTTGTGACAGACACTGTTTGAAACCAGTGTTTGTGACAGACACTGTTCAAAAACCAGTGTTTGAAACAGACACTGTTCAAAACCAGTGTTTGTGACAGACACTGCTAAAAACCAGTGTTTGTGACTTGTGACAGACACTGTTTGAAACCAGTGGTAGTGACAGACACTGTTTGAAACCAGTGGTAGTGACAGACACTGTTTAAAACCAGTGTTTGTGACAGACACTGTTTGAAACCAGTGGTAGTGACAGACACTGTTTGAAACCAGTGGTTGTGACAGACACTGTTTAAAACCAGTGGTAGTGGCAGACACTGTTTGAAACCAGTGGTAGTGACAGACACTGTTTGAAACCAGTGGTAGTGACAGACACTGCTTAAAACCAGTGGTTGTGACAGACACTGTTTAAAACCAGCAGTAGTGACAGACAAAGTTTGAAACCAGTGGTAGTGACAGACACTGTTTAAAACCAGTGTTTGTGACAGACACTGTTTGAAACCAGTGGTTGTGACAGACACTGTTTGAAACCAGTGGTAGTGACAGACACTGTTTGAAACCAGTGGTAGTGACAGACACTGTTCAAAAACCAGTGTTTGAAACAGACACTGTTCAAAACCAGTGTTTGTGACAGACACTGTTTGAAACCAGTGGTAGTTACAGATACTGTATGAAACCAGTGTTAGTGACAGACACTTGAGACACTGTTTAAAACCAGTGGTAGTGACAGACACTTGAGACACTGTTCAAAACCAGTGGTAGTGACAGACACTGTTTAAAACCAGTGTTTGTGACAGACACAGTTTGAAACCAGTGTTTGTGACAGCCACTGTTCAAAAACCTGTGTTTGTGACAGACATGATTTGAAACCAGTGATAGTGACAGACATGGTTTGAAACCAGTGATAGTGACAGACACTGTTCAAAAACCTGTGTTTGTGACAGACACTATTTTGAACCAGTGTTTGTGACAGACGCTGTTTAAAAGTAGTGGTAGTGACAGACACTGTTTGAAACCAGCGGTAGTGACAGACACTGCTTAAAACCAGTGTAGTGACAGACACTGCTTAAAACTAGTGTTTGTGACAGACACTATTTAGAACCAGTGTTTGTGACAGATGCTGTTTAAAACTATAGTGGTAGTGACAGACACTGTTTGAAACCAGTGGTAGTTTCAGACACTGTATGAAACCAGTGGTAACGACAGACACTTGAGACACTGTTCAAAACCAGTGGTAGTGACAGACACTGTTTAAAACCAGTGTTTGTGACAGACACTGTTTGAAACCAGCGTTTGAGACAGACACTTTTTAAAACTAGCGGTAGTGACAGTCACTGTTTAAAACCAGTGGTAGTGACAGACACTGTTTAAAACCAGTGGTAGTGACAGCCTATGTTCCAAACCAGTGGTAGTGACAGACACACTGTTCAAAAACCAGTGTTTGTGACAGACACTGTTTGAAACCAGTGTTTGTGACAGACACTGTTTAAAACCAGTGTTTAAGACAGACACTGTTCAAAACCAGTGTTTGAAACAGACACTGTTTACAAACCGGTATTTGAAACAGACACTGTTTCCAATCAGTGGGTGTGTGCAAACCCACGTTAGGATCACGTCCAGTGTTTGAATTAGACACTGTTTTCAGTCAGTGTGTGCGTTCAAACCCAAGTTGGGACGAATGTTTGAAACGTGGGTTTTTCAAGCCAGTGAATTTTTTTCTTTTGTCGGTTTTGTACCAAACTTGCCCCATCGCTGGGAAACTGTGTCAAAATGCATCAAAAATGGTATAACTTTCGCCAAAACTGGTGGTTTTTTAAAATATAGAAACCACGTCCTGAAAAAAAATTGGCAATTGAATTTTTTCAAGTGCTTTTGCCCTCGACTCGCTCTCCCTCCATATCCCCCTGTCACCAATATCACCGTGTTTCAATTTTACCAATTTCTTTCAGTCAAGTCGTACCAGCAACTTCCCGATTTTTACTACGTTTCATGTACATACGAGCCACTTATTGCGACAGAAACTTCGTAACAAAGCAATAAACCAAGAGAAAAAATGTCGACATTTTTATTAAAATTATAAAAAATCTTAAACACGATTACAAAAGGGGGAAAAACAAAAACAAACAATCGCGCTAGAACATAGGAAAAAATACATGTAGGTATAATTACATAGTTAAAAAATAAAGAGTAAACGTACAAAATACGTAAATACCTCAAGACCTTGGTACCTACGTATAAGAAATAAAAGGTAGGAGAGAAAAAAAAACACAAAAATTGACGCAAAACGCCAAGAGCCAGGAGAACGAAGACGACCGAGTAAAATACAAAAATTGTAAGCAGTTCGTTCGCGTTATTCGATGATGAAATTTACGGGCCAAAATAATTAAAAGATTATTCGTTCTACCATTCCCAATTCCCATATCCGAGGGAACGTTGTAAAAATCACCAGAGCCAATAGCAAAATTCGAATAATAATCAGGTAAGTATTTCAACGTAAGTATTAGAAAAAATTTTTATACTCCTTCTTCATTATCACGATTACCTAACTGTACAAAAATACTAAGTAGGTAGCTAGGTAGTACATACGGTAATATGGTAACAATTCGAGAAAATAACCTCCGAATGGATATTACAGCGTTCGAATAGCACGTGTTCTATAATCGAATACCTACCTACGTATAGATTTTTCACAAAAATTGAAAATGAGAGCGTCTACGAGCCAATTCGATTTAAAATACCTATTACCTACGACGGGAAGAGAGCGATTTGAAAAAACACGTTTTTTTTTCAAAGTACATGTCCATGATATTACAAACGATAGATGAGAAAAAAAAACACGACGAATGTCTCATTTGTAGACCGATCTCAAAAATAAAATACGTAAACGAGTAAAATAAAAATAACCAAAAATTCCAATGTGATGCGACAGGCAGTAAAAATATACGATGGTAAAAAAAAAAAAAGAAAAAAAAGAAAATAAATACAATACGTAAATAAAAAGATAATACAAAAGTGTGTCTTTATGCTATGCGTCTAAATTAAGCGTAAGTAAAATAAATAAGTATCAAGTTGAGGAAAATACAATCATAAATAGGCACATGTACAACGATACACGAAAATAAAAAATTAAAAAAAAAATAATTGAAAATGATTATGTTGTCAAAATGTAGACTAAAAACTTGGAAACGAAATATCGACGACGAATATCTACACATTGTGAAATAATTGGAGGAAAAACCAAAAAAAAAAAAAATCGGGGTTATACAAGTTAAAAGAATCATTCTTTGGTATAAAATCGAAGCTCATTCGCTTTTTAAAAATCTTAATGTAATTGTAAAAGTAAAATACAATTTTAAATTAAATTCAGTATCAGTATTTGGCCGAGAAAAAGAACACATGGTTTATTTCTGGGAATGTTTCGAAGGCAGCACGTACGAGAAGGATAAAAAAAATTGGAAAAAAAGCGTTAAAATCATCCGAGTATTCGCTTTCGTCGAAATTAAAATTGAATATTATGGCAGTAAATAATAATTTGCTAAAAAAATTCGAGAGAGCGAAGAGCAAGTTTGTTGACGAGAATTACTATTAGAAATTCTGATAAAACGTTGTTGTGTATGGTTAAAAAAAAAAATTGAGTCAGGAAACACGAGCAACAACAGTAGGTAATGCCAATCGTCAAATCTTCGTAGCCATCATTTTTGGTCCCTTCATCTGTGGCGACGACAAATCGACGACATTAGCAAACTACGAATATAACCTAACTAGTAATTAAATTTCTGCAGTCGTCGGTTCAAACGAAAAAACCAACTCCGAATGTAATGATATCAGAATGAAAGACGGTCGGTACATCGATCGATATGAAAATAGTTTGGCAATTTTCGCTCCGAACCAATTTTTTCCCTTTTCTTTTCTTTCGCGTATGGAGAAGACGTCGCACACGTTTGAAAAAGATACATACGAATAATCGCGTAGATTTGTCAATATTCCTCTATATATTCGTTCCGAAGCTCGAATACTTCGGTATTTTCGTTTCTCTTTGGCGTAGATGCCGATGCCAAAAATACGTAGAATGAAATACTCGCCAAGACTAGAAAAGTGGTAGGCCTACGCAGATTGGAATTCTTCGACAGGTGTCGAACCATTTATATGAGCTGGATGAAAGTATTGGAAAATAAAATAATAAGTATCGCCGCCAATTTGCCGGTCTGGGGAACAAGACGACGAGCAGATGACCGAGTATTTCGTCTAATTTGCGATCGATGTTACATTACGAGTACATCTGCATGGAGAATTCATCGTAGAGCCAAGTTTTCCACGGTTTTTGAATGTGACTAGCGTGGCAGCGTATCGGCTAAAAAACATACCAATTTAAACTTTGTGCTGTCTCATATGGAAAGAGTTGCGATCTCTGTACGGATGCGCATACACGTCCGCTCTGGTAGCGTGAGGTGCCGAAGCTGAAACATGAAAAATAAAATATTAAAACCAACTTGTACTCGAAAAAATATGAATTAAAGCGCCTGCAATTTTCATAGCTGGTGTATTTTGGGGTCTTTTTTCGACTCTTAATTCCAGTTCAAAAGTTTCTGGACCGATTGGGACACACGCTGAGCGTTTTGATAGGTACTTTATGTAGGTAGCTAGGTACTTACGTTTAGGAGCGTGATGGTGCTGACTTCGAGTATACGACGGCGGAGCGTTTCTGTAATTGCCGACGTTATTGTTGTAATTTTGCGAATAGCTGCTACCGTGTTGGCCGTGATGACTGCTGCCGTGATGATGCTGATGATGACTACGATAGCCACGTTCGCCGCTGTGACCCCGGTGCACAGCTGGACCTCGCTAAATAAAAACAAAATCGTAAATAAGGTAAGTAATCGAATTTGAAAATACGACATAGGGTGTTCGACAAAATTTCATAATAAAAAAACAGCACTTTGGCAGGTTTTTTGGCAGGATATTTTTTAAACACTTGGGATTTTTTAAGAGAAGGGAGGGAGGAATGGGCGAGGCAACATTTTATAATCAAAATTTTTGCTTTTCTGATGTCTTCAAGCATCTCAAAATTTTTTTCAATTAAGCGGATTTCGAAAATATAATTCTATCACTTCAACTTTTGATTTCATTTACATCTTTCAGGTTCTTGCTATACTTATGATGTATTGAATTTGAGCATAGGAAAAACTTTTTTCAACGCGACAAATTTTCAAAAAATTTCAATGGAAAATTTGAACGACCTTAAAAAAAATAAATATCAATTTTTCGAAATAAAATGGCGAGGTTTAAAGCTAAATAAGTAAGAGATGAAAGAACAATGTTGTCATTTGATAGGTATAATTTTCCCTAATATTCAAATAACGTATAATAAGAATTTTCGTTTTTCCATCAAATCTGGAATTTTCTAATTACGAAAAAAAGAAACAAATTAGACCTGGAGCAGCGAGGGCAAAAGCTCTCAAAAAATCTATATTTCGAGAGATATAAAAAACATGTTTTTTATACGACGATTTACTCTTATAAAAAGTGTTTTATTTTGCTTCAAAATTTTAAAATTCGAATGATAATTTTTTTTTCAAATTCAAAATTTAAAAAGAAAAGCAAACGAGCTCGAGCGAAGCAAGGGCAAAAGCTCTCAAAAATTCATGTTTTGAGAAGTAAAAAAAAATCTTTTTCACGCAGGGAGGGAGGAGTTTATTTTTCTGATTCAAACTTTGAAAATTTCCAGGGTGTCTACTAAAATCCAGAAAACTAAATTCGTTTTTTTGCACCTTATTCGTATTTCTAAAACGAATCCCCCTCCCAAAATAATCTTCAAGGTGTCTCCAGATTTTAAAAACATTCCAATAGGAATTTTTTTGATATTTTTCTCCATGAAAGTACATAAAATTTCAAGATTTGCCCGCTTCTCCCCCCTTCTCTGCCAAATTCATCATTTTATTCAAAAGAACGAGATAATGGTCGAAAAAAATTTCCAGCAACCTCCAACAAGGTTCCTACAGTTCACTGAAATCCAAAATCGAGACATTTTTGTAATTTCTGGACTACTTTTTTGAATTTTGCAAAAAATTCGATTCAATGATTTGCAAAATTATCGTTTCTTCCTTTACTCAAGATTTTGTAAAATTATGTATTTCATTGTTTTTGGACAATCATTTTTCAGAAAATTTGAAAAAAAGCCAAGTGGTCCAAGCAAATCAAGGGCAAAAGAAAACTTATGATTATTGATTTGAAAAAGTTTTTTTTTTTTTTTGTATTTTGTTGAACCATTTTATGGTAAAAAATTTGAGAAAACCAAGCTGAAAATACGCAATTTTGGATGAATTGCACATCTTTTTTACAACTTCAGCAACTAAATGTTGAATTAGCAAATAATTTTTGAATTTCGAAAGTTGATTGCTAAAATAGTGAAAAAGATGCGCAATTCGTTTAAAATAGCGAATTTCCCCATAATTTTCTCATATTTTGTGTCATAATGATAGAAGAAAATTCAATTTTTAAAAAGGTATTGTAACGAACATGAGTTTGATTCTATTCTTAACGAATTTCCAGGTTTTGAAGTTACAAAATATGGGTGGACGTTTGATACTTAATTGCATAATTTTTCCTCAACACAAAAGCAAATAAGTTTAAAGATTAAAAATATTACATTATTTTTGACGTGAGAATCGGTTTTTTGAACTTAAATTTTTCAGATTTGAAGGATGTAGTTTTTTCTAGAAAATCTGATTAAAAAAAAAAGAGGAGGACCATTCCAAAAATGTTTGAATACCCCTCCCCCTCCCAATCAAACCTCAAGAAATATGTCCATACATGTTCAAAATTTCAAAATTTTCGTTTTCCTGAGGGGGTCGTCCAGAAATGTTAAAACTTTCACAGAAAATAGCCACTTGGTAAGTGCATTCCATACTTTTTTGGGAGCTTTTTTAAGGGGGGGGGAGAGGGGGGTGGATGGTTGAAAATTTCACAAATTCGCAAGAGAAAAACGGACAGGGATCACTCCTTAACGTATAACAAATATTATTTTATGTGAAATATGTAAGAAGAACAAATTTTCAAAACACGAATTTACTCAAACATAAACGATTTTCAAATTTTTAACCACTCAGTGGAACCCTAAAAGTGATTTTAAAATTTAAACTTCGATTTGGAACTATAGAGGTTGACTAAGATTTATTAAATCAAACTGGTTCATTTTATTTGAAAAAAAACATTTTTTTAAAGAAGCTAAACAACAAGTTTTTTAAACAAAAAATTGAAGTTTAAAAAAAAACATTGAAAAATGGAAAATTGACATTTTTGTGTTTTTTACGGACGTTGCTTGAAATTACATTTTTCCAAAAATTTTGACCTTGAAAGTGCAAATACGACAAAAAATGACAAAAAAGCACGTTTTTTGCCAGATTTGATTTTTTGAGCATGTTGCTCCGATTTTTGAGCTCCACAAAAAATATATGTTATACTATAGGATGTGACTGAATTTCTGAAAAAATTCCTCAGAAAGCACCTTCTTTATTTTTCCAACAAATTTTTGACATTTTCAACCCACCCCCCCTCCCACATTTTCCAAAAAAACTTTCAAACATGAAAAAAAATTTGAAAAATTTTCACACATGCACTTATTAAGTGGCTATTTTCTGTGAAAGTTTAAAAATGTTTGAGCCACCCCGTCCGGAGAACGAGAATTTCTCGAGTTATGGAGGGGGAGGGGGGAGTTCAACTCAAAATTTTTTTGGGATGGTTTTACATCAAAACTATAATTTTGGCTGAGTTTCGTCAAAATCGGAGAAAGTTCAAATTTCATTATCTTATCCTAAATGGATCTTTCCTCGAGCGAAGGGAGGGCATCAAAAGCTTTCAAAACCATGTAACTGAAGTTCTAAAAAAAAAGTCCGCAAATGAGCCCATTTCAACAAATTTTTTTCAAAATTCCACAAAAAGGTCAAATGAAATGAAAACTTGAAGTCTGATTGAAAAAAAAACAGGACTTTTTGATTAAAAGTGATAAAAAGTAGGACAACAGCAGAACTTCCAGGACTCATGGACAAAAAACAGGACTTTTTTAGGACTTGCAGGACCGTTATAGACACCCTGCGACAGATGAATTCTTACCATTCTTCGTAACGTGGTAATCGGCCTGCGCAACGTTTCGCTGAATCTCCTCGCCGGAGGTTTCTTCGGATTCGAAGAAGGCGTATGGACTGCGCAGCATTTGATAAAAACGCCCAAAACGAATATAAATATCACAGCTATTAATACGCACGCCCACCAGTTGTCCTGCAATCGGCAATATCGATACAATATTATTAAATTGATTAACACAGAATTTACAAAACTCTACAGCGTCGATTTACATAATTATTATAAGTACACTCGAGTATAAATAACCACCGAAGCGATGAAGAAAAATAACTTACGAAAGCCCACTGTTGCAACAACGTTCGCCTGTTCAACAACATGTTTTTCAATCTGGCCAACGGACCTTCGGCGTCAACGGCGCGGCATTTAAAGAATACATCACAGTAACCCTGCAATTTGAACAAAACAAATGTACGATAAAACCCCATTCAATCAGCGAGCGATGGTGTTTAGATGATTTTTTTAAACCGCGAGCTTACAAACCTGAAAATTATCACATGGAGAGCCAGGTCGGAGACTGATGCCGCCTGGTGGTAAACCGACGATGCTAGCGAATTCGCTAGTACTTCGGCATTCGTTGGTGCCATTCATGCAGGCCAACTCGCACAGCTTTCGTTTGTCGACCGGCGGAACGCTACTGGACGACAAGAAGCATTCGTTCAGACCCCATTCTAGGCAAATGGAACCGCGACATTCGCCGCCGATGCAAAGCTGAAACGTAAAATACGTGTCAGCGAGATTAAAATAAGACATAGCTTAGTCATCGGTTGCCGGCAATCAGCAATGACTCTGCCCCTACCTGAGTACCCTCGTTGCATCTTGTTTTATCCGGTTTGGCTGGTGGCAGCGGACATTCGGCCGAACTTCCGTTACATTTGCTACTTCGACTGCAATCCGATTCCGATTTACATATGACTTCTTTATCGGACGATGTGAATTTACAGGTGTGAGCCGAACAGCAAGGCCCTTGAGATGGACTGTGGAGGAAAAAAAACGAGTGTAAGAAAAAATATTATTCAAAAATGCTCTACAAATAGTTTCGTTGGGATATTAGAATTTCTCGTGAAATTTAAATTCGATTTTTATAATTGCTTTTTCAAAAATCCAAAAAAACCATGACATTTTTTGCCCAAATATTTCAATTTCTTGCGAAATTTTGACTTTTTTCGATAGGTTGTATGTAGACAATTTTTCAAAAATCCAAAAAAATCGTGACTTAATTTTGGGCTTAAAATTATTTTAAAATGCTCTAAAAATATTTTCGTTGAAATATTAGCATTTCTCGCGAAATTTCAACTAGTTTTTTTTTCAAGCAGGTATTTAAAATTTTTGAGTTTATAATCTTGAAAATTGTCGTTGAGAAAAAAATTAAAAAATTGGAACCCTTCTTTTTGAAAACAATACTATAAAAAATAGGTAGTATTTTTTAGAAGGAAAAAATTGAAAATTGAAATGAAACTACACACCTGCACTCGGTATCCTTTCTCCTAGCACAGCCTCTGGCCGTAATATTGGCATTTTTATCCGCATCCGATATTACCCTAGGATAGCAACATTTATCCAAGCATTCGTTTTCGTTGAAGCCACAATCGCATTCTTCGCCTTCTTCGACTATTTTATTACCGCAGAAAGCTCCTTCGCTAGCTGTAACCGAACAAACGACGATCGTATAAGTACAAATTAAGACGACCAAATTAAAAACACCACGAGTTATAATTACCTTTGAAACAATTGCGTTTTTTGTTCTCTTCGATGGCGTCCAAAACGCTGCTGATATTGCCTATACTGCAGGACGAGAATTTGCTATTATTCGGCCGGTCACCGCTAGTAGCCGAAGCGAACATGATGTAGTTTCCGCTCATTCCTCCTGGTCGACATGATAGCGGATAGTCGTGCTACACAAACAACAAAGTACGAGTACATTAATGATTTTAAAAGTGGCTAGCGAATAGAGACTACCAGAATAGGTACGAGTATCTTACCGGTGATCCGAAATTATGTCCAATTTCGTGGGCCAACGTCAACTGCGATACTTTAGGTGGCACTCGGGTATTATAATTGACGAAAGTTATGATACCAGTGTTCAGACTTCTTTTCGTGGATTGATAAAGGCCAGCAACCGTTTCGGTGTAAGTTTTATATTTTTCGCATATTCCGCCGGAAGCACCTGAAGGATTATAATTTTACAGCGATTAATAAATCTCTAGTCGAAAGGGTAGGTATTCCTGGGTAAAATAAGTGAAATGTCCATGTCCTCGAATTTTTGAACTTTTTATTAAATATTGTTGAACATCTTTTAAAAAAATTGTAGAACAGAAAATCACCCCCTTCCTTGTCCACAATAGCGAAAAAACGAATTTTTTGAAATGAAAAAAATCATACCTCGACGAGTTTTAAAATTTTGATTTTACCCAAAATATGTACTGTTCAGGAAGCATGAGAATATATCCACATCAATTTTTTCAAAATTTTTTGCACTTCCTCGAGGAGAGGGGGGAGATGTTGACAAAAGAAAACTTGAAACCACCGTATCTCCGAACCTAATTCAAGCTCACGAAATTTTTTTCCTTCTAAAAAAATATTCAAGCAAGTACTATATTTTTTTCAAATTTTTTCTCCACGTGGGTCATCTTTGAAAACTCAAAAATCTCTTTAGTTTAAAATGAAGAAGTAGATTCAGTTCGTTCGTGAATGATTCGCCAAAAATTGAGTTGATGAATCGATTCGTTCGCAAACGAGTCACTTATACGAACCAATTTGTTCGCGAATAATTCACCAAAAATTGAGTAAATGAATTGATTCGTTCGCGAACGAGTCACTTATACAAAACAATTCGTTCGCGAATCATTCTTCAAAAATTGAATGAATGAATTGATTCGTTCGCGAACGAGTCACCAATACCAAATAATTCGTTCACGAATGATTCATCAAAAATTGAGTAGATGAATCGATTCGTTCGCGAACGAGTCACTTATATGAATCAATTCGTTCGTGAATGATTCGCCAAAAATTGAGTTAATGAATCGATTCGTTCGCGAATGATTGACTAAAAATTATTCGATTCGTTTGTGAATGATTCACCAAAAATTGAGGAGTAAATGAATTAATTCATTCGCGAACGAGTCACTTATACAAAACAATTCGTTCGCGAACGAGTCACTTATACAAATCAATTCGTTCGCGAATGATTCATAAAAAATTGAGTAAATGAATTAATTCATTCGCGAACGAGTCAATTATATAAAACAATTTGTTTGCGAATGATTCATCAAAAACTGAGTAAATGAATCGATTCGTTCGCGAACGAGTCACTTATACGAATCAATTCGTTCGCGAATGATTAACCTAGAGTCCTAGAAATCAATCAGTTTGTTCAATCGCCAATCGGTTGTGAATGATTCGATTCGATTTGATTCACTTCGCTTGAAAAGAGATCAAAATTCCTATACAATAGTTTCACAAAAACCGAATCAATTGTAAATTAATTGATCCGTTTATGAATGATTCACCAAGAAATCAATCAATTTATTTAATCGCCAATCGTTCATAAATGATTCGATTCAATTGTAAACAGATCAATTGGTCAATTGCTGAGGAAAACCTATGTTTCAAAAAAAGTGAATCAATTCGTTCGTAAAAGATTTTTATTTGAAGAACAGTCGTTCTTCTCACGCTAAATGCGAGAGTGTGTTTTTTTGAGGGGTTTGGAACTATTTTGAGGGTAATATTTTTTCGAATATCAAAGATGAAGGATTTTTTTTTTCATTTTAATTTTTTACTTGTGCGAAATCGGATTTTCCACTTTTTTACATTTTTAACTAAGTACCTTTTAAGCAAAGTTGCTAAAAATTATTATTTTTTCACTACTTTTACTACTGACTTTCAAAATCACTACCTTGACACTACTTCACTACTATTTTTTAAATCTTGTGATAGGTGTCAACATGGGAAGAGGAAGGAGAGGGGTGGCGAAGGGAGGAGAGGGAGGTGTATGATGGTGTTGATGGTATTATTCACAAGGATCACAATCAACTTTCCCTAAATGATGCTCTTAGAAGGGTCCAAATGTAAATCCAACTGCATATTCGCGTTCAGGGGGTTCCATTCATATGAAATCGACACCCATATTGTCAACCTTTTTCAGACCCAAAATTGGGTAAGGAAGGTGCCCATGGACCCAAAATGAGCTTTTTGAGGAATTGTTGCATTTTTTAAAATTTCAAAACTTCATTAAGAGTATTTTTTTTGGGCAGTGCTATGGCACAAAAAAGACATTTTAAAGATTTTTTGGAGTTTTTAAAATCTCCAAAAAATAGTACTTACTTACTCACTTGAATATTATTTTTGAAGGAAAAAATTGCATGTGCTTGAATTAGGTTCGGAGAAACGGCGGTTTCAAGTTTTCTTCTGTCAATAACCCCCCCCCTCCCTCCGGGGGATGGGTGCAAAAAATTTCGAAAAAATTCATGTGGATAGACTACTACTTCCTGTACAGTATTTTGGGTAAAATCAAAATTTTTCATTCAAAACTCGTCGAAAATGAAAATTTTAAAAATCCGAGGACATGGGCATTTCACCCATTTTACCCTGGAATACCCTTTAAGGAGTCAACGTGTACTTTTCGGATACTCATAAGTCCTCAAAAATGGTAGACAAGTAACTTACCCGAAGCGCTGGCTACCCAAGCAAGGCCCAAAGTACCGCCGGTGAAATCTCTGTACGTGAAAACGTACGCTAAACAGAAATCTTCGTGATTGCCCAGCGAATGCAGATTCAAGAAATTGCTCACGTCGATATTTTCCATACAGAAGGGATTCGTTTCACCTCGATGATGCTTTTCGCAAACAGTATACTCGTCGATCTGGTAAACATTTTGAAAAATATATTATGATATTATAAAATCGCTACCAAACATAGCTATTTTTTCAATGTTTTCATTTAACATACCTTGATGCGCTGCACTTCAAATTTGATATTTCTATGCTCAACTCTGCCGTCGAATTTCGTATCACGATAGATATAATTCACGGCGGTGACGTGGTGCGCAATCAGCGATAATATTTCTTCTCTAGTTTTTTCAGCATCATGGCCAACCTGTACACGAGAAAAGAAAATAATCCACAATTCGAATTCGCTAAGCTAATCGAATGAGATGGTATTCGATCATTGTGGCGAAAATATACGCCAGGATATCTCACCTGTTCGGAAATATGTCTCCATATTAACGGATCCGTTTGAATGAATAAAGAGCACGTATTTTTATCCTTTTCTTTAGCTCGGGTTGCCCTCTTGAAACGAGCCGAAGATGATGTGCCAGCGCTGTTCCATTCTTTGGTGTATTTTTGATAAGGTGTTTCACCGACTCCCAACTCGATCGATGGCTCGGTTTTTTTACGTTTCTTTTTCGGAGGTCGTATCGGCGGCGAAGATTTGGAATTTGTATCACTTTGCGCTTGTTGTTTGGCGTCGGCGATTTCTCGTTCTTCTTCATCGACGGCCGACGTCTGGATCGATTCCATCCATTGTTTTACTTCTTCGGTAATACCGCAACCGGCTGGATGATCTACGAGGGCGAAAAAAGAACGAATACGGTAAAATAATTTTTCAACGGCAATGACTCGTAAGCTAGAAAGTATTGTGTAGTTTACCGGAATGATCTTGGTGGTGAGGATCATCGACGTCCGATTCTTTGTAGACTATCGAATGGAAGTCGAGATCGTTGGTCGTATTTGCGTCATTTGAGGAAGTGACGGAATCGTTGTTGGAGTTCGATATCAACGATTGCGGCGGAAAATATCTGGAAGCTTTTTCTACATAGTATGCTCCGGTAGAAGGCGAAATGATTTTTCCTTCGAATACGCCGTCCAGCAACGAACCGAAAACGACGCTTTCTGGTTCGCCTGCGATTTAATAAATAAAAAAAAATTTGAATTTATTTTCATCGGTCAAGATCTAAACCAAAAGTGGTTGAATTTGAGCATTTCTCCCCCTCATTTTTTCCACTCCCCCTCCTCCTCCCCAAATTGTTATCTCGGATGAGAAAATCACGCCATGAAATTTTCAGCCCCCTCGGTGAAAAATAAGAGGGTGACAAAATATGAAAAAATCGAAGAATCAGACAAAATCTTTAAAATTGTGAACTTTCTAGTTTCAACACTTCAGTCAAGTACCTATTCAAGTAAAATGAACTCCCATACAAATTTAAGCCCCCTATCTCCACCTATGATTCACCAGTGAATTACAGAGAGAGATCTTATTTATACCTACTTGTGAAAAAAATATTTGTTAACGCCCTAAAAATGTCGAGTTTCGCGAGAAAAATTTCTCCAACCATGTTGGTAAAAATAAGTCGTGCCAGGAACCCCCCCCCCCTCCCCCAAGTTCTCAAAATATTAAAAAAATTCGAACAATTTACATCTTTAAGGTTTTTTTTTTTTAACTTTCTAATCCTTAGATTAGGGCCATTTTCTTAGAATTACAGTTAAATATTTTTAATCCCTCTACATGATGAAAAGTGGATTTTGTAATCCTTCAAAAAATGAAAAAATTGATATTTTTATGCTTTGTTTATCTTTTGATTTGGTCCACTTTCATCAGAAAAGCACCATTTATTATTTTCGATTGAAGGATGTGGTTTTTTTTTTTTGAAGAGAAAGTCATTTAAGAAAACTTTAAACGGAGATGATTTTGGCAGATTCTCGAGAATCTGGATTTTGGCAGATTGAAAATCCACAAAAATCTGCTGGGATAGTAGCTTTTGAAAATAAATTTTGGATTTTACCAATTTTACTTAAAAAGAGAAGACTTTTAAGGTTTTGAAAGTTCAAGTTTGTGGTTAGAATTTAAAAAGTGTTTAAAAAAGGGGATTCAAAAAACTTTCAAAAATTAGATTTTCAAGAATCCGGATAAAAAAATACTTACAAATTTGTTTTACTGGAAGGACTTTCAAAAAAATTATCTAGAAGTATTCTGCTCGGAGATGGAGAATTTTCAAACAATTTGTACCTACAGGCATCAACTTCTCATATTTATTTTTTTGATATTTTTTGATATTTTTCAAGTTTGGGGGCTTCATAAAAGTGGACCAACATTACTTGAAGAACCAAAGGTGGGGTTTTCTTAAAAATGTGGTAATTTAAAAGTACTTTGCCTTGAAATGAAACATTTTCAAAAAATTTGTACAGATAAACTATTAATTTTTCATTTTTGTTGTTGATTTCTTTCGACTTTAAAAGGTTTTATATCTATAAAAAAACCAAAATCAGATTGAGAAACAGGAGGTTTTTTTTTTGAAAAGATGCTTATTTAGATAGAATCTGCCCATAAATCAAAAATTTTCCAAAAATCCTCACAGATACCTACTTTTAATTTTTTTATTTTTCCTGAGTGAGAGGTGGAGGGCAATCTTGGCAAGAACAGGACTGTTTGATGACAATTTTACTAATTTGACTATTTTGCTGAAAATTGACACTTTTTTACTTGGGCAAAGGCAGAAAAAAACAGAATTTTATGAGCAAGTTTGGCAAAAAAAAAAACAGGACTTTTGGAACAAAAAGAAGGACTTTTCAAACAGATAAGGCTAAAATCAATTCTTTTTGATGGTTTGGGGTGGGGAGAGGGAACAAAAAATTATGGAATTACAACTTTCGAGAAATTAACATGCTCCCAAAAAACAAGTAAAGAAATGCTTGATTGGAATTTTTTTGAAAATTCTCAATTTCTGTTTCCAAATTCTTACAAATAAGCTAAACAATAATAGTCCCCTTAGATGTATAAAACCCTCAAAATTAGAAAATGCCAAAACAAAAATAAGAAGTTGGTGTTTGTAAAAAAAATTTGGAATTTTTGGACTCTACTCAGAGATGGGAGAATTTTCAAATAATTTATATCTGCAGACATCAATTTTACATATTTTTTGATATTTTTCAACTTTAGAGGCTTCATATAAGAAGACCAACATCATTTGGAGGACCAGACGAGGGGTTTTCTTGTAAATGTGCTTATTTAGAAAAATTCTGCTCACTTATCACTTTTTTATTTTTCCCATTTGGGGGCTCCATACAACAGATCCGACATCATTTGGAGGTCCAACGAAGGTTTTTTCTTGGAAAGGGCGTTATACAGAACAATTCTAACGTGAAAAAGAGATATTTTCAAAAAAATGTTCTGTAATTTTGATTTATTTGTTTGTTGATTTTTTCAACTTTTGGGAACTTCTTACTGGGGGTGGGGGGAGGGTCAATATGGTTCGAAAGGCCAGGGAAAGTTTTTACTTGAAAATGAGATTATTTAGAAAAATTCTGATGCAAAAACAAAAAATGTTGATGAATTGAACTTTTTTTCATTTTTTTTTCAACTTCAGGGGCTACCAGCTCCACTTTTTTTCATTTATGAGGAAAAAATGAAAAATATGGAATTATTTTCTCATCCGAAGTAACAAATGGGGGGGGCGAGATTTGGAAAATTCCAACTCGACAAAATACGTAAAATACACACTCTAAGGTAGACGTACCTATGAGATGACCGGAGTATATATGAGATGTGTCGGTCTGCGACGAATTCAGTTCCGCTCCATGAGAATCTAATATGACTAGGTTATCGGAAAACGTGCTGAGATCTCGTTTAAGTCTTATGTTGAACTGCTTACTGTGCGCCGAGAAGCTTAAATGCACGACCGAATCGTCGTGCGTTACCGACCTCTTGGCGCGGGTATGTTTTTCATGCACTTGTTGCGTGTCGTACGATAGTGTTTCATAATGACTAATATACTCATTCAGTCTGTTACCTGAAACAATAAATATTAAAATACGAATATTAAGCACGTTGTTGTTTTGCGTAAAATATCGCGCGTAAAATGACAAATAATAATACATAAGCAGTGGTTTGGACTTTGGACACGAAGATCGTAGGGCTAACGTCAGCCAGAAACAAAAACACGTAGCGAGCAATGACAGGCGAGTTCATTACACCACGAGTAATTTGTCTCATATAGTCTTAGGTCAATTTATACGTACTGTACTCTATCAGCACCTCACGCTTTAGTGATTTGAAAATCACCAGGATCGCGCAGAAGATCACTTTCCTCAACAGCAACCATAAAATCAAAATTGACCCTCAATCGATCGTGCTAGCAATCACAGATATTATAGGGTTTAATGTAAAAAGTAAACTGAGACAGGGGAACATACGAGTGTTCAAATTCTTCAAACAGAGGATATACGCAAATAACGTCTTCCCATTACTGCGGAACATGTGAGCTACAAACACAGGAAATTATAATTATGAATGCGGTGGCAGCAGCAACAACTACGGTAGCTATCGCTGCGGAGGCCATATCGCAGTTGCATTGCACAGATACTGGCAACTGATCTGATCTCCCTCTCTCTGGTTCGCTATACTTTGTATTTTAGCATACATACATTGTACGTTTTGCAATCGCGAACACGTGGATAAAATTCTGAACGAAATTATGAGACAATTCGGATGTACTAGGATGTTGAAACATACTAAAATAAGTTTCACAAAGGGGGTCTTTCAAACTCAAACTGTACGAGTTGAATGAAACCTAGCTACTAGATCGAAAGAGCATACCTATTCTATGACTTCGAGAACCCAAATTTCAGGTTTTAAAATTAATTTATTGATTTTTGAAAATTTAAAAATTAAAAAAATAAAAACTCGGTATTGATGGAAAAATATTCAACGATTAATTTCACACAGAATGAGTTTTATTTTAATTTTTTCATTCTGGTAAATGATGTGATTTTTTGTGATAATGTATGTATGTATTCATCTTGATTAATTTTAGAAACTGAGTGGTTTGAAATTGACAAAAGTGAAACAAGTCCTCGGTGGTATAGTGGTAAGTCTCCCTGCCTGTCATGTGGGAGACTGGCTATCTCATTCTTGAAACATGAACTTTTTTGAATTATTACTGTAGGAACCCTGATCAGCGGTTAGTAGTGAAGTCTAATTAGACATATTTGGACGAAATGAGCAAAATGATCGCAAAAAAATGTTTATCAGAATATTGACAAGGATATGTTTTTTGGACCAGGGGTCTGTCCAAAATTTACATATATCACACTGAGTCAGAGCTGTGGGACTGAAGCAATTTTGGGTTTGGATTTTGGTTTCGGGATCGAAATTTATTCATTTTGGGCTTAGACCATTCTTCTAAACTTTCATTTTGGTTTTGGGATTCGTTTCAGGATTGGAAAAATTGTTCTGGTTTTGGGATTTCCATTTCAACCAATTTTAAGCCTAAATTGACCAATGCACCCTGCAAGGAGTGTACAAAATGGGACATTTTCACATGGGGAATCCGATGGTGTAATTGTTTAACGTTTTAAATGCATATTTTGCTCAATTCGTCGAGTAATTTTTATTATAATCTGAATGAATGATGATAAATGATGTAAAACGACCACTCATCAAAATAAAATCGCGGGAAAAAGGCAAAAATTGAAATCCCAAAACTAAAACAATTTTGTTTTAGTTCTGAGATTGTTTTGAGTTCAAAATTATATCGGGTCCGGGATTTATTCAGTTTTGTGATCAAGAAAAATAACGATTACGGTTTTGGGATTGGATTGGAATCTGGATTTAGTTAGTTCCCTTTCAGGATCGTCTCAGTACCACAGCTCTGCAGTGTTGTGAGTCACTGACCCAAGTAACGTTGACTTTTGGAAACTTGGAAACAAATTGTTCAATTCTTAATTTACATATTGTGTTGTTGTGACTTTTAAAAACTTGGAAAAAGTACCTGCTTGATAAATTCTCGTCATTATATTAGACTTTGAAAAACAAAAATGACCACTTCTGCAATTTCAATATCAAGTTTGCAATATTCCCTGACATTTTAATTTTATAGGTAAACTATTAAGCTTTTAAAAACTTTGAAAAATTGCTTAAATTACAATTTTTAGAGTAGGTATTCATCCAATTTTTCGATTTCTATCAGAATTTCAAGAATTTGGAAAAAATTGTGTTCACTGCGCTGGACTTTTGAAAACTTGAAAAAATTACCAATCTTTGAAATTTTCATGTACTTACTTACAGGGTGCCCAGAAATATCGAGCACCCCTACAAAAGTTTTCTACTAAATACTTTGGTTGGTCAGAGTGAATTATAATAATGATAGCACATGATTGGTTGTTGGACTGGAGAGATAACATTCCACCAATCATATGCATCTATTTCACGTTTTCAACCTATATTTTTAATGAAAAACTTTTTTAGGGGTGCTCGATATTTCTAGGCACCCTGTATGTACTTGTATTAAAGTGAACTTTTTAGATAGGTACCAAATTGGACTAATAAGAACTTGAAACAAAATTACTAAATTGCTGAGAGGGCCAACAGTCACACAGATGACCTTGAAAGGCCAGCCAGGCGGGTCAATGGCCTTGAGAAGTCAGACAGACCAGTAAATGACCTTAAAAAGCCAAATAGGACACAAAGACAGACAATCTTACGAGGTCAGAGATGAAGGTCGATGACCTTAAGAGGTCAGACAGGAAGACATACAACCTTGAGAAGCCAGAAAGACGAGTCAATGGCCTTAAGAGGCCAGAAGACATACAATCTTGAGAATCCAGAAATATGGGGCAATAACCTCAAAAGGGCAGACTGGTCAATGACCTTAAGAGGCCAGACAGAAAGCCATACAATCTTGAGAAGCCAGAAAGACGGGTCAATGACCTAAAGAGGTCAGATAGGAAGACATAGAACCTTGAGAAGCCAGAAAGACGGATCAATGGCCTTAAAGAGGCCAGACAGGAAGACAGACAACCCTGAGAAGCCAGAAAGACGGGTCAATGGCCTTAAAGAGGCCAGACAGGAAGACATACAACCTTGAGACGCCAGAAATCTGGGTCAATGACCTAAAGATGTCAGATAGGAAGACATACAACCTTGAGAAGCCAGAAAGACGGATCAATGGCCTTAAAGAGGCCAGACAGGAAGACATACAACCTTGAGAAGCCAGAAAGGCGGGTCAATGACATTAAGAAGCCAGACATAAGAACATACAGGTTAAGCCCTCAAGAGGCAAGACAAGATGAAACGGGTCATTGACCTTAAGAGGTTAGACAGCCGGATCAATGACCATGAAGGTCAGACAGGAAGACAGATGACCTTGAGAGGCCAGGCATAAGGACAGACGGCCTTGGGAAGCTTGACAGACAAGTCAATAGGCTGAAAATCGAGTCCGAATCATCAAACACATCTGAATAGAGCATGGCTCGGTCGGGATCAGGCTGAAAACCAGGGAAAGGTATTATAGGCAACCCACATTTGACTCTTGAGGATGCTCAAAGTTTCTCTAGGTAGTCTCTCACTCAAAGTAAACTTTCCCATCAATTTTGATCAAATCCTACGGCTTACTTCTACTATCATTCGACATCATCAGCCTCTCAGTAACATGAGGTGAGTTGAAAAGTAAATTAAAACTTTTTCAAAAAGAATTTACCAAACCTTGCGGCGTACTGTAAATGGAATTTCATCGTTCACCTACCGATTAAAAAAAAAGTAAGATGAGAACACGCGCTAATTAGAACGAGATAACGAGATTTTACGAAAAAGGAGAAATGAAATGCGATAAATTCGCATCCGAAAATAACAAAAATATTTGCGCAACCACCGACAATGTCGCCTCATTTAGACTTTTTGTTATCATATTTGCCGAAAAAAAAATCTGCGCATTAAAATACCTACATAAATACCTGATACTTATAAGGAATGCTCAATTCGCAAAAAAACTAAACAAGCGAGTATAGATATGTGTACATTCGTATTAATAAAATATGCGAACAAACAGCGCAGAAACTCATTCAAGTAAGCTATCTTTGTAAAAGTTGTTCGAAAAAAAAAGAAATCGTAAGAGCTCTCGAGACTCGTAAGTACCTATGGTTTTTCTACAAGATACGTAATACGTATATAGACCTACAGTATAAAGTTCGCAAGTTCGTACTTGACTAATTTTTTTTTTTCATTTTTACTTTTCAAAAGAGGCGATACTTATTCATATGTATTTGATCGGTTTTTTACAATATCGAATTAAGCGAGGGCGAGTCCGAGATAGCGCTCATTAGAGTTGGAAATGAGAAAAATATGATGGTGGTTAGCGTTCTCGATGCTTGTTTTTTTTTGCAAAACTCGTTCTCGCAATAAGCAGGCAAAAGGTACTTCATATAAAAGGAAATGAAGCGAACTGACGCGTAAAAGGGCCGAGGTTAAGATCACCCATATGATACTTGTATATTTTTTCCAGCACGATTTAGATTTACTAATTGTAAGTAGTTAAATCTCGTATAATACACGTACGAAATACGAATACGTGCGATATGACGAAGACGAAGGCCTTTATATAGCCTAAATATTTCACGAATACGCGCATTATCTAAGCAAGATTAGGTATTCTTTAAAAAAAAAACATACGTCGAAGGACCCTGACGTCGGATGAAATACCAGTACAAAAATGGCGTTGCAGTTAGGTCGCTACGTAAGGGCCACATTTTTTTAACACGAACAACGATCGATAATTTGATGCTTGCTCCTTCGAGGGCTCGCATTTGATGAAATAGTGCACAAATTTCAAGTTCCAAAAACCTGCTGGAAGCTCTAGAACTGTTCAAAAAGTCGCTGGAAGCTCCTATGATTTGAAATTTTGAACCCACCTGCAATCAACTTGTTAGCGTGCCGAAATTGAAGTGCAGAAAAATGAATTTTGGATTTCCAACTCTGTTTGGTAAAATTTCATGGAAATTTCGAGCATTAAAAAATCTATTGGAGGCTCCAGTAATTTCCAAAAAGTACCAGGAGGCTCCAAAACGACTTGAAATCTACCTGCAGTCGACTTCAAAGCGTATTGAAATCAGTTTACAGAATGAATTGAGCATTCTAGCTGCATTTGATGAAATTTTGTGGAGATTTCAAGTTTCAAAAATCTACTGTAGGCTCCAAAAATTTTCAAAAAATCGCTGGAGGCTCCAAATTGACTTGAACCCACCTGGAGTCGACTTGTTAGCGTGTTGAAATTGGTGTGCAGAATGAATTTTGGATTTCCAACTCTGTTTTATGGTAAAATTTCATAGAAATTTCGAGCATTGAAAAATTTTCTGGGGGCTCCAGTAATCTCCAAAAAGTACCTGGAGACTCCAAAACGACTTGAAATCTGCCTGCAGTCAATTTCAGAACGTATTGAAATTGGTTTACAGAATGAATTTCAGCATTCTAGCTGCATTAGATGAAATTTTGTGAAAATTTCAAGTTTCAAAAATCTACTGTAGGCTCCAAAAATTTTCAAAAAGTCGCTGGAGGATCCAAATTGACTTGAACCCACCTGGAGTCGACTTGTTAGCGTGTTGAAATTGAAGTGCAGAATGAATTTTGGATTTCCAACTCTGTTTAATAAAATTTTATAGAAATTTCGAGCATTGAAAAATCTGCTGAAGGCTCCAGTAATCTCCAAAAAGTACCTGGAGCCTCCAAAACGACTTGAAATCTACCTGCAGTCGACTTCATAGCGTATTGAAATTAGTTTACGGAATGAATTTCGACTATCCAACTGCATTTGATGAAATTATGTGGAAATTTCAAGTTTCAAAAATCTGCTGGAGGCTCCAAGAACTTTCAAAAAGGAGCTGGAGGCTCAAAGATGACCTAAACTCGCCAGCAGTCGACTTATTAGGGTGTTTAAGTTGGAGTGCAGCGAGAATTTTGGATTTCCAACTTCATCTGATGATATTTTGTGGAAATTTCCAGTTTCAAAAATCTTCTGGAGGCTCCAGAACTGCTCAAAACTATTTGAAACTGTTTTCAATCGACTTAGAAGATTAAAAATAGGGTATATGCCAAATTTCAGTCTGCCAGGTCAATTTGGTAAAATTGTAATTTTTTTCTGATTTTAAAAAATTCACCAAAATTTGAAAAATGCACTTTAGCATTTGAAATTTACAATGATGATAAATTTTTACATGCTCTTTCGATCTAGCACTAGCTCCATCCAGTTCAAAACATTTCGAAAACCTGCAAAAAGCACTTCAGTGACACCCTCATATTGTATCTACTAAAAAAATTTAAAGCCTTCAGATCAATTTGGAGGGGCTTACAGGCTATCCTAAAGATCGAAAACCACGTAAAATGACCCAAAATCCCCTTATTGACCCTGAAAAAGGGTCAAATGGGGATGGAAGGTGGAAACCTACAAAATGCACTCACACAAGCCTCGCAGATGCGTTCCATCCTCTTATCCCACTGGGACTGCACCGCCATAAGAATTACACATTTTTCATGTCGTTTTTTTTGTCAAGAAACATCTATCCAGTAAGCCTATAGACATAGACATCATCCGAAGTCAAAAATAATAGCAATGATTTTTTTATATTAATGCAGATTGAAGAATCTATGCTAATTTATCGTTAATTGTAATCGCAGCAACTGGCAAACAATAATGTTGATAGCAAGGTCAATTTAGCTGATAGGAAGTTTGAAAAGTGAATCAACAAAATATGAATAATTATTAAAGAGCGAATACATATATGGAGGTAATCATCATTAGTAATTAGGGAAAAAATATGCAAATCGAAAGATGTCGATAAGATTAAAATATGATTACGCTGGGCTCGTCATTATCGCTTTCGGGTATTATTGTTCATTTCATCGAGTCAGTACATCTCTTGATTTTGAAGCTCATTTTACAGGGGTTTTGAATTGAAAAGGGGTGTAGGGCCAGGGACTTGAATTAATTTTGATATTCGTTGACCCAGAAATTGTGATAATCTATGTATTATAAGATGAATGTAGGATCGACAACACGATTACCCATTTCCATCCTCTTCCTCTATGATCTTAATTTACATTGCTCTAGGTCATTTTTCACATGTTAATCTCATTCAAATCGTGAATAGAGAAAGGAAAAACTAATATAGGAAAAATCACTTTATCAAAGCTGACGTCATTTTTTCGAAAAATAAGCAAAGATGAAAGAGCACTCGATTACTGACTGAGTATACAAAGATATTATTTTTCAAAGAAGAACATCGAGTCAATAATATATGTACTTATCGAGTACATATAATGGAAATCACGAAATGAGTCATCGAAACTTCTCATGTTTATTTATACTCGTACTAGCAAAATGCGCAATAATTAATAAGAAAATATGATTAGTTTTCAGATACTGGCGGTATTTAATTAGTTCGTTAGAAGTACTTTCTGCAGCTGTTTCTCAATTTTTCACATAATCAATTTAGCAATCTGACTAACGATTGTTTCGATGAAGGATCGTACGTTCTTCTAGCAGTTACTTCCGTTTCGATGAACTAGACCTAGAGTACTAAGTCGAGCAATGCAGGGGCCTATAAAATCACAGGCATTACGAAAAAACACCAAAGTTATGCTCTTGAAAATGAATATCTTTCGTAGGCATAGTTGATACTCGTACAAGAAATCTCATCGACGATCTCTGCCTCCTATCAATAATATTTTGAATGTCGAATCAATCAACCCAATGTTCTCATCTCATAGAAGAGTACGGTGATCGAGTGTGTGTAGGTTTCTTCTCGAGTTCTCGTGGGTATTATTGAACGTTTGTTGAACATAGCCTACTTAAAAATAAACATAAAACTAAAAAGATGATAATCATTTAACCAAATATTTACCAGATTCGATCGAAGGAAAATAATACAGCAAAATGAGTACGATGTTACCATAATAAGTTAACATTTTCCACAAGTCGAAGGAAATTATTATGCATGCACATTTAACGAGTGTTACACATGTTCGTGTTATTTACGAATCAAATTCGACGCGATGGGATTGATTTCTTGACATCCAAGTCGAACACAAAATGAATCATCTATACAATGATGGTCGCGTACGAAGACAAAAGGATGCTATCATTTCCGATTACGAATTTGGAACATAACAACATTCACTTGAAAGAAAAGAGAGCGGGTAAACGAGAGCTAAGTATTAATCACGACTCGGTCAATTACAAGTAATAAGTATTCGCAGTAACAAACGATTAAGTTCAACAACTTTAGAACTTACGACTAAAGTTTACAAAATTTTCTTCTCTAATCACCCAAAGAATTTTGTCAACTTCAAAATTCCAATGATACGTCGTAATCTTTATTTACTATTTTTTCCTCCTTTGTTCATTTTTCGTTTCGAAGTTGTCAACATTGACGATTTCTCGATGGGCGAATTTATAATCGAGTAATTTATCGTTTTTTTGCGATTAAAAAGGCACAATGATGTAAATTTGAAACATTTTAGAAATTAAATATGTAACTTACATAATATAAAAATTGAAACGAACCGAATTGAGCAAATAATTAATAAAAACAAAGAGAACAAAATACGTGACGAACAAGCGCCGAAATTCCAAGATGGCCGATTTCATCGAAATAATCGCAACTTTTTTGCATTTCTTCATTACTGAACCTGATTTTTGTCAACATTGTACCAATCAACGAAATCAAAAATTCTCATCGCGTTATCGCCATTTTAATTATTTTTCGTCAACAGAATTTTCTTCATTTCGAATATTTTTCGATAATTTGACCTACTTAACGATCAAATTAATAATTTTTGCAAATTACGATCCTCGTTTTGTCGAGCCTGTGTACTTTTTACTCCTCATTTACGCGAAATCATCCCCTAAAAAAAAAAATGAAAAATGGCATTATTTTTCTCTGGTAACACTGCGTTTATCACTGCGAAAATTTCTACGAAATGAAAAAAATGATGAAAGTTGTTGCTTTCAAAAAATTTTTGCTCTTTTTTCGCGAATTTCGTATCGTTTGTAAATAATAAATTTTAAATTCGAATTTATTATTCGTAGTGTATCGCGAATTTCACTCAGCGAATTTATCAAGCCTTCCATGTATCGGTGAATAACGATCGAATTTTAAATCTAGCCAGCGAGTAAGAATGTGTGACACACCATATGCGTATAGTGATTTTAAAATAACATTTTCGATATTATAACGTATCAATCGCGGCGATTACTGTCCTATAAATAGTACTTAGTCTTTGATCATCTTCGTTACAATGACGTTGGAAGCTATTCGATACCACAACGGAACTTTGGAAATATTAGACCAATTGCTTTTGCCCGGCGAAACCAAGTATATACCTATTTTAGGAGTCGAAGATGGCTGGAAAGCGATCAACAAAATGCAGGTAAATGAATTAGCGATTCTTCCTGCGTACATCGAATGGGTCGATTCGAGTACTGGAAAACACTCGACTTTGGAGTAACGATCGGTGTTTTCCGGCGATCTTGTATTTTCGAGTGATTTGCTGTCAGTTAATAAATACTCGGTGTTTTTCTGTTTCACGAGCAGGTCCGCGGTGCTCCTGCGATCGCCATTGTCGGCTGTCTGAGTTTAGCTGTGGAAATTTCGAAAGAAGAATTCGAGAAGAAGAAAACATTAAGACGAGAAGTCGAAGGAAAACTTAATTATTTAATTTCAGCTCGGCCAACGGCGGTGAATTTGAAAATAGCCGCAGACGAATTGATGTCCTTGGTGAATGCGTTGGACAAAGACGACTCGATTTCGGCGACCGAAATGCAAACCAGGTTCGCCACTGATATGTTGAAAATTTCGCTATATTATATTTATTAGATTTACCCAACGTTTCGATTGTTTTGAAGAAGAAATCAACATTGTATATGCGTACGTTTGCAGCGCTTACACGCGACTGTTTGGTTTTCAGATTCATCGCTGAGATCGAAGCCATGCTGGAGAAAGATTTAGCTGATAATAAAGCCATCGGTATGGCCGGCTGCAATCTCATATTGAATGCGGCTGTATCGAATGGCTCCAATGGGGGTGGCGGCGGCGGCGATGGCACTGTTCGTGTTTTAACCCATTGCAACACCGGATCATTGGCTACCGCAGGATACGGTACTGCTTTAGGAGTTATTCGAGCCCTGCATGCATCTCGTAGATTAGGTAACTCAGTCTGTTATTTCATCAGTCCTCGAATTAACTGCTCGTGACGATGGCCACGACTTAGTAACCTTCTAATATCGACGATATGTTTTGTTTTTCCAGAGCATGTGTATTGCACCGAAACTAGACCGTACAATCAAGGAGCTCGTCTTACAGCTTACGAATTAGTTCACGATAAAGTACCGTCTACGTTAATTTGTGATAGCGCGGTATCCGCGTTAATGAAAACTCGTTCAATTGCTGCTGTGATCGTGGGAGCGGATCGAGTCGCCGCTAACGGAGATACCGCTAATAAAATTGGGACTTACCAAGTAAGCTTCTGAATACCAGATGTAAAAAAGATTAGAAAAAACCACGAATAGTCGGGGGGCCCGCATTAGGATCACTTGCACCAGCCTGTCGATCCTCCGGAACAACTTTTTTCGTAAAGGGAGAGTCCTAAGGAACATTTCTAGCCCTTGTCCTAAAAAAAAAAGGTGGCCCTACTTACAAAATGGTGGCCATTTTGATTGACAGGTCAGCCGAAATCGCAGATTTTGCGTTCCAACATGGGACTTGCACGAAATTTTTTAAACCTTACACAGGTAGATCGAAAGATCAGGAAAAAATTTATCACCTGTCAAAATTTCAAGTGCTAAAGTGCCTTTTTCGATTTTTGGTGAATTTTCAAAAATCAAATTTTAGCCAAAATGTGAGAAAAAAATCAACATTTTACATTGATCTAGAAAGCTGAAATTTGGCATACATCCTATTTTTGACCTGCCAAATCGATTAGTAACTGTTTCAAACCGTTTTGAGCAGTGCTGGAGCCTCCAGCAGATTTTTGAAACTCTATATTCCCACAAAATTTCATCAAATGAAGTAGGAAAGCCGAAATCAATTCTGCAAACTAATTTCAATACACTGTGAAGTCTACTGCAAGTACATTTCAAGACGTTTTGGAGTCTCCAGCGACTTTTTGAAAAATTACTGGAGCCTCCAGTAAATTTTTGAAACCTGACATTTCCCCAAAATTTCATCAAAATGGAGATGGACAATTTTGGAGCCTCCAGTGACTTTTTGAAAGGTTTCATCATTCATGTCGTTTTTAGGAGAATTGAAATTTCCAAAAAGTAGCTGGAAGCTTCAAAACCACTTGAAACCACCATGCAGTCGACTTCATATTATTGTATTAAAAATATTAAAATTGAATTGCAGAGTAAATTTCGGCTTGCTAACCCCATTTTATGAAATTTTGTGGGAATTTCGATATTCAAAAATCGACTGGAGGCTCCAGTAACAGGGTGTCTACCAGATAGTGGAAGTAGCGAAAGTAGTGAAAAAGTAGTGATTTTCAGCAATTTTGACTGAAAGGTAGTGAAAAATGTAAAAAAGCGGAGAATCCGATTTTCCACACAATAAAAATTTTGTAGAAAATGGCTCATTTGTGACTTTCTCAGAACTTGAATTACATATTTTTGAAAGCTTTTGCCCTCGCTTCGCTCGGGCTGTCTGGCCTTCTTTTTCAATGTAGACACCTTATTGTTCAAATTCAAGAAATGTTCGAAGTTTCAATCAGAAAACCACTCCCTTACCTTCATTAAAAAAATGTTTTTTTTTTTTACTTCATGAAACAATAATATGAATTTTTGAAAGCTTTCTTGGCCACGCTTCACTCGGGCTCGTTTGCTTTTTTTCGAGTTTGATTTTTTTTTTTTTTTAATAATCATTCAAGTTTTAAAATTTTGAAGCAAAAATAAAAAATAATAAGACTTCTTCATTCATCACCCAAATTTTTATACTCCTCAAAATACTCATTTTTAATAGCTTTTTCGAAAAATTGGTGTATTTTTTTCCAAGTGTTGTTCAAATTTTCCATTAATTTTTTTTTAAATTTTTTATTTTGAAAAAAGTTCTTTATTCGTCCAATTTTATTACAGTAGCAAAAACCTTAAAAGTGAAAATAAAATCAAAAATTGAAATGACAAAATTATATTCTCGACAAGACATCTGCTCGCTTAAAAATAATCTTGGGATGTTTGAAGACATTGGAAAAGCGAAAAATTGTAATGTAAAATTTTGCCTAAAATCTCAAGTTTAAAAAAAAATGTCCTGCTGAATTCCTGTTTTTTTTTTTTGAAATTTTGTTGAACTAGAAACCCTGAAAAATCTCTGCTAAAAAAAATCCTTCATCTTCCATGTTTAAATTTTTGTATTTTGAACATGTACATCATGAGAAATTTTGATAACTTGAATAAAAAATGTAGCAATGGTTATAAAACAATTGAATGGATTTCAAATTGACCAATGTAAAAAATTACAGAGTTCAAACAAAACAAAAAAAATACATGAGAAATCGTTCTTTCGGGAGAGAGGGATGGAGGGAGGAGGGGGGTGGGAAAAATATTTTGGAAGACAGTGATTTTTTTGAAGGGTAGGGAAAAGGTAGTGATTTTTAGTCAACGAATTCCGGTAGACACCCTGAGTAATTTTCGAAAAATCGCTGGAGGCTCCAAAACGACTTGAAATTTGTCTGCAGTCGACTTCTTAGCGTATTGAAATAAGTTTGCAAAATTAATTTGGGCTTTCCAACTTCATTTGATGAAATTTTGTGGGAATTTCGAGTTTCAAAAATCTACTGGAGGCTCCAGTAATTTTTGAAAAATCGCTGGAGGCTCCAAAACGACTTGAAATTCACCTGCAGTCGACTTCATAGCGTATTGAAATTAGTTTGCAAAATTAATTTGGGCTTTCCAGCTTCATTTGATGAAATTTTGTGGGAATTTCGAGTTTCAAAAATCTGCTGGAGGCTCCAGAACTGCTCAAAACGGTTTGAAACAGTTTTCAATCGATTTGGCATGTCTAAAATAGGGTGTATCCCAAATTTCAGCTTTCTTGGTCAATTTGGTAAAATTTTGATTTTTTCCCTCATTTTTAACCTAAATTTGATTTTCAAAAATTCACCAAAAATCGAAAAACGCACTTTAGCACTTGAACTTTTGACAGGTGATAAATTTTTGCTTGATCTTTCGATCTACTTTAGTACAGTTTAAAAAATTTTGTGCAAGTCCTATGTTGGAACGCAAAATCTTCAACTTTGGCTGACCTGTCAATCAAAATGGCCGCCATTTTGTATGTAAGGCCACTGTTTTTTTTTTGGGTACAAGGGCTAGAAATGTTCCTTAGGACCCCCCCCCCTTAAATAAAAAAGTTGTCCCGGTGGAGGGACCCGGGGGGGGGGGTGCAATTTATCCTCAAGTGAGCTCCCCGACTACGCCGAATACAAGATGAGAAGAAACGAAGAACCGAATTAATTAAAACTCGATTTGTTCTTTTAGATTGCCGTAACCGCCAAGTACCATTCAGTTCCTTTTTACGTTGCTGCCCCTTTCACTTCGATCGACTTTAGGATAGCGAACGGTGAAAATATTCTGATAGAGGAACGTCCGGATAGAGAAATGACCCATGTAGGAAAATACAGAATCGCCGCGCCAGGTATGTGTTTGATTTTTGATAAAATTATCTCCCAATTTACGTGTATTTTTGCCCCATTTGTTGTACCGATCGCAACAAGTTGTGCGAATGAATTAAGCGAATGTCGCGTATATGATTTAGGTATCTCTTGCTGGAATCCGGCATTCGACGTTACTCCTGCCGAACTAATTACCGCTATAATCACCGAAAAAGGAGTTTTTAAGCCTAATGAATTGCGTGCCATGGAAGTTAGTTAACGGTTTTTTTTTCTTCTACGTTCACGTTACGGTTACATGTATGAACGCAAACATGTACCGTTGTATTGTATTTAGTATATACAAACGACTAGCGCTATTCATGATGAAATTTATAAACGTTTGTTTCTCTTTTTTCTTCTTTTTAAGGGAGTAAATTTAGCAAAATAGATATTTAAATTAAATAAACGAATCTAAGTAGATACATATTATACAATATTGACGCGCGTTTTATAATGTACTTATCAACGAGGTAGCGTTTCATTTAGTCAGCTTCGGTTTCAGTTTCCGAGTTCTCTAGCTCCAGAGTATAAGATCAGCTGGATATTTCGATTACACGTCGAGTGATCTCGATATCTCTAAAATGAAAATTTAACGTTTTAAAGTGGTTTTTTTTTTCAAATCGATGGCAAACGTATCGTGAATTAGTTGCATTCCGCATTCGGCTAAAAAAGCCAATTTCTACGCTTTCCAACGTACAAACTCGTATTATCGACTTGGTCGTTTCAATCAATCAAAAACACTACAATTTATTACCGCGTCAAATTCGTTATTTTAGATTCCGGATTTATTATTTATTAGTCATTTTTCATTATACTACCGTACAGTATGTGTATGCTTCGATAGTAATTTCCCCCTTTTTTTGAATTTTTATTGTTACCCGATATGACCGCATATTTGAAGACGTTTTGAGAAGTGAAATTTATTTAGACTGTACCTATATGATTTTATCAAGTTTCGGATAAACTGACGTATTACCTAATGACAGTAAAAAGTAAAAAATGAATAAAGATGTAAGAAAAAAAAAGAAAGATGAAGAAATAATTTTATCGTGTCAATTATATATTTTTTAAACGAAATTCTGCATTTTTATCAATTTTTACTACTTTTATACGAATTTTTGTAATTTCTTGAAACATTTTTACAAACATTCGCATTGTGTTAATGTTATCTAGCGATGTAGTCTTGTATTTTGCAGTTTTATAGTTTTGACAGTGTTTATTGAATTATTATTACTAAGTAGGCTAACTGACGTACTCGTGTCTATACGTACGAAAACGAAATAGCCTGCGTTATGATTTGCGTGCCTTGTGTATTATTTCTACTACTACGATGCTCTCCAGTATGGCTAGAATTTAGTTATTAGAATGCATTGTATGTAATGTACATAAATGTAAGGCACATAATTTTGAAATGAAAGAACGATCAGAAAAATTTTGACGTAAAAAAAAGCAAACTCGAACCAATAATAAGCTTTCAGCTCGAGTGAGCTTAAGTCGACGATTTTGTGTATCCAACGTACCTAGCTACCTACCTAGTTCCTAAATTTTACTGTTATCGATTGTCAGCGAATTTAATGTATCTTCATCCCTTCTTATTATTACTATTACTCGGATTACTCTTATTGTTATTTCCTAATTATTACGATTATGTATCTTTTTTTTTTGTTTTTGTCGTATTTTTCTCGATTACAGCTGTAAATTTATGAATCATTTGTTCGAAAATTGGAAAAAGAAACACATTCCAAATTTTATCTCTTGTTTGTTTATTTGTTATTGATCGGAGAATAGGAAGGGAAGATGGAAATTTTCACTATATTGGCTTCATGTGGCCAGCACCGACCATGCCAGGGTGGTGGTTGAAAATAGTGCCAATCGTTTGTGCACTAATTAGTTTCGTTTGTACTCATCGCCTGGCCCCTTCGTGAGGAATTTGAAAAAGGGGTTGATTGGAGCTGGGGACAGGCAGCCTTGACCATCTGTGGTAGAGGGTGGCAAATGGTGCCAATCGTTTGTGCATTATATTAATTGAGTTTATTGTTTGTGCTCACCCCCTTCAATGTGTGAATGGTCGGTGCTGGAGACACACAGCATTGACCAAATCCACAGAGATAGTTTCTACTTTAAAGCAGGGTTGTGGAGCGGAATGAATTTCATTCTGGTTTGGGGTTTCGCTTCACCTCAAAAAAAAATTCTGTTTCTTCGTTCCATTCCGCTGCGATTTTTTTTTTAGTTGAATTCAGAGTGTTTCAGCGAATTTAAAGTCCGTCTCATATAAGAAATGCCAAAAACATCCAAAGAAATTTGTGAGGTTTGGCCATTGGCCAAGTACTTTGATGTTTGCCAGAAATCGCGAAAATTCTCAATTTCTGGCCCAAAATTGCCAAAAATTCGTTTATTTTTCAATCAAAAAGTTGCAAAATATTTGTGGTTCAACTTTTTTGGCAAAAACTGGGAAAAGACTGTTTTAGCAGTCATCATTATTGAACTTGACCCGGTGAGCTGTTCAGCCCATCTGCGAAACTGCATGCAGAAGAATTGCTTACCGATGTATCATCAAGTTTTTCCCCCGTCTTCCTCTGCTCCTCCTGCCAGTTGTAGTGTATTCTTGGACTTTTCGAGGGGACCGTTCATCAGGCATTCTATCAACGTGTTTTCGCCATTTCTTTCTGTAATCTTTCACTCGTCTAATGATTGGCTCTGCTCCTAGCTCCTTCAAGCTTCAGGACGTCTTCATTCCTTTTCTTATCTCGTCTAGTATATACTTCTGTGGCTCGCATGAATCTCATTTTGGCTGCGGTTACTCTGCTTTTTATATCCTTTCTCATAGTCAGTGCTGTATACCGATATGAATACCAAAATACCAATACCGGCAATACCAGCAAATTTTGAAAAAATTTACAAATACTGTTTTACCAATACCAATTAGCAGACAGACAAAGTACCAATTTACAAAATACGAATAAACTTGTTGAAACGGTATTAATACCAAAATACCAATGCCAAAATTATTTTCAATGGTATTATTTTGGTACCTACTTTTGAATTTTCATATTGAAAAACTTGTAATATAAACTCCAAAATCAAGGTGTTTAAACAAAAAAAAGTTTGAAAATTTTGAAGTTTTTGATTTCTTTATTATTTTGTATTGAATTTTCATCCTTAACTTCCCTAAGTATTGAACCGAGGTAGGCAATATGGTCAATTTTGGCCTAAAAACACACTTTTCAATTCGGTATTATGTTGGTACAATACCAATACCAATACCAGATACTGGAAAAAAATCCACAAAATACTGAAATACCAATACCAAAATACCAATACCATCTTGGGTACTGTATGCTAAATACCAATACCTTTTATGTTATCGATATACAGCCCTGGTGTTTGTGACAAACACTGTTTGAAACCAGTGGTGGTTACAGACACTGTTTAAAAGCAGTGGTAGTGACAGACACTGTTAAAAACTAGTGTTTGTGACAGACACTGTTCAAACTTCGAAACCAGTGGTAGTGACAGACACTGTTTGAAACCAGTGGTAGTGATAGACACTGTTTAAAAGCAGTGGTAGTGACAGACACGGTTTAAAACCAGTGGTAGTGACAGACACTGTTTGAAACCAGTGGTAGAGACAGACACTGCTCAAAACCAGTGTTTGTGACAGACACTCTTAAAAACCAGTGGTAGTGATAGACACTGTTTAAAACCAGTGCTTGTGACAGACACTGTTTAAAACCAGTGGTAGTAACAGACACTGTTCAAAAACAGTATTTGTGACAGACACTGCTCTAAACCAGTGTTTATAACACATAAGTACACTGTTTGAAACCAGTCTTTGAAACCTACACTGTTTCAAATGCAGTGTTTGTAGTCATAGTCCATGTTTCACTTCCCTACAGCAGCATTAATCTTGCCAGCATTGTAGATTATTATTCGAGTTGTGGCTCTGACTTTTTGTGGTGGAATGGCTCGGTTTATCACTCCGCTTACTCTCAGAAATTTATTGATCTTAAGTTGTGCGTCAACTTCTCCTTCATATGTATGAATCATATGATAGCTCATATCAGAGATATTTAAAGCTTTTAACTTGTTCCACTGGCAGTCCATTAGCAACAATTTTACTGTGTATTGGCTCTTTCCCCTTGAAGGCCATCACTTTGGTTTTTGACAACAAGATTCTCATTCCGTATTTATCAGCTACTTTCTGAAGGTTGTGCATTGCTCTCTGCAAGTCATCTTCATTGTCAGCAAAGACCACCTGATCATCAGCAACTAGCAGGGTATTGACATGGGTGTCATTGGGCATCCCTGTCCTACTCCTCTTCCTATCTTCTTTGCTTTTGACATGTTTTCAGATCTTACTCAATTAGGCGGACTATTTGTTCGTTCACTTCGATTTTCCTCAGGATTTCAAACAACTTCTTCCTTTGTACTCGATCATACGCCTTCTCCAGATCAACAAAGCTCATGTAATTATCTAGGTTATATTCTCGTCTCTTCTCCATCGGCAGCTTTGTTGCATATACCCCATCTATGCATGATCTTCCCTTTTGAACTCCATTTTGGCATTCCAATATTATTGGCTCCATATGGCTCTCTATTCTCCTCACTAGCATCTTTACAAGTATCTTGTAAGCAGCATTTAGTAGACTAATTCCACAATTTTCAAAATGTCCTGCTTTTTGCTGAAATTAAACACGTTTCTATCGAGTTTCATTTTTTGATTTTATTTGAAAACGAAAAGTTCTGATTTTTTTGATTTTTTTTCTACATTAAAATGTATTGCTCATGTTTTGTCACTTTTTTGGTTACTTTTTGGATACTTTTTTGAGCGTTTTAGGTTACTAAAAGCCACTTTTTTCAGAAAAAAATGAGTATAAGTTCTGGAATTTCAAAAAACTATTGATTAAATTTAAAAAATGTTGACATTAGAAAAATCTATTTCTTTATGAAGTCGTTATGTTTTTCAAATTAAAAAATTTTCAAAAGCTTTTTTCACAACTTTAGAAAATAGAATAATTGAACTGAAAAATTACAAAAATAATAGTCAAACCAGAAAAAAGTAAAATACGCTATCAATAAAATATGTTTTTTAAAACAGAATCACTGCCTTTTTAAAAGTTTTGATACCATCAATTGAGCTCAAATTTTCAATATGTTATTTTCTCACTGAGTAGGTAGCACCAAACTAAGGGAGAGGGTGTCCCATCGAAAAACAAAAAAAAAATTCCCACCAAATTTAAATAAGGGCCACCCTATTGAGCACACAGTCGTGCTTGAAAAAAAGCACAACTGTAGACCTATTAACAATATTTGGCGCTCATGATGTTCTATATGTACAGGTACTCCCTGTATGGTAGCAAGTAGGACACTGATGCTGGCCCCACTGGGTGTGGGTGGTAGAATCTCTCCTTTATGGCTCTGAGCAGAAGATATTTCATTTCATCGAGGTGGTGTACATATTTATGTGGTTTGTGAAGATCATGCTGTAGGGGTGTCCCAGGTTGTTGGATACAACAAGATGTTCCATGGCCCTATCAACTATCTTACACGCCACATTTTGATATTCGATATTGGTGAAGTACTTAGTACTTCCCCAGGATGGACTGGGAGCTGATTGGATTATCCTTGAGAGTTGGCTTTTTTGTATGATCAAAGAACGACCTCGCCACTAGAAGTCTCGAGTTTACATCTTCTAACGTATGGTTGTTCTCATATGGTCCCAGTGGTATGACCCTTGTTCTAGGCACCTGCTCCCTCTGGGGGAGCACTCTGCAGCTTTCGGTTTTTCTCCAACCACCGATCACGAAGCCTCATGCCTCTCAGCACTACTCAACATGTTGGTTGTTGGGCACTGATGATGTAAGAATATATTTGAACCGCCCCCTCCCTCCCTCCCACTTATCTGATCGCATGTGTAAAGCTGGAAAATAGGAGAAATTGGTGTGGAAAACCGGGAAAAGTCGGGGAAAATCATTTCCAGAAATGATTGGACACCCTGTTCTTTCACATACATGCCAAAAAGTATAATGTATGGTCCATTTCATGTCATTTACAGAGTCAGGGTAATTCCTTGATTCTTCCTTATTGTTCTAGTCAATTTTGGTTCTTATACTTACCAGAATTTTGTGATTGTCTGGTCTCAATTCTTTTGCAAAGCAAATCAGGATCAGGTTCTGAATCCAATTCTTTTGCAGTTCTCGATTGTCTGCAATTCCCAAATACTATTTTTTTTTTTTTTAACTTCGGGATTTAACAAATAAATTTGAAATGGAATGAGCAATTGCCTTAACTACACGATTGTTTTACATGTTTTATTTTTTTGTTTGTTGCTGCTTGGCACAGGGAATCAGATTTTTCCATCGTGTGATTCTTTCACTGCATGGAATTGAGGGGTTAAATAGAAGAGGGGCCTTAGTCATTTTTTTAAACCAATTTTTACATGTTCAAATAGACTTGAAATTTTTTTCTGCAAGGAAATATTTTCCAATTCGTTTTTTTTTTCATGGAAGAACACTTCAATATCACTGGATAATTATGGTGAAATTAATTTTTTTTAAAACCAAAAAAAAAAACAAAGGCCCCTTTTTCATGGAATCCCTCAATTACAGATTCGTGATATGTCCACACATCAACCGACCTATATAGAAATGTCATCAATCACAAACTCTAAAATGCATTGCTAAAAGCAGTTGAAAACTTTGTATTGTACTGTTTTAACATGTCTTACTCGTAATTAGAATAACACATGGTGAAATTGGATTCCTGCATTTCGTGATTCTTTTGTCTTCGGGAATCGCAATTAAAATCCGACGATTTGAATCGCCCCAAACAGTGCTCATTTACCATCTCTTGTAATAATTTTCTAGTTTAATTATTAATGTACTTACTTGTGAAATCTCTGCAAAAACAACTGTTGTTCACACTATGATCTTGCAAAACCATTATTACAGGTCAAAAATTTTGTGAGATTGCGACGTTAAAACCCCATAATTTTCATTCCCATTTGGTTCTGGTTTTGTTCTTGAAATTTTTTGAATTTCGCTCCTGGTTCAGTTCCATTTCACCCCCTCCCCCAATCAAAGGTGTGAGGGGGGTGCGCTAGGTGAGCTCAAACGTTTTTTGTAATTTTTCCTAAAAACATGAGATTTGTGTTTCAGAGATCGAAATCCAAGACCACTGTTGAGATGTGAATTGAGGGTTAAAAAGTTGCAGATAAGATGAAAAATTTGAAATTTTGTCAATTTTCATTAATTGATTTTTTTTCATCTTCCAAAACACTGAAGAAGTGTTCAGTACTTTGATAAGATAAATGTTTCGTGACAAATTTCAGACCCTAGTGAAAGAGGGGTAAAGCCAAGATTCTCATAAAGATAACTTCAAGTACGAAATGTCGCTAATTTTTTTATTGCTGTATAGGTGGGGGGGGGGATGAGAATAAAAATTATAGGAAATTTTTTCTGCCCTGACATGGCCGGGGCTGGCCACACTGAGCTACAAAACTGAATCAAAAATATGAGGGCTCGTCCTGCCAGGTCCTCTTAGAACTCGCTTCGCACGTGAAATAAATAAAAATGATTACAAATTCTCTACAATTATATTGAAAATCAGAATGAAATTGAAAATTTAATTTCTTAAAAGTTTAAGAAGAACAATTCCTGTCATGACTTGCAGAACTTTATGCGCCCAATACAACCTGAAAATCATTTCAAAATCAACCATTAGGTACTGTCGTTTGTAAGAGTTGGTATAAGTAAGTAAGTATTTGCCTACTTGTATGTAGTTATACCTACCTTTGTAATTTCTTCTTGGCACTTGGTATTGTTTCGACAGGATCTTTGAGCACGTATTTACGAATACCTAGCATGTAGTTTTTAATATACACGTCCCAGTTTAACGTTGAAATATCGACGTTGAAAATATCTTGATCGACAACGCTGAGCATTTCCTGTTGAAGAATTTGTACATTTCCATTGGCGAAGTTCCATTGATGGAGAGCGAAAAATTCGCCCGTTTTGGCAGCTAATTTAAATCTATTGTAGATTTTCAACATCCTAGTAAAGAAGAAGAATTCGAATCAGTGTTAGTTTAGAAATATTACAGGGCTCGTGGGATATGTTAAATCGAATTAGCTTACATTGGTTTAGATCCACTTAAGCGTAAAACTGTATCCAGTAAGAAAGCGGGGAAAAAGTGAAACATCATTTCACTGAGTAAATGTATGAAACGATTTGTACGAAATGCAAATCCTGGATACCACTGGATATATTTCGATGGCACAGATAACGAATGGCGTTGAGTCAGAGCTCCTAGTTCTTCCCAACTTAGAGGATTCAATGTACCTGACGTACAGTTGTACACTTTTATTGCGTTTGTCCTGTAATATTTATAATACAAAAAATAACAATTATTTCATATTTAGTGACAAAATTTCCCAAATCTGGTTTAAATGATTGATAGGCTAACCTGAAAGTAGCAGTATGCCAGGCAGCAGCAATCAAAGTATTTATTACGAAGTCTACTGGAATTACGTCCACTACTAATCGTTGATCACATATAATACTACGTATAGTTCCTCTTCCAATTTCCATCATTATACCGGTAATACCGCTGACGTTGTCGACCCATCCTTCGAAAGGTTCTCGCCAGGCTGCTGTCACTGTTGGAATTATTTAAATGAGGATTAATCAACAAAGCAATAAATATGCATAGTCTGTAGTCCAACCAGCAAAAAGTGTCAAGTTTGCTTGCATTTTTGCGACCCAAAAAATTCAGTTTGCTTTTGCTAGATATGGGTCTAAAATGTCAGAAAATGCGTAGGTATTCCAAATGTTCGTAGTGCCATAGTTGGGGGAGGGGGCTAAAAATCTCCTAATTTTTAAAATGGCCTAGAAGCAAAAACTTCAGATTTCTAGTCATACAATGGGGTGCTAGTGCCCCTTAAGTGTGATTTTTGGGTAAATTCACCACAAAAATGGTTACTTACATCATCATTAAGTCGGCGACGCAAAAAAAAAAATCATATTTATAATAATAAAGGAGTTTGTTCCATTCCCATTAACCCAAAATTTCCGAAAAATGGCTAGAAAAATACGGAGTAGTGGAATTTTGAAGTCACGATAGAGGGGCATATGCCCCCTTCAATTTTTCGAGTAGAAAAATGAACCGTTGTAGAATTATCCAAAAGGGATATTGTGACCTATCAAAATATGTTAAAATTTTGTGAGAAATTCGAGTATCTCCACGAAAATGTTTTTTTGAGCATTTTTGAAAAATTTTGAGCGTAAAATGGGGTCATGATTTTTGGAATTTTTGAAAAAGTGTAATGCAACTTATCAAAATGGGTTAAAATTTCACGAAAAAATTAAATAATTCCATGAAATTGTTTTTTGAGAATTTTTGAATAATTTTGAGCCTATGATTGAGTCATGATTTTTGGGATTTTTGGAAATGTGTTTGAATAATAACGTCAGCTATCTTCGAAATAATGTAATGCGGCTTATTAATATGGTACTAAATCTCAGCAGAAAATTAAAAATTTCTATAATACCTTTTTTGAACAAGGTTGAAAGTAGTATGAGTCTAAAATTGAATAAATTTTTCGAATAGTTATGAAAAAGTATTGTACAACTGATCGAAATGCGTCACATGATAGAAAGTCCATTGTTATAATCTACCCATTACATTTCTTCAACATCTCTTAGAATTGGGCTCTAAAAAATAACTCTTATTTAAATATTTTTTTGATTGGAACAGTTTTTGTATTTTTATTTTTTGGGGGGGGGGGGAGAAAATTTTTTGGTATACGCCTCTTTCAAAGAATAATTTTGTTCTGAACACTTTTTATTTTGATAAATTTTGCTCTATTTCTAATGTACCTACTTTTCGTAAAAACCGAAAAAGCAAGAATTTTAGTGATTTTTCGAGAAAGATTTTTCGAATTTGAAGGAAAACTGATGCCTCAAGAGAAAATTTTGTTAGAACCGAAATTGTAGACATGTTTTCAAGGAACATTCTTGTAGGAGCATAAATCTCAAAAATAATCAAGAAACATTTTTGTGGAAATATTTAATTTTTTCGGGAAATTTCAACTTATTTTGATAAGTTGCATTACACTTTTTCAAAAATTTCAAAAATCAGACCCAATTTTCGACTCAGAATTCTTTTAAAATGCTCAAAAAACATTTCAATATTTTTGTTCCTGGCACTAATTTATTCTAGTACCTATGTATACATATTATTTAATATCATATGTACCTATAATAAGACAATAATCAAAAAATTCAATGATCACTCTTTCACTTTGTTATTTGATTACGATTTACAGAACTTCAAATAAAATTAAAAGTCAAGTTAAACGACGCGACGTATTCCCGACCATTTAGAATAAAACCAAAGGGGGGGAAGGGAACAGCTTGCCCTCGCTGGGCAATGGACATTTAGAAAGTTGGAAAAATTGTCAAATTCGTCTTTTTTGGTGGAAGTTGGCAAAGTTGACATTTACCAACTTCTGGACAGCAAATACAAACAAAACAATTGAAAAAATTAACACAATACCTAAATCATTAAATTGAAGTTTATGAGAATTTCCAACTGCTTAGAATTGCTTGAAAATACCCTACAAAAAACAGGAAATTTTATACTTATAATTTTCACAATTCGTGTAAAATTTTTCAAAAAATTAAAAAATTGGCGAATTTTATAATTTATACAACCTGAGTAAAACTTTTCAAAAAATTGAAAAATTTACAAAAAAAATTTGCAAATTTTATCATTTTTTCAACTCAAGTGAAATTGTTTTTAAAAAATTGAAAAATTGACTAAACGTTGGCATATTTTATGATTTTTGACAAAATTATGCAAAATTGTACAAACGTTTCAAAAAAGTTTAAAAATTGACTGAATTCAAAAAATTGAAGACTTCTTATTTTTAAAAATTGGCTACGTAATCTCGTTCGAAATTGAAATTTAAAAAAAAAACTTCCATTCAGATTCAAAAAAATATTTAACAAAAAATAAACTCACATTAAAAATGTCGTTTTTTTACTTTTCGAAAATCGAAAAAGCTTTTGCCCTCGCATCGCTCAGGCCTGTTTGATTTTTAGTTTCAGAATTAAAATTTTTAAACAAAAACCAAAATTTAAATTCTAAAATTTTGAATCCAAAAATTATTAGAATAACCCCTTTCAGGAAGCACAGAAAATAATTTTTTTTATACCTCTCAAAGATGGAATTTTCTACAGCTCTAACCCTCGCTTCGCTCAGGACTGTTTGTTTTTCTGTCTCACAAGTCACAATTACAATTTCCAAAACAAAAATCATTCAAGGTCTAAAGTTTTGAAGCTAAAAAAAAGATGGACTAAATTCCTCTCATAAGAAATATTTGTTTTTTTACTTTTCAAAGTACGAATTTTGAAATGCTTCTGCCCTAGATCCCCTCGAGCCTGTTCGCTTTTGTGTTTCAAAATTAACTTGGAATTGAAAAAAAAAACACAAAAATCAAATTTCAAAATTTTGAAGCCAAGAAAGTGCATAGACTAAAATCCTCGCAATATAAAATCTACCTAATTTTTTAATTTTTTGAAATTGGAATTTTCAAGTTTTTGCCCTCGCTTAGCTTGAACCAATTCGTTTTGTCTTTTCCAAAAATTCAAAATGTTTCCAGGGTTGTACAAAAACGTGTTTAAAAAAATAATAAAACAAAAAACGTTTTTTTTTTTGTTCAAATTGTTTTGTTTTGTAATAAAACAGTTTTTTTTTCTTTTTTAAAATTATGTGCTTGAAATGTGTTTTAATTTAAACACAAATTCATATATTTTGGATTCAGTTTTTCAAATACTCGTATTTGTTATCCAGTCATCAATTTTTAAGAAGTGACGTTATAGAGTAACTATAAGGTTCAAGAATTATAAAAAAATTGAAATCAAAACACCAAAAAAAAGTGCAGGAAAAAAAATGAAAATCTAAAAATACAGTTCATTCAATAACGATTAAAAAAACAAAACCAAAAAAAAAAGTTTTAAACGTATTTTTTTTTCAACTTTTTTCAACTCTAATTTCCTTTTAAAAAACACGTTTTTTCAGTTTCTTGTTGAAAAAGAAGTGGAATTGAATGAACTGTATTTTCAGATTTTCATTTTTCTTTTACTACTTTTTTTTAGACAAATTTTGTGTTTTGATTTCGATTTTTTAATATTTCTTAGCCTCATAGCTGTTTTATTATGACGCCACATCTTAAAAATTGATGACTAGATAACGGATATTTGAAAAACTAAATCCATAACAAATAAATTTGTGTTTATATAAAACACGTCTTAAACAAGAAAAAAAACTGTTTTAAAACAAAAAAAACACGTTTGCTTTGTTTTTTTAACACGTTTTTGCAAAAAAAAAATCTGTAAAATTTTAGTAGATGAAGTTGAAAATTTTGGTAACAAGAGTTGACATTTTTAGCGATTTTGCCCCTCCCCCAAAGAAACTACTTTGGTTCGTCCTTGTTGATCATACTCGACAATTTCCAAATTGTTGCACCGAAAAAAATTAGTGTTCTTTAAATACCTACTGCCTTACTTAAAAGTCCAGTAAAGAGATTTTTAGCCCCATCCCCTCCTATCTACTAAAATCTAATTTTCTTACATTTTAGACCCGTTAGTGTTATCTACCAGAAGCAAACTGAATTTTTTTAGACGTAAAAACGCAAGCTAACTGCGACTAAAACACTTTTCACCAGCTTGAACTGTAGACTTCACGTTATTCCACGTTTCACAGCATCATCGATTATTTACCTATACTCGGTCTAACAATGGCAGCGGCGATATCATCTGAGTATTCTGCGACGACCCATTCAGCCATAGCTTTCGTAACCGTATAAGTATTAGGATGCTTTCTTTGTAATTTACGTCCAATTTTTTTGAGTAATTCTTCTGATAGCATTTCGTTGGGTTTAATTTCACCAAAAATATTCACCGGAATCGGATACACTGTTTCTGAAATTTCCTCTTTGTCAGCATTCGAGTAAGCGGTAGAAACATGAATTAAAGCCTATACAAACATTGAAACGTAATCGAGATTAGTTTAATATACCTATATGTACATCTTCTTTGGATTATTCCTTTCATTCGCTGCTATACTTACTTAAAGAGGTAACTTACTTTTAAATTTTTCATTTGTTTACAAAACAGTAACACCCTTTGGGTGCCCAAAGTATTGAGCGTTACCGCAGTATCTAAGCTTTCGTTGAACTTGACTGTAGCTGCCGAATGAAACACTATGGTCACTTCTTCCAAAAGCTTATTCTTATTCTCTTCGGACATTCCTAAATCTGGTTCGGTTACATCTCCAGCGATGCAAACGACCTTGGAAAGTATTTTTTCGGAACATTCTTCGGCTCGAATACGATCAAAGACCTGAACAATAAACACAACGATGAGCTAAATATAACCTATACGAATACCTACTTTAATAATACGGTTCGGATTTCATAATATTAATACAACAAAAAAATACCACTACTAACAGGATTCTGTAGCAAATCGTTACATCTTTCTTCGCAGCTTTGACCTTTCTTCGGCCTTATTAATAAATATATGGTGGATACGGTGACGCAAGTCCTGAGCAACTTTTCAGTCAAAGCTTTACCGATGAATCCGGTACTGCCTGTGATGAGAACTTTTCCTTCATCGTAAAATCGAATTATTTCACTCTGCTCGTTAGCCGAGAGTAGAGTATTGTTGTTTACGGTCGATAAATTATTATTATTATTGTTAATATTATTATTGTTGTTGTTGCTGCAATACTTCCATGACGTGTTCCGATTAATGTCACCGTATTTACGATTCGTCGTATTGGCGTTCATTTTAATTTATTTTTCAATTTTGTTCGAATTTCCATAACGTGTTATCTTCGGACTGGAAAGTACTCGAAATCAACCATTTTCGGCGTTCATCCTGTAAAATATGCATCGAAACCGAACGTTAAAATATGCTACATAACGCCAGATTCTCGATCCGAGTAGGCAACTTTATTCACACCATGGTTATAAAATACGAATAACGCTTAGAAACCGGGCATACGGATATGCAATTCTATTAACACCGATACGATGAAACAACATGTCGCATAACCGACTAAGCGAGTGAAATAATGCGGCAAAATGCGAATTTTATATAATCGTGCCAGAGCCAAAGAAATACAAGTATAACATCGGACGATACATTTTTATTAATTTTTTAGCATCGCGAATGCGGAATTTTCAAACCAACGTTAGCGACGAGCTTTTTACATTTGTTCAAAATCCTGCTGACATTTTCTATACATAGGTATAGTGAAATATTTTCACTCTAGTTTCGCGCGTTCCTTTCTCGTACATATATCCTGCTCATCGCACCCACCGACCCATTAGCCGATATTTAACCGGCACCGTGTACAGTTTCATTTTCCTGCTTGCCTTTGAAAATCGACCCCAATTTCCTCCTAGCTCCTTGAGACGTCTCCAAAAAAATGTTTACTCGATATGTTAATACAGTATCATCTTCGCCTGAACGTGTAACACGATCGTTAAAAACATAATTTTTATCAACTTATAACGATGAGCAGATTGAAGAGAAATGTATAACCTTGTTAAATTTTTACGTTTTTTTTCTCAGATTTTTTTGCGAAGCCTATTTTATGTAGCCCTAAAATGAAAAAAGGTCTTCGTGGAGATGAAATTCGTTTTTTTTTTTTTTTTTTTTTTTTTTTTAGAGAGATGAAAGAGATGAATACTTGGAGACTATTTGCAATTCAAAAATTTCTCTCCAGGAATGAATAGGTACCCAGCTGCAGGCTGCAGTTTATTTGATTAGCGGAGATTGTTTAGCATTTTAGGTTTTGTAAACTTCCCAGCTCGTAAAATGACATGAGACAGGATATTTCGTTGATGGTTTCGAGTAATTTACGATGTTCAATAATACACAACTCTAAGTGTGATTGGTTTGCTGATCCAACAAATCGAAGGAACAAAATTATGGCCTATCAAATTTCAAATGTAATCCATCAAACGTAATCCATTAGATATGATTTATATTTAACATTACGTAGCTTCATCGTTTGTAAACACAGGGCTCGCAATGGGATTATTTTTCGAGTAACTGAGTTACTAAAGTTACTAAAAGTAAATTTTGGTTACTGAAATTACCTTTTTCTTTTTTCTTTTTTTGTATGTACCTACCTATTTTCAAAAACTTTCATTTCTTTATAATAGATCTTGAAGGGGAAAAAATTCTATTAATATCAATCAATAAGTGAATAATTTGTACTTGATTGTTTTTTTCAACTGTTCGCACCACATTTTTAGTGTTACGGTTACAAAGCCCTACCCTGTGTTAAAATTGCCGAATTTTCGTTTTCTGTCAAAAACTGATTGTTTTTTTCAACTGTTCGCACCACATTTTTAGTGTTACGGTTACAAAGCCCTACCCTGTGTTAAAATTGCCGAATTTTCGTTTTCTGTCAAAAACAGAAAAAAAACTTCACTTTCTGTCACAATTGTCAGAGTTTCGTTTTGATTCAGAAATGTTAGTTTTTGAGCTTTAATTGTTCTAATTTCAAAAGAAAAATCACCCAAAAGTCTCACTATTTTACAAAAAACAAAAAAAAAAATCAAAAGAAATTTTTTTAATGAAACTGTAAATCTTGCTTTTTGTTCAAAATTTAAAAAAAAAATGTCACAAATTCAATCGTTTTTTTTTTGCAACAAATTTCAAATACTTATCGATACTTTTTTTTAAATGTCCAAAAGTTTGCTTTCTGTCGAAAAATTTCCAAAAATTCTGACTTTTTAGCAATTGAAAAGTTTCGTTTTTTTTACTTATAATAATATAATTGCCAAAAATAAACCAAAGAGTGTCGATTTTTTTACTTAAAAAATGTAAAAAAAAAGGGTCTTACTGTTCGAAAAAAGACACTGCGAAAAAATGTAATCTTTTGCCAATAATTCAGAAAATTGATGTTTTTTGCCAACATTGTCTTTTTGTGTTTTGAAAAAAATTTTACTTTTTAATAAAATGACTAAAGATTTTTTTCTCTTTTTTTTCAAACTATCAAGCTTTGCTTTTTTGCCAATATTCTCAAGAAGTCTAGAATTTTACTAGAATTGTCGAAGTCTTGCTTTTTTTTACCAGAAATGATGAAAAATTTTCATTTTTTAACAAAATTACCAAAAGTTGTCCTTTTTTTTGCAAAAAATTCTGTGAAATTTCACATTTTTTTCCAATACTTCTTCAAATATCTATTTTTTTTTTTTTTTTTTTTTTTTTTGAGAAATGGGCGAAAAGTGCCTACTTTTTTTGGTTAAAATTGTCTGTTTCACTCTGTTGTCAAAAATGTCAAGTCTCGTTTTTGATCTGAAAAATTGAAAAATAAAAAAAAAACTCTCCCATTTTCAACAAAGGTTGCCAAAAAGAATCATTTTTTTTGCCGAATCATTTGTAAAAAGTTCTGTTGTACCTTTTACTAAATTTATCACCATTACTTTTTGCCAAAAATTACCACAAATTTCATTTTTTTTTTTTTTTAATGCAAAAAGAATGAAAAAGTAGATACTACTTTTTTTCAAAAATCTTGTTTTTTTCAAAAAATTCAAACTTTTTAACAATATTCGATCAGGTTTTACTTTATAGTGTTTTTTAAACATAAAAAATGTTTAAAGTCTCACTTTTCAAAAAAAAAATACAATAAAATGTTGATAATTTTTTTCAAATAATTCTCAAAAATTGTTGCTTTTGGCTAAAATTGCTGAATTTATGCTTTTTGAAAAAGTTCTCGCTTTTTAGCGAAATTGCTAGTGATTTTTTTAAAAATATACCTGTCCATATACCTTCGTTTTTTTGCTAATAGTTCCCAAAAACTCCAGCTTGTGGCTGAAATTGCCGGTGTTTTGCTTTTTGCCAAAAATTGCTTAGAAGTCTCGTTTTTTGGAAGATTATTAAAAATTGTCTTTTTTCTGAAAGAATTTCCAAAAAGTCTCACGCCTTTTCAAAATGACCCAAGTCTCACTTTTTGCCAGAAATTGCCAAAAAGCCCTTCCATTTGCTAAAATGATCGAGATATCGCGATATTTTGCCAAAAATTTCAGCTTTTTAATAATTTTAAAGTCTCACTTCATTACCCAAAACTGTCAAAAAAATACCAAAAAGTTTCGGTTTTTTTTCTTGAAAAATGTAAAAAAAAGGTATCACTTTTTGAATTGTTTTTTAGATAATTATATATATATATTTTTTAACAGTAAAAGCATTAAATACGTAGGTATATGAAAAATAAATAAATAAATAAATAAATAAATAATCCTCAAAAATTGTTGCTTTTTGCTAAAATTATCAAATTTGTGCTTTTTGAAAAAGTTCTCACTTTTTAAAAAATGTCTTGTACTTTTTTTTCAAACTAAAATTTTTGCTTTTTTGTCAAAAATTGCTAAAAAAAAGTGTCACTTTTTTGCCAGAAATTGCTAAAAAAAAAGTGTCACTTTTTTGCCAGAAATTGCTAAAAAAAAGTGTCACTTTTTTGCCAGAAATTGCTAAAAAGTGCACTTTTTTGCCAATAGTTTACAAAAAAGTCCTGCTTGTGGCTAGAATCGTCACAGTTTTGCTTTCTGCCAAAAATTGCAAAAAATTCTCGTTTTAAAAAAAATTGTTTAAGTCGTCTTTTTTTTGCAAAAAATTCCAAAAAGTCTCACTTCTTTTCTAAAATTGTCCATAAGTCATATTTTTGTCAGAAATTGTCAAAAAACCTCCTTCCATTTGTTTAAATTGTCAAAGTCTCGCATTATTTTGCCAAAAGTTGACCAAAAAAAGCTCTGCCTATTGTTGTAAATCTGTCAAAATCTCTCGCTTTTTAGTTTTTATGCCAAAAAATTCCAAAAATTCTAATTTTTTTGTCCAAAATTGAAAAAGAATGACCGAAAAACGTTGCTTTGTTGCTAAAATTGTCTAAAGAAGAGTCTTTTTTTCAAAAAAAGTACAGAAAGTCAAATCTCAAATTTTTTTACAAAAATTGAAAAAAAGTAATTTACGAGTATAAAATAAGAGTTACGTATTTTTTTCCCCAAACAGAGGAAATACGAGTATAGACCGATGGAATGCCAAAAAGAATGCTAAAAATTTTCACTTTCATGTCCAAAATCGCCAATTAATTGCCAAAAACCCTTCCCTCTTCTCAATTGCAGAAGTCTCGTGTTTTGTTTCCGTTTTCTAAACAAAAATTATAAAATGTAAAAAAAAGTTTCAAATTGTCTCAACTTTTCAACAGGAATTGAAAAAAATTAATTGCTAAAAAAGTTCGCTTTTTTCATGAAAAATTGTCAAAAATTGCTAATAAATCTCATTTTTAAAAAAAAGTTTTTCCATAATAAAATTGCAAGTAAGATTTTCTAAAAAAATTGCCTTTTTCAACTTGAAAAATACTGGAAATTTCTTACGAAAAAGTTGCAAAAAAAGCTCTCTTTTCTCAACAAAAATTGCCCAAAAGCGATTGCTAAATATCTTGCTTTTTTACTAAAACTGCCAAGAATCGCCAAAAACATTCCCAAAATGTCCAAGTTTCATCATGGTAAAAAATTATTAAGAAAAAAAAAATTCCCAAAAATTGGCAAAAAAATAACGTTTTTTCCAGAAAATGCCCAAAATTCTCACTTTGATGTCTAAAATTGCCAAAAATCCTTTCTGAAATGAAAATTTTGCAGGTCGATGCGTTAAATTTTTTTGATGATTTTCTCGTTTTTTTTTTTTTTTTTTTTTTTTTTGAATAAAATGATAAAATGGGCAGAGAGGGACGGACGAGAAAAGGGGGGTGAATTTTAATGTATTCCTTCATGGAGAAAAATATTGTTTAAAAAATTTCACATTAGAATATTTTAAAAGTCTGAAGATACGTTGAAGTTTTCGGGGGAGGTGAGGAGAAGAAGGAGGAGGAGGGGTTAACTATGGGTGGTTTTGACAACATTGAGGTGGTACAAACTTTCATATCAGGAGTACGAAAATCTCAAAAAATACACGAATTTAGCTTTCTGGATTTTAATTCAATAAGCATCCTGGTTTTGAAAAAGAGGTGAAAATTTGCGAGCTCGTAGAATAAGATATCGAGTCTATCACTAATTCGAGGTCGTTGAGTTCAAACATCAATTAATTATTCACTCTAGAAATAGCCCATGTCTGGTGATGTTTTCGCTCAATCAGATTCATTTTAAAGATGGCATAAAGTTTTTTATATCGAGGTATGAAACTACAACAAATTCACAATGAGCACTGCTTTAAAAAAAAAAAAAATGAAATAAACTATTTGAGAACAAGCACGCGTTATTAAAAATTACATTGTCAAGTACAGAAGATTATTCTGGTTGATTTATTTTATTCTTTAGTAGGTAGTCACTTTTACTTGAAATATAATTTGACGCCGACTTAGTTTATCTTATCAGGTCTCTGCTAATTACAACACAGATACCTATATTCATAATTTTACACCTCTTGTAGGTAGGTATCATCAACCATCAAGTACCGATCCAAAATTTATACGGTGGCCTAATTTATACAATACTGATTCATTTCCGGATCTTAGAGAACTCAGTGATTTCTTGAAACTCGAATGTAGGTAGTAGGTACCTATTTAAATAGCCATCTAAGTAATCAAATAATCAAATCACTTTCCTTTTCAATAAGTATAGCTAAAGAGTGTTTTCAACATGAGCAGATATAAGTACCTATGTATTTAGTTGAAAGTTGGCGAAATTTTTACCAAGAGAATCTCGTCATTTTAAATGACCACTTAGGTTACTCAACGAGTAAAAAAAAAAAATCAACTGTATAGTGATTAATTCTATGTATGTAGATGCTCTTATGATCTTATCGATAGGTACGAGTAGGTAATTGAAATTAACATCGATTAGTTTCGAAAACAATATTCTAATAAGTAATCTGGAGTACCGATAAATCATCGTGAAATTGCATATAGGTGAATTTTATTTCTTAAATTTTTTATTCGTTTTATTACTCGACAACGTGACTAGGGGATAAGGGATACCTTTGTCAAATAAAATTGGAAAGCTTTTTAAAGTTAGTTTTCTCAATTTAGAAAATATTTGCATAGTTTCATTTATAAAGCATGTAATTTCGAAGGTACGTTTAAAAAAAGGTCACTTATATTTTACCATATCTGTAACGTATTAAAAAAATAATTATCCCAATAGTTTTCCATTTTTCATAACAAACCATCCAAGTTGATTAATTATGAATGGTTTTCGATGTTTGGCAACGTCTCATTCGACGACCGCCAAGATAGTAAATTGAATAAAAAAATCAAAAAATAAACAAAACTTTGAAATTTCGAAATTTAATCGAACTACGAATAGAAAAATTATTACGTACACGAGATGTCGTTTAACTAGAAGGGAAAAAAATTGTAAAAAATCGAACGATGGAGCGAAGTAAAATAAAACGCTTTGATGCTAAAGAGGTATTTATCGCGTAAGTAGAGATGAGATGAATCACGACACAATTCTAATTACTTTTCAGTTTTCAAGCGTAAAGGATTCTACGATGATTTTGAAACTATTTCTCGTAAAACTGCAGCTAAGTATCGTACTTAAAGTTGTATTTTTGCATACATAAAATTTACGTCACTTCTAACCTGGTTTTCGAAGTAGGTAAATACGTAGATATATCTTCGACGATACGAGAAAAATAAAAAATTTCCACGTCACTGGCACGATTTACTATATTATAAAAATTCTATACCAAATTAACAAAATACCAAAATGAAATTAATTCTAAAAAAAATGAAAAAACAACTTTTAAAAAATTTCAAAAAAATTTCGACATTGGCACCATTTATTCGCGACGAGACGACAACGATTTGGAAAAATAGCGAAATAAACGAGGCGAGAAACGAGAACTATTTGTCGAAAAAAAATAGAAAAAAAAATTACAATAAAATAAAATGAACCAACTTACCCGCGAAAAATAATAACTATGAATAAATCATGAAAATATGCGAGTTTCGACGAATAATAATAAACACTCTCTCCGCGAACGAAATTCGTCAACTAATAAAATCGCGTAATAGAAGAATTAATAATTGGTGAGAAAAAAAAATCGGCGACGGCACAGCGGCGAAAAAGGACTACCGAAGTAATTTGATAAGCTTGCTCACATAATGAAAATCATTGGTCGAAGAACTACCTCTTAGGCTTGAACCTCGACGAAGAAAGCGATAACGACGACGCGAGTAATACGAAAAAGTGGTGGAGAGAGTTCCGTCGTTGTTATTGTTTTATTGCCCTCTTCACCAGTAGTATGTAATTGATATCCGAGCGGAGCGAATACTTAATTTAACAATTATTAGTACAAGTAGGTACTGTGCATTGCTCTGCCTCGTCTCGTCCCTCGCCGGATACCTCATCGTACTCTTAGAGGACTATTGTGCAGAATGAGTGAGAAAAATTGAGTCATCGTTCAAACTATGTACTCGTAAAAGGTCAGAGAAGGTCTATTTCCATACGGGATGGTGCGAATAAAACTTGGGCCAGAAATCAACGTGGAAAATTTTTTGTCATTCGAGTTGGCTGGAATTTTTTTGAAGGATTTCAGGGGTATGAGCACAACTCTATCCTGCTCCCATTCAACGATGCTATAAATAAAGATGGAAAATGGAGAGAGAAATTAGTATGCCAACGGGTGATACGAGTATTTCATTTCACGAATGCCCTTCGTCTTCTCCCTTCACCGCTTCCGCTTTCCTCTCGTTGTAAACAAACCAAAGGTTGTGAGAAATGAAGAGGCAGATGAACTTTATGTTCAATTTCAATAGCCTCTCTCCTCTTCCTCCTTTTGAAAAAATACGAAAATTTCCCAATCAGTAGGAATTGATTATAGGTACCTAGCACATTTTTGAGAAGCTTAGTTTTCGTTTCGAGATATTTTTGCTTCACGTTCAAAAATTCAAATTGTATCTTCTGTTGTGAATTGTGATTATTTTGAGAAGCAATTACATAATTAGCTGGATTGCAAAAATGTCCCCTTTTCACCTAGAAATCTGAAATTTGTCGTGAAAACCTGGGAAAAAATCGGAAAAATTTCGTAAAATTTTGGCTATTTTTCTCGATTTTTTTTAAATTGGCGATAATAACTAAGAAAAGTGGCCCCAGTGCGTTTCAAAATATTTCCCCAATTTTATTCGATATTTTGGAATAATTAATATTCGGAGAGCCCGCATAAGGATCTGTTGCACCCCCCTCCGTCGATTCTCCGAGACAACTTTTTTCTTAAAAGGAGAATCCTAAGGAACATTTCTAGCCCTTGTTCTCAAAAAAAAAGTGGCCCTACTTACAAAATGGCGGCCATTTTGATTGACAGGTCAACCAAAATCGCAGATTTAGCGTTCTAACATAGGACTTGCATGAAATTGTTTAAACCGTACAAAAGTAAATCGAAAGATCAGGCCAAAATTCATCACCTGTCAAAATTTCAAGTGCTAAAGTGCCTTTTTCAATTTTTGGTGAATTTTTGAAAATCAAATTTAGGCCAAAAATGAGGGGAAAAATTGAAATTTTACCAAATTAACCAAGAAAGCCGAAAGTTGGGATATGCCCTATTTTTGACATGCCAAATCGATTGGAAACTATTTCAAACCGTTTTGAGCAGTTCTGGAGCCTCCAGCAGGTTTTTGAATCTCGAAATTCCCACAAAATTTCATCAAATGGAGTTGGAAAGCCGAAATTTCTTCAACCAATGTCTTTTGGAGCCTCCAGCGACTTTTTGAAAATTACCTGAGCCTCCAGCAGATTTTTGAAACTCGAAATTCCCACAAAACTTCATCAAATGGAGTTGGAAAGCTGAAATTCGTTCTGCAAACTAATTTCAGAGCACTACGAAGTCGGCTGCAAGTAAATTTCAAGACTTTTGGAGTCTACAGCAACTTTTTGAAGAATACTGGAGCGTCCAGTAGATTTTTGAAATTTGAAATTTCCCAAGGCCAAAAATGAGGGAAAAAATCAAAATTTTATCAAATTGACCAAGAAAGCTGAAATTTGAGATATACCCTAATTTAGACCTGTCAAATCGATTGGAAACTGTTTCAGTCCGTGTAGAGTAGTTCTGGAGCCTCCAGCAGATTTTTGAAAAATACTGGAGCCTCCAGTAGATTTTTGAAACTTGAAATTTCCCAACATTTCATCAAATGGAGACGGAAAGCCGAAATTCATTCTGCAAACTAATTTTGTCGACTGCTGGTGGATTTCAGGTCGTTTTGGAGCCTCCAGCGACTTTTTTGAAGAATACTGGAGCCTTTAGTAGATTTTTGAAATTTGAAATTTCCCAAGGCCAAAAATGAGGGAAAAAATCAAAATCTTACCAAATTGACCAAGAAAGCTGAAATTTGGGATACACTCTATGTTCGACATGCCAAATCGATTGGAAACTGTTTCAAACCGTTTTGAGCAGTTCTGGAGCCTCCAGCAGATTTTTGGAACTCGAAATTTCCACGAAATTTCATCAAAATGGAGTTGGAAAGCTGAAATTTACTCTGAAAACTAATTTCAATGCGCTACGAAGTACTGCAGGTAAATTTCAAGTTGATTTGGAGCCTCCAGAAACTTTTTGAAAAATACCGGAGCCTCCAGTAGATTTTTGAAACTGGAAATTTCCCAAAATTTCATCAAATGGAGACGGAAAGCCGAAATTCATTCTTCAAACTAATTTGTCGACTGCTGGTGGATTTCAAGTCGTTTTGGAGCCTCCAGCAGCTTTTTGAAAGGTTCTATGATGTTTTTTGGAAAACTGAAATTTCCAAAAAGGTAGCTGGAAGCTTCAAAACCATTTGAAACCACCATGCATGCTGTCGACTTCATATCGTATTGAAATTATGTAGTTTGCCAAGTAAATTTCAGCTTGCTAACTCCATTTGATAAAATGTTATGGGAATTTTAAGTTTCAAAAATCTGGTGGAGACTCCAGTAATTTTTAAAAATTCGCTGGAGGCTCTGAAATGACTTAAACCCACCTGAAGTCGTCTTCAGAGGGTGTTAAAATTGAAGTGCAGAGTAAATTTTGACTTTCCATCTCCTTTTCATGAAATTTTGGGGAAATTTCAAGTTTCAAAAATCTACTGGAGGCTCAGGTAATTTTCAAAAAGTCGCTGGAGGCTCCAAAAGACATTGGTTGCGGAGTAAATTTCGGCTTCCCAACTCCATTTGATGAAATTTTATGGGAATTTCGAGTTTCAAAAATCTGCTGGAGGCTCCAGTAATTTTCAAAAAGTCGCTGGAGGCTTCAAAATTACTTGAACCCACCTGAAGTCGTCTTCAGAGGGTGTTAAAATATTGGAGTGCGGAGTAAATTTCGACTTTCCATCTCCTTTTGATGAAATTGTGGGGAAATTTCTAGTTTCAAAAATCTACTGGAGGCTCCAGTATTTTTCAAAAAGTCGCTGGAGGCTCCAAAAGACATTGGTTGAAGAAATTTCGGCTTTCTAACTCCACTTGATGAAATTTAGTGGGGATTTCGAGTTTAAAAAATCTTCTGGAGGCTCCAGAACTGCTCAAAACGGTTTGAAATAGTTTCCAATCGATTTGGCATGTCAAAAATAGGGCATATCACAAATTGCAGCTTTCTTGGTTAATTTGGTAAAATTTTGATTTTTTCCCTCATTTTTGGCCTAAATTTGATTTTCAAAAATTCACCAAAAATCGAAAAAGGCACTTTAGCACTTGAAATTTTGACAAGTGATGAATTTTGGCCTGATCTTTCGATCTACGTTTGTACGGTTTAAAAAATTGCATGCAAGTCCTATGTTGGAACGCAGAATCTGCGATTTCGGTTGACCTGTCAATCAAAATGGCCGCCATTTTGTAAGTAGGGCCACGTTTTTTTTTTTTTGAGAACAAGGGCTAGAAATGTTCCTTAGGATTCTCCTTTTAAGAAAAATGTTGTCCCGGAGGATCGACGGGGGAGGGGGGTGCAATAGATTCTTATGCGGGCTCCCCGACTATAATGCGAAAAATCTCCGAAGAACAAATTTTCAAAATACGAATTTATTCAAAAATCAGCGATTTCAAATTTTCAATTGCTCAGTAGAGCCTTAAACGGGTCTTGGATTTTGATGGCAAAAGCATGGATCGACGCAGAATTTCAAATAGGTACTTTCATTTGGGTCTGGGTCATTTTTTCCCAAACAGGTTGGGTACAGTGACAGGAGCAAAAAACCACGATTTTTTCAAGGTCCAAGTTTTCCCTCCAGGGGCACCTCCGCAGCTAGAATTTTTTGTGGGTAACTGTCGATTCAAAATGAACGTCTCTGCTGAATTCGTTCACAATCCACTGAGTTTTTTTCGTGATTCAACCTATCGTAACCTACCCATTAATGGAAACGGTTTCGAATCATTTTGAGCAGTTCTGGAGCCTCGAGGAAGATTTTTGAACATTATAACATTTTTGCAAAATTTTACCTGAGGAAGTTTCAAATCGATTCGAATGGTCGAAAATGGGTTTCATGTCAAATTTCATTTTTCTAGCCCAATTAGATAAAATTTTGATTTTAAAAGCATTTTTAGGTTAAATTTGATTTTCAAACATTCATCAAAAATCTAAAAATGCACTTCAGCATTTTTAATCCTGGCTGGTAAAATTTTGCATTCTTTTTTCAGGTAGCTTTAAAGTCTCAGATTTCCTTGAAAAACTGCATTCTGGCAAAAAAAAAAAAATTCTGAAAAATATTCGTTTTTCGTCAAAAATTTTGAAAAGTCTCAATTTATTTTCAAAAGTTACACAAAAGTCCTTATTCTTTGCCAAAATATGAAGAAAGTTCCACCTTTTCACTTATGAATATTGAAGAATAGGTACGACAAAAACTGCAAAAAAGTATCATTTTTTTGCTCGTAATTGTCAAAAAAATTACCCAGGTACCTACTGCTTTTTGCTGTGGAATATTGTTATCAGAGTCTTGATTTCTGCCAAAAATTTATGAAAATTCTCGCTTTCTAGTCAAATTGCTAAAAATTGTCGTAGCTTGAAAAAGTTTTTAAAAGTACATCAATTTTTCCCAAGCATTGTCCAGGAAGTCTCTTCTTGGCATAAAAAGCTGAAATTTGGTGCAGTGTGCATCCTATTTTTGAAAAATCACATCAATGTGGGTAGATTTAAATTTCACAAGAAAAACGAAAATATGCCAGTGATTTTCCATTTTTTTTTTTTTTTTTACCAATCACAAATGTTTTGTGCTAAAAGAAAGTGAAAATTTGGTGAACTTTCGAGGCTCAATTTTATTGTAACAGGTCTTGCGCCCAACATTTTTTGGAAGTAATCAAAAAATATAATCATTGAAAAAAGCTAGATTTTTTAACATTTTGTTGGCATGAAAAAGTAAGATGTGTTTGGAATTTGTTGCGAAAAAACAACTTTTTTTTCTTCAAGATGTATAAAAAAATTTGATTAAGTATTAAAAATTTGTAAAAAAAAAAAAAAAAAAAAAAACATATTCAGCAACTCAATTACCTAGTTGAAAAGTAACCGAGTCTGAGCCCATCAATTTGATCTTCATTTAAAAAAAAAAATACAGTATTTATTTAGAGGCCAAGGGCCAGTTTCTACTCGATTTTAATTTCGTGATCAAGACATTCATCATTTCGCCATGATTTTTTCACAAACACATTTTGAAAAAAAAAACATGTCTCTTAATAAGTGACCCGATAAACGAAAGGTTTCTTCTCATGAACTATGTACCTACAATCTACCTACTTTGTTTTTGAAAGTATTCAATATTTAAATTGAAATCGGTTGAATTTATTTTTAAAATAATTATTTCACTGAGAGACGCAATCAATAGCCATTTCATTCAGATATAGAATTTCTAATTAAAATTCAAGGTCTCGTTTTCTTTTTATTTCCTTTTTTTTTTTTTTTTATTTCCAACAATAACAATTGAAACGACATTTTATATGTACGAGATACATAAAACACGGTGCTTTCATTGTAAGGAAATGAAGTAAAGCTCCAAATGCTCTCCTACGTAATAAAATTCCTGCCTTACGGTTCAAAGCATCGTATTTTTTATTCTCGAAACATCGAAACTTTAGTTCGATATACCTAGCTACAAGATACGAGATGATACGGATGATTCAACGATAATTTTACGGCCAACTCTCTTCTTCCTGTCAACAAGTTATCTGGACATTGGTTGGAGATTTTTGTATCTCTAAATTTCTCTTTCGCAATGCAACATCTTTACTATAAAATCGTTCGCGACCGACTACATTTAATTAGTTATTTAGTGGCCGATTATGTAAGTTTTATGTAAACAGGTACGGAAAGCGTCCGCACTTGGGTCATTTTTAGCTTCCATCATAGCAGGAAATCCTAATAGTGAATATTACGTGATTGATTAACGATTCTAGTTTTTTTCTCATTATTTTATCCGATCGTTTTCGCCTTTACTTTGTAATCATTACACAATCGTACGATGCTATAGAAACAGAAACAAGACTAAGGCATAGAAATGATCTAGTTCACTAAGTCGTCCATATTTTCTCCACATATACTTACCTTACTCGCATGCATAGGCTGCGTATGTCCGATTATTATATCATAATAATTTACTTGTAGATAGGTAGGTAGGTATGGGAACATTGGCCGGATTTTTCAGACGAAAAATATACCCGCAGACGAGTCTGGTTTGCGATAATGTGTGTTTATCTGCACATTACCAAGAACTGGGAAGAGAAATTCCAGCTCAAATAGGCTGGTACTCGAATGTTGAATGTATTACAATCCAGAATGCGAAAATTTTCGCATTAAAATGTTTAATGATTCAACATTTCCATAAAATTAGATAGATAATAGATATAATGTGTTTACCTAGGTATTTCAAGTTTAAAAATGACAGAATAATTTTTCTTTTTAAATATTCATACGGCAAGTTTATGGCAAGTGTAAAAAAAATTGCCGAGCAACAATAAAATGTACATACAAATTATGGTAAATCATCAACATAAGTATTGTCTTTTTAATCGAAATTTTTTTAGTTTCGGCGCCTTCCCCCTCCGTATAAAATAAATCGTCGAAATTACATTGTATTTAGCTCAAACTTGATTAGTGTCAATTAAGAAGATTAATTTTGTAGGCAATTAAGTAATATTTTTTTTTACCAAAAACACTCGTGTTTTGAACAGCTGAAGCTTTGCAAATATCAACTCCAAAATTGTAAGCCATTGTGACTGGTCACGATGATATTATGAACAAAAAAAGCTCAATGGAATTTTTTGTGGACGGAGGGGTGTAGGAGGACGTAAAATTGTCATTTGGTTCACCTTGGGTTCTGTTAAGAGTTTAATAATTAAGTACCTTTACTTATTTACACAAAAAGTACCTATTTGTATTTACAAAAGTGCAACGTTGATGCGTTATTGCATATAAAAAGGATGAAAAGCAAATGAACTTCAGTTGGAGGTTCATGATCTGAGAAACAGTAAGATGCTGTCTAACAATCGCGTCACAACGTTACATCGAATGTTTATTTAAAAAGAAAAATACGAAATTCAGATTTGCGAAATTCCAATCAAATAAATATGTACTATCCTATCAGATGATCCAATCGCAATAAATAATGCACTGAATTTTGTAAATATCGCGGGATTAAGACAAAAAATATAGTTTAATACTTGTATGCCTATATTATAAATTTAAAAAAAAAAAATTACCTACCTACTATCTTACTCAGTTCAGTAATAATCTATGATTTACAATTTGTAATGTAACTGTGCCAAATTTAAATGTTGTGGTATCCCTAGCCTTAGTATAGCAGTATATGGCACCCATGGGTGCCATTTATTTTATTTTCATTTTTTATGCATAAAAAATGAAAATAAAATAGGTAAATAAATAAATAAAAACTCAACAGGTTCAACTTACATTACCTATCATTTAAAGAATCTGACAATTTTGAAGAATTTTTTTCTCCATTTAAAAAAAAAATAAATGTTTTAAACCAACTGAACATTTAAAAAAAGGGAAGAAGGGAGAGGCTACAGCAAGGTATGATAGGCGAATCAGTCTGATAAGGGGAGAGTCCCAATCCGCAGAAAATTTCTGAACTGGATAAAGGATGAAGCTAAATTTAAATTTTAAATTATCAGCCAAAATTCTATATCAGATGCTGAAGTGCATTTTTTGATTATTAAAAATCAAATTTGGTCCAAAAATGCTGAAAAATCAAAATTTTATCAAATTGACTTTTCAAGCTGGGTACAAAGATGAACCCTATTTTCAACCTTTCAAATTGATTGGAAACTGTTTTGACCATTTGGAGCAGTTCTGTAGTCTCCAGCAGGTTTTTGAAAGTTGAAATTTCCGCAAAATCTCATCAAATGAAGTTGGAAGTGCCCCTGATCTGGGCCATCCCTACTGTCTAATATTTACACATCACATATACCAACCCGCAATGCAACACCTTGTGTTAAGAGGGATAAAAGATAGATTCTACCACCCAGTTGGGCCAGCCACTGTGGGTTGTCTACTGCCTGATAGTGATTACCTACAGATGGGCCAAATAACCCCGGCCAGGGTGGAGAAAGTCCATAAACGAGCCGAGAAGGAACTAGAAAAGAGAATCCAACTCTCCAACTGGGCAGGGCTTGCAAACCAAAACTGGAACCCCCAAAAACTGATTAAAATTGCTCAAAACTGAAACCAAAACCAGGAGTGTTATTTTCCCACAACTAAAGCCAAAACTGAAACTGGGAGCGTTATTTTCTCAAATTCAAACCTGAAACCAAGAGCATAACTGATTAAAAATTGAATTGGTTTTGGAATTTTTCAGGTAATTAGCCTAATTAATACTGCATTTTTGGTAAAAATAAAGTAAAAACTGATGCTAAAGGTGAAAAGGCCTGAAAACTAAAAAAGTTGGCAAATTTGGCACTGCCAAACTGCCAGAGTGTCGCTTTCTAGTCACATACACAAAGTATTTGAAAAGGTGATCACTTTTGTGGTCTTCTTCCCCCTAAAAAATGGAGAAAAAAGGAAAAAACCAAAACCAAAACCGATTCCTTTGAAATCAAACCCTTTAAGCAAAACTGGAACACGAGAGATAATATTTTAAAAAACCTGAACCAAAACCAAAACCTTTACTTTTTCAAAAAACATAACACCAAATCCAAAACCAAGAGTGATATCTATCCCATTTTCAAGTCCTGCAACTAGGGAAAAATAAGCGACCCAATCAAATGGAATCTTCACTCTGGAGGAAATAGAAGATAATCTGATGAAACAATACCTGTAGTTTGCCTTGACCCATTGTGTCAGCCAAGACTTCAGGATGTCCTGGGGCATTACTCTCCTGTTTAGATTAGCCTTTGGCACCCAGGACACTCTGCAGTCAAGGGGTGCTAAGGGTTGATGAATTCCCAAATGAAAAACTTGTAAAATTTTCCATTGGGAAGAAAATAATGCGCAAAAAAAACAATTGCTGATGAGAGACACCCAAGTTTGCATGGTTTCAAAATAAGTACTTGGATCATCGATACTCATGTTGGTAAATTATGGCGGTATTTTACCGTATTTTACAGTATTTTACCAAAAGTTTATTACTGTATTTTACCATAATTTACCAAAAAGCCAAATTGAACACTTTTTTTCCATCTTTCCTTCATAAATTTCCAAATTTCCATGGAAACTTATGATTTGAAAGTTACCCAAAATTCTCTCCATAAATTTCCAAAAAATGTCCATGGAAAATTTCCTATAATCTCTAATAACACCTAAAACAGATGAAAATTGAAAATTTACTTCAGAGGCAGGTCAGAAGTTCAGAACTTCGAAGTCAAACTACAAATAACTCTTCATATCCAAATTGGTCATCATCGAGTCAACGAGCACCTTGGAGCTAGCTGGGTAGTGAGACCCTGAGCTCCCCAGTGTTGACCTCTATGGATGCTCGAACCAGTTTCAGCTTTTTGATTCTGCTAACAGATGGCGTGCATTTTCTGTTAGCTCGGCTAATAACTGGTAGTCCCCCAGTACTTGGCGTGTAATGTTGATAATTGCACGAAAGATTTTTAATTACAGGCACAAGCTTGCCTCTGTAGCTGGGTTTGAACCGGGTACCTCGTGAACGGAGGTCCGCAGCTCTACCTACTACACCACTGAGGGACTTACCCAAATTGGTAAAATACCATAAATACTGTAAAATACCGTATTTTACCATATTTTACCGCCGTATTTTACCAGCGAATAAATTACGGTAATTTAACAGCCCAGGGTATCTATTATGAAAATTCGTTAGAGTTAACGAATTCGTTAACTGTTCGTTAACTTAACGAGAGATATTTTCTCACGTAAACTTAACATGGCTTAACGAAAAGTTAACGAAAGGTCACAGAAAAAATATGCGAGTCGCATATTTTTTTTTCGTGTGTACTTCTTCGGAAGTGGACTTTGCATCGATGCTGTTTTCAGCACTAGCAATAGCCACATCAGAGGAAATAATTTTTGGGGAAAAAAATTAAAAATTTTTAAACTCATATTCTATAACTTAAGGAAGCAGGAGGTCGACATAAATTTTGATGTGAATGTCGATCCATCCACATCCGTCACTTTTGGATGCCCCATGTCGATGTGAATTTCGACCCTATGTGGAGCCAATTGTCGACACAAATATAGATCAACATCAGTCGACAATTACATCGACAATTAGCTTGACACAGGGTCGAAATTCACATCGACATGTGGCATCCAAAAGTGACGGATGTGGATGGGTCGACATTCACATCGAAATTAGCATGGTCATTGTTGTACGGGATATTTGTACCTGGGTCCATAATTGTACCTTCTCCTCTACCTATTTTCCAAAAAATGTCAGCCTAAAATTAATTAGTCGTAATTAGTTTGTACTCTTAAGTCCAATGTGAGTGGCTGGTGAGAAACTCTTAGCATGTGCACTGGCTGCCTCACAAAAGTCAAACCCCCCCCCATATCTGAAACTCTTGTAATGCAAAGGGTAGACCAACACTTGTTGACCCCCTCCCCCCCGGCACCAAATTCTCCTCCTTAAAATCCCTTTTCCCAAGATGGGTTGGGGGACTCAGTCTACCAGATGGGTACACATGAATAACAAAGCCTGCTTAGGTGATTGGATCCTTGGCAACTGCCTAGGGGGTACCTATGGGTCGTGGTGGACAACCTGTCTCTCCTCCCCCCCCCCGCATCTTGAATCTAAGATTAGGGATAAATTAAGCTATTACATTCTGTTTACATTTAATCTTAGATTTAAGATACATAATATAAATAAATATGTTTATTAGAGAAACCCCCCAGCACCATGTGTGTCTTGAGAACCAAAAAAATAGATGTAAAAAAACTTTAGGTGAAATTTTGCAAAAATTTGAACGTTCAAAAAGTTGCTGGAGGCTCCAGAACGGCTCAAAACGATTCGAAAATTCAGCTTTCCAAGTCAACTTGCAAAACTTTTGAATTTTTCTCGTTTTTGGCCCGAATTCCATTTTCAAAAGTGCACCAAAAATCGAAAAAAACACTTCAGTACCTGAAATTTTGGCTCATGATATATTTTTGCAAGTTCTTTCGATCTATCTTTGTCTATTTCAAAAATTTGCTGCGTCATTGGGTGAATTTTTTGGGAAATTTCAAGTTTCAAAAATCTGTTGGAGGCTCCAGTTGTGTTTTCGTAGATACGTATTTCTTGTGAGATTTTAATAATATAGGTATGTACTTAATTTTTACTCAAATTTGTCAAGCTCGAAATTTTTTATAATTAGCTGAAAAATAAAATCACTCCCATTTTCATTTCTTTCGCAAAATTTTAATCTATACTCATAAAATGTGCGTTGATGTTTCAAATTTTTCCAAATTTTATGAAATGTTGGGCTCACAAATTTTTTGAAAGAGGCCCAAAAAGAAAATAACCGGCATTTTCGTTGTCCTCGTGAAATTTTAACTCATTTTGATAGGACACAAGGCGGTTTTTTAAAACTTATAGACAACCATTTTTTCTGTTTAAAGGTCTCGATGCGGAACTTTGAAAATTCATGGCAGTGCATTGTGCCAGCGATTTTAATTTAATTTTGGCTTTATAGATGCAGAATGAAGTATTATACATACTTGTATGAAGCAGCCCCCCCCCTGCACATTATATCAAGTCTGTGGGAATTTAGGTAAGTATTTGTACAAAAAATAAAATAAATTCGCCAAAAAAATCACATTTAAAGGACTGTAGCACGCAAGTGTGCGAGCCTACTCACGTTTCTTTCATTTCTAAATTGAAAATTATCTCATACGTATTCAAATTCTGAAATTGTGGAGTTAAAAAAATCGACTCATCATTTTAAAAAAAACATCATTTTTCATCTCTCAAAATAGGTACGAATTTTTGAGAGCTTTTGCCCTCGCTTCGTTTAGGCTCCTGTGTTTTTTGTTTACAAATTGAACTTATTATTTAGGTACGAATAATTTGACACAGTAGATTTGAACTTGAAGTATTTTAGCTCTCAGCAATGGAAATTTCCAACATGGAACCAGGAACCAGTCCCTCGAGGAAAGAAACTTCCACATTCTTAATCCTAATACCTACTTCTACCTAAGCCCTCGTACCTGCTTTTACATCCGAATTTTCCGCCATAATTTGCTGTAAGAATTTGCGAAAAGAATCATTGCGCTGCTATGCATAAATAGAGCCTAACGCTGAATAAAGATTTCATGTTAAGAAGGCACACCTCTTATCATCTGGTTTACCGTTTTCGTCTTTTCTTCGTATTCTAGATGCGACTGATTCACATACCATTTCCCTTTCTTCTGGAGGTCAATTATTTAACTTCTTAAACGATTCGCTTTCACTCGTTGTTATTAGGTTAACATAGATGAGAAAACTTGCATGCTTTGTAGTTTATCCGCGTCTCACGTCTGCTTCGGATTATATATTTTGGTCCACGCAGCTGGTTACTTAAATATGAACTGGTTTTTTTTTTAGTATTTCAAATTCTACGCCATTGAATATTATAACATTACGTAACCTCACAGTACCGGTTCATCCGGCCGTTAACATGACCAAATATTCCGAAGGAACCAATAAGCTGCATTTCCTTGCTGAATGCATGCTCTCGTCGTATAGAGTTGCATGATACTTAACTAATCGTGAAACTTTGTATGCAAAGAATTACCTTTGAAGAAAGTAAAATTTCGATAAATACGTATTGCGAATTCAGGGTGTGCACTTACGTTTGGTACCTACTTAGATGGTGTTGACGATTGTGTCGACTTATGTATATAAAACTATGGCGAATATTCTAGCATATTCGCTTAATACCTACGTGAATGAAATTAGCGAAATAATTCGTCAAATTTTAACCTCTCGTGTCAAACGATGTCCCTACTTATCGCTATAATGTCTCATTAGAAGTATTTTTGTTTGATTTACGATAGGAATTTGCCAAAAAAAAAAAAAAAATAGAATGAAGTCAGTTCGCCGGTACCTAGTTATTTTTAATATTCATTAAACGCCTATTCGCCTAAATTTTTGATTACAGGAGTTCATTTATGAAATTTAAAGAAGCCAAAATTATTCAAAGTGCAAATGCAATTTTCAGTCATTCTGGAGCCACCGGCGAGTAATCGTTCGCTTTGGGAAAGTTTAATTTGATGATTGTAAATCATTTTTGAAACAGTTCATCGAAATTTAGAAATTTCCATGCTGAAGGCTTTGAAGATGAGATTGGAAATTTAAGCTGGAAAAATGAGCAAATCTCGTTTTGGTTTTAGATTATTTGAGAATTCAGAGGACCCCCGGGGTAGTCCACCATGAAGCTTATAGCTGTCCAATCGCACAATTATGGGCCCCCCACAAGGATATAAAAATTTCAAAAATTTTGTTTTTTGGCCAATTCCAATTTCCAAGTACCTATATAGGATGAAAAAAATGTGCCTAAAAGGATGAAATTTTCTTTTCCCATAATATTGGGGTTCATGAGGTAACATTTTTCGGACCCTAAATATTCGAAAAATTGTTCAAAAATGGTGAAAAAAATAATGTGTTTAGGCAAGTACAACTTTGAGAATTGTATTTTCTAGTCACAAGTCAAGTTTCAGACAATTCTAAAATTCGTAGTTTGCTCAATTGCATTTTTAGACTATTTTTGAGCTATTAAAAAAAAAAAAATGTTTTGACCCAATAAATTCCCTTTCGGATGCGCGGACTTGAAATCGCGCCCAAATCCCAGAAAACTGGACTTGTTGCTATAAGAGACGATTCCCAAAGTTGTAGCTAACCAATCACATTTTCCCACCATTTTGGCGCTATTTTTCGAATATATTTTGAGGCTCAAAAAATACTTCATGGGCTCGATGGCTAGTGTTGTACAGTTTTAGACTCATTTTTTTTATTGATTTGGCACCATGAATCAAAATCTAGAGACTTTTGGAGTCTCGTTTCTTACTAAAAAAAAAATTAAAGTGCTTTCATAAACTAATAATTTCAAAGTTTTAATTTTTCTCCAAAAATCACCCAAAGGGCAGAAGATTTCATTTTACAATAACTAAAAATATTGAAAAAAAGTATTGATTTTTTGAAAAGAATCGCTAAAAAAATTAGCAAAAGTCTCATTTCTTCAAAAATTTGTTTTTTTCCAAAAAATATAAAAAATCCTGGGTTTTTACCAAAAATTCCAAAAACTTATAAAAGTCTCGTTTTTTTCCCAAAATAGAAAAAAATCTCGCCTTTTGTTAAAATGACCAAATACTTACCTATACTATCGTTTTTTCCTATAAATGAATAATTTCAAGTCTTCATTTTTTCCCCAAAAATCATCCAATGTCCAGAAGTTTCTCTTTTTTAACTAAAAATATTGAAAAAAGGTCTTGCTTTTTTGAAAAGAATCGCTAAAAAATATACAAAAGTTTCACTTAATCTTCTTCAAAAATTTGTTTTTTTTTTGCCAAAAATTGTGAAAAATCCTCGTTTTTTTCTAATAATTCCTTTTGTCAAAATTACGAAATGGTCTCGTTTCATGCTAAAACGAATAATTTCAAAAGTAGATACCTATTGATTTTTTTCAAAAATCAGGCAAAGCGTAAAAATTTTTCCTTTTTATTTAAATAGCCTATATTGAAAAAAAGTGTTGCTTTTTCGACAAAAAACGCCAAAAAATATACAAAAGACTCACTTCTTCTTCAAAAATTAGCTTTTTGCCTAAAACTGTAAAAAATCTCCGTTTTTTGCCTAAAATTGCAAAAATTTACCATTACTTTTCTGTCCTACTTTTTTGCCAAAAAATGCCAAAAGTCTTACTTTCTAACCTATGAATTGAAAAAAAGTCTTACTTTTTCGACGATAACAACAAAAATGATTGCAAAATCTCATTTTTTCAGCATAATTTTATCCAAAAAAAAACTTGCTTTTTTGACAAAAATTACGAAAAAATGTATTTTTTTAACCTGCAGAAGGTTTTCTCAATTTCTCCGAAAATTAGTTTCGTCAGTTTGCCTGTTTCAAAATGTCCTACTTTTTGCAAAAAAATTATCAAAAATTTTCGTTTTTTGAAAAATTTAAATGAGTACCTACCTATTCAATTTTAGCAAAATTGATAAGAATTTTCGTTTTTTGAAAAAAAAAATTCAAGTCTCACTTTTCTTCAAAAATTGTTCAAAAAGTGTGTTTTTTTGTCAGAAATCGCCAAATAGCTCTTCCTTTTGCTAAAGTAATCAAAATCTTGCTTTTTTGCCAAAAATCGTTTTTTTTTTGCTTGAAATTTCAAAAATTCTCTCTTGGTTGCCCAAAATGCATCAGAATTGCCAAAAATTCTTGCTTGTTTATCAAAAGGCTTCATTTTACTCAATTTTGTACTTTTTAATGCTCTGTTTTTTTTTCTGTGAATTTTTTCATGTCTTATTGTTTTGCTATTGTCACTTTTTTGGTTACTTTTTAGACCTTTTTTGATTACCTACTTGACTTACTTTTTTTTTTGTAAAAACTTGAGTGCGAGCCCCTGTAAAAATATTTTCAACTATTGCTCTCTCCTCTCCTCCCCCTCCCCCATCCGAGAAAATATTGGAAAACTCCATTACAATGAAAAGGTGAAAAAATTTAGGTGTAAAAGTTTGGCCCTTCTCCTTTTTCTCCAAAAAAGTTCCCATAAAGAAGTTGTAAAGTGTTTGAAAAATATCCTGCCAAATGAAAAGTTCTTCCAAAGTCCTTTCTCGATTTGATTTTCCTTCCTAGGTGATATACCTATTTTGAAAATTTCAAAAAAATAACTCAAATTACAGGAAAGCTTTGGATAAGAAATCATTTGACAAGCTCTTTTCAATTCACGTACAGGTGAGATTTTTTTGGAACCTGTCACTTCAGTTAATGTCTGACATCAACTCGAGCGATCTCTTCGATAATTTGCGTTACAAAGAAATGAGCATTTAAATAATAATAAAACTAAATAAATAAGTAATTTAATTACATTCCTGAGAAGTGCTCGTGCTACTTAGAAAATATTACTTACTCGAGGTAAATTTGTCATTTTGTTTACTTTTAATGACTTACTAAAATTACCTAAATTGAATTTGAAATGACACATCACACACGCGTACAGAAGATCAATGAATCCATCTCGTTATGATTGATTCAAGTTCCGTGCAAAGTGTCTACTCGCACAAAAATCATCGAGTAAAAATTTAAATATTATATGTACCTGTGGTGACAGTCTGACACTTATGCTAACAAAGTTAACTGCATTTGCACATTCACCTATACTTAGGTACTTAATCATTTTCGCCTGTTTACCCATAAATGCAACCTTCGCTGACAGGCGTGTGTTTTTTCAACTTTAAATTATCAACTGTACTCATCGTAGGTATAGGTATACGTTCGCAATTATTATTTATAATTAATATCGATGCATTTAACTGCGCAAATATACTTATTCCACACAAAGGTAAATAAATTAATATGCAATTGTTTCCAATTTTATTATGCGGCTGTGTTATGCAATCGCGTGATGTAGGTAATTATGAAATGAGAATCCACCCATTCTGTTTTCTATATGGCCATTTCAGCGTTGCGGTTATATGTGTACAAAGCCCTGCCTTTTGCTCGAGTTGTCAAGGCTCGTTTTCTACCAAAAATAGGAAAAATTCTCGCCTTGTTTTTGCGAGAAATTGCCAAAAAGTCTTTCTTTTTTTAGCGAGATTTGCGAGAAAGTAAATTTTTTCGCCAATGAACCTCGAGTAAATATCAAAGTCTTATTTCTTGCCAAAAATTATCAAAAATTTTCAAAAATTCTCAATTTGTCAGAATTGACAAAAATTGTCCCTTTTTCAAAAAAATGACTAATAATAAGGATCGTTGTTTTTTTTGCTGAAAATTCCAAAAAGTCGTATGTACTTTTTTCCCAAAATTGACCAGAATTTTCGGTTTTTTGGCTTTCCTCCAAAATTTCCAATTAGGTTCTGCTTTTGTCAGAGTATTGCTTTTTGCCGAAAATTTACAAAAACTCTCGCTTTTTTAGTAAAAAGTTGCTGAGAAATGTCATTTTTTCCAAAAATTTCAAAAAGTCTCCCTCTATTAAAAAAACGGTCGAAAAGTTCAAATTTCTTGCCTTTTAAGTTGCCAAAAAAAAACCTTTCTTTTTCTAAAATTGTCAAAGTCTTATTGCTTTTCGTCAAAAATTCTCGCTTTTTCAAAAATGACAAAAATTTTTACTTCTTAGCAAAATGGCTAAAAATTGCCTTCAAAATGTCTGACTCTTTTCCAAAAATTGCTCAGAGGTCTCGTTTTTTGAAATGAACTGCGATGGTCTATTTCCAAAACCACGTAACTCCAAGAGGCACCTTGAGACTCCGTGTAAAACGGCCTTTTACACTGTAGCGCTCCCTATCGGACTTGAATGCTCAACTGAAAGATAGGTAACATCGGTAAACACACAAATTACCTATCTGTTGTGTGTTGAGCATTCAAGTCCGATAGGGAGCGCTACAGTGTAAAAGGCCGTTTTACACGGAGTCTCAAGGTGCCTCTTGGAGTTACGTGGTTTTGGAAATAGACCATCGACTGCAAGGATATCATTTTTTGATCCCTAATTACATATGTATTTGTCAAAATCTTGTTTTTTGCCAAACATAGACAAAACTCTTGCTTTTTCAAAAATTACTAAAAAATTTGGCTTTTTGAAAAAATCGCTAATGATTTTCGCTTTTTACAAAAAATTCCAAAATATTCCACTTTTTATTCAAAATTGTCAAAAATTTTCGCTTTTTCTACCAAAATTACAAGAAAGTATTTTTTTTTGCCTATAATTACTATCAAGTCTTGGTTCTTGCTAAAACTGTCAAATATATCATTTTGGATCATTTTTACTTCACTTTGAAACAATTTTGAAGCAAATTTGGTCTTATGAAATACCCGACTAAATTTCAAAATAGGTAAGTGTTCTTTTTGCGAAAAACAGACAAAAAACCGCGTTTTAGCAAAATAATTGTTGAAAAATTTCACACATTTTTTCCAGCATTCCGAAGCAGTTGTCTAAAAATCTATGATATAGATTTTTTGCCAAAAATGGTCAAAAAGTCTTCCTTTTTGATAAAATTGCCAGCATCTTGCATTTTATAAAAATGATCAAAAATTCAAAAATGACAAAAATTTTTGATTTTTAGAGAAATGGCTAAAGGAGGCGTCCCGATAAGGCCATTTTTTGGCCCCATGACAGTTATCGACTAGACCACTCTTGAAATGTTGTAATAAATATCCAATATATACGAATCGGTGGTTGGTTAACCCAAAATTACCATTTTTTGGGCTCCAGGGGTTCCCAAAGTTGTGATTACAAAAACAATTTTAGGAACCACTAAGTATTTTTCACTTGATTTTTCCTGTAACTTTCAAAATTAAGCTTTTTTGGGCCAAATTCTGATATTTTACTCTTGGAAAAAACACCAAAATCACGTTTTGACAAGTTCAACGAAGTAAAATCTCAGAATTTGGCCCAAAAAAGCTCAATTTTGAAAGTTACAGGAAAAATCTGATGAAAAATTATCGACCACTTGCTAGTGTGGCTCAAATGTAAATTCTTCAATTAATTTGAAAAAATGTGCTTCAACACCTTTTTTAGGGGTGCCTAAAGTGGGGGGCTCTAAAAAAAGGGTTCAAAATTACGAATATACAGGGAGCTTAATTAAACTTTTTCATCAAGATAATTGAATATATACCTCAAAACGTTACGTTTGGCCCAAATCGTAGGTTTCTAGTTTTCCAGGGGTTCCCAAAATATCGAAATTGCAAAAAAATGGAAAACTGGATTTTTGAGTACCAGCGGAAAATTTTATTGAGCTCAAAATTTGGTAGGATGAAGGTCTTTCAGATATCTACTAATAAACTGTAAAAAGCTTTTTAGCGGGGCTCAAAGGAGGGGTAGGTTTAAAATGGTGGTTCCAAAATTTTCCAAAAATCAAAACCCCCCAATTTCTACCCCCGAGGGTCGAAAATAGGAAAATCACCTCGTATAACGTTTATCGAGTTCAAACAGATATGCATTTTACGCTGAAAAAGGTTTTGAAAATAATACCTACTCAGTGGTTCCTAAAATTCTTTTTGTAATCACAACTTTGGGAATCCCTGGAGACCAAAAAATGGTAATTTTGGGTTAACCAACCACCGATTCGTATTTTGGGTATTTATTACAACATTTTAAGAGTGGTCTAGTCGCGTCGATAACTGTCAGGGGGCCAAAAAATGGCCTTATCGGGGCTCCTCCTTTTTAAAGGAAATTCCAAATCATTTTTGGGCTACTATAATGAATAATCTAACAAAAAGTTCTACTTTTTTCTAAAATTTTCATTTTCTTGCAATCTTGCTCTTGTTTTTCATTTTTTTTTAAACTAAAATTCTCATTTTTTAGTATTTTTATCAGAAGAATCAACCAAATGTCTTGTCTTTTTTTTAAGATTTTGGCCAAAACTGAAATTTTGACTAAATTTTTGACCTAGAAAATTTTATTTTAATGCAATTTTTCGATTCGAGGAAAGAAGCAATGTTGTGAAACTGCACATCTCAAAACGAAATTTAAGGAGAGCTGCTAGAATAAAATGAATTTAAAACTTGAGATTTTCAATTTCTGTAATGAACTGTTCACCTCATAAAATTCAAATTGCGCCTGAAAAAAAGTTCAGAAGTGAGTATTTTTCAAAAATTTTGAGAACCAGTTTTAAAAAATCTTTAGAAAAAAATTCACACAGCTCACGAAGCTGCCAGAAATTCGAAAATATATGGCCACTTCGTATTATAATAATGTTGTTAATAAACACTTTTCGGAATCATTATTTTGTTTTGTTTTTATACCTACTTTCCAAAACAAAGTGCAAGTGTCGATCTAACACCACATTACCTGAATAGAAATTGTATTCGTACATTTTTCTTTTTTTCTATAACGTGTCGGGGAGCTTCCAAATGTTGAGAAATCTTGCCCTCGTCGAAATTAATAAACCGTATTTCAGCGTTCGATCGTGTTTTTTGATCATATTATTACCATTTTCGGCTCAACATGAACATCATGAACATGAACATGAACAACACCACCATCCAATAACAATGTCAGAAGTTTTACATATAGAAGATAAAGTTCGAGTATGCGTAAGGATGGCAGAGAACGAAGTTTACGAACCGGTAAAATTAATATTTTTTGTTAATTTATGTTGGTAGGTAAATAGAGGTACCTAACCTACCTAGATCTGCTTTTCAACTTTGATAAAAGTTACAAAATGTTAACAGGCTTTCGAACCGTACCCGGATTCCTGCCAAGGATGGGTATGTTGGCATTCTCAACTAAAAGTATCTAACAAAATGAGAATTCTACGAGTAATGAATGTTTTTCGCAACGACGTGGCTAAACATTTGAAAATCAGCAATATGCACAAGTTGGTGAGAAATAATTGCATCCTCTCCACTCCGATCCTCTGGGACAACTTTTTCTTAAAGGGGACATCCTAGGGAATCTCTTGAGGTGTCCGCCTCCGATTTGAACGGGACCGCGATTTTTGTAAAGAGCATGTTCTAAAATCCCCAAATCCAAATCTTCAGCTGCTCAAGTTCATTTTTCGATTTTTGGCGAATTTTTGAAAATCCAAAATTGACTATTTTGGTGATTTATGCTTTTTTTTAAAAAGTACGTACTTGATCCGTAAAAATGTTCAAAATAAGTCCTAAAACTGATATTAACCCCCCAAATCCAAATTTCGCCATTACCAGCCATTCTGGAGCCTCCAGTGCGATTTTTCAATTTCTCCAGAATTTTCGATTTGCTCCAGAAGGCGTGAATATGAAGTTGGGCAGCTAAAAATCGAGTTGTGTGTTATACTCGACCTGTTTAACGAATTTATCCAGATTTGAGCCGATTCTGGAGCGGGCACCTCAAAAGTGGCTTTTTGACCAGCTTTTTTTTCAAAATAAAAATATTCAAAAATCAAAAATTTCCCGTTTGCGAGAAAATTTTTGAAATTTGCGCGAATCGCAGTATTTTGTCATGAACTAACCCGACGAGGGCGAATTTCGCCATTTCCAGCTATTCTGGAGGCTCCAGCGCGATTTTTTAATTTCTCCAGAATTTTCAATTTGCTCCAGAAGGCGTGAATATGAAGTTGGGCAGCTAAAAATCGAGTTGTGTGTTATACTCGACCCGTTTAACGAATTTATCCACATTTGAGCCGATTCTGGAGCGGGCACCTCAAAAGTGGCTTTTTGACCAGCTTTTTTTCAAAATAAAAATATTCAAAAATCAAAAATTTCCCGTTTGCGAGAAAATTTTTGAAATTTGCGCGAATCGCAGTATTTTGTCATGAACTAACCCCACGAGGGTGAATTTCGCCATTTCCAGCTATTCTGGAGGCTCCAGCGCGATTTTTCAATTTCTCCAGAATTTTCAATTTGCTCCAGAAGGCGTGAATATGAAGTTGGGCAGCTAAAAATCGAGTTGTGTGTTATACTCGACCCGTTTAACGAATTTATCCAGATTTGAGCCAATTCTGGAGCGGACACCTCAAGAGAGGTTTTCTGACCAGGTTTTTTTCAAAATAAAAATACCTATTCAAAAACCAAAAATTCCTCGTTTGTGAGAAAATTTTTGAAATTTGCGAGAATTGCTGTATTTCGTCATTAATTAACCACACGAGAGCGAATTTCACCATTTCCAGCCTTTCTTGGGCCTCCCATTAATTTTTGGATATTTTTATTGAGGTGTCCCCTCCAGAATCAGCTCAAATGTGAATAAATTCGTTAAACAGTTCTAGTATAACAAACAACTCGATTTTTAGCTGCCCAACTTCATGTTCACGCCTTCTGGAGCAAATTCAAAATTCTGGAGAAATTGAAAAATCGCACTGGAGGCTCCAGAATGACTGGAAATGGCGGAACTCGGCCTCAGGGGGTTTGTTGTGTTCGAAATACAGTGATTCGCGCAAATTTCCAAAATTTCCTCGCAAACGGTAATTTTTTTTTTTTTTGGATTTCTTATCATGGAAAAAGCTGGTCAAAAAACCACTCTTGAAGTGTCCGCTCCAGAATTAGCTCAAATGCTGATAAATTCGTTAAACAGGTAGAGTATAACACACAACTCGATTTTTAGCTGCCCAACTTCATATTCGCGCCTTCTGGAGCAAATTGAAAATTCTGGAGAAATTGAAAAATCGCACTGGAGGCTCCAGAATGGCTGGTAATGGCGAAATTTGGATTTGGGGGGTTAATATCAGTTTTAGGACTTATTTTGAACATTTTTACGGATCAAGTACGTACTTTTTAAAAAAAAGCATAAATCACCAAAATAGTCAATTTTGGATTTTCAAAAATTCGCCAAAAATCGAAAAATGAACTTGAGCAGCTGAAGATTTGGATATGAGGGGTTTTAGAACATGCTCTTTCCAAAAATCGCGATCCCGTTCAAATCGGAGGCGGACACTTCAAAAGGTTCCCTTGTAAAGTTGTAAGAAACATTTTGAAGCAAACATGCCAACAAAAAAGTTGGCCCTTATAACCAAATCGCAGATGTTGCTCAAGAGCTGAAATGTATTTTTCGATTTTTGGTGAATTTTTAAAAATCAAATTTAAGTCAAAAATGTGGGAAAAAATCAAAATTTTACCAAATTGACCTAGAGAGCTGGAATTTAGGATATTCCCTATTTTGGACCTGCCAAATCGATTGGAAACTGTTTCAAACCGTTTTGAGCAGTTCTGGAGCCTCCAGCAGATTTTCAAAACTTGAAATTTCCATAAAATTTCATCCAATGAAGCTGGAAATCTTAAATTCGCGCTGCTCTCTGACTTGAACAATGAACACGCTATCAAGTCGACTGCTGAAGGCATTTTGGAGCCTCCAGCAACTTTTTGAAAATTCTTGGAGGCTCCAGTAGATTTTTGAAACTTGAAATTTTTCACAAAATTTCATCAAATGCAGTTGGAAAGCTGAAATTCATTCTGTAAACTAATTTCAATACGCTGTGAAGTCGATTGCAGGTAGATTTCAAGTCGTTTTGGAGCCTCCAGCAACTTTTCGAAAATTGCTGGAGCCTCCAGCAGAATTTTCAATGCTCAAAAATAAGATTTTGTGGAAATTTCAAGTTTCAAAAATCTGCTGGAGGCTCCAGAACTGCTCAAAACGGTTTGAAACCGTTTCCAATCGATTTAGCAGCTTAAAATTAGGGCGTATACCAAATTTCAGCTTTCTAGGTCAATTTGGTAGAATTTTGATTTTTTTCTCATTTTTGGCTTGATTTTCAAAAATTTACCAAAAATCGAAAAATGCATTTTAGCTTTTGAAATTTAAAAAAGTTGTCCCAGGGGATCTGAGGAAGGGGGTGCAATTATTCCTATTGTCATATGTCAGACTATAATACTTAAGTAATCATGTAATGTAAGTACATAGAATAAAACCAATAACGAATCTCACGATACGAATTTGTTGATAGTCGTGGCACTGGGCGCTCGAACAAGAAGCTTTACGAGCTGCAAAAGGATGCAACCGTCGTTACCTGGAAACATACGAAGACCTGAGAAATATCGAAGGATTAGGTATATTTGAACAACGTTTCGCCCAATAGTCAATTTTAATATACAATATTGCGCATTAAAAGGTGTCTAAAGTGGAAGATATCCTCATCAGGATCATCGTTACGTTGCGAAAATGGCTGCTTAACCAAAACCATGACTCAGAACCCGTCGCAAAAGTTCTTCGTGAATGTTCTGATCGATCTACTACGGAACAACTCTTTGCAAGATTTCAATTTGTAATTACTTTACACATACAATTATTCGAGAATAAAATAAAATTGATCAAATTCTATCGAATGTGACTGTGAGAGTCGAATTTCGAATCGTTTGTTTGTTACAGAGATGGTACATTTAGACGAGCTAACGCCATGTTTTTGGGATGTGCTTTAACTGTTCGCAATACGATAACTGAGAATAATGTTTACGCAGATATATACCATTTCGTCTGCGTATTCTGCACCAAGGACAGTGAAATGAGAACTGCTTACAGTACGAAAGAAAACGATTCCGATTGTCCACCTACATCATTTCGTGGAGCAGAGAAATTACTTCCTGAACTATGCGCAGGTACCTCTACCTACATAAAATACCTACATTGATTGTCTGATTTTAAAATATTGATAACTATAGGTAAATCATTTTTATCGAATTTTTTTCTGCTACATTCATACTTCAGCTCGCTCCACATTGGTTCACATTTGCACAAAAATTGACTCAATTTCAAAGTCACACTTCTTCGAAAAACCTCAAAAAAAAGTTTTTATAGAAATACCTATTTTTGTTTTTCTGCTGAAATTTCAACTCATTTTGATTGTTGGCATAAATGCTACCTTTTCGAAAAACATAAACTGATTTTGGGCTCCAAATTCTTTATAAATGCTCGAGAAATTCTAACCCATTTTTGATATGTTGCATGACATCAAAGGCATTTATTCAGAAATTACAAAAATCATGACCCTATTTTGGGCTCCAATTCTAAATTCTTCAAAATTGACCGGAAAAAACATTTTTGTTGTGAATTTTATGATGTCTTGAGAAGTGTGCGTAGCAACTAAAAATATGTGTCACTAGGTTTAGATTTACAATGAAAGGAGGGGGGGGGACAAGTGAGATAATCCGCCTCGGACCCGCGTATTTTAAAAATTTCTTTGGACTTTATTTTTAGAAGAGAAAATTCAACGGTCAGGTTTGAATTGAAGAGGCTTCATGGAAAAGAAGCCTTCGTCAATTTTTTTCACTGATTTTTACAAGTTTAAATAAGTAGGTAGACTTGAAAATTTTTTTTATAAGCGAACATTTTCCAATTCGTTTTTTTTTTTCATGGGAGAACACAGAACACTTCAATATTATTGAATATGGTGGAATTGATGAAAAAAATAATTTTAAATACATTCAGAATTGTAAAAAAAAATTGACCAAGGCCCTTTTTCCAAGAAATGAAACCCCTTAATTGAAAACTTCATTTTGAAAATGTTTTTTTTTTTTTTTTTTGGACAGAATATGCAACCTTTATTTTTGATGAAAAAGAACTAAGTAAAAACTTCATTTTTGTAGGGAAAATGAAAAAAAAACTTCCCTCAAAAATTGTTTGTTGCGAAACAAAATTTGTTCTTGACCTCAACTTTCAATCAAAGTTTTCAAACGGGAAACTTCTTATTCGAGAAAACTTCATTTTGAAAAAGCTTTTTTAGAAGAAACTTTTTCAATTGTATTAAAAAAAAATAGAATCATCGGTTTTTTGGTGAGGGGGGAGGGGTTATATGTACTAAAGGGAAACTGATGGGAAAATTCTGTTTTCTAGATAACTTATTTTCGACCTCAATTATTTTTGGAAAAAAACATACTAGCTTTAGAGGAGAGAGGGGTGCGAAAATTTTCAGGAGGTCTTCAAATGTTTCTTCGTGGATCTTATGAAATTGAGGCTTGAGGGGAGAGGGCTAAACTTGGGGCATTTGATTTTTTTATTCATTTTTATCTATTGAATTTGGAGTATTTTGGTCATATACCAAAAAAAGGGGGATGATCCCTCTATTTAAAATTCATCAAAAACTGTGTAAATTTTAAAAAATTGATCACATTTTGTTTAAAATTGAAAAAATCTATTATTTGAGTGAAATTTTTCTAAAAATTTGAAAAACTGACTAGATCTGTCATGCGACCTACATAATTTCATAATGGCGACTTGTGCATTTGTTTTGAAAATTTCTACCATTTTTTTGTGATTTTGATCATTGTTGAAATATTTTATCAAATTTAAATTATATTAGACCAATTTTTAATGAGACTTCAGAGCAATTCAAATACTATCGTAATTGTTTTTCTCGGATAATTTTCCAATTTCAATCTACTTTGGTTGGTCGTATATCCCTTCTTCGATAAGTTCTAAAAACCAATCCAATTCTAATGCTGTAATTTTTCAAAAATACAAAAAAAAAGTTTTGATAGAAATCTTTGTATTCTTCCTGAGATTTTATCTCATTTTATCTTGAAAATTATGACTCAAAATTAAGCTCAAAACTCTTCAGGAGTGTACAGAAGAAAAGTGTTGATGTAAATGTTTCATTTTCTGCTAAAATTTTAACCCATTTTGTTCTCCATGAAGCTAATTTTAGAGTGAATTATTTCGAGTTAGGTAATGTTTTGATCCGACTGAAAAAAATCACTGAGTAAAATTTTATTTTGGTCACCAAGTTATAAGTTCCAAAAATTTAAATTTTTCAACTTTTGCTTCTTGCCAAAAATTGCATAAGTCTCGCCTCTTGTCAAATTTATCAAACAAATTTTGTTTCTTGCCAAAAATTGTCGTTTTTTGGCATAAAAATCCCAAAAAATGTGTATTTGACAAAATTGCCTAAAAAATTTCGTTTGTTTGCAAAAAGTTGTGAAAAAGTCGATTTTTTGACAAAAATTCTCGTTTTTTACCAAAATTGTTACAAAGTCTTATTTACTTAGGTACTTAAAATTACAAAAAAAAAAAAACATTTTTTCTCATAAATTGCTATAAACCCTTACTTTTTTTCTAAAAGCAAAAATTCTGCTATTTATCACAATTCAATTCTATTCAAGTAAGTGCTTCATTTTTCACTCAAAATTTTCACTTTTTCACTAAAAATTCCAAAAAGTTTGACTTTTTCTCCAACAGTTCCCAAAAATGTCACTTTTTAGTTTTCTAATAAAATTGTAAAAATGAATCACTTTTTTTGCTAATATTTGTCAAAAAAATAGCCAAAATTCCGTTTGAGTTTCATCGTCAGATTTCAATTGAAACGTCCTATCTCGTAATTTTTTTAACATTTAATTTAATTGAGAATTTTTTGGTTTTTTTTGGTGATTTTTTTTCTGGATTAGAATATTTTTCAGACGTAGTTTTTTTGGTTACTCTATGATTAGGTACTTCTTGGTTACTTTTTCAAACACTTTTTTGGTTACAAAACTTACTTTTGAAAAAAAAAGAATAGAGCCCCGAATGTGTAATTTTGTTTCATGAAAAAAATGATGAAACACGGTTAAAAATCAGTCATTTCATTTCTATCTGCAGTAAAAGGACGCCACAGTTTCCTTATGTGTGTACCATACAACATATGTCATTGGGAAAAAACAAACAGACCGGTATACTGGCAGACGAGAGATCCTGGAACTGTAATCGAATTAACAATGGTCGAAACGAACACCGGACCAGTTCTCCTCGTAAAGGAAGAGCACATCGGAGTAAGTGACATAAAATCGATTACCTATACCTTTACCTACCATCTTGCCGTTCAAGATTTTCTTTTCCTTAATTATCAATCACTCGGTTAATAATGGATTTAAATTTGTAGTCTTATAACAAGGAGGGAAAGCCAAGCTATTACAATATGACACATTATCTCGATAGAAATGGCTCATACTTGAAAGACTTGATGTTTTATCCGCAACTGCCAAAGTACGTTTACGATCATTCTCCTAAACATTTGCAGAAATTATCTGATACATTAAGTAATTTAACTAAAGGCGCATTAACCGCAATAAGCCCAGTCATAAGTGAACCGGCCGTGGTTTATATACCAAATGAAGCTATAGAAGGAACGGAAGATGCGTGGTGTTGTACCTATGTACTTATTTTATCGTGTTTTCCTACTTGTGTGCTCGCTGTATTGATTTGTTACACTATTAAAAATTTTTGAAAGCTCTTGGTTGTCTCGTTTTTTTCATAATCGTAGAAGATGACAAAATAGTCTGAGATTTTTTTTTCAAAAAAATTAACAAAATTTGAAAGAAAAAAAAATTACAAAATTTTTGAACTAAAGTTGTTTTTTCTAGAATACGAGAAAATTGTATGAATTCTAATTTCTAAAAGACTGTTTGGTTTTTCAAAAGTAAGTACCTAATGAAGAATGAAGTAAAAATTTATTTATAATTTGATACATACAAAGTGTACATTGTTTCTGATTCTAAACCATTCGTTGAACTGCACTTTCCTCACAAGTCAACGTATAACCTCCGGTCACATTTCCTTTGATGTTACTGTTTTCAAAACTAACAGTAAATCGATGATGAACATTGGGTTCGTGAATACTCGCTCCTGTGTCTACTTTACCTTCAGCTAATCTCACCGAAATATCTCCTTGCACTAGATGTATTTCGATATTGATACCATGCTGAAATAAAAATCATACAGATTGATTAATTTTTCGAATAAAATTAAAATTATTTAGACTACAATGCCAATGGCAAAAAGTGCTCCTGAAATCGAATTAGGTTGGAATTTGATTTTTGTAGCCCAAAAAATCAAGTAGACTTTGAATATAGGACAGCGAAGAATTATTTTAGACTCTCAGAGTTGTACAAAGACGGTTCAATTTTCAAAATGGCTCAATTACCAGACATTTTTTTTGAAAATTTGAGCCCAGAATTATGTCATGATTTTTGGAATTTTCAAGAAAGGTGTCATATGCGGCCTATCAGAATGGGTTAAAATCGAGGCAGAAAATCAAAAATTTTCATCGGAATTTTTTTTGAGCACTTTTGAAGAAATTTGCACCCGAAATCAGATTATGATTTTTGGGAATAAAAATCAACTCATTTTCACTTCAGTGAGCTCTTGTGTACTTATATGGGCTGAAGTTAAGTTTTTTGCTGAAATTGCAGAAGACCAGTTTTTTAAAAATTAAATATAATGTCCCAAAAAATTTTGCTTGAAGACCAGTTTTTTTAAAAATCAAATCCAACGTCCCAAAAATTCTTGTTTTTTTTTTCAAAATTGCAAACAAGCCCAGCTTTACAAAATTTTCCAAGAACAATAGATTTGCTGTTGGAATTATAGCCAAATGACTGGTTCTTTTTTATTCAAATTTCCAAAAAGGTCTTGTTTGTTTTTTCCCTAAAATTGCAGACCCCCCCCCTTTTGATCCAAATTTCCAGAACATAAACGCTTTTTTATCACAAAAATCTGTGTTATGGTAGGTCAAAAAATTTGCCAAAGAAAAGTGTACTTTCTTTTTGATCAATGTTACGAGAAAATCTCGATCTTGTGCACCAAAACAATCAACTTCTTGGGTCAAAATTGCAAATGAAAACCCATTATTTGTCAAAATTTTCGAGAAACCCTGCTTTTTTTTATTAAAATTGTCAAAAAGTCTTCTTTTTTGTCAAAATTGAAGAAGAAAACTTTTTCATGTCAAAACTTGAAATTCCCTGAGTCTTGCATTTCTATGGCCAAAAAATCTGTTGCTTTCAGAGTCAGAATTACAAGAAAAAAAAAAAAAAAAACTCAATGTTTTATAAAAATATTTTAAAATTGCGAAAACCCTGTTTTTTGAATTCAAAAGTGATGAGAATTTTTTTTTTGCCAAAATTGCAGAATAAACCCCTTCTTGGCCAAACTTTTCAGGAAGTCTTGCAGCTGTTTCATCGCTAGGTCTGTTTTTTTTTTGTCGTTAGAATTTCAAAACGGGATCATTTTTTATAATAAGTATTACTCAAAATTGCTAAAAAAATTGATGTTTTATCAAAATATTCAGAAAATGATTTTTTCCTCCCAAAATCACAGGAAACCTTTTTTTTTGGGAGGAAAAAATCATTTTCTGAATAAAGTCTTCATTATTTTGTTATCGCAAAAAAATGTAATCTTTTTGTCAAACTTCCAAAGAATTAGTTTTTTTATGAAAATTGTCAAAAAAAACTTAGTTTTGTTGCCAAAATTGCAAAAAATCGTAGGTACTTTTTTGTAAAAACTATCAAAACTGACCTACGTTTTTTCAAAATTTCTGAAAACCTTCATTTTTTGGGTTAAAATTTCTAGAAAGTCTCACTTTTTTGTGGCAAAAAAAACTACTAACTCTTTTTGGTCAAACTTTCAAAAAATCCGTTTTTTTTTTAAAATCAAAATTGCCCAAAAAAATCATATTTTATTTGCCAAAGTTGTAAAAAAATCGTATTTTTTTTGTAAAAATTATAAACTATTTTTTCCTCTTTTTTTTCACAAAAAATGCCAGGTCTTGTATGCGTCAAAATTGCTAGAAAATTTTTTCTGGTCAAAATCTCCAGGAAGCTTTGCGTTTTTTTCGCATAAAAATCTGTGATTTTTTGTCAACATCGCAAAAAAAATACCTCAGTTTTCTAACAAATCATCAAAAAATTTCACTTTTTTGTATCAATTATTGCAAAAAAATTTTTTCATCAAAATACCAAGTCCTTTCTAATTTATTTGCCAAAAGCTAAAATTGCAAGAAATCCGGCGTTTTCGAAAAAATATAGTATCAGGTTTTTTGCCTAATTGGCTGAAAAGTCCAACTTTTTCCCCCAAGTTTTACTTTTTGTTCGTCAAAATTGCAAAAAAATCTTATTTCTTCAACAAAATTGCAGGAAAGATTCGTTTTAGGTCAATTTTGCCAGAAAGTTTTGATTTGCTACTGAAATTAGGGAAATTCTTACATCTCGAGATAAAGTTTTTAGGGAATACCAATTCAGGAAAATGGTCGTTCGAGAAATATTAATTTTCTGAGCTGCAAAAATTCCAGCCAAATTCGATTTCTACAGTTTTTTGCCAGTTACACCAAGTTAGATTCAGAATTCAAAAAACGCCTACTTGTTTCAAATACTCGTACAGAGCTTTCGACCAAGGTCCTTCGTACTGACAAGAACAGTTGAACTTTCCCTCAGCCACCGAAATAGTAGGGGTGTAAGCTTGATGTTCGTTATCATCCATGAAATTCCAAGTTAGAAATATTTTCGGATTATTTTCAGTAGATCTGTAACGAAAAAGATTCGTTATAATTCACGTTCATTTTCACGCTATAAATCTATTCGCAAGTTCAAATCTACCTCTTCAAATGTTCGGAAAAATACGTGAAAGTAGCTTCTCCAAATTGTAGTTCGAATACAGCTGTCGTTGTCGAAGGTGATTTCTAAACACAATATTACTCCATTAAAAAAAAATAAATTCATAAAAATTAATGATCAAACACGAATTGTTGAACGCACTGTTATCGAAGATGTTTTCTGTATCTCTGTCGCAGCATTTTCCTCAACTTTTTCAGTCGAGATAGTGTATTCTTCAGTTTGTATCATTTTATTCGCACACTGTACCGAAACACCAACTTGGACATCTTTTTTATCCACCACTTTGGGACTGAATTTTGATTTCAAATCCCTCACGACCACGTTATAACTGTTTAATAATTTATCCAAAACATTGACGTAATCTTGATGATGAGATTTCTTGAATTTCGTGGAGTTTTGCAAATCGCTGAAAATATTTTTAAAGTTGGTCTCAACGAGTTGAGCATCGTTGAGCTGAGATAATCGTTCTTCGTGTTTTCTCAGCATATTCTGAAGATTTCGGGAGCAATCTAGGACTGTTTTTTCATTCTTTTGATATATTTTCTGTAATTCTTCAATCTGAGGATGAAAAAAAAATACTCGAGTGATGATAACGAACTAAATTAATCCGAACTCGAATGAATTTGCGGTTATACTTCGGTTTTATTTTTATTATTCAGAGCGTACTGAACACGTAGAAGTTCTTTGCACTGGTTTAGTTCGCTCGACACCTGATATAGTTTCATCTTAATACCATCTGGCCTGAAATTAATCAAAAAATATTATTAAAATGAGGCAAATTGACGCAATTTTTGTGCAAATAAATTAGCCTTACCCTTCGCGAACGTCTGTAACGTTAATCAATTCCTCTAAATTGCTCTTAGAGCACACAGCATCGACTTGATCTGTGAAAGAGAAACCGTAAATTAATTCCGAAGACGAAAGTAATACGTTTCAATTGAGTTTACAACCTGTGATTGAAACCATGATGGATTTATCTTCGGTGGGAATCGAATTATGTCTGAAGGTGGTTTTCAATTGAATTTTATCAATGATTTCTTTCAAATTGTCGATTTGTTCTCTGAGCATGGTGTTGTTTGTTTTCATTTCCGTTATTGTAACGTTGCATTTGGAAAGCTCGTTTTGTAATTTGATATTCTCTATTTCGGAATCAGCTAGTTTCGACAACGCTTCAGATTTAGCTACAACTTCTTTCCGCAGATTTTCTTCCAGTTCTTTGATCTGAAACGAACGTATTTTAGAACTCGAACGAAGAACTTGGATTTCAGAATAATCATCGAATACCAACCTGTCTCAAATAATTCGCTTTCCTCTCAGAAGTATCAGTATTCGGTTCTTTCTGTAAAGATAATTTCAGCAGGTTGTCATTATGTTCTTTCAGAGTGTTTTTTTCTGCCTGTGAACATGAAAAATGTACGGAAATTAAACGTTAACTGAATGGTGGTAAATATAAATGCATCAATTACCCTGATACTAACTTGTAAATCATTTATTTGCGCTTCTAAAAGCTTCTGAGCATCCTTCAGAGTTTCAATATTTGACGATAATTTCGTAGTTTCCAGTTTCTCTTGAGATAACTCGTTTTGTAACGTTTCTGCGAACATGACCAAATCAGAAATTAGAATTCACAAACGTTGAAGTATTCTGAAAAATAAATATTATAAAAAAATCATCACCGTTCAAATTATTCAAAGATAATAAATTCGTCTGCAATTGTTTAATATCCGAATTAGCTATTTCCAGTTGGGAAGTCAACGACTGAATCTGAGCGGTTTGTTTTTTCGTCAATCTCTTCAATTTGATCAGCTCGACGTTATCGTCTAGCTCGGTTTTCAATTTACCAGGTGATACTGGTTCTTGAACTTTGGCCAATTGTTCCTCCAGCTCGCAGATTCGATCTTTATTTTGCTGCTTGACGTTCTCCAATTCCTAATATCGTGCATACCGAAGATTAACTCTAATTGGTTTGGTGATACGAAGACGAGTAGAAGCAATAGTTACTCGAGTGTTGTGCGATAAATCAACTGTGCGAACGATACATTCATCTCAAAATCGTCAAACGATTAATGGTGATAATCTGCACACTAAAATAATGATAAAAAACAAGAGCTACTGTGCATTAATTGTACATTACATTTTCGTGTTTAGTGTTTCGTAAATGAAAACAAACCTCTTGTAAAACGTGCATTTGCTGGAATAATGAATCGTATTGTTTATTGATGGCAGTTTTATTCGAGTCGTCGTGCTTCGAGTCTTTACCATGGAATCTGAAATGACCTGAATTAGTCTAAAGTTCGTCGAAGAAAAATTATATAATCAATCAACGTGTACCCATTGATGTTATAATTGCGATGAAAAAGATTCGAATGAGATCTGTGAGACTGAGCTGATCTCGGATGGAAGGCAGAAGTGTATAGATTGTTTTGAGATTCCAGTTGAATCTTCAGCAATTTCATCTGAAACAGAAGTCCATGTAGAAAACGTTCGAGATATCGAGTAAAGTATTCGTAAACGAACCTTTTCAAGGAGTACTTTATTAGATGTTTCGAGTTCTTCTATTTTAATATTCTGATTTAGCAGCTCTTCTTGAGTGAATCTGTAATGAGTGGAAGAGTGAAAGATATCAAAGAAATACATACAGAAATATCGAAAGACGAATGTATTGATCAACTCACTTCTTCTTCATGTTTCGTGGAGATGAAATACGTGATAAATTACATCAAAATTCTAATTAGACGGCGATTTTTAAAAGAAATTGAACTAAATTCTCAATTTTCTTTTCAGAAGTTCGTTTATCACCCAAACAAAATTTTTCCAATGTAAATAAACTGGTTTGTTTACATTTTTGGTAATTACGCGTAATTTCTGAAGGCCTGAAAATCCACTTTATTTAAAGCTGGCTTATACGATTCTTTTTTCTGATTCTTGTGAATCGGTTCATTTTTCGATTTAAAAAAAAAAAATTCAAAATCAAAATTCAAAATTAGTGGATTTAGTGGGTTTATTAGATTTATTACGAAACACTTTATGAGGAATAAAATTGAAGGCGATGAAATTTCCTATTGAAATATCGATTCATCAATCAATATTCAATAATCAATATTCATCATCATCATTATGCACCAGCACCTGATTATCTTCACATATCAGCAGACTGTTTTTTGAAGTAAAGTACCTATCAGGGATGGAAAGCTAAGCTAAAAGCTAAACCTAAAAGCTCTAGCCAAAAGCTTTATTTATTCAGGTTTCTTTCAGTATTCTCACAAATTCACTTGATTCAGTTTGATCTTCAGATTTTACTTTTCTCAAGTTTCAGTTTTCTCGTGTTTTTTTTCGTTGTGGTTGTGAGTTTCTGTTTTGCTTTCTAATTCTATTCACCTCGTTTAAAAAAAATTTGAAAAGCTGTTAGCTGAAAGCTGAGGAAGTTTGGAATTTTTGAAAGCTAATGCTGAAGCTAAAAGTTTCATCTTTCAGCTTTCCATCCCTGATAAGTACCTTAGAAGTACCATTTTTTATAGATTCTGTACGTGTACATATGAGTCAACTGTGAACTGTACTGTCAACTTGGAACTGAATTTATTGAACATTTTTAGTGAGTATTAACATGAGTGTTTGAAAAAAAAAAGTTGGTAAATTCGGAATTCTATTTATTTTCTATAATACAGGGGTGCCCAAAGGCCAATAGTCAGCTTACGCCATCAAAAATCACATATAATTCAAGAACTAAGCCTCCTAAAGAAAAACTAATGGCATCGATCTGATTGATCTGATAGGAAATTTCATCCTCTACAATTTTCTTCAATGTCATTTTTCTTTAGGATGCCTGGATGCACCGTTCGCCGGGAAAATCAACTTCAATGTCAAAAAACGTGAATTTAAAAAAAAAAAATTAAAAAAATTAAAAATTATTTCAGCGGTTGATTTCAGCTATTTTTAACATGATTCCCATAATTTGATGAAATATAAATGATCTTTTCAAAAAAAAAAACACGTCAATTTTTTTTTTTTTTACAAAAACGCCAAACCCTGGGTGGGAGGGGGGGGGGGGTGCTACCAAAATCAAATTTTGTAAAAATGAAAAAAAAAAATCGAGTGATATGTCAAAATGTAGGTTTTTTGGGTCGAGAAACACGAATCTGAGGTCTTTTTTCCCTCAAACCACTTGGGGAGGTGCTACCAAAATCAAATTTTATAAAAATGAAAAAAATCTAGTGATAACTGATATGTCAAAATATAGGTTTTTTTTGGGTCGAAAAACACGAATCTGAGGTCCTTTTTTCCCTCAGACCCCTCGGGGGCCGTTGGGGAGGTGCTACCATTCTTGAGATATCTCGTATCTCGTCTCAAACGGGACTACATTTTAACTAAATTAACGCGAAGTAATTGTGAGTGAATAAGGCATACATTCTTTTATTCAACTCAGTACAAAACCGCGATTGCGTGAAAATGTGTGTTTGAGTGTGTAGAATTTGGGTGTGGTTGTGTGGTTAGTTACTTTGCGACTTGGTGCGATTTTTCTAGTTATGATATAACATAACCGGCGATCCCGGGTCGAATGATTGAAAAACTGACAAATACCCCCCGCCCCAACCAAAAAACCCTAGATTTTGATACACTACTCGAATTTTTGTGATTTTTTCAAAATTTTATTTCAGTAGCACCTCCCCATAGAGGCTGAGTGAAAAAAGGACTTCAAATTCGTGTTTCTCGAACCAAAAAACCTACCTATTGACGTATCACTCGATTTTTGTTTTATTTTTACAAAATTTGATTTCCGTAGCACCTCCTCAAGGGCCCTCAAGGGCCCTCCAGAGTACTGAGAAAAAGAAGGACCTCAGATTCGTTTTTCTCAACCCAACAAAAAACCTATATTTTAACATATCGCTCGATTTTGTTTCATTTTTACAAAATTTGATTTTGGTAGCACCTCCTCAATGGCCCCCGAGGGGTCTAAGGGAAAAAAGGACCTCAGATTCGTGTTTCTTGACCCAAAAACCCTACATTTTGACATATCACTCGATTTTTTTTCATTTTTACAAAATTTGATTTTGGTAGCACCCCTCCCCCCCTCCAGGGTCTGGCGTTTTTGTAAACAAAAATTTTTTGACGTGTTTTTTTTCGAAAAGATCATTTATATTTCATCAAATTATGGGAATCATGTTAAAAATAGCTGAAATTAACTGCTGAAATAATTTAAAATTTTTTCCCCAATTTTTTTTATTTTTTATTTTTTTTTAATTCACGTTTTTTGACATAAAAGTTGATTTTCCCGGCGAACGGTGCGTCCTAGAGAGAAATGACCACGAAGAAAGTTGTAGAGGATAAAATTTCCCATCAGATCAATGTCATTAGTTTTTCTTTAGGAGGCTTAGTTTTTGAATTATATGTGACTTTTAATGGCGTAAACTGACTTTTGGGCACCCCTGTATAGCCTAGTGAATTACTGAGAGTTACAGCTTTCATCGTTCAAAAATTATTCAAGTTCAAAGTTGTAAAATTGATTAGCCCTGCAAAGTAAAAATCGAAATTGAATTTAAAACCAACGAAATTCTTCAGGGAGAACGTTTTTTTTTTTTTTTAGTTTTAATTAGTAAAGTACATAGGTACCTACTACCTATTCTGCATTTTTAAAATCCCATTTCACTTTGAGTTTTTCTTCTAAGCTCCACCTTTTTACGACAAAATTCAAGTTAAAATTTAGAAAAAGTGAACGATCCTTGAGATGAAGCATCCTTAAGGAGTTAAGGCAACTTCCGGCTGGGCGAGCATACTTCTCAGTTTTTATTATGTATGTATGTATTTTGCATTTTTGCACACTAATTTCAACTTCAAACTTTAATTTTTTTTCGAACAAAAAGTCAGAAATGAAAAAGCTTAACCTAAAGTTTCGAGAAAAAAAACAAAGTAAAGAAAAGAGTATAACATATGATGATAGAGAATATTTTGGTTCTTTAGTAGAACGTTAGTCGTTAAGGTGCTCACTGAAAATTCAAAGCTTAATTATTTTTACTCCTCGCCTCGCGACTGTTTTTACAACTTGAATCTGAATAATTTTCTAACAATCAAAGCTATACAGATACAGCTCTCAGTCTCAGTAAAAATGTAAAAATAATGAAAAAAAAAAACAAATTAGTGAGAGCAAATTCTGATTCCGAACAGTTTGCTTTTTTATAACACTCGTGTACTCCACCTACTAAGTATTCACTGAAAATTTTGAGCAATTTTAATTCAAAGTTGACACGTACAACGTACAAAATCCGAAAATGAAATATTGTGCTTTATGAATAATTTTATCGCCTTCGATCTTGTTTTACTGATGAATTTCCACACAAATGATCGCAGATGAAAGATTAATTTTTAACGAATTTTGCGACGAAAAAAAATATGAAAATCGAAGGAAACTTTGACTTTGAAATCTGTACGAACGAAATGAACGGCTACGGTTCCCGCGTTCAAAAAGAAAGAAAAATCGCCATCGCAGATCATTTCGGTGACGTGACGTAGTTCCGATTCCTAACGAAGTTTCCCGAGTACTTCCGATCGACTCAGAGAAACGGAACTTTGAATAATTTTCCTCTACGAAATTTCTTCAACACTCGATCCGATACGAAAAAGGAGAAATTCAGAAGTTTTAATGTTTCGACGATCTCGAGTTTTATATATTTAACGTGGAAATCAACCGCGTGATGTTCGATTTATCGATCACATCTTTTTAGCATGTAGTACGGTGATATCCCGTTATTCGAAGTTGTCAAACCATCTCAACGGTATGCATCTACGTTTTCATTATTATTTATTTAAAATATCGAATAATCGTATAAGTTATGGACTATTTCATCACAACTTGACGCACACGATTCCATCTGCATTTATACGTTGCCTGTGCCAATGATCTGTTCATCGTGAGGATGCTGTTCGAAGGCAAAATGTCACCACTTTGAACTCTCTCTCTAGTCAAGTTCTCCGTCGCTGATTCTAGTCTGTAATTTGTTAAATGATTTATGAGGTATATGAAACTGTTCATTTGCGAATTGCGCACTATTCATTTGTCTCGTTAACTCGAGTAAGATTCTGTATAACTTCACGTCACGAGTGAGAATATTGCTTATATTACTGTAACGATGCCTCGTTTCTGCGCATACTGTCTCCCAATCTCTAAGGAAAATGGAGCTCAATATATTGGTCGAATATCTTGGTTACTATTTGCTCGTCGAGTTTGCTTGCATTACAATTTATTGTCACGTTTCAGGGGCCTTTGTTACGCACCAGCATAATGTCGCAAATGGACGAAGATGACCCAAAAAGTAAAGAGAACTGGACGGAGAACGATCTTAAAGAAGCCATCAGAAGGATCAATGCGGGTGAAATGAATTTAAAAGAAGCTGAAAACGTGTACGGTATATCGCCTCGAACCATACATCGTCAAAGAGCTATCGGTACGTTGATCATGTGACCTAAAAGGCGCACTTTTAACGTCACGCCATTACCGAGCATATTATTGTATCGTGTTACAGAAAACATGAGAGCTCAATTAAATCCGGAAAAGGCGAAAAAACTGAAAAACGTCAATAACGCCGCACCTAAAAAAGATGTTACGCTTTTACGTAAACCTACAGATATAAGTTGTACCACGTTAACCGATGTCGTTAGTTTGCTATCTACAGCTACCGAAGAAGTAAGTTATAATCAAGATGGCCGCCGCGCCGCACCGTACGCGTTCTACGAGAGTTCTAAATCGGCGCATATTTCCGCAGGTGAAACAGCTTTTAAACCACGAGTGCGATTTAATATACGAGTGTAAAGTATGCAAGAATCTTTTTCGAAGCTTAGCTAATTTCATTTCGCATAAACGCGTTTATTGCGTTGATTTATACAGCGTTATACACGCACGATCGGACGAGGTTTGTATTCTTAACGTTATCTATGTTTTGTAATCCGAGTACGTTGTGTTATTTTCGATCGTCTTTTGTTTCGGTAGAATGACGATGAATCGGAGATAACCGTCGAAGAAAGGCTGAAGGAGAAAGAAAACATGAAAGAATTTACAGCCAAACCGTTCAGAGTTACTTGTAGAAAAGATCTTACCACTGTATTGAAACGAATCACAACCATGTCGGAATTATTACCTAGCGAGCCTATTTTGCATTTGCAAACCATCGAAAATACGCCGAGTGCCTTTCAACAAGTATTATTCTCCAATGGTAATGGTAACGAAGTAGCTATGCCTTTCAAGGTAACGACGGATTTTTTTCTAGTTGATATTCGAACTTATCTATCGAGACATCTCGCTAATAAAAATATGTTTTAGTCGGTCGAGGTTGTAGAAACCAACGAATCGAAGGAAAAAGAAAATAACGAAGTTGCAGCTGCTCCAACTCCGGTCGATACCACCGTTCCAGTAGAGAAAGAGAAGGAGAAGGAGAAGGAGAAAGAAAAAGAGAAACCAAAACCATCTCCTCCGCCTCCAGTTGAGAAATTACCGGAGAAAAGTAAGCATTTTCTTCGATCTGGGTATTTTTGATGAATTCACTTTAGGGTTACGTTTCGTTACGATTTTCTAATCGAAACGGTGCTCTTCAAGGTTGATCGTGTGATGATGTTTTGATAATTAATTGAGATTTTATTCGAGATAATGAATTATTTGAGGGGGTTTTCAAAACATAGTTCGTTTTGTATTTTCAAACTATTCGGTCGTTTTCTAGACGAGTGTTTCGAGTTGGTATGAAATTCGTCAAGGTTGCCAACACGACTGACACTGAAACGCCCATATGTAATTTGTACGAGTTGATTTTTACGTGTTTTTATGCGATTAGTTCGACTCGAATTTACGCGGAATTCGTTGAAAAAACGTTGAATATATCGAAGGTGGAAAATTAACGATTTTTTTTTTCATTTTACAGCATCAACTTCTACTGAAAAGCATTTCGTGGCGGAAAAAAGATTCCGGTGTCCGGTTTGCTTCGCTAATTTCACTTTGAAGAGATCTACGTTGAGGCATTTGAAATCAGGTACCTACGTAGAATTGATGAATTTTACAGGCATGAAATTCGGTCACATAAAAAGTGACTTAGTCACTTATTTCACTTGTAAGTCACTTTTGTCACTATTCCGGCGAAAATGGCCAAAAAAAGTGACTCTGGTTACTTTTTTTAAAGATTTGTCGCGTAAAAAAGAAAAAGTGCAAAATTTTAGGAAATGATCTTTTTAAAGATTTGTCATGTAAAAAAGAAAATGTGAAAACTTTAGGAAATGATCAATATTTTTCATGAAAATCCTTCAGAATCATCATTTAAAAAAAATTTAAAAATCAACTGTTCAACATTAAAAATGTAAGACGATGTGATTCGATAGAGCCGATATTTTCTAAACCGTACGAAGGTAGATCGAAAGATCAGGCAAAAATTTATCACTTGTCAGAATTTGAAGTGCTAAAGTGCCTTTTTGTCGATTTTTGGTGAATTTTTGAAAATCAAATTTAGGTCAAAAATGAGAGAAAAAAATCAACATTTTACCAAATTGACCAAGAAAGCTGAAATTTGGGCTATTTTCGACACGCCAATCTGGAGCCTCCAGCAGATTTTTGAAACTCAAAATTCCTCCAAAATTTCATCAAATGAAGCTGGAAAGCCGAAATTTATTCTGCGAACTAATTTCAATACGCTACGAAGTCGACTGCAGATGGATTTCAAGTCGTTTTGGAGCCTCCTGTGACTTTTTGAAAATTACTGGAGCCTCCAGTAGATTTTTAAAACTTTAATACGCTACGAAGTCACTGCTGGTGGATTTAAAGTCGTTTGGGAGCCTCCAGCAACTTTTTGAAGGTTGGATGGCGTTTTTTGTGAAATTTAAATTTCCAAAAAGTAGCTGGAAGCTTCAAAATTATTTGAAACCACCATGCAGTCGACTTCATATCGTATTGAAATTAGTTTGCGAAGTAAATTTCAGCTTGCTAACTCCATTATTTGATAAAATGTTGTGGTGATTTCAAGTTTCAAAAATCTACTGGAGGCTCCAGAACTGCTCAAAACGGATTGAAGCAGTTTCCAATCGATTTGGCATGTCGAAAATAGGGTATGTATATTGTATATCCCAAATTTCAGCTTTCTTGGTCAATTTGGAAAAATGTTGATTTTTCCCCTCATTTTTGGCCTAAATTTGATTTTCAAAAATTCACCAAAAATCGAAAAAGGCACTTCAGCACTTGAAATGTTGACAGGTGATTTTCTGCCCGATCTTATTTTGGGAAATATCAAGTTTCAAAAATCTACTGGAGGCTCCCTTGATTTTCAAAAAGTCGCTGGAGGCTCCAAAACGACTTGAAATCCACTTGTAGTCGACTTCGTAGCGTATTGAAATTACTTAGTTTGCAAAATAAACTGCTTTCCCAATTTCCAACTTCATTTGATGAAATTTTGTGGGAATTTCGATTTTCAAAAATCTGCTGGAGGCTCCAGTAATTTTCAAAAAGTCGTTGGAGTCGACTTCTTGTCGTATCAAAATTAGTTTGTGGAATGAATTTGACCTTTCCAACTCCATTTGATGAAATTTTGGGAAATTTAAAGTTTCAAAAATTTACTGGAGGCTCCAGTAATTTTCAAAAAGTCGCTGGATTCGACTTCTTGTCGTATCAAAATTAGTTTGTGGAATGAATTTGAGCTTTCTAACTCCATTTGATGAAATTGTGTGGGAATTTCGATTTTCAAAAATCTGCTGGAGGCTCTAGTAATTTTCAAAAAGTCGCTGGAGTCGACATATTGTCGTATAAAAATTAGTTTGTGAAATGAATTTGAGCTTTCCAACTCAATTTGTGGAAATTTGGGGAAATTTAAAGTTTCAAAAATTTACTGGAGGCTCTAGTAATTTTCAAAATTCGCTGGAGTCGACTTCTTGTCGTATCAAAATTAGGTTGCGGAATGAATTTGGGCTTTTCAACTCCATTTTATGAAATTTTGTGAGAATTTCGAATCTGCTGGAGGCTCCTTAATGCTCAAAACAGGTTGAAACAGTTTCCAATCGATTTGGCGTGTCGAAAATAGGGTATATCCCAAGTTTCAGCTTTCTTGGTCGAGTTGGTAAAATTTTGATTCTTTTCTCATTTTTGGCCTAAATTTGATTTTTCAAAAATTCGCCAAAAATCGAAATAGGCACTTTAGCACTTGAAATTCTGACAGGTGATAAATTTTTGCCTGATCTTTCGATCTACCTTTGTACGGTTTAAAAAATGTCGTGCAAGTCCTGTTGGAACGCAAAATCTGCAATTTCGGCTGACCTATAATGGCCGCCAATTTGTAAGTAGATCCACTTTTTCTTGAGGACAAAGGGTTGCAAATGTTTCTTAGGACTCTCCCTTTAAGAAAAAAAATTGTCCAGGAGGATCGACCGGGGGGGAGAGGGGGTGCAATAGATCTTTATGCGGGCTCCCCGACTAAGATAATATATTTTTGCTCTCATTTCTCAAAATTTTGGTCACTTTTTCGCTATTTTTCAGTCACTAAGGTCACTAAAAAAAATTAAATAGTAGATTTCATGCCTGATTTTATCAACGTTTCGCTAAATATTGACTAAAACCCTGTATTCGATTGTGATTTCAGTTCATCATAAATCCGTAGACCAAGTGGAGAAATTAAAATCGCGAATTCAGGTGCATTTCGTCAGAATAAAAAACAATTCGGGTGATTCGGCGAATAAAGATAAACAAGACGACCCTGTTAGTTGGAATAATTTTTCAAGAATCTGCATCCGAGGTTTCAATTCATCGAAATTACTCACCCGTGCATTTTTTTTTATCTTACAGAATAACCCGAAAGACGCATCTTGGGGCAAAGAATGTATGTCGTGTCATCGTTACTTCGTAAACAAACCCATCTACATGACGCATTTGAAGAGCTGCCGTCGTAATTCGGCTCGTAACAGCGAACGCAGCAGCGAAACGAGCTCGGATACCAGTCCACAAAAAAGCATACCTCTCGTACCGGTCGTCTCGCTGACACCGATCACCACCGGTAGTAGCTACTCGTCGAAATCCGACAGCGGCGAAGAAGACACTCCGGAACCTATACCAACTACTAGGAAAACCTCATCGAAGAAAGTCGCCCTGCCTTTAGCTTCGTCGTCTTCGTCATCGAAAAAAATCGGTATCCAAGTCCGCATGAATTACTGCAAAGATGCGGCCTGCGCTCCGAATAGCGCCAATGTCACTCCTAACTCGTACGCTACTACCTCTTCTGTGACATCTCAATCGAGCGACGAAAGCAGCCGAAGGAATTCTATTCTTAGTATAATCGGCTGCAGCGAGGATGTACTTATTAAAACCAGCGAGCCTTCGAAAGTCTGCCATAATACCAGGTCCGGTTCTAAATTGGCCAGTATTCTAGAGAATTTATACGACAAGAGAATCAAATCAGTCGAGAAAAGCGCACCTGCTCCGGCCCCAGCTCCGCCAGTCGTCGAATACGATCCGGCCAAAATTACGATATATTGTAACAGTTGTCGCAAAGTGTACCCGATTAATGAATTCAGCTGCGATGTTAGTCAAGATAATAGCCGAAAGTACTACAAATGTGCTCTTCGCGATTGTAACTTTCAGTCCGATAACGTCGATCAGCTAATGCCGCATTTATCGTCGAATCATCCGGCGTTATCGGATACCGAATTGGCTGCTACGAAATCGGTTTTTGTAGCCGTGTTTTGCGACGAGAACGGTCTCGACAATTTGGCCGATTGTAAAAGAAGGCCTATATTTTACGAAAAAGCAGCCACCAGCATAGCCGAAGACGTGAAATTAAAGAAGAAACCCAACGCCGTAGTTGAAAAGCCGAATTCTTCCAACGAACCGACTCTGTCGACCAGTAGCAATACCACTATTACCAACGTCAACGAAGCTAATAGCTCGAATGCGACTCAAAATCCGCCTAATAAGCGTAAATTACCATTAAATGTCGCTAAATCGAATCCGCTCAAACGTAAACAAAATGAAAAAGAGGTATCCAAAGTGAACGTGGAAAATTTCCAAAATATGCCCGCCAAATCAGAGGCGAAAGAAGAAAATAAGCCCGTTTCACGAGCACCGACTGAAAATGCCCGAACTGAAAATACCCATATAACTGTCAAACGAATTAAAAAAGCCAGAAAAGACGTGCCAACGTCGCCGGTACGTCCGAAGAATTTGAAACTGGAGCATAAAGTTGTCAACGGAGATATCGCGTCGGTGCAGGTGTCTTCGTCCGAAGACGAAGAGAACGGAAAGTCTCAAACGATACCGAAACTCAAACCCAATCATAGTAAAACTATTATCAAACACCAGAATATCACGTCGGTCGATCAAAAGCCTAGGAATAGCCCTCAGAAGATGAATTTAAATATATTTCAAAGTGAGTTATCACCTTCGCCGTCTACTCCAGGTTTGTATTACGTGATTTAGTCGCTCGAATTCTCCTTATAAAACGAGATCTAATTAATTTTTTTTCCTTTTATAGATTCCGATATGGATCAAACGGCTATGACCGACGAAAATTTAAGAAAATCCATCATGACAATTATATTCGGTAAAGATATGACTGCCGAGAAAGTAGAGCAGAGTATTTCGGCCAGAGATAAATCGCCTAGTTCGTCTTCGTCCGAATGTGATCGAGATAAACGCTACAGTTTTCGAATTGCCAAAAAATGCAATCAGAAGACCCCGGTTAAGGTCGAGAATAAAGAAGATAAAGCTTTGAAACCGTCGTGTCTGAATAAAGCCAAGCCTTCTTCGAGATAGCATAAGTGAGCCCTTATTTATTTACCATTTTGTCCAGTTCATTCTCTGATCTTCCTTGCCCGATTTTCTCAGTGAAACAAAAGGTCGTATCGCTAATTAAGATTATCATTTTTTATTTACCTGTAATTTATTTCGTGCGTGAAAATACTACCTATCTTTACAACTATTTCGAACGATAATTTTTTGAAAATTTATCATCGTAATTCGTGATATATTTTTTTATCCTTTGAATGTTTGAAGATCTGTTGCTTCTTTTTTTCGGTTGTAGGTATATTCGTGTAAATATTCTTGTTGTGTCTTATTCACGTGATACGAGCCGATCTACATATTTTGACCCCGGATGTTTGTATTACCCAAAGCCTAAAGGTATTAAATTCTTTATTCTAATAATATTATAACGAATTGATTCGTGATTCTAAAAAAATCGACTAAGATTTGTTTTATTAGCATGGAAATTGATTTTTCTACTAAAATATTCGTGTTTTTTGAAACAAAACTTGACTAAAAAAGTTGACCCCAATTTTTCGACGAACGATTCGTTCTTGTTATCGGTTCACAAAGTACAATATGCAGAAGTATTATCGACGTAATATTTTATGTGTTACGATAAACTGTTAGTAAGGTATTAGTTCCTGGCATATAATATATTTTTTCAACAAAAACATCGACGAAATTCGTCCTCGTTTCGCTGATGATAAATTTGTTGATGAAATATATACATATCTATGCATTATGGATTAATTATGGCGCATCACTTAATCACTTGTTGAATTATATGCATTTTATATATTTATTTTATCGTTTAATGTTTAATCATTATTAAAACTTTTTTTTTTTTTAAACGTGTTATGTAATACTCAAAAATAGTTACGTAGAATGACTTCAACCCATTGATTCTTCCTTTAAGTCGTTTCATCGTCGTTTTCCGAAGAATACGCGTATTATCGTTATTCGTTATACTTCTACCTGTGTATAATAACTACCTATTTTATAATTATTTTTCGTAATTTTTGATTGTGTGTTTCGTTTTTTTTTTCGCTCTTTTTTTTTGTTCTACTTTGCCCAAAAGTAGTACTAATTGATAGAGTTTTCGTAACGTTGACGTTGAAAAAAAAAAAACGCAAAACAACCAGTGAGTTTATTATTATTGTATTTTCTCGTATACGTACGTTAGGTTTTCTTATTATGTTTATTTTTTTTTTCAAGCATTTTTTTCGTTTCTCATTTCGTTGTTTTGTTATTTACGTTATTTACGATTACGATTTTTATTGTATAAGGCGTTGTAAATTCGACATTATTTGTAAGGTTTATTAAACGAGAAAGATTATTAAATTTCATTTTTCCGAAATATTGAGGTTTTATGATTTTTTTTTTTGGAAATTTGCTAGTTTTAGTTTTCGTGAGGGAAGAACATCGTCGATATGGGATCTAATCAGTCTGAAGAGATTTAATCCGAATCAGATCCGATCATTTTTCTCTTTGGAAAAGTTTTCTGCTGAAAAATTTCAAAAAAAGGTAAAATTTAACAAAATTGAGTAAGAATATTTTTTTTTTAATGAAAAGAATATATTTTAAAAATCCCTAACATACATGAAGTGTTGAGAACGTGTTAAATATTGAAGTAAAAACTCACAAAAATCCATTAAAATAACTAAAAATCACCAAAGAACGATGAATTAATTTCGGTAAAATTTTGGAAAATAAAGCTTGAATTGCATTGCATAAAATATTTAATTGAAAAAATTGATGAAATTTCAATAATCAAAAATTGCGTTAAAAAAATATTAAAAACGTGTTGAAGTGATGTGGAAACACTCGAAAAAATTATTGAAATTATTTTAAAATCCCCACCCCCCTCATAAAAAAGGATGAACAATTTGAAAAAAATGAATCCAAAATTGTTTAAAACGCCTTGAAACATTGCTTCAAAATAAGAGAGATTGATGAAATTTCAATAAAATTTGTCAAAAATAGTATGAAAAATTATCTTGAAAAATTATGTAAACAATCAAAAAATCATTTTAAAAGTCACCCAACAATGATAAAATTTTTGTAAAATTTGACAAAATTCACAAAAAAAAACAACTTCAAAATGACGTACAAACTCTTAAAAAAGCATTAATATCCATCCCTAAAAATTACCTACAGGCTAGAAGTACTGCAATTTGCCAAAAATGCATGAAAAAGTGCTAAAATGAGGTAAAAAAAACACCTTGAAAAGGCATTGAATAAAAAAATCGCCGAAAATTGGCAAAAAAAAGTAGGTACCATGGTACCAATTGGAATTGAATTGAAATGGAACGAAATGTTCAGCGGATGCATGAAAAAAATTGTTTGGAACTTGAATCAATGAGAGAAAATGAAAATGAAATGCAACAGTTAATGAAATTAAATTCAAATTTAAAATTTACTTCGATCAATTTAATGAAATCAAAAATTCAAAATCGATCCAAATAAAATACATTTTTTTTTCAAATTCAAATTTTCGTTCGTATCCTATTTTATTTTGATCCTCGAGTTTTTTTTTGGAGCAGGAATGCGTTAACAGCTGTTCATTCAACGTTCATTTCGGTCATGCAGTTCAATATTTTGAATTTTGATAATTTTTTGATTTTCAATTTCAATAATTTCAACTTACGATTTTCTTTCAATTTTTTCATCGCTAATGAAAATTTATCTGGATTAAAATTAAGAGGTAATCAAGTTTTTCTATCGATACAATTTTTCGAATTACCTATCTGTAATATCAACTGTTTTGTTTCATAGTTTTTTTTTTTATAAAGCACATTTCAATTTTCATTCATAGATTTTGTACAAGTCAGCTTTTAATTAAGATTGCTCAAAAGTCAAACTGTCACAAACTGTTCGGAATCAGAATTTTATCCTCAAGTTATTCAGGTTCAAATCAAACTTTCAAAGTTGTAAAAAAAACAGTCGTGAAGAGTATAAATAAAATTTTGAATTTAAACTGCTTGAAATTTTCAGTGAGCACCTCAGTGCTCAGCGCTCTACTGCAAAACCAAACCAAAATATTCTGCATATTTTTTACCCTCTTTAGGTCTTTATTTTGTTTTTTTTTTGTTCTCGAAACTTCAGCTTTTACTGTTCAGAAGTGATAAAAGTTTCAAATTGAAGAAAATGTGGAAAATAAAAACTGAAAATTGAATATAATGCTTGCCTAATACCTTTATAGGAATTAGGAAACTTCATCACGCGGATCGCCCACTTTTTCCAACTTTGAACTTGAATTTTGTCAAAAAATGTAGAGTTCGGAAGAAAAAAATCAAAAAAATAATTATTTAAAATGATCATGCGAAGATTTTTGAAATTTAAAAACATCGTGATTAAATGATTATAGACCAAAAACAATTTCAGGTTGGAAAATTTGTTCAAAACGAAGTTTTTTTGGTAAATAGTAAAAAAATCGTTCGAAAATCACAAAAAAGGGGTTTGAAAATCGCAAAAAAAGTTTAAAAGTAAAAAAAGTATTCGAGAATCACAAGCGGTTCAAAAGTTGTTCAGAATGAATTTTTTTTTAATGGCAAAAATTCTTCAAAAATTACAAAATAGCTGGGCTCAAAAATAGTAAACAATATTCAAAGATTACAAAATGTTCAATAATTAATTGTTCAAAATATCGCAAAAATTCATCATTCACGAAAATCATGTACCCAGATTTTTCAAATTCAAAACACCCTGCTAAAATGGATTGACTGAAAGCAATTTCAAGTTGGAAAATTTGTTCGAAATAAAGCGTAATTTTTTTTTAAAGCGATGAAAATTTTTTCGAAAATCACAAAAAAGGGTTCAGAAGGTATAAAAAGTGTTCGAGGAGTATTCATTTTTTTTGTAGTAGGAAAAATTGATCCAAAATCGTAAAAAAGGATTCAAAAATTGTCAAAGGTATTCAAAAATCTCAAAAACGATTCGAAATATTCCAAAAATTATCCATAATGATCATAAAAACTTTTTTATACCAAAATATATCAAATAAGAATGCAACAACAATTTCAAAATGAAAAAATTCGTTGAAAATGAAGCATAACTTTTTTGAACGCGGAAAAATCGAAAAAATTGTTCAAAAAACACAAAAATGGTTCGAAAATTGCAAAAGGTGTTGAAAAATTACACAAAATATCACAAAAATCATAAAAAATGATCATTAAAAATTTTTTTAAATTGAAAAAGAACTTGTTTAAAGTGACTGGACTAAAAACAATTTCACGTTGAAAAACCTATTCAAATATAAACTTTTTTTTCTTTGAAAATTGAAAAAAAATTGCCCGAAAATCACAAGAGGGGTTCGAAAATTTTATTGCCAAAGGTGTTTAAAAATATTTTCAATAAAAGTGCTCGTGGATCACAAAAAGTTCAAAAATTGTAACTAAAGTCTAAAACACACTTCACACTTGTTAGTTGTGACTACCTACGTGCTCCCTGAAAAGTTTCGGTGATTTTAAATTCAAAGTTTGATTTGACTCTGCAGGACTGATTGAATTAATTTTACAACTTTGAAACTTAAACTAAGCTGCAGTCTGTAACTCTGAGTAAATCACAATATGTATTAGAGAAAATAAATAGGTATCCGAAGTTCCGAACGGTTTTTCAAAACACTTATACTTAATACAAAATACTCACTGAAAAATGAAAATTTTCATTATGAACTCAATTTTCAACTTTCAAGTTGACACATCATTCATACAAAAAAATAAGTACTGAAAAGTGAAAAGTGAAAAGTAAAGCATTGTTGTTTGTAGAATTGTAGGTATAGTAGGTATGATGAATTAATGGGAAATTTTATCATCTTCAACTTTAATTTTATTCTTATTCGACTTAATCCTGATAAAATTTAACGCTAATCCATTCACATTGAATTTAATTTTTTTCAAAAATTAAAAAAATTAAAAATGAAAATGAAAGACGAGAAACTAGACAGTTGAGTCAGTTGAGTGTAAAAAGCAGTGAACAGCTGATGGAACAGGCAACAGCTGATGCAGCAGAAAAAGAATCATATACGTCATCTCAGATTGTGATTTGTACGCATCCTGCGTTCAAAAAGAATAGTTGCAATTGCAAATTTTCTTCGAATTTGTTTATCAATAATAATTTTACAAAATAATTGAATTTCGAAAATAAATTCATTATAATTTTGTATTTTTAAGTAATGCTGTAATAGTTATCATATTTATTAATTAACGTTGTGTTATTCATGTACTGAAGATGCCCAAATGTAAGTAAGATCAACTAATCAAGCTGAAATCTTCATACTTGAAGCATTGATAAGGGCCAAGGCATCATCTCATCATGAACTATTTCAATCAAAAGAATTCAAAATTTCTGCAGTCTTTTTCAAAGTGTTTGACTGTTGAAGTTCATTTCATGCAGCATCACAATCTGAAATCGAAACAGTTGACGAATTCTTTCGTATCTGAACAAATCTTGCCCTGAAAATTCGCAACAAAGTGCACTATTGATTCAGAATTCATCTCTGTTAACATTTTTTCGTAAATGGAATTTCCAATATATTCAGTCAAACTCGAAGAATGCATTTTTACTTCTATATAATCCACGAATTGTGGACAAATGACCCAATACTGACTGTATTTTTTGTTGCAGCCAAATTCACGAACCATAAAGGACGGAATCGTCGTTTCACGAACCCCGATGAATTAGAAAGAGAACGATTAAAAGAAGAAAAAGAGAAATCTTGGCGGGTACTAAAAAATTCGCACATTACTGAACACTATTTATCCACACATTTTATATTAATCGCTCGTATTTTAGGCAAAAAATCGTGATCTACCTCCCAGCGAGAGCGAAGAAAGCGATGAAGAAGAAAACGAAGAAGGATCCGGTGACGAAAGTGATAGCTCAGATTCCGAAGATGGTGTAAGTATATCTCATTTTCGGATACCCTTTTTCAAATCCGATCATATTTTTCCGACACTTATTCGAGATTTTTGTTCATTATAGGGCAAAGCTAAGGGTGTCGAAGGTTTGATATCTATCGAGAACCCGAACCGTATACAGAAAAAGGCCAAAAAAGTAACCGCTATTACGGAAAACGATAATCCTCAGTTATCTCGTCGGGAACGAGAAGAATTAGAAAGACAACGAGCAGCTCAACATTATCAGAAGCTCCATGCCGAAGGTAAAACCGAAGAAGCACGTTCCGATCTGGCTAGATTAGCTATTATTAAACAACAGAGAGAGGAAGCGGCCAGGAAACGAGATATGGAGAAAAAAGGTATTGAATATTCTCTTGCGAGATGAGCTGGTTTCGTTTTGACGCCGATTCTCGAGAATCTATTCCTTAGACAGTTATTTTTCTAAGAATGAAGACTTCATTGTTGACTTCATAAACCTTAAAAGAAGATGATTCCGAGACTCTTCGTTAGAACGAGCACAGCTACAGTAATTATTAATTAAGTACCTATCTGTCTATTAATCATTTTTTTTTTTTCGTTTCAGAAAAAGAAGTAGCCAAACAATCTAAAACTGTCCAAGTCCAGAAAGCTATTGGAAAGCAATAAACAATTTTTTTGTACTTTCCATTTTTACTATCGGCTGATTAATTTACCATTAATTTATGTATTATTTCTTATAATTTGTTGAATTTCCTAATGATCTTTTTTTAGAGAAAATTATCCTTATGATGCTGTTTGATTTACAGTCTAATTTCCCCCTCAAATATGATTATTTATTTTCTCCCTCATTCTAAGCAATTCTGTCATAGGTAAAAATATTTTTAGAAAGAAATTTAGTTTCCGGTTTTCTAGGATTTATTTATTGTCAGCGCAGGTACCTTAAAAGTAGATGAAATTGTCACTTTATTGCGTGCGAAGTATTATTTACCTATTTTAAGATGTTCTGTTTCACTTTGAATTCGGTTTCAATATTTTTTATTCTTTTTACGATGTGAAAATAATTTCATTTTTTTTTTTTTTTCGTTATCTTTACGGATCATTTTTACGCATTATAATAAAACTGTAAAAACGAACGTCGAGTTATGTTTTTTTTTTTTTTTGGCACAATATTCATAGAAGGGATCAGCGTTGAAATGATTAACCACACGAGATTTTTAAATAACTGTCTTATTTCAAGCTGAAAAACAAGTTCATTATAACAATATCATTCTATAAACTATCGATAAGGTAAAAATTGAAATAGATAAAAACTTTTCAAATATATAAAAGAAAGGGGTAACTAAAAAAAAGTACTCTAAGTATATTGTGTAAAATAAAAACATAATTAATTAAAAATTGGCCGTCGTTTGAAGCTTTTATAAAATAGCTTTCGAGCTCGAGGTAGTAGATTGAATAGCTAATCGTAATCTTTTGGTAATATGACCCTGAGTGTGTTTCTGCAGATGATCTCTACGATAAAAAGCTTTGCCACATTCCGAACAAACGTGACCTTTCTCGCCAGAATGCACGATGTAGTGTCTGGCAAGATGCTCGGTTCTTTTGAAAGTTTTCGAACACGTGTCACACGTGTAAGGACGTTCTTCACTGTGACTTAGTTGGTGTCTGTCCAGATGCTCTTTACGTTTTAATCCTGCGCCGCAAACTATACAAATAAATCGTCTCTGGACTCTGTGATTGGCGAGATGTTGTTCTAGGACGAATTTATCAGGATAGGCCATATGGCATTCGGAACAGCAAAAGAATCTTGAGCCATCGGGAGCTGTCACGATTCGAACGTCTCCTAAGCCTTGTCTTTTTCTACCTTCGGTGGGGGGTGCGATCTGAAATAAATAATAGGTTGAAATTAAGTTATCGTGGAGCGAGTTGGAAGAATAGAAATCTTAATTAAAATCAGCTCTATGCTAAAATAAAATAGAAATGTGAAATGATTTGAATGAAAAAAAGAGAACAGATAGTCAAAAGTGGCCCAAAAAAAATCAGTAATACAGAAGCATCTAATAATCTAAAAAAAAATAATAATAAAAATAAATTTTCATCGTTCAAAGTAAAATAAATATTTTTTTCGATGATACTTACTCACTTCAAAATGAAATACTCAAATCGAACAATCAATAATAAAATGAAAAGAATAAGGAGTAAAATTCGCAAAATATTTTCTACGAAGCAGAAAAATAATAATCAACTTGCATCAGCACTACCTACATAGTGAAAGATGACACTGCAAATGATAATAATAAACAATTATTTTGAAAATGAATAAATAAAATTAAAAAAAAAAAAAAATACCAATAAACTCGAGTGAAAATAATTCAAAACAAGCTCAACGCAGATTTTGTACAGAATCAAACTAACCTTAAGAAACTCCCTCAAACTGGTCAAATACTCAGCAACTTTATTTCCCGATTGCAGAGCAGCAAAACCTTCCCATTGGCTCAGCCTCTCTTGTTCTTCAAGAGTCAAAGGATCAGTCATAGTTCCAACATCGACTACCATGAACTTGGATTTATACAAACTGGCACAGGTACTAATATTACTGGATGTCGTCGAAGACTTATCCGCAATCGACGAATAAATACTAGTGGAGAATTTCAAATACTCGTTGTCTTGTTTGGATAAATTCTTATGCAGTAGTTTCGTTGTTGTATCGAGTAATTGATTATTGTACGATATATGACTATTTTTCTTCTCAGCACTCAGGCTACCTCTGCCTTGTTCTTTGAAGCTCGACTCGCCTGTAGATGATTCAGCTTTGGCGTTGATGTAGATACTGTTATGTCTCATCATCGAATCGAAATTCTGTAAGGTTGTATTTAAGTGGTATCTCGAGGTATCGTTGATAACTTGATGAGGTAAAATTGATGCATGACCCAATTTATCGACGATATTGTGTGTTTGTAAGTGCAACCGAGAACTGAACGACTCAGCTTGAGGATTGAAATGATTCTCGTGTAAGCCTACCTGGCTCGTGATATCATTGTACTGTAGATGATTCATTTTCACATCAAATTTCTCTTGAATAGTGGTAACTTGAGGGTAAAAATCGTCGGTAATATTAATTTAATTAACGTTAAAACAATCTTTGATGTGGTGATGCTTCATCTCAACCAATAGGAATAGGTACGAATTGATTTTACAGTTAGGTAGCACTTTCAAATAGACACATTATAACTGAAATTATTCGCATATTTTGTTTTAAAATGCTGATAATAATTATCAACATTTTTTTACAATTTTTATAAGGAGCGTGTTCCGACCGGCGCAGGAGTGAGTCTGGTTTTCACCGAAAATCCTTTAATTTAATGCTGAGTAAAACTTTTTCTGGAGAGCTATTTATCACCAATGCTGGTGGTTTCATTTTTCAGGTGGTATAGGTACAGAAATTTAGAACTTCGAAGTTCAAATTTGAAATTTTTGTTATCGTATCAAGTTTTTTTTTAAACACGGATTTTGACGATTTAAAATTCATTAATGGATTTTGGATTTTACTGAGTTTACCAGGTTTACCTACCTACTTGTTTTTTATTTTTTTTAAATTTTATTTTATTTTTTGTAAAAAATTTCAAGTCTTACTTTTTTTGTCAGTCTAGTCAGTCTTGTCTTATTTGACAATAAACTGTTTTGTTTTACCAGAAATTGTAAAATTCAGAACTTTGTTGCCAAAAATTACCAAAAAAAAGTTTCTTTGGAAAACTTGTGATTTGAAAAGTGAAACAGCATCAATTTTAATGTGAAAATTCGATTTTTCTGATCTCAACTTTTAGAAATTTTACGAGTTCTCGTTCATCAAATAAATTATAGCAATTTTATGTAAAGTTCGCTACGAAGAAGGAAATGGAGAAAAATAGAAACTAAATCATTCTTAATATGGGAAAAAATTCGGTGAAAGAGGTTTCAAGTGACCATCACTGAAGCACCGAAGGTTGTTGAAAATCGAATTTATCCACTTCATTCATTCATTCAGTTCCATCGGTCACATGTCACATATAAATCCGTGTTATCTCTTCGTCAGAATTTCATTTTCGTTCCCATCTCTTCATTACACAGCTTTGAACTTTTCTAAAATCGAATAAAGTAGAAAAGCTCTGAAAGACGAATCTATTCAAAGTACTCGAACATAGCCGAAGGCTAACCTAACGGAGTTGCACGAACGCTAACCTAACCTAACGGAATTGCCCGAAGGCTAACCTAACGGAAATACACGAAGTCTAACCTAACCTAACTACAGCAAAATCCCGATCGATTTTCTGCTAACCTAACCTAACTGTAGCAAAATTCGATTGATTGCTGCGTTCTCTTACAATGATAGGGTTAGGTTTGCGTGTTTTTAGTGTGCGTAGCACACTATTGGTTTCGCTTTGAGAAATGAAATTTCATTATACATGAATGTTCTCTTAAACTATCCTACCGTTTTTTGTACCTATTGGACACCATTTGAGAATCATTAAGGCGGAGGGAATAGATTATTTTTCATTCAATTCGGATGGGTAATTGCTGAGTAATTGCAATTTTAGTTCATTATTTTAATGCATTAAATCCTAAAAAAGGGAAAAGGGGACTTGCAAAACACCTGCCGCTCATTGTACCCTGCTATACCCCCAGTCTATTCCATCTCCGCTTTTCAAATCAGCTGTCTCATTGTACCCTGTTACACCCCTCATCTGTTAGCTGTATGTTCCAAGTGGGAGTGGTTTGGTGGGGCGTTTACCCAACAAATATATTCTTTTAATGCCCTAACCCACCATGTGAACTCGTAGTCGGATGGTTAGGGCATGTAGGTAGGAATAGGAATTGTAGGGTCCCAGGTTCGAATCCCCATCAGGTAGGTAGGTATAGGTGACGGAATTTTCGTTGGAAATATTGGATAGGTAAATGCTGTGGAGTGAGTACATGATGCTGGTGCAAAAAAAAAACGAATTTTGAACCCTGTAGCCCCCTCATTTTGATTTATAAAAACAAAGTTATGAAATATGATGATATCATTTTGCTAAATGAATTTTCATTTCACTTATTCAAATACTTTTTACTATACCTATAGCGCCGTAAGTACAGTAAAAATTACCTTGAGATGAGTAATTTTTACTTTTTATGATATAAAAATTACTTTAAAATGAACTTGGTTAATGTAATTTTTATTATCATGCTTTAGTAAAAATTATTAAAACAAAATGATTTTTACTAATGTTATAGAAAAATTTATTAAAATGATGATTTTTACTATAAGATTACAGTAAAAATTATTATTGTAACTGAACAGTTGAAAATTGCTGATTTTCAAAACAAATTTTATCATACTTATTATTATGTATTTTTGTATGGGATCTGGTTATTGTGCTAAATATGTAGTCAACATTTTTTGTAAAAATTACCCATATTTTTTTCGTGTTATTTAGAGGCAATGCGAATTCTTAACATATTTTATATGATTTAATAATTTTAGAATCAAAGGCAAATTCTGAAAATTGGTTTGAAATTTTATATTTGAAGACAATGGAAATTCTAAAAAAAATATGAAAATTTGTCATTTAGAGACACTGAGAATTCCAAAAATTGATTAAAAGTTCTATAAGTTGTAGATAATGTGAACTTGAAAATGATATGAATAATTGAAGAGCTCTATTCCAAAGTGGGTTAAGTCATTTTTTCCTCCAAAAAATGCGTTTAAAGTTTTTGATACTGAAATTTGTTCTGTTTCCAAAGGTCGGTGCACCTTTCCTTTCTTTGGACGTAGAACAATCACTTGTAGAAAAATTTACTTTGAAAAATCCATCCCACTTTGGAATAGAGCTCTTCAATTATTGTATGTAATATATATGAAGATAATGAGAATTCTGAAAAATTAGAGGCATGTACTACTTAGCTATGTAATAGCGGTTATAGCTGTAGAAAAGGCAGCTAGCTACGCACACTTTGCAGCTAATAAGCTTGGCTTAGCTGTCTAGTTTTCATGCGAACTCAATTAAACCAGTGAGTTTAGCAAAAAGCTTATTACCAACTCTAGCTTTTAAGCTACGGAGAATTAAATCATCTCATTGCAAAATGGAAGAATTGATAAATAAATTGAGAAGATGTGTATTAAAGTCGTTGCGAATTTTTTAAGTTACCTAATTGTTGTTTCAGAAATTAACAGTCAAGTCGACGAAAATTTTCAAGCTCATTTATTAATTTCATATTTCATTTATTTAAAAACGAGCCTTGCAATTAGTAACAAACAAAATTTTCAAAGATCGGTTCTAATTCCAAATCTTTCGATAGATCGTAAGATTCTTTTCCATCTACAGTTTTCTCTAACAGCTCTCATTTCTTTTCAAATCAAATTTTAATTTCAAAATCACTTTCAACAGCGAAAGTTCTGTTTCATTAGGGATGTTTGCAACCTATCAAACTGCGTTGGAAATTTGGAATTTTTCCAGAAATTTTGAACAGTTTTTAGCTCCAAAATCGGCTGATAATTTTCAAGACTTTCGAAAGAGTGACATGTTATGTATCAAACTGGGTTGAAATTTTGACAGAAATTCAAATATTTCAACGAAAATTTTTTTTGAGCATTTTTGAAAAATTTTGAGCTCTAAAATCGGGCCGATTTTTGGAATTTTTGAAAAAGTGTCCTATACGACTCGTCTTTACAATACAGTATGACACAAACGTAGTGTTCGGTGGCTTTTATTTTCTAGTGGAAAGAGCTAGTGAGATGAATGAAGCGGCGTTGAGTAGGGAAAACTAATAAGGGATTTCAAAAGCGATCTTGAAAATTTCAGGCCCAAGCACAGGGTGCCCACAAATTGAAAAATCGGTTTGGCCAAAAAATTGAAACCGGTTTTTATTGGCGCAATGTACTATTATCACCTAAAAATTGGAGATGGAGAAAAAAGCTAAAAAGGCTTGAAACAAAAGTTGTAGAGCGTGAAAAATTTAACCATTTTCGCTGATCAGATTTTGAAACCGGTTCATCAATTTGCAACCAGTTATCAAAAATTACATAAAAATTGGAAATTGAGAAAAAAAACTTGAAACGTTGAAACAAAAGTTGTGGGGCGTGATGAATTACCTACACAATTCCATCTAGCCTCAATCTGAAACTGGTTCATTGGTTCGCATTTAGAAACCCGTTTTTGACAATCAATCAGCTATAAAAGTTGGAGATAGGGAAAAAAGCTTGAAACAAACGTTGTAGAGAGAGAGCGTGAAAAATTGAACCATTTTCGCTGATCAGATTTTAAAACCGGTTCATTAATTTGCAACCAGTTATCAAAAATTATCTAAAAATTGGATATCGAGAAAAAAGCTTGAAACAAAAGTTGTAGGGCTTGAAAAGTTACACAATTCTGTTCAATCACATTTTGAAACCGGTTCATTGGTTCGCATTTTAGAAACCCGTTTTTGACAATCAATCAACTATTAAAGTTGGAGATAGAGAAAAAAGCTTGGAACAAAAGTTATAGAGCGTGAAAAATTGAACCAATTTCGCTGATCAGATTTTAAAATCAGTTCATCAATTTGCAACCAGTTATTAAAAATTATCTAAAAATTGGATATCGAGAAAAAAGCTTGAAACAAAAGTTGTAGGGCGTAAATCAACTATAAAAGTTGGAGATAAAGAAAAAAAGCTTGAAACAGAAGTTGCAGAGCGTAAAAAATTGAACTATTTTTGCTGATCAGATTTTGTAAATTGGCTAATTAATTTGCAACCACTTAACTTTCAATGGCTTGCTGAGAATTCATGAACTGGTTTTAAAATCTGATCAGCAAAAATAGTTCAACTTTTCACACTCTACAACATAATGTTCTAAACTTTTTTCTCTATCTTCAATTTTTAGGTAATTTTCGATAACTGGTTGCAAATTGATGAACTGGTTTCAAAAAATTCATATCACGTTTTTGTCGCCTTAGTGTGTAGAATACCATGCCCAATAAAAATCAGTTTGAATTTTTTGACCAAACCGGTTTTTCAATTTGTGGACTCCCTGTGCATGGGCATGAAATTTTCAAAGTCGCTTTTGAAACTTGAAAGCCCTTATTTTTCCCTACTCAACACCGCTTCATTCATCTCACTAGCTCTTTCGACTTAGAAATAAAAGCCACCGAGCACTACTTTTTGTGTCATACATCATATTGAAATTTCACAAGATACTTATTCAAATATTTCGACAAAAATGTATTTTGAGCATTATTGAAAAATTTTGAGCCCTAAAATCGAGTCATGAATCTTGTAAAAGTGTCAGGTGACTGATCAAAATGTGTTGAAATTTCGCCAGAAATTCAAATATTTCAATAAAAATACCTATATTTTGAGCATTTTTGAAAAATTTTGTACTCTAATGTCGGTTCCTGAATCTCATTTTAGCTTCAAAATTTTTCAAAACTGCGCAAAGAAATCGCTGATGGAAGTTTTAGATTTTCTTCCAAAATTGTAGTACATTTAGATGAGTCCTTTTGCACTTTTTTCAAAAAATTTTGGGCAACTTTTCGATGATTTGGGCTCAAAGTATACCCTCAAAGTAAAAAAAATCATTTTTCTACCCTCCAAATTTTAAGGGAAATTCGTTGAAATTCCTCCAGCTGATTTCTTCTAAAGTTTTATATTGATATGGTGCAATATGCCTTCACCGCTTAGGTGGTTATTCTAATAATGTAATAATGCATCCTTATGTCATTCTTTTTATATCCCATAATCAATAATGTAAAGATGTGTGGGTGGGAAATTATATAGGGTGTGTTAGAAGATGTACTTGAAGGTTACAAAAGTACATACGATCACTTGATTCCAGCTATTTGCGGTGGCAGGAGTCTCGTCAACCTTGGAAGTTGGGTGGTAATTCTATTTATCAATACTTATGTGACAGGGATTTATCTCAAGTCACATTGTTTTTCGTATTTTCGTAGAGGCCCAATACTCGCTTGGTGCTGATGTGTTTCATTTTACTAATTAAGTTGGAATTATTTAAGAATGATCCAACATTCGGTTATCATTTTACCTTTTGCAGCCAATTTGGGATAATCCATGGTATCCAAAAATTGGTGCGTGTGTTTACGAGTCCTCTAATAAAGTAAGTAAAGCAGCCACCTACAGCCACTATTATTGGGGTAGGCAAGGAAAGAGGTGGTGAGACAGTCAGCAGTGTTTGGTAAGTGCCTCGTTGCTTACATGGTGGTGTCTCCACTTAATTAATTATAGCCTTAATCTTAGTTAATTGATGATGTCATTTTATATTGATTATTGGGCAAAGATCCTCTATGATCGAATGTTTTTACTTATTTCGCCTACCTATCAGAAATATTACAAAGATGTTTTGATAAGATTTCAATGTCAGTTAATTTGCCATGATCTGCAGAGATTTGTACCTTCTTTGGTACCTACCTATCTTATTTATTGAATCGGATCGCATTTTGTTACATATTATGTAGGTACTATATATTGGTACATTATGTATATGATGAATGCTGTTGAAACTTTAATAAAATAAATCTGTACATAGTAACTATTGTTCTTTTAATAAAATAAAATCATGACCCTATGTTGGGGTTCGAAAGTTTTCAAAAATGTTTGAAATAAATTTTCGTCGGAATATTTGAATTTTTAGAGGAGTTTTAACACGTACATTTTGATTGGTCTCATGACACTTTTTCAAAAAAACAAAAATCCCAAGAATCATGATCCGATTTTGGGGCTTCAAATTCTTCAAATATGCGTTGAATTTATTTTCGTCCGAATATTCAAATTTCTGGCGAAATTTTAAGCCATTTTGATAGGTTGGTTGCATGAAAGTTTGTGATCGAAGAATGTAGGAAAATAAATCTAAAAAAACGGAATGAAACTAAAACATAGGTACCTTCTATCTTCGTATGAACACTTTTTAATTAGAATTTTCTCAAAAATAGGTACTGGTAACCTTCATACAAAAACAAAATTATCTATATTATAAAAGTCGATACGACACTTACAATTAGGTAGGTAATTTAATTCGCATTTAGTCGATTAATTAGTAAATAAATTTACCTATACGTGTGCTGTACACTTTTAAAAATTCAACCCTAATTATCGATCAACTCGGCGGTAGCCGGATCAGCTTTAATCTGCAAAGAGTTGATAGCAGCGTACAGAGAAAACAACAAATGTAAAGATTCAATTCTAGATTCATAAACAGGAATATCAGTCATAGCGCAGACGATATCTACGTAAGTAAGCAAATCGCAATTAATATCTTTGCTCAATCCAACGTTGGCTAGTTGTTCTTCAAATTCATCTGGCCATTCTTGCATCAAAGTATCAATATCAGGCATAGGTTTACTATACACCAACGACGAAGAAGGCTTACTTTTATACAAATTATTGATATCTTTCACCCATCGATCAATAGCTTTGTAATTTTTCACAGCGTTATCGACTCTCTTGACTATGATACGTTTAGCCGAAGATTGTTTAGTGGCTGCTTGCAGCTGTAGCTGTAATACAGCCGGATCACTTTGCTGGGTACAAGGTTCATCTAAAACAGTCAATCCTATATCGGTGGGAACTCCGTCCGGACGAGGTATTTTGATGAAAGCATCGATATCTCCGATAGCTGGAATAAAATCCGGTATAAAAGGACTCAACTTGTACTCTAGTTCTACGTGCTGCGGAGTATACTTGGTTATGTATCGGAAAAGTTCCTTGATTTCAGCAGGAGCTGGTATTTGTTCGAATTCTTTCGGATCGTAGGCACCGTCCGGCATTGGAGCTTGGACATCGTCGTCGTCGTCTTCGTCTTCTCGATCGTGGTTTTCATCCAAAGATTCGTCCGAATCGTCATCCAAAGGACGAGCAGACATTTGTCTGATAAGCGAGAGAGCTTCTCTTCGTTGATCAGTTTCTTCGCGAATGTTACCGGAAGCGGACACTTTGCGAAATGACGAAGGTCTCGAACTCGGACGATTTTCTGATTTTTCTTTATCCGCACTGGCACTCATGTTGTTGTTGATAAATCTATGTACAATAGAGAGGAGAATAAATTCGTCGAAATTCTATCTTATTTCAACGAATTCAATTCTAGACCAGATTGTTGATAGTATGGTTATTCCGTTGCTATGGCAACGAATCTAGGTACGACGAACAACAGCTGATTGATAGTCTGATACAGTTGTACACAGACACCACGTGACTGCGTGAGCAGGTTGTAAACAGTTAAACACCAAGATGGAAATTATTTACTTATGATAGGCATTAGGCAGACCGCAGACGACTGTCTGTTATTTTGAAAATAACGTAAAAATGTCCTCATCACCGAATTCATCTTCAATGCCAAATTGCATACGTTTGATTGAACGAGTTGAATATGTAAAACCATATTTTATATTTTGGTGACTTCGAATCCGATCAACTCAGTCATATTCCCATCAATATCGATGCATATTCCTCAAATCATAATAAATTCTGAATGAAACACCAACGTATTTATACATACGATGTGTTTCATAACATTTTCGTTCGCATAAAAAAATACGTAAAACGACTTGAAAGACGAATTAATCTCAAAACATGTTCGCAGCACTCACCTTTCACTTGAAATAATGCAATAACGAGAACTGGATGTAGGCATATGTAAGTATGTAAATCGAAATCGATGAACTTGGGTACCTATACAAGATGCTGAATAATAAGCTCGAGTATTTTGATATGCTTCATCGGTGTTCGTATGTTATATGTTTTGGAAGTAAGTGATGCTCGCGAAATGAATGTATGCTTGGGATTAGTTATTTTCTTATGGAATTTTTTATTCAGCCATGCTCAACTGCTAAGAAGACCTTTTCAACGCGAAGTGCACAAGGAATTACCGCCGAAGGTGCTCAATAATACAGTGAGTAACAAAACAATTAATACCTAATTAGTGTTACAAAAAGTAACTTTTAGTTACTTTTTTTACAATAAAAAAAAGAAAAAAAATGGTTTAAAATTTATGTCATTAATTCATTACTTCAGTCAAAATTAAGATTAAACGACAAATAAATGAGTATGTAGGTACCTATTAGCAATTTATTCAATAGTAAACTGAGTACCTATCTATGGTATCCGAAATAAGATCTCGATTTTTTACAGTTTTTTTAATTTATTCTAGCAAAAATAAATAATAAAATAAACGGAATATTTTTCCCCTCATCGAGAGTTACTTTATCATGATGATTTAGTATCATTTTATTTGTCATCAAAATGCTTGGCTAGGTTCTTATAGATGAATTTTTCATTGGGCTTTAATATGTGGTAATGTGGCATTAGGAAACAGGAAATAATCGCCTGAATGATCAAATGAATGTCATAAGATGAAAACTTTTGCATTATAGGGAGACAGCCCATGATCTAAGCAATCAAAAAACATATGTTTGCTTTTACTTTCATGTATTATTTTCTATCAGAAAAATTGAAAAAACTGATTGTGTCCGAAATTAGGACAAAAAGACAGTACTTTTTCTTTAATGGTCAAAAATTTAATTTTTTCATACAGCTTGGAGAAAAAAATTTGCGAAAAATGACAAAAAAATCTCTGCTTTTGCCAAAATTTCCCAAGTCACGGTTTTTGCTATATGAACTGGTAAAATTGTCGATTTTCCAAAAATGCCCACATTTTTCAATAAAATTGCCCAAAAATTTCACTTTTGTCAGTTTCCAAAAAATCACTTTTTCAACAAAAATTGTGGAAAAGTATAATTTTTTACAAAATAATTCCTATGAAATTGTTAAGTCTTGCTTTTATTTGCCAAAAATTCTCAAAAATTTTCGCTTTTTCAAAAAAATGGCTCACAAGGGAACCTCTTGAGGTGTCCGCCTCCGATTTGAACGGGACCACGATTTTTGGAAAGAGCATGTTCTAAAACCCCCAAATCCAAAAATTCAGCTGCCCAAGTTCATTTTTCGATTTTTGGCGAATTTTTGAAAATCCAAAATTGACTATTTTGGTGATTTATGCTTTTTTTTTAAAAGTACGTACTTGATCAGTAAAAATGTTCAAAATAAGTCCTAAAACTGATATTAAGCCCCCAAATCCAAATTTCGCCATTTCCAGCCATTCTGGGGCCTCCAGCGCTATTTTCAATTTCTCCAGAATTTTGAATTAATTGCTCCAGAAGGCGTGAATATGAAGTCGGGCAGCTAAAAATCGAGTTGTGAGTTATACTCGATCTGTTTAACGAGTTTATCCGCATTTGTGTCGATTCTGGAGCGGACACCTCAAAAGTGGTTTTTTGACCAGCTTTTTGAATCATAATAAGAAATCCAAAAAAATCAAAATTTTACCGTTTGCGAGGAAATTTTTGAAATTTGCGCAAAACGCTGTATTTTGAACACAACAAACCCCCTGAGGCCGAGTTCCGCCATTTCCAGTCATTCTGGAGCCTCCAGTGCGATTTTTCAATTTCTCCAGAATTTTCAATTTGCTCCAGAAGGCATGAATATGAAGTTGGGCAGCTAAAAATCGAGTTGTGTGTTATACTCGAACTGTTTAACGAATTTATTCACATTTGAGCCGGTTCAGGAGGGGACACCTCAAGAGTGGTTTTTTGACCAGCTTTTTTTCAAAATAAAAATATACAAAAACCAAAAATTCCTTATTTGTGAGAAAATTTTCGAAATTTGCGCGATTCGCTGTATTTCGTTATCTATTAATTAACCACACGAGAGCGAATTTCGCCATTTCCAGCCTTTCTTGGGTTCTTGGGCCTCCCTTTAATTTTTGGATATTTTTATTAAGTATGAAAAAAGCTGGTCAAAAACGCACACTTGAGATGTCCCCTCCAGAATCGGCTCAAATGTGAATAAATTCGTTAAACAGTTTGAGTATAACACACAACTCGATTTTTAGCTGTCCAACTTCATATTCACGCCTTCTGGAGCAAATTCAAAATTCTGGAGAAATTGAAAAATAGCGCTGGAGGCCCCAGAATGGCTGGAAATGGCGAAATTTGGATTTGGGGGCTTAATATGAGTTTTAGGACTTATTTTGAACATTTTTACTGATCAAGTACGTACTTTTTTAAAAAAAAGCATATATCACCAAAATAGTCAATTTTGGATTTTCAAAAATTTGCCAAAAATCGAAAATCGAACTTGGACAGCTGAAAATTTAGATTTGGGGGTTTTAGAACATGCTCTTTCCAAAAATCGTGGTCCCGTTCAAATCGGAGGCGGACACCTCAAGAGGTTCCCTTGTCAGATTGTCTTTTTTTGCAAAAAATCCCAAAAAATTCTGCTTTTTTCTCAAAATTGCCCAAAATTCTCGCTTTTTTGACCAAAATTTCGAAAAAAATACATTTTTTCCGTATAATTGTCATAAAGTCCTGCAACTTGCTGAATTTGTCAAAGTCTTGCTTTTTGCCAAAATTGACCCAAATTCTCACTTTCAAGCAAATTTGCTAGAAAATTTCACTTTTCTTCAAAAATTCCAAAAAGTCCCCAAGTTCAGTTTTTTTGCTGGAAACTGCCACAGAATCTTCTAATTTTTGCTAATATTGTGGAATAGCCTTGCTTTTCGTCAAGAATTCTCGATTTTTCTAAAATAAGAATATCATTTTTTTCTTTTTAGCAAAATGGCTAAAAATTGTCGTCTTTGCAGAAAATTCCAAAAAATTTAACTCTACCAAAAATTGTTCAAAGGTTTTGTTTTTTTGGCAGGAATTGCGAAATATTATTTTTTGGCCTATAATTATCTAACTAAAGACTTTGTTTTTTGCTGAAATTGCCTAGTCTTCTTTTCTGTAAAAATTGACAAAATTTTCGCTTTTTTACCAAAATATCTAAGCCCTATCTCCTTTTTTATAAGATGAAAATTGACTAAAATTGCAAAAAAGAATTTTTTTGCCAATAATTGCCATAAAGCCTTGCTTTTTACAAAAAATTGTCAAGACTCGCATTTTCCAATAATTTTAGAAATCTCCCTTTTTTTTCCAATTGCAAAATCCAAGATCACTTTTGGGATTCTTAAAAATTTTCAAATCGCTTATTTTGTGATAAATTCCAGTTTTGAAAATTTTTTTCCCAAATTATTTCGCATCAATCAAGCAAAAATTTTGAAAGATATCCATCATTCCTAAAACAGATGGAATATTTTGGAACGTAGTAGTGTCAGTTTTTGCTCATTTACTGCCAATTTCAAAAAAATATCAAGGAAAATAGCCAAAAAAAATTCAGCTGCGATCCGAATTATTCCACGAATTTTACTACAAAAATCAAACTAAAAATTAATATATTTTTTTTTCAACACAATACAGGCGGATTACATAGAACATTACGGTTACACAGCAGAACATCACAATGTAATATCAGAAGACGGATTTCTCATTTCTGTATTCAGAATACCCAGCGAAGGGACGCCGATTTTATTACAACATGGTTTGCTTCTCGCATCAGACTCGTGGGTGTTACAAGGACCAGAATACGATTTGGGTAAATAAATATAAGATTTAAAAAACTTATTGAAGTACTAGTACATATCGAATCGTGCTAATTATCGAACAATTCTTATAGCATTCATTCTAGCCGATAAAGGTTACGATGTCTGGATAGCTGATAATAGAGGCAATACTTATTCAAGAGCACATCTCAAATTATCACCGAAAAGCGCCAAGTTTTGGAATTTTAGGTAACTTAAGAATCAATAACATTATAATGAGTGTAATTTAATGATAAAAGTAATCAAAGATTTTTGTAGGAAAAAAAATTAGGCAAGATATTTACAATTTTAACATAGGATGGGGTGGGTGTTTTTGGCAATTTCTGGCAAAAACGAGTCTTTTGGTCAACTCTTAAAACAAGTGAAACCTTTTGTAATTTTGAAAAAAAAGACCTAGGTAATTTGTGGTTATTTTGTTTGTTACCTATGCTATAATTGTTATCAATTTTTGAAAAAAAAACAAGATTTTTGGACAACAAAAGTTGAACTTTTTGAAATTTTTTGCAAAAAAATGAGGATTTTTGCGAATTATTGGCCAAAAAATTATACTTTTTGGTAATTTCTGGCAAAAAAGCAAAGCTTTTTAATTTTAATTAATTTTTGAAAAAAAAGTGAAAATCTTTAGCATTGCAAAAATTATTTCATATAACAAAAATTTGACAATTTTAACAATTACCTACTTAATTGGCATTTTTTTTTCGAAAAGTAATCTATTTTTTGTATATTTTTGACCAAAAAGACGACGCTTTTTCGTAATTTTTGGCCATGTTATGGTGAAAAAAATGGCTAAAAAAGCTAGAATTTTTGGCAATAGGTATTTCGCAAAAGGAAAGATTTTTGGTCATTTTTTTGAAAAAATTGGAAATTTTCGTTAAAAATTGATATTTTTTGATATTTTTGTGGTTAAAAGCTGGACTTTTTGGCAATTATTGGCAAATTTTTGACTTTTCAGCATTTTTGCAATTTTTCTTTTCATGCTCCAATCACTAATACAAGGATTTTTGTAAATGCAGTTTTCACGAAATGGGATACTACGACATGCCAGCAGTAATCAACTACATTTTACATCTAACCAAACACAAAGCAGTAGATATCATAGGGCATTCGATCGGAGCAACCAATGCCCTGATTATGTGCTCCACAAGACCCGAATATAATGAAAAAGTTCGTTCTGTCATTGCCTTGGCTCCAGGTGTATTTTTCAACAGCTCGTCTCAATCAAACGTTCAACAAATCTTGGCTCGTTATGGTCCTTACTTAAAAGTAATGCATAAGTCACCTTCAAACCCATTTTTTTTTTTTTTTAAATAAATTATTGTCAAACTAATATGAATACATTTTTGTTACAGTTCTTGCATGTACATCACGGAGTCAACGAATTCTTTCCTAGAAATGATTTGTCTAATAGAGCGTCTAGAATTATGTGTCGTATCGATTCTCCTTTATACCATTTATGTTTATTTTATATGCAAAATGTTCTCGGCTTCACTAGTATAACAAAGCAGCATCATGTGAGTAAATTCTGTTCAATGAAAAATGATTCGTTATACCATATGAAACTAAATCAAAACCCTCTAACTGTATTTTTTTTTTTTTTTGAAAAAAAAGAGTGTTTTGATATTTATAATTTTTTAATTCATTCTGCCCAATCTTTTAGAAACCTGCAATCGACTACTCAAACGCAACACCACGAGGAGTATCGTATAAAACACTGTTACACGTGACGCAATTCGGCCAGCTAGGAAAATTTATGCAATTTGATTACGGACCAAAAACAAATATCATGGTGTACGGAACAAGAACCCCACCGGAATACAATTTAAGTCAAGTAACAGCACCGGTAGCTTTACTCTATAGCGATGGCGATGTTCATATAGCTTCTCAAGTGAGTAAAATGCTCAAGGACCACGCAAATATACATACAATCGCTAAGTTGGAAAAATGTCAATCATATTACACAATTACACATACCTTCCTATTTAATTTCTTTTCAGGATGTATCGCTTTTGCAAACCCAATTACCAAATGTCGTGGCCAGTTATCGAATAGATAAGCATTTATTTAACCATATGGATTTCATTTGGGGTGGCGATGCCAGAGAAACCGTCTATGATTTCATATTGGAAATATTCAACCATTTAGACAACGAAAACATCGATTCGGAAACATAAGCTGGCTATGTTTTCAATTTTTTATGATTGAAAAAGATTTCATCACTGGTTCCTCTCATTAAATCGTATTCTCTTCATGGTTTTAATTGATATGATTTTATTTTTTTTTTCAACCTTTAAAATCTAGGTTTGAAAAACTTTTTGCCTATGGTCAAGTTGATGGTAAATTGCTATTACATTAGTAAGCCTAATATTACGTGATAAGAACGTTAACACGTATTTCGAGGGGAAATATTGAATTGACCAGAAAAGTTACACAATGAGAGCAAAACATTGAATTGCATAAAAATCACCAAAAAATAAATAAATGACCCGCCGACCCCGACATGCTGACAAATTGTCACAAACCGGTTTCTTCCTGCGATCGCTCCGCAGACTCCGCAGAAACGAGTGATAAGCTAGTAACGACTCCTGGTACTGTGAGAGTACAACTTAGAGATTCTCGGTGGAAAACGGTAAAAGATAACTTGCTGAAATATTTCCTCAAAATATTCCCTGGGATCCAAATAGTCGTTTACACAGTTTGCTCTTCCCACGAGAAGATAAGTTCACACGAATTCGCGAATGAATAGACGAATCACTATTTTCACGAAAGTAAAGTTTTATTTTGATAGTTATTTAACACAATTACTTGAAACAAAAGATTATCAATTATTAAGAACTGTATTAAACGATGAAATTAATCATTAGATTATTTTACAAGATTCAAACATTAACCGAAGTTAGGAATAGATTTAATTTAAACGATGAACGTACCTTCTTAATGCGCGGTCAAAAAGGTACTTACCAAAAAAGTATTTGTCAACAACAGATGTTGTTGACAAAGTACTTAGAAATCACCAGCCAGTGATTTCTGGACTTCACACGTACACCAAATGTCGGCATGATAGTACCTCACAGTACCCATGCGTGTATGCTCTGCCGTTCATTTGCCATGTGGAGAAGGTTGCCTACTTTTTTATTTTAAGGGGCAGAAATTTTTAAACAATTTTTGTACAGGCCAGAAGCTCGAAATTTTTTGCCCCTTAAATAAGTTAAATTAAAAGGATACCCAAATTGCTGTGCACGAGCAAGTTGGACATGGACACACAATTGTCAGTGAGAGGTCAAAATGATTCCACCAGTTTTTAATTTTTTTTTTAATTTAAAAAAGAATAAAGAATCAATAAATGAGGAAATTTTTAATTAAAAAAAAATGTTTGCCCCTTAAAATAAAAAAGTTGGCAAAATGCTCAACATGAGAAATTAATGGTGCAACCAATACACACCCCCTCTGGATATCCCAATGCCATGTCGGGGAGCCCGCTTAAGGATAAATTGCACCCCCCCCCCGTCGATCCTCCGGGACAACTTTTTTTTTAAAGGGGGAGTCCTAAGGAACATTTCTAGTCCTTGTACCTACTAAAAAAAAGTGGCCCTACTTACAAAATGGCGGCCATTTTGATTGATAGGTCAGCCGAAATCACAGATTTTGTGTTCAAACTTCCAACATAGAACTTGCACAACATTTTTCAAACTGTATAAAGGTAGATCAAAAGATCAAACAAAAATTCATCTCCTGTCAAAATTTCAAGTGCTGAAGTGCGTTTTTCGATTTTTGGTGAGTTTTTGAAAATCAAATTTAGGTCAAAAATGAGGGAAAAAATCAAAATGTTACCTAATTGAACAAGAAAACTGAAATTTGGGACACACCCTATTTTCGACATGCCAAATCGATTGGAAACTGTTTCAAACTGTTTTGAGCATTTCTGGAGCATCCAGCAGATTTTTAAAACTCGACATTTCCACAAAATTTCACCAAAATGGAGCTGGAAAGCTGAAATTTATTCTGCAAACTAATTTCAATACGCTACGAAGTCGACTGCAGGTGTATTTCGAGTCGTTTTGGAGCCTCCAGTGACTTTTTGAAAATTACTGGAGTCTCCAGTAGGTTTTTGAGATCAGAAATTTCCCAAAATCCGAAATTCATTCTGCAAACTAATTTCAATACGTTACAAAGTCGACAGCAGGTGTATTTCAAATCGGTTTGGAGCCTCCGTCGACTTTTTGAAAATTACTGGAGCCTCCAGTAAATTTTTGAAACTGAAAATTTCCCAAAATTTCATCAAATGGAGATGGAAAGTAAAAATTCATTCTGCAAACTAATTTTAATACGCTACGAAGTCGTCTGCTGGTGGATTTCAAGTCGTTTTGGAGCCTCCAGCCACTTTTTGAGAGGTCGTATGGTGTTTTTTGGAAAATTGAAATTCCAAAGAAGTAGCTGGAAGCTTCAAAACCATTTGAAACCATTTGAAACCACCATGTAGTGGACTTCATATCGTATTGAAATTAGTTTGCGAAGTAAATTTCAGCTTGCCAACTCCATTTGGTAAAATTTTTCGGGAATTTCAAGTTTCAAAAATCTGCTGGAGGCTCCAGTAATTTTAAAAAAGTCGATGGAGGCTCCAAAATGATTTGAACCTCCCAGAAATTCGTCTTCAGAGGGTGTTAAAATTGGAATGTAGAGTAAATTTGAGCTTTCCATCTCCATTTGATGAAATTTTGTGAAAAATTGAACTTTCAAAAATCTGATGGAGGCTCCCAGTAATTTTCAAAAAATCGATGGATGCTCCAAAACGACTTGAAATTCCCCTGATGCTGACTTCGTAGCGTATTGAAATTAGGGTGCAGAATTGATTTCGGCTTTCCAACTCCATTTGATGAAATTTTGTGGGAATTTCGAGTTTCAAAAATCTGCTGGAGGCTCCAGAAATGCTCAAAACGGTTTGAAACAGTTTCCAATCGGTTTGGCATGTCGAAAATAGGGTATATCCCAAATTTCAGCTTTCTTGGTCGATTTGGTAAATTTTTTATTTTTTTCCCTCATTTTTGGCCTAAATTGGATTTTTAAAAATTCACCAAAAATCGAAAAACGCACTTTAGCACTTGAAATTTTGACAGGTGATGAATTTTTGCTTGATCTTTCGATCTACTTTTGTACAGTTTAAAAAATGTTGTGCAAGTCCTATGTTGGAACGCAAATTCTGCGATTTCGGCTGACCTATCAATCAAAATGGCCGCCATTTTGTAAGTAGGACCACTTTTTTTTTGAGTACTAGGGCTAGAAATGTTCCTTAGGACTCCCCCTTTAAGGAAAAAGTTGTCCCGGAGGATCGACGGGGGGGGGGTGCAATTTATCCATAAGTGGGCTCCCCGACTTAATTTTAAAAAGTAGGACTATCTACTTGAAAATTTATTAGCAAAAAAAGATACTTTTTGGCAACTTTCTTGCTAAAGAGCGATACCTTTATATGGGAAAAAATGAAACTTGAATTGTTTCAAAATTTTTTTCTATCCATTAAATCTTGAACCTCCTTTTTGGTCAAAATTTCCAGAACGTATCGTTTTTTTGTCCCAGAAAATCTGTTTTATGTATGCAGGTTGGTGTCAAAATTACCAGAGAAAAAAAAAGAAAAAAAGATGAATACTTTCTTTTTGATCAAAATTAGCAGAAATTTTTTTTTGGTGTCAAAGTTGCAAGAAAGAACCCATTTTTTGTCAAAATTTTTAAGAAACCCAGTTTTTTATTTTTAAATTGAAAAATTGTCAAAAAGTCTGTTTTTGTTAAAATTGAAAAAGAAAACTTTTTCAGATTAAAATTTCAAAATTCCCTGAGTCTTGCAATTCTATGGCCAAAAAATCTGTTTTCTGTTGTCAAACTTCACAAAAAAAAGGGTTGTCAAAATTGTAGACTAAACATTTTTTTGACCAACATTTTCAGGAAGTCTTACTTTTTTGTAGGTAGCAAAAAGTTTTTTTTTAAAAAAGGAAATCAGTAAGTTCCACTTTTTTAATCTTGCAAAAAATTCCAAGTACTTCTTTGCGAGTAAGAGCTACTGTAAAAAGGATCCATTTATTCTCAAAATTGTTAAAAAATCTTATTTTTTAAATTAAAATTATCAAAAAGGTTTGTTTTTCATAATCGTGGAAACCCCTGTTTTTTGGGGGTCGAAATTATCCGGAAGCATGGCTTTGTAGTCGCAATATAATCTGTTCCTTTTGTCAAACTTTAAAAAAATCAGTTTATTCTTATCAAAATTATCAAAAAATCTTACTTTTTTTTAGCTGAAATTGCGAAATATTGTACTTGAAAAAAAAACTAGGTTTATAAAAACAGACCTGCGTTTTTTTAATCATAAAAATGTCTATACCTAATCTTGTTTTCGTCAAAATTAATAGAAAAAAATTTTCCATCAAGCCACCAAAAACTTTAATTTTTTTGTCAAAATTTCAGAAAAAAATTGTATTTACCTACCTAGGTGTAGGTACTTTGTTTACAAAAGACCAAAATTGCAAAAAATGCTGCCTTTTAGTAAAAATTATTTTAAAAGAAATAAGACTTTTCGTCAAAATTGCATAAAAAGCCTGGTTCTTTGTCGAATAATTGAAGGGTTCCTTTCCAAGTCGGCCTAAGTCCATTTTTATCATTTTTGAGTTAGCAGCGCCATTTGCTGGTACAGGTCGGTTAACACCTTTATCACCTTGTCCCAACACCTGGCGTTACTTTTTTCGCTCAGGAGCGCTGTTTTGCCGGCTCGAAAAAACAGCTGATTATTCCAAAGTGGCCTAAATCCATTTTTTACGAGTATTTGTATACAAGTGCGGTTGTGCCGGTTTTTTTTTCAAGTTTTTCAACGATTTTCGAGAGACAAAATTTGAAGGTGCTTCGAATGAAATTGTTTCAGAAATGTATTAAATTAATGATTCGTGAATTTTTTTTAGAAAAAACGCGTTTTTCAGCTCTTTTTCGAAATTTTTAACATCAGATAATTCCAAATGGGCCTAAGTCCACTTTTTCTGACTGTTTGACGCGCTCTGGAGCTGAAAATACGCAAAATTAAAAAAATACCAATACGGTACTTTAAAGCAGAAAGATCAAGCTTCACAACCATATAATCACATCATTTATTATTGAAGCGGAAGGGCAAGAAAAACACTTATTTGTGTTTTTCTCGAAACGAAAAAAATGGACTTAGGCCGACTTGGAAAGGAACCCTTCAATTTATTAAAAAGTCGACCTGTTTTTCTTCTTGTCATAACTCACCTAAAAGTACATATTAGGTAATTTCAAATTGTTTCTCAAAATTTCAAATACATCCTACTTATGCATTAAAATTGCAGGAAAGACTCATTTATTTAATTTCAATATTGCCTAAAAGTTTTGATTTTTTTGCTAATACCCATTTGTAAAAATTCTTTCGTTTTGAAATTAAATTTTTAAAGAAAATTAATTCAAGGAAATGGTTGTTTCGGGAACATTAATGTGAAAAATCGGACTCGAGAATTCGTAAGGGGGGGGGGGGTTTGAAGAAATTCGATGAAACGGTGATTCGGAGTGATGATCCAACAGGATAAGGGAATAAAAAATTCAAAGTTTCCAAAATGGATTCTTTTCTGGGGCGTTTGGCCACATAGGTTTTTTTCCTTTTTTTTTGCAACTTTCCGGTAAACAATTTAAACTTTTTGTTATTGGAAATTTTTGGCAAAAAAGCCAGACTTGAGCAATTTCTCGAAAAAAGTTGAAATTTTATGAAAAAAAAGAGCTTTTGACAATTATTACCAAAAAATGATACTTTTTTGAAATTTTCAACTAAAAAAGTAAAACTTAGATAATTTTTGGAAAAAATTCAGAATTATAGAAATTTTTTCAATAAAACAACGTTATTTTTTGGAAAATTTTTTACAAAAAGCGAAATTTTTTGCTATTTTTGGCATGAAACGAGACTTTGATAAATTTTAGTGAAAAGTCGCGGCTTTGTAACCGTTATGCTTTTTGAAAAGGTAGAGTAGTCAGTAGTTGGAAAATAAGAGAAAAAGTGCTAATAAATTGCGCACGTATCACTTGATTTAATCTATAGTTTGATTTCTTCTACGAGAAATTCTGTCGAAATATTTCTCCGCTAACATTGAAAAAAAAAATCATATGGAAAGGAAAGTCGAGTAATTTCGTTTTTTTACAATTGCAATTATTTCGCATTCATACGTACCTGTAAAGAATGGCAGGTAGAGGTAGGTACATAGCATTAATTAGTTCTTCGAGCGTGGATTCCACGAAGATGATCCAAGTATACGAACAATTTGTAGCTTAGAAGCGTGAAAAAAAAACAGATGATTGAATCTACAAGGTAACCAGAGTTTCTCGAGGAGAACCATACTTACTGCTCTTAACATCCAAAGTCTACAGATATTCATACCTACCTGATGTATGTACCTATTTGCAATTCATCAGAATCGAATATCATAATAATTCATAAAGTTCTTGAAAACAAAAATCTTCCTATACGATAGATTCGTGCGAACGTAAAGAGTTGACGTGATTTGTCAAAAATACAGAATATACTTTCACGATACCGACCGGTGTATATTTTCTTTGCTATGATTACCCAGCCGTTAAGCGATCCTCTGAGGTATTACACATAATAATAAGCGAGTATATTAGCCAAATAAAAATGATTTTCATTACGAAGTCTAGATGAATTACTCGCTTGACGGTGTAAAGATACCTACACGTAGTCGTCAATTAATAAAAATATTATCAGATGGAGAAAAATATACTCACTTCTACCAGGAAATCTACGAGTAGGTACCTATAATATGCTGGTTTCATTAACGGAAACTAACCCTGCTAATTACTAAACTAACTAGTGCATAAGTAAAAATAAATTTTTAATTATGTTTGCAATGATAATTTCACATTTTCTGTCAATTTTTACGACGAGTGTAATTTTTAATTAATGGATGAACATAATGTTAACACTTTCCAAAAGATAAACATAGTTATACCTACCTACCTATGAGTACCTACCAACGTGAGGAAAATACAGGAAGATTGTAGTACTTGGTGGGAGATTTTATTCTTAAAATATTCATTACTCACTGTCGTTCATTACCACTTGAGAACTTTTTTGATATTTTACGTGAAATTCTATTGAAAAAATTTGATGTTTTTTTTGTGATTTTTCTCTTTATTATAAAATGCTTTGCATCCGTTTTGTAACTTTTTTGGTTATTTTTAGTGAAAAAGTCACACTGATTTTATCATCATACTAAGATAACCCTTCGACACCATTTTGTAAAATTTTAAAAGCTCATATCTCTGGCAAAAAAAAAATCGCAAAGCCCTCCGGTTTGCGTCATATTGAAAAAAATTGATGACCCATTGTGCAATTTTTAATTGTTTGATTTGGCGTAGAATTGCCTAATAAATTCACCAAAGGATTCAAACTTCATAAAAGTACACCTAAACGTATTCGAACTTCGACTCACGTTCAGAGGTGTTACAAGATGATCTAATACCTACTTACAACACACCTGCCTTGTGTTGTACAGTGGCTAAAAAAAAATTTCACCTCAGGTTATCCAGTCCAGTTGAACTTTACTTACACACAATATACTTCCTCTTCTGTTTAAAATAATGATAAATTTACTTCAGCTCATTCAACTATTCTTATTGTATTTGTATGGAAGACGATGGACAAGTTTTCAAACTAACCTATCCCACCTCTAAGTATCTAAAAAGAAGAAAAAATCAGCTATGAGTCATTTTCGAAGCAACACGTAGGTACCAAAATTTTATACCTACCGGTATAGGTATTACACTATGGATTTTTACCTATAACATTTGCGATGACCGAACGAAAGTGAAAGTGGAATACGAGTAAGTAATAATGACCTGAATCGACGATATACATTGGTGGGATGAAACTATGCACTATCCAGACGCAATTCGCATTAAAGAATCCGCATCAAAACGTAAACTCTGACTAATTTTATGATCACTGAACGGTAAATATGTTGAATAATCGATGTACGAGTACGAACTGTACGCGAATTCGTAATTTGTATGCGAGGGGGATGGACGTGTTTTATTACGAAATATAATGACTCGAATGGTCGAGATATATTTAATCAATGTGGTACAGGTACATAATATTCGATATGTTTTGCATATTTATGGCGATCGGCGATCGGTCTCCGAAAAATAAAACAGAGTGCTTCTGAATTGAACTCATTTTCCCTTTTCTGCTCAAATTTACATTTTTCCTACCAAAATCAGCCATAAACGTTTTCAAAAGTGGTACAAAGGGGCCGTAGCAAATTTTTCAAGTTGTGCATTCGGTCAGAGGTTGCGTACAATTTTTATAAAGCCACCTTGTGACCTATCAAAATAAGTTGAAATTTCGCGAGAAAAAAAAGAATGCTGGTGATTTTCTTTTTTGACCCTAACAAAAAATTGAAACGTCAACTCGTGATTTATTAAAACGAATTAAAATTTCGAAAAAAAAAGAAACTTCTAAAAGAATGTTGAGCTTTAAATATTATAAAAATTGAAAAAAAAAAACAAAAACCGACATGCCACATCATAGAATTTTGAAAGGAGCTTTAAAAAATTCCCTATCAGTTTTCGCCGACTTAACTAGTGGAACATAAAACCATCAACAAAACAGAAAAATTATGTTCATAGGTTGCCCAAGTCTAAAATATAGAAGTGCTACGGCATTTCAAAAATCGTCTTCTTCAACTTCGAAGATAGGTCCACCTTGGGAAGAATCTTCTTAATGCTCCCATCCAAAATTCTACACCATGCAGCTATCAATCAAATCCAGTTTTATTGATTAGTCACATGTTAATTTTTGAATTTTTGTCAATTTTTAAAAAAGTTGTCAAAAAGTGTCAATTTGTAAAAAAATTTGTCAAAAAGTGGCAATTTTTGAAGAAAATGACAAAAAATGCCAATTTTTAGAAAAGTTGTCAAAGAGTGGCAATTTTTTTAAAGAGTTGTCAAAAAGTGTAAATTTCTAGAAATATTGCAAAAAGTGCAATCTCCGTAAATTTGTCAAAAGGTGTCAATTCTTGAAGAAAATGTCAAAAAGTGCCAACTTCTATAAAAGTCGTCAAAAGTGGAAATTTTTGGATAAGTTGTCAAAAAATGGATATTTTTGATGAAAATGACAAAAAATGTCAATTTCTAGAAAAGTTGTCAAGCAGTGTCAATTTTTGAAAAAGTTGTCATGTCAATTTCTAGAAAAGTTGTCAAAGAGTGGCAATATTTTTGAAAAAATTGTCAAAAAGTGTCAATTTCTAGAAAAGTTGCAAAAAGTGCAATTTCTGTAAATTTGTCAAAAGGTGTCAATTCTTGAAGAAAATGTAAAAAAGTGCAAATTTCTATAAAAGTTGTCAAAAAGTGGAAATTTTTGGATAAGTTGTCAAAAAGTGTCAATTTTTGTACATTTCTCAAAAAGTGTCAATTTAAAAAAAAAACTAGTCAAAAAGTGTCAATTTTTAGAAAAGTTGCAAAAAGTATCAATTTTGGAGAAGTTGTCAAATAAAGTCATTTCATGGAACAGCTGTCAAAAAGTATCAATATATTATACCTATACCTACCTATAACTTGTCAAAAAAAATCAAAAACTGTCAATTTCTATAAAAAAAATAATTTCTAAAAAAGTTGTCCAAAAGTAGATATCAATTTAGGAAAAGTTATCAAGTAATGTCATTCTTTGGAAAAGCTGTCAAAAATTGACAACTTTTTATGTGACTTGTCAAAAAGTGTCAATTTTTGAAAAAGTTGTCAAAAAGTGTCAATTATTGAAAAAGTTGTCAAAAAGTGTCAATTTTTGAAAAAGTTGTCAATAAATGTCAATTTCTAAAAAAAAATTGTCAAAAAGTAGATATCAATTTTGGAAAAGTTATCAAATAATGCCATTTTTTGGAAAAGCTGTCAAAAAGTGCAATTTTTCATGTAACATGTCAAAAAGTGTCAATTTTTAGAAAAGTCGTCAAAAAGTGTCAATTTCTACAAAAAATTGTCAAAAAGTATCAATTTTGGAAAAGTTGTCAAATGATGTCATTTCTTGAAAAAGCTGTCAAAAAGTGTCAATTTTCAAAAATGTTTTCAAAAAGTGTTAATTTCTAGAAAAGTTGTCAAGAAGTGTCAATTCCTAAAATAACTTGTCAAAAAGTATCAATTTTGGAAAAGTTGTCAAATGATGTCATTCTTGAAAAAACTGTCAAATAGTGTCAAGTTCTTATGTGATTTGTCAAAAAGTATCAATTTTGGAAAAATTGTCAACTGATGTCATTTCTTGAAAAAATAACTTCCAAAAAGTGTCAATTTTTTATGTAACTTGTCAAAAAGTGTTAATTTCTAGAAAAGTTGTCAAAAAGTGTCAATTCTAAAAAAGTTGTCGAAAGTGTAATTTTTTTAAAAAGTTGTAAAAAAGTGTCAATTTTTAAAAAAATTGTCAAAAAGTGTCTATTTTTGGAAAAGTTGTCAGTCAATTTTTGGCACAATGGTGAAGAAGTGTCATTTTTGGCATAATTCTTAAAAGATGTCCATTTTGGTCAAAATTTTCAAAAAGTGTCAATTCTTGGTAAAATTGTTAAAAAGGGCCAATTTTTGCTAAAATTGTTGAAAATTTCTGGTTCTTGTCAAAATTAAGTACTCAAGAAACCCTCTTTTGATAAAATTGTCAAAAAAATTCCTATTTTTTAGTTAAATCATCAGAGAATGTCAATTTTTGGCGAGTTGGTGAAAAATTGTAATGTTTTTTCGTCAAAATTCTCAGGAAGTAGCTTTTTGATAAGACAGTCAAATAATGGTCGTAATTTTTGCCAAAATTGCTAAGAAATTTGTGCTTCTTTTCATTTCTTGCCAAAACGTTCAAAAAGCAAAAGCACTGATTTTTGCCTTGGATTCGATTATCGTTCCCCAACGTGTGACATCTGTCCAACAAAAAACAAAAAGTTTTTTTGAAAAATATAAAGACGAGAGTTGTTCAAAATTTTGAGTAGGTCCTGGTACCCGCCTGCTCCATGATCCGGGAAATAGTTCTCTTTCGCTGTCGATCGCTCAGACATGTGTATTAAGTAAAAAGTTCATATTCACGATCCGGATCCATCCCCCTTCCCTTTCAATTAACGACGATAAAAATTAACCATTATTATACATTCAGGTCGTTGTACTTGACACTACTTTGATCAACAATATTCATCTCCCATCCGAATTCGCGAACAGAGAAAAATAAAATCATGAAAACCAGTGAACTGAGATCCAATCACGTTCACTACAAAGTAGCGTCTCTCGTTATCACTGCAAAATTATAAGTAAACTCAGGCATAAACTCCGTCGAACCCCACTTTTTGTGAAAGTCTCACTTTATTACGATTGAAATAACACGCATTCGGCTTGAATATTAGACAAGTTATTATAGGTACGTTGAGTGCTCCTTGCAGTTTGTGTTCGAGTGGATTGTGCTGTGTCTCTGACGCGCGTCTCTGTGATCGTCTTTGATTCTTTATCGTTGGTTTTTCAATTCGGTGTTGACGGTGTTTCACGTGCTTCATCGTAGCAGTCTGAACGTAAGTGTCGACTATTTTTATAGCTAGTTTTGATTCCTGAAAACTGAAATATTAAATATGACCACGAATTTTTCGAACAGAACGACCATTTCTTTGAAATTCAAAGTTGCTTTGAAAAGCCTAGTTTCTTGCTAAACATTACTAATCAATTTTATTTCTCAAAAAAAAAGAAAATTCTCTCATTATTTTGGCAAAAATACCCAAAGGTCTCACTTTTTTCCAGGAATTTTCAAAAGTTTCCAAAAATATAGATAAAAATTTGCTGTTTTGACAAAAGTTGCAAAAAAAGTATCGTTGTCGTGTTTTTTGCTGAAATGGTTATAAAGTCTTGCTTTTTGCAAAAAATTGACAAAATTTTTCGTTTTTTAGCCAAATTTCTAAAAAAATATCTGTTTTTCCCCAAAAATTAAGTATCTAAGAATGAAGTTTTTTTTGCCAAAAATCACCAAAACGTCCAGTGTTTTATCAAAAAGTTGAAAAATAGTCCAATTTTTTTGGTAAAAATTGCAAAAATGACCAACTTTTTGAACAAAAATTGCAAAAAGGCAAATTTTTAAACAAAAATTTCAAGCAAATACGATATGTCTTTCTTTCTAACAAAAATTCACGCTTTTTGCATCATTACTTCCGAGTCTCATCCCCTCCTCCCCGCCTCCCAAAAAAATCACTCAACCAAAAGTGTAGATTTTTTGCCAAAAATTTTAAAATAAATCACTTTTTGCCAATAATTCCAGAAAATTGCTGCTTTTTGTGAAAATTGTCAAAGACTTAGGCACATTTTGCAAATTCAATTGCCAAGAAACTCCATGTCTTATTGAAATTATTGTTGAAGACTCGTTTTCTAACAAAAATAGCAAAAAGCTTCGTTTTTTGTCAAAAATTGCTAAAAATTGTGTGTTTTTTTTAAAGGAAAAATGTTCAAGTCTCACCATATTTCAAAATAGTCCTGATGTGTGGTTTTTTGCCGGAAATTGCTAAAAGAGCTTCTTTTACTGACATAGTTGAAATTGTCGCTTTTTACCAGAAATTGCAAAATTCTGACTTCGTTCCCCCAATAATCATGAAGTTGCACAAGAGTCCAACCTTTTTTTGAAAAAATAGCAAAAAGTTAGCGAAGTCCTGCTTTTTGCTAAAATTGTACAAGTTTCTATCGAGTTCCAGTTAGATTTCAATCGTAGACGAAAAATTCTTTTTTTAGAGATTTTTTTTTGTATTGAAATATTTTGTCCATGTTATATCACTTTTTTGTTACTTTTTCAAGATTTTTTTTTTAAAAAAAAATAATTATCTACGAGTCCTATTATTTTTCATCCACTTTGAATAATTTCCAAAAGCATTCGCCCACTTTACCTACTAATAATTTTGGATGCCAATTCTCAAAATTTCCAATAAAGGGAAACTAAAATCTCAAAATTTCAACAAAAAAAACCAGAACCAAATCAACAGCAAAATTTAGATGTTTTTAAAAACATTTTATAACAATAACCATTTTTGAAAATTTGAAATTATTTGGGCCTTTTGTCTCTGACTTTCTGTTCGTCAGGGTTGCCAACATAAGATATATCTTTCCAATTTGACCAAATTCTATAAGTATGTCACTTCATTTTGCTGAAATGCATTAACTATGGGCAAAATTTGCATTATTAAAATAGCACCTATGGTTTTTGGTCAATTCAGAGAGTACCTACATAGTTGCTAAACTTGAATTTATTCAATTCTGTCAATTTCGTTTTAGTAGTCTATGCAGAAAAATTGTCTCATTTCAGTCACTTCTTCTTTAATGAAAAAAAATTTGGAAATTCTTACGTTGTGCTCACAAAATATTCAACTCTCCCCCGTTGTACATCCCAAATGTCAACCCCCTGGGTCAATTTAAGGAGGCTCCAGTGATGACTCAAAATCAAATCCTCTTAAAACGGCGCAAAAAGACGTTTTCTTGCAGTTGTAAAGGGGTGAAGGGGGAGTTTAAAAAGTCTAAACTAAACCTCTAAAAAGGCACATCTCGATCATCCTCCGAATATACAGACCAAACTGCCTCCTGTAGATCAATTTGGAGGGGTGGGAGGCGTGACATACAATTTTATTGCTCTAAGAGAGTGATTTTTTGATATATTTTACAACTTTTGATTTCCTATCGATTGATTCTTAATTTGACCTTTTTGACGTTTTTTAATCCTCTCTGGCCCCTTCCAAAAATTAAGACATTCGCGAATTTTGACTGAATCTCAACCCCACTCAATCCCCTTTAATGCAATGCCAAACTAAGTCTAAATACTGAATTTGAGCCAATTTTGTTGAAATCCCTCCGGCTGAGGTGTTTTTATAGTCCAGCTGAAAAAAATCAGACATGCCAAAAATTGGTAAAAATGGTCTCCTGGGTTCCCAAAGGCCAAAACGAATTTTGGAACTGGTCCCTCCCCCTCCCCCAAATCCTGGAATTGTGATGGGATTCCCGATCTCGGAAAATTTATAAGCCTTAGTTTTCCTTTATTCTAAAAAACAAAATCAGGTTAATGAATAAATTAAATAAGTATGGTAAATGTGCACCTACTTACATATAAAAGATAAACTTCAACACGTACTTCGACCCTGAAACTTATGAGAAAATCTTCGCATTAGCATGGACACTCTAATTGCGTTAAATTTACTCTTTTATTATTGAGTCATCTCGAGTCTTTCTTTGTCTCAAACACAATTATATAATTTCATTTATTTTTAACATTAAATGACCGAATGTTATGGACATTTTGAACATTGATTCGTACACCTACTTAACCTTGTGGAAAAATTCATTTGATTCGATTATTTTACTCTTAACATTGAAATAACAATCTGCAAATCATCGACTAATATGTTTTTCCGTTCATCATTTTGATGAAGTTTCCTTTTCATTTGATAAATCGATTACGTGATATTTTTTACACATTAAAATGAAATAATCAATGAGATAATAATTATTTTCTGTACATCTTGGATGAAAAATTTTCACCCGAGTCGTACAGAATAGTATAAGTACAGGGGGTTTTATAGGCACTGTTTCCACAAAGACGAAAAAAAAACCTATGAGAAGAGAAAGTGCATACGATATTTGCTGGTCTGTTAGCAGCATACTCGTACCTACGTTAGTCAGCCTCCGATTTAAAGACACGAATCGAATCGGTCACCTACTTATGTATTTTAACATTTACCTAATTACATAACACCGCGTCGATTTCAATCTACCCACTAATAATTTCAGATGGTAACATTTATTATTTAATAAATAAGTCATGTATACAGTACATCCGACATTCTGCTATTTTAGCACTTTTTTTTATCGTCCATTTTGTTACCTCTCCTTCTCTTGTCACAATAATTGTAACAATTTTTTACGTAATGTCTGCTGCGGTGTCTTATAGGTAGGTAGAGGTACTTTGGCATGAGCACATGTAGAGCGTAACGTATCTTTCAAGAGACGTGATTTGATTCGAATAGGTACCTACTCGCAAAAGCGTAACTAGAAAATAGGATTTTTTGCCATCGCCACCGCGTAATTTTGTCTACAAAAACCTATTAGCGTGTAAATAAGCTGTATAGTACGTAGACGGGTAGACGTAGTATACTATATTATTGCATTCGTTTTACAGGTAATTTGAGCCAATATGACGTTGGTACAACCTACTCCAGAACAACAATCGCGCATTCGAGTTGAACTGAACGAAGATGTCAGCACCAGAGATAGTGATTTGATGCATATCAAGGATTGGCTCATGAGACAACCACATTTGCCCAATTGGGAAGGTAATCAAATACCGATTAGTTAAATGATCTCATTTTTCTAATGCCCATTATTGCTGTATCATCTTCCTGTACTTTGTACGTACGTATGTACTTCAAGTTGAAGTACAGAGCGGAAGTGTTATTACGTTTGTTTGATTTATTGGATTGGTTGATTATGGTGATTTGTACCGGATGGTGTAGAAATAGGTATAACGCCAAGTGTACCTATCTATTTTCTGTTTGGTTGGGAGATTTGCAATGAAATGAACCAAAAGTTGGGATTTTACTCAAGTTTGGACGACTTTTTCATTGGCAAACTCTGGGAAGTTTTCTCTCGATTTTTTCCAACTTTACCAGGAATTTTCTGCACTACCAAGGGTTACTTATGGGAATTTTTGAAATTTTTTCAATCATATCTTCTGAGCCAAAGGCCCATTATTTTCAGGTTTTAAGAGGTACTTTTGGACACTTCTTTCAGAGGTACAATCCTTAAGGAGCACTAGCTCTGATTGTGCAACTAGCAAGCTGAAGTGCCCAATCATATAAGGAATGAGAGGACTGAGGAGTGCCCAGAGCTAGGTAATCTACAAAAAAAATGTTTGCAATGGAACCATTTTGAAAATTGGGTACTACTAAAAAAAGCAAACTGAATTTCTTGGCGTCGCAAAAATTCAAGCCATACTTGACACTTTTTGTGAGTGGGGCTGTAGACTAAAGCGAAAAATAACCAGATGGACAAAAAATAGAAAATAGACACAGGTTGTCTCGTAATTTCACAGTCCCCCAACTACTAGATTTCCTTCTAAAACAACATATCACCTTTTTTAGTCGATCTAGAGCCTTCTGGTGCAATGAAAAATCTGAAAAATCCCAAATTAATTAAGTGCTTCAGAGCAACAAATTCATCTTCTGCTCCCAACTCGACTCGGTTCAACACTTCAAAGCTATCAATTTCCATTATTAAGCCACATACTTATTTCATACATAGGTACCTATGTATAATAATAAATAATTTTTGCTGACCTATGATGGGAGGCAAAAGAAAAGATTTTTTTTAAATATTCTCGTTCAAATTTAGAACACGAACCGAATTTTAATGATCTTGTAGAATTTGAAACGAGGAAAAATAAAATTCTCAGTATAATTCAAAAGTTGAGGAACCTATCAAAATAAAATTTAAAAATTCCACATTTTTCAGATATTTTCCAAAATTTTATATTGAATTTTAGGGAAATAAAAATCTTAATTTTTTTAAAACTCGTTTTCGTGAAATCCAGGATTTTTTCAATTTGAAGGGGGTTCTCAAAATTATGCAATTCAATTTCCATAGTAAAAATTATAACACATGGAGAAATTGTCAAATTCGGTCCAAATTCGGGTTAATGGTGAAGTTGGGCGTCTTGTATAATTGCGAAAAAAATTTTCGGAAGAAATTGACATAAAGGAGTGCATTCCACGCACATTGAGCCAAAATTTGCGAAAAACGGCTAGCACAATCAGGAGTAACTGAATTTCAAAGCCCCCCCCCGCCATTTCGTGTAGAAAATAAACAAAGTTTAGAATAATTTAAAAGTGACGTTTCAACCTATCAAAATGACTTGAAATTTTGCGAGAAATTCAAATATTTTCACGAAAATTTTTTTGTGCAGTTTTGAAGAAGTTTGAACCCAAAATAACGGGGGGGGGGGAGCATGCATGATTTTTTTGATTTCTGAAAAGTTCTACTGCGACCTATCAAAATAGGTTAAAATTTCGCGAGAAAATCGAATATTTTTACGAAAAAGTTGTTGAGCGTTTTTGAGAAATTTTGAGCCTAAAATGGAGACATGATTTTTGGAATATCTGAAAATGTCTAGTGCAGCCCATCAAAATAGGTTAAAATTTTGCGAGAAAATCGAATATTTCCACGAAAATGTTTTTGAGCACTTCTGAGAAATGGCTAGCCCAAAATGAGGGGGGGGGGGGTAGTTCATGATTTTTAGATTTCTGAAAATATTTACTGCGACCTATCAAAATAGGTTAAAATTTCGCGAGAAAATCGAATATTTCCACGACAATGTTTTTTGAGCACTTCTGAGAAAAGGCTAGCCCAAAATGAGGGGGGGGGTAATGATTTTTTAGATTTCTGAAAATATTTACTGCGACCTATCAAGATGAGGAGCTCATTGCAAAAATAGCCCTTGTCACACGACCTCTTAGAACCTGTGCAAATCCCAAGCTCTCCCTTGAGCGTACCCAGTATCATGAATGTGAACTTTCTAACGGAATTCCTCTCCGGGCTACTCAGGGTAGACCAACTTGACGGCCATTTCATCATCACAAGATGATCTCCGCAGTTGGCAATAGGTGCAATGAAGTGCATAGGGTCTAATTGTGGCGATGTGACAAGGGCTATTTTTGAAATGAGCTCCTCAAATGAGTTAAAATTTCGCGAGAACATCAGATATTTCCACGAAAACGTTTTTTGAGCACTTCTGAGAAATGGCTAGCCCAAAATGAGGGGGGGGGGGGGTGAATCATGATTTTTTGGATTTCTGAAAATATTTACTGCGACCTATCAAAATAGGTTAAAATTTCGCGAGAAAATCAGATATTTCCACGGAAATGTTTTTTGAGCATTATTGAAAAATTTCGAGCTCAAAATGGGATAATAATGATTTTTGGGATGTCTGGAAATGTTTACTGCGACTTATCAAAATAAGTTAGAATTTTCTCAAAAAATCGAATTTTTCCACGAAAATGGTTTTTGAGCATTTTTGATAAATTTCGACCCCAAAATGTGATTATGACTTTTTTAATTTCTGAAAAGGTTCACTGCGACCCATCAAATATGTTAAAAGTTTGCGAGAAAATCGAATATTTCCACGACAATGTTTTTTGAGCACTTCTGAGAAATGGCTAGCCCAAAATGAGGGGGGGTGGTTCATGGTTTTTTAGATTTCTGAAAATATTTACTGCGACCTATTAAAATGAGTTAAAATTTCGCGAGAAAATCAGATATTTCTACAAAAATGTTTTTAAAGCATTTTTGGAGAATTTCGAGCCCAAACTGGAGTCACAATTTTTGAGATTTCTGCAAAAGTGTCGGTACTTTTGACCAATCAAAATACCTAGATTAAAATTTCGCGAGAAATTTGACGAAAATGTTTCTTGGGCATTTTAAAAGAATTTGAGTCCGTAACAGGATGATAATTTCGGAAATTCTCAATTGAGATGTTATCTTCATAACATTTTTTCGAATACCTTACTATGGCACGGTTCGAAAATAACTCATCAATTCATCATATTTGACAAAATGTTAATCAACCTTGAAATCAAGTACCTACCATAGACCTACGTTGAACTCTTTTGTTTGTCTGAAATACGTGTTGCTTTTAGTACCTACTTATTACGGGTCATCAATTGAAAAAATATAATAATAATAATAATAAAACACTGCATCTTCCAGTTGCTGTGATTTAATTAACGCTAATTTTAACGATTAAACTGATGGATCTGTTCTGAGACAGTTCAAGGTTAATATAATCTTTCCCAATTGTACTGTAAAAATAAAACATTAATTAATTACCGATAGGCCTGACGATTTATTTGGTAAAGGACATAATTACTGATTTATATACCGTTACATGTTTCTCGCTTCAGTTCCCCAGTCATTCGAGTATAAAAAATCATCTCGTTTTGAATGGAATCAGCTGCTGTTCAGTGTTCGTACCGTTTCATTTTTTTTTTTTTTACGTAACATAATTGTCACTTTTCGGATAATTATTGCTGCTAAGAAGCATGGTAAACTAAAACGTAAACAACGCGTTTGAAATCTTTGAAATTATCATCTCTAATAATCTTTTGTATAAATTCTGAGAAATGAATATTGACAGCTGAAGTGAAGACATTTAGGTACTTATTCGTCAAGTTACATCACAGCAAAATTGTTGAAGTAATCGAATAGGAACTAACACTTAACAAAAAGTGAAAATAAATAACCTTGGAAAATCTCTGTACCTATAGGTTTTTTCGCATGACAACTTGCTGCAAATTGCACATGGCTTTTATGCTATTTCTGTATGAAGTGTTAATATGTCATTTAAATATTATATAGACGAGTGCTAGCTGCTAATGGATGTACATACAAAGGTGGCAAATTCTCTTCATGTGACACATTTCGATCATTCGTATGAATCGTATGACGTTTTTTCACGACTATTCGAAAAATTCACTTAATTTTTGGGTCAAAATGTTTCAAAAGTTCTTAAAAAATGTTTTGTATGGAGCAGTTTTGGATTTTCTGCTAAAATTTAGAACCATTTTGATACGTCGCTTGACATCATAATTGGGAATTCCCGAAATTATTAGAAATTATGGACTCAAAATTTTTCCAAAATGCCCAAAAATCTTTTCGTGGAAATTATTCGGGTTTCTCGCGAAATTTTAATCTATTTTGATAGGTCGGATCCCCCTTTTTAGAAATCACAAAAATCATGACCCCCCCCCATTCTGGGCTTGAATTTTTTTTAAGATGCTCGAAAACCATTTTCGTGGTAATATTTGATTTCCTCGCAAAATTTCAACCTGTTTTGATAGGTTCCAGTAAATATTTTCAAAAATCAAAAAAATCAGGACCCCATTTGGGGCTCAAAATTTTTCAAAAATGCTCAAAAAATATTTTTGTGGAAATATTCGGTTTTCTCGCGAAATTTTAACCTATTTTGATAGGTCGAACCCCCCTTTTTAGAAATCACAAAAATCATGACCCCCCCCCCCATTCTGGGCTTGAAATTTTTTTTAAAATGCTCGAAAAACATTTTCGTGGTAATATTTGATCTCCTCGCAAAATTTCAACCTGTTTTGATAAGTTCCAGTAAATATTTTCAGAAATCAAAAAAATCAGGACCCCATTTTGGGCTCAAAATTCTTCAAAACTGCTCAAAAATAATTTTCGTGGATATATTTGAATTTCTCGTGAAATTTTAACCTATTTTGATAGGTCGCAGTAAACCTTTTCAGAAATCCCAAAAATCATGTCCCCCATTTTGAGATCAAAATTTTTCAAAAATTCGCCAAAAATATTTTTGTGGGGGTACTTGATTTTTTCGCGAAATTTTAACCTATTTTCATAGGGCGGAGTACACTTTTTCAGGAATCCAAAAAACCAAGCCAAATTCGATTTCTGGAGCACTTTTTTCTATGTAGTTGGACTTCAGAAAAGTCCAACAAATCTGTTTATTATCTTAAATGTTAACATCAACGCGAAACATTAGCGTAAGAAGAACATTCCTATGTAGGTTAAAAAATGTACGTTCAAGGCCAATGAAAAAAAAAATAGAATTTAAAAACGTTAAAATTTTCATTATTAAAACCAATTTGCGACGAAAAGACGTTTAACATAATCGTAAATGTTGATATTTAGATGATGCAAGAATAATGACCTTCTTGCGCGGTTGCAAGTTCTCGCTCGAGAAGACAAAGAGAAAGTTGGATATGTATTTCACAATGAGAGCCGCAGTTCCTGAATTTTTCAGCAACAGAGACCCGACACTTCCAGAAATCAGAGAAGTCATGAGAATAGTGTAAGTATTGGAAATTTTCTAAATATTCGATAGGTACCTACCAAGACCTACGTAAAATCGCCATCGACCAGTTTCAAAATTTAGATAGGTTAGGTACCTGTCGAACGTTTCATCTCACGTGTATTCTTCATACTCGTCGACAATCGTCGTACCTATCTAGATTAAATAGGTAGATCATGGTGCGATGATATCAGCACTTTTTCAATACAGTTATATTTGTACTTAATTGGTAACGTTTGGAAGCAAAAAATTTTAACCATGACACATTTTTTACACGTTATTAACGCTCATCTACATATGCAAGAGTACTTATAAACATACGAGAAGCAGTATCTGTCCTAAAAGAAATTGTTATAGTTGTTTCATAACTGGAAAAGAATTTCTCGTATATTTTGGAGTGAAAAAAATTAAACGAATAAAACAAGGGAAGTAAAATGAAAAAATTTTCACACTCATGATGCTCTTGAACATTTTTACAGAAACATTCCTCCATTACCAGGCCTTACAAAAAATGGCCGGAGAGTGGTCATAATGAAAGGAGTAGATATGGAGCACGTTGCTGCAACTGTAGCCGATGCAATGAAGGCTGTTTTAATGATCGGCGATATTCGTTTAAAAGAAGAACAAATTGGAGTAGCCGGTGATGTTTATATTTTAGATGCTTCGGTCGCCACTCCTACAAATTTTGCTCAACATTTCGCCAAGTTTACGCCGGCTTTGCTGAAGAAGTTCTTTATTTGTGTGCAGGTAAAGAGATGAGTAAAACTTTACTGCTGGTCGAATGAGCCTGAGGCAAATGTGTGTTTGATAACTTGCTTATTTGTCGCATCATATGTTTTGTAGGAAGCTTACCCAGTTAAAGTGAAAGAAGTTCACGTCATCAATGTATCACCTTTGGTTGATACAATCATCAACTTCGTGAAACCTATTCTTAAAGAAAAATTACGTGAAAGAGTAAGATACCGAATACAATAGTTTCAATTATCATTTCAATGAACGTAGGTATTGTTCGTACTTAATTTATTGGTACTGAATTTTTTGCACTAGATTTACGTTCACCAAGATCTTCAATCTTTGTACGAAACCGTACCAAAAGAAATCCTACCAGAAGAATATGGCGGTTTTGCTGGTCCTATCGCTGAAATAAATCGTAAGTTTCTATACCATTCCATATTTAAATAGGTACCCAACTACCCATCTCACCGGATATAATTTTCCAATCGAGTAAACTGTAGAAAAATAATAAATCCTGACACAATAAAAAACAATAATATAATTTTTGAAATCATCTACCTGAAATAAAATATTGCCAAGAGCGAGAAAAACCTATACCCAAGTGCTTGATATTATGTTCGAGTAATTGGGTTTTTTCAAAATTACCCAACTATTTAATAATTGTAAGTACCTACTTACACCAATTTTGTGTGTGTTGACAGAGCAATGGTACGAAAAAATGTGCAGTTACCATGACTGGTTCGCAGCTGAAGAGAAAATTAAAGCGGATGAATCGAAAAGACCCGGAAAACCCAAAACTCACGATGATCTTTTCGGAATGGAAGGTTCTTTCAAGCAGTTATCCATCGATTAAGTTTCCTGGCACAATGATACCTATTTATCTATAATTAAATTTTCTTCTCTTCCTCTTTTTTTTTACTCGCATGAAACATGAAACGATTCCGTATTATGATCAATTTTCTATAATATTTTTAAGCCAAAGACATTACTGTATAAATCTATTTTATGTATGTCGCAAAATTCATGTATTACCAATAAATGTTATCGTACTTATACATATAAAAAACAGATTTTTCACACCGAATTATATTTAGGTATTATGCATAGATTTCGAAACAATTTTTATAAAAAATTCGTTTTCCTGTAGCTCAAACTTAATGATTTTTTGGTTGAATTTTAAAATCGATGAGTCCTCTTGAAAATCATCAAATTCAAATTTTTATGGAATCGAATGAGACTAGGTAAAGTACAATTTATGTAGACAGGCAGTTTTCTGGTCAGTGATCAGCTTCAATCACTTCAATTTTTATTGGAATCTAAAATATGTACCTCTACCTTGTCATAAGATCACATTTGAGGTACCCGGCTATAGCGCCCAAAAAATTTGAGACATGGGTAAAGAATGAAAGTGAAAATTGAATTTTCAATTTCTAGCCCAACTTTTCTTGATGCTTAGGAAAGTTTGAAAAATGAATAGAGAAAAATTCTAAAAATGTTGAATGCTTCGAAAATTCGATTTTAGTTGGTCGGAATTATTGAGAATTAGGTAAAGTAAATTCCAGCGAATTTTTAAAAAAATGTATTTTCAACAAAACTGTACAATAATTATTTTTCTGCAAAAAAAAAAAAATTGCAACTTTCAGCCTCTGGTTACTAGAACCTCACTTAGTCTTACAAATAAATTGGTTGTTGAAAAATTAAAATAAAATTTGGCTAAATTAATTGGTGGCAACAAAAATGTACCTAGTGAAGTCTGAATATAAGCAGCATCTTCGATCGTTGCTGACATGCTGACTGCTGAGACATAACTTTCATTTTCAGTTTGTTGAAGTTGCACGCTCAGAAGCCCCGAGGGATGAGATGCTATTTTTGACCCACAAATGCTGAAAATGTGAGAAGAAATATGAAAAAAGGTACAAAAAAAGTGTATTTTTCTAAATTTAAAAATACATTTAGAAGACCTTTAAAATCTGGTTTTTTTTTTCATTTTTTTGTTCAAAATTTAAAATTACATTTTGAAAAAGTTCAAAATCAATTATTCAAGTTATGAATATACAAGAATAAATTTCGAGTTAAAAATGATTTTAAAAGTTTGAAAAAGTCAATTTTTCTCAGATTTTTCACAGTTTTTGACATCTTAGGTGTCAAAGTCACAATTGCTTTCTTCTCTTCCCCTCTTCTTTAATTACTTGTTTGGGAAGTACTTTTGAAGTTTCGAGATCTTTACACTACGTAGGGTGGCTAGCTGGTTACTCGTTGATGGCTTTTCTTTTTTCTGTAATCTGTAGTCGGTGGATTTTTTTTACTTCTAAGTTTCCGGAGTTTCTGTAGCTTCAGCTGTGAGCTCTTCTTGTTTTTCAGTTGCACGTTTTCGCTTTAGGTATAGTTATTTCCAAATTGCACTCTGTTTCTTTTACTACATCTTTGCCTTCTTTGGTTATTAATTCATGAAAAGGTTTACGTATGTGCTACTAAATCTTATTGTTTTCTGAGTCAGATCCGAACGGCGAACACAAATCTCTATCCATTTTAAATAGGGTACCACTAGCTTTCTAGGCTTAAACCCTCAGCAACAATTGGCCCAGGAAAGGAGTTGGCACGTGGTTCTAATATCATATAATAACACCGAATTTTTTAACATCACTTTCAACAAATTAGCGACATAAAATGACATTTTTTTCAAATGCAAAGTGATGATAACGAGTAATTCCTGTGAACAAATTTATGAACGAAAATTAGAATTTCAAAATCAATTTCTGATGATAGAAGAAGGTAATTGGAAAAGTTACCTTCTATAATGGTTTATTGAAAGTGGACAAGTATTCGTCCCATTTTTAAAATAGAAATTCTGTGTCCTTTACAACTCTGTTTTGGCCATCAGGAGTGGAGTTTTCCGCTGAAAGCACCAATTCATCGTAGCAGTCAACATTGGTTTTCGAATAATTCATTTTCAGCAATCCAAACATTCCATCAGGTGCGAACTTTGTGTGGCCAGTCATCAAGAAATGTGAGTAATTCGATTCGCTAGTTCAAATACAGTCTGATTTGATTTTGTAAATAATACATATATCATAGCATCATTTTTGTTTTGGGCAACACAGTTATCAACAAATAGGATCAAATTACTTTTTTGAGGCGCGATTTACTCCAAGTAATGGTCCAACATGCTGATAGTGCTAATTTAAACCTTTGCCACAATCATGGCTTTCTTCAATTAGGAAATTATGCTGCGTTTTTGTACTCGCATAAAATATGCCAAAAATACAGTATTTTCCAAGAGATCCAAAGTAAGCAGACCCGCTCTGCTGAGGGCTGCTCGGATAGCTGACACTTGGCGCAAAATCAAAGTACAGTAATGAGGGTTCATGGGTGAATTTCTTTGCAACATTGCTTATAAAAATTACGTTGAGCTTTAGCATGTTGCAAATGCTGCAAAAATTTTTCCAAACGTGACACTTGCTGCTGGGCACCTTTGTTGAAATTTTTACCTGATGACAGGCTGTTTTCTTGACAAATATCACAGAGATCGTCGGCAGGTTTCATATGCGTTATAATGTAAGGGCAATACTTCCTCCAAATTTCACAAAATGTCTTGAGTGATACTTCAAAGGGGTTCGTCTTCAGCACTTTCAGCAGTGCAGAAGCGGCGATAAACAAGTGGTTTAGAATCAGTTGATGGCAATTTTATTATCTTCATGTCTCTGAAATTTGGTAGGTTTGCTCACTTTTTGCGACTTCAAACTTGAAGAACTTTTTAAGTTTTTAATGATGAAAGCCCCAGTCTCAATAAAAGAAAACACACAGAAAGAGGACAAAATTTTGCATTTTTTGCCGAAATCGAAATCAGAGGGAACAACCAGAACAACTAAAACAATTTGAATTTAGAGAAAGTTGTAAACCACTTTGAAACCATAACCTGAAAGTTACCTTTTTCACCAGGAAAAAAAACATTTCAAAATTACATCTGAAAACGTTTTGGAACCAGAACGAATCTACATAGAACCACTTATTTTCAAAGTTGCTAAAACAGGATGTCTACTGGAATTTCATTTTCACTACCTTTCAAAATAAAAATCACTACCTTCCAAAATATTTTTAACCCCCTCCCCCCTCCTCTTATACACGAACGATTTTTCATTTTTTTTTTTTTTTTTTTGGTTTGAACTTTGTAATTTTTTACAGAGGTGTAAGTACACGTTTTCATCAATTTGAAATCAATTCGATGATTTTATAACTATTAAAATGAGCGAACTCAAAAAATTAACAAAATCAACTATTTCGAGAACAAAATTCTTTCGAATATGAATGATGAAGGATTTTTTAACAATTTTTAGCAGTGATTTTTCGGGGTGTCTAGTGGAACAAAATTTCAAAATAAAAAATCAGGACTTTAGCAGGTCATATTTCTTAAACACTTGGGGTTTTTCAAGAGCTTCAAACATCTCAGGATTTTTTTCAAGCAAGCGGATGTCGAGGATATAATTTTGCCATTTCAATTTTTGATTTTATTTTTACCTTTAAGGTTCTTGTTACTGTAATAAAATTAGGCGAATAAAGAACTTTTTTCAAAATAAAAAATTCAAAAAAATAATGGGAAACCCTATTTGGAAAAAAAGATACCAATTTTACGAAAAAGCTATCGAAAATTAGAATTTCGAGGGATATAAAAACGTTGTTTTCTTGGGTGATGAATGAAGTTCATTATTTTTGCTTCAATGTCACAATTTTAAAACTTGAATTATTATTCAAAAAAAAAATTCAACTTGAAAAGTAGCCCGAGCGAAGCGAGGGCAAAAGCTTTCAAAAATATGTAGGTAATTCGAGTTCTAAAAAAGTCAACAAAATAATATGATCCATTATTTACAAAATTTTTCTTCCACTTTTCTCATTTTTCACTACCTTTTAAGAAAAATAGCTGAAAATCACTACTTTTTCACTACTTTCACTACCTGGTAGACACCCTGTAAAAACAACCATCCATCAATTAATCCATTTTCAAAATGAAAATTCATATTCAACGAAGAATCCGAGGTACCCCTAGATTGATTTCAATGGTTGATAGTAATCACAAAATAAATTTCTGGTCGTTAAGTATTAACTGCAATACTTGAGCCTTTGATCGTAACTGCAAATGAATGAAAAATACTCAATACTGTACCGAAGTTTGAAACAAAACATATAGGTACGTATTTAAATTGTTACAACATACGCATCGATAAAATAAAACTGATCTACAGAAAAAAACGTTCTCTCAACTTAATATCACAGAAATTACTGAATAACAGCACACAGCCCCAATAAAATTAGCTACTCGTAAACAGACCAGGAACTCTGTACAGAAAATGACCGACATCATTATAAAATCGATCTTCAACTTGATACAGTTTATTTCGTTTCCATTGGTCTTTAGGTATCTCAATACGTAATGGAAATTTGTCGTTCATCTGAGGCAACGAATTCTCATAAGTTTTATCCACAACTTCAGCTTCGGCTAAATAATCAGTTTCGGGAACAATATCCACGTTCGGTTTAGATTTAGACGCAGGTAAATATTTCTTCTCCATTTCGACTATAAGCTTAGATAATTCAGAAGCTCGTTCGGGATGAGCTTTTATATTATCGCGTAACTTATCCAACGTGACAGATTTATGGGAACTTAGTTTATATTCTTCGGTGATCATTTTAGGCTGAAATTTTGTATCTTCGTATACTGCTTTATTGTTATGCGGATCTATTTGTATTTTACTAGGTTTCGATTTAGTTAGCTCGTATTTTTCGACTATACTACCGAATTCTTTGTTTTTCAAGTTCAATTCGAAGTTCGGTTTAGAAGGTAGATATTTTTCAATCACTGGAATATTTCAAAAAAGGTATCAGATCATAATCAGACTCAAAGTGACATATTTTGAATAAGAATAGAGTATTATTAATTACCATGCTGTGGCGTTTCGAAAGATACTCTATCGACGAACTTTTCGTAATGACTGCGTAATTCTGGACTTAAATCTAGTTTACCCTCGTTGAAAAGCTTCCAGTTACGTTTGGCCATCTGATCGTGTTTTTTCACTTGCTCAACTGTATAAGCGGTGAATGGCGAACGTAGAATTTTCTGAGATCATAACACAACTCGGATTAATGATCGTACAAGACCACAAACGAATATATATAGCATGAAGAGCTAACTTTGGCTATCTCAGGTGTGACTGGAAAACTTTCGGATAATTTTTCCACATCCCAATTCTCCGGATCGTTTTCATGCAAAAGTTTCATATCTTGTTTTTCACAATACAGTACCATGTTCGGAAGTTTAGGTTCCATGAAGTACTTTCGTTTAATATTATTCAACGATGAACGACAGAATTCACTACGGGATAATCTACGAACAAAAAATTTGCCATTAGAGCTAATCCACTGATCGTATACGAAATACGAATACTGAAAAACAGTATTCCAACTTACTGCAATTTTTCTTGAAACTGAGCGTGGTAATTTTCCAAGCCGATGGTAGAGTCTTCGATGTAGTCGTAGTCAAGATCTGGATTTAGTTTACCTTCGCGTTCCTCAATCAAATGTAGAGCACCTCCAGCGCCCGTATTACTTTTACGAATTTCTTTTAATCTGCAACGTTTTGCATCGTCAGAATCTTTTGCTTTGGGAGTGCGTTTCTTCAATTCAAATGTATAACCTCCTCGTAACAGCCTCGATGAAGTATTAGATGGAATTTTAGGACGAAGATACAAAGAAATGAGTTTTTTAGATAACATGGTAGTGAATCGGCGAGATCTGTAAGAATGTGATATACGAAAGTGTATTAGATAGGTACGAAAAACAACCATTTATGGATTTTTCGATAAATGGAAGTAAGAAGATTACCTACCTTTATGAATGCATAAATTTTAAATAATTCTTCGATTTAACGCGAAATTTCTTCGTTAAAAAGTCTCACAATTTCAAAGTTTTTCGCAAAATGTTATCAAAAAATGTTGTTTACGTTCTACATCCTACAAATCCGAATTCATTCATTCATTTTACAAGTTGAACGACGACTCACGAACTCACCCGAACCTTTCCGATTCGCAATGTAAACTTGCCCTTTGATATCAATCACCTTATCACTACTAAAAATTTGAATTCATTATTTGAGTACAGACTGTATACGTACTCAAACCTCATCCTCTTCGTTTATTTGATATCAAATACCTTACAAACCTGTTGCTTACATGGCGAAGTCGAATGTGACGTTGAGCTACTAATTTAGAAAACGAGTTTTCACTGACCAGTATCGTGGTTTCATGAGGTATTCGAACCATTCAACCTGTACCTGGTTAAAATAGTGCTTTCTAATTTCTCATCGGATTTCCGTCCATTGTTTTCAACATGATTAACACAGGGTTCGTATTGACACGTATTATTCATTACTACGTAATGTATTAAAATATTAATTCCGATCTAATTTTCATCGTAGGAAACTTTCAGGTTTGACTATCTTCATTACTGGAGCAAGTCGTGGAATCGGCAAAGAAATCGGTAAAAAAGCTGCCAAAGATGGTGCTAATATAGTAATAGCTGCGAAAACAGCCGAACCTCATCCCAAATTACCTGGTACTATTTATACAGCAGCGAAAGAAAGTAAGTTTACGATGTCAATTGTCAGCTACATACTTAACAGAAACAGTGTTTCATTTCAATTGATGTATTTTATAGTCGAAGAAGCTGGTGGAAAATGTTTACCTTGTATCGTCGATGTTCGTGATGAAAATCAGGTCGCTTCTGCTGTTCAAAAAGCGGTTGAAAAATTCGGCGGGATCGATATCGTTGTTAATAACTGCAGCGCTATTTCTATGACCGGTACTCTGGATACTGATATGAAAAAATACGATTTAATGAACCAAGTTAACGCTCGAGGCACTTTTTTAACGTAAGAAGTTCGGTTTCTCGCCACATTCGTCGATAATAATGACCGAATATTTGTCCAATTAATAACGTTGTGTACTGTTCAACTCTAGATCGAAATTATGTCTTCCATATTTGCTGAAAAGTCGTCATCCGCATATTCTGAATATAAGCCCTCCGATCAACTTGAACCCGTTATGGTTTAAACAACACGTAGCTTATACGATCGCTAAATACGGTATGTCCATGTGCGCCTTAGGAATGGCTGAAGAATTCAGAGCTGATAAAATCGGAGTTAATTGTCTATGGCCTAGAACTGGTATTATATTTTGCATTACAATCCTACGTCTTTAGGAAATTAAAATTGCATTATTTGAATGATCATTAATCTGTTGATGTTTCAGCTATTTATACTGCTGCGATGGAAATGCTGGGTGGAAGTGAATCTGCTAATGTTTCTCGAAAACCGGAGATAATGGCTGATGCTGCGTACGCGATACTTTGTAAAGATCCGGCTGTATGTACAGCTAATTTTTTCATCGACGATGAAGTACTATCCAAAGCAGGAATATCTGATTTCGATCAGTATTTGATTGATCCATGTAATTATTATCACATTTTTATCACTCTAAGCATTTTGATGACGATGAACTGTATAATATCTGTACGTTTTAAAATTATTTACAGCTAACCGAGATAAACTCCTGCCTGATTTCTTTTTGGATGACATTCCACCTCAATTCGGAGACGGAAAGGTAGCTTCAGGTAAACCAGACGGAGAGAGTTTGGAAGGTAAAGTCGATCATATCTTCAACATCATCAAACAGAGTCTTTCCGAAGAAATCGTACAAAATACAAGAGCTATATATCAATTCAATACCACTGGTAAGTAATCGATTACTTTGCTCGTAGATCCGTAATTTACTATTTTTTTTTTTTATTAATTATTATATTTAAAATTTCATTTTTCAGATGGCAAACGATCTTGGTTCGTTGACTTGAAGAATGGAAGTGGAAATGCTGGCAATGGACCAGCTCCCGTCACCCCGGATGCTACATTAACTGCTAATTTGAACGACGTGTTCGATATAATCACCGGTAAAGTTCGATTTAATCGAGTATAAAATATTCTCATAATTAATATTCGTGTTTTTGATCACATTTTCATGTTTTTATCTTCAGGTAAAGTGAAACCAGTAAACGCTGTGTTTTCTGGAAAACTGAAAATTGCTGGAAATATGGAAAAAGCCATCAAGTTGGGAAAACTGATGACTCTTTTGAAATCAAAATTATAAATCTTTTTAGATAATTTGCGTGATATCATGAATTGAATTCTACGGTTCTGTGTGATTTTGAGGAGTTACGGGTGTAGCAATTTATATACGAATTGTAGATGTTATAATGTTATTTATTTTTTTCTCAAACTGTATCTAGGTAAAAGGCTGGTTTTATACTTGTATTTTTTTTTTTTTAATTCAGTATTTATTCATTTTTAAAATGTTGTTATTTTATATAAACCCATACTTATTTCATGCGAATAAAATCTGTGTTTTTTTTGTGTTTTATTTTGTTCGTTGATTTTTTTTTATTCCGATAATTGTGAACGAACAATGCGGTGGACGGTTTGTAATTTGAGTAAATGTTGGCGGTTTTGTTTTATCAATTTATTATCGTTTCGATCATTCGATGTAACGACTTTCATAGATTAGGTTTAAAGTATGCATGAATAAAATTACATTTCAAAGTACCTAATAAAATATATCATCTATCTTAATAATCCTTAAAATGTTAGTAAGGTCTCAATAATTGTACATCCTACTCGATCAAGATCTTGAAGCAATTTCATGATTGATTGTTATTCTAAAAGCCCCTTTCCGAAGCTCACAGTTCATAATTTATTTTTATTTTTACTGTATTTACTGATGACTCATTTTTGTATGTAAGTAGATGTAAGTATTGAATTTTTTTAGTTTTTTATATCTCCAATGTACGAATCGTGATACATTTCGATCAAAAATTCCTTAATGCTCAATTTCTTCTTTTTCAGCGGAACATATTGACCCGCAGTTGCTTTATCTCTGTTTAAATACATTCTAAAAGGTATGTAAACAAATGTAAAAAAAATACTAAGGAACATAACTTTGGTATAGAGATTTACTCCATCGATGTAATCTTGAACAACATTTGTTTTCTTCAGTTCTTGCAATTCAACCGCACCAACTCTGTCTCGCAACTGATAACATCTAGAAATAGGTACATAGGATAGGTAGGTAATAATAATATCGAAGATTATGCACCGGAAAATAAAATAAATCCATGTTTAAACTTACGAATAAGTCTTATTCAAGTCGATGTCTTCAACTGGAACGAAAATGATTTCATTTAGATCGTTTAACGTAATTCGCCTGTTGGATGCTTTCTCCACATTTTCCTTAATCCAAAGTTTTCCTCCGACTGACCACTGGACTGGAGCATCTTTGTATAAAAGACTATTATTCCGTTATAAAATTACAAACGATTGAATTTATGAAGAAAAATATATCACGATCCTATTTATAAAATGGCGGCCATTTTGATTGACAGGTCAGCTGAAATCGCAAATTTTGCGTTCCAACATAGGACTTGCACAACATTTTTCAAACCGTACAAAGGTAGATCGAAAGATCAGGAAAAAATTCATCACCTGTCAAAATTTCAAGCGCTAAAGTGCGTTTTTCGATTTTTGGTGAATTTTTGAAAATCAAATTTAGCCCAAAAATGAGGGAAAAAATCAAAATTTTACCAAATTGATCAAGAAAGCTGAAATTTGGGATATACCCTATTTTGGACATGCCAAATCGATTGGAAACTGTTTCAAACCGTTTTGAGCAGTTCTGGAGCCTCCAGCAAATTTTTGAAACTCGAAATTTCAACAAAATTTCATCAAAATGGATTTGGAAAGCTGAAATTTATTCTGCTAACTAATTTCAATGCACTACGAAGTACTGCAGGTAAATTTCAAGTCATTTTGGAGCCTCTAGCGATTTTCTGAAAATTACTGGAGCCTCCAGCAGATTTTTGAAACTTTAAATTTTTACAAAATTTTATCAAATTTAATGGAGATGGAAAGCTGAAATTTACTCTACACACTCCAATTTTAACACCCTCTGAAGACGAGTTCAGGTGGGTTCAAGTCATTTTGGAGCCTCCAGTGACTTTTTGAAAATTACTGGAGCCTCTAGTAGATTTTTGAAACTTTCCCGCAACATTTTACCAAATGGAGTTGGCAAGCTGAAATTTACTTCGCAAAGTAATTTCAATACTGAAGTCGACTGCATGGTGGTTTCAAATGGTTAAGAAATTTCCAGTTACTTTTTGGAAATTTCAATTTTTCAAAAACGCCATTCGACCTTTCAACAAGTTGCTGGAGGCTCCAAAACGACTTGAAATCCACCAGCAGTCGACTTCGTAGCGTATTGAGATTAGTTTAAGCAGAATGAATTTCGACTTTCCATCTCCGTTTGATGAAATTTTGTAAAAATTGAAAGTTTCAAAAATCTGCTGGAGGCTCCAGTAATTTTCGAAAAATCGCTGGAGGCGCCAAAACGACTTGAAATCAATCTGCAGTTGACTTTGTAGCGTACTAAAATTAGTTTGCAGTGTAAATTTCGGTTATCCAACTCCATTTGATGAAATTTTGTGGGAATTTCCAGTTTCAAAAATCTGCTGGAGGCTCCAGAACTGCTTAAAACTGTTTGAAACAGTTTCCAATCGATTTGGCATGTCCAAAATAGGGTATATCCCAAATTTCAGCTTTCTTGATCAATTTGGTAAAATTTTGATTTTTTCCCTCATTTTTGGGCTAAATTTGATTTTCAAAAATTCACCAAAAATCGAAAAATGCACTTTAGCACTAGAAATTTTGACAGGTGATAAATTTTTGCTTGATCTGTCGATCTACCTTTGTACGGGTTGAAAAATGTTGTGCAAGTCCTATGTTGGAACGCAACTCCCCCTTTAAGAAAAAAGTTGTCCCGGAGGATCTTCCGGGTGGGTGCAATAGATCTTTAAGCGGGCTCCCAGACTATAAGTAAAAACGTGCAAAAAAGGCTGACTTTTCAAAAAAAAAAAAAATGGCGAAAAAATGTAATTTTTTCCAAAAATTTATGAAAAGTAACAATTTTTGTTAAAATTGTCACATTTTGGATTTTTGAAATAATTCTGGCAATTGCTATGGGTTTTCACTTATTTCAAAAATCATCCAAAATATCACTTTTTTCCATGGAGATTGCCAAAAAATATAATTTTTTAACCAATAATTGCCAAAAAGTCCTGCTTTTTGCTAAAATGGCCAAAGTCTTTTTTTTTACCGAAAATTGTCCAAAGATTTTAATTTTTTTTGCCGAAAATTTACAAAAGTTTTCAAACGTTTTATTTTTTTCAAAAAATGTCCAAAGTCGACTCGACTTTTAGAAACTAAGTAAATATTGTCAAAATTGAAAAATTACACAGAAACGTTGTTTTTTTGGCGAAGAATGTAGGTTCAAAAAGAAGTCTCACTGTTTGAAAAACATTGCGAAAAAATGGGATTTATTCGCCAATAATTCCTAAACATTGCTCATTTCTGCAAAAATTGTAAAATTTTGTTTTTTGAAATGATTCTCGCGATTCCTAAATATTTTTACTTTTTTTCAAAAGCATCCAAAAGACTTACTTTTTTCCAGAAGTTGCCAAAATATACCTTATCAATTTTTACCCAATAATTGACAAGACGTGCTATACATGCTAAAAATGATAAAAGTCTTCCTTTTTGCCAAAACCTGTCAAAAATTCTCAATTTTTTTGTAAAAAATTTCAAAAAGTCTTATTTGTCCAGAACCTGAAAAGTCTTGATTTTCACGAAAAATTGGAGAAAGTGTTAACTTTTTATAACAGTTTAATTTTACCTGAAATTGCTAAAAATTGCGAAAAAGTGACTTTATTTTAACCAAAAAAAGCATTAAAAAAATTGTCACTTTACGAAAAAATAGCAAAAAGGTGTAATTTCATCACCTATCAATAATTCCCAAAAATTGCTAATTTAAAAAAAAAATTGTCCAATTTTTGCTTTTTGATATATTTTTTTCAAAAATTCGTTTCGATTGCCAAAAGACTCGTATACTTACCTACTTTTGTTTAAGAAATTGCCAAAAAGCCCTTCTTTCTGTTGAAATCGTTCAACGTTTAACTTGAAAATTGTTTTTTTTTTTACCAGAAATTGCAAAAATTCTTACTTTGCTGCAAAAAATTCTCAGAAAGGCACTTTTTTTTCAATAAAAAAGTGATAAAATAGTTCAATTTTTGAGAAATTAGGAATCAGAACATTTCCTTTTGTAATGTTCGGTGTTTTTTCTTGGTGGTTTCCTCGTGTTACTTTTTCGAACTTGTTTGACGATAACTGAGGTCTTTTTTTGGAAAAAATTTTATCCTTACGAGCCCTGAAAAATTGAATTTGTTGCCTCCTTGAATTTAAAAAAAAAAAAAAAATAGCTGGATTTGTTGAAACATTAGTTCACTTGAACTGACTGAAATTATTACTAAATGAAGTACCTACTTGGGACACGACAGAACGAAACGATTGCCTAATTTCACGAATTTGGTGTCTTGACGAAAAGTCTGAAGTTGAAGTTGATGTTCTTGATAAACGGAATATACTCCGGCTGAATTATTCACTGAATCTACAATATTTCCGCTATTATCAACGACTTCAAATATAACGTTCGATGGACATGATAGCTGTGAAAAAATAATGAAAATACATATTATAAGGTAGATACTGAACGTAGGTATTGGTATACCTATTTCTGTAATTTATCTCACTCAGCTTACTTTACAGAATCCTGTCATAACTTCAGTGGGGAAATTTTTAATCCTTGGGTAATTTCTGAAATCTGGCGGTAATAAAGAACTTCTGCACGGTATCCCAAGTGGGAAATATGTCATTAAATTTACACTTTCTTTCAGGGCGTCATCGCTGATATTTAAAGTCTCTGTAGCATTAACTGCAAAAGTTCAGATATAGGAATAGTTTTAGAATTGTAAATAGGTAGGTATACCTATTTCATGTGGTCAAAAATACTCTACAATATAATACAGAAATCAATCACTACCTAATTTATTTCTGATATCCTTGGGTAAATTTCGAACCAAACCGACATTACAGTATCCTATTCGAGTCCTTTTTCCAATTTTACCACAAGTGCTGCATTTAGTCCACGGCTGCGTCCAGTCGTTCCAAATTGCTATCGTGGTATCCTTGAAGCCGACTGGTATTTGAGCAAAAGGACCGGTTTTTGCTTCAGTTGGTTTAACCTGAGATAACAAACACACGTCTGCAGAATTCAGGTTTCACTGAAAAATCTTCACTCTATAGATCATGAGACAAATAGGTAGTTACCTTTTTCTAAATAGGTACGTACATTAAAATACTTACCTCTTTAATAGGTTCGGTGGAAGTATCCAAAACGTGAAGGAAATACGGAACGTCAGCATCGTTCTTCAAGTGACAAAAGTACATTCCTTGATGATGAGATTCTAAATCCGATAAATGAAGAGTAAAAGTGAACGCTGATATATGTATGTGTTCACCTTCTTCTACCGTTTGTGTTTCAGAAGTGTAAGGTTTATTTACAAAATACCATTCTGTTTCTTCTAATATATCGTCCGGTGATACGCAAACGTTACAATCTAATCTTGAAATAAGTACGAGTACATCATGCTTTTAAATTCCCGATCGAAACAAAAAACTCAAAAATCTGACATTACTAGACCTATACTTACTCGATAAATGTTTTAGAAAAAGCAGCTACTGCCGAAAGAAATACGTTTTTTTCTGCTGAAATGGCGTGATATTTGCTTTCTAAGCATTTGTAGTAATCATTCCATAAAGTTTCCATTTCTCTTAAAGTTTCCGCAGTTTTGGGATAATCCAAAGCTGAGAATGAACTCGAACCTACGCTAACACTTTCTTTAGAGCTTGATGTTTTTTTCTTGTATACAGATTTCAATTTATCTTTCAGTTGTTGGGCGAAATTTTTCCAATCGGGTAAACTTTCAACTACGAATAAATGAACGCATAAATAAAAAATTATTATCACGCCGATAGAATTCATATTCACGATGTATTTTAATATAAAATGATAGGTAACAAAAACGTAATCGATTTTGGTGGAGAAAATTCACATAAAATTAAACAATATGATAGATAACAGTATAACTTAACCAATTGTTTTTGAAATTTTCTCTTTTAAATCGATCACTCATCGTGGAATCTACATACTATATGTACTTCAGAATTTTTGGGGAAAAAACCACTTTATTTGTAGTGATTTTGTTAAAAAGAATAATCTTAAAATTATGAACACACAAAAAAAATACAATGTATTTGACAAAAAGCAAGCCTTTGACATTTTTGACAAAAAGCAGATCTTTTTGAAAATTATTATTGACAAAAAAGTGAGGCTCAGGCATAATTTTTGAATAAAAACTGAATCTTGAGCAATTGCAAACCATTTCAAAAAGCAAAAATTAAAACAATTCCAACAAAAATCAGCATTTTTGGGAAGTATTCATAGGTGGTGAAAATAACTCTTTTCGCAATAATTTCGAAAAGTGAAAATTTTTTGCATTTTTTATGACAGGTAAAAAACTATAACTTAAGTACATTTTTTGCAGTTTTTGGCTAAAATCAAGACTTTTGAAAAATTTTTGGATAAAGGAACACAGAACATTTTTGAAAATTTTTGGCAAAAAGGAAGACTTCTTCATGTTTAGCAAAAAGCTGAAAAAAATGAAAATCTTGAGCAATTGCAAAAATTATTTCAAAAAGCAAAAATAATTTTTTTTTACCAAAAATCAACAATTTTTGAGACGCATTGGTGGGTGATGAAATTATTACATCTTTTCGCAATTTTTTCGAAAAGTACAACTTTTTTGTCAATTTTTTTTGTTGATAAGCCCGCATAAGGATCTATTGCCCCCCTCCCCACCCCAGGCGATCCTTCGAGACAACTTTTTTTCTTAAAGGGGGAGTTCCTAAGAAACATTTCTAGCCCTTGTCCTCAAAAAAAAAGTGGCCCTATTCACAAAATGGCGGCCATTTTGATTGAAAGGTCAGCCGAAATCGCAGATTTTGCGTTTCAACATAGGACTTGCACGACATTTTTTAAACCGTACAAAGGTAGATCGAAAGAGCAGGCAAAAATTTATCACCTGTCAAAATTTTACGTAGGTACTAAGGTGCCTTTTTTGATAGGTACATTGATTTGAAATTTTTTTATTCGGACTTCGGAGTGCATAGATCTTCCAATAATCAATTTGAAATTTCGTTATTTGGAAAGAAAATCTTCCACTGCCTAACACCACAATTCGGCCAGTCGAGTCGGTTCAAACTGGGAATAGCCTATGTGATCCCGAAATCTATAAAGGTCGTCTGTCTGTCTGCCTGCCTGGCTTCTTAAGACCATTGATTCGTCTGTCTGGTCTCCTCTCAAGGTCGTTAATCTGCCTATCTGACTTCTCAAGTTCGCTGATCTACCTGTCTAGCCTCTCAAGGGCGTCTGTCTGCCTGTCTGGCCTCTAAAAATCTTCTGCCTGCCTGCCTCTGTGCCTGCTTGGCCTCCCAAGGCCATTGGCCCATCTGGCTAGCCTCTCGAGGTCATTGAACCATTGTTCTGGCCTTTCAAGGTTGTCTGCGTGCTTGTCTGATTATTCATAGGTCGTCTGCCTGCTTGTCTGGCTTCTTAAGGTCACTGACCTGCACGTATGTGGGGACTTGAAAGGTCATTGATCCGTCTGTCCAACTTTTCAAGACCGTCCGATCGCTTGTATAGCTCATTAGGGTCATTGACCTGTCCATCTAGCCTCTTGAGGTCATCTGACTGACTGACAGGCCTCCCAAGGCCATTTCCCCTTCATTCTGGTCTCTCAAGGTCATCTGAGTGCTTGTCAGACTGTTCATAGGCAGTCTGTCTGCCTGTCTGTCTGTCTGGGTTCTTTAGGTCATTGGCCTATCTGTCTGTGTGGACTTGAAAGGTCCCTGACCCGTCTGTCCAACTTTTCAAGGCCCTGGCTGTCTGTCGGATTGTATGGTTTCTTAAGGTGATTATTGATTAACCTGTCTATCCAGCATCTTGAGGTCGTCCGACCAACTGCCAGGCCTCCCAAGGTCATTTGCCCTTCATTCTGGCCTCTCAAGTTCATCTGAGTGCTTGTCAGACTGTTCATAGGGAGTCTGTCTGCCTGTCTGGGTTCTTCAGGTCGTTGGCCTATCTGCCTGTGTGGACTTCCAAGGTAATTGACCCGTTTGTCTGACTTCTCAAGGCCATCCGTCAATGTGTATGATTTTTCAAGGTCATTGACCCTTCATTCTGACCTCTCAAGGTCATCTGAGTGCTTGTAAGGCTGTTCATACTAGTACATAGGTAGTCAGTCTGCCTGTCTGGGTTGAGTTTCAAGGTCATTGACTTGTCTGTCTGGCCTTCCATGAGGGTCTTGAGTATCCTTCTGATTTCTTAGGTCATTGACCCGTTTGTCTGGCATTTTTAAGGTCATTGACCTGTCTGTATGGTGACTCAAAGTTGTCTGACAGACTGTCTGGCTTCTCAAGGTCATTGACCCTATCAATATGGTTACTCAAGGTTGTCTGGAGATAGTCCGTGTGCTTGTCTGGCTTTCCGAGGTCATTGGAACCATGTCTTAGGATTGCTTGGACAGTTGCTTCCACATCTCCAGTCACCAAAATTCATTTTCCTCAATTTTTAACAATAACATATAATTTCAACGGGTTTCGATATCGATTGGTCCCCTCAAACCACCGGGCTGCTGGTTTATAATTTTTTTCTCTAGTGCCACTGTCATGAAAATTTTAATTGAATTTTGTTTACATACCTAATGATGGCTCACAACTAACAATAATTTTTTTCCAGGTACCTACATGGGAAAAAAATGAATACTTAATTATTAAAATATTTTGCCGCAAATTCCTAAAAAATAAACGTCACAACTTTCTCACAAGTTTTCAAAAATCATTTCCTTTTATTCAATAAAATTTTAAAAAATTATAAGGTAGAAAAAATTGACTTGCAAAAAAATAATGTTCTACTTTTTGAAATAGGTATTATGAATTTCAGTCCAATTTTTTTTCTATCTAAAATTTATCTGAATTTCAGATAAGTTTTTATTAAAATTTGACATAAATTATTCAATCAAGTTCAAAAAGCTTTCGCTCAGAGGACCACTTTCTTCAGATAAAAATAATTGGCTAGCAAAGTACTTGTTTTTCTCAGCCCAAAAAAAACTCGGAATTTTCCAACTGATAAGTTTTTTTTTCTACTGGATTGAAGAATTTTCTGATTACACGCGTTAGCGTTTATCATAAATAGAAAGTGGTAAAGCTGACTTTCAAATCTGAAGTAACGTTTTGGCCGACGAATTTGGTAAATTACCAGTTGATTTTTTCCACTCTTTTTGTATCCCTGGTTCGTGTTGCTTTTTAGTCGAAATGCTCGCCTTTGAATTGTACTCGGTTTTCATTTTGTAGCTCCTGCAGCCAATAAATTACTCGGTCGCGCTTCGCGATACCATTTTTCAAAATCAAACGATGAATTTCGCCGCCTTGAATTTATCACGTGCCTACAATAATATCAAGTCGCTTCCTTTTTCAAAGGTACACCCTCACACACTTGTACAAGTATTATTCTTACTCAGCACATTACAACGATATTTCATATTTCACCATAACTTCGACATATTTTCTTACGAAGTGCTCGCGTTCGCCATCAGAATACATGGTCCGATACTCCGATAGTAAGCAATGATCCTTGGTTTTAAAGACAATCGCTGCTCACCTTATTGCTACGTAGTTTCATCGATTCAGCGAAAATAATCTCCATCTTCGCCAAACCTGCGAGTCATCGTCGTCGACATCGCGATCGTATTTTACCCGGAGCGATTTCGGCGACATCGACAGCCCATCGAATGGCACAAATCAGCGATTTGCCGGAAGAAACACTGTTGCATATATTTCGATTCTTGCTCACCAGCGACTTGTATAATACGGTGAAACTCGTATGTCAGAAATGGAATCGTATTTGCGACGACAGCGTGCTCTACAGTCGAGTTATCATCGATGGCAAAATAGAACGATTTTCCGCCGTCGAAATTCTCAAAAAATACCCGGATCAGTTACGCCATATCATTTTCGAAGAACGATCCGATCTTAATTTATTGCTCGGATACGTCACTCGATGCGTTAATCTGCAGTCTCTGAAGCTCATCTCGTGTTATGGTCAGGTATGAAAAATCTAGCCTTTGCAATGTTCTATTCTAATTCACCGAATTGTAATTCGTTTCTGTTTCTTTCGCCTTGAAAATAGGTGCGAAACATCATCAACTTGAACAACGAAGTGAACGTCAAATTGATATGGAAAGTGTTACTCAAATGCCCTTCGTTATCGTCGCTAGAAATACGACAAACTGCCTTTAAAAACGGTTTGCGGAACTTCTGTCCGGCTAATGCGAATTTGCACAAGTTACGAATTAAATCCGACAACAACATGGAAATCGTGGAGCCCAAACTCGAGCAAATGTTCGGTCTGAAGGATCTACGTTTGCAGGGTATCAAATTATACGATGATCGAGCTCTGATACGCGTCTGCTCCAATAATCAGCATAGTCTTACCGTGCTCAAATTAGATGTGTGGAAATTCGATGGTGAGAATTGATCATTTTTCTGTCTCTTTTTTTTTACCAGAAATTGCCAAAGGTACCTATACACTTTTGACTTTTTAGGTACCTACTTGTAATTTCAAAAATGTCCTGCGTTTTGCTAAAATGGGCAGACCTACTTTTTGGCAAAAATTACAGAAAATTGAATTCTTGACTTGTCAAAAATTCACAAAAATTTGTCGTTTATTCGTCAAAAGGGGGGGGGGGCTGAGCCTCCTTTGCAAGGATTAAATCATGGATATGTTTTTTTGTACTTCATGTCAAGAAATTAAGTCATTGGTAGGTAATTTTCGAGAATTCATCTGGATTTTTTCCAACTTCTTAAAAGTCAGACCACAGAATGGAAACTCTTACATAATATTGAAATGTGAGAAATTGCTCATTTTTTTCAACGTTCTTGAAAATCTGATATAATTTTAAGAAATCCTCAAATGTAAAATAATTGAGGTTTTTTTTATAAATTATTAAAAGTTGGACAAAATTTGAAAAGCCTAAAATAGAATTCTCTTGAGGTCATTTACCCGTCTGTATGTCCTCTCGAGGTCGTCGGCTTGCTTGCCTGTCTGTCCGTCTGTCATGCCCCCAAAGGTCATTGGCCCATCTGCTTGGCCTCTCAAGAACGTCTGTCTGCCTGTTTGGTTTCTTAAGATCATTGACCTATCTGTCTGGCCGCTAGAGGTATCCGACTGTCTGGATTCTCAAGGTCATTGACCTGTCTGCCTAGCTACTAGACTAGTGGATGACAAACTGACTGTTTGGCTTTTCTAAGTCATTGACCCGTCGCCGTCTGTCCGGCCTCTTGAAGTCATCTGACCATCTGTCTAAATACTCAAGGTCATTTTAATCTGTCTGACTGACCATCCTAGGTCATTGGCCTGTCTGCTTGGCTACTAGAATAGTGGACGTCAAACAGATGATTTGGCTTTTCCAGGTCATTGACCCGTCTGTCTGAATTCTTAAGGTCATTGACCTGTCTGGCTGACCTCTTGAAGTCATTTGACCATCTGTCTGAATTCTCAAGGTCTATAATCAGGATGTCTGACCGTCCAAGGTCATTGACCTGTCTGTCTGTCTACTAGACTAGTGGACGTCAAACTGACTGTTTGGCTTTTCTAGGTCATTGACCTGTCGACCATCTGTCTGGCTTCTTAAGGTCATTGACCTCTCTGTCTGGCATCTTGAAGTCATTTGACCATCTGTCTGGATTCTCAAGGTCATTAATCCGTCTGGCTGACTGTCCTAGGTCATTGACCTGTCTGCCTGGCTACTAGACTAGTGGACGTCAAACTGACACTTTGGCTTTCCCAGGTCATTGACCCATCTGTCTGAATTCTTAAGGTCATTGACCTGTCTGTGTGGTCTCTTGAAGTCATTTGACCATCTGTCTGGATTCTCAAGGTCATTAATCCGTCTGGCTGACCATCCTAGGTCATTGAACTGTCTGCTTGGCTACTAGACTAGTGGATGTCAAACTGACAGTTTGGCTTTTCCAGGTCATTGACCCATCTGTCTGAATTCTCAGGTCATTGACCTGTCTGGCTGACTTTCCAAGATCATTGACCAACCTGTCTTTTTGGCTACTAGACTAGTGGATGTCAAACTGACTGTTTGGTTTTTCTAGGTCATTGGCCATAGTCGGCCGGCTGTCTGGCTTCTTAAGGTCATTGACCTGTCTGTCTGGCCTCTTGAAGTCATTTGACCATCTGTCTGGATTCTCAAGATCATTAATCCATCTGAGTGACCGTCCTAGGTCATTGACCTGTCTGCTTGGTTACTAGACTAGTGGATGTCAAACTGACAGTTTGGCTTTTCTAGGTCATTGACCCGTCTGTCTGGATTCTTAAGGTCATTGACCTGTCTGGTTGATCTCTTGAAGTCATCTGATTCAATGTATGGCACCATAAGGTCATTGACTTGTCTGCCTGGCCAGCTTTCTCAAGGTCGTTGACCTGTCTGTTTGGCCTCTCTAGGTCGTCTGAGTGTTTAAAATCTCACTTTTTTCCACAAATTGTCCAGAGGTACTCTCACTTCGATAGCAAAGTACTGAAACTTTATGTTTTCTATTTGTAATGCTGTGGGTTTTTTTTTGGCGATTCTTTATGCAATATGATGTTTTTCTTTCATTTTGCCACTTTTTTGGTTACATTTTCGAGCTTTTTTGCTTACCAAAGTTGCCTATTTTGAAAACATCCGCACCCACAACTTTGTCCACTGTACGGATTACCTACGAAAATTTAAAAAATCCAAAACTGTGCTGTGTGTAATGAAACGTGATTTTCTTCAATCATGAAATTAAGTCTCAGAATTCGTTTGTATAGCTTCCTTTTCGACAACCCTTCCCCTCCCCCGGTACCTCTTACCTCTATATTGGTCTTCCTGTATAAAGACTCTCTGAACTTGAAAAAAAATTGTTGCAAGTACGGTTTGAAACATCGAAAGAATAGGTAAGTAAAATTTTCCAAGAGAAAAATCTGCTGCGAGGCCCCAAGTTCAGAGCACCTCCCCCCTTCCTCCTCCTACTCCTCCTCCGCCCTGAAAAATGAAAAAATTCAACGAAACAAAAATGAGTCAAAGTGATAATGAATTTAAAATTCAAAATCTTTTTTTCTATTGATCATTATTTTGGGTTGATGTTCGGTCAAAAATGATTTTTAGCTAGGAACATCGCCTGAGAAAGGGATTAGGGATTCCCAAACCGACGCTATTTCATTTTTCTAGATGAAACCCGTTAAAAAAATTAACAAATTAAGTTCATTGTGTTGTTTCAAATTTTTTTGAAAATTTAACTTTTTTAAATCACAAAAAAAAACAAAAGAAACTTATGGTGTTCGAAATCGTTGCTCTCATTAGGGAGAGGGGGTGAGGGCGAGTGAGTGTAAATTTTTAAACGAAATATTGGCATGAAAAATCGTAAGTATTATTTTCCAAAATCCAAATCTTTTGGCATCGGTATATCTATGTAGAATGAAGATCGTTTCCTTTCTCAAAATATTTAATTTCTTTGAAAAAATCTCCTCGCAGAGTTTTCTTAAAAAAAAAAAAAAAAAATGAATCACTCTTCTCCCTCCCTCCTCTCCAGCTTTCTCACCTCATTTTCCTCTACTTTTTACAGAATCATGCCAAGATGAATTAATGAAATGCATCGGACGATGCACCAAGCTAACCAAACTCAGTCTGGAGAACTTCTCAGCCAGCGGCATAACCGACGAAGGGTTCGCCCATCTATCTAATCTGAAAAGGCTCAAAACTCTAGTCGTAACCAACGCCAAAAAAGTGAGCGCCAGAGCCATAATGCGCCTCTTCTACGAACCCCACGTACAAAATTTCGAAAAACTCAACCTCGGTAGATGTCCAGAGCTGCACCAACTTGTACTAAAATTTGTGGCCGATCAATGCCCTAATCTGAAAAAACTCTACCTCGATCAGTTCGCGTTGACTTGTCGTTGCATCGGCGTTTACGACATTCAATATATTGGAGAAAACTGCCCTTTGATCGAGCACCTGGAATTGAACTCGATGGATCCGGTGGTTGGTGAAGCGATACCGACGGTATTGAAAAATTATCCTAATTTGAAATCTTTCAGGTATTTTGTACGGCCTTTGAAGGATTACTTTTCCGAGTACGATCCGATTATACGACGTTCTAAACAAGAGTTACCAAATTTTTATATCACTTGTTCGTTAAAACATGGGATCATCGGGTATAAAAAATAAACAAAATTCGCGAGTAGTTGTTACGAATTTTTTTTTACGTTTTTTCTCATTATTATGGTAGGGTGAATCACGAAAAAAATTGGGGATTTAGATCAAATTCGGTGGAAACTCCATTTGACTCCGGAGGTGGCTTTGGAGGGGAGATATGAGCTCTCAAACGAAATCGTCTCACCTCCCAAAGAATTTTCTAAACACGAAATCGTTCAAAAATAAGCCATTTTCAAATTTTTAACCGCTCAGAAGAACCCTAAAAGTGGTCTTGGATTTTGACTGAAATAAAAATATCAAATACTTTGATTTGGGACTGAGCCATTTTTCCCAAACAAATTGAGTAACGACAGGAGCGAAAAAACAACAATGTTTTCGAAAAAGCTTTCTCTTTGAGGGCCTATTCTTTCTCTTCAGGAGCATCTCCGGAGATGAAAAATGTTCTGAGTAACTCTCAACTCAAAATGAAGGTCTACGCTGAATTTGGTCAAACTTCGCCAACTTTTTTTTCGTGATCTAGCCTGAAAACTTGAATAAAAATCCCACTGAATTTTTAATATCTTGTCAGACTTACAAAAACTTGAAAAAAATTGATCAATTTCCAATATTTAAAATAGGTACATAAAGTTCTGATGTATTATGTTAACTTTAAAAAATTTGGTAATATTTTTTCTGACTTCAACACTTTGAAAAAAACTAAGCTAAATTCGTAAGAAGTTCGATTTTAAAAAACTAAAAAAGGGTCTGATATTTTGGTTAACACTGAAATAGACTTTTAGATAAATCTGACTTTTCGTTTTGAGAACTTGAGAAAAATGCCAATCTTTCAATAAATTGGAAAAAATTTGATAAATTACGTGATATTTTTGAAAACTTTGAGAAAAATGACCAATATCTGACATTTTGAGTACCTAACAATGAAGTGGGCTTTTAAAGATAAGTCCAGTTTTTTCGAACTTGAAAAAGAAATAAATCAAGTGATATGTCAAATTCTCAAAAATTATTTTCTAACCTCCGTACTCAAAGTTTGGGTGCAAAAATTAATGTTTTTTCAATTTTGGCGAATTTAAAAAAAAAAACTTTTTATGAAAATTTTTCAATTTTTTTACAACTTTTTGTATTGTTAGAATTAATTTACCCCTTTCCTAAAAAATGACCAGTTGTAGATCATGCTTTTTATTACCAACACATATTTTTTTCAACATTCTGTCTCAATCCTCTCGATTTGTTTATCATTAGATTTTTTACTTCGTTTTTTTTTTTTTTTTTTGTTGAACAAGTAGGTACAACAAATTTAATCTTATTTTTGAATGAAAATAGTCGGATTATTTTCAAATTTATCTCGGAGTATCCTGATCAATAGTTAAGTTGTTTATGGTTACTCTAATCGAATAAAATATACACTTTAAAATAATATATTTGCTCCATACTTTTGAAAATTATTATCATAAAGAAAATTGTAAATCTTAAAAATTTAACAATAAAATAAATAACGTACAAGTTTCAACTACAGAAAGTTATTTTTGCTTGTGCTACTCTAAAAAATAAATAAGTAAAAAATAAACATTTTATTGCCATTTTTTGGAAGTACTAGGAACTGATTCGAGTCGTTCATTAGCGTTATTATCGACAGCTTTTTCTTTACCCTGTATCGAGACAAAAGCAGATATAAATATTACAAATTCGTTGTTTAAGTACCTATAAATAAAATTGAGAAATAATAAATTACCGGTTTGAAGTACGCTTTAGCGTAGAAATTTCCGAAAAGAACGATGAACGAAGACATGTAAACCACCAATAGGTATTGCAACCATAAAGGAAACTTGCAACCGGAACGAATTCCATTCACTCCTAATATTAAAGCTGTGGTAAATTGAATCTATAACCAAACAAATGTTAAATAATAAAATTAGTTTCTTTTTTTTCCAAACAAAATTTAAGAACTGTCTTTTGAAGTACTTAGGTAAATTTGTTTCATCGAATGACAATAGTCATACTCTTTAGAAAATAAAACAAGTTTTTTAATTACCAATTGAAGCATCGTCAAATATTTTTTCCACCATAAATATTTCGCAATCGATGGTCCCATCGCGGCCAATCCGTAATAAGTGTACATGAGAACGTGAATTGAGCTATTGACCATTGCAGGGAAGAACGTCGAACCACTTGGTACGTATTTAATACCGATCCACCATAGAGAAAAGATGGTAGAATGATGGTATACGTGTAAAAATGTGAGCTGTTTATCTTTTTTCCTTAAAATAAAGAAAAATGTATCGCAGAATTCGAGTAATTTTGAAAAATAATACCACCAGACCGCGTTTGCTATCTGAAACACGAAAATAAAAATGTTTTTTTTTACTCAACTATTCGAATAAATATTAAGGAATAAATTCATCACCGCAATTGGAAAATTCCAACTACTATAGGTACCTGGTACACCCCCTCCAATTACGAGCACAAATGAACTGTTGTACAATTATGCAAAAGTCATGTTGTGACCTATCAAAATAAATTAAAATTTCGTGAGAAATTCAAATATTTTCACGAAAATGTTTTTTGAGCATTTTTGCAGAATTTTGAGCCCAAAATTAGGTCATGATTTTGAGGATTATTGAAAATGAGTAACGTGACTTATCATTTATCAAACCAGGTTAAAATTTCGCGATAAAATCGAATTTTCCCATAAACATGTTTTTTGAGCACCTTTGAAGAACTTTCAGCTCAAAATTGAGTCATGATTTTTAAAAAAGTGCAATTCGGCCCATCAGAATGGGTTAAATTTTCACGAGAAAATCAAACATGCCGACAAAAATGTTTTTTGAGAATTCTTGAAGAATTTTGACTCTTAGTTTGGGTCATGATTCTTGGGATTTTTGAAAAGATTCACTACAACCAATCAAAATAACTTGAAATTTTGCGAAAAAATCAAATATTTCCATAAAAATGTATTTGAGCATTCTATAGAATTTTGAGCCCAAAATTAGGTCGTGATTTTTGGGATTATTGAAAAAGGGTAGGTATTTCAACTGATCAAAATGAGTTAAATTTTCGCGAAAAAATCAAATCCTACATATAAATTTTTGCTAGAAAGTCAGATACTTATTTGTTTTTTGAGAATTTTTGCAGAATTTTGACTCTCAATTTGGGTCATGATTCTTGGGATCGTTTAAAAAGTTCACAGAATCGATCAAAATAATTTAAAATTTTGAGGAATTTTAAGCCAAAAATTGGGTCACGATTTTTGGGATTTTTGAAAAAGTGTAATTCCAAATACAGATCAAAATGAGTCGAATTTTCGCAAGAAAGTCAAATGTTTTTTATGAGCATTTTTGACAAATTTTGATCCCAAAATTGAATCATTATTTAAAATTTTTGAAAAAAAGTAGTTCGACCAATCAAAACGGGTCAACACTTCACGATAAAATCAAATTTTTCCGCAAACATGTTGATTGTTGACTGATTTGGGTGGGGATAAAATTAAAATTTGACCAAATTGACATAAAGGTTGAAATTTAGTTTGTATCCTGGGCATTTCCCACCTCGTGAGTCGATTCGCGATGGTTCTGAACCGTTCTAAAACCTCCAGAAATTTGCAAAATCTCCAGTTTTCGAAAAAAACCAGTCCAAAGGAAAGAGGCTGGAATTTGATTTATATCCAATTTTCGACCACCAGAGTCAATTGGTGATGGTTTTGAACTATTTATGGAGCCTCCAGAGGTTTTTGATTTTTTTTTTTTTTGATAATCTTTTGAGAAAATTTTGGATTTGAACCAATGAAAAAATATTTTGAAAATATTTGGCTAAATCGATTGAGAGGGTCATAAGAATTGTGAATTCGGGTCAGTAACCGTTGAACTCCAATTTCAATTTTTTTCCTGACTCGCCACCAATGATCACATGCATAAAAAAAACTACAGCCCCAATAGGAAGTTAAAATTTATAATCAATGCATGCTTTAATAAAAATAGGCCTAATTAAAATGTATAAATAGGTAAATACATATGTTAAGGTACCTATTCAGTCCAGTACTTACCCTTAACTCTTCTTTATGGTTAACATAAGTAACAGGTTGACAAACGTAGCTATATTTGAGTCGTGTAGATGCAACAAGTAACTAGAATAAAAAATCGTTACAATTTATGAAAAATTTTACAATTTTGAATTTCAATTCAAAAAATAAATCAAGTGATAAAATGATACTCGTAAATAAAAATATGTATGTACTATGTGGTTAAAAACTCACCTCATAAGCAATATAAAAATTAAGCAACGCCATTGCTAAATTATAAGGAATGAGTGCCCAAGTCAATTTGAACGGTTTCCGACTCTTCATTAATCGGGGACCCACATAGACAATAATTAAATATAAAATTGTATACATAATCGTTGGTATAGGTGAATCAACCATTAGCCATCCCTTCGTTCTATTATCTGCAAAATTCAAACATGAAAATTTAAAAATTAACAGTCTACTGCATTATTTGTTTCAAATCTCACAATATCAGTGGCGACTACTGCAGCTTTCCAACAAAAGGTGGTGCAAATTTCGTGAATGGTACGCTATGCCCTCCAACCCCCCCCCTTCCCCCTCGCCAAGAAATGCCGTTAGACCACCATTCAAAAACATGAGAGCTGTTTCATTAGTTTTGACACCTTTGGAATCGATTTTTTTAAATTTGAATAATAATAAAACAATATTGCCGAATTTTAGTAGATGCAAACAGCGGAGGTTGGGACTATTTTTCTCGGGGGGGGGGGACTTGAGACAAAAATGCCAACGAATTTCAAATTTTCATAAGCGATTATTGCTTTAAAATGTTTTTTAAAAACATCTCTAAATTTTACTATTGACTTGGTTCTGTTTTTTTTTTTTTTGAAATTTTCCAAATTACGTAATTTTTCCATTCTTGAAAGTTTTTGAAAATTTGGACCCATAATAAGTAAGATTTAAATTAGTTCGAGCGAAACGAGGGCCAAGCTTCGAAAAATTGATTAGCTACTTGAAAAGTAAAACAACGTTACCTATAACTTATTCTTGATACGAGAAGTCGGTTTTTATGGCTTCAACATTTTCAAATTCTAACAATAGTTTACACGAAATTTTAATAGGTATTTTTGAAAACACAAGTGCTTTTGGCTCGATCGAAGTCAGCGCAAATGCTTATGAAAATCACACGTAAGTAAAAAAAAATTATTTTGGTGTAAAAAGCCAATTTTGTTGAATTCTTAATAATTTAAAAAAAATTGAGCAAATAAAATATTTTCCAAATAGTACCTACAGTGCCTTAGCCAGAGAGAGGAAAATTATTCAGTCAGAGCGAAGCGAAAGTGAAAACTTTCAGAAAATTCAAGTAGGTGAACAATAATTTTTCAAAGGTAGAAAATTGTCGAGAATTTGTCAAATTTTGCTCAATTTTCCAAATTTTTGACTAAAATTCGTCGAGTCCCAGTCCATAAAGCAAAACAAGTGAATCCGAGCGAAATGAGGGCAAAAAATTTGAAGAATTAAAAAATTCTATAACTAAATGAAACAACATTAGGTATTCATGATGTGAAAAGTTGATTTACTTACTGGCTTTGATGTTTTTCAGATTAGAACAATAATTTTGATAACTTTTTAAAAGTTTATGACCAATTTAAGAAACAATAAACGTCATTTTTTAAAGCAAAACCCGATTCAATTGCCATTAAAATTTGTCAAATTTTGAAAAAATACAAATTTTTTTTTTTTGAAATTTCAATTTTGGAAAAGACAGAATTTGAATATCAAATTTTCAAACGTCAGTTTTAGAGAAGAAAATTGAAGCTTTTGAATATTTATACCTACTTCAAGAAATTATGCTAGATCATTTTTTTATGAGAAAAGTTCCTTCATTTTTTTTGGTTCTTAAATTTTTCGTTTTTTTTTTGTTTTTTTGTTTTTTTTACTATACCTATTTGACACTTTTGGAAATAAAATTAAATACTTTATTTTCAAAGTAAAGCAATCTTGAAATAACATTGAGGCCTTGGCGAAACGCATTCGAAAGTTTTTGAAAATTAATACATCAAGCAGTGAAAGGAAAAAGCTCAAGACTTATGAAAAAAAAATATAAAAAAACGTAAGTATAAATATTTTGCTAATTTTTTTGGATAAAAAGAAAACCCTCGATTTTCTGTAACAAAGTTTCGCATTGACTTTCATCGACTCCAGTATCACGAAAAATACATTATTTTAGGGGGGGAGGGGGGGTAAGTAGGACTCTCTGAGATGAATTTGTGCCTAACAAAAATCGACGATCCTTTTGAAAAAAAACATGATTAGGTAAAATACGAGTTCATAAATCATTAAAAAATCTTGCAAAAATTCAAAAAATGCTCTTCGATCTTAAGAAAACTCTGACGACGAAATCTTTTAATGGCCTATTTAGAAAAATAGCCTGGACTGATTAAATTTTCGTCGAATTTTGAATACTTTTGAAGTTTTACCTGCTGTTGCTTCAAAAAAGGTCCGAAACGAACCTTCCAAATTTTATACCCTCTCCGTCAGAATCTTCCTTCTCCGATTTTATCTCAGGTTTGAATACTTTAATGCTAATTGAGCAATGTGCAATTGATTTTTGTTTTTGATTTTTTTGAAATTCAATTTCGCAAAAATAAGTCAAACTGACAGGAATAAAACTATAGAGATTTTTCAAGGGAGGGAAGGGTGATTGAATGAGAAGAGAAATGCCAATTTTACCAATTTTGATATAAGTTTAGATATAATACTCACACAAAGGCTTATTCAAAAATTTCTATTTTTTCTTTTAAATTTATGAAAGATTCAAAGATGTAATTTTTCTAGTCCAGGAATTATATAGAAATTGACCGAGCAAAACGAGGGCAAAAGCTTTCAAAAATTCGTATTTCAAGAGGTGAAAAACAATACGTTTTTTTAAAAAAATACGTTTTTAAAAAAAAAGTTCATTTTTTTTTGGCTCCAAAATTTCAGAATTTGAATGTCAAGTTTCTTTTCATGTTTTTTCAGATAAAAAGTGTACCTATTTTGTTTGGTTTAAACATTTTTTTTTTCAATTTTAATGAAAGGTTTTTTTCAAATTTCAATTTAAAAAAAACACTTGAACAACTTTCTGAACGGTTCGTCGATTTTTTCTACAAAATTCGAATTTTCGTGATATTGAGAATGTGTGTGGTATCCTACCTATTATAAACCCCAAAAAGAAGCACCACCTTTTCAATCTGCAAGGTCTCCACTGTCAAAAATTAAATAACTTCACCGGTTAATAATATTTCACAATTCAACGTACCTGATAAGGAATGTGACCAATTATAAAAGTCATTCATTTTAGCAACTATTGAGCGAGTTTTATTTAAATATTGCATATCCATTATTTCTATCTAGAAATTAAAAATAAAAAAAGAACGTTAAATCAATGTTAAAATAGTTGGTAAGTTTTAATTTTATTCTAATAAAAAAAAATTATTTTGCGTATCTTTAGGTACACGACTTTTTTGTAAAAATATACTCGTATGTCAATTAAAAATAAAATCATTACCTCGAAAAACTGTAAAAAAAAATCAACTCGATAAATTTAAATTTCAAAAAAAAAATCAACACTATAAACCTACCGTTTTAAAGTTAAAAATTAAATTTAAAAGAAAAAATTCAACTCGGGAACATTTACGTTACACAAGAAGAGTAAAAAGCAAAAAAATTTGATTAAAATCTGCTCGCAACTAAATGAACACTATGACTCGATCATTCTACATAGAGGTACATAACACAGCACTTGTTAGTAGAACCCTTATCATCTAATGAACTAAACCGATTGCCAGATATGATCGGATAGGTAAATGTTAGCGGTAGTCGTTAACATCTCACCCAAACAAATAATTCAACATGACCCACATCATATTCATAATAGTTATTGTTACATTGACGATTTGTGATTTTCATGAGCAATGATAGATGGAAAAATTACAGACTGGTTCGAAAATCATTCCACATGTATATCGAACTACCTATACTTACACTTGTGATAGGTAGGTAGTGGGGAATACGAACCAGCTTCGGTAAATACTCTGCTAATGCCATCGAATCGAAGTTTTGTGTGTGTTTTTTATGGATATGTGTTCTTGTATTTAAATATTGGCAGAATTTTTTCGATTCATGGTGTAAAAAACATTCACTTTTCTTTTCTATTTTTTTTTTTTTTTTTTTTTTTTTTTTGGTAGAATAAGAACTGAAATATGTATGTAGATTCCTACGATTCAATATTTCTAAATTAATTCAAAATTCCATAATAAAAAATGTATTCTTGAGGCAGTTGCTAAATCCAAAATAGTAAAATATTCGTAGATTTAAAAAATAAATAAATAAAAAAATGCAGTCAAATTTTCAAAACAACTTGTAGATCATCATAGAAATAAAATCATTTTGATACATTCGAATATAGAGTCGTGTTTTAACGGTTTAGCTATACATTGTGTCCAGCGTACGAAGATTTTCGATTTCACTCCGCAAATTTACTTTTATTGTTTGTGTTCTTTTGTTTAGCAAAAATGCGATTTGTTCAAATAATTTACAAATGTAATACCAACGCGCGGCTTTATAGACTCAAAGGAAGAATAATCCAGGGCAAGTGATAACAATTGAATATGCTCCGGCTTTCGTGTCGTTTATTCTTGGTCCATTAATTTTCGCAAATTATCGAACAGTGTACCTATGTATTTGAGATGGTCTGCATCGTGTACCTACTATAAGAAAGCGATGAGAAATGGAGCATAAATTTTCTATTTGCGATCCGTTCGTTTAGAAGGTTTAAAAAAATTGATTTTTTTTTTTCTTAAATTGAGCGAACGAGAGTCAAAATGAGTTTTAAAATCCACTCACTTACATATATCTGTTAAAATAATTGAAAGTGAAGTAAGTGAAGCTCTCAAGACTACATAACGTACACAACGAGCTGAATTTTTTGATAAAATATTTTAACTTTATAAATAGGTATACGTAATTTACTAAAATAATATCGGAAATACTCACCAAAAACTTATCCATTTTACACCCAACTCGATAGTAAAAATTAATTTAAAAAAATAAATATTACATGATACGATATAAAAAAAAGTATAAAAGTATAAAAAAATTGAAAGTTAAACTGAAACTGAACTAAACCTACCGTAATTTTGGAAACTTGTGTAAACTCCGCAGAATACTGCATCGTGAGCGGAAAACAAATACGCTTGCGTGAATTATTAAATCAATGCGGAGGTCGAAAAACTTTCAAGTTACGTACGAGCAAAGCGCTTTAAAGAGGGAAAGTTGGGTTAACTTGGGGTGATATTAAATGATGCAAATGTACAAGATGAAAGATGAATATGAATGGAGACTAAACACGTCATATTTCATTGCCCGTGAATTGTTTACTTTTCAGACTTTTTTTTTTTAGTAGGTAGGTAGGTAGGTAGGTAGGTAGGTAGGTAGGTAGGTATGGTATTTCAAAGGTAGACTGTATTAGTACAGGCTTTTTAGGTTTTAACATGGCAAAAAAACTCGCAGGAAGGGGAAGTTTTTTTGTATAGGCACAGTATGAGTATGTACTTCAATTTTCTCGAACTTGACTAAAATCCGTGCACATCTTGTCCCCCTTCGAAGGGGTCAAAACGGTCCACATTTTGGTTTTTCAGCTGTAACGTCCTAAATTACTCTGATATCGAAAAAATGTTCGAACAAAAGTTGTGAAGCATTAAAAAATAAAGATTTTTTGTCATCACAAATTTTTTCGTAGGGGCTCATAAAGGGGAGGTACAGCGTTTGGAAAAACGTAATTTTTGACAACTGCTCACCAATACTAAAAAATTTATAAAGTTGGCCTAATCGACTTTCAAGGAAGTTCTTCTGCATATTAAATCTCACTGGTATGCGGAACGAAAAAAAAAATCACAATTCAATTCACCTCCCTCCCCTTTCCCCATTGCATAATTATTTGGAAGAATGGAAGTCTCTTGAAAAAATTTCAATTTAAAACATTCAAAAAATTGTTCAAACGTTGTAGAGCATCTAAACAGGAATAATTTTTATCCCGGAATTTTTTCTTCAAGTGGTCATGTGGGAGGAGGAGGAGGAGGAGGAGAAGGGAGTTATCGTGTTTCCAAAGTATAATCTCTTCAGAAAATTTATCTTGATGTCTGTAAATGAAATTAAAATCAACTCAATTTGATTGTAGTATCAACCCTTATTTGTTCAACTTCAAAATATGGCGTAGAGAGGGAAATATGACATAATTAGGCCTTTATTGTGACAAAGGGGGGGGGGATTTTGAGTAGTGTTGAAAATATCAAACAATATCGTGTGACATATCGTTTGCTATGTATTCCGGGGCGCTGAGTCCGAATTAGCCTTAGTTTTTTCATTTGACCCTTTTAACCCCCAAGAAACACCCCAATTGGACCCCGAAAATGAAACAAATGATAATTCATCCTTAGTGAAATACGTTTATTAGGTTTTTTGGGGCGCTGAGTAGTATATTGTTTGCTGAATTTTAGAGAGTGTTGTGTGCTGATATGAATTATTTTTCAGATGGCCTTCCCTACCCCTCCCAGACACCCTTAATATTTTGTGATTCTGCCAAAAACAACAAAAAATAACACCTTCTGTCGAAATTTCTAAAACAATCACACGATTAAAATTGATGCTTTCTCGCATAAAATTCCAAAAATGCTCAAAGTTTCCTAAAATGAGGTACCGCAAGCCTAAAAGTATGGCTACTGGCTGCTGCCAGAAATCGCCAAAAAGTCTCGCTTCTTCGACAAAAATTGCGAAAGAGTATAATTTTTTGCCAATAATTCCCAAAAAATTGTCAAAGTCTCGCTTTTTGCCAAAAATTGTCAAAAATTCTACCTTTTTCAAAAAAATGGCTAAGGATTGTCGTTTTTTACAAAAAATTCCAAAAAATCCTACCTATTTTTTATGAAAATTTTCTGCATTTTTTTTTTTTTTTTTTTTTGCAAAATTGTAGAAAAATTGGTTTTGGCTCAAAATTTTTAGGTGAAGGCAGCCTTGCTTTTGTCGCGAAAATCTTTTTTTTTTCGTTGTAAAAATTGCAAAAAGAAACCGGTTTTAACAAAACTACCAATAAGTCTTATATTACCTGGTTTTTCAAAATGGCCAAAAATCTTACTTTTTTTCTTCTTCATTGTTCACTCATATCCGGGCATCGTGACTATGGAGCCTTCCCAATCAGCTGTCTCCAACCTTCTCTGTCTTCAGCCTGTCTGGTGCCCTCCTTTAGTGTAAGCCCTGTATCCTTCTTCTTATAATGGTGGTGAGTCTATCCTTCACATCTAGGTCTTCCAGGAATTGACCTGTTTGTTTTTTTCTTGGTCCATGAGATTCTAAGCATTTGTCTATAGCAGTACATTTCAAATGCATCTATCTGGCTCTGATCTGTTTTCTTCACTGACCATGTCTCCGAGGCATATAGGAATATTGAGAATACGAGTGTTTTTGCAATCTTTAACTTTGTTCTCTTGGTGATTACATGGCATTTCCTAGATTTGGTAGAGTTTTCCTACAGATGTTTTTGCAATTAATGCAAGTCTTCTCATCTCCATCTTCTGAACTTCTACTGTTGGTAGACATGTGCGCCGTTAGGAAATTGCATGGTGGCAGCATGAGGTCAATTTTTATTGGCGCGGCTGCGTTTCAACGGTGTGAGCTGATATTCACACCGGTTCTAAAACCCCATAGTTTTGCCTGTAAAATAGAGAAAATTTGGTTACAGAGGTTTTGAGGGCCCCACTTTCATCTTTGATCACTATTTGACCAAAAATCCAAAAACATAAAAGGGACTTCAATAGGAGAGAATTGAAATTTTTTTCAAACAATTTGACATTGGTACATTGGCAGCAGTGCACATGTCTAACTGTTGGTTATTAGGGAGTCTAAATATAGTACAAAGCTTTGTATGTACTACTTCTATTCCATCTATCTCTTGCCGCTCTGGTTGGTTGTTGTCCACCCTGTCTATTATCATCATCTTGGTTTTTGATTTGTTCACCTTCAGACCCTTGGCTAGGCTAACTTGTTCAATCTTGCCCATGATCTCCTTCATGTTGTCGATGTTTTCAGCCAGTATTGTGGAGTCATCTGCGTATCTCAGATTCAATATTTTCCTGCCTCCCACCATAACTCCTTTGTTCTATCCTTCTAGAGCTTCCCTCATCCCTCATGGTCTCATTATCCATTCTCCATATGCATAGAACAATATTGGCTGAGAATGCATCCCTCCCTCACTCCTTTGTAGGTCTTGAAGTGATCACTGATCAGTCAGTTTCTCTTCTACCTTTACCTGTGCGTTGTGCGTTGTTGTTTTTGTACAGGTTCTTCATCAAGTCTATCAGGTGTTTTGGTACTCCCATTTTTCCAAGGTTTCTCCATAATATCTTCTACTTAACAGTTAACGTTGTCAAAGGATTTTTCATAATCAATGAAGCAAAAGGTAGATAGTTTTGTTGAATTCTTGTGCCTTTTCAATTACAGTAAAAGCTTGTTATAATGCTTCTCAAGGGACCAAAAAAAAAGCGTTATAAGCCGAAGCACACTATAAGCGAAAGTTTTTGTGTGAATGGGGCTGTCTAGGAACCAAAAGAAATCAGTGTTAAAACAAAGTTAGTGTTATAACCAGAAGCATTATAACAAGCTTTTACTGTATCTGATGAATGTTGAGGATTTGTTCTTTTGTTCCCCTTCCTCAAACAAAACCTGCCTGTTCTGGAGGTATTTGAGGAAGTATAAATGACTTGATGCATTAGTGTATGATGTTAAGGAGTACTTTGCTGGTGTGAGATATCAGGGAGATTGTTATGTAGTTAGAACATTCGAGCTTTGGCCCTTTGTTGTGCAGAGGTAGGTATGTATATGGATGTAGTCCAGTCCTGTGGCCATTTCTGATCTCTCCTTATTTTGTTACATATGATTAGGGCTAGGATTTTTAAGCGCTATCAAACACGTTTTAAGCGCTATGAAAAAGCATTAAAAATGTAAGAAAAAAGCAAAACAAAAAGCGCTATCAAATCCTACCATGTTACATATCAAAATGAAGGGTTTTTCAAACCAAGCAAGATAACCTCCTTTAAATATATGTACAACTTGAACCAAAATGAACGAAATGAAGAAAATGAAAAAAAAGGAAAAAACTGAAACTAAAAATTAGAAAAAAAAATAATAAATAAAAATTGAAAAATGAAAACTGAACCTGTTATTTTTCAGTTTTTCTTCCCTTGTTTTTTTGAACTGATCTTTTTTCAACAATTATTTATTTTTTTCAAAAATGTGCAAAAAGTAGATAAATTTTTGTATTTTGGGAACTAATTTCTTCAATTTTACCAATTTTTTACCAAAAAAAGCGCTAACGACGAAAAAAAAAACCAAAAAAGCAAAATTTCCGCATTTTTTGCCCAAAATAAGCATTTTAAAGCATTTACACCCAAAAAAAGCAAAAAAAAGCACTATCAACTTTCACCATTTGCCTCAGAATGGAATGAAACGCAAAGAAAATATATTTATGCCGTATAGGGTGTTGCTACAAAAAAAAACATGAAAAAATCCTAGCCCTAGTAATGATATATCATAGTACTCTCATTGGTCGCTGCTGTCATCATCTCTGCAACTTCACCATCTGCTCCAGCTGATTTAAAAAACTGTAAAAATGACAAATGACCCATTTTTGTTGGAAATTTACAAAAAAATATATTAAAATTACTGCAAAGTCATATTTTGCTCAAATGGTTAACCAGGGCTTTTTTGTGAGGGACATGGAGGGCCTCAGTTACCCCGAAGAAAAGTTCAAAAATATCAAAAAATTGTCATAAAAACTAAAAAAAATGAAAAAATTTGAAAAAAATAAAACTTTTTGGCCAAAATTATTCAAACACAAAATCTATCAAGGTTGCCAGATTGAAAATAATTTTGAATTATGGAACATTATTAGGTACTTGAAGAGCAAAAAAAAGTGATCGAAATTTTTTATTTCAAAAAGGTTCAAAATTGAAAATTTGATGGAAATTTGGAAATTTTTCCTAATCTAAGATTTAGCATTTCAGTTTGCACCTTAGTACTTACCTTGTACTTGAATTGAAACGAAAGTTACTTTTTTATATTTCCAAAAATATTTTTTAAACAATAAAAAAATATTGTAGGTAGGTAAATAAATACTCTATTGCACCGACACACAAAACTTCTCCTTCTCATGATTTTTTTTTTTTTGGTTAAAACCTAAATAACCTGTACCATATCGGTAGGTAGGTTGATGACACACACAATGTAACCAAGAAATGTCAAGTTGACAAGATCTGCCGCATATTTTTCCTCGTAGGTATGTATTTGTACGTAGCTTATCCGCGATGAAAATTTTTTTCTGAATCAATGACCGCAATACCATCATCACACATCTCGGGTATATACGTATGTATTTACCGAATAAGTATTTATTTTAGAAATATACGAAAGATATACAGGTCAAGCTTTGACGGACAATGCTATAAAAATAACAAAGAATCAACATTTATAAATTATTGATGCTGCATGCTTTCTTTGCAATTGTTCAATGATTTGAATGAAAGAACTTGCTTGTAAATGACTATGTACTTTTCACCGGTTGATTTTTTCTTTCTCACTCTTTTCGCGCGTCTGCGTCTGCACCCAGACTACCTACTATCAGTTCGGTCGTATATTAAGAAACATTGTATGAGTCGCGGTTTAACAATGGACCTCCTAAATTGTTATTTTATAAAATAAGCCCTCGGCTGTATATGTGTGCTTTGAGTAGTTCGCTCACTAGAATAATACCAGTACAATCGAACAAACGTCCACTAAGATCCTTTTCAGTTCAATGATCGATATTTTAATAAACGGTATAATACGTCCGTGGAGATGTATTCGCATACGTATAAATGCATTACTCATATGTAGTACCTAATACCTTACCTACCTGGCTAGACCTATACATATGTAGGACAAATTATAAACGTAGTTCGAATTATCCATGTACAGATATACCTTCTCATAGAAGCAGGTTAAGTGGAAGAAAGTTTGAAAATTTATTAAACTTGGGCCCTATTTCACTTACTCATAGTCATAGGTAAACCAAATTTGAAATACAATATGGAAAAATTTGCAAGAGTTTTCTCTTTAATGAGAAGCTTGTTCATTCTTTCATATCAAAAATTGGGATTACGAGACAAAACAGTGGACTTTTAGACAAATGCTGACCAAAAAGTGGTATATTTAGGATTTTTTTGAAAAAAAACTAGTCTTTGCAGTAAATTTAACAAAAAACCATTCTTTTGAAAATTTTGACATCAATAGATATTTTTTTACAAATTTTTAATTTTTTACAAAAAAATTTTGTCAAAAAATAACTTTCTGGCAATTTTGATGAAAAATTCTTTTTCGTCTGTTTTTGACAAAAATTGTCCCTTTTTCGTTTTGTGCAAAAAAATTAGGTTTTTTTTCACAATAACTGGGTAAAAAGTATGGTTTATTTTGCAATTTTGAATTCGCCACAAAAATACAAGATTTTCTGGATAAATTTTCACCGTAAAGGTTTTTTTCGCAATTTTGGCAAAAAACGTGACTTATTTCTTGCAATTTTTATGAAAAAACAGGATTTTTTGAGCAACTATGCCAATACGTGGCCCCTTCTTACAGTATTTGCAAAAAAGTAGGGTAAGTAGTTGTCATAATTTGAGGTGCACATTTTTTGTTAAATTTGATTTAAAAACCTGATTTTTTTGACATTTTGACGACTGACGACAGAAGCAGATTTTATTTTTTACATCTTCTTCTACTTCCAAAAAATGCAAGACTTTGTAGTTAGAGCAATTTCGATCAAAAACTGTTTTTTTGCAATTTTGGCAAAAAATAACTTTTTGGCAATTCTTATGAAAAAAACAGTTTTTTAAAACAATTTTGATACGAAATGAAGCTTGAAATTTTTGCAGTATTTGCTAAAGAGTAAGTAGGCTTTTTTATAATTCGATCAAAAAATTATTTTTTTATGCCGTTTTAACGAGCTCTTGCGATTTTCGTAAAAATTCTAAAATTTATTTTTTGGGGGTAATTTTCAGTATTAGGTAAATATATGTTAATTTTTTTTTTTAGTGTTTCAACATCATTTTAAAGGATTTTCTCAACACTTCTTCATATATTTCGGGCAGCTATCTTTAAAATTTTAACAGTTTTTGAAATCTTCCAGTGATTTTTAATTTTTTTTAGCGTTTTTAGATTATTTCAATGCATTTTAATTTTAATTAAACATTTTCCCATGCATTTTGTTTTGGAGTATTTTTTTTGAAATTCGAGACCTTTTTGAAACTTCATTTAATGCTATTTTTATTGATCTGCTTTCATTTCATGATGGCTTTAAATCTACATTTCAGTAGGTATTTTATGAAATTTTTCGTAACTATTTGGTGAATTCAAAAAAATGAAAATGTAACATGCTGATTTGTTCGCTATTTCCAATTTCCAAAATCGATATATGTACCTACATATAACAGTTTAGAGCCATTCATAGAGCTCCCAGCAAGTTTTTAGATTTTCCAGTCTTGCAAAAATTGCCAAAAAAGGATGAAAATCAAATTCTAACACCCTAAACTTGGATTGTGGCCAGTGATTTTTTTTTTTTTGTAAACCGACTGGAAAATTTCAGAATGTGTAAGTGTAAGGGGTCCCAGAAGACATGAAAAAAATCACAAATTGATCGAGAATGTCAAAATTAGGTTATAAATAAAATTTTAACTTTTTATACAGACGAGTTAGTAAACGAGGAATTTCTCATTTAAAAAAACAAAAAAAAATCGTTGTACGAGTAAGTAGACCCTCAGAGGATTTGAAACTACTACAAATTGAGAGATTCCATAGAAAAAGGGCCTTAGTCAATTTTTTTGTTTTTTTGATTTTTACAATTCCGAATAGTATATTAAAAAAAAAATTTTGTCATTAATTCCATCATATTGAGTGATATTGAAGTGTTCTTCCATGAAAAAAAAAACGAATTGGAAAATGTTTGCTTGTAAAAAAAAAATTTCAAGTCCATTTGAACTTGTGAAAGTAGACATAGACATTTATTTTTAAAGTGCTTACAACACAATAATATTTTGGTTTTTAAAGCACTTATACTATTTTTTGACTTGTAAAAGTCAGTGAAAAAAATTGACTAGGGCCCCTTTTCTATGAAGCCCCTTATTGATTTGGGAGACCGAACTTAGAGTAAATTTTAAGTTTAGGTATCTGTCTGCCTTGGTGTCTGTGTTTTATTTTTAGATTTTTCTGGTTCAACTTCAAAATTCATCGAGTCGAATTACCGTGATTTTTACTCTTTTCGTGATGATTAGCTAAATTTTTGAATATTGCTTTTTTCAATCTAAAATCTGAAATTTTTTACTAAAAATCTACTGAAAGAATGAAATTTTGAAACATTAAGCAAAGCAGTTGAGAAAAAAGAAGTGTTTATTAGTAGTTTAGTTCACTGACGAATTTATTTTCAAATTTCGATAAATAGAAACGAACTCGTTGATATAGATTATCTATTAAGTAGAAGAATTCGTGGCTGAAATTTAAGTAAAATTTATTTCAAAAATTTAATCTTTTTTTTCTACTAATGACGAAGATTGGGATGAGAAGGAAATAAAAATGCACAGATATGAAATCAACATTTTGAAAATAAAACCACGTTATTCTGATACTTAATTCACTATCTTAAGGTCATTTTAAAAATGAAAACACGAAAGTGAATGATACTCAACTGACTTTGTTTAGATTTGACTAGTTCCTTTGATCCAAGATTCGACAAGTATTTATTCGTGGTTTTCGGGATATATTTTCACTAATTACCTTTGTTACAAACAGGACAACAAAGTTTATTTATGTAATTGCGCTAATTTTTTGTATTCCCAAGTTACACTATTTCTGATTTTTTTCTGACATATTTGATAAATTCCATCCACGCTCTCTCCTTGAAATTTGGACACTTGCAAATTTTGTATCAAGATCGTTCCTATTGAAACCCTTTAAGCGAATTTCCTTGTACGAGAAAAATAATTTAAGAACATCTATGACCTACGTACGATGACATCACAATGATGTACGCAGAAACAGTATTTTGCACCTTGAGTGGATTATCATAGGCAACTTATTCAACATGATACGCATGGATTCATCAACGTTGAATAGTTGCCTTTTAACAATGAAATTGCATACTTGCGACTTGTGTAGGCCCAGTCATTCGTAAATTTTGTTGTCTATAGTGATAATTTTGTGTGCAACAAAGAAATAGGCATACTCACAGAAAACCATGTTCAAGGGAATCACGAAGCAGCTTGTCATTCATTTCGGACGAGAATCGCGAAAATTTGGAATTCATTTCTAAAAATTGTGGTTTCTTGCAAAAAATTTCAAAAAGCCTCATTTTTATCAAAATCTTGATTTTTTTGTCAAGGTCTCAAAATCTTTTTTTTAAACAAAAAATCTAGTTTTTTTTAGCAAAATTGTTACCCACTTGTATACCTAATTCTCATTTTTTTCCAAAAAATACTTAAGAGTCTCACTTTTTTACCAAAAATAGCCAAAAAGCATCACTTTTTGTCAATAAATTATCTTCATTGCAAAAATTATACAAGCCTTGAATTCTGCTTCAGTATATTTATTGTCAAAAATTCCCGTTTTCAGGCAAAATTGCCAAGAAGCTCCGCCTTTTGCTAAAATTATTGTCAGTCTTTTTTTCTGCCAAAATTGTCTAAATCACCAGAAAGATCTCGTTTTTTTGCCAAAAATTTCGAAAAATTTCGAAAAATTGTGAGTTTTTTGTCAAGTTGTTTTTCTGACATAAATTGCTAAGCAGTCATTTTCTTTTGCTAAAATCTTCAAAAGTATCGGGTTTTGCCAAAAGTTTCGATAATTTTCCCTTTAACCGTCAAAAAAGCTCGATTGTTTGGGTTTTAATTTAAAAGTTGTGTTTGTTTTTATCACTTTTTTGGTTACTTTTTGGATTTGTTTTCAAGTTTTTTCGCTTACTATAGAATTACTTTTTACCAGAAAAAAATTAGTATGCGTCCTGGAAATACCCCTAATCCTCATATTGAAGGCTTATAACGTCACCGCTACGAAATCTGGTTCAAAACTGATTTCACAGTTCAAAAGTTGAAAATTGAACTTTCGAATTGAAAGATCAAATTTCAAAATAATGGGCACCTTCAATCCAGGAGAGCCATGCCCCTATAAAATGTGGATTAAAATTTCCACATAGAAAAATACGAGCGTCAGATAACTACCTGATATGTTTTCGGAGGTGCTGAACACGATATGAACTTACCTAATTTTTTAATTGAGCTTTATCTCAAGTTCTCAGGACCCTCTCACCTCCCCTCCCCTCCCCTCCCCTCCCCTCCCCTTCCCCTACGTTTTCGGAAGTACTGAACACGAACATTGCATTTATTTTTTGATATATAGGCATCAAACTTGAATGAAAACTTGATTAAACAACAAATTTGGACATTATGATAAGGAATTTTCGATTTACACATAATTTTTGGGCTTCCAAAAAATTTTTATTTCAAAGGAGGGGGATGGGGTGCAAGAGAAGGAGGTGCTTGTGGCCTTAGACGATGCTCAATCAAAAAACAAATTCGTATTCATGTTCAGCACCTCCAAAATGTTACCCAGACATTGTTTTTTTTTTAATTTGGCCCTCTTGAAAGAAGCAAGGGGCTTGAAATGAATCTCAATCAAAATACCGAGGTCATATTCGTGTTCAGTTTCAGCACCTCCGAAAACATTTTTTTTTGAAACGTTGGCCCAAATTCTAAGGGGGCATAACTCCTTCCTAATTAGAGTGCCCGTTTTGAGAACAGTGTATCTTGAAACACTAAAAACAATTTAGAAAACACCATTTTCTCGAATTTTTCATTTTTTCTCTAAAAAATTTACGAAAATTGAAAATTTTACCACACTTATCTCTCTCCTCGGATATAATACATATTAATAAAGTTCAAGGGAAATGGAAATGAAAAGACGAGTTAATCATTTCCTTTATTATTTTAACCACCACCATATCCTTGACAAAACCCATTCGACATTCCGTTGCATCCTCTTGCTTTCTCGTTCGCTCACACATTCGAAAATACGAAGAAGGCGTTTCTGGTTGCATAGTGCGCGTACGAGTATCTTATATTCGAAAAAAATGAGGCTTCGTTAATGCATGTATTTAGGTTAAAATGTGTCCAAGTATTCGAAATGGTGGAAAAATCCTCTTCAAGCCCGTATCCGTTAAGCATTGGACTATAATTACGTAATGAACTTGAATACAGGGAGAAAAATGTGAAAATGGTATTTACCTGTGACTATGAGAATCTATCTTCGTTGAAGGAAAAATATACTTACTACCTAATAGGCCTACATGTATGGCTTATTGTACGTAACTAGTATACTTATATCGAAGCTTTCGATGTAATCGAAATTATTCTAGCGTTGAAACACTCATTTTTTTAATGCTATACTGAGGTGAAAATTAAAACCGTTACTTTTTCCATTACATGAACGTAATATAGAAATTAAAATGTAATTTATTATTTATTTATGTTCATATTACGTGTACGGTTGTACTATATGTTATCTTTTCGGCAGGGCAGTTATGTGGGTACATCAACATGGTATAGGTACTCGCTTGGAAAAATGTAAACAACGAGGAATTTTATTAAATTCATAAATATTGTACCTCTCGAATGAAAACGCGAATTGGTGATGAAAACACCCTCTCTACCTGTTTCCCTTTCCGGTTAGTAAGAATCATCACTAAAACTAGTAATAAGGCAAGTGAAACAGGACAATGCACAGGAACACATCGACTCGCCTACTCTATTTAATCTAGTAGGTATACTCTTTCAGGTATTCGGTGAGTCAATATTTGCAATCTTAATGAATGACTATGTCATGACCACGGCCACAGCGGCCGTGTTGCCATTCGCTGCCAATTAACTAACGGCGGTTTGATTTTCTACTCGTCAAATTAGGTGTTGACCGGTTCCTCATCTTCATTCAGTGTCCAATAAAAAAAAAACTAGACGCGTTTACACACGTTTGAATTTAAAACAGCTGCAGTGTGTGCCATCGTCGATACGATAGTCGATAGGTGAATTAAATCGAAGTGTAGCTAGGTACAGTCTTCTTGATGGGGAAAAATGCGAATAAGCGGTGTCATTCGAGAAAAGGATTAAACGGCGATTAAATATACGAGATGTTGGAAGCGGTGTTTCAGAATGGAATAGTTTTCATGATTTGTTAAACATTTGTACGGTGTTATTATTTATTACAGTCACACAAATGTAATTGAATTTCTGATTTCACTTTGGCTATGACATTGTAATTGTTATGTAGATGTAGACAACACGACGACGACTGCGACACGACAACTTTGATTAATCAGCGAAAGCAGAGATGATAAAATCGTAAGGTACACGTCTAGGTGCAAAAATTACATGTGTGACTCTGCCTATCAAGGTGTAGGTACCTTATTTTGCGAAGTTGGAATTTTCCACACCCCACCCACTAAAGTTGTTACCTCCAGTGAGAAAATAATTCTTTTTTTTTAAATTTTTCCACTGTCTGCAGAAAAGTCGTGCCAGTTGTCTCCTCATCTCCTCGAGTTAATTCAATTTACTTATTCAAAATTCCTCGTTTCTGCGCAGTAAGTTTTTTTTAAATGATTCCGTTTTCAAGAATAACTTTGCCCAGTCCTTAAAGTCATATTGGTTCCCTATTAAAAATCACCTTTAAATTGAGAAAAAATCAACAAAAAAAACTAGACAGCTGTGCCTTGTGCAGCTGTAGGTAGCAGTGTGCATAGCTTAATTTGAAAAAAAATCAATAAAAATCACTACAAAACAAAATTCATCATTCTGAAGTCACAAAAAAAAAATAATAATAATAAATCACCACCCAAGATTTATTCCAAGTCACCGTAAAAAAAAATTAGGTGTTTCAAATCGTGAAAAAATTAATTTTTTGTAGGTAGGTACTTAATGAACTCCAAAAAATCAATTAGCTACCTACAATCAACACTATAAAAAACTCATTCAAATCCAAAATTGGTAAAAAAAAACACCACGAAAAAATTCATTTGAAATCGAAAAAACATTTTAAACTGACTTAAAATTACCACTGGAAAATCTATTTTTAAAAAAAACATCAAAAATTACAACAAAAAAATTAATGCAAAATCTAAGAAAATTTGGAATCACAAAATATTTTCAAACTGACTTTAAATCATCACCGGAAAATTAATTTGAAAAGAAAAAAAAACATCGAAAATTACTACAAGGTACCTATTTAAAGTAGTCACAAGAAAATTTACCAAAATATCCATCAAATTCAGCATTAGAAACCCCATTTGAAAGGTTCATCCATCACAAAAAATTATTTTTAAATCACCCCCTCCCCTTCCTCCATCTCAAAAAAAGTCATTAAATTCAACTCTAGATAATAAACTCGTTTGAAATCAAACACAAAAACATCTATTTTTCCAAAAAAAAATAGAAATCGTACAAAAAAAATATTTGAAAGAATCTAAAATTTTTCATTTCTATGTTAGAATTGTTCTATACACCCACTTAGTAATTAATCCCTTTTTCAAAAAAAAACTTTTCTTCAGACCCCCCCCCCCTCAATGGTAGACTCACACCCCCCTATTTTGGGAAGAATAAAAAAAATACAAAAATGTATGCTTGTAAGTATGTACATATAAATTTTTTGAAACGTTTTAATTTTTGAGAACAATCTTTTTCTTTTCAAGAAACACCTTCCTCCGGTCCCTCAAATGATGTTGGTCCCCGTTTGCAAAGCCCCTTAGAGTTGAAGAAATGAAAATTGATACTTATGTAGGCACAAATTTATTGAAAACGTTTCATTTCTAGGCAGAGTCCTTTAAAATAATCATCGTTTTCAAGTGTAATCTTCCTGATGCTCTCAAAGTTGAAGAATATCGAAAAAATTGGAAATTTTTCATTTTTGAGCAAAATATGTACTTTTAAATCGATCCCTTTTCAAAAAAAAAAAACTTAATTCTCAGTCCCCCAACAATGTTAACCCCCTGTACAGAGACCTCCAAACTTCCAAACAAGGAAAAAATTGAACATATTGGTAACTTTTTTAAAAACATTTTTGATCTCTTTTCAAAGAACAACCAACTCAAGATAAGTACCTTATCTACATTACCTATATTCATGAAATTATCGTTTCAACAAATCCAATTATTTTTTATTTTATTTTACAATTTAGATCTCTATAACAGCTAAAAGCCAATTAAAAGGGAGGGAGGGAACAAGTTCCTTTTTTAAAGCTTGTGCTGAATTCCCCCCACCCCACAAAAAATTAACTTTCGTGCAAACAATTTCAATGAAATAATTACATATGTTACAAAAAAATAAACACAGACTTCTGAGTTTTAGTTTTAAAAAGTTGAACTAAGTATTTTGAAATTTTTTAAAATAAAAAACGAGTCTTTTTGAAAATTTTATGCAACAAAGTGAGAAGTGTTGTAATTTCTGTACCAAAAAAAACAATTTTTAAGTGAGACATTGACAATTTTATTAGGAAGAATTTGCTTTTTAATGATTCCTATAGCGAAAAAAAACCAAGTACATACATACCTACTTTGGTCAATTTTTGAAAAAAAAACTTTATTTTTAGCAATTTTGTTGAGAAGTGGAAAAGGACTTTTTGAGAATTATTAACAAAAAATTGATAGTTTTTGGCAATATTTGACAAAAAAGTGAGGCTTTTGGATAATTTTTTTTTTTAATGAAAATCTTGAGCAATTGTAAAAAATATTTCAAAAAGCAAAAATTTGACATTTTTAGCAAAAATTAGCAATTTTTCAGAATTGTCGGGAAGTGATGGAATGTCTTTTCAAAATTGTTTCAAAAAGTGAAATCTTTGTTTGATAAAAATTAAGATCTTTGGACCATTTTTGAAAAGAAGTAGGTAAGATTTTTTAGTCGTCGAGCCCACATAAGGATCTATTGCACCCCCCCCCCCCCCGTTGATCCTCCGGGACAACTTTTCCTTGAAGGGGGGGTCCTAAAGAACATTTACAGTCCTTGTCCTCAAGTGGCCCTACTTACATACAAAATGGCGGCCATTTTGGTTGACAGTTCAGCCGAAATCGCAGATTTTGCGTTCCAACATAGGACTTGCACGAATTTTTTTAAAACGTACAAAAGTAGATTGAAAGATCAGGCAAAAATTTCACCTGTCAAAATTTCAAGAGCTAAAGTGAATTTTTTGATTTTTGGTGAATTTTTGAAAATCAAATTTTGGCCAAAAATGAGAGAAAAAAATCAAAATTTTACCAAAGTGACCAAGAAAGCTGAAATTGGTGATATACGCTATTTTCCACATGCCAAATCGATTTGAAACTGTTTTAAACCGTTTTAAGCAGTTCTGGAGCCTCCAGCAGATTTTTGAAACTCGAAATTCCTCCAAAATTTCATCAAAAAATAAAGTTGGAAAGCCGAAATTCATTCTGCAACCTAATTTCAATACGCCACGAATTCGATTGCAGGTAGATTTCGAGTCGTTCTGGAGCCTCCAGCAACTTTTTGAAAATTACTGGAGCCTCCAGCGACTTCTTGAAAACTACTGAATACTCCAATAGATCTCGAAATTCCCACAAAATTTCATCAAATGGAGTTGGAAAGCCGAAATTTATTCTGCAAACTAATTTCAATATACGCTACGAAGTTGACTGCTGGTATATTTCAAGTCGTTTGGAGCCTCCAGCGACTTTTTGAGAATTACTGGAGCCTCCAGTGGATTTTTGAAACATGAAATTTCCCAAAATTTCATCAATTGGAGATGGAAAGCCAAAATTCATTCTGCAAACTAATTTCAATACGCTACGAAGTCAACTGCAGGTGGATTTCGAGTCGTTCTGGAGCCTCCAGCGACTTTTTGAAAATTACTGAATACTCCAGTAGATTATTGAAGCTCGAAATTCCACAAAATTTCATCAAAATTGAAGAGTGATATTCCAAAACTCGCTTTGTCCATTTTCACAACTTTTCAGGAGAGAGGAAAAACAGTTTCCTTTTAAACGGGTAAATTGGCTTTTCAGGCGAGTTTAGCCCTTCATTTGGGTGGATTTATGATGTAGGAGTGTAGGTATACACTTCATCCGCTAAATACTGCTGAAAAAATTTCAATAAAAATGGACAAAGCACGTTTTGGAACATTATTTTTTTTTTTTAATTTTTAGTGAATTGGCTATTTAGGTGAGTTTAACACCTCATTTTGGTAGGTTGATGATGTAGGAATGTGAGTTAATACTTCATCTACCAGGTACCACTGAAAACCCAACTTTGATAAAAATGGACAAAGCGAGTTTTGGAATATCACTCTTCAAATGGAGTTGGAAAGCCGAAATTCATTCTGCAAACTAGGTAATTTCAATATGCTACGAAGTCAACTGCAGGTGGATTTTAAGTCGTTTTGGAGCCTCCAGCGACTTTTTGAAAGGTTGTACGGCATTCTTTGAAAAATTGAAATTTCCAAAAAGTAGCTGGAAGCTTCCAAACCATTTGAAACCACCATGCAGTCGACTTCGTAGCGTATTGAAATTAGTTTGCAGAATAAATTTCAGCTTTCCATCTCCATTTGATGAAATTTTTGGAAATTTCTAGTTTCAAAAATCCACTGGAGGCTCCAGTAATTCTCAAAAATCTGCTGGAGACTCCAGACCTGCTCAAAACGGTTTGAAACAGTTTCCAATCGATTTGGCAGGTCGAAAATAGGGTGTATCACAAATTTCAGCAATCTTGGTCAATTTGGTAAAGTTTTGATTTTTTTCCTCATTTTTGGCCTAATTTTGATTTTCAAAAATTCACCAAAAATCGAAAAAGGCACTTAAGTACTTGAAATTTTGACATTCAACAACTCGGAACTCCCTCTCTCTCTCCTTCTCTCTCCCTCTATCAGACTATTCCGAGAACCTTAGATGCATCCATACAGGGGGTTTTTTATGGAGAAATTACGTCAGCAATTTTTATACGTATTATCTGCTTCGTCACGAAACGTTCGAAGAAGACTATGACGAATAATTTCGGGATATTCACAATCCATTTGCTTTCATTTAGTATTTCACACAAAAATATAGTTTAAATGTCGATCAATTGACTCAGAACCCGACACGAGATACTCAAGTTTTTTGATCAAACAATCGAAATTGATAATTAAACACGTCGAATTCACCCCACCTGAAATTTCTTCCCATTTTCGAATCAGTCTCCGTATAGACATCACGAAACCGCGAGGGGAAGTCCGGACTCGCCACTCGGACTGCGTGGAGAAATTATTATTACTAAACTAAATTTACGTCAGTCAGTCACTCAGTCAAGTTGCAGTGAAATTGTGAAAGTTTTTATAGTGACCATTGCTATAGTAATTAAAAAACGAAGAAAAAAAAAATCATCGGTCCTAGTATCGAAACTATCGCAGGTGCGCAAGCATCGGAGCGTAAAAGTGGATTTGTTTCGAGGTCACTGGGTCTTCTCAATATCTAACAACTAAAGCTCCGCAGCCAAGGACGCGTAGACATTGGAATTCAAAGGATTGTTCCATGACCTCTACTACTCGTACATCTATCTATTTCAGTGGTCATTAATAATTCTTGTCCGGCGACTTCCCAAAATTGCTGTGGGTAACGATTTCAAGTTATTTTCGAGCACGCCAGCGCCGCTGCACGCCACCGCAGCAGCACACCGCACTGCACTGTCGTATGATGATAGTGGATTTGTCGTATACTGAAATCTTCTATTGAACGTACCGATGGTGGGAGGAGGTGGCAGGTTTATGTTTATTTTCAAAATACACTGTTTATGATTCATATTCAACGATCATTATTTTTTTTTTCAAGCGAAAATTGAAAAAGAAACATTAGAGAAGATTACTGTACAGTAATAGCCTCCGCCTTCAAGCGTAGAATTTCGTAATTACGACAATTGTAATGTTGTTGTGATTATGAATAAAACTTAGAATCACAACATTAACATTTGAAATTTTGTCATAGAATTAAGAATAATTTTAAAGCAGCTACGTAAATCTTCTTTATGAAAATCGAATACGTTAGTTGAAAAAAAAATTACGAAAACAACGAATTTTTAGCTGTTTTTCGTTGTGAAGAAATTTTTCTGTTTTTTTATCAGTTTTTTTGAAATGAAAAAAAGGATGGGGTGAGATCATTATTATTTTACAAAGTTGGAATAACATTTTGATTCAAGAAATTTTTTCAATTTTCAGACAGTACCTACTGAACAAATAAAAAAAAATCAAGTGGAAAAAAGCAGGGCTTTTGAAAATTTTGACAACAAAATCTGGACTATTGGACATCTCGATGCTTTTGGAAAGAACTTATCTCAAAACTCTCTCAATCTAAATTTTAGATTCGATCTCTCCTTCCTCCCTGCCTTCTTATTTCATTACTAAAAAAAACTGTGAAGTAAAACAGAAGCCACTGAGAGTTTGAAAAAAAGAAAAATATTGAACTCGTGCTGAGAAATTGGTGAATTACTCTTCGTTTACTACGAGATAAAAATAATCGATAACAAGAAAACCAGCTCTATCTACTTGATCCACTTTCGAACTTCTCAGAGTATTAAGAACCTGTTATGACAATAAAAGTTCCAATCAAAAGGCAGCGTGTTGCTTTAAAAGACTCATTTTTCCAAGTTGGTTCCGAATTTTCTAAGGCTTTTGATGACATAAGTACTAAAAAAAATCGTGATGGACCATTCTGCATTCTCCATTTTATGTCGATTCGGCCAACATGAACCTTCAATTTTTTTCAATTTTTTTTCCACATAATTTTTCCCTTCCAATAACTCAGAAAAACGTCATTAGTTTGCTCGCAGCAGACTCGAAGGGCAGGTAGGCTCTTTTTTGTTTTTGGAATTTCCCGAAGTACTCCCTACCTACACGTCTTCAAATTTGGGTCAATTTTTTTTCCAAGTATGAGCGTGTGATATATCTATACTGATATGTTTTTTGGAGTCACTGAATACGAATATGGCCTTAGTTTTTCGATTGAGCTTCATCTAAAGCCCCCAGCTATCTAGAGACCATCTCCCAAGAGCCAGATTCCAAAAAAATTGTTTCAGTAACGTGACACAATTGACACATGAAATACCTCGTACGATGACTTTCATCTTTCCATTAGGACTCACTTGAGGCCCCCTAGCACCCCACCACATTGGCAAAATTTGAATTAGAAAATGTGGAAGGCCTTAAACGACATCCAATCAAAAAAAAAAGTTTCATATTCGTCCTCAGCACCTCCGAAAACTGTTTGGTCATTAAGTAAGTACCTACTTATGGACAATTTCAGAAAAAGAAAGAAAAATTCGATAAGTGTTTCGCTAATTTTCTCCAATTCTTTAATCCAAAAATTGGCACGTTCGTATTCCTAAATATGTCCCTAATTTATCTTAAAATGAACGATCTACAATTTTTCAATCACATCAGTAGGACCCTAACAGTGATCTTGGATATTGATGACAATGACCTTAGTGGACGCAGAATCTCAAGTGCTATCAATCTTTGGAATTGGGCTATTTTCCCAAAACAGGTTTAATAGTGATAAGAGTGAAAAATATACGATTTTTCCTAAATTCCCTCCCTTTGATGGCCATATTTCCACTGGAAATAATTTTTTTTTCTAATAAATACAACCTGGCAAGCCATAGATCACACTTGATATTTTTTAGCCCAAAAGTGACCATTTTAAAATTGCAAAAATTGAGAAGCAGCCATCCAAAAATACCCAACAGTGTCCACTTGAATATCTTCGACTCACAGAACCGTTTTGAGCAGCTCTGGAGCCTCCAGCAAATTTTTGAAAGTCCCAATTTCGGTAAAATTTTACTTAAGGAAATTACTTACGGAAATTGCGAAGTTAAAATTTACTTTACCTACACTCCAATTTCAAAATGCTGAGTCGACTGGAGGTGATTTCAAGACGTTCTGGAGCCACCAGCGATATTTTAGAAATTCCACATTTTCATAAAACGCCAAAAAACTGGACTTCCTGATCAAAAATCGATCGATTCATCGAACATCGAAAATCAATTCATTTGCGAGTTTCTCCACATGATGGATCATGTTCGAAATAGGTATGTAAAAAATCAATTTCAGCCTCGAAAATACATTTCCAAAATGATCACGATCGAAATTCGATTAATCGAATCTCGAAAATCGATTGATCGAACTCAAAAAATCGATTTATTTTCGATTTTCGATTTCTTATATAAAAAATTAAAATTCAATCTCAATAATAGATTCCCTGATCAAAAAACGACCATGATCAAAATTCGATTTATCGAACTTCAAAAAATCGATTCATTGATCGATCTTGGTCGAAATAAAAAAATCAATGTCAGCCTTAAAAATAAAATTCCCGACGAAAAATTTATCATGATCGAAAATCGATTAATCGAACTCCAAAAATTGATTTCTTAGTGATTTTCGATTCCATAAGATCGATCATGGTCGAAATGAAAAATCAGCGTCAGCCTTGAAAATAAAATTCCCAGCAAAAAATTGATCATGCCTGAAATTTGAAAATCGATTAATCGAAATCCAAAAGTCGATTCATTTGCGATTTAGATTTTATGTAGATATAATCATGATTTATCATGTTCGAAATGAAAAATCAACTGCAGTCCCAGACCTAGATCTCATGATCAAAAATCGATTATACGAACTTCAAAAATCGATTTATTTGCGATTTTCGATTTCATATGACAGATCATGTTCGAAAAGAAAAATAATGATTCCAAATTTCCAACCTCAGAAATAGATTTCCTGATCACAAAATGGTCATGATCAAAATTCGATTAATCGATTTCTTTGTGATTTTTGATTCCATTTGATCGATCATGTTCGAAATGAAAAATTAATTTTAAATCTCGAAAATAGATTTCCTGACTAAAAACCAATCACTATCGAAAATCGATTAATCGAACTCCAAAAGTCGATTCATTTTCGATTATCGATTTCGGTATGTCAGAACATGTTCGAGATGAAAAATCAATTCCTACAACAAAAATAGATTCCCAGATCAAAAAATGACCATGATCAAAATTCGATTAATCGAACTCCAAAAATCGATTTACCTAATAATCGATCTTGGTCAAAATGAAAAATCAACGTCTGCCTCAAAAATGAAATTCTCGACGAAAAATTTAACATGATTGAAAATCGATTAATCAAAGTCCAAAAATCGATTCATTTTCGATTTTCGATTTCATACGACAGATCATGTTCGAAATGAAAAATTAATTCCCTGATCAAAAAATGACCACGATCAATTGATTGATCGAACTCCAAAAATCGATTTAATGATCGATCTTGGTCGAAATGTAAAATCAATGTCAGCCTCAAAAATAAAATTCCCGCCGAAAAATTTATCATGATTGAAAATCGATTAATCGGAGTCCAAAAATCGATTCATTTGCTATTTACTCGTAGATTTTATAGTTATGATTTATAATGGTCGAAATGAAAAATCAATTTCGATCGCAGACCCGTTGATGGAAAACTGGAACTGAATTTAAGAAATTTAAAACTAAAACTAAATAAACTGAAACTTAAACTGAAATGAGTAAAACTAGAAATGAAAACTGAAACTGAAAAAAGCAAAACTGATTTTTGGTAGCTAATTTTTTCAAATAAATTTCCAAAATTACCAATTTGATGGGAAAAAAGTGAAATTGAAACTGAAATGTAAAAGTTTTGCCCATCAATGCCCAGACCTAGACCTCATGATCGAAAATCTATTGTACGAACTTCAAAAATCGATTAATTTCTTTCGAGTTGATGTGATCAATAATTATGGTCGAAATAATCATTTTGTTGTTTTTTTTTTCATTTGTAGTTTTGTTTGTCAAGAAATTCGACCCATCAAATCGATTTGTGAAGGTTTTAAACCCTCCAGTAAATTTTGGAATGTTCAAATTTCCTTATAATTTTACTTAAGAAAGTTGCAAAGAAAGCTAAAATTTACTTTAAGTATACTTACCTCAATTTCAAATAAATTCATTTCGACAGATTTTAACTTTTAAGACGCATTTCTTGGAGAACTGAAATTTCCAAAATATTGTTTAAGACTCCAAAGTTGCTTTAACCATTTCCTGTTGCCTTGGGGTGTTCAAATTAGAGTATAAGGTAGAATGTTGCGGATATTTCAACATTTAAAAATTTGCTGGAGACTCCAAAACAGCTCAAGATGATTCGAAACAGTCTCCCTTAAATTCTGTAAGTCGAAAACAGGGTACATATTAAATTTTAGCTGTCTAGGACAACTTGGTAAAATCTTGATTTTCATTAAAAAAATTTTGCACCAGATTTGATTTTTAAAAATTCACCAAAAATCGAAAAATTGCTATATTTAAAGATGAGTAATTCCAATTTGAATATTTCATCCCTCCTGACCATATTCTTAAGAAAATTTTTCAGGTCAGAATTTAACAGGGTGCATGTAAAATAAGTTGCTAGAAAATCGTTTGGGTTTCAACTTGAGTGCAGTGTTGAGTATTGTCGAACCTTCCCATAAAAATTATCAAACTTTCCTACCGAAATCCCTACTAGGCTCTTAAATTTTCAAGCTGAACACCAAAATGCCCAAATTAGAGTACTTTCCCTCGCACAAAGCCTCACATTAGGCGCTCTCGAAAAAAACCTTCCCTTTCGTACACATAATAAATTATACACGAATCACATAAAGGAGACTTGAACGCTGGTATACGACAATTTGATCAACAAGAGGAGGGGGTGAAATAGCCGAAAGGGCTTTCTCGTAGTAATACGTACGTACCTCGTACTCGTACGTCTACGTACGCTGAAAATTTAAGCTTTTACGCCAATAGTCGGCGGAGCTGATTTGTGTACTGCAGCTTATAGTATGCGCAGATCACTGCGCAGGTCATCTTCCGAAGAATTAACGGAACATTGTCCTCTTTAAATACTTCAACATATAACTTCTATTTTCTAATAGATATTTTTTACTTCACTAATATTCATGCTGTGTCGGTGTTTCGGTTAACACTTAATGTGTGAGTGCTTTTTGTAAATTTCTGTGTGCGGGCGTCCTTCGACTAAATTTCAAAAAGGTAAATAGTATATACCTAATATTAATCGAGTTCTTTTTTTCTTTTTTCTTTTTTTTTAAATTCGAATATTTATTAAAATTATTTTTATCGATATTTTTTCTCATTTTGAAAAAAATATGTGATCGAAAATCTTCATCGACGAAAAAAAAAGAAAACAAATATCGTTATTCATGAAGCGTGTTCGCGCGACTTTGGTGACCGTTTAAAATATGTACCAAGACCATCAAGTAAACCAGTCTCGTTAGCACGTGAATCGGATTAACGGTAACAAATTCACGATAAACACACGAAAAAAAAAACTTATTTTTTATTATCAACACATTAACGTATCAGTTATAGCGTAATATTTTCAAGTGTAATGTACTTTTCGGACGATTATAAAGAATTATCTGGGGCAAGTATTTTCCCAGTGATTTGTTAAAAGTCAGTCATTTTAATCGCGTACCATCGAATACCTATACACGAGATTGATTCAGTTTTCGCGAATTGATCGACCGCGACAGTGTGATCAAAGTGTGGCTGCGATCGTAGTTTTTTTTCTCGTCGATGGTAAATTTACGTTTTTTATGGCAGTGATATGTTTGAAAAATTGTAATTCGTTCAGTTTACGATAAACGGAATCCTGAGTGTTTGAGAAGTGACGACTGATGAGCATGGTGAATTTTAATTTCTATTCGGATACAAATTTTACGTGCCTTTTTTTCAAAGGGCCAAGCAAAAAAGTGGTAAATATTCTGAATTAGACGTCAATTTTGGTGACATTGTAAAATATAAGGTAGGATGCATTTCTTTGCACGAAAAATTATAAAAGAAATTAATCGAATGAAAGTCTGGTTCAAAAATAGGTAAATAAAATATTTTTGTACTTTGAGATGAATTTCAGAAAAAAATGTATGTATCACTTTGGCGTAAATTTTCAATAGAGAAAAATTTCTGACCACAAAAATATTCGTTAAAACTAATGTTGAGCTAACAAAACAAAAAAATGTCAGAAAAAGTGCAAGTGCTCCTTCTTTTCAAAATTGTAATTTTCAGCTAAATTGCCCCCGACAGAATTAATTCATTAATATCATTTTTACCCCTCAAATTCAACTACTTACATTCAAACTGTAAATTCCACATATTTTAAGAGACAATTCATACAGTATGTCTCGAAAGTTTTGCAGACCATTTTCAAATTTTGATCGAACGAGGAGAATAAAAGAGAAATTTTAGTATGTACCTGAAATTCACAGCTTTCTGAAATCCATGATTTTTCGATTTCCCCTACCCCCTCCCCCTTATTTCATTGCTAAAAACCTGTGAAGTAAAACAGAATTCTATCGAGTTGGAAAACATTGAACTCGTACTACTGAGAAATTGGTAGGTAAATTACTTTTCATTTGCTACGAGATAAAAATACTTAATAATCGATAACAAGAAAACCTGCTCTATTTACTTGATCCACTTTCGAACTTCCCAGAGTAGAAACTTGTTTTGACTTATGACAATAAAAGTTTCAATCAGAATGCAGTACCTATGTTGCTTTAAAAACTCATTTTTTCAAGTTCCAAATTATCTCAGGATTCTGTGATGGAAAAAAATCGTGGTCTAAAGAGTTTTTAAATGAATCTATGTCGTGAAAATATGAAGAAAAAAATCCGAATAAGGGTGGAAGAAGGAGTTGATGAAAAATTCACTTTGAGATGGTGCCATTTAGATGACCCAACATTAAGTATTTTTTAAGGTTTAAAAAATATTTTCAAAATTATACAGAATGTTTCAAATTTTGAAAAAAGAGTTTTAAACAGGATAAATATTATAATTTTTGATTTTTTACTAATTAGCCATGGCCAATTAAAAAATGATAGATAAAAAATTCGATAAAAATATTTTTAATAAAATCTAAAAAAATCGCTGTGTTTAGCTATTTTTCTCGACTTTTTTGAAATGGCAATAATGACCAAAAAATTGGCACCACTTTATGCTAAAATATTTCCCCAGTTTGAGAAATAATATTTTCCAAACGTCAATGGGCCCAAAAATGGACGATCTGCAATTTTTCAACCTCTCAGTGGGACCCAAAAAGTGGTCTTTGATTTTGATGGCATCGCGGAATCTCAAATTTTGGACTCCTCGATCATGATTGATTAGAATTATGAAATCTAAAATTGAAAATGAATCGATTGTGGAAATTCGATAAATCGATTTTCAATCATAATCATTTTTTTAATTAGATTTTTCATTTCAAATAATGATTATATTGAATCATAAATTGTGAAAAATCGATTTTTGAGTTTCGATTAATCGATTTTCAATTGTGATCATTTTTTGAGGCTGAATTTGATTCTTCGTTCTAGACATAATCGATTGCATGAAATCGAAAATTGCAAAAAAATCGATTCTTGGGGGTTGATTGATCGATTTTTAATCGTGATCAATTTTTAATCGAAAAAATCAATTTTGTGGCTGAATTTGATCCTTTATTCTAAACATAATCGATCGTATGGAATCGAAAATTGCAAAAAAATCGATTTTTGGAGGTCGATTAATCGATTTTTAATCGAGAAATTAATTTTAAGTTTGTTCTTCATTCTGAACATAATCGATCGTATGTAATTGAAAATTGCAAAAAATCGATTTTTGGGGGTCGATTAATCGATTTTTGATCATGATCAAATTTTTGATCGGGAAGTTCATTTTTTGAGTCCAAAGTTTTATTCTTCATTTCGAACATGATTGATCTCGTGGAATCGAAAATCGCATATAAATCGATTTTTGGTGTTCGATTGATCGATTTTCGATCACGATCAATTTTTGATCGCGAAGTCCATGTCTTAGAATCTAAAATTGATTTTTTATTTCAAACATGACTGATTAGGTGGAATCGAAAATCGCATACAAATCGATTTCTGGTGTTCGATTAATCGATTTTTTGATCGGGAAGTTCGTTTTTTGAGTCTAAAATTCACTCTTTATTTCGAACATGACGAATCATGTGGAATCGAAAATCGCATATAAATCGATTTCTGGTGTTCGATTAATCGATTTTCAATTATGATCAATTTTTGATCGCGAAGTCCATGTCTTAGAGGTGAAAATTGATTCTTCATTTCAAAAATGACTGATCATACGAAATCGAAAATCGCATACAAATCGATTTCTGGTGTTCGATTAATCGATTTTTTGATCGGGAAGTTCGTTTTTTGAGTCTAAAATTCACTCTTTAAATTTCGAACATGACGAATCATGTGGAATCAAAAATCGCATATAAATCGATATTTGGTGTTCGATTGATCGATTTTCGATCTTGATCAATTTTTGATGGGGAAGTCCATGTTTTAGAGGTGAAAATTGATTCTTCATTTAAAAAATAACTGATCATACGAAATCGAAAATCGCAAATGAATCGATGTTTGGGAGTCGATCAATCGATTTTCGATTGTGATCAATTTTTTATCAGATAGCCCATTTTTTTAGAGGTGGAAGTTATTGATTCTTTTTTCGAACATTCGAATATGATCGACCATACAAAATCGAAAATCGTGAATGAATCGATTTTTAGGGATCGATTATCAGATTTTGGATCATAATTGATTTTTGATCGAGAGGTAAACGAAATACTGGATAGGGGTCAAAACGAAAAACTTGCCATTTTTTCGAAAATGTCTCCTCTATGAGGATTCATATCACCTCTTCAAAGATAGCTGCAGAGATAAAAAAAATTCCTGATCAACTCTCAACTCAACATAAAAGTCTTCAATGAATTTTGTCAAAATTCTCAGTCATTTTTTTCGCGATCCGCCCTGTTTATGCATCATATTTCAATATGGGGCGAAGGGTGGCTTTATTTATCATGAATTTTTGAAACATCATCGTTCATTTGCGAGAAGTTTTCGATTTCGTCCACTCTCCCCTCCCTCTCAATTCGGGCTAACGCTTCAAAAAAATGACAAAGTCAAATATCGAATGACTTCAACATTTTCTTTACAAAGGCCCCAATTAAGGGGAGAGGTGTCTCTTTCATTCAGCCTCGAATTTTGAAAAATGGTACAGATTTTCCAATTTAGCACCATAAATAATGTCGATGATAATTTTTACGTTAGGTATCTTAAATCATTGGCTCACACATTACAAAGCCATTGGGGCTTGGGAAGGGAAAATCTCGTGATGGTGTTCTTGGTGGTCACTCCCTTAAAGATCTTTTCAAACCTAAAATACCTAAATTGTGCAAGGTGGGGGACACTTTGCACCAAATGAGTCCATCTTATTGATAGAAAATTACGAACCTTTACAGATGTCAAAATGGTTACTATTAATGTATACGGGATGTTTAGTCATCATCGCCGTAAGCACGTCCCCAATTCTTAACGAAAGTGAATCCAAACCCACCGAAGAATTAGCAGCCCGCCAACAAACCAACGAAGTAGCCCCAGCGGCCGCTCCGGCACCTGCGGTCCCAGCCGCACCGGCAGCTCCGGCCAGTCCACCTGCCAGCAGCACCGATGACGATGACGACGACGATGACGACGATGACGACGATTTAGATCTCACCGATGACGACGATGACGATGACGAAGAAGAAGGTGAAGCTGCCAGTGACGATGACGAAGATGAAGATGACGATTATGATTTCGAAAGGATATTAGACGACATCCTCGGAGGTACGTTCGACTAGTTCACTTTTCTTCTTTTTTCACTCTTTTATTAGTATTTTTCGCAATATAGACTGATAAATAGAAGTTATACGTAGTAGAAGGTAGAACGACACAGCATTGGAAAAATTGATTCTACGACGATAAAAACTATATACCTGCGTTTATTGCAAAAGGTATTTGTACTACACACGCACACAATGAAAATCTGTGTACCATAAAAGTACAGAAAGAGATCCTCAATATAGTATGTTTGTATAGGTAAATTGTGGTGGTCTTCTTTAGCTTTCTTCGTCGGTATATAGTGGGTACGGTTTGAAGGAAAAAGCGTATAGTCGGCGACTTTTCGGTACTTTACCGATATGCCAACATTACCAAGTACAAATACCAGCACGCGCTTTTGCTTTATTATTCACGGTGCTTATCTTGTGCATGTTGCTATCCGGTATAATTTCTTCGCAGTTCGACTCTATATACCTATACCTGTACCTGTACCTGTACCTTCTTCAACAGAGTGTAGGTTATGCGGCACAGACGGCTGCTTTCTCATTCTAATATACGCCAAATGCGGCCACAAGAATGCAACACTATTGTCTTTTCGCAAACAACCTCGTACATCGAGCTATATATACCCTAGACCTACGTATACGTCGTCGCTTGCTTTCAATTAATTATCCTATAGGTACCTACTCCGATGATGGGGACTTGAACCTGAATCTGTAGATTTAGCAAACGGCTTAACTCAAGTACAAAAACCTGCACTAGCTCAGCAATTTTTCTACTTGATCTAAAAAGTGATCACCTGTTCTGAAATCATCATACTAAGGTGGCAAAAGTTTTGAACTGGACAAAGCGAAATCGAAAAATTGTGCTAAAATACATCATGACCCCAAATTTTAGATGCCAAAAAGCGTTTTTCGATTTTTAACCAATTTTTAAAAATCAAATCAAAGCCAAAAAAAATAAAAATTTTATCAAGTTGATCTAGAAAACTGAAATTTGATATGTAACCTATTGTCGACTTACCGAATTCTCCAGCAAATATTTGGCACTTGAAAATCTGGAATATCCAAAATATCGCAGGTGGCTTCAGAACGGTCTGAAAATACCTCCTGTGGACTCAGCATTTTGAAATTAGGGTACTAATGAAATCAACTTTGAAACTCCCTCAAAATATGGACATTCAAAAATTAGCTGAAGGCTTCAGAACTGCTCAAAACCGTCACAAATCGATTCGGTGGGTCGAATTTTCGACAAACAAAAACACAAATGAATCAATGCAATACGAAACACAATGATCATTTCGACCATAATCAATCATACCTACTATTAATAAACCAAAAATCAAAATTAATCGATTTTTGATCAGAAGGTCTAGGCTGAGACTGCAACGACTTCATTTTGAACATCGTAGATCGTACTTAATTATGAAATCTGAATCGCGAAATGATTCGATGTTTGGAATTCGATTAATCGATAAAAAATCCATTTTTATCAGGATCAATTTTTTATCTAAAATTTCATTTTTGAGACTGAAATATTGATTTTTCATTTCGACCATGATCGATCATATAGAATCGAAAATCGCAAATGAATCGATTTTGAAGGTTCGATTAATCGATTTTGATTCATGATCAATTTTTTATCAAAAATTGGAAAATTTCATTTTTGACATTTTGAGACTGAAATATTGATTTTTTTCATTTCGACCATTATCGATCATATGGAATCGAAAATCGCAAATGAATCGATTTTTGTGGTTCAATTAATCGATTTTCATTCATGATCAATTTTTCATCGAAAATTTCACTTTTAACATTTTGAGACTGAAATATTGATTTTTTTTGTTTCGACCATGATCGATATCATTAAGAATCGAAAATCGCAAATAAATCGATTTTTTGAGGTTCAATTAATCGATTTTCATTCATGATCAATTTTTCATCGAAAATTGGAAAATTTCATTTCTGAGACTGAAATATTGATTTTTTAATTCGACCATGATCGATCATATGGAATCGAAAATCGCAAATAAGTCGATTTTCGAAGTTCGATTAATCTAATTTCGATATGATCAATTTTTGATCGAAAAATCAATGTTTGAAGCTAAAATTGATTTTTCATTTTGAACATGATCGATCATATAGAATCGAAAATAGCAAAAATCGATTTTTTAGTTCGATCAATCAATTTTCGATAGTGATTAATTTTTAATCAAGAAATCTATTCAAATGCTGAAATGCAAATGAATTGATTTTCTGAGGTTCGATTAATCGAATTTTGATTATGATCAATTTTTGATCGAGAAATCAACATTCGAGGCTAAAACTGAGTTTTAATTTTGAACAGAATCGATCATGGAATCGAAAATTGCAAAAAATCGATTTGTAATAATGATGGATTTTCAATCAATAAATCCATTTAAAAGCTAAAATTCATGTTACATTTCGAATATAATGGATCATTCATATGAAATCAAAAATCGCAAAAGAATCGATTCATGGGGTTCGATGATTCGATTTTCAATTATTATGATCAATTTTTGAGATCAATTTTCGATCAATATTTGCGATTAAAATTGATTCATCATTTTGAACATAATCGATCATATGGAATCGAAAACCGCAAAAAAATCGATTTTGGAGTTCGATCAATCGATTATCAATAAAGATCAATTTTTAATCAAGAAATCTATTAAAATATGCGGAAATTGATATTACATTTCAAACATGATGGATTTATATGAAATCGAAAATCGCAAATAAATCGATTTTTGAAATTCGATTAATCGATTATCGATTGTGATCATTCTAGAAATCTGTTTTTGAGGCTAAAATTAAATTTTTTAAATTTCGGACATGATCTAAAATGATGAATCGAAAATCGCAAAAAATCGATTTTCGAGGTTCGATCAATCGATTATTGATCATGATGGGTTTTATAACGTAAATTTTATAGCTTTGCAACTCCCTTATAATTATAAAGTTTTACGAAATTTGAACATTCAAAAAATTGCTAGAGACTCCAGAACTGCTCAAAACAGTTCGAAATCGTTTCTAGTCGATTTTGTGGGCCTAAAATAGGTCAATTTGGGGAAATTTTATTCTTTTTGTTTTTCAAGTGGCCAAATTGGGGTACTTTAGAGCTGCCACTTTTTGATTATTGGTATTTTAAAATTGCCACCTTAGTTAAAGCTGAAAAATTAAAATTTTCAAAAATTAATTTCGCCCAAAAATTTGATTTTTTTCAAAACAAGGTGTTCAAAATATGCGAAATTATCTCTACTTTCGACTTACATGATTTTGAAGCTACCAAGTACGATCTATGGTTTGTCAGGTTGCATTTATTTTGGAAAAAAATCCTAGACGGCCGCATTTTGGACATTTTACCTTCCCATTTTTTCTTCTTTCTTTTTTCATAACACTATTTCTTTTTCTTTTACGTTGTAATACCATTAGTATACATAGCAGACCACAAAACTATACATTTTTTACCTACATAACGGCCACAGCCTCGTAGCCAGGTATGTACTCGTACCATGGACTTGCTCTTGTTCGAACACCAACAACGAATAACATCGTTGATGGTAAATTGCAACGTGATTATTCGACGCGGTGTACCTACTCGAAATGTATAATTTAAACAAGCGCCCACCAAATAAATTAATTGTTTCGAGGCGTTAACCTACAGGTAACAGCCTCTATATGTAGGTAATTTTGATTACGATAAACAGTGGAAAAGAAAGAAAAAAACACCAGTACAACCGAGCAAAATCACCGGTAGCCAGGGGTCGTCTTCAGTTCTTCTCACAATACCACAAAATTTTCGCTTTAATAGCTTCCTGGCAATAGACGATCTTCATGGTTTAGATAGCGGGTAGCGGGTCGTGGGGATATGGCCCAAGAACACGTTATGTCGTTCACTATATTTCCAGGTCATTTTTAATTTACCTATTTCTTGAAAATCTACTTAACATACGTTCTTGCTACGAGTATGTACTCCCATCGAACATGAAGCTGATATCTACGGGGCCAATTTCTTCTCAGGTCTCAGGTCTTCGGGTCTTTTGGCTAATTGGCATCGTTTGGTCAAAATTTGACGCAATTTACCATCGTCGTGAAACACGTACCGTGGTTTTTGTAATCGTTTATCGTCGTGTCGTGTTTGCAAAATGGCACACATTCGATGACTGATTATGGCTCTGAACTTGAGAAAGGGGAACTGGAAGTAACGTTGTTTTGCTACTTTCGTTATAATCTTTAACGTATATCGTCGTCGTCGTTACCTACATGTTTCTTATCTACTATCGCTTTAAACAGCAATTAATATTGTCGTTTCATAAATCAATTCGATTTGACATACTCGCGACTCAAAATATCGATATGGTTGTCTAAGGAGTTTGCCAGCGTTTTGGTGTGTGTCTGGCCCAAATACATAATGATGTACCTATAAATTTATCGACGACGGTACCATATTCTAAAATTATTTGAATACTGTTCATTGTCAAGATTAGGTACTATCACTGAACTATTATCCGTCGTCAAAGATGCTTGTAAGGGGAGCAACAAGTTGACTAAGCAAGTCGCAACGGATCGCTGTGACCTCATCTGCTATTGTAAGAACGATTCTTGTTGTAATTGGTAATTGGTTAGTTGGCCAAAATATAAATTTATTCGTCCAATATTCGGACAGGATTGTGTTACTTTCCATTGCATTAATTTCTGCAAGCGAAATTCTTCGTTTGATTTGTTCAGAGTTATGATTCATCTAACTCCATGCATCAGATCATGTAAGAATTGGCAGTTTTCAAAAGAAGAAAGTTCCCTCCCCGAACCATTCAGAAAATGCATAGTCACCTGAAAATGAAGGTTTCTTGCACGCTTTCTGGAGCAATTCAAATTTTTGAAGAAAAATTAAATTTTGCTGGAGTCTCCAGATGGGCTGTAAAATGACGGTCTAATCGATTCGTTGATGGGAGGGGGGTCGATTTGAGCAGTGGGGAACGTTTTAAGTATTTTATTGAAAAAAATGACGATTTTGGAATTTTTTTTCAATTTGGGATTTTTCAAGTTGTAAAAAAAATCCTCAATAGAATTTTGTCCAAATTTTTTCTTATAAAACACCAATCTAGGTGCCAAAAAATACCTATTTTAAAATCAAATTTTGTTTAGTTGACCTATGAAGCTGAAAAAAAGTTGGTCTGGCGACCATTTTGATTGACAGCTCTGCCGAATTCGCGGGCTTAATTGCTTTCAAAGTCATGGTACAATAAATTGCTCAAAAATTCCAGATCGAAATAGCATAGAAAAATAAATCATCAGCCAAAGTTTCCAAGGTTACAACGCACTTTTCGATTTTTGGCGAATTTTTAAAAATCAAATTTGGACCAGAAATGAGGAAAAAAAAATCAAAATTTTACCAAATGGGCTTAGAAAGCTGAAGGTTAAGTTATACTCTATTTTCGACTCTTTCAAATTGAATGGAAACTATCTCGAACCGTTTTGATAAATTTTAGAGCCTCCAGAAAATTTTTGAATGTTGAAATTTCCGCAGAATTTACCTAAGGAAATTGCAAAGCTGAGATTTACTTTATACTCATTAATTTCAACATGCCCAGCCAGCTGGAAATGGTTTTATGCAGCTTTGGAGCCTTCAACAACCTTTTGGAAATCCAGTTCTCCAAAAAATGACATAAAATCTGACAAATTGAACTCGTTGTCGTCGGATTTTCATCAAATTCAGCAGAGTCCTTCATTTTATGTTGAAAATTGCTAAGAAAAAATTTTAGTTTTGAGAATCCCTTGAAGGGGAGATTTGCGCCCTCAAAGAGAAGCCATTTTAGAAAAAAAAGGTAGTTTTTTCGCTTTTGTCTCTACTTAACCTGTTTTGGGAACAATGGTCCATTGTCAAATGAAATTATTTAGGATTCTGTGTCAATTTACTCTATTGCCATCAAAATCAAAATTTTAAGGCCCTTTTTAGGATTCTATTGAGCGGTTAAAAATTTATCAAGTGCTTATTATTAGAAAAATTTGTCTTTTAAAAATTTTTTCATTGCAAATATTTTGCATTATTTTGAAAATATTTTGGAATGCATTGAGGCCAATTTTTTGATCATTGTTTCCAATTTTAAAAAATCTAGATAAATAGCAAAAAAACTTGTGTAATTTTTTGATTTTTTTTTTTCATTTGTATCTACTTCTTTATGAACGTCTTTAAATAGCCAAAAATTCAGCAAACGTATCACTTTTTAGATTTATAATTTCGAAGATTTAATTGTGGAGTGGAATTTTTATGTCTGATAATTTGTTAAGTGACTTTCCAAAGGTCGCCATGTTCGTTGTTCAATTCTTAATGTTGACACACATTTTTGGTACCCTGCACATTTCAAGACTGAAGTTTTCAAATTCGTATTTGACTTTACATATCTAGCGATTTAGTTCGCCTTTGACGAGGGAGAATTTACATTAGGTAGGTATAGTTCAGTATTATGCGATATTCATATTGCATTCTGATTTTTCTGAATAGCTCGATTCTAGTAGCCATCTTCATATTTTCTTTGCTGGTTGATTGAGAAAAAAGCAGCGTCTTCAGACTACAGCTTCATCACCTTCATCGATGGCTTTCAGATTCTCAGTATTTTTCTGAAATATAAAAAGCCATAGTTCAGTACCTAAATAGGGTAGAACTGCCTTTTTCTCAGCTCTTGGTTCTCGTGATATTTTTCGTTCAGTGCTACCAAATAATCATTTTTGAACGCATAAATGGATTTCCATCCACACTCACAAGACTGGTAGATTAGGTACCCCTTAAAACTTTTTTTTCTGTGGTTTTACACCATCTCCAGGTATTTTAAACCGATTTGAATCTTGGTGTGAAGGTGAAGATACTTGAGGTTGATGACCCTGAATTTTCTTAAATTTTTTTCGTCAATTCGTCTCAATAACAACCTGAAAATCTACTTTGAAAATTTCAAATCAATGTGAAGAAAAGTACAAAATCTAGAAAAAATCCAAAACAACCATTTTTACAATTTTCAATGTATTTTCTACCACTGTTAACTCAATCAGAATTCTTCGAGTGATGGCCGCTGCATTCATGGCCAAAAAACCTTTTGAAAACGTGTTTTTCCCATCCAAAGTGGGCAATTTTGGTCGAAATCCCCCCCGCCCTTGCAATATGACATAAAAAGACGTCAAACTTCACCTTCAACTTGAATTTGAATCAAATTCGTCAATTTTGTCCATTGTTTCTTCATTTTTATTTTAAAAAATTAAATCGCACTATTTTGGGAACCCCTAACGTACCTTCCGAGTAACCTACATAGCTGAAATTTACCCCCAGACTGATATGTACTCGAAGCACGTGATATATTGCTATTTTATCAAAACTCGAAATTTTCAATTTTTTTCGACTTGCAGAAAGTAAATTTTTCAAACTTTGAAATAATCAAGTCTAATAAAACAAACATTTCTAATTTCGTTAAAATTCCAATCTATCGTATATTTTGAGTTCATATTAGTTTAGACATGAATTTCAGCAATGTAATAAGTCACCCAGAAGGGTGTCAGGGTTTCCCAAAATAGCCCAATTAAATTTTTCAATACGATGAAATATAGATAAAATTGACGAATTTGGTTCAAATTCAGTTCGATGGTCTAGTTCGGCGTCTTTGATGATATATTGCGAGGGAAAAAATTTATCAATCAAACTTGGCCACTTTAGACTAAAGAAAAACGCAATTCCAAATGGTTTTATGGCCAAAGAGCAGTGGCCACCATTCGAAAAATTCTGAAACAATTTCCAGTGGTGGAAAATACACTGAACAATGTAAAAATATTTTTTGTTTTTTTTTTCAGAGTTTGAACTCGTCTCTAAGTCAATTCGAAAATGTTGAAGTGTATTTTAAAGTCTCTGTTGAGGTGAAAAAAATTCGAAAAAATTCAGGGTCGTTGTCCTGAAGTATCCTCACCTCAATGCCAATTTTCGAATCAATCGATTCAAAACACCCAGAGATAGGTTGCGTAAAACCCTGAAAAAATCATTTTAGAGGGCAACACCCCCTCCCGCCCTAAGTTCGGATAGAAACCACTTATGGGCTGAAAAATCATCATGATCGATGGCACCCAAAATTCGAGAAAAAGGCCAGTCTCACCCCACTTACCTATACTTTAGCCTTTAAGGATTGAACTAACACTAATTGAAAGTAGCAAAGCATTATCATAAATAACCGAACCAATACTACAAACTCTAACACTATACAAAAACGAAACACTTCACATCCTAATAACCAAACAAACATTTCTTTTATTGCGAAATGTTTATTATGCCATTTAAATTACCTATCAATTTTTTTTCGCTTTACCTCAACACTAATAACCTAAAAAAAGCTAAATAAGATCCACCACAATAACCTACAACATGTGATTTCTGTACTCCAAGAGGGGACTGACAGCTGACTTGATTATAAGTTTGCTCTAAAAACTGACTTGACTGAAAATATAAACCTTTTTGACATCATCGAGGAATCCTCAAGATTCCCGGATGTGTAGGGTATGGTATGATATTGAGTCAGCTATGAAGGGATATAGGTAACAATGACATACGATGACTTTAACGGTGGGATGACTTCGCACAGGTGTCAGGTGCGTCGTTGTTCACGACAACTGTGATTTCAATACCTAGACAACACTTGTACTCGTTAATTCTAAATTACATATAACATACTTTCGCTTTTATTTACATCATTTTACAAAGCTTTTTTTAATTTTGTCTTTAGCGTAACCAAAAACACGTGCCGAAGGCTTGGAAATACTGAAGACCAATGCATAACCAATGCTCTCTGACGGAAGCATGTTTTATCCAATGTGTTATTATCGCTGTAAATAATAGCTGAGCCAAAAAAAAATCTATGGAAAAAAATTGTAACATAACTACCTGAATAAATATAATTTTTATCAATAGATTCCAAGTAGTAAGGTAACGTCGATAAATTGAGAATTGCCAAAAAAAAAAAAAAAAATACCAATTTTCGAAAAATTCATCTCATCGATGATTACCTTACCTTGGTGTTGAAAAACTTTCATAATTATAATCCGTCGTTTAAAATCGCTAAAGCTTTTGTATTATTAAGTTATTTATTTATTTATTTATTTATTTATTTATTGATTTTAAATTATGTTTTTTTTTCTTTTCTCTTTTTCTTGATTTGTTTTGTATTCGTAAATTAAATTATGAATATGTAAATATGCGACTTTTATTTATGTGGCAGCGCTTCTTCGACTTTTATTGGTCTTGTCTCGACTCAAAGAGTTGGAATATATGTACTTATGTATTAGGTACGTGGTGTTGTTATTGAATCTTCGATTATTCTATACCTACCTACAACTTGGCTCCGGTTTTATTCGTATATTTTGCTTGCTTTATTGTAGCGGTTATAGCCGCCAAAATATTAGTAGGTACCTATTGGTGACCTGCGATGAGTTTTACGCACGTTGTATCTATTGTTGGTATCGATATGTAGAAGAAGATGCTGGTCATAAAATATATTGTGTCTGTGTGGTAATCGACGAACGAACAATTTAATATGCTGAGATGATGCGTCGGTGGTGTCATCTTTCAGGCAATGTATCCTGGGTCGTGCTGGATGCCCTCACTCATCTCATATTATGAATTCTGATAGAGGTATAGGTACCTTTTGTATGAGTAGGTAGTCTAACTGCGAAATGATGACGTGAGCTATTTCGCGACCAAGCAGCACGCATCGTTTATATCTCAAACTGTGTCCCAATTTTTAATTTTCTAGTCTGATATTACGAAGAGTATTGTAAAAGACACGCGTAGGTACTTACGAAACGAATCAACCTTGACGTTGGAGTGACTCTTTTCTTCGTACGTATCACTACCGTTATTCGTTATAAAAATATCCACGCAATATGTCGCCTCTATTAAAGATGTAATAGGTACCTTCGATACAGTCCATTTGCTGGAATAATTTCATCTAGAATTAGGTAATTTCTGTCCACGAGAAGATATCGAGCGGACATGTAACGAAATAGAAGAACAGATCGATCGTATGATTTAACTCGAGGAAGCGAAGCAATTATTATGAGAGGTCGTTGAACGACCTTTTTACTAGCGTCTGATACGTATTTTTGGGGAAATCCGTAGATGAGCAGAATCTAAAGTGGCCTAGAATAAGTGAAGGGAGGAGGAAAAGATGGTCAATTCAAACAGGTGAAATTGGAGTTTTTGAATAGAGGGAGAGGTTTACAAAAAATGCATTTCATTCAGCACTTCAAGTTGACTGAAATTTCTTATAAGAGGTAGGAAAAGATTTCCAAACTGGAAGAAGGATTATTTTTTACATTTTTTAAAAGGATTTTTCAATCTGGAAACGCTAAATTGAAAAAGCAGGAAAAAATACGTCAAAATTTCAGGAGTTGAAGTGATTTGTCGATTTTTGACAATTTTTCCAAGATGAGAAAAAAATCGAAAAAATTTACCAAACAGATCAAGAAAGCTGAAATTTGCTATGTACCCTATTCTCGACCACTCAAATCGATTCGAAGCGGTGTCGAACCATTTTGAGCAATTCTGGAGCCTTAAGCAGAATTTTGAAAGTTACAATTTACCTAAAAGCTTACTCAATAAAGTTGGAAAACTAAAATTTTCTGTATAAGTACCTTAATTTCAACATACTTAGTTGATGTGAAGTGGTTCTAGACTATTCTGGAGCCTCCAGCGACCTTTTTTTTGAAAATTCTAGTTCTTGAAAAAAGGGGCTAAAAATCCGTCCAGTCTGACTTTGGTACGTGCATTTCGAAAAAAAAAAGGGATATTCGGTGAATATTTTGGAAATTAGAACCTACAGAAAGTAATAAAAATTATAAACTCTTTCGAACTAAATTTCACAGGCCATTTGTGGCCATTCTGGAGCCTCCAGCGCGATATTTTGATTTCTCCAGAATTTCAAAATTTTTCCAGAAGGCGTGAAAATCGTTTTGCGCAGAATTGGTCCTGAAAGTAATATGAACTCTTTCGAGCTGAATTTCATCGGCCATTTGTGGCCATTCTGGAGCCTCCGGGGCAATATTTTGATTTCTGCAGAATTTTAAAATTTCTCCAGAAGGTGTGAAAATTGTTTTGCGCAGCTAAAAACTGAGTTGTGACTTATCCTCGACCTGACAGATTTCCAAACAGACATCTCAAGACTCAAGTGTTTTTTTTTGACCAGATAAGAAAAAAAAAATCAAAAAATCAAAACTTTTTCTGTTTGTAGGGAAATTTTTTAAATTTGTACGAACTACAAATAACTGTATTTTGTCTCGGGCCAACGACAAGAATTAAAATTTCTCAATTTTGAGCAATTCTAAAGCCTCCAGCGCGATTCTAAATTTTTTCAGAATTTTAAAATTTCTCCTTAAGGTGTGGAAATTAATTTGAGAAGTTGAAAATCGAACGTTGGAATATCCTAATCTGTTTGAAGGATTTATCTACATTTAAGCTGAATTCCAGACGTACATCTTAGGTGCATTTTTTCACCAGAATAATTTTATGAGAAAAACATTCCAAAAGTCACAATTTTTTTTTTGTAAGGAAATTTTTGAAATTTGCATGAATGCATTTATTTTATCCAGAATCACCCCCCCCTCCTCTAAGGAATCCGAATTTTGCGATTTTGGGTCATTTTGGAGCCTCCAGCGAGATTTTCGATTTCTCCAGAATTTTAAATTTTCTCCAGAGGGCGTGAAAATCAATTTGGGTAGCTAAAAATTGAGCTGTGGCATATCCTCGATCTGTTTGAAGAATTTACCTACATTTGAGGCGATTTCCAGGTGGTTATCAGAAGTGCGTTTTTTTGACCTTAATATTTATGGGGAAAATATTCAAAAAGTCAAACATTTTTTGTTTTTAAGGAAATTTTTGAAATTTGCACGGATTGCTGTATTTTGTCTTGAATTACCTCCTCCCCCTCCAAAGAATCCGAATTTTGCTATTTTTGGTCATTTTGGAGCCTCCAGCGCGATTTTCGATTTCTCCAGAATCTTAAAATTTCTCTAAAATGTGTAGAAATAATTTTGGGTTGCTATAGAAATTGAAAATCGAGCTGTGGCTTGTCTTCGACCTGTTTGAAGAATTTTTTCACATCTGAGCTGAATTCCAGGCGTACATCTCAATCAATTATATTTTTTTGACCAGAATATTCATGAGAAAAAAATTCCAAAAATCAAAACTTTTCTATTTGTGGGGAAATTTTTGAAATTCGCGCGAATGGTGATATCTAAAACCACCCCCTACCCCTTCCAAATTTCGCAATTTCGGGCTATTTTGGAGCCTCCAGCGCGATTTTTGATTTCTCCAGAATTTTAAAATTTCTCCAAAATGTGTGGAAATCAATTTGGGTACCTAGCCAAAAATCGAACTAATGCTTATCTTCGACCAGGTTAAAGGATTTATCTACGCATGATCTGATTTTCAACACGTTTATGGGTGTTAAAATTCATTTCGATAGATTTTTTGTCATTTTATGGGAAGCTAGAATTTGCTAAAAAAATTGCTGAAGATTCTAAAGCGACCTGAAACCATCTCCAGTCCACTCACAGCATGTTAAAATAGAGCATGATACCGATTTCAGTTTTTCTAGTCACAGGGCACGAATACAGCGAATTTTCAACATTTTTATCTGAAATTGAATTGAACAGATTTTAGGAATTTTTTTTTCGAGAACTGGAATTTTCAAAAAGTTACTAGAGGCTTCAAAATGACTTGAAACCTCTTCCAATCGAGTCAACATGTTGAAATTATTGTATACTTATACAGAAATGAGAAAATATTAGCTTTTCAACTTCATCTTCATTAGGTAAAATTTTATGGAAATTTTTTGACATTTTAATGTAGGTAATAGATCATTTGAAAAAAAGGTAATGAAAAAAATTGAATTCATCTCAAAACGTACTGCCATTTCACAATCATCTATCAGTATAAAATGAAAAAACAACTTTTTCATCACTCTGTATAAAAATACCTCCTCTCGTTTACCTTGTTGAAAACTTTTCCATCACAACAGAAATCAATCAAAAACTCGGACACCTAACCAACAACATAGTGACATAAAACGGTCAACAGGCTATTAAAAAAGACCATCCGATCATTCGACCGTCGTAAATTTAACCACGCAAAATAGCCTTCATTTATTCAAAGCCATCTGATTGATATACCTAATGATACACTTCTGTGTTTAATCCGATAGCGCGCTTCATCGTTCAAAGAACTCAATTTAAAAAAAGACGTACTCATCGTCTGATGATGACGCAGCGTGGTTATCTTGAGAGGTACCTAATACCTATGCAAGTGTCGAGACTCGAGAGTAAAGAGATAAATGAACCAATAAGCAGGTTAACGTTACGATACGCTGACACGTTTCACTTTGGTTTTTCAACAACAACAGAAGTTAATAACATTATTTTTAAATCATATAATGCAAATTCACTAGTAAATCCTTCCTTCCGATGCGCAACCAGACTGATTCATTGCACATTTGCGGTGTTATCGTCGCTATCGCTTTTTTATCGAGATTTTAAAAACTTGGTGGTTTTCGTTAAGAGTTGGATTGGCCTACTCTAATGCCCCAGTGGCCATGAATCGTAGACGTTTATTACTTTTTTCTATCAACTGGAAATAAGTAGCATTGATATTCGCCAGATATTCTTTGTGGGTTTGATGAACTTTCAATATCACATTCTCGATTTGTCAATTAGATGATTAATTATAGAAATATCCATTCTTCAATTGTGACTTTGAAACGTTGCACATTTAACAAGAATTGATGCGTTTTTATAACATCTTTCTCCAGCATTTATTTTTGAAAAAAAATCTAAAATAAATTAAAAAATTCATCGATTGCGAACGCGTAAACGAAAAAAGTTGAAATTTGGTGTATTATCCTATTTTGGACCTTCCAAGACCCCGAGTCGATTGGTGATAGTTTTGAACGGTTCTAGAGCCTCCAGTGGATTTTCGGATTTCCCAGTTTCGAAAAAAACGGCTCCGAGTACCTACAGTGAAATTTAATACATACCTATAAACTCTGAATTACCATCTTTGTGACCAATTTGATCGATTAGGAACTTATTTCAAAATCTTTTTTTTCTCCGGTGATTATTTTTGAAAAAGAAAAAAATGCAGAATGCAAAATGCTGAAATTTGATTTTTGATCTTTTTTTAACTTTCGGAGTCGATTGATGACGGTTTTGAAACGTTCTGGAGTCTCCAGTAAATTTTCGGATTCTGCAATTTTAGATAAATTTTTTTGAAATTCAGCAAATACATAAACTTAGATACCATATTTGTGACTCTTTTGATTGATTAAAACACGTATTCTTTTACGTCGGTTTTAATCTTAAATTTCCAAATTTTTCAATTTTCTTCAAAAATAATCGCTGGAGAAAATTTTGAATTTGAACCAGCACAAAAAGGTTTTGAAAATATGTGTCTGGTAAGATGAAAATAGGGTGCAAACCGAATTCCGGTCTTGTATGTCTATTTTGATCAAAACGTTGATATTATTTTCATGAGGAATGAGTCGAATTCGAATTTCATTTTGTCAGAAACTTCCAAAAGGTCTCAACTTTTCACTGAAAAATTTACGGAAGTCTCAAATAATACGAAAAAATGTAATTTTTGGCCAATAAGTATGTATTTAACTGCCAAACATTGTAAAGAATTTCACATATGTATTTCCCCAAAATTATCATTTCCTCCAATAATCAACGAAAAAGTCTCGTTGTACATTTTCCAAATTGTACATAAAAATTTTCATTTTCTCACAAACTAAAATCGACCTAAATTTTCGCTTCATTCAAATTGATGAAAATTGTCGGTTTAAATGTTGAGCTTTTTTGACAAAAATTTTGAAGATAATATCATTTTTTGCCAATAATTACCAAAAAAAGTACTGTTTTTGGTCAAAAAATGTGGAAAATTCTCACTTTTTCTAAAATTGTTGTTTTTTGTAGAAAATTCTATAAAGTTCCATTTGTTTACAAAAACTGTTCAAAATGTTTCGCTTTTTTGCCAAAAATTGTCAAAAAATATCAGTTTTACTAATGATTTTCAAAAAATCCTGTTTTTTACTAAAACTATTGAAGATCCTCGCATTTTCAAAAATTATCAAACGTTGTCGCTTTTCAGAAAAATACCTAAAAATTGTCGTTTCCCCTAAAAAGTGCCATTTTTTCCTGAAAGTCGTTCAGAAAAATTGAAAAATGTATCATTTTTTGAGAAAAATTTTCAATATTTCTCATTCTTAGAAAAATTGCTAAAAACTTTCATGTCTTTTCCAAAAAAAAATTACGATAAAAAATCATTTTCCTCCAAAAATTATCAAAAAATCTTGCTACATATTTGCCAAAAATTGTCCAAAAATTCACATTTTTTTCACAAATCAATTTTGACGTAAATTTTTGCTTTATTTAAATTACTAAAAATCGTAGGGTTGCAAAAAATTTCAAAATTTCTTGCCTATGTACATCAAAAAAAAATATAATTTTTTGTCCATAATAATTAGGTACTCAAACGTCTTGCTTTTGCCAAAAAATATAAAAGTTCTCGCTGTTTTCAAAATTGACATGAATTTGTGCTTTATAAAAATGGCTATAAAAATTGGTCGCTCTTTGCAGAAATCACCCCCTCCCCACCCAGAAAATTATGTTCAAAAAAAATGGTTTAATCCTGCTTTTTGTGAAAAAGTATCTTTTTTTACCTTCAATTACCAGAAAGTCCTATTTTTTGCCTTACAATTGTGAGTCTCGTGTCTTGGAAAATTTTTTTGCCAAAGTCTGGTTTTTCTGCCAAAAATTGCCAAAATTTGTAAAATATTCTCACTTTTTCAAAAATTGACATAAATTGTCAATTTTTAGCAAACTGGCTAAAAATTGTAGTTTTTTTTTCGAAAAACTCTTTTTTTTCTAAGAGTTGTCCGGAACTTTGGACTTTCCCGCCAAAAATTGCTAAAAAGTATCATTTTTTGCGAGTAGTTGCTAAAAAGTCCTGCTTTTGTTAAAATTATCAATGTCTTGCTTTTTGGTTCAAAAATCGACTAAATTCAGCAAAAGTGCTCAAAAATTTCACTTTTATCCAAAAGTTATCGAAAAGTTTCGCTTTTTGCAAGAAATTTCGAGAAAACTTTTCCATCTGCTACAAATTTCAAAGGTTTGCTTTTTGTCAAAACTTGGGGAATTTTTGCCAGAAATGGTAAAAATCTCATTTTTTCCCAATAATTGTCAAAAAGTCTCGTTTTTTGACCAAAAAGTTCTAAAATGATTCAACTTTTTAAAAATTGAAAACCAGAACATTTCAATCTCAAATGTCATGTTTTTTTTTTTCATAATTTTTTTGTAATTTTTTTCTACGTTAAAATGCTTTGCTCACTTTTTGCCACTTTTTTGGCTACTTGAGCTATTTTTTTTGTTGAAAAAATCGAGTTCCATTGTGGATACTAAATTTGGCCGAATTTAGTTGAAATAACTTCTAATGAGTCGTGTTGAAAATTCACAAAAAATAAAAATAATAGACTTCGAAGACCCCAAACAGTATATTTTAATATCGTACTAGAAAAAATTCAATACCCTGAGACGACCCGACACGACTCAATAGTAATACGTGTCGTCGTCTTCAATCGTCAAACTCTCGGCTCTTGCGGAAGAATCGATTAACACATTGAGAAGAATTCGGGACATATGGTTTGTGTATACGAACAAGAAACCCGTTAGTTTTGAACGCACAAACAAACGAAAATTAAGATTTCGTAATTAAATGAGCAACGAGAAGTATGAATGTGATCGATTTGTTGATCGTCGTAATTAGCAGTCTAACAGCAGCTATTAAACGATCTCATCTCGTACTCACATACTTACTATAGGCGTATTAAATGTACCTATACAAATACCTACCTACTTAAACATTGCCACGTGCTCGTGAAGCCAAAAGTATCATGTTAATTCTGTTTTTTTAAAGCTCTTGTAATCTTGTTTATCGACTTATATGTGGTGTAAAGGTATGTATATAATGTAAACACGACGTGAGGCACTTTCATGCTCATGTATCTGCACACGAGTACTCGCGTGAAGCAGTATTTCACTGTCATCTCTTACTATATTGCTTGTCAGCTGTCGGCGAAGCGTGAATCGTTTAAAAAATAGAGAAACATGGGTACCTAGTACCTACAATACATCCAAGTACTCTCTATTGGTACCTTCGATTCAATTTTAAAAGGGCACTCATCCATTCCTTTCTGCAGACTATTATGACAACGCATTACCAACAAATACTTAACAACAACAAAACACTGACGATTTGTTTTAGCAAGTGCAGCATGAGAATCTGAACTTGAACAGTATCCAGCTAGACACTGGTTCTGATTGAAATTACCCATAATAATCCTATTATTATAATGATCTAAATGATCTACTAAACGTTAATTTTTTCAAAAATTTTCTCCAGATGACGAAGAAGACGACGACGACGAAGAAGAAGAAGAACCAGCCGCCTCAGCTTCTCCTCAAGCAACGGTTGTGGCATCGACTGCAGCTCCATTACCACCCCAAGGCTTAGCGGCTGCTCCCGAAGAAGCACTAGAAGCCGAAGAAGGTAACGAACCAGATGACCAAGTAGCCGAAGAAAACAATCCACACACGGTGACCTTACTGACCAGCGGCCAACCCGACGAAGTCGACGAGACCCAAGAGCAAATTCTAAATACCAATGACTTAGGTGCATCGGCTGGTGGTGCTGGTGAAGCCTCCACTACTGCTGCTACGGCCAGTGCGAGCACTGAAGATGACGATGATGAAGATGACGAAGAGGATGAGGACGAAGACGATGTTTTGGGAGATGACGACGATGACGATGATGACGAAGAAGAGGATGATGAAGAAGCTAGGCAATCGCGTAAGTAGACAAAATATCCTCTATTTTATTCATTGCATTCTTGGAAAAAATCATTCCGCAAGAGATACCTACCTAGTACCTACCGGAAGACCGAAATTCTCGGCAGTGTGGAATGGTTTCTTTTTTTCTTTTTCAATTCCAAGAATTCAATTTTTTCATTCAATTTGAACAAAGAAAAAATGATAAAAAATTCAATGAGTGAATCTTAAAAATTTCACATCTTTTCCAAAAATTATTTCACAAATCTTGCTTTTTTTCAACTAAAACTTGTAAAAAAAAAAGTATCATTTTTTGCCAATACTTAATTGGGTAGGTAAGTTTCTTGCAAAAAATTCCAAAACCTCTCAATTTTTCCAAAAAAGTTGTTCTAGAAGTCTCACTTTCAAAACATGTAAAAAAGTATCATTTTTTTACCAACAATAAAAAAGGTCGTGTTTTTTGCTAAAATTTTCAACGTTTTTTTTTTTTTTATTCTCGCTTCTTAACAAAATTGCTAAAAAGTCTCACTTTCTTCCATAAAGTACACAGAAGTCTCACTTTTGGGGTAGAAATGTCCAAAAATTACCACTTTTTGCCAATAATTTTCAAAAATCCTGCTTTTTAAAATTTTCGTATGCTCAAAAATCAACAAAAAAATTTTCGCTTTTTAGCAAAACAGTTGTTTTTTTCAAAAAGCCTTAACTTTTTTCAAATTTTAGTTTTTTTGCCATAAATTGACAAACATTTAGCAAAAGTGCTAAAAAATTCCACTTTTTTTCCAAGATTGTCCCGAAGTCTGGCTTTTAAGATTGGCATTATTGCAAGAAATTGTAAAAAATCTCACTTTGAAGTCTCCATTTTTTAAACCAAAGAGTCAAAAAGTAGTTCAATTTTTTTACATTGAAAATAGAACATTTCAATTTCAGATATTCGGGATTTTTGATCATTTTCACTGCATTAAATTAATTTTTCTTTGAAAAATTGAGTACCTCTGACGCCTGTGCAAATAGATCTTTGCCACTTGAGGAAGGGAAGAATGTTTTTTGATGTCCTCCTCAACCCAATCAAAAATTTACTCATGAACGAATTCAAGTTTCGATTACTTCATTGACTTTCAACTTTGAAATTGAAATCTCTCCTTAATCCAATCAAAAATTTACTTGTGAACAAATTCAGATCTCGATGACTTACTTAACCTTCAACATGGAAATCCTAAGACAAAAATTTTCAATTATGAAATATATAGCTGTAAAAAATACAACATAAAGTTCACGAAAATATGAACATTCAAAAATTTGCTCAAATCGATTTGGTGGGTCGAATTTTGACAAATAAGAACACAAATGAATCAATACAATATCTACTAAACAAAATGATTATTTCGACCATGATCGATCATATAAATCAAAAATCAAAATGAATTGGATTTTTTGAAGTTTGACAATCGATTTTTGACGAGAAGGCGTAGGTGTGGGGCTGTAAGTAATTAGTTTTTCATTTCGAACATCATAAATCATAATTACAAAATCTAAATCGCAAATGAATTGATTTTTGGATTCCCATTAATCGACTTTCAATCATGATCAATTTTTTATTGGGAATTTTATTTTTAAGGCTGAAATATTTATTTTTCATTTTGACGTGATGAATCGATTTTTGGAATTCGATTAATCGATTTTCATTCATGATCAATTTTTCATTGGAAAATTTCATTTCTGAAGTCGAAATATTGGTTTTTTGTTTCGAGCATGATCGATTATACGTAATCGAAAATCGCAAATGAATCAATTTTTGAAGTTCGATTAATCGATTTTCATTCATGATCAATTTTTCCTCGAAAATTGAAAAATTCAATCTTTGAGGCTCAAATACTGATTTTTTCATTTCGATTATGGTCGATCATACCTATGGAATCGAAAATCGTAAATAAATCGATTTTTAGGTGCGATTAATCGATTTTCATTCATAATCAATTTTTCATTATAAGGTTCGTTTTTAAGGCTTGAATATCGATTTTTCATTTCGACCATAATCGATCATATAGAATCGAAAATCGCAAATGAATCGATTTTTGATATTCGATTAATCAATTTTCGTTCATGATCAATTTTTCGTCGAAAATTGAAAAATTCAATCTTTGAGACTCAAATTCTGATTTTTTTTATCTCGACCATGATCGATCATACGGAATCGAAAATCGCAAATGAATCGATTTTTAGGTTCGATTAATCAATTTTCATTCATAATCAATTTTTCATCGTAAGGTTCGTATTTAAGGCTTAAATATCGATTTTTCATTTCGACCATGATCGATCACATAGAATTGAAAATCGCAAATGAATCGATTTTCGTTCATAATCAATTTTTCATCGAAAATTGGAAAATTTCATCTTTGAGACTGAAATACTGATTTTTTTTATCGCGACCATGATCGATCATACGGAATCGAAAATCGCAAATGAATCGATTTTCAAGGTTCGATTAATCGATTTTCAAGGTTCGATTAATCGATTTTCATTCATGATCAATTTTTCATCGAATGGTTTATTTTTGAGGCTGAAATATTGATTTTTCATTTCGACCATAATCGATCATATGGAATCGAAAATCGCAAATGAATCGATTTTTGATATTCGATTAATCGATTTTTGATTATGATCAATTATTGGTCGAAAAATCAACGTATAAGGCTAAAATTGATTTTTCATCTTCGACATAATCGATCATAATATAAAATCAAAAACACAAAAAAATCGATTTTGTAGTTCGATAAATCGATTTTCGATAGTGATTCATTTTTAATCCAGAAATCTGTTTAAATGCTAAAATTGATGTTAAATAAATCGATTTTTCGGAGTTCTATTATCGAATTTTGATTGTGATCGTTTAGGAAATCTATTTTCAAGACTAAATTGGTTTTTTATTCCGTACGTGATCCATTATGAGGAATCGAAAATCGTAAATAAGTCGATTTTCAAGGTACGATCAATCGATTATCAATCAAGATCGATTTTTGATCGGGATGTTCAGTTTTTTTGCCACTTCATGAATTTCTGGAATTTCTAAAATATCGCTGAGGGTTCCAGAACGGTTTAAAACTACCTCCAGTCCCTTGAGCATTTTAAAATTAGAACAAGTATAAAGTAAATTTTAGCTATGCAACATTTTCAGGCAAAATTTGGTGGAAATTTGAACATTCAAAAATTCGCTAGTGGCTTCAGAACTGCTCAAAACGGGTCGAAATCTTTTTCACTTGATTCTGGGGGGGGGGGTCGAAGATGGGGTGTAAACCAACTTTCAGCTTTCCAAGTCAATCTGGTGAAATTTTGTTCTTCATTTTTCAAGGGGTCACTTTTGGATTTTTACAATTTTAAAATCATCTTTTTTGCCTAAAAAAAACTGCAATTTTCAGAAAGAAATTTCGCCCACAAATTTGATCTACTTTGTCGAAAGTAAAACGTTCAATCGATACAAAATTCCCTCTAAATTCGATTGATATGATTTTGAAGCCCATTAGTGTGATCTATGGCTAGTCTGGTCAAATTTATCTGAAAAAAAGAAAAACTCTTTAAGTGGCCATAACTGTGCAATTTACCTTATTGACCCTGAACTCGAACCGAAACCAAACGTTTTGTAACATAAATTTGAGAAAAAAATTCAAAACAAAAATGTACAACACGGAAATGCATTAATGAAAAAAAATTGAACTTGAAAACAATGGGTAGGTGGTTCTCCCTTCTTGCGTTGATATTGAAAATATTTTTCACGAATATACTTACGCAAGGTTATTTAATTTGCCAGTATGGAGACATTAAATACGTATAATTAAGCCAACATGCTCAAAATAATCATTGCTAATTATGTGTCAACGTGTAGTAATTGTTCAAGGGGAGATGTAATACTTCACAGTGTAATTTTTTATTGTAATGTATATGCGTGTATCCGGATAAGTATACCTGAGGAGGGGGGGGGGTGATTCGAAAAAAAGAGGTAGGCATTTTCAGGGTTCATTTTTATAGAATTTTTATCAAAAATTTCATCAGTAAATAAAAATAAACTCATTTCATCAAGTCATCAATAAATTCGTTTCACTCGAACTCGTCGCATGCTGATGAATAACTTTCATACTCGATCGGAGAAAAAAAATACTCTTAAGCCCTGCAGCTTTGAAAATACGTATAGATATGAATTTTAAAAGTGAAATTTTTATATAATCGAAATTTACATAGACCATATCAGCCAGCACATCACACAAGTATACGAGTTCATTGATAATAATATTTCAAGTTCAAAAAGATGCAGTATAGTATTAGGCTTAGGCATATGTTTATGTAGGCAGTGCGGAGACAGACGCCGCCGGCACAGGACGAGTAGCGAAGGGGGAGGAGGGATGGATAGGATGCACTTTAAAAGCACGACAGAGTCGACAACCAAGGTAAGTGAGTATGGTAGAAATGCGAAGAAACTCCGGATGGAAAATTAATTTATCGATATTATAACAGGTGTCGTGGGTGTGGTCATATAGCTTTCTATTTTCTCACAGTATTTTTTTTTCTTCTTCATTTCTTTATTTCAAGGTCATTGTTAAAAGACTCTGCGGAAGAGGGACGAGGGGATTAAAAATAGAGGTCATTGGTAACGTTAACAAGTAGCTTGTAAAAGTGAACTTCTTGTCCCAGTTCCTTGAATGTATCCGTATTTGATTTGTACTGCGAGTGCGAGTTGGAGTGTGCATGTGTGTGTGCTTGTGCTATTCATTGTCCTATCTTTATAGATTTGTATTTGTCCATTGAACCGGTTGGTTGGAAATATTTTAATATGTAGCACTGCCTCACTGCCTAATGCCTCGTACCTGGTAGGATTGCATCGGTAACTAGTTTCACTTGATACGCATCTAGTTTACAAATCATCGCAACACGCCTCGCCTTGCTCTAAACGTATATTTTACTTAGGTACGATTATTGTACGAGCATACAATACCTACAAGTATCAACAGTTCAACACGCTATATGTACTTATTCCCAAACATCTCAGAAGTCGGGTTGCTAATTGACCTTTGGTATTTTCTTTTTTTCCCTGTCTTATTTTCTGGAGTTTTTTTTTTTGTATATTTTGTTCCTAAAAAGGTGCTCATTTTGGAGTCAAGGATAAACTTTTATTTGATGGAATTATGCAACCTTTGAGGCACAGTGGGCTTTGAGCGATGCTTTAAAATGTTTAATTTTGCCCAAAAATACTAAAATTTTGCTGATTTTGAGCTTTTTTTAATTCTATTGTTAACGCTTTTCTGGGTAAAAAATTGGAAAAATTGGAGCAAAGTATATTTTTATTTAATTTATTGGAGTTCCAATAATTCTTATTGCCTCATATCAAAAAATTCCATACTTTTAAAAAGAGCTCAAAAAACAGATAAATATGTAAAATTCCGAGAAAAAAATGGAAAATGGATGCTTGAATGAATAATTTTAAAGTTTTATTTAAGAGTAGGAAAGACTTTTAATTGCAATTTTGTGGGGAAAAAATGATTTTTTTTTTGAAATTTCAGAATTCTGGCAGAAGAGTAAAGTTTTTGATGTAAATGTTCTCTAAATGTTAAAATGGGAGAGAGACAGGTTCAATTTTTTCAGTCATAAAAAAAAAACTAAAAAAAATATTGATAAGTTGAAAAATGTCTGATGATTTGAAAAAAATGAACGTTTATTCGCATCAAAAATTATCTTGAATAATTTAAGCTTTTTGAATTATAAATATTCGAAAGTTTTTGATTAATGAATCTTCAAAAACTTTCTCCTTCGTTTCGCTGGAATCAGTTTTTTTTTCTTGTTGAAAATTGAAATTAAAAAAAAAAAAATACTTTTCAAATTTGAAACATGCCAAGTCCAACAAAATCAGCTTCTAGCATCAAAAATAATATTTTTGTGTTATTTATTTCTCGAATTTGTATAAATTTTGGAAAGTTTTTGCCCTCATTTCGTTCGGTGTTCGTGATTGGTTTGAAATTGAAAAATGTCACATCAGTGTTCGAATCTCGATGATACACAGGCTGGAATAATTAGGGGGGAGGGGGTAAAAACTGTGTTGCCATAAAACAAAATTTTTTTACATTGTGGCAAAAAAAACATGATTAAAAAAAAATAATAAAAACGAGATTTTCTTGTAATTTTGGCAAAAAAAAACAACACTTTTTTGCAATTCTGATGGTTTTCAAAGGCCACAATTGGAGAGAGACACTATAAATTCTGTTCTGTTCAAAATTTATTCATTTTCAAAAATCACTAGAAATAAAAATGGAACATCTAAAAAACAAAACAAATGAATGAAAAAGTTCAAATTTTAGATTACCAAAAATAAAAATAATCAGGACTGGTTTTTTTGAAATTTCTAGAAAAAAATTAATTTTTTATTGAAACGTTGCCAAAAAAAAAACAATTTTTATTATAATTTTGACAAAAAAACACTACTTTTTTACAAATTTGACAGAAAATAACGATTTTTTTTGGAAACTGTAAAAAATAAACAAAGCTGTTTTGTAATTTTGGCAGAAAAGCGGTACTTTTTCTTTGCAATCAAACGTTGCAATTGAAGGGAGACAGGTTAAAATTTGTTCATTTTCAAAAAGAACTAAAAATGAAAATGGAACATTGAAAAAAGTGAAAACAATACAAATAAGTGAATGAAAAAGTTCAAATTTTAGATTAACAAAAATTTTTAAAAATCTGGACTGTTTTTTTTAATTTTGAGAAAAAATTAATTCTTTTTGAAACGTTGCCAAAAAAAACAATTTTTATCACAATTTTGTCAAGAAAAACACTAAGGTACTTTTTTACAAATTTGACAGAAATAATATAAGTAGATTTTTTTGGAAATTGTAAAAAATAAACAAGGCTGTTTTGTAATTTTGGCAGAAAAGCTGTACTTTTTCTTTGCAATCAAATGTTACATTTGAAGGGAGACAGGTTAAAATTTGTTCATTTTCAAAATAAAAATTGAAAATTAAAAAAAAAATAAATCAAGCAACGAACGAACAATTTTAAATTTTGATTGACAAAAATGGAAAAAAGCAGGACTAATTTTTTGGAATTTTGAGAAAAAAGCAACATTTTTTTGTCTAAAAAAACACAAATTTTTGACAAGTTTGAAAAAAGTGACATTTTTTTGAAAATTAAAAAAAACGAATTGTTTTTGTGAGATGTTAGCACAGAAACAGTAGTTTTTACAGCAAGGTTATTGACAGGATTTTTTTTCAATTGTTACAATTGGAGAGAAACAGGTTAAAATTTCGTCGTTTCAAAAAAAAAAAAATAAAACTAAAAATAAAATTATAAAATCAAACAAACGAAATAAGTGAATGAAAAATTTTAAATTTTGATCGGAAAAAAGCAGGACTAGATTTTTTGAAATTTTGAGAAAAAAAACACCATTTTTTTGTCCAAAAAAACACAATTTTCAAGTTTGATAAAAAAGTGACATTTTTTTGAAAATTAAAAATACGAGTTGTTTTTGTGAGATTTTGGCAGAGAAACAGTACTTTTTACAGCAAAGCTATTGACAGGATTTTTTCAAGTCTTACAATTGGATAGAAATAGGTTAAAATTTGGTCGTTTTCAAAAAAAATAAAAATATAAAATCAAAAAACAAAATACATAACAGAATGAAAAATTTTAAATTTTGATTGATAAAAACAGGACTAGATTTTTTGAAACGTTGGCAAAAAAGCAAAATTTTTTTGACATGTTGGCCAAAAGCAATTGTAGAAGGACTTAATTGGAAATTTTGGAAGAAAACCCCTGCTTTTTTGTAAATTTGACAGAAAAACAGGACTTTTTGCTATTTTGAAAAAAAAACAAGAGCTTTTGACAGAAATTATTTTCAAATGTTTCAATATTGGAGGAAGACAAGTTGAAATTTGTAAAACTTGAACAAATTAAAAAAAAAAAAAAAAAAACTCGACAACTTGGGTGGAAAAAATTTTGAAAGGCAAAGCCAATGCTTACATAAATGGAAAATTTCAAAAGTTGATTGAAAATAAAAAGCAGAAATTTTGATAACAGAACAATTAGACACTTGATCTCATTTCAAAAAAAATTACTATAGGTAGGTACTTCTGAACACCACAGTCATCTCAAAAATTCTAACAACGAGATAAAAAAATTCAAAAATTAATCTTTCGAATGACAAACAATAATTCATCATCTCTTCAACTCCATGGACATTTTACGTTCATTTAACGAGCAATTTTTACGACTTGTAATACTCTGAAACATAGACACTTTCTATTATAGGTACCTAGCTATGTTGAAATAATTCTCATCGAATAAAATTTATGACAAAATTAACCACTCGATTCACACTATGAAATCAATTTTACTGTCTATATCGTGAATATGCCAGCACTTATTCAAATAATAGGCAAATTTTCACCAGAGTAAAAGTTCTTCATGCTGAGAAAGGTTTCGTATTGAAACCTATACCTGGGTCATAAAGAATTGGTTGAGTAGGTAGGTACGTGGAAGATTTTCTGGTGTTTTTTTTTTCAAACTATAAAACTACTTTCTAATTTTAATACAGAATTTATGCGTTGAAAATAAAAGTGCCTATATGTAATTATGCTTGGGCATAAATCAACGTCAGAAATACATACTTCAATCTTTTTTTTAAAGAAATTGAAAAATTTTATTTCTTGAATTTTTTTTGTACTCAGGCATAAAATTTTTCTGTTTGGGGAATGAAATTAATTAATATTAACTGTGCAGGTAAATTTACCATCATTAAAAAATAAAAAAAAAAAAAAAAAAAGTTGAAACACACAAAGAAAGGCGGAGACGAATTATTTTTCCAACAACCACTACACATTTCGTAGGTTCCACTTCCAGTTGCGTTTAAATATTTCAAAAATTTTAATATCTAAGTACATAGGAGGACGAACGATGAGATAGATAATAAATTTCTGAATTCATTAGAATCATAAACTCGACAACAATATACGCCTACTCAAAGTACCTAGCTGTATTATTTAATAACCCGTCGACGACTCGACTCGGTACCTAATTGTTGAAATTTTTTTCTTCGAGAGAAAAAAAAAAGCCCTATTCTTTAGTAGATCGATCTACAACAAGGATTTTCATGAAGATAGGTGTTATTATACGTATTTCTAGTATCAACCGGTTGACCCAGATTTTTTAAACAACAGGAAGTCAGGTTTATAATATAAACGTGATTAAGATTCCAAACTCGTTAGATATCTATTCAATACACGCGTCGGTTTGATAAATAAATTATGTCTACGAAAATTATAACGGTTATCGAGAAAAAAATCGAGATTATTGAAATTTATTAATTGAAAATTAATAAAGAGACGGTGCACTTTTCAATTACTCGACATGGATAGATTTAGGTATCGAAATTTTCAATTTATTTCATAAGATATAGGTATAGGTAACCATTCTAAATGCCAGACTGCTCAGATACCTACCTATTTTAATGCGAAGCAATCGATTTATACTCATGATTTTAAAGCTTTTTTCACGTTCAAATAGGTGCTTTACCCGGTGCTCCTGTAACCGTACCATCCGATTACATCAAAAAATACAACCGATACATCGATTCGATTTTTGGAAGAATTAACAAAGTATTGAAGAAGAACTATGACCCAGTCAACGTACGTTTACAGACTGCTCCAGAACATAAGAAAAAACCAGTAGCTGCCAAAACACCAACAGCTGTCAGAAGGAAGCCCACTACGAAACCTTCGACCAGAATCAACGAGTATGTAATCGAATAATCCTCATCTAGGTATTTTGAGTTTGACCTACTCGTATTACAATCAAATTGTATTGTAGAAATAACACCACGAAAGATGCTCTGACTAAGCTCTTCGAATCGTCTGAAGAAGATGACGAATACGATCCAAAACGTTCGGCGAGAAGTCACCGTAGAAGTAGACTATTGAGGAAAAAAAGTCAACAAACTAAAGTAAGTGATGATGGAGAGAATCAATTGAGCATACGTGTCTTGAAAATACATATTTTTCGGTGACTGTAGGGTCATTTCAAGTCAAATCACTGAGCTTTTTGTACTTTGGGGCTTGGGGCAGGTCAGCGATTTAAAAAAATATTTTTCAAGTGAATGGTGCAAATCGCAGCTCTCAAAGTGTATTTCCAAGGGAGATCAGGGGTGTCCAAAATTTTGAGGAAAATAAAGATATTGTAACGTTCAAGTACAAGGTCAACTTGAAAACTAAAAATGGTACACTTTTGGAACTTTTAGAACAGTTTTTTTGGGGATTTGGTTAAAAATCGGTTTTGCCACCTTTTTGGTGCCAAAAATTAGCTGAAAAAGTTGAAAAATGATATCTATATCAGATCTATGGAATTCATGCTCAAAAAATCTGAAAAAATTGCCCAATGATTACCAGTAAATACAATATTTTTTCTTTCGTTAAAAGCTCAAAATTGCGCAAATTGACATAGATTTGACATGAAATGACCATTTAGTATTTACTGAAAAAATAATTAAACCACCAGCGAAAATTTTCGAGACACAGATACCGATAATTCTTCGAAAATGAAGCACGATTAATGCAAGAATTGCTTTTTTTTATAGGCCACGAGTCCAAACAAAGGCCAACCTAAGAAACCAGTTCGAGCTAAAGCCACATTATTCGGACTGTCCTCTCTGAGAAGAGATGGCGATGTTATTGTAAATGTAATGAATACTCACACCACTGTCAGATCCAAGTTTTTAGTAGGCCCATTAACGTTGAAAGTAGAAAAAGAGGTAAGAATTTGACCGATTTCAATAGGTACCGAAATAATTATTGGATTTTTTATAAATTTAAAACGTGTTTCGTTTCAATAGTTCGGAAGAGGAGCTAAAAAAGAATTGAGAAGTGCCACAGCCACTACTGCTGAAATGTTCGGTAAATTGAATTTGAAAGTAGTTCACGGTGGCGATGCTTCTTTGAATTCCATTAAAGTCATGCAACCAAAACAAGTACGTAATTTTTTCATTCTACAGAGTCGTATCGTGAAATGAGTAAAATCCTGGCTGGGGAAATTTTGCCTTGGCCAGGAAATTTTTAGCGAAAAATATACTTATCAAAGCCAAAAGTCAGGTGCTTAAATGCATTTTTCGATTTTTGGCAAATTTTTGAAAATCAAGTAAGGTATAAGTGAAGTATGGATTAAAAATAAGAAAAAAAACAAAATTTTCCCAAATTGACCCAGAAATCTGAAATTTAGGATACGATCTATTTTTGACCTCCCAAATCAATTAGAAACAGTGTTAAACCGTTTGGGGCAGTTCTGGAGCCTCCAGCAGATTTTTGAAATTTGAAACTATAAAATTTCACCAAATGAAGTTGGAAAACCATATTCACTCTGAACTCTTAATTTTAATTCATAATTAAATCGACTGAAGGTGGCTTCAAGTCATTTTAGAGCCTCCAGCGACTTTTAAGAAAATTCCAATACGTTTTTAAGGTGATTTGAACAGATTTTATGACGTTTTTTTGGAAACCTGGAATTTTCAAAATGTCGCTTGAGGCGCCAAAACGACTTGAAATCACCTACAGTCGATTTAATACGTGTTAAAATTAGAGTTTAGAGTAAATTTCAGTTTTCCTACTTCCTTTGGTGAAATTTTATATAGAAGTTTTAAGTTTCAAAAATCTGCTGGAGGTTCCAGAAATTTACAAAAACTTGCAGGAGGCTCCAGAATCACTCGAAAGCATCTGCAATTGACTTGATAACGCGCTGAAATTATAGTTCAGAGTGAATTTTGGCTTTTCCTTTGATAAAATTTTATGTAAATTTTAAATTTCAAAAATCTGTTGGATGCTCCGAAATCGCTTAAAACAGTTCAAAAGCGTTTTCAATCGATTTGGTAAATAGAAAATAGAACAGGTCCGAAATTTCAGAATCTTGGGTCAATTTGGTGAAGTTTTGATTTTTTTTGTCTCATTTTTGGCTCAAATTTGATTTTCAGAAATACACCAAAAATCAAAAGATGATTATTCGATGCGGTATTTTCAAAAAATAAAAAGAATTTAAAAAAATTCAAAGTTTTTGAATATTGCTCTCAGAACCAAAAATAATATTTTACTGAAACCTCTAAAATTTGAAGAACTCTCTTCAACCGATAAAACAGTGTTGAAGGAAAGAGGTTTAAAAAATGTGAAAAAATATTTTCAAAAAAACTGTTGGAAAACTGAGTTTCAATGTTTTATTATTTTTATCTAAAAAATAATAATCATAAAAAAATAGAGAAACAAAAATCTGGGCAAGTTTTTCTTAGAAATCCAAAAATACACCTTCGAACAAAATTTCGGCTGCAGAATTGTGTTTTTCAATTTTTATTGAATTTGTTAAAACACATTATTCGGTACATTTTTCGTGAAAAACTCAGAAATTGATGAAATTGAGGTATAATGAGAATGATGACATTTGGCTTACAAGCTGTATTTTCAGAAGCTCGAATGAGGTAATGGTACGAATTTTTCTAGAGGCTTCAGAGAATTTTTTGATTTTCCAGTTCTGAAAATGAACGATTGAGATGATGATTTTGAAAATTTAGTCAGTAGATGTAGATACGGTTTTTGAAAATTGTTGCTTAATTTTTTTATTTTGCCAGCTTTCTTCAAAACTTCAAAATCCGAAAATCCCTTTGCTAAAGGCTCAAAAATGAGGATTTTCCTTAATAATTTAATTTTTTTAGCAACATTCAAGTAGTCTAAAATCCCTCCGCCACTTTATCAACACTTCCTCCGGATTATTTCCATTCCCTGGTCAGAATTTATTTTGCCCTAGCTGAAATAATCGTCACGTTACGTTACACCGCTCATGTTTATGATTCACATGATTAAGTTTTTGGCACTCTTACATTAATTTTTCATTTATGTTTATCTCAGATGAGAATCCAGACCGCCAACGATAACGACAAGACGACCGAATTCTTATGGAAGAGATCGGCCAATTTAGCTCATCTAGTGTCTCAAAAACTCACAAATGCTGCCAGATCTTTACTCGCTGGTGTTAAACCAGTCGAAGTAGCTGCTCAAAATCAAACTTCTACGCATTAAGTGATTTTTTTTTTCAACAGAAAAATAGTCGTACTATTTATTGCGAAATTATCGTTCGAGATGAACGACACGAAACTATTACGCAATAATTACTACAACTAATTTTCTCAGCAAGCATTCGTGGTATTGATCGGTACATTTTCCGGTATTGGAATATTGTACGATCTGTAAACGTTGACTTTCATAGATAAGAGATTTTTTTAATAATTATTTATTTTTTTGTACAGGTTTTTTTGTAATGATGTTATATAACTTTTAAGGTTTTTTGTTATAATCAACGATTAAAAATGCATTTTAATTTTTTTTTTACTTTGTACTTGAACCCGAACGTGACTTCTAGCATAGTTTTTTTTTGGCTGGATGTTACGTTTACGAATATTGAAATATTGCAGTCCTTATTAACTTACTCAAAGTTCAACGAAATAAACAAAATAGGTACTTAGAATCGTCGAAAAAATCTATCAGATCTTGCAAAGAAAGAAACAAGAAAATTCATCTGAAAAAATTGATTAGGTACCTACCTACCTACCTACTTAATTGAAAAAACTCAACAAAATGTTAACTTTAAAAAATAATGAAAAAATCAGGAATACATAGGTACCTACTATCTACTCAAAAAGGCTGTCAGCCCTCTCAAAAGAAACAATGACCAAAAAAACTTCTTTACATTTCAACAAAATTGGAATGAAATACCTAGGTAACGTAAAATAACGCCATCCATGGTTTTCGATTCTGATCGAATACTATTTGAAAATGTTAGGAAATTCGATTGAAGCAAAAAACCTGATGTTGTTTTTATGCACTAATTATTAGAATTTTTCAATAGAAAAAATTTTCATTCTATAAAACTCATGGATTTAATTCTTACTTTGAAATGAGGAATTTACATCTCAATTTCTCTCTCAAATTCCAAAATGTTTCAACTAATTTTGCGCTCGTACAAAATTTTAAGTAGACATTTTTTGAAATTCAAAATCATAAAAATTTAGTTAATTTAAAAAAAAAAAAATCAACAATATTTTTGAAATCTAAATTCCGAACTAAAATTCAATCAATGTTGAGTTATAAATTTTTTTCTTACGAGCTGTCGATGTTGTTGAAAAAAGGAAATCAAACTTTGCGTTTTGAAGCATCGAATTTTTCTTTCGAGTGTCTTGTGAAAAAAGATGAACAATCGAAAAACTTTTCAGGTGATGAAATTTACCAGCAAACTATCAACTTTGCTTTTTGTTTCTCGACTTTGGAAATCAGCATACTCGTACAGGTAATCTTTTTGAAGAAAATCAAAGAAAATCCCATCGACCTTTTATTCTCCATAAAAGGTCGATGGAAAATCCTCAATTTCCAAAATGAATGATCATTCAAATTCAATTTCTAAAAAAAAATATCACAACCTAATTAACCAGTACAAGTTTTTCATTTAAAAAAACTCATGATAGGTATAGTCTCAAAACGCTTCTTTTTGGCCAAACTTGAGATCATCATTCATCATTTGAGGCACGCCGTAGAGTCATTTAATTTGGTTTTTCAATCTCAAACATTCGAATTTGAGTAAGAATCGTCAACTTATTGAAGGCGTGAAAATTAAAAACTTCCTGGAATATCTTCTCCTATACTTTCTTTGATTTCTTCTCGCGGTTCTTCTCACTATCAGTTTTATTAAAAAAAAGAAGACGAGCCTTAGTGAATCGAGAATCGAGGACCAAAAATTCATGAAAATTTATATTTTGAGAGAGCTAAAAACGATGTTTTTTTATGCAAGGAGTTTATTTTTTGGCTTTTAAAATTATAGAATTTGAAAGATTTTCTTAGTACGTTAATTTTTTTTTTTTTAAAAAAAGTACAGGATCTAGACATATTATTGTACCGGTAATTAGTGTCACTCTCATTAAATCAATGTCGCAGCCAAGGTTTATCCAAGAGTAGGCACCTATGACAAAAGAACAAGATCATTTAGCATGAGAAAGTCGGAATTTGAAATAATTTTTCAAAAACATTAAATTTCTTGAGTAGATAAAAATTTCTGAAAAAATAAAATTGATCAAAAAGAAAAAAAACTGGAATAAAGCATGAAAATTAATGAAACTTGTCAGGAAGTGATAAAATTTTAGTAAAATTCACCAAAAATTGCACGAAATATTCCTGAAAACGTATTAGAATTACGAAATGAATCATTAAAGAAAATGAAAATTATCAAAAAAGCATCGCAATTTCTAGACAACTTGGCAAAAATTGATGAAATTGAAAAATTTCTGAACTTGGTAATAAAATAATGCAATAAGTATACCTATTACATACTGTCATGAAGTATGAAATAAATCGTTGAAAATCAAAATGTAAATTACCCACAAAAAAGTTTCGAAGAATGAAACAAGATTGAAGATTGGCCCAAGCAAAGTGAAGGAAGAAGCATTCAAAAGTTTTCAATTCAAGAAAGTGAAAAACTATTTTTCGAAGTGAGAACGTGATTTGGGTATTCGCTAGTTCGTACATTTTTGAAATTTGAACAGCATTCACGCTTACGGTTTAATTATTCTAATCCTGAAAAACAAAAGTATAGATTGGCCGGAGCGCCGGAGCGAAGCGAAGGCAATACAAATAAAATTCAAGAATGTAAAAATCATAGTTTTCGAAAATAGTCAGGTGAGGTGCTTACCTTTGTCGTTTTCCATTAATAAATTTTCAAAGCGATATTAATTTGGAACTGCACAACAATTTTTTGGAGCTGCACGTTATCTCATGGAAACACCGATTGAAAAAATATATTATACCATTTTTGATTTTATTGTCATGTTCTCATGTTAGAAGTTCAATTCGGGGAACTGGAATATAATTTGGCGACGTAGTATGCCATCTGTTATACACGAACTATCACGTGATAGAATCGTGTTGGAGTCCTTTTCGTTTGGTTGGATTTCCAAGAATTGAAACTCCGAAGCGAAGTCTCCAGTCTAGCTATTCCTTATCTCACCCTGTCTCTTTCTTTGTTACTTACTTCGATTGCGATTTGCGATGTAATTATTACTGCGCAGTTGTCTAATGTTAACCCCAACTAGTAAAGCTTCTAGATTTTTCGATGACAATTTTGCTGGTAGTGGGGGAAGATGAAGAAAAATGCCTACGTGACTTGAAAGGTTTTGTGCAGGGATTCGTCGTCGTCTTCGTCGTCGATGAGCTGATGTTTTTCTTTTCTTCATTCAATTTCAATCAGTCCGTCCTCCGTCAGTCGAGTTCGGTATTCGGTATCGGTCCTCCAATGTGCAGTGTACTCCTTGCACGTTTTATATTATGAAAAATATGACGCAATATTGCAAAATTTTCGAAATTTTCGTTTTAGCGTTCGAAATTTACGATTCATTCGCGTGTTTCGTGTAAATTTTCGTGTTACCGGTTGCTTTTCGCTCTTTTTCGAGTATTTTTGTTCGTTGGCGCGATTTTGATTGTTCGAGTAAGATGAAGATCGTCGATCGATGAAGGATAAAAATGCTACTTGTTCCTGGATTCGGATTCCTGATGCATGATGGCCTGGTAGGGTAAGTCTTGTTGAACTTTTTTCGTAATTTATTCATTTATTCTTCGTGTTTTACGTATTTTATAATCGTTGGTAATGGTAACTTCCCAAATTTCGCTTCTTCACATCAAATGGCGACACGTGTTCGTAAAATCGTCCTGAGCATTATTTTTCGTCATCCATTTTGGAAGATTTGTGAATGTTTTCTCGTGTATTTTTCCTCGATAAATTCAATGGTGATAACCATTTTCGAGTATGAGCTTTACATCTGAAGATTTCGAGTGATTTGATTGAGCTCGTTGAGTAGAATTTTACCACGGTTACGTCATGGTAACGGAACAGGGTAGTTGCAAAGCAAACTCGCTGTAGATATTAGAAGTTTACTCGCGACTTTGTGAGTTTCTCGTAGATATCTATCATGTGTAAATGCATTACGAAATACAGTAAGTACATTATCTGCTGATTAGTTGAATAATGAAAATTACAGTAGCAGATACTCTCTTGGTGTTGATAATTGCATTCAATCAACGAATTCGTGAAGACTGAAATCTCTTGAAACGTGACACATGTTAACCCTCGAGCAGTCACATGCTATTTTTGGCGCACCCTGGTCAAAAGTACCGAAATTCTGATTTTGAATATTTTCCAGCGCACCCTGGTCGAAAGTTCCGAAATCGATCTTTTCCGGCGCACCCTGGTCAAAAGTACCGAAATTAATTTTTTCGGTTCACCCAGGTCTAAAATTCCAAAATCAATTTTTTTTTGACCTATCCGAGTGGATAGTGTCTAAATGCTTACTAAAATCAAATTCAAGTTCAATTTGTGAAATGTAACTTGAATTTATTAATTTACAATTTTTCGGTACTTTTGACCAGGGTGCGTCAGAAAGCGTTCAACATTGCCATGTGCATTTAAGCATTCCTTACATACATTTCAGCAACGCTAAATTTTTCTCCACTCTGATTGGCTCTCGCGTTCATGCACTATCTCACCCGACACCCGCCGAACTCCTTATCATCATTGCCATTTTTGAACTTACAAAAATTTTCAAGCTCACATCGAAACTGCAGCATTGTAAACCCTTCGGATTATCGCAAATTACATCGGAAATAGACAATGCAGAAATGGAGCCCATTATATTTCACTTTTCAGCCACAAAATTAAAACCGATGATTTACCGCCCAATAGTGTTATCGTTTCCAATGTTGTTAAGTTAATGTACGCGAAATTCGATGCGTGATAAAGGAATATATTTTATTTGTTGATTTTGGTCACTTTGGTGATTATTTAGTTTATGTTGTAAATCTGAGTCATTATTTTATGAAATTTCGTTTTCGTACCTAAGTGAATGAAGATTGAAGTTACTGTTTACTGTAATGAGAGCAAAACCAAAAGCTACCAAAAGCATTATAACATTTATAACTATAAAATATTTCATTTTGTTGATTAATCTAAGGCATATGGCATATGTATTCGATAATTTTTTTTGTTTTTGTACCTTTTGCATAATAAAATATGGTCATTTAGATCGTAAATTGTCTGTGTATTGAAAGCTAGATACAGGTTCGCATGAAACTTAAGGGGGTGCTCTACCTTTTGTTTGTTTACTTTTTAGCATACCCGCGGGCAGAGATTAGACATTTTTCAAACGCATTTTTTCATTAGTTGGAGAGAATGAAAGTGAATAATTATGAGTGAAAACGTTATTACTGTATTGAAACGATATAATAAAACTTTGAAACAAGCTAAACGATTAAAATATAATGAATTCAGACGATTCTCTATATTCGAGCATTCATTGTCAGTCATCAGACACTTGACACATGATTATTCTGAAACTACTGAACAGAATTTGATGAAATTTGAATATGTTGTGCAGAAATGAATTCCCGACAACTTGACGTTGCCCTTTTTTTGATTAATTTTGTTAAATCAAAGTTATAGCCATTTGAAATTTTCAAATGGCAATATCTCCAAAAATACAAAGAAATTTGAAAAAAGGGCAACGTCAACCTCTCTGGACCATTTTTATGCACAATATATCCAAATTTCATCAAATTCTCTTCAGTAGTTTCAGAATTATGGTGTGATGACTGACAATGAATGCTCGAATATAGAGAATCGTCTGAATTCATTATATTTTAATCATTTAGCTTGTTTCAAAGTTTTATTATGTTGTTTCAATACAGTAATAACGTTTTCACTCATAATTATTCACTTTCATTCTCTCCAACTAATGAAAAAATGCGTTTGAAAAATGTCTAATCTCTGCCCGCGGGTATGCTAAAAAGTAAACAAACAAAAGGTAGAGCACCCTCTTAAAAAAAAATTTTCCAAGTTCAAAAATGATAACGATGATAAGAGTTCGGTGGGTGGGATCGTACGAGAACGCGAGAACGCGAGAGCCAATCGGAGTGGAGAAAAATTTAGCGTTGCTGAAATGTATGTAAGGAATGCTTAAATGCTTGGCGGCATGTCGGTACTTTCGACCAGGGTGCGCCGGAAAATGTTCGAAATCGGACTCAATTCATATCAATTCATATGTATTCGGTACTTTCGACCAGGGTGCGCTGGAAATCCCTTTGCGGAACTTTTGACCGATTTGCGCCTACAGAAGGGTTAAGTATTGCCCGTTACGTTGTTTCGCTTCCACGTCGTCGTCGTGGTAAAATTTTACTCGACCGACTCGACGCGTTCAATCTAATCATAAATCAATGGAAAAATTGGAAATTTTTGATTGAAAGCTCACACCCGAAAATGGTTTTTACCATTGAACTTGTCAAGGAAAAATACGTAGGGAAACATTCATAAATCTTACGATATTGATGGGATGAATAATTCCGAAGGCCGAAGGGTTACCATTTGGATGAGTTTTTCGAAGCATTGCTGTTCAATTTTGAATTATTTTCCTCGATTCTCATTGTTTTTTGATGCATCATGATTGTCTTGTAACGCCAAAAACGTGGTCGGGTTTTAGGTCGGGTGGCCCTCGCATAGATATGGACAGTGTTACCGTTTGAGCATAATTATACAGAATTAGAATATACCAAATATTATACGAAAGTTATAAAATTATACACGTCTTTTTCTCCAACTTATTGTAAATTGCAATAGTGTGTGTAGGACATCTGTTTTCTTTTCTTTTTTTTTTTACAAAATAATATGAGAAAAGTACAAATTGCAAGACTTCAAAGATAAAAAATCACAAACCTTAAAAACATAAGTAATCATTATTGACATTTCCCAACTAACTTGAAATTGAGAAGTAACAAAAATTCCAGAAATCACAAACCTTGAAAAGTTGATAATTAATATCAGGTAATCATTTCCCAATATTTAAAATTGAAATAAAGTAACAACAATTCAAAAAATTACAAATCGTAAAATGAAGTAAAGGTACCAGGTACCTAATGGTAATCATTTTCCAAAAATGAAATTTGGAAAAACTAATGCAATTGAATTGCTGATTAAAAATGAAAAAAAAAGTCTTCGAAATCACAAACTAATTTAAATCTGAGGGAAAACGTATCAATGAATATAATACCAATACCCATACCATACTCTTCAATCATTGAAATTATTAACTTCACCTAATATTTGAAAAAATAAAAACTAATGAGGAACGAGAGTAGGTACCTTTAGTCTTTTTTGGTACATATCACTTATCATCTTTTGGTTTCGGAAGATGTCGCTCCTGCCTGTGTAGGAACTCCTTGATAATTTTTTCGGTAGGTTGGAAATCCACTGCATTTTTAATGCCTGCTTTGCAGTGAAAAAGCGAACAAACAGTTTCAGTAGCTAGTCGATTGCGCTTATCTGTTTTCACATCTTTTAATTGAGAGAATAATCTCTCAACTTCAACATTTGAGAATGGTAAGATGAGAAGAAATTTTATAACTCCGAGCCAAGTTCACAAAAATGGGATTTCCCGCTCCATTTTTCAGATTAAATACCCTCTTCCAGAACATCACCGCACTACTCTCAGTATTAATCCCAAGTTTCTTGAAATCCAATAGAACAAAATTCCTGTATTCGATGTCCAGTTCACTTACATCAATAACGCTATTTCGTGAAGCAGGAAAATGATGAACAATAACAATCAGAGTTGGCGCGATTCCAGGAGCTTGAGAATCGGATTCCAAATGGTGTGATTCCACAAAATTTTGAGTCCCGATTCCGCTTATCAGATTCGCTAGATATAGGAATCCGAATCCGAATCGTAATTTTCGATTCCGATTCCTTTCGCGACTCCGATTCAGATTCCACTCACGACTCATCTTAGGATCCTCTCACAACTCCAACCAGATTCCTCTCACGACTCCAGCCAGATTCCCATCACAACTCCTTAAATTTCATAAAAATGAAGCATTGAAGATGAAATGAACATTCTAACAAACATTAGTAAATAAATATAAAGGCTCGCCGGTGTTATTTTTTTGTAGGAGTGGGGGGTGAGGCGTGGGGAGGGGGCAATTCTAAATTTTTCGTACATTATTGTGTAATATGTCGAATAATATGTTTTCGAAATCGTAGAATCCGAATTTGGAGTAATTTTTTTTGTAGGAGTGGAGGGTGAGGCGTGGGGAAAGGGAAAATTTCAAATTTCTCCTACATTATCCTTATCGTGTTATATGTCGAATAATATATTTTCGAGGTCGTAGAATTCGAATCCAGAGTCATTTTTTATGGTGAAGGTGGAAGGTGAGTCGTAGGTTCGCATGGGTGGGGCCCTCTCCCCAAACGGTGATACTTGAATAGCACTCGACCCTAAAAACTAGCTCAAGATTCGAATTCTGCGACCTTGAACACATATCAACCAACATGTTACACAATATTATAGGCAAAATTTGAAATTTCTCCTCTCCTCTTGCCTCGCCTCATACCCCTGCGAAAAAATAACCCCAGATTCGAATTGTACGACCTCAAAAACATATCAATCGACATATTACACATTAATATAGGAAAATTTGTAATTTACTCTCTCTCCCCTTGACTCACCTCCCACCCCTACAAAAAAAAAATATCTCCAGATTCGAGTTCTACGACCTAGAAAATATATTATTCGACATATAACACGATAATGTAGGAGAAATTTGAAATTTTCCCTTTCCCCACGCCTCACCCCCCACTCCTACAAAAAAAATTACTCCAAATTCGGATTCTACGATTTCGAAAACATATTATTCGACATATTACACAATAATGTAGGAAAAATTCAAAATTTTCCCTCTCCCCACGCCTCACTCCCTACTCCTACAAAAAAAATAACTGCAGATTCAGATTCTACGACCTTGAAAACATATCAATCGACATATTACACAATAATGTACGAAAAATTTAGAATTGCCCCCTCCCCATGCCTCACCCCCCACTCCTACAAAAAAAATAACTCCAGATTTGGATTCTACGACCTCGAAAACATGTTATTCGACATATTGCGCATCGATCAGGGTCGAATCCTAATAATACCAATTAATTTGTAGATTTTCTGACTTACCCCAAAGTGGGGTAAGTCAGAACAAGTTACATTTTATTCGATTGTGCGAAAGCTACTGCGACAATCGCGCTGAAATTTTCACCATAGGTTAAGAACCCTTATGGGAACCTACATACCAAATTTCAGCCATATTGGTTCATTAGTACGAGAGTAACAGCTGATCAAAGTTGAAATTGTGAAAAAACGTTCTGACTTCCCCCGGTGCACCTTATGTAAAATTTTCAACTCACCATGTTATTAGTAAAACAATGATAAATTCTAAATTCATCATTCAGATTCACTTTCACAACCACTTTTCAGCGCCAACCGGCAAAAATTAGATAAAAGAATATTTATGAAAATTACACTTTTTTGTATTTGTGCTTTTCAATTGAATTTGGGTGATTTCGTTCATTGTGAGAGTCTAGAGAATCGTAATGATGAGGAGTCGTGAGAATCGTAATGACTAATGAGGAGTCGCGAGAATTGTAATATCGGAGTCGAGAGAATCGAAATATCGGAGTCGCGAGAATCAAATTACCGGAATCGCGAATCATATTACATTTGCGATTCCTGCTTGAAAAGAGTCAGATTTCACATTTTTCGATTCATCTGTCAGGTGAATCGAAAATGGAATCCGATTCCGGAATCGGATTCATGCGATTCTCACGACTCCTTAAAAAAATCGGAATCGCGCCATCTCTGATAACAATATAGGGTCAGCTGGCTGCAATTTCAAAGTAAAGAGTCATTATTTCATTAAATTGCGAAAAAATTGAAAAAAAAAATGGTAAGAATCAATTAAATTTTCAAAATTTGCATTTTTTGTGAAAAACAAAATATACAAAATTTTTAAAAATATACGAAATTCTTGGCAGAAATGTCTGAATTATACAAAGATTATATGTAAGGTGAATTATACACACCATTATACAATTTTCGTATAATTATACGCCGATCGGTAACACTGAGTTTAGGGTTCATATCAATCATATATATGGGTCCTCACGTCATGTTACCCCCTCTTTGAGCAGATGAGCACCCTACTTGAAACCATTCAGCAGTAATTTTTAAAGATGAACTTTAGTCATTTTATAACAAGATTTTTAGTTTTGTTCAAGTTTTCTCATCAGAATCACTATGGAAATTACATCAAAAGCAATGACCAAACTTTATAGAATAGATATACATACCTACTTGATTAATCATACCATTCGTAGTCGCAGCTATATTAATTGAAAGAAAATCTGTACTCTGTTCCGCCTCAATTTTATCATTATTTTCATTATTTTCGCATGGATCTGTTGACAAAATTGAAAAATTTAGCATTTCAATCAAATTGATAAAGGTCAATAATTTATAATTATTATAATCATACCATTTGTAATCGTAGCTATATCAATTGGAAGAAAAAAATCAGTACTCAATTCCGCTTCAATTTTATCATTATTTTCACATGGATCTGTTGACAAAATTGAAAATGCAATTTATGGATAAGGTTATATGAAGCATGGTTGATTTTATTTTCAAATCTACAATACAAATTTTCGTTGCTAGTTCTCAAACGATCGTCCTGTTGTTGCAGTATTTCGCATCTTGTTTTTTAAAGCATCGCATTCGACATTCAATTTATCGCTTTCTTCTCTCAATTTTTCATGGTTTACACTCTATGTACGAGTATCTTGTTGTTGCTTCAAATCAAGTAATTTGTTGATATACGTCCGTATGTAGGTAGGTTGCTACAGTACATACATTGGTGTTTTAGCGATCATGTTAAATTTCTGATGCGTTAATTACAAAAGTCGAAGCATTTAATCCAAAACGAAATACTGAAATGATGAAACACGATGCACCAATGTACCAAATGTATGATGAATTCAAAGTGGAGATTCAATAAATTGCGATAAAAAAGTTCAAAAAATTGCAAAAATAGTATGTAGGTAGGTATATAATAATAAATAAAATTATCTAAATTTTAATTTTTTTGATAAAAATTATACAAAATTTTTGAAAACATGAAAATACGAAAATTTTTGGGAGAAATATCTCTATTTTCATATTACTTACTAATTTATATGGCAAACGGCAACACGTTTTCCAATCGTGTTCCTGTTCTTGTTCATTTTTGAACGCGTTCATCCCTTTACACTCCTGTCTGTCAAGTGTTAACATGTAATTGTTGACATGGCAGCCGGCCTGACTTTTTTTGAATAAAGTCCCCTGTAGTTGTAGACATGGCGGCTTTCAGCCGCCCCAAGCCGCTGACACCCAAAAGGGTTTTGAACCTGGACTCATTTCCAAGCTGAAATCAAAACGAAACAAGTAGGGTATAGAATTTATTTTCATTGTAAATAACACTGATAATAGTTATCATTTATCAATCAATTATTAATACATATGCTGAAAAAAAAAACGAAATAGAGGTGTACATAGAATTAGTTTTATGATAAATAATACTGATAGAAGTAGCTAATAATTATTAATAGGTACATACTTTAACTGTGGAAACATTAGTCCAGAATTTGAAATAATTCGATTCTAACCATCACAAATTTTGGATCCATTACCATCTAATCTACTCAAAACTTTGGTTTTTTCTTTTCTCCTTTTCAATAGCCATTTTTTTCATCCATTGACAAAGTTGGAAGATAATTGTTTTTGAAATCGCGCCATTCTCTATCCAGTACATCGATGTCATGTGGTGTTAGACTTGTTTGATGTAATTTCAATGAAGGTACAATAGATGTGTTCTTTTCAATATTGTGTGGATTCAACAATTTCAAATCCTCTGAAAACGAGTCATTGAAATTGAACCTTTGCAAAATACCTCTAAGCGCCCTGAGGTAGAAATTAGTAAGGTGCACCGGGGGAAGTCAGAACGTTTTTTCACAATTTCAACTTTGATCAGCTGTTACTCTCGTACTAATGAACCAATATGGCTGAAATTTGGTATGCAGGTTCCCATAAGGGTTCTTAACCTATGGTAAAAATTTCAGCGCGATTGTCACAGTAGCTTTCGCACAATCGAATAAAATGTAACTTGTTCTGACTTACCCCACTTTGGGGTAAGTCAGAAAATCTACAAAATTAATTGGTATTATTAGGATTCGACCCTGATCGATGCGCAATATGTCGAATAACATGTTTTCGAGGTCGTAGAATCCAAATCTGGAGTTATTTTTTTTGTAGGAGTGGGGGGTGAGGCGTGGGGAGGAGGCAATTCCAAATTTTTCGTACATTATTGTGTAATATGTCGATTGATATGTTTTCAAGGTCGTAGAATCCGAATCTGCAGTTATTTTTTTTGTAGGAGTGGGGAGTGAGGCGTGGGGAGAGGGAAAATTTCGAATTTTTCCTACATTATTGTGTAATATGTCGAATAATATGTTTTCGAAATCGTAGAATCCGAATTTGGAGTAATTTTTTTTGTAGGAGTGGGAGGTGAGTCAAGGGGAGAGAGAGTAAATTACAAATTTTGCCTATATTAATGTGTAATATGTCGGTTGATATGTTTTTGAGGTCATATAATTCGAATCTGGGGTTATTTTTTTGCAGGGGTATGAGGCGAGGCAAGAGGAAAAGAGAAATTTCAAATTTTGCCTATAATATTGTGTAACAAGTTAATTGATATTTGTTCAAGGTCGCAGAATTCGAATCTTGAGCTAGTTTTTAGGGTCGAGTGCTATTCAAGTATCACCGTTTGGGGAGTAGGCCCCACCCATGCGAACCTACGACTCAACTTCCACCTTCACCATAAAAAATGACTCCGGATTCGAATTCTACGACCTCGAAAATATATTATTCGACATATAACACAATAATGTAGGAGAAATTTGAAATTTTCCCTTTCCCCACGCCTCACCCTCCACTCCTACAAAAAAAATTACTCCAAATTCGGATTCTACGATTTCGAAAACATATTATTCGACATATTACACAATAATGTAGCAAAAATTCGAAATTTTCCCTCTCCCCACGCCTCACCCCCCACTCCTACAAAAAAAATAACTCCGGATTCGGATTCTACGACCTCGAAAATATATCAATCGACATATTACACAATAATGTACGAAAAATTTAGAATTGCCCCCTCCCCACGCCTCACCCCCCACTCCTACAAAAAAAATAACTCTAGATTTGGATTCTACGACCTCGAAAACATATTACTCTACGTATTACACATCGATGAAGTCGAATCCTAATTATCAATGTTCACTTTTCTGACTTACCCCATAGCACTAATCCGGGGTAAGTCAGAAAAAGCGATATAAATAATGAATAATTGAAAATTTAAAAAAAATTGAATACTTGGGGTTTTACATTATTGTTTTAGGAATACTTTCACTTATAATATCACTTTTACTGATCATTTCTTCTGAGGTAAAAAGCAGTTTGAAAAACACTGATTACAAATTGAAATCAAATTCAAAACAGCAACTAAAAATGAACCAATGAAAAGCCTGTAAAATGAAACTGGGTCGCGAAATTTTTTATGCTGTGATGAAGTAGGGGTAGTACCCTCAAGTTACCCCTGAGTAGCGCTTCGGCAGATATAAGTCTCTAAGAGCTAGAGCAGTTTTTCTGACTTACCCCGAATTCGGACTTCCCCCGGTGCACCTTACATCTTTGTTTCACATCGTCTTCAATTTCTTCATTTGGAAGACTATTGAACAATATTTCGGAATTGAGACCAAGATAAGCATCTTTTGGAGGTAAAACGTTTCCACTTTGCAGACTTTACTCAAATCATTTTTCTCAATTACACAAAAATCAGCAAACTGACGAAACACAGTCTCTACCTCGGAATACAAGTTATGTATTTCTGGCTGTTCTCTCTGGAAAATTTGAGTCATCGTTTCAAAATATGGCAGAACAGTTTTCATAAAAGTGAGGTAAAACTTTGTTTGCGGATCTTTCATTTTATGTAAGATTTCAGCAGGAGTATGTAGCTTTTCTATGGACACCACCTCTTCAAAATACATCAGTAGCGCATCCCCGTTTTCCAAAATACATTTCACTGCTGGCAAAATCAACAGCCACCGAGTGGCTGCGGCATGTAAAATTTTGTGCAGTTTTAAGTGACAAAGTTGATTTTTCTTTTCCTGGTGGATTTTCATCTGAAATTTAATTGAATATATCAACTCACATTATTTCTTTCTTTCTGTGTTAAATGTTGAATTTACATACATGTTTTTATTCCACATTTCTTTTTAGTTTTTATGATTAATTAATAATTAATAATGAAAAATGGGAAAAATGATGAAAAGTGGTAAAGTCATGTTCGTTGGTGTTGCTGTTGAGTGGCCGATACATTGGCCATCTGGGCTGTATTTTAAAGCTCGTATAGGTATCAGTGACTATCGGGTGACCAACTTTTATGGAAGGCCGAATAGTTTTGTAGTAATCTAAATCACAATATTTTTGGGGGAAAGAAAAGAATGCTCCAAATATTCAACCCTGTATGGTTGGTCTGGTCTTGCTGCTTGTGCTGGGTTAATATAACCACTCGGCAAGTAAATTTCAGCATTACAAATTTGATTTTCAACTGTGCTGTGGACCAGATCGCACTCCATCTGGGTATGCCCCTTCTCCAAGTGTTTTTGCACTAAAGTATCTTGAAATTTTTGAGCAATGTGCACAATCCTGTTTGAAACCACACAATTCCCATGGAGGCCAACCGAAATGCATCAATTTTTCATCAGTGAACATTTGCTCGTGAATTATACTTAATTCTCCAGTATGTTCCATTACAATCCAAAAGTTACATGGTGTTTCGCTGTAATTGTACTTCAACAGGGGCGAATCCGCTGGTAACATTACATTACTCGGCATTTTTCCAAACAAAAATACACAACCTAATGTAACACAGTAGGTACATATCTTAATCTCATTTTCCACAAAGTTGTTCAACATTGAAGCGAATACATCCGCATATAGATCACAGGAAGTCTCATCCCAATAGTAACAATGAACAGCTCTACCTTTGAGACAAAAAGTGAAGTTGTGGATGTTGAGCTTAGCTTTGTAATACATGCTCGAGGCATTGCTTCTTAGTCATAGTGAAACAGCTTTTACATACCTAGTTACCTACATCTGTGGTATACACTATACTTCTATTTTTCATGCGTTTTATTGAATTCTTTGGTCTCGCTAGCTCCTGTAGATGCAGGCAGAGCTGAATCAATTCATGCATCAACTACATACTTACTTTAAAAACAGGAATAAGGCTTTTGACGTATTGCGGGTTGCATATCGGTTTGCCTGAACTTTATCGGTTTGGTGGGCATTATTATCAGTGAGTATCAAAATTTCATATTTTGAGCAGTTTTCACAAGGTGTTTTTGAAATTTATAGCTTTTATTTAGTTTTTCCTTCAATTTTAAACACTGTTAAATCCTGTGATGGAAAAAGATCCGCTCTTTGTCGAGGTTCAAAGACGTTTTATCAACTTTTTAAAACTCAAAGAAGAGAGGATCTTCTTCCATTATAGGGTTTAATAGTGTTTAAAATTGAAGAAAAAGCTAAATAAAAGCTAAACATTTCAAAAACACCTTTTGAAAATTGCTCAAAATATAAAATTTTGATACTCACTGATAAGAATGCCCACCAAACCGATAAAGTTCAGGCAAACCGATATGCAACCCGCAATACGTCAAAAGCCTTATAGGTGATTGCATATTTACAAATCAGGAATAATTTTTTTAATTTTTTTTAAAAAAAGTATCTATATTTTTGAATATTATTTACATCTTATAATTACATATTCTAGGTAACGGGGCGGCAGGAATAATACCAGTACAATCGTAAGTTTACAGGGAGGGTGATGTAAATTCTAATACTAAATGACAAACTTAATACTAAAATGTAGCTATAACAACTATGTACAACCTATCATAAAATGCTCAAGCTTTTTGTGTTGCATGGTTGGAGCAAAAGTGTATAATTCCTTATATAGAGTGATGTAAATACCATTTTATTGGCTCCCAATTGCTCAATAATCACTTTAAAGCATACCTGAAAAAGATCTTTTTGAAGTGTTCTGAATATCATGCAGCAACACTGATGCTATTTGTTTCTTGCAATTTTTGTTTTAATTTGATCTTAAAGCGGTGTTAATTTGGCGAGTCATTGTTGATGGGCTTATGATGTCACATTGTGGAAATAATTCTTTAAATGATTTTAATAAGAATAATAACTGAACATTATCCATTTTTTCCAGTTTATGTATAAAACTCATCAAATCAGTCGCTTCCATTTTGAACACATGAATTAAAAATACTACAGTGTACAGTACATAGCACAACTTCATATACTCGTATGCTTGCATTCGCCAGTTCGTCAAATACTTATCAGTCATGTAAACAACTGAACAATTCACGCACCTCCTACTTGAAATTCTGGAATTGCCTTTGTTGCAAACATGCCGAACTCACCACCACATGCATGTATGTACTGCTGTTCATTCATATACATACCTACTGCGTAATATGAACATCGGCTTCCCATTTTATTCTAAACTAAAAACAATCATTTGAACAAGACAACACATAGTTATGATTAATATTTCAAAACTTCGGAAATTCAACAGTAATAAATCAATATCTATTTTCCCATTTAATTCTACGAAAACAAATAAAACAATACCAATTTCAACAACACTGTATGTAATTATCATAATGATTTAACAACTTCTGTAATTAAATTTCAAACATTTTTGCACATCGTTCCACATTCAGCTTCTGCTTCCGCTTCTGCTAATTCCATTTTATCTATATTATTCCTAGCAGTGGATGTCAGTTTTTCTAAGAACGACTGCGCGTTCACTACATGCAATTTATATTACGTTGCATTCACGTTTTTCACATTTAATTCATGATTATCTTTCTGGAGAACTTCATACTTCTTTTGCAAATTATCATTTTCTGTTTTTAATTTGTCATTTTCTTGTTTCAAGATGATGAGTTCCTGATACAGATTACTGTAATATTGGTTGAGATTTTTGTGTTGATTCACCAATTTATCGTATTTCTGCTGGACAGATCTCAGAGGAGTGACACTGCAATAAACATTATATTTTGAAATCATATGATTAAAATTGATTTCTACTTTCATCTTAGCATTATTTATTTATATTTACCCCGGTTTACGAGTCCGAGTGGTATTTGCAGCTTTTTTTTCTTGTTTACATTCACCTTTGACCAGTTTATCTATATAATTGTCAAATTCTGCAGTCACAACTGGATCATCATTGCAGAATGATACTGTACATTTGTCAAAAGATTTTGATCGTGCTGGGACTGCAAACAGTAACCGCAACATCTTCATTATTTTTGTATAATTTGAAAATAAGCACAATACTGCGCATTTGTCAAAAGATTTCGATGTGCTGGGACTGTAAACAGTAACCACAACATCTTCATTAATTTTAGTATAATTTGAAAATAAGCACCATGAATGTTCCGATTCCGAAGAATCTGATAATGTCATTTGAAGAGTACTATGTAGTTGATTTACAATTAGGTATACCCTTCTTCGTCACTGCCACGTCCATCCATTAAAAAATTTCAGAAGTCAAACCTCAAACTCTGACTGGCTCAATGACGATGATGTGTTTACAACATAAAAGGTGTACAATATACTACACTACTCCACTTCACATTTACACACTTTAAAATACTAGAATAACACAGGACCATAGCAGAAATGAAAAAAAAATCACCTAAAAATTCAAAAACACACCAAGAGACCAAGACAACTAACACAACTGTTGATGAAAACGTATCTAATAGCTAACTAGACCCAAATCTCCATGTCACTGAATGTGCCTTATCAGTATTCCTGGAAATCACATCACGTGATACATGCCTGTTTTATCTTTTTATTTGATAGTTTTGAACAGCTGTATGGCCATAGGAGAGTTTCCTAGAAATTTTGTACTACTGGTGTCTTTATCAGAAACGCCAAACAAATACTCCGCATTGCAGCCAATAATTGCAAAGCGGCAGTTTTTGTGAAAAATGGTTGTAGGGGCTCAACATCATGAGCCCGCTTCTTCAATTAAAATGCCACTTTGACGTTTTTGTCCATGAGTCCGCATAATTTGCTGGCGCTCCTGAAAAAACGGCCTCATCTCCGATTTATTTTGCCCATGGGGATTGTGGGGTCCTTTGTAACTTGGATCGTTGAACATTTTGTCATAACTCCATTTAAAATTGTGAATAGCACTTTCAACTAGACCATTCAATCTGCTATGATAGGGTGTCGTGAAAATTAGCTCGATAGAATTCTATGAACAAAACTCATCGAAATTGAGCACTGTTGTCAGCTACAATTTGAGCTGACAAACTGAACGTTGAGAAAAATGGTCGTAATTTACCAATAGCGGTTTCAGTTGTAGCTGTTTTCAAGAAAAAAATTTTCATCCATCCATCTGGAATATGCGTTGATTACCACGAGTCAGATGAAACCATGGTCCTGTAAAATTGATATGAATGCGTTCCATAGCTTTCTCTGGCGTATTCCACAAATGTATTGGAGGGGGAGGGGGTGGAGGAAGGTTCTCAAGGACGTGTGGTACAAGGTGTACTACTATCACCATTATTTAAATTAGCCATTTTCGTTTATCCTCGTCGTCATAACGTAGTAAACGAAATACACAAAAACGTTTAAGAATGCAACAAAACTTTACCTATAAAACCAAAATATGTACAATGTGCTTAATTCAAAACATCACAACTTGATGATAAAACAATATTGCCAATATTACTACATAAAAGGTGTATGATATACTACACTTCTTTGCTTCGTTTAGCTTTTTTGCAAGCTGCGTAATTTTTCAAGAGTCCAATGTGGTGCCTCTTTAACAAAATGTACATCATTAATACAAAAAAAAAAAAAAAAATAATAAACCACAATATTGAAAAATTTAGTACAAATGATTGGAAAACTTATGTTGAGATGTCTTATGAAATTTGAGGTTGAATTAATTTTTCCATTCACCTGTTCTTTACATCCACAACATAATATAGGTAGCTGTTGAATTAGAAACTGAGCATTCTTTATCATTTGATTTTGATGAAGTCGCCTTTTTCTTTTCATGTTTTTTAATGTAGATGTTAACTCGTTCAATATGCGGCAACAATTTAAAAATTTCATTGTTTGAATCTTTTTATCGAAATAATCGAATTTTGACTGTTCCTTGTTTTCTGAGGAGCAATCACCATCACCTGCTGCACATTTCCAGTGACAGTTCCACATTCATTTGCGGTTGCGACAGTAGAAGCTCATGCTTCGGCTTTCAGCTGAGCAATTTCTAAGTATTTCCTGTTGACAGATTTGATTATAAATGATAAAATGGGGTATTTCTTAATTTTCGAATTTTTAAAGAACGAATTAATTGGTGAACAGATTCGACTCTGTTCTTTGAATCACAAAAATTGATTCGAATCTTGAGGGATCATGTTAAGACTGCGATCTCGATTTATGGAACCTATGCGACGGTCGACGATCCTATGACAGAACTAATATCGACCAGTTAGGAAGCCTCAAACTGCTTTCTGTCGAGTTGAAAAATTAATTGATTGAATTTGATAAATTATGAAGCAATAAATGGCAATTTTATTTCAATTTTTAGGCGATTCCTGTGAAGATTCTTCTATTCTGAGTTTCTGATTAGACAATACTTCTAATTTAATTTAAATTGAAACAAAAACAATTTTTGCGTTCATAATCGTAAATTAATTTTTCAACATCTACACTCATAGTCTCATACTCTATTCGCACGTCAATAGTGTACGTCAATGAGACTGCAAATTTGGGTTTTTATTTTATGTATGTTATTTAATTTTTTTTTTGAGGGAATTTTCGACAACACGTCATTTATGCGAGAAGAAAAACGCTGAACACGAATATCAGCTCGTTCTTTCAATAATTACATCTCCGCCGACATCGACTCGAGCATATTGTACCAAAAATTAACGAAATACCCCGGTACCAAGCAACAAGTTGAAAAAAATCCCCCTGCTAGGCAATTCACGCCGCTCGTTCCATTTGACCTTTGAATTTACAAGCTAGCGATCCCGATCGTCTCAAGTTTACTCATCTTTACATCAAAACGAATCATGGAACGGAGTGGATACGACCGACGAAGAAGGCCGTTCGCAGAGTTGCCGTCGGAAAATCGCATCAAACCCCACGACTACCCGGAAACTTGTAATTTTAGACCAACCGCTAATCACTTTCAACCCCCACTACAGCAACATCAACATCTGAAGACAACCGCTGCAAATACACATCGCGGTTTTACGACTCCGATTCAAGACTACAGATCAGCTCGTGCGCCGGATACCTCCTCCTCCTCCGCGTATCAAGGAGGCTTAGAGAGTACTCGATATACACCTTACGATGTGCCGACATCGTACACCGCCAAACATACGCCAGACGATTATCGTACTAGACCTTATAGATACCCTCCCAGAGACCCTATCAAAATCAATAACGAACCGCTCGATAAACGAATCACTCCTCAGGTATCGTGGCAGTACGATTTGCCTGTAACGCAAGAGACGGCGAATCAGATTTGCGAAAAGTACGAACGTCCGATGGACCCGAAAGAGTTCAAGGAGCAGTGTCGAAAAGCGTATTTGAAAAACGCCCAGGATCGTAAGAGGAACGCCGAGTTGAGCGTTTGGGGTAAATGCGATTGGGCTATTTTTGAAAAATGTCCAGGCGGCGGATCCAGGTATCGCAGATGATCTGTGTACTCGTAGCACTAATGGTACGATCTTCGTACGTAATCTATAGTTGCATTATATTGGATAATAAAATCGACATAATTATAAACAACCGAAATAAATACACGAAAACCAAAAACACATTGAATTTTTTAATTTTTCGTATAATTAAATAAATGTAATCGATAATATTTTTCGTTTATAGACTCAACAGCATCTTCAACTGTGTTTCTTCCATTGGAACGATCGATTCGTCGACGTCTTCGGAGGTGCCATTGTGTACTGTTGCTGTCTGACTCTGAATCATCAGAAAATTCGTCCATCTCATTCTCTGTACTGAATCCACATCATTACCTACTGGGCCCTCCTTTTGGTTCTGAATTTGAAATTGAATTCAAACAGTCAATCGCGAAATTACCCTCAGGTGAGATACAAGATGGTCAAATTTCAACTTGGAACTGCTGCGCTAACTATCAAATTGTTTTTTTTTCAAATTCGTACCTAATGCTCCAAGCATTGGTTTTTTAAGCAATGAGCACTCATGCTTGCTAGGGTTCTGCTTGTTTAGAAAATTGGAGCAGAAAGTGGTTCGAGAAAAAATTGTGAGGGGCCTCAGAAGATTGTGTACCATTACTTCTCTACTGAGGGTTCAAATTTTTAAAAATTAAGTAGGTACATTGAAATTTTTTTTAAAAAGTTATTTTGAAAAAAAATGGAGAATGCTCAGGATCGTGTAGATATTTGGAAACTGAAATTGAGGATAATTGATGAAACATGCAATTTTTATTCAATTCCAGGATGTAGAAAGTTGATATTTTTTCACTGCGATTTATTATATATGTTTTCAAATCGCAATGAAAAAATGAACCTGCAGTAATTATTTTATTTTTTTATGCGAACATAGAAAAAGAAAATTTCTAAACATACACAATTGCATAACAAATTTATTACATACTTACGAGTACCTACTTTTGAACCCCTGCATACACTCTTACCCTTTCGCGCCGACTTTTCATTTTACAGCAGAATTCTGATTTTTTTTGATAAATGTGTTCCTTGTACCTCCTAATACAACATCCCTTTGTCCCACTTTTTTCCCCGCCCCCAACATTGAAATTTGGGGCTGGGACAGCATATGTCCCAGCAGGCGTGATGAACTCATCTTGTTGGGACAGCGTATGTCCCACGCAGTGTTACCAGGTACATGGGACACATGGGACTCCCCTTCAAAGTGTTGCGTATTTTTACGCAAAATAATCTAGTTTTCAATGAATAAAAACATCTTTCTAGAAAACAAGACTAATTTTTTACTTTTGGCAGTTTCGGCACAGAAATTACCCAATTTGATTGGATAAAAAAATTTAAAAATTTAGGAATAAAAAATAAGTCTTATTTATTGCTTTTGACACAACTTTCTGGCACAAAAACTAACCAATCTGATCGGATAAAAAAAAGAAATCATTTTTTATGGTATTTTGCAGAACATCCGACACGTAACCCTACGTTACACTTTGTGCACTCTCTTCTCCAGTTTACTTCTGATTCTCATCATCCAACTTTTTTTTTTTTTTGTAAATGACGTAAATGTTTCTCAATTTGTTGATTAGTCAGAGGATGGTGGTTTGCCTCTAATAAGTTTGAAAAAATCGTCAATGTTGAAAAAACAATCACGAAAATGATCAAAAATTCATGAAAATTTCAACCAAAATTTACTCACTTTTTCAGATCTCATTTGCAGCACGAATTTTCATCCAAACTCCAATGTTTTTGCACCAAAATATTCCTCAATTCATCTATTTTCACCAAAAAAATTCGCGGCTTGAATGAACACTTCGAACTATCAAAAAAATTTTTTTGAAAATCGCCTGATTTTTAGAGATTTTAAAAATGTACTGAATAACACACTGTTTCGTAAAAATATAAAATCAGTGTTGCTTTTGAGCCGGACCAAAAGTTGTAATAGGTGGTATACGCTCCCTAGTACCGCTGGGACACATCGCCGCATTCGTAGCATCACTCTATGTCCCACTACAACGAAATTTGTGTCCCGGGACATATGCTGTCCCAGCCGGCGCGAAAGGGTTAAAAAAAAATAAATAAATAACAAAATTTCAACACAAACAAAAAATGAAAAATTGGGGTGAATTGAAGAGAAATTCATACTAAGCCGGGCACTTTGGGGCCCCAAGAGTGGGAATTCTCAAAGTGCTCGCTCGTTGATAGATTTTTTTAAAGAAGATGAAAAAACGCGTTGTTTAATTTATTCATTAATATACGGTCAAAAATTAGGAATAATAAAACAATGATTTTGTTTTAAAAAACATCGATTTCTTTTTTTAAAAAAAAGAAAAATCATTTTAAAAATAATTTTAAAAAAAACACTCGATCTACATTTAAAAGCATCGACTTTTAAAAAAAGAAAAAACATTTTAAAGAGAAGAAAAAAAAACATCCAATCTATTTAAAGGGATCGATTTGAAAAAAAAAACAAAAAAAAATATTTTAATGATAACATTCGATCATTCGATCTATTTGAAAGGATCGATAATTCTCATCTTAATTATTCTTGGAGTCGATTGATCCTTTCAAAACAAAATTAACGATGATTGAAGATTTAACAATTTCGTACATACGAAAAAGTTTTCCTGCAATTCGTGTGAGTAGTGTCAGATTGACCATAGCGTGATTGCGAAAGAAACTGGCTCGAAGGAGCTCTTTGCCCCAGTACCACACCATTGGAATTTCAGCTGACAGTTTTAAATTTAACTCCCACAATAAAATTTTCGAATTTTTGAATTTTCAAAAACCTTTACCCCGACGAGCAGGTTTTTCCCACGGTGTTGTCGTGGGAAAATTACGACCCCCACGAGCTTGATTTGGGGGCATGTTTTATTTTCCCTTTCAACTGAATTTTTCTTATTATATTTTTCGATAATTATTCAAAATATTCATTATGTTTGATGAAAATTTGAAAAATTCTTGAAAGATGTATTATAAAAAATTTAGTTGAATAAGGGAAATAAATGAAATCCATTGTGCAAGCGCGTGGGTCAGAATTTTCCCATCAGGACAACACCGTGGGAAAAACCTAAGCGTCGGGGTAGCGATTTTGTAAACGAGCCAAACTTGAAACTGACAGCTAAAATTTTAATGTGGTACTTGGGCCAAGGGCTAAATCCCCGAGGGGCACTTCATGAAGTTCCCCAGTTCGAATAAAGCGAAAATAAGGCTTATACGGCCTATAATGATACCGAAATTGGGGATGGGACCTATCATAAAAATCCGTTTTGGGACTTCCAAGAGTCCATATCCATCAATTTTTCGCATGATTTTTTCAACTCGGAATTTTTATTTATTGTTTTTTTTTGACGGGTAATAAAATCATTTCAGCGGAAGGAATTTCAACGAAATTCACTCATTTATGATTTAAAACTTTCGTTGTAGAGGATGCGTTATCCTTTTTTAGGGGGAGGGGGGAGGGGGAATCCACCTCAAGTAATGATCCATAAAGAAATTAATGTATGATGGAGATGAATATTCAACTAACAGGATCTGCGTTCCACAGATAATACGATAGGTACTGATAAATATGTAGGTATGTACCTACTTGAAAATAAGTTTTGTGAAAAATGACAAATCTATTCCATTTGATGTAGGTACAGCACAACAACAGCAAGTTATTGAATTCTTTTTGTTTGCATAAAAATTGAAAAATGGAAAAAAATACGCGAGCAGTTATTTTTATAACATAATATTTCAGTAGGTTATTTCTTGCCAAGAATTTCCAAAAATTGACCAAAAATCGCCAACAAACAAGCCTTGATTTGTCTCGCTTATTGTCAGTATTTTCCAACAAAATGAAAAAAGTTTAACTTTTTAAACAAAATTTGCAGAAATCCTAAAAATGTCGAATATAGAATGTTGTTTTCTTTTTTACGTTTTTACAAAACGTAACAAAAAAAGTGTCGTTCTGCAAAAAATTCCATAAAAATTAGCGTTTTCCCTGAAAATGCCAGAGTGGCTAAAATTGCCAGAAAGTCCATTTTTTTTTTACCAAGCATTGTCGTTTGAAAAAATTCTAAGAACTCTCAATTTTCCACAAATAATATGCTTCGAAGTATTGCTTTTTGTCAAAAATTACCATAAAAGCTGTGCCAGTGCCTCTACCTAACATTGCCAAAATATCGTATTTTTGTGGTGAAATGCCAAGAATTCTGATTTTTATGTCACAAATTGCCTGTCCTAATTTTTCTATAGAAATCGCAAAAAAGTGATGAAAAAAAGTTATTTTTTCTTAGAAGTACTAAAAATTTATGCCATAAAAATTTTGCGTTTTCCCTGGAAATGCCAGAGTAGCTAAAATTGCCAGAAAGCCCCCTTTTTTTTACCAAGCATTGTCGTTTGTTTGAAAAAAGTTCAAGAACTCTCAATTTTCCACAAATAGTATGCTTCGAAGTCTTGCTTTTTTGTCAAAAATTACCATAAAAGCTGTGCCAGTGCCTCTACCTAACATTGCTAAAATTTCGTATTTTTATGGTGAAATGCCAAGAATTCTCATTTTTATGTCACAAATTACCTGTCCTAATTTTTCAATAGAAATCGCAAAAAAGTGATGAAAAAAAGTTATTTTTTCTTAGAACTACTAAAAATTTGCATATATGTGCCAAAAATTACCTGGTAAAGTTGTCAAAATCTTACGTTTTTTTTTGCCGAAAAATGTCAAAAATTCTCGCTTCAATCTCCAAAATTGCCGATTAGCCTTACCTTCAACGATACGAAGTACTTGCGAAAAAACTTGCTTTTTTCTTGAAAATACCATAAAATGTCAAAATGTCTCGCTTTTTTTTTTGCTCAAAATGACTGAAAAATCATCGTTTGTGTGCAAAGAATTCCATGGTAGTCTCAATTTGTTTTCAAAAGTTGCTTCAAAGTCTCGCTTCATCGCTAAAAAACGCCAAAAAATCAGCTTTTTGTTGAAATTGTCATAATCTTGTGTTTTTTGCCAATAAATGTCCAAAATTTTCACTTCAATGTATGATTATTGTTAGGCTTAGCTTTTTTGCTAAAATCGCCAAAATCTCGTTTTTTGTAAATTTTTTTCAAAAAATTCCCTTTTTTACAGAATAATTAATTGCAAACCACTCTCACTTTTTCAACAAGGATTTTTTAAAAGCGATTGCTCAAAAATGCTTGGAACAACAATTTCTAAAAAAAAATGCTGAGAGTCTTGCATTTTCACTTTTTTGCCAAAAATATGTTTCTCTTGCGTGAATCTTCGAAAAGCCTTGCTTTTTGCTGACATTGTTAAATCCTCGTTTTTTGAAAAAATTATTTCCAAAAAAATCCTTTTTCAAACAAAAGTTGCAAAAGAATCATTTTTAGGAAACCCTGTTTTTTTCTCTAAAAATTCCAAATCAAAAAGTTGTTGAAAAATTATCGTTTTTTACAAAAAATTTCGAAAAGCCTCCATCTTTTCCTGAAATTGCTTTAATGTCTCGCTTTTTTGAGTTTTTTGGCTTTTAGAAAGTGATTGCTTACTGTGAGAAACAAAACCAGGTTAAAATCAAAAAATTGGTCATTTTACAAAAAACTTTTATTCATAACAAAACTAAAGTCTCGGCGCCTCGTTCTTTATGCACTATCGTATTACTATCCTCTTTCTCTTGTTGCCAGCATTTGAGTTTCACTTGCATAAGTAAGCATAAATTATTCCAAGCGTCTTTCTGTTTCATGCTAAGATGCTCGTTATCACGAACTTGTATTTGTTCTTCTTTCAACATACGATTGATTCGTTCCTCTTCGACAATCCTTTGTTGTAGTCTTTCTTTAACCAAAGGCTTACTATTATTTTTCTCAAGACTGGCGTGGAATTCTTCAACTGCCCTTTTTAAATCATCGTTGGCTTTTTGTATCTTCTCCGATAGGTTTTTAACTTCGGCCGATGTCTTATTGTGAAACTCTTCCAAAGTATTGACTTCGTTGATTAGTTTAGTCAGATTTGTATTCAACGACATGTTCGTTCTGTCGTAGACACGTTTACATTCATCGTGTTCGGTCGTCAACTGTCTCAGTTCTTCTTGCAAAGGCTTCACACCAGCCACCAAAGGAGCCAGTTTCGCCTTTTGCGAAGATATATTAGCGGTGAGTTGAGTTATCAAAGAGAGCAACGTTTCACTGGTTTTGTTCTCGATATCCGGTTGTTGAGGTTCGGTATCTTGGATATCTTGCAAGGTACTCAAATCGACCCCTACTTGATCAGCTTTCGAGCGAAGAATATCCACCGTTCGGGAAAGTATTCCACTTTCGGCCTTCAAAGTAGCCAAATCATTCCGGTAACGTTTATAAATCAAACTGCGAGTTCTCAGCTTGCTGACGTATTCTTGGAAATGCTCGCTGCTCTTCAAGATCACTCCACCTTCGCCGGTCATCTCTTCGAGTTTATGCTGCTTATCCTCCAGCTTGGAGCGTACCTCTTGGAGTTGTTTCTTGAGCTCGGAGAATTTCTCAGCCAGGTTATCTTTTTTACGAGCTACAATGGCTGCCTGCTGCCTGAAAAGCACGGTTTTATCATCGGCTATGGTAGAGGATGAAAGACGATTCTCGACTAGTTGATTTATATGTTGAGTTATCGTCTGAACTTTCGATTCGAGTTGCTCGTTCGATGATTTCGTCACGTTAGGAGAGTACGCGATGGTCTCCATAATCTCTTTTTCTTTTTTTTGCTGTTGTAGTTCTCGAGGTAGTTTTTGATTAGCGATGTACGAAGTGACGTAGATTTCTTCCTCTAGTTTTTTCATCAAAGCTTGGGACGATAAACCGACCGAACGTTTTTGTAATTCTTGCAGCTGCTGAGATAGTCTGTACAAACGTTGCTGACATTGCTGTATCGTGACCGATTCTTCTTGCTGTTGCCAAGCTATTTCTTTCTTACGATCGTATTCTTGTCTGAGATTATGAGTCGAACGAAGCAAAGCAGCTATATTCGGCAAGCTGTCGATTTTTTTCTTTATATGATAAATACGATTAGTTACGATTTCCTTCTCTTTCTCCATTGTCACCCCGTCCGAACGTAGTTCAGATATGCTAATCTTGTTACCAGTTTTGGCCAAAGTGCTCTCTTTATGTATTTTCTTGAACTCTTCGATCAACTGCAGATACTGTTGGTGTAAAATGGCGATATCAGAGTCGCCCAGTATATCACTGGGTACGTCTACCTTGACGAGGAATTTCGCCAAATACATACGTTTTTTCAAATCCTCCATGTTCGATAGTAACCACTCGAGTAATTTGTGCACCGTTTGTTTATCACATTGTTGCAAATTTTGACGAAATATCGCCGCAGAATCTTGTAAAGGTTTGTATCTGGCTATTAATAACATGCTAAGGATTCTTACAACTGTTTGTTCCGATTCTTCGGCGTGGATATCGATTTTCTCCTGATCGCTGATATACTGCAGGACATCTGAGAGCACTTGTAACAGTTCTTCGGAGGATAACGAATCGAACGATATTATGTTGAAATTTTTACTGAAAGGGGGTTTATTTAATTTATCGACGACTGATTTTACGATCTCCATGACTTCGGTTTTAAAATACAGAAGATAAAATGAATGAACTGATATTTTACATACGATGTTGATAAGACTGACTAGACAGTGGTCGTCATCGTAGCCGGTGATTGAGTTTGTGTTTGGGTTTGTTATTTTCGGTTACCATGGCGACGACGGAAGGTAGATGTCTGTGAAACGTGGTTTGGAATTTTTCACTTTTGAGAGTTGATCGAGAAGATTATTTTTTCGATTTTGAAATATATTTTCACACGAGTCTAATTTTTTTTTGAAAAAAAAATTCTTCAAAATTTATTAAAATTGCATTTTCTTTGTTTTTTTTCAATAGGTAAAAAATGTAACGAAAAATCCCAGATTTTCGATGTTAATTTTTTGGTGCTTAGAATTAAAATTTCGTTTCAAAAAATAAAGTTGATGTAAAATTTTGAAATTTTGAAATTTTCAATGTTTTATTTCAATCTGTTTTTAGTGCATTTTGAATTCGGTTAAAACATGTGGAAATTCTCTACCTTTTTATGCGATTTGAAATTGTTTTCCAAATATACTTACAAACGAGCAACGAAAAAAAAATTATATTTACATGTAAAAGTGCACGACAGTGATGAAATTACATTGACTGTGAAAAATCACCATAATTACGAGACGACGATGGTATTTTCTAAATCTGTGTTCAAATTCCTGACTAATACGTGCATCATACTGGTCTCGTGTTCTCTCAGCCTCTTTATAGCTTTGGTCCTCGATTTCTCCCAAGCAAATAAATCCCTGCAAGAAAAAAAAATTGAATTTTTGTAAAGATTTTCATGATTCAAAACATTTATGTAAATAAGGAGAATAAGATCGATAAAGTACCTGAATATTGGACGGACATATTTCATACGGCCTTGTTCGGTGGCGAATTCCAACGCTTCGTCTATTTTTTCTTCCCACCTTGATCTGATGCAGAGTCTTAACCATCTGTAATTTGAATTAAATTATTGGTAAGTACAAAGCTCCAAAAATTCTCATGTTTTTTTCCCTAAAATTATCACTTCACTTTTCCAGAAATGGCCAAAAAATCTCAACTTTTTCGGCAGTATCATTTTTTTTATTTTCCCAAGAAATTTTTAAAGTTTGACTTTTTGCCTGAAATTGTCACTTCTTAAGAAAAATGGCTCAGGATTGTCGTTTTTTTGCAGAAAATTCCAAGAAATCCTACTTATTTCTCATAATTGTTCAGAATTTTCTTCTTTTAGACCTAAATTGCGAAAACATGTATTTTTTTCAATAATTGTCATGAACTTTTGCTTGTCGAAATCTTACTTTTTGCCAAAAAGTGACTACAAATCTCGTTTTTTAGCAAAGTTGCTGAAAAATTACATAGTTTTTCTCCAAAAATTCTCAAAAATCTCCCTTATTATTCAACAATTGTGTAAAATGTTAGCTTTTTTGCCGGAAATTGCGAAAAAGTTTCTCCTTTGCTGGAAGACCTCTCATTTTGTCAAAAATTTTACTTTTTTAAAAAATGACGTCAATGATGAAAATTGTCTTATTTTTCCAAAAATTGCCCAAGTCTCGCTTTTTCGATGAAAATTTTGTAAAAATAGATATCATTTTTTAACCCCTAATTGTCTAACAAAAAATAGTCTTGTAGTCTTGCTTTTGCTTTTTACAAAAATTCTCACTTTTTAGTTCAATTATTGATGGAGGGTATTTTTTTTTTCATTTTTTCCCCTAAATGAATCTCCCAATTGTCTTGGTTTTTTTTGTTGCAAGAAATTGTTTTTAAAAAAAATAATACTTTATTGCCAGTAATTCTCAAAAGGTCCTACTTTTCGCCAAGATGGCCAAAGTTGTGCTTTTTGCCCAAAATTGGTTTTTGTGCCAGGAATTGCAAAATTTCTCACTTCATTAACGTATCAAAAATTGCCAAAAAAGTTTCGTTTTTGAAACAAATAGTTGTAAGATTAGTTCAAATTTTCAAAATTGAAAACCAGAATATTTCAATTTGGAATGTTCTGGTTTTTGGTCGTTTTTCTCTACCTTCAATTTTTTTTTGAGGGGGGTCTTGTCACTTTTTTTGGCTTCTTTTGGAACTGAGTCGTTTTTTTTTTCAAATTGAGTTTGATGGAAAAGCAAAAATCCTCCCATCATTTTTTTGACTCGAATTCTGAACATCGCCACGTACCTGAACTTGATTTCAGTATTTTTGATCGAACTCAAGTCGTATAGTTGATCCAGTTTCTTCAACCTGTCCAACGGTAAAGGCTCACGCTCTAATAATAAAGCACAAAATTCTTCGACTTGTTCTGGTATAAGTGCTTTGAAATCATCGGCACTCTGAGGTAATTCATCATCGGTTTTAGTTTTGGACCATATATTCACCAATCTGACGACCGCTTCTTGCATCGTAGTGTCGTATCTGAAATGAAAAAAAGGTTTGAGTGAATTTGTTGTTCGAAAGGAATAGATATTTGATACAAAATGTCAATCGTGTAAATATCGAGGCAGAGAATTGGGTTTCTGCAAGTCTTTGAGCATAGTGTTTGTTCGACTTCACTAACCCTTCCCACTCCCTCCAATCTAGAAAAGCACTATGTAAGATTATGGTTAAAGTAGTATTATTTTTTAAATTCTCCCCCCTCTCACAATTGAGAAATCTCGTTGGAAAATTTGAAGATTAACTCGAGAGAATTTAGCCTTAAAATTTTAGTAATTTTTTTTCTTGAATGTTGATGGGAAGAATTAGTTATGATTTTTGGTAAAAAATCTCATTTTTTGTCAGAACTATTGTTTCTTAATAAAAAATAAAAAAGGCATTTTAGAACAGAAAGTCCTAAAAATTTGATATTTTTCCGAAAATTACTTGAAACTAGAAGTTTTGCTTTTTAACCTATAAATTTGTTATAGGTAGATACACAAAAAATTCACTTTTATTGAAAAATTTTCTCATTTTTTGTCAGAATTCTTGTTTTTTCATTAAAAAAATAAAAAAGGCATTTTTGAACAGAAAATTCCAAAAAAATGACATTTTCCCGAAAATTACCTAAAACCAAAAGTTTTGCTTTTTAACCTGAAAAATTCACGTTTTCTAGAAAAATTTTCTCATTTTTGTCAGAATTCTTGTTTCTTAATAAAAAATATTTTTGAACAAAAAATTTGATATTTTTCCAAAAATTACCATATTTTTGAACAAAAAATTTGATATTTTTCCAAAAATTACCTGAAACCAAAAGTTTTGATTATCAACCTAAAAATTTGTTTTACACAAAAAATTCACTTTTTCTTGAAAAATTTTCTCATTTTTTGGTCAGAATTCTTGTTAAAAAAAAAAAATAAAAAAGGCATTTTTGAACATAAAATTTCGAAAAATTTGATATTTTTCCGAAAATTACCTAAAACTAAAAGTTTTGTTTTTGAACCTAAAAAAAATCACTTTTTAGAAAAATGTTCTCATTTTTTGTTAGAATTCTTGTTTTTTAATAAAAAATATTTTTGAACAGAAAGTTCCAAAAAATTTGATATTTTCTCGAAAATTACCTGAAACCAAAAGTTTTGCTTTTCAACCTAAAAATTTATTATGCACAAAAAATTCAAAAAATGCGAAGAAGTATCATTTTTTCCTGATACCCAATTGCCAAAAAAGTACCAACTGCAGCTTTCTGCTCAAAAACTGATGAAAATTGTCGTTTTCTAGAGTAATAATTGCAAAGTTTCGCTTTTTTGAGCAGAATTTGACAAGAGAAACTTGTTTTTTTTTTTAAAAGTAAGAATTGCAAAGAAAATTAGCTTTTTCCCAAGAACGCCACTTTTTTTGGAAATTGTCAAATTCTCGCTATAAAAGTTGTCCTCACTTTTTGCATTGCTCAAGATTTTTTTTTTCAATAATGACTCAAAAGTCTCACTGTTTTGCCAGAAATTTCCAAAAAGAGTCACTTTTTCAAAAATAATTTTCGCAAGATGTCTTTCTTTTTTCTCAAATTGTCAGATAAGTCAAACTTTTTGCGAGAGATTATCAAAAATTCTTATTTTCAAAAAAAAAATTATTCAAATATTCGTTTTTTAGCAAAATTGCAGAAATTGTCATTTTATTAGTTTTTTGAAAAGAATTCCGAAGTCCCACTTATGTACAAAAATTGTTCAGTAATTCTCACTTTTTGGTCTGAAATTGCCAAAAAAAGTCCTTTTTTTTCTCAAATTGCCAAAGTCTGGTTTAAAAAAAAAACCGCGAGAAATTGCAAAAATTCTCCCTTGGTTGCCAAAAATTGGCAAAAAGTCGTAAAATAATTGAGTTTTTAAAAAAATTTGGGGAGGAGGAGGAGGAGGAGGAGGAGGTGATAAAATTGATTCGTGTCGATATCTTGAAGTAAAAATAACATACTCGGGAATATACGGCGGCATTCCCGGCGTAAATAACCAAGAATCCCAATCAATCGTTTTGACTTTCTCTTCAGCTGCGAAATAATTCAAAAAATGCTTCTTAAAGTCATCCGTATCGACCGACTGATTTTTAAACTGGGTGAAATACGATCTCAAAAAAGACTCGAATTTATCTGTAAATAATTCAAAGTTTGAAATTAGCCAATCAGATGATAAACATTGAGAGGAAAATGTAATCAGGCAGTAGTGTACCAGCTCCACCGACGAGTTCTTCTAGGTAAAATAAAAACGTGTGGCCTTTCTCGTACGGACAGGTTGAAAATGCGTCATCTGGATCGACACCGGTCAAGTCCACTACCAGCTTCGTGTACGGATTTTTATCTCCGAGAGTTTTTATCTGAAACACGAATAATATGGAGCTGATTAACGTGAAAGAAATCAGGTGAGCGAATCGTACGATGATAAAGAGGATTCGTTGATTCGTTGGTGTGAAATCATCGTTAATTCAAACGAATTTTTTGTGATAAATTCTACGTAAATGCGTGTTTTTGGTTTAAACAATGCTAAATTTTACTTCTGAAATCGTGCTTTTTTTCCTAGCCAACTGAATAGAAAAATATAGGCCTGATTTTTTTTTCAAGCAAATTGAAAAGAAAAATATAGGCTTGATTTTTTTTTCTTTTTCGGAACGTGTAATTTTTATTTGAAAATGAAAAATGATTATTTTATTTCAACGAAGTTCTCAACATTGATTAGTTCAAGTTGATGACCTGAAAATGAGATATCGAACTCGATCGAGTACACTTGAAATGCGATTAACTCTATTTAAAATTGTGTTCTATTTATCAACACTTCTCGAAAGTGTCACCCATATCGAAGATAAACCAATAAGGTGTCGCAACTTTGAACCAACTCGTGTCACTCACCGATTGCCTTAGATCTTTGAGGCCACCGATGGCACAAAAATGTCGATAGGGTTCGCCTTTCAAACGTCCGTTGATTTTACGTTCGATAAACGTAGTGAATCCTTCGTTGAGCCAAAAATGTTCGAAGTTTTTGATCGATATCAAGTTCCCAGTCCAACTATGGGATATTTCATGAGCTACCACAGATACCATGCTACGATCACCGGTCTAAAAACGAAAAAAAAAAAAAACAATCGTAATATAAAATATACAGAATTTTAGGCTTCCAATCAAATAATAATATAATTCGATTCGTTACTCAACTAATAATGTCGGCGTGATAAAAGTTAAACACGGATTTTCCATACCACCGAAAGGAAACGAAGGTGGTAGAACTAGCAAATCGTAGATTTTCCATACGTAAGGACCACAAATATCTTCGGCCGTTTTCAACATTATCTCTGTCTTGGAAATAATACATAGTAACGATGATTAAATCACAACTCGAACGAATCCAATGTGAATTTGATTATTAATGTAGATAGATTACTTCGGCGAATTCGTACGCAGCTCTTTCTAGAATCTCCGGTTCACACCAAACCGAAGAACGAGGACCTAACTGTTTGCTTTCTAGATTTCCTACTGCGATGGCCACCAAGTAAGCTGGTATGGAAACGGTTTGGTTAAAGAAGAACTTCTTTTTACCATTTGGCAGTGTCGAGGGTTCTTTTTCTTTCACAGCACTCATTAAGGCGACGAATTCTTCAGGAACTGTAACCTGAAGCACGTAAGGAGTTAGTTTAGAATACGTTCGAAAGCTTCGTACTACGTTGATTCGTTCGAAATAAAGTACTAACGGTAGCTCTGTAAGTTCCTTTCACCGAAGGTGTATCTTGGCAAGGTATAATTGATCGACAATGATCCGGCTAAATAATTGAAAAGTATTATTAATCGATTTATTTACGTACTTTAACAAGATGAGTAATAAAGATATCAACGTACTTGACACTGACTGAAAAGGTACGGATGACTTTTACCAGCTGTCTGAGTCGGTTTCAACCATTGTAAAGCGGTCGACTTCGGATCAGTTTCATATTCTATCGTAATCAGTACCCTAAACGAACAATAAACATACTCATTGTGAATTTTTCACATTCTGTTTACATTTTCAGTATCAAAAAATTACCTTTTGGCAGTTGTATGAGGTATATTAATGGTTAACTTGCTCCCAAATGTATGAACAGGTTTATCCAACGTATACTCGAGCTCGTTTTTGTTCTCTTCGCTGTAGATTTTCTTCACATGAAGATCTCTAGTATCGAGTATCAGTTCTTTGGTATCGTTCGATTTCAAATACACGGTTAAAGTGACAACCGAAGATAGTACACTTCTACTGAAATCTACGTCGTAATGAACGTCCATGTGTTGAACGATGGCTTCATCTACGGTTACAAAACATCGGATGTTGTATTATCACTCGATTAAATATATATCTACGAGTGAATTGAGAATAAAAGAACTATTTTACTAACGTGGATTAGAGTAAGATCCAGGATCTCCGGCGCTCAATCGTGGCACTCCCATTTTGTTCTTGATACACTTTTAGTGGCAGAATCCGAACAATTTTGATGAAAATTTGATCAAATGGCACTTAGCACGAATGAATTAGAACTTCGAACGATGAACCGGTCTTTTTTGATTGTGAAAAGCGAATTTAATACTGAATTGAAAGACGGACTACCTGTTGTTGAAATGAAATATCTCTCAAATTGCTATTATCAAAATCTGCTGTAATCTATCCATCCCCACCCTTCTCCAATTTCAAACAAAATAGAAGAGTCTAACGACAGAAGACACGTCCCTTTATATATCATATTTTTGGTAAGGTTACAATATTGTTGCGCGCGCTGGCGTTTGTAGACAATTCACTTTCGCAATTATTATGCCACTTTATTTTATTCAATATATCGAATAGAAACATTGCTGGGGGCTTCGCCCCCAGACCCCCATTTAATATAATCACTCCTTGGTGAAGTATTCAGTTGAAAAATGATAAGTAATAACAGAAACAAATGCCAGTTTATAAAAAAAAAAACCGGCCGACAGGCCACTGCAATCCTCCCACTCTCCCATTAATCGCATTTTATAATTTTTGAAATTTGAAAAAAAATTCACCAAACCTTAACCAAACTTGACCAAAAAAAAAACATCGATCCATCTTAAAATATCGCGTAACATACATTTAAATTTATAAAAAATAAAATTAAAATACATTACGAGTCAAAAATCAACTCGGAAAAAAATCTGAATCGAAAAAAAATTCCAAAAATTTGTTGCCCTAAGCGAGGATCGATCTGTATACCTTCCGCACCGCAATCCATTACCAGCGCCACACGGCTATCGTTGCCGGTTGCTGGATTGCGTTTTTAATCGCTTTACAAGTAGCCAAACAACGACGAAAACTACCCCCCCACGCGCGTACACGTATACGCGTACGTACGTACAACCTTACCAAAAATATGAAAAATAAACGAATGTACAGAAGACGGTCGAGTATTTACTCGTATTTACCGATAGAATTCTCGATCTTCTGACAAAATTGAAAATGAAAAATTTTGATCACTTTTTCAACATTTTTGTGAACAAATAAAGTTACTTTTTTTTTACAAATTGTCTGAAATTTAATGTTATGTTTTCAATTGCTTCTTGGAGTCTTACTTTTTAGACAAAAATTGCGAAAAAAAATCATTTTTTTTTTTGCCCCAAGAAATTGACAGTTTTTTGAAAAAACGACAATTTCTGTCAATTTTTTTTAAATTTTTCAAAAAAATGGCGGAGGATTGTTTTTTTTTGCAAAAAATTCCATTTGCTAAAAATTGACAACAAACTGAACAAACTCTCGGTTTTTAGCAAAGTTGCCAAATTTCATTTTTTTCCCAAAAAATTCTGAAGAGCCTCTTGAAAGAAAATAGCCCAAAAGTTGAGCTTATTTGCCGGAAATTGCCGAAAAGCTTTTTCTTTTGCTAGAATAGTTGAAAGTTGAAGTGTTACTTTTTGTCAAAAATTTTCGCTTTTTTAAAGTGATACCTGACCAAAGGTTCTGCTTTTTTCTAAAATTTCCATAGTTTTGCAATCTTGATCTTTATTTTTTTTTTCACCAAAATTCTCACTTTTCAATTTTTTTTTTAAGAATCGCCTAAAATGTCCTGTTTTTTTTTCGCCAGAAATTTGCCAAGAAGTATCACTTTTTCAGTTTTTACTGAAAATTCTTGAATGATTTTTTTGCCAAAAATTGTAGAAAATTTCAATTAATTGCCAAGAAGTTGCATAATTAGTCCCCTGTTTTTTGGTCATGTTTCTTTACATTGAAATAGTTTTTTTTTCAATGTTTTGTCACTTTTTTGGTTACCATTTGGATACTTTTCCGAGCTTTTTTGTACCTAATGTTAATGTCTCATTTCTCATTTTGAACCATTTTTCTAAAAACCTTCGACATGGATGATGAAGGTTTTTCAAAAGTGTCGCTTTCTTGCGAATAATTACTTGTAATGCCCTATTTTTCTGCTATAATTGTCAGAGTTGCTTTTTGCCAACAATTGACAAAAAATGTTTCCCGTTACCTTTGTTGAAAATTTTCGTGTTTTTTTTTCGAAAATTCCAAAAAGTATTTTTTTTAAAAAAATAATTCGTAATTCTTGCTTTTTTCCAAAAATTATCAAAAATTCTAGTTTTGTGGTTTGGCAATTGAGAAGTCTCGCTTTTTTTCCAAAATTGTCAAAAATAGCTACAAAGTCGCCTTTTTTTTTTTTTTTAATAAAAACGTCTTAGGTACTTTTTGAAAAAAAAGTGCAGAAAATGTATCTACCTAATTTCTTTTTTATAAGTTTTCAGATGTTGCTTTATGACCAAAAATTCTCACGTTTATAGCAAATAAATACTGAAATTTTTTTTTTTACACAAATAAGTCTTGCTCTTCTACAGAAAATATCCTAGAAAATATGTAGTCGTTTTTTGCAAAAAGTGACAAAAGGTCTTAACTCTTTGCCAGAAATTGCCGTGGAACCCTTTCTTTTGAGTCTCGTGTTTTTTGTTTTTGGATAAAAATTGACAAAAATTCACGCTCATTGGCAAATTGCTGAATACGAATCTATTCGTTCGCGAATGATTCCTCAAAAATTGAGTAAATGAATCAATTCGTACACGAACGAGTCACTTATCGATTCGTTCGCGAACGAGTCACTCATACAAATCAATTCGTTCTCGAATGATTCATCAAAAATTGAATGAATGAATCGATTCGTTCGCGAACGAATCACTCATACGAATCAATTCGTTCGCGAACGAATCACTCATACGAATCAATTCGTTCGCGAATGATTCATCAAAAATTGAGTAAATGAATCAATTCGTACACGAACGAGTCACTTTTGAATCGATTCGTTCGCGAACGAATCACTCATACGAATCAATTCGTTCGCGAATGATTCATCAAAAATTGAGTAAATGAATCAATTCTTACTCAAACGAGTCACTTACGAATCGATTCGTTCGCGAACGAGTCACTCATACGAATCAATTCGTTCGCGAACGAGTCACTCATACGAATCAATTCGTTCGCGAACGAGCGAATCAATTTGTTCTCGAATGATTCATCAAAAATTGAGTAAATGATATGAATCAATTCGTTCGCGAACGAGTCACTCATACGAATCAATTCGTTCTCGAATGATTCATCAAAAATTGAGTAAATGAAATAAATCAATTCGTTCACAAACGAGTCACTTATACGAATCGATTCGTTCGCGAATGATTCATCAAAAATTGAGTAAATGAATCGATTCGTTCGCGAATGAGTCACTTATACGAATCAATTCGTTCGCGAATGAGTCACTTATACGAATCGTTCGCGAACGAGTCACTTAAACGAATCAATTCGTTCGCGAATGATTCAGAAAGTCGACACACTGAATCGATTGCCCCTATTTTTAGACCTATCTGGAGCTTCCAGCAAAAGTTGACTTTTCTTCAGCAATTTAAGAATCGCTTCAGAAGACGTTGTAATCAATTTCGGTTGCTGAAAATTTGGTTCTAAGGTCTTGGAGTAATTCTCTTTCAATGAGCCAAATTGATCAACTCCGATGAAGAGTCCTTTCCAATCAAATGAATGGCCAGTAGTTCCCGAAATGGAAGGATACATTTTTTCATTTTTAAAATAAAAATTTGTATAATATACTGTGTAGAAAAAATTTCCCAATTTTCGTTCAAATTGTGTGTGTGTGTGTGTGTGTGTGTGTGTGTGTGTTTTTTTTTATTTAGTCATCACAAATGTACTGGACGAGTTCAGGCGAATTATGGCTTATAATCAAACCTGTGACGAAAACATCAACAAAATAATATTTAACACTGATCTTATAACGATTTATTTAAAATAATGTCAAAAAAATGAAAAAGTAAAATATATGTAGTAACTCACAAACAATTTAGTATCTTCTCTTATTCTTATAGTAACTCAGTCGCACTCGCGTCAAAATCTAATTAGATACGTAAGCAAAATATTGAACATTTATAACAACGTTTTTTAAAAATCATTTACTTACACTAAATATTAAACAGCATAATTCTTCAACTTTGAAAAATAACAACAAAATTTGATGACCGCAGCACTAATTAACGCTTAAGTACTACTTACAGATAACAAGGCATGGGTAATACCTATAAGTATAGGAAAGATTTTGACGAGTGTAACACCTTGTGAGATGATGTTGGGAAGACTTGAACAGATCTATATAAATTTGAATCAATGTAACGTCCAGTTGATTTAATAACGATAAGCTATAACTTAGAGCCGAAAAGCCACCTATGCAATTACACGAATACCCTTTTTTCGTTGCAACATCATCTTTGAAATTTGAAAACACGTGTCGCATTTTTATTATCTAATTTGAACTAGGTACATGTAAATGTAATACGCGTAGGTAAAAGTATAAGTACATCTGATTTCAAGATATGATTTGTAACGTGAAATTAGCACAATTTCTCAGGTGTTTTGAGCTCTTAAAACGTGCTATCTTCCTTTTCAGCCGTCATGTTGTAAACAAAAGGTACGGGAATGATGAAATTCTTTTTCGTTCCGTTGAAATATTGATCTATCGGTTGTCTTTTATCGTAAAGAGATGGAGCTTGACAAATGATCATACAAGTGCCAACGATACAAGCGATCGTGAAAACCCATAGGAAAAATCTATCCAGTACCATGGATACGTATTTCCAGTCTTCTATCACCTGGAAATTCACGTATAATGTTCGGATTATAGTTAAGAATACATTCACCCTTTTTAGCTTGGGTAGTTTTGCAAAAGCAGAATATAGGTAATTATGAATTGACTCGAAATACAAACCTCATTTTCCTTATCAGTGTGTTTAATATGGTTAGCAATGAAGCGAACACCTTGCAATGCGGTGAGAACATCGGGAGACATATGACGTGGTATAATATTTTCTGGATCAATGGGAGCTGCGAATTAGTGGAGTCAGATTGTGAATACAATTTTGAGAAAAATGATCGAAAATATGGTCATGTTTTTCCTTACCAGAGTCGTGTCCTTTATGTGATTCTCTCGAACACGAAGATTTATAAATCGATGACATAGTTTCATAACCTACTGTCAATTCACGAGGACTGCTGTTTTTTGGATCGACTCCATACCCTTCGCTAAAACTATCCCTAAGGTTTAAATAATATGTAGGTAGATTACGCACCATTGAGATTGAAAAAGATATTCGTTTACCTAACGTCGTCGCAGATATACGCCGAGCTTCCCATCAGATAATTATGTCCGTACAGATCGGCTAGAGTATATGGTGGCCTACGCATCATTAGTAAAGGAGGCATGATATCTAGAAATATCTTGCGTACCCACGGTGACATTTTATGAGTCGCTGGTGACCTTGAAAAATGATAATAATCGTTTTAACGCGGTTTTGGCAGAATTGAATTCAGCATCAAGGTTCGTACTCGGTTTTACTTTTCAAGTACGTAACTAAGTCACCTAAAAGTAACTTTTGGTTAGCAAATTTAATTTTTTTTTTCTTTATTATTCAATTTTTCCAAATGTAGGATCTACTTTTTGAAGAATGAAAATTATTTCAACATGTGAATAATTTACGAAAGTATTAATTTTGTAATTTTTTTTCTACTGGTTAGAGTTACAAAACCAAAGTCTTGAGTTTCGTTAAAATTGTCCGAAAGCACTGTTTCTTTGCCAGCAATTTTCAGAAATCGCCAACAAACCTTTATTTTTTGCTGAAGTTGTCCAAGTCTCGACTTTTGTCAATATTTTCCAACAAAAGTCGAGTTTTTTACTAAAAATAAAAAGAACTTGACAAAAGTCTGACTTTTTTAAAACAAAAATTGCAGAATAATTTTCTGAAAAGTTTCACTATTGTACCAAACATAACAGAAAAACTGTTGTTATTTTGCTAAAAATTCCATAAAAATCTTGAGTTTTCTCTAAAAATGTCAAAGTGCCAAAAATTGCCAAAAAGTTCTTTTTTTCACCAAAAATTGGCGTTTGTTTGAAAAAATTCTAAGAACTCAATTTTTTCCACAAATTTTTTAATGTATAGCTTTTTCGCCGAAAATTACCAAAAAAGATTTGCCTGTACCTAAAATAGTCACAATCTCGTTTTTACGCCATGAAATATGAAGAATTCCCAATTGTGCGTCCAAAATTGCCAAAGAAGTGCCAAAAAGCCTTGCTTTTGAGCTAAAATTGACTAAATTTCGCTTTCGAAAATTTTTCGTAAAAATGTCTTGACGTTTCAATAAAAATTGCGAAAAAAAGTTACGTTCAGAAAAATTGTTTGTTTTCTTTGAAGTTCCAAAAATTGCCAAAAGTCTCAATTTTTTTCCAAAACATGATTTAAAAACTCGTATATGTGCCAAAAATTGCCAAAAAAACACAATTATTTGTTAGAATTATCAAAATTGACATTTTTTTGAGCCCTAAGTATATTTTTTGCAGAAATTCCGGAGTCTCGCTTTGTGAATATGTATTTTTCAAAAAAAAAAATTTGCAAAAAGTCTCACTTTTTCGACAGAAATGGAAAAAGTATTTACTGAAAAACTTGATTTTTTCTCAGAATTTCATAAATTGTCAAAAAATCTCACTCTTTGGCCGAAAATGGCTGAAAAATCATCATTCTTCTGCAAAGAATTTAAAACAGTCTCATTTTGGTTTCAAATGTTTCTTGAACATTTCGCTTTTTCGCCAAAAATTTCCAAAAAATCTCTTATTTGCTGAAATTGTCAAAATCTTATGTTTTTTGCCAGCGAATATCCGAGATTTCTCTTCAATGTTCTGATTCTTAAAGCCTATAGCTTTTTTGCTAAAATTGCCAAAATCTCGCTTTTGTAAATTTTTTTCACAAAAGTCCTTTTTTATAAAATTATTTGCAAGCAACTCTCACTTTTTCAACAGGAATTTTTAGAAACTGATTGCTTGAAAAACTTGGTTTTTAATTAAGAATGCCATAAATTGCCAAAAGGTCTCACTTTTTTTTGGCCAAGAATGATTGATTAATTGTCGTTTGTCTGCAAAGAATTCCACATCGTCTCAATTTGGTTTCAAAATTTTCTTTGACGCCAAAAATTGCCAAAAAAATCTGATTTTTGCTAATATTTTCAAAATCTGTGTTTTATGCCAGTAAAATGTCCAAAATTTTCATTTCGATGTCCCATTGCCTAAAAGCCTGAGTTTTTGACTAAAATTGTCTAAGTGTCACTTTTGTAATAATTTTTTCCAAAAAGGTTCTTTTTTTCTCAAAATAATTTGCAAGCAACTCTCACTTTTTTAACCGGAATTTTTAGAAACTGACTACTTTAAAAAACTTGGTTTTTTCTTATGAATGCCCTAAATTGCCAAAAGGTCTTACTTTTTTGGCCAAAAATGATGAATTAATTGTTGTTTGTCTGCAAAGAATTTCACATCGTCTCAATTTGATTTCAAAATTTTCTTTGACATTTCTCTTTTTTGCCAAAAATTGTTTAAAAAAATCTGCTTTTTGGTAATATTTTCAAAATCTGTGTTTTATGCCAGTAAAATGTCCAAAATTTTCATTTCGATGTCCAGTTGCCTAAAAGCCTGAGTTTTTGACTAAAATTGTCTAAGTGTCACTTTTGTAATAATAATTTTTTCCAAAAAGGTTCTTTTTTTCTCAAAATAATTTGCAAGCAACTCTCACTTTTTCAGCAAGAATTTGTAGAAAATGATTGTTTTGAAGAACTTGGTTTTCTATTGGAAGTGTTGAAAATTGAAAATTGTCAAAAAAAATTATCAGAAGTCTTACCTTTTTTTGGCCAAAAGTAGATGAAAAAATAACCGTTTTTGTGTACAAAAAAATTCCGAAGAGTTATGATTTTTTCCAAAAATTGCTTTGAAATCTCGTTTTTTTGCCAAAAATTATCAAAAATCTGCTTTTTGCTGAAATGTTGAAATATCGCGGTTTTTTTGGCCTGAAAATGTCAGAAATTCTCACTTTTTGTCCAAAATTACCTAAACGCCCTAAAATTGTCAAAGTTTTGTTTTTTTGTAAATTTTTTCCAAAAAAGGTCACTTTAGTTTTTCAACAAAAGTTGCAAAGGAGTAATTGTTGGAAAACGCTGTTTTTTTCTAAGAATGCCATGAACTTCCAAATGGTCTCACTTTTTGCCCAAAAATTGATGACAAATTGTTGTTTTATAACGAAAAATTTCAAAAAGCCTCCATTTTTTCCTGAAATTGCTTTAAGCCTTGCCTTTTTTGCTTGAAATAGCCAAAAATTCCATTTTTTCATGAAATGTTCTGGCTCTTTTGTAAATTTTTTTTCTACATTGAAATGTTTTGCTCACGACTTGTAACTTTTTTGGTAACTTTTTGATTACTTTCTTCAACTTTTTGGTTACCAAAGCGACTTATAATTGAAAAAAATCGAGTACGAGCGCTGCAATATAAAAAATGTGGGTGTTTGATTTAGTTGAATCGTTACCTGAAATGCACATTTAGCACGCACACAGTGACACAAATTGACAGAGTCACCAGCGTCATCGTAAACAGCAGATATTTTCCTAATAGTGGAACAGCTAACGACGTCGGGGGAATAATTTCAGCTAACAGGAGGAAAAACACAGTCAGCGATACCAATATCGAACTGCATAACGTTACCTAATTTTTTTTTAAAAATTTCATTATTTTTATGGTTATTAAAAATGATGAAAATGGAAGGAAAAAATCGTCTTACTTTTTCTCCCGAATCGGATGGTAAATAAAACACCAAAACGGTCAGAAATGTAATACCGACTAAAGGAATGATCAAATTCACCGTATAAAATAACGTTTTCCTTCTCATCAATATGCTGAAAGTGATATCTGAAAAATAGAAAAACGAATGAAATTTCTACACTTACAGAAACGATTACCTACTCGTATGATTTTGACTTCCTACCAGCATAAGGCTCTGTGCAACAAGGATAGAATTCTTCGTTTTTGGTGGCAGGTACTGCGAGCAGATCCCATTCAACTGATAATAAAAATTCGCTTAAATCGATCCCAACGTCGACCATAGTAGAGTCATTAACTCCGTCGATATGTTTCAAATCAACCTTTGAAAACATAATAGAAATAGTTACCATTTTACTACATTCTAACTGCAACGAAATGATTTGTGGAAAAAAAACTTACTTGAAGGCCATTGTAAGTCCAAGAGCCAAATTTCAATAAGCAGTTTTGCTCGTCAAATGGAAAATACAAAACGTTCATCTCGCACGAGGATTTATAAATAGCTGGAGGTACCCAGACGATTTCCCCATCGTATTTCAAGTTAGCTTTGGTCATCAGTGTTACTTCAAAATTTCCATCAGCACTAAAAAGCAAGCACACGTGGTCGAATAAGTCACTAGGTATACCTGATTACGATTAATAATCATTTTTCCTGCGATTTGTTCTTAACAATGCCATACAATGTCATTGGAATTTTTATAATTATTATAAAACCCAAAAGTCTAGGCTTTCGTCGAAATTGCCATGAAATGTTGTCATTTACAAAGAATTTCTGAAAATTGTTCCTTGAGCGCCAAAAATTTTGAAACTTCAAATTTTTTCCAAAAATTGCTTCCAAGTCTTGCTTTTTTGTCGAAAATTTCCAAAAAAAGCTTTGCATTTTGCTCAAGTTTTCAAAATCTCTCATGTTATTTTTTGCCAGGAAATGCCAAAATTTTCACGTTTGTGCCCGAAATTGCCAAAAAGCATTGCTTTGGTTCTAGAATTATTGAAACAAAACTCACTGTTTTACCAAAAAAAAGTTGCAAGAACCAAGATATCTCAACTTGTTCTTCAAAAATTGTAAAGAAGTAATTTTTGTTTGTTAGGAAATCTTGAAAGTGCCAAAAAATATTTACCAAAAAGTCGTAACTTTTTTACGAAAAACTTGCATCAAAGTCTTGCTTTCTAACCAAAAAATGCCAGAAAGAACTGCACATTTTGCCAGAGCTTTCAAAATCTCTCAAATTTTTTTTGACAGAAAATGTCTGAATTTTATTCTGATAAGAAAATGGCAACGTTTCCAAAATTGCCATAGGATTTTCAGAAAGTTTTGTCTTTTTTTTTAGAAAAAAGTGGCAAAATTTCATAAAAATGATTGATAAAGAAATCTTACTTTTTCCCCAAAGATGATCGTTTACTTGCAAAAAAAATTTTAGAAGGTCAATTTTTCCGCAGATCGCTCTAAAGAGTTACCTTTTTAGCATAAAAAATGTCTAAAAACCTCTGCCTTTTGCTGAAATTGTAAAAATCTCTCATTTATTTTTTTTGCCAGAAAATGCCAAAAAGTATCATCACTTTTTCATGTCCATAAAACTGCCAAAAAATTGTCAAAAAACCTTGCTTTTTCATTAGGATACTAAAAGTCTGATTTTTTGTCAACATTTTCCAATCCAAAAAATGTCCCCTTTTCACAAAAAATTGCCATAAGGTTTAGTTTTTCAACAAAAATTGTCACAACAGCTCCCAAAAGAATCTCACTTTTTTGGTCAAAAATTACTGAAAATTGTTCGTTCATTTGCAAAAATTTCCAATAAGTATCAATTTTTTCTCAAAAATTGGTTTGAACAAAATTTAAAAAAAAAACCTGCGTTTTGCAAAAATTGTCAAAATCGCACGATTTTTACCAGAAAAAATCCAAAAATTCTCACTTTGATATCCAAACTTCAAAACATCCAAAAAGACTTGATTTTTTTGAGACTTTTTTTGCTAGAAAATGCCAAAAATTCTTATCTATAATGTCCATACTCCAAAATAATATCCAAAAGAGAAGACGCAATTTTTGCTAAAATTGTCCAAGTCTCGCTTTTTGTAAAAAATTTTCAAAAAAAGTCCCTTCTTTGGAAAAATTATGCAAAAAAATGTCTATTTTTCAACAAAAATCTTGTACACTTTTGTAAAATGCCAAAAGTAACCATAAAATTCTTATAAACTCTCACTTTATTGATCAAAAATTTACTAAAAAAATTGTCATGTTTCTTGCAAAAAAAATTCCAGAATTTTCAAGCCCAAAATTTTTCACTTCAATGTTCAAAATTGCCAAAAAGCCTTTAACCAAAAATTACAGAAAAATTGCCTCCTTTTGTTGCAAAAAAATAATCTCAAAAAATCAATTCTTGCCAAAAATTGCTTTGAAACATCACATTTTTTGTAAAAATTTCGCCGTTGTAATATTTTTCAAAAAAAGTGCTTTTTTTGCTCTTTCCTTCAATAATGTCCAAAATTGCCATAAAATTTTCGAAACGTCTACTTTTTTTTATCCAAAAATTACCTACAGAAAAATTTCACAAAGTCTCAATTTCTGCCAAAAATTGTTTTTAAAAGCCTCCCTTTTATGCCAAAAATTCTCGTTTTTATGTCAAAAATTTGACGATTAAATGTTTGGCTTTTTTGTGATTTTTCTTCCAAATTAGAATGGTTGGCCCTCGTCTTGCATATTTTTCGACTTTTTTTTTTGCAAAAAAATGAGTACGACCTTCGAATATAAATACTGTCGCAAAGCAGTTAACTGGAAGGCATCTGCATAGTGAAATACTTACTTGTTGTATAGAACAATATCAGGTAACCAAATTAATTCAGAAGGCACAATAATTTTTTCCAGACCGCCGTATTCTATCGGATCCCATCTCAATTTATAATCGAACCATTTCTAAAAATGAAAGTGTTATTGAATGAGTAAACCAACATGTAAATTCAACTGCTTCTGAATTGAGTAATGAGTTAATGACTGGCCATACCTGCACTACCCAAATGCTAGCTGTTACTACTTGATTTCTGAGGTTCTATAGAAAAAAATAATAAATTTAAAATTGAATTTGCTTTTTTGATTTTTGTTTTAGAATATTATATCAATACGAACCACTTCGGTGAGCTGAGCCAATTTCAAACCCAACCAAACGGTGAGTTTTTCCGTATTGTTTTCTACAGGTCTGATTAATCTATTATAGTTGCTCAATAAGTCATCGTATAATCTTTTAGCATCAGGATTTGCTTCACTAATCTTATTACCTGTTGAAACTGTAAAAAGAAACGAATGATTTTACAGTAGCATCAACTTTCAAGGTGCATTTGTTGGAACGTCCACAGAAATAAGAGAGAAAAATGACTACTTACCATTGACGTTGGATAGAAAAATGAAAAACAGAACCACGAATAAATAAATTTGATACTTCATATTGTCCTTGTTCAACTCATATTGGAAAAATTTCACCTAAACAAAATTTTACTATAATTACAATCTCATTACGAATGAAATGATACGATTTTTCTCGAAAGTGTTCTAATAAAATTGGTTCATTCAAACACGCATCTTTTTTGCGCCTTGCCGATCGATATATTTTTGAGTACCAACTTGACGCATGAAATTTCAAGTCGACACTCGTGCGTTATCAGAGCGAAAGCAGAAATTTGGTCGATTTTGTTGAATGAATGAAAATGACGATGAAATAGTAAACATTGAAGCGTGCGATGAAGTTAAAATGATAAAATTGGTGAAAAATACACTCTTGGAAAGCTTGTTCGCGAATTTATGTGGCAGTTTAGTCTCTTTTAGTTTATCGAGAAGTGCAAAAATACCGGTATTTTCACTTATTTGTCATTTTTGGATTTTTGGAAAATTTTAAAAAATTTTAATCAATTGATAAATCTGCTATAATGGTGATTTTGTACCATTTTTCAGATCAAATTGAACGAAAATAAATAATTTCTGCAATTCGTCTTCTACCCATCAACAAATGTCAATGTTGTGCCATTCTGGAGCCTCCAGAGATTTTTTTTATTTTCTCCAGAAATTTCAAATTGCTCTAGAATGGTCTATAATTGATCTATGGCATGAATAACTTTGGTCGTTCCTGATTGGACACCTTCCGAACGGTTTTATGTGATTATCGTGAAATTCCAGGCGTGTGATCTCAACAGTGAATTTTTGACCAATTTATTAATTCCAGAAAAAATGAAAAGAATTTAATTTTCTAAAAAGCTTTCAATGAGCTTTTTTTTGGTCAAAATATCGTCTGGCTTATCTACACGATCCCTTGACTCGAAATGAATCGCTATTCGGCCTTTTCGGAGCCTCCAGCAAGTTCTCAGATTGCTCCAAAAATTTCAAAATCTTTCTGAAAAGCCCTAAAGGGTCAAATTGCAACTGTTTTCGAGTCGACCGATCATGTTGACACGTCGCACGATATCTTGCCAGAAAACCACTTGTTTATATCCCTCTTTTTCTGGAATTTGAAGTACACTTCCGTTTGGTAAATTGATCTAGGTACCTTCAGGACTAGCAAGCCTTAAGATGACAAAGTGCAGTCGTTGCTGGAGCAAAAAAAGTTCGCATCACCAATACGATGAACTGAAAAACTACGAGTATATTACACGATAATCGTAATAACAACAATGATGATAACAAGGACGACGACGACCAGAAAGAAGAAAATCGCGACAAAGTAACGCCACCATTCTGCGATACGTGTCGATATTAAACTAAAACCGAAGCGCGAAACTCGAGGTTGATATTATTGAATTTCATGCAGCCTAACGCCCCCTCCCCCCTCCTCCTGCCAATCTGCACTTAACCGTCATCGTACGTCGTTCGTATTCGTAATATGCTTACGAGCAAACGCAAACTGAAAATCTATACAGCTGCAACATTTACCTATTCCTCTTTCCTCACCAGCCTTGGTGCTCGGTTCACCCTCGTCTTCGTCCTCTTCCTGTTGGAACTTCGTCTTTCGGCCACCCGGACGGAAGCATGAATGGCTGCGACTCAGCTAGATAGCTGTTCGCTTGCCAGAGCTGCTGGAAAGCTCGTTCGCTTTTGCCTGCACGTTTGGTTTGCCAGGTATTCGAAATATGTCTGGAATTATTATCAAAATTGGGGAGAAAATGTCCTCTTGCAGCCAAACCAGCAAATTCACTTTACAGATGTTGATTTCACGAGCAGGGCCCTGTGTTGATGAAATTGCATAACCAGTTTGCCGTTAATACGAGCTGCATGATTTTCCACGTATCTCTCGAATTCGGTTGCGAATCGAGTGAAAATTTAGGTCAAGGGGGAAGGGGGATTTGTACACATGGTGAGTTTATTTTTGGCGTTGGAATTCTTTCAAGATGGTGCTCATCTGCTGAAGATGGTCAAATTTGAGGCTCAGAAAAGGACCACGAATCGAGTGAAAAGAAAATTTGGATCAGAAAGAGAGAGATTTATAAACGTTGTGAATTCTTTTCTGATGTCGAATTCTTTCAAGAGGGGTGTTCATTTGCCTAAAATGGTCAAATTTGAGGCTCAGAAAAAGACCAAAAAATTATCTCATTTTATTTTTTTTTGAAAAGTTACAAAGTGAACAAAAAAATTATTTTTAAAAATTGCATATTTTGGAGTAGGACGCTGAGAACGAATTGCAGGGTCATAGTCTCGCTTTCTGCCTAAAATTTTCGAAAAATCGCACCATTGTCAAATTTGCCAAATGACCTGGTACCTGTTTTCTTGAAATTTCAAAATGTTCTATCTACCAAAATCCAAAAGTCTCACTTTTTTAATCGATAGTTGATTGAAAGTACCTGTCCCATTTTCAACTAAGGTAGCGAGGAATCATCATGTTTTTTGTTTTGTTTTTAATTGCAAATAAGACAGAAGTCCTGCTTTTTGTTGAAATTGTTAGTCTTGTTTTTTGTCAATTTCCAAAAGAATTTTCTTTTTTCAAAAATTATCCAAAACCCTTGCTTTTATGCCAGGAATTGATAATTTCAAAGATTCTCAATTTATTGCCAAAAAGTCTCGTTTTCTACATAGTTCAATTTCTCAGAACATTTTTCAAATTTATAATACTTTTTTTTTTAAATAATTTTTTGCTGCATCAGAATGTTTTTCTCACAAATTTTGTCATTTTTAAAAAAATCTTTTCGTGCTTTTTTAGCTGCTAGTATTTTTTTTTTTGAAAAAATTGAGTACAACCAAATTATGTAGTACATATGAATTTGTCGTTTTCAAAAAAATTTAAATCGTTCGAGAGTCGTATTTTTTGCAGAATACCAATAATCTAATATTATTGAGAAAAAAATTGTACTTTTTCAAAACAAAATGGAAATTTTTCAACGAAGGAGCGACCGGTGCGAAGATCTGAATGACGCCGGATTTGGACTCTACAACCTTGAATTAGTTGGAAATCGTCTTCAAAAATGAAAAAAAAAATGTAACTTCCGACCAAACCAGCGAATTACCAACATTCGTTGGATTGAACAACAGATGATGACGATGAAATTGCATAAACAATTTGCCGTTAATACGATACGCATGTTTTTTTGAATACCTAACAGAACCGCCGAATTTGGGAGTGAATCGAAAGGTCAACACGACGAATTCATTTCCTCCAGAACTCGAAATTGGGTCTGAGCGAAAAAATAGTTTTCAGAAATTGCATTTTTTGAGATATTTCGAGATTAATTAATTCGAGGTCGTTGAATCGTGACGGTATTTTTGGCAATGTGTGCAAGTTCTCGACTGCTTCGCGAGCTGAAGTAAAAATGTGTGGCGGGGGAGAAGATGGTCAAAATCGAATTGTCAAAGAAACGCCCAATTTATGTCGAGATCTACATTTCTGAGGACGCTGAATTCAAATTTTTGGGTTTATACAATATACACTTTCAAATTTAAATTTGGTCATTGGAAGGGGGAGGAAAGGGGATCAAATTCGAGTTTTTTTTGAAAATCGTCCAACCTGTCGAAATCTACGTTTCTAAGGACGCTGAATTCAGATTTTCGGGTCGTTTCACTTCAAGACTTGAATTTGGTCATGGGGGGAGGGGGGGGGGGGGGTCAAATTCGAAATTTTGAAAAAAATCGTCCAACCTGTCGAAATCTACGTTTCTAAGGACACTGAATTCAGATTTTCAGGTCGTTTCACTTTGAAAAACTTGAATTCGGTCATTAGGAGGGGGGGGGGGTCAATTCGAAATCTAAAAAAAAAATCGTCCAACATGTCGAAAGCTACGTTTCTAAGGACGCTGAATTCAAAATTTTTGAGTAGTTTTATTTTTAAACTCAAATTTATGCACGCAGAGGAGGTTAAATATGAAATTTTTGAAAAAAAAGTCTATTTATGTCGAAGTCCACGTTCTTTTGAGACTATGAATTCAAATTTTTGGGCTTTTTTAACGTTGTTTAAACTCAAATTTGGCCACCAGAGGGCGAGGAGCTTGTTTTAGAAATTTTGGAAAAATCGTCGAAGGTCGAACACATTGAATCTACGTTCTTGAAGACGCAGAAATTGAATTTTTGAGTAATTTTATTTTTTAATTCAAATTTATGCGAGCAAAGAGAGGGTTTAATTTCAAAGTTTGAAGAAAACCATCTAATATGTGGAAATCTACGTTCCCGAGCACGCTGAATTCAGATTTTTGGGCCGTCTTATGTACATTGAAAGTACAATTGGGTTCAGGAGGAGGTGATAACAATCTTTTTTTGAAAAAGCTGACCAGTACGAGTATATCGAAGTATACGTTTTTGTGGATGTCCAATTCAATTTTTTTTGGGTCGTTTTACTTTTCACCTTGAATTTTTTTCTGGTAAGGGGGGGGGGAGTCCAAATTTAGGATTCAGAAAAACTGGTAATATGTTGAAATATTCATATAAAAGATCGGCCGCCAAAATCGATTTTTGAATACATTTAAATCTATCTATTATCTTCAAGCTACTGTTTTCAAGCTTTTTAGTGATTTTCAGACGATTTCTACCCCCAAAAAAAAGAGAGGGTAAAGTCTTCTCTCCAAGGAGAGCTTCTTGGTAATAAATACGTTTTTTGCTCGAAATTTGATTATAATTACAAGTTATCGATAGTTTGCTAGAACCTCAGATGATATAAATTAAAGAACTCGAGATAATTTTTAAAATATTCAAAAATATATTTTTTTTTCAAATTGAGCGATTTTTAAGATTCTGCAACGAGTTACAATTTCTGGAGGAAATCAATAATTTCTTCGAAAACTTTTTTTGAGCGTTTTTGAAAAATTGCAGGATTTACCTACATTTGCATTATTATTGAAAACTACGTATATATCGAAAAAAGGGTATTAATTTTAAAAGTTTCCAAAAATGAAGAAAAACTTGAAACTGATTTCTAATAAAATAGATTCGTCACCAAGATCCGATAAATAAGTTTTAATTAGATTACAATATTGGATTTTTTTTCATGACCAATTTCGATGGGAAACTCATGAGATGGCAATTTTTCATAACTACCTACCCGAAAAATTGACTCAACTTTGGCCTGAAAATTCAAAATTGCTCCAAAAAATTGTCGATAAAAATGATTGATTCCGCCTAAAATTTTAGCCCATTTTGATTGATCTCAAGACACCTTTCTCAAAAATCCCGAAAATCATGACCAGATTTCGGGCTCTTAATTTCTCTCTAAATGAGCAGTGCATCGTGTTGATAAAATTGCACCATCATCAATTTGTCGTAAAGATGTAAAATACGAGATGTATATTTTTCCAAAACAAAACCCCTCGAATTTGGGCACGAATCTAATGAAAATTTGGATTCACGTGGGAGACGGGGGGGGGGGCTTTCGACGACCTGAATTCATTTCCAACGTCGGATTCTCTCTGAAGATCCCCTTCATGTCCCGGAAGTTGCCAAATTTTGGTCTCAAAAAAGAGCTGAAAAATAATCTCTAAATATTGCATTTTTTTTCTCATAATGATCAGTTCTGAGTAATACGAGATCGCAGAGCTCAAAAATTATTTCCAAATTACGTCTCGTTTCGTAGTACCTACTATTCGAAATAGCCTCAATTTTTCTCGAAAAATCATCAGTTTTTTTATGATGAACGATGATAGAAAAGTATGCACTAGTAATATAATATGAAGACGAACGAAGGTATTCCGAGCATATTCGAACATTTCCGAACACACCTCCTCATTCCTGTCGTGATTTGGTGCTGTGCTTAGCGAAATAGCCTCAATTTTTCTCGAAAAATCATCAGTTTTTTTATGATGAACGATGATAGAAAAGTATGCACTAGTAATATGAAGACGAACGAAGGTATTCCGAGCATATTCGAACATTTCCGAACACACCTCCTCATTCCTGTGGTGATTTGGTGCTGTGCTTAGAAGCGAAGAATTTGAGCCGTTAGCGCGCCTGCGTCTGCATTTCAAAGATGATACCTACACCTACATTACGTACGACTACGTTATGAGTGATCTTATTGACAGCGCCAACAACAGTGTTTAGTATTTTACGCTACGGGTTTCAGCTAGGTACCTACTAGTTCTTCGGTATTACACTATGTAAGTGTGTACTACTCGCAGCTCGACGAGCTCGTGCTGGTACATGGGTGAGCACTGAGCAGCCCTCCTCATCGTGACGGCTCCTTTGAGTTTGAGCTGTGTTGGTGTGGTGTGTGCGGTACGGCGATGGCCATCATTTCGCTGAAAAGCTTGCAAAAACAAGAAACGCGCTAGATAGGTCAAATGTAAGTAGTACGAAGTACGACGAGTACGATACTGAAAATTGCTCGTTGCTCGCGATGCGCTGCGCATCGCATCGCAGCGCCTGGCGCAGTTTCACGAGACGCTAACAAGGCGCCACGCTGCGATTTTCTATTGCTTACGAAGCTCATACCACGTAGTACGTTCTCGTGCTCGTCGTCGTCGTTATCGTCATCGTCACGTCTTCTTACGAGTACGATACGATTACGTTATTACGTAATATACTGTATAATATGCATTCGTGCACTCCGTCGAATTGCTCGATACAACTCTTTATCCATGTATGTTAATATAGGTTGCTTGAAAATATTGAATATTATCTACTCGAGGTACCTACCTGTATTTATGAGTATTTGAGAATGTCTGATGCATTCGTCTTGACTCGAAACAGCTTCGAAGATTTGGATTGTCTGAACCTGAGCTAGATGTTTACCAACAGTTCTCATCACTTGTCGAAAATTGCCATATTTTTTACATTTGACGTTAGTCTGATGTATTCAAAAATTGAACACTGTGGCCAACTGCAGAAAGAATTTGAAAAATAAAAAAATCAAACGTTCGAAGAAATGGTTTGGCATTTTTAAAATCAATTTCTATGGATGGGGATATGGTCTTTCACTTTTTTTCTCGATTTTTTTTCCTTTTACTTACAGCGAATTCTTAAACGACTCTCGAGGGTTGCGAGTTTCTCGAATAGCGTTGTTAAAATCCTAGATTCTAGGATAGCATAGCCTGGCGACGATGGTGGTACGATATTTAAATATATATCGACGTCCGCTAGAAACGAGGCCGGACATGCCTTACCCTACTTACACGTGAGAGAAAAACGCGAGGAGTTTCTCGAATAGCTCCAGGTATTCGGGTTTATCGACTCGACCCTCGACCCGTTTTCGATAAACCTTTTTTCCACCTATACCTCTCGACGAGTCAAGTATATACCTATATTTGTACTTTGAAATTACATATACGAATAGATAGCTAGGTAAAGGTATATCTATACGAAAACCGACACATTTTTATTACTTTCTCGCAAATTGGCTACCTAGTACCTACTTCGAGCTCAGCATAGGTCAAAAATCAAAACGATGAAAGTGTGCGGTGCGGTTCGGTTCGGTTTTTGCAGGTGGAAATTCATCGATCTTGTAATCCGGATGGGTTTCTATTCAGCTAAACTAGGCAACTACTTACATGCTCGAATAACACGTCAAAAGTTGACGCGATGAGAACGTGATACTGGACTGACATATCGTGCTTTTTTTTTGCAGCGATTGCGAAAATGTAGGGGTTTTTCTTTCACTTGAGAGATGAAAGAATGTATTGCTGTTTTCGATAAAAAATTGAAAGAAATCATTTTTTACCAAAGTAAGGAGTCTATTGGGTCATTGAAGGTATCAAAAAAATCGTCCTTTTGTCCATATCAAATTTTCTTGAAATTGAATGATATCTTGTCAATAATTCTGAAAGCAGTATAAAAATTACTGTTTGAATTGACCTTCCAGTTACTGAAAAGTTACTATAAATTGGTGGAAAAATTAGCATTGCTGGGCGAAATTTCGAAAAAATGAATTCAAGCTAACTAAAAATTGGTGAAAACAAGGTAAAAGTTGAACAAAATTTCTCATTTGTGAATACAAATTGCAGAAAATGACGAAAAATTGGTCGAACATTAAAATCAAGCGAAATTGTGAAAAAATTATGTACCTAAATCATAATAAAAATGCTTGAACTGTCATAGAAGTAGCTTGAAAGTTACCACAAATTGATAGAATTTCAGTAATCATCTGAATTTTGAAATTGTGAAAAATCTTGACTCGATGAAATTTTTTCATCATTTTCACAGTGGTCAGCTTGAAAAATTCTGTAAAAATCACCCATCAAAGCTGAATTTAAAACTTATGCAAACAAAAAAAAAATCATTCTCAAGTGAGAATTTGATCATCCAAATGTTATCAAAGTTTTTTTTTTTTCATTTTACATACCGAATTAACGGACAAAAAATCCTCTTTTTTTTTAAATCTGAATTTTCAAGACTTATTTTTTTTGTCAAAATTGGAGAAGTTTTTTTTTTGATCGAAATTTCCAGAAAGTCTTGTTTTTTTCAACGCAAAAAAATCAAGTTTTTTTCTATCAAAATTAGGTAAGTATTGTGAAAATCGTATTTTTCACCAAAATTGCAAAAAACCTTCAACTCTTCTGTAAAAAGGGTGAGAAAAAACTCTTCGAAATTTTGGTTTTTCCGAAAATCAAATTAGGGGAAATGTCAAGAAACCTTTTTTTTTGGAAATGTCGACCGAAATGTGTTTTTCTTCACAAAGGGGTTGATTTTTTTGCAATTTTGATAAAAAATGAGATTTTTTTCGACATTCGATTTTAATTTTGAATAAACTGATTTTTTTGAGTTGAAACAAGCGAGAATTTCTGGACTTTTTGACCAAAACAAATATTTGTCTGCAATTTTAGTTACTTAAAGCACAAGACTGATAAATTTTGACAAGACATTTTGTTCAAAAAAAATTTTCTTCTGTAATTTTGGCCGAAATGAGACCTGTAAATTAATGTAGATATTTAGATAATGGAATTTTTTGAAATTTTTGCAAAAAAAAGACTTTTTGACTACTGTGACGAAGGGAAGAAGTCATTTTAAAAATTCTGATAAGAAATCGTCTTTTTTGCCAATTTTGATTTTTAAAAACAGTTTTTTTAAGCCAATTTTGGTTAATTTTGTGAAATATTTGATCAAAAAAAAGTTTTTTTTTGTGGTTTTGGCAAAAAATGTGACATTTCTCCACGTTTTTGCATTTGAGATGACTAGATTCGGGGAAAGTGGACTCAGGAAATGGGTCATTCGAACAAATGGCTATTCGAGGCTTTTCTATTCAAGAAAATATATTCAGAGAATGTCCGAGAACCCAGAAAGCATAGTTTTTTGATGCAATCGCGCGAAATTCAAATGTTTTTAGTCAAATTTCCAAAAAGACTTCTTTTTTTTCTTGTCACTGTCAATAATTTTTGTTGACAAAATTTCTAGAAAGTTTTGCTTTTTTATAAAGCCAAAAATTCAGTTTTTTTTTATTTTGTTTTGAATTAGATATCACAAAAAATCCAGTTTTTTAAGCATAATTGCAAAAATTTCAAACCTTGGTGTTTTTGCCAAATTCTCAAAATGTCTTTTTTCGCTGTTTGCTGGTTCGCCAAAATTTCAAAAAATGCTTACATTTGAAAGTCGAATTTTTGGGTAAAATTCGTTCAGGGGATTTGGGAAATTTGAGAATCCAGTAGCTTATTCGAGAAAAAGAAAGGTTGAGGAAAAATTTATTCAGGGAAATGGTCATTTAAAGGCAATCCAAAAACTATCCTCGCTTCTTAACGAAATTTATAAAAAATTTTCATTTTCCCCCTAAAATAGAACAAAAGTCCAGTTTTTTTGCTATCACGAAAACTCGCTTTTTTGAAGAAAATCTCGTGATTTTTTTTTGGTCATTGATTGGCCAAAAAGTTCTGCTTTCAGCTCAAATTTTCAAAGAATCGCCTTATTTTACCTAAAATTTACAAAAACTTGATTTTTAGCAGAATTGGCAAAAAATTTCAGTTTTTTTTCAGGATAACCCAAAATGTGTAATTTTTTTATAAAAGCAAAAATTTCACAAATTCTTGCTTTTTTCGGCAAAAATTGCTCAGGGGAATCGTCAGAAAGTCTGGCTTTTCGTAAAGTATCATTTTTCCAACCAAAGGTTCCCAAAAAGCCTGATTTTTTCAAATTTTGCCAAGTCTTACTTTTTGCTGAAAATTGTCAAACCTTACACTGCTGTTTTTCTTTTGAAAAAAATTATCACTTTTTTTAAATGATGTCAAATTTTTGCTTTCAAACTAAATTCCTCAAATTGCTGTTTTTCTTTTACAAAAAATTCCCAAAACTTTCGCTTTTCTGTTTGAAATTGTCAAAAATTCTTTTTTTTTTTTTTTTGCAAAAATAGTTGAAGTTTTGTTTGTTGGTGAAAAGTGTGTGTGTGTTTTTTTTATCAGAAATTGCAAAAATTCTCATTTTTTCCCTAAAATAATCCAACTCCTTGGAATTAGAAACTATAACATTATTGTTCAATTGGAATGTTTTGTTTGTTTTTTTATATTTTTTTGGAGGGGGGGGGGGGTCATTTTTTTCCATACCTGCATTGAAATATTTTACTCGCACTTTGTCACCTTTTTTTTGTACTTGGGAATTTGAGATTGAGAAATGAAATTAACTAATCGACTCGCACGTTTAATTGCTTACATTTCATCTTCAGTACGAAGTTTTAGAAAACAAAACAAAACAAAAAATCACTTCACTAAATCGAATGACATCGATGAGATACGTACTTATGATTATAAATAGGTAAAGGTACTCCAGCAAAAAGGCAGGTAACAATAGTAATTTCTCAATGTCATTGTTTCATGTCGTTCAAAAAAAAGTAAAAATTAAAATGAAAATGAAAAATAAAAAAAAAATTAAAACAGAAAAAAAAAGAAAGAAAGAAAGAAAGAAAGAAAAACAAACAGAAAAAAAACAAAAACAAACAAAAAACCGCGTCACCTATACATACGTATGTAGTAGAGTGTTTCATCAATAAGGCATTATTCTTAAGATTATATAACATAGGTAGGGTAGGTAGGGGGAGGTAAGTAGTAAGTATACATGCAAGAGAAGGGGAGAACACGATGATAATAGGTATAAAAAAAAAAAAAAACGAAATTTACAACGGTGGGTAATTTTGGTACTTAATAATTAGTACATATTACATAGGTAGGTATTTAAATAATTTTACGTACGTATAGGTATTTTTTGTATTTTGAATTTTTCCACTATATAAGTAGTAGGTATGATCGTAACAAAATGATAACGATAATAATGAAAAATAATAATAAAAGTATGCGACTTACACACGATGACCTACTAGAGCACGACGACGACGCAAGTTCGAATACATTTTGTTTTGAGCACAAAGTACAACTCTAGGCTAAATAGGAACATAACAATACGGCTAATCAGGTATAGGTTCTTACGTAATTTTAGTACCTTACCTACCTATCTGCCTACCTAAGTACCTATCTACCTACGAAAATTGTTGTGTCTACGACTACTACGATGTTTAGTACCAGAATTTATGTCTAGACTATCGTAACTGCAGAGAATTTGAAAATTTTGGTTACGTCAGAAAGAATAAGAAATTCTTAATGTTTCTGAAATTGTAATGAGTACGTATAAATGAGTAAGTCTCCCATTTTTAGCAAAGATTGCTAAAAAGGACTCACCATTTTTTTTTTTTTTTGGTCAAAGATAGTCAAAAATTCATGTTTTTTGCTAAAATTATCATCTATACTTTTTTCCAGAAATTGCCCAAAATTCTCTGCTTCTTGCAAAAAATTCTAAAAAGTTTTATTTTTCTCAAAAATTGCCCATAAGTCTTCGTTTTTGCAAAAATTACAAAAAAAATCACTCTTCACAAAAAATTGCGAAAAAAATTTACTTACTCATCTGCCAATGAGGAAATTGTTTATTTTTGCTTAAATTGTCAAATTGTTGCGTTCTGATTTTTTTTCAAAAATTATGCAAAAGCATTACTTTTTTGCTAATGATTCCCCAAAATTCCAGCTTTTTGGTAAAATTATTTAAGTTTTCTTGTAAAAAATTGTAACAAAATTTTCAAAAATGATCACCTTTTTGCAAAAAATTCAAAGTCTTACTTTTTTTTCCAAAATTGTCCAAAAGTCATTTTTTCCAAAAATTGTTCAGAAGTCACTTTTTTCAAAAATTGTCCAGAAGTCACTTTTTTCAAAAATTGTCCAGAAGTCACTTTTTTTGAAAATTGTCCAAGTCACTTGTTTCCAAAAATTGTTCGTCACTTTTTTCTAAAAATTGTGCAAAAGTCACTTTTTTCCAAAAATTGTGCAAAAGTCACTTTTTTCCAAGAATTGTCTAAAAGTCACTTTTTTCAAAAATTGTCCAAAAGTCACTTTTTCCAAAAATTGTCCAAAAGTCACTTCTTTTCAAAAATTGGTCAAAATCACTTTTTCCAAAAATTGTCCAAAAGTCACTTCTTCTCAAAAATTGGCCAAAAGTCACTTCTTCTCAAAAATTGGTCAACAGTCACTTTTTCCAAAAATTGTCCAAAAGTCACTTCTTTTCAAAAATTGGTCAAAATCACTTTTTCCAAAAACTGTCCAAAAGTCACTTCTTCTCAAAAATTGGCCAAAAGTAACTTCTTCTCAAAAATTGGTCAGAAGTCACTTTTCCAAAAATGGTCCAAACGTCTCTTTTTCCAAAAATTGTCTGAAAGTCACTTTTTTCCAAAAATTGCAGAAATACTCACTTTTTGCCAATCATTGTCAAGAAATCTGACTTTTTCATCAAAAATTTCGAATTAGTTTCTACTTCTTCAAATTATTTCAATTTGTAATATTCTAGTATTTTTGTGATTTTTGTTTCTGTTCTGTCACCTTTTTGGTTACTTGAATTACTTTTTTTCATTTTTGGAAAGAAATGAGTATGAGCCCTGGAACTCTTACCTTGGGCCTATGCTAAAGTGGAAGTCTCGCTTCTACCAAAAAAAAAATATATATCTATATCTCCTTTACGTTAATTTTGCCAAATGGTCTTGTTTCTGGCCAAAAATTGTCGCTTTCTGTAAAAAAAAATTGTCCAGCCAAAAGACTGGCTTTTCCTCCAAAATATTAAAAAATCATTTTGTTAGCAAAATTGTTAAAAAAATTCACAATTTTTCTCAGAAATTATAGAAAGTTTTTTTTGCTACCAAAAAGTTGCCTACATTCCTACAAGTTTTGCTTTCTCGACCTAAATTACAAAAAAAAAAAATTGTGAGTTATCTCCAAAAACGTTGGCATTTTACTAAAGTTGTTACTTTTTGACGAAAATTCTCGCTTTTCAATAAATTTTCCGAAGAAAATTACCCAATAATCTTGCTTTATGCCGGAAATTGCCAAAAAGTATCTTTTTTCTGCTGAAATTCCCTGCCTCGATATTTTACAAAAATAAACAAAAATTTGTTTTTGGAAAGAATTCTTTGGAGTCTTCTTTTTTCCAAAAAATTTCCATCAGTCTCGCTTTTTTGTAAGATTGAAAAGCCTCGAATTTTTACCAAAAATCACCTAAAAATCTTTCTTTCTGAAAAAAATGCTCTCTTTCTTGTAAAAATGCTGAAGAGGCTTAACTTTTTCCCAAAAATTTTCTTTTTCCAACTGGCTGCACTGCTTTTTTAGCGTGATGGTTACAAAGGCTAAAAAAAGGCCTGCCTTCTACTGTCATCAGAATCTCGATCTCGTTTTCTAGCAAAACATCTTGCCTTCTGTCAAAATTACGAAATACTCGTAGTTTCGTTTCTTTGTTTTTCCAAAAATCGTCAAAGTCCAAAAGTTGTGCTTTTTTGCCCGAAAATATTGAAAAAAAGGACTCGTTTTTTCTTCAAAAATTGCTTCTTGCCAAAACTTGTGTAAAATTTTGGTTTTGCCAAAAAAAAGTTCCAAAAAATCTCTTCTTTTTCACCATTAAATTTTCAAAAACTCTCACTTTTTCGAAAAAGAAAAGTACACATTGATTTTTGCTTTGCAATTGTCGAAGTCTTGCTTTCTGCAGAAAATTGATGAAAATTCTCGTTTAGTTGCAAAATTGCAAAGTCTTGATTTTTTGACAGAAATTGCAGAAAAAAAAGGTAACTTACTCGATTTTTTTTACAAATTCTAAAAATTCTTAATTTTTTTCCCAAAAAATACGTAAAATTGCTACTTTTTTTTACCAAGAAATGTCAAAAGTCTCGCGTTTTCACCATTAAATTTGAAAAAAGTATAATTTTTTTTCTCATAAAAATTGTCAAATTCTTGCAAAAAATTACTCGAGAAGTGTTGCTTTTTGCTAAAATAGTCGAATAAGTAAGGTCTTGCTTTTAGCGAAAAATTAATAAAAAAAATAATTTTTGTTTCTTTTAAAATTTATATACTTATTCCCTTAAATCGTCGTCTCACTTTTTCCCAAAAACTGTCCAGAAGTTTTTGCTCTATTGTCAGAAATTTCCAAAAAGTCTTATCTTTCGCTAAAATTCTCAAAATCTAACTTTTTTCAAAAATTTTTTTTTTTTTTTGGTCAGAATATTGCAAAAATTTTCATTTGGCTGCCAATATTTGCCAAAAAGACTCGCTTTTTCACTACTAATATGTAGTAAGTTGCAAAATATTTCAATCTGTACTTCTTGATATTTCGTTTTTTTTTGAAATGATTTTCTTATGTATTTTTGTTTTTGTTTTGTCACTTTTTTGGTTACTTGAATTAATTTTATTGTTTATTTTTTGGTAAAAATCGAGTAAGAGACCAGACCCGAACCCTTGGTAGAGTCCAATGAGCCTGCAAGTTTGAAAGAATTCGAAGATGTAAATTTTCAGCTGAATTAGTAAAATTTTATTAGGGCCTACGCGAGTTTTAACATAGCGAACTGCTTTTCGCTTTCGCAGTGACCATATTGTGTTTCACCATCGAAAATTTTGGCGGGTGTTATTCATTTGGCACTCGACCATTCAGCACGTGTGCTTGGTTGCGTGTTATCACATTCACGGCGCACGTATGTCGTATACATGTGTTTGGTAGGCTGCTAGACGTTAAGCACTTGAATGGCGCGTTTATTTACAAAATTCGTCGATGCGCGAAGTAAGAGGTAGGCAGGTAAACACATAAAAATAAGTACCTATGGAATTTTAGGTAAACTTGTCGCAAATAGAGATATTATAGTACGCAGAGGTTATACGAGTATAAGTAGGTACTATTATTTATATTGATATAGGGTACCTACGCGATATTGATATTTTTAGGCCAATTATTACGTATTACTTTACTCCTCGTACTGCATATTTTAAAATTCTCATTAATCGAACTGTGAAAAGAGAGAGAAAAAATGAACCAATCGAGTGAACAGCGCAGTACCTCTATCTACCTGTTAATAACACATGCTTTATGAGCACCGTGTGGTTCTGCAGCGTGCTCATTTGAATCGGCGTACATTTCCGGTAGGCTACCTAAAATGTATCCAAAAATTCAAATGAACGAACTACAATGTTGACAGGTACTACATAGATAGGTTAGGTTAGGTTAAGTAGGCACTTAGGTAGGTAGGTAAATTGAGTAAGATATAGCGACAAGATGTTGAAACTATAGCGATACGATACTTAATCTCTTACGGTATAAGTACTTATAATTTAATTAACCAGTCGTAAAAAGTTCGAGTATAAAAATGAGTATTAAATTTTTATTGTTTCTTGTCATAAGCTACTTCCTAATTCACTAGATCGTCTTCTACCTATGTTTTTCAAATATGTTTCCGAATAAATGCTTCTTGTACGATCGTCGTAACGGAGAGACTGTCTTCGTATATCCAGTCCGTCGATATCGGAAGAGTCTCTTTTGCATATGTAACAAAAAGCCCATTCCAAAGTATTTCTAAATGCTTCTCTAAAGTCTCTATTAAAATAAGCGTATATCAAAGGATTCAACATCGAATTGAAATAACCAATCCAGAATACAATCGTCGCAATCTCGTCCGGGCAATTGCACGATTTATCGCATAAAGCAGTTATCACATACCTGTGAACAAACATTATTCGTAGCGTAAACTATTAAGGTGAACCTTATGTTGCAAAGTTACGACTTTTCACCTCCCACCATCTGGAGTTATTACCTCGAGTGTGAAAATAATTTTCGATTTTTAATTTTTCACAGCTGTTTTCAAAAAAAGTGGTGCCAGTAGCCTCTCCTCTTTCTGAGTGAAAATGAACAATAACGAAAAAAATGATTTAATTTATCCAGAATTCTGCGTTTCAACGTTGGAATTTTTCTTAATCTCCCCCCCCCCCCGCCAGTCCGTCAGCCAAGACATACTTATTCAACCCCCATAGGTTGAAAATTTTTTTAAAAATATAACAAGTTAATATTAGTGAGAATTTTTCGAAAATTTCTCATTTCCGCTTTAGAATTTTTTTATTACAGGGTGTTCCGGAAATCGTCTGTCGAAATTCAACTGTGGATAGTACTCGAGGAGACGATCAAAAAACGTTATTATGAGTGGTTGGAGCCACGTGCTTCGCAAAACTTTTTGTTCGTTCACTCAAATACTATGATGAGTGAGTGAAGTCACTTGAATGATCCAAGTGTTTTCTCAATTTTGACGAATTTTTCAAAATTGGTAAATTTTTGCCCAAAAATGGTGCAATTACTTCAATAATTTGTAGTGCTCAAATGAACAAACAGAAAATGTTAGAAAATTTGAAGCATTTCAAATTCGGAAATTTTCAATCAAGTTTTTGCCCCTTCAATTTTGAAGAAAGTCAATTTATCGTACCTAATAACATTTTTTTTGACCACGAGTACTACCTATGGGTTATGGGCATCATTTAAATTATTCAAACATTCTCTTATTTTCGATAATTTTTTCAAAGTTGGTAAATCTCGAGTCCCAAATTTTGAAAAAATTGAAAAAAAAAATTGAAAATTGATGCCTTTACAAATTCTTTGGAAACGTTTCATTTCCAGGCAGAATTTTCCTAATAACCATCTCTCCAGGAAAACCCCTCCGTTGGTCTCCCAATGATGTTGGTCCCCTTATATGAAGCATCCAAAATAGGAAAATAATGAAAAAAAGAGGTAAAATCGATGTTTGTCAAATTACTTACCTACTTACTTTTTTGAAAATTTTCCATATTTCAACAAATCCAATTAGGATCAAGTATACCCAGCGGTTGACAATTACGTTGGGGTAACGGTCCAGTTTTTTTCACCCTAGCTCTCTGGGGTCTTCACCTCCCTTCATCCCCCAGGAATTTTGTGAAAAATGAGCCACTAAAGCCATGAATCGATATGAAAATGATTTATCAACATGTTTGTACTTCTTTTGGAACACGATGCCCTTGAAAGGCTTCATTTTCCAATCAATGTTTATGGTTCAGGAGACTTTGAAAAATGTGATATGAATTTCAGTCGATTTTCTGAACAAAATTTTACAAAAGTATGTTTAGATTTTAAGGATTGGACACTCTGATTTTCATTAAAATGAGTTCGTGAGCACATCGTTGAACTTTACACGCTCTGGTCTATTAGATGAGCAAGGTTATTTTTCATAAAAATTGTTTGCTAAAAATTTTAAGAGGGGGTAAAAAGATAAAGAACAATTCAAGCCCAGTTTTTTATTTTTTTTTATCCGAGGAAAAAAATTGAAGACCCATTTTAATTTTTAATTTTATTCATTTTTGGAGAAGAATTTAAATGTATGGGTTTGAACTTTTGCAAATGATAGGCGTTGTCCAAAAAAGATTCGATACAGTTGATTGAGTTGATATACATCAATGTAAACAATTGTCCAAAAAAATTGAATAGAGATCGATATCTCTCAAAAATACAAGTTTTCTATGAAAGCAAACGAAGCAAAAACGAGTACAAAATTGAAGACTCAAATATGTACTCATTTGGATACAACAGTATCGTGAAAATAAAAAATTGGAGAGTAATTTTCGCAGCAAATTTTTTTTACTAATAATGTCCGGCAAAAATTTTTAGAAAATGGTTTCTTGTGAAAAACAACGCGTTCACTTGAAGGTCCAAGAATTTTTTTGAAGCCCATAAATACATTGTATTGAATTTTTTAAATTGAAAATTGGTATGGAGTAGGCGATAATAACTAATACATACCTACATTTGGGTGAAATGTGAGTTATTTGAAAAAAAATATAGAGAGCGTATGGGCATTGGGTTCTAAATGTGTCAGCCACTGAGGTGTCAATCATTTGGGGAAAATACAGATTTTTTGATGAAAAATTTCACAGAGTTTTTACTGATGATGTGATGAATTTGGGAGAAATGTGGGTCGAACTGTATAGTAGAAGGTCAGTCCTAAATGTTCTGATGAGAGAATTTGAGAAGGAAAAAGGTTGGCAGCGCATGGAAATTTTTACTTGGGAACTTAGTTCAAAAAGTGTCAACCTGTCAACCATTGAGAACTTCATCACTCTAATTTTAGAAATTCATGGATGGGCACAAGTTACATTTTTTCAGTGTGGTTCCGATGAAGAAGCACAAATTCTAAGGATTTGGTAGAATGATGGATAAACATGAAAATTTTCAATATTTTTTTTTCAAGTAGGTGTAATTGAGAACTCTCCCCTCTAATTCATTCGTTGGTCATGGGGTGGCGATGAGGGAGGACGCTAATCTGCACCTAATGCTTTTTTTGTCAATAATTTTTCATACTCCTCCCCGCCCCAAACATCCAAAAAGAATTGATTTTCGTCTTATCTGTTGAGGAGGCCTCTTTTTGTTCCAAAATTGCCAAACAAAATTCTTGTTTTTTTTTTTTTATCAAACTTACTTTATAAGGTTTTGGGTTTTTTGCTAAATTTGCCCAAGTCAAAAAATGTGAATTTTTGAAAAAGTTGTTGAAAAATTCCTTTTGGTGGGGGGAGGGGGGTGTCAAAAAATGCCAATTTTCGGCATAATAGTCAAGAAGTGTAAATTTCTGTCAAAATTATCAAAAAATGTCCACTACTGATGAAATTGTCATGAAAAGGCCACTTTTTATCAAAAAATAGTCCAACAGTCTTGCTCTTCCAAGAATGCTCATAGAAGAATCCCGTTTCTGCCAAAATTGTCAAAAAATTGACTTTTTTTGTAAAATTGATGAAATGGTCAAATGGTCGTGATTTTTGCCATGAATGCCATGATTTATGATTTTTTGGCCAAAACGTCCTAAAAGCATTGATTTTTGCCTCGCCTGCTTGAAAAGTTCTCTTTTTGTTTCAAAGTTTGCCTAACCAAAGTCTTGGTTTTTGCTTTTTTCGAGTTTCATCCATTTTTTCCCTCCAAATTTTTTCACTTTTTCAGTGTTTATGGCCTTTGGAGAAACTGCGTGCCCCTACTCCCCCCTCCGTGACTCCACAAAAAAAAAGATTCAACTGAAGTAGCATAGAAGGGCAGATTGAGGTGCTGAAACTAGGAAGTTAACAATAAATTTTGAAAATGCTTTCTATAATTGAAGGGTTTAATTCCAAGTCGGCCTAAGTCCATTTTTTCCGTTTCGAGAAAAACACAAATAAGTGTTTTTCTCGCCCTTCCGCTTCAATAATAAATGATGTGATTATATGGTTGTGAAGCTTGACCTTTCTGCTTTAAAGTACCGTATTGGTATTTTTTTAATTTTGCGTATTTTCAGCTCCAGAGCGCGTCAAACAGTCAGAAAAAGTGGACTTAGGCCCATTTGGAATTATCTGACGTTAAAAATTTCGAAAAAGAGCTGAAAAACGCGTTTTTTCAAAAAAAAATTCACGAATCATTAATTTAATACATTTCTGAAACAATTTCATTCGAAGCACCTTCAAATTTCGTCTCTCGAAAATCGTTGAAAAACTTGAAAAAAACGGCACAACCGCACTTGTATACAAATACTCTTGAAAAATGTATGATTTAGGCCACTTTGGAATAATCAGCTGTTTTTTTGAGCCCGCAAAACAGCGCTCCTGAGCGAAAAAAGTAACGCCAGGTGTTGGGACAAGGTGATAAAGGTGTTAACCGACCTGTACCACCAGATGGCGCTGCTAACTCAAAAATGATAAAAATGGACTTAGGCCGACTTGGAATTAAACCCTTCAATTAATGCATATTTTGTGAAATTGGGTGGAGGGATAGGCTCATCGACGCCACTCATTTGTCACCGAGGAGAGCTTACAATTTCATGGCGTGATTTTCTCACCCGAGGTAACAACTTTAGGAGATTGGGAGGAAAAAAACCGAAAAAAATTTTCATCATACGAGGGTCATTCCACGTCAATTGGACCAAGAAGTGGTAGGGGGGTTCGGCGATTTTTTTGAAATTTTTTCTGTGGAAAGAACTACTGAAGGGATGACCAATGGCGCAAATCGCAGCCCTCTAGCCCATTTTTGAAGGCAGCCAGGGGGTGTCAAAGTTTTCAGTGAACCAAAAATATCATCCATTTCAGCAGTGGATTACTCAATAACTGCGATACCTACCAAAATGGAACATTTTCCCATAGTTAGGTTAAGGGTTTTGAAAGGCTTTTTGGTGATATCATAAAAATCAGTGTTGCCACTTTTTTTCGTATAAGAAATTAGCTCATAAAGTTTCAAAACGTAGTTTTCACATCGTTCCGACTCTCAAAAATTCTGAAAAAATATATTATGCACAACTTTTTATGCTGAACAACATATTAAAAAATTGAGATGGTGACATGTTGCAAAGTTGATTTTAAAAAATTTTAAGTTTGCGAAAAAATACGATTTTTTGATTTAAAACATGAAAAAAAGTTTTGATAGGTGAAGTTGACCCATTTGACCCCTATTTTTACGTATCTGTTGAAAAAGTTGAAAATACCCTTTCACTCGATGAAATAAACTCCTCACATTAAAATCAAAATTCAAAAAAATTCAAAAAATGAACGAATTTTTATTTTTTTGTTGCGAGTGTAATTTTTATCAACTTTTTAATGAAATACGTCAGAAAGAGGTCAAAATAAGAAGACAACTGAATAAATTTAAACTTTTTTTAATGTTTGAAATTGAAAACTGAATTTTTTCGAATTTTGATTTTTTTGTGAGGAGTTCATTTTCATCGAGTGAAAGTGTTTTTTCAACTTTTTCAACAGATACGTAAAAATAGGGGTCAAATGGGTCAACTTCGCCTATCAAAACTTTTTTCATGTTTTAAATCAAAAAATCGTATTTTTTTCGCAAACTTAAAATTTTTTAAAATAAAGTTTGCAACATGTTACCATCCCAATTTTTTAATATGTTGTTCAGCATAAAAAGTGGTCTATAATATATTTTTTTCAGAATTTTTGAGAGTCGGAACGATGTAAAAACTATGTTTTGAAACTTTATGAGCTAATTTCTTGTACGAAAAAAAGTGGCAACACTGATTTTTATGATATAACCAAAAAGCCTTTTAAAACCCCTAACTATGGAAAAATGTTCCATTTTGGTAGGTATCGCGGTTATCGAGTAATCCACTGCTGAAATGGATGATATTTCAAGTTCACTGAAAACTTTGACACCCCCTGGCTGCCTTCAAAAATGGGCTAGAGGGCTGCGATTTGCGCCATTAATTTCAAAAAAAATTGCCGAACCCCCCTACCACTTCTTGGTCCAACTGACATGGAACGACCCATGAGTAAGGTAAAGATACATCTGATAGTGTATGATACTGTGTACTTAGACTTACCATAAGAAAAACGGCAACCAGCATAATATGAAAGTTCCCATAATAATTCCTAATGTTCGAGCCGCTTTGTGTTCTCTTTTCATTTTGATAATATTCCTATCTTTAGTCGGCGTACAATGTACCGATGGGCCCATTTCGTTGAACACGTTCGACGACGATCGTCCATTATTACTTTTGACGTCACCGTTCGAGCTGTTGTGGTCATCTCTGGCGTAATTTATCAGCGCTTGATTACCTAATCGCGCGTGTATTTGCTTCTCTTGCCGGTTCGCTTCGCGGAAGATTTGCCAGTATGTGAAGATCATGATGGTACATGGTATCCAGAATGATATCGACGATGATACAATAGCGTAGGTTTTGTTCACCTGAAACATAACGAAATTCACGTTAAAATATAGTACATACAATTGGTCGATACACTACAGTAAATTATCATTGGTATATTGGTATAATGGTAAAAACAAATAGAAATTCCTATTTCACAAACGGTACTTGATGGAAAAACTTTCAACTTTTTCAAGGGTTGTTCCTTTACATTTTGAAGAAACTTTCTTTATACAGTACATCAAACAGGAAAATGTGTAAAGGCATAAGTGGAGTGGAACTACCTTTGATTCGGAGTTTAGCTTTTTGTGCTATATTTCTCGTTTAGTATGTACTATCAAAATGATGAATTGAGCTGTCTCTGGATGTTTTTAGTCGATTGATTTGAAACTTTGTCTGAAGGTCAAGATACTTGAGAATAATGACCCTGATTTTTTTTTAACCTCGTCGTTTTTAGGCCACTCGAAATCACATGTTCAAAAATTTTCGCCCTTGCTTCGCTAACGCCATTTTTTCCCTTACATCAGTCTGAAAATTTTCAGTTGAACTTCCTCCTGCTCCTCCCTCCCTCTCAAAAACCCCTGTATCACATCACTAAAAAAATCGAAGAGGGACTCGAAAAAGCATAAATTATATCTCGACGTGTTCCTGCTTTCATCTCCGAGTTGACGAAAATGAGCGATACCCGACCGAGTTGGCGACGTTGAATTCAATTCGAAGATATTAGTGATAACAGTTGAAATAGGGGTCTGATGTATTGGATTATATAGCAAAATTTTGAATTATTGCATTATTTTATAACTGAAAGAAGTAAAGACTTATTTAAATGTAAGCATCTTTAGTAGAATTTCACGCCCTTTCATAAAATGTCAACAGAAAAATTCTACGTGCAATATTTTCAGAGATATTGAATTTCAAAGAATGTTGAAATTCTATTTCTTCGTCATCTTTTCTATATTTTAGTAATAATATTTTAAAATAGTTGATACCCAACCTGTGAAAATGAGTTTTATATTTCAGTGTGAAACAGGAGTACATAATTTTGAATAGATATTTGATATTCGTTGTTTTGTAAGAGAGATAACAGCTCTAAAAGCATTCACTATCACTTTCACTAACATCAATTTCTTTCATCATTAAAGATTTTGTAAAGTTTAAACTGAAATTTAACTAACAATCAAATTAAAAATCATGAAAATACACGAATAATACGAATATAGAAATAAAAAAGCGCTAAATCAATTAAACTGATCATAGTGATTACTCAGTAATCACTGAATCACAAACTTTGAAATTCAATATCTCCGAAATTATTTCACGTGGAATTTTTCTGTTGACATTTTATGAAAGAGCGTGAAATTCTACTAAAGGTACTTACATTTAAAAAAGTCTTTACTTCTTTCAGTTATAAAAAAATGCAATAATTCGGCATTCTCCCATATAACCCAATGCATTAGACCCCTATTTCAGTTGTTATCACTCTTATCAGTATTTTTAGTTCCAAAAGTTGCAACCTCAATACAGCGTGCTGCAGCGTGCTCCGAAATAACAAGCACGACCCCCTTCCTCCTCCCGGTCCTCCGAACACTTTTTTATCGGAAATTTTTGAAGAATGTGGATATGTTTTACTTCGTTGTACTGAAGAAATTGTCGTTTTGGAGTATGAAAATCACTGAATATTTTTTAGAATCAACGAGATGAAAAAAATAAGAAGGAATCGAACTCGTAAACATATTTTTTCATTTGATTCCTGTCCTTGAGCTTGACCTAAATAAAACGTAGATAGATTGTAAATCGTATAATAAGGAGTTGAAGTACTTGTAAAGTTATTATTTGAAATCGACTAACGTACAATTGTGTTTTTTTTTTTAATTTGTTTTAGGTGAGTACGATATTATTTTCTCAAGAATAATAAAATAGAATGTATAAATTATGAAGCTTCTTACACGTATCACAAGAAGTAGGTAAGTCTTACAGACGTACATAAGTCTAATCATGATTTTTGGACGAATTTTGCTGATTTCAATTCTGAAAACAGTTCGACTTCAGGATCAGAATTTGGATCCTCAGAGTAACTTGAATTTTAAACATTTTGCTTTTTTCCTAAGAAGTTGCTATTTGATTGACCAATCAGAAGAAAGTACCTATTTTTAAAAACGATCGAAAATGTGCGTGAAAAGTTTCGATTTGAATTTTCTGGTTCTAAACGAGTTGAATATGACTTTATCAAATTATAATGTTAGATAAAATGCTACAAAAGGGCACATTTATGGCATCTTACGCGCTGTACATTGCAAAAATATGAAATTAGGAGTTATGTTACAGATTGTTCTTGAAGACAAAATTCGCTAAACATAGGTAGCTCAAAAACTCGACTTTTCCAATCCTCATCATTTAATAGGGGTGAAGTGCTGAAATTTGGACTGAAATCTGAAAAAAGGTCCCTCTTTTGACACCTATTCTAGGTACTGTACGTTGCAAATTTTAACCCACCAAACGAATTTTGAGGAACTGTAGGCTATTTTGAAAGTCAAAAGACGCGAAAAAGACGCGAAAAATAGCTCAAAAATTGTTTTTTCTTTCAACTCTGAAAACAGGTCAAATAAGTTCAATTAATATTTATGATTATGAAAAAAAATTAGATCACCTTGGTCAAATTTGAGTGGCGAGATACCTAAAAATGGATGAAAAAAATCAAGTTTTTCACTTTAAGGAGGGGGGGGGGGGGGGTGGTAACCCAACTTTTGATCACTTTTCCAAAATTTTGGATACTATAAACTTGAGCTTAGTTTTTTGAACAATTTTGGAAATGAAATTTTTTTCAAATCCTCGATCTAATTTTATGATAGAGAGAAGAAACAGAGATAATGTTGATAAATAATAATAATGTATCTAGTTTTATTCCTAAAATTGCTAACAATTTTGCTTCTTTGCAAAAAATTTCGAAAAGACACTTTTTTGTAAAAATTGTCCTAAATTCTCGCTTTTTTGAGAGATATTGTCAAAATTCCTTCAATGCAATTTTCCGTCTCACTTTTTGTTTAAAAATTGCTATAAAGCCCTGCTTTCTGCTGAAATTGACAAAGTGTTGCTTTCGGCCAAAAATACCCACATTTTTTTTTTAGAAAATTATTTCTAGGAAACTTAGTCTTTTTCTGAATTTGTCAAAGTCTTGCTTCTTGCCAATTGATGATTGCCTGTAGATCTCGTTTTTCATTTGAAAAAAAAAATGCTATAAGGTCTCATTCTCCGACAAAAATTGCAAAAATTGTTTACCGAAGATTTTCAATAATGCCTCGTTTTTTTTCTCTAAAAATTGTCAAAAGGTCTCACTGAAAATCTCACGTGTTTCTTGTCAAAAATTGTCGCCCTCGTACAAAAAAAGTCCTCAGTGCCCTAATTGAAAAAAAAAAATTACCCAAAAGTCTTGCTATTTCAACGAAAAAATGCAAAAATCTCGCTAAAACGAGTAACTATGTAGCCAATTTTCAAAAAAAATTGCCTAAAAATCATGTTTTTTGTTGAAACTGACCGTTTTGTGTTTTGCCAAAAATGAAAAAAAATTGTCACAAATTTCCTTTCTCGATTTTTTGAAAATTGACTCCCCCCCCCTCATTTTGGCTTCCTAAAAATTTTATAAATTTGTCAAAAATATCAAAAGGCACCAGTTCTATGTTCAAAGCATACTTATTAGTATATATATTTGAAATTTCTGCTTTATGTAAGTTATAGTTTTTTCTGTAGCCTTGTCTAAAGAATCAATTCTTTACGAAATGAATCATACGAATTATTTGGGAAATTATTGGCAAAAAACGAGGGTTTTGGGTAATTTGATAGAGAAAAATTGTGTAAATCTTTAGCCATTTGCTAAAAAGCGATTGGTTTTTCAAATAGCAAAAATACGTACCTACATGATAACAAAAATCAATCATTATTGAAAATTTCAAGTGAAAAAGGGAGACTTTTCCACTGCTGAAAAGCATTTTGAATAAAAAGTGAAAATTTTTTGATATTCTTGGCAAGAAAATTTTAAGAGGTCTTACTTGTTGAAAATTACCCACAAATTTTCTTTTGTCGAAAATTGCCATTCTACACTTGAAATTTCTAAAAGTCACCGAGGAGTGTCGTTTTTCTAAACTGGAAAATGTAAAAAAAAAATCTCGCCGTTCGAAAAAAAAATTGCAAAAAAATGTAATTTTCTGCTTTTTGAAAAAATGGTTACAAAGTATGTACCTACTTATTTTTTAATCACCCAAAAACCGTTGCTTTTTGGTAAAATTGTCAATGTACTGATTTTTGCCATAAATCGTAAACATTTTTCGTTTTATAAGCAATACATGAGAAAAATTTCAAAAAATGTCATTCATTTTCAATAATTCTGCAAGTCTTCTTTTTCAACCAATGTCGCGATGAAGTAGCATGTTCTTGTCAATCATAGCTAAAGAATTCTATTTTTTGCTGAAACTGTCAGTATTACTTTTTGTCAGAAATTGTGACAAATGTTCTATTTTTCTTGCAAAAATTAACAGTAAATTTTTATTTTTTTTTTAAATTAGATTTTTCAAACAATCAAAACTCACTTTATTTCCTAAAATTGTCAAAAATTACCAAGGAGTGTCGAGTTTTTCACTTCGAAAATGTAAAAAAAGCATCCATTTTCAACAAAGATTGCAAAAAAGTAACATTTTTTTGGCCAGTAAGTGTTAAAAGTCCTGCTGTTTTTTGAAACTGTCAGTCTTGCTGCTCATTAAAAATCGCCCAAAATTAAAGGCACGCTTTTTTATTTGAATTTTTCAAAAATGGTTGATTTTTGCTATCATGCAGGTACATATTTTAGCTTTTTTAAAAAACTCTCGCTCTTTAGCAAAATGGCCAAAGATTTTCATGATTTTCTTCTTAAAATTACCCAAAACCCTCGTTTTTTTGCCGCAAATTTCCAAAAAAGTTCGTATTTTTGACTTCAATTGTCGAAGTCTTGCATTTTGTCAAAAATTGTACCTTAAAATTCTCGTTTCTTAAGAAAGTTGTCAAAAGTTGTCGTTTTTTTCGCAAAAAGTTCGAAAAAGTTTAACTTTTTCCAATAGGTTTTTCAAGTCTTGCTTTTTTCCCCCAGAAATTGGCCAAAAGCAGTTATCTCTTTTTTTGCTTGAAGTGTCCATGTCACCAATGTTCATTTTTTTTTTGCAAAAAATTTCAAAAAGTCTTACTTTTTTCCAACATTTTAATCTTTTTAACGATCAAAAATCTCACTTTTTACTTAAAAATGTTAAAAATTTTCCAAAGAGTCGATTTTTTACCTAAAAATTTTAAAACTCACTTTTTGAAAAAAATTGGCAAGAATGTAATTTTTTTGTTAACAGAAATTGCTAATTTTTGCTAAAATTGTCAAATTATTGCTTTTTGAAAAAGTTCTCGATTTTTAGAAAAATTGCTGAAGATTTTACTTTAAAAAAAAAAGTTATCCAACACCTTTGCTTGTTGCCAAATTGCTAAAACCAATAACTTATGCTAAAAAGTTTTGCTTTTGGCTGAAATAGGCAGTTTTGCTTTTGCCAAAAATTGTAAAAAATTCTCGTTATTAAGAAAACTGTTAAAAGTTGCCTTTTTTGCAAAAATTTTCCAAGCAATTTTTTTTTGCCGGAGATTGTCTGTTAAAACAGGGTGTCCACAAGCCTGAAAAGCCTGGAAAACCTGGAAAAGTCAGGGAATTTCGTAATTTTCACGCAAAATCCCTGGAATTTTGAAAAACATTATTTTTTACTTCTCAAAAAACAAATTTTCAAAAGCTTTTGCCCTCGCTTCGCTTGGGCTTGTTTTCTTTTCTTTTTCGCAACAAGATGAACATTTCTAGATAATAAAAATCAAGTTTTAAAACCAAAAAATGAACTCCTCACAAAAAAACATCGTTTTTTTATGCATCTCTCGAAGTATAAATTTACAAAAGCTTTCGTCCTCGTTTGGGCCTGTTCTGTTTTCTTTTGTCAAAATCAACTTCCTTCGAAAAAATATTCAAATTCTGAAATTTTCAGAGCCAAAAAAAACTACTGTCCTCACATGAAAAAACCTCGTTTTTATGCCTCTCGAAATGCAAATTTTCAGAAGCTTTCGTTCGAGCCTGTTCTCTTTTCTTTTTAAAAAGTAACTTCTTTCAAAAAAACATCATTCCAATATTAAAATTTAAGAAACCAAAAAATAAACTCTTTGCATTGAAAAAACCTCGTTTTTAGGCATCTAGAAATGAAAATTTTCAAAAGTTCTAGCCCTCACTTCGCTCGGGCCAATTTGTTTCTCATTTTGAAAAAAACAAATTTTACATTTTCAGGCCTCCAAAAATTCAAAAAACAGAAGAAAAATTTTATTAGTCATTCATATGAATATTGTATCAATAATTTGTCAAAATTGATGCATGTTTTATTTATTTATTTATTTTTAATTTAAAAAGTTAATAATCGAAGCTCAGCTGTTTTTTATATCCAAAGTTGTATCCAGTTCGAAGAGAAGCTTATAAAATAAAATTACACCCCCCCCTCAAATTATTTAATTAAAGTGTGGGGTAAGCATAGAAAATGAAAATAAATGGTCTGGAAAAATGGAAAAAATGGTCTGGAAAACCTGGAAAAGTCAGGGAAAATCATTTCCAGAAATGAGTGGACACCCTGTAAAATTGCTCGAAGTCTCGCTTTATTTTGCAAAAAATTAGCGTTTTAGCCAGAAATTGCCAAATTTCTCACTTCGTCCCCAAAAATTGTCATAAAGACTCGTTTTTTCTTCAAAAAGGTTCTAAACAACTAGTTCAACTCTTTAAAATGAAAAACTAGTACAGTCATTTCAATTTTCTATGTTGTTCCTTTTTGTAATATCGCTAGTGCTGGCTATGGCCTGATATCTTACCTTGAAAGAACATTCTTGCGGATTCTGTCTCCGATGCTCGAGGTGCTCTTCGGTGGTATACCAGCCGCGAAATATGGGCACGAAGGCGATGACGGCCGGCGATAACCACGTATTGAGTAACATCACAGCCACGACTTTTTTCGTCATATTGATAGGGTACTTGAAGGGTTTGACTATAGCGTAGTATCTGTCGACGCTGATGCAGCACAAGTGCAGTATGGAGGCGGTGGAAAAGTACACGTCCAGCGAGTTCCACACGTCGCACATGAAGTACCCGAACATCCATCGTTTGGTGATCTGCACGATGGCGTTGAAAGTCATCGCGCCCATGGCCACCAGCATATCGGCCAGCGCCAACGACACCACGAAGTAATTGGTGATGACGCGCAGCTTACGATGCCGCATCACACTGACGATGACCAATAGGTTGCCGCAAATCGACGCCACGATTATGAAACCCATTATGATGGCATAGATTATAGCGCTGATTATCCAGGTCCAGTCGTCGCCGCTGCTGCTGCTGCTGGAATTCGTTGCTGGCCAAGATGAATTCAAGACGTTTGTGTTGCCGAACTGGTAGTGCTGTTGGTGCGGCTGCTGGTCCAATGGATCGGAAATCGAGTACGATACTATCGAGTAATTTTTGATGGCCGATCCATACGTCTCCTCCATTTCATTATTTGCCTAGCGATTGAGTTTTCCATTTGGTGTAAAGACGTTTGTTCATCACCATCGCAATCGCTGCTCTCGTGTTAGGGGGTTTGATTCCACTACTTCAGATTTGGACGGTGGGCTGCTGTCTGCAGTTGATCGCTGCAGTCTTCTTCAGGAGATCTACCGTCGTCGAGACTCGGTCGTAATCGAAGGCCAAGGCAATCAAACCGATACGATTAGCATCTGTGGAGTGTTGGTAAATAGAAAGAGGCGAGTCACCAGGGGCATTGACAGATAGACGAATAAGTAGACACGTAAGGGGGTGGGGCGATGAGTGAGTAAGTGAATAAATAAAGAAATAGGTGAGCAAAAAGGAAAGTAAGTAAATAAGTAAAATAAGTAATTAAGTAATTAGGTAAGTAAGTGGGTGAGGAAATGAACGAATGAATAAATGAATAAGAAAGTCGACGAGGGAGTAAGTAGTAATTTAGTTAGTAGGAGTGCAACCAGAGCAGACAGTTTAAATATTCGCGTCAAAGGGGACTACTTTGAACGAGATTGCCGCACTTTTGGTGATATACTCGACGAAGCTTCGACGAATGAACGAATTTTATTGCTCGCTGGAATGGCGCAAATTTGCGACAAATACGTTGGCTTCATCACGATGTGGAAACATATTGTTCTCTCTCTCTCGAACCTATCGAAACGAAATCATACCATCGAATCGAACGAGGTATTGTATCGATAGTTGAACTTATTGACGATGATGTTCTTGCGATCCCATCGACTGCTGAGGCGAAAAATGCCTTTTATTGGCTTCGAAATAAGCCGCCATCGGGTATCGGTTTTTCTTCGCGCATGTTCACGTTTTGTGCGAGCGAAATTGAATTTTTGTCGACAATCGAGTTACTGCACCAACACCGACGATAGAATAACAAGGTTTACTTTCGACCGCTCGCATTTAAATCGCCAATCGGCCGTTTTAAACGATACTATACGTATTATACGTGCACCGTAGCGTATCTGCTGTATAGGTACCTACTTAGGTAGGTAGCGCCTAGCGCCTCTCTTATATGTAGCTCTTCTAGATGGATAGGTATAGGTTAGGTGTAGACTGATAGCGATGGGGCGTGTAGAGGTGCCTAATAGGTATGTATTAGGCTACTCGTACGACGACGACCACTATTGCAGGCCATGATTTAGGTAATACTCGCACGATTACTACTACGCGGTGTGTTGTGTGAGCGTAGGTGTAGGTTGAGCAGACGATAACGACGATATCCAAGGTGAGCCCGAAGCTTGCTGGCTCGAAGGATTAGAAATTTTCAAATTCAGTAGCGCTTGCGCCCGAAGACTATACCGATGTGGATTTTCATTCAAATGACCTGTAAACATGACATATACAAATACGGTTTTACTACACGGGTGTAAAATGTTGAGAATACGTAATTGTAAATAAGTATGTACTAAAATATCGCTTCTTTGAGTATATCTTGAGGCGATAGCTAGCTAGCTAACTAAGTAGAGCCACTAAAATTGTTTTCATAGTTTTTTTTTTTTTTTGCCAAACTCAAGGAGGGCGAAAGTGAAGGTTTTGTTTGTTGGAGGGAAGGGGGGGGGGTCAACTGAAGTGAAAATTTGCCGATTGATACGCGAAAAAAAAACTCTGCAGAATAAAACGAAAAATGAGAAAATAATTTTGTTAGTTGACATTATATCGTACTATTTCGACTTATGAAAAATTTTCCATTTCCCTGTTTGAATTTTTTAGAAGCCTCAAACGTGGAATTTTTCATTTTATAATAGAGAAACAAATTAGCCCGAACATAACCAAGGTAAAATCCTACAAATATTTGAATTTTGATAGGCAAAAACACAATGATTTTTATGCGAAGAGTTTGATTTTTTCGGTTTCAAAATTTTAGAATTTGAATGACGATTTTTTTAGAAATTCCAAGCTTGAAAAAAGCCAACAGGTTTGAACGAAGGGAAGGCAAAAGCTTTCGAAATAAGTTCATTTTTTGAATATGGCTAAAGCGAAGCGAGAGCCGAAGTTTTTAAAAATCGTCACCTTAATGGCAACGGCATGTATGTCCAGAATTTTTGATTTTGAGGTTTTGGTATCACTGGAAAGCTGAGACTGAGACCAACCCAGCGATGTCACATCGATATTCTTAATTAGACAGGAAAATTATCAAAAATTGAATAAAAATCATTTTTTGGTTGGAGTATGTCCAGCTTATTTGCAAGAAGCGAGTATGTCCATTTTGTTTGATGAAGTTATTCAACATCAAGTTTTTTTGTATTAGGTAGGTACGTATAAGTAGGCAAAATTGTGTAGTTTTTACAGTTGGTACACCTTTCAGACTGACATTACATTCGTTCTAAATTAGTTTTTTTGCGTTCAGTTGATAGTCGTTGTTCATCATTACCTACCTAGTGATTTTTTTTTTTAAATTTGGAACTACACAATTTTTTTCCCACTGCACATTGATTTTTTGGAACTACACAAATATGTGTGGAACTACTCGTTAAAATAGGCACTGGTTTATTGCACAGTTGATTAATTTTCATTTATGAAATATGGACATACGTACTCTCGTTAATTACCTCTTCACATCATGGACATAGGTACTCAAAATAATATGAGTATGTCCATGATGTTGTGTGGTCATTTACAAGTATGTCCATCTTTCATAAATAAAAATTAATTTACTGCACAGTAAACATAGTTTTTCTCAAAAATGGTCCACACATATTGCTCTGAGTTAGTTCAGCTACAAAAGTTCAAAATTTCATCGCTTGATATTACCTTATGACTCAATAATCACCATTCAAAGTTTAAAATTGCTCTAACTCAAAAAGTGCTTTTCTGGACATACACACCGTTGCCTTTAAGGTGACGAAATGTGCAATTCATGTTTTGTAAAAGCAGGGTGTCTAACACTCCTATTTATCCTATTTTATCCTACAATAATCTTTTTTTTTGCCTATGACACCTTTTTGTCCTTTTAGTGTCCTTTTTTTTCTAAATGACTTTTTCAAATTTTCAATTTTCCCCCTTTTTTCCGGAATTTTGAACTTGAAAAGGGCTCATTTGTCAACTTTTTTAGTACTTGAATCACACATTTTTGTGAGCTTCTGCCCTCGCTTCGCTCGGGATGTTTGCTCTTCCTTTTCCACATAAGTGACTTATTGTTCAAATTCAAGAAATGTTCCAAGCTTGAATCAGAAAAATAAACTCCTCCTTCCTTGCAAATTTTTTTTACTTCTCAGCAAAACATGAAATTTTGAAAAATTTTTGCCTTGCTTCACTCGGGTTTGTTTGCTTTTCTTTTTCAAGTTTGAATTTTTTTTTTTTTTTGAATTGGGGTGTTGAATTATCATTTAAATTTTGAGATTTAGTAGCAAAACATAGGTAATTTATTACACGAAAAACATCATTTTCATACCTCTCAAAATACTGGATTGCTAAAGCTTTTGCCCTCGCTTCACTCGGGCCCGTTAGCTTTTCTTTTTTCATTTTCAATTTTTCAAAAAAAAAAAAAATCATTTAAATTTCAAAATATTGAAGCAAAATAATATATCTATCTACTAACCACTAAGTAACTCATCACATGAGATAACATAATTTTTTATATCTCCTCCCCCTCTTAAAAAATCCTAAGTGTTCAAAAACTGCCCTGTTAAAAGTCCTGCTAAAATTCCCTTGGCTAAAAACTTGAATGAAAATTTTGAACCTCCTACCTGGAAAAAAATTTTGACCCCCCCCCCTCCTCAAAAAGTTCCACAAGTGATCGAAAAATGACATGCTGAAAGTCCTTTTTAAGTACTTTTTTTTCATTTTGAAATTTTATTAGACACCCTGAAAAGGCAAAATAGCTTCTTTATCTCGTCTCCAGGTGAATAACGGTCGGATTATGAAAGTCATGAATTTTGCTCGAAACACACTTCAAAAATTTTTTGAAAGCCCATAAATTCGAAAAAAAAATCAAAAAATTGAGAATTTGTTCAAAAAATCAGAAAAATAAAAAACTGAAATATCTACTTGCCTACTTTGAATTTTTTTTTTTGCAGTTTCAAGTTAATCAATTTTTTTGGAGGGGAGAAGGTATTTTCATGCAGTAAAAATGTGAAAATTAGGTCATGATTTTTTTTCTAAGAGTTTTGTTGGACACCCTAAGTCCTGAAAATTTTAAAATTTGCTCCTCCATCTCTTCTTGACATTTAGTTCTTGGCCAAATTTGCCAAGAAAAACGATGGTTTTTATCTAAATTACTGAAGAGATCATGTAGTGAAACACTCGAATAGTATTAACGATTCCTGCCCTCTGTAAAGCTGCATCCAGACAGTCTAATATATTTGACAAATCTTGATTTGTCAGTATTTGATGATTTGAACGCCTGTCAGACCGTCCACACATTCAAATCTCTGAATGACAGGACATCAAGTGATAATGTTCCACGCTGACGCAATTCGACTCATTTGATGGAAATATTGCATGATTTTCAGAATGGACTTGAAAATCATCAAATGAAGTTAATTGGTTTTCAAATCACTTCAAATTTATTTGATGAGTAATCAGTGTGTCCACAAGGTCCAATATATTTGACCGTCAGGACGCAGCTTAATTGGCAGTGTGTGATCCTCCGCAGTTGACACATTTAGGGTTTTCTTTGGTTTGACATTCAGAGGTTAGATGTTTGCCGGCGCATTTAACACAATGAGCGAGCATTCAGTCGACAGAAATTTTTAGAATGACCATAGCGTTGATATCGCTGGCACACTGGATGATTTTCTTTGATCTGCCTCATTCCTCAATTTGAACTTTTGCATGAAAAACATGACGGATATCAAAGACTTTCTTTCCAATTTCATTATTTTTGACGAGCATTGAACAGACTGGAATTGGGAGATTCCTTTTATACAGTCTAGAGATTTTGATAACAGGCAGGTCTTTCCTAAGTTCAGTCAAGAGTTCATCTTCAGTAATAGATATAGGAATGTGCTTGATAACAACAGAGATTCTTTCTTCGCGATCTTTAGGTAAAAGGTATGTGTGGTATTTTGTTTTGTTGTTGTCGTAAATCTTTGTGAGATTTCTAAAGTCATCGATGTCAGTGAGAAGAACTTCTAGTGATTTCCCAAGAATTTTGGTGTAGTTGTATGGCTTTTTAACTACTTTGTTGATTTCTTTAACTACAGAGAGGTAATTGGGAGTTGCTGTACCTATTCGTATAGAACGATTGGTGGAATTTTAGGTGGTTTGTTGACCATCGATATTTGCATCCAAGAGAGGTTCAAAACGATTTTTCTTGAAAAGCATTTTTAGGCATCATCTCCAATCGCATAAGTTGTATAATTGAGATGTTGTCACGACGGCAGTTGAACATGAACTGATTTTTTTTAAATTATCAAAAATGCCTTTCTTTAATAAAATTGCATTGAAGCTTTTTTGCCCAAATTCCCAATGAAAGATTCTTTTTCTGACTTTGTAATGTAATGTCTAAAGACTTTTTTTTTTCAAACTTACTGAAAGATTGAAATTTTTCACCAAAACATGTTAAATGTTCTTTTGCTCTTTTTTCAAAGCATCCAATTTTTTCAAAGCATCCAAAATCCTCAGCTGTTTGAAGAGTCCGTTTTTTTTTCAAAATTGTCAAAAAAGTCATTTCATTGCAAAAATTGTCAATAATAGAGCCTATTTTCTTACTCAAATATAAAAATCTGGTTTTGGTCCATTTCCAAAAAAGTGCTGATTTTTTGCCAACATATTGTTAAAAAATCTAAAAAAATCACTTTGTTCTAAAGTTGCTGTAAAATTCCTGCTCTTTGCCCAAAACTTCCAAAAATTATGATTTTTTCCGCATCCACAGCAAATAATTTCTCTCTGAATTACCAAACAAGTGTACTTGCCAGAAAGGGTCCTTTTTTGCTCAAGTTGCCAAAAAAGATGATAGTTTCTGAATAAATTACATACTGAAAATCCTGATTTTTGCCAAAATTATAAACTAAATCCGGTTTTTTCCTTGTTATAAAAATTTCAGAGAGACTCGTTTTCGTTAAAAAGTTTTTTTTTCAGTGAACTTGCCAAAAAATATGAATTTTTGCCAAAACGTCCAAGAGGAGGGTATTTACTATACTTCAAGCCTTGACTATCTAAAAAGTATTTTCATTTTCAAAATTATCAGAAAGTCCTTTTTTTTTGGCCAACATGGTCTTGAAAACGCCTGTTTTTTTTTGTTCGCTTAATTTGCTAATATGTACCTACATAAAAAACCCTATTATTTACTCAATTGCAAAACATCCCACTTTAGCTCAAATTTACAAAAGAGGAAAGAGAATTTTGACGAAAATTGTCTAAAAGCCTCTTCTTTTGCCAAAGTTGTCAAAAAATAGTGAAAAATTCCATTCTGTACTGAACTTGCTGTTGTAATATTCCTGCCCTTTGTTGAACAAAACATTTGAAAATTATGGATTTTTGCGGTTGCTATCTACTTTTTTCAAAATTGCCAAGTAATAAAGTCCCATTTTTTCGCCAAAATTGCTATAAAATCTTATTTTCCGACTAATTTTTTAAAAAAATCTTACTTCTTGCCTAAATTCCCAAACTACGAGTAAGTCTTCGTCCACTGTTTTGGAAAAAATTGTAGTTTTTTCGTCAAAATTGCCGAGCCAGAAATTCTTATTTTTGCCAAAATTGCCAACATTCTGATTTAAATTTCTGAGAGTGCTATTTCCATCAAAATAATTTCATGAACTGTTTTTTTGGTACACAATTGCAAATAAGAGATCCTATTTCCTCAATTAATTGCAAAAGCCATGTTTTGAATCAAATCCCCCCCCCCTGAAAATGCTCCGTTTTGAAAAAAAAAATTGTCAAGAATTCTCTTTTTATCCAAAATTGTTTTAAAATGTCCTGTTTATTTTTCTGACTAAACTGTCAAAAATCTGTTTTTCCTCATTGTCAAAAAAAAGTCCACTGTTCTGCCAAAATCGCTAAAAACTTTTGTTTCCTTAATCAAAATTGCTGAAAAATGTCCCGTTTTTTGGGCAACATTTGTAATCCCAAGAAGTGTTATCCATGAAGTAGGTACCTATTGATTGTCTCTAGAAAGTTCTGTTTTCACCACGATTGCCAAATGAAAAGTCCTTTTTATAATGGCAAAATTGTCAAAAAGTGTTACTATGTCGTAAAAAGTATGTTGTTTTTTTCCAACACTATCAAAAAATTCATTTCTTCAGTCAAATTTTCAAATTTTCCATTTTATTCTATTCTTTTAGAATTATAAATTCGTTCTCCCCTTTTTTTGGTACTCTCTGAAAATTGAAATATTTCGACTCTAAAATCATACCAGAGATTGAGCCCTAGTCTTTTCCAGATCGATAAAATTGTGAAAAGTCGTGCCAGAAATACTGCTTTTGTGCTGCTTTGAAATTTTCTTTTGCTTAAACACTTTTTTTGTCAACGAATCATTAAATAGAGGGCACTCTGTGGGGAAATTTGTTTCTGTTCATTTTTTTTGTGGCCTTCAAAACAACTCAAACAGTGAAATTTAATTTGAAATTTCAACTTCTTCATGGCCAAAAAATCTATTTTCGCGGAAAACTACTAACTGAGAGTCATTCGAAAAAAAATGAAGGGAAACAAAATTATAGAGCATGAAATTTCCCATTGGAAGAGCACCGCGTTTATTTTCTGATAAAGCTATTTACTTTTAGAATTTTTGAGCAATAAAACAAAGCTCAATTTTTATATTGCTACATATTTTAAATGAACGGATATACGTAAGTATGTAGTAGTTGATCTCATTTTAGATCGAATTCATTTGGATAGCTGAATCAAGTGATGCAAAGCTATTCGTATATTATGTACATAGAACTGAAAACTCTTATCCAATAGGTACCTATACCTACGTACTTACGAGTATGTGAATAATTTCGAAGAATTATTCCCTTTCACTCAACTTCCTTCGTATACTCCCTTGGGATGCAATAAAAAATGAAAAATATTTATATTAAATTTATAAAAAAAAAAAAAAAAATCAGAACGAAAGAAACACTTAGAAGCGAGAAAGGAAAGGGAAAAAAATGTAGTTCTCTCTCTCCCTTCTTTTCTCCCTCTGTCGACTTATAGCGATGACACGGAAATTTAAAAATAATGGGACATGCCATCTGAAGCAGCAACACACCGATGAAACTAGCCGGGCCATCTAACTATATGATAACATTTGGGCTATGACGAAATACTCACTCGTATTCTATTCTACTCGCACTTTATTTTTGTCTTTACAAAAATAACTTGGCCACACGAGCAACCTAATTATACGTACAAATATTATACAAATAGTAATAATTTTCGAATTTTTTCGCAACCTCGTTTCCCTTCTCGATGATTTTTTTTTTTATATATTCGACGTTTAATCTCATTCGCGTTTTAGGTAAGATCGTCTCGCTATCGGGTGGCGATGGCGGGTGCACAATATTGCGGATGAACGTAAACGATGCTGACGCCGCGCCGTTGCAGCTCCTACGTCCCTCAGAACGCTACCTTTTTTGTGTCGTGAAACGTTCGAAGATATTGAAAAAAGGGGAAATTGACGTGTAAAATGGTGTACACTCCCCCTCCCCTCGACAATGAACAAGTCGTCGAGTGGAGTGTTTGAAAAATGTCCTTTTAGAAGTCCTGATTTTTCAGAGATTTTTTTTGGGCACCTTGTTTAGGTGTGCTGATGTCACTTTTTAGTTCATTTTTCTGACATCAGCCATCTAGGCCCCGCACTGAGCCCCTAATTTTGAAAATTTGAAAAACTCGTTTAATCTATGGTTTGTCACGTTTTCTGATTTGCTGATTTCCAATTTCAATTTGGGTTTCTTGGTGTCAGCTCCTCCCCCCCCCCCCCTATACTTCACGATGGGGCCCTGAAATTTACAAAAAATTTGGGAAATTTGTGTGACCTGCGATTTGTAGGATTTTTAGATGGATTGGATTAGAATTTAAATATACATATTATGTACATACTGAAGTATTTTTCTGACATAAACTTTCTTTCCCTCGCAATGAGCTCTCAAATTTTACCCTTAGACCATGGTGAAGTGAGCCCACAAATTTCGAAAAGATTGAATACTCTTGTCATCTATGAGTTACTAGCTTTTTAGAGGTTCTCTTAACCCCCTCCCCTGCCTCATCATCAATTTCTCCGTGAAAACTCTTCAAATTTGAAGTCAACGACCCTCGAAACATACAAATCGATGTGTCATCAGCTTATTTGACTCAAATTTTTGATGTACTTTCCATCCATTACCCCCCCCCCAACCGTTCATGTATACGATTTTTTTCTGTCAAATTTGAAATCCAAGACCCTCAAAACATAATATCCGAATACGTTAGTCGAGTTTTTGAATTTCAGCCATTTTGGGGAGGGAGTCTTTCAGACCACTGTGAACACCCCCTCCCCCCTCCTATGCAATGAACTGCGTTTTGAGAAAATTGGGGGAAACTTGAACGGGTCGCGTATTCTGTGGTTTAAGTATTATTTTTTGAGAAGTGCTGATATCGAATTTCGATTTACTCACTTTTCTGATACGATGAGCCTTCTGGATCTAGCCAAGAGTCTTGAAAAAAAGATGACCTGTGGTTTGCACGATTTTTAGATGTCCTGATTTCGAATTTCAATTCTTTTTTTTTTATATCTACCCTCACCTGGACCCCGGGATGAGTTCACAAATTTCGAAATGATTTGAAAAATTTTTTGCGACTTTGGTTTGGTTGATTTAAAGATTGTCGCTTTATTATTTTGATACGAGCCCTCTGGGCCTCACAGTGAATCCCCAAGTTTCAAGTGATCTGTGATTTGCTCAGTTCTCACGTGTGATAATTTTGAATTTAATTGATTTTTTTGATAGAATCCCCCCCTCCAAAGTCTTAGTGAACCCCCAAATTCAACACATGGTTCGTACTTGGTTACTTTTTTAGTAATCAAGTTACTAAAGTAACCGAGATAAACTTTAAGTTGATCTCATTATTTGTCAACATTTCTCGATAATCTCGTTCCTTTGCTGAAGACTGCCACTTCTTTGCAGAACACTCCAAAAAGTACGTATTTATTTCCCCAGTAAAAATCACCGAGAAGTTCCGCCTCATTGCCCAAAAAAAATTCCTAAAAGTCTTGGTTTTTGACCGAAAAGGTGTCCAAAAAAGTACCATTTTTTACAAAAATTTTAAAATCTACTTAAAAACAAAAAATCCCAAAAATTTCCAAAAAGTCTTGTTTATTTTCAAAAATGCCAATCGTAAAGTCTCTGAACTTTCTTAGCCAATAATTCACAAAAATTACTAATTTTTGCTAAGATTGTCAAATTCTTGCTTTTTTGATTTTTCTTTCAAAATGTATGTATCCTTCAAAAGTCTTGTTTAATTGAACATAGTAATTATTTGCCAGAAATTGTCAAAAAAGTATATTTTTTCCAATACTTACCCCTAATCAATTCCCAAGAAGTTTTTCTTTTCACTAAAATTGTCCAAGTCTTGCTTTTTCCCAAAAAATTGTATAAAACCCTGGCTTTTTAATAAAATTTCTAAAAATTGTAAGTTTTTTTTTGCAAAAAGTTGCAATGTCTTCAACTTTTTTTCAAAAGTTCCTTCAAGTCTCGTGTTTTTGTCAAAAATTGCCAGAAACCCATTCCTCTTGTTGAAATGGTAAATCTAGTTTTATTTTGCAAGAATGAGGCTTTTTTTGCCAGAAAGTCTCGATTTTTTACTAAAAAGTTTCAAAATATAGTTACCCACTTGAACTTTTTAGATTTGAAAACCAGAACATCTGAATTCTTAAAATGTATAATTATTCTGTTCTCTTTTTGTAAATAATTACTTTTTTTGGTTTGCTTTTTGGAAAAAATTAGGTGGAGCCTTCTCAAAAAATTGAAGAAATTTTGCCACCTGTGGTTTGCTGAAACTTCAAACATCCTAATTTCAAATTTCGAGACTAATTTTTTTGATACACTAGCCCTCTAGAGAATCTGAAACGAGCCCTCTAATTTGAAAAAAATTGAAACAATCTTCTAAAACCCTTAAAGTGCTTGGAAAATTCAAGTGATCTGTAGCTTGTTAGATTTCCAAACGAAACGTGCTGATTTCTAATTTCAATTTTTTGAAATTTTGTATCAGCCTCGTAGAGCTCGCAGTGAGCCCCAAAATTTTCAAAAAATTGGAAAGTTGGTATGATCTGTGGTTTTTTGTAGGCTTTTACTCGTAGATGTGCTGATTTCCAATTTCAATTCGTCCTCTTTATACTGTTGTTCAAAAAAAATGGAAAAATTCATGGATTTCGAGGTGTTCTGAGTTCAGATGCCAATCAATGTTTCCGATAACGGCTTCCGACCCGCAATGAGCCTCGAATTTCAAAATAATTGTAAGGTTCGTACGATTTGTAGTTCGCTATTTTTTCGTACGTTCTCATTCAGGATTTCAATGTGTAGTTTTATGATACTTTTGCGTACTCACTTTCTTTTCTTCTCAATGAGCTCCCAAATTTCAAATTTTTTGATATATACGTATCCCTCATGGTTTTTGTTGGCGCTGGTTTAGAATTTCAACCCCCCCCCCCTCTGATACTTCCTGCATGAGCTTATTTATTTTGAAAAAATGAAAAAAAAATTTGGTCACCGATGGTTTGCTGACCGTTCGAATGTTCCTCTTTCAAATTTCTGCTCAATTTTTCGGTACCAGCCTCCCTGAGTCTTGCGGGAAGATCCAGAATTTCCAAAATTGAAAACCCATGTACACCTGTTCGTTGCTTTCAACAAATTTCACTCTCCAGGCTCATGAAAAGAGTGTCCAAAATTGGAAAACTCTTATTGTAACCTACTCATGGGTATGGTTCTCCACGTTTTCAAGATTTGCTGACGTTTCGAATCACAATTTTTGGCCTCATTTCTAGTGACGAAACTTTCGAGAAGGTGAGGGGAAGGGGTTGGGACCGAACCGGTGCCGACTGATATTGGAGGGGGAGGGGAATACTAATTTTGCCGATGGAATATCACTTATAAAAATTTTCATTTTTTGTTTAATAGAAAAGAAAACAAGCTTGAGCGAAGCAAGGACAAAAGCTTTCGAAAGTTTCTCTTTCATCACAGGCCTTCTTTTGCTGGGCCCTCCAGAAAGCGTGGGCCTGAGGCAAACTGCTCTCTTTGACCCCCCCCCTCCTCATCACGACGGCACTGGATATCAGCTTTCTAGGCCTTGCAGGGAGCCCTCGGAATTTTCAAAATTGGAAAAACTCGTATGACCTATGGTTCATTACGTTTTTAGGTTTGCTAATATTTATAATTTCGATTCATTTAGGGGGGGGGGGAATCAGCCCTTTAGGCTTTGCAAGGAGCCCTCGAATTCGCAAAATAGGAAAAAGTCGTACGACCTATGGTTCACCACGTTTTCAGATTTGCTGATATTTCGAATTTCAATTCATTTTTTTGGATATCAGCCCTCTGGGCCTTGCAGAGAGCTCTCGAATTTTCAAAATTGTAAAAACTCGTATGACCTGTTATTTACCTCGTTTTCAGACCTGCTGATCTCAAATTTCAATTCATTTTTCTGACATCAGCTCAGTGGGCCTCAAAATAAGCTACCTAATTAACAAAATAGCGAATTCAGGGCCATCGATGGGCAATACGAGCTCGGAGCAACTATCATCCCCCTCTCCCTCTTGAATATCGTATACTTGCATTCGTCGTTTGAAATCTGCTCAAAATTTGACTCACAAACATCCGTTCCAAGTTTCCAAAAGTTGAAAGTTTCGACTTCAGCTTGTACCTATTACCTACTTACGTATTTACCGCGAGTAAATGGCAAATGAAAAATTACGCTATTGAAGGAATCTCGTTGTATTGCATCGAATCGGGTGGCAATTAAGTAGGTACTTATATGTACTTACGCGAAAACGTTAATATACGAAGTACGAATTAAAATAATTATTTATACAAAATTCAAACGCACCGAGTAGGTATCTGCTGCGGGCGGGCAAACGAAAATAATTATTACGATACGCGCAGAGAACACACACAGAGTATACACCAAAATATACAGTATTCACGTACGTACGTCTACGTACCTATCTAGTATGTACTCGTACTATGTATTTTAACTGTACGATTACGAGTGCGAATACGAAATACGAAATACGATTGGAATCGCGCCGCGTATTAATTCAAGGCAATATCACTTTATCACGAGTCACTGACGGAAGACATACTGACGCTAGAAGTATCCGAAACTTCCTGCACTGCGAATGAAAAAGAAAAAAAAAAGAATCATTCGACTTTTCACGATACGCTCGCCAGAGTGCGCTGGCGCTCGAAATATCTTCGAGACCCGGGAAATTTTTCATTCACCACCAAGAAGTGGAATTTTCTTTTTCTAATGCTTGGGTTGCGCGAATCGCGCTTTTGCCTTCACCTCGCACGCTATCCCTATCCCTGTCCCTGTCCCATCCCATACCGCCTTCGTATGTACTGTACTATCGCTCTGCTTGACGGCGTCTTCACCGTATACTCGTAGGTACTATCATATCATTCCCGATTTCGTACAATACTATACCATGCGATTTGCGAATTGCCAATGGCCCCATATGCAGCGACCAGCGCGATAAGGGTACGTGAAAGCTCTCTACCATGCTGCACCACCGTACGGTTTTGCGTTCGTCGAACGGGAACGTCCACCTCTCATGCTAGGCACAGGCAGGCAGGTAGAGGTGCTTATGGTTTTAACATTTTGGTAGTACTACGAACTGTTGACCGAAACCTCGTGACTTCACGTTGGCACCATCGGTATCATCGACGTTGCGTTTTACACGAGCATGTGGCCAGTGGCCAGTGGCCTAAACTGACCATTAGGGTGTATCTTTTTCATATTTATGGTGAAACATTTCTTTCTAAATTATTTTAATCTTTGAATTTTGGTCTATCTTATTACAAAGGCACTATTATAATGTTTTTGATTTGCCCTCCTCCCCTTCCACCCTCACGATGAAAAAGTGGAACTTGGTCCCTCCCTAAGTTGCAAGTTTTATTGTAACTAGATGAAATTGCACTAGCCAAGATTATTGCTTGAAGGACCAAGGGATTGACTTTGGTAAATTGATTACTACATATATTGGTGTTAACCTTTTCACTGCTAACAAGGGAACCCTCCCACATGATAATCTCCGATTTGAATGAAACTTGGACTGGTGGAAAGAGGACCTCAAAAAACCCCCATCCCCCAATTTTCAGCTGCTGAAGTTGATTTTTCGATTTTTGACGAGCGTTTGAAGTTTTGTGTACACAGGTAAAGTTGTTCTGTAAATTCGAAAAATGGCCGTTTCTCCCCACCGCATGAACTTCAGCAGCTGAAATTTTGGTCAAAGGGTCTATGCTTGATACCTAATTGACTAATACTACCGCCGGCCGGATCTGGAATTATCATCAGAAATCGAATTTTTTGCCCAATTGCTGGTTTTTAAATGCCATTGAAAAATTTGAAAAATGAGTCAATTAAGCTCTTCTAATGAACTTCAAGGGCTCAAATTTTGGTCAAACAGTCTCTGCCGAATACCAAATCGACTCATGCCATCATTGGCCGGATCCGGCCATCCGTTCAGGAAACAAGATTTTTTACTGTTTTTTCCCATGTTATGAATGAATTCAAGAAATGGCCGTTTCTCCCCACCACATGAATTTCAGCAGCTGAAATTTTGGCCAAAGGGTCTCTGCTTGACACCTAATCGATAAGTACTACCGTCGGTCAAATCTGGAATTATCATCAGAAATCGAATTTTTTGACACATAACATGAGAAAACGTATAAAAAATACACAAAACTTCACACGCTCGCCAAAAATAGAAAAATCAACTTCAGCAGCTGAAAATTTAGGGATGGGGTTTTTTGAGGTCCTCTTTCCACCAGTCCAAGTTTCATTCAAATCGGAGATTATCATGTGGGAGGGCTCCCTTGTAAGTTAGGAATGATTTTGCACACCCCCTGTGCTAAGTTGGGGTAACCATAGGAGGTGCTTAGGGGGACTATAGTTACATAGAAAAACGCGTATTTACCCCTATCAGTAGGTGTAAAATTTTTTCAAGACTGATTTTGTGAATTTGAGGGTAGATGATGAAATTTTTTGAAAAATGGTAAAATCTCGAAAACTATACGCGTTTGAATGGATCAAACTACCTCTCTGGAATGGAAATTTTGCGCACTACAATTTTAGTCCTCTTCATTTTTTTCATAAAGTTCTTATTTATGACGTTAATAGATAAACACTTATTTATACCTATGCGATTTTCAATGTTTTTTTGTGTGTGTAAAATGAGAGAATTGATGGAATGCTCACAAAATTGGCAAAATCAGATATGCAAGTTCAGATTACGAAATTACTGATGAACAAGAATAATTCTATTTGTTTTGAATAAATTGAACACAGTCAGTTAAAATTTCTGAATTGAAAAAAAATGTAAAGACAATAATAGCATATGTAAAACTGTTACCACATGATACAATATCAATACCTCAGAACGAATAGCATAATATAAAAGTACCCATCTCTACCCTAGGAAATAATACTATTCATCTAAAGTAGATCATCGCAGTACTTCAACAACATACCTACAGTAATACGTACTTCGAAAATAATAGCATACAATTTTAGAGAACATTCGAGTAATGCATAATACAACATTTGGTAACAAAAATTTGAAATAAAATATCAAACAACATCCGATTCCCGAACATATCTATCAATATTTCTTCATCATATGAAATCTTTCTAAACATGCAGGCATACAGGGTGCCCAGAAATATTGTGAACCCCTAAAAATGAAAGTTTTCTGCTAAATATTTCGGTTGGTCACAGTGAATGACATAATAATGATAGCACATGATTGGTTGTTGGACTGGAGAGATAACATTCTGCCAATCACACTTATGCATCAAATCTATTTATTCTATTTCACGTTGCCAACCTATATTTCTAATGAAAAACTTTCTTTGGGGTTCACGATATTTCTGGGCACCCTGTACATAAACCTACATTGCATGGTTTGAATTAGCAACATCAAAATTGTGACTTACAGGTTGAAAAGTTCCGACACTTTTCCACTGTTGACTTGGTCACGTAGCCATAGGATTTGTAGTAGTAGATGTTCCAGCAATAGCTGATGGAGAATAAACACACAAATTTTCAATGAACGTTACCCGAACAGAACAATATAATGCTCTGAACAAATGAACGCTAACTCAATAAAATTATTCAATGTTGTGAACAAAAAATAAGAAGAAGAACAGAACAGAAAAGAAATCGTCTTGTTCACCAAGATGTAGGAGACGCAAATGCTGCATTATCATTGTTATCTTCACTTTCATTCATCTTCCCTATCAGCTGTATTGTCCTCTGTTTTGTCACCAAGACTATCAAAGTATCAAAGCCTCAAAGGTAGTTATAATCTCCTCAATTTCATCAATGTCATCAAAAAATCGTCAAGTGGATCATCCATGATGAATCTAGCACTCTTTACTAGTAAAAATATTATTCCGATCACGAAATAGGTAACAGAAAACAATTCATAAGCAAATAATTATTTCGCCAACAACGTTCAATGCTTACAAGTTCGAAGTAATGAATGGTAGAAGTAGGTAGAAATGAAAAAAAAAATGATCAACACATTCAACACACCAGGGAACCATGGAGAACAGAATCACCTAACATATGAAAGCAAGAAATACCAGAGAGCGCGATGTTGCCAAGTTTTGAAATGAAGAAATGAAGAAACATATGGCCTGTGCTAAGTTAGGGTAAGAAAACTGTCCAAACACGAAATTCAACCAAATTTTTTTTGTTCTTTGGTGCATGCAAGGGTAAGGGAGGGTTTATTTTCATTTAATTTCATGTATTTAGGTGTCAGGAATGATACTACATAGTTCATAAAAAATAGTAAATCTTTCATTTAAAAAATAAAAAACCAAAAAAAAAAAAAAATCGAGTCCATTTGAAACCCACTATAGTGGCTCGTAGCATGACAGGCAAGTTTTTCAAAAGCCACTATAGGAACTTGACAGAGGGTCACCGCGCTAGTGTCGCCTTGTTTCTGATTGGCTGATGAAAGGTCCCCGAATAAACATTGGAATGTATTGTTGTGAAAATTGAAGGAAAATTGTTGAAAATTGCTGATAACAACGGGACCTTTCGTTAGTTCCGGTGTTTTTTACTACAATTTCCTAGAGCGCGACAGTTGTCTTGTCAAATCCCTATAGTGGCTCGTAGCAGTGAAAAGGTTAATTGCCAATTGACATATTGAAAATGAAACATCCAACAAGGGGCTTTATAAATAAAGAAAGCAACATCATGGTTGCATAACCATTTTGCCTGATTGTTAGCAATTTTGGTGGATGTTGTGTGTGGTACAATTCTAATTCTATGAAGGTGTTCATAGATCTTTTATTCGATTGATGCATCCATTAAACAACACAGTAAGAAAATTTTAATATTTTATTAATAATACTTGTAAAACATACTTCAAATTGATATTTAATTGAGAGATGCTTCTCATTTTATAAATGTTATAGACATAATAGTCGACTGCATTACTTTTATAAATTAAAATAAACAAACAGTACAAACACATAAGGATTACTTTTACAATGAACAATTATTGCAGTGATGGTGTGATGTACAGAATGATTCACATTCCAATACTCTCCCTTCGTTTTAGCACATTGCAAAAGAAAAGGACCCAAAAAACATTAATTAGGTAATTCTAGGAATAACAATACAAAACTTTGAAATCTAAGAATTTAAAACTTAACTTTGAAATCTAAGAACATAAAACTTGAAAAATTGAGGTTTAAATATAACTTTTATTAACAATGAATAATATAATGACTAATTTATAATAATTGGTAATAAAGAAGGGGATGAAAACATCAATGAAATAATAGTGATATGAGGGAGTGATTGAGCAATTTTAATATGTAGAATGAGTGATTGAAGTCAAATTCAAACCACTGTAGGTAATACATATATACAGAGTTGCCCAAAGGAACCTGACACATGTGTTTTTTTTTGTAAATAGAGGAGAGCTCCAAAGACTTGGACAAAATAACTAACCAGCAGTAAAAAGTAGAAGAGTGGAAGTTTAAAACCGTTTATTTTTTAAAAACAATATTTGATAAATAATGGCCATTGGTTGAAAAGCAATTTTCAAGCCTTTTCATGAAATTCTGGGTGACTTTTTTAACAGGTCTGTATCAATCTGGGCTATTTTGTGGCGAATGTTGGAGGGGCTTCTCCACAACCTGTAATGGATTCATCTCGGCATAATAACAACAATTCTGTTCATTTACTGCGCCGTGGAGGTGGAAGTGTGCTTTGTCACTCATCATGATATCGTCTAGAGAAATCCCACCTCTGTCAATCATTTCAAGCATCTTGTTTGCGAATGTTGAACCAGCTTCATAATCAGTATCTTTCAACTGATGGAATGATAAATCTTCCTTGACCATTCAATGAAAATAACTGTGAGAAATTTGAAGAGCAGCTGCATGTTTCTTACCTAAGCAAGAGGGGTTCTTTAGAAGAGCGGAGTGAACTCTTTCCACGTTCTCTGGAGTCCGGATGGTCCGTGCATGGCCTGGATATAATTCTGTGGAACCGCAGAGGTGTTCATGGATCTTTCATTTGATCAATGCATTCATTAAACAACAAAGTATAGCTGGTTTTAATATTTGATCAATTAAAATAATGTCAGGACAAGATGTAAAACAAACTTCAATTGACGTTTATGTAATCAGATAAATTTCTCCTTATACAATAATGTTACAGATGTAATTATTGATTATAAATTACTTTCACAAATTAAGATTAACCAATAAGATTACTTTTTGCAATGAACAATTTGAATAAATATTGATCTTTTGCAAATCATCTTCATAGAATCGGCCATGTATGAGATGTTTTTTTGCAACATCTATTTCCAGTGAGAATATAAATATTCCTTTTTATTAAGCACTGCATGCGAGCATTCGAAAGGACAAGTGTTGAGTTTGCAGAATCACAAGAAATATAGCAACAATCGTGTGATGACTGATGAGAAACTTTTAAATGCCTAAGACCACAAAACTTTAAAAATTAAGGATCAAACATAACAATAAATAATAACAATGACTAATAAACAGGCAAAGATGAGTGAAAGGGAAGAAAAGATCAATTAAGTAGAGGAATATGAGCGATTGACTGAGCAATTTTAATTGAATGAGTGATTGGACTCAAATTCAAAAAATGCTCAGAACCACTTCTATTTGAGTGGATCCAGGTGTTTTTATTGCATACTAAAATAAATATCTTATATTGTCACAGCATGCATCAGTCTTTGTGAAATATAATTATATAATCAATCTTCTTTTGCGTTGCTTTCACTTGGATTTCATAAGTTCTTGGATTGATATTATGTTATATACTCTCAAATTACATTCTCTTGTGATTGTCGTTGGAATCCAAAATAATGAAACTCACAAGGGTATGTAGGTATACATATTTCATCTTCAGTAAATTTTGAAGAAGTCATCTTGAAAATAAAGTACACATATCAGGCAGAAGTTTTTCATCTTGTAGAGTAGAACGAATAATACCCATCAAATCTAACAGCTGAAGCACTAATATCGTGTTTCACAATCCATCCTTGGAAGTGATTCAAGAATTGATGACGCTGAAACATCAGTGGATGTAGAATGCCATAAAGGTTGATTGTGTCAATCTGTTTGAAGGCAGTAAAACTTTCAGTTGAACCATTTCACTAGTTGAGTTGGTTGCAAAATTATTCTATTGACAAATATTGTGCTATTGTTCATTGTAGATTCACAAATCAGTTTCTAGTATATTAAAACTGCTTCCTTTCTGTTTTTACACCTTCTGTAGGAGGTGTTGTATTCGCTAAATAACTTTTCTCCACCATAGCAATTAATACAATGATGTTTGAAAAAATTTCAAAGTTAAGTTAACAAATAAATGTCTACAGGCTGCACGTTCACCAAGAATATATTCACGCTAATTGACTTCCAAAAAAACCAACCTCAAATGAAACTTGAGATTTCACAAATTTTAATTTTAAATCTTAACAAACTTAATGATTAACAAACAGTAAGTAAATTCACCATTATTACATTTTAGTGGTTTCAAAGCAAAATTAGACAGCTTTTTGAAGCCATACGCAATACTTATTTTCATCTCATACATACTTGATTCTTTTCAACCATTCCTTCAAAATTTTTTCATCTCTAGGAAGCCGGAAAAATAAAACATTTAGTCCTTTTCACTAGGTACTGAATGAATTGCTGCAAATGCACAGTCTTTTACTCAACTTCTCGCTTAAGAAAATGGGCATAGATGCGTTTGCAAGAGAACACTTTCCTGTATAACTCATACCTACAACCACAATACAATCACTGTTTGAATATTCCTAACACCATTGTTCATACACCAGCTGATTATTAGAGTGGTAAGAACAATGGTAATCTCTATCTACTCATCTAGGTACCTAAACCTTCGCATCTTCTCTACTATCTTTGTACCTATTCATGTTCTTTTAACTATGAAGCAGTGCAAAATCCACAACCGATTCTCTTTTAACGTCTGAATGTGCAAACTTACATTCCTTTATAATGATGCACGCGTAGAAAAAATTATTTCTACGTAGGTGGCCTTCTTTTGTGAAAATTTAAAAAAATAAGAATTAGCAGAGAGATGTTTTTTGCAACATCTATTTTCAGTGGGAATATAAATGAATTGCAGCGAATGCACAGTCTTTTACTCAACTTCTCACTTAAGAAATTGTGCATAGATGCGTTTGCAAGAGAACAGTTTCCTGTATAACCCATACAACCACAATACAATCATTGTTCGAATATTCCTAACACCATTGTTCATACACCAGCTGATTATTAGAGTGGTAAGAACAATAGTAATCTCTATCTACTCATCTAGGAACCTAAACTTTTGCATCTTCTCTACTATCTTTGTACCTATTCATGTTCTTTTAACGATGAAGCAGTGCAAAATCCACTACCAATTCTCTTTTAACGTCTGAATTTGCAAACTTATACTCCTTTATAATGATGCATGCGTAAAAAAAATTATTTCTACGTAGGTGGCCTTCTTTTGTGAAAATTTTAGAAAATAAGAATTAGCAGAGAAGAATTTCATTGAGCATTGAGATAATTTAACAATTCACCATGTTTCCAACTGTAAATGCACCACAACTTTACTTACATACATGATTTGATTTGAATAATAGAAGAACATCTCTCACAAACGTTTCAGAATCTTTTGCAAGCATTTCTTGAACAACTTCTGATCCTCAATTTCGGAATTATCCTGCTTGGCTTCATATTCTAACACTGGCTGTACTATCCGAGCTAGCTGAGAAGTTGCTTGAGTACCTTTTTTTTTAGGTTTCATAAAACCTTTCAGGTTGTGCTTTAATCTGGTAACATCTAGGAGTCACACAGAAACGCATTTGAGTCATCAGATAGGTACATGAAAAAAAGTGATATGCATGAATTGTATAATAGGTATACTGAAAAATAAACTTACAGTTCTTAGCCACTATTATGTGTCTCAGGTTTTTTTTCGCGTTTCAGTCCTCTAAATTTTTCTTGCTAAACACATGGTCTGTTGTAGTTGTCCTCAGATGAGGAAGGAGGAGTCTTCATCGATACTACTGCTAATTGCTTCATCACTGCTACTGCAGTCAGTAGCCACCTGAAAATTAAATTGCATAAAGTAATGTGATTGAATCAATGTGCGGACTTGGTACAATTTCTGTACATTTTTCTACATGGGTAATGACATCATTAACATTGTCCATTTTGTTAATAAAAAAATTAATTAAAAAACTCTCATAATTACTTGAATATGAAGTGATGCTACTTAACTTTGTTTTATTTTCACTTGGGCACCAACGCAACAGGAGTGTGTGTCTTATGCGTTTGTACCCCAGCCTAAATGAATCACCGTTCGAATCTGGTGGTCAATTTCCATGATAGGTTGAAGTTAAAATTATTTCCTTTTTCTACCTATTCATCGTAATTCAACTCCAAGTTTTCATCTGTAAGCATACACTATACAGGGTGTTCAGTGAGTAGTCGAACGAAACTTCAAATTTGGATGCAGCCAGGTACCACTGAAAAAAAAAGTTATATGAAGGTTGTTTGCCTATCTCTAAATTTGAAGGGGTAAATCGCGTTCTCTGAAACTAACGATTAAAATTTATTTTCGACCTCTGGCGTTGGTAAAACACTGAAAACTAAATAAAATCGCGTATTGTGATTTTTTGACTAACTTGCAAATTGAAGGGGTTGAAATGAATTTTAATTTCAAAAAACAGCGATGAAAAGAATTATTGCGGAAATAAATATGTAGTACATCATTCTGAAAATAAACAAATTTTGATACTATCAATTTTTTTCCAACTCTGAAATTTTTGATGTATTTTGAATTGAATTGACAATTCGGAAGAAATTTGCGTAAATTTATCAACTTACTCGTACATGCTCTCAAATCTTTTTAAATTTCAAAATTGGAAAAAAATTGATTGTAACGAAATTTGTTCATTTTTAAACGTACTGTTTATTTCCTAAATTATTTCTATCATTACTGAGTATTTTTTTTTTTTTTTTTTGAAATTGAAATTCATTTGTAGCCCCTTCAATTTGCAAGTTGGACAAAACGTCATCATAATTATGTGATTTTGATTAGTTTTCGATGTTCTACTCACTCCCAAGGTCAGAAATGAAGTTTGACTGTTGTTTTCGAAGAACGCAATTTGTCCCCTTCAAATTCGAAGATAAGCAACACCTTTATCATTTTTTTTCTTTTTCAGTAGTACCTATACCTACCCGACTGTATCCAAATCTGAAGTTTTGCTGACCTCTCAGGGAACATCCTGTATAGACATTAGACAATTGTACATATAATTGAGGAAATTTGCAAATTTTTCTGACCACACTTTGTATTGTTGATAAGGTGGTACGGCACTGAATGACGAACAATTCGGATTACTTTGTTCAATTCCTTGGAGAATTTCTTGGAAGTTTAGCGAGATTGTGGATTTTCTTCGCTGGGTATATGCTTTCAAAGTTACTTGTTTCTTGGCTTTTAAATCAAAGTTAATTTTCCTTTTCTTCGCAGAGACGAATTAATATTTAAGGTTTTCTTACCTCTATTCGATTCAACTATTCTTAGGTTAGTAATCTTTTTTCTTCTTTTTAATTAAAAATTTAATGAAAAAAATAGATTTAATTGTTTGTAAAGAAAAGAAAAGAAAAGTTTCAAAGTTGAAGCTTTCTTTTTTACTTTTCGTTTAGACATCTTCGATATATTTTTAATGGTTTAAAAATTGAAACCGTTCTCTCGTTTTCAACACACTTTGATTAAAATCGAATTTGATATACGTAGGTAACCGAATCAAAGCGTGGTTAAAGCAGTGTTTAAGAAAGTTTTCATTTTGAATCTTCTTTTTTTTTAGTTGGACTCTGTTTATGCCAATAGTAATAAACACTTATTTTTTCATAAATTTTTCATGATTAAAAAAATTGATAAGGAATACTTATGCAAACAATAGTACCTACTTGAGGGGGGAAAAAGTACTTGTCCAAATACATTGGTGTTTGAAAATGTCCTGCCGAAGTCCTGCTTTTTCATTTTAAAATTCAGTGACTCCTAGATCTACCTAGCGTACTGAAAAAGAAGCAGAAAGCGAGCGACCGAGCTCCTAATACTTGGCAGGAAAATCGATAGATGACGCGCGTACAGTTGTACAGTTGAGCTTTTGTTCATTTTTATAAATTTTTAAATTTTTAGAAATTCGTAATTAATTTATACTCACTCCCTTTCCAAAGAAAGGCACCACTGAACCTATTTCAAAATATAGTTCCTCAGTTTGAAATCATATCGTTCGATATGGCACAGGCATAATTAATGCAAAATATTTGCGAAGAAACAGTTTCAAAAACACGAATATAATCGAAAATGAGCGATTTGAAAATTTTTAACCGCTCAGTAGAACCCTGAAAGTGGTCTTGGATTTTGATGGTCCATGGCCCAGGTCGACGTAGAATCTGAAATTCTGTATTTTGGAACTGGCCCATTTTTCCAAAAGGAGGCTTAGTTGAAGCCAAGCGAAAAAACGATAGTTTTTTTTTTTGAAAATTCCCTTCTTTGAGGACTCACATTTGCCCTCCAGGGACACTTTCGGAGTTGAAAAATCATTTGAGTAATTTTCAACTAAAGAGTGAAGAAAATTCTCGCACGGAGAAAGGGATCGAAATCAAAGAATGGTCTTCAATCGGCAGTGATTTAAAATTTCATTTTTTTTCTGATTCAGAATCTCAATCTTTTAACGAAGCATTTCATGTTAATTTCAAAATATTTCTTTTGTGATGATTTCAATGGAATTTGTTTGCAGTGATTCAGAATGAATTTTTCCATGATTATTTTGAATGAATATTTTGTTTTCATGATAGCTTGAAGTACATTTTGTTTGTAGTAATTGTGATGATAATGAATGTTTTTGTATCGATTTGAAAGTAGTATAATTTAATTATAGTTCGCGTTTGGTTTCTGTTCATAGATGATCGTGAGTTTCTGTCGAACTTAATTGATTTTCAATTGGTGTTGCACGTCATCGTGATTTTAAAAAAAAGATTATGCAGTTCGTGAGTGTCGAGAAGCTGATTGGCCTTTTCAAGATTTATCTTTCGATTTATGCAAGTCTCGCCTTCTGCTATAAATTGCAGAACGTCTCACCTTTTGTCTTTGCTCATAAAAGTCTTTGTTTCTTGCGTAAAATTCTCGTATTTTTTTTGCTAGGAACAGCCGAAAAATCAGGTTTGTTTGGAAAAGTTGTGAAAGAGTCTCACGTTTTTGACAATAATTGCAAAAAAACGTGATTGTTTTTCCAATAATTGTCAAAAAAATCCTGCTCTTCTTCAAAAATTAGCCAAATTCTCGTTTTTGTTGTTTTCTTTATGCTAAAAAGTCTCGCAATGGAAAGTTGATTTTACCTTCGAAAATTTCCAGAAAATATCGCTTTTTCCGAAAAAGTTGCAAAGTGGTCTCACTTTTTGAACACA